>NC_090922.1:1063205323-1065705323 GCF_040938575.1 Ambystoma mexicanum
ATTACGACTCAGGCGGTAAGTTACCGCCTGGGTCGTACCTTTACCACCATCGCGTAAACTACATTTACGCCATGGTGGTTGGCGGACTTACCGCCCCATTCCGAGGTGAGTGGGGCGGTAAGTCCCCATTAACCCATTTACCCTTCCCCATTCCCATTTTTGCCCCATAGGGCATAATGGGAGTGGGGAAGCTGTTAAAACCTCCATGGCGCTAAGGGACCTCGGAATCAGGCGGTAAGGGTCGGCGCTGTTTACGCTGCCGTAAACCCCTTACCGCCTGGGTCCTAATGAGGCCCATTGTCACAAATGTATTGAAATTATAAGTTGAAATAATTCTTCTACAATATTTCTCCTTTAAAATCCAATTGCTTTGAAAAAATACAAGTTGATGACACGATCATCAATATATAAATTTTGGTTTTACAGAAACTCATGAGCATTTGGTTGTTATTACAACATTAGGGTGTGCAGGGTCGGGAGTGTTGCACAAGGTTGTGGACACCTGCTGTTTTTTCATATTGTTAGATACGACCCAGTGTCAGGGTTGGTGTTCTCCCCCACACCCCAATAATTATCTTAAAACATTTACCGTATTAAAAATAGGTGTGCTCTAGGCCGACTCATTTTTTAGTCGACAACATCATGGACAGGCATGGTGTACATGTGTATGTGTCTGAGATGTGGCTGTGTGACAGGCCATCACTCCTAGATGGATATAACTGGTGCATTTCAATGTGTGCCCTACACTTGCTGCCTGATGGATGTTGAGGGGGCTCTGATGTGATAGTTCAGTGCACTGCTTCAGGACTCTCAGGTGATGTATGTGTATGACATGTGTATGTCCCCTGACGCATGTGTGTGTAGTATGCACAATTTGTAGGTGGTGACAGTGCCATGCCAAGGGTGTGATTGTCTGTTGTGAAGGACAGATATTTATGTGCATGTATGTAGATTGCATTTACCTGTGTGTTGTGGAGGGTGATGATGGTTGTGACCTTTGGCAGTGTACTTCATGCGCATATGGTTTGTGCCAAACACACATAGGTACAGTACCCTGATGTTTGTGTTCTATGTCTCATTATCCACAGTGGCGTTGGACGAAGAGGGCGGAGAAAGTGCTGTGGAGCAAGGCAGCAGGGATGCCTCCACCGGGCAGAGATGCAAAGCCAAGTCATGCCCCTCGGCATCAACATCATCGTGGAGCGAGGAAACTGGTGCCGCATCTCAAACATCCGCCACAGCTTCTGAGGGGAGGTCCAAGAGGGCGAAGGTGGACATGGACTCCTCGGCAGCGGGGGGGACAGGTGACCTCACACAGGGGAAATCCACTGCGGAAGACGCTGGGGAGGCATCCAGGTTGGCGGGGGAGCAGGTGGAGGCTGTATCACCCAGTCCATGTAGCCCGACGGGGGTGATGAGATGGGTGTGACTGGTGCAGTCCAGAATCAGGGGCAGGAGGCAGTGCAGGTCACTGTGGAGGTGCCTGTGCCAAATCCTTCCCCTGGGCCAGCGCCTGCGCCAGTATGCACCTCCCGGCATGCCCCAGGCTGGACCATCTGCCGGTGTCAGATGTTTCTACACAAACCAACACCCCAATGCCTGTGGATCTGTCCATTCGAGACAGAGTGAAACCCCTGCTAGCTGGTATCACGAGGCGTACAGGTGCCATTCGTGATGATGTGCAGGCTCACAATCCTGGGCTTGCACATCATCACAATGAGGTCTGGCGTCTCCTGAACTGGCTAGCAATGTTCCTGGTTTTGAATTGGCTGTGTGGGCTGGCCACTTATGCAACCCCCTCATCGTCTTGCTCCTCTGTGCGCCAGTCGTCCTCCCAGGAGTCTTCTGACCCAGATACCACCAGGCCTGCCATGTGTACCTTTCCAATCCACATTGGCCTGTCTGGTGGAGATCACATCCCTGCCTGAGTTGGCAGTCAACGTTGGATCAGCCGAGGTGGTCACCACGCCGATCCAGGCTACGACAGGAGCTATGGCAATGGAGGGAGAGCAGGCACCCAGGAGCAGTGCACGTGCCAGATGCCCCGGGTGATGACATCAGCCGGAAGGGTGGCCATGTGACGCAGGCACCAGGCAATAAGGCAGCACCAGGCTCTGAGTAGGAGGCTTCATGACTCAGGGCATACCATCCAAAGGGGGCAGGTATCCAGCGACTGGCACGACGCAAATGTGGACCTTCGCACAAGGATGTCTTCTGTGTTGGTGCGGTACAGGCAGCAAATCGGGGCAGAGAGGCAACGAGCTTGGGAGGCGAGACTCACCATAGCCAGGGCAGAGATTGCACTGCATCGGGCAGAGAGGCGGGCTCAGTTCCTTGAGGATACTTGCAGGGGTTGGGAGGGGATGGCCCGCCTAGGGGAATTGGTCGCAGTGTTTGATGATGCCCTGGCTGAGACATTGAGTGAGATTTTTGAGGAGAAGGACTAGCCCGCTGCTTTTGTAAGTAGTTTTTTAGGTATAAGTTTCCATTGATGTTATTCATTATTTGGAGCTTTGGGTCATTACTCCGTTTTTTTGTTTTTTGGACATAGTTCTTCATGTGTGGGTTTCCTTTTAATTATGTTATTATTTGGAGAGGACTTTGGACATTACTCCATGTTTATTGTGTAAATAGTTTAATTGGTCTTTGTTTGTGTTCACCATGCAGTAATGGTTAATTTTCTTTTTTTATGGTATTGTAAATAATTTCATGGACATATTTGCATTCTTTTATTTTTGTCATGTACATATTTTGGTCTTTATTTTACAGTGTGTATGAGCACAATACAACTGTTCAATATAATTTATTTCCTTAGTCATTGTTTTTCATAGTTTTTTGGCAGTGTGCCAGTTTGTTAGTCCATTTAGTGTCCCTGGTTCTGACCATTGTTGGTCAAGTGTTTGGTTCCTTGCATGCATGTGTCATGTTTGGTATACGTTTGCGTGGTGAATATACACATGTGGCTGACCGGTGGAGGAGTGTGAAGGGGGAGTTTTGGTGTGCACAGTAAAATGGCATTTGCTTTCACATGTGCAGCATCACTGTTTATTGGCCCTCACTGTGTTTGTGAGGGAGTTGGGTGGGGTGACGGGGAGTGTTACATGTTCAGGATATTGGCACATGATTTGCTTGATGCTGTGTAACACACATGTCCTACTTTCACCCTTACCAGCATGTGTTTTTGCAGTTCTCATTATCTCTGGTGTTGGTCTACCTCTTGCACTGCCACGCAATATTGGCATTACTTTGGATTTCACATCGGCAGACCAATACAGCTGTCACAGTGTGTGGCACACTGTCTGATTGCCATGTACTCAGTCTGAACTCAAGTCATTCCTCTTTGCTTGTGCTTTCAGTCCTCCTCTCCCCTGCTGAACTCCTGTCTGTGTCTGCACTGGTCATCTGGCTACCCTCTGACCTCAGGCCAAGGTCCCCTCACCAGCCAATTGCACACCCGCACTGCCTCCCTGGCATCCCCCGCACTTGGAATGTTTTTCTGTATTCCTACAGCACCCTACCTGCACTTGACACCTGATGACTGCTCTTAGCCTTGCACTTTCCACCAGTTGGCCGCACTTTGATGATTTTTATTGTTATTGTATTTGTTATGATGTCCTTCCCATGTACTGCACTGCCCCTTCCCGCTCCCACCACACTTTTCACCTTCCCCACTTCCCATGCACTTGCGCCATCTCAATGTCACCTGGCCTAGCAAGATCCTTGTCTTTGTCTTCACTCTGTTCCCCCTTCCCTGACTCGTTGCGCCTTCAAACACTTGTGTATAGGCGCATTATGAATGCCATATCATTTTATATGAGTTCATATCATATCCTTCACACATGGGAGGAACAGTGATGTGTTTATTAGGAAATCTGTTCTGGTAATATCAGCTCATTGAGTCTCAGGCTGTGACACGCCTGGGCAGTGTCTGGTCATGTGGCACACATTGAGGCTGCTTTTTAGTCTGTCATTGTCTGACTATTTCTCCATGGGGATTTGTGACATGACGTTGTCACATGGACAGCAGGGCCTCACTTTACCATTAACTTGTTACATGTGTATGTTGGGAGATGGTTGCGGACATCAATTGTATTTCAGCAGCTGCCACACTCATGGATTTGGGCTAGGTGTATGCATTTATTTGTGTTTGCAGGATACATTTTCACAACCCACAGTCAAGGTGCACAACATACCATTGATGGAGTGATGATGTGTCACTATGTCAGCGTCCAGCATGCAGGTGATGTCCGGTCTAGAGGGGGCTGCCTGCAGGGTGGGGTCACGGGTGATGGGGGATGGGGTATAAGGAAAAACAACAGGGTAAATTCAAAGACAGTATGGGAAAAACAACTCCATTCCCTAACCGTACAACAAACACTATCGTACCACAGCAAAGACGGTACTTTAGGAGAATTTTTACATGAAATGGTGGGTAGACAAATTATTACGACAACAGAAATTGGTAAAAATAAGGTGCTAACTATCCCTGAAGGAGGAACACCCTGACCCTAACGGGGGTGCCTAGCCCTAGGTGGTGGATGATGCAACGCCTATCTAACAGGGATAGGTAAAGAGGAAACTGTCCCTCATCTCACCAATTGTATGGGTATATCTGATTTAATAAAATGTGTTTAATCACAAAAGAGCAGCCAGCAAAAAGCACAACATATTGGCTACTTGAAATCACATGACTGGTTATTAGATCCTGTGAGAACAGAAGATTAGCAGGCATGGGCATTGTTTTGCCATGGGATTTCTAGATATACTTTATTCACCCTGCAGCATCAGATTTGCCACTTGCAAGAGGTTGTGTTTGAGTTAAAAGAGTGATGTCTGAAAATTGTACCCATCCTACTGTGACACCTTAAAAGGCTCACATTCAGTAAGTATTAGGTGGTGTGTCTGTATTTCAGTATCCCTCTTAATTGTTAGGGATATCTAAATGGTCATGGGATTTCCCATGGCCAGAAAGGTTGACCGGTTTCAGGATCGTGATAATGTATTTTGAAATAATTCAGTCTTCCAGCTTGATGCAGAATTGGGCAAAAAAAGAACGGGCTGCTACGTGCCCTGTCTCAGCGTGGCGCTTCAGGTCGCGGCTGAATATCTCAATGTTCTCAAGGTGTAAGTCAATAGTTCTAGATGGCGCTATCTTGATTAAATCAACAGAGCGTGGCTGTGTCATCAATCGACTGGAGATGGAGAGACGGGCTGGGGTATCCCATGTGGAGAGGGCTGCCTGCAGGGTGGGGTCACAGTGATGCAGGCTGGGGTGTCTCATGTGGAGGAGGCTGACTGCAGGGTGGGGTCACGGGTGATGGGGGCTGGGGTGGAGGTGTCCTATGTGGAGAGGGCTGCCTGCAGGGTGGGGTCATGGGTGATGGGGTTTGGGGTGTCCGATGTGGAGTGGGCTGCCTGCAGGGTGGGGTGACGGGTGATGGAGGATAGGGTGTCCCATGTGGAGGAGGCTGCCTGCAGGGTGGGGTCACGGATGATGGGGACTGGTTTGGGGTTGTCCCATGTGGAGAGGGCTGCCTTCAGGGTGGGGCCACGGGTGATGGGGGCTGGGGTGGCCCATGTGGAGGTGGCTGCCTGCAGGGTGGGGTCACGGGTGATGGGGACTGGGTTGGGGGGTGTCTCATCAGGAGGGGTCTGCTTGCCGTGGATTGCAAGGTGCAGATGCACAATTTGGATGGGGTGCGGTTGGGGATTGCGAGTTGTTTTTGCGCGATTATGCTGGGGTGCGGATGGGGATCGCGCAGAGTTTTCATGCGATTTGGCTGGGATGTTTCCAGGGATTGCGAGGTGTTTTTGTGCGATTACGCTGGGGTGCGGCCGGGGATTGCGCAGGATTTTCACACGATTTGGTTTGGGTGCGGCCGGGGATTGCGTGGTGTTTTTGCGCGATTACGCTGGGTTTGTGGCCGGGGATAGTAAGGTTTTTTCACACGATTATGCTGGGGTGCGGTCGGGGATCGTGCAGAGCTTTCACATGATTTGGCTGGGGTGCGGACAGGGATTGCGAGCTGTTTTCACATGATTACACTGGGGTGCGGCCAGGGATCGTGCAGACTTTTCACACGATTTGGCTGGGGTGCGTCTGGCGATTACGGGGTGTTTTCACGCGATTTCGCTAGGGGGGCTGTATGCTGGCCCAGGAATGGCGAGGAGGCTTGCGCCTTGTTAGGCATTTCACTTGCTTTTTACTACACGTGAGGGCGTGTTGGGGGCGTTACTTGAGCTGCTTGCTGTTCTTTGCGCCACGGCTACTGATGCCTCAGGAAATTAGTGAATACGCGTGCTGCGCAATCATTTCTCTGTACCACAGCTGGCGCATGCTTGTTCTCAGCGTGCAGCGCTTACGCCTTTTCTGCGCCAGATTCTATGAATCTGGGCCATAGTGTAGGCACATGAATAATGAAAATGTGCTGAAAAGTGTTTCTGTCAACAGTTGGTGACCTGGCATCTATCAGACCTTTTCATGTCTTACCCTACAGAAACAACGATATGATATGATATGGCATCTATAACGCGCCTATACACAACTGTTTCAAGGCCCAACGAATGGCAGTTTGTATGCGTTTTACCCAATTTTTAACAAAATGATCTTTAAATTGCATAATTTTAAATGTAACAGAAACCTCTCTTCATGCATTCGGGCTACATTTCAGCACTTACGCCCATTACAAGGAAATATGTATTCCCCTACAGTAAAAATGTTCCTCAGTCACCACTGGCGCATTTAAGATAAATTACATGGAACAAATACACTTGAGTGAGGGCACCTCCAGAGTAGTAATTAAGCTATCAATCGATTTAACGGCAGAAAATGATGCCTATTGGACACACGAGCGCGTTATACTTGTGCTGGGATGTTGGGATTCCGAAAGGGTGACAGGTATGAATAGTTGGTATGCACTGTCTGTTGAATCGGTGGGAGAAAGTGATTGTGATACTACATGTACACTAATCATGGGGAGGATGTGCACTCACCTAGCAACCACTCTTTGCAACAGTTTCCATCTTTAAGCTCTTCCACAATGCATACGTGCTGAAAAGTGTAGCTGTCATGTATTGTACCAGAGGAATTAGCATTCCCTTGCATGATTGGGCACATGGTGTTGCTGATGACTTGTTCAGTGATTTAATATCATAGCTTCTGATTGCAGAACAGATGTTCAGTCGGAAGCGCAAGCCATAATGGCACACGAGTGCTGTCAGTTGCCCAAGTACATGGGATAAATGGCAACAGCAAAGACCTGTTATTCCAACCACTGCCTATCCAGCACTGTTGTTGCATAATGATATATTTCTGCATACACTTGAGAAGGCACTGCAGTATCCAGGCTGCATGTCCTGTTTGCCTGTGACATGCCAAGTTTAATGGAAGGGGCCACTGAAATGATACACCCACCAGAAAATATAGCAATGAAAGTACTTTCACATTTGGTGGCAGTGCATGTGATTGGGATCTGGGTGATGTTAGCTCACCCTCCTACTTCCTCCATACTAAAATATGGAAAGTGATAGCCCTCTATTCCTACACATCAGATATCCCAAATAAAATGTCTTGTTAAAGACTCTGCCTCATTCTCCACTTGGAGCAGCAATAGTATGGCCAAAATAACAGAAGGAGCCATTTAGCAACATGGACAATGAGAGGACTTTCTCCTTTTCAGATTTTTCTGTTTTGTGTATGAATAAGTTCACACAGGTACATCTCACAGCACACTGAATAGAATGTCTTTGTGAAGTAGTATTGGTTTTGTAGAGTGATCCTTTGTGAGCACTGACCTTTGTTTGCATTGGTGCCAGTCCCTAGAAAATTCTCTCACACCGCAAATAAACAGGGCAATCAACTTACATGGCCAACCCATTGGTACTCCCATTTTTGCATCTATATTTACATTTTCTGACTGAACATTGTACAGTGGTAGCGCAATCTACAGATTGCCTAATTTCCTTTGTGAATTTCCTAAACATGAGCTTTTTCTTTGTGGGCTGCCCAAAGCCTCTCCAGTTGGCCTACCGGGGTTATAATCACCATCTGCACAACCCTTGTCTGGTTCCAGTATTAGTCCCCTCAGTTGTTGTGTCCTGCGAAAAGTATACAAGAGCTGGAGCTTCTAAAAATAAACTGATCCCTGGACTATGATCATCAGAATTCTGGCCAGGGGAGCCAACTTATGATGTCCCCGGGGGTGCCAGTGCCCAGATGTTAGGGCAAGGGCATTGAAATGGTATTAACATTGTTAGAGATTGGTTTCCCCAGCACCCTGGATTTTGGTGTCCTTTTCTGGGTGCCTACGTTGAGAGCATGAACGCCCTTTTGATTTTTGCAGCTGTAGTATCTCCTCTATAGTCAAGTGTTCTTTCAACAGGACCGCCACGAAGCCACTATGATCCTCTAACGTTGTCTTCTTTGTGTATCCCCAGAAATCTCATGTTCTTGGATTTAGCCCTGTTATCAAGGGCTCCAACTCACACTTGGTATTTTACAGTGGTGGCAACACACACCTAATATCCTCAAAATGTCGCCTGTGCTTTAGTTGTCTTCTTCACTTCTTCTTTCAATACACAGACTCTGTTGTGTGGGATGGTGTGCATTCAGTCTTGTCTTCAAGGAATACCATTCATGAATCCTTTGAACCTCGTGTCTGGTGCTATCAACTGTGTAGAGAACAGAGCCCACTGCCCTCTTTCTCATAATAGATGCCTCTGTCTGCTTTGCATCCTACTGCCGCCAGTGTCCTAATCATCTCTTAAGTCCTCTTAACTAAACACTCTCAATCATAAAAAGTCATTACAAATTCTGGGATTGTCTCTTCTTGTGATTATTTTGTCACTCGTCCACATGTGGAAGCTGTATTCACCCATAAATGTCACTTCGACTCTGCAGTAATGAACAGAACTACATCTGGATGCTCAGGAAAAAATGCCATTACTGGCTTTCATTCAAAGGTTCTGGCCATCCAGCAATCATTTTACAGGACAGTTTCCTCAGATGTCTCGTCTGCCTCCTATACAGATCCAGGCACAGCTTGGTACAGATTTCATTTTCGGCTCCAGTTCACTGCAGTCCTTTCTGTCCACCTGCCCCCCACCCACATGTATTTTTGTCTTCCCCACACTCTAGTGGTCCACCCAAACACTGCTTCCATTACTCAGTGAGATCATTCTTTACGTATTACTTTTCAGCTGCCTCTCATCTGGGTTGTAGCCAGCAGCAAATCCTTAAGGTAATACAGCAATCTTTGGTTCATCTAGACTGGACTCTGTCAGGATATTGGGTCTATTTTCGGTTATAAATGCTAAATAACATTTTACAGCATAAAATAAAGATGGGGTGCTTTTCCCCCCAAAAATTATATTTAAACTTTAAAAACATATATATATATAAACAAAATGTGTATGACTTTAAAATGAAGTTGGCTTTTTTTCAGAAATATCAATGAACAATCCTAATTGAAATATTTAGGATTTTGCTCGTATTTTGTACAGGGATAATATAGTACGTAATAATACAGCCATATTTTTAAAAAAATAAATAAATATAAAGGCTACATTTTGAAAATAAATTATACATGGGCAAAACGTTAAATGATTTAGTATTTTATCTTATTTTGGGGGGGGGAAGGAATCTTAATCATTTTAACAAGTATAACAAAGATGCCAAACCTTAAATAAGTATATGTGAGACTTGCTGAGTCGCTTATTTAGAAGGTTTTTCTTAACTGGAAAAACACTTCATAGTTGGAAAAAGTTGTTTAGATTTCTTTGTAACTGTAACAAATTGAACTGCAACTAAGCCAGTAACTAATAAAATCCAGCTACAATGGGTATTTCACAGGGACCCTTTATGAGGTCCCACATTTGGCCCGAATAATTTCAAAAAATTTTGTTTACGCTAGCAACAAAGTTTCTTTGTTTCAAGGCGATTTGTGCGATAAACCGCAGTTACATAGCTGAAACATTATTTGTTAAAAGGCTGCAACATATGTGAAGCCAATAAGCATGTGAATTAACTAAAGCAGCAAAACGATGAAAATAAATGCATAATTATTATAAAACATATGCACATAACTTATGTTCTATAACAATACTATATGTTATAGTAAAGTGGGTCTTTCTACAACAAATACCTACACAATTATATAAGAAATACACGAAATTAAATATGCAATAATAAAAAATGTCATGTATATAATAATAGTCACATGTGTGGACTATTAAAAAGTATGCATTTCAAAACAAATAAAAATATATGTTTATTAATATATTAAATATATAAAAATGGTATTGTAGCATGGTTAAAATATATTTTAACAAGCTGTTAATGTTTTGTATCATTTTTAATCGCTATTTTAACAAGCATTTTCTAATATTAGAAGAACGATTGGAGTTTCAAAGAAAAGTCCTATTTGATAAACAGTTAATAATGTATGCTTAAAATATAAAATCCAATCAAACTGTTTAGAACACATTCAATAGCAGTCATCTTTTTTTTCTTTTTCAGTTAGTTTTGTGTTGGCAAAGACAGGCCGTTTTTGTGCCAACCAATGGCATCCTTTTCTAAAAGTTTAAACATTTCTTTTCAAATGTTGGGGGTTGTTAGTAAAATGTTTGTTAAAAACGATATAAATTATAGTGGCAAATTACAATTACCTGGCGCTAAACCATGGCGCTATTAGCACCATGGTTGGTGCCGGCATCGTAACGAGTCTGCCAATGTTCAATGGGGAATTACCACCCCATTCCAAGGTTGGCGGGGCAGTAATTCCCCATTGAACATTGGCCCTTCCCCATTCCCATTTTTGCCCCATAGGGCTCAATGGGACTGGGGAAGGCGCTAAGTACGGTACTGCAAACTGCGGTACCGTACTTAGCACCAAGGTCCCTTTGCGGGTCCCTACTTTAACGGCTGGTCTAGACCAGCCGTTCAGGTCGGGTCCCGCAAAGGGACCTCGTAGTAAGGCGCTAATGGGTTAACGGCGCCGTAAAAGGCTGCGGCGCCAGGGTCGTAATGAGGCCCAATATCTTTATAACTTCATTGAAAATTTTAGAATCAGTTAACAAAGGGGTGCTCGAGGATGCCGAGGATGACGTGCCCTGGCTGCGGGGAGCAGACCTGGGTCCTTTCTGCTCACCCAGCTGCGTGGCAAAACAGTAACACAGCAGTAACGCACTGAGGGACGCCACCGGCTTATACAAGGGTTGGCAGTCCCGATGTGAAAGCAGACGAGGAGCCCTAGCACAAGAAACCCCACCAGATAAAACACACCTGACAGGACCCTTCAACACCGGTCCGGAAATAGGGATGGATCGGGCCCAAACACAGGCAATAAGCCGTGGGGGTGAGTAGGATGGACCCACTCCCACCCACGCTCATACCACCCTGCAGCCATCGCATATGCGTCCCCGTGGGGTGCAGCAGGCTCATCCCGATACACTGCACACCCCAGCCCCAGACCACGGAATCAGCAGAGGGGAAGAATCGCCCATTCCAGAGAAGGCCACTGAGGTGGGAGGCCTCCTCTCTCCCTACTACATCAAGTGAAAGTTACATACGGCGCCAAGCCGTATCACTGTCAGAAGTGGCAGGCGCAAAATTAAGCAATCTGGATAGCCAAACCACCCCCCTGTTAGAGCACCCCTGTGGGATCTAAATAGCAGGGCCAGTCTGAGAGAAACAACAAGCCATTGATTTAAGCATACCGTGAGAAAGCAAAAAACAATCAACAGGCACACAGCACGTGCTATTGGCCAAAAGGCACTAAGTCGCTACGGGGGGACCACCTGCACCCTCTAAACTTGTCTATTGGCAGCCAAACGCCCATCTCAAGGGCTCCCACAGTGACTGGTCCTTACTCTGCATCCGGCACCACAATGAACGGTGGCCGGGACACCCACACCACCGCGACCTGGATGAACCGACCGCTTAAGCAGTAGCTAACCCGCATTAGGGGAACTGACAAACAAAGCTGTGCCCTATATTGGTGCTTGTCTGACTGTGTTGATGGGATATGACCCAGATCCAATTGATGCGATAGATAACCTGCATCCTTACCGCCCAGGAAAAAGAAAACTCCACTGGTAAGTGGCCAACTACGACATCAGGGTACTCCCAGGCAAACCTGAGAGATGGCTACGTGCATGGGGACTCTACGCTAAATGTAATGACCTGAACTTCAGTACCACCAGTGCATGCATTAATCACACATATATCTATGTGATAAGAGGCAGATCAGACTCTAGCAGTAAGGTTAAAGGGGACCAAGCTCATGATTTAGAGCCATACAAAAGCTTCAAACAGTAGCCGCCAGCTGAACGTAGTGGACCCCGCTACCCATGCATCACCTCACCACTGGGGTATGGCAATAAACCTTATGGACAACAACGTTTGTGGAGACAGTGCCCCAAACCTAGCAGAACCACCATCATGTCGATCTACACGTCAGCACACCAAAATGGATTACAGAACCAACTACAAACACTTCTTACCGAAATGAGGCCAGTTGGCCACAGTACCCAAGAAACAAACATTACTGTACTGGAAATCAAGTGCGACATTCAAGATATGCAGACTCGATTTAACGCCCAAGCAGAGAGCACAACTGACAACGAGCAAAGGATAAGTGCACTAGAAGATAGCAGTGCAGTGGCTGCCACAGATCTCAATGGCTTCATAAAAGAAGTGCAGTGCCTCAGGGCGTAAATTGAGGATCAAGAAAATCGATCTTAGCGCAACAACCTCCGACTTGTCGGGCTCCCCGAACAAGTGGAGAGCCCGGACCTAGAAGCAACTGCATATCGCTTTTTCCAGGACCACCTACACATCCAAGATCCATATTCGCATGTAATTGAAAGATTTCACAGTGCCCCCTTCCCGAGACCTGCGGCAGGAGATTGCCCATGGCCCATTACAATATGACTTTTAAACTTTCAACATAAGGTCGCCATACTCCGTGCCTACAGAGCTGTGGGCACAATTCGGTCGGAAGGGACAGAAATCAGCATCTTCAACTATTACTCTGCGGAAGTTTACAGATGAAGGAAAAGATATGCCCCACTATTTGCTGCACTCCAAGGCACGACCCATAAATATTACCTGAAATTCCCTGCCATCTGGTGCATCCTACTAGACAAAAGAATTGCACTCTTTCAAAGATCCAGAAGATGCATGGCCCCTGCTATGACAACAAGACCTCATCACCACAGATTCCCCAGTCGAAATAGAGGACTAAAGGGCAACTCTTCAATCTGACACTCCGCAATGGCATCTCCAAAAACCACAATGGCAGCGGGGCAAATGAAAATGTACCAGCAGATGCCCTACGTGATCGATCTTGCCCCATACAATCGTCCTTCAACCAACACTACCCCGCAAAACCCACTATACCCACATCCAAGTCTTTACAATGGCACACATGCAAGAATGAACTACTAAATGGTAAAGTAACCACTCGCTCAAACCAAGCACCAGACAGTGAATTGCACCACCTTCTGTTATGAGCCCTGGTCTGGCCCCCACACCGCTTCCCACAGGGGCCTCCAGCGGTGCTGGATGACCCTGACGAATTCTACCATCATGCCAGAAGGATGCGTTAGCTTAGTATTGTCTACTCCATTCCTCTCAGTGCATGTCCTGTTGAATAGAAGTATTGGGTTGGTTTTGGCGCATCGCAATGTTGGAGTTATGACCTACAAGTTTAAGGTTCTGTTTGTTCTGTTAAAGTTTGAAATCACACACACACAACTGGGCTGACCATCAAAGCTTTTGTCCACTGTGACCACACTCACATACACCAATCCCACCTGCTATTCAACTTTGGCCCGAGGGGAATGACTGACCTGTGCCTTGTAACACTTAATGTTCAGGGGTTGGGTCAGCCAATTAAAAGGCGGCGTGTTCTCAACCACTTACGGGACATACAATGTGATATCACCTTCCTCCAGGAAACCAATCTGGATGCACATGAAACAGCGAAATTAAATCGTGGTTGGGTCGGGACATCAGCCTATTCACTGCACTGGGGTAAAAAAGGAGTCTCAATTGTAATTCACAAACGTGTCCCATTTCACACACTCCACACCATCTCGGACAAGGATGGAAGGTACGTTCTAATCCAGAGCCTGATCCAGCAGCATCCCCTTACCCTGTTGAACATCCATGCCCTGACTGGAGACACACCCACATTTTTTACACAGACTTTCACAAAATCTGCCCAATACTTGGGCAATCGTACGCTTATTGGTGGGGACTGGAACACAATCTTTGATGTCAGAAAGGCTACCAGGGCACATTCCTATCACAGCCCTTGACCCCACCCAAGTACAAAATGCTCCTAACGGTCTTGACTGACTTATGGCTAACTGACATCTGGCGAATCCTCCACCCACATTGCGATGATTTTACATTTTACTCGAACTGCCACAAGTCATACTCCAGAGTAGACTATTTGATGGCCCCTACGAGAGCCCTCACCCAGGTGAAACAATGTACAATACTTCCTATGACAGTTACGGATTACGCACTGGTTCTCCTCCACATTGTACTCCCGGATAGCCCCCTCCCCCCGACAAACCACTTTGGCACTTAAATTTGAAAGCACTTTCATACCCAGACTTTCTTGAACAACTCGGAGAGGACACAGACTTGTTCTGGCAGACTAACCTGACCCCAGATTACTCCCTTATCGCCTGTTTGGACGCTTACAAAGTTTTTCTCAGAGGGCAATGCATCTCACGATGGGCCTACAAACTGAAGAAATGGAGGGATTGTGAGAACCGGATATTCACCGACATTACACTCGCGGAAGCACAACACAAACAGTCCTGAGATCCTGACATATACACACTGCTTAATAAGTTGAGAGGGGAACTCAAACAAATTACAACCCAACAAGCACAAAATCGTTCACTAGCTGGTCGCAGACCTACTATCAAGATGCCGACAGAACTCTCCACCTAATGGCCCTCGCCCTCTGCAAAAGACAAACTTCCCAGCAAATAACCAGCATCCGGCATAGGGCTGGGTACCTACTAACCAGCAAAAAGGATATAAATAGACGATTCGCAGAATATTATGGCGAAATATATGCCAGACCAAGCCCAATTACTCCAGAATAGAAAAAGGTACGTTTCTAGCCACCCTTACATTAAAATAGATCAGCGCCTCACAAAAACTAGAACTGTCGACTCCGATAACAGCTGAGTAAATTACCCAAGCCATAGCTTCGCTATCCACATAAAAAGCGGCAGGACCGGATGACATACCTATAGACCTATACAGAGCAATGATAGAACATATAGCCCCGTTCCTTGAAGCAATATTCAGGGAGGAACTAACCTATGGGCCACCTACCGGAGTCGATGCTGGCAGCTAATATAATTGTCTTTCACAAGCAGAGCCACAATCCAGCGGATTGCGGATCCTACTAACCGATCTCGCTTATTAACGCTGATGCCAAAACATTAGCTAAACGTTTAGCACGCAGAATCGAAAAAACCCTCCCGCAACTTATCCATAATGATCAGACCGGCTTCATCACAGGCCGCCATTCGGGGGACAATGTTAGACAACTATTACATGTACTTGCCGAACGGGATGATCCAGACGAAATAATTCTGACGATCGATGCTGAAAAAGCATTCAACAAAGTGTGATAGGATTTTCTGTTTAGGGCACTCACTACCTATGGGTTCCTACCATCTGCCTCTTGCACACTACTCTTGTCCTTTCGGTGCTCACTTGCACCCTCCTTTTCATTGTGGGTTACTTGCTCCCCTTTTTCCACAACTTTCCGTCCTCCCGGGTGCTCATTTGCACCTTTCATTTTCTTTCGGTTCTCTCAGCGCTTCTGCATACACTTTCTGCTTTTCACGTGTCTTTCGCACTCTTTCCCAATCACTTTAAGTTTCAAAGTCTTTTTACCTTCTGTTGCTTTTCGCTCCATGCTGCTTTACATTCTGTGCCTGTCTCCCGCTCCGCTGCAGTCACACGCACGCTCCGGTTTCTTTCTCATTGCTTTTACAGAACTCACCGGGCAGCGTCGCGTTGACCAGTTGTCAATTCAGGATACACAGGGTTGAGGTCGGGGTCTCACCATCTGCCCCTCAGACACTCTTGGGGCCGGCACAGGTCCCAATGGAAGTAGCACTTTCCTGGATGCCGCCAGCAGGATGCAGGCATTCTCACTCCGGCTCCTTGGAGACATGGCCCTCTCGCCACGCTGCAGCCCCTCGGCGTTCTCCTCCCGACCTTGGCTCCTGTCGGTCTCTGCTCCTTGGCTCTCTGGCCCGGACAGCCTCCCCAGCTCACTCACCCTCCTTCAAAAATACCACACGTTTTATAGTTGTGAAAACAGTCAAGTGGAGTTGAGTGTGAGTGATAATTAGTAAATGCCTGACTATGCCTGATGCCTGACTCTGCCTGGCTCTATCAGTGGGGGGACACTCTTTTAAGTTCTTTCTATAGTCTTTACCCTTACTTTCCCCATGTTTCTATGGGTAATCTTTACTGCTCCCAGTTGCCTCTTCCTCCTCTCAGTATTGATTGGAAATGGGGAGGGCGTGATGGAGGGGTTTAAGAGGATAGATCTACTTCCCACTTTTCTATCAGGGAATTCACAATGGACATAGGGAAGTCATGTAGCCTGGTTTCCTCTTAATGGGATGGTTACCCCCTTCCATATTCCCGATGGTTGAAAACATGAGTTTTGGTAGTATTCCCTGTTATTTAAATTGGTAGAGGATGAATGGATATTAACATCCGACTCCTGGCTCTGTTTTTGTTTTTGTTTCTTCCTTCCCCCACCTAGGATCATTGATGACAGGATTTGAATGAAGCAAAATGAAACCTGGATTACGGGTGATGGGAATCGGCGTATCCCATTAAGGCGTCCGGGACTGTCTCCTCTTTTGTCGCCCTGTCTGAATACAGTGTCTCGCCTGGGGTATTCCCACAAAGGCAACCCTGGATTCCCCTACCCAGGTGATTCTCCTTTGCTTGTCCACCCCCAGGGTTGCGATCCAAGAGCGATGGCCCTTCAATGGCCAGCAGAATAGAGGACTCTCTGGGTCAATACCCCTAGATTTCTCACTTGCTGCAAAATGAGACCTTTAATAGTACACAAGCTAAAGGGTGCCCTGTAGATATGGCAACAGAGGTATTTAGGCTATTAATACTATGAAGGCCATGCTAGTTCCAACAACCTAGAGGCTTTATTCAGACTTAAAAAACATATTTACTATTGTAATCTTAAGTAGGCTGAATATCAACTTTTGAAATAGCTGGGTGGTTTTCCCTGTATAGGAATAACACTCATTCTTGCAAGTTCGCTCTAGGGCTTTTGTTTTGAGGCAATGTGCCCCGAGGTGGTGGGCCCACCCTGTGGGGAAGGGTCCTTAACTTGGGCGGTGGGCCCATCACCAAGGGGCATATCTCCTCCAAATAAATGCCCTGGAGTGAATTTACACTCAGCCCCCACACTCAAAACACCTTCTCATGGGAACTCTTTAAACTTGCTTTATTCAAGCCTTACAATCAAACTTTGCCCTTGAAGTGCCTGCCAGTGTTCGTTCAAAGCAGTCTTCTGAGAGTTAATGACTTGATTGGAGTTTAAACTGTGTCTGGTGTAATATAAAGTCTTAACCAAGTCTGACTCCATCCACTCTATAAGCACCACGTGTGTCCTTCACTGATGTCCTGTTGAAAACAACGGTTTTGGCTTCTGTATTTGTCTTAGGCAAGCACCTTTCCCATGCCCACACAAGTCCACACTGTTGGCATTGCCAATGCTTGTTATTAGTAATCTGGTGTAGGACAATCTTTTATTTTTGATGAACCAGGTTTTAACCATTACAGAATGTAAGGCTTTCGAATGGATTGCGTCCTCCTATGTATTCCTCATCTTTGATATACTCCGATATCCTGCTTGCAGCTCGGAAACCTTTCTCCAAAGCGGGTGCCATGTATCGTCAACCATTTCCTCCATCGAGGGCCTGCACTGCACCTGTTGCCTCAGTTCCGTTTTTCCTGCACAGCGACTCGCAATGGTTCTTCACCTTGACTCTAACCCCAAAAACCCCAAGATGTCTATAACTGATCCTCATTGGGTATGTCTCTGGTGCTTTGGGTCTGGCCACATCGTCAAAAATTGTGTCTCGTGCTAGTCTGACTGGAAATGCTTTAAAGGAGAGGAAGGGCAAACTTTCTTTGGGCAAACCATCCCCAAAGTAATCTTCGGTAACCCCCACAAAAAAACTGCTGCTTCTAAGTGAGAAGCCTAATCACACGATTCCTCCAGACAGGGAGGATAAAAGGCTGACTCCTGCCCGACCCCATCGCGTGGAATGCTGATAGGGTGTTGATGACAGCGGCTGACTGCCCGGACAGCTAGTTGTTGGATTCAAAGGCATCTTGTGTGCTTCTGATGGACTAGACTCCTCGAAGGGATACCCCTCCTCCGATCCACTCGACACTGTTGAAGGCATCAAAGTCTAGCACATTGGAGTCAGGCCTTGATGTCATTTTCGGAACAGTCTTTACAAATCAAAAGAGAGGAGGAGGATCTTCTTACAGAGCTGTAATGGCAAAGGTTCTAGAATACCTGGTAGGGCTAGATCATCTGTTTATGAACAAGATGACTTGACTGCTATCTTGGATAAGGGGCCACTTAAGCTCCCTTTCATACTACAGTCCACAAGGACTTCACTAAGAAATACAGACCCTCATCAGTGGATCCGGAGTTTCTTTCAAAACATCTAAGCCCTAAGCACACTGAAGGCAGCCAAAACAACTTGTGCACTGGATAAGTTTACCTACACTTTGTGGGTGGTAATTGCCAAGGCATCAGAGCACATCCCAGAGGGCGAAGAAATGTATGGTTTTATGAGCATTATTCAGCATGGAAAAGATGCTATCTGTGAGTCCTTGCAGTCAGGTCTGGACACTGTGGACCGTATTAGCTGTTCTATGGCTGATGGTACAGTGCTTAGACATTTCTGTCTGGCTGAGAAAATCAGGGTTTGCTTCTGACGTGCAATCCTGACTGTTGGATATGCCGTTTTGAAGTGTCTTATCTATTGGGAACAAAAGCAGATAAAGCCTTGAGAAATTGCAGTCATCTAAGGCAGGAGAAAAATCTGAGTCTGGTCTTTGTGGATACGCGATTTCCATCCTGTGACCTGTTTCCCTCCCCGCACCCACTTCCTGGTTCCCCTGCCTCCCGCCTCCCGACCCGCCCACCCTGCCCTGATTCGCCAGTAGGCCATCTTACCCTGGCCTTCACTGACCTTCCCAAGGCAGCCCTCTGCCCATGTAGCCCCCTAGGCTAAGGACCCCAAGGCAAAGGACAACTTCAAGAGGTAGCCCCAGACGGTATCTGCAGGTATCCGCAAGAGAAGCAAGAAGCCAGCAACAACCGAAAAGTAAGTGTGGCAAGGGGGGGAGGGACTGAAGCAATTACTTCACCCCAGACAACCCTACCACCCAAACGTACAAACCTTACTACTGTAATTCCTGCATCTAGAATATATTCCCAACCATAGTGACTGTACCTAAATTGCTAGAAAGTCAGAAAGTGTGCCTAATAGCATAGCTGTGGTATAGTTGAACTTGAAAAGTGTACCTAGTAGCATAACTGTGGTATAGCCGAATTTAGAAAGTGCGCCTAATAGCATATCTGTGGTATAATTGCATTTAGAAAGTCTGCCCAATAGCATATCTGTGGTATAACTGCATTCAGAAAGTCTGCCCAATAGCATATCTATGGTGTAGTCTACACTTAGAAAGTGTCCCTAATAGCATTCTGTGGTATAATTGCATTTAGAAAGTCCGACTAATAGCACATCTGTGGTGTGCCTGCATTTTGAAAGTGTCCCTAATAGCATATCTCTGGTTTAACTGTATTTAGAAAGTCTGCCTAATACCAAATCTGTTGCATAATTGCATTTAGAAAGTCTGCCTAGGAACATATCTGTGGTGTCGTTGCATTTAGAAAGTGTGCCTAATAGAATATCTGTGGTGTAGTCTACATTTAGAAAGTGTCCCTAATAGCATATCTCTGGTTTAACTGTATTTAGAAAGTCTGCCTAATACCAAATCTGTGGCATAATTGCATTTAGAAAGTCTGCCCAAGAACATATCTGTGGTGTCGTTGCATTTAGAAAGTGTGCCTAATAGAATATCTGTGGTGTAGTCTACATTTAGAAAGTGTCCCTAATAGCATATATGTGGTATAATTGCATTTTGAAAGCCTGCCTAATAGCAAAAATGTGGTATAATTGCATTTAGAAAATCCGCCCAATAGCTTATCTGTGGTGTAGTCTACATTTAGAAAGTGTCCCCAGTAGCATATCTGTGGTTTAACTGTGTTTAGAAAGTCTGCCTAAGAACATATCTGTGGTGTCGTTGCATTTAGAAAGTGTGCCTAATAAAATATCTGTGGTGTAGTCTACATTTAGAAAGTGTCCCTAATAGCATATCTCTGGTTTAACTGTATTTACAAAGTCTGCCTAATACCAAATCTGTGGCATAATTGCATTTAGAAAGTCTGCCTAAGAACATATCTGTGGTGTCGTTGCATTTAGAAAGTGTGCCTAATAGAATATCTGTGGTGTAGTCTACATTTAGAAAGTGTCCCTAATAGCATATCTGTCATGATCACTGCTTCCAAGGAGCCAGGACCAGCCCAACGTCCTTGGAAGCAGGCCCCTAACCCTAATCCTAGGCACAGCCGGTCCCCACGGGGACCTTTTGGACCTTGTCCTGGCGCCGGTGGCACCAGGCTCATCAGAATCATCGGTCCCGGCACTGGAAGCACCGGGCTCATAATATGTGTGCAGATGCTTGGGTGGACTTAGCTGCAGCAGACCATGCTGCTTACTTACCAGCCTCTTAGAAGTCCTCTGTGAACAGTAACTACTTTCTTACCTGGGTGGGGCAAGCTCCACTCCCTGGATTCAGCACTGGAAAGCTTCTGGAACTGGAACTCTTTTCTTACCTAGGCGGGGCCGTGGAGGAAGACGCCTCATCACTCCAAGGCTATTTAAACCACGCCCGATAGACGAAACGTGCTTCGCGTTATTCTGTATCTGCAGCAGAACGCTCACCGAGTCTGTTCCAGCCTTTCTTCTTACGATCCCGAATCTGCAAGAATCATACTCACCATTCCTGCATCCTGAATCTGCAAGAAGCATACTCACCATTCCTGCATCCAGTCGACAGCAGCACCTGCAGAGACAAGAAACAGCAGGTTAGCAAGGCAGCCTTAACTCGCAGTGCTACTCACCTGATCCACCGGCTGCGGTCATTTTCGGCACGCTGCACCTCCGCCTGCGAAGACAAAAGCATTGTCACTACTTACCGGCACTCCGTGAATTCTGGATTTCTTCACACTGCATCGCCGCCTGCGGAGATAAAAGCATTGTATCTACTTACGGAAATTCCGCGGACTCCGGCGCTGCAAACCAACTTCTGAAAGACAAAAGAAGAGACATTAGACAGGTATTTACTTACGCCCATCGCGCTCTTCGCAATAGAACGCCTGCTCTTCAGCACGAACTACACTGCAAGGAAAAGACAGTTAGAGCGCTTGCATTTACTCACGCATTTCCAGGCGCTTCACTCCATCTTCCTCAAGAGTCCTGCAAGACAAAAGGGAGAAAAGCATTATACACCTAAAGACTATAAAGACTAAAAAGGTGTCTGGAAACTCACTGCTCGTGCAGTTAACGACGGTAACGGTCTTCTGAGTCCAAGAGGCCTATGTTTCACCATTGAAGGAACTGGCAACAGCGCCCTGCACCAGACGCAGATGGAGAGCCCAGCATTCACCTATCTAAGGTGAGCACGTTGACCTGGGGGCTCTACGCAGAGGGAGAGAGAGGAAAAGGGACATTGAACAACCCAGACCATTAACCCCCATATTCTTTCACCTGCAGAAACCTCACCCTACGTGTTCGACACACAGTGCGAAGAGGTTCGACCCCAGAAGCCCATCGGGTTCTGCACATCACCTTTCGAGTCACAGACACCTTCCTGCCAAGATCAGCGCCTCCGTGGGAATCAGGTGAGCGTTACAGAACGCGAAGCCCACCGCAAAACTCCTACCCAGGCGCAATGGAAACCTCAGACACTGATCACTTAGCCCAGTTGCTCGGGGAATTAAGAGCAGAAGTACATGCAGCTCGTCAGGAAACAAGCTCTCTATGAAGAGAACTGATAATTTCCAAGGAGCGAACAGAGGACCTCGCTAGGCAATTGCTACAAACGCAGGCAGGACAGACACCCCTGCCCGCTCCAGGAGGAAGCTATCCTTCTGCATCATCTGTAAATCCAGTGCAAATCAATCTACCTGGTAATGTGCCCTTGGCTCCGCCCGAACGTTTTTCTGGTGACCCAAAGAAATTTGCAGTGTTCCTCAACCAGTGCCGCTTACATTTCTTATGTCGACCAGCTGCATTCCCAACAGACCAGACCAAAGTGGCTTTCGTGCTTTCTTATCTCAGTGGCAGCGCCGCAGATTGGTCGATCCCTTTAGTTACCCAGGATGATCCGGTTTTACATGATTTCCAGCCTTCCAGTCCAGCATGGAGAAACTGTTTGCAAGACATGCACAAGGGCAGGCCTTGGACAATGAACTTCTTTCATTACGACAGGGTAATCAAGACCTCTTGACCTATATAGCCTCATTCAACAGACTCATAGTGGAAACTCAATGGCCCGAGGATAAGAGAATAACGCTTTTCTACAGAGGCCTGCGTGGAGAGCTCAAGGATGTGTTAGCTCAAGTTGTGAACCCTCCACAAGAATGTTCGGACTATATTGACTTAGTCGTCCAATTGGACCACAGATTACAGAACAGGAAGGCTGATCGTTCTAAATTTGATACCCGAGTGTTTTCTAAACCACAGACTTCTACTAAGGGAGCTGACACTGTGGAACCCATGCAAATAGGGGGGATGAAAGGTCCTTTAACCCAAAAGGAGCGGGAAAGAAGAAGACAGCTGCAATTATGCCTCTATTGCGGGAACTCGGGGCACTTTCTTCGAGACTGTCCAGTGAAACCAGCTAAGAAGGCTGTAGGAGCCGCAGATTCCAGTACCTCAAGTTCCGAGCAGGGAAACGACCTAGCCCGGCAAGTGTAGAGGTCCCCTTGCCGAGCGTTAAGATCTGTCCCGTGACCTCGCATTTCGTGGTGCCCATGGTCCTCATTAATCCTGCACGTCCGGATCGTTTGCATGCAATTGAAGCTTACATCGACAGCGGAGCAATCGGCAATTATGTGGACCGTGAAATGGCATCAAGGATGAATCTACCCCTTGTCCCTAAGGCAGTAAAAGACGTCATTACTACAGTGGATGGCACGGAGATAGCCTCCGGACCAGTAACGCACGCCACCCAAGAAGTGACGCTAGTGAGCCAAGATGGACACCGGGAGAAAATCATGTTCGATGTGATCAAGGCCCCTCAGTTCCAGATCATTCTGGGAATCCCTTGGTTAGAGAAGCACAATCCTCAGATCAACTGGCGAGCAAAGACGGTTCAGTTTCCAGAATGTCTTACTACTTGTTATCCTCGGCCTGAAGTTTCAGTGGCGGCGATCTCTTCAGAGGTTCCCACATTACCTCCCGACTACCAAGAATTCCAAGATGTCTTTCGGAAGGATCAAGCTAACACCCTGCCTCCTCATAGGTCTTACGACTGTCAAATAGACCTGATACCCGGAACAACTCCTCCTTGCAGTAGGATTTATCCCCTCACCGAGCCTGAGAATCTTCACCTCAGGCAATATCTGGACCAATACCTAGCTAACGGGTTTATCCGTCCTTCCAAATCTCCAGCTTCCTCGGCTTTGTTCTTCGTTCCGAAAAAGGAAGGAGACCTTAGAACTTGTATAGATTACCGCGCGCTGAATCAAATCACTGTTAAAAACAGATACCCGTTACCTTTGATCCCTGAACTCCTGGACCAAGTCAAAGAAGCATGCATATATACAAAGTTGGATCTCAGAGGAGCCTACCACTTGGTACGAATAAAAGAAGGCGATGAGTGGAAGACGGCCTTTCGCACCAAGTATGGGCTATTCGAATATCAAGTGATGCCCTTTGGACTTTGTAACGCTCCTGCCGCTTTCCAGTATTTTATGAACAATGTCCTTAGAGAACTCATAGATGTGTGTGTTGTTGTCTACATTGATGACATCCTTGTCTATTCATCATCTGAAGAGGAACATCGGAGACACGTTAAAAAGGTTCTCGAGAGACTGCGTCAACATAACCTTTTTGCCAAGCTTGAAAAATGCGTTTTCAACGTAACTGAAGTTGAGTTCTTGGGATTCATATTGTCACCTAATGGGGTTCATATGGATTCAAAGAAGGTCGATGCAATCATCAAGTGGCCATCACCAACCCCGGTAAAAGGAGTTCAAAGCATGTTAGGCTTCGCTAACTTTTACCGCAGATTCATTCCTGAATTCTCTCGGATAGTCCAGCCCATCACCGCTCTGTTAAAGAAGAACAAACGTTTTGAATGGTCTACCGAAGCAGAACAAGCTTTTCAGGACTTAAAAGCTAAATTCATTTCTGCTCCTGTTCTAAAACATCCTCGCCCAGAACTCCCCTACATCGTGGAAAACGGATGCTTCTATTCTTGCTATGGGGGCAGTGTTATCACAAAGAGATCCGGTCACACACCAATTACATCCCGTAGCCTTTTGGTCCCGCAAATTCTCGGCTTCCGAGATCAACTATTCAATTACAGACAAGGAACTTTTAGCTATCAGATCGGCCTTTAAAGCCTGGCGGCATTATCTTTTGGGAGCCAGACACACAGTCACCGTAATGACTGATCACCGCAATCTACAATATCTGAAGACGGCCAAAGCTCAGTCTTCCAGACAGCTTCGTTGGGCTCTGTTTCTGGCTGAGTTTGACTTTATAATTACTTATCGACCCGGCAGTAAAAACGGAAAAGCAGATGCCCTCTCTCGGATGGGAGTAGATGAACATTTGACCAATCCAGAACCAATACCCATAATCCCAGAACAAAGGCTTTTGGGGTTGGTCAGCGCTCAATCCTTTGAAGACATCAAGATTACAGTCAAGTCACTCCTAACTCCGGCTGATTTGCAGGATTGGCAATTAAAGGGAAAAGAATTCTCAGTGGATCAAGACCTACCATATTTCCTAGGGCGATTATACTTGCCCTGTGAGAAAATACAAAAACAAGTAATTTCCGGTTATCACGACTCTCTAATGTAGGGTCACCCTGGCATTACCAAAACCATGGAAAAGATCAAGAGACATTTCTGGTGGCCATCATGGAAGAAGGATATTAGAGACTTTGTAATCTCCTGCGGTGTGTGTGCCCAGAATAAAAGTCAGAAGGAGAAACCAGCCGGCCTTTTACACCCTCTGGATATTCCTCCCTGTCCATGGCATACCCTGTCCATGGATTTCATCACGGACTTACCTCCATGCTCAGGGTATAATACCATTTTAGTAGTCGTGGATCTATTCTCCAAGATGGCTCACTTCATTCCCCTGAAGGGCCTACCTTCGGCTTCGGTATTGGCCAGGGAATTCTTAGAAAACATCGTTCGGTTACACAGTTTTCCCTCGGTTTTAATCTCCGATAGGGGAAGTCAATTCATTTCCCACTTTTGGCGAAGTTGCTGTCGTCTAGCCCAAATTGATGTAAGACTTTCAACCAGTCACCATCCCCAAACTGACGGACAAACCGAGAGGACAAATCAGACTCTAGAGCAATATCTGCGTTGCATGCTCCAACAAACTGAAAACCCTTGGAAGGATATTCTTTGGATCGCTGAATACGCTTACAACAATTCGACTCATTCTGGAACCGGGAAGACTCCCTTCTTCCTATTATACGGACATCATCCTACGACCTCTAATCTGGATCCTCCCCAAGAATTCGAAACACCTGCTGTGGATCATTTGCACTCTGAGATTACCCGTGCTTTTAAAGAAGCCACTGCCCATCTGCAAAGAGCTAAAGCTCAAGTCAAAAAGGGAGCAGATCGACACCGTAAAGAGGCCCCTCACTACGCAGTAGGAGATCAGGTCTGGTTATCCACTAAGCACCTGCCTCTAAAAGGACCCCGCACCTTCAACCCGAGATACCTTGGACCTTACCCCATCTCTACCATAGTTAATCCGGTGGCGGTCAAATTGGAATTACCTGCGCATATGAAAATACATCCAGTATTCCATGTCTCCTTATTAAAACCAGTACAACCAGAAACCCGATTGACTGAACTCCCAGAACCTGTTTTGGTAGACGGAGAACTCGAATTCGAAGTAAAGAACATTCTAGACTCCAAGATCTCCAAATCTAAGTTATATTATCTGGTTGATTGGAAAGGATACGGCCCCCAGGAAAGGTCTTGGGAACCCACAGAATATGTCCATGCACCTCGTCTGGTCAAGAGATTCCATCTGAATCACCCCGACAAGCCAAAAGCCCCGGAGAAAACATGCTTAGGAGGGGCCTTGAGGGGGGATACTGTCATGATCACTGCTTCCAAGGAGCCAGGACCAGCCCAACGTCCTTGGAAGCAGGCCCCTAACCCTAATCCTAGGCACCAGCCGGTCCCCACGGGGACCTTTTGGACCTTGTCCTGGCGCCGGTGGCACCAGGCTCATCAGAATCATCGGTCCCGGCACTGGAAGCGCCGGGCTCATAATATGTGTGCAGATGCTTGGGTGGACTTACCTGCAGCAGACCATGCTGCTTACTTACCAGCCTCTTAGAAGTCCTCTGTGAACAGGAACTACTTTCTTACCTGGGTGGGGCAAGCTCCACTCCCTGGATTCAACACTGGAAAGCTTCTGGAACTGGAACTCTTTTCTTACCTAGGCGGGGCCGTGGAGGAAGACGCCTCATCACTCCAAGGCTATTTAAACCACACCCGATAGACGAAACGTGCTTTGCGTTATTCTGCATCTGCAGCAGAACGCTCACCGAGTCTGTTCCAGCCTTTCTTCTTTCGATCCCGAATCTGCAAGAATCATACTCACCATTCCTGCATCCTGAATCTGCAAGAAGCATACTCACCATTCCTGCATCCAGTCGACAGCAGCACCTGCAGAGACAAGAAACAGCAGGTTAGCAAGGCAGCCTTAACTCGCAGTGCTACTCACCTGATCCACCGGCTGCGGTCATTTTCAGCACGCTGCACCTCCGCCTGCGAAGACAAAAGCATTGTCACTACTTACCGGCACTCCGTGAATTCTGGATTTCTTCACACTGCATCGCCGCCTGCGGAGATAAAAGCATTGTATCTACTTACGGACATTCCGCGGACTCCGGCGCTGCAAACCAACTTCTGAAAGACAAAAGAAGAGACATTAGACAGGTATTTACTTACGCCCATCGCGCTCTTCGCAATAGAACGCCTGCTCTTCAGCACGAACTACGCTGCAAGGAAAAGACAGTTAGAGCGCTTGCATTTACTCACGCATTTCCAGGCGCTTCACTCCATCTTCCTCAAGAGTCCTGCAAGACAAAAGGGAGAAAAGCATTACACACCTAAAGACTATAAAGACTAAAAAGGTGTCTGGAAACTCACCGCTCGTGCAGTTAACGACGGTAACGGTCTTCTGAGTCCAAGAGGCCTATGTTTCACCAGTGAAGGAACTGGCAACAGCGTCCTGCACCAGACGCAGATGGAGAGCCCAGCATTTACCTATCTAAGGTGAGCACGTTGACCTGGGGGCTCTACGGAGAGGGAGAGAGAGGAAAAGGGACATTGAACAACCCAGACCATTAACCCCCATGTTCTTTCACCTGCAGAAACCTCACCCTACGAGTTCGACACACAGTGCCCCAGAAGCCCATCGGGTTCTGCACATCACCTTTCGAGTCACAGACACCTTCCTGCCAAGATCAGCGCCTCCGTGGGAATCAGGTGAGCGTTACAATATCTCTGGTTTAACTGTATTTAGAAAGTCTGCCTAATACCAAATCTGTGGCATAATTGCATTTAGAAAGTCTGCCTAAGAACATATCTGTGGTGTTGTTGCATTTAGAAAGTGTGCCTAATAGAATATCTGTGGTGTAGTCTACATTTAGAAAGTGTACCTAATAGCATATCTGTGGTATAATTGCATTTTGAAAGCCTGCCTAATAGCAAAAATGTGGTATAATTGCATTTAGAAAATCCGCCTAATAGCTTATCTGTGGTGTAGTCTACATTTAGAAAGTGTCCCCAGTAGCATATCTGTGGTTTAACTGTGTTTAGAAAGTCTGCCTAATAGCAAATCGGTGGTATAACTGCATCTAGAAAGTCCGCTTAAGAACATATCTGTGGTGTTGTTGCTTCCAGAAAGTGTGCCTAATAGCATAACTGTGGTCTAGTCTACTTTTAGAAAGTCCACCTAATAGCATATCTGTGGTGTGGTTGCATTTAAAAACTGTCCCTACCAGCATATCTGTGGTATAATTACAGTTAGAAATTCTGCCTACTAGCATTATTGATCTTTGAATATGTGAATAATATCACCCTGCGGTTTAGTCAAACTTAGAAACTGTGAATAATCTCACCCGGTGGTATAGTTGAATTTAGAAAGTGCGAATTATCGCTGTGGTACAGCGGTAGTACAGCTAATCATAGAAATTGTGTACAACTAACATACGATGGTAGACTTGTAGTGGGAAGATGTGAAAGAAACCATCCAACGCCAACTATAACACAGCTCAAACTAACCAAAAGCATGAGTCCTCCCAACCCACCAAAGTTCGCTGAAAAGGACCCCCTCGTGCCCGCCTCCCTTCCCGCCTACCCTACCTCCCATACCCCTTTTCACCAACCCATCCTGCCCTCCACCACATCCCCTACCCATCCCCTATCCAAACACCAAGCCAGAGGAGCACGATGGTGAGCCAACCATCCTAAAATCACTCCTCCTCCCATCCCCTCCTCCCACCCGCCTACTATCATCATACCTGCGCCCCCCACCCCCGACCAACAGCCAGCCTAATCTCCCAAGCACTCCCATCCCTGCTACCATCCACCCCCCACTCCCCTCATCAACTCCCACCATCATCCGCCCCCGAGCCCACTCCTTCCCCTCCCTAAAAACTGCACGCCTCACCCTGGCAAGAACAGTAGCCGCTTCCCTTTCCCCCTCGAACCCCCCCTACCCTCTCTCACACTCCAACCACAACAAAAACACTGAAGAGAAAACGTACTTGGTCTCCCTCAATCTCTCAGTACTCATCACCACTCCTGTCTAGACCCACCTGTCATGATTCCTGCCCCTCATGTCCCCAGCCCTCCAAGATGTCAGGCTGGAGCCAGGCCACGATCACCTACATGGCCCTCAAGGGCCTCTCCATCCCTCCAAAGACCCACTTGGAGTCAGACTTGGCGCTTGTGGCACCAGACTCACTCACTCCCATAGGATAACATTGGGGATTGGACTTGTAGGACAAGATGGATGCCCCCACATATTTTGGTTTCCAGAACTGCATGTGCAGTCTAGTCTTTTGGGTGTGGTTCAGCCCAGTGACACCTGGGATACCCAGAGACTATTTAAGCCATGCCCAGGCTGAGAAACATGCTTTGTGTTTTCTACACCTGCAGCGTGACACTCACCGTGTTCGGATCGGTCTCCAGGAGGCCTGCATCTTTCTTCTGTGCTCAGCTCCTGCAAGAACAAGAACACAGTTAGGAACAGCCTTACCTTGCGGCGCTTCTGCCCATCATTCATTGCTTCTTCTGTTCTGTGGGCATCTTCGGCAGTGTCATTCCCATCCCGGCACACCGCTTCCTAAGGAAAAGGGAAAAGAACAGAAAAAAGGCATTAGTAAGGATTCAGCAAATCTTCACTTATTTTTAAGGACTGTACGAGCTTCAAACGCTTACCCGAATCCCAGCCGCTATGGGGGAACTCTGTCTCCGGAACTTCTCATCCATCTGCAAGAGGGAAAAGACACTCCAGGTTAGCGTGGAAACATCTAGAGGCGCCGCATACCGCGCTTACTCACCGCATTTCTTCTTCATGACCAGCATCCACGCTGAAAACGTCGCGGCACCAAAAAGACACAGAAAAAGAACTCAGTTCAAAACAAATACGAAAGGGTTGCATCGCGCATCACACTCTCACTCACCTTCAGCGCTACGCATCTCAGCAGCATGTCATCATCCCCGGACGCCGGCCATCATCTAAGGAAGGAAAGGAACAAAGTTAGGGAACTGTTCTAAAGACTCATTATACTTACCTGTCGGACTCTTGCCAGTGAAGTAACTAGGCAGCAACGAGCCCGCATCAATCAACGCGCCCCTGTGCTGAAAGCAGGACAGAGAGCACACTTTCCAAGAAAACAAGGTGAGCTGTGGATCAAAGGGAAGGGTTGGACCCCGGGGAAGAAGGGGTTCAAGCACACAGAGACAATAGGGAGTTAAACTCTACCAATCCTGTGTTTCAGGCCCAGTCTCAAGTCGAGTAGACTCCAGGGAAGGGTTCGAGGTCGTAAGAGGTCAGAACAGGCTGAGTGACGTCCCCGTGGATACCAGGTGAGAGTTACACCACCTTCTCATCCCCCCCAATCTCGATCATCACCCCCTTCTCCTCACCTCACTGTATCTGAAACCCCTCTCCCTCGAATTCTCACCGACCACAACTGAAACTCCTAACCCCTCACACCCCACCCTCAAATCCTCCGACCCAAATCCAGTCAACCCGTCACATCAGTCCAACCCCTCCCCCCCAAACCCACCAACTCAACCACCCGCCTACTCTTCCTATCGACCACCATGCACCACCCCCCAGCTCTCCATTTCCCCCCCCATCCCCTCCTCTCATCACCCTCCTGTACCGAAGTAAACAGCATCCTTTTTAATGCCTGATCTGTAGCAAAAAACAGACACAGCATCTTTGACCTCCTCGCCTCTGACAAACCGGACCTGGTCTTTATCAGGGAAACCTGGTTCTATGACGACTTCACCACGATCACCAACAAAGCCTTCCCCCTAGAATACTCCCTCATCCCACTCAACCATACCTCTAGAGGAGGAGGAATAGCAATCGCCTTCAAGTCTCACTTCTACGCCTCAATCATCGACAACCAACCATCCATTCCTTCCTGCGAATCACTCCTCGTAAAACTCTCCCTCCCCCCTTCGTTCTCCCACAGCTTCCTAATCATCTACAGACCCCCTGGCTACGATAGACAATTCTCAAACAACCTCTGCGACTCTATTGCCACCCTCCAGCCAAACCATCCCAACCTCACCCTTCTAGGAGATTTCAACATATTGCTTGACATTCCCACCAACCCGATGACACACTCTCTGGTTGACGGCCTAGACACAATTAACCTCCAACCCCACATAAACGGACCAACTCACTATAAAGGACACACACTTGATGCCATCTTCAGCTCCCACAACCTGATACATCTAAAACCCCCACCCCTATAATCTGGTCCTATCACTTCATTGTTTCTTTCGCCATTCGCTCACCCAACCCGCTCCCCTTACCCGAACCTGAACCTCAGAATCTACGCAAATGCTAGAAGAAACTAATAATCCATCCCGACGCACTCCTTCAGTCTCCTCCCCCTACCTGCCTACTCAATGAACAACTAACCTCCGACGCTTTTGTCTCATGGCTCAACACCTCACTAATGCGGCTCACACCCTCTTGCAAACCATCAGACCGCCGTGGCCTTTTCCCTAGATGGTTCACAACTGAAGACCACTAAACAACTATATAAATCCCTAGGACATAAATGGCCAAAAAACAAACCCCCCCTGAGCAGATCGACTCTGGCCCGGCACCTCCGACAGTACAAGGCTGAAATCCAGAAAGCAAAAAAAGCCCATTACAACTCCCAAATCCTAAACTGTAAAAACCCCAGCAAAGAACTTCACAAAATCATCACCGAATTCACCAAACCATCATGTATCACCACCCTCCCGACCCCCTCACATCGCTGTGCGACTCACTCTCTCTCCACTTTTACACCACAGCTCTCGAAAGAACAAATGCTCTAACCAACAAACTAGCTCTCTTACACCCACCAGCCAATCCACCGTCCATACCAGCCAACCCACCGCCTGTGACACTACCCAAACAACGTTCGACTCCTTCAGTCCAATATCAACCGACCAATTTCTCAAACTTCTCTCTGCCCGCAAACCATCCGGCTCTCCGCTGAACCCTTGCCCAGCCACAACCCTCAAAGAAATGTTCGCATCTACCTGCGCAGGAGAACACACAAGAACCATCATAAATGACTCACTTTCCTCTGGAATTTTTCCAGACGCATTCAAAACCGTTCATGTCAACCCTCTCATAAAAAAAGCTTCCCTCGGGCCTCGACCCTCTCGAGCCCAAAAACTACCGCCCCATCTCAAACACCAGATTCCTTGCCAAACTCACTGACCGAACCGCCTACTCCCAACTAAATACCTTTGTCGAAGCCAACAATCTCCTAGACCCCGCTCAATCAGGTTTCAGAGCCTGAAACGGAACCAAAGCCACCCTAACCTCAATTTGGGATGACCTTAAAAACACAGCAGATTCTGCGGGATGTGCCGCATTAATCCTTCTTGACCTATCCGCCGCCTTCGACACAATCAACCACTCAATCCTCCTTGACCGCCTCCACTCACTAGGAATTCGTGGAACCACTCTCAAATGGATAGCATCCCTCCTCAATAATTGGAACCAAATAACCCTACTCTCCACCTATTCCTCCCAAGCCGGACCAGTCGACACTGGAGTTCCACAAGGAGGTTGCCTATCAGCCCTCCTGTTTAACCTCTACATGGCCACTCTCCCACAAAATAATTTGTTCACACAACATCCTGTGCTACAACTACGCCGATGACACTCATCTAATTCAAAACTCCTGAACTCAAAACCCAACTGCCGACCTGACCTCGCTTCCTGTCTCCTCGACATAGATCTCTGGATGACCACAAACCACCTCCTACTAAACCCCTACAAAACCGAAATCATGGTATGTGGCAACACCGAACTTCTTCCACACCCACTACCCTGGCCATCTACCATGGGCAACTCACCGACACCCTTTAACTCATTAAAACACTTGGATGCACCCTAGACTCAGACCTAACCCTCTCGCGCCAAGTCAACAACGTCTCAAAGTCCTGCCACTACCACTTTAAAACTCGTAGGCATATTTTTCCATACCTCTCCTTTCCCAACAGACTCTCCGCGGTCCAATCAATTGTTATATCAAGACTGGACTATGCTAACCCCCTCTACCTCAGAGTGCACGCATACCAACCGACTAAATTACAAAGAGCAGGAAACGCTTCAGCCAAACTGCTACTAGCGCCTGTCCCAAGATACCACGTCTCCCCAGCCCTCAAAACTCTGCACTGGCTGAAAGTTGCCAGAAGGGTGACCTTCATAACCTTATGCATTTCTCACTGAGCACTGCATAAAACCGGACCTCAATATCTTAAAGACAAACTAAAACCCTATCACCCTGCACGTACTTTAAGATCAAGCTCAGCCGGCCTTCTAGTCATACCAAAAACAAACTCAGTCAGGTTAGGTGGATCATCGTTCTCAGCCTTGGCCCCCACTCTGTGGAATGCACTCCCACCCCACATCCGACTCACAGAGGACCTCATGTCTTTCGCAAATTACTGAAAACATGTCTCTTCCCCTAAAACCAACCCCTAAATCAAACTGGAAAACAGCAACTCAATGACATTAGCCCAAAATGCTAGATCATAAATAACAATCCAGCATCATGATCCGAGCAAGAAATCGAAAACTAATAACCTCTAAGGTAAACTAAAAAGCACAAACAAAATAGAATGAGTAAAAAGGATCAAAGCAGTGAAGTGGATAAAAAGAATAAGTTGTATGAGAGCAGTAAAGTGGTTGAAATTAATGAAATGGATGAAATAAATGTAATGGACAAGAGGATCAAAGTGGACAAGAGGAATGAAGTGGAGAGGATGGAAAGACGAATACACGATACGGATGGGTGCACAGATAAACAGAACTGGTAGAGTGCATGAAACAGATAGATCGCATGGAATGTAAGAGTGCATGGTATAAATGGAACAAATAGAATTAGACGATTCAAGTGCATGAGACGGGTGTAGTGCATGGGACGGATGGAGAACATGGGACGGATCAAGTGCTTGCGACAAGTGACATGAGTTAAACCGATAATGCATGATGAATGGATGAAGTGAGTGGAGCAGATGAAGTCGGTGGTGAAGGTGAATGTCGGTGGAGAGGATGAAGTGCGTAGAATGGATGAGAGCGTAGAGCGGATGAGAGCGTAGAACGGATTAGAGCGCAGAATGAATGAGAGCGTGGAGTGGATGAGAGCGTGGAGCACATGAGAGCGTGGAGTGGATGTAGGGTGTGATGCGGATGTAGGGTGTGGAGTGGATGACAGCGTGGAGCGGATGTAGGTTGTTGAACAGATGCAGATGTAGGGTGTAGGGTGTGGAGTGGATGACAGTGTGGAGCGTATGTAGGGTGTTGAGTGGATGTAACATGTGGTGCAGATGTAGGGTCTGGAGCGGGTGTTGAGTGTGGAGCGGATGTGGAGTGGGTGTAGAGTGTGGAGTGGGTGTAGAGTGTGGAGTGGGTGTAGAGTGTGGAGCGGGTATAGAGGGTGGAGCGGGTGTAGAGTGTGGAGCGAATGGGTGATGTATGTGACGGAACGGGTGATGTATGTGACGGAACGGGTGATGTATGTTGAATGGAACGGATGTAGAGTGTGGAGCGGGTGTAGAGTGTGGAGTGAACAGGTGATGTATGTGGATGGAACGGGTGATGTATGTGGATGGAACGGGTGATATAGGTGGATGGAACAGGTGAAGTATCTAGAAGGAACGGGTGATGTATCTAGAAGGAACGGGTGATGTATGTGGAAGGAACGGGTGATTTATATGGACGGAACGGGTCAAGTATGTTGAATGGAATGGGTGGAGTATCTAGTAGGAACGGGTGGGGTATGTGGAAGGAACGGGTGGAGCATGTGGAAGGAACGGGTCGAGTATGTTGAATGGAACGGATGGAGTATGTTGGATGGAACGGGTGAAGTGGATGGATCAAGTGAGGTATGTAGTTGGAACGGACGAAGTATGGGGTTGGACCGGGTGAAGTATGATAGTGGAACGGATGAACTGGGTGGAACGGATGAACAGGGGGAATGAACAGATGAAATATGTGGATGAAACGGGTGAAGTATACGGATGGAACGGTTGAAGTATACAGATGGAACGGGTGAAGTATGGGTTGGAACGGGGAAGTATGTGGGTGGAACGGGTGGAGTGGGTGGAATGGGTGAAGTGGATGAAACGGGTGAAGTGGATGAAATGAAAGAAGTGTGTGGACAAAACGGGTGAAGTGGGTAGAACGGATGAAGTAGGTGGATGAACGGATGAAGTATGTGGATGGAATGGGTGGAGTGGGTGGAGTGGGTGGAACGGATGGAGTGGGTGGAATGGGTGAAGTGGATGGAACATGTGAAGTGGGTGGAACGGAAGAAGTGTGTGGATGAAATGGGTGAAGTGGGTGGAACGATGAAGTAGGTGGATGAACGGATGACTTATGTGGATGGAACGGGTGAAACAGGGTGTATGGAACGGGTCAAGTATGTGGATGGATGATGCATGGAGAGCGGATAACATGGAAATTAGCAGACCGGATGATGAAGGGATAACATGTATAGATGTATAGATCGAACGAAGTGCATTGATCAGAAGGAACACATAAAACTGATCGAACTGATAGTGTGCATAGAACTGAGCAAGTACATGCAACAGATGGAATGAACAGAACAGATAGAGGACGCGGAATGGACACTTACAAAATGATGCGAGTGCGTGGAACGATCTGAAGTGCATAAAACGATCGAATTACATAGAATGGTTGGAGTGCATAGAATGGTTGGAGAGCATAGAATGGTTGGAGTGCATAAAACGGACTGAATGGAACGGTTTGGAGTGCATGGAACGGTTGGAGAGAATGGAACTATTGGAGTGTGCTCTATCTCAAGCACCTAAGGTAAACCACCATATCACATCTCCGCGTTTACTCTCTTCTTTACACCACCACTCAACTAGAACACAGCGATACTATGACACCATTCGGTATAGCTGTTCTCATACCATCACTTGCCTCATACTGCCCATCATCCTAACTAAACATAGCTGGTTACGCACCCTCCAGCCTAGGTGTTCTCCTCAGGCCTAACACAGCCAGAATCGGTCTGGATAGCAATCTGCCAGAACGAACACATACGCTTGATCGCCCGACCACCACACCTACTGCTAAGAAGCAGCTATCACACGAATGCCACACCTGCTGCACACATATCCGGTGCTCACGCGCACCTTATGACTCTCTCTCCCTCTGCTGACTTGAACTTTGGTTCCCGAGGGCGTTCAACCTACCAGCACTTTGAGATCATACCAATGGTACATAAGGCGCTATATAAATGCAAAATAACATAACATAACATAACATCACTACTGGGGCTCATACGGTTATTATGCACAAATTCCCAAGCCTCCGTTACCACAAACAGAACTGCCTCAAACAAGTTCATTCTATATTCAGGTACCAGACAAGGGTGCCCCTTTTCTCCCCTTCTATATGCTTTGTCCATAGAACAACTAGCAGAGAAACTGCGCTGGGATCCCATATGGAATGGGATGTTAGGGGGTCCAAAGAACACTGAATATCCCTTTATGCTGATGACCTCCTGGTCTATATACAAAAACCCTATGGCCTCACTTCCACGCTTACATTTACTACTGAATGAATATGGACCTATGATGGGCTACAAGGTAAACTGGTCAAAATCGGAAGTACTACCCCTTAGACCCGACATACCGTGGGACCTGGGCAGAGTAGATCCTTTCCGTCTTCAACTACACTCCATCAAATACCTGGGAGTCCACATTGCCCCATCCATTCATGACTCGCAGAGCTGAACTACCCATCCATCTTGACCAAGATCAAAGCCAACCTTGTCAGATGGAGCACACTCCCAATATCACTAACTGGCTGCATCAATGCCTTTAAGATGAACACTGAACCAAAACTAACGTATCTGGCAATAGTGCTCCCATTTGCCCCAACACAACGGATGTATAAAGACTTTGATACACAAATGGCCAAATTCATCTGGAGAGGCAAAAAGGCAAGGATCTGGATTAAAATCTTACAGGCTTTCGAAAATGACGGAGGGCTGGCCATACCAGTATGGCAGACGTATTTCCAAGAGATTGCTAAACACTACCGACACATCTAGTTGGAGATTGATTGAACTCTCTCTAACGGCACCATATGCTCAGGCAGAAATCCTGGCCATCCCTCCGAACAAGCCACCCAAACGTGTCAAGACAAATCCCCTGATCGACCCAACGCTAACCCAATGGCACGAGCTTAGAAGACAACTGGGGTCCGACACCCGGTTTACACCACTCTTTACACAAACATCAAGTTTCACTTTGGCCAGAGATCAGGGTGTTAGACTTGCACGATGGGGATACTCCACTGGAGTTCCAAGACGCCAGTAAAGTGCTCCGGCTGCACCACACGGAGTGGCTACACTACCACACCATACGAGAGGTGATTAGGTCAAACACCGCCAAACAGACTCTGCAAAGTATCCTCTCAGTAGCTGAATTGGAAATGGAACAAAACCTAACCGAACACCCATGTTTGCCCTCATTTTACACAATTTGCATTCCAAACAACAAGGAACGCAATACAACTCTTGCAGCACAATGGTCTGATGATCTGAACATCACAATTGATGTGGGGGACATTTGCGAATACTTCAATAACATCACCTCAATGTCATACAATATCTGCAACAGAGGAATACAGTATAAGTTGATTCATAGACTGTACTACACGCCCAGCAAATTAAACCGCATGGGCCTTATTCGATCCCCCGTCTGCTGGCGACATTGCAAAGAGATGGTTACAATGATTTCTCAGAATTCCCAATTTATCGATCGATTTGGCCCCCTGACCTATGCTGTTTGTTCCAGATGGCGCTGACTGGCATATGAACCCTATAGTGAGGCAGCTAGTACACACAATCCTATTCTGGGCACACAAACAACTAATCATGCAGTGGAAAACCTCGAACACCCCTATGAAACAAGAGTGCTTTGCGATGATATCTAAGATCTGCTCACTAGAATGCGCTGTGATGAGGCCTCAAGGCAGATCCGTGCAAGCAGCCCAGTTTAGAGACATGCTGGACACCTACATTGCATAAAGCGCGACCTGATCAGCGCCCCCTATAACAATGTATAACGATGTAACACATAGATATTCTGCAGCGGCTATGTCGACAGGGTTGTAAGCATAGTCGAACTCAATCCTATCCAATGTGATTTTTCCCACCCCAAGAGGCAGTTTAAGGGGACATAGCATGCTTTATAAATGTAATAAATAAAATGCTCAAAACCCATAGGCCCCACTGGACGGCTCGTAACCGAAAACATTCAGCCAAACAATATTGTATTGTGTGTGTGTATTATAATGTTCATGGTTATCAAAGTGGATCCTAATTTAGTTATGGGTGGGAGTAGCCCTAGTATTACTATTAATATAAATGGGTGGGGGAGAGTAGAGTGGGCTTCACGAATACTTAGCCCGGCCCATGTTTCAGGCTGATGAGCCATGTAAACTGTTATCTACTTATACTGCAAATGTTGAATGAAAAGAAGTTTTAAAAAAAGAATCAGTTAACAAAATATCATGATTATCATGATATCATGATTATTTTTTTAACAATTCTACTAATCACTGCTGTTTTAAATTAAACAATACTATAACATTAATACAGCAATTCTAAAAATATATCAATATCAAATTTAAGTCTGATTGTGAAGTATTGTGTCCCGTCCATCCTATTTTAATTTTGCTTTATATCTGAAATTTGAGTAATGTTGAGACCTTTGAGGAATTGACAAAATGTTTTCTATATTTTCATGAAATTTGCTAAGCCAAAACTGCTCTGTTATGCACACTTCTTGTTTCTGGCACTTAAGCATCAGTGCTCCACTTAATGTGTTGGCTACAGTACCGGACATTTCCCATTTTGGAAACTACATAGACTTTTTGCTAATCTACCAAAAAGGTATTAATCCCTTCTGGTATACAGTACTCTTTTCACATGATATTTTCCCTTTTCTTATCTGCAAGGATGTTATTCCATAGCCCCACTGATTCCTATTCTATTTTCTTCTTTATATTCCGGTAACCATGTTATGCTTGGCTACTCGAATCTCCAACAGCATGTTGCTTGCAATTCACATTTGGACTCATCAATGTTGCCTATCTTACTGACTTAAGCTACTTATTTCAATGCAGGATAGTTTGACATCCCCTAGTATCAATGTTCCATTGTAAACCCAAATAACACCATATTACAAAAACACAAATAACTTTCCAGTTGCCCACAGCCCAGGCTTAAATCCAAAATAATAATCCTTTGAAATTATAAATTATGTGGAAATGGAGCCAACCATCTTTTGGCTCAAATAAAGGTTATGTTCTGCAACAAAATGTTATCACCTTAAAATAGCATTTTAAAGTGTTTGCCCTTTTTAATAGTTAAATATTACATACAACATCAATTCAAATTGTGATACCTATTTAGTAAATTTTTAGACATAACTTGCTTATCCATCAGGTATACTCTTGCAACCCCTGGCCCAAATATATATATATATATATATATATATATATATATATATATATATATATATATATATATATATATATATATAGACATAAAGCAATAGGACACGGGGTGTATTAAACGTGCAAGTGTTTTAATATGGGCTTACCTCACTGTACCACGTTTCCCACCATGGGGGACACATGGAACCTTGAGTCTGAAGGGTAATGGCAGGTCTCCCCTGCCAACCGACAGAGACAAGGACTGAACTGGCAACCGTTAGAAAAGGACAGTTGTAAGGTGGTAGTTGAAGAAGAAGATAGACAGAGGGAGGTAGGAAGAAAAATAGCACAGAAAGAAAGAAAAGGAAGATTAACGTTGCCTGTGGAGGAGCCGTTGCCTCGATCGGCCCACCAGGGTCTTCTGAACAAGCTGGGTTGCATCTGTCAGCTGCAGCCCGGTGTGAAAATCAGCCCCAGGCTGCATGTGTGGAGTGACCTGGGTGAATGAACATGCCCGTGCCCGGGGCCATGTGTATGGGGCGGTCCCCAGGACGCAAGCATGACCTGGGAGGCAGTGACCACCTGGGGGCCAATGCGGCCGGGTCAGAAGATACCAAAGTGCTGGGCCACGTGTGCAGTGCGGACCAGGGTGAAGATGACGCGCCAGCGCAGGGCCGGGTGTGTAGGGATTGTTCCCAAACTGGGGTATGGCCTGAGGGTTACAGTCCACCCGGGGGGCCAGTCCGTGCGGCCTGGAAGAGAGTGAAGTCCCGGGTCACATTGTGCGCAGCGGCCTGGGTGAAGCTGCAGTGCACCCATGGTGAAAGTCCACCAGCCCCGGGGGGCGGTGTCCGGTCAAATGTTCGAATCAAAAGATCGAATGACCTTTTGATCGACAGTAAAAGGACCGAAAAAAAGGATCGATTTTTTAAATTTTTTTATTTATATATATATTTTTTTAGTTTAGCATGTATAAAAAACTTTTTTATAAAAGGAAAACGGGGGCTGGGGGGAACCCCCCCATAAAAAAAAATTGAGCCTTTTTTTCGGTCCTTTTACTGTCGAAAAAAAGGCATTCGAGCCTTTTGTTTTCGAACATTTGACCTATAACCCCGGGGAGCGTATGGGACGGGTGGTGAAATGAATAGAAACCTCGACGGCACAAACAGTTGGAGCGACACTGCCAGCATCGCCGGGCAGCATCCGTTCTCCTCGGGGCCAGACGAGGAGAGCAGTGTTGGCAGGACTGGACTTACCTGGCGCCATGGCCACGATGTCTATGCAGGAACTTCAGCACCAGTGCTGCAACAAGGCAGTACTGTGCACTATATGCTATGTGATGTGACTGACGAATACAAGAGGACTGGGATTTAAGTGAAAGTAATGGCAGTCTGCAGCTGTCAGGTTGGTGGAGAAAGGGTAAAATGTACGAAATGTTTGTGAGCGTCTAATGGAATGGTTGACATGGATGTAAGAGGCCATGGGTATATGAAGTTAGGAACTTGGCCAAAGTTCATATGTTGAGTGGCTGTTTTACGAGTATCTTCTACCTTGTCCTTCATCCAGCAAATGGAATGGGAAAATGAAACAGGGCATTCTCTCATTGGGAAGAAAAGATGAGAAGAGATGTGTTTTTATATAAAAGTCTGTAAGGGCACTAAAACTCCCCCTCCGGTGTACTGTGGCTTACTTAAGATTTAAGTTCTGGAACTCAGGGTGTAGCCCATCTCCTGATTTTAGCAATTTTATTTCAGCAGATGCAGCGTCCCTCCCTACCCAGCGGGCTGTGGGTTTGGGGGATGGTATCCATGGGAACTGACCTTGCTGCACAGACCAGGGCCGGAAAACCAGGGGCAACACTCTAGGTAATGCCAATCATACATGTCAACATTCTGTGACTAGAAATCTGTAGGAATTTCTGGGTTCTTTTGGAAGTCAGGCAGACCGCCTTCGATAAGTACTGTGACAAGGAGTTAATTACATTTTATTATTATATGTGCTAAGTACTCTCCCATAAGAAGCAGAAGTGAATTTAATGCAGGGTTTTGTTGGGAGACCTGTCCGTGTGCCCCTCAAGGGCCAACAAACCTTACAGCCTCTTCTAGATCATTCAGATTGAGTACAGGGCTTTGTAGGGACACATGTCTACATGTCACTTGAGGGTCAATGGACCTTACAGCCTCTTCAAGGCTTACTCTAATTTCTCTGAACTCAACTGAAATATGTTGACTTTATCCTCCAACCTTAGGTATTCTGACAAAACTCTGTATCACGTTTCACTCAGCTCCAGTGCCACTGAAGCTTTCAAATACAACCAATGGCACACTTGATTTCAAGATATTAACTTTCCAAATTTGAAAAGGATTTATTCTTTTAGAGAGTTAACACCAGACTATTACCTGGGCAGAATTTCAATGTCCTACAAAAACCAAATGTACAGGCAACTTTCAGTTTTTCACAGAGACTCACTGCACTTGCCAGGCCCAGTTGAAGATGTGTGGGCACCCACCTCGACATAATGATTGGGTATCCCGCTTGCTTAGATGTGAGGTGCATACATTACAAGGGAGACAAAGAAATACAGCTGGGAGTTAATAGCTGCTGATTATCATGGGAGGGCCAACCAGCAGGGAGCTGAAACACAAATAAATACGCTGAAAAGCTATACATCCTTCTATGTCTGTCAGCAAGTGCTTGCTGTGGAGGAATTGGTGTGAAAGAGCAATGAGGTGATAACACTTCTGTATACCCCAAGGGAAGTGACAGCTGTAAAGACTCCCACAAATTCAGCCAGTAAGGCAAGCGCTGCAAAGAGCACATTTAAAGCCCCAGAACTAAAGTAATATAGAGGGAAATATATTGCTGTGTTATCAGACTGCTGTCTGGGAACATGGTGAAGTTAATGGAGCACCCCCCCCCTGAGCCTCATGGCGTCTTTCAATTGAAAAGATGTTAAGGCGCTGATGCCATAATACTGATTTCTGGTGACGGCAATGTGCTCAAGTCAGCACGCTGCTTCCCACAATCAATGGCGTTGGTAGACGTGAGCCATGGAACAGAAGAGCACAGTGAAGAACGAAGAGTGTGAGCAGGACTATGCTTGCACAGTGCGGTCCCTCACTGGGGAACGGGAAATGTATGGTGCACAATTCCCTTTTAAATCAAGTACTCAAGAAACATGTGCATTGACTTCTTTGAGACCTTCACAAGCGATCTATGATCAAAATTTGATGGAAAGTTTAATGAAGAGGCCTTTTGCTCAAGGAACCATGGGCCAGCACACTACGGATTACAGTCAGGCACTGAATGGAGCTTTACACCTTATCCAGGCTGCCCTTGACACATCAATTATCAAATATTTAAAAAGTAACTAATTTACATGCCTCAGAGATTGGAGACATTTGCAGTTGTGTGTATAGTGCACAGTGACATGAAACTGGGAAATTCAGAAGAATTTCTGCAGTGAGAGAGAGCACCGGTTCGGACCTCTGAAAAAAACAGTATCTCTGATGAGCGGAGACAGGCAGCTCTGAGAGGCACGGGATGTGTGTGGTGTCACGCTGATGCTCTGACACTTGCCTGGATCTCATGGTGCCCAGGGCAGAGAGTGTGTCTGTTTCATGGTAGGTCATGGCCAGGCACCATGTCAGCATCAATCAAATTAATTGGCCATGAACACGCCCACCTTCCAATAACCATGGAGGATGCTGCTCGTTGCTCACGCTGGGCCTCAGGCAGCCATGGCTGGAGCCATGCATTTATAGGCTTTGACATCTAGATCTGTAGGCGGTAGGTCTTCTTAAAAAGCAGTAGCATGCCACCTAAATCGCTAGGGTTGGCAAGTATGGCCAATTGATGGATTTCTCCCTGATAGTTTACCATCACTTTCTAGCATAGAGAAGTATTGAGCAGGCTAACCCCTTTGGAATCTAACTAGGAGACGCTTCTTCCTAGGTCAGCCCTTGATGCTTGCTTTGAAACAACAACCTTACTAAAGTCTGGTGGTGGGTTTATCACAATGTCCATTGTACTGGTCTTCAAAAGGTCTGCCAAATAGAACTGGGGTCTGCGCCATGCATGGGTTCCTCCTCGCTTCCAGGAATGCAATCATTTGGCAAATCGGTGTGCCCCCCTGTCATGTTAAGGACAGGAGGGGCATACCCACCCTTTATTGACGCATATCAAACACATCTTTTGGAATGATTTGCCAGGATCACCTATGGCTCAAGGCAGGAACAATACCCAAGTCAAGGACCTGTTGGCAATGATCAGCACAGACAGAAAATGAAACAGAATTTGGTACTATTAAAATGTACAAGAGTACAATCCACAGCTGCACTTTCACAGGCTTTAGAAGGGTGATACATCTTGGGGCCAAATCTTCGTAGAGTCCTGCTGGTTACCACAGGACCCAGTTTAGGAACTTCAGTGACTTCTACAGAGGTATCTATGCCCCTGCTGCCAGGTAGGAGGGTGCTACCTCTACCATCTGTTATCCTTGCATCTATATAGCGCCGGGCCAGCAAGTCCCTCTGCACTCTGGCCCCCTTTGTCTCCTTAAACGCAACCTCATCAAGAATGCTAATCACAACGTCATCCTAATGATGTCAGGTCTCGTGCATGTTTGCAAGACATGTAGGCTCACATCTCTAGGTGACTTCTTGAAGTCAAGGTTTGTCACACACTCCTCAGGCAACGCTTCCTCTACTGGCACCGTTCCACTCAGAGTCAAAGGCTCGGTCCCTTTACCAGAACTTAGGTTACTTACTTATAGAACAAGATAACTCCGTGTTTTCAAGCGTAGGACTCTCAACTGCAGGGCGCTGATTCCTTTAAAGCCTTTTAGGAAATGTAAAGCTTCTTGTTCCTTGCAACTGTGACTACCCCTTGGGTAACCTTTGATGTGTGGCCTCAGTCCCTAAGGACCACTACCTCACAGTCAGGAAAGTAGGTGTCCAGGATGCATTCAATGAAACAGTCCAGAGCACAGTATTCTTTTTGACAGAAACTCCTTTCTACTCTAGGGTCCAGAGTCAATTTGATAACCTTGTTTATTGGATACCTCTGCTTTGACCCTTGGCACTTTCTCTCTGCTGAGAACCCCCTCCTGTTATGGCTATTCCAAGTGTCCCATCAGAAAACGTCAGGCATGTGTTCATGGATGTAGACATGAACCTCGACACTGATTAGAGAGTTGAACTCTAACCCCAACCCTTCCCCAACCACAGGGGACTCTAGGTTAATCTGAACAAGCCTATCGCATGGGTGACTAGATAGGGACTCGATAGAGACTCTAGAATAATCTATACAAGCCTGTAACTGCTGCAGGAGTGGGCACATCCTAGATCACAACCCTTCATCAATGACTGATGTGTCTGCGGCTTCCCCGCTGCCTCGTGCTACTAGAGCATGCATTTGCAGGTGTGCTGGTGCTGCACGTGCAACGGAATTGGTACATGCATTTTCCTTTTAATGACTTGGCAAATACACAAAATACATGTTTTTCACTCAATTGCAGGGACATGCGGCACACACAAATCTGGGAAAACATTAGGAAATTGGCTTCAAATAATGTAATGTTCTGACACAGACACACCAAAACTAGATCATGAATTAACTAACAACTGACCTTCTAAAAGGCACCTGAACCATTTAAAAATAGAAATGGTTCATGGAGGCATGTCAGAAGCAGTGTTTTTGTGAGGTATTCCCCAGGGAAAGTTCCACGTCTGATCCCACCTCATTAACAGGCCGCACTGAGCTCTCTGTTTGACAAAAAGTATATATTGATATATTTTAGGGGGTTCACATATGGTTCCTCACTACGAGTCATGGTACTCTTGGGACTTCTGCACAAAGATGCTGGTTTGGAAATAGCATTGGGCTGGCCTCTAAGGAAATGGCCATTCCTGTATCAGCAAATGATGGCTTTCTTTCTATACCATCACAGAGACTCACAAACTTCCATTAGAGATGATCACGAGGCTAAAGATCTTGTCCTCGAGTGCTCATTTCATTGACAGGAGCAGTTCTAGCGCTTGTTACAGGTAGAGTAGGTCTCTCAGGGGACTAGGGTGAATGGGTTTCTTCCATGGATGCCTGCATCGATCCCTGTAAAAAGCCACACAGCCTTCAGTCTTGGGAAGGAAAGAGGAAGATGACGAAATCTCTTCCACAATGGTAAAACACACTGTGCTCAAAGTTCCTTGACATGATCATTGGGGGACGCTGAGTAGAAGCATTCTCTTTCTGTATTTTTTGCATGCAATATTGACAATGGTGGCCTCACTCTTCTCACTCGTTAGCCCATGAACCTGGCAGTGGGGGATGTGCGTCAAAATATGTATCATCCTAAGTCTCCTTGTTGTAGGTCTAGTGGGTGGTTCATGCGCACTGTATGGGCACAGGTGAGTTGTCTTAGACAGGCTAAGGCATACAAGTGAGCATTGTGTTGAGACAATCTATATGTCCCTCACTAAAGTAAAACCAAACCTGCATTACCTGCTGAAAACCTTGCACTGCCTCTTACTTGAAAACTCAAGGCCCCCGCTGCAATCTGCTTTCTGAGAGAGCTGCAGGGGATAGTGAAAGGTAAGGTAACAAGTGAAAGGTGGAAATAAGCAAAGCAAGAGGGTAAAACCCTGACCCCCCTACACATAAGGCAGAGAATAACGGGAAAGCCAGGTGTATCACAGCACTGCAATATAGCATTCCTTAAAGAAGACACCACTCATCAAACGCAGTACACAACTGAGGTAAGGGATCATGTCTATAAGTGCATTCCTGTTGCCCTTGTGCCTGAGATTAAGGGGCCATGGGTGACAGTAGCCTTTCCACAGACTTTTAGTCACTTTACACAGCACATTTCACGAGCATCTGAAAGCTATAGAAAGTTAGTTTAAAGCAACCTATGAGACTAATCAACCTAAAAGGTTGGTCTGAAAAACTCAGATGTGCTTCAAAAATCATTTGTGTACAAATTATACTGTTAGTGTCATACAACCTAACACTGGTACCACCAGTACTCTCAGCTGAATTTCCCAGTGCTCATGGCCTCGTCCCAAAAATGCAAGTCCCCAGAATATCCTGAGTGTCACAGTCAGTGCTGGTTTTCAGTATTTGACATTGCACAGGTTCATTGATGTAGAAATTGTGATGTTAGTGTTGGTAGTTGCAAACTGCCTTTGAAATAAATAAACCTCTGTAGGGCAAACTAAATAAAAGAAAATCTATAAAGAAACATTTCTCGGTTCCACGTTGGCAGTGGATTTGTATTTTACATAAATGCACCCCAAGTCGTATGATGCCTTTTTATTGGTTGGAGGTTCCCTGGGAGCGATGACGGGGCCTATCGTTTGAAAAAAACATTTACTCAATCATGCAGTGCAACAGCCCTTGTTGTTGTTAGGCAGTCCTGTGTCCAACCGAAACCATGAAGTCGAGCAGGGGGGCTTGGTCATGTGGGGAGAAGTCACTTGGTTTCCTGGGCAAGAGGTGGCCACACACACACAGGCAAGAGGAATTGGAAAACTGATTTATCCCTATCTCCGCTGAGAACACATGGATTGGTGAGACTTTTAAGACTTTTGCATTGTGACAATCAACACAAAATTACTTTATACAAATCAGCACATAAGGAAATGCTCTCATCACGAAACTACACACACTTAATTATAAAGAACAGACCACTTTATTTAATACTGAATAATGCCTAAAGAATGGTATCCTATACAACGCATCATCTGTGATGTAGGTTAACAATTAGTAAAAACCACTGTTTTTGGACAACCACATAAATGAAAAGACATATACAAATTACATTGGGGTAGATATCAATATCTTGGAAAGTTCATTTTTATACAAAGACTTTTACTATTTACAGTCTTACAGATAGTCGACATGTTTCGTCCTCGACATATATGAGACACTATCTCTAGTGTCCTTTTCTGGATAGTTTCAAGGGCCTTCTTCAGGACAAAGTATTTCTTATAATCAGTGTCTTAATCTTGTATGCCCCTTTGGTCACCAGCATCGATTACACTACAGACCATAACATAAAACACAGATCTGTATTAAACAGTAGTGGGTGTATTAATGCTAAAAGGAAGACTGAAAACAGAATTCCACTAAAGAATGTTATTCTTCGCTGTTGATTCTTACTATTTTATCTGTGTGTTTACATTTCAAGTCAAAATTCACTCAAAGAACAGCTCCTTAAAAACCACAAAACATTTCCTTAAAAAACAAAAAGAAGAGACACCAATCAATTACTTACATGTGATATAAGTGTGATAATGTCTGCTTATAACACAATCTATTAGAGGTTAATCATTTCTTTCGATCTAGGGACCATCTATATTGGTATCTTGATGACTATTCATAGTTGTTACAAAAAAGAGTCCTTTCCGTTCGGTATGGTCAGGTTTTTGGAGGAAAAAACCTTCCTCTATACATTTATTTTAGTTTTAACAGTGATTCTATTTTCACATTATTTCAATTTTTGTCATATTAATTCAAAAAGGGGACACGGACTTGTGCATATTTCTGTCCCTATTTCAAGAGCTACATTGATCTACACTAGGCACCTATCTGCATTCTAGTCGGTCGGCCTCTTTAGATGGATTAGCTCAGGCTTGTCACATCTTTTGTGATTATTTATTCGCTGTCACTTTAAAAACCTCTATTGAGACACTCTTTGATTAAAGCACTACTTTCAACATGTTCATTCCTTTCACCTTTACTCATGTCTTTACCTCTTAATGGTAACAATAGAGGGGGAGAAAAAGACTTACTTTTATCAGGCTATACAGCTTTTCATGCCCGTACTGTTATTCTGTTTCTTTTCTACCAGCTGGAAGAAAGCATCTCCTTGCTGCAAAATAAAACAAAAGCATTTCAAAGCCCGCTCGAAAATGGCCTGAAAACTTCAATTGGTGGGTAGAAACACATACAGAGACGTGCTGCTGAATAGCACGACATGGCAAAAAGTGATATTCACCTACTTATTAAGTCTGAACATGGCAGCAGCGTTTTTCCTTCCTGTGTCTACGCCGGTCGAGTCGTGTAGGGCAGATAACTCGTATTGCTATAGCGGCTGGTCTTTATCTAGCCGTCCGTGGGTCATGTGATTGAGCAGATGAGTCATATCACATGATATCGGCACCATCTGGATTTCCCTTGTTTTTAAAGTGCACCTTAGATTTATTTTCCGAAAATCCAGATGGATTCCGTTAAAAGGGTGAAATACTCCAAAACACTTGAGACAGAAAGTTGATTCTTTTCAGCAATTTGAGCGCGTAACTAACGATGTGCATAGCTATTGGCCTCTTTCTAGAAACTGTCATTCAGTGCCACTTGCTGATATTCATGACAAAGTGGCAGAAAAACGGGATGGATACATTGATTCTGACACTCAATTATATTAAGGTGTTCCACTCAATAGATGAATTTGAACTGTGTTTGACTGTATCAAGATCATAAATCCAGTGTTGTTTGGATTTGGATAGCCTTTAAGCAACAAAGAAATCTTAAAGGCATGCTAGTGCATACATATCCAAACAAAAAACAAGAGCTGGCTAGATAAGATACTCTGTGGGACCTCCCACCTGTCATCTGGCATTTTAAATGTGGACAGTGCTCTGTGTGTTCACTAACCAAAAACATTAAGTCAGTTGAGCTGAATGGAAAAAAACTGTAACCTTTGTAATTTTACTACCTGCGCAACAGATTGGATAATATCTGGAATCAAGTGTCCCTGCAATCTACTCTACATAAGGAAAACCAAACGTCCAATTAGACAGAGCATCTGTGAGCATCAATCCTGTCTAAAAAATAAGGTGGAGAATAAACCTCTAGCTGCACACTATGTGTCACAAAAACACAAATATACGGATATGTTTTGGTTTATTATCCAAGTAATTCAATTCACAGAAAGAGGGGGGAACAAGGATCTCACGCTATCCAAATGCGAACAATGCGGGATTTATGATCTTGATACAGTCAAACACGGATTAAATTCCTCTATTGAGTGGAGCACCTTAATATAATTGAGCGTGAGAATCACTGTATCCATCCCGTTTTTCTGCCTCTTTGTCATGAATATCAACGAGTGGCACTGAATGACACCTTCTAGAAAGAGGCCCAAGTAGATAAAAAAGTTTATTTCCCAAAAAGTGTTTCCCCACGTGGTTTGTATAAATAGGTGCATACCTAATTGTAACGCTCACCTGATTCCCACGGAGGCGCAGGTCTGGCTTCGAGTGCTGATGCTTCTTCAATGGTGAAGCGCAGGACTCTGAAGATGCACAGGAAGGGCCCCTCTACTCTGGCTTCTCCGGCTCGCAGGAATATTCCCCTGTGCGTGAAAAGGGAGTATTACCTACTGACTGAGTTATGCTCAAGCCTCCCACTCTCTTCCAACCCTCCACGATACCCTTCCACGATTCCCCGTGAAGTCTCACCTTAGGGTCAGGAAGGATGAGCTCTCCATCCTGCTTCTGATGCAGGGGCGCGTTGAAACCCAGTTACTTCACTGGATTGAGGATTATGGGAGTTCAGGTAAGCTTGACTATTCAGGTAAGGCTCTGTAAAGGTTCTGTTGCAAGTTCAAAAGTCCAAGCTTAATAATAATGTTCATTATCTTTTTCCCCTTAGGGGCCGGGGTTCGGAATGCCGGAGATATGGCGCCGACCCGAACTGATACGTGCAGTTCCAGTAAATGACAGGTAAGTTCTGGATGAGCGCTCGGGTAATGTCTTTGCATTCGCTCATTCAATGTCTTTGTCTTGTTTCCCCATAGGGGCTGGATGCCTGGAAGCGGCAAGACCCGAAATTAAATGGGAATGACCCAACAGGTAAGACTTAGAAGGAAACTGAGCTTTTCCTATTCCCTTCCTTCTCTCACCTTGTTCTTGTCTTTCTCTCTAGGTTCTGGGAAGTGGCTGTGGATCCGGATGATCGCTGCTGAAGATGGTGGCATCCAGGAAAGGTGAGTGAAATGCAGCGCTGCAGAGATCGTAGCGAAATGCTTTTAAAATGATGTCTTCCTTTTCAGGATCGTCGGTGTGATGCCTCTGTGGTGCTGATTTAGCAGGTAAGGTCTTTTGTCTCCCTTTGCAGGTGACCCAGGATACTGACAGGCGTGGCTGAGGTCCAGATGCAGGAGCTGACACAGTGAGCGTCCAGCTGCGAGGAGCAGAACAACGCGAAGCGTGAGTTGCTGATCGGGTGTGGTTTAAATAGCTTTGGAAGAAGTTCCAAGTGTGTATCCTTCCTCCGATCAGGTATGTATCCTTCCCCGACCACACCCGGGTGGAAAGTAATCCCACAGGTAAAGTAGTTCCATTCAGGCCTCAAGAGGGCCTGGATGTGGCAGCATGGTCTTCATCAGGTAAGTGCACATTAAAACACTTGAACACATGTCTAGCTTTATGAGCATGGCGCCTAAGGCGCCAGGACAGGGGTCCAACCTGAGCCTGGCGCCTAAGGCGCCAGGACTGCGTCCAAAGGGCCCCAGCTCGGGCCCGCTGGCACTCCCCTGGGGGAAATGATGCCTGCCTCTGGGGTTGCTGGGTCGGACCTGGCTCCTTGGAGGTAGGCATCATGACACTAATTTTCTGTTTAATAACAGCAGCAAGATTGAAAATTCAGCATTACAGCTACTATGCACATAGATAATTACGCGCTCAAATTGCTGAAAAGAATCAACTTTCTGTCCCATGTCCTTGGCGTATTTCACTCTTTTAACAGAATCCATCTGGATTTCCGGAAAATAAATCTAAGGTGCACTTCAAAAACATGGGAAACCAAGATGGTGCCGATATCATGTGTTACCACTCATCTGTTCGATCACATGACCTATAGACGGCTAGATAAAAACCAGCCGCTCTAGCAATACGAGTTATCTGCCCTACACGACTCGACCGAGGTAGACGCAGGAAGGAAAAACGCTGCTGCCACGTTCGGACATAATGGCCCTCATTCTGACTCAGGCGTTAAGGGGTTTACGGCGCCGTAAACGGCGCCGACCCTTAACGCCTGATTACAAGGTTCCCTTTGCGGGATGGCTTTTAACGGCTGCTTTTTTGCAGCCGTTAAAATCCATGCCGCAAAGGGACCTTGGCGATAATTACGGCACTGTAATTTACGGTGCCGTAATTATCGCCTTTCCCCATTCCCATTATGCCCTATGGGGCGAAAATGGGAATGGGGAAGGGTAAAATGGGAAATGGGGATTTACCGCCCCACTCACCTTGGAATGGGGCGGTAAATCCACCAACCACCATGGCGTAAACGTAGTTTACGCCATGGTGGTAAGGGTACGACCCAGGCGGTAACTTACCGCCTGGGTCGTAATGAGGGCCAATAAGTAGGTGAATATCACTTTTTGCTGCGTCGTGCTGCTCAGCAGCGCGTCTCTGTATGGGTTTCTACCCACCAAGTGGAGTTTTCAGGACATTTTCGAACAGGATTTGAAATGCATTTGTTTTATTTTGCAGCAAGGTGATGTTTTCTCCCAGATGGTAGAAAAGGAACAGAATAACAGTACGGGCATCAAAAGCTGTATTGCCTGATAAAAGTAAGTATTTTTCTCCCACCGCTTTTGTTACCATTAAGAGGTAAAGAGATGAGTAAAGGTGAAAGGAATGAACATGTTGAAAGTAGTGCTTTAATCAAAGAGTGTCTCAATAGAGGTGTTTAAAGTGACAGCGCATAAATAATCACAAAAGATGCGATGACCCTGAGCTAATCCATCTTAATAGGCCGACTGACTAGAATGCAGATAGGTGCCTACTGTAGATAAATGTAGCTCTTGAAATAGGGACGGAAATATGCACAAGTTTGTGTCCCCTTTTTGAATAAATATGACAAAAATTGAAATAATGTGAAAATAGAATCACTATTAAAACTAAAATAAATGTGTTTTTGCAGTATAGAGGAAGGTTTATTCCTCCAAAAAGCTGACCATACCGAACGGAAAGGACAGTTTTTTGTAACAACTATGAAAAGTCATCAAGATACCAATATAGATGGTCCCTAGATCGAAAGAAATGATTAACCTCTAATAGATAGGTTATAAGCAGACATTTTCACGCTTAAATCACATGTAAGAAATTGATTGGTGTCTCTTCTTTTTGTTTTGGAAATGTTTTGTGGTTTTTAAGGAAATGTTTTTTGAGTGAATTTTGACTTGAAATGTAGACACACTGATAAAATAGTAAGAATCAACAGCAAGGAAAAGCATTCTTTAGTGGAATTCTGTTTTCAGTTTTCCTTTTAGCATTAATACACCCACCATGGTTTAATACAGATCTGTGTTTTATGTTATGGTTTGTAGTGCAATTGATGCTGGTCACCAAAGGGGTAAACAACATTAAGACACTGATTACAAGAAATACTTTGTCCTAAAGAAGGCCCTTGAAACTATCCAGAAAAGGACACTAGAGATAGTGTCTCATATATGTCGAGGCCAAAACATGTCTTCTATCTGTAAGACTGTAAATAGTAAAAGTCTTTGTATAAAAATGAACTTTCCAAGATATTGATATCTACCACAATGTAATTTGTATATGTCTTTTTTAATTTTTTTATTACTTGATTGAATTGTTTTTTATTTCTTTTCATTTATGTGGATGTCCAAAAACAGTGGTTTTTACTAATTGTTAACCTACATCACAGATAAACCATTGTATAGGATACACTTTTTTAGGCATTATTCATGATTAAATAAAGTGGTCTGTTCTTTATAATTAAGTGTGTGTGGTTTCGTGGCGGGAGCATTTCCTTATGTGTGTTGATTTGTATAAAGTCATTTTGTGTTGATTTTCACAATGCAAAAGTCTTAAAAGTCTCACCAATCCATGTGTTCTCAGCAGTGATAGGGGTAATCAGTTTTCCAATTTCTCTTGCCTGTCTTGAATTTTTCCTTTTGAGAATTGATCCCCCGTTAACAAAAAATAGGGAATATACCCAACTCTTGATTAATCACACACACACACAGCCCTGCTCTGATAACAGCAGTGATGTGGCCGTTGTCTTCCTCGGCCACCCCTGTCTCCCAAAAATGTTCTCCTGTGCCGCAGTTTTGCCAGCCACATTCACAATGCTCCCACTGGCCCCAGGTTTGGACCCAGGGAGGTAGTAGCCTAGATGATGAAAGCGGGACTGACTCTTGGCTGCTGGTGTGGTCAGATCAGGTTCCTGATACCTCAACTCAGGGGTGAAGCCGGGGCCTCATGGGAGAGGACTAAATGCCTGGAGGGCTGTGCAGCTTCAGTATGTCTGTTTGCAGCTAGGAACAATGGTCTTTCCCCTTATAATATCCATGGTCCTAGTCCAGCACAGCTCCAGTGCAAGCTCACAGATAATTCCAATAACAAAAGGAATGCCTACAAACCTAACATAGGCATATATGTATGTGTGCATGTATTACCCAATGTGTTTTCACACCTGCTGATACGTATTACATACATATAATTGATAAATGTACAATTCTTGGAACACTAGGATTGGCATGTTGCAACCACCATCCCACACCCGGCAAAATGCAAGATGCTCTCTGGTAGGAGTTCTCCAAAAAATGTGCTTACCAGGGAAACTCTTTACATGAATAATGCACATTTCAAAGACAGCATATGTTGTTGTTTGCTGAATGAAACCCAGGTGCGCTTCACTACAAGGCCTTAGATAACAATGCTGATGACTGCTAACCGCAGAATTTAACGGGGGCTAACATAGGGATAATAGACATTGCACTTTTGTGGAAAAAAATTATTCCCCAAAAGTTAAAATGCTGGACTCACAATATGGTTTTATCTTGTAAGTGATTTCAACCCAGCACTTCACCTAAGTTAATGCCTAGCGTGGGATGCACAATTGAAACCCTTAATTATTTATTTATGTCTATAAGTTATTTTATTTCTGAATGATATACCCTTATATCACGCCCCTCTCTTTGAATCCCCCCGACCCCCCTGGTCACACTGAACAAGGAAGCAGGCTGTTTTGCAAAGTTAAAATATTTATTTATGGATTTGCACAATATATATATCACACTATTTTAATGGTTATACAATGATCACCAATGGGGTGATGTCGCAATAAATCTCTTTAATCACACGGACTAATGATGGGAAAAATAATGCAGCATAGAATAATACTCTGTGTGGGTTCAATCAAAATGCAATGTGATCACTTTTTCCCCCTGCACACTACTCAATCCCCCCAATATGCAATCTAAATAGATGGAAGGAGAGAAAACAGGTTTCAGGAATACAGAACTCAACAAAATAGTATCAATCCTAATTTCCACCCAGCAGCACAGAAAAAAAACAGGGATGATTGCAAACTTGTCAAATGGTAATGAATTTGGCTTTGAATGGAATGGTAAAAACACTGAAAATGGATTTAATTCACTAAAATTGTTTTAATACTAGTGGGAGCCGCTTGGTATGGTATCAAACAAACACTAGCAATGATTATTGAGTAACTAACAGGTTGAAAACTTAATTCTGAGCTCAGATGCAATGAACAGCTATTTCACACGGGAAAGATTTGAGCCAAACGAGAAATTTGTGGCAAACTGTTTCGCACACGGTAAGCGCGATTGCGGACAAACTATTAAGAGTTGGGATGCAGTTTTACTTATGAATAATATATTTGCTTGGGACAATCCTATGCTATGGATACTCACTACCACTATTTGGAATGGACCCGTCAGGGATCTGGTCAGGGAGACTTTCTGGACAGGAATTCAGCTAGCACACTGGACTGGACTCAAGGCGCTCTGGTTCTGCACTCAGCACGGCACTCTGGACACTGCACTGCGGGATTGGACTGGATCTGACGGGTTGGTTCTGGTTCGCAGCTATCTGTCACAGCTCTGCTCTACTGGGTTGAATCTCTGGATTCTGGAAAGAATTCCTACCAAGAAAGCAGCAACAGCACAGCCAGGCTGATCTTTTTGGTTCCGCTTGGAGGTCTGGGGTAAAATCTGGTTTCAGGATTTATTAAAGGCCAAGCTGAGAATGGTTCAGCTTTGGAAATGGGCCTTTTTGCTTTCTGGAGTCTGGAGTCTTGGATATGGATTTCGCTTGCAAAGTGAAATCCATATCCAAGACTCCAGACAAGACTCCAGTGGGTGAATGTGTGTGTCTCTAGGTCCTAAGCGGTCTCTATTTATGTATTTTCTAAAAGGGTGGGTAGGATGAATTATACTAGGCACACCCCTAGGTATTCTATTAGTTAGGGTCTTTTCTCTCCCCTGATTCGAGAAGAAAACATGGTGTCATGATGACGCTGTATTTTATGATCCAGGGAGAACCTCCCGCTGGTTTCTGCACATGAAATCTATTTTTCATACAAGACATATTTACAATTTTACAAACTTGCTAGCAATAGCATATTGATATCACAGATTTGGTGGAGCAAGTATTCATCCCAGCCCCGTCTCGGTGAGAGCTTGGGTCTAGATTCGGCAATTTTTCGCACTTTTGGTATGGTACCCAATGTCAGATTTGTCCACATTTTTACACATATGTGCGCATGATATCTGGGCATAATCATGTGACGTTTCGTATTTCTGGCATCACCACAATTGCTACAAAACCACAAATTCTGTAGTCTTGTCCCTGAACATAGCACAGAGTTCTGAGTACTTTTAAAACGTGACCAGAATTTTCATATTAACAATACTGTATTTTACACATTTTTACAATTTTGCACAGTCCCCTGTCAGTCCTTTTCAAAAAAATAGTTTCTTGTGCTTTAAGAATGCACATAACTGTCTGTCCCGCCCCCAATGTTTTGGTGGGTCAAGAGCAAAACCTGCCCCTTTCCTCTAGCAGGGGTTTCTGTTGACACTTGCATCTGCATATTCTTTTCAGCCAAGGAAACCCTTTGTTTGTCCCAGGAGCAGCAGAGCAAAATCCCCTCCCCTCTTCATTAACACCTGACTGGGATTTCCTGGGCTTTGATGAGAATCAGGAGAGATGCATTTTGTTGGGGCAACTGTGGAATTTGCTTTGAAGTTCTTTGGCTTGCATTAGATTTACTCAGTCAATTGTTACATTTTCCTAGTTGAAAAATAAACTGACATTTTTCAAAACAGGCCAACAGATCTCTAATTCCAGTCTTTTTAAACATAGAGATCAAATAGTTGCAACCTATATTGCTTTTGATGGCAAGACACTTAATTCCAACCATTTGATTTTAACTGCACAAGTGTAAGCTTCCAGTGTAATTAAATGACAGCTTTCATACAGGCGGCCGACGGTACTGCGCCCATATTTTACAGATTTTACAGACCAGCACACTTTTTAATGTGGATATTCTTGTGATGGAATCTGCTTTTTCTGACATTGTGTGCTAATGTGGATTCTTTAAATAAAGTGATGGCTAACACCCAGCAAAGAGGTTAGATATTTTCTGATGCTTGGAATCATTATTTTGTAATTTCAGCAACCAAGGAAAAACGGATTTCAGAGCACTTCTGGGTTTCCTTGCAATGAAGCACTGCTTTTCATGTAATTTCCATTACACCTCTGTGGGCAGCCCAGTGACAGGTTTTAGCAGTGTGGTCTCCTGTTCCACCACTAACACAGGCAAAGTAGATTGGCAGCCAACTTTCTGGTTTCACAGCGCAATTTTCAGAGGTCTAGCGCGCATAGGGCTTTTTGCGGCAATTTAGCTGGTTCTGGTGCCACCAGCACACAGTGATGTCGCAGGGCAGAGCCTAGTGGGTCAATGCATCCCACAGTCTTTGTGTCCTGAATATTGGAATACAAGACATATATAGATGCCTAATGGTTTTTGGATCTTTGCGTAACATGTTACTTTAGGAAAACTTCTCAGTTGATGGCCTGTATGTACTGTTGAGCATTGCAACACAGCAAAACCATATTTGTTGAAATTCTGAACATACCATGGTTTCTATCAGATGGACATATGCCCCGGGACTTCTGTGGGACCTGGCCTATCCCAGCTCTCAGATTATTTGGGGCAAACTAGCTCTGTGGACAAATGTAGAAAATCCATGTATGTCTAATTTTATAATGTAATGTTAGGATTCATTGTACACATGTACCGTAAACACTGAGGTGGGACACTAACCACAACAGAACTGGTGAGAACAGGAAAAGATCAATCTTTCTATATTTATAAAAGTGAAAATGTGTGGGTGGCTGGGTTTTTGGCAAAGCGTTGTTCCATATACAATTCCACAGCATTTCACCAATCTGCACCACATTTTGCATAGTTACCTTTTTAGGACCCTCTGGATAATACTGGCTACATGACATGTGGACACACCCCCCTTTCCCTGGAATACAGCACAAGTCAAAATTTGCTTGTGGGTTTTTGTGATTAACCTGAGGGCGTCCTCACATCTACTCCCCTTGGATCATCTACGCAGGTGGCCAGGGAAAGGCCATCACTTTTGGATCCCAACCCTGGGGGTGGATGAGCGAGGGACGATCACCTGGGTAGAGGGTCCTTTGGGATTGGAGGTGGGATTCCACATTCTCCTTTCATGAAGGACCCCCTATCCCAGAGGTGGTTATGGGATATTGTTCCCCATGTCCCTTTGTCCCTGTGAAGAACAGGAGATATTATTATTATTATTTTTTTATTGAATGTTTTAGTTTACCAACAAACTTTTTCACTCAATGTTCAACTTTCAGATTCGTATAAAAAGAAAGAAAGCAAAACTAAAATATAAAACATGCAAAAATTGAAAAAAAGAAAAGAAAAACCCCCATCCTAGCTGTTTTCAATGAGTAACACAAGTCCAGTTTTCATATTTCGGAATGAGGAATTCCTTTTAGTTCCCTCGGTCCAGTGTCGACTAGGTCTCCAGGCTCAATGTTCAATGAGTCCCAAAAGCGTATTATCCTAATTATGAGTTTCTTGTTCTTTCCGCTGAGAATGGATGTCCATCGTTCTGCTGAATTTAATGAGGAGATATGAGAAATCCACTTCTCACTGAACAGGTTCCTTTGCGGTTGCAGAGCCATGTAGTCCATGATAAGATGGTATACAGTCTCGATTTGCATGGGGTCTTTGCAGAATCGACATGTTGTTTAATCGTGGCTAAGCGTTGTCGTGTGGGGAGAAGGTTAAGACGTAGCCTCAGGAACATTTCTCTAATCATATGGTCTGGAAAGTGTTGGAGATAGTGTGGCATTTGGTGTATTGGTCTGACATCGATGTTATGTGTCAGAGACAATTTATACTTGGAAGTGATCTCAATTGTTCTCAAGCAGTCGTTTCTTTGGAGCTTTATTTTCGCTTGTTGAGGGCAATTTATAAGCATCTCCAGTTGGATCTGTTCAATCTCTAGTAAGTTAATGCAACACATTTTCCAGAGATCGAGGGCAGTAGCTTTAGTTGCTTAGTAAGTTAATGCAATGCATTTTCCAGAGATCGAGGGCAGTAGCTTTAGTTGCTTAGTAAATTAATGCAATGCATTTTCCAGAGATCGAGGGCAGTAGCTTTAGTTGCTTGGGGATGTTTACAGAGTATGCCTATTGCTGGGATCTTACCTTTTACATGAAACTTCCTATATAGCATCAAAGTTTTCCAGTTTTTCATTGCTTCCAATGACTGGAGGCCTAACTCATGTCGAATACGCGGGGCCGGAAAAGCTGGAGGAAGCGATAATATTTTTCTCCATATGAGCCCTTCTAGCATGATCCAGATCTCTTTGGTTGCATTTAGCATAGTTTCAGCTCCATAAGTTAAAATTCGCATAATTTTCTGTGTGTAGAATGCCACTACAGGTGACAGGGAATAGGCCCGTATTTGCTGTGAATTATCTTTCCTTGGCGCACCAAACAGCAAGCTTTCCTCTTTTAACTTTCCAATCCATGCATTCTCCCTTTCAGATTGATTTATTGGCATGCCTAGGTATTTGAAGGATGTTACTGTTTACAATTTAGAACCGTCAAAGAAGAGTGACAGTGGTTTTTTCATTCTTTTCTGTGTGAGGCTCATGATTTTGTATTTTTTAATGTTTATTTTTAAGTCATTATTTTTTTAAAGATCATCAAATGGTCGATTGATCTTTGCAGTCCAGTTTTTGTTTGGTCGAGGCATACCAGGTTATTGGCATATAGTGCTTGATGTTCTGGTAATTCCAAGGTGTAGAGGTTAAATAACGTCGCAGCTAATGGACAGCCTTGTTTCAAACCTTTGGCAGTTCTAATAACAGATGTTAGGTGACCACGTTGGGACAATCTTACTCTGAAAGAAGTATTTGTATACAGAGCTATGATTGGTTGGAAGATGTCGAGTTCAAGATCAAAGAAAACAGTAATGACTGATGTTTTATCCTTTATAGCTTCAAGCTTGAGGAGGTTTAATATGAGTAGATTGATGCTGGTACCTGTGTGCTTGACAAATCCTGTCTGTCTCGGGTCCAGCCTCCCTACCTCATTTGACAATTTTAGCAGCTCCTGGAGGATTAGTGAGGTGAAGACTTTGCCATGGGGATCAAGGAGCGCTATAGGGTGGTAATTAATTGCCAGATGTCGGTCTCCACATTTGTAAACAGGTATCAAGATAGCCTTCTTCCATGATGGTGGAACCATATTATGTTTCTCGATGGCCTTAAAAATGTCGATGCAGATGTCAGCCTAGTTGGACGGATGTTGTTTCAGGTGGGCGTTGGAAAGCCCATCGGGACTAGTAGCTCAGGAGGGATTCAGTTTTTGTTATGTTATGTTATGTTATGTTATGTTACTTTGCATTTATATAGCGCCTTATGTACCATTGGTATAGTCTCAAGGCGCTGGTAGGTTGAACGCCCTCGGGAACCGAAGTTCAAGTCAGTAGAGAGAGTATAAAGGCGTCAAAGATGCGTGTGCGCACCGTAAATGTGTGCTGCAGGTGTAGCATTCATGTGGAGGCAGCTTCTTAGCATTAGGTGTGGTGGTTGAGGGTTGAGGAGTATGTGTTCGTTCTGGCCGGATTATCCAGATCGATTGAGGCTGCGTTAGGCCTGAGGAGAACGCCGGCTGGAGGGTGTAACCAGCAGTGTTTAGTTAGAGTGATGTGTAGTATGAGGAAGATGTTGGTATGAGAACAGCTATACCGAATGGTGTCATAGTATCGCTGTGTTCTAGTTGGGTGATGGTGTAAAAGAAGAGAGTAAGCGTGGTGATGTGATATGATGCGTATGAGATCGGATTATATCTACATACTTCCTAATTCGTCGCTCATGCGTTCGTTCGATCATGCATTCAACTGCACTAAGGAATCACCGGCTCTACTAGCTGGTACTTCGTCTGGTCTGCGCACACATACTTCTGATCTATACACAGGTGCCTGCTCTACATACACACACACGTCTGCTCTACACACACGCGCGTGCATGTCTGTTCCACGTCAGCTCTATACACAAACACATATACGCGCGTCCGCTCTACACACACATACGTCTGTTCTACATATACACGTCCGCTCTATACACACTCACACGTCCGCTCTATACACACAGATGTGCGCTCTATACATACACATGTTTGCTCTACACATGCAGATATGTCTGCTCTACACACGCACACCCGTCCGCGCTACTTACACATACACGTCCGTTCTACATATACATACGTCCGCACTACACACTCCTGTTCACTTTACACACACTCCGGTTCGCTTTACACACACCCATGTCCGCTCTACACCTACATCTATACATCTGCTCTATATACACACATACGTCTGCTCCACACATGCACACGTCTGTACTACACATACATACGTCTGCTCCAGACACATACATACACACACGTCCGATCTACAGACACACATCCATGTGCGCTCTACGCCTGCATGTCCGCTCTACACGCACACGTCCGCTCTATACACACGCACACATCCATTCTAAACACACACACGTCCGTTCTGTACACAGTGGGCGGGACGGAGCTCATCAGAGCGAGCCGGGCACCCAACCGAACCAGAATTGTGTCCTGCATATTCATTACAGGTGCGGGAGGCCAAGGCTGTTAATGGGGGCATACTGACTGTATCTGAAGTAGAATGTCAGTATGATCCCATTTCATATTCCAACTCAATTTACTATTCTGTTCAGTTTGCTCCTCAAAATGTTCATAAAGATACGTGAAGTGGATGATCCACTGGTTTGTTAGGACATCCTGGATGAGTGCCGTTGGCTCAGTGGTTTGTTCATTTAACAGAGACCATACGTTTCTAGTATTGTGATTCTTGAGGGCTTTATGCATAATTTCTGCGTCATTTTGTGCAATAATACTTCTCATGGATTGAATCCAGTTACAGTATTGTTGTTGTCCTCTTTTTTGTCAGCTCTTTTATATTTATAGAGGGTTGTTTTTTCAATTGGCGCAGATCTTTGCTTAGTTGTTTTTTCTCTCGTACTAGTGCAGTATGATACGCATGCGTATGTATTTGTTTCTGATTTTCGGAAAACTTGGTCACGTGAAAGATGGGTGTTACTATCTACGTATAGTATATTTTGTCCCTGTGTGCTTGACATAGGTGTGCTTAATTTGTTTGTGAGAGTAGTTAGTTGTTCTCATGTAATTCTCAGTCAATTCTTGCCTCCATTGAGCAAAAGATTTGGTAGCTGTAAAATCTCGTTGGCTCGAACATTCACAGTCCAGGTGATTGCCAAGATGTGATGGTCACTATGCCCAGTGGGGTTGTTGGTGAATTGCATTATTTCTTTATAAACACCTTTAGGAGATATTATCAAACCAGACCCACTAGAAAGAGGGGGAGAAGGATTGGGAATGGGGTACCTTTTGATGAGACACAGTATCCCCCTTGTACTAGTGACAACCAGTTTAATCCTCCCCCAACCTTTATGTGTTACTGTAAATCAGTTCCCTTTTGTCCCCTCTTGGGGTACCTGACAATACTGAGACGAGGAAGAAGCAACTGAGAGTAGTGTACACTCTACTCTCTCCCCACTCTGGTACTGAGAGGAGGAAGAAGCAACTGAGAGTAATGAACACCACTTATTCTCACCACTTTTGTACTGGTACGAAGAAGATGACTAAAGAGGCACACCATTATACTGAACAGCCATGTCCCACTAATAGGTTCAGGCAAAGTCAGGCAATTAAAACTAAGTATGCCCACCTGTAACCTATCGGAGTCTCAGGAGAGTATAAAAAGAGCAGTAACAGGAAGGAACACAAGCAAGTTGGGAGAGCAGCTAAGATGCCAAAATTGCCCAGGACAAGCCGGTGTAGAATGAGACTTCGAGATGCTGAGAGTCTGCAGAGTGAGGCAGCGAGAGTAAGCATGGCGAGGGAGCCGTGTTTCCAGGGAGCCGGAGAAGTTCAGAGAAGGAGTTTGAGAAGCGTGTCGATCCCTTATGAAGTAATTAGGAAGAAATGCTTATTCCCCTGGGCTGAGAGGCGAGCTTAGGAGTGTTTGAGGAGCTGCTGGCGAGGCCCTGACCTCGGAGGAAATTGACTTTTTAACAGATTCCAGCTGAAATCCAAAAACGCAACCGGCAAGTTTCAGATAAAGGGAAACCCGGTATGTGAAAGGCACGAGTAAACACAATGTAGCAGAATAATTGCATGGGAGGAAATACATGTTTACAATCTCCGAACAATGCTAAAAAATTAATAATGATAAAATGGGAAGTTAAAGAATGCTAAGTACCATAGTGGTCGTGTATCAAGAGATCCATTCTCAAAAGTCTCTGTATGAAAGGAGAGAAGATCTTTACAAAAAGGAGAGCTAAGTGAGACAGCAAATTGTGTTCAAAATAGCATTTAACTAAAGGGGAGCTAACCGAGAGATGAAGTATGAGCAAAATCCCCAAGAAAGATTGTCAAGACTGAAAAATAAACAAACTTCTAGCATTGAATACCAAACTGAATGAATATAAGCAATCTGCTAGCGTTGAATACCAACGGAATGAAAATAAGCAATCTAATAATATTGAATACCGAAATGAATGAAAATAAGCAAACTGCTAATATTTTATACCAAACTAAATGAAACAGCAATGTAATGGGTGTAATCTAACAACTGCACTGAGACCAGAGAAGTCCTATATGTTGAATAATGAACTGCTTGAAGAGAATTTAAGGTTCGTGGTTGCGTGACCTGTAATGGGTGGACCATGTGGTCTAACAACTACGTCAAGACCAGAGAACCCCTACATGCTAACGAGGACAACTGCTACTGTGTCAAAAGGAAAACTACCATTGGTGCATATTGGGGCATATGAGACTTGGGGAAGGGATCCCAGAGCTGTGAAGAATTTCTGAAACTCAGTTTAAAGATAAGACTTCAAGATACTTCTTTTTGTAACATCTTGGTGAAGGGAATCCTGAGACCTGCTGCTATGGAACTATATTGAACTGCATCCTGACATTTACAAAGTTGTGGAACTTTATGGCTTTAAATCCAAGAGAAGGTAACCTGAACTTTGTGCTGAACTGGTTCACATTTGGGGAAAAAAGCTGCAGAGTAAACCCGATCTGCATATAGCTCAGAACTTTACTTTTGGAACACTATTTAGTTTATGGTTGATATGCCTACACATTGTTTTGTCTTAGTTGTGAGGTCAAGCATAGATATTAGGGACACAGATAGACTTTTCAGTTGAATTTACTGACACAGACTATCGTTAGTTTCTTTAGGTAGGTAAGTCCCAACTTAGCATAGGGCAGTTAGGCTTTACGCCATCCATCCTGACATTTTCATTAATAAAAGCCTAGTATTACATATTGAATCTGCTGTCTGTGTCTCCTTCCAGGATGCCAACCTCACAGTTTGTGGCTTGGCAAAGCGTTGTTCCTTATACAATTCCACCCATTTCACCAATCGGCTCCATATCTTGCATATGATATGATATGATGTGGTATTTATAATGCGCCTGTACACAAGTGGTTTCCAGTGCGACGAGGCAAGGGGGGACAGAGGGAGGACAGAGACAACAATCTTACTAGGCCAAGTGACATTGAGATCGCTCAAGTGCAGGGGAGAGGGGAGGAGAAAAGTGCCAGGGGACAGGGGAGGGGGTAGTGCTGTAAATGGAATCAAAACAATAACAAGAAGTGCGGCCAACGAGTGGCAGGTGCAATGGTAAGTGCAGACAGCAGGTGCCCAAAGGTGCAGGTAGGGGGACTGTAGGGTTACAGAGACAGACCCAAGTGCAAGGGTTGCTAGAAGGCAGTGCGGGTGTGCAACTAGGCAGACAGGGACCTGGGCTCAAAATCAGAGGGTAGCCAGGTGACCAGTGCAGTATCAGACCAGAAATCAGCAGCAGAGTGGAAGAGAGAAGGCAGAAGCAAAGAGGGAGGTCTTGAGGTGCTTCCAGAACCAGAGATGGTTCTCTTCAAGTTTCAGAGAGGCACGGAGGCTGTTCCAGAAGGAGGCCCCAGCTGAAGAAAGAGATCTACCACCAACTCAGTGCTTGGTAAAGCGACTAACCTTGAGGGAGTTGGAGGTGGAAGAGCAAAGAGCTCGAGTAGGAAGGTATTTACGAAGAGAGTGTTGGAGGTATTGAGGCCCAAGGCCCCAGAAGGCCTTGTGGACAATGCAGAGGGTCTTGAACTTAATTCTCTCAGCCACTAGGAGCCAATGCAGAGATGTCAGTGCTGGAGAGATGCAATCCCTGGGCTTGAGGCCAAGGACAAGTCTCGCAGTCCTGTTCTGGATGAGTTGCACAGGGCGGAGAGAAGTAGGCAGATTTAGAAAGAGGCTGTTGCATTAGTCCAGACTAGAGAGAACCAGAACTCTGGAGACAGTGACCTTATGGAGGAAGAGGCAGTTGGTAGTTTGACTTCTTAGAGACGTCAGAGATGTGAGGAGAAAAGGAAAGTATGGAGTCAAAGATGACCCAGAGGTTCTTAGCCTCACAGGTGGGAGAAGGAAGAGGTCCAAGGGAGGCTGGCCAGAGAGTGACAGGAAAGGAGGTTGCAGGTGTGCCGATAAGGACAATCTCTGTCTTACTGGCATTAAGGCAGAGATTGTTGGCTGCACACCACTGCTGGATAGCAGACAGACTGTCAGAGATGAGCGAAGGAGAAGAGGTGGCAGAGGGGTGCCTGAAAATGAGCATGTCATAGCATAGCACTGAAAGTTGGAGCAGAGAGCCGCAATGCGTTGGGCAAGCAGTGCTAGGTATTGCTTGAACAGCTAGGGAGAGAGGTTAGACCCCTGGGGAACACCACATGTAGAGAGTGAGATAAAGGAAAGGAAAGACCCAAGTTGGATCTGGGAGGGTCAGAGAAGAAAGAGGTCAGCCATGGCAGGACCTGATCAGTGATACCCAGGTTATCACAGAGACGATTGAGCAGGATAGCATAGTTGACCGTGTCAAAGGCAGATGAGCGAGTGAGTAAGATGAGGACAGAGGGGAGATTAGAATCGAGGTTAGAGGGCAGGTCTTCACGGATGTTCAGGAGAGCAGTTTCCGTGCTTCTGGCTACTCTGAAGCCAGACTGATGGCCATGGAGACAACCAACATATTCAGTATAAAGATTAAGCTGGGATATGGCCAGCTTTTCCAGGAGTTTGCACAGGAAAGGAGTGATGGAGATAGGGCGAGAGTTAGCCGGGTAGGAGGTGTCCGCTGAGGGTTTCTTGAGAAGAGGGTGCACAAGAGAGTACTTAAGGGGGAAGGGAAGGCTCCAGTGGTGAAGGAATGGTTGCAGAAGTGAGCCAGGGCAGGAGCAAGGGTGTCAATGTGGTCCTTGATGGTTTTGGAAGAACAGGGAACTACCTGTTTTGATGAGACTTTCATAGATCAGACTTGTCTAGAAAACTCTTCAGGGGAGAACAGAGGAAAGGCATAGAAGGAGGAAGAAGAGGTGGCCACAGGGGGCAGGAGGTAGAGGAGAGAGTAGAGGGAGGAGGAGAGGACGAGAGGGTGGACAGGATGTCCAGAGTTTTAGAGATGAAATGAGAAGCCAGGGCTGTGCAGAGGGCCTTGGAGGGGACAGGAGAGGTGGAGATTGCAGCAGGATTTGCCAGCTCCTTGCAGATTTTAAAGAGTTTGGCTGTGTTGTTAGATGCCGCATAGATGCTGGCTTGGATGTGGGCTCTCTTCTTGGTGTGGACAGAGAGCTGTATTGCCTTTGGAGCAAGCGGCAGCCCAGTTTGTCAGAGGATGCACAAGAAGCTAGCCATTTCCTCTCAGCCACCCTGCACTTGCGTTTAAGGGTGACAAGGTCAGAGTCGTACCAGGAGTTGCACTTGGCTTTGGGCTTCAAGCGGGTCCTCATGACAGGGGCAAGAACATCATGATATCAGAGATAGAAGAGTGGAGCATGGAAAGGGTTGTGTCAGGATGTGAGTCAACCAGAGGAGGAGGTGGAGGAGAGTAAGTGGCGGCAAAAGCCTCAACTGACACATGCTTCGTGGGTCGAATGACCGAGAAGGTAGGTGGTAGTGCTGGAGTTGGCTTGGCTTGAGGCGTAGAGAGGGAGAGATGGGAGGAAAGGATAAAGTAATTACTCCAAGAGATCACTCCTGATAGATAAAGTAATTACTCCAACAGATCACTCCTGATAGTTACCTATTAGGACACTCTGGACATGACTGGCTACATAACATTTGGACACCCCACCCCTTTCCCTGGATTTCAGCACCTTCACTCAAGAGACAGTTGCTTGAAATCAGTGAAACATCAATGTGGTCGTAAAATGATCAGTCCTCAACTCTAGAATGCATGGTTGCTCGGACATTTGCACCGCAATGCACCACAACTAACTGCACCACTCAGGGGAGAAGCAACAGGTGGTGAGAGAGCACAGCAGGACCCATTATGCAGCATCACACCAACTCTCACCTCCCCCAGTGTCTGCTCTGTGGTATGACAGCCAGCCACACACGCCCATTCTCACTGCAGTTTACTTCAGAGCGCAAAGCACATCAAGTGATAAGCGAATCAGAACAGCGACCTGCAGGATCATTGATTTTCATCAATTAATCAGTGTTGACATTTCTGTCCACAGGACCTGTTCGGAGAATGGGTACTTTTTGCTAGTTTTACATAAAAACAAAATCTTCAATGCTTTCCAAAGTGATTTGGTAGTGGAGGACTCCCAATGAAATGCCTGGTAAATGGAGATCCATTCAACATCTGCATTTGGACTGTGGGAAGCCCAGAAAGAATGTATCCATGGATCACAAAGTACTTTCTGATCTGTGGGGAATGAGCTTTTGTCACAGATGGCATAGAAAATCACTCTGAATCTTAGAAACAAGTACTCTCACTCGACTCTATTTCACTCTCCTTCCTATCCAGGTATCTTTAATCCCTGGGTAGTGCTAGCAAATGTTGACCTCTACTGCCTAGATACTGTGTCATGCTACATGTTCAGCTCTAAGGCGCTGGCTGTCCAATCTCCCTCGGGGACTTCCCAAATGTCCCTACTCTATCCAAGGGTTAGTGTTCTAATGGGAAATTAGGATCGTACCATGCACTTACTCTGGTTTGAATCAGGCTGTCCTTGCTCATCCACTCTCACCCCTCCCTTTCTACTGTGACTGCTTCCACTCTCTCCTCCCTCCTTTCTTCTGCCCCTTCAACAATTCAGTCCTCCTGATCTTGCCTCTACCATCTGATGTTATTTCTCTTCCTACTACACTCTAATACTACATCTTCCTGCTCCTAATCTCTTCCTCTGACTAATACTCTCCTTACTCACTATTACTCTCCTCCCACTCACTAGTACTCTGTTCATACCGCTATTACCTCCTTCCACTTTCCACTACTAATCTCCCCACCACTACTACTCTCTTTCCGCTATTACTCTCCTCCCCCACTACTACTCTTCTCCCACTGCTAGTCTCCTCCCCCTACAACTCTCCTCCCACCAACTACTCACATGCCCTCCTTTCAACCTGCACCATAAATATCACAATTACTCCTTACATTAACCTCTCTACTCACTCTTCACACAAACACGCACACTCACATAGCAGAATCACGATCACTCGCAAGACAATACCTCACCTGCTCCAGGAATCTCCTCCACAAGCCGCTGCTCCCTCCTTCCTCCTGCTAGTCTCTTAGTCCACCTGCACTACTGACCTCACCCAAATAATCCACAGATCCGGTTTCCCTCCCTCTATCGTGATTGGCCATCTTTTCATAGTTAATTCTGTCTTATCTTTCTCTACTGGGAGGTGTATACGCAAGGGGAATTATTTAAGAGAGGGCTAAGCACTGCCCACTTTCTCTGTGCGGCTCACTGTGGAATGACTATGACGGCGCTAGACGTTCAAAGTTATAGTTCATATTTCTAGGTGCACTTCCTGAAACTGTCTCGTCTCGGTAAGTATGGGGAATGACTTGGATTTTCTGCTTAGTCAATGGTGGTCTAGGGGCTTGGTCATTTCCAGTGAAGGATTTCTGGCATCCTCCGCCGGCCCGCTAAGGTGAGTTCCCACATTGTAATGGTGTGTGACTTCCCTGGTGTCCATCTATTGGCTGTCGCCAGTTGCTGGGTTAGTGTTTTAGTGTGTGAGTGGGAGATCTGGATGATTTTCTCTTCTATGCTTTGCTTTGGTTTACATGTGTCTGAAAGTGAGAAAAAACACTGGTGAGTATCTGGATCAACATGCGAGGCTGGAGTTAAGGGTCTGCAAAGACACATCCTGGAAAAGGGGGGCATGAATTGGGTACCTCTCTTTTGCCTCCAACCATCTCATGCTTATGCCTTGTGTTAATTTCCTTCCTGACAAGGCCAGCACACTGGCATTGTCAAAGCAGGCTGTTTTTCAAATGCTGCATTTTTACTGTTAGCTTCAGACTTATAATGTGGGCTAGGCTCTACCTGGAGGAATTCCAGAGTACTTAACCATGAGGGTTAGGATCAAACACCACGTCACCACCAATCTAAGAATTCATTTGGGGACAGAAATGTCCATACACAGTTACACAGATTACCTTGGAGAACAACATGCCTTCCTTGTTTCAACTACAATGTTGGGCTATCATGTTCTTTAGGTAACAAGTGGTGGATATACCTGACTGACTGGGGGAAAGTCCTTCTACTGTGAGAAGATAACATTATAGCCAGTGATGAGATTCACAGTCAGGATGGAATTGCAGCTATTGTATGAGCTTGAGGTACTTGATTTCTCTTGGTCCGTGTGTTTGCAGCCCCCGAGAGGAACTGGGCACCAATGCAGTGAGCAAACAACATTGAGTATAGGTCAAAAACAAGAAAACAGCATGAATGATACCTCACAGACAGCTCTTCTCAAATGAAATCTGGAGTTGGATGTCCAATGTTCAGCTGAGTACATCAGGATCAGTGCTCATCAGCTGCTCATTCTGGAGCGATCAAATAATCCAGACTGGTAACTGGTAGGGCCAAGAATAGTCTATGCCTTGTTCTGTGAGTCGAAGCTGATCCTGTGCTGATAGGCACAGGACTAACTGGGTCAATTGGTATCGGGGCAACATAGGTGACAGAGTGGACTGCTCAATGAGGTGTATGTGAATGCAGCCTTTCCGATCCATCAAGATTGTAAAGATTATTTGAATAAATGTAATGTGTTTAATTAAACAAGGTGCATTTTGAATAACTTTATCTCTTAATATCATGTTGTAACTATATGTACATAAAAATAAAATTAACTAATGCAAAAGAGTTGCTGTGTATTATGAAGCCATGTTATGTACACAACATGCATACTTACTCAAGTTATATTTTCATATTGTGCTAGGAGATGATGTCATTACCAGTACGAATTGAACACATTTTAAAAGAAACCTGGAAATGGTCAACTTAGTTGAAAGCTGGTTAACCCTAAGATGCATGTTTAGCCAGGGCTCAGCTCTTCAGACAACGAATGTATGTGTCAGCTTTCTGTAAAACAGAACTCTGCATTAATCAGTGAGTAAGCCATTATAAGAGATGAATAGACAGAATGTGTATTGGAAAACTAAAATAAAATAAGTACATTCCAACTTCAAGACCTTCATAGGACTCAGTTGAATGACCTCACTGGAATGACGTGACATGTATGCATGCATGGACAGCCAGTAATGGCAGTTTCAGAGAAAACAATGCATACATAGACTCATAACCTGACCTGGAAGAGCAATACGGCCTCATCCATGTTGTTTCTGTTTCTTGAAATGCACCCTATTAAAAGGATTACTTTGTTTATCCAGGATATCTATTTCAAAAGATATTTTATGTTGATGACAAGACCTCACAAAACTTGTAATGTGCATCAATATGCATTATCAGCTCTGAGGTTTTAGCCCTTTTCTTGATTCAAAAACCAAGACTAGATTTGAATTCAGCAAGGAAGCCCCAAAAAACTATACACAAAAATAATGGGCCTCATTACGACTGTGCCGGACCGGTAACAACAGTGCTGGTAAGCCTACCGTCACCGTTGTTATCGGACCGGCAAAGTACGACTCTGCGACGGGGGGTGCCGTTCTGCCTGCAGAGTTACACGGAAGCAGTGGCACCATTATTAACGGTGCCGGTGTTTCCGTAGTCCCCATTCCCATTGAGTCCTATGAAATCGGAATGGGGATTTACAATTTACTGGCGCCTGACTTCCCGGAATGCCTGAGTTGTAATCCCCCAGTGTAACCGGAAAGCCAGGCGCCGGTAAATCTTGCAAGTCCGGCAGCCTCCCGCCGGTAGCACCGGCAGGTTACTTGCGGACATGTAATGAGGCCCAATGTATTAAAAAGTATGAATTGCAAACAAATTCATATATTTTGATAACTCTGTGAGGAATGTGACTACTGAAACATGGGTATGTTCCTGAATTCAGTATTTCCTTGCAAATCTGAATATATAACTCTCACTGGGACTGGGAGGATAGCTCAGGGGCAACACATTTGCCTTGGAAGCAAGACAACATAGAACAACACGCTTGAAGCCTTATCTCTTGGTTAGAGGCTTATCTCCAGTATTAATACAGTTAAAAAAGATTAATTAATTAACTAATTAATGACACGGGTCCATGCAAGACATATTATCATAATTCCTGAGGGATGACCTAACCCACAGCTAAATACATCCCCTTATGACAGTGTACAATATATTGGGCCAATTGAAAAAAGAGGGGTATTCGATGTATAACAGTATCTTTCCAAAATTGCCGCATCAAATAATGCTGCATGTGTGGAGGTTGTTGGGTATAGTTAAAAACATAGGATGTTAGAAGTGTTTTTGCTCATGCATGAGAGGAAGTGATCATGCCTGGCAGCAGAAAAGCTGATTGGGGTTCCACCTGAATGTAGCTGATGGAAATTCTCCTTAGGGAGGCCTATCCAAAGGCAGCTAATTGCAGAGGTTTTTCCTCTGATAGAACCAGATTTCCTTAGAATGATTAGGAGAAGAGGGGCATACTGAAAGGAAAGGTTTACTTGGTAGAGTTGCCTTGAACTGTTGATAACCCTTCCTGTCCTGAGCCTTTAAAAGGCAAACAAAAAGTGAGTACAATAGCCCAAATGTATTTAGATAAATAGCCTAAGATTTCAATCCAAGATAGCAGACAGCAACTAAAAAGAATTTTGGGGCAACTCTCTACAAGGTATGTCACAAAATTGGGACTCAGCGTGTAAATTAAACTGTGGCTGTAGTTTTAAAATAGAATGCCCTAGAACAGGGGGTCACCAAATAATCGATTCCGAGTGACTAGTAGCTTGCCCGAGCCTTTAAAGTCACTTGCGCTCATCATACAGAAAAAAACACTGTTTGATGCAAGGTAGCGCTCTGACCAATCACTGGATTACAAATCTCTAAAGCACATAGAAGGAGTTCTGTGACTGGCAAGAGCAAGTTCTTTGCTCAAAGCTGTGCCCCCATTGGCCATGGTGTTTGCCATTGTGCTCTGGGGTTAGCACAGGCTTTTTCATTTAAAAACATCATGTTGCTGCTTTTTGCAAATTGAAGCTGCGCTTGCTCAGAGAACATCGTCTGATGAGGAAGAGAGGAGCAGAGGCGTTGCTAGGGGGTGCTGAGAGGGCTATAGCCCCAGGTCTTTTGCTTGTAGCCCTGGATAAAAGATCAGAAGCTTCAACCAAAAGGCTAGCTAGCGCCGAGTCCCAACAGTCCTGACATTGGCCTAGCCCCAGATCTTTTCCAGACCAGCAACTTCCCTGGAGAGGAGGCTCGAGTCTAGCTGCTATTGATCCAGGTAAACTGGGTTGGGAGAGGAGGATGGCGAAAGCATTTATTTTCCTGCTGCCGAGCTCCTGCAGACCATCCTCCTTTCACCGTGCACACAGCTGTTTGCACTGTGGGAGGAGGGGCTGCAGCTCGACAGCAGCCAAGGTTGCTGAGTCCATGTTGCACGCACGTAGGACGAAACTGAGACATGGAGCTATCATACTTAATGTCTCTGTATTGTCCTGGGCTCATTTTCAGTCACATGAGCTACTTTTAGAAATGGCAGGGCTCCAGCAAGTATGCCCTGGTAATTTGCAAAGCAAGCCAGGCTGAGACAGTGTCTGGTTCATACGAACGCTGTTTCAGCCTGGAAGTGGTGGAAATAGAAGAACATGGATTCCACAAGGGCCGGGGTGGGGCAGAATTTGGGGAAGGGGGCAGAGTTCCAAGGGACTACAGCTAGAAGTTGAACTCCGCTTAAAGAAAATGTTCAACATATTAGTTTAAAAATGGTACCATTTCTTTCATGCTGCTTCTTTCCAAACTCCACACTGTACACATCAATTCCACGGCCGTGGTGCACCCAACATACTGTAATGCAGTGATTTTTAGGACGTTAAGGGTCCATAGACACACTGCAGTAGAGGCTGCCAGGGTAGCTCAGCAGGTTGTGAGACAGTTGCTGAGATGTTACATATTAAAAACTAGTTGTTAATAGTATGACCGTTTGCAATTCCTTATGAAAATCAAGTGCAATAAAATGTGCTTGGCCGGGGCATGGGTTAGGCTGGTCGATTGCCATTGATTTCCATGTTGTTCCTTTAAGGCCAGAAGAAAGAAACCAGGCTATGCAAATATGACCTGCAAACACACAAATGACGGCTGGAGAAAGGAGCACAGAGCAGATTAGATCACCAAGCCCCCAGCTTCTCTCGGCGCAGCTGGGGGCTCGGTAAAGCCTTGTCAGGACTGAGGCAGGCCCGGTCTAAGATCCGGCATCAGATGTCTCCCCGGCAGGCCCATTGACCAGCGCTGCCTTGCTGGCATATTTCACAGAGCCCCCAGCTTTGCATGTGTTCCCTCAGCAAAGCTGCAAGCTTTGTATTGCAATGTGTGCTGCACAGAGCAGATTTGATCACTGAGCCGCCAGGCCGGGTCCTGAGATCTGGACAGATATTTGATGCCGGGTCTCAGAGCCGGCTCATTGGCCAGCGCTGCTGCCTGGCAAACCTGAGAAATGAGCAGGAGAGAGTTAACTGCGTATAACATTGGAGCTTCATCAGAATAGTCTCTTTACAATGCTTAAAGAAGTTAGATGCAGTCATACAATTAGAATTACAATTTTTTTGCGTTGATATTAACCCATGGAACCTGCGGGGGACAACCCCACAACCCTCATATTTGTTTGAATGGAGTGGGGGACACCGCAGCAACCCCTGCTCTCATTTACCCCATAAATGATCCCCATAAATAATGTCACCTATGCCGTTTCCCGGCGACTATATGTATGGCGACATTAGTTATGGCGATTACCTGATACCTTTGAATGCTTCCCCCAGATGAAATTTTAGCTTCAGTGCACCCTTCAATGTGGCTCCTCCGACTGAAAATGAATCTGTGATGAACAGACATTAAGTTTGATAGCTTAATGTCTGCGTTTCGTCATTGGCTCATTATCAGTTACAGGAGCCACATTTATAAACTGCATGGCTCCAATGAGCAACTGGTCACCAGTCTTTAGGTGGCCAATGTGTAAGTGGCATTGAGTCAGATTTCCTGATGATTTTAGGGACAAACTGGTGTGCCCTCCTCCCTCTCTCTGTGACCCCATGCTGTCACCAAGAATTGGTTTATTTTTGCACTGGCCCTCACATAGTCCCATATTACTTGATTTGACAGGCAGATATATAGGGGGTAATTCATAGAATGTAGCACACCATTTTATTCATGGATACTAACATCCATAACCAGCCGTGGCGCAGAGTGGCGCAGCGACCCTGCAGCAGCGCCATTTACGCCCCCAAACCCACCCCATGCGCCAAAAACATTGCACAAATCCCCTACATGGCACAAAGGCCAGCGGACCAGCATACAGCCCCCCAACCATGAAAATGCGTGGAAAACTCCCAGCGCACGCCTCGGAATACACGTACCCCGCTCGCGCTAGCGAAAATGCATGTAAAAGTCCATGCGCACCCCTCGGAACACGCATACCCACTGAGTAAGGTAAAATGCGTGGAAAAAGTCCACCTTGTGGTATGACCTGCCTGCGGGCCATGCCCAGGGGTAATGGGCTGCCTGCGGGCCATGGGGAGGGTGGATGGGCTGCCTGCGTGTATTCCGGGGGTGCGCGTGGACTTTTACATGCAATTTGGCAGTGTGTGCCCACCCGGGTGTGCCCCCCCTCCCCATGCCCCGCATGCAGCTCATCACCCCATACCATGCCCCACAGGCAGCCCATCACCCCATACCATGCCCCACAGGCAGGCCACAAGGCACCATGCACTCGGGAGCACTGACTCATGTACCCCCACCCCCCCATTGACGGGCACCTGCCAGCAGGCACGACTCATGTCCCCCCACACCCTCCACCCCCATTGACGGGCACCTGCCAGCAGGCCCCCGACTCATGTCCACCTACCCCCGCCCCCATTGACGGGCACCTGCCAGCAGGCCCCGACTCATGGCCCACCAAACAACAAGTCCTAACAAAACAGACCCATGGCCCTAATGCCAACCCAAATCCCCCTTGACCCCCAGTACAAGCATGCAACCATCCACTGCACCCACTCCCAAATTACCCATGCCATGACAGTCTTAAAAGAATCACCATGCCCATGCATAAATGCACAACAGAGCCACACAGTGGCAACACATGACTGAGGCAATGTTCATTGAGACATGCACAAAACCAATGATAGTACACAACACCAATCATGAAGTTAGAATAAATGTATTAAAAACATAATGAAATAACATAAAGAAAATCAAACTTACAAATTAATAAATAATGAAAGCTATTACCAAAAAAAAAAAAGAAAATCCAATGATGAACAAAAATCCCCGGCATGAAAAAAGAAAAGTGGTCCATCGCCAATGGCAATATGATTTGAATAACAAAAAAAAAAAGAAAAGCATTAATCCATGGGAAATGTTGAAAAAGAAAGTATGTACAAGTCTTCAACTATATACAATCCAAGTCCAAAGGGTCCATGATCCCAAAACAAAAGGAAGCCTACAAAAAAGTCCTATGAATAAAAATCTATATACATAAGGTGGAGCAAAGTCCATTAACTCCAAATAATAAGAAAAAACAAAGGAAACCTAACCCTTAAGAACTATGTACAAAGACGGCGGGCAAGTACAACAACTCACTTGTTGATGTTCCGGGCCTTACTTACTGTTCATGGCCTGTAAGAATGTAATTGTATTTTCCCTTGTTCCCTCCCTTGCCTTGAAGTGCTTTGAAACACATTGGCCCTCATTACGAGTTCGGCGGTAACCATGCCGCTATTGGCGGCATGGCTGCAGCCGAAATCGCATCGGGGTCTGGGTCCTCGGAATGAGGACTTACCGGACCATTCCGAGGTCGGAAGGTCCGGTAATTCCTCCCTCCGAGGACCCGGACCTGGTCCTTCCCTATTTCCATTTCAGCCCCCATAGGGCTGAATGGGAATGGGAGAGGGAGCAAACAACGGGCCATTATGAGATGGCCCATTGTTTGCTCCCACTACGCCTCGCGGGACCCGCTTTGCACGTCTGGTGAGACCAGACGTGCAGAGCGGGTCCCGCGAGGGGAACTCGTAATCGGGCAGTACGGGGTTGACGGCACCGGCACCTTTACCGGTGCCGTTAACCCTGTACCGCCCGACTCGTAATGAGGGCCATTGAGTATAGGCGCTATATAAATAAACTATCATATCATATCATCGAACTCCATGTCGATGTTCCAGAGGCGGGCCTTTTCCCTGGCCTCGAGGTCTCGCAGGGATGCATCCATGGCCTCCTCCAACTCCCTGCAAGTTGCCTCGAGGCACTCAGCCCACCTCAATGCCCTGCGCATGGAGTTCTCTGCCCTGACCATAGTGAGCCATGCCCTCTCCGCCGCCGCCTCTCTGCATCTATTTGCCAGCCCAACCGCTGCCACATGGAAGACACTCCCAGTCCGGTGTACTCCTGGCCCTCGGCCAATGCCTGCCCCCGGGGTGTTGATGGCCCCGAGCCATGATGCCTCCCACGCTGAGTCTGCTGCTGCCTCCGACGCAACTGCCTCTGCCACCACAACAGCCTCCAGGCTGATGGAATCCAATGGTGTCGTTGTGCACGTGCCCTGCCCAATGATGCCGGCACATCCTCCATCTGCTGGGGTCCAGTTGGTGGGGTAGCCACCCCTGCTGGACCTCCGACTCCCGACTGTGGCAGGGAGGGGATCTCCATCAGGCTGGCTGCGTTGGTTGGGGCAGATCCACAAGGGGCCCTGGTGGCATCTGGGCCGGAAGACGGCACGGAGAATGACTGGCATATAGTGTGCACAGAGGAGGAAAGGGCCGCAAGACTGGCCCACACATGGAGGAAACCCCCACCACGGTCCCTCCCAACTGGGCCACGTTGGCACACAGCTCTTTGTGATGACATGCATGGTCCCCCCAGGAAGCATGCACGTCATCACAAGTCTCACGTGTGGGCAACGCAACACCAATCAGGACGGACTCAATCCGGTCACGGGTCCTCACGTCCGCAGGTAGAGGAGTGCCAGATGACGTGGACCTCCCCCCCTACCTGCGGACGGGCCAGGGACGGGGCATCCCTGCTGGTGCATGGTGATGCAATCACAGTGTCAGGGACACAGACATGCACAGGCACCTCCGCGGCGACCTGTGCTGCCTCCTGCCCCTGCCCCTGGACTGCACCACTTGTACCAGTGGTATCACCCCCACCAGGCCCCATGTGCGGCTCTGTAGCGGCCTCCTCCTCCTCTATACACACCAACAACCTGGATGGCTCTGCACCGTCTTCTGCGATTGCAAGCCCCTGTGGGGGCTCATCCACCCCTTCTGCTGCAGCCGTAGTGGCAGACGCGGCACTAGTCCCCTTGCTCCCGGATGATGGAATTTCCTGGGAGGGTGACTGGGCCTTGCGTCGCCAGCCAGTGGAGGCATCCCTGCCGCTTTCCTGCACAGTGCCGTCTCCACCCTCTTCTTCACTCACCGCTGTGTGAAGGGAGACATTGGACACAAGCATCAGGGTACTGAACAATAGTCCCCTAGACACAAAGCAATAGCACATTAGTGGCACTGTCAAACGTCACTTCCATCATGTCCCTCGACAACACATGGGTCAGTGCAGGCAACACACATGCAGGAACAGGCATGGCACATGCAACAAACATTGGCATCCATGTCCAAGGCACCGTAGATTCATACAATGGTGGGCTGATACTCACATGCATCATGGGACATGCTGGTCACATGCACACACATCACCGGAGGGTCATGCATCTGGCCCTGTATACCGCCAGACATGGTGGATACAAGGATAACTAGGCTGTATCAGTGAATCAACACATCGTCACAGACGTGTCATGTATCCATGGCGCACACACTACTCAGACACACGGACATGTACATCATGCATGTCCATGACAGCAGCACACATCTCTCACACCCCAACCATGTCAAAGTACAGACACAGGCATGAATACATGTGTGTGTTCCGCATGCTGCTCCGCACGATGCATTGTAACACATACACCATCCATGTGGGTCACGCCTGACTGGACTCACATGCGGCACCATCATGTCCCTGCACATACACATCCTTTTTTAAACGTGAATGCATGGCCACTTACCGCTCGACTCCAGACGGGTATGCATCCTGAGGATCTGGTGGTGAAGCACTGGGCAAATGCGCTCCAGGACCCTTATCTGCTGGGTGGTAAGCTGGACCCTTCTTGAGGGTCCTGGACTTGTAGTCCTCCCAGCGCTTCTGGACATGTTTGATGTCGCGGGGTGCCACCCCCTCCGCGTTGATGGCACCCACTATGTCCTTCCAGATCCTCTTCCGTCCTTCCTTGTCGGTGCGCAATGGTGTGAAGAGGGTGTCATAATGCCCCAGAACTTGCTCCACCAGGATACCAACTTCCTTTTCACTGAAGCTGGTAGCCCTCTGCCTCTCTGCTGAGGGGCTGCCACTGGTGGCGGAAGGTGTTGTGTCGGATATGGCCACCCCCGAGGCAGGTGTGGGTAGGCAACTGGGTCCTGGGGCTGGGCTGTGGAGTGATGGAACACCAGTCGGGAGTCTTCTGTTCCAGCAGGGGTGGTCACAGCAACTGGACCCCTGCAGATGGCAGATGTGCATGCACCAAATTGCAGGGCATGGTGGCAACAGGCAGGCAGGCAGCAGCAGATGGCTTGTGGGAGGCTGCTTGGGGCTCTGGGGGGCAGTAATTCGGTTTTCTGGGCAGGAGCGTGGTCTTCCGTGTGTTGTCGTGTGGCCAGCATGATACAGAGTGATTTGGCATGTGAAAAACAGCAGGTTTCCGTGAATTCCGAGGAAAGGCCCTTAGCGCGTAAGTGCGTAGGTGACGTAACATGCGTGCGGGTGTTTCCCTCGGTACGGGTTGAAGGTCCCATATGGGTTTCCATCGCTCTGTACGTGCTTTTCGTAGAAAGCGGTGCGTTTGTTTTCGAGACGTTGGGCTTCACGCGCAATTAGTTTACAGCGGCTACAGTGCATACTTCTTCTTTTGGTGTGGGTGTTGGCTACGCGTTCTTCTTCTACACGCAAGGCAGACGGTGAGTCACACATGCTATTTTTCCTACTGCGGGTGTCCCTGTTAGTCGCGTACCCCTTTGTTTCGGGAATACTAGCCTGCGTGTTGATCACATACGCATTTTTTGTGTTCCTGGCTCCCACAGCGTACTGCATGTGTTTTCTTTACACGCACATGGGCTACAGGGGTCGCGTATCTCTTTTTCATGCTTTTTTGGGATGGCTGAGCGTTGCGTGACACGTCATTTCTTCTAAGGGGCCACAGAATGGGACATTCATCGTAGCTGTATATACTTGTTTGTTGTTTGTGCGCCCTTTTATACTGCACGGGGACGCTTCCGCCTGCCTTCGTGTGGCGGACGTGTTTAGGCCTGTGCGTGTCTTTTGGCGTGCGGGTGTTTCCCCTATTCCATTCCATGAATATGTGTAGTTCGCGTGCGTGTGGGCGTTCCGTGTATTTCCCAGCAGTACTTCCCCAGTTATGCCCTTATTTTCACGCGTTGTTCCCCACTCTCTGTGTTCTGCCCCCTTTTTGATGTGTGAGCTAACATTGTGTGCTTTCGCTGTGCGCGTCGTGCACAGCGTTCGGGATGTTGCAGTGACATGTGCCCCCGTGTGCGCCATTCGCGGATTTGGCACACATCCCGGGAAATACACGCGCAGGGCTTCCATAAATCGCAAGCGTGCGAATCGAACACGTGCGAATTGCACGCGTGCGGCAGCTTTTTCACGCTTGCGCCAGCTTGCTCCACTAATTTCGGTGCACATTTATTCCATGAATTACCCGCATAGTCACAGCAGCCATTCAGTGCACCAGAGAGTCTAGTATGGAGGATTGACTTTAGCAGAGCTAACATTAATTTCCTCCACCATAATAATTTTTTCAAACCATTATTTTGACTTTAGGACTTTTAAGGGTAGTCAACAAAGTAGACTTTGAGTCTTTGGCCTTCCTCATTCCTGAATTCTGACTCTGCATAGGTGCATGCCAAAAAGTTACTATTTACATAAATTGGGGATGTGCTAAAAAAAGCACTTTTTTTGATAAAGCAGTTTGTTTATTCTGAATTTTAGCTAAAACTATAGTAACACATTGATTGAAATCCTCCCTTGATTACTTTTGCAGGTTCTGTCCAGAAGAAATTTACAAACTACAGTTGAAATCATGGATGCAGAAACAGGCACACCATCCAACAAAAGGCGAAAGGCATACAATTTCCATCGGGAGTGCAAGATGGATTCCTTTGTCCCAAGCGTAAAAGCAAGGTGTGTGTGTCTAATCTGCAGTGCCAAAGTTGCAGTGTGAAAAAAGAGTAATGTCGAGAGGCATTTTGCAACAATGCATACCATTATGAAAATAATATTCCGAAAGTAATCCGTCTGCAATCCCAAAAAGTAGCTGAACTAAATGCTGCCCTGCAGATCTAACAATCATTTTTTACCCAACCAGCAAAGAAAGCAAATGCTGCAACAGAGGCATCCTTCCAAGCTGCACATTATTGGGCGAAAAATAAATGTACTTTTACAGATGGTGCAGTTGTGAAAGGGGCATTGGCTCTTGTGGCTGAATCAGGTTTAAAAGAGTTTAAAAACTGCCCTGAAATTATGTTTGACATTTCAGATGTTCAGTCAGATGCAAACACAATGGCAAGCAGGGTATCTGCACTATCAGCTAATGTGATGATAAGCTAGAAAAGATTTAAGCTAATGCAAGTTTCACTTATGTGAAGAAGTGATACTGCCCAGTGGGCACTGATTGCTCGAATGCTGTTTGAAGACTTCACCAATAAAGAGGAATTCTTAACCTTGCTGCCTCTGAAATCCACAACCAGGAGTGTTGATATTTACAACAAGGTCAAGAATCATTTTTGAAAAACAAAAATGCCATTGAACAAGTTGGTGGCAATAACAACTGATGGTGCACCAGCAATGACTGGCCGTCATTCTGGTGTTGCTGCATGCTGTAAAGCAGACCCATTTTTCCCTCAAGTATTGCCCTACCACTGCATTATCAATCAACAAGCAATTTGTGCCAAAGTGTTCGGGATTGTTCATGTAATGGCCCCTTCTGTGAGAATTCTTAATTCAATTTGTGCAAAGCTCAAACAGCACAGAATATTCAAAATATTGATCTACTGCTACACACAGAAATCCGGTGGCTTAGCAGGGGAAAAATACTCCATTGATTTCTTTCACTTTTGCCAGAAATAAAAAATGTCATGGTGTTGAGAAATGAAGATATTAGCCAGTTACATAGCATTTCTTGACTTCTAGATTTGGCATTTCTGGCTGATGTTACAGAGAAATTAAACAATCTGAATTGTGAACTCCAAGGCAAAGCTAAAACCATTGCTGATATGATAAGCACAGTAAAGACATTCAAGTCCAAACTTAATCTTTTCAGGGAACAAGTGGAGAAAACGAAAATGTAGCATTTTCCTACTGTAATACAAATGCTGACACAGAATACAGCTAGTGCTGAACTTCTGAACAATGAGAAATACAGCAATCTCATGAGCAGGCTTAAGGAACAGTTCATTGAAAAGTTCAGAGATTTTGAACAGTGATGTAATTTCACCAAAATGCCAGGGGTAGCAGAAGTGACATCACACGATCCTTGAACTCTCATGTCATCACAAAAAGTGATGTCATTTGACCCCACAAGGAAGTTACATTATGGGAAGCGATGGAACACGACCTTTCACCCCATGACAAAACAAGAAGTGGCATCACATAGCATTGTTCCTAATGTACACTATGAAAAATATATTTAGGATATCACTGTAATGTGATATACATTTCATACAAGAATGGATCACCATATGTGTCACTAATATCAGTGTGTTTAGGCACATATTACCAAAAATTATTTTTTATATGGCACTTAAGCTTAAGCGCTTCAGATGGGACAAATATACATGCAATATCATCCAACCTGTATTGGTACTTATTTATCGAGGTCAGAAGGATGATAGGCTGAGTTGGCCATGCAGTGATTCAGACCTGCAGATCACACAAACATTGCAGCAGCGAGTGATCAACCCACTGGGCTATCTTACTGGCTATAGCTATTTTACCGACTATAGTAAAATGAGCAATTACATGTCTGAATGTTCTCAAAGTCAGAAAGAAAATTACACTCTGTAGTGGATACCAATAAACTGGTAACTGAGATTTAACAGCAGGCCTGTTCATCTACAGATCTGGTGCAAAGTTGGCCACATGTGTACCCTACATGGATCTACTTTGCAGGCTTCAGAGATTGGCAAAATACATACCACTGGGAGGGTTCATAACTGTGTATTAAAGAATGTAGAGTAGTGCAGGGAAAGCAGTGCACTCACACGGCATCCCGTACTCTGGGCACTCCTTACATGCAAGCAAACATCCTGAACAGCATGCAATGGAGACAGGAAAGACAGACACATTGCACAAAACATTCATTGTGGCACAATGAAATCAAGGACCACTTTATGTGCTATGGCCAAACATCTCTACATTGTACACAAGCTTTTAGGCACAAGGATTTTGTCAAGTGACCGAGGACACCGAGATGGAATGTCTTGAGATGATCATAACAGAGACAAAGGCAGAAAAAACATGCTATAACTGCAACTTGCGAAAAGCAAAATATATAGTCCCAAATGGATGCATACTGGTACATAGCATAGTAAGGCATTTTGGAGAATGCTGACGAAGGCTAATGTGGGTAGGGGATGTTCACATGCAGAAGGATTTCGACCCAACCATTGCTACATATGGCCTCTGAGATGCACACATCTTGCAGTACGTGAGGGGTGGTTGGTTGATTTTCATTTGACATGGCGTTTGGTGGGAAGTCCTCCTTGTGGATTCCTCCGTGGAGTCGGCATGGGACATGGAAAGGGTGGTTTGTCAGGTAACACACAGAGCACCTGCAAGGTTGAACTAGGACAAGGAGACATGGGGACTTAGCCCACCATGTATGCAGGCCATCATTGACAGATGCCTTGCTCGCATTACAATAGCATGTGCTGGGAAGTTATTGGCATTGGTATTTTCTATGTGGGTTGACTGACATGTGGGTGTTTTAGGGATGCATACGGGCAGAAATCATTTTAGTTGACTGCATGGTCAAGGCCTGCCCTGATAGGTGCACCTCTAGATTGCATGTCCATGTATGCAATGGTATGTTTCTGTTTTCACAGGCATGTGGACATGGTGTCTCACCATGGATTGCACATGTATGTTGTTGCCCTGGCATTGGTCACATTGCCTTTTGAGAGGCTGTTGACCTGGCCATTGTGGCCATCTGACTACGCACCCAGCCACATGCCTAGGCTAAGGAGTCATGCCCTGCTAGGTTAAGGAGTCAGGAGTAATGCCGTTGAACAACATCAAGAGAACAGAGCTCTCTACGGCTGGAATCCAACACAACTAGGGCGGAATAGTCTGCGCTTGGAGCCTGAGCAACTTAGAACTCAGCCTTAACCCTGCAGAGATTTCTCAAATGCCTGTGGGTGGAAGCATTTTCAAGAGTTACCATCATGGGGGCTACCAGTAAAGCCACTGTTACGTACAGTCTTTTTGACGAATGACCCAAAATTAAGCAGGCATTAAAAGGAAACTAAAGATGACCTGAATAACAAAGTAATCCTTTGGATTAGATCACGCAGGGGTTGTTGCTCATTTATTAGTGAGGACATGACAGATTGCGCAAATATTCCTGTATAACATCAGTGTATCATTTGCAAATAATTCTATGGCAGAAGGCTTTTTTGGGCTTAAACTAAGAACACCGTTACCCAAAGGAGCAACTATTGTAGTGAGAGCTTTCCTGCCATCGAATGTAAAGAATGTTCAGATACTGCCCCGAGAACCACGCACAACCTCAGATCTGGAGGAAGTGGAATGATCCACTGCATGTCCCGTGTCCATTGGACGCACCCATTTGTTTGCAGCAGAGGGCAGTCCCATGGCTTACAAGGTACCTGTCCTCTCCAGGAATGTTGCAGGCTTATGTAAAAATATGCGGCATAATAATTGGCGTAACTTTGTTAGATAGCATCATATTATTTGTTTTTAGGAGACCTGGGCAACGATGAGTTATAATATCCAGGGTTATGCATCTTTTGAGTTATTGGCTAGGAAAGGAATAAGAGGAAGCCGAGTGGAGGTCTTTTAATATGGATTGATTCCTCAATTATCACCAATTTTATCGAGGTAGAATGTGGCTGTAGGGACCTTCAAGAACTATACGTGATGGTAATAACCTGTTGCTGTTTAATATATATAATAGGCAGGTGGTTGGGATTGGCACTAAAACTATATTGATGGTAGATGAGCAAATTATGGCATGGCAAGTAAGCTTCACAATGAATGAAGAAAGCATCTGTAAATTGTGTTTTGGTTTTTATATTTGAACACAACTGTTCATTTTTCTTGTTTTGTAAATTGTGTATATTTTATTGTTGATGCCAATTGATGTGTTCATTATTTACTGCCTATGTTTCACTTTTATGGCGTTCAGCTGAAATAAAGTATGTGAACTAGCTGACAATCCATTTACATTAGAGAGTTGTCCTTCCTACTCACCAGCCCCACTGTGACAGGCTGCTCCAACTTCCACTTCTCCAATTCCCTCAATGCCTGCCAAGTGGAGGACACTGCTGGCCTTTTCCCTCACAGGGCATGAGGGTGAGTGACTCCATGGTCGCACCTCGTGTGGCAGCTGTTTCCCACCGGTGGATGGACAGTAGGCTGTATACCCTGGCCTTTAGGTCATTCCACTTCTTCCTTCAGTCTTCATTGTTGCAGGGAACAATGCCAACCACCACAACATTCTCCTGTATTTCTGTCAAATGGACTGCTTCCTCTGGGCGGGAGGTTTTCTCTATTGTGCCCCAAACAACTCCTCAGCATAGCTGATGACTTTGTCCACAAGGACCTGGAGCTCCGCCTCACTAAATTTGGAATTTCTCACCTGCATTTCAGTCACCTTCCCTTTGCCTCAGAATGGATTGTATTTTTAAAGATGATTGCCTCCTAACTTCCTGTTTGCGGCATTTCCACTCAGCACTAATTCTGCCAACGGAATTACCATTCGAGAATTCCTCCAACTTTCCAGCAGTAATGGTAATTACACCGAATATTGGAGGAATTACCAATCTAAGTTGATTTTTGGCAGTCATTCCAGAGGAGGCCATTACCATTCCCGCCAATGGATGATGCGTGAAACCTACCACTCATAATGTGACAGTAGTTCCACCGGACACGAAGGTTATAACGGTAATACGCCAAAATCAAAACCAAAATCGTATGGAGGTCGATTGCTCTGTCTTTGAAAGTGTTCCTTACTATATCTTCAAATTGAAGGGTGAAGAGTTGAGAAATCACAAAGTGTAGCTGCCAGGTTTTCTGAACAGCAGTTCTCTTCAACGGTTGAAACAAAGATCCCACTAAGCAAAAACAAAACAGCCTGATGCAGAAGCTGTAGAATAGAAACCCTCAAACATTGTGTCAGGCAGGAAATATACCTGTAATTCCATTATTGCTATAAACATTTCAAGTCAGACTGGACAGACAAAAACAAGATGCCTGTGGTGCGAGATTCATTGCAGAATATGAATACTTCAATGCTCACCCCACATGTTCATCATCACGATAAAGATGGTCAACCCCCAAATGCCACCTGAGCAGGATCAGTACGATTCAGTAGAAGATGCTACACTTTAAAAGCAGATGAACATTCTGTCTCAAAGGGTTTGAGGGTGCATTGCCTCCAATGGAATATAGGAAATGTAGTCTTCTCACAAAGTCAGTGCTCTCACAAAAGACCCCTTTACTGTGTGTTTGACATTCATGGATAGTAATAGAAGTAGGCATTAGTCATAGGCAATGTTATTGATGGAGACTGAGATATATCTAGGTTTTCACATAGATGTTCTGGAAGCACCGCTAGATTTGACTCCTGCCCACACATTCCCTGGTTATCCTGATCCATGCCCCGAAAAGAATGGATCATGCTTATCATAACTAGGCTACTTAAATGCCTGAATGTCTGGGTGCCTGCAGATACCGATTCTCTATCATCTCTGCTCAGTTAGTGAAGGGCAGGTCATGTCCTTATCTGCTGATGAGGAAACTTCACACTTCTGTGTTTTTTCTCCTAGCATTGCCTCGATTATGAGGCATAGGATCAAAGGTTGTGCACTGCAACAGCACAGCAGAGTCCCTGCAATGTTGTTCAATTTTTCTTGAGTATTTTCTGTAGTTGTCAGCATTACATTGATAAGCATAATCCCAACATCTCTTCAAGGAGCAAACCACTGATGTGTGCCTCCAGGAACCTAGATCCAGACAGCAGAGTTCACAGAATGTTACACCATGCTCCTCATTTATAGTATTCAAGTAAAGCTGCATTGACCCTATCCGAGTTGGTGGCAGTTATGGCCTAGCAGGCAAAGTCTTGGCTACACCAGCAGATGCCTCACGCCTTGCTGGATACAGATATGCAGTTTCACTATTTGCAGAAGATGCGATTTAGGTTTCTCTAGCTCCGCCCCGGCTGAAAAAACAAATACAGCCATTCAAGAGTTCTGCAGTGAATGGGGTTTAGCTAGTAGTCTGGAGTTGCTTGAGGCAGCTCCAAGTGACTCTTTGTGAATCACACTTTCATGTTAGCATTTTAAAGATGCTCCAGACAGCTCCAGATTGGCCTCAATTTTAGAGTGTGTGAATATGACTCATCCCTGCTGTGGGGGCCGTACATGGCCTTTAACGGCCCACCAGCCCGAGTCCAGGTATGCCAGAGTGAAGCGAGTGCTCAGCGAGGGCTCAGTGAGGGCTGTTGAAGGCCATGTCCTCCCCCCATAGCGGGGGTGAAAGACATTTGCACCGCTGGGTTTATCTGGTGTGTGAATGTTTTTTTTCCTCGGGAGACTGGCTGCACAAGTGACGCCAATTTCCTGAGGAATAAATAAAAGGAAAAAAAGATGTCCACCCCATTAGGGAAAAGGGACTAAGTCCCTTTTCCATTTCTGTGGCGGCGGGAGGAATGCTGGCATCTAAGTACAAAGCTCGGATCCAGCAGGTGAGTTGGGAGGATGTCGGTAAGCTGTATGGTTTGATTTGGGTGGGTGGGAGGCAACAGGGAGAGGCTCCCTAATGTCCCTGCACATAAAAAAAATGGCACATAAAAAAAAATGGCAGCACCCAAGGATGGACATCGGGTGGCTGGAAACAGCGGTCTGAGAATTTGCATTGTCGCCCACTGTTACAGCCCCCTGATGTGCTCAGCGCCCTTCCCCTGGGTGCGAATAGTGCATAAGGTAGCAGGAGAAAATCTGAGATGCTCAGGGCATTCCTGATTTTCTCCATTGCAAAGCCTTGTGACTAGGGCCAAACACATCAATGAGCAGAGTCTGTGCAGTTCCAGAAGCAGCACAGGTAAAGATCTTCCAGAGACATTTGGCAGCTAGTACTGGTTTGCTGGCTGGGACAATAGCTTTATTAGGAAATAGGGATTGGAATCCTAACCTCGCCCAAATATGCCAGAAATATGGAGGATTTCCTTTACTTGGAATCGAATGAAAGACGACTGAATTGACAGATTGAGGAACCCTATATTGCCTGTTGCAGTGGGAACGGGACTTCCATTTCTCAAAGTGAAATGTGTGCCCTCTCCCCTTCTCCAGAATGTGTGCCCTCTCCCCTTCTCCAGCAGGACCAGCTGTGGTACATGACTCAACAGTGTACCTCCACGGCCAGCAAGTACAGGTCAAAGAAGGGGACCTGCTGTTGAGAAAGACAATATATATTCAAATAGGTACAAAAAAATGTTTTCCTGTTCCAATATACACATCCTACTCCACTAATAGGAATGTCGATATATATCATAAAATAAAGAGTAAGATGATGGATTTTATCTACTCACACCCATCCACCTCAAATAGGACCCTCTGATAGATTTTCTGGCACTACAAGTATTGACAGCATAGACTGTGTGCAACGCTTTCACTTTCAAAAAACATTTTTTATTTATTCAAAATTCTTCAAAGAAAACATAAAACACTACCCTCACCTAACACAGTGCAATTGCTAACACTAAAACCATAGTATCTAAAACTTAGGCCTCAAATAATACACATACACAAGACACAAACGATATCACATAACAAAAATACAAAAAACCTCAATGTGTCATTAAAAAACATATGATCCCAACATGTTTCTGTTTTTCAATGCCCCTTTCGGGCGAACATTCTTCAGGGGGTAATTTAAAACATCCACTATTCTCCTCAACACTGTGTTGAATGGGTAGTTTCAGACAAACAAAGCCTGTAAAGGAAAAGACAGAGGATACTGATGAGATCCAAAGGGAGGGGAGTACTACAAAATGTAAACGGGAAGTCGGCTCAAACCATGATGCCAACCTCACACGGGTCTAGAACAAATGGACCCCTAAGTTTTACCTTCAATTGGTGAATCTCCAATGCACGTCTGTGATTGACCAGTATGTTTATCTCTTGCAAATGAGAAACCCAAAACTTCACTGGGCGTCATAGTCCGCCGAGATATTGCAACACCTAAAAGGACAAACCAACTATCAGAAACCATGCACTCTAAATTAGCCAAGAAACGCTGAAAAAACTTGAACTGTGGCACATTCATGCCAGATGTAATAATAGTTACCTCCACATAAGTAGAGATGCCCACTGCAGGGAACACAGGAAAAATATCCCTGACAGCGCAACAAGGACCAGATCCACAAAATTCTATGGCAATTCACAGTACCAATCTGTAAAACAAAAAAGAACAACCTATATCGCCTCTGTAAGTCAAGTTCTCCACCTTCTTCACCCCATGCATTAGCAGAACTGGGGTGCATCATAGTGTGTAACTGTACAGTCAAAAAACCACTAATCAGCTGGGTACCGTGTCTAAACCGGTGCAGTTTTATTGGGGCACCACCCCCTTCCACAGACCAAATGGTGACATGCAGCATGAAATGAAGTGTAAATCCAATGCCGCTATAAAACACCCACATGCCGTACAATGTAGAAACCGCTAATCAACTGTGTCCTGTGTCTATATCAGTGCACTTTCACTGTGGCTACATTCCTGTCATGGAACAAAAAGTAACATGCAGCGTGAAATGGTGTAAAAATACAGTACAAATACAGTACACGTATCCTCCTGACACTAACATGCTCACCTTCAAATTGTACGTGCTTCCTACACGAACCGGGTTGCTAACAAGCCGTAAAGCAACAAGCCGTGACAACACAACGGCTGTCTCACCAGTAGATATTTGCAAGCGCGGCAGCGCTGTCTGAATGGCACTGGCTCCCACCTCGGGAGTAAACACAGAAAAGGGACTCAACTGGTCAAAAGAGCAATCGCTCATGAAAATAGAGTGGCCATTTTAACACAGACCTTACATAGAATCTAAGGTCGGTGTTGAGGAGATTAGTGGACTCCAAGCTGACTAATTGGGTCAAACAATGTGTTGTAATTATGAAACAGTGTACAATATGTTGGGATTATCAAAAAACACACATACAATATCTTGCCATTATGAGAAAACCAAAACCGGCTAGTTATTTGCTAAAACTGCAACACGTATTAAGTTGTAATTCCAAAAGTGCTACTAAAATTGCCAACATGTAAATAATATATACACGAAAATACAATATTTCAAAATTTCATGACAACTATGACACTTCATGTATAAATTCACATACTCAATATTAGAAGGCAAGGTATGTACATATAGTTTGATCAAATAATGCTCTTTATATTTGGCTGACCAAATGCCAATCAATGCTTTCATTTAGCCCCAAGACATTACTTTGCAGTTTGAAAATAATTTTCTGCTCCAAATTCAAAAGTCTTTGATCTGTCTCAGCTTCACTGTGGCCATGTACCTTTTTCAATATGAGCCAAGTGAAATCATTACAACCATGTTTCATATCAGTAAAATGTTTCACTAAAGGAGCTGTAATTACTTGATTTTTAATGCAGCTCCGGTGTTCCACCATTCGGACTTTACACTGCCTGTTAGTCTTGCCCACATAATGTAGGCCACACGGGCATGTGATTAAATACACAACATTAGATGTATTGCAATTGGTCATGTCACTGAACACCCACTTGTCATTAGGCAAAATTTGTATGGATCTTATTTCTTTAGTTTGGGCACACATACTGCATTTACCACATGGAAAATGTCCTTTTACTTCCGGTAGACCCCACAGTCTTGTTTGTCTGACAGGAGGTGTATTGATTTCTGTCACATCATTCCTAATCAATAGATTCTGTAAGTTCAGACTTTTTTTGAAGGCCACCAATGGTGGCAAGACCTCTTTACCTCGATAGACTTTCTTCCATGTTTTCATGACAATGGTTTTGATTTTATAGGATAAATTAGAAAACGTATTCACAAAAACAGTGCCAATCTTTCTCTTGGTTTTCGTGTTTTTCTGTAACAGAGCCTCTCGATTATTGTTATACGCTCTTTTGGAAGCAGTTCTAATCACTCTAGATGGGTAGCCTTTGGCTAACAATTTCTGAGTCAGTACATCCGCACTCTGGCTGAAATCCTCTTTCCTACTACTGTTACGTTTCAACCTTAAAAACTGTCCAAAATGTAAATTGGTCTTCAGATGCTTAGCATGATGACTGTTAAAATGCAATAAGGCATTTTTGTCAGTGGTCTTGTTGTAGGGCCTGACTTGTAATAGCCCATTGTGGTGAAAGATGGTAATATCCAAGAAATGAGTCTCGAGATCACATATCGACCCTGTGAATTTCAAAAAATGATTTTGTTGGTTAAGCCAAATCACGAAACCGTCAGCCTCTTCCCTCGTGCCATCCCATACGATCAGTATATCATCTATATACCTCAGCCACTTCCTCAAATGATGGATATAAGGATTTGTGGCTGGGTATATCACCATTTTCTCAAAGTACTCAACATAGAGGTTAGCTAAATTAGGGGCCATGGAAGCCCCCATGGCAGTACCCTCGATTTGTTGGAAATATGTCCCTTGAAATTGGAAGAAATTTTGAGTAAGGGCAAACTCCGTGCACCATAAGATGAAAGCATTACTCACAGGGTGTCCGTCTTCTCTACTGAGCAAAATCTCTTCCACCATCTCTAGTGTGGCTCTTTGAGGTATCATGTGTAAAGGGATTGAATGTCCAAGACTATCAGCAAGGAATGGCCCGGAACAAATTCAATATTCTCAATCTTCTTAATGGCATCAGTGGTGTCCCTCAAATAGCTTTTCATTGTCACAACAAAAGGTTGCAAATAAAAATCTGCGAATTTGGATAAGGGTTCCAAAATGGAGTTTACCCCAGAGACTATTGGGCGTCCTGGAGGATCAACAAGTCTCTTATGCACCTTGGGCAAGATGTAAAAGACTGGTACCCTACCTTGTTCTCTGGTCAAAAACTCATATTCTTGTTTACTAATCATCTCAGAATCAAATGCTGAAGCCACTTTTTCTTAAATGATCTTCATAAGTCTGGCTGAAGGGTTGCTAGTGAGTTTCAAATAGCTAACACCATCTGATAGAAGTCTCTCACATTCTTTAACATAGTCACTGCGATTCATTAAAACAATCGCTCCCCCTTTATCTGCTTGTCTAATGATAAGGTTTTTATCTTTAGCTAACTTCAACGCAGATGCTCTTTGAAGTTTGCTAAAATTGGAATTATGAGACTTCTCACAGGACTCTAACTTACGAACTTCCGCCAGGACCTGTCTTTCAAAGACCGTTGATTCAGCAGTATGAGAGTGGCTTGGCGCACAAAAAGTGGAAGCGTTACGCAGCCCACTACAATTGTTACTGTTGTATCCTTCATGTTCACTGAAATATTCATTTAGGCGCACCTTACGCATGAATGCAAAAAACTCAGTTCTGAATTCAAAAGGATCATGTGGTTTCGTAATGACAAAGCTAAGACCCTTATTAAGGGCACTTTTCTCTTTGGGGGAACGGGTATAGTTGGACAAATTAATCACCACTGAAAGACAACCCAGAAGAACAGACACTTCCCACAGTTGGTTTAGTCAGAGACCTGCATCTGATGTGTAGTGCAAGCCCATTTACTCAGTGCCACCTCTCCGTGGTACACAACTCCCCTCAAGGGACTCCTTATAAAAACACACATTTTGGTAGTCTGCTAACCCGGAGCCCCCCCCCTTAGCTGCCATCACTGCGTAATGACGTCTATCTTTAGAATTGATCAAGATTTCTAACGTTTGATTCTTTTTACAGAGAAATATTACTGCTATAACCTCCAGCCACGATGTTACCAGCCCATGATTTGAGACAAGGAACAGGCTGTTTTTAATCTGAATATTCTATTTTATTAAAAATAATAAATTAAGACAATAAAGGTGGTCCCCTTAGTGTTAATGCTGTGAGGTCACCCACAAAATTCCACTTAAGTACGAACAGTTTATCTATAGAAAAGATTCACAACCCACCAGCTTTATCTTGCTAATGTTTATATATACAATACACACAAACATTAAAACATAGAAATTATCATTATCGTTTTCAAAAAGAAAGAAACATGTTTAGGATGAATAATACAATGCAATTCCGTTTGTTTTCTCTGAAGCCATCCACAAGTGTTAGCATCAGAGAAATATTGGTTTAACATATGATTGATTTACTTTAAAATGTTGGAATCTATTGGTTTCTTGCTTGAGCATATAGACAATAATGTTTGGTAGCATTAACCTAGTCATATTCAGTTGTACAGACTTTTGTCGAGGATAGAAGCTTTTATATTGGAGAGCAACTTATCTTGATGTATTAAAAGGTCATGAGATTATAAAATTGAAATAGAAAAGGAATCAGTAAGGCAGAATCCTTTTTTTCTGTGCACAATTTTGGGAAAAATGGCATTGTTTATTTAAATGGACATTAGTTTCTTGGGAATGAAGGGGAAAAACGAATCTTCGTATTCCGCTTTGAGAAGTAGAAAAATCCATTTAGGATTTTTCTACTACGTAAATTATGCTCTTGACAGAGTAAGAAGTTTATAGATCCCTGAGTATCTGGGAATCACATACCATGCTCATAAACCGGGATATCATTTGCAGCTGTAAAAACTGAGGGATTTGATTAATAAGTGATTACTGTCAGAGATTAACAATCCCTGCACAACTATAGATTCAAGAGCATTCTATTTCAAATATATTATCACAATGTGTCATTTACAGGCCCAGTCCCCATTTAGTAGCATAGTTTGTAAAGAGGGTTCCCACGAAATACTTTCAATTGCTATCTGGATCATTGGGACTTTTATGTAGTAAATACCTTGCGATTATTGTACTCACTTTTTGTCTGTCTTTTGAAGGCCCACGATAGAAAGGGGCATTAATAGGAAATCAATATTTCAAGGGAACTCCACCAGGTAAGTTCTTCCTTTCAGTCTGTTCCCATGTATCTAAATGGCTCTGAAGCAATCCGGGGATGCAGGTTATTGTTGATCAGATTCCCGTTTCATAAGCTCCATGCAAAAAACATAGTGTGTACTTATACCCTGCTGCATCAGTATTCTTATCTGCAGTGCCTACTCTACCAGTGGCACATAGCAGGTTCAGAGGGTGCAGGTGCCAATTTGACAGCTGCAATGGCAGCCAGGTCTCTGCAGCGCGGGGGCTGCCTATGATATGTGCACCTCTGTACCAAAACTATGATGATCATAAGTAGTTCATGCTGGTAGTAGGGTAAACTCTAAATATAAGCTATTATTGGTTTAAGGATTAATGCATGCTGCTACTCATGATCATTTCAGCCACATCCAATTTGATTTCATGAATGTGTCAGCCCTTTAGGCCCAGCTCAGTTGCAAAAGGTTTATGTGATACTCCCCAAACAGCCTGAACCTTGCCCTACTGTCAGGAATGTAGCCTGGGGGATTGCCTCTCTTTGTTCCCTTTGTAAGGACAGGTTAAACCCTTTCCCAGGGACAGCCACTCCACAGGAAGATGGCCTAGGAACAGAAATCAAAGGGCACACCCATTCACAAAAGGCTTAGCCTCACACAAGGGTGCTGCATATCTAAAGGCATTTGATCCTGTTAAGAAGGTAAGGGGCAGGGAATGTCAGTGGGGGAAGACTTCCACCACCTTGTTTCTTCCTGCCTCTCTCTCTCCTTACTGCCCTCTCCACTTCCTCTAGAGCAAAGCACTTTGGGTGTGTTGTCAGAAGGGCAACATCTACTCATTTCAAGAGCAGGAATTGGACCTCTATCCTAGCTTTCGTCCAATCACCTGCAAGATTTTACTTTTAAAATGAGGGGACTCACACCACTTCTTGGATTCATCTTTGAATCATCTTTTGGACTCCAACCTTTGAAGAAGCTTTTGTGTGGACCCTGCTGGGAGAGCAGTTCTTTCCAGAGTCTTCCAGTTGTGAGGGTAAGGCAGGTGTTCCGGGCAAAGGCGAGCTCTGTTCCCTAACCATCTCCAGAGACCATTGGGTTGAACCTGCTGCTGGAACAAGACCTGCCACTCTGCCAGCAACAGCAATACCCAGGATCTCACCCTGCTGAAGGACGCCTTCATTTGTGTGCCAGCCTCCCACGTGTTTGGAAGCCCAAGAAGAATGACCCATCTTGTCTCTGAGTCCCTGGAGTGGCACTAACAGCAACCAGAGAAGTGACCCGCTGCTGGAGCAAGACCTGCCTCTTTGCCAGCCACGGATGTACCTATGACTTCACCATGTTGAAGGACCCCTGCATTTGTGTGCCAGCCTCCCCCATATTTGGGAGCACGAGCAGAAAAGGACTAATCTTGTCCCTAAAGCCCTGGATTGGGACTCACAGCACCCTAAAAGCCAAGACAGCCAGGAGCCTAGTGTTTTTTTTTCTGTTTAACTGTTTGGAGCTATGTTTCAAGAACTGTTCGACACATTTGAACAACCAACACCCTACGATGCTGCCTTTTGCACTCTCTGGATCATTACATTGTTTGAAGAGCACCAAGAAGTCCAATTATGCAGTGCAAGAACACCAAGAACTACAAAAAAGTACTATTGACTGCTAACTACATGCCCTTGATCCATTTGACTAGGCTAGGTAGACTAGGTAGCTCACCTTTATTCCTTTTGAACCCAAGAACATATCCTTTATGAACATTGTGGTCTTTAATTTCCTTTTCTCCCACCTACATTAGTACATTATCTGCTACCTTGCATATTATGTGTTCTTTCTAGAGGAATGGGTATTTTGTAGTGTGTTCTAGTTAGTTAATACTGTACATGGTGTGTTTGATTAAAGTATATTTTTATAGCATCTTGATTGGTCATTTCTTTATTTTGGACAGTTATACTTCACTGTTTGGGTTGCTTCTGAATCACATTCACCCTTCTGTTGAGAATATACCCTTCCCTTGGCCCACGTTGCCATAAAAGGTAAAAGGAGGCATATCTCTTAACTATGCCTGTTTTAGCTTCATGAATGTGTTGGCTCTTGGTTTGTCGAAGTGTGACAGCTGAAGAGGTGCTTTAGCCTCTGCTCATCCTTGTACTCCTGCAGGGCAGAATCCAATTTATCACACCTTCTTAAGAAGAATTTCCATATGCTCCATCCATGTGGAACGTCAATTAGCTTTTATCCTTTCTGACAAACTCTCTCCTTCTGCTGATTTTTCCAAAATATCCCCCACCTTCCTATGTATTTAACTTTAAGTACCCAACAAACGCCACCCATGCAGCATCATTTGGCATGACAATCTTGGCTTGGGCAGAATCGTTGATAGGTACTGTGAGAGACCAGAGGGTGTCTAATCCCTGGGGATCTCTTGCACAGACTAACACTCAAACATTACACCGGACATGTCCCATTAGTACAGTCAGGCAGCAGAGTCAGGCAATTGACCACAATTGCATACACCAGATACCTATTGACTTTCCCCACACTGATAAAAGGTGGAACACTGGGACACACTCTGAGCAAGGCAAAGCACGAGAAGGAGCAGTTCTTCCAGGGTAGCAGCGAAGCAGGTAGAGTAGGACGGCAGGCCGAGAAGAAGAATCAAGGAGTGGAGAGACCCTGGGCGTCCCATCGAATGATCGTTGCCTCCAAAAAATCTTGGAGGCAGCACAAGTGACCCTGACAAAAGAGAACCGTCAATCCGGCATTGTGTGCGAAACATACCAACAGCCCTCCTGGGTAAATGACCGAGTTGGGGAGGTGAAGCAGCAGCTGTAGTGTCAACCTTGGCTCCTAGATCAAAGACGCAAGCACAGAAACCAGCACAGCCAGTGAGTTAAAGAAAGCCGCGAAAGGCCAGTCTGTGTTAAAGATAAAATTTACAAGCGGCATCACGTGTATCTCGTGTATCTCGAGAATGAAGGTTGCGCGTATACTGAGAAGACGCGAGTGAAAGTAAAATGTGATTAAGCTGCCAAAGTATTGCTGAAGTGTGAATCTAACAAGTGAGACATGATATGAGATAACACAGTGGTCTGGCATAGTGAAAGTGCCCAATCAAAGGTCTTTGTTGAAATGTGCACAGTGGGGCTAGCAGAAAAGTGAAAAGCCGAGAAACCCATGAATGACAAATGTATCTGACATCAGTGGAAAAATGAATACGAAAAGTGAACTGTAATCGAAGTGGTCATGCTGAGGTATTCGTCAAACCCCTGCCACATTCAAAAAACCTCAATGAAAAAACAGTGAACTGTGAGCAATTGTAATTTGGAGGGTCTGAGTGCGACCGAGGGAGGCCTGTGACCAACTGCGATTTGGAAGGTCCGAGCCTGACAGAGGGAGGAGACCTGTAGCCAACTGTGAGAAAGTGTGATCAGGAGATCCGAGCCTGACAGAGGGAGACCTATGTGAACTATAAAGCCTGAAGTCTTGTGAACTATGAATCCTGGAGGAAAGGAACTTTTGTTTTCTTGAATGAACCCAAGGTATCCTGCAAATAAGAAAATGTGTGCGAACAAAAGACTTTGTGCGACCAAGAGACTTTCTTTCATGGAAGGCCCTGGTTCGCTTCCTGAGCTGCATCCTTGTGTCTAAGACCTGTGTGTTCTAATACCCAAGTGTGTCACCTAATCCCATGTGAAAATGTGGCGAAGGGAGTTTTGCTCAGTTACCTTGACATATTGTTTTGAACAGTGCTTTTTCCTTTACATATACATGTTTCCCTATACACATTTACTGTAGCAGAGTAAGGGAAGGCAATAGGTTTTTTAGTATAGGCCATTTTATTTTGACTGACAAATGAATAGAACTGCGTTTTTTTATTTTGATAGTTGAGAGTACTCCCATCTTTAGATGTAGGGCAAGCTAGGAGTTTTTCAACCCCCCCTTTCAAGTTACAATAAAGGTTTTTGAAATTGCCAATCTTGTGTCTGTGTCTACTTGTGATATCATGCTTCCCTTAGAGAACTCCTTACTTACACCCACTATAATTTTCCTCTTTCAATTTGGTTGGCCCAATATATGTCACTATGTCAAAAAAGGATATACTTAGCTGTGGGTTAGCCCTCCCCACAAGCATTATGATTGATCAACTTTGAAGAAAATGTATCTTTCCCTTATAATGTCTTGCACAAACCTTTTCCATTAATGAGAACTATATATTCAGTATCCCAAGAAAATTCTGAATTCAGAGACATGTTTTATGTTTCTTTAGCTGCATGCATGAACGTGTTATTAAAATACTTGTGCTTATTTAATATTCATACATTTTAATATATTCTTTTTGTATGCATGTGATTCGGGCCACTTCACTGAATTAAAATCTAGTCCTGGTTTTTTAATCGAGCACTGGCTTAAGAAAAGAGAGCTCATAATGTAGTTCATTATTTTGTCAATTTCCTTGCATTTCTACGTGTTTGTGGGGTCTTGCCATCCACAGAACGAATCTGTTGGAATAGATATCATGAGAAATGAAAGGAATCATTTCAATGGTGTGGTTTACATGAAACAGACACATAATGAATGAGACCTTATTGCTCTTTCAGGTCATGGTTCAGCGTTTTCTGAATACATCTGTCCTTAGAAGTTGCCATTATAGGCATCAGTGTCAATGTAGTGGGGCTATACAACTAAACATTAAACAAAATAGGCCTATATAAGACCTGAAGTTTGAATCTATTTAGCTCATTTGTCTTGTATTTGCCATACACAGTTGTGCTTATTGATGGTGAGGTCTGTTTGACAGTAAGTTGTCACCCACATTCCTTATCTGAAGAGCTGAGCCCTGGATAAAAACAAATCTTATGTTTAATCAGAGTTCCACTAAATTTACAATTTCAAGGTTACAGGCTTGCAACATTATGTGTTACTATTGACTTTTGCAATTTGATTCACTCTCCCCTCTTGCTTTGCAGTCTTTTTCACTGCTTACTCTCTGTTCTCTCCTTCTCTCCCTTTCTCCCTTTTCCTATCTCCTCCTCTTACTTTCTTCTATGAATCTACTCTTATCAGAATTGTCCCAGGACCTATTACGATAGCAACCTCGTCTGTCTCCTCCCCCCTCCCCTTACTTGATTTTTCCTCCCCCCAGCACTATCTGAAACGTTGTCAGGCCTAGTACGGTAGTCACCTGTCTGTTTCCATTTCCTTCACACTCTCCCCTTCCCTTCCTTTTCTATGTCTTAGCTCTTGCACTATCTGAAATGTCGTCAGGCCGAGTACGATAGTTAATGTCACATTCTTAACGTTCATGGTCTGTAAGAATGTCATTGTATTTTCCCTTGTTTCCTCACTTGCCTTGAAGCACTTTGAAACACATTGTGTATAGGCACTGTATGAATAATGTAAAAAGGAAAACACCTTTTTTGTTTATTTTTTACTGGTAACGATAATTAAAGTGTAGATCTATTAACAAATGTAATTAATTATTATCTAAAAAATTATAATACATATTTTGTCTAACATATGCTAGCAGAATATTAAAATGTGAATTGTGTAAGTATCATTTTCTTCAAGTACGATGACTGCATAAAAGACCTACACTTCTTTGCATTAATTTCGTTTATTGGAACTACATCTTTATTCCTGTTATCTTTACATTAAGTTGCATGATGTAAACATATAAAATAATTTGAAATGCACCTTGTTTAATAAAACACAGTACATCTATTTCGGTATCCAGTAATTTTATCGAAGCTAAAGAACATTGTTGGGGAAAAATATTTATTTCTTCTACTATCCAGCACTTTATCCACATATTCCAGGACTGGAGTTTGTTTATACAATTATACCAGAATAAATTGAGATTGCTGATAAGTAAGAGAAAAAATATATTGTTGGTCCCAGCAATGTTTTTTTCTGAGAATGTAATGACATGAATCCAATTTATACAAATAATCTTTACACATTTCCTCTCCATTCTTACGTTTCTAATGGGTAAACATCAGGGACAGGGGATTCGTTCTTCTTTACAAATCCCAGTGGAATTAGGTACAAGGACAAGATCTTTATTTTTTCAATCAATGTATTTTTAATAGTCTGATTTTTGTAAAAATGCTTAAAACATGTATGCCTGGACAAGACTTATTCATACAATCCACGTAATGTCTTCTTTTTTTTAGGTTCTTTTCACTATCGCTCTTTGCACTTTGTGGTCTTTTTTCTTTGGTAATGGGTTTTTCATCTACCCTCTATACCGCAGAGTCACTGGCAGGCTGGAATTGCTTTTGCATCAACTAAGGTAGAAGGATAGAAAGTTAAGTATAAGGCATGCATACAGAGAATATTGTTGCCTCCTTCTCTCTATTTTACATTCTTATTCATTTGAACATTTTAACACTGTACATTTAACAATAATACCCAATTGTGTTTTCCTTTCATCTAAACATCCTCATTTATCTTCTAACACAGATTACATTCATTTATTCAGAGGTCGCCTGTGCTAAAGTTTCAGATGATTCTTCTATTTTTCTAGAAATTGAACAGGGATGACAAGTCTTCAGTTGGTTGATGTGTACCCGATGTTCGTCTGTTCAATCCCCTTTTGGTATTATTATGTTGTAGGCAACCAGAAATATCTTGTCTATAATTTCAACGGTTCCTTCCCAAGAAGTTAGAAACTAATTCATCTTAGATTGGTTCCTCTGGAAGTTAAAGAGATACTTGGTCACCTATTTCATATTATCGCTTTGGGGTATTGAGGCCATATTATTACTGCAGATTTCTCCAGGTTTTGTTGGGCATAGGCAAATATATTTTGAAAGTGCTTTCAAAGATTGTGAACATATTCATAAGTAGTAGAGGCATTGATCATTTTCTGATCTTGTGTTTGCTATAACAGCTGCTGAGGTCATACCATTTTTCAATGAGTCATGAGTTCAAAAGCGGACATTATGGTGGCTAAAGTAGGGGTAGATTTCAAAGCCATCAGAACCAGTAATAGTTATAACTACCAACTGGGTCCACAATCTACAACAAACCTCTTTAGAATTCCCACAATTGTCTTGCTATACATCTGTATGCCTCCGCTAGGTGCTAGGCAATAGGTAATGCATATTTACTTAACTCATAGAATCTCCCACATTTTAGTCATATCGGTCACTGGCAAAGTAACTACCTCGGTCAAGCTCATTCCTCTGAGGAAGGCCAAAATGAGTAAAGATGTGATTGATTAATAAAGTGGCAGCAGTCTCTGCATTACACTATTTGGTTGGGAGATATTCAATCCATTTGGTAAATAGGCCAGTAATTGTCAAGATATGTATTTATTTCCAGGAGCAGAACAAATCACTGGTCCAATGAAATTGATTTGTAGGTAACAGCATTCCCTCTTCTTTGCAGGGAAGCTCAGTGAGTGAGATGACTCAGTTTGTACGCAGCACATGCAAGACACTCGCTAATATATATATTTAGGTCTTGACCAATGTGTGGCCAATAAGCAACCTCCTGTAGGATCTCCATCATTTTTGTAAATCCCCAATGACCAGCTGTTGCTGCATCGTGGGTGTGATTTAACATTATGCTTTAGAATCAGATAACCAGATTGGGGTTTCTTAACTAACAGTCAATTCTGGATCTTAAATATTTTCTGAAATTGTATCAATTGTGGTAATCCTGTTCAGATAAAGGTAAATGTTCAAGATCTTGTAGCTAACAATAAAATCTGAAAATAATTGGATATTTTTTTAGAAATAATTATCTTGAACTCTGGAGCATCTCTACTCCATTGAGGAGTGGGAAGTTTACTTTCAACACAAGTTTGTGATTGAATCATTGCTGTTATTTGTATTTCTCCCAGGAGGATTTCCATATCAATGCATTCCCCTCATAGAGCTGCAGCATTGACTAATTTATCTGCCAAACAATGTACTGCTTTGTCAGGACGCTCTCTTAGAGTGTCCTTTAATTTTCTTCCAATATATAGTTACATGGTTTGATGTCACAAAATCAGCTATTATTTGGATTAACATTCCATTTTCCAAAGGTTTGCCATTGGCATATAGTCTATTCCATGGTTTGCTAATTGATGAGGTGTTCAACAAATATATGTAAATATTATCTAAGTCAGTAATTATCACTAGTTCCCAGAGTTTTTGGTTTAGGGTAGTGGTGGCAGCTTCATATACGGACATCAGTTCAGCGGACTGACTACTCCGGGAACCGTTTTATAACCGAATGAGGGTTATGGGCTGTCATTCACCCAAACATATCCGATGCCAGCTACAGATCCTTTCTCATTAGTTCCTGTCACATGGTAGGAATGTCTATGCAAATAAAGTATGGGCATTCCCTGCCAGGTGTTTCCTTCATACACCTTGTAAGCAGGACCTATACATGCCTTCATATTGTCAGTTATTATTTAAATCTTCATATTTTACACGGTTATCCTCCACACAATCATGTAGGTCTACCAGTCCTTGAGTCATTAGACACCTTTTATGTTGGCCATATCGATTTCTATAGGGTAGCATTGCATAGAAAGAATCCTTGAACTAGAGACATTACAGTTGTATTCAGTCACTCTGAAAATACTGCAGATGTTGATAGGAGGTCTGAACTATAATATGTTCCCCATGGATAAATTGACTGATGTTGTTCAGTGCCCATACAATTGCCAGGGGTGATTTCCCACATTAGTAAAAACCGTAATTAACCTGATCATGCTTTTAGTACTAGTGCTCATTTAAGTGGGGTGCTGGAAAATCCTGTCTCTAAGAAAATCTCTTAGTTTATATTGGGCTAAGCCATAAAGGGAACTTGGAACAGACTTTTTTCAATTGCTTCACAGCCTTTTTACACCCACTGCACTTCACTCCTGCCTTCAATAAATGGACTAAGGGCGGAGAGACCTCTGTGTAATTATCTTTGAATGTATGACTGTAGTTGTTCACTCCTAAGAAACATTGTAACTCATGTAGATTAGTGTGGTTCTTCAGCTTCTGTTCTGATAATTATAGCCCTCAGCTGTGATTTAATAGCTTAGAAATCTTACTTTGGTTTTGTACCACTCTGTGAAGAGATAGTTTTACACCTGTATTGCTCAATTATGTCAGCAATTGACCGCTCTTTTTTCACAGTTTTACTTTTTATTGGTAGATCATCTACATGGGCCAATTTCCCTCACTCTACAAGGTCAGGAATAGCTTTATGTAGGGATATATTGAATTAATTCCCACTGTTAATATACTCAAACAGTGTACGAATCTGTGCTTGTTATTGCCCCCTAAAGGTAAAGGCACGTTTATATAGGTACTTACGGAGTACCGAGACAGTCAGAAATCCATTTGTCAAATCAAAAGCAAAGTATATTTTAGAACCTTGGACCTGTGCAGGTCATTGACTTAATATAACCCATAGTCCACCTTGACATGTGCACCCTCTTGGCCTGACACCATCAGTATTGTTATGATAGTCTTCAGGCATTTGATCAATTGTAGGAACTTTTTAAAGTAAAAGAATATTTAAAATGGCCCACCATTCCAGTAAAGGTGTCTCAAAGCAAAATAACACTGGGGGGTAGGGGGGGGGGGTACATTATTGTCAACATATATTCAATTGGTATCATCTTTGAAATCTAATAAGGGAGTTATTGTAGAGTCCATGTTGAAGAATATTATTTGAATTATTAAAACAGCTTCATTAAACAAGAATTGCCCTTTTCTGATTATTATTGGCAAAGCATATTGTTGAGAATTTACAGGAATAGTGATGTCTTCTTTGATTTGAACTCAGCAGCACAAGTTAGCAATTGAGCTGACTGAAAACGTTCTAGAGATCATTAAAATCTATCAAGTTTTCCCCATTTGTGGATCAGACTTTGTTGTTAATAAAATCCAAATTAATTGCTAACAATGTACTATGTCATTACCAATGTAAAAATCAGAAATGACATTGCTTACAAACCAGCAATTATGATTTATTGTTTTGCTTCCAACTGTGATATTCAATATACATCTGCCAAGTAATCAGTTGTTTTGAATCCATCATATCCAGGCCATATTCCTATTTATTTAGTAGATTAAATATATAAATCTGTTCGTCTTTCTGTAGTTCTTGAACCAGTTTCTCACTTCTAAAGCTTCTTTCTTGAGTTAAACAGACTTTGGATGGGACATGATCCTTACCTCCATTAACTTGAATGGGGAAGAATATGAGCTGTCCTTTCCCTTAGTAGTCTGTTTATATTATCTCCTGGGCTACCATTCAGTTGACCTAGAACCTTGCTGGTGGTCCACTGTGGATAGAACCTCAATGTATTTCCTTCTAGAGTGGAGAACCACTCAGTATTTGGTATAATATTTATTTTTAAAGATTCAGTGGAAGCCCCGATCATCTTGTTCTTTCACCGATATGGCACGGATGTCCGGGACTTGAGTATCTTGAAAATTAAACTAAAAAATGAATAAAGTATCATTAAAACTGATTAGATTGGTAGTACTTACAAACTTGACCAGATAACTTGGATTATGTAATCTATCAAAGGTCGAAAGTCACCAAAGTAAATCCTTCGTCTGTAAGAATACTGTGCCCTCAGAAGTGACGACTACCATTTACAGTTTCTTACATTTATTTTATTTGTTTTCATTCATAAAGAACCTTTACAAAAATTATATCACAACAACACCATTTCAGACCTCGTCATTAAAATTTCAATTCATTTACCTATTTACAGATCTTACTTTGGTGCATTTAAAATATACTCAAATACATACTCTGTGAATTCATATACTCATAAAAATCCTTGACAATTTCATGATACAGTTCATAGCACTAAACGCTCACATAAAAGTATCTATTAAAATACATCATGACATGTTCTCAATTCATTTACTCTGTGCATTATCCCTTTAGTGTCTGGGTTTAATTATCTGTCGCTTAACTGGTTCCCACAGTGTCATATACTACTGAATGTTAAATGCCAAAGGGGTTTCCATGTCACACCTTTGAAGCTTATAATGCTACTTGCTCAAACATGCTAAAACAACTTTCCAAACTGAATATAAAACCATGTGCACATATTCCTAGTCTGTGTTTAAACAGTTGAGTTTAGAGCCCTTTGGATAGCACGCATGCAATGGATGAGATGCAGAATAACTCTGACACCAAATAACGAACCAACTCAGAAAGATCTTTTTCTGTTTTATTATCAATTGTCTAAAACAGGGAGTTACAACGGACATCAATGGACGTTGGCTCGAGCTCTCAGCGTACTTTGCATGAAATCACATTTATATACAAAACATTTGTCATAAGTAATGTCACACTACGTGGCAAATAAGAAAAACCTACAAGGAGTTGTGATAGGCTCAAGGGGAACATCTAAATATAATTTCTATAAGGGGTTGGATTGTGATTGAATATCTACTATCAGGTGGACAACGTATGCCTACCTCCAGTGCAAGTCATCTTCAACACTATTAAGTACACAGTATATAATTGTCGCTCAAACTATAAGGCCCTTCGTTATATGGCCCTCTATAATTGGTTGGCATGCTTGTGCCATGTCTGGAACATTTGGTTCACATAGCAGCACGTAAGCTCATACCCAGGTGCCAGGAGGTGGACTCGACTTTACCTCCCCACCCAATTAGCCCAGCGTCTCTCATCAGCCGTGCCTTCTGCCATGAAGATTTTCTTTGAACTTGTCCTTTCTAGGTTTCCAAGCTCAACTCTATTTCCATCCTTGGCTCACGTGACGGGAGACGACGGTTTGGTCCATTCTGCAGCATTTACATGTCTGAAATGAATAAAACTTGCCACGCATGGTGTTCTTTCTTTGCACCTTAACAAGGGATGATTCAGCTTTTCGCGTTTGCCTCCTTCAAGAATAGATAACCAGTCTTGGCTGCCTTTAGCCTTGACACCAGGCTAGAAATCTTCACTATTGAAGTCTGTGATCTCAGCTAATTCTTACTGCGACACATCTCTCAGCCTTTCCTCCCCATGGGTCTTGGCTTACTAAATTCATGACACTGATATCCAGCTTCTATACAATGGTGGCTTTGCCTGCAGTCTATTCACTACGTATAGCCAGCTTCTAAGATCACTTAGTCTACTTGCGTTACAACATATGTACAGTTATTGAACGGCTTGCATTTTCTGCAGTGCGTCACACACGTGCAATCTTCTTTGAATATGAAAAGTTACTTGATTCTTTACTTTGTCGTCAGTTTCTATAAACGTCCATGCATTGTCTTCAGGCAGTCTTCTCAGGGCGACACACTCGTCTCTCGGTCATCACCAGCTCCTCTTTCACTAGTTCTCAGATTTCTTCAGGGAGTTCCTCCCTCAGATTATCGTCTCTTCACGAATACATCTGGTAAGGTTTTCTCAGAGGGTACCTTCTTTAGAATATGCTCTGGGGTATGGTCACAACTGATGGTGTCACGCATTGGCACAGACTCAGGCTTCCAGAATACAGGAGGTGGGGGCAGGACTTCCTGCAGAGGCATGCAACTGCTCCTCTACACAGTAGCAACAAAATTCATCGCTTCTAATTGCATCATAACTTCCCACAAACTGGCCCTGCTTTATCATATGTGGGGCCCCTTCTTGGACACAATGTTAACACATGTCTTGGTGTTTCCTTGTGATCCTCTATCCTTCACATACGACAGATTCGCTGTTCCGCTTTTAGGCCCACTTCTGCACCTTGCAAAACCAGGAGTGGTAGCTGATTTGTTCACACATTTCAACATGAATTTCTGAACCGCCGGACTAGGGCAAAAAAGATAGTGTTTGGTATTATAATAAAAATGAGAAATGCCCTTTACATATTTGAAATTATGTAATTTTTGCAGGTGTGCATAGTTTTCCAGCCAATCCCACTGTTTCATCTTGTTTTTATAAAGGGCCTTCAGGACCTCAGAGTTTGTACCCCTCTCAAAATCTGGAGACCACTTAATGTTTATGAAACATGCCTTGTTTAGGGTAGCGTAGGCTTGATGGCTTCCCTTTTCATACAATGAGCCCAAGAGTTGCAGCAATTGACATGTTGGCCGGTTCCTTGATTTCATATGTAGTGTGCCCCTTTGTATGAGTGCTTGGCTCATGAGGAACACTAGTCCCAATTCTAACCTTAAATATGCCATTGACGTGATGTTTGGCAAACCCAGGAGCCTCCTCTACAATTGGACCTCCACCACATTTAGCCATGTCAGGTCCCCCATGGTCAATGCATCAAGTCCATAGATGATAGCTGGTGAGAAGTGTTAAGATCCCCTCAAGCGAATATCCCGCTGTTTGCTTTGCAAATGCATTAATCAAACATGTCAACTGTCTTGGCTTTCTCTTTTGATCTCCACTATGACTCTATGATCCCCCTCTGCTGATAGCTCCAGTCCCAGACATAAGTAGCTGTCAACATACTCCATCTTTTGTGAGTCAGTGTACAGGCCGGCCCTAGCAATCTTACTTCCGGAGACCACCATCATTTTGGTCTTACCCATGTTAATAGCTAGGTCGTTCTGTTTGGCGTATTGCGACTGTATCTTACATTTGTATTTCACATCTCTTATTGTGAGGACCAACAAAACAAGGTTGTCCACGTACAATAAACTGACTCTACGCTTGGAGCAGATCTTAACTATGCATCCCTCCCCCTCTAATATCTTAGCAGGCAGGTCAGCCAGATACAAACATAACAGAAGGGGTGCAAGTTTACATCCTTGTCTGACACCCCGGTTTACTTCCACCAGGCCCATACTGTTGAGACGGACCTGCACACTATTCCCTGTATGGAGCTGAAACAGTATTTCCAGTAGCCATTCTGGACAGCCCCAGCTATGCAGCTTTAGCCACAACCATGTCCGGTTGACGATGTCGAAGGCCGCACTGAAGTCCACCCAGATCAAGTATAGTGCAGGTTTGCCCTTTATTGCTGCCTCACTGGCAAGCATCCTAATATTATGTGTTGTTGCAGATCCTGCTCGAAAACCGGATGTGTGTATTCCAGGATCTTATTTTCCTTAGGCAAGCCCTTTAGGGCTTGGAGCACAAAGCCGCAGAACAGTTTACCTGTAACATCTAGCAAAGACATTAATCTGTAGTTCCCTATCTCCTTTTTTATAAATTGGCAAAAGTGTTGCCTTCAGCCATGTTCCTGGGACCACACCTTCTGCACACACCTTCGCAAATAACATTTTCAGGACCACTGCCCATGTACTAGGGTTATCTTTCAGCACTGCGTTCGACTGGTGCGTGAGAGGCCTTTAATTTCATAATTTCAGTATGTATGTCATCATAATCCGGGGCTATTGGACATCTCCCTGCCATACCTGTCTTTACTTTTTGATCTGACTTAATTCCAAAATGTGCCCTCATGAAATCAACCCACTTGCACTCTAGAATCGGATTAAGCATGCTGCCTCTAGTGTCTCCCTTGGCCTTTGCCAGCATTTGCCATATGGTTCAAGTATTACTTCTACAGAGTGCCACACACATCTGCTGCCAACGGGTATTTAAGGCCAAGAACCTTCTCCTTTTCAGCCAGTTCTTGTATTCCCTTTTTATTTTCCTTATTTTGGCCTCTAAAATGGGGATCGGCTGTACCACTCCTCTTTCTTGCCTCCACAGTCTACATATCCTCCTTTTGGAGTCCCGAATTTCAATATCGAAAATCTTATTGTCCTTTCCTTCATGTACTACCGCCTGGCTATCCCTCACTGATCCTATTTCTACAGACAATTTTTCCAGCCATGTACCAATTTGACTGACTGTCAGCCCCTCCCAGCTTTCTGTTTCCAGTTCAATCTGTGAGTTAATGTATCTCAAGGCCTTGCTTATGTTCTTAGATGACCGACTAATCCTTTTCCCCCCGTGATTAATCTCCACCTCATGCCCTCCCCCCATCAACCTTGGACAAATAGTAGTGCTATGGAGAGTGAGTATCAGCATGCGATGGTCACTGAACTGCGTTTCTCTGGCTTCCAATCCCTGCACTCTTTCAGAGCAGGCATTTGTGCCTAAGAAGTAGTCCAGTGTTGATTGTTTCTTACCCATGGAGCAGGTACTTTGCTCCAGGATATTTCCCGGGGTCCGTCCATTGTACATCAACATGTCCCACTCGTTCAGCATATCTATCCACAGGTTCCCTTTTTTGTTTCCCTTGGGGGTTTTCATTGTGGTAATGGATTCAACACATTTGTATTTCGGGCTGAGTTCCCTATCTCTACACCCAGCGTTTAAATCCCCACCCAGCAGGATGAATTCACGATCCCCTTCAACAACCCAGGCGGAGCAAATGTGGTCAATACTCTCATGAATCTCATCCAGATTTACCCTATCAGGTGGTACATATATGTTAATTAGCAACACAGCCATTTCTTCTTCCACCTCTTTCACCACCGCCTCAATAGCCAGAATGTTTTGTGAGCTAATAATCATGTTCACAATTTTCAGAGGGACCCCTTGCTTAATGCCTGCAGTAAATCCACCAAAAGGGCAGCCTCTAGGACCCTTAGTCGCCAGTTGCTGAAATATTGTGAAGCCCTCTATGTGGATCTTTGCTGTAAGCCACGTTTCTTGGAGGTAAACCACATCATTAAGTAGAGAAAGGGAACCATTATCCAGTTATTGTACGTGTCCCCTGGTGTTCCAACTGACTGTCTTCAGAATTCACTGCAGTACCACTACTTTCTGCATGAGGAACTTTCTGAACCAAGCCCCCCCTTGCCCACCACCCTCTTGTTTGAGGCTAGTGCCTCGAATACAGTGTTAGGCACAGACTGCGGGGCTATTACATGTGTTGGACAATCCACCAAATATCCCACATTCCGGAATAGATTTTTGGTGGTCCAGATCAGCGATATCACTTTGGCCAATACACAATGGACCGTCACCACATTTCCTTTGTTCATTTTCACTGGCTGTATGAAACTGAAGTCTGCGAATGAGAGTACTCTTAGTGCTGGTATGCTCGCACACACTTTGAGAAAATCTGACCTGTTTGTTTGGTTTCCTGTGAATGTCAAAAGCCCTCAACCCAAGTTAAACATTTTTTACACCTTCAATTGTGGCCGGGTGTGGGCCATGTACAGGGCTTGATGGCTCTGGTAAGACCACTTTCCCCTTCTTCAAGACCCAGTAGGTTGTATGCCTCAAGCAGCTGTGACAACTCCCCCTGGACAGCTGGTACTGATTCGTCAGTGTCAGGCCAATTTTGTTTTGTAGCTCCTCGTTTAGCAACAAGTTGGTCAATGTGCCACAGAGCTTTGGTCCGCCCATCCGTTTCTTTGTAGACTTCCGTAGTTTGTATTTGTTCCAGTATAATGGATGTAGAGTTAAGTGGCTCGTCTGGTGTTTTTTGGCCCTTGTTTTTGCCTTTTCTGCTTGCTGCTTGTTTTCTCATCTTAGCCCCTTTTGCCATACACCTTTCCTTCCTTGCTTTGTACATTGGGAGGTCTTTTTCAGCTTCCAGACCATCCTGTGCGGGTGATCCTGATGGAATAATGATTGTCTCTTGTTGGTCACGCTTAAGGGTTCATTCTCTAACTGTTCCGAGTTCAGTCATTTCAGAGCTTTTTCCAGTGACTCCTTGTTCAGGGGGCTATTTGTCAATTTACTTAATACAGTGCCCTGTTTTTTCTCCTCCTCGAGGATTCCCCCACATAGTTTCAACAGGATCTTGAGAGCAAAGTACACCACTCCCTCAGCTGCAGTACAGCTGTTGCTAGAGTCTAGGGCAACACACCCCCCTGTTCCATTGATTGTCACATCATCCACTGTGTCCCTCACGGTTCCTGGGAAAGATTAAGCGACATAAACAGCCTATGGATGATTACATTTGTGAGGCAGTCATTTATTTCTGTGCCCTCTAATACAACCGGCACTAGACCGACCTGAGTGGTCATGCTTGTCAAGGTAGCAGCCAGGTGAAGCACGGTCCCATGTACTGCAGCCTTGGTTACTTCTGTGATGCCCATGTTAGAGGTGTGAGCATCTGTGCTTACTGGAGGGGTTATACACCTGCCCACTGTGCCAGTGAGTTTGTAACACAAGGCTACCAGGCAGTTGTTATTAAAATCCCCGTAATCGGTGGTTGAGAAGTCCAGTGATACATGATTAGTGCTAACAACCTCATGCATCTGTGCTGGTTTGGGGTGGGCGACACACTTTGAAAATACAAGGTAATTATTCTCCTGTCCCCCGTGTGGCTCATCGCTGCTCTGGGCCCCCTAGCAGACGCACAGGTATGGATCCTGGCTTCATCAGGTTCCCTTGCTTCTTTGCCCTCACACTTAGGTGGGTTCTGGGCTGAGGAATTAACATTGCAGTGTTTTTGTAGCCTAGGTTTTAAATGTGTATTTGCTGGCATGATTGCTGACCAGTGATTTTCAAGTAGTATGTGCAGAGCATCAGCACTACCGACCTCCCTACTCCAGATTACATGCTGCGGCACAGTCACTCACCTAGGACTTACACACTGATCTTTTGTTAATCCGGGTCGATGCCTGCAGCCCACAGAAACATGGTCACACACTCCTTTCACACTCTGCCGTGATAATATGCCCTGTAATGCTGGGTTTAGGAAGTTAATGACAGGCACAAATCGCCAACATTAAATAGCTTGGATGTCGGCAACTGCTTCAAAGTGCTCTGAGAGGAGCTCTGGTCACTGCCCCCAAATTTCTGCCTCTGCTGTGTCCTCTCAAGTCCCCTCCTGAGTGGGGTCCCGTTTGCACTCACCACCCGGGGGCAGACACAGGAAACACAGCAGGGCTTTGGCGGACTCCGCAAATATGGGGGCAAGACTAAGGCTGTGCTGAAGCTATCTTATAGCTTGCAGTATAAGAGCAAGAAAAGATAGCGATAATCACAAGGCCCCTCTCCTGGTAACATTGGGAGGGGCCCTCTCAACAAAAATGCTGCCTTTGGCATTTAGCCGCTCTTACGAGCTTGTGGCGTTTATAGTGCTGCTTACCCACTGTGTAGAGCCTCCTCGCTGCCTGCTGCCCAAGTCAAAACAGACAGTGTCCGGCAACTCAGTGGCACCCACAGCCTCGTTTGTCATGCAGATACGGCTCTCTGCTCACCGCTCATCCACCGCTCCAGCCTTCTCCGTGGCCCACGGCTGTAGTGGAGCTCCACCTCTTACTCCTTCTCGGTTAGAGGAAAGAATATCAAAGCCACGGCAAGCCGCACTGGGAGAGAAACCCACAGCTGCTTCCAACATGAACTATGTTATGTGAACATGTAATTCGACTCCATTATGATGACTGTCACCGGATGAGTGAGTTCATGACACCTTATTTTGATTTCTACTTCAGTAGCTCCATCTACTGAACTCCCCTATCCATCAAAGTTTTGTAATCTGCAAGGAGGGTTTGATCTCTTGGCTCAAAATATGAAGTACGTCTTAGGAGATAAAGGTTGCCCGAGAACCTGTATCTATGAGAGCCAATAATCCACACTGCCCCTGAACTGTGATAGGCACAAAAACCCTCTCATCTTTCTTTTCAAACTAACAGAAGAAATGTAAATTAGTGGACAGTTCTGAACGTATCATTCTCATGCTTGTGGTTTTGTGAACTTGACCTTGAACCACCACTATGTGAGCATCTTCCTCAAGCTCACGTTCAGGTGGGTTGATCACAGGCTCGGTAGGAATAAAATAAATAAAAAATCACAAATGGAACAGGGATCCCCCGCCCCCTGTATGTTCCAGCACACTGCCTCTATTTGGAATGTGATGTTAAGAAAGTTTGATAGATGAAGGAGTACCCTCTTATTTTTGTCTCGCTCAGAGTTAGTTTATTTTCCTTTTTCTGGATCTTGTGTTAAGGGGTTTCTTGGATAATCTCATTCTTTTCTTTTAAGCTATTTGCCACAATTATTTTAAGTTTGATTTGTTGTTCTTATGGAGGTGGCAATCATCTTTGAATGGAAAAGCACTTGGGTCTGTCTTCTCTGAGTTCTCTTCTTTCTCAAATGTGATTGTCACATTTTTCTCTTCGCCGAATTTCATGTTCTTGTTTTTATCTGATTTTATGTCAAAGAATGAAGAAGGGTCACTATTGGCCTTTTACCAAATGTTCAGCAAGTCTAGGGTATTTTCACTGGATTCAAACAATGCCACCTCTAAGGCATGGCTTATCGTTCCTACTGTAACCCTCTTTTCCTCTTCCCTGTGCACATTTTATTTGTAATATTTACTCTTGTCATTGTCCTCTATGACTTGCCAATTCATTATGAATCTTATTTCTAGGAGCATTAGATAGAAAGAATTGCAGACATAATTCAAACCTCTGTCAAAAAAGACCTAATTTGTATTTCTTGGGATTGTTGCTGTCGCTAGTCCGCCCCTACTATTGTGTCTGCCCAATATCCATGAAAAATTGAAGTCATGGGGTCAGATCACTGTGCTAGCTTGTAGTTTAATAATAGAATGGTCCAAGTGGGATTGTGACTTGCTTAAAAAAGATTCAAACATTCCAATGTATGGTATTAATTGGAGCTTTAATGGGTTATTCATCCAATTAGTACAGAGTCCTCAATTGTGACATGTGATTCTTTAACATGTAGCTCATCAGGTTAGTGCAATATACTCATGTCGTTCTTCTAACATGTAGCTCATCAAATAAGTGCAAAGTCCTCTTTATTGTGTTTTGTTATGGTATTAATTAGATCTTTAATTGGTACACAGTCCTCAATCTTTGACATGTGATTCTTTAACATGTTGCACTTATTTGATGAGCTACATGTTATAAGAACTACTTGAGGGTATTCCGCTAACTTGATGAACTACATGTTAAAGTGTTAAAGATTGAGGACTCTGTACTAATTGGATCAATAACCAATTAAAGCTCTAATTAATACCACACATTGGAATTTAGGAATCTTTTTTAAGCAAGCCACAATTCCACTTGGACCATTCTATTATAAAACTACAAGCTGGTGCAGTGATCTGACCCCATGACTTTTCAATTTGGGCAACATTACAATTTGGGTTTCCCTGTTGGGATCTCATAATTTGACTGAGGTTCTCAATAGTTTTACCATTTGCTCCAATTGAGTAATATTTTCTCCACCCTCTTAAATGCGGGAGGTCTTTTGGGCACCCTCTCCGACCAGTCAACTACAAGGCCATCTCCTACACCCAATTCCTGGAAAACCTATCCATCGCGCTGCATACTCACAGGTCAATGATTTTGTGGAATCCAACAATCTCCCACAGCCCACACAATCAGGTTTCCGTCAGCCCCACAAAACAGAAACCATCCTGATCACTTTCTGGGATGAGCTCAAAGTCACAACAGACCCAGAAGGATGCGCAGCACTTATTCTTCTTGACCTCTCGGCAGAATTTGACACCATGAACCACATGATCCTCCTTGACAGACTGCACTCCCTAAGAATACGAGATTCAGCACTCATCTGGACTACCTCATACCTCACTAAGAGACAGCAAATCACCCATCTCCACCATTTCCTCTCCTCTGAACGCCCAGTAAACACTGGAGTACTCCAAGGTGCCTGCCCTGCTCCCCTTCACTTAAACCTTTACATGACCCCTCTGCCCAGGATCATCTGCTCACAGAGCCTCACCTGCTATAACTATGCAGATATCAAACAAATCATCTTGAGAATTCCTAAACCAACCACCTACACCCGTCCGGACCTAGCAGCTTGTCTCACAGACATTGACTGCTGGATGATGACTAATCATCTCCTTTTGAACCCAGGTAAAATGGAGATTTGGGTATGCAGCAAAACTGCTCTATTTCCCCAACCGACTCCCTGGCCACACTCACTCGCACCCTCCCATACCACCCACCACCACCACTGTCAAAAACCTTGGCTGCACGGTGAACTCGGACCTGTCTAACCACATCAACAATGCATCCAAATCCTGTCATTTCCACCTTAGGCTCCTGAAGCGCATCTTCCCTTACCTCACCTACCCCAACAGACTGGCTGCAATTATGTCCATTGTCACGTCCAGACTTGATTATGCAAACTCCCTCTACCTGGGTGCACCGGCCTATCAGCCGAGCAAACTCCAAAGAGTGCAAAACTCGACTGCGAGACTGCTTCTTGCATTGGGAGGAAGGTACCGCATCTTACCTGCTCTCTGCACCCTACACTGTCCCCAAATTGGATGCTGGGCCACCTTCAAATTCCTATGTATTACCCACCGAGCAGTGCACAAAGCAGGCCCCTAATTCCTACAAGAAAAGATTGCGCCTTAACACCCAACTTACACCCTAAGGTCAAGTACTGCCCTCCTCCTAGTGGTCCCCACCTCCAATTCGGCCAAGATCGGAGGCTTCGCCTACTGAACCGTGGTGCCAACTTTGTGGAACTAACTGCCTCCCCACATTAGACACACCGAAGACTACATGGCTTTGCAGGAGACACTTAGAACCTAGCTCTTTGCCTAAAAGCACATAAGGGAATACTGTGAACACTCGACTTACCACCACGACCAACACATGGCGTGGTATCCCACTCAATACTGACCCTATTCATAGAATCTAAGGCCAGATGATAACTACCCCCATAACCTGGAGCCTTTGCCCAGACTTGAAACTCAAATCGTAGTAGCACTCATGTACATGATGGAATTGAATCATTCCCCCTCTTCCACCAGGAATACCGTAAACGCTGAGGTGTAGGAATATATATCCCCAATAATCTGGACCGATTCTGCTAGACTTGTAACCCAAGCACTAATAGCAATCATGAACTTGATCAATGCCATGCAATTATGCAGTTATGCACTACGCTATCAGTCCAAGAAATGCACATGCTTGCTAATTCTACTCATCTGGAATCCATGAGTAGAACGAGATACCGGGGGGCCCCCTAGCACTTACTTTGCTAGTCGCCCCAATCTGGGAATGTATTTAGCAGAACTACATACCAGTAATCTATCTAACAGGACTACCAACCCAAGCACTAATAGCACTTATGAACTTGATCATTGCCCTGCAAATATGCACTACGCTATCAGTCCAGGAACTGCCTTTGCTTGCTAACCCTAAACATCTGGAATCCCTGAGCAGAACTACATACAAGGACCGTTCTAGCACTTTTTCTTTGCTAATCCCAACTATCTGGGAATGTATTTAGTAGAACTACCTATCGGGAATCCATTTAGCAGAACTACCGACCGAGGACATCTCTAGAACCTATACAGTATTGTCATGAGTCGGGACAGATCTCCCTGTCACCACCCGTCAGTCCTCGCCAAAGCGATATGACTCAACAAGACAGAGAGAGGGCCAAAACCAAAGGGAGATACCACCCCTCAACAGGCAGTGGAAGCTCAACAGTAACAGGGCCCACAGACACTCAAACAAACCATTATGCTAACTCTTTCCTCTGCACCTACAAACAATAGAATGTAGCTATACCGCTCGATTAATTCAGCCTAGCTGCAAACATATTTATACACCTCCAAGTTCACCTCAACAATCTTTAAAATGCAGCTATACCCCTCGGAATCGGCCTAGCAGCACACATATTCTCATTCACAAATGCAGATACCCAAGTCCATTGGTCTTGCTGCACACATTCTACGGATCTCACATAACCACAGCACAACACCTCGCACCAGCATGCAGCTACACATACTTATTCCACACTGACTGTGCGCATACTGAGTGCACCCAAGCACATTTGATTACATTACTTTCTCCCCTGACCCGGACTGCGGTCCGCGAGGGTGTTCAACCCACAGCCCTTTTGAATCATACCACTGTTAAAAGGTGCTATATACAAATGTCCAATAACATAACATATCTCTGTTCCTCCCTTGGATTGCAATTTCCTCTTCTAAGGGAGTGATTCTGGTAATGCTGTAAATAACTGTTGTTGTCTATATTGCTTGACCTCTACGCACCCTGATACTGGCTATTAACCTGAAACATAGAATGAGGAAAGCTATCTTGGTGATTGGTTCTAACAGGACGTTATTGGTTTCTTTCCTGAGAGAAATTATGGTTTGGATTCCCTGGGATTCCACTGGGAAGTCATTGCTGGTTCTGATTATGTCTTCCTCTAATGGTGGATTATATTTGTAGCCCAGAATAGGTCTAGAACCTAAGTACTGGGTACTAATGTAATTCTCTGGTTTCGTTGGATCAGTATTTTCCTTACAGGTGAAGAACTAGTCAGTGCTTTGAACAGAGGGTCTTCTGTGCATGTTAGTATCTTTAACAACAGAGGACTTAGGGCCTCATTACAAGTATGGCAGTAAGGGGGAAAATTGGCTGCAACTCTGTTACCACTATGTCAAATTGCGACTGCTAAAATAATAGGTGATAATTCCACCGGCGGAGTAACCTCTGGCGCAATTACCTCCAGCTGTAATTCTGCCAAGAATCAGTGGAATCTGCGACAGGGCTAATTCCGCAGATGGAATTTATAAATCCAAAAACAGCAGAATTACTAGAGGAAATTCTGCCAAACACACAGCACAGTAACCTCCACAAAAAAGTTTGAGGTAAATGCATGCAGGTGTTACAACACAAAGCCCAGGTGCACCAGAACCACTCAGGAGGAGTATAAAACGGTCACCTCCACCCTCAGCACACATCCAAGCAACATACAGCCACAAGCAGATGTAGATTATGGGTTCCACAACCTGCTACTCTACATCCAGCTACATCAGCATGCTGGACCACAGTAGGGAAGGAGACAGGTGCCACAAAGGCTCAGGAGACCTATGCTGCTGAGGGCACCCATACCACGTGTCCGCCCATCCCCATAGACACTCACGGACAGCCAAATAGTCGTCCTATACCGATTGGAACATCAAACCATCACCAAACTGCTCATCCTGACACAGGCTGAACTGCAGAGTGCCATTGCCATCCGAACTGCCATCCCCCCTGCTGAAGCTTGTGGTAGTCCTACACTTCTGTTGCACGGGTGCATTTCAACACACATTTGGGGCACTGCACGGGATGTCAAAGCCCACCTTCTCTGAAGTGCTGGGCCAAGTCATGGATGCCCCCATAAGATATGCACACCAGTACATCTCCATGCCCATCACCCAGGTGGAGGTGCATGCAGCAAAGGCAAGATTCTACAACATTGCCCATTTCCCCAACACCATTGCAGCATTAGACTTCACCCAAGTAGTGGCATTGGTACCCCACAGGCAAAAGAACAGGAATCCCATAACAGGGAACAATACCATTCGATGAATGTGGAGATGACCTGCGATGCTGACCTCACCATCAGCTACTGCTGTGCCCGATTTCCTGGGGCCACACATGATTCGCTGATACTACGCAACAGCTCCCTACCTGCGCACATGGAGAGGCACTGAGGACAGCACACCTGGCTTGTGGGTAAGTAGCACTCATACCTGATTGCCAAAATCACTGACACACACCTGGGTACGTAAACATTAGCAAAGTTAATCAACCTCAAGTCCCATGATGTAACAACAAAAAATGCACAGAACAGGCCAAGCACCCTGACTGACCCATCCCACAGACTTGAACCATGTGACAACACAGGGCATCCAGCCATGCAAGGCAGCACAACGCAAACAGGGCAACTTACAACCCAAGTAAGCATTGTCATGGGCCCTACATGGCGTACTGAAACACCATAGTTAACCAGAGCTTTGCCAATGTCATTGCAGTGACAAAAACCTATTGACCACATGTGAGTCATGCACATAGGGGTAAACACGTCAGGACCATTAACGTGGTCCCAGACCCACACACTGCCATGTCCCACACAGTTCATTCATGTTTTGCTGGTATTGCTGGATACCCGCAGTTGCCATGGCTAATGACCCCTTTGAGAAACCCTGCTACATCACAGGAGATAGGCGCCAATGAGGCTCAGAGGAGGACCAGGGCATGCATTGAGCAGACATTTGGCCTGATGAAATCAAGGTTTAGGTGCCTGCACCACAAAGCTGATGCACTCATGTACAGCCGCGAGAAGTTTGGCAAAATCGTAGTGGTATGCGCTATGCTGCACAACTTGAGTTTATGTAGGAATATTGAAATGCTTGTGGATGAGGACAATGTCTCCCCTAGCTCTGATCAGGAAGACGGTGAAGGAGTGAACAGGGTACCAGAGGACATACTTGGGGATGTGCGAGAAGGTCGGATAATCTGCCAGAACCTAGTGGACAATTACTTTTGACTCAGGACACATGCCGCCCATGTATGCAATGAATGCACATGTCTAAATTGCATTGAATGGAAACTATAAAAATGATCATGATTCAACTGTGTTTATTTCTGGCAGCAGGGCGACCCCAGTCCCAACAACAACTCCCACCCCCAAATACTACTGTCACCCCCACCGCCATCCCCAAAAACAACTCCCATCCACAGCCCCAACAAAAACTCCCTCGCCCCACGACAGCCGCCAACACAAACTCCCATTCCCCACCCCCAGCCTCAACACCAACTCCCACCCCCAGACCCAAGTACTACTCCCAGTATCACTTGCACTTCTCCCTCTTGTCTGCAGGCTTAGCAGCATTTGAGGCATGCCGTTGTGAGCGCCTGGGTGGGGTGCTCGCCAATGACCCCTCAGCAGGGGTAGCAGACTGTGTGATCCTCTGCACACTCTCCCGTAGGTGGTCCATGCTGAGGTGTATGGCCCTGGTCACGGACTCATGGGATGAGGACAATTGTTCAGCCATCTCCTGCATCCTCTGGTTTGTGAGGCACATGCACAAGCTTAGACAGTTAATGGACCTCAACAACCATCTAGAGGCCCCCTGGGTTCAATCACGCATGACCTCAGCATGCCCCAATTGTTCATGTGCCATGACGTGCATATCCGCCTGCCTTTGTTCCATCTGGTCCAGATGGTCGCAGATGGCCTGGAGTGTGGGGACAGGCACTGCCCGTATGTCCACTGTCATGTTCCTCATGCTTCCCTTGACGGCGAGTATTCCCGGCCTGCTCGTCAGATGACTCCTCAACATAGCTTAGGGCACGGCGGGATGCACAATGGGATGGCGGTGTGTGCAGTGGGGAGAGACTGCACAGCGGGGGAGGAATCGGGTGAAAATGGCAGATAGGAGAATGTAGCTGGCTGGATGCAGGGGAGGCAGATTCATACTGCTCACCTGTCGTGCCTGCAGTGGCCTGCTCTGATTGCAGGCTGTTGTCCACACTCTGCCCCACCTGTGCGTCCATAGTCGGACTAGCTGTGGTCATGTCCTGGCTTGTTGCTGGTGGCAGTAATTGCACAATTGGGGTCTGTGGTGGCCCCATGGGTGTGTCGGTCTGGACGGCTGGAGTGTCCGTTGACGCCTGGTGCCTCTTCTTGGATGGCGCACTCCCACTCCCTGAACTGCATTTCCCTGGCTTTTTGCTGGCAGTGGTTGGTGCAGGTGTCGTCGTGTGGCCAGCCTCCTCGGTTGTTTCCTGAGTGTCTTTGGTTCCTGTTGGGGCAAATTGAAAAGTGCGTTACCATATTGGTACTCAGGTGCATGGCAAATCAACATTCACTGCCAGTTGTGCTATGTCATCACTATGTGTAGGGCCCCCTGGGGGGCTGGCATCATGTGTCAGCCTGTCACGATCCATGCCCCTGACCCCCTCAGGTATAACAGCCCCCTGACAGCAGTGGGGCTAAAGCCCTTCACACTGGCCCCAAGGGCCTTAAAACTCCATCAGAAACATACATGGAGGCAGTCCTTTGGCGCCAGGTTCATTATCAGGAATAAAGCAATACCAGTTTTGGACCTTAATCCAACAATGAGGCCTATTACGCAGCTCAGTTCTGTAGAACCAAGCAATGCGGTCTAGTGTTTTGGGTGTGGCTGGGCCTGGAACTACTTGGCCTGGAACTACTTTACCTGTGCTATTTAAACCACACCCAAACAGCAGAACATGCTTTGCGTTATTCTGCACTCCTGCAGCGTAACGCTCACTGTGTCCAGCTCCTGCTCATCTGCTTCTCCGGCAGCCCGATCCTGAAGACCTAGATCCGGATTCCATTAATAACTTGGAAGAACAAGAACAGCATTAGCGAGCAAGAACACTTACCTGTGAAGTAACTGGCCTTGAATCCATCCTGTGCTTCGCTTACCTCGCCCATCTCCGGAGTTCGCCGCAACCTGCAAAGGTAAAGAAACAAGGACAGCATTAATAACAATTCTTACCTGGGCAAGCAGCGAGTCCTGGCACTACACTGTGCTTCCCTTACCTCGCCCATCTCCGGGTTTCACTGCAACCTGCAAGGGAGAAGGAACAAGGTCAGCATTACCAAAGCACTTACCTTGGCAAGCAGCGCTTTGATCGCTCATCACTCCGAAACATCACCGCAACCTGTAAAAAGAAGAGAAGAGAACAGAGGTTAGCAATTAACACCAATAAACAGCGCAGCACTCCGCGCATCAATAACTCACCGTGGTCTTTGCCATCGGTGCAGCAACTCCGAGATTGCAACCATCCCTGTGAAAACAAAAAGAGACATTGTTAGGGAACAGCATAGTGGCGCAAGACGCCGAGAAGATAGAGAAAATGGAGGGAAAGAAAGAGACAGAATAAAGACGGAAAAGACATAATAACTCACCTAGAAGACAGCAAGCAGAGTCGGAGTCACAGCCGGTCTGGACCCAACATAAGGGCACACGGACCAGTGAAGCAACTAGGTCCATGGAACGCCCGCACCAACCATGCGCCCCTAAACAGAGAGGCAGGACAGAGAGTTCAACGCACAAAAACCTAAGGTGAGCACTAACCCAAAGGGAGGGGATTTGGACCAGTGGGAGGTGGGAGACCACCCATCACAGAACCAGTATCTTAACCCTCCATTCTCCTGTTATAGGAGCTACCCAACGTCTGGCACATAACCAAGCAGAGAGGGGTCCGGGATAGCGCTTAGACCTCCATCCAGTATCGTGTGGCGCCCCCGTGGATACCAAGTGAGCGTAACACAGCCACTGTGTACATAGCATGCATTGCATCTGGACACTAGGTGTGGGTTGGCCAGCTTGCTTGGGTCATGCATCCCTGGGATGGGTTGGGCTACAGGATGTCCTGTCCAGTGGTTCATCAGGACTGTTGGTGACAGGTATCTAGTGGTGCAGTCAGGTGGGTGCAGTGCATTTGGTTGTGTGTGGGTCAGGTGGCCATGTTGTCAGACATGTACTCCTCAATGTGTATCTACATGGAGTGTTGCAGTCGATGGGCTAGTGGCTCTGACGCAACTACCCACTGATGTGCAACCATGGGCATGGACATGCCGTATGGTTGCATAGTGGCTATGTTGCCTGTGCATGGGTGTCACTCTCCCCTCTTCCTCTCCATCTACCACTCCAGGCCCCTCTCCGGCCATCTCTCCTCCTCCTTTCTCCTCCTTGTCTTTGTTCACTTCCGACAATGTTTCTGGACAAGTCCGATCTATGAAAGTATTGTCAAAGCAGGTGCTCCCCTGCTCCCCCAGAACCATCAAGGACCAAATTGACACCCTCGCTCCAGCCTTGGCCGATTTCTGCAATCACTCTTTTGCCACTGGAACCTTCCCTTCCCCCCTTAAGCACCCCCTCCTTAAGAAGCCCTCTGCCGATCCTTCCTCTCTGACAAACTACCGCCTGATCTCCATCATTCCTTTCCTGGGCAAACTCTTGGAAAACTTGGCCATCTCCCGCCGTAATCTACTGAATCTGTTGGTTGTCTCCACAACCACCAGTCTGGCTTCAGAACAGCAAGAAGCACAGAAACTGCTCTCCTGAACACCTGTGAAGACTTGCTTGCTAATCTCGACTATAACCTTCCTTCTGTCCTCATTCTCCTTGATCTATCCTCTGCTTTCGATACAGTCAACTACGCCATCCTGATCAATCATCTCTGTGACAACCTGGGCATCACTGGTCTGGCCCTAGCCTGGTTGACCTCCTATCTCTCTGATCGACCCTCCCAGGTCCAACTAGGGTACTTTGGGCCTCATTACAACCGACCCGGTATGGAAACAGCTGTGGCGGTAAACCCGCTGCCACCGTTGTTTCCATGCGGGGTGATCACAACTCCTGCAGGCAGAGGCGTCGGTTTGACACCGCCCGCCTACAGGCGGACAAGGAAACACCGGCACCATCACAAGATCCTGTGGGACTCAATGGGAATGGGGATTTACACCATTCCGCCTCTGGAATTCCCGGGTCACCGGTAATTTCGGGAATCATGGAGGCGGAATGGTAATACGAGTCCGGCGGTAACCAGGATGTTTTACCGCCTCGGTTACCGCTGGACTCGTAATGAAGCCCTTTGTATCTACCACCTCTCTCTCTACATATGGTGTTCCCCAGGGGCCTAACCTCTCTCCCTGGCTCTTCAACCACTACCTGGCACCTCTGGTCCACCTCATCTCTACCTTCTGTTCTAACTTTCAGTGTTAAGCTGTTGACACTCAGCTCTCGTTCAGGCTCCCTTTAGCCTCTTCTGCTCTCTCGCTCATACCTGACTGTCTGTCTGCAATTCAGGAATGGTGTGCCTCCAATGATCTCTGCCTTAATGCCAGTAAGAATGAGATCCTTCTCATTGGGACAACTGATCCCACTTTCCCTCTCTCAGGCCATCCTCCCTGGGCTCTCTACCTGCACCTTCCTGTGAGGCAAAGAACCTTGGTGTCATCTTTGACTCCACCCTCTCCTTCTCTCCTCACATCTCTGATGTCTCTAAGAAGTCACACTACCAGCTGCACCTCCTCAGAGGTATTCTTCCTTTACACACTTTCCCCCAGAACCTTACTGTCTCCAGAGCCCTGGTTCTCTCTAGGCTAGACTACTGCAACGTCCTTCTAAATCTGCCTGCCTCTACTCTTTGACCTTTGCAACTTATCCAAAACAGGACTGCCAGACTTGCCCTTGGTCACAAGCCGAGGGATCTTATCTCTCCAGCCCTGAAATCTCTCCACTGGCTCCCTGTATCTTCAAGGATCAAGTTAAAGACCCTCTGCATCATCCACAAGGCTTTCTGGGGCCAGAAACCACACTACATCCGACTCTCTCTTCCTAAGCATCTTCCTTCTCGAGCCCCCGCTCATACACCTCCAACTCTCTGAGGGTCAGACAGAGAGTGGGGGGGTAGATCTCTGTCCTCGGCTGGGGCCTCCCTCTGGAACAGCCTCCCTGCATTTCTCAAACTTGAGCAGGACCACCTATGGTTCCGGAAGCAACTCAAGACCTTCCTTTTCGCTTCTGCTTTCTTTCTCTCACTCCCCTGCTGATGCTCCTCTTTGCTGCGCTAACTGGTTACTTGGCCACCCACTGAACCTACGGGACCAGGCTCCTGCATGACCAGTTGCCCCTTGCACTACCTCTTGGCCTCCCAACCACTTAAGGACTGTATTTGCAACCCTACAGTCCCCTGACCCCCTGCACTTATTGAGCCACATCCCTGGTAGCACTTAACGCATTACAATCACACTCTCCCCCCTCGCTCCCCCTGCACTTGCGCAATGTTAATGACACAAAGCCTAGTGAGATCGTTTGTTTTGTCCTCCTTCTGTCTTCCCTGCCTTGTCTTGTCACGCCTAGAAACATTTGTGTACAGGCATGTTATAAATGACTTATAATATCATATTATATCATGTTAGGGGGTTCTGTACCCACTGAATCATGTCGTTGTGGCCTGATGCCTCACATGGATGGTGAATACTTGCTGGGGTTCACCTCGCTTGCTTGCATGGCAGTGTGGGTGTTCGTAGTTTCCTCCAGGGTTGTCCATTTATGGGAGCATATATCACTGTGGTAGTCACCAGATTCAGCTTGGCTGCTGGCTCCTACATCAGCCATGCCACGCTCTTCATCCCGACCATGTGCAGGATGCCACTGATCATGTCCTCCCACGGTGTCAGTTGAAAGGGTTCCACTGACCCACCTGCAGTGGCAGCTGTCTCCCAGCGGTGGGTGGAGATGAGGCTCCTGACCCTGGCCTTGAGGTAATTCAACCTCTTTTTCATGCACTCCACCTCACGTTGAACGTGGCTTGCGGCCAGCACCTTTTTCCGGATTTCTGCCCATTTGGTGTTCTTGCGCTATTGGCTGGTCTTCCTATTCAATGCCCCATACAGCTCTTCAGAGTGGGCGACCACTTGCTCTGTCAACACCGTGAGCTCCTGCTCCATTGATTTTAGGCTTCCAGAGCCTCATATCGGGCATCCTGCCTTCATCCTTCCCCGATGAAATGTTTGGCCTTTGTTGGATGTATGGATGGCACTCCTATCTCGAGATATTCAATGTATTGTGATTTCCAAAATGGTTGCTGCAGTGCTTCCTTATATAGAGATGGCAAATCTCCGCTGGCGGAATTTCCTCTGGTGGAATTTGCTTACCACCATGGCGGTAACGGTAATTGTGCTGATTTTTTGTGTAATTTCATCATACCACGGGTTGTTCAGCAGTAACTCTGCTGAGCAGGATTACCGTTACCACCTTTGGTGTGTCCGCATGCCACCAGGTTGTAGTTTGGCAGTAATTCCGCTGATCCACACAGTCGTAATGCTAAATGCTAATTCTGCCACAGTGGAGTTACCGCCGATTTTGGGTCAGACTCGTAATGAGGCCCTAAGACTTTGGACCTCCTGTATCAAAGTTCAATGGAGGAGTACTCTTCTGCTCAGCTACGCTAATGGCAGCTGTTCCGACGTCTATTTGAGGATCTTTTCTTTGTTTTTTGGAGTTGTTGGGGTTCTGTATATCACAAATCACTGTAACTTGGGGATCTCAAATAATCAATATCTTGGACAAACTGAGTCTCAACATAGTTCAGAAGGGTGTGGAACAAAATAGTTTTAAAGTCCCGACATTTGTATCAAAGTGTCGAGAAATGTGGGCGAATGCATGCTTCAGTTGTTGAGAAAACTCATTAAGAGATTGATTCTAAGCTCATATTAAATTAGGGGCTGCTTGTGTGCACCTTGAGGGTTTCCATGTGTTGAAACATATGTTAAAATGGGCGTCATGTAAGAGGAAAATTTGAAGTGTTTTTGGTCTTCAAGTTGAGCTAAGAAACTAGAAACTCTTTTTCAATATTGTTTTGGCCATTTTTGTATCTATTTGATGCCATCATCGGTTTACAATTCTAAATGTTCCCAAAACCAAATATCTTGTATTGTTATAAGAGGTCATAATGGTTTTTTTGGCCTTAATCTATATGATTGGGTGTTTTCTCAAAATATGATTGTGGTTTTATTTGTCGGTGTCTTCCTACTTGAGTTCAATTTCCCTAATCAGACTCAAAGTCACTACTTGAACCCACTGTTCCTGCCTCCAAATGTACTCTACCTGCCAGAATTACGGTAGGGAGGTTTCTCATGTTCCATACTGATATACTCTCTTTTCTCCATATCCTGGCACTTTTCCTCTCCCCTCTCCACTGCACTTGCGCAATCTCAATGTCACTTGGCCTAGTAAGATGTTGTCTCTGTTCTTCCTCTGCCCCCCCTTCATTGCCTCGTCGCACCTTGAAACACTTGTGAATAGGCGCGTTACAAATGCTATATCACATCATAGCATATCATATCATATCTTTGTTCTTCTGAGTTTTGGACCCCAAATATTTATAGAGGGGTTGGATTATATTCTGTCCTTTCCTGGTATTGCTCACAATGAATGCTTCCTCATCTACCAGGAGATTCTATGTTTCCTTATTCCCTAGTGTGGGTAGGAGCCAAGGGCCCATATTTTCTGTAATGACTTCTGTCTATGCAATATACCTACAATTCTAATGTGTGATTAATTTTACGGATAAATATCAACGGTTTAATACACCCTTCCGTGACAACCCCACCCAAAAATCTGAGACAAGAAACAGGCTGTTTTTAATTTAATTGTTCTGTTTTATTTAAAATAAATAGGGAAATTAAAGTGATCATCGACAAAATTTCACATACATAGAGGCAGATTGTCTAAGGAAAGAGAAGCAATATGCCTGCTGTTATCTTGCTAATGACTAAATTCACAACGTATACACACACATCCATACATATAAATGCAAATCTGAATAAATATCCTAGACAAAGGAAAGACATTCTTTCAAATATAAATATACACATTATTATCGGTCTTCAGTTCGAAAAAATAAAAAAACATTCTTAAGCCTCGCCCTGCAGCAGAACACACACAGCATTTGTTTACATAATGGTACACCGTACCGGGACAGCAGAGCTGAACATCTGCTGTGACGAACCAGAAAAAAGATTTGGGCAAGAGGACGATTCAACTTTAGTTTATTTAAAGGAATGGTTCGCCCAAAAATGTTTATTGGGCAAAAAGATGGCCAATAATAAAAAAAATATACTGGCACTTTTTTTTAAAGTCCCTATGTAAATGTTTGAGCAATTGAAGCTCAAAATGTACAAAAGCAAGCACATGGGGGCATCCACTTTGTGAAATGGATGCCCGCCTGTGCTCGCTTTTGCTTTTGTGGCACTAATGAAGGAAAAGCCAGCCAGCTGTAGTAAACAAAAGCTACCACTGGGTGGCTTTTCCTTCATTGGTGCCGGGACTCGCAGGACAGAGACCAGAGACTACAGGCAGAAAAGCTACAGCTGCATCTCGGTAAGTGCTATTTTTTAAATAAAAAAAAGCACTAGCTGCGGTTTTCTTTCTAGGTTTTCCGGGCTAGAGGAGCCCGGAAAACTTAGAAATAAAATCGCAGCTTTAAAAACGTTGTATTTATGTTTGTGGGAGCTTTTGAAGCTACCGCAAACATAAATACAATGTGATTGTGTTTGAAAACGCTGCGGTTTTTCTTTCTAAGTTTCTCAGTCTCCTCTGAGCCGGAGGAGCCTGAGAAACTTAGAAAGACAAACAGCAGCGTTATTGAAACACAACCGTGTTGTGTTTCTGCCTGCCGTGGCTATCACTTTGGGTCTCCGGTGTGTCGTGTTTCCATGCCGCAGTGTTTCTGCTTACAGCAGCTTTCCCATTTGGGGCTCTCGGGCTCCCTGTGGGGAGCCCGAGAGCCCCAAATGGGAAAGCCAAAGAAGGCAGAAACACAACAAAGTCGTGTTTCCATGCCAAAGGAAAGACATTCTTTCCAATATAAATATACACATTATTATCGGTCTTCAGTTTGAAAAAATAAAAAAACGTTTTTAAGCCCCTGCAGCAGAACACACACAGTATTTGTTTACATAATGCTACACCGTACTGGGACAGCAGAGCTGAACATCTGCTGTGGTGAACCAGAAAAAAGATTTGGACAAGAGGACGATTCAACTTTAGTTTATTTAAAGGAATGGTTCGCCCAAAAAATTTTATTGGCCAAAAAGATGGGCAATAATAAAAAAAATATACTGGCATTTTTTTTTAAGTCCCTATGTAAAATTTTGAGCAATTGAAGCTCAAAATTGACAAAAGCAAGCACATGGGGGCATCCATTTTGTGAAATGGATGCCCGCCTGTGCTCGCTTTTGCTTTTGTGGCACTAATGAAGGAAAAGCCAGCCAGCTGTAGTAAACAAAAGCTACCACTGGGTGGCTTTTCCTTCATTGGTGCTGGGACTCGCAGGACGGAGACCGGAGACTACAGGCAGAAAAGCTGCAGCTGCCTCTCGTTAAGTGCTATTTTTTAAATTAAAAAAAAGCACTAGCTGCGGGTTTTCTTCTAGGTTTTCCGGGCTGGAGGAGCCCGGAAAACTTAGAAATAAAACCACAGCTTTAAAAACGTTGTATTTATGTTTGCGGTAGCTTTTGAAGCTACCAGAAACATAAATACAACATGATTGTGTTTGAAAACGCTGCAGGTTTTCTTTCTAAGTTTCTCAATCTCCTCCGAGCCGGAGGAGCCTGGAAACTTAGAAAGAAAAACAGCAGTGTTATTGAAACACAACCGCATTGTGTTTCTGCCTGCCGTGGCTATCACTTTGGGTCTCCTGTGCTCCTCCAGGGGAGCACCGGAATCCCAAATTGAAAGCCAAGGCAGGCAGAAACACAACGTGGTCGTGTTTCCATGCCACTGTGTTTCTGCTTACAGCAGCTTTCCCATTTGGGGCTCTCGGGCTCCCACTGGGGAGCCCGAGAGCCCCAAATGGCAAAGCAGCTGCAGGCAGAAACACAGCACGGTTGTTTTCAGAAATGCTGCAGTGTTTTTGCCTGCCTTGGCTTTCCCGTTTGGGGCTCTCGGGCTCCCCAAATGGGAAAGCCTAGGCAGGCAGAAACACAACGCGGTCGTGTTTCCATGCCGCGGTGTTTCTGCTTACAGCTGCTTTTCTGTACTTTCTCCACTATAAACTACTACTGTTTCCAGAATCCTTAGCTGGTAAAGGGTTGGGGGCTGGATTCGGCCCTCTCAAAGTAATCCATAACCCCTTCCCTTCTTCCTGGTGGCCCGCATACCTGCATTCTCGCGGTGCTTCCACCAGGGAGGGTCTGTGATACTTTTATCGCCAGCATTCGCCTCTGCAAGCCAGCTGCTTTCCTCTGATTCTGGCAGCCTTCCCGGGACCTTGACGATCAGGGTTTGGATTCACTTTTCCGAGCGATCCACTGCCCCGTCCTGTCTTCCTGGGCGGCATGCCTACCTGCTTTCTCATGGCGCTTCAACCAGGGAGGATTGGTGGTGCCTGTGTTGGCAGTGTTCACCACCCCATGCCATCTGCCTTTCTCTGGTTTTGGCAGCCTTCCCGGGCCCTTGCGGATCAGGGCTTGGATTCCCCTTTCCCAGCAATCCACTGCCCACCTCCCTTCTTCCTGGGTGGCCCATGTACCTGCTTTCCTGCACGCTTCCACCAGGGAGCGTCGGTGAGGCCTGTATCAGCATCGTTCGACTCTGCATGCCATCTGCTTACTTCTAGTTGTGGCAGCGGTTCTACGTGATTTCGCCGACCTATTTTTGGTCGTGGTACTTTTCATCGCCGGATTTTACATCACCAGAAACCCTGTTTTGGGGTTTTTTTTATTATGGGGGGTGTTCCCACCCAGTCCCCCCGCTTACTATTATAATAATACCCCAACCCCAACAAAACACCCCCCAAAATAAAAAAAATAAAAAACGGGGTTTCTGGCGATGTAAAATCCGGCGATGAAAAGTACCATGACCAAAAATAGGTAGGCGAAATGTGTGTATACCGTGGCAGCCTTCTTGGGGCCTTACCACTGCATGGTGTTCTCGCTCTCTCAGCTCGTCCCTTCTCAGTACGGTGGATGGAGAGCTTCTTTCCCAGTTGTCCCTGGATTCTGTGGCGTTTTGTGAGCTCCGGGCCCACCACTTCTTCCGCTGTGGTCCCGGCTCCAGGCAGTCTATATTTCATTATTTCATGCTCCAGGGCGGTGTCTGCTCAGCATGTCTCCGCCCCTGCTACTCAGCTCCGCTTTACGGAGTCTCCTCCTTCAGGTGAGGACCCCAGTGTTTTTATAGTTGTTTCAGTAATCATAAGTAGCAGGCTTCTGATTAAAAGAAGTTGAGTCAGAGGCGAGTTCAGTAGTGGTGCCAGTCAAATAAAATGGCTTTATCACCTGTACAACTTTTCTGGTTCCCATATAGGCAGATTCCACAGGGTTTCTTAACCTAACCCAGTTGTCCTCGTCCTCAAAGGGGGTGCCAGTCCCAATGAGGTTCCACTTTTCCAAACCCTAGGCAGGGTTTTGCGGAGCCGGCTCACCTCCCTAGCTTCAAAAGGGGTGGCTCCCCCTTGAGGAAAAGGGATAAAGACCATGGATTCATCACACTGCACATTTCTGACCTGGAATCCTCATTCTCTGCACCTGCCCGCCACCTGGCTTAGGGTCACATCATTGGACTACGCTTTCTACTATACCTACCTGAAATTCTTTGTGCCATCAACACAATTACCTGATATCTTCAGCTCTGCCACCACTGTACTAACACTACTTGCTCACATCAGGGGACTGTACCAACAAGGAATAGTTATTTGCATTCACAGCACCTACGTGGCTTACGTCCCAGACTCATCTGAGCTTCCGCCTGAACACCTGAGTCCGACTCCATTTAGCCTTCATATAGCGATCCGGTTTCACCCTGGATGGGAAAGACAAGAACATTACAAACAAGGAACAGAACTGTATCACATTACTATAATAATTATAATTGTTCATTTATAACACGCTTAATACCAGGAGTGGTTTCTAAGCATGGAATCTGGATTCAAACCTGCGTTGTCTTGCTTCCAAGGCAAACGCGTTGCCGCTCAAGCAAAAGACAACCACCAACAAAAGCCAATGACAGCAGGAATGTGTTGTTTTATTTTATTTTTTTATTGGGTATTTGTAATGTGCCTATATACAAGGGTTTCAAGGCACAGCAAGACAAGAGGGGTGGAACAGGGAACACAAAAGCAAAAATGGTCCTACTAGGCCTTGTGACATTCGGATCGTGCAAGTGCAGTAACTAGAAGTGCGGGGGAGATGGGAGGGGCGGAAATGCATGTACGGGCGGAACGGCCTGTGGGATCAGCGAGTGCCAGGGGAGGCCAGGTGGACAGAGCCAGGGGAATGCAGAGAGTGCAGGGTCCACGTGCTAAGTGTGAGGTAAGGGGTTGGAAGGGCGCCGGGGTGCAGGCCCAGCCAGGCTAGGGCAGGGAAAGGGGCCCGAAAGGCCAAGTGCAGTTTGACGGGGGGGTCCGGGGAGACCAAGTGCAGTGGCAGACTGGACGAGGAGGTCCTGGTGCCCTGTAAGAATCTGAAGGAGCCAGGCAGCCAGTCAAGCGGTAGACAGGGACATTAGCAGGGGGGGCAGGAAGGAGGGAGAGAAAAGGAAGGTCTTTAGAAGCTTCTGGAACTGAAGGAGATCTGACTCAAGTCTGAAAGGTGCAGGAATGCCATTCCAGAGCGAGGCACTTGCAGAGGAGGGAGGTTTACCCCCACTCTCTGCTTTGAAAAGCGTCTGATCTGCAGAGAGTTGGAACTAGAAGACCAAAGGGCTCTAGCAGGAAGGTATATAGGGAGAAGGAGTTGGATGCAGCTGGATCCCAGGCCCCAGAAAGCCTTGTGGATGTTGCAGACGGTCTTGAACTTGATCTTTGCAGCAACCGGGAGTCAGTGGAGAGATTTTAGGGCTGGAGAGATGCGGTCCCAGGGCTTGAGGAGAAGTATAATTCTTGCAGTCCTTCTCTGGATTAGTTGAAGAGGGTGAAGGGAGGAGTTAGGCAGATTGAGGAAGAGGTTGTTGCAGTAGTCCAACCTGGAGAGGACCAGAGCTCTGGAGACATTGAGTTTTTGGGGAAAGATGAGGAAAATGAAAATGCCTTTGAGGGGGTGCAGCTGAAAGTAGGCCTTCTTGCAAGGTCTGTGATGTGAGGAGAGAAGGAGAGACAGGAGTGAAAGATGATACAAAGGTTTTGTGTCTCACAGACGGGTGAGGGGAAGGGGCCCATGGAGAGTGGCCAGAGGGAAGGAGGGAGCATGGGTCCCAATCAGAAGGATCTCTGTCTTACTGGCATTAAGGCAGAGTTTGTTAGCGCACCATGCCTAAATAGCAGACAGACAGTTAGTAATGAGAGAGGAAAAGGAGGAGGCAGAGGAGGGAAGCTTGAAGGAGAGCTGCATGTCATTTGCATAACACTGGAAGTTAGGAGAGAAGGCACAGATCAAATGGGCCAGAGGGTCCTGGTAGATTTTGAAAAGCCAAGGTGAGAGGATAGAGCCCTGAGGGATGTTAGGGAGAATTCTCATTTATGGCTAATTTCCCTCACCTAGTGAGTCCATCAGCAGCTTTGCTGGATTTCTGGGGTTTATTTTTTCCACCTGGTAAGAGTGTGAGCCTTTTCCCCACTCTTACATGTGTTTTGCCATGTGTATTTCTACTTTTTGTGCGATCTAGAGCTCTGGAGCCACACCACTCCATGAGCCCCACTTTTGTGTGTGTTACACAGCACCTTCAGTGCAGTGACACAGGGTTGTCTTTGAGACTTCCCACTGACTCCATTTTTCTGGGGCTGACTAGTGTCCCCCGGAAAAAGGTAAAGTTGCCATGAACTTTATATAGTCATTTTAAACCACAGACCCAGTACACCCCATCTTACAGGGAGTATTGGAAAGGGTTAATTCCTACCCCTTTTTGTCTGTGCCTCTCTGAGCTTTGTTTTGCTCTCTTAACATTAAGACTTGGCTGGTGGCAGTGGTATCTACCCTAACTTTTCTACCGCGATTATACTATATAAACGTGGTACTGTTTTAGGCTATTATATTAGCCTCGAACATAAACCCACTTGACCAAATACTTTTTATTTTGGCTCTGGTTGGGTTTAGTCACCATTTCTTTTTGTTAAAGTCCTTCTTGTGTTTTACTTTGCGTGGCAAACCAGGTTTGCCTTCTTTGTTCACTGTCTTTTGGCGGGCTTCTACGAAGAAGCCCTCCTTTGGCGCCTGTGTGTCTAGGTGGACTGAATGTGAGGGAGGGGTGTAGTCAACCCCTAAACAGGGTCTCCTTGGAGACCTAAGTCGCACTTTGTATTGATTGGCTGAGATGGTTGTCCGGGCCGGACAACCCCCCTGCTGAGTGATTGATAGCCAGGCTGGGTGAATGGGGGATTTTTGCATAAAAGGCCGGACTCTTGGGCTGGAAATCAGTGTTGCCACTGGAACTGCAAAGAACCGAAGAGAAGCAGAGAAGAAGACGGCTGCTGCAACTACCGAGTCCTGGTGAAGCCTGCTGCAGTCCTGAGCTATCTACCCTTCAACGACAAGAGAAGATCCAGTCCGGAGTCTTCTTCCCTTGAGCCTGGTGGGATCAACCAGCTCATCTTCCACAACCAGGGGATCTTCTTTGTGGTCAAAATCGCTGCACACTGCTGTAGTGGTCCGGATAGCCATCTGAAGAGCCTCTGCTGTTTTAAAGAAGTGCACCTTTATTCCCTGTTGGTCCACTGCTGCTGGCCTCATCCCTGGGTAGTGCAGATCACTCCAGACGTCCTCCTTCTGGTCTCCACAACTGAAGCTACAGGAACCATGAGTCTGCAGGAACTACCAGGAACAACTGCCGTGGCACCAGCTTTCTTCAACGAATAAGGTACTGTGTCCGACTTCGAGGAATTGGGGTGAACCCTTCTTCCTCACCAAAGGCTTGTCCTTTTCTTCCTTCCCTCTTATAACTTTTGCTTCCCTTTCGTGACAATATCTAAGTACTCCTGGCAATCTCAAAATGTGAAATGTACTAACCGTGTGATCCTCGGCAACAGGACCCCTGTTTCACCTGACACTGGCGTAGGCCTATTGACTTTTATCTACTGGTTAGAAGGTGCCCTCTGATTCTATCTGCCTTGACAAAAGTATTGCCTATGATTTTTATCCCCAATTTTCATGTGTGAATTCATGTGCTAAGTGTGTTTGACTACGGTATTTTTCCCACGGTTACGCTTATCTTAAGTAAGACTGAACTGTCATTACTGTCAAAATGTGATCACATATGTGCTCCCGGTAACATCTTCGTTTCACAACACCGGTCTGTGAAATCCAATGTACTTACCTTGAATTGATCTACACAAGGGGAACTGGATGTGTGTAGTGTATTTGAAGTGTGGTTTTATTTTAATAGAAGTGAAGTGTTTTCTGAACAGATGGTTTAAAAATAAATGTACTTATATTTTTTAACCAGAAACCTTGAGTCAGTGTTTGCTTGAGTCACAGTAATTGTAGCCCTTTGTGTACTCTCTACTACTGCTCATTTGCTCTTGAGATAAGTCTGGCTGATCAGCCATTGCTACCACTCGTTCTGTTTAGTACAGGCTTGTACCAAAGGTGAAATTGTATTGCCACTTGTAGTCTTAATTTTTGGTCCCTAAGGGCACTGCCCAGGATTCTGCCTAACAAGGGACACCACAGGTGGGGAGTGAGATGGAGGAGAAAAAAGGGCCCAGTTGTACCTGGGAAGGTCAGTCAGAGAGGAAGGAGGTCAACCAGTCAGAGCCAGGTCCATGATGCCAAAGTTATCACAGAGCCGATTTACAATGGTGCAAGATTGGCCGTATCAAAGGCAGAGGAAAGGTTGAGAAGGATGGGAATGGAAGGAGAGTTGGAATCGAGATTAGAGAGCAAGACTTCATGGGTGTTCAGAAGTGCAGTTTCCGTGGTGCCTGTGGCAGCTCTGAAGCCAGATGGATGGTCATGGAACAACCAACAGATTCAGTGTGGTGGATGAGCTGGGAGATGGCCAGCTTCTCCAAGAGTTTTCCCAGAAGGGGGTAATGGAAAAAGGGTGGTAGTTAGCCAGACAGGATGGGTCAGCAGAAGGCTTTTTGAGGAAAGGGTGCACAAGGGATGCTTGAGGAGAGCGAAAAGGATCCAGTGGCACAGGAGTGATTGCAAAAATCAGCCAAGGCTGGAGCAAGGCAAACAATGTTGTCCTTGATAGTTTTAGAGGAGCACCTGTTTGGATGAGACTTTCATAGAGCGGACTTGTCTAGTAACCTCATCAGGTGATATAAGAGAGAAAGAGGAGAATAGGAGAGGGTGGGAGGGGCCAAGGGAGGCTCGAGAGAGGACGAGGGAGAAGGGAGTGGTGTAGAGGAGAGTGAGGACTGGATGTCCGGAGCTTTAGTGATGAAGTGAGAGGCCAGTGCAGTGCAGAGGGCCAGGAAAGGCAGAGGAGAGATGGAACGGGTTTCTTGCAGAATTCGAAAGGTTCCGCTGTGTTGCTCGTGGCCTCAGAGATGCCGGCTTGGATATAGGCCCTCTTCCTCGAGCAGGTGGAGTCTATATTGTCTTTGGAGCAGGCGGCAGGCCATTTTCTCAGAGGATGGCAGCAAAAGCAGAAACTGACACTCGTTTCATAGGTCGAATGGCGAGAAGGAGACTGGCAGTGCAGGCACTGGCTTAGTATGGGGACCCAGGAGGTCCAGGTGAGAGGACAGGAGTGTACGATCAGACCAGGCGAGAGGAGAGCTGAGAGGGTTGGAGATGGAGATGTCAACAGAAATGAGAGCATCCAAGGTGTCTCCAGCTGAGTGTGTCGGACCAGAGGGAAGAATGGAGAGGGGGAAAGTGTCACAGAGGTTGCAGAAGAGTCCAGAGGCCGCATCAGGGCAGTCAAAGTGAATATTGAAGTCTCTGAGGAGGAGAAGCGTTGAGGTGGAGGCCAGAAGAGCAGAGGTGAGGTCAGACCACTCTGAGAGGAAGAGAGAGCCTGGGCCAGGTGGCCTGTAGATGGTGGCCAGAGTCAGCGAGAGGTTAGGAGAAACACCAAGCCTGCAGAAGAGGCATTCAAAGGAGTAGTAGGACTGCGTGGGTATGATAGTAGCAGGGACCCATTCAGGGAAGTTCAGGGCCACTCCGCCACCAGATCAGTTTGGCCTGGGCTTGGAGAGGATCTTGTAGCCCTTTGGGAGGAGAGAGTCAAAACTTGTAACAGAGCTGGCAGTGAGCCACATCTCAGTGAGAGTGAGGATGTCGAGGTTGAGATATTCAAGGAGGTGGCAGATGTCAGAGGAGTGTTTGACGGCAGAGCAAGAGTTCAGGTTAGCTAAGTGGAGCTGGTTGCCAATTTTGAAGGTCTTCCAAGGAGGGTTACAGGAATGTGGTACACCCATTGGTGGTGACAGAGGGTCCCCTAGGGGAGACAGAAGAAGGAGTGGAAGGATAAGGGAGAACATTGATGAGGGACGGAAGATGCCTATGAAGAAAGAGGAGGTTGGGCTAAGAGCCCTGGACCATGACAGTGCCATTTAGGTAGACATTAATGATGGACATAGAGGAGCGGAAGTATGGCAAGAGTACTTCCCAATGGGTGCCACCATAAATGGGATTGGAAGAGAAAAGGCAGAGCACTGAGATCATATGGGGAATCCAAAGGTCCAGAGAGGGAACAACAAGGAGGATGTTGGTGACAGTCTGCCTGGGAGAAGCATTGGCAAAGGTGCCAGAGATGGGCAGGCCTGGATTGGAGACTAGGAGATTCTTCTTGAACTTTTTCCTTGCAGACTTCTAAAGTGAGATTGGATAGGTAATGGAGCAGCAGTTAAAGAAGACAGGGGGGACTGAAAGCACCATGAAGGGGTAGCGCAGAGAGAAGGAGGGGGGGTGAGGGAGAGAGGGTGAAACTGCAATGCATGAGACCGAGCTGCAACACAAAGCAGAGTAAAGCCTAATTTTCAAATACAAAACAAATGCAAAAACACTCAGATTTGACTTTCCTAGATAGAGTGAGAAGGCCTAATTTTCAAACACAAAGCAAGTGCAAAAACACTCAGATTTGACTTTCCTAGACAGAGGGTGAAGCCTAATGTTCAAACACAAATCAAATGCAAAGACACTAATATTTGACTTTCTTAGATAGAGGGAGAAAGCCTAATTTTCAAACGCGAAGCAAATGCAAAAACACTCAGATTTGACTTTCCTAGATAGAGGGATAAAGCCTAATATTAAACCACAAAGAAAATGTTAAAACACTCAGATTTGACCTTCCTAGATAGAGGGAGAAAGCCCCAGGGTTAACTACGACAATTAACCAGATGTGAATTACATACCACAGTGGAGTGCAGCAAACTGCAAACCTAGCTAATAGAATTAATAAGAGAGGATGGAATGTTAAATAAGGGGCAGCAATGGCTGGTCCCCCTGCCTACACCTTCATTACCTTGTCAGTCGCTGCTGGTTGACGGATGCGCTACAGGCTCCCTAGTGAACACAGGCAAACACAGTTTGTAGCTGCATCAGTGGGAGCTGGCCTTTGCATCAGGGCCCTTTGCCGCAGTGGGCTACACGGGCAGTGGATCTACCCTGCTGTGTTGACTTAAGAAGTAGGGCAGCTCTCTTAATCGGGGGGTGGGCCGGGAGGCGTGAGGGAAGGGAAGGGAACTGGAAGAAGTGAAGTCACAGGCCACGATTCAGTGATTGAAAGTTCAAAAAATACCAACAAAGAATTGCTTTTAAAAATATGAGTGGGAGGTCTGTGGTGGAGATAGACCCACTGCAAGTACATCTTGGAAGGAGAATGCCACGCCGAGCATTGGCGAATGTACCTCAAACCACCAGTGAACATGGGCAGCTCACCGATCAGGAGTCGGGGCAGGATGGGAGGTGGAAGGGAAGGGAACAGGAAGAAGTGAACTCACAGACTGCGATGCAGCGATTGAAAATAAAAAAAGGCCATCAAAGAATCCTTTATAAATATCGGCAGGAGTTTCAAGTACATCCTGGAAGGAGATTGCTATGCCAAGTGTAGGAAAATGTACCGCAAACCACCAGTGAACACATGCAGCTCGCCCAATCAGTGGGCGGGGTGGGAGGTGGGAGGAAAGGGAATGGAACAGGAAGAAGTGAAGTCATAGGCTGCGATGCAGTGATTGAAAGTACAAGAAATCCCAACAAGAATTGCTTTTAAAAATATGAACGGGAGCTCTGTGGTGGAGATGGAAAGTGAGCTTACTGTGCAACACCCTCCTTAGGGGTCGAGACAAGTGGGACCTCAAAGGGAGAGACTTCCTACTTGGGGACAAAGACTCCCGTTCCTGTGAGGAACACCCTGATGGCCTCAAGGTGATGGCATATATGGACTTGTATAATATAATGGAACATTATGAAGGTCATAAACGTAAAGTGAACTTATGCTATCCACAACAGGAAACTAAGACTCTTTAAATCAGTCCCTCCAATGGACTGTGCCAGCAATGCTGAAAAGGGAAGAGATGACAAGGAAGAGAGGGAGCAAGAGAGACAGGCCAGAGAGAGGGCGAGAGAGCGTGAGAAGCAAGAGAAGCCACAAAACATAGAGAACCAGTCCGTCAAGCTCCTCTGCAGACCCAAAGGCACTGGAAGACCAGCGTATGAGAATGGAAGAAACCATAACACGATTGAAGAGAAAGTTTGGTGTTGGCGTGACCACACAGCAATGGTGGTGGCCAGTCCTCCCACAAAACATCGCCTATACCAGTGATGGGTGAAAACCACTCCCGACACAAGATAAGGAAGCAGTTAGATTCGGAAGACAAGAAAGAAACGCACGTGAAGTAGGCAGTGCGACAAGGGAACCGCAGAGCCAAGACGAAGAAGAGTCCAGGACCTAACTAGTGATCTTACCCTTCGGACAAGAAGGTAATACAGGGAATGGGATTACCAGACAGTTAAGAGCGACTCATTATAACACCAAAAAATACTTGTCCCAGTACTAATGTGAAAAGTACTGAAAATAAGCAGAGGAACGAGAACCATATTCATGAAAGGCAAAACCATCACCTCTTTTGTAATGTATGAACAGTAAAGCTAAATGAAATATACAAAGTGGGAGAGGAGTAGAGTTGAAAATGCATTGCCTGCGGGAAAAGGAAAAGTCAGCCTAGGTCCCGAAGATAAGAGAATATAATAAATAAAGACATTTGGGAAACAAACATCCACGAGGCCAGGAAGAGAAATCTCATACATGAAACAGCACTCTGGGAAGAGAGGCTAGAACCTGAAAAGAAAGGAAGAAAGAACTTGTACAAAAGTAAGATTGTTTACATAAAAGGAGAAAGGACAACTATCAGTCCCCTACAAGAGTTACAGAACTTAATCCAGAGGATAACAAGATACTATTTGCATATGGTATATGGAGTGGAAAGCCTTGTGACATGAAACTGCACTCTAAGAAGAGAGCCTAGAACCTGACAAGAGAAAGAGAAGGAATGCATACAAAAATATGATTGTTTTCATAAAAGGAAAAGGGAAACTTTATTGGTCCCCTACAAAAGTTACAGAACTTAATCTGTAGGACAATAACAGACTATTTGTATATGGTTTATTGAGTGGAATGATAGAACATAGAAAGCCCTGTGAAAGAACACAGCAACCAGGAGAAGGGAGTCATTCTCCTGGACTTAGTTACATTCGTGATAGGGTCGAGATCAATTAGATGTGGACAGTGAATGGACTCGCTTTTGGACATTCATCCTGACTGAAGAGCACCTTAGTCAAATTGGCAGGGTACACACGATAGATATAGGCAGACTTAGGCCTTATTTTACTTTAGAATAAATATCATGCTTAAAATGTCTTCGCAGCCTCCCTGTCCTTCTGATCCTCCACACTGTCCACACTGAACACAAGGAAGGAAGTTGCCAGTGAACCAATCCACCCCTCTCATGCAGTGCCTGTTTAGTAGTCTAACTGAGCACAGTAGGAATCCCTGGTGGAATCACTGGGACTTCCACAGCGTCCCCGCAAGACGTAGTGGTGCAGGTGAATGTTACAAAACCTGAAATAGAAAAGAAATCAGTAAGTTAACCTTTACTGCTATTATGAATCCACTTAAGGCAGTATCTTTCTTCTCTGAGCAATTTTATTTGGAAAAATGACATTGGCTATTTAAATTGACATTATTTTCTTGGAAATGAAGGGAAGAACCTATTTCACTTTGAAGAACAGAAAACTCTATTTAGGAATTTCCTTTTATGTAAACTATGGTTTTCATAAATCAAGACGTTTATCAATCCATGAAAATCTGTACACCATGCTCACACACCCAGAGATAATTTGCTTCTGGGAAAACCCATGACAAAAAGAATTGGTTACTGTCAAGAGACTAACATAACCTGTACAATTATAGATTCTAGGGCTTTGGAATGTTTACCAATATTTTTTGGGCCTGTTTATTTCTCCTTTTCAAAATCAGGGATGTCATTTGGAGGTCGCCAGGGGTCACAATTGCAACCCCTGAGGTCTCCCTTGCTACCCCTGTGGTCTCCCTTGCTACCCCATAAAAATAATTTAAATTTTTCTTTTTTTTATTACTTTTTTAAAAAAATGTAAGCTCCTGGGCTTTGGCCAGTGCTGTGGGGCTCTTTGTTTCTGGAGTGGCTGGCTTTCTTGCTCAGGCCTCTTAAAAAAACATAGGGTTCCAAAAGCTTAACACTTTCAGCACTGACCCTAAATAAGAAAGACTTTGAATAACAAATAATGTGTGCTAGACTCATTTAAGGTTTGTTTCAGGCACACTTCAGGGGGTGAGTCGCTGATTTAGTCTGTTCTTAAACACCTGAACTCAACCTTTCATTCTTCTGAGGTCGCTAAATGAGTACCAACACAGATTGGGTGATATTGTATGTATATATGTTCTATTCTCTCCTCATATATCTGACGTCTCTAAGAAGTCACACTACCAGCTGCACCTCCTTAGAGGTATTCTTCCCTTCCTCTCCTTCCCCCAGAAGCTCACTGTCTCCCGAGCCCTGGTTCTCTCGAAGCTGGACTACTGTAACAGTCTCTATCTTAATCTGCCTGCCTCCACTCTCCGCCCTCTGCAACTCATCCAGAACTGCGAGACTTGTCCTTGGCCTCAAGCCCAGGGACCGTATCTCTCCAGGACTGAAATCTCTACACTGGCTCCCAGTGGCTGCGAGGATTAAGTTCAAAACCCTCTGCATTGTCCACAAGGCCTTCTGGGGCCTGGGGCCTAAATACCTGCAACTCTCTCTTCCTAAATATCTTCCTTCCCAAGCCCTTCGCTCATCCGTCTCCAACTCCCTCAGGGTCAGCCGCTTCTCGAAGCAACGAGCTGGGGGTAGATCTCTCTCCGCGGCAGGAGCCTCCCTCTGGAACAGCCTTCCTGCCTCCCTGAAACTTGGGGAGAACCATCTCCGGTTCCGGAAGCACCTCAAAACCTTCCTCTTTGCTTCTGCTTTCTCTCTCCCTCTCCCCTGCTAATTCTTCACAAAATTCTGCACTGAATCTGAAACTTGGCCACTCTCACCGACCTCGGTCCTGGGCCCAGCCACTCTCCACTTGCACTGCCTCCCTGGCAACCCCTGCACTGCGGGACTGTTCTCTGTATCCCTACAGCCCCCCCTTCCCAGCACTTGTCTGCACTTACCTTGCACTTGCCACCAGCTGGCCCTATTTATTTATTTATCTATTTATTTCTATTCTACTTACCTTGTACTGCACTTTTCCCTTCCCCCTACCCCTGCACTTGCGCGGTCTGAATGATACCTGGCCTAGTAGGATCGTTGTCTGTCCTCCCCCTGCTCCCCCCTCCCTGCCTCGTCGCGCCTTGAAACACTTGTGTATAGGCGCGTTACAAATGCCTTATCATATCATATCATATCATATGTAAAGCTCTTAAGCGTAAGTGCTATATAATAACACATCATTATCATTTGGCCTTGGACGTCTGCTTGCATTCACAGTAATTTGGTAATATGGGCCTATACACACTCATATTAGCGATACATATGGTGATCCATTCTTGTATGAAATGTATCTCACATTACATTGATATCGTAACCATATTTTTCATGGTGTACTTAGGAACAGTGCTATGTGATGCCACTTCCTGTTTTGTCAAGGAGTGAAAGGTTGTGTCCCCTTGCTTCCTCTGATGTCACTTTGGGGTGGGTTCAAATGACATCACATCCTGTGATGTCAGAGGTGAAGGGTCGTGTGCTGTTACTTCCTACCCCTGGCATTTTCGTGAAATGATGTCCCTGGACTCACCATGTAATGGTTCAGGGTTATAATCCTGACTTCATTCAAACATATGCTGCCTATACGTCCAGAAATGTGGAGACACAGGACTTCAACACTGGATTTTACAAGAGAGAGCAGTTGGCTCTCACCTGAGATCCAAAACTACTGTGCCAAAGCTACTAACACCAACTCAAAGCGAGCCAGACGAGGCGAAACTAGGGGAGGTTAGGGGCCTGGGGTGCCACGTTAGGGATTGTGTCCTTCACACACTCGAGGGATTACGTTTGAAACAAACAAGTGAACCACAAAGGGAAGTCGAAATCAAAAAAGGAAGGGGCGTTAATGCAAAGGAGCGCAAGACTTTTTGCACTGAACATATATTCAATTTACGATTATTTAATCTTTTAATTTAAAAACAAACCCTTGGAGAGCTTCTTCTGCAGAAACAGTGCTCTGTGCTCTGAGTCAGCTGTAATTCGCTAATTAGCGATGCAACTCATTTATAAAGCAATCATGTGAGAGTGTATGTGTGTTCCTTCTCATGATGGATGGCAGGGTATGGAGTTTCTCTGTAATCGGTTTACTCGTGTAGAAACAGGAAGGAGTTCTGACAAACACACATGCAGAATGCTCTCTGCTCCTGTGTGGTAGGTAACAAATAAGTAGTTTGCCTCTTCGGAAACATACATTTTTATGTTGCTTTTAGAGGTGGGGTTCAGACGTGCACTAATGCATGTCGAAAATTAACTGAATGCGTGTCTGTTCTTTTTTATACCATCATCTGCAAATTCCAGGAAACAGATGACATAAAATGTCTTTTCACTCGGAGCACAGCCATCAGTCTCCCACTCCTCTATAGTGGTCGTCATGCCTCACAGAACCCCATCCCATTTCCAATTTCCCTTGAACCAGTGAAAACACGTGTTGATTCTGAACAATGTTCAAGTACAATCACGTATGTGATTGATAAACTGAAGAACCTATAGCAAAAACAAAACTCTACAGGAAATTCACTTTGTTCTCACTTTAACTTCTTCTATGGCAGTTCTATGACGTGCTTTGACACGCACAAAGCAGTGGATCATGTGATCCTATCGGTCAGTTCAAGAGGGATTACCCTGAAATGCCCTCTTCACCTTCTCGCGTTTTGTTCTCTCGTATTCTGAGACGTTTTGTTCTCTCGTATTCTGAGAAGGTGGTGGCGGCCATTATTGGGTCCCCCATATAGAGGTCCTGCAAGGTGCAGTGAACAGTAACTAAAAGAAGTGATACTGGATGGAGTGTGTGAGACTTTCCCCTCTTCACGAGTTGACCATTTTTATTTACTTTTATTTTATTTATTTGGAATTTGTATAGCACACCCAGCCTGGAGGCATCTGAGCGCTGTTCTTGACTGAGGAAAAAACATTGTGGTTACAAGGTTACGGTTACAAGGTTATGCTCGTGAAACTTTGTAAAAAGAAATGATACAATAGTTACATGGTTACAAAGTTACATATATACATGTGGAGGAGCCTTACAGACTCCCAGTTAGCTAGCATTGTTGGTTATAGTTGTTAGAGGGGTGCTGACTCAGGGAGTTATTTTAGAAGCTCCTGCGAGAAGAGCCAAGTTTTCAGATGCTTGTGGAAGGTTCAGCAGAAGGCTTCAGACCTTAGTGTAATAGGTAAGGTGTTCCAATGTTTAGCAGCTACCCCAGGGAAGCTACCGCTGAAGCTTAAAACGGGGTATGCAGAGTAGGTGCCAGTAAACTGTGCGTGTGGGCCAATTGGATTGTTTTGTGGTGAATTTCTCTGTCAGATATTTAGGGGCAGACTTATGTAGGCATTTGTGGGTCATAGAGAGTGTTTTGAACAGTAACCATGGGTTACTGAAGGATGTAGTCATGATTATGTGTGACTGTGAGGCATTGTGTGTGCTGCTCAGCATGACGACCTAGCTCTGTGCACCACAAGGAGGGAGCTTTGTTGGCTCTAGCACTGTTGTGACTCTCACTTATCCTGTCGAATTGAGGACCACTCTGTGTAAGGAAGGAAGTTAACGAGTTGCTTATTTCTGATGTACCTGCGTTATTAGAGTGAAAACAAGGATGATGTGTATTACCATAGCAGCATCTCCAATGGCAAGGTTCCTTGGCAGTTACTTGTAAGGGTTTGATTGGTCCCATATTACGGCCCAAAAGAAAGGGTACCAGTTTTGCGGGATATGCTGAAGCGGCATCCAGAAGGGCTCTCAGCCACTGAGAAGTACCATAGACTGTGGCGGACATACAACCTTTGTTTTCCATGGATTTGTGGAGGCACAGTGCACTAGACGTCTCTTGTGAACACCATTGCTCATGGGACAGTCATGGAGTGGAGTGCAAGTCATACCATACAGTGTGAGCACAGCAGGAGTGCACAGGAGCATGTGCAGCAATGGAGCAACATATGTGTGGTAACACAGCCCAACACAGCCCTGGAGACTGTAGCCCACACATCCATGAAGCTTAATTTGAAAATGTGATATTTGCACTTTGTATGGTATTACTAGGCAACAGCTCTGGTGGCATTGCGCTTTGTTGTACTTTTGTGCTAGTGTGGGTTGCTAAGATGGGAGCTTGACCCTTGAGTTAGCTTGAGTTAGTTAGCACAGCCTGGCATTAGCTAGAGTTTTTGTATTATTTGTTTTGTGAGGTGTGCTTCAGTCACAGCAATTCTACCACACATGTGAGCCATTCATCTCGGAATCAAACCTTCAGCGGTGGCCTGTCTCTAGGTGCAAGCCACGAGCTGTTGGCAAGTTCGGAATTTGCATATATTGAGTAGGGATGAGAAATTCCTGAAAATAGATCTGCAAAATGTTCCTAGGTCAACGATCCAAATGTTTGGCTGGTCACTTTTGGGGTTGACAACCAGAACACATCACTGCTCCCCAAAGCCTCCCTTCTCCACACCCAGCACCAAAATAATGATTTTTTCTACTTTCAGATGAAGAACCCTCGAAATGCCCTTATGCCTTGAATGGCACTGCGTCATGGTACAGGGTACGATGAGGAATAGCTGAAGCCTACCCTCACTCGTATGGTCCTAATTCTTACTGATGGGTGACCTTAAACATTTCCCAACAAAACTCGTGAAACGTTCGAAAGTATTATGGCACTTAAAGCACCCAGATTGTGTGTGGTCAGGCTTGGTTAGAACTAGTTTACCCACCCCTAATGTTCACATACACTTCGGCAGACTGTACAGTGCCCCACCTCCTACTAGTTTGTTTGTTGACCTGTGTCTGGGAAGCCAGCTGTTCCAGTGCTACAAACTAGTGCTGGTGTGTATGATGCCTGAAGGCGGTGAGTGATACACTAATAAACAAAATAAAGCTGCTTTGCTGTGCAGTTTGGGTGCAGAAGGTCTGAAGGCGTTTAGATGTTTCCCAGAAGTAGATGTTCCAGAGGATTGGTTGAAGAACTGGGATCATTTTGATCTGCCCTATAGAAGACGAAGAAACATTTTGGTGTGTAGTACTGGAACATTACACATGTCTCGCTGTCAGTAGATAACTAAGTGACTTCACTTCGTGCCCTCATAGCAACGTGCTGAGTTAAGGTGAAAGCACGTAACACCACTATTCAAGAAACGGCTCGAACAGCCAGGTGTCCACCTTTGCAGGACTGTGGACATTGCTCATTCAGATGAAATGTAGCTGTGCCAAGATAATGAATAAACATTTCAGAGAGGACTAGGGCGGGGTTGGGGTGTAAGTTGTACAAAAGTTTTAAAATCTTGAGATAAGAAAGGGTTAAAAACACATTACGAGTGGGTCCAGCATGAGTGAAGATATAGTCAAATGTGTGTTTATGCATTTTTGGAGGGGGTACTACACAAGAGATTGTCTTGCCAACAGAGTAGAATGCAGAAAATGTGGACGAAAAGGCATTTCACTTGAGTAGTTCTAAATTTTGACAGGGGGCCTGCCCCCATTTCTGATCTTAGCCCAGCCCCCTTTCCCACGCCCCACCCCTTTGATATCAAGTTGATATACAGTGGATATACATTTTATATCAAATTGGTAAGAACCCCAAAATGTTCATTGCCCCCAACATTTTTATATCATTTTATATAAAATGTACATACATTTTAATATAAAATGTGTATATAAAATGTAATAAACATTTGTATATACAATATTTATAGATTTTTAATATAATTTTTGATATAAAATGTTATATACATTTTGATATAAAATTAATATACATGTTGATATGAAATTCAGTATAATTATATATCGATTCAATTGCCCCCCAAAAAGAATTATCGCCCCCAACATTTTTGATATAAGTTTTATATAAAATCCATATCAATGTTGTATTAACTGGATATAAAATCTGTATATAGTATAGATGATGTCATGGAATTCCAAACGTTTGACAATGTCTAAAAATAACCCTAGACAGTTCAGTACACTGCATCACCTAGTAACATCAAACTTTGATATACGTTTTAAAAAGGGTGCCGACATGGCATCCCCAGACCTTTTGATGGCAGCCAAAATAACCCTATTTGAATTTGTTTTATAGGCAAAGTGAGTTTTCCCAGTGTCACTACAAAAGACCAAAACTATTGTCTTGGGCAATGCGTGTTTCTTTTAAATTAACACAATGCATAGCCTTGAGGGAAAGTTCTGTTGAAGAGGCACCAACCTGTTTTATGATAAATGGATGATTCTACACCAGTCCGCAACAGCCTTCAGAAGTCCCGCTGTTTCAATGCGGCCAGCACCTTTGACACCGCTGCACTGCAGCAGACAAATACAAAAGACTTAATTGTGGGTGCAGTGAAGATAAGCAGGGGTTGCTGTAGGGAGGGTGTTCTGGCTCTGCGAAGTTTAGGGATCAGCTGATGCAATACAGTGACTCTTGGTCTTTGGTATGACAGGAATTCCATTGACTCACGCTGGCATTTTGGCATTCTGTAAACCTCACAGGGATGGAGGGCTATTTTCAGCTTCCGATAGAATGATGGGGTGATATGAAAGAGACAGGAAGCAGCAGCCCGGCGGAACCCAGGCTAATTTTAGATTCTTCTACAGTATCACAGGAAGCCAGAGGGCATTTTTTCTACAAAGTAAGCAGCAGGAAACCTGGGTAGATGCATCTTGCCTCTGTGACCAGGAAGCTGTAGGGGAGGGGTGTGGGTTCCGTGTCTTTAACCCTTAAAAGGTTCACCTCTGACCAGTGCAAGGCCATCTCATGGGAAAACAGGTGGGTTTTTACCTGGAGTTGAAATTTCTGACAGCTCCAGCCATCATTGGCAAATACCCTGTGTGGATAGTCAAAGGTGTTTATTGAGATTTTGCCAACACATGTTTTGATCTTAGAGATCATTTTCAAGGCTAATCATAATCATTAATTACATTTTACCAATTTGTAACATTATGTGTTATCCCAAGTGTGTGCACAATGGCATGTGCGATAAAGTTATTACATGCAGGCAACCGACAGGTTGGTTCAATACGGTAACTGCACAGGTGCATCAAGGTAGTATAGTAACAGTTAAGATGGATCAGGGCAAAACAGGGAGGGAGAAGGAGGAAAAGGGAAGAGGCAGACACAGAATTAAGTGCTATAATTATTTCTGCAAAGGGAATGCGGTGGTTCGGTGAAAGGGCGTACCAGGAAGGAATTGGTTAACTTGGTGATATCTACACATAGTCAAGAGGGGGAGGCCCCTGTCACAACGACACTGTGTTGACATCATGCTGCAGCACAGACCTGGCATTTGTAATTGGATGGACAATGCATGTCGCCCTCACTGCTAGACCCCCATACTTAACAGGATACCGTATGACAGCGCCACTTATTCACCCTACTAGGACACATTCCAAAACACACAGGTTCCTTCACTTAGCTTGCACTATCTTCACCACACCCTGACTCCTTACCTGACACATTGTCATGTAGTAAATGAGTCAACATTTCTGGACTTGCTCAATCCTTACAGTCCTATTCCCACTTGTCCCACACAAGCTCTACCTTCACCTTGAACTGTGGATCACCCACCAGATATAGTGACAGGAGCCTCCCCCTCTTGACCATGAGAAGATATCCCCAAGTTAACCAGGATCTACGTGATCCAACCGCGGCTGATTTTCCTGCGGCCGAAAATTGTGCATGATAAATGTGCGAACCACAAAAGGGTCACATATTTCCAATGCAAACACACGTACACAACCCCTACATACCAATACCCCCACCCACACCCATGACACACACCCCACCCACACCCTCAACACCCCCCCACACATGCCCCCAACATAAACATACCCCACTTACCTTTTTTTTATTTTTTTTTATTCAAACTGATGTTTATAGTTTTACAACTTTCTTTTCATTACATATTCCACATACAAATTTTCACATTTTTTCATATACTTTTCCACGTAAATTTTTCTAAACATAAAATTTTTTTAGAATTGTCCCTATAAACAACAAAATTAAAAAACACTTAAAATACATTTTGTAATGCAGTAAGGGTTGTCATGTTATGATTTTCACCCCTTTCTTACACTTCCACATTTTCATTTACACAGATCAACCCCGTATATATGATCCCATTAACAATTTTCACAATCACAGTATCAATTTGATATTATCTACTTTGATGGAACATTTTTGCATAGGTACAACAAAGTATATCTGCCCACATTTCAGCATGGTCATGGTTTCATAATTTAATTCCATTAGAATTGAACACAAAATGTCTTACTTAGCAGGCAGTTTGTTTTTCTAGGTCAACATTCAGCATAGCGAAAAAACGTGTAAGCCGTAATATTGCTTTTGTAGTCGTGCCCCACATACATGCCATCCAAAGCCATTCCCTTGATTCCGAAGAATCACACGTATTTTCAAGATTAAATAGTTCTTTCCATTGCACTTCAAAGTAGATGCATTAGAAGGTCTAGTGTTTTAGTGTTTCATGCAAGTTTATCACCTTACATCATCCACAGGTGTTTATGACCAAGGTTGCCGAGTTTTGTTTCCAATTTATTGTTTTTTCTAAGGTTCGCATTTGATTGAGTTTAAATCTTAAATACATGTCCCGGGCCATTGGACAAGGAAATTGCTGTAGATATGGCTTATGAGGAGCACAAGATGTTGCAAATTTGGCAGCTTCCCTGTAGGACTTGAGTTCTTCCATAGCATTTAATGTTCCACACCAGTCATACGCAAAAAGGCGGATCTTGACATGCGCCTGGAGAAATTCGAGATCAGCAGGAGTCAGTGTCATCTCATCTAAGAGAAATTCCATTTTTCAAGAAAATGTTTTAATCGATGGGGGGTTGAGATCATTAATCATCCTCCCCACATCCTCATACAAGGAATTTTGAAGCGGAAATAACATTTTTGCGAAGTTTGTTAATTGGCACCAATTATAGCGGGCAGACAATGATGTCAGTCCTAGTTCTTGTCTTAGCACCCATTTGGTAGCGAGTTTGCCAGACGCAACACATCTTTCCAAATAAGACCCTGTAATTGATCAAGGAAGTGATCTATGTTCGCCAAACACATGTCAAGAGCATACAATAATATTGCCTCGACTTTGAGGGTGTAGAAATCAAACAGTGGAATCAAGGAAAACTTGCAGTATTTAACTAATATCATACGCTTTTGTGTTGTGAGAGTTTTTGCCTTTTGATTCAGTATGTTCTTCCAAGTTGAAATTGCGTTTGAATCCGATATCAGATAACCCAAGTATCAAATTGTGGGTGTCTGTGGAATAGAAGTCATACCGATGCTCCACAGACGTGGGCGTAAGCGTTTTTTAAAATTCTTGAACAAGAAGATGTTAGATTTGCCTGCATTGAAGTGTAAATTGTGATCTACGCAGTATTCAGCAAACAGGGATAGCTTTGTTTGCAAACCTGACGGTGTTCGATCAAATATAACTATGTCATCCGCAAATGCGAGCCACTGGATTTTTAGGTGGCTTAATCGTGCAGGATAGCAAATTTGTTGAATCCAGATATCGTTTATGCTGCAGAGATATAGGTTGAACAAGGTGGCGGCCAGGTTGCAACCCTGTTTGACTCCTAGTGCAATCGGTATGGGACCTGTAGTGGCTCCGGCTTGATTGACCCTAATGAAATACACTGTGTTGGTATGGAGTTTTGCAATTAGGAATGTGAGATGACCTGGAACACCCATCGCAACCATTTTTGCCAAAGCAGACCCCGCACTACACAGTCAAAGGCGGCGGTTAAGTCCACCGAGGCCATATATAATGGCCCTGTATCTGGGGATTTTGTTTTTTCAAGTAAGTGGGCCATCAGTGTTGCGTTAAGAGAAGTTCCCATCCGTGATCTGAATCCAATCTGAAAGCGAGACAAGATGTTATTATTTTTCAAAAATGCTTGGAGATCCCGTAAAAGTAAGATGGCAAAAACTTTGGCTGACGCATCTATCAACGCGGTAGGCCGGTAGTTTACGGGATTACTCCTTTCCCCCTTTTTGTAAATGGGTACTATAATTGAACCCAACCATGAGGGTGGAATGATTAGAGTTGTTAGCACATTGTCAAACTGGGCTTTCAAAAGTTTAGCCCAAAGTGTTAGATGTCGTTTCAGCACACAGGGAGGAATGCCATCCGGCCCAGCTGCTTTTGAGTAGTTAAGTGCGTTTATTGCACACTCGATGTCTTGGAGTGACCATGGAATTATTGGCAACTGTGGAGGGGGTGGTTGGATTGCATTGGTAATAGAGAAGCAAGATGTAATTGCAAATTTGTTCTCATAGGATTTGGCCCATATCTCAGCGGTAATCGTAGAAGCCTGGTTCATGGAAAATGTACTTGAATCGGACCTCAGAATTTCCCAAGTCGATTGCCGGTCGTTGCGACATAGAGACTCTATAATCTTTTGATTATCAGAATTATATATGCATCATCTTATGTTTTTACCTTTATTCCGATAACTATTAGAGATCGCTCTTTTCATCTTCTCATAATCACCTGATGTACAAGAGGTTATTCTTTTTAACGTACGTATTTCAGCATTTTTAATGCGTTTAGCTATGAGGAATTCAGGACAGCCATTCGACTGATTTTTAGTGTTTATGTTCTTTGTTTCATTTTGAATCATAGCCATAGTTTGCTTTATCATCTCCAGATATTTGGCTGGTTCTATGGAAATTGGTTGATACATTCGAGAGCTGCCCTGAAGCCCATCAAGCCAGTTATCAATGAGGGCGTTGATTCGGTCACATAGGCGATTGGTCCATCTAAGTGAGCGATCATTTTCCAAAAATCTCTGATTGGGATCATGATCTAAAACAACTGCATTGGTATATATAGTCAGCAGGATTAACATATGATCCCCACATTCAGGATCTATAATTAATATGTGGTTGGAGCAATCTTGATTGCTCAATGAAATAGCAAAATGGTCTATGCAGGATCTGAGTACCCCTCTCTTCCAGGTATACCCTATTCCTGAATTTTGAATTGGGAGAAATGTTATATTCCAGAGTGCTAAGTGCCGGTTCCACATATGGCCCCTACCATGTGATGAAAAGACACTCTCACCGTTCATGTTAGTGAGAGGTTGCTTCCAGCATTCCGCATTAAAGTCTCCACCGATTATTATACGACAAGCTGCATATTTGGTGAGTACTTTGTCTAAGAGTGTGTCTAAAAGCTCAAATGCAGTGTCAATTTTCAAACTTGTGGGATTATGGTATAAAGATACACATAAATAATAATCCGTGGATGAAGGTTGTAATGATAAAACAACAGCCACATACAGTGAAGATTTATAGACTTCATGTGTGATCGAATGCAGTTGTGTATTTATACAAATGGCAATTCTGCCATGAGGGCGACCACTTTGACCACGCTCGGCCGGCATTTGATGGACAAGGAACCCAGGCAGCGTGATGTCTTGTGTTGCCATGGTTTCTTGGCAAAATAGTAAGTCGCAGTTTGTGACATCAAGCTTCTTATTGAACCATGAAAAAAGATTTGTAAAACCACATGAATTCCATGAAAGAATGGAAATCATGTGTCGTTTATTAGGTGGGGATGTTGTCCATGGCAGAGTTCATTGTAGAAGCCAGAGAGGTCAGCCATGACCAATCCTTACTGGCGTTTGAAAGGGAGACCAGCTGACTTATTACTATGGGTTGTATTCCGCCATGATCCTTAGGGGCAGCTACAGTTAGTGTTGTTTGATCAGGTTGGCAGAGTGGTGTTTCATTAAACGCAATAGCCTCATCAAGAATTTCAAATGGCGTTGGCAGGAGCCCGATCATTTGCAATTCCCGCCTATGTAACCATATGAGGTCAGAAATGATGGTGGTTTGTACTTTGCAAACCATTTGATAATTTTGGGTTTGAGGAAGAGTAATCCATTCTATGTCATCCGAATGGAGCGTCCTAAGTGCTGGAATTTGCCTAAAGGCCTTCATCAGGGCTGAACGATTTAATCGTTTATTACCGTAAATGTCCAGATCGGACTCCCAACCGAATGTGGTAGGAAACGGTGTGTTAGCTTTCTTTCTTGGCTTTTCCAAACATACAGGTTTATTGGAGTTCCTCTCAGCTGAGAGCCCAGCCATTTGAGAAGGATGCCACATTGTTGCATCGTCAGAGTGAACAATATCTGGATCGCTTCCCAAGGGTGAGTTTGATGGCGAACTGCCTGTAGGTTTATTTTGCTGCGGCTTTGTAGTTTGTGACTCTTCATAATTTGATAGAGTTTGACTTACTACTTTCCTTGCTTGTGTAGCTTTGCTAGCTATTGGCTTAAAGAAAGCTGATAGTTGGGTTTGGGCAATATTTGGTGTTTTATCATATGGCACTGGAGGTTGGGCCCTATTGCTTCTTTGCAATTTGTCACATTTTTCTTTCCTTTATGGTGTGCAGATGGCGGGACTATACCACTAATTCGAGAGGGAAGGAGACAATATTTTTTGGTTTCAAGTGACGAGCCTTGTTCAATTACTGGGACTGACTCTTTGTCTACCTGTTCTGAACTGCCCATTTGGGCAGAGTCAGTATTTCTTTTTTTTTTCGTTTTTGTTTTTTTTGTTTGTTATTGGGGTTTGGGATTTTGCCACAGGCAAAGGTAGTTGTCTGTCCGCCTTCCTTTTTATCGCTCTAAGAAAAAGGCGCTTTTCTTTACGGGAGGTGAAAACATGCCCAGCATTGACTGAATTTCCATTCATGCCCTTTCCTTTTCCATCCGGAGCAGTTGGATCGCTCTTGTGCTCCGTGAAATGGTTGGTCAAAGCTGATGGATCTGGGTGGAATATCTGTTCTATCTCCGACTCCTCCTGAACCTCCTCACGCTCAATGGGGCATTCAATAGGATTCTTTTGAGCAAAGAATAGTATTTGATCGATCTTTTCTGTATTAGTGTTAACCATTTGGCATAATTTAGCGCGAGTAAAAATGTGGTGATGAGAGGTAACCAGGGGAGCAGCAACCGTTTGGGCAAAGGATTGCGCAAATGAATAGGTGTTAGGTTGAGTTACTGGCCGCAATACAGTAAGAGACGCCTGTTTTTTCAATTCAGTTTGGGTGGCTGTGCTCACTAAATCTGCCCTTACTGCATTAACAATAGATCGAATCCGCAAAGATGAAGCCTTCCAATTTATTAAGTTTGAATAATATTTGATTGAGTGATGACTTGCAGTCCCGGAGTTCATAATGGGTGTAATCGTGTCCTTTATCAAGTAGATTTAAAATACGTGTTAGGACAGGATATGAAGCCTCTAAGGAAATCAAGTCATCTGAAGGATCCAGCAAATGAAAGCCCAGTGGGGGGACAGAGGGCTTGGGAGTAGGAGAAGAGGCTACACCATCAGCCGGGACCATTGGATCAGTTTTGGGTGAGGAGGGTAGCTCTTTAGGCATATCTGTTGATGAAGTGGGGTTGTGATAATTCATAGAACTTGTGGAAATGTTGGAGATGTCTAACATCACACTTTCCTTACAATCCAAATGTACATCAGCTTTTTTGAAACTAGGCAAAGTGACTGGAGTTGAGGGACCGTTCGACAAGCTAACACGTTTTTTAAGGACAGCAAGGACTGCCGGGGCAAGAATTGAATTGTCGGAGGGTGAAGTATTCAATAGATCAGGAGTAAACTCCACAATAGAAGATGGCTCATCCATTGTCATGCTCAAAAAACTCTTCCGGTTAGAGGACGGACATATCAAGTCACCCCTTTTAGGGGCAATTGGTTGTTTGGGTGGGGCTGACATTGCTAACTCTGCCTGGGATCATGCATATGCGAATGCAACTTCATGGCAAATTGTATCATTTGCCAAAGCAGAATTCCAGGCGGGTGTAATGGTTCGCTCACCCTGAGTTTGCTTCATATTTGCAATCTCAACAATTGGAGAGAGATTTGATGTAGCTTTTTTTGTTTTTTTAGATTTTTAGAATGTTTATTTTTAGCCACGAATTTCGTAGGGGGGCAACCACTGCGTAGCGAATAAACCATTGGGACTAACCATGGGAATCCCGCTCACCTTCAAGGGTGGTTCCGTGTTAGGGGAATTCTTTTGAATAGTAATTGGTTGTCTCCAATGGTAGACAGTTTGTACCACAGGACAATTTATCTGAACCTCGTCAATATTCAGTTTTCTACGCCTGCTTTAGTTGTGTCACGATCTCGGCAGCATCAGAATTAAATAATTGCTCAATTAAACAAGTCAAGGCAATACATACGGTATTCTGGACCGCACCCCAGTGCGGGATAGCGAGTTGACCAAGCAGAGATACACTGTTTCCTGTGGTTCAAAACAAAGGACCGACCCAAAAGTCAAAAAAGAAAGAAGCAATTCATTATTCTACAATAACGGTAGAAAGCCAACCACCCCAAAACTGTTGTAGACTGACTACAGTTAATAGTCACTGTTTTAAGCCCTTCAGCGCACCCAGCGCCCCGCGCACCGTGAACAGTTAACAGTACTTCACTGTACTTCCACGATGTGCGCGCGCGGGAGCGCTGGGTGCACGTGATTTGTTTCAGCCAGGGGGGGCGTCACCACACCAGGGGGCGGGGCAGCATTCCAGGACACACCTTCAAGAAAAAAACACACTTGAAGTGTGTTTTATTTAGATAAGGAAGTGACCAAGCACAACGTGAACACAACGTTTAAAGTTCACTAACACAACGTCATACGTGCAGCGTGCAAAACTTTGCATAACCCTCATAAATCCTAGGGTATTATTTAACTTTAAACAGGAAGACAGTCACCTTTGTTTCCTGTGTGAGAGGCCAGGCATCAAGTGCATCCAAAAAAGACGTCCTGACGGCTCCGTTTACTTTCGTGGGTAGTGAAACTCAGGATGGTCTGACAAGAACACAGCCGCTCCCAAAGGAGCTCCAGCAGCATGTGTCGCCAGTTAACAGTACTTCACTATACTTCCACGATGTGCACGCGCGGGTGCGCTGGGTGCGCGTGATTTGTTTCAACCAGGGGGGGCATCACCACGCCAGGGGGCGGGGCAGCGTTCCAAGACACACCTTCAAGAAAAAAACACACTTGAAGTGTGTTTTATTTAGATAAGGAAGTGACCAAGCACAACGTGAACACAACGTTTAAAGTTCACTAACACAACGTGATACGTGCAGCGTGCACAACGTTGCATAACCCTCGCAAGTCCTAGGGTATTATTTAACTTTAAACAGGAAGACAGTCACCTTTGTTTCCTGTGTGAGAGGCCAGGCATCAAGTGCATCCAAAAAAGACATCCTGACGCCTCTGTTTACTTTTGTGGGTAGTGAAACTCAGGATGGTCTGACAAGAACACAGCCGTTCCAAAGGAGTTCCAGCAGCATGCATCGCCAGTTAACAGTACTTCACTGTACTTCCACGACGTGCGCGCGCAGGTGCGCTGGGTGTGCGTGATTTGTTTCAGCCAGGGGGGGCGTCACCACGCCAGGGGGCGGGGCAGCGTTCCAGGACACACCTTTGTTTCCTGTGTGAGAGGCCAGGCATCAAGTGCATCCAAAAAAGCCGTCCTGACGGCTCCTTTTACTTTCGTGGGTAGTGAAACTCAGGATGGTCTGACAAGAACACAGCCGCTTCCAAAGGAGCTCCAGCAGCATGCGTCGCCAGTTAACAGTACTTCCCTGTACTTCCACGACTTACCTTTTTCTTCACGCTGAGTCCCTGCGGCGCCAGTTCCCTTTCACTTCCGTGATCGGGAACCGGCGCCGCAAGGTACTTTGCTTTTTTTTTTTAACGGGGGCTTCACGGTTTTCCCCCGCAACCCCTGCTCACTATACTCAAAGGTATAGTGAGTGGGGTGTTGCGGGGGACACCCCCGCAGCCCCTGTTTTTTAATACTTTTTTTCGGGTGTGCTGTGGAGGTGTCCCCCGGAACACCCCCCTCCCTATACTCAAAAGTATAGTGAGCGGGCTGTTCCAGGGGACACCCCCGCAGCCCCCACAGTCTTTTTTTTGTTGTTAATATTTACCTACAATGCTACCACCAAAGATTTGAACTTTTGGTGTTCGAATCTTTGGTGGTAGCATTTTTTGGACTTTTTGTACATGCAACCTTTTGGATACGGTCAAATCGTACAATACCAGTTAACCATAACTTTCCTGGTAAGCCCTTTCAGCCAACCATTGCATTCTATTTGCAGAAATAATTATAGTAACCTAATTCCGTGTCTGCCTCTTCCCTTTTCCTCCTTCTCCCTCCCAGTTTTGCCATTTTCCATATTAACTGTTACCATACTACCTTGAGGTACCTCTGCACTTACTCACCGTATTGAACCAACCTGTCTGTTATCTGGATGTAATAACTTTATTGCACACTGGTGAAATGTAATTAATGATTATGATTAGCCTTGAAAATGACCCCTAAGGTCGAAACACGTGTCGGCTAAATCTCAATGAACACCTTAGAATAATCAAAAATACAAATTTTGCAAGCTTTATTAGGGAGAATGTTTCTCTTTGCAATTTGAAGTGTGCAGCCCGAATGATGTGACAGGTCTAACATCAAAACATCCAATCATTAACAATGGCCAGTGAGGCACTGTCCCTAATAGATCGCATCCACATGCAGCAAGACATCAAGCAATTTCACAAATAAGTGCAGTGGTCCCGCAGTTCTACTGCTCCCAATCACCAATCTAAACTCTGTGTGGAGGCTCATGCTGGGTGACCAATTGAGTGGAGCTACTGGGCAGGACTTGTTAGAAATCTGGGCTATCTGTAGTTAACTGGATCCTTGTCCAGGGGGCTGTTACTCCTTACAGGGAACTGATTGAAAGCCAGTGGTGTGTTTACTAATCAGATAACAGCTGACTTCAAGACCCTGGCTAAGCTGAAGGTGAGCTGCTTTTCGATTTTCAAACTAAACATGTATATGATTTGGGGATATTCTAAGACCTATTTTGCGCTCTATGGCAGTTCTGTATTTTTTTTTAAATGTAGCATTTCAAAGCATCCTATATAGATATGTGCTCTAGCACCTTGAAGCGCCTCTTATGCTAGATGGAATTACAAATAAAGATCTCAGACCAAATGACCGGACAGACTCAAGCAATATGGCTACTTTATTCCCATTTAATAAAGCAGGGAGCACTGACAGGCATTGGACTGATGCATTCACACTCACACATTAGCTTGACTACACAGAGCTCTTATACCCCAATATGCGTCATCTATTATGTCATCCTCCATGGCAAAGCATAAAACCTATCGAAGGAAGGGATTGGTTAGGGAAACATATATACATATATACTATGTAAGTACTAACAATATTACTGGATGCCCCTTATGTTACGTTATGATTGCTTATAGAGCGCACGGTCGCCTAAAGGCATCATGGTGCTGGGGGGAGAGGGGCACATCCCTACAGGCAGTCACCAGTTAACTGAAAAGAAAAGTTTTCAAGGCCTTCCTGAAGGCCAGATGGTTATGAATCTTTTTCATTTTAACTTTTAACAGGAAGCTTGTTCCATAACTGTGCTGCAGTCACAGAAAAAGCATGTCTGCCAAGGCGGGAGCGGCGAAAAGATGGAACACAAAGCAGGTTAGCTGACTCAGATCTCAGAGGACGTCTAGGAAGGTAACAAGAAAATTTGACACACACATATTCGGCTCCTACACCATGGAGTGCCCAATGCACAATACAAAGTGCCTTAAATTCAATACGTTGTGGCACTGGCAGCCAATGCAGGCAACGCAGGACTGGAGAGGTATGGGCACCATAGGGTGATCCCATTGCCACCCGAGCAGCAAAGTTCTTAATGGCACTGTAATCGATGGATCAGCCCCTTTGGCTGTGCAAGATACAGAGAATTACAATAATCCAGTCGACTAGCAACCATTGCGGATACAACCGGTGGCCGCAATGCTGAAGTTATAAGATATAGAATTTGTCGTAGGATGTTCAGATTGAAGAACCCAGTCTTACAGACTGAGGATATCTGGGCTTCCATCGAGAGAGTAGCTGTCATAATAACTCCCAGATTCTTTACTTTCACTTTAGGGACAGGAAGGCATCCCAAGGAGGAAGGCCAGAAGGATGAAATCCAAAGAGAGGGGTCCGGAGGGGAACCCACCCCCAACACCTCTGTTTTCTTCCCCATTCAACTATAGCCAATTAAGGCCCATCCATTCCTCCACGGCTGACAGGCACCTACGAAGGCACAATGCCACCTCCATCCGGTCCAGATCAAGCCAGATCAGGATCTGGGTGTCGTCGGCATATGAATAGCACCTGACACAGAGGGAGCTGATGGGGCACAGTGAGGCCCAGATGTATATGTTAAAGAGAATGGGCGACAGGGGAGAACCCTGAGGGACACCACAGGTAAGAACAGATGATTTAGAAAGATAAGGGGCCAGCTGAGGGATTGAGATCTGTCCCTTAAAAAGGAGGAAAACCACTCAAGGACTTGACCTGGTATACCGACTTAAGCCAGGCGGGCTATCAGGGTAGGATGGTCGACCGTGTCGAAGGCTGCTGAAAGATTTAATAGTATCAGGGTTCCGACACATCCCACATCAACCAGCCTGGTCAAGTCATCCTGTACAGAGACCAGGACACTGTCAGTACCTCTGCCAGGCCATAAACCAGATTGAGCTGAGTTGAGACAGTTAGATGATCCAAGAAAAGAGGACAAGAGAGGAGAAAACAATGCTTCCAGAAGCTTCATGAGAGCAAGTAGTAGGAATATAGGCCGAAAGTTAGCCAACACCAAAGGGTCCAGCGAAGGCTTTTTAAAAGTGGAATGACTGTAGTGAACTTTAGCTCTGTGGGGATAGACCCTGTTTGACAAGAGATGTTAACCGCTTCCCTAATAGTCCTAATGAGATCCGGTGTGATCTCCTTCGAACCCTTAACGGCACCACGCCCGAGGGTGAACTACATTTAATCTGAAGAAGGGCTTTAAGAACTGACTCCTCAGTGAAAGATGGAAAAGAGGACCAGCATGGAATAACAGTTGCTGTGTCCACAGAGGCAATACCAGATGTCAAGATGTTAGGGCCCGGTATAGTATTTCCAGAGATATTTGCACGGATGATCTGAATTTTCCTAATAAAAAAGAGAGGGAGTCGCACAGCTCCTGTGTGGGCTTAACTGTAAAAGAGCAGTTAACCGAGGAAGATGGGGACTTCACCACTGCAAATAGTGTTTTAGATTGACCTAATGATGTTTCAATTTTTAGAGCAAAATAGGATTTTTTTGCAGCAATAATGGAGCTAGCCTTAAATATGGTCCTGAGCTGAGAATCGTATTTGCGGCGCCATTTACGTTCAGCTTGTCTAAGCTGCAGTCTGGCCAGTTTCAGCTCTTCTGAGTACCATGGCTCAGACGGAAGTCTGCGGATTTGGGTAAGCCGCTTCAGTGCAACTTCATCAGCTGCGGCAGCAAGGGAGGCAGCCAAAGGTTATAGCAATGTCACTGGTGCGGCAGCACATTTGGTTTTGATAGAGGATACTACATTTTGAAGATTCACCAGCTGCCAAGGTCGTTGCCAGCTTTTAGCAGGTGGTTACTTCAACTGCTGTTGAGTTGCCATAAGTGAGCAGGTCACCAGATAGTGATCTGTCCACAAGACCAGCTCATCTGATTGAAATGTAAGTAATGTTTTGTTGGGCAGTACAACGTCTAGGGTATTCCCAAGTTTGTGGGTAGAGCCCATTACATGCTGATGAAAGTCTAAATCCATAAGACTGGAAAAGAAAACATCAAGAGCCAGGGTTCTGGGAGAGTTAAATGGAAGGTTGAGATCACCTAGCACGATCATATGTTTATGTTTAATATGTAAATCGGCTATGAGGTCAACCAAAGGGTCTAGCATCCTTGAATATGACCCAGGAGGGCGATAGATTAGAAGAAAGTGGCAAGAGAAAGTGATGGAGAACTCACATCTCACCAACAAGGCTTCAATACTTCAATAGAGGGAAAGGGAGGGCAGCATTATTCGGTCAGGATGAGGTCAGCATTAATAATAACAGCCACTCCTCCGCCATGTTGTGGAGAAGGGCGATCTGAGTGAATGACCTTAAAGCCATCAGGAATCGCCTGGGTGAGAACAGGTGCAGAGCTTTCTTGCAACCAAGTATCAGCCAGAAAAAGCAGCACTGGGCGGCGTTCGGTCAGCAAAAAGCTGATTTCCGCAGCATGGGCCAGGAGGGATCTAGTGTTAAGCAAAAGTATGGAATATTTCTTACTATTGAAGTAGTCCATCTGTTCATGTAGCACGACTGGATTCGGGAGACTGACATGGTCAGCTTTCCAGCCTTCAGGAAATACAGTGCCAGTGAGAGCAAGAGCCAGCAGATTCTCCCTGGTAAATGATATCATGCTTCCTTCCATGCCCGTAGCACGGACGGGCACAGACGGGCTTGCCTTAAGCGTGCCTTAGGTGCACTGAAGGCGCGCCCGCTGCACCCGTTCACTGCGCGGGCGGCTATCGCAGCACATTTAATGCCTGTGCCAACGTGGGAGAAGGGAGGGAACGTCTCCTGAAGAGCTAGAGAGAGGACTGCTCTGCCAACGGCAGCCCGAATCACAAAAACAAAATACTAATATATCGAGCAAACAAGGTAAAGCAATTAGTATATGGCAGTATCACAAAACACAGACACAGTAAAAACAGTGTTAAAAGCTGTAGGAGCAGATTTATAATGGCTACTCCGGAAGGGAGCAGCCTCACCTCTCACAGCGCGGGTGGCTATCGCGGCACATTTAATGCCGGTGCCGACGTGGGAGAAAGGAGGGAACGCCACCTGAAGAGCTAGAGAGAGGACTGCTCTGCTAACGGCCACCCAGATCACAAAAACAAAATACTAATGTATCGAGGAAACAAGGTAAAGCATTTAGTATATAGCAGTATCATAAAACACAGACACAGTGAAACAGTGTTAAAAGCTGTAGGAGCGGCTTTATAAAGGCATCTCCGGAAGGGAGCAGCCTCACCTCTCACCTGGTGCCTCACCTCCCACCTCTTATCTGGTGGGCATGCCTTGAACTACCTCTAAATACGTATAGTGCTGATTATGAGCTACAACACAGCTGCAGATTGGTCTATGCAACATTGTATAACAGGTTGCCCCTTAAACCCATTGATTGGTTGGCATACTATCCCAACCTTGGACTTTCGGCTCTCGAGCAGCACGTATGTGAAACCAAGCCTAGGTGATTTGAAATGCATCAGATTCCTCCCCGTTCTCCCAATTAATCCATCATCCCTCATCGGTCGGCCATAAGCCAAAGTCTTCTGTCTGTAGTTGACGTTGTAGCTTGCTCACTTTCCTGGAACATTTGAGGGAGTGTGAGCACACCACTATCTTCGCATGAGGCTCTAATGAATAGCCCCTGTCTGACTCCTGAGTCACATGTGAAGAGACAACAAATGTGTCCATTTCAGCCTCTTATTTACTGCTATTTGATTCAATTATGCAGGGTGCTGTTGTTCCTCTTGGCCTCTAGTGACTTGCTCACTCTATCTTGCACAGACTTCATACACTTTTAATTGTCCATACTTTGGCTGTTGCAGATGTTTTCTTCTTCCTTAATCTAAGAGCAATGTCTCAGATTCACGGCTTATCCGTGTAATTCCCCTTGTGACTTGCAATTATTCTTTAAAATAGTATTCTTGGTCCTATGCTAACCTCGACTCATCGCTGTTTTGCACATGAACTGTATTTGCAGCGTCTCCTGATTTTGCAGTCTTGGTCTGTCTCTGAGGTAGCTTGGTTGAATTCGATATCAGCCACCGTCCATTTTCCTATCATGCCCGTCCTTGCAACATTATATATCCCTCTATAGCAAGCTTCTATATTTCTCATCTATCTTGTGTTACTGCATATTTACAGTTATCAACCAGTAGGTTACTTCATTCTCCTTTATTTCCATGATTACCTTAGCTTTAGGTACATATTCCACTTGATGCTTCAGTTACATCGTCACTCTTAAGTATTTTCATATCGTTTCAGCATAGGTACATATATCTTCTTCATGACATCACTCTGTCCTTGTCTGATTTCACTTAACACTCCATGATGTCCATAGGTGTGTGCTGACATCCTTCTTTGCGGCATCCTTCCACACTTTCAGTGTGAGGGTACATTCTATATGGCTGTCTGAGTGCATAACGTCTCTCATACACTCAATGCAGTAGTGGGATTACACTAGGGGTCCCAGCCATAGCCCTTCATCTGCTGTTGCAATATGTTGGTGGTGAGGAGTGGGAACTAGTGAGAAAGCATTCACATGCTCCTCTACAGATGTGTTGGACAGCCGTATGTTTTGTTAGTCTGACATGTCAAAAAAAGACAGTTGAATTTATGTTAGGGTGCAAATGTTAACTGCAAAAAGCTTAACAAAGAGATGGAGGTTTGTGACAAGGAATCTCCAGATCTAGCCTAGTTTTAAACCGCTTCTTCTAGGCCATGTTTTATGCACTGTGGGGTGCAGGGAAGGTAAATAGGTCTGACAGGGTTGCATTCCATGCATTCTGGGGGTTAAAGTTTACCAGTCGGACTGTGCAAATTTAAAAACACAGTGATTTTCTTCCTGGTATAGCATGTTGCTATAAAGATTTACATGTTATACACTTTCTGTGTTTTGTGTTTTGTAAACTTGGATGTGATTAGAACACCTGGTGACCCTTTCATTACAAGGAGTTGGGCAGGGATGTGCATGACTTGAAGGTTTTTCAAAAGACTTTTCCCGTTACTGGCACAGACTGCCCAGATGCATTTTGGTCCTTGTAATTGTTCACACAGGGTTGTTGTATGAACAGTTTTTCAGCGATGCACTCACTGAGGTCACGAGAAGCCTGTGATGGCAGTGTGAGCCCTATGCATGGAGGGCGATATTGGTTTGGTTTGAGAATCAGAGTATTGGTTATTGAGGACTGAAATCTGTCTTTCGCTGATGAATTTTCTCAATTACACAATACAATTACTTGGATCCTCTTCTTCAATGTGGCTGCCATCACCATATTAACTGATTTGGTGATGGCAAAAGGGGGCTTTTAGGCAACCTCTGCGGATATGAACACGGAAAGATGCACACCAAGAAATTCAACTGTAGTTGGAAGAACGCAAGGGGTGGTAAGAAGAAGGAAATTATGAGGTCAAATTTAAAGAGGGGTAAAATCAGTGCTTCACTGTTCACCCAATGTGTGTGATCCTGTGCAATTATTTAAGCCTACACTGATTTTACTGTAAAAAATGGGTGGTCCTATTTCAAATAATGTGAACTCTTTGCAAACTCAAGACTTCCAATCCTATAACACTGCACCCCGATTGTGATTACATTTTAGAGCAAATTGTGATCCTTGCAGGGGTCCAAAACCTCCCCCCATCAAGGGGTAAGATCCTTCATTGCACACACATGCACATACCGTGTGTGTTTCTACTGATTGTAAAATATTTTAAGTATGCAAATATTCAAAGCAGCCGCTCACTGATTTATCATAGACTGAGTCTGATCCAAATTGACAACCTTGGGGTTGCCATGTATGAAAGGTGCAGGGGTTTTGTGAATTCCCAATTTTTGTGAGGCATGCACGCTGGGATTTGAGGTTTTGTCAAAGATCACACATGTTGATGAAGCGGAATAGCTGAGATTCTTTTACACAAACTAATTGAATTGTCTAAATGTTTTAACTGGGGCAAGTGCGAGGGTGGAAAATTGTATTTCAATATTTCAAAGAGGTTTTTGGCGATGTGTAAAAGCTGGCTTCTTTCAAGTTCCAATAACTGTACCAGTTAATGTTTTAGCTTTATTTCCAGTGGGGGCTATTGAACTCATTTTGTTTTTTCATGTATGCGTTACAATTTGAATTTTTAGTTTTGTATGCGTAAAATGGTACAGTTTACATTTTTTTGTTCCGTATGAGTAAATCGCTGAAAAGCTTTTGTGCCTAGCTTCTGTATGCAAGGAAAGCTCAGAGTATTAGGGTTCATCTTTTACATGTGAAAGCTTCAATGGGGTTGCTAAACTGCACAGCGCTTTATCTGTTAGTTGTGAGATAGAAGTGAGATACCATGTTATAGTCTTTTTATAATACAGTTTTAACTCCAACTGTGTCTTGCACAATACCAGCATGCCCCAAGCTAAGGGGCTTTGTGAACTCCCAGTTTTAGCTGGCCATGCACAGTGGGATTCGTGTATGTCTAAAAGATCACTCATGTTGATAAAGCGGTGTACCCGAGATTATTTCACTAAACTGATTGAAATGTGGATTTTTTTTTAAGGGGCCAGTGCTAGGGTGTTACATTGGGCTCAAGATACGGGTGCTTACCCCGCAGTATGTTATGTATTGTGCCGGATGGAAAATTGTAACTGAATATTTCAATGAGGTGATTGGCGATGTGTAAAAGATGTCATATTCTGATTCTATATTCTTATTGTATTTATTAAGAGACACCATGTATTCCAAAAGTGGGATCGCACAATCGCACAATCGGCAGACACTCTAGATGTGGACTGTGGAACCCAGAGCAGCCGGCAGCCGATGGATTTATGGAGACTTGTACATCTGATTCAACATGCCCAGCTGTTTTTGGAGGCCAACAAGCACCAACTGTTTTGGGGTGCCAATAAGCACCAACTGTCTTGGGATAAAAACAAGCGCCCACTGTTCTGTGGTTCTAGCAAGCGCTGGCTGGTTTGAGGTGCTAAAAAGGGTGAATAGAGGGGCACCCAAATGGTGGAGAGTGGCATTTCTGGTTCTTCATTGGGGCTTGACAACTGGTACCATGGGAATGGGTGGGGCTCTTGGAAGTCACAACTATCCATGAGCCCTAGGACCTGCGACAGTGCCCATTTTTTTTCATTATAAAGGGCAAGCATCTGGGGCACTGCCGCTATCAAAGTGTCAGTCATGGAATGCTCTAAGTGGTGACATTGCCTCCCCCAGCTGACGCCACAGGATGTGATGATGGCCACTACAGTTTTAATTATGAACATTGCTTTGCAGGGCAGTGGTGGGGCTGACATATGCCGGATGATTTATTACAGCTTTTAAAAGGTATGTCATGTGTTATACACAATGGATGGGAGTTTTATACAGCTTTTAAGGGGTATATTGTTGAAGAAAATATACAAATTTGTCACATGTTTTTATATGCTGCTTCTAGGTAAGGTCATGCATTTTAATTGTAGGTTTCCACGTAACGCATGAACACTGAATATAGAAGCACAGGTACAGCTGCATTTTCTTAAGCAGCCCCAGAAGGCTACATGTCTGACCCTGCATTGAGTTAACCCTGCAGGGGAGTTCGCACATAACTATCTGTACATGGTTCATTAACACATAAGTATTTGGCCTTATAGATACCAGGCTACAACATCCGCTTGCGTGTGTACTGGCAGGGCTTTCCAGCTGAAGCATGAGATACTGTGTCAGAAAACCTCTAGAAAACACCCACACCGCAATGAGTGACGTCCCCAATAATATTGTTTGGTTGGATAGCTGCTGGGACCGCTTTATACCCCCTTCCATCAACAGTTTAAGCACGTTCCTTTTGTGGAGGGTATGCCTGACAGTGTCAATGACGATCATTTACTGCTGCCGAGCATGGTGAATATGATCATCGTTGACGATTTGATGACTGAGGGGGGGGTAGAGCGCTAAGTTAGAAAAACGCTTTACTCAATAGTTCCATCACCGTTATATCGTGCAGAACTTGTTCAACAAGGGCAGGAGCAACAGATCCATAATACTAAACGCTAGTTATAAATTGTTATTTAAAACCACCCGGGATAAACAACTACTATCCATGATAGCTAAGCAGATATATCCATCCAAAACACGTTTTGTTATGGAGGATTTTGAAGATGCAACCAGTAAATTCTGCGGATATCTGCTGGATGATTTAAAAACAACCATATTATTATTATATTATATATATGTATTATATACTGCACACCAATATATTCCCGCCGGGGCTACCTGCTGTTTATACCCCTAAAAAGACATCTATAAAACACCATTAATCGCAATACCTTGTCAGCAGCCGGTCGTGCTGTCACCATGTTGACACGCATATGGATAAACATTGCACTGTTCAAAATATTTGTATATGCCACCCCTCAACAATGCAAGGCCATTCTAGCCATGGCCTCTGATGATCTGGTCGCTGCTATTTTGGAGATTGCCCAGAACACTTTAAAGGGGCACATCCCCAACACACTGTCAAGTAAGCGTGTTAAAAAGAAAAAGGTCATTATCAAGAAACTGGTCAATAGACAGATATCACTACGGGCTAAAAGAAGACTGCTCTCTCAGGTGGTTGATTGATAGGATCTCTCATATGCATAGCCCTACCACTAATCACTACCTTGCTTGAGGTGCAGTAATGGAGCATGCCCAGGAAATGGGTTTGGTGGGCAAGTGTCAGTTAGAAGGTCTGGCGACCCCCACACCTCCTGTGGATTGGGATATACAGAAGGTTGCCACCATGCGGCTCAACTCAGAACTGATTTGCGAGCGCATGATAAAGTGGCCTTATATAGAGACATTCTGCATAAATACTTAAACCATGTCCAGTGCAGCCATGCAGAAAGAAACAAACGAACCTTATACATGCCGCCAGAAGAATCTAGCAGTTTGCAGGCTCCAGTGGGGGCAGATGTGGCGGATGTGGTGAATACCCTTGGCCAGCACTATAAAACTAGCAGAGAACTATTGCTACATAAGCTGGAACTTGGAACGGGGGGAGTTTATATGCAGAGGTAGGGTTGTGAAGGACTCAAACCTTCATGATCTAGTATAGGGTGTTACGAATTGATAGCCCACTTCTATAATAAATGCCCTTATCGACTAAAATGAGTTCATGCAAGCGGTAGCTGATTTAAATATCCTGACATCCGTTGTGGGTAATGACACCCAGCAACGCATTCTGGTGCTGATAAAAACTGGTGTCCCTGCTACCCCGCGCCATCAACAAGCCCACTAGATCCATCTGGAACAGTCACCAATGTAAACAGATCCTGTTATCCTAGCCCCAAAGAGGGGTGGAATATCCAATGGTTTAAAGAGTCTTTACCCACTGCCCACAAATCTATGACCCTCCGACTCCCATACCTCCGAAGCGTCTAGACCGCGCTGGGGACTGGCGCACTGGGCCACTTGTTGACAGCAATATTTCTGCAGCAGTCTTTTTCTTGCAGGGGGACCCGGGCATCATCTCCTCTACATCCAACACTGCAGAAAAGGGCTTGCAACTAGATTAAGCCCATAAAGTTTGCCTCTACCCATCCCGCCCATCGGAGCACCTGATGGAGAAATTAGTTTTCCCCCCTTGCACTCGCCTGGGCGTCTGGTTGACGGCGACAGCTCTGCAGCCGTGTTTCTCGTGCAGGTAGACTGAGGCATCATCTCCTCTACATCCAACACTGCAGAGCAGGGCTCGCCACTAGATTAGGCTCATAAGGTTTGCCTCTGCCCATCCCGCCCATCGGAGCACCTGATGGGGATATGAGTTTTCCCCGCTTGCGCTCGCCTGGGCATCTGGTTGATGGCAACATCTCTGCAGCCGTGTTTCTCTTGCAGGTGGACCCAGGCATTGTCTCCTCTACATCCAACACTGCAGAGCAGGGCTCGCCATTGGATTAGGCCCATGAAGTTTGCCCCTATCCATCCCATCCATCGGAGCGCCTGATGGGGCAGTGAGTTCCCCCCCCCCTTGCGCTCCCCTGGGCACCTGGTTGACGGCAACATCTCTGAAGCCATTTTCTCTTGCAGGTGGACCCGGGCATTGACGCCTCTACATCTAACACTGCAGACCAGGGTTCGCAACTAGATTAGGCCCGTAAAAATTTGCATCTATCCATCCTGCCCATCGGAGAATCTGATGGGTCAGTGAGTGAGTTCTCCCCCCATTGCCCTCCTCATGGCCGCAGGTTGACGGCGGCATCTCTGCAGCCGTGTTTCTCTTGCAGGTGGACCCAGGCACAATCTCCTCTACATCCAACACTGCAGACTAGGGCTTGCCACTACATTAGGCCCATAATGTTTGCCTCTATCCATCCCGCCCATCGGAGGGCCTGATAGCGCAGTGAGTTTTCCCCCCTTGCGCTGCCGTGGGCAGCTGGTTGATGGCAATATCCCTGAAGCTGTCTTTCTCTTGCAGGTGGATCCAGGCATCATCTCCTCTGCATCCAACACTGCAGACAAGGGCTCGAAACTAGATCAGGCCCAAGCAGTTTGTGCCTATCCATCCCGTCCATCGGAGCGCCTGAGGGGGCAGTGAGTTCTCCCCCCTTGCGCTGCCCTGGGCACCTAGTTGATGGTAAAATCTCTGCAGCCGTCTTTCTCTTGCAGGTTGACTCATGCATCATCTCCTCTCCATCCAATTCCGCAGAGCAAGGCTCATCACTAGATTAGGACCATGAAGTTTGCCTCTATCCATCCCACCCATCAGAGCACCTGATGCGGCAGTGAGTTCTCCCCCCTTGCGCTCCCCTGGGCAGCTGGTTGATGGTAAAATCTCTGCAGCCATCTTTCTCTTGCAGGTGGACCCATGCATCGTCTCCTCTACATCCAACACCGCAGCCCAGGGCTTATCACTAGATTAGGCGCATGCAGATTGCATCTATCCATCCTTCCCATTGAAGCGCCTGATGGGTCAGTGAGTTCTTCGCCCCCTTTGCGCTCTCCTGTGCCGCTGGTTGAAGGCAACATCGCTGCAGAAGTCTTTCTCTTTCAGGTGGACCCATGCATTGTCTCCTCTACATCCAACACCGCAGACCAGAGCTCATCACTAGATTAGGCCCATGCAGTTTGCATCTATCCATCCTGCCCATCAGAGCACCTGATGGGTCATTGAGTCCCCCCCATTGGCCTCCACTGGACCACTTGTTGACAGCAATATTTCTGCAGCAGTCTTTTTCTGGGAGTGAGTTCTCCCCCCATTGCCCTCCTCATGGCCGCAGGTTGACGGCAGCATCTCTGCAGCCGTATTTCTCTTGCAGGTGGACCCAGGCATCATCTCCTCTACATCCAACACTGCAGACTAGGGCTTGCCAATAGATTAGGCCCATAATGTTTGCCTCTATCCATCCCGCCCATCGGAGGGCCTGATAGCGCAGTGAGTTTTCCCCCCTTGCGCTGCCCTGGGCAGCTGGTTGACGGCAATATCCCTGAAGCTGTCTTTCTCTTGCAGGTGGACCCAGGCATCATCTCCTCTACATCCAACACTGCAGACAAGGGCTCGAAACTAGATCAGGCCCAAGCAGTGTGTGCCTATCCGTCCCGTCCATCGGAGCGCCTGAGGGGGCAGTGAATTCTCCTCCCTTGCGCTGCCCTAGGCACCTAGTTGATGGTAAAATCTCTGCAGCCGTCTTTCTCTTGCAGGTTGACTCATGCATCATCTCCTCTCCATCCAACTCCGCAGAGCAAGGCTCATCACTAGATTAGGACCATGAAGTTTGCCTCTATCCATCCCAGCCATCGGAGTGCCTGATAGCGCTGTGAGTTCCCCCCCCCTTTGCGCTCCCCTGGGCAGCTGGTTGATGGCAAAATCTCTGCAGCCGTCTTTCTCTTGCAGGTGGACCCATGCATCGTCTCCTCTACATCCAACACACCGCAGACCACGACTCGTCACTAGATTAGGCACATGCAGTTTGCGCCTATCCATCCCACCCATCAGAGCGCCTGATCGGGCAGTGAGTTCTCCCCCCTTGCGCTCCCCTGGGCAGCTGCTTGATGGTAAAATCTCTGCAGCCATCTTTCTCTTGCAGGTGGACCAATGCATCGTCTCCTCTACATCCAACACCGCAGCCCAGGGTTTATCACTAGATAGGCGCATGCAGATTGCATCTATCCATCCTTCCCATTGGAGCGCCTGATGGGTCAGTGAGTTCTTCGCCCCCTTTGCGCTCTCCTGTGCCGCTGGTTGAAGGCAACATCTCTGCAGAAGTCTTTCTCTTGCAGGTGGACCTAGGCATCATCTCCTCTACATCCAACACTGCAGACCAGGGCTCGCCACTAGATTAGGCCCATAAAGTTTGCCTCTATCCATCCCGCCCATTGGAGCACCTGATGGGGCAATGAGTTTTACCCTTGTGCTCCCCTCGGCATCTGGTTGATGGCAACATCTCTGCAGCAGTATTTCTCTTGCAGTTGGACCCAGGCATCTCCTCTACATCCAACACTGCAGACCAGGGATTGCCACTAGATTAGGCCCATGAAGTTTGTCTCTATCCATCCCGCCCATTGGAGCACTTGATGGGGCAGTGAGTTTGCCCTCATGTGCTCCCCTGGGTGCAGGTTGATGGCAACATCTCTGCAGACGTCTTTCCCTTGCAGGTGGACAGGGCATCGTCTCTTCTACATCCAACACTACAGACCAGGGCTTGCAACTAGATTAGGCCCATCCATGTCTGCGTCTATCCATCCTGCCCATCTGAGCGCTTGATGGGTCAGTGAGTTCTCCCCCCCCCCCTTGTGCTCCCCTGGGCCACTGTTATGTTATGTTACGTTATATGAATTTATAAAAGCGCACATACGCCCGAAGGCATCTTGGCGCTGAGCAGTAGAATGAGGAAGGCCAGAGTACACACACACTAGAAGAGAAAGGTCTTCAGAGACCGTCGAAAGGCCAAATGGTTGGAGGTCGCACGAAGTGCCAATGGTAACTGATTCTACGCCTTGGCGGCTACCACAGAAAAGCCCTGACCACCGGTCCGTGACAGTCTGATACGGGGCACAGAGAGTAGAAGGGCAGCCTGGGACCGAAGGGAGTGGTCAGGGACACAGTGAACACACTTTTCTTGAAGATATTCCGCTCCTACCTTATAAAAGGCTCAGTGCACCAGGCACATTGATTTAAACAGAATCTGTTTTTCAATAGGGAGCCAGTGCAGCTGTTTCGGAAGTGGTGAAATATGTGTTCGTGCTGGGGGCGCAGAACTGCTCTAGCCACAGCGTTCTGGAGTATTTGAATGCAGTTAATCAGATAGCAAGGTTGGCCAAAGTATAGCGAGTTACAATAATGAGCTGTACTAAGAACAAGGGCTGCTACCACAGGGGCATGAAACTGACAGGGTATGAAAGTAAGAACCTTCCGCAGGGTGCACAGTTTAAAATGGCTGAATTTACAGACAGCACCAACCTGCTCTGCCAAAAAAGGAGAGGATGAGAACTTCACCCCCAAGTTTCTCACCAAAGGAGACGGACTAGGAAAAGGGCCAAGAGAGACAGGCCAGAAATCAGGAGTCCAAAAAGAGAGAGGAGAAGTCGTGCCAACCAGAAGGACCTCGGTTTTACAACCTTTGAGTTTTAATGAGTTTTTAGCCATCCAGGCGCCAAGATCTTGGAGGCAGCGCCTGAGCTGGGACGCAGTTTCAGGACGAGAGAGATCCAGGTGAACCAGGATCTGTGTGTTGCCCGCATAGGAGTAAAAGTGAAATCCATGGGACATAATGAGAAGGAAAAGAGGGCGAATATAAATGTTTAACAAGATGAGTGACAATGCAGATCCCTGTAGAATTCCACAAAACAATGAGATAGATTCAGAGCAGAAAGGAGGTAGAAAAACTGACTGAGACCGGTCCGCCGGGAAGGCAGTGAACCAGCTCAACACTTGCCCCCCCAGGCCAGCGTCGGACAAACGGGAGATCAGAATGGAATGATCAACTGTGTCAAATGCCGCCGAAAGTTCCAACAGGAGAAGAGCTCCCACCCTGCCCTGATCGACTGGGTGGGTCAGATCATCGAGCACCGAGTTGAGGACTGATTCAGTTCCTCTCCCCGGTCGGAAACCGGACTGGAAAGTATCAAAGAACCTGGAAGTTTCCAGAAAGGAAGAAAGCAGGGGAGAAACAAGAATCTACAGAACCTTCATCAAGGACGGGAGAAGGTAGATGGGCCGAATGTTTGCAAGCACGGCGGGATCAAGAGAAGGCTTCTTCAAAAGAGGAAGCACCTGATTTAAGACAATAAATAGCTTCAGAGATATCTTGCTCAGAGAAGGCAGGAAAAGAAAGCCATAAGGCGTTAGGGGTTGGTAGTTCCAAGGCAATCTGCTCACTCACATTCCCAGCACCATTATCTCTAATATGCTTGTGAATTGATTCAATCTTGGAGTGAAAGAAGGAGGAAAGAGAGTCGCACAGAGCTTGTGAGTACTTAATAGAAGCACTAGCCTTAGTCGGAGTGTAGAGGGATTGAACCAACTCAAATAGCGCTTTAGGCTTATTGACAGCATTATCAACCTTTTCACTAAAAAAAGATTTTTTTTGCAGCCAAGATTGCCTTTTGATATATAGTCAGAGCGAGAGGGAAAACCGCTCTATTGGCAGTCGTGTAGCCCGACCGCCATTTTCTTTTAGCCTGTCGACAGCAGAGCTTTAAGGCTCTGAGTTTGTCTGAAAACCAGGGTTTGGATGCATGGGCTCTTTCCTTGCAGAGCCTAGCCGGTGCTAGCAGGTCGGCTACAGCCAGAAAGGAAGTACCCAGTGTCGCTAAAGTGCAGGGACTGTGTTTGACACAGCGTGAGAGGAGAGAGGCTACCAGCACAGAGGGTTCCACCTTCTGCCAGCTCAGTTTCAGACTGGCTAACTTAGGAGGACGCCCGGCTGGACCTGGGAGATAGATAGTAAAGAGGTCCAAGAAGTGATCTGACCATAGCACAGGATAAATGGAAGAGACAGCAATCAGTGATTTAGGAGCACATATAAAATCAAATGTGTTACCTAACTGGTGGGTAGGTTCATGAATTAATTGGGAGAGATCAAGATCCCTCATCAGGGAGAGTAGGCTTACTACCTGACCAGTATTGATGGAATTTACTAGACGGTTGAAATCCCTGATCACCCGTAAATTAGGATGATTAATTTGAAGTGCTGACACAAGATCGGGGAAGTCAGCACAGAAGGTGGCGTCAGCCCCAGGGGGGCGATACACTACCATGACAGTTAGTGTAAAAGTGGAAGATAGATAGTGGCAAGTAGGCATTCCATTTTCAGTGAGTGCGCTGGCACTGCGCAGATAACTTTATAGTCAGAGTTATACATACATAATGCCTAGAATGCCCCCCAGATGGGCTGAGGAGCGATCAACATGTGCAAAGCTATAGTTAGGTGGGAGAGTTTGCACAATAACAGAACTAGAGGAATCCCTTAGCCAGGTCTCCGTTACAAATAGGAGATACAATTGCGAGGTGGCTATAAAATCGTGACAGTGCAGGGCATGGGCGACCAGTGATTGGGTGTTGAGATGGCCGCAGCAGAGCGTATCCGTGCTAAGAGTGGATGCGATAGGCTAGACCTTTTCAATATTAAAAGTGGAGGAGCCGAGGAGGCTTTGTTAAAACCCAATGGCCAGATGGTGGCAGCAGGGTCCATGGAGAGCAGCAGATGATGATCTAAACTGCCAGAATGGCACCCCGGCACGCCCGGCATGGACGGGCACAGACAGGCTTGCCTTAAGCGTGCCTTTGGCACGCTGAAGGCGCGCCCGCTGCGCCCGTCTGCTGTGAGTGTAAGTGTCACGGTACATAAATGCCTGGGAGCCACTGGGAGTGAGGCACATAACGGCCACTTCAAGAAATAGAAAGCAGACTGCTTTCCCGGACGACATGTCCATAGTGAGCGAAGTAAAAATGTAAATCACACACACACCAAAGTCAATAAGTACATCCAGCAATTACTTTAAGACCACTTTTTTGTGGGGATTGGAAACCTGTTGTACGCTGGCGCTGGATCGGTCTGTGACCCGTTGTCAAATGACAGTACGTTAGTTCATTCCTCAATAATATTTGACACTTTTTAGGCTTTGAGAAAGTATTGATTTGTATTTTGTCAGTTGGTCAACTATGCTCATGGGTTAGCATTGGTTGTCACTTGTGTGGCATACATCCTAGTGCGTACGTTGTTCAAAATGAAAATCATAAGCTAATGCTTTAGATTTAGGTGCCATGCTTTAAGACCACATTAGCAAGTTAGCAGCATAAATATAAAAACAACATCCTAACGTTAGGCAAGAGGCTTTAAAATGGGAATCCACTAGGGATCGCCTCATCTCTGCAGCCGTCACAGGCGAGTGGCATGGCACATAAATGCCTGGGAGTGAGGCACGTAACGCCCGCTTCAAGAAATAGAAAGCGGACTGCTTTTCTCGGATGACACATCAGTAGTGAGTGAAGTAAAAATGTAAACCACACACACACCTAAGTCAATAAGTATATTCAGCAGTTACTTTAAAACCACATTAGCAAGTTAGCAGCACAAAAGTAAAAATAACGTCCTAACGCTAGGCGAGAGGCTTTAAAATGGGAATCCACTAGGGATCACCTCAACTCTGCTGCCCCACCTCTGCTGTCTCACCTCTGCTGGTTGACAGCAACATCTCTGCAGCAGTCTTTCTCTTGCAGGTGAACCCAGGAAACATCTCCCCTACATCCAACACTGGAGACCAGGGCTCCCCACTAGATTAGGTCTATAGAGTTTGCCTCTATCCATTCCATCCCACCCATCGGAGCACCTGATGGGGCAATGTGTTTTCCTCCCTTGCCCTCCCCTCTGCATCTGGCTAACAGCAACATCTCTGCAGCTATGTTTCTCTTGTAGGTGGACCCGGGCATTGTCTCCTCTACATCCAACACTGCAAACCAGGGCTCGCCACTAGATTACGCCCATAAAATGTGCATCTATCCATCCTGCCCATCAGAGCGGCTGACGGGGCAGTGAGTTCATCCCCCCTTGCGCACCCTGGGCAGCTGGTTAACAGCAAAAACTCTGCAGCTGGCTTTCTCTTGCAGGTGGACACAGGCATTGTCTCCTCTACATCAAACACTGCAGATCAAGGCTCACCCCGAGATTAAGACCCATGCAGTTTGCATCTATCCATCCTGCCCATCGGAGCACCTGACTGGTCTGTGAGTTCTGCCCACCCTCATCCTCCCCTGGGCATCTGGGTGACGGCAACATCTCTGCAGCAGTCTTTCTCTTGCAGGTGGACCCAGGCATCATCTCCTCTACATCCAACACTGCAGACAAGGGCTTGCCACTAGATTAGGCCTATAAAGTGTGCCTCTATCCTTCCCACCCATCGGAGCACCTGAAGGGGCAATGAGTTCCCCCCCTTTCGCTCCCCTGGGCATGTGGTTGGGAGCAACATCTCTGCAGCTGTGTTTCTCTTGCAGATGAACCCCTGCATTGTTTCCTCTACAACCATCACTGCAAACTAGGGCTCGCCAATAGATTAGGCCCAAACAGTTTGTGTCCATCCACCCCGCCCATCGGAGCACCTGACGGGGCAGTGAGTTCACCCACCTTGCGCTCCCCTGGGAAGCTGGATGACAGCAAAAACTCTGCAGTCGTCTTTTCTCTTGCAGGTGGACCCGGGCATCGTCTCCTCTACATCCAAGACCGCAGACCAGGGTTCATCACTATATTAGGCCCGTGCAGTTTGCGTCCAACCATATCACCCATCTGAGCGCCTGATGGGACTGCAAGTCCTCCCCTTTGCGCTCCCCTGGGCAGCTGGTTGATGGCAAAATCTCTGCAGCTGTCTTTCTCTTGCAGGTAGACCCGGGCATTGTCTTCTGTACATCCAACACCACAGAACAGGGCTCGCCACTCGATTAGGCCCATGCAGTTTGCGTCTATTCATACCACCCATTAGAGTGCCTGATGGGCCAGTGAGTTCTCCACCCTAGCGCTCCCCTGGGCAGCTGGTTGATGGCACATCTTTGCAAGTGTCTTTCTCTTGCAGGTGGACCCAGGCATCGTCTCGTCTACATCCAACACCACAGACCACGGTTCGCCACAAATTAGGCCCATGAAGTGTGCATCTATCCATCCCGCCCATCAGAGCGCCTGACGGGGCAGCGAGTTCTCTCCACTTGCGCTCCCCTGGAAAACTGGTTGACAGCAAATCTCTTCAGTCGTCTTTCTGTTGCAGGTGGAACCAGTATAGGGGAGGCATGGTATCACAAGTATGACAGTGACACAATAGGTACAGTTTGAAAAATCTTAATTGAAGTTTCTGTGGTTGGAAAAACTCCTACTTTGCCTTATAACTAAGTTGGGAGTAGTATTGACCATCAAACGATAAACAAAACAGGCCTAGTCGATTCTGTCAAATCAAAATGGCCTATGCTAACAAAACCTAATGCCTGACCTATCCTTTGTACAAAAAGTGTATAAAGGAGATATGTATGTAAAGGAAAAATCAGTGTTCAAAAGAAAAAATGCAGGGGAATCAGCTCTTCTCCCCACTGTAGGCCGGATGACACACTCTGGCTCAGGTTTTCAACACAATCAACAGTTCCATAACGTGGATCGAGGCCCATCTGGACTTCCATGTTAAAGTCTCTTGTTCCAGACTTCCAAATAATGTTTCAACAAAAGGTTCATGTAGGCCCCCCTCTGTCGGGATCAGACCTCTTCAAAACACAGTTCACGTGGGTCCCCCTCTGTCGGCTCAGACCTCTCACAATAAAGCTCACGTAGGTCCCCCTCGGTCGGGCTCAGACCTCTTCAGAACACAGTTCAGCAAGACTTGCAAGGGGGCTCCCTTCAAAAACTTATTATACTTTGGGTCTCCCTCAGTCGGCCTCAGACCGCTTTAGGATGTCGAAGACTTTCAAATGTGCATGGCTTTCTTTACAGACCTCTGCAGGACCGCTTCGACTAAAAGTTCAAGATTTTACTTTCACTCTCCCCTTCTCTAGAAGTTAATTTTGCTTACTTCGCTTTTGCACTTCATTCGCTTTATCATTACAAACAATGCACCTTTCACAGAGACTTTCAAGTGGGCTACTTCCTTTCACCGGACCACTCTGTTACTCAGTATCGCTGATTTCACAGTTGTCCTTACTTCAAAGTTCATCCACAGGTCTGCCTTTCTTTACGTCTCCTCCACACGCGTGCAGCCTTCTCTTGTGATATAATGTTGCCACTTCAATTTTTAACACACCGGTCTCTCAGGTCGCTTGCCAACTCACTGGCAGTGTGCTTTTCTTTCTTGGTTTTACGATTTCCAATTCACGAGTCAAGGTTAGTACCACAGGCTTGGCCTCACCTCCCCAACTCTGCCGTTCACCCGGGAGGGTCGCTGGCATCCTTGAAATACAAAGCAGCCTTTTGATGTGGGATCTGGCCTTCTTCATGTGTCTTTTGCAGCCTGCCGGAGGCAACAACCTCTAGTAGGGAACTCTTGGGGTTTTCAACCCGCTGCTCTCGTCCTTTGGTCTGCCGTTCTACTACAGTAGCTTTGCCTTCTCCCCAGAAGTGCTTCTCACACTCATGTTCTGCCTTACTCAGAGTGTGTCTCTAGATTCTACCTTTTATCCATGTGAGGAGAGCTAATTGGTATCAGGTGTATGCCCTTAAAGTCAAGTGCCTGACTTTGCCTGACCCGATTGACGGGACATGTCCAGTACGATGCATGAGAATTAGTCTTGTTACTCTCAGTCACCCTCTTCCTCAGCCCAGTGTTTGTGTACAAAAGTGGGGGGAGTTGGGGTCTTGGAGAATTCTAAAAAATAGGATGGGTTAGATGAACAAAGAAAACACTGGGAATACCGCGTCTCACCATCAGCTGCCTTGCCGCCACTCCCTGAAGACCCTTCACCCAGGTGTTCCTACCGCACTGGTCCGCCCCCAGGGTCTGGATCTAAAGACGATGGATGTCCTCTGGCCCCCTGAGCGAGAGATCTCCAGGGACTAGTGAGTGAGACCCTTCTGGTTTCTCACACCAGGCATCATCTCCTCAACATCCAACAATGCAGACCAGGGCCTGTCGCTCCATTAGGCCCATGCATTTTTCATCTTTCCATACCGCCCATCGGAGTGCCTGGCAGTTCAGTCAGTTCTTCCCCGTTGCGCTCTCCTGGACAGCTGGTTGACGGCAACATCTGTTCAGCTGTCTTTCTCTTGCAGGTGGATCCAGGCATCGTCTCCTGTTCATCCAACACCACAGACCAGTGCTTGCCACAAGATTAGGCCCATAAAATGTGCGTCTATCCATCCCGCCTATCAGTGCGCCTGATGGGGCAGTGAGTTCTCGCCGCTTGCACTCCCCTGGACAGCTGGTTGATGGCAAAATCTCTGCAGCCATTTTTCTCTTGATCCGGGCATCATCTCCTCTACATCCGACAATGCAGAGCAGGGCTCGCCACTAGATTAGGCCCATGCAGTTTGTGTGTATCCATTCCACCCAATATGAGTACCTGACGGGTCAGTGAGTTTTCCCCCCTTGAGCTCTACTGGGCAGCTGGTTGACAGCAAAATCTCTGGAGTCATCTTTCTCTTGAAGGTGGCATCGTCTCCTCTATACATCCACCACAGCAAAACAGGTCTTGCCACTAGGTTAGGCCCATGCAGTTTGCAGATGTCTATCCATCCCGCCCATCAGAATGCCTGATGGGGCAGTGAGTTCTCCCCCCTTGCATTTCACTGGGCCGCTGGTTGACTGCAACATCTCTGCATCAGTCTTTCTCTTGCAGGTGGACCCAGGCATCATCGCCTCTACATCAAACATCACAGACTATGGCAAGCCGGTAGGCTGGCCTCAGCTGTTTTTAAATGAATGCATTTCTAAATATGTCTCTTAACTACTGGTTGCCCCGAGTAAAAGTGATTTTCAGCCTCTATGTTTACATTTTTTATTTCTTAAAATAGTTTGGTGTTGGTGATTGAGGGAGGTGAGAGGGCATTGGAGTGGGGATTTGAGGGAGGTGGGAGGGTATGGGTGATGTGGGAGGGTATAGGTGAGGTGGAGGCACGGGTGTGGGGGATTGAGGGAGGTGGTAGGGCATGGGTGTGGGGAATTGAGGGGGTTGGGCGCACATAGGTGTGGGGGATTGGTGGAGGTGTGAGGGCTAATTACTGTGTCTTTCTTGTTTTACCATACACACTTAAAGTGTGCATACTCTAATAGAGAGTAGAGCAACATATGCAGGTGCCCACTGGTTTTCCGATGTGCTGTGGTTCAGTTCACAAAAGGATTGTGCCAATTTTCCACCCACATTTGGAGAGTGTGGTGGAAAGGGGGATGGTCTTCTGTAGAGCGTGTTTTATTTCATATAAGCTAGGGTTATTGGGTATGGTGTTTACAACATAGTTGAGGTCACCATACGCTCCAAAGAGCCCTATGCATGTGTGTGCAACACTTTGTGCACCTTAGAAGGCTGAATGTGTCCCCTTATCCCAATTGAGCCACATTTCCATAGGTAATGTGGTGGGTCAGAAGAACGACAGAGACTGATATCTTCCATTATCAAATATTTTATTGATTAAATGAAAAGGTGTAAACTACTCACTCTCCCAAAACTATGGGTTTTCCCTTCCGTACACAAAACTAGCTAGGGTGCTCGTCATTCAATCCAATAGGAAGATCTGTTCTCCATACAAAACTAATCTTTTTGTCCATACCACTATCACTGGGCCTGCATTCAGGGCGAGAAGATCATCGGGTTGGCTTCAGGCTTCTCTGCTTCTCTTTCTCTTGCTCAGTGTTTACTTTGGGATGCAAGCGGGCCTGTGTTCTCGGCATCATTGTTGGATTTAACAGTCCACCAAAGCTCTGTCATGCCACCACCTAAGATTCTGTGTCTACAACGGGGTTCCCTTCCCCAGCTTCTCCTGCTACCAGCTTCACTAGTGTCACATTCACACACCAGCTTTCTTCCAGGTTTTAACGCTGTGCGCCCCAGCCACTCTCAGCTCATGCTGCATGACAAAGACACTGATAGGTAACTTTTAGACAGTGTCCAGTATATGAAGTCCAACCCTACCTGGAAATGACAGTTTTCCGAGTCTGATTGGCACTGGGGTACCAGGGCCCGTGTGAGCCAAAACAAAGAAAGACAGGAGCAGCTGTCAAAGTTGTCACTCTCTGATAGAGTGAGTGTATCTTTTAGGGCCTTTGTGCACCAGGGCCATGTATGTGGTGAATCCTTGAAGGTGGCTAGAAGCACACCCTGAGGTTTCCTGCAGACACTCGGAAGGCATAATGAAGTACGACACAGACAACAGACTTCAGGTTTCAACAAAAAATGTTTATTTAACTGAGATGCCAGGAATTTTGATGGCCTAACTTGGCCTATACTACTGTAGGTTTTCCCTATCTGAATGAAACTAAGGAAAGTCTGTAACAAAGAGTTCAACTTAAAAGTCTGTCTGTGTCCAAAACCTATCTTTGCCCTCACAACTATAGTAAACCAATGTGTAGAGATGTCAAACTCAAAAGAAACAATGTTTAACTCGAAGTTCTGAGCTTCTTCCAGCTCACAGCTTTCTCTCAGTTCTCCTTCCCCAAGCATAAGAAAGTTCCATGAAAGAAAAAGTCTCAAAGGTTACCTTCTCCAGTTCAAGGCAATACAGTTTGTGATCAATCCTCAGGGTTCCCATCCCCAAGTTCTGAGTAATACAATCCAAAACTAAAAGGGTCTCAGGACTTTGTTCCCAAGACGACAAGTATAGTTCAAAAGTGTTGCAGTGTTTTTGTTGGTCTTGTCTGGTGATGTCTTTGGCTTACAACATTTAGGTCTCACTAGTCTTGGTGCAGTTGTCAGACCACACAGTCCACCCATCATAGGTGGCAAAACCAGGATACCTGGACTCTCATTGGGGTTTTCTTCGGGGTGCCCTTAGCTTTCACCATTCAAGGTCCTCTGGTCTAGGCGCAGTTGTCAGACCACCCGGTACACCCGTCACAGGTCATGCAACCAGTGCCCGTAGACTTCTCAGCCCCAAACACAGGGTCCTTAGCACTTACTCCTGTCTGCCAAGTCACCCTTACTTGACTCATCTGTACTGGCCACCTGGCTTTACGGTACAATCATATATTTCTTTGTCTTCTCTCTGATTGCCTCATGGCCCTACCACCATGTGTCACACCCCCTGCACCAAGCTGTTGCCTTGCCACACTGCATTCACTCATTAAAGTTCACTGGTCAGGCTTTATTTAGCCTTTAATGTGGTCAACTGTAAGGTTAGATGTAATGTGTCGTGCAACATAGGTTTTCCATGATTTAAGCTTCAGTTCAGAGTTCAAAAGTGTTCCTATTTTGCTTAATTAGATTCAAGTTTTAAGGCTCACTCACGTTGCCTTAAGGTCAAAGAATTTTTGAGTTCGCTATTCAATGTGCTTGTTTGCTTAAATGGCATGTTTCCCTGTAATGCGATATTCAATAGGCATTGGTTTTATTTCAAGATAAAAGTTTCATATAGATCGGTATTCAGTATACCAGCATTTCTTGCAAAGTTACATTTTCATGTAGTTCGGTATTGAGTATACCAGCGTTACTTGCAATGTTACGTTTTCATGTAGTTCAGTATTCAGTATACCTTGGTTTCTTGCAATGTTAAGCTTTCATGTAGTTCAGTATTCAGTATACTGTGGTTTCTTGCAATGTTAAGTTTCCATGTAATTTGGTATTCAGTATACCTCGGTTTCTTGTAATGTCAAGTTTTCATATAGTTCGGTATTCAATATATGAACAGGCATTTGTCTGAGCTTCTGTTAGGAGCTCCCCGGTTCTTGTGTGTCCCTCTGGACACTCACCAGCAGTCTGCTGCTCTTGCCTGCTATTCTGTTCAGAGCGCCCCTGTTCTTGCATGTCCCTTTGACACTCACTGGCTGTCTGCTCCTGCCCCCAACAGCTTCTGCTGCTTCCTCTGTTCTGCTTCTGGGATGGGAAACACCACCAATGCAAGCCCTATGCGCCCTGCTGCTTCCTCACGGACGCAGACAGTGTCCTATGCACTTCAGGTCTGCTGGTGTCCTGGTTTGACATCCAGTCCCACCACGGTTGCTCACCCAAAGAGCGGGTCGCCTGCTTCTCCGGCATGGTTCTCCTTTTGAGGTCTTCTCGGGCATCTCTGCTGGGCTCTCTGCAGTCTTCTCGAGTGTGCTCCCTCTTCTGCCTCTCACCTCTCCTTTTATATACCTGTAGCCTTCTAACAGGCTGCAGGTGTGCTTGGTCAATTGAATCTGCCTGATAATATTTAGGCAGACATGCCTGACCTTCCCAGTGTTTGGGATACAGCTTCCTTGTCTCAGTACCTAAGTGGTGAAGGGAGGCAATCTTCACTACTCCCAGTTGCCTCCTCTTCATCTCAGTACTGTTAGGTTTTGTGTGTGGAATAATGAGGGGAACTGGCTTGTAAAAGCCCATAAAAGTGGGGGGAGTGTTAGATTGTCAGTAGGGAAAGGGGGATACCATGTCTCGCATAAGGGCATCCCACTCCCAATCCTCAAGGATCCTCCGCCCAGGTGATCCTGCCTCGCTATCCCACCCCTAGTGTCAAGATCTAACAATGATGGCTTTTCCCTGGCCACCTGCATAGAGAATCCAAGGGGAGTAGGAGTGAGAATATCCTCAGGTTTCTCACAACAGATGAATTGGTGCGCTCTGAGAAAGCCGCACCATTCATTGTCCTGTAGATTATTTTCTAGTCCCGAAATGTTCCATAAAAGTAAAATAGGGCATTCAATGTTAAACCCATTAGATGGGGCCCCACCTGCAATCAATAGTCAATCATTGTCGTCCATGCTCGTGCTAGGTGTAGGGGCAGGCAGGACCCCAGGAACCGACATGACCGGTGGATAGTTCAGACTTTTATCCATGTCGTCCCTCACTCCCTGCAGGGAAATATCTCTGGATATCTGTGTAATGGATACTAACAATGCTGGTTGGATCATTCTGTGGTGCCCTCGCTCTAAGCTCTATGTGACAGGATACGGGGGGGCGAGGATCTAAGCTCCGCAGATAACAATCCGCTGGCTAAACTGGAGTGAGCTAGCTCTATAATTATGTTATCAGTGCTCATCAGAGACCCAGACCGCACCCTATTGCATGATACCAGGTCGTCCCCGATCACAGATTTGCACACCCTCACAAATTGGATCCAGTGTATGCACTTATTGACTACGCCATGGACTGTCTCGTACTGGCCACAGCCAAGCTTGGGGACCTTGTGCAGATATGTGGTCCTCTCCTCTGAGGGGCATGTGTCACATTTCCCAATCCGGGATGGCCGAACACTAAGGACTTCCTGCCCTGCACTTTGTCCTGGCATACTAAATACTGGCCCCCTATGGGCTCCTCGCCCCGTTGGTATGTGTATTCTCGATGGATCCATTTCCATCAGCTTAGGTAACAGGGTATTATCAATTTATTTTGGACTAACCCTGCATGTGTACTGCCCCTACCATATACAATCATGCACATCATGTGGTCACTGCCTACACAGCCCCCCTTGGGCTTCTCTGTGTCGTTCGCTGCCACTGAGTTGGGTACTTCACCCGGGCTTACAACATGGCACTGGCGCTTACAGAGAATAACAACTTTAGCTTTTAGAGCTACTAGCTCTTGCGCCGTAATCTGCATCTGCTCCCTCAGCCCATTTAGTTGATGCTGTAGGTCTGACTTTTCCCCAGTCTGGCCTTTATCCCACCGTGCATCTTCTCCCACCTCTTCCAATGGGTGGCTAATGTTGCCAATAGGCATAGCGGGTTCAGGGATGGAATGCACAATTGAGAGAGGGTGTTTGGGAATACTGGGGGCTTCCCCAGGGGTCATCATGCCACCAATGGTTTCCTCTGAGATAGCACCCAAAATGAAGTAGCTATTAGAAGTTACAACTCTGTATGTCAAAGGGGCCCATGTGTCAACAATCCTTTCTCCTGCCTCCCCCTCCCCACAAGAAATACCAATCAAACAGATGTCTGTATTGAGGTTGTCGATTGGAATGGGCCCCAGGGTTATCTCAACTGGTATAATATAATTTAGCCCCTCCAATTGATCGTCATGTGTCACGAGCACACACCCTGGGTCGTGTACACAGATACCCCGGATGGTGGGTGCCATGAGACCATGCCGAGGAATGACTAATTTGTGTCCCTTCGGAACACACAGATACACGGGGCCTGGCTGGACTTTGTCTTGGCGCCTCTGGCACCAGAATCATGTGGGGAATTGACATTGGATTGCAGTATTCCATTGGACCACTTATTTTCCAGGCTTCTTATTTGTGAGGTGCTGGGTGTGGCCTTCTTGGCCCAGCTTCACATGCCAGGGACTAGGTGTGGCTGGGCGTGGCAGACAAAACAGGCTAATGGGCGAGGCCAAGGAGCTCTGCTATATAAGCCGCCCCATCCTCGGAGCCAGTGCTTCGCGTTAACTTGCAATCAAAAGCAACGTTACGTTTACCGACGCATGAACCTGCACAGAAATACTCACCCAGGAATCCGACGCTCCACTCTGTCATCTCTCCACAGCATTCTTCTTTTCAGCGAGTCCGGTCGTTGCAAAAGAAAGGAGATAAGGTTAGCGCATCGCAACAGCAGTGAGCGCGCCGCATTTAAGAACATGCGTGCAACGCTACAATACAACTCACCTGTTACCTGCAACCGCGGATCCAGTTCTTCATTGCTCCGGTTACAGCATCCGTGCTCAGCAGCTCCAGGGCCCCGTTTCCATCACCTACACGGGGGGAAAGAGCAAGAACAGAATTACAGAAGGTACGGACAATAACACATAGAACAGACACAAGTTGAGGAACTAAGTAAATGAAAGATAACAGAAGACGAACAATACAAAGACAAGCAAGGAAAGGCTGAAAACCAACACACAGTTTCCAATTTTCCATGATCACTCTAAGTGGTTACATTCTGACCAGGCCCGTGTTTCTATTTGGACTCTAAGAGTGCCCAATATTTTCATGTGTTTTTTCAGCGACAATCATTTTAGTTTTTTTTCTTGTATTCTCAAGTTAATTTGATTAACTTCCGCGAATACTAATTCGAAGTTCATATTTAGTTTGTCACTTGTTATGGTATTACACTCAATGTTGGCTTCGACATTCTCATATGTTTTAGTCAAGCTAAATAGCCCGGTGTTCATAGTCGCAAGGGTGATCTCATATGATGGTATAATTGGATTTCTGAATCCAAATGATGGACTCTGGGTTGGTCTAATGTAAGATTCCTCTGAAGAAGCGGAAGAATTCAGCAGTTGGTTTACCTCTCTAGGCTCTTATATTGGAGAGGCTGATAAATTGGAATTATTTTGCATTCTCCCATTTTCTGTAACTCATCTACATTATTCATTTGTGTTTCTGGTACAACAATGTCATTCATTCCTTCTCTGACAAGCGATGCTACCTGTACATGGAGGTGTGTTCCTATTAACTCTTCTAGTGTATAAGTTAGATCGTATGGAGATTCTGTTCTGTTAGTTTTACCATTATCTCCATTCAACTCATTACCTTAAGATGTTTTAATACTATCACATGCAGTTCCCATAGATTCACAGTTGTTCCCAATTTCGTCATCATTACACTTACGCAAAGTTCCATTCGTTACCACTTGGGAATACAATCTAGGAGAATTTGTGTTTTCGTTTGCATGCACATTCACTTGTATAACATTGGGCATGCTTTCTATCACTGTCTCACCCATGTTGGTGGTGAGGGATGGCATCTTCTAATTTTGAGTGTCGTGTATGTCCCGGCACAGCTGTGTGTTAAATGCCAATATGCCATCATCTGTCACGTGGGTCGAGGATTTACCTGGATGTTCCTCAGTGCTCTCAGCAGTGAGTTGGTTTAAAGGTAATAAATTCTCTTTGTTCTTTTTCACGGCTATGAAATGAGATTGCGGCTCGGCAACCAGAGTTGCCTAACGTCAGCTCCAACCGATTTGGAACGGGCGGTGCATTTAGTTATATTTGCTGTTTTTAGCATCTTATCGGCGCACCTCGCTTTCCCACTCCCGGGGGAGGGGATAAGGGCTTTTGCATGATGACCGGGGCACTGGCAGGCATGGCTGTTTTAAGCATATTCATACTACGCGTAGTTGGCAGTGTTGCATGGAGGCCCCGCGGCCCAGTGCACACGGGGGCGGGCATAGAGTGAAGATAGGCCGCGCGGCCTGTGTCGCAGCTCCGGCGGGAGCTAAATAAACACGCAGCACACACTGTGATGATCTGCCCGGAACTGCCTCCTGTACTCGGGGGCAGGGCTTTTATTGGCGCACCCTGCATCACTGCGTAGCAACATTCCTCCTTTATTTTAAACAAAACAACAATAACACAAATGCACTAATATCAACTCACAACAAATACCCAAATGTCAGAAAACCACCAAGTCCTTACTGTTCATAATCTACGGGGGCTCTACCACACATAGTCATTGAGCTGGGCGGGCGGTTTTGTAGCAGTTCTCAGACCATACCGCCCTACTCGGGGACTAACCCCCGCTGACCCAGTGGGTGGCTCACCTTCACTGTCCGGGTCCCCCAGGTCCGGCTCGCTCAACTGTTCCCAAGTTCTGTCACCCGCTCCTGCCTCATCTTGGATGGACACGGGCTCTTCTTCACTGGGCTGAACTTCTTTGTCTTCCTGGTGGCACTCACCATCGGTCCACAGATTCCGTGGCACCGCCTTGAACCATGACGCATTTCTCGTCACCTGGCGGCGTCCTCTTGTCACAGTCACCATGGTTCCTTGCCTGCCACTGACGGTCCATGGGAGCTCTTCATATCTGGTGTCCAGTTTCGACTTTGTTGGATTACGCAGCATGACCACTTGGTCACCCACTTGGTGATTGGACGGCCTCGCCCTCCTCTTGTCGCTCATATGGGCGTTGGCGCTCCTTCTCCTCCTTTCTGTGCGCTCTTCGTTGACCTCATCCGGGGTCCTGCTAGGATGATGCGGAATCGAGGATTTGATGAATGTTCCAAACATGAGGTCCGCAGGCGGTATGCCTGTCGTGCTGTGGGGGGTGACTCGATAGTTCCGTAGGAAACGGTAGAGGTCAATCTTCTAAGGGTTGGCATTCGCCCTCGCCACTCTTAACACTTTGTTTATGGTCCTCATGAATCGTTCTACATCCCCGTTTGCCTGGGGCCACCTCGGCATGATGTGATGGTATTTTACATTGAGTTCATGCAGATACTGTTTGAATTCCTCCCCCGTGAAGGGGGGCCCATTGTCACTTTTAATGGAGGTTGGCAGACCATGGGTTGTGAACATTTTCTCTATGGCCGGGATGACCACCTCCGCTGCTGTGGATTCAACTATTTCGACTTCTGGGTAGCGGGAGTGGTCGTCGATTGCCCCCAAAAGGTGGAGGCCTTCCTGTAGCTTGCAGAAACAATGCTAATGGCCTCCCAGTGGGCACGGCCACGTTCTGCTGACAGAATTGGTTCTGGTTCTGGTGGGGCCCCAGTTATCTGGCAGGGCAGGCACGTGCTTATGATTGTCTCGACCCGGTCATCGATCTGTGGGAACCATACCCTGTGCCTGATCCGAGCTCTCGTCCGTGCCATCCCTTGATGTCCCTCGTGGGCTAATGCCACTATCCTGTCTTGTATGCTCAGTGGGATGACGATGCGATTTCCTCTTAGCAGCAGTCCGCTCTCGGTGATTGACAAATCTTGTCGGACGGTGAACATGCCGGATAGAAAACCCTTCGCTTCCACCGTTCTGTTGTGTGTGTGCTTCATGAACGTCTTCCAATCGCCTGAAATGATAGCATCCTTCACTAGGTCACAGCAAGGATCTCTGTGAGTCTCCGACTCAATGTCCTCGATGCTGACAGCCTTTGGCCTCATGGCGCGTACCACCTGGCATATATGCTCCTTGGTCTCTTCGGCCACTTGGACTTCTTGTGGGGTTGCCGCTCGAGGATGCCTTGAGAGGAAATCTGCCGGGTTTCCGCTGCCCGGCTGGTAGACCAGTTCAAAATTGTACTGCTGACGGTGGAGCAGCCATTTGGTGATCCTTGCCGGCGGGTGTGACGACGTACCCATGAAAATGGGTAGTAGGGGTTTATGATCAGTGGTCGTCGTGAATCAGCGTCCATATAGGTAGAGATGAAAATGCCGACACCCCCACAGCACGGCGATGGCCTCCTTTTCAATGTGGGAGTATCTCTGTTCTGTCGCCGTGAGGGCTCTCGAAGCGTACGCGATGGGCCTTATTTCCCCCTCTTTAGTTACTTGCATCAGGATGGCTCCGAGCCCTACTGGTCTCGCATCCAAGAACAGTTCTGTGGGGAGCTCAGTGTTGTAGTGCGCCATTTTTGTGTTGACGGACAGGGATTCCTTGATGTTTTTGAAGGCCTCCTGGCACTCCTGCCCCCACTCCCATTTGGTATTCAATTTGGTCAGTTCGCGTAGGGGCTCAGAAAGAGTGGCCAGGTTTTGGATGAACCTGCCGCAGTAGGTGGCCATGCCCAGGAAGCTATGTACTTCAGTGGGAGTCATTGGCGGGCTTGCGGTCTGAATGTCTGCGACTTTCTGGGGATCTGGGGAGATGCCTGTGCTGCCGAATTTGTAACCAAAAAAAGTGATTTCAGACCTGAGGAATTCGCACTTTTCCCTGTGGATGGTTAATCCAGCGTCTTCTAGCCTGCTCAGTAGGGTCTGGAGCCTCTTGAGATGTTCTTCCCTGTCAGGAGCATGAATCAGGATATTGTCGCTCACGTTAAGGACACCGGGTATGCCCCTGATGACTTCTTGAATGGTTTGTTGAAAAACTTCGGCCGCTGACGATATCCCGAAGCTCAGGCGTTTGTACCTTCGCAGCCCTAGATGCGTTGAGAAAGTCGTAATGTAGCGAGAATCCCTGTGAAGTTTGAGCTGGTGGTACCCCGCCTTCAGATCGACTTTGGAGAAGACACACGACCCTGTAAGGTCGGCCACGATTTAATCGATCGTCGGTGTGATGTGGCGTTCCCTTTTAATGGCAGTGTTCGGGAGACGCATGTCTATGCAAATCCGGACTTTTCCGGGCTGTTTGGGCTTTCTTGTTACCACCACTGGAGAGACCCATGGTGTGGGCCTTGTGACCTCCTCTATGATGTCGGCATCTTCCAGTGCTTTGAGTTCTCTCTCCACTTGTTCCTGCATGTGGAATGGTGTTCTCCTGTGCCTTACTGCTCTCGGTTGTACCGATTCATCAATATGCAGTCTGATGGGCTTGCCTTTCAAACACCCTATCCCGTCTTGCAGCTTGGGGTATTGATTTAAGATGTTTTCCACCTCTTTTACCTCATCGACTTGGCAGATGAACTTGACCACCCCCAGATCCTCCGCTGCGTCCCCACTCAGTAGGCTCTCGATCCCCGCATTCAAGACGTAGATTTTCGACCATAGCCTGTTTTTGACGTGGACCAGAGTGGTGCGGAACCTGCCAATGACTGGTAGGGGCTTCCGACTGCCGTACGCATACAGCAGTGTGTCCGTGCTCTTTAGATCTGGTTGTGGTTTTAGTGTCTGGAATATGCTTGTGGGCATGACATTCACCGAGGCACCCGTGTCGATGGTCATCAGAACCTGCTGGTTTTGGATGGTGACTACGCACTTACGCCTTCGCACAGTCTTTCTCTGTGGTGCTTGACCTTGGTTCAATGTCGACACCAGGTAGACCTTCCTCCCTTTTCTGTCTTTTTCCTTACCGGGGTCATGGTGCATGCCCGAGACATCATCGCCATCTTCCTCCATTGAGGAATTGGCTGCATCGACCCTCCTTGCGCTGGCCTGCTTTTTCTTATTGGTCGCGTTCTTTTCCTGAGGGTTCTGTGAGGGCTGTGCCGTGGTGCCCACTGACCTGCATACTTTCGCATAGTGGTCCTTTCTGCCACATGCTCCGCATGTGGTACCTTGCGCGGGACAGTTTCGTTGGCCATGTCGCGGTCCACCACACCAACCGCATTCCGTGGGCCCTGGGACACGTGGTTGCCACCGGTTTTGAGCGTAGCCACTGCCAACCTCGTCCCTTGTGAATTGTCTGTTGGTGATCTGGGACACCATAGCTGTGGTGAGGGCGGGTTGCAGTTTTTGTAGCATGGCCCCCATGTTGGCAGCCCTGGTGTGTGCCAGTTCCCTTTGTCGTCCCAATTCGAGGATCCGTTGGAGGGGAATGCCTCTCTCACTAAGGACCATCCGCCTCAGCTTTTGCGATTGGATGCCATTAATGATTTGCCTCCGGATCTCTTTCTCGACGTTGGTAAATTCACAGGACATGGCCAACTTCCTTAACCGTGTGTGGTAGGCATCCAGTGTTTCATCCTCTGCCTGAATAGTAGTGCAAAATATGAATGTCTCATAGTCCGGGTTTAGTTGTGGGAGGAAGTGCGCCGTTAGGGCATCTTTTGCACTCAGATATGCGTCCTGGCCATCGTCAACGTTTAGGGAATTGAAAATGCGGAGTACCTCATCGCCCACGCTTAGCAGCAGGTGTGCCTTTATCTTCCTGGTAGTCGTTATGTCCTTGCATTCCATCGCCATTTCGAACTTTTGGATCTATAGCTGCCACCTGGGTCCACTTGACGACGGGTCTGTGAAGGGGTCGAATGGTTGGACCAGTGCCGATGAACCTCCTTGTGGGCGAGGCTGTGGTGATGACATTGACAGGTGCGCGATTCTTGACGGCGTGCCGGGTCCAGGGGTGGATGTCCCGGTCACCATGTCGTGGTGCTCTTGTTCTTCCTCGGTGTGGGTCCTTGGGTGGAATCCGTGGATTTTACCACTGCGCAGTGGTGGCCAGATCCGGTGCTCACCTCATGTGCTCCCGTCAGGTGAGGCACGTTATGCCAGTTCCAGGCCTCCCGTGAAGTTTCCTGGAGCTCCAGGTCCCTGGGGAGGTGGATGGGGGACCAGGTGCTTCCACGTCCGGATGGGAGAAGGGGGGCTCCCTTCACCTCGTGCCTGGTGGATGCTGGTGTGTTGCATCTGCCCTTGGTGAGCGGATGGCACCGAGAGAGAGAAGGAAAAAAAACATTTTTTTATTTTTTTTTTGGGGGCGGTGGGTCACGGGTGTGGTCCCTTCCCCACCGGGTGTCCAAAAATGTATGTGCGATGGTCGTGGGCCATCTGCATTCCGTTGTTCGCCGAGCGCGTGTGTCTTACGAGCTCCACCTCGTCGCCATTGTTGCATGGAGGCCCCGCGGCCCAGTGCACGCGGGGGCAGGCATAGAGTGAAGATAGGCCACGCGGCCTGTGTCGCAGCTCCGGCGGGAGCTAAATAAACACGCAGCACACACTGTGATGATCTGCCCAGAACTGCCTCCCGTACTCGGGGGCGGGGCTTTTATTGGAGCGCCCTGCGTCACCGCGCAGCAGGACGCAGGGCGGATGCAACAGGCAGACCAATGGAAGTAATCCCTCTCAATATAAAGCCTGTTACACAGTGCTATTTACAGGGCAACAAAAAAGTGCAACGGGGGCTGCTCGGTTGCTATGATGAACAGCCGAACGGCACTCCATGAAAGCACTCCCACAAGTGCGCACGCGAGATTGCCCCCGGATGCCTGGATTTATGGTCACAGTGTTAAGAGGGCGTGGCCAGCACCAACAAAGAAAATAGGTATTTTAAACACACTTGCGTTTAATTACAAGAGTCCAAATGAGTTCACTGGAGGTATACACCTACCAAATAGCCTTTGAAGGTTCAATACAGAGTTAAATAGTTTGCTTTGCAGAATTCTCAGATCAGTGAGTACGGGAGCAGTCCAACAGGCCAACAGGCAGTGAGCGCACTCCATAAAAGCACTCCCAGGAGCGCGCGTGTGCGATTGCGCGTGGGTGCCTGCATTTATGGTCACAGTGTTAAGAGGGCATGACCAGCACCAACAAATAGCCTTTGAAGGTTCAATACAGAGTAAAATGGTTTGCTTTGCATAATTCTCATATCAGCGAGTACGGGAGCAGTCCAACAGGCCGCGAAAGCACTCCAGCGAAAGCACTCCCATTTTTTATACAAAAACGTATAACTAACTCTGCTGGTGTACCGGAAGAGAAAAGTATAGAAACGCAAAGAACAACTAAAGAACTGTAAACCAGCATTCCTTTGTTTGCCGTTCCTTTTGTGCGCCAGTTACGTTAACCTGGTGTCTTTCTCCTTAAGGGTTTTGGGGAAAATCCATCTGACACTAATGTATGCCTTTCCATCCCTTGCTAATGCCACATCAGGGTTCACCAAGGTGCTCAAGAATCCAGATAAATGGGGTTTGGAGAGAGGTAAGAGGCGTGTCAGAAGATAAGTTCAGTGGTATTTATGTATATTGTATCCCTACCTACATTGGTCTCGCAATAAGGTGCGTGGTACGATTCCCCCCCAACCCACTACACAAGCCTAGGGCAACTCTGCCAAATAAGACCTACAGATACCCATTCGTGGCATTTTATCAGGCCATGGGGACTCTCAGAGGGGCAGATGTATTGGCAGAAGTGACTACAACCCCGTTAGAGCCTATCCAACTCATCCCTAGCTCTCACAACTTCCTGGCTCCTGGAACCCAAGGCTCCACATCCCAGCAGCATAAGGACTTGCCCTAGATATTCAGTCAGATATGACAAGTCAAAGACAACTGTGTTTGTAACATTCTACGAAAGGGGTACTGCATATCATTCAGTTCAATCACTCCAATTCTGGACAAATGGTAATTCTGTGTAGACCATGAACCCCCTCAAAAAAGAGGATCTCCAAGAAAGGTTCCAGAAACTCCTGATAAAGGAAGCAATCATGGCAGTATCCAGATACGAGAGGTGAAGAGGAATTTACTCTATTAAATTCCTATTATATTCCTAGCGACAAAAGCTTTAGGAGTAAGGAGACCCATTATCCATGTACACAGGGTCGACAATATAAAGCACATAACTTTCAAGAATGGAGACGCTTAATGGGATCTGGCTCATGATCTTGAAGGGAAGCCTTCAGGATGCATACATCTATATCCCTATACTACCAGGATACAAGAGATTCCTGAGGCTTACAGTGGACTCCTGATTAATCCTGGGTCCTTCCTTCCATGTTCCGTCATGCCATGAGAGTGTTCTCTGAGGTCCTTGATCCCATGGTAGGGATGCTCCATGGCCAGAAGACCTCAGTTCACCAGTACATGAATGACTGGCTCCCAATATCCACATAATTGGTTTGTAATTCTTTTCGGACATATGGCATATGTGTCCTTCATCAGGGCCTGTTAGAACCTCTATGTAGGTCAGACAATTGTAATTCATTGTCCAATCAAAGAGTTAAAATTATTTCAAATCCATATTTCACAATCAACAATAAAAATCTCAATTTGTAACATCTGAAAACATTTATCACATTTAATCTCCATTGTGGGATCTTTATACAATTTGGCATAGGATCTGCGGCGGAGAGTTGCCTCATACACTCCAGATTATATTCTTCTGTATCCATAATCACAATTGCTCCTCCCTTGTCTCCGGGTCTGATGGTGGTGCTTGTGTCTGAGAATAAAGTTTGTATTTGAGAAAGTTCACCTCTGTTCAGATTATGATATTTAGGACTTTTGAATTGGATTTTGTTCAAGTCTGCCAATACCATTTTATGGAATATGTCCTTTGATGGTACACTAATAGGTGCTGAGAATGTGCTTCTTGGTTTAAACTCGACGTATTCGTTATCTTGATCCCTGGGTTCTGTCGAGACTGGCAGTTCTGCGAAGAATACTTTAAGCTAAGTTTACGTATCAGTTTATGTATTTCTACTTGTGTATTAAACTTGCTACAACTGTAGATTGGTACAAACTTTAAGCCTTTTTCTAGAGTTCTGGTTTCGTGACTGTACAAAATTATTTTAGGTAGGTTCACCAGTAATTTCATTGCATTTGAAACTGGGTTAACATTCCTTGACTTTTTCCTTGCCCCCCTCCTCATCCGTTTGCTCTTCGGTTTTGTTCTAAAAAGGAGGCATAATCGTTTGCCATCACATTCATAGAGGTAGCTGTTTTTCCTGTTGTGCCCAAAGTGCTAGCTGTTTGGCTATTACCTGATAGACTATCACTGTGTTCAGCAGTATCTGATCCAGAGCTACTGTTATTTGTTGATGTCTTGTTAGGTCTAGGGCCTTGAAACTGATATTTGTCTGCCCAAGTGTAAACCTTGTTATTGAAACAGTCATATGAGTCTCGCTTGAATTTTCTGACTTTGCATGCTTCCAAATCTAATTTAAAACCTTCAATCTGGTGCTAATATATGCCAAAATGTCAGTGAAAGATTCAGTATCTGTCAATTCAGTGATTTCTTTAGAAAGGACTTCGAAAACTTTATTTAGTTGAGCAATGTTACCTGATCATTTTTTTATTGTCAGCAACATTAAATATAAAGAACTTTCGGGTAATGATCTGTATAATTCTGAATTCAATACAGAATGACATTTGCATGCGTTTTCTATCTACGATCTTATCTTTATCACGCTAGGCGTTTAACACGACATCATAGAACAGTATCACTATGGTATACTGAGTTTGCATTTGTTCATCTGCGTTAAAGCATAATACAGGCTTACACCCTTCCAACATGTCTGACCACTATTCAGGCGGCTGTTTCCTTGGAGTTTCCATGACAACAGTTCATTGTCATTAACCTCCCCAGTACGGTGGGAGTGGGCTCTGTGGGCTTTACTTGTATCAGCTCTGCATAGGATTTTAGGTTAAGTATCAGCTTCAATTTATAGCATATTACGATAGATACATTGTAATCTCTAGTACAATTTAGAATTATATAATTTTTTGTACAGCTGCAGCAACCTGGCAAAGTGACACGCGGCAAACGTAGAAATGCTGAACTCTGTAAGCGATTCGGTTCAACCACACACAGTACACGTTACTGGTAAAGATCTTCCTTAGATCATTTAGGACAGTTTTAGGTATAGTTGTACAATTCTTTACACAGCAGCAGCAACCTGGCAATGTTACACATGGCAAACGTAGAAACGCCGAACTACTGTAGCAATTTGGATCGCCCAAGCACAGTTTACACAACTGGTAAGGTTCTTCCTTTAGATCACTTAGGACAATAGTTGTAGCTCATTAAACACTAAAATTAGTTATATAATTCCCTCCACAGTTGCAGACGAATTATAATTTGAAGTCGAATTACGGTGTTATAGTGCAATGAAGTTCAGTATGAGAATACAGAGTTCTGAACTGGTAAGGACCTATACACAGCTCTATTTTTCCCATTTGAGTACCAATTGAGTATCTAAACAATAACATGCTTCTTTGTTCACGCTGGGGAATGGGAAATTATCAAGCACTTAGCAGCATCAGCAGGTCAGTTAGGACTCTATTATGTGATTTTCTATTACTGATGGAGTCTTAGAGATTCTAATTGAAGTTCTTCTCTTTTTCTTTTTTTGTTCTACTCTCCCTTGATCAGAAATCCACATGACGTACGTATGACTATATTATGTCTACTAACTGGTGCCGCAATACTTGTTTAAATATTGAATATATCAATAATGTGGTACATGTGCAATGGATGTTGATGCTAATTTATGACCATTGTGAAATATATAATGAATTTGTTTTTGGGATTTTTATTGTTGATTGTGAAATGTGGTTTTGAAATAATGTTGACTCTTTGATTGGACAATGAATTACAATTGTCTGACCTATATAGAGGATCTAACAGGCCCTGACGAAGGACACATATGTCCGAAATGCATTGGCCCTATTACTCATCTGCGCAGAAAATGTGAAAGAATAATCATTTATGAATACAACTAATGAATAAATCAAGATATCATTGGAGTAATTGAGCCGCCAATTATTGAATATTTTAAAGAATTACAAACCACTTACATGGATATTGGGAGTGCAGCCCACAACGTCGGCTTCATTGCCAAGGTCCGTTTCCTACATTTTTATTTTCATTTTTTTATTTTGATTTGATATGGTTGAATTCAATCAACCTTTAAAAAAAATGAATACACCACATACATACATCATTTCCATAGACATACATAAATTATTTTCTACATTTTTCGTGTGCTTTTCATGGAGGCACCTTTCTTACTGGGTTTGCACCCCACACAGAGACTTATATGTTCTAACGAAGGAATTACAAACAGAACTATTGCTGTGCACACTCACTGCTTCGCTGGCTTATACTCATACCATCATCACAACATGCATTAAGTGACATGACATGAGAATTTAACGAGGGTCCTTGAAAACTTTTGGATGGCCCCTAAACCTGAGAAAATCCTCCTTGGCTCCATCCTAGAAGTTGGAATTCACTTGGGACCTGTCCAACATGGACCAGGGTAGAGCCCTGCTGGTCTTCACTGTGAAGCCAAGCTATAGGACAGACTGTTATCTCTCCTGAAGAGGGACTTGGCCATGGCACACCGGTGGCTAACAGTCCAAGATAACATTGCTGTAACAGTGTTTGGGTCCTTGGGCCAGGTTCTATTTCAAGAACCTGGTGAACCACCTATTAGCCTCCTCAAAGGACTATATATACAAGATCCAGATGTTGCAGGACATCAGGCACTATGAGGTTTGTTGGTTAAAAAATTACCTACTCATCCAGGGCTTTAAGTTAGATTCCCCAAACAATGGTCCTCACAATGAACACCATCCAAAAGGGATGTGGCTACACTCGACCTCTTTTCTGGTTAGGGAAAATGGTCCTTGGACTCAGTAGGGGATACGTGATTTGGTGGTAGCTTGCTGCCATTCTGGAGGCCCTGATAGCACTGGCCTCAGGTGTGAATGGGAAGATAGGCATGGTTTGCACAGACATTTTCATGGCAAGACATAGAAAAGTCACCATGGGTGTAAATGGTAACATTCCTTTTAATTGGTGTCTCCCAGGAGCCCGAGTTTAGCGGGGAAAGATTATTTATTTCCCTTCAGGTCCCTTATGTCCAAGGTTTTCTACCTTGGAAATAAGAGACCTCAAGGTTAAGGGCAGGCACACTCAGTCAAAGGTTCTCCTCTTCAGTGAAAATGTTACTGCGCCCATTCACATTCCAGGAAAAGACAAGCGTTTTGGGTCCTCTCTTTTTGGATCTTTTTGCGTCAAGTCATAAAACTCTCACTGCCCGGTATTTGTCATAGGCTCAGGATCCGCCGCTCTGCGCGCTGATGCCCTGACCTCTCCATGGCCAGTTCCTTTTCCTCCATCCATTTGCCCTTCTAATGATGGTCCTGTTGAACATCAAAAGGGAGCGAACTCATGTTATCCTAGTAGCACTTCAGTCCTCACAGGCAGAATATTCCTAATCTCCTTATCCTCTTCTTAGAGTTAGAGCCATCACTTCATCTGGAGACCAACCCACTCAGGTTCCCACAGCTACCTTGGTTAACACTAAAAGAACTACAGTAAACTGCCCGGTGTCTGAGAGCCTAGGGCTCGAAAGGGAGGTCCTATGTCTGAGTCTAGCTGTCGCCATTTAAGCCTCAAGACATGCCTGTACACTTAAGTCACATGCACATCCTTTTTTAGGATGGCACCACACAATTGAGCTTGTCTGCCTCTCTTGCAACCTAGTTAAGATGCTGGAATTCCTGCAGGATGGGTTTACGTTGGGGTTAGCGGTTACTTTTCTGAGAGCACAGCTGGCAGCAGTAAGGACCTTTAAGTCGTGGGTCCCTATCTCCTGCGTGAACGCTCTAGCAGCTCATCCACTTAGGCGATTTGAGATCCCCCACAGGTGGGGTCACTGTGTCTCTCTTTAGAACTCTGGAATCAGTGATCAGGTGTACACCATACCTTCCTACCTACGATTTGTCCCAGAGGGTCTTAGTCTTTGGCTTGCCCAACTCTTCCGACAAAAGATCCTAGCAGATTAACATTTGCAAAAGGCTCCAGTACTCCCCACGTGCACTAGATCCTGACATGGCCAGAAGGGACTATATAGATTACACTGTAGGTTCAAGGCAATATAATGATGTTTTTCCCCCTTCAGTCTTGGTCCCTATGGCAATAAATCAACTACTGCTGCTTTTGCAGAGGTATCACCCCATCTTAGCCATGGCCTGTGAAGCGCCTGGCTCCCTGCCTCCAGGGATGGTGCATGACTGCTCAATAAGAGCAACGTCAACATGCTGGGCTGCATTCAAAGGGGTCCCCTGAGGTGACACATGCAGGGCCGCTACATGAGGGTCACCTGACACCTTTATTAATCGCTATCAATTGTAAGTTTGTTCCGCCTAGGCCTTTGTTTGGATCTGCGATTTTGTATTCATGACAAAGGATACTATAACAAAAATAAGCTTGTTGATTGCTGCATTGTTTTGCTTAGTTACCCCGAGTGGGATGGGTATGCCGAGACGTGGGTCCTGTGCCTGCTGGGCCTAGAAACCGAACCTACACCTCACTGATGAAGCTAAACGAGGCTGAAACATTTTTGGGGATACTTGAGGTCCTGTGCAGAATGATGTGACTTAGCAGTTCAGCATTGACTGCCCCTTTTGGGGTGGAACCAAGCCTGATTTGCATAATGGCTTGGCAGGCGAAGAAGATGGTCTGGAGGATTGTCAAGAGCAATGCCAGAGGTTAAGATTAATTCTAAACCTTCCAGCTCCTCTCGCTCCCACCTGGTGGGCATAGTTCAGGCTCGGCAGGTAGCAATCCTCTTATACTCTTCCCTAACCTGGGTGAGATTCGCAGGTCAATTTTTATTTGTATTTCAGCAAGAGGTTGCCTGTCTCGGAAAGGTGGGACACCAAACTCAGAAAGCAGTGACTTGAATGAGGAATGGGATTTCGAGCCAATAACATAAGCATTTCTCATCCCTTGAACCCACGCCAACCCATCTCTCATAGTTGCCACAAACAGATTCTTAGCACACTGCATCATCGTGGGACACCTCCACTGTGGTGCTGCCCCCTTAAGGGAAGCGCACGCGGCGGCGTGACATTGCACGCCGCAGCATTCATTATAAATAAAGGGGGTGTTCCCGGCCCTGATAGTGCAACCGGGAAGCCTGAACTGAACAGACGTGTGCGGCTCAGTCTGTGGGTTTGGGGGCTCACGGGGATTGCCACCTGGGTCACAGAGAAACCCCCAACAGTGGCGGCGAGGTCGGTACGTTGCCCGGGCCCGGCGGTGAAGCATTACACAATTTTTGAAGCAGAGCGGATGATGGTGATTATTCGTTCCATGCCGCGGGCCAGGTAGACACCACGCGGCGGGCGGCCATTTTGGAATACTGGCAGGGGATACTCACGATGCTCCGGTAGGGCCCGTTTGGGGCATCCATGCCTAATTTTTGGAAAATATGATAGCGGGCAGCTATATCTGCCCACACATGCCCAGATTTTGAATTTTATTTGATTTTTGGGCGAGCGACGTCGAGTGAAGGTGAGGAGCTGGGGGGAAGGATGCTGAAGCCTGCTTAACCCCTAAACCTCCCTTGCTCAATTTTTAGGACATCTATGCTGGATTGTGAATCCTCCATGCCATCCTGCAGCTGAGGATCTTCATCTTCATTATCTCCTTCATCATCATGCCCAGCTGCTGTGTGTAAAGGCACATTTTGGACTGGCGAATTCTGTGGCCTTGCAACATCTGCTACTGATCATCATCATCATCATCAGGTCTAGACAATTGACTTTCTTTGTGTGTCTGGACTGGTGCACTCCACGGCCCCACCTTTGGGCCTGTGCTGGCTGGGTGAGTTGCGGCCCCCAGTTCATTTTGGGGGTGCCTGTGCGCTCTAACCCATGAGTGCACCTGGTGACCAGGGTGGTGGGCAGCCTGCAGACCTACAGCAACCTCAAGTCCAGCCCCAACCTCAGGCTCAATCTGTTGTGCATTCAGTGCAACCAGTGCCCCAAGTCATTGCGCAGATGCGGGCTCCTGCGGCGCTTCAGCCAATCCCAGAATTTGATGTCTCGGGCCCACCATCCAGCATGGGGCCCAGGTGGAAACGGTGGGTGGACCGTTTGGACATGTATTTCAGGGCCACCATGGAGACGAATGATGACAGTAAGCTGGCGACGCTGCTGTACGCTGCTGGGCCTGCAGTGCAGGAGATCTTTGAGTCACTTCAGACCACTGATGCCTGTATGGCCCTCCGCAATCATTTCATACCACTCGCCAATGCAGATTATGAGAGGTTTGTCATGCTGTTGCCCCGACAGAAGGAAGACGAGACGATGGACACTTTTTATGGTCGTCTCAAACGCCTCTCCCTGGCGTGTGCATGGGGTGACCCGGATGACATGATTAGAACACTCCTGATACAGGCCTGTTCATCAGGAAAACTAAGGCGACAGGTACTGAGGGAACCGGGCACCACCCTTGCTCGCATCCTTGATCTGGGACGCTGCCATGAAGTTTCAGAGGCGAGGGCGTCCAAGATGGAGGCTGGAACATGCACAGTGAAGACGGAAGAGGTGTGTGCTGTGGGGGGTAGTGGCAGAGGTGCCAGGAGACCAGGTACCAGTATCCGTGACAGGAGCGGGAGAGCTGGTGAATCCAGCCAAAAGTGTGGCTATGACCTGCCTGCGGCGGGAAGGACTTGTGGATGGTGTGGCCTTGCTGACCACTATGCTCGTGTGTGGAAGGCGTCCCTGCCTGTAATGGTGCCCAGGGGCCCAGTTCGATTGGGTTTCCTGCCTAAAGCCCACCCACCTAACGTGGCACAGGTAGACCAAGGAGAGGAAGGTGCCCAAGCGGAGGAGGAAGAGGAAGAAGAGGAGGAGAATATCTTCTTCGTGTCAAGTGTGGGAGCTCTAAAGTTGAAAAACAGACAACAACTGAGGTGCGTGGTAGCCATGAACAAATCACCCGTACCGATGCTCGTAGACACGGGGGCATTGTTCAACATGATGGCCCATGGACACTACGATGCGATGGTCACACCACCGAAACTGGTCAGCCCAAGAGCCCGCATCTTCGCCTTCGGAGGGTCAGAACCGATCCCATTGGATGGCGCATTCATGGAAAAGGTGGAACATGATGGGTCAAAGATCACGGCAAGTTCTATGTGACACCTGTGAGCATGAATACACTGCTGTGCTGCGGCAGAGGCCCTAGGCATTGTAAGTTTTGCTTACGCCTTCTATCTGGAGGACATACATGACCTATTGACAAGTACTCTGCCCTGTTCCAAGGAATCGGTCAAATGGCCGGTGATCCAGTGAGGCTGCACATAGATGAGTTTGTGCAGCCCATAGCTTTGAAACATTGGAGGGTGCCCTTCCATCTCAGGGAACAAGTAGACAAGAAGCTGGACAATCTAGTGAATTTAGACATTATTAAGAAGGTCAAGGGTCCCCCACCATGGGTATCACCGATAGTGGTGGCGAGGAAACCGAAACAACCTGACCCAGTAAGGATATGCGTCGACATGAGGCTACCCAACAAGGCCATCAAGAGAGAAAGACATTTGACACCAACTATCGACAACCTCATCACGGAATTGCAGGGGGCCCGCTTCTTCTCAAAGCTAGACCTTTGGGGCGGTTACCACCAGGTCGTCCTACATCCGGAGTCAAGGTATATAATGACCTTCACAACACACAGAGGCCTGTACAGGTATAAGAGACTCAGTTTTGGCGTGTCACCGGCAGCTGAGGTATTTCAAAATATCATCAGGGGTGCCCTAGCTAACCTGGATGGAGTCCTAAACATCAGTGGCGACATCCTGGTGTTCGCCAAGACTGAGGTCGACCACTTATGCAAGCTGGCCAGGACTTTCGAGAGACTGCAGTCGTTGGGCCGGACGCTCCACAGGGAAAAGCGTGAGTTTCTGCGTCCGACGGTCAAATTCTTTGGATTTGTGTTCAAGGAAGGGGGTGTGTCACCTGATCCAAGAAAAGAAAAAGACATCAGAGAGGCCCAACCACCCGAGAATGTATCGGAGGTGAGGAGTTTTCTTGGGATGGTGACGTACTGTGGTCGGTTCATCCAGAATATAGCATTCAGGTCAGAGCCCTTGAGGGCCCTTACAAAAAAAGAAACAGCATGGCACTGGGGCCCTCTCGAGCAGGCAGCGTTTGAGGATATCAAAAGCGCCCTCACGGCCGAAGACACTATGGCCTTCTTCGACCCAACACTCCGGTAGGAGATCATTGTGGACGCAAGCCCATTTGGACTGGGGGCCGTATTGACGCAAATTGGCCTGGATGACAGTGTTCGCCCAGTAGCGAATGCCAGCAAGGCGCTGTCTGACACCGAGCAGCGCTACTCCCAGATCGAGCGGGAGGCTCTTGCCGTATTGTGGGGGTGCAGGCATTTCAGACTGTACATCCTGGGCCGGCCAGTTACGGTCGTGATGGACCACAAGCCCCTGCTTCCCATCCTAGTGTGGTCCTCGTCCAAGCCACCGGCGAGAATTGAACGGTGGATGCTCGCACTCCTGGAGTACGGTATCTCTTTAGTGTACAGACCCGGTGCCAACAATGCAGCGGACTACCTCTCCCGTCACCCCGGGGATGGCAGCAATGAATCACCGGACGCTTGTGCTGTGGAGGCGGATGGCCACGTACGGATGGTGGTGGAAGTGGCCACCCCGAATGCCATGCCCCTCGAGGACCTGGAGGCGGCAGCAGCCCAGGACGAGTGTTTTCAGATCCTGAAGACCGCGATGCAGCACGGGTCATGGAAAACCGTGCTCGAATCACTGGCCGGACGCACCCAAGAAGCCAAGGTGGTGCTTGAACAATTGTGTAAGGTGAAGGAGGAACTATTGTTCTCGGCCACGGGCCTCCCGTTGAGGGGTGACCGCATCGTCGTGCCCCAAGCCAAGATCTGTGAGGTGATAAGTTTGGCCCACCAGGGACATCAAGGGGCCACGAAGACTAAGGCCCGACTACTCCTCAAAGTGTGGTTCCCAGAGTTGGAACGGAGGGTCGACGAATATGTAGCTGCCTTGGTCTGGTGTCAGGCGTCATCCCCGATACAACAAGAGCCGGCTATTGAAACTATGGCTAGAGGGACGCAACTGTGGGAGGTGGTGCATGCGGACTTTGGGTCCACCACACTAGGCACACACTTCCTGGTGGTGGTGGACGAGTACTCCCGCTACCCAGAGGTGGAGTTTGTGGACTCGGTGGCCTTTGAGCATGTGGTTGTGGCCCTTGAGAAAGTATTCGCCTCTCATGGTTTTCCTCATACCCTGTGCTCGGACAATGGGGCCCCTTTTCAGAGTGAGCGTTTCTCAGAACTGATGGACGGGTATGGGGTTCAACACCGGTAGATCACCCTGCTCTGGTCAAGAGCGAACGGTGAGGCAGAGAGGCCGAGGCCCTCTTCAAATCATGCCCTTGAGGGCTGCTGCCCGAGGTTGGTGAGAAGGAGCCTGGAGTGATCGACGATCAGCAGGTGGATCTCGATCGAAGGCTGCGGACAGAGCAGGAGAATTCGAGAAGAGGGCTCCGACCGCAACGCCTAAAACCTACGGATGAGGTGCACATAAGAAATAGGCACCCCCACGAGAAGCTATCCCTCCCTTATGAACCAGAACCGCTGGATGTGGTGGCCGTCAAGGGGTCCATAGTGGCGACCTCGGATGGGAGATCGGCAGTCACCAGGAACGTGAGCTTCTTTAAGAGACTAGGGGTCACAAGAACTGACCCACCTCAGGAACAAGAAAGTATGGAAGTACCCGACAAGGTTGGAGGGGCTGCCCCCCTTCACTCGTCCCCAGCACGGGCATCGCCGCTGGAAGGATCGCCCGTGCCGGAGGCTGGCAGGAGGTACCCCCAGAGGACTGGGCGAGGGAAACCCGCTCACCTCACCGACTACGTGCTGGGACAAGTCTCCTGTGTTGTGTGTAGTTGTCACGGGGATCCAGGGCGGTTGTGAATAAAGGGATGCTGTGGGATGTTTTGGTTATTTGCACTGTTTGATGTGTTGTTGTTTGTCCTCATGAAAAAGGAGGAGTGTGGTGCTGCCCCCTTAAGGGAAGCGCACGCGTCGGAGTGACGTTGCACGCCGCCGCCTGCATTATAAATAAAGGGGGCGTTCCTGGATGCGACCGGGGAGCCCGAACTGAACAGACGTGTGCGGCTCAGTCTGTGGGGTTGAGGGCTCACGGGGATCGCTACCTGGGTCACAGAGAGACTCCCAACATCCACTACAGCGCCTGGTGAGAGGCGCGCCGCCACCATCCGGTGGTTCAGCATATATCCATGCACCCCTTTCTATTAACGAGTGAGATTCCCGATTTTGTACCCAAAATGTTATTATTTTTTATCTTTTTATTAAGGATCTCACTACAAAAATATTCCTCATTACCCGGACCAATGGGCAAATGAGATCTTGCCACTTTCTTTTTTAAAACCTTCCTCTTGGCTCTTGCCGTGTGCCGACAAATATACCTTGTGCCTGGACTCGTGCCCTGCAACACAGCACAGGAGCTGGAGCTCCTAGGACAGGATCCCGACCTGCAGGAGCAGTGGGCATCCTGCAACAAGCCCTCCAGCCTATTGCCTAAATTCTGGTAAGCGCCGCTCCATAGCGCCGCCTCGACCGCATTTTATTTTAATATATTGCATCCGCCTGAGCAGCAGAAGCGAATCATTTCCCAAGCAAAGCCAGGGAAATCCATTGCCTGTTTACAGCCATTTGGCTGTCCTTTACAAGAAAATCACCATTGAAGCACATGAGGCACTCCACAGCTTCAAAATGGCCGACCATTTCCTGATGTGTACCTGCACTGCCTATTGAGGCTCGAGCAAGCCTCCTGATTGGCTGCCCCAGCCTACTTGTCCTCCTATTGGGCGCCGGCAGGCGAAGCCGGCCCACTTCACCCAAGGCCATCTCCTGTTTCCATGCCTGTTACCTGCCTACTCTGCCGTCTGCCAGAACCCCTGCTTCTCCCACACATGACCACCAAGGTAACTCTGTAATACAGTTTACTGCACTAGTCTGGCTCTACCTGCTTAGTCCCTGCAACAAAATTACATAATTTCTGCAGTAGATGACTTTTGCACCATATCATCACCTCCTGCAATGCACTTTTAAACTAACTCAGGCATTGCTGCCTTTCTTGTGCACCATCTAACTGAGTACTTCTTGCTAACCAAACCCAAATGGGGCCCCATACACTTTAGCTTTACTGTGATGCCTGTACTAACTCATCATCATACTACAGCTTGCCTGGCTGGCCAATTCTAGATACTGTCATGCGCACACTAGTTTAACTGTGCTGCCTTGTGCTGCCCGCACTGATTTGAATTTAGATGTGGCCATGTACACGGTAGTTTGCCTTGCTGCTCAAATCCAGATACAGCTCTGTGCATACTAGCATGTTGTGCCTTAAGATCGCTGTCAGACATTTAAAATTGTGTTGTGCCTTAAGGTCGCTCTCAGACCATTTAAAATTGTGTGGTGCCTTTAAGGCCGCTTTCAGACCATTCTAAAATTGTGCTGTGCCTTAAGGTCGCTTTCAGACCTTTTAAAATTGTGTGGTGCCTTTAAGGTTGCTTTCAGACCATTCTAAAATTGTGTTGTGCCTTAAGATCGCTGTCAGACATTTAATATTGTGTTGTGCCTTAAGGTCGCTTTAAGACCATTCTAAAATTGTGTTGTGCCTCAAGATCGCTGTCAGACATTTAATATTGTGTTGTGCCTTAAGGTCGCTTTCAGACCAGCTAAAATTGTGTGATGCCTTTAAGGTCGCTTTCAGACCATTCTAAAATTGTGCTGTGCCTTAAGGTCGCTTTCACGCACTCCTGCCACTAACTAGCATGTACACGACCTCACCTAATTTCAATTCCTCAATCAATTTACCGCCAACAACAACTGAGGCTCCTCTAGCAATTATGATCAGCCTCCCGTGCCCCACTGTAGTCAGGAACACAAAACTCAGAGCTAGACTAGCCAAAATTTACGAGCCACTCGCCCGCTCCATGCCTACTAATAAAAGATCCAAATCCACTCTCACTAGCCTTGACAACTACAGACCCAAAATATCTCTGAGCTATCCCACTAAAGACCCTACTACTCCCATCATCCAGAAAAACACTAAACCCCCTCAGAAACTGTCGGCCCCTACTGCACCTCTAGTGAGCCCCCAAATCAAGGGAGCTTTAATTAACGCCAGATCACTAGTAGCACACGCAACTGAAATCGCAGACCTACTTATCAATGAAGACCTGGACCTCCTTGCCATCACAGAGACCTGGCTCCACCCGGCAGCAGGACCTATGCTGATGCTAGCAATCCCAGAGAACTACACCATCCTGAGACAAGACCGACCCAATTCCAGAGGAGGCGGTGTTGCCATCATTCACAAATGTAGCCTTCCAATAAGTCTAGCTACCCCCACCAATGCCCCATCCTGCGAACTACTTTCAGCTAAAATCCCCATCACAAATACTCAAACCCTTAACGTCCATTTGATCTATCGCCCCCCAGGTCCTTTAGGCACCTTCGATGAGGATCTTAACACTATCCTATCCACTAACTTAAAAAACACCACACAGATGCTCGCCCTCGGAGACTTCAATATGGGCTTTAATGACCCTGAAGACCAAGCCGCCATCACCACGTTGAACACCCTCACCGAATTAGGATTTACTCAAAGAAACCTAAAACCTACCCATGACAAGGGCAGAATACTAGACTGGGTAGCCGACTACAATTGCCTAGCCAACGTCACTGACATCTCACCCCTAGCCTGGACTGACCACCACCTGGTATCGTTTGTGTTGTCCACTACAAGACCTCCACCCATATTACTGTGCAGGGCACCACCTACTCTTACGAAAAACAAAAAGAGTATCACAGTGGAGAGACTTATCCCCAACCTACTCCCCACACTTAACTCACTCCCTGACAACTTGGACCCTGAAACCTTGGTTGAGGAATATAATAAAATCATGTCTACCTCCCTGGACTCAATTGCCCCTCTCAAACTCAGGCCAAGCAAGTCCAAAACCCACCTTAACAACTGGTACACACCTCTCCTTAAAAACTTAAGACAACAAAAAAGACACTGCGAATCTATCTGGAAAAAAGACCCATCAGCAGCCAACAAAATTAAATTCACCAAACTAGCGGCCCTGTACAAAAAAGAAATCTTCCTTGCAAAACGTACCTCCTTTGACTCTCGCATCTCCCAAGCCAGCTCAAACACAAAGGAACTATTCTCGATTCTAAAAGAAGTAGAAACCCCCATAGCACCTATAGACACCTGCATAAAAGACAAGCACTGGTGTACCGACATCCAATATGCCCTAGCCAACAAAATCGCCACGCTACAAAATAAAATATCCTGTAAAAAAGCCTCCTTGAACAATCCTGCCCTGTCTAAGCCACCTGAGAAGCGGACCACAAGTGAATATTCACGATTTAACTTTACCAAAGTGACCATACTCGAAGTGGAAAAAATCATCCTGTCATTAAAGCCTTCTAACTGCCAGGGAGACTTATGCCCAGCACAGCTCATAAAAGATGCTGCCCGTGACCTTTCCCCATTTATCACTAAGCTAATCAACGCTTCCTTCTCCACCGGTTCCATCCCAACTAATTTAAAACAATCCTGGGTACTACCCCTACTAAAAAAAAACACTCTTGACCCAGCAATACCTACTAACTATAGGCCTATAACAACGGTACCATTCCTTCTGAAAATTCTGGACAAGGTCGCCTATGTACAAATACAGAAGCACCTGGAGGATCACCACTTGCTAGGAGCTAGACAATCAGGCTTCCGACCCCAACATGGGACCGAGACAGCTCTCATCGACCTTAAAACACAGATTGATCTGCTCAAAGACAATGGTCAAGCAGCTTTACTCCTCCTCCTTGACCTATCCGCAGCATTCGACTTGGTCGATCACTCGGTCCTCTGCACCCACCTCCACACGGCTGCCCATTTCTCCCCCGAGGCCATTACATGGATCAGATCCTTCCTTGATGGCAGAACCATGAGGGTCTTCTCGCCGACAGACGCGGCAGACCCCATACCCATCACCTGCGGTGTGCCTCAGGGTTCCTGTGTCTCCCCTACACTGTACAACATATTTACCAAGCCCCTTTTCGACGATCTGGATCATCTCGGTATCACTTACACTAATTATGCGGATGATACCCAGATCCTCCTTCCGCTTTCTGGAGATTATGCAAAGGATTTGGCCTTGGTGAATAGGGTTTACATCATCATCCAGGCATGGATGGCCACTCACGGTCTATGCCTGAATGATGATAAAACGGAACTCATCACACTGGGCACCAAAGCTAGCCTAAAGAAACTGAGCCCGGCATACTCATCATTTATAATTGATGGTAATACCCTCAGGGCTGGAGACAAAGTCAAAATACTGGGCTTTTACTTGGACTCTAATTTCAATTTTAGCAGACAAGTGAACTCACTAGCCTCCTCCACGTCCTAAACTTGTAAATTGATCCGGACAGCCAAACCTTTTCTATCCGAGGCTAGTTGTCTGACCCTGGCCAGAGCCCTTATACTCTCCCGCTTGGACTACTGTAATGCCCTCTATCTTGGGTCCTCCAAGGCCGTCACTGGCAAGCTACAAACTCTCCAGAACAACGCACTCAGAGCGGCCTTGGGCATCTCAAGAAGAGACCACATTACAATACATAGCAAGCAACAAAATTGGATTCCCATCATAGACAAAATGTCCTTAAAAACTGCCTCACTAACCCATAAGTCCCTTAACAATGCGGCCCCTACCTATCTGATCAACAGATTTCATAGACTAACATCCATGAGACCGACTAGGATAGCATACAGAGACTGCCTCTCCGTACCTTCTTACAAACGATCAACTATAGGTGGCAATAGCTTCCCAGTGAAAGCGGCCAAGCTATGGAACTCCCTACCACCCACTCGTAGAATGGACCTACCCTACCAAAACTTCCGCTCAAAGCTGATGTCTTGGCTGAAGACAGCTATCATCTAGGACCTCTTGTCTCCCACCTTCACTTGGTCACTCTGGATACACAACTGTTAATTGTACATATGTTTATATTTACCGCTTATTGCTATTATCACTGTGTTCATACTTGTATATATTTTACTGTCTGTAACTAAGTCTTGCAAATTCTTGTATCTGCTGCGCCTTGTTACCCTTGGGCTTTTCGGCGCATTATAAATAATAAACAAACAAACATGCCGGCAGTGTGTAGGGGGTTTCATGGCAGACTTGCAGGGTGAAATAGTATTGCCATTACTGAGCTATGGGGAGGGGATTATTGTTGTGAGTGCAGGCGTTTGCTGAGCGGGCAAAGATGCACGGTTACGCTGGCAATAGGAAGCCAAATATGTTATTAGCATGATAGTTTGCTTGCTAGCCTACAGCAGTGCCGCGTGTTTTGCCTTAATTCTCTCTGACGCAAACACGCCCGCGTACACCATTGCTGTTTGCGCCGGATTATTATAGAGCCTGATTGACTGGAGCGTTTTCCAATGGGGTTGCGCCATTATAAAACGCTTCTGCGAATCAGGCCCATTTCTGATAAATGTATCGCATTCTGTGTAAACATGTACGAGGTCGCTGCCATCCTCCCCGAACCCTGAAAAAGGCACAGAGCGGATTCAGATCCGAAGGCGGCATTTCTGGTTGGGCACGGGACGTTAATTTCGAGCTGGAGCTTTATAAATAAAGCTAACAGTGGGCATTTAAAGTTAATGTACTCATGCATCTACTCCAAACCTAAAAATAAACCATAGAACATTCTGTTCATGTGTGTTTCAAAGTGGCTAAATGTTATTTTCGGCTTCTGGTTTTTTGTGGCTGTTCGCAGTGCCATCTGCTGACAACGAGACGCAATTGCGCCCCTTTCGTTATTTATGTGTTTCAACACCAAGATAATATTAGATGCCGGTTGATAGCTACCGTTTTTCCGACTGCTCTGAAATGGAAATGACCGTCCTAAACACAAATAAGCAGCAGAGCAAGGGCACACAGTAGCGGATCTGTGAAAGGAGATACACATGGCTATTGCCAATATTGCATGGCCTCCACAGTGTACACGTTCACTATTTTGCATATGAGTAGGTAGGCCTGATAAGTACATTTTATAACAATATTTCCGCTCACTATTTGTAGATTGTGATGTTTTTATTGCTGTAGAAGAACTTACAGGGGTTGTTTTCTAAAACCCGAAAGTTGAACTAAAACCTTCCTAAATATACTTTAAAGTGCACCGATAGGCTTGACACAGCAAGGGCAAACACATTCAATATCGGACCGTGGGTATCACTATAAATCAATAAGCAGATAATACAGATATTAGATAATGAAATAAGAACATTACCCGAGAGTGCCATCTGGGGATATGTCTGCGCACAATTCATGCTCAAGGGGTCTGAGTATATCCCATGGGGTGCATTAGAGGGAACAATGAAGTTGCTTGCAATGTACTTTCCTTCTGTTTTGCATCTTTATTCAAATGGTTATAATGAGGGGGGCTAATGGCAGGGTCTGCTCCCTGGTCCATTTGTGCACTTCACCCGTTGACAGGTCCAGCCTGGTCTGATATAACCTGTGGAACCAATAGGTTAGTGACTGTCCCCCATCATTCCCTCAGAGACCACACAAGCATTGCGTAAGTGCTGGCAATACAAGGCTGTGTTTTTTTTATTGCACATCACGTAATAATACAAAATCATCATAATCATCATAATAATACATAATGTACACCTTTAGGCACGAGGTCCAGGGTTGTGCCCCCTGGCCCATGACACCTTCCTCTTCCCACGACGACATGGGCCCCGTTCGTTGTCCTGTATCTCTTCTCTTCCTTCTCTTCCCTTTTTCTTGGGCGGGAGGATTCCTGGGAAAGAAAAATTATTCTGCCTATGCAGACTTGTTGGTGCTCTGTGCGGAGTACCTAACAGATTGTACTTTTCTGTTGCTTGGGCAGCTCCTTATATTGGTGGTGACTAGCCCTAGGCTATGTATGTTTGTGTGAGGGCTATGCCGGCTGGCTGGCGCTGACGGCAATTCGCACCTTGTGGTGCTCTTTTGTTCCCTACCTGGGTGTTTCCTGCTTCCCTGATTTTGGTGCTTGGCACCTTCTATAATATGATATGGCATTTATAACGCACCTATACACAAGTGTTTCAAGGCGCGGCAAGGGAGGGGAAACAGAGGGTAGACAGAGACAACAATCTTACTAGGCCAGGTGACATTGAGATTTGCGCAAGTGCAGGGGAGGGGGAAGGGGAAATGTGCAGGGGGAAAAGAGGGGCAGTCCAGTAATTAGGAAACAGTAAAATAAATAAGAAAATAAATAATAAATAAAAGGGTGGCCAGCTGGTGGCAAGTGCAAGGGTAAGTGCAGACATCAGGTGTCAAGTGCTAAAAGGGGCTGTAGGGATACAGAAACAGTCCTTGAGTACAAGAGTTGCCAGGGGGGTAGTGCAGGTGTGCAACTGGCGGGGAGGGGGCCTGGGCCCGAGATTAAAGGGTAACCAGGTAACCAGTGCAGTTTCAGATTCATCCAGGAGATCAGCAGGGGAGAGGAGGAGAGAAAGCAGAAGCAAAGAGGAAGGCCTTGAGGTTATTCTGGAACCGGAGATGGTTCTCCTCAAGTTTCAGATGGCCAGGGAAGCTGTTCCAGAGGGAGGCCCCAGCAGAAGAAAGAGATCTACCACCAACTCGCTGCTTGGAGAAGCGGCTGACCCTGAGGGAGTTGGAGACGGATGAGCGAAGAGCTCAAGAAGGAAGATATTTAGGAAGAGAGAGTTGACGGTATAGAGGACCCAGGCCCCAGAAGACCTGTGGACAATGCAGAGGGTTTTGAACTTAATCCTCGCCGCCACTGGGAGCCAGCGCAGAGATTTCAGTCCTGGAGAGATACGATCCCTGGGCTTGAGGCCAAGGACAAGTCTCGCAGTTCTGTTTTGGAATAGTTGCAGAGGGTGGAGAGTAGAGGCAGGCAGATTTAGGAAGATACTTGCAGTAGTCCAGCCTAGAGAGAACCAGAGCTCTGGAGACAGTGAGCTTCTGGGGGAAGGAGAGGAAAGAAAGAATACCTCTGAGGAGGTGCAACTGGTAGTGTGACTTCTTTGAGACTTTGGAGATGTGAGGAGAGAAGGAGAGTGTGGAGTCGAAGATGACCCCAAGGTTTTTAGCCTCAGGTGGGAGCAGGAAGAGGGCCAAGAGACACCGACAGGAGAGAGAGTGACAGGAAAGGAGGGAGCAGGTGCTGTAGCACCCTATTGTGTCCCCCATCTTGCCTGGCACCCTATATCTGTGGGAGGGGATCAGGAGAGGTGTTGTGCTTCCCCAGAGTCACCGGCTGATGACCTGTCAGCTTGTGATCTGCCCTCTCAAATCCTGTCCTCTTTGGCCCAGAGGTTACTGGCCTGCGCTTGTTTCGCTGCGGGGTGCCTCCTCTGCAGCGCTGTCTACAACGCGTTATGTGTACGGAAGCAGGCTACTGAACTATAACTTCCCTGAGACTGTATTGCTGGTGCTATTTGAGCACAGCAGGTGGGAAAATGTGCACCTGTGGGTGACATGTTTGTCGTTTGAAAAACTGTAATAGTGGGCTCCCATGTGGTCTAAGAGGGATTTAAAAAATGAAAGGCTGTTCTTACATTTTCAGCAGCTAAGAGTTGATCATGCCCACCTCCCTAATCTCAGCCGTCCCAGTATTCCTTCATTCAAAGAAGATCCACTTGACCCAAGGCAATCTACAATAGTGTGAGCTGATCCAAAAATCGGCTAATCTTATCTCTTAATCTCTCTAATGTGGATAAACCCAGAGATCAAGAGATTATTGCGTAGGTGATGTTCATGCATATATCATCAAATCTCATATTGCCTGCTGAGTCCTCCATACATGTTATGTCCCAATCCCCCTTCCTTCGTGACTGAGCAAGCTAGAATCTGCCTCATCTATCCCCCATCTCCATAGTGCCTAGACGAAAGCTTCTAATTTAGAAACTGAATCTCTCTGTCTGTGCATTAGCAATACTTGTCTAACTGTTGTTTTGATTTCCCCGATCACTTTTTGGACATCCGTGACTGCATGTATATATTTTTTTTCTGTAACGCTATCAGCCAAAGCTAGTAAAAGAAAGGTACAAATCAAGTGAAAGTAAATGAAACAACTAAATCAACAAGCAAGCAAATGAGTTGTTTCATTTATTTTCACTTGATTTGTACCTTTTTTTTACTAGTAAGTGATGAGAGAAACCCAACTTGAGTTCCACTAATCAAGTGATTAGCAACAAATAGGCAAGAGTCTGGCAGTAACCACAAATAACAAAAGATGTTTTTATGACAGTAGGTTAGCCGCCTCCGATGAATGGCCAAGTTTGATCTTCCATGTTCAATCTTACTACAATTTCTTCTGGATTTAATACATTCCCTGAAGGGGAAACTCCACGCTTGTCTAGAAGGCTGTGAACTATGGGTACAACATCTGTTGTTAATATAGCCTTGTAGACAAAGGGAGGGATTGTTTCATGGGATAATGAACCAGTACCCAGTATGCCATTGGTGTCATGAGAGGACAATGGCAGTGGATATGGAAAGGGAAATGTACACAAGATCCAACAGTGAATAGCTTTGTGTCAAACAACATGCACTCAGGAACCAAACCAAGATACATGTAAACTAAAGCCCAGGATGTGCAGGTAGAACATGATAAGAATACAAATATATGAAAAGGGATGTGGGGTAAGCACTGAGAAGTTCCTTATGATTAAAAAGAAAGTCGGAGAGCTCCTCACCCAAAATTTCTGTTACAGGTACTGTGAGCACATGCCCACATACAGGACAATCAGCAAAAGGATCTGTAAGCCAACACCCTTGATGGTATTGTATGAGGTAACTTAAAGACAATACTCACAAGGACGAGAAATAGCATCTGAAATGTCAGTGAACCCCACGAACCCTGTTAATCAAACAGGGACCCAGAAAGGCTGTAACAGCAAAGCGAGGATAACTTAATACATAAAAATCCTGAAAAGGGACAGGTAGGATTAGTGATAACAGAATAGTGAGGAAAACATAGGCATTCACTCAGAAGCTGGGTACAACAGCACACTACACCAACATAGGGAGATGTGCAAGAGAAAACCAGAAACAGACTCCAAGAGAAAGTAAGGAACTGGAGCAGGGAAAACGGAATTACAAATGCAAAACTTCTCCCTTCCCCACCCAGGGAAGGAAAGGAAAATGGGATAAAATAGTAAATAAATAAATGAGGGGTGTGTAAAGGATCAACTTTACACTGCTGATTAGGGCAAAGTCAAAGGAATACAAAACACAGACAAACAGGACTGCACAAGAAAGGGAAAGCACTGGAAAGTGCTGGCTGCAAAACAGAAGAATGAATATCGAGGAAACAGAAAAAGGAGAAAAAAGCTAATAAGCACACTAAATTAAAAATTCTTAGGTCAATAAATAATAAACTAAAAACTAGACAACAAACGAAGAACCAGGAACAAGGGACCGGTCACAAACAGGAACACTGCATCAATGACCAGCGCTGGACTGAAGCAAACTGAGGCTTTTAAAGCTGCCTAACGAGCACATGCCTCAGGTGTGCTGCTGCTAGCACCTGCCAGCCACAGGTGCTGCTTATCCTCCACCCAAACTTGTCCTGCAAGAGTGCAGATGAAGCAGTTTGCCGGGCATTCTGGGAAGCATAGTCTTTTGATTAAAGCAGCATACTGGCTGCCAAAAACCTGGAATGGATCCAGTAGGTATGGGACACAGAAAATAAGGATTTAGCGTTCCGAGATCACCACAGCACTGTCTCATAAGGTCCGTAAGGAAAGTCCAATAGGGAATAAACTCCAAATCAGGGCCCAAGTGGCGGGATCGATAGTGAAGGGTAGCGAATTGTAACACTCGGGCCATAAATTGATAAACGATCATTGCCACAAGCAATAACATATCTCTATAAGGCTATTAGCACAGGGTGGTAATAGCAATAAAAGTTTTGGAGTTGTGGTGTTGAAGTAAAACATGTTGGGTTAATAGTAAGTAAAGCACACAAAACATTTAATAAATAAAATGCAGTTTTATTTTGAAATATTTAAGTACCTGAATTGCCTTTTTACGGTAAGCATTTTAATTGCAAACTTTGTTGAACTGGGATAGTTTCAGAAGGAGCTTGCATTAGAGGCACTCCAAAAGTGAACAGGTTTTCTTTAAAAAGTGAAAGCATTGTACCATATTTTATCTTTCACTTTGGAATGTTAAGTTAGATGGGCATGTACCATAGAAAGAAATGTTGTTCAGAAATTGCATTGCTGTTTTTTTATTTTATTGCAATAACGCTTTCTCTGAGGGCTAATGAAATATTTAAACCATCTGCAACTTTATTAAAGTTTAAAAACATATTCTAAAGGGATCACTTCCCATTCAACCAACGTTTGGCTGTATGCCAAAGCTTAATCATGGTTATAACAAGCGACAAGGGACAATCCATTTTAAATCCCTTCTAATGCCTAATTGCATTCCTGTGTCAGGTATTATAATTGCCGATTATAAAGTGCATATTGAACAAATAAATGAATAAAAGCATCACCAAGGTGACAGTGCTTTAAATATGTTGTGCACAAAAGCTATATATATGTATATAGAAAAACTTTGTTAAAGGGGACGTTATGGTTACGGTGCACTAATAAAAACCTATGAAATTCAGTAAAAAAACGTTGTTAAAAGGACGTTATGGTTACAAGTAAAATCGAAAAACCCCTTAAATTCACCAGTTATGATAAGCTAAGCAACCATAACTCGCGCCACCACCATGCACTGCTAAGACTAACACCCAGGACATCAAAGATGACATCACAAATGTCATTGATGCATCACATGTGCATTTACTTTTCATACAAGGGGTTGTGACTGTAATGTTGGCAAAAAAGTATCAGGGATTATTGGGAGATATGTAATAAACTACATATTTCATCACGCAATGTAGTGTTCTAAAGAACATTCCATTGCAGTGTTCTTTCTAGTACAGTAACCTACTCATACACAAATGTAGGTATTGGCTGCAGCACACACCACAGAGGTGCTATATTTGTAATTTTCCAAAGCTATATAATAAAACAGTGAATGCTTCTGTCTCAGACTTTTCCGTACTGTGAAACATGTAATAAGTAGCTAATAATATAATGCATCACCTACTACATATTTCTACTAGTACACACAAAACATAAATAGACTACAATGCATACAAATATGGGGCTTATATATGAAGAGTAAAGTAAGCAAACTAGAGGAAGTATCATTAGCAACTGAGTATAATATACATGATTGTAGATCACGCACAAAAATGATTGATGTGTTTCAGGCCTGCTTCTTCCCCTATATAGGTGCATCATAAGATGCAGATAAATTCTAAGGAAAGTAATGCAAGAACATGTGAGAATAGCAATATCTATAAATGTAATACCTTTTGAAAGTTACATTTCTGACTGTCAGTAAATAAACGCACCTGGCCTAGATATGGCAGTGAACATAAAAGAAGGGGCTGGACATGTGATGTCATCAGTGATGTCATCAATGATATTTGTGATGTCATCTTTGATGTCCTGGGTGTTAGTCTTAGCAGTGCACGGTGGTGGCGCATGTTATGGTTGCTTAGCTTACCGTAACTGACGAATTTCAGAGGTTTTCCGATTTTACTTGTAACCATAACGTCCTTTTAAAATGTTTTTTTCCTGAATTTCATAGGTTTTTATTAGTGTAACTTAACCATCACTTCGCTTTAAAAAAGTTTTTTTTTCCTGAATTTCATAGGTTTTTGGTAGCTCAACCTAACCATAGTACCCATTTAACAAAGCTTTCTGACTGAATATAGATATAGATCATATACATTTGAGAAATGTTTACTAGGATTCCCTTAGCTTACATACATATAACATAAAAAATACTGAACCTCCTACCCCCGCTAGTGATTTTGATTTCTGTGGTCCGTGCGCATGTCTGAGAATGGACGCAGTCACCATCAACCCTATGCAAAAACTCAGGGGGTATCTTACATTATTGTATCATATAATAAAAACACAGAACATGTTCAAAAAGCACCACATAAATACATTACATTTAATAATAAATAAGAAGTGGAAACTGAATATGTAAAACACCGACCATCCATTGAAATAGAGCTTGCAATATAATGGAATATACAAAAAAAAATGGGCCTCCAACAGAATTACCTCACAGAAACTGCACAGCAAAAAGCAAGAGCATACCTACACAGCAGTAACACCAAATGTTTGTAAGAAACTAGTAAGTACACTACATTTATTTCATATATTTATACATTTTCTGTATTAGGTTCACTAAAACTATTATATATAATTCTTTTTTACACAGAAATGTCCAGTACTTTGGAATGGCTGGAAGAACATTTCCCACCAGATGAAATGAGTGAAGACAGTGATACTAATGGTAGACACAACATTTCTCTATATAGCCAATTAATAACCATTGGTTTATGTGTACTTAACACATTCTTTTTAACAGATCATACAGACAATAAATATAATATACCAAGAGAGACATTACAAGATCCTCTGAAACGAATGGAACTACAAATGGATATGTTAATGAAAAATGTCAATCTTCTAAAACAGTTTGTTGTGGACCTCATTAAATATCACTGTCCCACATGTACCTGTTCCCCCTCTCCATGTCCAAGCCAACTATCCCCAAACCATCCCCAGCAAGAAAAACGTTACGATGAGACTTCCATTCCTTCCTCCCTTCCCATACATCATGTCCAAACCCCTAATTCCCCTGTATTTGTTTCAGTTTCTGCTTCCCCCCTCTTTCGTAATTATTATAATGTTATACAATAATAACATTTTAAGAGTGCTCTTAGTATATGCATGTGTTTTATTTCTTTTTTTTTTAAAAGGCATTTAGGGTGTCCGCGGACAGCGCGGGTGTCCGTTATGTCTGCAATTAACCAAAATGGGGGTGTCCTAAGGACACTATACATGTTCGTACTGTTCGTAATTAAAATGGAGGTGTCCTTAGAACACACAAGATGTCCGCCTGTCCGCAATAAACCAAAATGGGGGTGTCCTGAGGACACTATACCTGTTCGTACTGTTCGTAATTAAAATGGCAGTGTCCTTAGAACACACAAGATGTCCGCCTGTCCGCAATTACCGAAAATGGGGGTGTCCTAAGAACACTAAACCTGTTTGTATTGTCCGTAGTTAAATGAGGGTGTCCGCAGGACACCAAATCTGTCCGCATGTCCGTAAATATTCAAATTAGGGTGTCCTAAGAACACCCCCGCTGTTCGTAATGTCCGCAACCAGAATTAATATATCCGTAGAACACATATCCCGTCCGCCTGTCCTCAAAGTTTTGACGCACATTTATTTTATTCAGGGACTTCAACACTGTTCGCAGAACACCCGTGCACATGCGCACCACACCCTTGGGGCCTACAAACATTGCGCCTGTCCGTAACTGTCCGCTGCATCTGTGTCACACTTTTAATTATTTGGGAACCCAAACACTGTCCGTAGAACACTGGCACGCATGCGCACACCCGTCCACGCGCATTTGGCGTCCTACGGACAGCCGTCACATTCACGAATGTGTTCGCGATGTCATCATGTGACCGCACCCACGCTGAGTGTGTGTCTTTATCAGCGAACACTATCCGGGCCCCCAAACATTTAAAAAATGCTTTTTGGAGCAATCCAAGGTATTTTACAGTAAACGTTCACCATTGTACATGTCCCAGACAATGTCCCTGCCGATCTACATACTTTTGGAACTTTTTGAGCTCTTTCTTGGTGTTCGATCTCTCCACGGACAGCGCGGGTGTCCGTGAAGTGCGCACCTGCACTCTTATAAAAGGCCACACCCCAGAGCTGCTCCTCATTCTGCTTTTGGATTTCCACGATTTACAACAGGACAATTGTGCAGGTTGCTGTTCTTGGTTCCTGGTTGTTGGTTATTAACCTTCCAGATGGCATCCCAAATTGCTTCTGCTGTTACTGCCTTGGCATCAGCACCCCCACCCCCTCCACCACCACCACGTCCCCAAGGGCCTGCAGAGGGGAACAGGCGTGAGGATGCAGAGGAAACGGATGAAGAGGATGAGATAGTGGAAGTCCCTACTACCAGAACTCGTCGTGAGTCTTGGGTGTGTCGGTTATTTACCACTCTTGATGGAGTGCCAAAAGCTTGTGTGAACAAAGTGATCTGCACTCAGTGCAAGATGGTGCTGAGTCGTGGAAAGTCTGGTTCATATAGCTATGGTACTACAGACAGCGGTCAAGGAGCATCAGAAGAACTGCTACCTACCTGAGTAAGGCCCACCCTACATCTTCCTCTCTCCACCTGCCCTTTCTTATCCCCGTGGTTGGTGTCCCTTCCTTACCCTCCTGTCCCCTCCTTTACTTGTGTGTCGTGTTTAAAAAACCAAAAGAAAATAAAACAACAAAAACCAAAAACAAAAAAGGCTCTTTTCAGAGCTGCCTTTCACAGTTTAAAAATAGAAGTGGCAAATTAATAGTGCAAGGCCCACGGACATCTAAAATTTTGGGGTGCTGCCCTATCAGAGCCATTGCACTTTTCTCTGGGAGGAAGTGGTGGCTCTGAAAAGAGCCTTTTTGTGGTGTTCCTTTGTTTTTCAAAAACTTGAAACGGTCAAAACCTACTACAAAATGGATTGCTGTAATTCCAAAAAAGGTTGCAATGCCTTTTGTATATTTTGCAGAAAAATCTGATTGCCGGCATAAGTAAGATGTACTCCATCTCTGCGAAAAATGTGTGTACTACGAAACAGAATGTTTTCATTCTGAAAAGAGGACATACCAACATCTCTCAAAAAGGCACAGACAGCCTTGTTAACATTGCGCCTTGCTTTCTCCATTTGTGGACCAAATGAAAAAGAACGCAGCCATATTTGTCTATGCGCAATACGGGAAAAAATTACTCTGGAGTTTGGATACATGTCCATGACTTTCCCAGGTCCTTCTTTCATTGCAAATTGCAAAGAGATTCCAGACACATATCCTAAACTGTTCCCTCCACAAAGAATAATAATAACAATGTCTGGATGATGCTTTGTGATCCAAAGTAGCACAGAGAGGTATCAAATCCAGCCACTTCATTCCACGCACACCATGCCAGTGCACTTCCACATGAGAGAATCCAAGATGTGCAGCCACTCCACAGCGATCTGCATGCACCTCCAACCAATTTATCCATGAATCTCCCAAAATCCAAACAATCTGCTTTCTGAAACACACAGCCATAGCTATCTGCTCTCCTCTCAGGAAAAAGACTTTCTGACAAACTCTCTCCTTACACAACACACCCAGTAAACCTTATTGACCAATCCCTTGCTTTTCTCAGTCTCATTTGCATGCCTCTCAACCCCATATTCCCCGTATGTAATACGGCTGGCTGCGGACAACCGCGCTGTCTGTGGACAAATCAAAAAATCTGAGCGTGGGGAATGAACATTTAAATAGTGTGCCCCATTTCTTCTTTGAGGTTGGCTCTAAAAAGAGCCTTTTTTTGTTATTTTTGCAGATGCTTCAGAAACATTTATTTTGTATTTATTTGTATTTTTTTCTTATTTTCATCCAGAAATCTTTTATTTTTTTTAATGTTTTTTATTTGTTTTGATCAAGTTTGACCTTTACAAAAGAAAACATTTAACCAATCAATAAAATATAACATAAAATAGAACACAATCATTTTTCAACTCCTTTGATGGAAAGTTCAACCGAAGACAAAGTTATTTACAGAATCTCGAAAGCAAGAAGGAACAAGGACAATCAAGCACTGCCCCCACTCTACTCCTAAGTGTCTTTGATGCTAATAACCTTGTTCTGCCAGGCTTCCATAGTGGACAGACCAATCTTTGTTAAGACTTGTCCCACCGCAATTGTTAGGGCAGTGCTATACCCCAATATCAAAAGGTTCTAAAACTTTTCCGAAAGTAAATATTCCATTTTGTCTACAAACTTAGACAAATAAATTGTTCTAATGTCCCAAGTCCCTTTGCAATCTCTAAGTAAATGCTGCAAATTTTGCCTTTTGGGGTCTGCACACATATTGCACAGAATGATGGCATTATGATTTTGTCCTCTAATATTTAAAATTTCTCCCGTGTGGATTAAATTTAGGCATGCCCTGAGGAAAATATTTTGTGACGCCCTGTTTGGATGCTTTTATAGATACTTTGGTATCTCTCCCAGGTTTTTTTTCCAGAGTTCGAAAGCTATTTTTTGGTTTTGAGCACCGCATTTCCACTCCTGTCCTAATCCAATCCATTGTTTCAGTTTCTTTCTTCACTTTCAAAGGGTTGACTTTCAAGGTTTCTATCGAAGAGTCTGCCTCTCTCAGACTTCTCACAACTCTGACTTCCAGCTGATGAACTAACTTAGACCTGTCGGTTAGAATATATCTCTTTATGTCCTCATAAAGTGAGTTTTATTGGGGGGTTACTATCAGCCTATACAATGTGAGCAATCTCCAACCCACTTGTTGTTGCAGTGATTTTAAACCGAGTTCAAACCTTAAGACAGACACAGGAAGGGAGTTAGGTAGGCCTAGTGATCTTTTCCATAACTAACCTTCCACTTTCTGCCAGTCTATGTCCCAAAGAGTTGGCTTGGCCTCCAGACCATATAGTATCACTGGAATTATTTTTGCGGTGTAGAACTTTAGTAGCGGCATGATTGAAAATCTACACAGTTCGCGGAGAATCTTTTTCATCTGTGGTACCGCTTTCTCAACCTTTAGCCTTATTTCTGCTTCCACTTTACTGGCGGATGCAAAAGAATACACTGTATAGCCCAAATAGAATAGCTCTTCTGTTCTCTCGATTGCCTTATCTTATAACAACCATTTTCCATACTTAATGTGCTTTTTTGGATGTTTCAACACTAGAATTTTGGATTTTTTTGGATTTACTTGAAGACCATTCATTTGAGTGTATACACTTAAACCATTCAATAATCATTGCAGCCCTTATGCTGTCGTATCAATCAGGACAATGTCGTCAGCAAATGCGAGCCAAAAAACCTTGGTTGAGTTTAGTTTTGGGCTCGCCATTGTCCAGGATTGCAAAAAAGCCCCCAAATCAGACAAATACAGATTGAAAAAAAATTGCGCACCCAAGCCCCCTTGTCTCACGCCTTGCTCTACATTAATTGAATTAGTAAGATGACCGGCCTCGTCTAATCTTACCATCAATGAGGTGTCTGTGTAATTCAATCAATATTGATAGCAACCTTCTCGGTAGTCCCCAGTCTCTCAATTTAGCCCAGAGCTGCTCCCTTCTCACTAAATCAAAAGCCCTGGAGAAATCTATCCAGGCTCCATATATCAGGCCCTCTCCATACTCTCTGGAGTGTTCTGCCAGAAGATTCAAGACCAAACCATTTAATGTTGTGGACATACCACGTCTGAACCCCGTTTGAAATTTAGATAGGATATTTGATCCCTTTGGCCAGTCCTCTAGCTCTATCAACAAGATTTTCCTAAATATTTTACTTTCAATGTCCAGGAGGGCGATTGGTCTGTAGTTTTCAAGTTTTGACCGGTCGCCCCCCTTATAGAATGGTATGACTGCTTGCTTCCAGGAAGATGGAAAACTTTGTGTCTTTAGTATTTCATTATAGAGGTTGAAGAGAAGGTTTGCCCATGTTTTTACATTTTTTTTTTAAGACCTGATAGGTTAGCCCGTTTGGGCCTGCCGCCTTCGAAGATGAAGCATTCAGGATAAGCTCCTCTATTAGTTTTATATCATATTTGAGGTCCCACTGTGCAGTTTCCTTCTCTCCTCCCTCAAACTCTGACGTGTTTTTAAAGTTTTTTGTGAAAAAGTCTGTCCAGCTCTTTTCAGACTCTAAATTACATTGAATGTTATTAGTAATTGATTTCTTCCTGAGTTATTTACTATTGACCAAAAATTACAAGTGCTATTTTCACATAGAGCTGAGAGCATCTGTTTGTTATCTTGTTGGTGCCGCCAAATATTTCTTGCTCGAGACCACTGCTTATAGCTTCTTTTGATCTTTTCTAGCTCTCCTCGTAGTTTTGCTTGGTCTATTATAGTTCTTTTTAGCCGTATACATTCTCTCCTTAAGATCTTTTTCTGTATCCAAGTTTCTTCATCCAATGAGTGTTGATGATGAGTTACTTGCTGTGGTATTCCCGCAATATGATATGATATGATATGGCATTTGCATGTTGAGTCCCCACTCCTTGAGGAAATTGACCCATTGTCTTCCTGTATTTGGTTTGTTTGCCTAGTTGACATTTTTATTGTTATTCTGTGTAGTTATACATTGGGCATTCAGGTCCCCTCCTAAAATCACACTAGCCTCACCGTGAGACAGTGCAATCTTTTCCAATATCGTAGATAGCAACTGGTGAAATTTTTGCAAATCAATTTGTGCTTGATTCCAATATATCTTCACTATTGCAAGATGCAAATATCCCTCTGTTGTACGTACTCCTACCTTACATACGAGGATACCCTCCTTTACATCTTTGCTTAGCGAATTGTTAACTCCCAATAGTAGCCCACCCCAGGGTCGACCCGTAGCTTTTTGGCAAGCTGGAATTGTGAATATAGCAAATCCTTCTATTTCTATTGGATGTATGTGCCAAGTCTCTTGAAGCAGGATGACATTGAGTTATGAAAAAGAGCTTTTTTCTTGCTACTTGCTGTAAAGAATTAGTGCCTTGGGTATTCCAACTTGTAATATTGAATTCACCGTGCCTAAAGGTTCTGTTGCCCCAGGCCCCAGGCCTAATTTCTGGAGGACCTGTGTAAGAATCTCAGGAAGTGCAGCTAACGTGCTAGCGTTTGAGTCCACAGTATTATCTTGTGGGTTCACACATACCTTCTGCTTTGGGAAACCCTCTGCTCTTAGATTCAGCCTTTCAGAATGAGAACTCACACTTTCTATTTCACTTTTCACATCTTCCGGTAGTTTATCAAAGATCTGCAAATTAACTTTTTCTAGTTCTCTTTTGTTATTTTTTATTGCTTTCCATGCTTTTAATGACATACAGCCCACCTCTACCACTTTTGTGTTGCTTCTACTCGGGAACTTTACATATTCCATATCTCCTGAGCCAAAAAGAAAGAGATTTGAAGCTTTATTGAAATAGCCCACGATAGCCCGCCCTGCAAACTGAGGTGTGTTGTGGGATTTTACTCGCTGCCTTAAGCCATAATTTTGGAACTGCATACTCCTGATCTTCCAAGTCACCCTTCGAAGGCTCAGAGTGGGGGTTCTCCTCAGAAGAGTCCTTCCTTAGAAAGGATTCATCTTGTTCTTTATGACTGCCCCCTATTTCTTTTGCTTTGCCTTGTCCATTTCTGGTTTCAGTCATCAATGGCACAGTTTTATTAGCATGTGGTGCTCATTGGAGAAAGATCGGTGGAATATTCTTAATTGGTTCCCTTATGGCAGCGGTATTATTTTTTAGGAAAACTTGTATTCCCCTTTCCCAAAAATATGGGAGCCCACGGGGGTCCCTTTAACGATGGACAGCTTTTTATGTTGGGCTTCCCTCTTTTGTCTTCTGTTTTTATTGGCGAACTTGGGGGACTAACAGTCTCTGAACCCGTATTCTGCGTATCGTCTGTTTGGATTTCTAATGGCTCTGTCTGCAGTCCCACATTTACATAATTTTTCTTTATATGATTCGGTTCTCCCTCTTTGTGAACCGGATCTGTGTGTTTCTTTCCCACTTTTCTTTTTTCTTCTACATCCACTTTGATCTTTCCATTTTTTTCTGTAGTGCTTTTTGACTTCTTATTTCCTGCATCCAACCTTTTTATGTTCCTCTTCTTGATTGCCTTCTTGTATTATGATTACATTCTCTTTATTTTTTATTTGTTCGATATCTTTCATGCTTTTCCCTTTTTGCTTATCTACTGGGCCTTTCTTTTGATGTTTTCTAAAGGTAACTGGAAATGTGGTTGTACTTGTTCTTCTGGCCTCTTTTTGCTTGGCTTTCCTTTTCCCCTTTGAGAGCTGTTTGCCGGCTTCTGTCAATTCTGGAGACCGTTCATCCTGCTTATTTAGTAAATCCCCTTGCTTAATCATTTTCGGGCTCAGTTACTTGGATCTCTTCTTCTTCCACGACATGTTTGAGCCTTCTAAATTCATCTAGAATGGACTCCGAGTGGGGGGAGTCATCAAAGTAGTTGTTAACATTTCTGTTTCCTTTGGTGACTTCTAGGGCCCCTGTTTTTGTTGTCTTCTCGGCCTTAAGTAAGGACAAGATTTCCAGAAGCAAGCAATTTTGCCTATCTTCTTCTTCTTTATTCTTTGCAAGAGTCCTTTCGACTGCTGATATGTCCAGGCCTTGTTTTGCTATCTCCACTCTAAGTTCTTTCAAATATGGTGTAACAACTGTATTAATTGTTGAAGTCAGCCCCACTATTGTTGATTCTATGCTGGTTGTTTCTCTGGTCAGCTCCAACAGGGTACGAGCTTGCAATTGTACCTCAGATTTCAACTGCTCAAATACTGTCACCAGGAAATTTTGTACGAAATTTAGGGCTGTGAGAATGGCAGCACTAGCTTGTTTGGTTTCTCCATCCTCTGATGTATGATTGCAGTCTTATCGAATTTCCATACTTTTATTGATCCATTGACTTTTAGAGTTTTGTACTCGTATAGGTGACCCTGCTCCAGCTGCTTCCTCCATTGCGACAACCACGACATCGCTTTCAATAGATTTATCTTTTTGTACAGCCCCTAAGAGAGGAAGATCTTTACTTGGTGGAGACGCCTTTTCTTTCTTGTCACCAGAACTTGTATCTTGCTTTGGATGTCGTTTAAGCTTTGACTTTGTTTTTTTCCACCAAAATGTTCTTCAATTTTACTTTTAATTCTTTTGGTAGTAGTAGTTTATTCCAGCCCATGCTTCCAAGAATGTACAATGTCAGTTGGTGTGCTGCATTCTTTTGAATGCCCCGCATGCACCTGCACTGTAACTACCTTGGCTGGTGCCCTTGTTGGAATAGGAGTACTACATGGTGTTGACTCTATGGGCCTCATTACACCGAAGGCGGTAACCATGGTTGCCGCCGGTATTTTACAGAGTCTGCCATGGTGAATGGTGGAATTACCGCCCCATTCCAAGGTGTGCGGGAGCGGTAATTCACCATTCACCATGGCACTTCCCCATTTGCCCCCATAGGGCTCAATGGGAATGGGGAAGGTGGTAATTACGGTACCGCAAATTGCGGTACCGTAATTGCCTCCAAGGTCCCTTTGCGGGTCCCGTCTTTAACAGCTGGTAAAACCAGCCGTTAAGGTAGGGACCCGCGAAGGGACCTCGTAGTAAGGCGGTAAGGGATTACCGGTACCCTTACCGGTACCGGTAATCCCCTACCGCCATCCGTGTAATGAGGCCCTAGGTCTTGAATTTCTAATTCCTCAGAATAGGATCCGTCCCATTCTGGACATCTGAGGTCATCCTGCAAAGCCTTACTTTGCAACTTTATTTTGCTTAATGTGATTTTACTGTGAGTGGCTCAGTGTAGGTCAGGGCAAACGGCAACCTCAGTCGTATATGCTCCTCTGAACAAAGAGCTCTTATGTCACTTATATCCAGGTAATATCCACTTGATAACTTTTTGCAATGGAATAAGCCCAGTATAGGTGTTAATTTCAGATGTTGAATTCAGGGTTCTCTTACTGGATTACCAATGGAGGTCCCTAATAGATACCTCTGTTGGCCTTCCGGTGCTTTTTCCTCTCCTATCAATGGAAATGCTTCCTGCCAAAAGAGGATAATAGCACTACCACAATCATGCGCTGCAATTTGGCAGATCAATAGCGATCAATGCAGGGTTTATGTACATTAACTAAGGAGCGCCTATAGTATAGGGAGTAGGTACACTCTTTACCTGCAGTGGTTTATACAATGTGAAATACCAATACCAAAATACCAAAGGACCCCCGGTTTTGCGGGCTGAACAAAACACACGGCCAGCACCACCCCAAACAAAGTGTTTGCTTTGGGCCTAAGGCAGAACTCGTTCGTCTCCTCTCAGCCGTTCAACCACTCACCGTGAGTTTGCCCACCGCAATTCTGCAGCTCAGCAGCTCAGCGCAGCTCAACATGGTGTGATGCAGTGAAATACAATTCCGCCACTTTGTATACACATATGGTACCTCACAGCGAGTCCCAACTCGTTCAACTGCAGCTGTCTACACCAGCAGGATACCAGCGGGATACCAGCGGAACCGGTTCCGGGATTCCGTGGAACCGGTGCACCAGCAGCACACTAGCAGAACCGGCGCACAGGCCCCCTGCTCCGCTCCGCCTCGTTAGCTCATCAGTTCACACGCCTTCTACTGCTGCAGCGTCGTGCTGTGTTGGAGGAAATGACCTAGAGAGGACCGTCAAGCTGCACCAGTCTCGTTCTCTACTGCTCTCACAACTGAATTCTGCTACACTGGCCACTTCCGACAGTCACCACTCGCCTCCACCTCTCTGATTTAGACGCCTTTTTTTTCTTCTTAATTTCCTCCAGAAATCTTCAAATTAGCTTCTCCAAAGCAATCGTTATGTTCCAAAACAGCATAGTATTTCTCATAAAAGATAGACATGCCATCTTCTTTAAAATAAACAGCATTACCAGAGTCAATGTTCTCATTATTACAAAAGAACATACCAACTCTAAGCATGAAAGCAAACATGTCTTGGTTAATTGCACACCTAGCAATATTTTGCTGAGGACAAAAAACAGAACTATTGTCCCATATTGCCCTAGGTACTAAACCAGAAAAAATAACTTTGGCATTTGGAAGTATTTTTCACTGCCTGAACCAAGTGTTCCAAATCTGCCAACAAAGTAGGGGCACTGACATAGCCCAAATGTAAAAACACCACAGTGCAAAACAACTACATGTGGACTGTCCATCCTACCCGTATCTCCACAAACTTGTACAATTCCCTGCACATTGAAACCAGGCACAGTACTCCCCAGCACCTCCACTTCTTTAACATCAACATTTTTTGCCACATTCCTGCATTTAGCATATTGCTCCAAACCATGCACAAACATATCTCCAACCACCAACAGCCTGACTTTCTCCACCTCTGCCATCTTCACTACACACAGCCTCTTTCAACCCAAACCACAACCTCAACATCTGAATGTCTGATCCCTACAGTCCCATTTCCATGCTGGATTTGCTGAGAAATCCCGAATGTGGCACGCCCTGTCCGCGGACAGCCACAGTGTCCGTGGAGCACGTAACACTGGGGCAGCCCTTCTACCCTTTCCACTTCACTCTCTGCACCATTTCCTCATTGGCTACTGTTAAGCAGTCACACAATCATCCACCAATCACATCCAATAACTCTACATCTAACTCCATCATCACAGATCAGCACTTTAGATGTACTATTGATCACTCTCCGTACAATTGGGCTGGGACTGCAAAGGACCTACCTCAACAACTACTATAAAACTCCCCAAGATTTCTATTTGCAGATTCATGCACATCCACATGCATGAACACAGACTACAGGTATGAATATTTTCCACACAGTACATATACAGCTCTTCTAGGAATACATATGAACAGAGTAACTGCCTCTTACCATCTATAAACTGTAACATGAACTTACTGTAATTTCTCCCATCTGCAATGAAGAAGTGTCACTTGCAAACCTTTCTGCTCTCCAAATTTATGTTTACACACACAGGTATCTCATTTTTTTTAATTTAATATTAAAGTATGGGAGAAATAACAGTATAATTATGAAAAAGGCTGTATAGTGTGTTATATAATTGCACGCAGCCAGGATGAGTACATGCATCTTCATTTATGCACACACACAGTCAATATCATTAGAAAGGCTCCCAGCTGAAACAACACCACTGCCTCTATATCAAATCCTTCTGCTTTATTTCCCACACCTTCACAAATGCATACAGTGCATGTTTTTCTGTACACTCTCTGCCATTTACCCTATAAAAATAACAAAAAATGCATATGATTATTTTTTCTATCTCTAAACATCCAATAACATAGCCTTAAAAAAAACAAGTATGCTCTATACATTTACTATTATACTCATTTATAAAATATATTCAACTAACAGATTCTGAGTAAAATATACAGGATGCACATAGGCAAAGGAAAGTGCATCTGCATACTATGGTCAGTTATAAGAAAACACTACTACTAGAAAAACCAAAAAAATCAATGTCTACATTAACAAAAGTGCTGTAAACACAGATATTGACTAACTTCTTTCTTTCACAATAGCAGTGAAGACCACTCTCCTGAAAAGCAGCAGCGTCTGAAGTACGAACAAGAACTTAGAAGAAACCTACTTTTTCCATACAAAAAAGCAAGTACAATGCTAACATAATATTCTGTTACTCAAACACACTAACATTTTAGTACTGTAGAACAAACAAGTGTATTAAACCTCTACCATTAGATGTAGTATAAGTGCTTCCCCTTACCAGCTGCATACTTTATATTGGCATCTGAAACCCAGTATAGTAACACACAAATACAAGAATAACCTTCCCAACTTGATGTGGCTGCCCATTGCACAATCACACACCTCCACAAACATCCTTACCATCATACTCAGACACTCATGCACAAAGCACGCACACACTGCACAACAGACCAACCCACATTTTCTCTTTTTCTCCAACAGACCCCAAAGAATGCCTACCAAAAAGCAACTCCGTAGAAAGCAACGCAGAAGTAGAGCAAATCAAAATAAAAGTGTCCAAAACAAGCATCCATCTCTAGCAGATTTTGTACAAAAAGTCCACACAAAACAGCTAATACTGTCATTAAGCAAAACAAAACAAGCTTCCAGTACAGAAACGTTGCCTCCTCTATCAAAATGTAAAACAAAACAGAAAGTGATTAACAAGACTTCAGCTACCACTACTGCTAACGCTGCACCTATAAATCTTGATGTAGTGGCAAGTAACCATACCAAAATAAATATTTAAATGTTCCGCAACAGAGTCCTTCAGAACCTTATAAAAACAGGAGAGAAATCATACACAACCCTTAAAACCTACCATAGAAAATTAATCCTAGTACAATCCTTCTCAAAAGGATGTTATTTATTTTAGTGTTAAACAGAATGAAAGCACTAACAAAACTAACTACTAAACTATAAAAAAAGACTTCTCAATAAACGGAATATCAACGAAAATAGCTTCTTAAACATCTTTGGAGGTGAATGGAGTCACACCACAAGCACAGAAGCATATTGTAATGTAGAAGCATATAAACAAAAGCAAACAAACCCAATTTCCATACATAGCAGTGGACGAGGGTATGAAAAACTTAATAACACCATTATGGAACAAGACACTCTGCTCACAAAAATATCTGCAGAAAACTCAGAATCACCTCTCCATTCTAATGAACCAAAACATCCAGTCTACAAATGGCCATGCACATCAATATATAACATTGCCAAAGAATCTTTCAAATCTTTACGCCAGTTCCTCAATCAGTATGTAAAAAGCAAAGACAAATTCAAAATAAAACTACTACAAAATATGGATGCCTGTCCAGTATGCAAATACACAGGACTACAAGGACATCCATTAGCCTGCATTTCAGGACCTATTTGCAAAAGCACCTTCCATCATATCAAAATGATATCAACACATCATTCAACTATATGAAATGTGTTCCATGAACTCTACTATGCTAAAAGTCCTGCTTTAGCACTAGCCAATTTAAATAACAATCTTCTACATGGTACAGGCAAACTAGTACTTGAAGAAATAGAGCATCTCCAGAGAAAATATTTTGGAAGTGAAAGCCACTTACAAAATACAATAGCTTTACAACAAACTAGCAACTACTCTAAAAATAGCAACCTTCTATTAATCGCATACAAAAAAGCAATACTAAAGTTTAAAAGTACCTCAGCTGAAGTACCAAACCATGTGTGTGTTTGTTGCCGCATGACTTTTTATAAATGTAGCACAAAAACTGTAGACATAACGTACAAAATAGAAGACAATGAAGATTCCAAATGGTTTCAATTAGCTCTCTACCTTATAGCAGAAAACAAATACGAAATTACTGACCCCTTAATACTTTGCAATTACTGCACTGCAAAACTTGACAACAACCAAACACCTTCACGTGCTATCACAAATAACTTGAAATTATTACCACTAACAAAACCCCTGCAACAACTAAATTTATATGAGAGCATCATAATTCAAACAGTGCACCCATTTCAAGCAATATTACGCCTTCAACCAAAAACAGCAAAATTACCTCCCTCCGAATTAGTGAAAGGCATTTGTGGCAAAGTAGTGTATTTACCATTAGATCTCAAAGAAAATGTACACACTCTAGGAGTGTAACGGCCAACAGATCATTCTTTAATTGTCTTAGTAAATGGCGTACCTACAAAAGACAAAAATAATTGGCAACAACTCGTGGACAACAATGAATAATACAAAGAAATTAATATTGAAGAAAACCTGAGAGAAACCATTGAAATTATTCAAGAGGCACCGGAAACTGGTCAATTTCAACTTCTAAATCCGGCTACATAATACAATATTTTAGACCATTATACAATTCATCCTTTACACTCTAAAGACACTATAGATGATACCCTGGAAACATCCCAAATCCGACAAGCCAAAGAATCTCCAATCAGCATATGGGAAAAAAGTATAGAAGCACAGGCATTTCCTCTACTCTTTCCTACTGGAAAAGGAGGAAGGTACGATGATAGACCCACACAGATAACAGCATCAGAATATCGCTCTTTACGAATGTATTCTGATGACCCCAGATTCAAACAAAACGTGGAATACATATTCCACCTTCTCTTTGAAAGTGAACTAGCAACTCTATGCTACAGAGTTGCACACACATTAAAATCAGGTACCCATTTTCAAAATATGTCAGCTACGCAATTATTACAAAAAGTGCAAGAAAAAGATGAGGCTTTACAGTCAAGTATTACAAATCTTTTAGCAAACATGTGTGGTACAAAAGAATACTGGTTCTGGCGTCACAGAGATGTACGCTGTAGGATAAGAAACCTTGGTCCACCATCTTGGTTTGTTACATTAAGTTGTGCAGAATATGCATGGGAAGATGTACACGATTTCCTACGCATAGCAAACACAAACAAAACAAACATAGATATAAAAACACCAGGAGAACTCTGCTTTCTAGATCCTGTAAATGTATCAAGATATTTCCATCATCGCTTCAGCGTATGCTACACTTTATTTGTAATAAGACTGTTCCTCCTCTTGGAGAAGTTCAACACTTGTTTTGGAGAAATGAACACCAAGCCAGAGGAGCATCACACATCCACATGCTATTATGGATTAAAGATGCTCCTAAATTTGGTCAGGGCAGTGATGCCACTGTTTTTCAGTTCATCCAAAAATATGTCACTTGTGAAATCCCTTCACAAACATTTATACATAGGTCCAATTGACCTTCATGTACAAATTGTACAATTTCAAAGACACAAGCGTGGGAAATATTGTTGTCGCAAAAATAAAAAAAGGGAAATACTACACCAAATGCCACTTTGGTTTCCCTAGACCAGTTTCAGCAACATGTCAAGTAAACAACTTCATGTCTTCAGTCAGACATAGTGTCAAAGGTAAATCCCCTAAGAACAGAAGAATCAAAATACATCAATTATTACAATGCAATCATTGCCCTCCTATGGAATGCAAACATATATGTGCAGTACATTGCAGACAATTCCACTGCAGTTGCACGATATGTCGCAGCCCACTTAAACAAAGCAAAGAAAACAGAGCTTCAGGACCTCTGGGATGACATATCATCTGACATAAAACTATCACAGACATTTTACAGCTTAGGCATAAAAATGCTCTGTCACAGAGAATGTGGCTTCTATGAAGCTGCAGACCATTTAACCGGTACTGCATTGTATGGAAAATCTGACAATATAGTATGGCTAAGTCTTGGTCCTGCTAAATCTAGAAAAAGAGCTCTCAAATAATTTGAGGACATAGAAACAATAGCCAAAAATGATCCCAACAGCTAAGACATTTTGAAAAACAATTTACTAGACACATACTACCCAAACAGGAGTACCACTTTGGAAACCATGTGTCTCTACCACATAGCCCAAACATTCACATACAAAAATAATATTAAACCAGATGAAAAGAAAGGTAGATACAAAGTGGTAAATTGCGAAGGCAGCTTAGTGAAACTTACCAATTGCAGCTTAATTAATCATATCATATTGTCATTAAAAACTCCTCAACATAAAGAACTGTACTACATGTCCCTGCTACAACTTTTAAACCATGGAGAAAAGAAGAAGAGTTACTGGATACATATGACTCGTATGGAGACCATTCAAAGCAAATGAAAGCACTATAACAGACGTAAGCTTTACACAGTACCAAACAATGGCCCTCATTACGAGTTTGGAGGTAAGGTACGGCCCTTACCAGCATGGAGCAAATACTGTGTCCGTGTTGCCACAAGGGCGATTACGAGTATGCGGGCACAAGCTTTGCGCCATGCCGGTAACGACATTACCGCCCTGCCGTCAAAGGGCGAAAAATCGCCCTTACCGGCATTGCGCGAAGCGCAGATAGCTCCACCGCCATCCAAGCCATCGGCATTAGCGGTGACCGCTATTAGCGGTGACCGCAATTAGCGATGACTGCTAATAAGCGGAACCGGAAGTAGCGTCATCGCACAGGAACGGGAAAGAGCTTGGTGGCCATCTTTAAAAACACAATCCATTGTCATCCTTTGTAACCAGGACCCATCTCACCACCACACCTCTACCACACCTCTACCTCTACCTGCATCATATCACAATGCCCAAGGCACTCAAAAAAAGTGCAGAGCGCTTGCGCAAGGAGCGCTTTTCACAAGAGGAGTTGAACATGCTGCAAGAACATGCGGATGTTGTCTTCTCCACCAACATGTCTCGACCTGCAGTGCAGCGGAAAAAGGAGATATGGACGGAGGTGGCGCAGAAAGTGAGTGCCATTGGCACCACCCCCCGCACTCCTAAAGATGTCCGGAAGCGCTGGGAGGACCCGCGCATATGCGCGCGGAACATCCTCTCGGCCAACCGCAAGCAGGGGATGGCAACAGGTGGAGGTGCGGACTCCCCCATAAAGATGCAACCCTGGGAGGAGATCTGTGCAAGCACCATTGGGATGGAGGCTATTGAGGGAGTGGGGGACATGGAGCGAGGGGCCCCCTCATCGGCTGATGCAGGTAGGTTTCCCAAATGAAACACTGCAAAGACCAACACGATGATGTCCCCCTGAACTGACAGTACAATGATGGAATGCAGGGTCCACTAGACATATATTTGCAAGACTGCCTACAGGCAGTGCACATCACCATCTTGTCCACATGCATGATGCACCCCATATATGTTTCATCCCAGACGCATCCCTGCATCACCCACCCAAAAGCCAAGCAACCCGTATGTTGCTACCCCAATGCCAATCAACTGCCATTCCATATAAATGCAGCTACCCCAATGCATGCCTGATGCATGTAGACCCATCACTAATCCTCTCCCTCTCTTGGTGCCCCACAGGCACACAATCAGACAGTGATGACCAGGACCCCAGGGAGGATGCTGCGACACCACACAAGAAGGCCAGGGGCATGGAGGGATAAAGCCGCCCCTCAACATCAAGGGGAAGAGGGAAACCTGGACTACCACGGAAGGGCAAGACAACCCGAGAACCCACAGCACCAATGTGCACTACGGCCCCCACCACAGCACCCACACCAGCCACCAACACACAGGAGACAGTGGCTGAAGGCACTATATCGGCTGCCAGCAGTACTGTGGGGGAGACAGCTGCCACAGCAGCTGTGTCCGATGACGAGGCAGATGTTCTGCCACATGGCACAGCTACCGCTAGAGGCCCCCCGCATTCACCACACCTCTCCCCATCCAGCATACACAACAGCAACAGTTATGAGCTGTCTCCTGGGGAGTCATGGCCCGGCAGTTTCAGCCCCACGCCAAGCGTGCATGAGGACCCAACCATGTCGGTAGCACCTCATACATCCACCAGTGTCCGGAACAGCCAAGAGGGGATCAGGGCAATCCAAAAGCGGCAGGAGGAGCTGACAGGGCTGTTGACACAGCACATCACGGAATGTGGCCGGGCAAAGGATGAAATAAGGGAATGTGCTTCATCCCTCAAATCTGCAATTGAGACCACCTCAAAAGACATATGCAGTGAATTGGCAGCTGTGAGGCAGGTCCTCACCCAAATGGTGGCAGCAATGGAGGCCATGCGTCCGGCTCAAGTGGTAGAACAACCTGGGACATCCTCCAATGCCAGCTCCACTAAATCCAGCCCCCTGCGTAGGTCTGGGCGGAACCTGCGCAGGTCGGACAGGGATCCACCTGCTGCCGGAAGAGGAGAAGGGCTGTAGGTTCAGCCAGAAATTCTGGTCTCATGTAGACTTATGGTGCATGCCAGTGCACACCATGTGTGGGGAAGTTGAGTGGGGAGGGAGAGGGGGGAGAGGGTGTGTGGGGGAGTTGAGGGGGGAGCGGGTGGGGGGAGAGGGGGTCTGGGGTGGAGGGCTTGTGCACTTGATATGTTATATATTCTGAATACACATGTTGTGAAATCTGAATTCACATGTGCGGACATTGCCTATCGTGTACGTGTGCTTTATTGGTGAACTGTGTACAGTGTCCATGTCCCTGACACACCCAGTTCCCTGAGTTCCACCTCCATGTCACACTCCCCATCCATGTGTGCTAGAAACATTGGTCAATCAGAGTCTGTCGCATGGCACGTCCCTCCTGTGCATCGCTGCCTCCCTAAAGTGCAGCCCCATCTCGACCCTCCTCATCCTCATCGTCAGGTGGTTGCAGTTCAGTGTCAGGGGGCAGAGGCACATTCCGTCTGATGCACATATTGTGTAGCATGACACATGCCATGACAATCTTGCCCACCTTCTCATGGCCGTACAGGAGTGCCCCACCAGACCTGCTGAGGCAGTCCACGCTGGTTGTTCCCATGATCTGGGTGATGTGCAGTTATTTGTATGCTTTCATCCTGTCAACGTTGATGGCAGCCTCATGATGATCTCACTATGCACGACAAATGGTGACATGCTGTTTTGGTGGACCTCTGTGTTGGTGTAGGGGTGTGTTCATGTATTTTGCCCTCATGTGGCTCCTTTGTACGCAGTAATGGAGACCTGTCCTTTTTGATGATGGTATTTGGTGCTGTGCATTGGCCATCCTAATTGCTTGTCGCTGCATTGTGTTGTGGGGGCTACGGTCTGATTATGTGCAGTGTACATTTTGATGGCTATGGAATGGTTGTTGCACTGCATCATTTTCGTGGTAGGGCAGCTTACGTCTTGCGTTTTGTGGTCAGGTGTCGGGTCAAGTCTGGCCTGCTTTGGGGTATGAGCATGGTCCATCCTCTCAGGTACTCTCAGCAAGGTGAAGTATGCATCTCTCCCCCCCCATCTCAGCCAGGTGAAGTATGCATCTCTCCCCTCCATCTCAGCCAGGTGAAGTATGCATCGCTCCTCCCCATCTCAGCCAGGTGAAGTATGCATCGCTCCTCCCCATCTCAGCCAGGTGAAGTATGCATCTCTCCCCCCATCTCAGCCAGGTGAAGTATGCATCTCTCGCCCCCCCATCTCAGCCAGGTGAAGTATGCATCTCCCCCCCATCTCAGCCAGGTGAAGTATGCATCTCTCCCCCCATCTCAGCCAGGTGAAGTATGCATCTCACCCCCCAATCACCTACCCACATCGCATTGCCATGAGCCTGACATGCAACTGGCCGAGTAGCCAGGATCTGTGCCCTGCGTGTCGCTCCATGTAGCGTGGTATCGTGGAGTTCTGCATGACCATTGAATCATGGGTTGATCCTGGAAATCGGCATAACAATGTGTGATGATCTTGTTTGGGTCACATACCATTTGCACTTTGATCGAGTGGTATAACTTACGGTTGCGGTACACTGCCTCCATGGCATGTGGGACCACCAATTCAACATGGGTGCAGTCGATGGCGCCAATGCAACCAAGGATGCCGGCCAGTGAATGGAAACCAACTTTGGTGTTGGAGATCTCCTGGGCTGTCCGTGGTAGGAAAATGTGGTCGCATCGAGCACTTGGTTCAGCGTACGTGAGAATAATGGTTGTGATATGCCATGCATGTGCCCCACTGTGTGCTGGTAGGTGCCTGTGACCAGGAAGTGGAGCACAGACACTACCTTCAGTAGAGGTGGGATGGCGGTGCGTATTTCAATCAGGCTGACGATGTTGTCATGTATCATGTCCACAATGGTGGTGATGGTGTCCCGGTCCAGACGGTACAGGGTGTGGATCTGCTCAGGGGTTAGGTTAAATGGACTGGCTCGGATGCGAGGGATTGGGGGCTGCCTGCGTAGTACCACTGGCTGCACTGGTGGGGCATGCTGGGCCTGCCGCACCCTCCTTATCCTCCTGCGTCTCCTCTGGAGTTCTTCTTCATGGAGTTCTTCTTCGTGTTGCTGTTCATTGTGCAACATTGGGGGTCATTACGAGGTTGGAGGTAAGGGATAAACGATGCCGGTAAAGGATTACCGGCATCGTTTACCACTCTGGGCCATTACGACCCACCAACCCGCTATTAGCGGCACCGTAATTAACAGTGCCTCTAATAGCGGCATGGGCGCAGGCATGCGACCCTTCATGCCGGCAATACCGCCATGGCATAAACAGGAGGACATCACAAGTCAGGCGGACATGCAAATAACGGCCTACTGAAGCCCGAAAAATACCTTACCGGCATGGAGTAAATACCAGCATTGCGGACCACCCGTAAACGGCCACGTGCAGTGTTCCCAACTGCCACAGGTGCACACAATCAGCACAGGTGGAGGCAATATAGACTGGGCCAGCACAAAAGGAGCACACCCCACCCCTTCCCACACCCAGTCACACACCAGAATGATTCCAATACTACTAGCAATGCTGGGGCTGGAGGACATGATTGCGGTGGAACTGCTGTAACAACAACAACAACAACAGGCCCAACTAGAAGTGGACACTCCCGACAGTAGTCAACCTTCTGTAACAGGAAGCCAAGAACCACTTGGACAGCCACTCATAACAAATGAGGCAGAATTAGCCATGACAGAAGTAGAAAACACCATGTGTCAGTATGAGCAAGCTACAGAAGACTTCGCTGTACTGAAATCCCAACTGAACAATGAACAGCATAGCATTTTCCAAGAAGTAACAAAACAAATTAAACATGCTGTGCAACATGACAATAAAAACTGTACCTGCCAAGACTACAAACCTATACTGCTATACATGAGTGGTCGAGCTGGTTCAGGAAAAACATTCTTAATCAAAATCATCAGAAAGTTCCTCCAACAATTGACAAACAACAAACTGTCAGCTGTTGCAAATGCCCCCACAGGTTTATCTGCCTACAACATAGTCGGTGTCACTTTACACCGATTACTACTCCTTCCAGTAGAATACCAAAACAAATTAGACTACTACAAACTTTCTACAGAAGCTGCAATGGAACTACGCATAGTTTTGAAACAAATGAAAATGCTACTAATAGATGAAGTGAGCATGGTCTCCAACCTAATGTTGGCTTTGATTCCCCACAAATTACAAGAGGTACTCAAAACAGACCACGAAGAGCTCTTTGGAGGAAAACACATTATTGTTTTCAAAGATCTTCTTCAATTGACACCAGTGAAAGGTGAACCTATTTTTAAAACCTTAGGGCACAAACCGTGCTGTAAAACTCTTGGCAGCATAGGAAATGTCAACCTTTGGCAACATTTCCAATACAGAGAATTAACAGAAAACCTGCAGACCTCACATACGCCAACATTTTAAAAAGTATTAGAGTTGGCGTACTATCTCAAGAAGCACAATCAATATTAAAAACCAGGCACATCCATGCACTCTATGGCCATAAGTCATGTGCTACTGATGTCATGGAACAATTAGCACACAAAAATGTCAATTGTATGTCCTTGATGCAAACTCTTGCAAGCTGTTCAAAATTCAATGAAATGTTGAAAAAAGAAATGCAACCAATAATTGAATTTGGTCCACAGATAAACTGGACGTACATGGTATGACACTACCCATGTGTCAACATGCCACAACAAGACTAAATACCTTAGAAAACTCTATCTCCAACAAAGGAGAAAATATTAAAATGATCTTTAAACTGTAGAGTAATGCTTAAACGTAACCTTGACGTGGATCAAGGACTAGTTAATGGAGCACTTGGTACAGTTGTTGGCTTTCAAACATACCCACATGACAACAACATTCAGTTTGTCAATATTCTCTTTGACAAACTATCAGAGGTTAAAAGGATAGGACGCTCAACAGCCCGCTTCCTTCTTTTCAAAGACATGTATGTACGCAGAGAACAATTTTCACTAACTCTAGCATACGCAGTTACCATTCACAAATCACACGGTCTTACCCTAGATAAAGCATTGATAGTTATTGGTAGCACAGTCTTTAAAGAAGGCATGAGCTATGTAGCACTATCACACTTACGTACAGTTGCCAGGATATTTCTAATCAACTTTGATGCAAGTAAAGTAAATGCTGATATTCCTTGCATTCTAGAATACAATAGACTGCGTTCACTGTACACCCCCCATCTAAAAACCTATCCTGTTCCGCAAAAAGCAAAATTTTGTAAAAGAAAATTACTTCAAACTGAAACGATACAGGATCTCACTGTTTCCTCCAAAGAAAGTAAAAGAAGCTAATACTTCATCAAGTACCACAACCAAAGAACAATCTGCTGCTCAAAATAACTCAACTACTTCTTCAAAGAAGCAACACACACTCTGAACAAATGACTTCAACACAGAACTGTCAGGTCCATTCAAAATTTCAAATACAACTGGTGTAAATTGCTACGTAAATGTAGCAATAAATATTCTATTCCAATTGCCACCAATTATTGACAACAGTTACTTACACAGTACAGACCAATTGTGTTTGCAAATGTTAGTCCTTCGTAGAAATGCAACCAACAATCCTGACAACACTTACAGTGTTCATGGAATAAGACAAGAATTAGACTACTGTGCTGGGATAGTCCAATTCACTATAAACTCACAAGAAGATCCACAAGAATTTCTAATGTACTTACTACAAGTACTGGAAAACAAAAACATACCTATAAATGAAATCTTCCAGATTTCATACATGTAGAAACATACATGCACTCTCTACAGCCATGTCACACAGGAACAAGTCCCTAATGAACGCTTCGAGTATGTATCCATACCTAACTGTGAATCCATTCCATTTCAGCAACTTGTACGAAATGCAAACCATGGCAGATTATCTACTACCTGCAATTCAGATAATCGTCCCACCTTACAAATACAGACACATAGTAAATACGTAATAGTAATGCTTTTACGTTACAATGCAGATGGTACCAAAAACAACTGTAAGCGGACTGGATTCACACATGGTCAAGTATAACTTGGTAAGAAAACCTTCACAACAATAGGTATAATCTACCATGCAGGAGCCACAACCAATGCAGGTCACTACACTGCATATATAAAAAGGAATTCTGGATGGTTCGAATGTAATGATAGTACCATTACTCTAAAGCAGAGATTACTAGCAAATCTTGTAAACGCTTACTTAATATTCTTAAAACCAAATTTAATACGTAATCTGTGTATGAACATAAGCAAAACTTCAAAACTATGCACAGTCAGAATACGCCAACATGTATATAACTGCCCCAAGATTCTGCAACAAGCAAACAGATAAATAAATACCACTAAAATGGAACAAGAAATAAACAGTTAGAATACACCAAAAGGTATCTAACTGCCCAAAGATTCCACAACAAGCAAACAGATAAATAAATACCACTAAAATCAAACAAGAAATATATTGTCCGAATATGCCAACAGGTATCTAACTGCCCCAAAACATCTGCAACAACCCAACAGATAGATGAATAGCATAAAAGTAGAAATAAACAATTAGAATACGCCAACAGGTATCTAACTGCCCCAAAAATCTGCAACAAGCCAACAGATAGAAGATTACCAAGAAACAAGAAATAAATAGTAAACCAAAGAAAGAAATATATTGTACCACAACATAGAAGTTTTTTTTTTAATCCGGCATGGATTTTTTTCCCCCACAGACCCAATGATTTAGAAAACAAACACAGAAACTGAGCAAATTGCACAGTACACTGGTTTGAACTATAGTACTTGTAAAGTACTATGAGGGTCGAAAAAATACAGAAATGTCTATTATGCAATCCAATAACTCATTATGAACTACCTACACTAACATATGATCTTTTCTTTTATCACAGAGATCGAAAAAGAATGTCTGGTCCAATTACCCATAGTAAGTATACAATAAATGAACTCACAAACACCACTGCATAACACACCCATTCAAGCAAACATCTAGCCATACACCACAATCCAAAATGTTTACTTCCATGGCTATCTTATGCCGCAGTCCTTGTTACAAACTCTACAATCTTAACTGCATAGCCTAGCCAAAACTTCACATACAAACTCTACAAATGAAACAGTACACAAACTTTTCGGTTGTGGGCCATGCACCCAAGACTCTAGGCCCTGGCCACAACCACCAAAGCATAACACACCCATTCTACCAAACATTTTGACTGTGGTATGTGGGCTGCTTATAGGGGATATTAATTACAATCAATGCTCTACTAACAACCGAAAACCAATATCATACTAAAGTAAAATAGCTAGTAGTACATCAATCATGTCCGCGGACAGCCGTGATGACCGCAGACATGGCGAACACATCAGGGGCACCTGCCACCTAAACAAATACAGTATTTGACCCATCTCTTACTCCCCAACCCTCCCCAAGCACTCCTACACACCAACACACTCCCCAAAATTGCATTTTGCCTCCGTTCGCCCCCGCACTGTCTGCGGGTGGCCGTGGATCCAAGATGGCGGGCGCATCAAAACAATGTGACGCACCTCATGCTCACTCCAACCAATCAGCGAACACGTTGCGTGTCCGTGGACATGACACAAGCCAATTAACCAATCGGTGTCCTGTCCGCGGAGTGAACAGGAAAATGTGTCCAAAGAGCGGACATAAATATCACTAATTTTTTTGCCTTACGTTTCGTTCATTTTTTTAAAAAACGACTTGACGGATTTACCCCAAATTTAAAAAAGCACGCTTTCGGGACCAAGCCGCCTCTCCTGCCACAAATTTGGTGGAAATCCGTCCAGCAGTTTGAGCTGTAGGCGTGAGCAGTTTTTTCCCATTATGTCTATGGGAAAAAAATAAATTTTGGGACACCCCCATAACTTTAACCCCCATGGACCAAACCTCACCAAAAATTCAGAGTGGGCCATATACTTTTTTTGCAACGTTTGGTGAGGATTCGTCCAGAGGGAGCGAAGTTATAAACCGCCTAAAAAGTGCCCTTCCTATGAGATGAGCAACTTAACCATTAAGATCTTACATTTTTAGCAGTTGGGCTTACTCTCTGACAATGAAACAGAGACTGCCCTTCTATCAGTATGGGACAGCATTCTCTCTGCAGCCAACGGGGGCTGCCTTACCCCTTTGGTCATGTTAGACCTATCAGCTGTATTTGACACAGTTCATCATGATGTAATTCAGGATCATCCAAGTTAGTTAGTTGGAACAGGTGGAACTGCTTTTGAATGGTGCCACTACATCTTCCACAATAGTCAGAAGAAAGTTTACCTCCACCAATTTTGTTCCTCATCTGTGGTAGTGAACTGTAGAGTGCCAGAGGGATTCAGACTTTCATTTCTTATGTTCAGCCTCTATATGCAACCTTTCTTGGATCTTGTGTGCTTGTTTTTTCTTGTCATGCATAAGAATGATGACCCAAAGATGTTATGATGTGTCAATGGCCTCAAGATGATTTTTACCCTCCTATCCTCTGGATTTGAAAAGGTTGCTCTTTGGATAAGGAGCAGTGAGCCTAAACCTAATGCCTCCAAGGCTGTGGTAATATTTAGGTGGCCTGACCACATCAGTTGCAATCCTGCAAGACTTCCCTCTACAGAGATTTTGGACAGGTCCTCCCAAAAGCTGAGAAAGTAAAGAATGTAGGTGTTCCCACGGAATCTGATTGAAGCCTGACATGCCGATCAATACCATCCATAAGAGTTCAATTTGTCATCTCTGCCAGCTTCATCGTGTCATGCCATGTATGCCGTCCAACTGAAATAGGTGGGTGCGAGGCCATGTAGGAATTTGTGAACCATGCACAGAATCTTAACAGCAATTCTCTGTTTAACCGGGAGCCAGTGTAAAGATAAATGCAGCTAGGAAATGGAATTGGCTTTTGGGACTTTGCAAATAAGTTTGACTCTGGCATTTTGGGCTTTCTGCAACTTATTTAGTTGACCCATGGGAATGCTGGCTAATACTGTTACTGTAGTCCAGTCCCGAATTGATTAAAGTCCCTACTACCGCAGCATGGTTTTGGGAGGGATATATTGCACTACCTGGCACAAGGTGCAAAGAGTTAAAAAATGATTGCAATTTCACCCCTACCTGGCTGTTGCACCCTAAATTGGATTGCCATATGCAACCCAAATTTTTAATCTTAGGTGCATAATTCAACTTCAAGCCCAAGAAGCATGGGGATGGAGGGCCCTCAGCTTCCTTGGGTAGCAAGTGCAGAGGACCAAATAACGCCACCTCCGTTTTACCTGGATTGAGGTGAAGCCGGTCATGGTTCATCCAATATCTCACTTCCTCCAGGCATTGACCTACTTTAGGGAGAGATTACCCAGTTTTTAATAGATTTGGGTGTCATCGGCATAAGATTGAAAGCCAACATCAAATTTTCTCAGAATTGCCATCAGTGGTTGCATATAGATGATAAATAAAAAATGCGACAAGGACGAGCCTAGCGGAATGCCGGAAGTCTGAGGTTAAGTATCCCACAGGAATTCTCCAACTTTTACTTTTTGACACCGATTAGCAAAAAATGACTTGAACCAATTGATTGCCACTTCTGAAACTCAACCGACTTATCAGGCGTGAAAGTAGGATGTTGTGGTCCACAGTGTCAAAAGCTGCCCATAGATCCAACATCACTATGATGAAAGTTCACCTACATCGGCTTGCCTCTTTAACTCATCCTAGACTACTGTTCATTCTGTCTCTGTTATGTGTCTGGGTTGGAAGCCAAATTGGAGGGTATCCAGTAATGCACACTTTTCTACATGATCTTCAGGCTGCATAGTCACCACTTTTTCCAGTATATTTGACTGGCCAGCGGATGCTCGATACGGGACGATAATTATTCCTGTCGTAGGGACCTAATGATGTTTTTTTTTCAGAAGTGGGGTTATCGTTGAGCATTTCTACTTAACTGGGACGCAACCTTGTTTCAGTGATAAATTAATAAATAAAGTCATAAACTGTGCAATATCCACTGATCTAGCCTGGCCAAGTAGAGCCGGCATCCGAAATAAACCATCAGTAGTAGGTTTTCATTTCTGTACCAATTTAATGACAGTGTCCAAAGATACATCACTGAAATCAAATTGCAGCACCTCTTGTGTATACTTGTCCCGAGATCACCAGAGGCTACCATCTGTGTCAGTGTCTAATCAGTGTTATCTTGAATAGATTTGATCTTTTCAGCGAAAATGATGTTCAAGGCGTTGGTTTGTGGAATGGATGGTTCCAATACCATCAAAGTGCACTTAGGTTGAATAAAGGTTGCAATGGAGGAAAAAGGCTCTTTGGGTCTGTTGTCTACATTTTGAGTTTTCTTGTACAGAAAATCGGATTTTGCTTTAAAGATTGCTACCTTGTAATTGTTCAGTGCCAGCTTAATGTTTAAAGCTATTGCTGGAGTTCTCGACTTCCTCCAGAGATGTTCCTGTTGCTGGTATATTTTCTTCAGTATACCTAATTCAGGGGAGAACCATGCATTAATGTGGTTCTTTTGTACTCGTTGTGCCGGGGTGCTCGGAACAGTTAGATTTAATCGCTGCGACCCCTCTGAAAACAAGTCACCACAGTCTTCCACGCCAATGATTGAAAGTAAATACTCAGATATAATGGTCAGGTCATCCCACTGGTTTAGTGTACAACATATTTACTCCTGAGCCACATACCAGAATATAATCAAGACAGTGACCCCCCCTGACCCCACCGATGTGAGGGGTTCCCATCTAAAGGACTCAGTGCATGGCTGTTTATAATCTCCCCCAGCTCCCCAGAATCGGGAGCTGTAGGCTCATCCAGCCAGATATTAAAATCACCTAGGAACACCATCTCGTGGTGCCCAATACCAGATGTCATTACAAAGGTATCAGGTTTATGCAGGAATTATTTTGCAGGTCCAGGTGGTCTGTTTCCTATGATGATTTTGAAGGAAGTAGTGGGTGAAACCCACACATTCATATGTCCAACCCGTCGTCCCGGTATAAAGGTTACAAGTGTGACAGCTTCAGTTCTGAATTATGGATGACTCCCACCCGTCCACCTCCTCTTTTGTTGGTACGATTGACACTTGGATCAAGTACCCTGGTGGCGTGAGAGTGTGGAACATTGCTGGAAACACTTCATTTAACCATGTCTCTGTAATAAATAAAATGTCCAGTCTAAGCTCTTCTATCAGATCATAAATCTCACACGCATGCATAACGGCAGACCTGTATGGCCCTAGCCGTATGGCACATACAGGAAGCTACACAATTAGGTGCTGTAATGTTCCTACCCTTAATAATGAGAGCACACATTTTAGTTAAAGCACGAGAAGTAATATGGCCTGGAACAGATCTAAGTTCCAACAACACCTCCCTTGAATAACAGACTCTACCCATTGGGCAGTTTACCTGGTCCGAGCTTACTCTGAGGAGACTCCTCATAGGATGATGCTTCTACAGACCAGTCACTCTCGGGACAGGCAGCGTTCCCTGCCAAATGCCAAGAACAGGCTAACACTGGCTTCATGTCACTTAAAGCCTGTGAACTTTCCAAGATGCCAACACTGTGTCTTTTAGTCCAGGTTCAATGATGGGGTCAACCACGCACACCGCCAGGTGCTTGTTTCCACACCACATACACCCTGCACTCAGTTAACACTTGCCTCCCTCAGTGATATAATTAATTCGCAACAAGTAAAAACGATAGCTCTTAAAACAACAGTTCTTAAAATCAAAAGCCTGCTGCAGCTCTGGAATTAATCAGTAACAGGCAATTTCAATAATGTATAAACTCCATTAAGAGATGATTAACGTTTGCCACTGACTAACTGGTGTGGCCGTAAGAATGACACTGGGCCTCAGGATGGGTAAAGCTTTATTTCCCTCACTCTTGACAGGAAGGAAGTTTATCACATTTGCTTCACTGTGACTCAAATCACCAAATAAATAAGGGGTAAAACTATGCATAAGGCATACAACTATTTACATGGGGGACAAGCCAGTCTCTAAGTGTCACTGGAGGAGCGCCAGGGTGTGTTTCCTTCCTCTGCACAGCAGGCGATCTCAATGCCACAGTGCAGGTGGCAGCACACGCAGATGCCGCACAATTCTGCGAGAGTTGGTGGCCCGGTCTCTCTTGAGACTGAAACTCCACATACCTCCTTTTTTTGAGAAGCTTGGTACTACTCCATCACAAACTACTCTCTCGTTGAGGCCGGTTCTCTCTGATCTCCTCCTGCAGCACCATCTCCACTTCCTCTCTCTGTTCTGTCTGTATTACACTTTTGGGCTTAATGCACAAAAACCCAGACTCACTTGAAGTGGAAAAGGTCGCTTTAATGTGACAGGCCAAAGCTCACAAATAAACACTAACCTGCCCCTGGCCTTACAGACTAAAATAACTGCTTTAACAATTTGCCAAAACATTAAATAAATAAATAACTCTTTATATCCCCCAACAAATAAATAAATAAATCCAACTTCCTCCCTACTTATCCCCAGGTCCTTACCGTCCCCTTACCATCTTCTCAAGCCTTCATTCCCGCTTTCTTCCATCATCTCCCCGGGGCCATGTCCCTCCATCTTCAAGACCTGTTCCCCTCTCTCCACCCCCGGGGTAGCCCATTCGTGCAAACAGCACCACTCCCATCCTTACCCACGCTATTCCCCCATTGTGCTTGCCTCCCCCCTCATCCAAAGGGGCCATGCCCTGGCACCAGAAAAAAACCTCCCCTGAGGTGTTCTTTTCTGCCCCATCATAAACTTCCTACTACTTCCAACTCTTTACGATATCCTCCACCTGCAACGTCAGATCCAAGAGGTAGAAGCTATTTCCATAAACCGACAAATTAACCCCATCCTCCCTGAAGACCTCAAAATTCTCATATACAATATCCTTGTGCTCCAAAACTTGCACTGCTGCCGAGCCACAAAACGTTATCATCTCCCTATTTATTTTTTATTTCTTGTCCGCTCTACTGCACCCTCGCTTAATGCCCCCCTCCACACTCTTCTCGGTAACAACTTAGTCCGCATCAAACTTACCTTAGGCCATATCTCCCTAAGCCATACCAGGTCCCTTTTCATTTTCCTCAGCATAGCTACCCCGTATCCCACACCAGGTCATTCTCCCCTGCGTGTATGTTCAACCCATCCACGACCCCGAAACTCATCTTCATCCCTGCCAGCATGGGCAGCAGTTGATCCCAGCGCAACCCCCCCCCCCGAGACACGACCACCTCATAACCGCCACTTCATAGCTCCAGCCCAATTGCGTAACAAAAATTCTCTTCTCTGCCTCTCTACCCGCCCACTTCACAATAGAATGCCCGACAATCCAGATCTGCAGTATCTGCCCTGGCCTCCTAGCCATCTCTGAAAAAGAAATCACATCGTCACTCCACCATCCCATGTCCCCTCATCCCCCCAGCCCTCCCCTCAAAACCCTCTACCACATCTCATCCAGAACCTTACCTCAGATCCCTAATATATCCCTTATACTTCCCCGATCTCCATCCGCCCAAGCTCTTAACCTTGTCCTCTGATAGCCCCAAACGGTTACCCTCAGACGCCACACCCATCCTAAATGAATGAGTTCCAAACTCCTCCGGATTCTCCACTACTACCACCAATGCCTTCCTTAGCACCCCCAGCACCTGTGCTGCTGACACTCCCGACCCATCCTCATGCCGGAAAACTAGCCCCAACCTGCTCCCGGATAGATCCTTCCATGCCAAACTTGACCAGCTCCCTACTTCCCCACCCCAGCAATACCCAGCAGCCCCTCCCCTTCTGATCCATCTTTGATCTCCCAATCCTTATATCCACCCTCAAATCCGAGAAATAAACATCTTCCCACTGCAACCCACCTACTCCTCCCTCTACCCCCACAAGTTCTGACACCCTGAATACCCCAAAAAACAACCACGTAAAACAAACTTGAAAGATAACTCCTTCCTGAACCGACCGGCAGACCCCTTCCAAAGCCCGGCATAAACTGACCAACAGGGCCACCGATACCAGCCTTCTGCTATCCTTCTCCCTCTTATTTTCTCTCGACCAACCCTCTTATATCCTACTCGCCATTTCCCCACCACTCGGCTGGAAGCCCCAAAACCATTTCCCATAGAAGGCTATTCCCGCCAACTTCCCAGCTATAGTTGCCTTCAACCAGCCCCTATCCATACACCACAAAAGGAAATTGACCACATCATCCCTTCTGTGTTCCTCATCATCCTCCCTACCCCTCCAGCTCCGCGCTCCCCCCTCAAAAATTCTTCCCATGCACCCCTGTAGGCCGCCCTAGAAGCCAGAGCCAGTGAACCCTCCACTAAGGACAGCGCTCTCAATTTCCTATTTTCCACAGCTCCTCCAGGATCCGCTGCTCCCTCTGGTCCGCTCCTGGTGCCAATCCACGGAATCTCTGCAATTGAAAACGAGATAATGCATCAGCGATGCCACTATCCTTACCCGGCACTTGTGTTGCCCCGAACACCACATTCCATTGAATACAGCACAAAACAAACTCCCTCATAAGCCTCGCCATCCTCTGGTCTTTGGCCGACTGCTTGTTAACCACATTGACAAAGCATTCATTGTCCACATTGAAATTAACTTTCCTTTTCTCAAATTGCCTGCCCCACAGTTCCAATGCCACCAACAAAGGAAAGAACTCAAGAAATGCTATGCTTCTACCCTCCTTCAACCATTGCAGCGGCCACTTCTCTGCGCACCATCTGCCCCCCCAGAAAACTCTGGATTATGTGGGCACTTTGCTCCTGCCATAGACAGTGACATGTTCCTACAAAAGGTGCACCCCGGGCCACTACCCTGCATACAAATTCAAATGCCCCACTAGACGCTGCATCTCCAATAACAGCCTTCTCCTGCAAACCTACCAACTCCCTCACCTTGTTGTGCGGCAAGCATGAGGTCATAGCCACTGAGTCCAGTTCGATCCCCAAAAAAGTCGAAACCACCGCCGGCCCTTCCGTTTTATCCTCTGCCAATGGTACCCCATACTCCTGCATCAGAGCCTGAAAAGTCCCCAGCATGTTCTTGCACCCCAATTCATCGCCTGCCCCGCTGATGAACAAAATATCATCCAAGTAGTGCAGAACACCGTACTCCCCCGAGCTATACGTAAAAGCCCACTGCAAAAATGAACTAAAACGCTCGAACAACGCGCAAGAGATAGCACAGCCCATTGGTAGAGCCTTATCCACATAAATGCGATCCTCAAATTGCATCCCAGCAGCTAAAAATCCTCCAGATGCACCGGTAGCAACCGAAAAGCTGCCTTGATATCACACTTAGCCAGAAATGCTCCACGACCCGCCTTCCTTGCCAACTCCACTGCCTGATCCACGCTCGATTATGACACACCACAATCCTCAGGGGAAATGAAATTGTTCACCGATAAGCCCTCCGGCCAAGATAAATAATGTATCAATCTGAATTCCCCCGGCACCTTCTTGGGCACTACCCCCAGTGGGGATATCACTAGATCGCCCTGCAAATCTGAAAATGGTCCTACCACCCTCCCTGCAGTCACCTCCTTTAGCAACTTCTCCCTAACAACTGCCCCATTTTCCCTAGCCGATTTCAAATTCTCAGCCCATCTGTGTACCCTTGGACCCTGGTAACCTAACCTGAAACCATCCCGAAAACCATCTCCCAAAATCTTCGCCCCTTCCCTGTCTGGATAGAAACTGAGCCACTTCTCTAGGACTTCAACCTTAAATGGAGTAAAAGCCTTTCCTCACAAACCCCTGGCCTGCACCACGCCCCCGCCCTCGGTCCCCTTGCTGAAAGCACTGTGTGACCGGGTGCTGCCCTGCACATCTGGTGCACTCATGCCTAAACCTGCACACTGGCCTCGTGCAGCCATCTTTATTGAAGGCCCAGCATGCTGCAGATTGCTGGCCCCTGCCTCCTCACCCCACCCCCTCTGGGGCAGGGCGACCAGGAAAGGGCCAGTAAGGCACAGGTAACCCACTTGCCGTGTGTAACGTCGAAGCAGGCCTCGCTGGCACCATCCACTGCAACCAAAGATCCATGTCTATCTCCCCCCAAACTGCCTGGCTGTCCTCCGCCAACCTTGCCCTAAACTCCTCATCATACTGTACCCACGCAAAACCTCCAAAACTCGTGACAGCCTTTCTAATCATATCCATATACTTCAACAGAGCCACACACCTCTCCAGGAATTTCTCGCAATAAACACTAGCATATATGATAAAAGCCGACGTCCAATTCTCAATTGTCACCAGCACCATTGGACGCAAAGCCAACTCCCTCTCCTCCTCCTTAGAACCCTCCTTGTCTCTGACCTCTCTATGCAATAGCTTGAACACATCCTCAAATTCCCCAGCCCAAATCTTGTCCTTTGTTGATGCCATCAGGTGCGCACCAAGTGGCTTCGTAATGCCCATGTAAGGCAATCTCTTCTCCTTCCCCTTACCCTCTGTATCCTTCTCCTTTGAAGCATGTACCTCGGGTGCCCCGGGTTCTATCACCCTGTCTGTCTGCACCTCCACTGAAGAAACCTTCTTCCCCACCTCCTAGACCCCCGCAGCCTGCAGACCAACATCTTTCCTCGCCCCAGTACACCCACTCCGTCCTTTTCCGCCCCCAACCTCGTGTCCCCTCTCTGCCAAGCCGCTGACCAGACCCTTTCCCGCTCACCACTTTCAGCCCTGCCATCGCCCATCTGCAGCCTGGCTTCCATTACAACGCTCCTCAACTCCTTCTGGGCTCCTGCTGCAGGAACAAAACATGTCAACCATCTCACCCAGCCAATCTCCCCTCCATACTCCTGCACCCCAACCACCCTGCTCTTGGCTTTCTCCTTCCCACCTTAACCCCCCAATTCCTCTATCCCTTCCCCTCGCCACCCTGTACTCTTCCTCCTCCCACTGCTCAACATACTCCTACTTGTAGACTGTTCCCGATTATCCTGAAGAGGGGCCGTTCTTAGGCCCTCTCTTGGCTGCTCCTTAAGCACTGCATGGGCCGCCCCAAGCCCTCCACCTGAAGCCCTGCTAAACGGGAGGCCGTAACGCACCTCTCCCTCTCCTCACTGCTCTCTGGTGATCGCTCCCTCCTTCTACCCCTCTTCTGAAGATACTTACCTCCCTTCTCCCTCCGCACTGCCGCCCCCTCTGCATCTCTGCACCCATACCCTCCTCCTCCGCCCGACCAGCACCCCTCTGCAAATTCCTCTCACCTCCTTCCTCCCCCGGACTCTCCTCCCCCAAAACCCTCCTCGATCTATCTCCCACTTCCCCAGCCACCTTTGATGCTCTCCTGGGAGTCTCCCTCCTGCTCCTCCTGCCCCTTGTCTCCCAGGCTTCTCCTCCTGCCAGCCGCAGGGGTACAAGTGACCTCTGCGGCCAGCGCCCCATCTGCCGCTGCCCTCTGTTGCGGCCTCCCCCCAGCATCCTCCTGCCCACCCGTAACCTCCCCCAACACCCCTCCAGCTGTGCCTTAGCTGCCCTGCTTATTATTGCTAGGTTCTCCCTCAGTGCTTTTGTATCAACAGACCCCTTCTTAATAGCCCCTTGTCCCACCATCCTGCTGAGGCCGTGCAACCGTGCACTTGTGCAACGCCCCACTAAAACCACTTAAACGCAAACCCTGAGCCTTTTCCCTCCCTCACGCGCTGACCCCCCGAAAGATGCTTATAATTCAAAGATCCGCCACCCTCTGCACTACTGGTAATCTGGAAATGACCCTCTGCAAATCCAACCAGGATCACCAAATTAGGCTGGCGGACTACTAAAATTGCCTACACCACTAAAAAGTATTAGCCTACCTATATTCACCCCTTCTTCCTTATTTATATATATTTCCTAACATCTATATACCCCCTACCATTTATTACCAATTCTGCATGGGCTTACCTAATGTTGTTATATTATTATTATTATTCAATTCTCTAATTTATTTATTTATTTATTTATTGGACTAAAACCCCCCTCCTAGTGCCACTCTGCACTATCCCCAAACAAACCCCCCCCCAAATGACTGCCCCCCCCCTCCCAGGTGAATGCAGTAGCAGAACACACCGCCACCTAGAGGTGTGCCGGTGGCACTGCAGTGAGAGTGCCTGAGCGGGAGGCGGCATTAAAACCGCTTGCTCCCTGCACTACCCAGACCCAATACAATGGGGCTGGTGCACCCACAACCGGGGGGGCACCCTATAGCCAAGCTGCCGGATACTACTTGTGCCCACCCTGCCACACTCCTTAAACCCGCAGAGCCTTGTGGACCACAGATTGCTCCCCCACATGCCCACGTACCGAGCGGTGGGCAGCCGGAACCCCCGCAACCCTTCCCACCCGGGATACACGGCGAGGAGACCACCCAATGATGCGGTAAGGGGGGTAACTTATCTACGGTACCCCCAAAAGTTTTAATAACTAACTTAGAATGCAGGGAAGGCTTGAGAGCAGGCGACCAGGACAAAAGCTTGCCCTCAACCATCGCCTTCTCCCGAACCTTCCCTGCCCCCTTAAATATCCTGCGAGACCCGCTAAGCACAGGCCAGCTCGCTGGCCTGTGCAGCGCCCAAAACTACCCCTGGGGAAACGCTACGTGAACCCCCCGGGACCTCCCTTCTGCATTTTGCACCTCTCCATACCCTCTAGGATTCTCAGGTAAGGCCACCTTCTCTTATCCTAGACCATCACAACTCGACTCATTGGGCTCTCCTGTTGGGCAGGTCTCTCTATTTCTCTGTGCCATTGTACTCTACCCCCTGCCTCACTGAGGGTGGTGGGCCTCTTCTCAAATAGGGCCACTCTCTCCATGTTCCATTTCTTCCCAACATGTGTGCATACATGTTTCGTAGCTTTTCCCATTATTCTTATGGGCCTGCTGTACTTGGACCCTGTTGGAGGATCCTTGCGGGGCAACTTAATTTTCACCAAATCGCCCTTTTGAACTTGATTGGTTTGGACAGCCCTTCTTCAGTCGTTCCATTCCTTCATTCGGACCTTGCTTTTCCTGATCTGCAATACTGCTTCCTCCTTGCCCTCCATGTCATCTTCCTTCACCCTTGACTTGCTTCCAAGGCGAGCATGTTGCCACTGAGCTATCCTCCCAGCTGATATAATGAGGCCTTTACTTGTGTGATATTGTTATTTATTTATTTTTTTATTTTTGGACTTATAGAGTGCACTACAGCCCACAGACGTCGAGGCGCTACAAAGGAGCGTAAGAAGGCTTGATTCAGGGTTACAAGAAAGCGGCTCAACAAGAATTACTTGGTACAGGTTGCTTGGTTACATATACAAAGATACATACAAGTGGTACCTGTGCACTGTCAAACAAAGAGCCTAGTTTTGATGGCTTTCCAGAAGACTGCATGTGAGTCAATCAATCTGATCTGAGATAGGAGGGCGTTCCAAAAAGTGGCGGCCATAGTTGGGAAGCTGGTACTGCCGGCACGCACTCTGTGGGTTATCTGTACAGTGATTCTGTTGGAATAGGGCGCTCTAAATGGTCTGGATGGAGTGTGTCTGACAATCCTTTGAGCTAGGTAGGGGGGAGCCAAGTCATTGAGACATTTGTGCATCAGGGCTTTCCTTGACGGGAAGCCAGTGGACCTGCCTTCTGATCGCAGAAGTGGTCCCTTCGTGAGATGCCGGTTGCGGCCCTCAGAGCGTTGTTTTGTGCTAGTTGAAGTTTGGCCAGATTCTTACGGGAGGGCCCTACAAAGAGGGCATTACAGTAGTCCAGCCTTGACCCAATCATTGCCCTAGCAATGGTGAGGCAATTCTGTTGTGATAGGAAAGGTCTGGCTGCATTAAGCAGTTTGGAGTGGTACGCTGAGGAGGATGCTATAGCATTACCTTGTCTATTCATGGTCAAGTTAGGTTCCAGATATACGCCCAACGTCTTAATGGCTTGGAAGACAGCTATGGGGATGTTATCAATGGTGAAGGAGCTGTATTGCTTGTCCAATATACCCAAGGTGGACGGCGATCCAATTAACAGAAGTTCGGTCTTCTCACTGTTGAGACATAACCAGTTTTCCGCCATCCAGGATTGGATCGTTGAGTAAATGAAGTTGAGGGTGTTCAGGTCAGACAAATAATCATCCGAGAGGGGGATGAGAACCTGGGTGTCATCTGCATAGTTCGTATATGAGATGCCCAGGGCGTCCAAAATTTTGAACAGAAGCCTCGTGAAAATGTTGTAGAGGGTGGGAGCTATGCATGAATCCTGTGGGACCCCACATTTAATGAGACTAGGGTTGACACATTAAGATTCAGAGAAAACCTTCACCACTCTTTCCTATAGGAATGAAGATATCCAGGCACAGGCCCTCGGGGAGAAGTTAGCTGTGGTGGAGAGGTGATGGCAAAGGGTCTTGTGATCCACCAGATCAAAGGCAGCGGAAAGGTCCAGGAGAAGAAGGAGCGCAGTTTTGCCTGCGTCTCTGAGGTCGTCCATTTGATTTCTGAGGTCAAGCAGGGCCGTTTCGGTGCCATTTCGTGGCCGGAAACCAGACTGCCATAGACCAAGAAGATGGATTTTTGGCAGAAAGGGGACAGTGGTAATAGGCCTGTAGTTCCCTGGGACCGATGGGTCTAGGGAGAGCTTTTTAGAAGCGGTCAGACCCATGCTTCCTTGAGTCCAGTTGGGACATGGCCAGACTGGAAGGAGGAATTAATGAAGGCAGTGATTAATGGGGCAAGGGAGGAGGAACAGTCTTTGATGACTTGAGCCGGGCAGGCGTCCCCTTTACAATTAGACAGTTTGATGGATTTGAGGAGGGCAATGACTTCAAGTTCACTCATATCCTTAAATTCAAACACAGGGGATTGGCTGTAGTAGGTGACTGAGGAAGTGGTAGTGTGGCTGTTGGCCAGTAGGTTGGAAAGGGCTTTTTGGTGGGCTAAGATTTTAGTGTGCAGGGTGTCCAACTTATCAAGCATGGCAGATTGAATTTTGTTGCACCAGGTCTCGTCCTTCAAGAGAGTAGGAGGCGGGGCTGCGGGAGTCTCCAACTCTCTAAAAATGGCAAAGATTTCCTTTGTCCCAGATTTAGCATTTTCAATCCTGGTGTTGAATGAGGCGGCTTTAGTCTGAATGATGGCAGTTTTATAATCTTTGGAGACAGCCTTAAAGGCTGCTTTAGAGGCATCATTGGGGTTGTTTTTCCAAGTAGCAGGCGCTGCCCTTTTTTTGGAACGAAATTCCAAGAGCTCCTGGGTGGACCAGGCATTAGAGTGCTTTGCTTTCTTGGCTTTCTTAAAGGTGAGCAGAGCAATGTTATCGACAGCTTGGGTAATGACCCTATTGAATGCTATTGCCAGAAGCTCTGTGTCATTGGGGAAGGGGGGCAAGAGGGCAGGCACCGAGAGGTAGGGGGAAGATATTCTCCTTGGTGGGTTCTAAAATGGTGAAAGAACAGTCTCCCTTGGATGAATCTCCAGGGGATGAGAGGCTAAGTGAGAAGAAAACTAAAAAGCAGAAATGTAACTTAAAGAAAAACGCCTCATCAAGGACATTTCTGAGAAATCTCTCCCTGACAGGGGTGAGGAAAAAAGCAGTTGTCCTGAGAAGGAATCCAACCCAGGCACTGATTCCACTGCCAGAGGGCTGCGTGGCTGAGCAAGGGTGACCTCTCAAAAAGTTTTTATTCACCAACTATCTCCGATGAAAGGAGCACCCCTGAACCAAACCATCCATACTTTGGATGTATAAGTGCTTCATCCATTTTTTATCAATTCACTTCGAAATGGAAAGGAACCCATAGGCAGTAAAATGGCTGTAACATCTACAGTGCCTTATCTTCAATGGCCTATGGAGGTTGTGACACAATCTGATTCTCTGCTGCCTCCAATTACTGTGGATTTAGAATCACAGGGGTTATCCGAGCCAAGGGAGACGCCTGCCCAGCTGGGCCCGCCATCAAGTCATGTCCATCAAATGAGAAGCGCAACTGTGGAGGCTCATCAGTGGGGCCTTGGAGAGAAGTGGTGGGCCTCACAAATTCAATTGCAAACCAAGCTGTTGTGTCCACTGCTCCAACAGGTCAGGTGAAAAATTGGAATGTTCTGGGAAAGTGAAGTCAGATATTCTTCCAGTAATTGGCATGCCTCAGATGATTAATCTGGGAGGCTCTTGACAGGGATCTGTCATTAACCATGCTAACACATTTTTACCAAAGACTGAATATCCCCCCGCCCCCTGCATGCTATCTGCTGGTAGCCAACAATGGGGCCCTGCATCTGGAAGGTGCAAACACCAACTTGGAGAATCTACCTGGAAAACTTTATATGCCCGGAAACCAGAGGAGAGTTACTCATGCTAGAAATCAGTCTTGGAAAGGGTCGAGTTTGCAGTCTTCTTTGAGAAAGGACGACTTAAAATGAAATCTAAAACATGGGATCGTAGCTCAGAGAAACTGTACAGTGTCCACCGTCTATCAAGGTTGGGAACACTTGGAGAACCCTCTGTTTATCTGCCTAAATTGTGTGATTCTTTCAAAAACACAAATGCTAGACCTTTATCAGGCCCAGGTTTGTGTAGGGTGATGCAATTGGGTTGAAATGTCCTTGATATGTCTAGTCTCCTGGGAGACATGGTACCTGTGTGTTTAAAATCGTTCGAACAGTCTTATGATTTTTGCTGAACTTGCATTATTAAGATCCTTGTCATCGGCGGACATCGATAGAGTGTTATTCCCTGTCAGAAGGCAGACCAAGTCTGTCTGTCTATTTTTGGGATCTAGAGTGGTTATGGATCTGATACTATCTCAAAGTGAAAATTGACAGAGTTTGTGCTTTGATGTGTCACAGGGAAGAGAACTTAAAACCAAATTCTACCGACTATGTACAAAAGCCCCTGTATGGCAGCCCAAAGTCAATAGGGACAGAGAGGTGATTGAATATGGTGGGGACAGCAAATGGGTAAGATGGCAAGCTGGCCAGGATTGAGCTCCTGCTTGGCTACAGAAACAGGGACGATAATGACAGTGGGGGAGGGGCTGATACTGAGGTTGCCATGGAACTAAAACTTTTATCTTTGAATTCTCTGGTAAATACCCACTTTTTAACTAATGTGACAACCCATGCGACACTGAAGAAGGGGGCCGTTATTTTCCTCCAGGAAACTTTGGTTACTACACCCCCTCTCCTAGATGGGTATAGAATCTTTGCTCAAACTGCAAAACCTAGCTCTGGGGCTCGCCCTGCAGGTAGAATGGCGATTGTCATCCGTACTGGACTGGGCCTAACTGCCTGGGAGATATATCGAATTTCCACTTACGGTATAGTGGCTGTCAAAGTGGTAGATCAGGAGGGAAAATGTACAATTCTCTAAGTAAATGTATATTGGCACTCAGGAATGGGAGTGTTGGATGAGTTCATTTACACTCTGAATGACCTGATAATTCCATGGCAGTTGAAGAGGGGCCTCTGTCAGGTGGTGTTGGGAGGGTATCTGAATGCGGAATGTTTGTCTCCCTGTTTTGAAAAATCTTCTACTGGGTGGGACCAGTTCTACATCTTGGCTAAACCAGATAGAAAGTCCCAGGAAGGAATAAAATGGCTTAATGCAACACTCTCATGGGGGTTGATGTTCCTGAATGTACACACTCGACAACAGAAGGGGGTATATCCACATGACCTAGGGGTTTGAGTGAGTCTACATTGGACTATATCTTCGTGCGCCAACCTCTCTATGACCTCTGTATAGAGTTTGGTATAGAAAGAAACAGTTGGAGTGATCACAGTATTTTGAGTGCCACATTGAAGACCCCCCCTAGATTACAAATTGCAGCAGAATTCGGAAACTTCTTTGGTAGATCTCTCTGTTCTTGCGGGGTGGAATGGAATCAGATGGTCTCCAAGTAACATAACCTCTCTGACTGATTCACTCAAGCGGGTTATTTCGTCCTGTATACTGAAATGGAAGCTGAGAGTTTTAAATATTCTGGCTTTCGATTCCAATGTGGAGGAACTAATGGCAAGCTTGATAAGAGGAGGGAGCATTAGGGTAAAGTATAAACCCAGGCGTCATCGGCATGGATATGATGAATCCCTCGCAGAAAAAAAACTAATGATGAGGCGTGAAATCAAAACATTGAGGCAGAATTGCAGTGTGTGTCCGCTACTAGTGGACACAGTTAGACTGTTAAAACAAAGGTACACACATTTCTGTAAACAAAGGAAAGAGGAGCTTGCAAAAAGGGACACTGAACGTATGCTCCAGATATTGATTAGTAAGGATACTAGTGCGTTTTGGACAATCATTAATGGCCTCGATGTTCCTTTACTCTTATCCCAGATGAGCACAGTTTTGGAGAAGGATTGGGTTGTTCATTTTTCCAAGCTTTATTCTCTAGGGAATGCAAAACAGGAACCTATGGAGGTAGTTTCTCTAGTAGAGTACCACAGGGCTCTGAAATGAGGGTTGACAATGAAAGGGTGGCTGAATTAATTATATTAAACAAACCATATAGGGCGGCTCTGCAGAACGGCCTGAATAATAGTAAATTAAGGGCTGACCCTTTTAATTGGACGAACGCATTGGTGATTTTGTTCAACAGTATAATTGAAAGTCAAGTCATTCCGCCTTCCTGGAATACAGCTATAGTGGTCCCTATATTCAGGAGAGGGGTGCGTTTGGATCCAAGAAACTATAGGCCAATATTTCTCTTGGATTCGGACAGTATGATCTTTGCCTCTATCTTGATACCTTATTTGGAAGCCTGGGCCTCTTCTGTGAATAGGTTTTCTATCTTCCAGACAGGTTTCCGAAGTGGGTACTCGACAAACATTAATGGGTTGGTGATAAGAGCAATTCAGAAAAATTCTTGGCATGATAAATCTCTCACCACCTATGTGGCCTCTATAGACCTTTCCGCTGCCTTTGATCCAGTGGACCGTAGGCTCTTGTGGTGGAAGTTAAATGCCTCGGGTATGCCAAATGGACTGTTGAAAAGGGTCATGGCCGTCCACAAGAATTCAGGGGTGAGAGTACGACTGACCAGAGAAGGCAGGATGTCAGATCGTATTCCAACCCTGTCAGGCCTAAGACAGGGCTGTAGGTTAGCGCCCTTTCTTTTCAGTGTGTACGTGTCAGACATACCGAAAAACCTAAATGAAGCATCCTTGGCCTCCCCGAAACTGGGCACCGGAAAATATATATGGCTAGCCACGCGGACAATCTTTTGTTGTTTGACCACTCCCACTTGGGCATAAGTAGGTTATTGTCTGCTTTCTCTAAATTTGCTGCAGACAACAGTCTCTTAATTAACGCTGTAAAAACTAAAATTCGAACTGTTAGGACAGTTTTTCTGAAGTCCAAACCATTCAACTGAGGCAGTACAAGACTCCACTCGTAGTATAAGGCTGTACCACCTGAGTTCAGGGTAGCGTAGACAGAGCAGCCATTCCTATTTTATGAGGTAGAGAGAGCTGTAGGATCAGTACAAATGAAATTGTAATACAAATGGTCCAAAGAAACAATGAAACACTATGTATTTTAAAAAAATAAAGGATTTATTTAAATACAGGTAGGCCCAGATAAATCGAGGGGTAAATAAGTACTATCACACATTATATGTAATATCAATTATCAAAACATAACACTATGCTTGAAAGTGCGCAGACCAAAGAATAAACCTTATTTGGAACACCTAAAAGTAGTTCTGGGGAAGTCAAAACCTTTTCATACACATTCAGTGTAGTTCACACCTACTCTTAGGAAGATAAAGCCAATGGTTACTTTCTCAATAACATCCAGTAATGCCAGGGCAGTAGACCCTACCAGTTGTACCGTGACTCCCAGTACAAATCACATAATCAGTCAACTGGACAATGTACTTTCTGTGAGTAGTGGAATACTTATTCTAGGTACATTAAAAACCTACAACTACTTTTGTGATAATACACAGTTATAATAGGTGAGTAAAATGTAAGGATGTAATATTCAATTACAGGTGCTTTTGAGATCAGTGAAACAAGGATTGAGATAATCATTAACTCTTGAAACTTATTTTTGGATGGCACACAGCTAACCCAAGGTAAGTAAAACCCACATACTTTTTTAACCTCACAATGAAATCCTGGTTAGATTGTTCCCAGCTATACAGGTACCTTATGTATGACTTATGAGGGACAGTTAGAACCAAAGACTCTGTGAGTTGGTCTAGAACAGCACAGGGAGAGCAAAAAACTAAGTTACACTTTACAGAATGACTAAATGTTATCCTAGGTAGGCAACAACCTAATACAGACTTAGGGGGTTCTGGGAGTCTCTCTACCAGCACGAACGCAGCCCATTGACCTGTTCTTGGGTGGATGGCCCCTGGGAGAGTCTCAAACAAGTCTTTAGCTCACTGTCTCTTTCACAGAGAAGAAATATCCCTGCATATCACTCTTTGTCCTGCACACGGGCAGTCCAGCACCGAAATGATAGGCAATTCTCCTCTGAACAAGAGTACCAACAGCAACCCCATACACGTGTTTCAGCCTTGTTGGGCATCATCAGTGAGGTGGAGCTTTGCCTCTCTGAGAACAGTGAACAAGGGGTCTACGTCTGGATTCCCCTGGTAACTTAGGGTGAGACCCAAAGTTACTTAATATGCAAAACAAAGGGGGTTCTGGGAGTCTCTCTACCAGCACGAACACAGCCCATTGACCTGTTCTTGGGTGGATGGCCCCTTGGAGAGTCTCAACCAAGTCTTTAGCTCACTGTCCCTTTCACAGAGAAGAAATATCTCTGCATATAAGTCTTTATCATGCCCAGGGGCAGTCCAGCACCAAAATTCTAGGCAATTCTCCTCTGAACAAGAGTACCAACAGCAACCCCATACACGTGTTTCAACCTTGTTGGGCATCATCAGTGAGGTGGAGCTGTGCCTCTCTGAGAACAGTGAGCAAGGGGTCCACGTCTGGATTCCCCTGGTAACTTTGGGTGAGACCCAAAGTTACTTAATATGCAAAACAAAGGGGGTTCTGGGAGTCTCTCTACCAGCACGAACACAGCCCATTCACCTGTTCTTGGGTGGGTGGATGGCCCCTGGGAGAGTCTCAAACAAGTCTTTAGCTCACTGTCTCTTTCACAGAGAAGAAATATCCCTGCATATCACTCTTTGTCCTGCACACGGGCAGTCCAGCACCGAAATGCTAGGCAATTCTCCCCTGAACAAGAGTACCAACAGCAACCCCATACACGTGTTTCAGCCTTGTTGGGCATCATCAGTGAGGTGGAGCTTTGCCTCTCTGAGAACAGTGAGCAAGGGGTCCATGTCTGGATTCCCCTCAGGCCTGGCTCCAGCAGGGGGGCCAGGGAGGCCAGGCCCCCCCAAGGCTAGCCCCTGGCCCCCCCTAGAAATCAGGGCCGGACTGGGAACCAAAAGAGGCCCTGGAAAATGATCAAAGTGGCTCCATATTTTGACGCACGAGTGAGCAATATTAGTGCACAGGAAAATATTTTTGCACCAGGGGGCCCATCATATTGAAAACAAGCATTGGTAATGCCAACAGTTTGTGTAGGCATAGCAAAAGCACTTTCCAAGCACCGCCGTATTGGTATTAACTGGCCATTATGGCAGCAGGTGCAAAACGGTGCGAGTACCTGAGCACCTATTAGCAGTGCCTGGCAAATGCCTAAGACTTATATACAAGCCAAAACTGTTAGATTTACCAATGTTTATTTTTAACAGGATTTAAGTGAAGGGCATGCATAGTGCTTATAAATGGAGTGGCTAAAAGAAGACCTGGTGAAGACACTTTTATTACACCAGTAGTGGGTTTACAACTCCAATTAAGTCATTAACTCTCAGAAGGTTGCTTCGACAAAACACTGGCAGGCACTTTGAGTGTGAAGTTTGATGGTAAGGCTTGATTAAAGCAAAGTCAAAGAGTTCTCTGGAGGAGGTGTTTTTGGCAGGGAGGGACAGGGACTGGGTGGGAATAGCCATAGGGATTATCATGGGCAGTCAATGGGTGGGCAAACAACCAAACACCTACACGCTGGGTGTCCCTCCTCATAGCCGATTTCTCCCCTATACTTTAATGCAATCGTTTTTGGTTTATAGCTGGTGCAGGTGCCATCTATAAACCCAAACAAATCAAAAAACAGCACAGAGATGAGGATAAGAGCGCGTGTAGTGAATATTACAGCAGAGGAATCCCAAGGCATGGCGGTGTGATAGCAAATGTGATTTTTAAAGCAGAGGGTGAAATAGTACAGCACAGGGCTGGACGATTTTGCCCCAAATACATATTATGTCATGGGTAGGTCATGCTACAGCACAGCACTGGCTTTATGCAGGGCCAAGGGATTACATAATATGGAAGGGGATTTTTCTTATGTGGCAGAAATATTACAGCATGGGTTGGGGGTTTTACACACCAGGAGAACCATCAAGCAGTGGTGGGCTGATGGATTACACAGTATGCACAAGCTGTGGGGTGGGGTACTCAGCGTAGCGTGAAAACAACTGCATAGGCAGGCAGGCACCCATGAATCAGCCGGAAAGATATGAAATTACCATCGGAGTCCTGAGGATTGGGAGGTGGAGGGGAGGACAGAGAGTGTTTGGAGCAAGGGGGTGGGCAGGGCATAGTGTACTAGCCGACGATTGCTGAGCAAGGAGAGATTTAGTGCAGGTGTTTTGGGGAAATCACACCACACTGATATATTACAGCACACCGGGTGGAGCAGTAAAGTGCAGGAAGAGAGGTGCACACCACAGGGAGCTAATGTACTAGCAGAACAGGCCAATGTTACAGCAGGAAGTGGATGGTGAAGCAGACAGTGAGATTATTACAGCACATGGCTTGAAGAGTACAGTGCTGGGAGAGCACACTACCGCCACTGAGAATGTTACAGCACAAGGGGGTACGCACCTTGCTAAGTTCCACCTGCGGGCCTAAGACGTCATCTGCACACCCTGCAGCCCCCCTCCACAGCCAAATAAAGTCTGGAATCGCTGGAATGTGTTATTGTTCTCGCAGAGACAGAGGGGCCCAGAAGCATAGGTGCCATGCTAAGGCATCCAAAATACAACCGGATAAGATAAGGGGTTATCGGAGGGGGGTGCTGGAACACCCCCCCCCCACACACACACATACACATCTCCTCCCTGTCCAGAAACAACATGACCTTAGATCTGGTTATCAGGACAACTCCGGGGGCATGCCGACCTCACCACCTACCACAAGCATGAAAGATCAGACAGCGGCTGGCCAGGATTGAGGTCCATTGGCAGAGCTTTGTGGGAGTGAGTGTGATGGAAGAATGGGGGTTGCTTCTAGACAGGGTTGAGTAACACTGATAGAGCTGCGTGCGAAGGAGACACTGACTGTAATGGAATAACGGGAGGTGTTGCAAGACAGGATGGAGGGTCCATTGGCAGATCGGAGTGTGAGCCACTGTAATGGAAAAAAAGGGGTTGCTGCTGGCTTGGATTGAGGTCCATTAGCACAGTTTTATGAATGGCTGTAATAGAAGCAAAGGGGTTACTGCTGGTAAGGGTGGACTAGTAGTGAAGGTCAGATGAGTGTTAGTTGCTGTAATGGAACAGCAGGCGTCAATGGAGGTCAGTGCTGGAATTGTGGGGGTGTGGGAGGTCAGGATTGGGAAGAGGTGCATTAGCAGAGCGGTGTGTCAGCCTCTATAATGACATAGGTAGGGACTTCTTTAGTTCATGGTAAGGTAAATTTGTAGAGGTGGGTGTGAGTGGAAGTACTGGATTAGCAGTTTAGTTTGGTCTTGCATAGCAGAGCAGAAGTGTATTTTAATAGGTCTACGGGTTCCCAGTATTCCCACTACACCCTGATAACCATCCCCATTCAGTTCAGGGCCGGGGGATCACCTCACAAGGAGCAGATATTAGGTAAACGGGGTGCTGTTTTACAGTATAGCTCAGGCAGGGATCATTAAAGCACAGGAAGGGGAATGTTAGAGCTCATGGAGAACATATTACACGACCCCGGCCGGTAAATGATTACAGCATAGGGGGAACACATTGCAGCAGAGGTGGAGAATGTTAGTGTCCATGGCATCACAGTAAGAAAAAAGTTCAGCACTTGCCTGCGCAGGATAGCAACACATGGAAAACATCATAGCATGATGGCTAGAATATATTATAGCACATTGTAAAAGGTTTACCGCATAGGATGAGAGTGAGGGTCAGAAGAACTCGGCAGAATGGGAGAGGAGTACGCATGTACAAATAATCCCTTACCTTCAGGTCTGGCTACTGCCCTCAGCTGCTCTCAGCCCCAGCCAGAGCCTCATTTGGATCATCTGCTGCTGTCCACTGATGGAGGCAGTGCGGCCCGCCTCACCTGGTTGGTTGGCTGTCTTTCTTGAATCTGTCAGAGCACACCATGAAAACCGACACAACACACGGCATGGGCCTGGTACCAGGACAGCACTCGGACTGTCTGTCGGCAGTGTCTCTCAGGTGGCAGTGGCACATTCAATCACAGGCCCAGCCACAACTGCACATGTGACTCAACAGCACAGAGCATACTAGGGCACCTGCGGTTTCAATGCACACGCACCCTAGTGCGACGAGAGTGCAAGCCCCAAAATCCATGGGCAGGGGCGGGCCTGGCAGGCAAACAAATCATACAGCGAATTGCCACACCCAGGCTGGCCTGTATGGATGCATATCCCCGAATGGCGAGTGATAGTTTAATTTTGAGTACCCATGCATCCTTCCCCCAAGAAAAGAGGCCCTATAGCCCGAGACCTACCGGGGACACTCCCGGTCTCCCTGTGGGTCAGCCCAGCCCTACTAGAAAGGAGACCTTGTCAGTGCTGTGAGGTTTTCTTCCTATTTTTCTTTTTTTCATCAAAAGGCTGAATGTATTTTATCTATACGCAATAAAAAAAAACTAAACAAACTTTAAAATGCCACTGGGAACCAGGGGGTGGTGGGGGAGACTAAGAGGGTAAAAACAGGCTGGGGGGATTTTGCGATTAGCATTCTGAGGAGCTGCACTGAAGGCGGCTCAGTCAGGATTTGTTTGCTTACCTTGGACAATGATTTAAGCCCCACAGCCATGAAAGCAGAAATGACCAGGGATATGGATGACCAATAACACCTCTAAGTAAGCTAACACACTTGCTCAAGCAGGCAGCCTACAACTGTCTAGCAAGATCCTGTGTTGCTTTTTTAACTACACTTTTAATCTTACTTACATTACAAACCTCTCATTTATATGGTAGCTATTGTTTCAAACCTATCAAGTAGATTTCTGTAATTGAATGTAGGTGTTAATGTGTGGGAATATAACTGTTCCAATCATGCCTAATAAGATGGTTCACTGTAGAAAACAATAAATGGCAGGTGGTGATGCTTGGACAAAGATTTCTACACCAGGCGCATACATGGCTAAAGACCCTGACAAGTTACATTCACTGGAGCACACGATACCGCAAGCATCTGTAGGCCTTGTGGTCCAGCAGATTGGACAGGGCTGTTCACATTAGTGTCAGGGAGACCAAGGCTGATTGGTAAATAACGGTATGGAAGCCTGACCGAAGAATGGCAGTGGTTAATTAGGCTGAGAGCCCTTACAAATTCCATTCAAAGTATATATTCTGCTGCTTGAACTACTTGGGTATAAGTGAAACAATAAGGTTGGTAGAAAGAACAATGTAATTCTGGAGGGGAGAGTGTAGTAAAATCAAAGTGACTTGATGTAAGGCGTTGAAGTAGGCTAGTGGGTGTAAGCCAGAATATTGTATTGGACCACATATAGGATGGAGAAAGTATGTTAGGAGGGATACCCATTCAATGGATGTGTTTGGTCATTTACCCATCCATTGCCATGTTAATCTCTATGGTATTCCCACCAACTACCTGCCCCCCCCCCTGCTGAAACATACCCTCTTGGGTACTCTTTGAGCTAGCTCTGTCAGACTTAATTGCCACTGTAAATGAGCTCCTGTTGTAATCAAAAATCTCTTAACATGGTGCGTTTTCAACCAGTAGATTTAAAAGCAACATGGTGTCCTCACATTTGTTCCTTACACTGGAATTCTAAAACAAGCAATCGCAAAGTCAGCCGTGTTGACATGTGTATAAGTATTACACCGGTATTTTTCAGACAATTACATCATATGTGCGTAGGTACTCACCCCATTTTCTAGATGTTCCCACCTTATTGCCAGGTGGTACCGTTATGGCAGTGCCTGGCAAATGTCTTTACCATGTGTTTTCAAAAGTCCTAATTTTTGGCTTTGCCAATGTGCGTTGGTTTCAGTTTATCTCCCTAAGTGACAGTATATATGCCCTGATGTGGGAGCCTTGCTTGCAACGCCTAGGGACTCAAACTGCACCTCACTGAGTTGGCCCAACAAGAACCTACCTGAACATATCAAGGTTAGGATGGCAAGTATGGACCAACTTCAGATCATCTTCTCATACATACTTACCAGTGGGGTTCTGACCTAAATAGTATGCATATGTGTCTGTGTGGAAGCCTAGGCTGCCTGGCCAGAACTTTTCATGAAATGGGCAGATGAGTACTGCCTTATTGACATCATACTATTGGAGTAACAATTAACAATGTCTGTATGCAAACTGAATACATCATGTGTATTGTGGGTCTTGTTTGAAAAATATGATATAACTGCTAGGTGTTTAGGCAGTGCCAGAAATTTAAGTTATTTACTGTGGGATCCCACCAGTGACAGAGGGGCAGGGGTGCAGAACTGGAGGATTGTTCCCACTTCCCCCAATAAACATTTGGCTCTCAGAAGATTGATCATGAAACCTTGAAAATAACACAATAAAAACGCATTTCTTAATATGTTTCTGGCAACGTATAAACGGTGCAGAACTGTTAAACATAAAAAAGGGTATTGAGATATTTCCTGCAGAGTGCAATCAGAGGTGGATTTAACAGTCGAACAATGGACAAATGTTCGTGGGGCACCCTTGCTCTGCCTTTCTCCCCTCAAAGTCAGTCAGGGCTGCACAGCTCCTCCCAGTGATGCCTTATCTTTTTAACATGTCTCAGATGCAGATTATTTAAAATAGGAAGTGATTAGTGATAGGAAAAGGTACTTTTTTCTTTACATTATATACGCTTTTAATTAGCTATTTAAGTGTGGTTGTTGGGTGATTACAATTGATGGGGGTACAGAACAATCTGTGTGAAACAATGACTTTGTTATGCATTTCATTTCACTTTGTGTCTGTATGGGATCTTTTGTAAGTTCTGATTAATTGGCATTCTGGAGCGTGTAGGCTTCCAATCAGAACGGGGAACATAAAGCTACAATCATAAAATATTTTACCGCCACTTCTTCCACTCCACAGGACTTGGAAAATGACCACCTATGATTGTAACTTTATTGGTAAAAGTAAACAGATTCCAAATCGTTAATTGTGGGAGAGATTTATACTTTTCCAGACACAGACTACAAAAGTGAAGTGAAACAGCGATTTTGCCTTTGTTTTGCTATTTACTTTTCCATTACTTTGTGGAAACAATTCAAATTGCCTGTAGGGGCCCTTTTGCAAAGAAGGTGCAAACAGTAGCAGTCCCCATTATGCAATTTAGGATTCAAAACAACATTGACTCAATACTCTTTTCACCTTTACAAATAAAGTTAGCAAAGTATGAAAAAGAAACTAAATAAATGGAATAAGAAAAGTAAAGAGAAACATTGAATGCAGAAACTTACAAAATAAACAACATTTTTATTTTCATGGCTTATAATCATTGGTATAAAAATATGCAATTCATGACAATACAAAATGTTTTCCCATAAATCATCCGTAGCACTTAAAGTTTCTTTTATATACAGAGTAACGGCTATGGTAAGCAGGACGCAAGTCCCATTTCAAAATCTGTACAAAAGGTGACTCGTGTGCAAAGACCCAGAATTGTAATATTTTAGGTATTTAAAACCAAACTTCAAAAAATATCTGTACCAACTTTAGCTGGGAAGGTGTGTGGTCAAGTACCTACATTTCAGGCTATGCTGACATTCTGACTTTACCACTTAACCAAAGTGTGTGATCCTGGGAAAATCAGTTAATCTCACTGTGTGTTTCCTGCCAAACTTAGGAGCCCCTAGAAGTGATCCAGATTGCAATATGGTTTAATAGATGGCCAGCGCAGGAGTCAGGGCCAGCCAAGGAGACATACACACATCTTTATTTGGAAAATATAAGGCCACATTTATTGAACAAAATTGTGACATTCAAAAAAGCAAAGTAAACATGTCAAATAAGAAATCATCATGGACAATTGCATATTATAAACAGTATGTACCAGACAATGATGTATAGGGGGTGGCAGGGGAGGGGTGGCCCCTCCTCCCTGCCACATCCAACCGGGACTGATGCCAAGAGGCCGTTAACTCTTCAACCTCCACTGTCTCCCTCCTGATCCCGCTCTCACCTGCATGCTAGCACTCCCACACATCCTCAACTCAATTAAAATTAGCTGTAATGTAATTTGGAAGAAACTAAATATCCTATTCTCCGATTCAATATTTATCGAGGTGAAGGGCTCTGTCTTTCACAACAAAATGGCTAGACTACAATCACCTCCTACGTGGCCTCCTGGGAGTAGCCACAGCTTCAGGGTGGTATTATTAAGCGCACACTATGTTAGATGGATTAAGGACTGGCGTCCTTGTTGCTCAGGCCCTGCAGAGGAGGAGGTGGCATAATTCTTGCTTCTCCGCAGCCAGGCCAAGAAGACATGGTGGGGGAAGGGTGGGGTAGATGGGAGTGATTGTAAATAGGAATTGTAGTCAGAGGGAGCTTGTGGAAGTGACAGGGGGTGATATTGCCAACTATTTTTTCTGCTTCTCCTTTGCTCTGTACTGTTTTTTTATATCTCAATTAAAACAGTATGTTGAAAGAAAGCCACAAAACATTTCTTAGGGCATGACTAATTGGGATTAATCTTTCAGACTCTTGTTAAGGGCAGTGTACAGCTTTCATTTTTCATTTTTGGCAAATGTTTTCCATATGGAGATGGGGAGCATATGGAAGATGAAGTGAGTAGCCAATGGAAGGTTAAAGTAGTGAGGGGAGCCTATGGAAGGACACAAAGGAGCAAATGGAAGAAGAGAGCAGAAGACTGTGGAAGGAGTACTGGAGAGCCTGTGATTTTGGAAGGGGTGAGCAGTTGGAAGGCGAGAGCAGATTTCCCACTTGAATGAATTGAGCGAACCTGGGCAAATCACCTCATGTCAGCAAAACCTGGTGAGGTGAACAGGCTGTTTCCAGCTAGAGTCATACCTCTAAACATACAGCTCCAATAGTAGAAAAAGACAACTTAAAAAACATGTAACATTTGTTGCACTCATGACAGCGATTAACTGCTCCCACCATAAGCTCCACACCCATGCCCCACTTACCCGGGGCCATCTGTCAGCTTTGCCCGAGAATCTATTTGGCTTAAAACTGCCAGGGAGTGCAATCCAAACAAGCATCTTTATCAGACATTCAAGTAGTCCTGTGAGTAACAACCTGGGTTTGAATCCAGGCTTCTGCACCTTATAAAGCAGTCTAACAGACTAAAGAATTTAAGGGCAAATTGATTTTTCAGATCCAGGAAGAAGTGTTTTGCCGGATCAGAAATCTGAGAAAAGTTTGGCCCCCCCTGGTCACAAACCTGGCCTACCCAGATTAAAATTCCTGGAGCCGGGCCATATTCCCCTGGTAACTTAGGGTGAGACCCAACGTTACTTAATATGCAAAGCAAAGGGGGTTCTGGAAGTCTCTCTACCAGCACGAACACAGCCCATTAACCTGTTCTTGGGTGGATGGCCCCTGGGAGGGTCTCAACCAAGTCTTTAGCTCACTGTGCCTTTCACAGAGAAGAAATATCCCTGCATATCAGTCTTTGTGCTGCCCAGAGACAGTCCAGCACCGAAATGCTAGGCAATTCTCCTATGAACAAGAGTACCAACAGCAACCCCATACACGTGTTAGCCTTGTTGGGCATCATCAGTGAGAAGGAGCTGTGCCTCTCTGAGAACAGTGAGCAAGGGGTCCACGTCTGGAATCCCCTGGTAACTTAGGGTGAGACCCAAAGTTACTTAATATGCAAAACAAAGGGGGTTCTGGGAGTCTCTCTACCAGCACGAACACAGCCCATTGACCTGTTCTTGGGTGGATGGCCCCTTGGAGAGTCTGAACCAAGTCTTTAGCTCACTGTCCCTTTCACAGAGAAGAAATATCTCTGCATATAAGTCTTTATCCTGCCCAGGGGCAGTCCAGCACCAAAATGCTAGGCAATTCTCCTCTGAACAAGAGTACCAACAGCAACCCCATACACGTGTTTCAACCTTGTTGGGCATCATCAGTGAGGTGGAGCTGTGCCTCTCTGAGAACAGTGAGCAAGGGGTCCACGTCTGGATTCCCCTGGTAACTTTGGGTGGGACCCAAAGTTACTTAATATGCAAAACAAAGGGGGTTCTGGCAGTCTCTCTACCAGCACGAACACAGCCCATTCACCTGTTTTTGGGTGGATGGCCCCTGGGAGAGTCTCAAACAAGTCTTTAGCTCACTGTCTCTTTCACAGAGAAGAAATATCCCTGCATATCACTCTTTGTCCTGCACACGGGCAGTCCAGCACTGAAATGCTAGACAATTCTCCTCTGAACAAGAGTACCAACAGCAACCCCATACACATGTTTCAGCCTTGTTGGGCATCATCAGTGAGGTGAAGCTGTGCCTCTCTTAGAACAGTGAGCAAGGGCACCACGTCTGGAGTCCCCTGGTAACTTAGGGTGAAACTCAAAGTTACTTAATATGCAAAACAAAGGGGGTTCTGGGAGTCTCTCTACCTGCACGAAAACAGCCCATTGACCTGTTCTTGGGTGGATGGCCCCTGGGAGAGTCTCAACCAAGTCTTTGGCTCACTGTGCCTTTCACAGAGAAGAAATATCCCTGCATATCAGTCTTTGTCCTGCCCGGGTGCAGTCCAGCACCGAAATCCTAGGCAATTCTCCTCTGAACAAGAGTACCAACCGAAACCTCATACACGTGTTTCAGCCTTGTTGGGCATCATCAGTGAGGTGGAGCTGTGCCTCTCTGAGAACAGTGAGCAAGGGGTACACATCTGGATTCCTCTGGTATCTTTGGGTGAGACCCAAAGTTACTTAATATGCAAAACAAAGGGGGTTCTGGGAGTCTCTCTACCAGAACGAACGTAGCCCATTGACCTGTTCTTGGGTGGATGGCCCCTGGGAGAGTCTCAAACAAGTCTTTAGCTCACTGTCTCTTTCACAGAGAAGAAATATCCCTGCATATCACTCTTTGTCCTGCACACGGGCAGTCCAGCACCGAAATGATAGGCAATTCTCCTCTGAACAAGAGTACCAACAGCAACCCCATACACGTGTTTCAGCCTTGCTGGGCATCATCAGTGAGGTGGAGCTTTGCCTCTCTGAGAACAGTGAGCAAGGGGTCCATGTCTGGATTCCCCTGGTAACTTAGGGTGAGACCCAAAGTTACTTAATATGCAAAGCAAAGGGGGTTCTGGAAGTCTCTCTACCAGCACGAACACAGCCCATTGACCTGTTCATGGGTGGATGGCCCCTGGGAGAGTCTCAACCAAGTCTTTAGCTCACTGTGCCTTTCACAGAGAAGAAATATCCCTACATATCAGTCTTTGTCCTGCCCAGGGACAGTCCAGCACCGAAATGCTAGGCAATTCTCCTATGAACAAGAGTACCAACAGCAACCCCATACAAGTGTTTCAGCCTTGTTGGGCATCATCAGTGAGAAGGAGCTGTGCCTCTCTGAGAACAGTGAGCAAGGGGTCCACGTCTGGATTCCCCTGGTAACTTTGGGTGAGACCCAAAGTTACTTAATATGCAAAACAAAGGGGGTTCTGGGAGTCTCTCTACCAGCACGAACACAGCCCATTCACCTGTTCTTGGGTGGATGGCCCCTGGAAGAGTCTCAAACAAGTCTTTAGCTCACTGTCAATTTCACAGAGAAGAAATATCCCTGCATATCACTCTTTGTCCTGCACACGGGCAGTCCAGCACCGAAATGCTAGGCAATTCTCCCCTGAACAAGAGTACCAACAGCAACCCCATACACGTGTTTCAGCCTTGTTGGGCATCATCAGTGAGGTGAAGCTGTGCCTCTCTTAGAACAGTGAGCAAGGGGACCACGTCTGGAGTCCCCTGGTAACTTAGGGTGAAACTTAAAGTTACTTAATATGCAAAACAAAGGGGGTTCTGGGAGTCTCTCTACTAGCACGAAAACAGCCCATTGACCTGTTCTTGGGTGGATGGCCCCTGGGAGAGTCTCAACCAAGTCTTTAGCTCACTGTGCTTTTCACAGAGAAGAAATATCCCTGCATATCAGTCTTTGTCCTGCCCAGGGGCAGTCCAGCACCGAAATCCTAGGCAATTCTCCTCTGAACAAGAGTACCAGCCGAAACCCCATACACGTGTTTCAGCCTTGTTGGGCATCATCAGTGAGGTGGAGCTGTGCCTCTCTGAGAACAGTGAGCAAGGGGTACACATCTGGATTCCTCTGGTATCTTTGGGTGAGACCCAAAGTTACTTAATATGCAAAACAAAGGGGGTTCTGGGAGTCTCTCTACCAGAACAAACGCAGCCCATTGACCTGTACTTGGGTGGATGGCCCCTGGGAGAGTCTAAAACAAGTCTTTAGCTCACTGTCTCTTTCACAGAGAAGACATATCCCTGCATATCACTCTTTGTCCTGCACACGGGCAGTCCAGCACCGAAATTATAGGCAATTCTCCTCTGAACAAGAGTACCAACAGCAACCCCATACACGTGTTTCAACCTTGTTGGGCATCATCAGTGAGGTGGAGCTGTGCCTCTCTGAGAACAGTGAGCAAGGGGTCCACGTCTGGATTCCCCTGGTAACTTTGGGTGAGACCCAAAGTTACTTAATATGCAAAACAAAGGGGGTTCTGGGAGTCTCTCTACCAGCACGAACACAGCCCATTCACCTGTTCTTAGGTGGATGGCCCCTGGGAGAGTCTCAAACAAGTCTTTAGCTCACTGTCTCTTCACAGAGAAGAAATATCCCTGCATATCACTCTTTGTCCTGCACACGGGCAGTCCAGTACCGAAATGCTAGGCAATTCTCCCCTGAACAAGAGTACCAACAGCAACCCCATACACGTGTTTAAGCCTTGTTGGGCATCATCAGTGAGGTGGAGCTTTGCCTCTCTGAGAACAGTGAGCAAGGGGTCCACGTCTGGATTCCCCTGGTAACTTAGGGTGAGACCCAAAGTTACTTAATATGCAAAACAAAGGGGGTTCTGGGAGTCTCTCTACCAGCACAAACACAGCCCATTGACCTGTTCTTGGGTGGATGGCCCCTTGGAGAGTCTGAACCAAGTCTTTAGCTCACTGTGCCTTTCACAGAGAAGAAATATCCCTGCATATCAGTCTTTGTCCTGCCCAGGGGCAGTCCAGCACCGAAATCCTAGGCAATTCTCCTCTGAACAAGAGTACCAACAGAAACCCCATACACGTGTTTCAGCCTTGTTGGGCATCATCAGTGAGGTGGAGCTGTGCCTCTCTGAGAACAGTGAGCAAGGGGTACACATCTGGATTCCTCTGGTATCTTTGGGTGAGACCCAAAGTTACTTAATATGCAAAACAAAGGGGGTTCTGGGAGTCTCTCTACCAGAACGAACGCAGCCCATTGACCTGTTCTTGGGTGGATGGCCCCTGGGAGAGTCTCAAACAAGTCTTTAGCTCACTGTCTCTTTCACAGAGAAGAAATATCCCTGCATATCACTCTTTGTCCTGCACACGGGCAGTCCAGCACCGAAATGATAGGCAATTCTCCTCTGAACAAGAGCACCAACAGCAACCCCATACATGTGTTTCAGCTTTGTTGGGCATCATCGGTGAGGTGGAGCTTTGCCTCTCTGAGAACAGTGAGCAAGGGGTCCATGTCTGGATTCCCCTGGTAACTTAGGGTGAGACCCAAAGTTACTTAATATGCAAAACAAAGGGGGTTCTGGAAGTCTCTCTACCAGCACAAACACAGCCCATTGACCTGTTAATGGGTGGATGGCCCCTTGGAGAGTCTGAACCAAGTCTTTAGCTCACTGTCCCTTTCACAGAGAAGAAATATCTCTGCATATAAGTCTTTATCCTGCCCAGGGGCAGTCCAGCACCGAAATGCTAGGCAATTCTCCTATGAACAAGAGTACCAACAGCAACCCCATACACGTGTTTCAGCCTTGTTGGGCATCATCAGTGAGAAGGAGCTGTGCCTCTCTGAGAACAGTGAACAAGGGGTCTACGTCTGGATTCCCCTGGTAACTTAGGGTGAGACCCAAAGTTACTTAATATGCAAAACAAAGGGGGTTCTGGGAGTCTCTCTAGCAGCACGAACACAGCCCATTGACCTGTTCTTGGGTGGATGGCCCCTTGGAGAGTCTCAACCAAGTCTTTAGCTCACTGTCCCTTTCACAGAGAAGAAATATCTCTGCATATAAGTCTTTATCATGCTCAGGGGCAGTCCAGCACCAAAATGCTAGGCAATTCTCCTCTGAACAAGAGTACCAACAGCAACCCCATACACGTGTTTCAACCTTGTTGGGCATCATCAGTGAGGTGGAGCTGTGCCTCTCTGAGAACAGTGAGCAAGGGGTCCACGTCTGGATTCCCCTGGTAACTTTGGGTGGGACCCAAAGTTACTTAATATGCAAAACAAAGGGGGTTCTGGGAGTCTCTCTACCAGCACGAACACAGCCCATTCACCTGTTCTTGGGTGGATGGCCCCTGGGAGAGTCTCAAACAAGTCTTTAGCTCACTGTCTCTTTCACAGAGAAGAAATATCCCTGCATATCACTCTTTGTCCTGCACACGGGCAGTCCAGCACTGAAATGCTAGACAATTCTCCTCTGAACAAGAGTACCAACAGCAACCCCATACACATGTTTCAGCCTTGTTGGGCATCATCAGTGAGGTGAAGCTGTGCCTCTCTTAGAACAGTGAGCAAGGGCACCACGTCTGGAGTCCCCTGGTAACTTAGGGTGAAACTCAAAGTTACTTAATATGCAAAACAAAGGGGGTTCTGGGAGTCTCTCTACCTGCACGAAAACAGCCCATTGACCTGTTCTTGGGTGGATGGCCCCTGGGAGAGTCTCAACCAAGTCTTTAGCTCACTGTGCCTTTCACAGAGAAGAAATATCCCTGCATATCAGTCTTTGTCCTGCCCGGGTGCAGTCCAGCACCGAAATCCTAGGCAATTCTCCTCTGAACAAGAGTACCAACCGAAACCTCATACACGTGTTTCAGCCTTGTTGGGCATCATCAGTGAGGTGGAGCTGTGCCTCTCTGAGAACAGTGAGCAAGGGGTACACATCTGGATTCCTCTGGTATCTTTGGGTGAGACCCAAAGTTACTTAATATGCAAAACAAAGGGGGTTCTGGGAGTCTCTCTACCAGAACGAACGTAGCCCATTGACCTGTTCTTGGGTGGATGGCCCCTGGGAGAGTCTCAAACAAGTCTTTAGCTCACTGTCTCTTTCACAGAGAAGAAATATCCCTGCATATCACTCTTTGTCCTGCACACGGGCAGTCCAGCACCGAAATGATAGGCAATTCTCCTCTGAACAAGAGTACCAACAGCAACCCCATACACGTGTTTCAGCCTTGCTGGGCATCATCAGTGAGGTGGAGCTTTGCCTCTCTGAGAACAGTGAGCAAGGGGTCCATGTCTGGATTCCCCTAGTAACTTAGGGTGAGACCCAAAGTTACTTAATATGCAAAGCAAAGGGGGTTCTGGAAGTCTCTCTACCAGCACGAACACAGCCCATTGACCTGTTCATGGGTGGATGGCCCCTGGGAGAGTCTCAACCAAGTCTTTAGCTCACTGTCCCTTTCACAGAGAAGAAATATCTCTGCATATAAGTCTTTATCCTGCCCAGGGGCAGTCCAGCACCACGATGCTAGGCAATTCTCTTCTGAACAAGAGTACCAACAGCAACCCCATACACGTGTTTCAACCTTGTTGGGCATCATCAGTGAGGTGGAGCTGTGCCTCTCTGAGAACAGTGAGCAAGGGGTCCACGTCTGGATTCCCCTGGTAACTTTAGGTGAGACCCAAAGTTACTTAATATGCAAAACAAAGGGGGTTCTGGGAGTCTCTCTACCAGCACGAACACAGCCCATTCACCTGTTCTTAGGTGGATGGCCCCTGGGAGAGTCTCACACAAGTCTTTAGCTCACTGTCTCTTTCACAGAGAAGAAATATCCCTGCATATCACTCTTTGTCCTGCACACGGGCAGTCCAGCACCGAAATGCTAGGCAATTCTCCCCTGAACAAGAGTACCAACAGCAACCCCATACACGTGTTTCAGCCTTGTTGGGCATCATCAGTGAGGTGAAGCTGTGCCTCTCTTAGAACAATGAGCAAGGGGACCACGTCTGGAGTCCCCTGGTAACTTAGGGTGAAACTCAAAGTTACTAAATATGCAAAACAAAGGGGGTTCTGGGAGTCTCTCTACCAGCACGAAAACAGCCCATTGACCTGTTCTTGGGTAGATGGCCCCTGGGAGAGTATCAACCAAGTCTTTATCTCACTGTGCCTTTCACAGAGAAGAAATATCCCTGAATATCAGTCTTTGTCCTGCCCGGGGGCAGTCCAGCACCGAAATCCTAGGCAATTCTCCTCTGAACAAGAGTACCAGCCAAAACCCCATACACGTGTTTCAGCCTTGTTGGGCATCATCAGTGAGGTGGAGCTGTGCCTCTCTGAGAACAGTGAGCAAGGGGTACACATCTGGATTCCTCTGGTATCTTTGGGTGAGACCCAAAGTTACTTAATATGCAAAACAAAGGGGGTTCTGGGAGTCTCTCTACCAGAACGAACGCAGCCCATTGACCTGTTCTTGGGTGGATGGCCCCTGGGAGAGTCTCAAACAAGTCTTTAGCTCACTGTCTCTTTCACAGAGAAGAAATATCCCTGCATATCACTCTTTGTCCTGCACACGGGCAGTCCAGCACCGAAATGATAGGCAATTCTCCTCTGAACAAGAGTACCAACAGCAACCCCATACACGTGTTTCTGCCTTGTTGGGCATCATCAGTGAGGTGGAGCTTTGCCTCTCTGAGAACAGTGAGCAAAGGGTCCGTGTCTGGATTCCCCTTGTAACTTAGGGTGAGACCCAAAGTTACTTAATATGCAAAGCAAAGGGGGTTCTGGAAGTCTCTCTACCAGCACGAACACAGCCCATTGACCTGTTCATGGGTGGATGGCCCCTTGGAGAGTCTGAACCAAGTCTTTAGCTCACTGTCCCTTTCACAGAGAAGAAATATCTCTGCATATAAGTCTTTATCCTGCCCAGGGGCAATCCAGCACCAAGATGCTAGGCAATTCTCCTCTGGACAAGAGTACCAACAGCAACCCCATACACGTGTTTCAACCTTGTTGGGCATCATCAGTGAGGTGGAGCTGTGCCTCTCTGAGAACAGTGAGCAAGGGGTCCACGTCTGGATTCCCCTGGTAACTTTGGGTGAGACCCAAAGTTACTTAATATGCAAAACAAAGGGGGTTCTGAGAGTCTCTCTACCAGCACGAACACAGCCCATTCACCTGTTCTTAGGTGGATGGCCCCTGGGAGAGTCTCAAACAAGTCTTTAGCTCACTGTCTCTTTCACAGAGAAGAAATATCCCTGCATATCACTCTTTGTCCTGCACACCGGCAGTCCAGCACCGAAATGCTAGGCAATTCTCCCCTGAACAAGAGTACCAACAGCAACCCCATACACGTGTTTCAGCCTTGTTGGGCATCATCAGTGAGGTGAAGCTGTGCCTCTCTTAGAACAGTGAGCAAGGGGACCACGTCTGGAGTCCCCTGGTAACTTAGGGTGAAACTCAAAGTTACTTAATATGCAAAACAAAGGGGGTTCTGGGAGTCTCTCTACCAGCACGAAAACAGCCCATTGACCTGTTCTTGGGTAGATGGCCCCTGGGAGAGTATCAACCAAGTCTTTATCTCACTGTGCCTTTCACAGAGAAGAAATATCCCTGAATATCAGTCTTTGTCCTGCCCGGGGGCAGTCCAGCACCGAAATCCTAGGCAATTCTCCTCTGAACAAGAGTACCAGCCAAAACCCCATACACGTGTTTCAGCCTTGTTGGGCATCATCAGTGAGGTGGAGCTGTGCCTCTCTGAGAACAATGAGCAAGGGGTACACATCTGGATTCCTCTGGTATCTTTGGGTGAGACCCAAAGTTACTTAATATGCAAAACAAAGGGGGTTCTGGGAGTCTCTCTACCAGAACGAACGCAGCCCATTGACCTGTTCTTGGGTGGATGGCCCCTGGGAGAGTCTCAAACAAGTCTTTAGCTCACTGTCTCTTTCACAGAGAAGAAATATCCCTGCATATCACTCTTTGTCCTGCACACGGGCAGTCCAGCACCGAAATGATAGGCAATTCTCCTCTGAACAAGAGTACCAACAGCAACCCCATACACGTGTTTCTGCCTTGTTGGGCATCATCAGTGAGGTGGAGCTTTGCCTCTCTGAGAACAGTGAGCAAAGGGTCCATGTCTGGATTCCCCTTGTAACTTAGGGTGAGACCCAAAGTTACTTAATATGCAAAGCAAAGGGGGTTCTGGAAGTCTCTCTACCAGCACGAACACAGCCCATTGACCTGTTCATGGGTGGATGGCCCCTTGGAGAGTCTGAACCAAGTCTTTAGCTCACTGTCCCTTTCACAGAGAAGAAATATCTCTGCATATAAGTCTTTATCCTGCCCAGGGGCAATCCAGCACCAAGATGCTAGGCAATTCTCCTCTGGACAAGAGTACCAACAGCAACCCCATACACGTGTTTCAACCTTGTTGGGCATCATCAGTGAGGTGGAGCTGTGCCTCTCTGAGAACAGTGAGCAAGAGGTCCACGTCTGGATTCCCCTGGTAACTTTGGGTGAGACCCAAAGTTACTTAATATGCAAAACAAAGGGGGTTCTGGGAGTCTCTCTACCAGCACGAACACAGCCCATTCACCTGTTCTTGGGTGGATGGCCCCTGGGAGAGTCTCAAACAAGTCTTTAGCTCACTGTCAATTTCACAGAGAAGAAATATCCCTGCATATCACTCTTTGTCCTGCACACGGGCAGTCCAGCACCGAAATGCTAGGCAATTCTCCCCTGAACAAGAGTACCAACAGCAACCCCATACACTTGTTTCAGCCTTGTTGGGCATCATCAGTGAGGTGAAGCTGTGCCTCTCTTAGAACAGTGAGCAAGGGGACCACGTCTGGAGTCCCCTGGTAACTTAGGGTGAAACTCAAAGTTACTTAATATGCAAAACAAAGGGGGTTCTGGGAGTCTCTCTACCAGCACGAAAACAGCCCATTGACCTGTTCTTGGGTGGATGGCCCCTGGGAGAGTCTCAACCAAGTCTTTAGCTCACTGTGCCTTTCACAGAGAAGAAATATCCCTGCATATCAGTCTTTGTCCTGCACACGGGCAGTCCAGCACCGAATTGATAGGCAATTCTCCTCTGAACAAGAGTACCAACAGAAACCCCATACACGTGTTTCAACCTTGTTGGGCATCATCAGTGAGGTGGAGCTGTGCCTCTCTGAGAACAGTGAGCAAGGGGTCCACGTCTGGATTCCCCTGGTAACTTTGGGTGAGACCCAAAGTTACTTAATATGCAAAACAAAGGGGGTTCTGGGAGTCTCTCTACCAGCACGAACACAGCCCATTCACCTGTTCTTAGGTGGATGGCCCCTGGGAGAGTCTCAAACAAGTCTTTAGCTCACTGTCTCTTTCACAGAGAAGAAATATCCCTGCATATCACTCTTTGTCCTGCACACGGGCAGTCCAGTACCGAAATGCTAGGCAATTCTCCCCTGAACAAGAGTACCAACAGCAACCCCATACACGTGTTTCAGCCTTGTTGGGCATCATCAGTGAGGTGGAGCTTTGCCTCTCTGAGAACAGTGAGCAAGGGGTCCACGTCTGGATTCCCCTGGTAACTTAGGGTGAGACCCAAAGTTACTTAATATGCAAAACAAAGGGGGTTCTGGGAGTCTCTCTACCAGCACAAACACAGCCCATTGACCTGTTCTTGGGTGGATGGCCCCTTGGAGAGTCTGAACCAAGTCTTTAGCTCACTGTGCCTTTCACAGAGAAGAAATATCCCTGCATATCAGTCTTTGTCCTGCCCAAGGGGCAGTCCAGCACCGAAATCCTAGGCAATTCTCCTCTGAACAAGAGTACCAACAGAAACCCCATACACGTGTTTCAGCCTTGTTGGGCATCATCAGTGAGGTGGAGCTGTGCCTCTCTGAGAACAGTGAGCAAGGGGTACACATCTGGATTCCTCTGGTATCTTTGGGTGAGACCCAAAGTTACTTAATATGCAAAACAAAGGGGGTTCTGGGAGTCTCTCTACCAGAACGAACGCAGCCCATTGACCTGTTCTTGGGTGGATGGCCCCTGGGAGAGTCTCAAACAAATCTTTAGCTCACTGTCTCTTTCACAGAGAAGAAATATCCCTGCATATCACTCTTTGTCCTGCACACGGGCAGTCCAGCACCGAAATGATAGGCAATTCTCCTCTGAACAAGAGCACCAACAGCAACCCCATACATGTGTTTCAGCTTTGTTGGGCATCATCAGTGAGGTGGAGCTTTGCCTCTCTGAGAACAGTGAGCAAGGGGTCCATGTCTGGATTCCCCTGGTAACTTAGGGTGAGACCCAAAGTTACTTAATATGCAAAACAAAGGGGGTTCTGGAAGTCTCTCTACCAGCACAAACACAGCCCATTGACCTGTTCATGGGTGGATGGCCCCTTGGAGAGTCTGAACCAAGTCTTTAGCTCACTGTCCCTTTCACAGAGAAGAAATATCTCTGCATATAAGTCTTTATCCTGCCCAGGGGCAGTCCAGCACCAAGATGCTAGGCAATTCTCCTCTGAACAAGAGTACCAACAGCAACCCCATACACGTGTTTCAACCTTGTTGGGCATCATCAGTGAGGTGGAGCTGTGCCTCTCTGAGAACAGTGAGCAAGGAGTCCATGTCTGGATTCCCCTGGTAACTTTGGGTGAGACCCAAAGTTACTTAATATGCAAAACAAAGGGCGTTCTGGGAGTCTCTCTACCAGCACGAACACAGCCCATTCACCTGTTCTTGGGTGGACGGCCCCTAGGAGAGTCTCAAACAAGTCTTTAGCTCACTGTCTCTTTCACAGAGAAGAAATATCCCTGCATATCACTCTTTGTCCTGCACACGGGCAGTCCAGCACCGAAATGCTAGGCAATTCTCCCCTGAACAAGAGTACCAACAGCAACCCCATACACGTGTTTCAGCCTTGTTGGGCATCATCAGTGAGGTGGAGCTGTGCCTCTCTGAGAACAGTGAGCAAGGGGTACACATCTGGATTCCTCTGGTATCTTTGGGTGAGACCCAAAGTTACTTAATATGCAAAACAAAGGGGGTTCTGGGAGTCTCTCTACCAGAACGAACGCAGCCCATTGACCTGTTCTTGGGTGGATGGCCCCTGGGAGAGTCTCAAACAAATCTTTAGCTCACTGTCTCTTTCACAGAGAAGAAATATCCCTGCATATCACTCTTTGTCCTGCACACGGGCAGTCCAGCACCGAAATGATAGGCAATTCTCCTCTGAACAAGAGCACCAACAGCAACCCCATACATGTGTTTCAGCTTTGTTGGGCATCATCAGTGAGGTGGAGCTTTGCCTCTCTGAGAACAGTGAGCAAGGGGTCCATGTCTGGATTCCCCTGGTAACTTAGGGTGAGACCCAAAGTTACTTAATATGCAAAACAAAGGGGGTTCTGGAAGTCTCTCTACCAGCACAAACACAGCCCATTGACCTGTTCATGGGTGGATGGCCCCTTGGAGAGTCTGAACCAAGTCTTTAGCTCACTGTCCCTTTCACAGAGAAGAAATATCTCTGCATATAAGTCTTTATCCTGCCCAGGGGCAGTCCAGCACCAAGATGCTAGGCAATTCTCCTCTGAACAAGAGTACCAACAGCAACCCCATACACGTGTTTCAACCTTGTTGGGCATCATCAGTGAGGTGGAGCTGTGCCTCTCTGAGAACAGTGAGCAAGGAGTCCATGTCTGGATTCCCCTGGTAACTTTGGGTGAGACCCAAAGTTACTTAATATGCAAAACAAAGGGGGTTCTGGGAGTCTCTCTACCAGCACGAACACAGCCCATTCACCTGTTCTTGGGTGGACGGCCCCTAGGAGAGTCTCAAACAAGTCTTTAGCTCACTGTCTCTTTCACAGAGAAGAAATATCCCTGCATATCACTCTTTGTCCTGCACACGGGCAGTACAGCACCGAAATGCTAGGCAATTCTCCCCTGAACAAGAGTACCAACAGCAACCCCATACACGTGTTTCAGCCTTGTTGGGCATCATCAGTGAGGTGAAGCTGTGCCTCTCTTAGAACAGTGAGCAAGGGGACCACGTCTGGATGTCATGCATGCTGGACGCTACGCTCCTAGACCGTTCTATTCCAAATGGAGGTTATTCGATACGTTACCGGGAAAACGACGTTTGCACTTTTCACGTCGCTAACTTCACGTGACTTTTGCTTCGTCACGTGAACTACGGTATTACGTATTTAAGCAGCGTAGAAACTTCACTCGCTGCTTCTGATCGAATCTATTGGCGTTGTGTAGCTGAACCTCTGATCTGCATCCTGCATATTTCTACAGCTACTTTTGGGCCTTCAATAGCGTGTGTTCCGCCACACGCTGATTCCTGGAGCTATTCCTTCGCGTGATAATTCACACGCGTTCTCTGTCTTCAAGCGTGGCTGGTCCGGACTGCGGGAATCCTGCCCGCGTGTACATCCACACGTACACTCTGTCTTCATACGCGGCTGGTCCGGACTGCGTAAATCCTGCCCGCGTGTAATTCCACATGCGCACGTTGTCTCTAAACGCGGCTGTTCCGGACTGCGGGAACACCGCCCGCGTGTAATTCCACACGCGCTCTCTGTCTTCAAGCGCGCCTGGCCAAGGCTGCGTAAATCCTGCCCGCGTGTAAAATCCACACGCGCTCTCTGTCTTCAAGTAAGGCTGGCCAAGGCTGCGTAAATCCTGCCCGCGTGTAAAATCCACACGCGCTCTCTGTCTTCAAGTGCGGCTGGCCATGGCTGCGTAAATCCTGCCCGCGTGTAAAATCCACACGCGCACGTTGTCTTCACTCGCGGCTGGCCCAGACTGCGTGAATCCTGCCCGCGTGTAATATCCACACGCGCTCTCTGTCTTCAAGTGCGGCTGGCCAAGACTGCGTAAATCCTGCCCGCGTGTAAAATCCACACGCGCACGTTGTCTTCACACGCGGCTGGACCAGTCTGCGCAAATCCTGCCCGCGTGTAAAATCCACACGCGCACGTTGTCTTCAAACGTTATTTTCTTCGCGGCTGTTTATAACCGCGTGTACTTTGTTTTTCCTTAAAAAGAGCGCTATTTCTAACTCCTGCATCTGTGGAATTAACAGAAGGATTGATCCCTATAGTGGGAAGGAAGCTTTTCAAGGATTATTGGAAGGTGACATTGAACTGAACTTTTGGACGCTATCCTGTGGTGAATTCAACCCGTATCTAGCGTGAGCCTCGTTCCGTTCGGGATAAGTCTCCCTTACTAATTTTCCCTTCCTTGTCGTTTGTTCTTCATTCAAATCCATCAAGAGACTTCTGGATTCTTCTACCCTAAACTAAAGGTCAGTGTGAACATTCCTGTCATTATCTAATTCATCATACTCAGGTTGGAGCAGTTATTCATGATACTTTAATTTGTCCTAGGCTGGCTTTCTATACCTTACCCACGCCCTTTCCAGTGATCCATCGCTCTGCCTGTTTTATCAGCCAGAGGGTTGTATCATTTGGAAGGTCTTCAATTGACTTCACAACTATCAAATCGTGTGAACAGGGATCCGGAAGACCCTACCTCCTGTATCCTTTTGAGTATTGTATCCTTTTCAGTTAACACTTTGGTACATTCTGACAGAATCAGAAGCCATGGAGGGTACGGATCCTTTAGCTGTTTTGACACAGTTGATCAGCGATTTGAGAAATGAAATGGTTACAGCACAGGACATGTTACGGCACCGTATGGACGTTATGCAAGACGCCCTACATGGTAGTCCTCAGGGAGCACAGGTGCCGATGGCTACTGCATCTGGATCTGGGACTACGGCACCCCCACAGGAAACTATTAATGTAGTTATGCCCACTCAGTTTCCCTTGGCCCCTCCGGAACGGTTCACGGGTGATCCCAAAACCTATAGAACCTTTGTAAATCAGTGCCGACTCCATTTTCTTTGCCGTCCTACATCTTTTCCTGATCTAACCACAAAAGCAGCCTTCGTGCTTTCCCATTTAGGGGGCACAGCTGCTGCTTGGGCTAACCCTTTGTTGGAAACAAATAGCCCTTTGTTGTACGATTGTGACGATCTCTTGACTGCTATGAGTAAAGTCTTTGACATGCGTTACTCTACTCAAGCCACAGATTTAGAGTTGCTTAACCTACAACAAGGCAGCCAACCCCTTATGTCTTACGTTGCCCGGTTCAATCAACTGACGGCGGAAACCCAATGGCCTGACAGCAAGAAAACGGCTGAAGAACTGAAAGATGCCTTATCCACAGTTCCTGTGGTTCCTACGGGTTTTCCAGAGTTGCTCGATTTGGTTCTACAAATCGACGCCCGAAGGAATGCTCGAAAGGGAGAGAAAAAGCCCTTCATGCCAGTCTCGGGGCGGTCAGAGACACCAGCAGTCATCTCTAACGACCCTGAACCCATGCAGATTGGCGCCGTGAGAGGCCGATTGTCCAATGCAGAACGGGAGAACCGAAGAAAAAACCACTTATGTATGTACTGTGGTTCTTCCGAGCATTTATTGGCAGCATGTCCTAAAAAACCCATCAAGCGTGCGGGAAACGCCAAAACTCGACAATAGCAGGAGTCCCTATGTCGAGTGTTTCATCGGACTCCAGTACCATTCCTAAACATGCACCTGTAATAGTTCAGGTGACGTTACGTTGTGATGAGCGAGAAGTGGTTTCCAAGGCCATGGTTGATTCTGGAGCCACCAGCAATTACATAGACATCACTTATGCCAAGAACTGTTCCTTACCCCTTGTAAACAAAAAAAGACCTGAAACGGTGAACACCGTGGACGGATCTGTTTTGACTTCTGGTATGGTAACCCAGGAGACGGTACCTGTTCAGATGACGTTATCGAATAATCATTCAGAAGAAATCATCTTCGATGTTATTGCTGCTCCACAGTACGAGATCATACTTGGTCTTGCATGGTTAACCCTTCACAATCCTGCTGTTGACTGGGTTTCGGGATCGCTCCAATATCCTTCGATTCATTGCAATGAGCATTGCTTTACCAGTCAGGAGGTGTCAAATAAACAACACATATTGGCCTCTATGGTGGAGGATTCAACTATCAGCGTTGTACATCAATGCGACAATATCATACCATGCGAATACGCTGATTATGCTGATGTCTTTGATAAAGGCCAGGCAGAACAACTACCTCCTCATCGACAGTACGACTGTCCTATCGAATTGATTCCTGGTGCCAAAATTCCTACAGGCCGTGTTTATTCACTAACACCTAAAGAAGATGTTGTGTTAAAAGAATACATTGATAAAGCGCTAGCAATGGGCTTTATACGGCCCTCACAATCACCTGCTGCATCTCCTCTATTCTTTGTTCCTAAGAAAGAGGGAGATCTCAGACCTTGCATTGATTACAGGGCACTTAATGATATCACCATCAAAAACCAATACCCCTTACCACTAATAAACGTTCTATTGGATCAATTAGGCACTTCCAGTTATTTCACCAAATTGGACTTGCGAGGTGCATACAATTTGGTTCGCATTCGTGAAGGCGACGAATGGAAGACCGCTTTTAAGACACGGTATGGTCTTTACGAATATTTGGTGATGCCTTTTGGTCTGTGCAATGCTCCCGCCACATTTCAATTCTTCATGAATGATATATTCAGAGACATAATGGACCAATTTGTGGTTATCTATCTGGATGACATTCTGATCTACTCATCTTTATCGGAACACGTCAGACATGTTTCTACAGTCCTACAAAGACTCAGGGAGAACCATCTTTATGTGAAAGCCGAAAAATGTGTCTTTCATTCACAGGAAGTGGAATTCCTTGGTTACGACATTACCAATCTAGGTGCTCGAATGAGTCGTTCCAAGGTAAAGGCCGTCTTGAATTGGCCGATTCCGCATAATGTCAAGTCACTACAGTCTTTCTTAGGCTTTGCGAATTTCTATCGCAGATTTATCCATTCCTTTTCCAAAACAGTAGCTCCTTTGACGGCTTTAACTAGTACTAAAGTTCCTTTCTGTTGGAACCAACATGCCCAAGCAGCATTCGAAAAGCTGAAGGAAGCATTTACCACTGCACCCGTGCTTCAACATCCGGATCCTGATCGCCAGTTTGTCGTTGAAGCGGATGCATCCAGTGTCGCTATTGGTGCAGTACTCTCACAAGTTTGCACAGAAACCAAAGAGGAACACCCAGTGGCTTTCTTCTCTTGCAAACCCACCTCATATGAACGGAACTACACCGTCACTGAGCGGGAACTACTGGCTATCAAAGATGCTTTCCGAGAATGGCATCATCATCTTCTTGGGGCCAAACAACAGGTGTTGGTGTACTCTGACCATAGAAATCTCCAAGCATTCAAATCCATGAAATGCCTTACGGCCCGTCAGGCCAGATGGCATGTCTTTTTTGCCCAATACGATTTCCAGGTCACCTATCGTCCTGCCCGAGAACATGTTAAGTCGGACGCTTTGTCCCGTATGAGTGAAGAGGCGCAGGAAGAAAAACAAGTACAGATTCAGCTGTTGGCAGATCATGTAATATGTAGTTGTTCGGTTCAACCATCCCTAAAAACCGAAGTACAAGAGTGGGTAAAAATTCATCCACAAGTAGTCCAGGATATGAATCTGGACGTACATAACGGTTTACCATTCACACAAGGAGTACTTTATCTACCAACTCCTTCAATGCGGAATAAAGCCCTCAAATGGAATCATGATTCCTTGATTGCAGCCCATCCTGGACGGAAGAAAACACTGGAGCTGCTCAAAAGGTGGTGCTGGTGGCCATCCATGGCAAAAGATGTTATAAACTATGTATCTTCTTGTTCTGTATGTATCCAATGTAAAAATACTCCTGGTAAACCAGTGGGCTTACTCCAGTCCCTACCTGTCCCTAACAAACCATGGGACATGATATCTATGGACTTCGTGGTAGAACTCCCCCCAAATCAGGGATATGATACCATATGGGTCGTAGTGGATTATTTCACTAAATTGGCTCTTTTTATTCCCTGTATTGGTTTACCAACTGCTGCTGTTCTGGCTGAACTATTCATCCAACATATATTTTGTTTCTTTGGTCTACCATCAGTAATCATTACAGACAGGGGCTCACAGTTTGCGTCACGCTTTTGGAGAGCTTTAACATCTGCATTACTGATTGATGATAGAATGTCCAGTGCTTATCATCCTCAAACTGACGGACAGACTGAAAGGGTCAATTGTACTATGGAACAATATCTGCGGTGTCTGCAATACCAATCGGATTGGCTCACGGTACTGCCGGCGGCTGAATTCGCCTATAACAACTCTTATCATAGTGCCATAGGCACTTCACCGTTCTATGCTCTCTATGGACAACACCCCCGATCAATACCTCTGGATTCCGGTCTATCCTTGGACACGCCTGCCGCAGGCCGTACTTTTCGTGATCTGAAGAGATTACAGAGAAAGGTGAAGCAGCAATTGGAGCAGGCTAAACGACGTGACAAGTTCTATGCCGATGCTCATAGAGTACCCGCACCTGTCTATAAGGCTGGTATGAAAGTCTGGCTGTCCACTAAGAACTTAAGAATTCCAGGCAAAAAGAAATTGTTGCCTAAATACATCGGTCCGTATGTAGTGCTCCAAGTTCTTAATCCTGCTGCTGTACGTCTGGCTTTGCCACAACGATGGCGAGTGCATCCTGTATTCCACGTGTCACTCATTAAGCCATTTTCTGAAGCTACTAGACTGCCTGTACGGCCTGTTGCTATTTCTGTGCGGGGTTCAGATGAATACGAGGTACAAGACATACTGGATATGAAACTACGTTCTGGTAGACCATATTATCTGGTGGATTGGAAGGGCTATGGTCCCGAAGATAGGTCCTGGGAACCTCTTTCTAATATTCATGCTCCTGCTTTATTGAAGCGCTTTCACACAAGAAGGGGAGAGGTTGTCCCTTTGGGGGATGGCACTGTCATGCATGCTGGACGCTACGCTCGTAGAACAGCTAGACCGTTCTATTCCAAATGGAGGTTATTCGATACGTTACCGGGAAAACGACGTTTGCACTTTTCACGTCGCTAACTTCACGTGACTTTTGCTTCGTCACGTGAACTACGGTATTACGTATTTAAGCAGCGTAGAAACTTCACTCGCTGCTTCTGATCGAATCTATTGGCGTTGTGTAGCTGAACCTCTGATCTGCATCCTGCATATTTCTACAGCTACTTTTGGGCCTTCAATAGCGTGTGTTCCGCCACACGCTGATTCCTGGAGCTATTCCTTCGCGTGATAATTCACACGCGTTCTCTGTCTTCAAGCGTGGCTGGTCCGGACTGCGGGAATCCTGCCCGCGTGTACATCCACACGTACACTCTGTCTTCATACGCGGCTGGTCCGGACTGCGTAAATCCTGCCCGCGTGTAATTCCACACGCGTACGTTGTCTCTAAACGCGGCTGTTCCGGACTGCGGGAACACCGCCCGCGTGTAATTCCACACGCGCTCTCTGTCTTCAAGCGCGCCTGGCCAAGGCTGCGTAAATCCTGCCCGCGTGTAAAATCCACACGCGCTCTCTGTCTTCAAGTAAGGCTGGCCAAGGCTGCGTAAATCCTGCCCGCGTGTAAAATCCACACGCGCTCTCTGTCTTCAAGTGCGGCTGGCCATGGCTGCGTAAATCCTGCCCGCGTGTAAAATCCACACGCGCACGTTGTCTTCACTCGCGGCTGGCCCAGACTGCGTGAATCCTGCCCGCGTGTAATATCCACACGCGCTCTCTGTCTTCAAGTGCGGCTGGCCAAGACTGCGTAAATCCTGCCCGCGTGTAAAATCCACACGCGCACGTTGTCTTCACACGCGGCTGGACCAGACTGCGCAAATCCTGCCCGCGTGTAAAATCCACACGCGCACGTTGTCTTCAAACGTTATTTTCTTCGCGGCTCTTTCTAACCGCGTGTACTTTGTTTTTCCTTAAAAAGAGCGCTATTTCTAACTCCTGCATCTGTGGAATTAACAGAAGGATTGATCCCTATAGTGGGAAGGAAGCTTTTCAAGGATTATTGGAAGGTGACATTGAACTGAACTTTTGGACGCTATCCTGTGGTGAATTCAACCCGTATCTAGCGTGAGCCTCGTTCCGTTCGGGATAAGTCTCCCTTACTAATTTTCCCTTCCTTGTCGTTTGTTCTTCATTCAAATCCATCAAGAGACTTCTGGATTCTTCTACCCTAAACTAAAGGTCAGTGTGAACATTCCTGTCATTATCTAATTCATCATACTCAGGTTGGAGCAGTTATTCATGATACTTTAATTTGTCCTAGGCTGGCTTTCTATACCTTACCCACGCCCTTTCCAGTGATCCATCGCTCTGCCTGTTTTATCAGCCAGAGGGTTGTATCATTTGGAAGGTCTTCAATTGACTTCACAACTATCAAATCGTGTGAACAGGGATCCGGAAGACCCTACCTCCTGTATCCTTTTGAGTATTGTATCCTTTTCAGTTAATACTTTGGTACATTCTGACACTGGAGTCCCCTGGTAACTTAGGGTGAAACTCAAAGTTACTTAATATGCAAAACAAAGGGGGTTCTGGGAGTCTCTCTACCAGCACGAAAACAGCCCATTGACCTGTTTTTGGGTGGATGGCCCCTGGGAGAGTCTCAACCAAGTCTTTAGCTCACTGTGCCTTTCACAGAAAAGAAATATCCCTGCATATCAGTCTTTGTCCTGCCCAGGGGCAGTCCAGCACCGAAATCCTAGGCAATTCTCCTCTGAACAAGAGTACCAACAGCAACCCCATACATGTGTTTCAGCCTTGTTGGGCATCATCAGTGAGGTGAAGCTGTGCCTCTCTTAGAACAGTGAGCAAGGGGACCACGTCTGGAGTCCCCTGGTAACTTAGGGTGAAACTCAAAGTTACTTAATATGCAAAACAAAGGGGGTTCTGGGAGTCTCTCTACCAGCACGAACGCAGCCCATTGACCTGTTCTTGGGTGGATGGCCCCTGGGAGAGTCTCAAACAAGTCTTTAGCTCACTGTCTCTTTCACAGAGAAGAAATATCCCTGCATATCACTCTTTGTCCTGCACACGGGCAGTCCAGCACCGAAATGATAGGCAATTCTCCTCTGAACAAGAGTACCAACAGCAACCCCATACAAGTGTTTCAGCCTTGTTGGGCATCATCAGTGAGAAGGAGCTGTGCCTCTCTGAGAACAGTGAGCAAGGGGTCCACGTCGGGATTCCCCTGGTAACTTTGGGTGAGACCCAAAGTTACTTAATATGCAAAACAAAGGGGGTTCTGGGAGTCTCTCTACCAGCACGAACACAGCCCATTCACCTGTTCTTAGGTCGATGGCCCCTGGGAGAGTCTCAAACAAGTCTTTAGCTCACTGTCTCTTTCACAGAGAAGAAATATCCCTGCATATCACTCTTTGTCCTGCACACGGGCAGTCCAGCACCGAAATGCTAGGCAATTCTCCCCTGAACAAGAGTACCAACAGCAACCCCATACACGTGTTTCAGCCTTGTTGGGCATCATCAGTGAGGTGGAGCTTTGCCTCTCTGAGAACAATGAGCAAGGGGTCCATGTCTGGATTCCCCTGGTAACTTAGGGTGAGACCCAACGTTACTTAATATGCAAAGCAAAGGGGGTTCTGGAAGTCTCTCTACCAGCACGAACACAGCCCATTAACCTGTTCTTGGGTGGATGGCCCCTGGGAGAGTCTCAACCAAGTCTTTAGCTCACTGTGCCTTTCACAGAGAAGAAATATCCCTGCATATCAGTCTTTGTCCTGCCCAGGGACAGTCCAGCACCGAAATCCTAGGCAATTCTATTCTGAACAAGAGTACCAGCCGAAACCCCATACACGTGTTTCAGCCTTGTTGGGCATCATCGGTGAGGTGGAGCTGTGCCTCTCTGAGAACAGTGAGCAAGGGGTACACATCTGGATTCCTCTGGTATCTTTGGGTGAGACCCAAAGTTACTTAATATGCAAAACAAAGGGGGTTCTGGGAGTCTCTCTACCAGAACGAACGCAGCCCATTGACCTGTTCTTGGGTGGATGGCCCCTGGGAGAGTCTCAAACAAGTCTTTAGCTCACTGTCTCTTTCACAGAGAAGAAATATCCCTGCATATCACTCTTTGTCCTGCACACGGGCAGTCCAGCACCGAAATGATAGGCAATTCTCCTCTGAACAAGAGTACCAACAGCAACCCCATACACGTGTTTCAGCCTTGTTGGGCATCATCAGTGAGGTGGAGCTTTGCCTCTCTGAGAACAGTGAGCAAGGGGTCCATGTCTGGATTCCCCTGGTAACTTAGGGTGAGACCCAAAGTTACTTAATATGCAAAGCAAAGGGGGTTCTGGAAGTCTCTCTACCAGCACGAACACAGCCCATTGACCTGTTCATGGGTAGATGGCCCCTGGGAGAGTCTCAACCAAGTCTTTAGCTCACTGTGCCTTTCACAGAGAAGAAATATCCCTACATATCAGTCTTTGTCCTGCCCAGGGACAGTCCAGCACCGAAATGCTAGGCAATTCTCCTATGAACAAGAGTACCAACAGCAACCCCATACACGTGTTTCAACCTTGTTGGGCATCATCAGTGAGGTGGAGCTGTGCCTCTCTGAGAACAGTGAGCAAGGGGTCCACGTCTGGATTCTCCTGGTAACTTTGGGTGAGACCCAAAGTTACTTAATATGCAAAACAAAGGGGGTTCTGGGAGTCTCTCTACCAGCACAAACACAGCCCATTCACCTGTTCTTAGGTTGATGGCCCCTGGGAGAGTCTCAAACAAGTCTTTAGCTCACTGTCTCTTTCACAGAGAAGAAATATCCCTGCATATCACTCTTTGTCCTGCACACGGGCAGTCCAGCACCGAAATGCTAGGCAATTCTCCCCTGAACAAGAGTACCAACAGCAACCCCATACACGTGTTTCAGCCTTGTTGGGCATCATCAGTGAGGTGGAGCTTTGCCTCTCTGAGAACAATGAGCAAGGGGTCCACGTCTGGATTCCCCTGGTAAATTAGGGTGAGACCCAAAGTTACTTAATATGCAAAACAAAGGGGGTTCTGGGAGTCTTTCTACCAGCACAAACACAGTCCATTGACCTGTTCTTGGGTGGATGGCCCCTTGGAGAGTCTGAACCAAGTCTTTAGCTCACTGTGCCTTTCACAGAGAAGAAATATCCCTGCATATCAGTCTTTGTCCTGCCCAGGGGCAGTCCAGCACCGAAATCCTAGGCAATTCTCCTCTGAACAAGAGTACCAACAGAAACCCCATACACGTGTTTCAGCCTTGTTGGGCATCATCAGTGAGGTGGAGCTGTGCCTCTCTGAGAACAGTGAGCAAAGGGTACACATCTGGATTCCTCTGGTATCTTTGGGTGAGACCCAAAGTTACTTAATATGCAAAACAAAGGGGGTTCTGGGAGTCTCTCTACCAGAACGAACGCAGCCCATTGACCTGTTCTTGGGTGGATGGCCCCTGGGAGAGTCTCAAACAAGTCTTTAGCTCACTGTCTCTTTCACAGAGAAGAAATATCCCTGCATATCACTCTTTGTCCTGCACACGGGCAGTCCAGCACCGAAATGATAGGCAATTCTCCTCTGAACAAGAGTACCAACAGCAACCCCATACACGTGTTTCAACCTTGTTGGGCATCATCAGTGAGGTGGAGCTGTGCCTCTCTGAGAACAGTGAGCAAGGGGTCCACGTCTGGATTCCCCTGGTAACTTTGGGTGAGACCCAAAGTTACTTAATATGCAAAACAAAGGGGGTTCTGGGAGTCTCTCTACCAGCACGAACACAGCCCATTCACCTGTTCTTGGGTGGATGGCCCCTGGGAGAGTCTCAAACAAGTCTTTAGCTCACTGTCTCTTTTACAGAGAAGAAATATCCCTGCATCTCACGCTTTGTCCTGCCCACGGGCAGTCCAGCACCGATATGCTAGACAATTCTCCTCTGAACAAGAGTACCAACAGCAACCCCATACACGTGTTTCAGCCTTGTTGGGCATCATCAGTGAGGTGGAGCTGTGCCTCTCTGCGAACAGTGAGCAAGGGGTACACATCTGGAGTCCCCTGGTAATTTAGGGTGAAACTCAAAGTTACTTAATATGCAAAACAAAGGGGGTTCTGGGAGTCTCTCTACCAGAACGAACGCAGCCCATTGACCTGTTCTTGGGTGGATGGCCCCTGGGAGAGTCTCAAACAAGTCTTTAGCTCACTGTCTCTTTCACAGAGAAGAAATATCCCTGCATTTTTCACTCTTTGTCCTGCACACGGGCAGTCCAGCACCGAAATGCTAGGCAATTCTCCTATGAACGAGAGTACCAACAGCAACCCCATACAAGTGTTTCAGCCTTGTTGGGCATCATCAGTGAGAAGGAGCTGTGCCTCTCTGAGAACAGTGAGCAAGGGGTCCACGTCGGGATTCCCCTGGTAACTTTGGGTGAGACCCAAAGTTACTTAATATGCAAAACAAAGGGGGTTCTGGGAGTCTCTCTACCAGCACGAACACAGCCCATTCACCTGTTCTTAGGTGGATGGCCCCTGGGAGAGTCTCAAACAAGTCTTTAGCTCACTGTCTCTTTCACAGAGAAGAAATATCCCTGCATATCACTCTTTGTCCTGCACACGGGCAGTCCAGCACCGAAATGCTAGGCAATTCTCCCCTGAACAAGAGTACCAACAGCAACCCCATACACGTGTTTCAGCCTTGTTGGGCATCATCAGTGAGGTGGAGCTTTGCCTCTCTGAGAACAGTGAGCAAGGGGTCCATGTCTGGATTCCCCTGGTAACTTAGGGTGAGACCCAACGTTACTTAATATGCAAAGCAAAGGGGGTTCTGGAAGTCTCTCTACCAGCACGAACACAGCCCATTAACCTGTTCTTGGGTGGATGGCCCCTGGGAGAGTCTCAACCAAGTCTTTAGCTCACTGTGCCTTTCACAGAGAAGAAATATCCCTGCATATCAGTCTTTGTCCTGCCCAGGGACAGTCCAGAACCGAAATGCTAGGCAATTCTCCTATGAACAAGAGTACCATCAGCAACCCCATACACGTGTTTCAGCCTTGTTGGGCATCATCAGTGAGAAGGAGCTGTGCCTCTCTGAGAACAGTGAGCAAGGGGTCCAAATCTGTATTCCCCTGGTAACTTAGGGTGAGACCCAAAGTTACTTAATATGCAAAACAAAGGGGGTTTGGGGAGTCTCTCTACCAGCACAAACACAGCCCATTGACCTGTTCTTGGGTGGATGGCCCCTTGGAGAGTCTGAACCAAGTCTTTAGCTCACTGTGCCTTTCACAGAGAAGAAATATCCCTGCATATCAGTCTTTGTCCTGCCCAGGGGCAGCCCAGCACCGAAATCCTAGGCAATTCTCCTCTGAACAAGAGTACCAACAGAAACCCCATACACGTGTTTCAGCCTTGTTGGGCATCATCAGTGAGTCGGAGCTGTGCCTCTCTGAGAACAGTGAGCAAGGAGTACACATCTGGATTCCTCTTGTATCTTTGGGTGAGACCCAAAGTTACTCTGGTATCTTTGGGTGAGACCCAAAGTTACTTAATATGCAAAACAAAGGGGATTCTGGGAGTTTCTCTACCATCACGAACACAGCCCATTGACCTGTTCTTGGGTGGATGGCCCCTGGGAGAGTCTCAACCAAGTCTTTAGCTCACTGTGCCTTTCACAGAGAAGAAATATCCCTGCATATCAGTCTTTGTCCTGCCCAGGGACAGTCCAGCACCGAAATGCTAGGCAATTCTCCTATGAACAAGAGTACCATCAGCAACCCCATACACCTGTTTCAGCCTTGCTGGGCATCATCAGTGAGAAGGAGCTGTGCCTCTCTGAGAACAGTGAGCAAGGGGTCCACGTCTGGATTCCCCTGGTAACTTAGCGTGAGACCCAAAGTTACTTAATATGCAAAACAAAGGGGGTTCTGGGAGTCTCTCTACCAGCACAAACACAGCCCATTGACCTGTTCTTGGGTGGATGGCCCCTTGGAGAGTCTGAACCAAGTCTTTAGCTCACTGTGCCTTTCACAGAGAAGAAATATCCCTGCATATCAGTCTTTGTCCTGCCCAGGGGCAGTCCAGCACCGAAATCCTAGGCAATTCTCCTCTGAACAAGAGTACCAACAGAAACCCCATAAACGTGTTTCAGCCTTGTTGGGCATCATCAGTGAGGTGGAGCTGGGCCTCTCTGAGAACAGTGAGCAAGGGGTACACATCTGGATTCCTCTGGTATCTTTGGGTGAGACCCAAAGTTACTTAATATGCAAAACAAAGGGGGTTCTGGGAGTCTCTCTACCAGAACGAACGCAACCTATTGACCTGTTCTTGGGTGGATGGCCCCTGGGAGAGTCTCAAACAAGTCTTTAGCTCACTGTCTCTTTCACAGAGAAGAAATATCCCTGCATATCACTCTTTGTCCTGCACACGGGTAGTCCAGCACCGAAATGATAGGCAATTCTCCTCTGAACAAGAGTACCAACAGCAACCCCATACACGTGTTTCAGCCTTGTTGGGCATCATCAGTGAGGTGGAGCTTTGCCTCTCTGAGAACAGTGAGCAAGGGGTCCATGTCTGGATTCCCCTGGTAATTTAGGGTGAGACCCAAAGTTACTTAATATGCAAAGCAAAGGGGGTTCTGGAAGTCTCTCTACCAGCACGAACACAGCCCATTGACCTGTTCATGGGTGGATGGCCCCTGGGAGAGTCTCAACCAAGTCTTTAGCTCACTGTCCCTTTCACAGAGAAGAAATATCTCTGCATATAAGTCTTTATCCTGCCCAGGGGCAGTCCAGCACCAAAATGCTAGGCAATTCTCCTCTGAACAAGAGTACCAACAGCAACCCCATACACATGTTTCAACTTTTTTGGGCATCATCAGTGAGGTGGAGCTGTGCCTCTCTGAGAACAGTGAGCAAGGGGTCCACGTCTGGATTCCCCTGGTAACTTTGGGTGAGACCCAAAGTTACTTAATATGCAAAACAAAGGGGGTTCTGGGAGTCTCTCTACCAGCACGAACACAGCCCATTCACCTGTTCTTGGGTGGATGGCCCCTGGGAGAGTCTCAAACAAGTCTTTAGCTCACTGTCTCTTTCACAGAGAAGAAATATCCCTGCATATCACTCTTTGTCCTGCACACGGGCAGTCCAGCACCGAAATGCTAGGCAATTCTCCCCTGAAGAAGAGTACCAACAGCAACCCCATACACGTGTTTCAGCCTTGTTTGGCATCATCAGTGAGGTGGAGCTGTGCCTCTCTTCGAACAGTAAGTAAGGGGTCCTTGTCCGGATTCCCCTAGTAACTTCGGGTGAGACCCAAAGTTACTCAATATGCAAAACTAAGGGGGTTCTGGGAGTCTCTCTAAAAGCACGAACACAGCCCATTGACCTGTTCTTGAGTGGATGGCCCTTGTGAGAGTCTCAACCAAGTTTTTTGCTCACTGTCCCTTTCGCAGAGAAGAAATATCCCTGCATATCAGTCTTTGTCCTGCCATGGGGCAGTCCAGAACCAAAATGCTAGGCAATTCTCCTCTGATCAAGAGTACCAACAGCAACCCCATACACGTGTTTTAGCCTTGTTGGGCATCATCAATGAGGTGGAGCTGTGCCTCTCTGAGAACAGTCAGCAAGGGGTCCACGTCTGGATTCCCCTGGCAACTTAGGGTGAGACCCAGAGTTACTTAAATATGCCAAACAAAAGGGGTTCTGGGAGGGGTTCTGGGAGTCTCTCTGCCAGCATGAACACAGCCCATTGACCTGTTCTTGCGAGGATGGCCCCTTTGAGAGTCTCAACCAAGTCTTTAACTCACTGTCCCTTTCACAGAGAAGAAATATCCCTGCAGATCAGTCTTTGTCCTGCCCAGGGGCAGTCCAGCACCGAAATGCTAGGCTATTGTTCTCTGAACAAGAGTGCCACCAGCAACCCCATACACGTGTTTCCGCCTTGTTGGGCATCATCAGTGAAATGGAGCTGTGCCTCTCTGAGAACAGTGAGCGAGCGGTCCACATCTGGATTCCCCTGGTAACTTAGGGTGAGACCCAAAGTTACTTAATATGCAAAATAAAGAGGGTTCTGGGAGTCTCTCTACCAGCACGAACATAGCCCATTGACCTATTTACAAGGGGGCTGTCACATGGTCAAAGTGTTTAGCCTTTAACTTATCTTAACTTTTCTTGATTTCCACCAGCTTTGAGGTTTACCAGTCCTCAAAGGCCTAGTTAGGTTTCCAACTTGTCTATCCCCCCCTTTCTCAGAAGCAGTGTGGGTCAAAGACTTAAGAATTGGAACTGAATTGGTGAAACATGGTCCAGGCTCCCATTTCCCTAATAATGTAGTTTTAGAGTTGCCTTTGTTAGAGGTTTCCTTGTTAACATTAGGACTTACAGTAGGATTCTCTGTAGAGGATCCCACAGGTTTAGAGTGGTCTCTTGAAACAAAGACCGCGGCCTTGTCAAAACACCTATCCATCTTTCCTGTGGGAGTAGTTGGAGTCACAGGCTTTTTATTAGAAGGCCTAGTAAGAAAGCTATTCTTAGGTTTCCTATAACTCTTTTTGGTTTTCAGTTTTTCTAGCCTGGAAGTTTCATTCTGGGCACTCTGAACTAAAAGAGAAAACTTAATTCCTACCTTGGGGTCAAGGAAACTCCCTGTCCTCTTAGGTTTGGTAAAAACACCTAAGCTTTTCACATCAATCTGGATCACCTCCACTTTAAGTGGGTTTTCAGGTGTATCCATGTTTAGAGTTTTAGGAACCACTTCCACTGTAGGTGGGTTTTCAAGGGGTTCAGGCACTACAGGTTGAACTGAAGGGCCTTTATTCTAAAGGCCGTACACCACACAGGTTGTGTGACATGAATGCCAAGGTTCTTGTCAGCCCTAGGAATTGCCCCCACAGCAGTGGGTTGAGGCTCCACTGTCTTTGAGGTTTCACAGAGACTTTCTACCTCAGGCTCAGCTGAAGGCAGGGTCACATCAGTGACTTCAACAAAGTTTTTACACAGTGTAATAGATTGGACAGGAACACTTAACTTCCTATCCAGAGGGTGAACCACTTCCACTCTAGGTGGGTTTTCAGGAGGTTCTTTCACCTTAGTGTGAACTGAAGGTGGGGTTACACCAGTGACCTGGTTCATGGTATCACACCATTTTGGTACTAGGACAGACTAATGAAGTTTCTGGGAACTAGTTGAACCACTTCCACTCCATGTGGTTTTTCAAGAGGCTCTATCACATTTGCCGCAGCTAAAGGCGGGGTCACAGGAGTGGCCTCTAGCTTTGTGGCCCTGGGTGCTTTGTCCCTATTTGAAGTTATGGGTGCTAAACCCAAATGGCCTTCAGAGAGGTAGGTAATGCCTTTTATGTCTAAGGAGGGATCTCCTAAGGGGAACTCTCTTACTGCAAGGTTAAGAGCCTCAACCTTTTTACAAGGGGGCTCAGCTGAGTCAAAGGCTACTGTTTTTCTGCTATACTCAGTAGCAACAGATTTCCTAAGGGATGAGGAGATGGCACTTTCAGGCCTACGTTTATTCTCAGAGTCCTTAAAGGAGTTTAGATATGGAGAAGCTTCCTTCTTATATCTATTTATGAGAGCTTCTCTTACCCTATCTCGGTTACTTATTTCCACTTCATGCAAATCCAAGACAACTTGGTAGTCTCTCTTGGGAAGCCTATAAAGAAACCAGGGTATTCTATCACTCTCACACAGACCAAACCTTTTACAGGTGAGGTCAAAAGTTGTCAGCCACACAACAATGTCACACTTCATGTCATGCTGACTCACCAATTCTGGAAACCTGGAAGCTGTAGATGCAGAAGACCTGGAAAAAGAAGATGGGTCCTGAAAACTGTCTTTTATAGAGAGGTTAAGTCTTTTCCCAATTTCCCACATTTTCAAATTGTTTTTCCACAGGTATTGTCTTGTATCCAGTTCCTCAGATATTTCAGAACTCGTGGTAGGCAGTAAGGTCGAGGCAGGAGAAGGAGAGGGGGTGAACTAACATCCTCCTCATCGGAACCCTCATATTCCTCCTCAGAGAATCTTGGACAGCTGTCTGATCCCTCTTCATCCTCACTCCCAGCAATATTGTTAGAAGTGGACATAGGTTCACTGAAACCATGCTGCTGGTCCCATAACCTTTGTAATATGTCAAGCTTACTTCTTTTACAATTGAGGCCCTTCTCTTTACAGCTTGTGAACAATATTTTAATTGAGTAGTCCTCAGGCCTAAAGTACGCCATGGTGTTGGTTCTTGTGTTAAATACAATAGGTACACTTTACTTTGGCTAAACCAAACCTACTGGATGGTTTGCTTTCAACACAAAGTACATCAATAATCAATGTAATGCAATCCACATTCATCCCACCGCTGCCACCAGTGTTAGGACAGTTTTTCTGAAGTCCAACTAAAGGCTTAGTAAAACCATTCAACTGAGGCTGTACAAGACTCCACTCTTAGTATAAGGCTGTACCACCTGAGTTCAGGGTAGCATAGACAGAGCAGCCAGGCTCATTTTAGGAGGGACAGAGGGCTGTAGAATCAGTACAAATGAAATTGTAATACAAATGTTTCAACGAAACACTGAAACACTATGCATTGTAAGAATAAAGGATTTATTTAAATACGGGTAGGCCCAGATAATAATAAGGGTAAGTAAGTGCTATCACACATTATATGTAATCACAATGATCAAAAAACAACACTATGATTGAAGGTGCACAGACCAAAGCATAAACCTTGTTTGGAACACCTAACAGTAGTTCTAGGGAAGTCAAAACCTTTTCATACACATTCAGTATATGTCACACCTATTCTTGGGGAGTAAAAACCAAGGGTTAATTTCACAATTACATTTATTAATGTCAGGGCAGTAGACCCTACCAGTTGTACAGTGACTCTCAGTACAAATCACATAATCAGTCAACTGTACAATGTACGTTTTGTGAATGGTGGAACACTTATTCCAGGTAAAGTAAAAACCTACAACTACTTGTGTGATAACACACAGTTATACTAGGTGAGTAAAACCTAGGTGTGTAATATTAAATTACAGGGGTATCAGGTGATATTATCCCCATATATATGGTCTTCATAAATAATATTGCCGGGAAAAGGTTGCAGCGATATTATATGGGTGACCATATATATGGGGACAGAGGCAAAAAAAAATTAAAAAATTTAAAAAAAGAAAAAAAAAAGTTTGGGGGTTGCAGGGGTGTCCCCCGCATGTTCCATGCAATAATGTCGCCACAAAAAACGTCCATTTGTTGCCGATATTTTTGCATGGCGAGATTTTTGTGGCGACATTATTACATGGAACCATTACAGGTGCTTTTGAGATCAGTGAAACACAAATCGAGATAATCAGTAACTCCTGTAATTTATTTTTGGATGGCACACAGCTAACTCAAGGTAAGTAAACCCCATATACTTTTTTAACCTCACAATGAAATCCAAGTTAGATATTTCCCAGCTATACAAGTACCTTATGTATGATTTATGAGGGACAGTTTAGAACCAAAGACTCCCTGTGAGTCTGTCTACAACAGCACAGGGAAAGCAAAACCCAATGTTACACTTTACTGAAATACTAAATGTTATTCTAGGTAGGCAACAACCTAATACAGACTTATTCTGGACAAACTTGCAGCAAGTCAGGGAAAGCAAGACCCAGTTGGGGGACACTCATACAATTATCCTAACAGGAATAATCTGGTGAAGCCAACAGTTGGGGGACACTCATACAATTATCCTAACAGGCATAATCTGGTGAAACCAACACACTACTTTTGGGAAGAGGCACAACCTAATCACAGGTGAGTAATATACATTCACATCTACTTTCTATTAGAATGGCAAAACAGTGTGTAAGGAAATAAAGATGCTACCCATACTTTTAAGAATAGTGCATCACACATCCAGGTAAGTAAGAACGTTTGTAACTGTTCACTCTTAGAGTTACAGTTACCAACCAACTCTTTTACAATTAAGTAACTTTTAAACACTTATTTTCTTTTCTAGGCAAAAGGTCCAATCTCTTAAAAGTCTTTCCCTTATTCTTGGAGCATGGGTGTTCTCAGTGGTGGAAGGGGGGTCACTAGCATCTAGTGTCCAACAAGCAGTGTCAGGATAGGTTATTAAGGAGCAACAGTCACAGTTCCTCAGGATGACTGGGCAAACAGGTGAGTAATTTACTTTAGAGTTGAAAGAGGGTCCAGGGGCTTCACAGAAGACACCCTAGCAGGATTCTAGCAGTGCGACTGGGTACAATGGATGAGAGGCCTCCCCATCACAGAAAACACTCCACGGCTACACAGAATTCCCAAGAGACTTAAGGTAAGTACATACCCAAGCCAAAGCAGTACATCTGCATTGAAGAAGATTTTGCAGCAGGAGGACTTCAGGATCTGCAGCCAAAAACTTGCTCAGTGGATTCCTTGTCATGGTGGCTGAAAACAGGACCTTGGAATGGACTTTGCTGCAGGGATCAACGGAGAACACTCTAGGCAAGGTTTTCCTCCCGGCTCAATGTGGTTCTGTGGATTTGGCACCTTTTCAAGGAGGAGCACAGAAGAAGACAGAAAATCACAGTTGCCCATAAAGTTTCTGTGAGATTCGGAATTCAGAAGACTGTGTACTGCACAATGGCTTGAGGCCCCAGGTATAGGGGTATTGCAGCAAAGCAAGGTTGCAGCAACACGTGGGATGGCTGGAAATGCAGGTCGTCTTGAGCCTAGTGGGTCTCAATAGGCTCTGGGTCAGGGTCATCATTTTTGGAGTCCAGCGGTTGATTGGAAGGAAGAGCTACAGCAGGCGCCCGTTACATACCAGGCTCTCCGGTCACTGGACATCGTCTCAGATGCTTTTCCTTCATCATACTCTTCAGTTTTGGCTCCAGTGGTGGACTTGTTTTCAGCTTCCAGGTTCACAGTATTTAACAGGAACTACAGCACAACCTCTGCATTCTCTCCCTGCATTTTACAAAAGGGGGTGGTCTAGTTGCCCAATCAGGACAGCAAACCCCCACTGGGATTTGTCCCCATTCAGGCAAGGGCAAGACAAAGGGCTGTGGAGTTTTGGACTCCTCCCTCGCTTCCTGCCATCACAGACAGACTGGCCGAAGATAAAAATCACACAAAGGAAATTCTGACTCTGGAAGGAACTTGAAAGAAAAATAAATGGAAAAAAGAAGACAGGGGCCCTTTTGATAAAATTAGCACCCATAGGTGCCTTTACTGCAGCTGTGAACACAGCCTCAGGTAAAGGTGCACCAAATTAATACAAGGTATCACTGCCACCAGCCACTCAAGGTAAGCTTGTCCCTGTAACATAATTGTGAAAGGGGATAGATTGTATCTCCCCAGCACTCCACATAAGGTGTGCTGTGCTGGTTTCACCTAACAAAATGTAAATGGGATCCAAAGATCCTTTCTATCATGGGGAACTGTAGTTCACTCAAGGTTAGCCAGAGAAAGTTTAAAAGGGGAGCCCCTAGGGCAACCCAGCAACAACAGCCACGTATTGACAAAAAGTTGTTAAAGAGGATAACTTTAAAAAGACACTATGGAGAGTCAAAAAAAATGACACCCATAAAAAGAGTAAAAGATTATGTGAGTGTGGAAAAAGGTTCCCACTCACAGAGATATTAAGGAGAAATATCCCACTAGTAAAGCAAAAAGGTTCTGGGGGTTGATCCAGGTCAGGAAGATTTACCATTTCTATGAAGATCTGACCTAACATTTGGCAGAGGAGTTAAAAAGTCCTGGTTATTATGGCCAGCTGAGGGTGCAATTTTGGTTCCATTTTATAATATGATCTACCTGGGCTTTTAGTTCTCAGTAAGGAATTCCACCTCCATGCTTCAACAATTCTTGAACCAAAAAGCCTCATTACTTTCTAACCAAATGGCTACAGCGAATCAGAGGTTTGGCTGCTTTTCGATCAGACCAGCTATAAAATTCTATGAAGAGAAATGTATCCCTAAAATCACAAATGGCTTGGAATTGTATTTTGATCCGGCCCCAAAGTGGTTGGATCGAATTGAGGCCAAACTGTGGAGGAGATATTGGGAATACCCAGTTGCGTTCCTGTTTCTGCTGTTAGGTTTGAGATGGGATTAACCTCCCTGAAAGCTAGAGTAAAATGGAATTGTCTGCAGCTATACTTGAAATTGCTGTCTCCTGTGGTACCCTCGCTTTCTGAATGACTGGGTGATGCAATGCAAGTGAAGCAGCGTGCGGGTAGAGCGCATTTTCTTTATGATTTTCAAAGCTTTTGCAACCAAATGTTGGAAGAACTGAATGTGGACTCTGCCCATTTGATAGTGAATTCTTCAAAGGTCAAGAAGGGCTTGTGTGATCTAGATTGGGTAGAGAAGTGGAAACGTTCCATGGTTATTCGTCTATGAGCCATATTGGACATGAATATAAAACAGAGAGGGTTTGTGCCATCCTATCTTAATTTATTCCCCTGCATTTTTTCATAGAACAATATTTCTACGTTTTGGGTGGAACCTCCTCGCCACCAGGCCCGACTCCAGGAATTTTAATCTGGGTAGGCCAGGTTTGTGACCAGGGGGGGCCAAACTTTTCTCAGATTTGTGATCCGGCAAAACACTTCTTCCTGGATCTGAAAAATCAATTTGCCCTTAAATTCTTTAGTCTATTAGACTGCTTTATAAGGTGCAGAAGCCTGGATTCAAACCCAGGTTGTTACTCACAGGACTACTTGAATTTCTGATAAAGATGCTTGTTTGGATTGCACTCCCTGGCAGTTTTAAGCCAAATAGATCCTCGGGCAAAGCTGACAGATGGCCCCGGGTAAGTGGGGCATGGGTGTGGAGCTTATGGTGGGAGCAGTTAATCGCTGCCATGAGTGCAATAAATGTTACATGTTTTTTAAGTTGTCTTTTTCTACTATTGGAGCTGTATGTTTAGAGGTATGACTCTAGCTGGAAACAGCCTGTTCACCTCACCAGGTTTTGCTGACATTAGGTGATTTGCCCAGGTTCGCTCAATTCATTCAAGTGGGAAATCTGCTCTCGCCTTCCAACTGCTCATCCCTTCCAAAATCACAGGCTCTCCAGTACTCCTTCCACAGTCTTCTGCTCTCTTCTTCCATTTGCTCCTTTGTGTCCTTCCATAGGCTCCCCTCACTACTTTAACCTTCCATTGGCTACTCACTTCATCTTCCATATGCTCCCCATCTCCATATGGAAAACATTTGCCAAAAATGAAAAATGAAAGCTGTACACTGCCCTTAACAAGAGTCTGAAAGATTAATCCCAATTAGTCATGCCCTAAGAAATGTTTTGTGGCTTTTTTCAACATACTGTTTTAATTGAGATATAAAAAAAAACAGTACAGAGCAAAGGAGAAGCAGAAAAAATAGTTGGCAATATCACCCCCGTCACTTCCACCAGCTCCCTCTGACTACAATTCCCATTTACAATCACTCCCATCTACCCCACCCTTCCCCCACCATGTCTTCTTGGCCTGGCTGCGGAGAAGCAAGAATTATGCCACCTCCTCCTCTGCAGGGCCTGAGCAACAAGGATGCCAGTCCTTATTCCATCTAACATAGTGTGCGCTTAATAATACCTCCCTGAATGCTGTGGCTACTCCCAGGAGGCCACATATGAGGTGATTGTAGTCTAGCCATTTTGTTGTGAAAGACAGAGCCCTCCACCTCGATAAATATTGAATCGGAGAATAGGATATTTAGTTTCTTCCAAATTACATTACAGCTAATTTTAATTGAGTTGAGGATGTGTGGGAGTTCTAGCATGCAGGTGAGAGTGGGATCAGGAGGGAGACAGTGGAGGTTGAAGAGTTAACGGCCTCTTGGCATCAGTCCCGGTTGGATGTGGCAGGGAGGAGGGGCCACCCCTCCCCTGCCACCCTCTATACATCATTGTCTGGTACATACTGTTTATAATATGCAATTTTCCATGATGATTTCTTATTTGACATGTTTACTTTACTTTTTTGAATGTCACAATTTTGTTCAATAAATGTGGCCTTATATTTTTCAAATAAAGATGTGTGTATGTCTCCTTGGCTGGCCCTGACTCCTGCGCTGGCCATCTATTAAACCATATTGCAATCTGGATCACTTCTAGGGGCTCCTAAGTTTGGCAGGAAACACACAGTGAGATTTACTGATTTTCCCAGGATCACACACTTTGGTTAAGTGGTAAAGTCAGAATGTCAGCATAGCCTGAAATGTAGGTACTTGACCACACACCTTCCCAGCTAAAGTTGGTACAGATATTTTTTGAAGTTTGGTTTTAAATACCTAAAATATTACAATTCTGGGTCTTTGCACACGAGTCACCTTTTGTACAGATTTTGAAATGGGACTTGCGTCCTGCTTACCATAGCCGTTACTCTGTATATAAAAGAAACTTTAAGTGCTAGGGATGATTTATGGGAAAACATTTTGTATTGTCATGAATTGCATATTTTTATACCAATGATTATAAGCCATGAAAATAAAAATGTTGTTTATTTTGTAAGTTTCTGCATTCAATGTTTCTCTTTACTTTTCTTATTCCATTTATTTAGTTTCTTTTTCATACTTTGCTAACTTTATTTGTAAAGGTGAAAAGAGTATTGGGTCAATTTTGTTTTGAATCCTAAATTGCATAATGGGGACTGCTACTGTTTGCACCTTCTTTGCAAAAGGGCCCCTACAGGCAATTTGAATTGTTTCCACAAAGAAATGGAAAAGTAAATAGCAAAACAAAGGCAAAATCGCTGTTTCACTTCACTTTTGTAGTCTGTGTCTGGAAAAGTATAAATCTCTCCCACAATTAACGATTTGGAATCTGTTTGCTTTTACCAATAAAGTTACAATCATAGGTGATCATTTTCCAAGTCCTGTGGAGTGGAAAAAGTGGCGGTAAAATGTTTTATGATTGTAGCTTTATGTTCCCCGTTCTGATTGGAAGCCTACACGCTCCAGAATGCCAATTAATCAGAACTTACAAAAGATCCCATACAGACACAAAGTGAAATGAAATGCATAACAAAGTCATTGTTTCACACAGCTTGTTCTGTACCCCTATCAATTCTAATCACCCAACAACCACACTTAAATAGCTAATTAAAAGCGTATATAATGTAAAGAAAAAAGTACCTTTTCCTATCACTAATCACTTCCTATTTTAAATAATCTGCATTTGAGACATGTTAAAAAGATAAGGCATCACTGGGAGGAGCTGTGCAGCCCTGACTGACTTTGAGGGGAGAAAGGCAGAGCAAGGGTGCCCCACGAACATTTGTCCATTGTTCGACTGTTAAATCCACCTCTGATTGCACTCTGCAGGAAATATCTCAATACCCTTTTTTTATGTTTAACAGTTCTGCACCGTTTATACGTTGCCAGAAACATATTAAGAAATGCGTTTTTATTGCGTTATTTTCAAGGTTTCATGATCAATCTTCTGAGAGCCAAATGTTTATTGGGGGAAGTGGGAACAATCCTCCAGTTCTGCACCCCTGCCCCTCTGTCACTGGTGGGATCCCACAGTAAATAACTTAAATTTCTGGCACTGCCTAAACACCTAGCAGTTATATCATATTTTTCAAACAAGACCCACAATACACATGATGTATTCAGTTTGCATACAGACATTGTTAATTGTTACTCCAATAGTATGATGTCAATAAGGCAGTACTCATCTGCCCATTTCATGAAAAGTTCTGGCCAGGCAGCCTAGGCTTCCACACAGACACATATGCATACTATTTAGGTCAGAACCCCACTGGTAAGTATGTATGAGAAGATGATCTGAAGTTGGTCCATACTTGCCATCCTAACCTTGATATGTTCAGGTAGGTTCTTGTTGGGCCAACTCAGTGAGGTGCAGTTTGAGTCCCTAGGCGTTGCAAACAAGGCTCCCACATCAGGGCATATATACTGTCACTTAGGGAGATAAAGTGAAACCAACGCACATTGGCAAAGCCAAAAATTAGGACTTTTGAATACACATGGTAAAGACATTTGCCAGGCACTGCCATAACGGTACCACCTGGCAATAAGGTGGGAACATCTAGAAAATGGGGTGAGTACCTACGCACATATGATGTAATTGTAAAATACCGGTGTAATACTTATACACATGTCAACACGGTTGACTTTGCGATTGCTTGTTTTAGAATTCCAGTGTAAGGAACAAATGTGAGGACACCATGTTGCTTTTAAATCTACTGGTTGAAAACCCACCATGTTAAGAGATTTTTGATTACAACAGGAGCTCATTTACAGTGGCAATTAAGTCTGACAGAGCTAGCTTAAAGAGTACCCAAGAGGGTATGTTTCAGCAGGGAGGGGGCAGGTAGTTGGTGGGAATACCATAGAGATTAACATGGCAATGGATGGGTAAATTACCAAACACATCCATTGAATGTGTATCCCTCCTAACATACTTTCTCCATCCTATATGTGGTCCAATACAATATTCTGGCTTACACCGAATAGCCTACTTCAACGCCTTACATCAAGTCACTTTGATTTTACTACACTCTCCCCTCTAGAATTACATTGTTCTTTCTACCAACCTTATTGTTTCACTTATACCCAAGTAGTTCAAGCAGCAGAATATATACTTTGAATGGAATTTGTAAGGGCTCTCAGCCTAATTAACCACTGCCATTCTTCGGTCAGGCTTCCATACCGTTATTTACCAATCAGCCTTGGTCTCCCTGACACTAATGTGAACAGCCCTGTCCAATCTGCTGGACCACAAGGCCTACAGATGCTTGCGGTATCGTGTGCTCCAGTGAATGTAACTTGCCACGGTCTTTAGCCATGTATGCGCCTGGTGTAGAAATCTTTGTCCAAGCATCACCACCTGCCATTTATTGTTTTCTACAGTGAACCATCTTATTAGGCATGATTGGAACGGTTATATTCCCACACATTAACACCTACATTCAACTACAGAAATCTACTTGATAGGTTTGAAACAATAGCCACCATATAAATGAGAGGTTTGTAATGTAAGTAAGATTAAAAGTGTAGTTAAAAAAGCAACACAGGATCTTGCTAGACAGTTGTAGGCTGCCTGCTTGAGCAAGTGTGTTAGCTTACTTAGAGGTGTTAATGGCCATCCATATCCCTGGTCATTTCTGCTTTCATGGCTGTGGGGCTTAAATCATTGTCCAAGGTAAGCAAACAAATCCTGACTGAGCCGCCTTCAGTGCAGCTCCTCAGAATGCTAATCGCAAAATCCCCCCAGCCTGTTTTTACCCTCTTAGTCTCCCCCACCACCGCCTGGTTCCCAGTGGCATTTTAAAGTTTGTTTAGTTTTTTTTTAATTGCGTATAGATAAAATACATTCAGCCTTTTGATGAAAAAAAGAAAAATAGGAAGAAAACCTCACAGCACTGACAAGGTCTCCTTTCTAGCAGGGCTGGGCTGACCCACAGGGAGACCGGGAGTTTCCCCGGTAGGCCTCGGGCTATAGGGCCTCTTTTCTTGGGGGAAGGATGCATGGGTACTCAAAATTAAACTATCACTCGCCATTCGGAGATATGCATCCATACAGGCCAGCCTGGGTGTGGCAATTCACTGTATGATTTGTTTGCCTGCCAGGCCCGCCCCTGCCCATGGATTTTGGGGCTTGCACTCTCGTCGCACTAGGGTACGTGTGCATTGAAACCGCAGGTGCCCTAGTATGCTCTGTGCTGTTGAGTCACATGTGCAGGTGTGGCTGGGCCTGTGATTTAATGTGCCACTGCCACCTGAGAGACACTGCCGACAGACAGTCCGAGTGCTGTCCTGGTACCAGGCCCATGCCGTGTGTTGTGCCGGTTTTCATGGTGTGCTCTGACAGATTCAAGAAAGACAGCCAACCAACCAGGTGAGGCAGGCGAGCCGCACTGCCTCCATCAGTGGACAGCAGCAGGTGATCCAAATGAGGCTGTGGCTGGGGCTGAGAGCAGCTGAGGGCAGTAGCCAGACCTGAAGGTAAGGGATTATTTGTACATGCGTGCCCCTCTGCCATTCTGCCGAGTGCTTCTGACCCTCACTCTCATCCTATGCGGTAAACCTTTTACAATGTGCTATAATATATTCTAGCCATCATGCTATGATGTTTTCCATGTGTTGCTATCCTGCGCAGGCAAGTGCTGAACTTTTTTTCTTACTGTGACGCCATGGACACTAACATTCTCCACCTCTGCTGCAATGTGTTCCCCCTATGCTGTAATCATTTACCGGCCGGGGTCGTGTAATATGTTCTCCATGAGCTCTAACATTCCCCTTCCTGTGCTTTAATGATCCCTGCCTGAGCTATACTGTAAAACAGCACCCCGTTTACCTAATATCCGCTCCTTGTGAGGTGATCCCCCGGCCCTGAAGTGAATGGGGATGGTTATCAGGGTGTAGTGGGAATACTGGCAACCCGTAGACCTATTAAAATACACTTCTGCTCTGCTATGCAAGACCAAACTAAACTGCTAATCCAGTACTTCCACTCACACCCACCTCTACAAATGTACCTTACCATGAACTAAAGAAGTCCCTACCTATGTCATTATAGAGGCTGACACACCGCTCTGCTAATGCACCTCTTCCCAATCCTGACCTCCCACACCCCCACAATTCCAGCACTGACCTCCATTGACGCCTGCTGTTCCATTACAGCAACTAACACTCATCTGACCTTCACTACTAGTCCACCCTTACCAGCAGTAACCCCTTTGCTTCTATTACAGCCATTCATAAAACTGTGCTAATGGACCTCAATCCAAGCCAGCAGCAACCCCTTTTGTTCCATTACAGTGGCTCACACTCCGATCTGCCAATGGACCCTCCATCCTGTCTTGCAACACCTCCCGTTATTCCATTACAGTCAGTGTCTCCTTCGCACGCAGCTCTATCAGTGTTACTCAACCCTGTCTAGAAGCAACCCCCATTCTTCCATCACACTCACTCCCACAAAGCTCTGCCAATGGACCTCAATCCTGGCCAGCCGCTGTCTGATCTTTCATGCTTGTGGTAGGTGGTGAGGTCGGCATGCCCCCGGAGTTGTCCTGATAACCAGATCTAAGGTCATGTTGTTTCTGGACAGGGAGGAGATGTGTATGTGTGTGTGGGGGGGGGTGTTCCAGCACCCCCCTCCGATAACCCCTTATCTTATCCGGTTGCATTTTGGATGCCTTAGCATGGCACCTATGCTTCTGGGCCCCTCTGTCTCTGCGAGAACAATAACACATTCCAGCAATTCCAGACTTTATTTGGCTGTGGAGGGGGGCTGCAGGATGTGCAGATGACGTCTTAGGCCCGCAGTTGGAACTTAGCAAGGTGCGTACCCCCTTGTGCTGTAACATTCTCAGTGGCGGTAGTGTGCTCTCCCAGCACTGTACTCTTCAAGCCATGTGCTGTAATAATCTCACTGTCTGCTTCACCATCCACTTCCTGCTGTAACATTGGCCTGTTCTGCTAGTACATTAGCTCCCTGTGGTGTGCACCTCTCTTCCTGCACTTTACTGCTCCACCCGGTGTGCTGTAATATATCAGTGTGGTGTGATCTCCCCAAAACACCTGCACTAAATCTCTCCTTGCTCAGCAATCGTCGACTAGTACATTATGCCCTGCCCACCCCCTTGCTCCACACACTCTCTGTCCTCCCCTCCACCTCCCAATCCTCAGGACTCCGATGGTAATTTCATATCTTCCCGGCTGATTCATGGGTGCCTGCCTGCCTATGCAGTTGTTTTCACGCTACGCTGAGTACCCCACCCCACAGCTTGTGCATACTGTGTAATCCATCAGCCCACCACTGCTTGATGGTTCTCCTGGTGTGTAAAACCCCCAACCCCATGCTGTAATATTTCTGCCACATAAGAAAAATCCCCTTCCATATTATGTAATCCCTTGGCCCTGCATAAAGCCAGTGCTGTGCTGTAGCATGACCTAGCCATGACATAATATGTATTTGGGGCAAAATCGTCCAGCCCTGTGCTGTACTATTTCCCCCTCTGCTTTAAAAATCACATTTGCTATCACACCGCCGTGCTTGGGATTCCTCTGCTGTAATATTCACTACACGCGCTCTTATCCTCATCTCTGTGCTGTTCTTTGATTTGTTTGGGTTTATAGATGGCACCTGCACCAGCTATAAACCAAAAACGATTGCATTAAAGTATAGGGGAGAAATCGGCTATGAGGAGGGACACCCAGCGTGTAGGTGTTTGGTTGTTTGCCCACCCATTGACTGCCCATGATAATCCCCATGGCTATTCCCACCCAGTCCCTGTCCCTCCCTGCCAAAAACACCTCATCCAGAGAACTCTTTGACTTTGCTTTATTCAAGCCTTACCATCAAACTTCACACTCAAAGTGCCTGCCAGTGTTTTGTCGAAGCAACCTTCTGAGAGTTAATGACTTAATTGAAGTTGTAAACCCACTATTGGTGTAATAAAAGTGTCTTCACCAGGTCTTCTTTTAGCCACTCCATTTATAAGCACTATGCATGCCCTTCACTTAAATCCTGTTAAAAATAAACATTGGTAAATCCAACAGTTTTGGCTTGTATATAAGTATTAGGCATTTGCCAGGCACTGCTAATAGGTGCTCAGGTACTCGCACCGTTTTGCACCTGCTGCCATAATGGCCAGTTAATACCAATACGGCGGTGCTTGGAAAGTGCTTTTGCCATGCCTACACAAACTTTTGGCATTACCAATGCTTGTTTTCAATATGATGGGCCCCCTGGTGCAGAAATATTTTCCTGTGCACTAATATTGCTCACTCGTGCGTCAAAATATGGAGACACTTTGATCATTTTCCAGGGCCTCTTTTAGTTCCCAGTCCGGCCCTGATTCCTGGGGGGGGGGGCCAGGGACTAGACTTGGGGGGGGCCTGGCCCCCCTGGCCCCCCTGCTGGAGCCGGGCCTGACTCGCCACTCATGAGATTCTTGAAAGACGTGGGGAAATTACAATGGCAGAGCTCTTTTGTAGATTTTGCAAGGACCGTGAGACGAAAGAAACAAGGAAGCATTTAATATTGGCTTGCCCATCTTTGAATGTCGAGAGAATTAGTTACTTGGGAAGGTTATTTCTATCAGCAAACTGGGTAGACACTGACTTTCTGTGGCAAAGATGTTTAAACTCACTGAATGTATCAGATATATTAGCAGTTGCACATTTTTTTAAATCTATTGTCTAAAGTGGAATTTTCCTTTTAATTCACTATTTTTGCAAATATATGAATTATGACTGCTTCTTTTTTTATATTGACCTTCTGTGGCAAAGATGTCTAAATTTACTGAATGTGCTGGATATGTCAGGAGTTGTAAATATTATTTTTCTTTTTTTTATGATCTAAAGTAGAATTTTCCATGTTTTTGTACTTACTATATCTGCAAATGTATGAATTAATGAATGTTTTAAAGATGAATAACGGTTGCCAATTAAAATAGAAAACTAAAGGACCAAATATAAAAATTAACTGAATGGTTTCTCGTGTGCGGTATCAGCATGAACATAATCAGAGCATTGGCCATTGCCTATGTCCCAGGAAGAGAGACGCTAAAAATGCATTCTGTGTTGGGATGCGGTGGGCGATAGCATGAAAGAATCCTTATGGACATCTGAGCATGGGCAGCAAAACTACATAACCTCGATTCAGCGTCGGTTAACTTGGTCTGTAAAGCACTGAGGGTCTTCATGGACGATGGGTAATCCACTGCAGCGTTTCCCTGTCCTATTCAGCGTGCGCGTGGCATATTCAGAAGGGACCCGAGATATACATCTACCACACAACTACCAGGTGACCGTGTTCTGGCATTCATTAGGGTGCCACTAATCCCAGCCTGATCTAAAGAGGGTTAATGGGTGGGCGGGGGCATGGTTGTTATGACATTTAGCATATTATTCAGTTGAGATTTCAAAATATGGTGCAGTTGTTGGAAAGTGTGTGAGGTTTAAGGTACCCAGACCGATTATTGAAAGCAAGCAACTGAGCTACATAATAGTAAAGTTCATTGTGTCAGGAACCACCTTAGTAAGAAATTAAGATTATGAAAAAGGGGGAGACGTTAGTGGCTTGGGTATAGGGCCTGGACAGCGTGGAGCTCCTGAGCAGGCCCCAGTGGTCATCTCCTAGGCACGCTGCTGAACGCGAGACTCTCAAACCCTGGAGACATCCGGCCACCGCAAGGGAAATGATGTTATAACCAAAATAATGCTCTCTAAGCCTGTAGAAAGGTGCTGATGGGAGCGCTGATAAAACACGTGCGTCCTCGTGTTAAATGGGGCTGTTAAAACGAGATGTGAAAGGGGGGTGGGATGCGTTTTACCCCTCCATTAATGCTCAGCATCATTTTGGAGCAGTGGAGGGGTACGAATCCGAGATTAGATCTCCGCTTTGCTGACCTCCTCTGTCGGGTGAGTGCATCATTGCAGGGTGGCGCATGAGAAATGGATCCCTATGGAATCGCCTCAGGTTTGCACCTGCCCAAAGCCGGGCAGATACTACGGGGTGCATTAGAAAACGCCACCTGCAAAGTGTGCAAGCAGTGTTTACATTTCCACGAAACAGGAAGTTAATGGGAAATTAAAAGCGGGGTTTGCCTCGTTTTCACTTTTTCCTTGTCAACTCCACCTCGTGAATGTTTAAAATCACTGTCACGGCACCCAAAAGCACGTAAGTGCTAAGTTTGGAGGTGTGTCCCCTCCATGTGTTAGATCCGGCCTCCGCGGCTCTGCGTGCGGGCAGACCATATTAGTGGAAACGCAAGGCCGCGCGGCATCTGTGTCGCAGCTCCAGCGGGAGCGGATAAATCACGCAGCACACAGTGTTAGGTTGGCCCGGAACTGCCTCCCGTACTCGGGGGCGGGGCTTTTATTAGAGCGCCCAGCCTCACGGCTTAGCGGGACGCAGGGCGGATGTAACATTCCTCCTTTATTTCAAATGAGGTTAACACTAAACACCAACATGCTATAAACTTCAGTTAAAACAACATTAAACTGTTATATGTCCCAGGACCCTCCTTACTCACAGTCCACAGGGAGCCGACTACCATACGTAGTCTTTGAGCCTGGCGGGCGGTCTTGTGGCGGTTCTCAAGCTATATCGCCCGTCTCTGGTGGTGACCCCCGCTGTCCCACTGGGTGCCTCACCTTCACTGTCTGGCTCACCCATGTCCGGCTCGCTCCACTGCTCCCACGTCCTGTCACCCGCTGCGGCCTCGTCCTGGCGGGAAGTGGGCTCTTCTTCGTTGGCCTGGGATGCCTCCTCTTCCTGGTGGCCTTCGCCATCGGTCCACAGGTTGCGTGGCACCGCCTTGAACCAAGACGCATTTCGTGTCACCTGGCAGCGCCCTCTCGTTACCGTCACCATGGTCCCTTGCTTGCCACTGACAGTCCATGGGAGCTCTTCGTATCTGGTGTCCAGTTTTGACTTTGTCGGATTTCGCAACATGACCACCTGATCGCCCACCTGGTGGTCGGACGGTCTCGCCCTTCTCCTGGCACTCATGTGTGCGTTGGCACTCGTTCTCCTTCTCTCCGTACGCTCCTTATCGACTTCGTCGGGGTCCGGCTGGGGTGATGTGGAATTGAGGATTTTATTATGGTGCCATACATGAGGTCAGATGGCGGGACGCCCGTCGTGCTGTGAGGGGTGACCCGGTAGCTCCGCAGAAAACGGTACAGGTCAATTTTCCACGAAGCTGGCGTTCGCCTTGGATACTCTTAGTACTTTATTCAGGGTCCTCATGAAACGTTCTACATCGCCGTTCGCCTGGGGCCATCTCGGCATGATGTGATGGTACTTGATGTTTAGTTCGTGCAAGTGCTTTTTGAATTCCTCCCCTTGGAAAGGGGCACCATTGTTGCTCTTGATGGTGGTGGGTAAACCATGTGTCGCAAACATCTTCTCCATGGCAGGGATGACCGCCCCCGCTGCTGTGGATTCCACTATTTCGACCTCGGGGTATCGGGAGTGGTCATCAATGGCTACCAGGACGTAGAGGCCTTCCCGTAGTGTGCAGAAATCGATGCTGATGGCATCCCAACGGCTACGACCACGTTCTGCTGACTGAATGGGTTCTGGTTCAGGCGGAGCCCCGGTTTTCTGGCAGGGTAGGCATGTGCTTACCAGATTTTCAACCTTCTCGTCGATCTGTGGGAACCACACCCGGTGCCTGATCCGAGCTTTTGTCCGTGCCATCCCTTGATGTCCTTCGTGGGCCAGTGCCACTATTCTATCTTGTATGCTCGGAGGGATTACAATCCGATTCCCCCTGAGCAGCAGTCCGCTCTCCGTGATCGACAGGTCTTGTCTTACGGTGAACATCCCGGAGAGAAAAACCTTCGCTTCCACTGTCCTGTTATGGGTGTTCTTCATGAAGGTCTTCCAGTCGCCTGAGATGATGGCGTCCTTCACTAGGTGACAACAGAGGTCTTTGTGGGTCTCAGACTCAATGTCCTCCATGCTGACCGCTTTTGGCCTCATGGCTCGCACCACGTGGCATATGTGCTCCTCAGCCTCTTCGGCCACTTGGACTTCTTGTGAGGTTGCTGCTCGAGGGTGCATTGAGAGGAAGTCCGCCGGGGTTCCACTTCCCGGCTGGTAGGCCAGTTCAAAATTGTACTGCTGGAGGTGCAGCAACCATTTTGTTATCCTTGCCGGGGGGTGTGACGACGTGCCCATGAAGATGGGTAGAAGGGGTTTGTGATCTGTGACCGCCGTAAATCTCTGTCCATAGAGGTATAGGTGAAAGTGACGACACCCCCATAGTACGGCAATGGCCTCCTTCTCGATATGGGAGTACCATTGTTCTGTCATGGTGAGAGCTCTTGATGCATATGCGATGGGCCTCTTCTCCCCCTCTTTGGTGACCTGCATGAGGATGGCCTCTAACCTTACGGGGCTCGCATCCACAAACAATTCCGTCGGGAGCTCGGTGTTATAGTATGCCATTTTTGTGTCAACAGACAGGGGGCCTCATTACGACCCAGGCGGTAAGTTACCGCCTGGGCCGTGACTTTACCACCCTGGCGTAAACTATGTTTACGCCATGGTGGTTGGCGGACTTACCGCCCCATTCCGACCTTGGCGGGGCGGTAAGTCCCCAATCCCCATTTACCCTTCCCCATTCCCATTTTTGCCCCATAGGGCATAATGGGAGTGGGGAAGGCGTTAATTACGCCACCGTAAATTACGGTGGCGTAATTAACTCCATGGTCCCTTAGCGCCATGGATTTTAACACCTGCTAAAAGCAGGTGTTAAATCCGCCATGGCGCTAAGGGACCTCGTACTCAGGCGGTAAGGGTCGGCGCTGTTTACGCTGCCGTAAACCCCTTACCGCCTGGGTCGTAATGAGGCCAGGGACTCCTTAATGTTTTCGAAAGCTTCCTGGCACTCCTGCCCCCATTCCTATTTGGCGTTTAGCTTGGCCAGCTCGCGTAGGGGCTCCGAGAGAGTGGCCAGATTCCGGATGAACCTGCCGCAGTAGGTGGCCATGCCCAGGAAACTGCGCACTTCCGTGGGTGTCATTGGCTGGCTTGTGGCTTGAATGTCTGCAACCTTCTGGGGGTCAGGGGAAATGCCTGTGCTGCTGTATTTGTCCCCAAAGAACGTGAGATTCGTCAGATTTGAGAAACTCGCACTTTTCCTTATGTATGGTTAATCCAGCGCCTTCTAACCTGCCCAGTAGCGTTTGGAGCCTCTTGAGATGTTCTTCCTTGTCATGAGCGTGGATCAGGATATCGTCGCTCACGTTGAGTAGACCAGGTATGTCTTGGAAGACCTCTTTAATTGTCTGTTGGAAGACTTCGGCCGCCGATGATATCCCGAAGCTCAGGCGTTTGTACCTCCGCAACCCCAGATGTGTTGAGAAGGTTGTTATGTAGCGAGAGTCTCTGTGAAGCTTTAACTGGTGGTATCCTGCTTTCAGATCAACTTTGTAGAACACTCGCGACCCTGTGAGGTCAGCCACGATTTCGTCGAGCGTCGGTGTGATGTGGCGCTCCCGCTTGATGGCAGTGTTCGGAAGATGCATATCTATGCAAATCCGGACTTTGCCGGGCTGTTTGGGTTTTCTTGTTACTACCATCGGGGAGACCCATGGTGTGGGCCCAGTCACCTCCTCTATTATTCCGGCTTCCTCCAGTGCTTTAAGTTCTTTCTCCACTTGTTCTCGCATGTGGAACAGTGTTCTCCTGTGTCTTACTGCCTCCGGCTGTACCGACTCGTCAATGTGGAGTCCGATAGTCTTGCCTTTCAGACACCCTATCCCCTTTTGCAGGTTGGGATAGTGCTTCAAAATGTTTTCGACTTCTTGCACTTCATCCACTTGGCCGATGAACTTGACTAACCCCAGATCTTCAGCTGCGTCCCCACTCAAGAGGCATACAATCCCCGCCCTCACGACGTAGATTTTCGACCGCAGTCTGTTTTCGCCGTGGACGAGAGTGGTGCGGAATCTGCCGACGACCAGTAGGGGCTTCCGGCTGCCATACGCAAACAGCATTGTGTCCGTTTCCTTCAGATCTGGTTGGGGTTGTAGCGTTTGGAACATGTTCGTGGGCATGACATTTACGGAGGCTCCCTTGTCGATGGTCATCCATACTTGCTGATTTTGAATGGTGACCAAACATTTGCGCCTTCGGAGATGCTTTCTCTGTGTTGTCTGCCCTTGACCCAACGCAGACACTAGGTAGACCTTCCTCCATTTTCTCCATTGTTCCTTGCCGGCTTCCTGTTGTATGCCTGAGATATCATCCCCTTCTTCCTCGGTCGAAGAATTTGCCGTTTCGACTCGCCTTGCGCTGGCCTTCTTCTTCTTCTTGGTTCCGCTCTTTTCTTGAGTGTTCTGTGGGGGCTGTGCCGGGGTGCCCACTGACCGGCATACCTTTGCATAGTGGTCCTTTCTGCCACATGCCCCGCATGTTGTACCTTGCGTGGGGCAATTACACCGTCCATGTCGCGGTCCACCACACCATCCACACTCTGTGGGACCCGGGACGCGTGGCTGCCACCTGTTTTGTGCATAGCTGCCACCAGCCTCATCCCTCGTGAATTGTCTGTTGGTGACATGGGACACCATGGCTGTAGCGAGGGCGGGCTATAGTTTTTGTAGTGTTGCCCCCATGTTGGCAGCCCTGGTGTGTGCCAGTTCTCTTTGTCGACCCAACTCGAGAATCCATGTAAGGGAGATGCCTTTCTCACCAAGCACCATCCGTCTCAGTTTTTCTGAATGGATGCCATTGATGAGTTGCCTCCGGATTTCTTTTTCGACGTTGGTAAATTCACAAGACATAGCTAACTTCCTCAGCCTTGTGTGGTAGGCGTCCAACATTTCTTCTTATGCCTCAATGGTGGTGCAGAATATGAAGGTCTCATAGTCTGGGTTTAATTGTGGAAGGAAGTGCGCCGTCAGGGCATCTTTCGCTTGTTGGTATGCGTCCTGGCCATCATCAATGGTTAAAGAGTTAAATATGCATAGTACCTCGTCCCCCACGTTTAGCAGCAAGTGCAACCTCATTTTCCTGGCAGTCGTTATAGCCTTGCATTCCATCGCCTTTTCGAATTTCTGGATCCATAGCTGCCACCTGGGGCCAACTGATGATGGGTCGGTGAATGGGTCAAAAGGCTGGATCATACCCGGGGAGCTCCCTTGTGGGCGAGCCTGTGGTGATGACATCGATAGGTTTGCCGCCATTCTCGACGGTGTTCCAGGTCTGGGGGTGGATGTTCCGGTAGCCATGCTGGGGTTCACTTGCCTCACCCTGGAGCAGGTCCCTGGGTGATCCCTTGACCGTCCAGATGGGTAGCAGTTGCCAGGTACGGCACTCACCACGTGCACACATGCTGAATTAGTAGCTGTGTATCAGCATTGGGCCTTCCCCGACGTTTTCCTGGCATTTCTGGCTCATAGGAGGCAGATGGAGAGTTCTGGCGCCTCCACGTTCTGATGGTCCGCCCTTTGTAGGATGGGTCAGGTTGGTGCAGGTGGGGGTTGTTTCCCCCTGGCGTCGTCTTTTTTTTTTTTGGGTGGGGGTTCACATGTGTATCCCCCCCACCCGGTGTCCAAAAATTGAGATTCGATGGCCGTAGGCCATCAGCAGCCTGTCGAGCACCGAGCGCATGTGTCTCGAGTAGTTCACCTCATCGCCATTGTTAGATCCGGCCTCCGCGGCTCTGCGCGCGGGGAGACCGGATTAGTGGAAACTCAAGGCAACGCGGCATCTGTGTCGCAGCTCCAGCAGGAGCGGATAAATCACGCAGCACACAGTGTTAGGTTGGCCCGGAACTGCCTCCCGTACTCAGGGGCGGGGCTTTTATTAGGGCACCCTGCTTCACCGCGTAGCGGGACGCAGGGCGGATGTAACATTATGCAGTTTGGATTTAATTGAAAATGAGGCTGTTGTAGACTCAATGCTCATTCAATAATGAGACCCGCGCACGAAGATTGTAACATTATGAATGTGTCACTCTATTACGTTGCAAATCAGTACATGAGCATTATAACGTGCAGGCAGCCCAGCTAAATGATAATAGCAACATGATGGCAGCTAATGTATTGTGCAATGTTCCCCAATATGAACTGGAGATTCCCATGAAATTGTACCCGATCACAAGAGCCATCAATTGTTGGGCTCAATAGACCTCACGCCTACACTCACGGATCAAGTCATAACAAATAAAGTGGGGGGACTCTTTAACATACGCAGTGGGGTGTGACATCACCTGAAAGCATATCAAGGTGACCTATGCGAATGTCATTCAATTGGCTCCATAACCATACAAATTGCACAGGATGAGTGGCATTTGCCTTTCATACAATCAAAAGCCAACAAAAATGAAGAGAGGATGATTTCTTCTAATTGTGTTTGAAAATGTTAAAAGGTGTGCATGTTTTAAACTTCAAGAATCAATACCAATATTTTCCTGAAACATGCAGTCCCGAAATTTGTCATTTCAACTTTTGTTGTATTGTATTTTGCATCAGGTTATAAGGTTCAGCGGTGAAGTGCCTGCCCTGCAAACCTGGCGACTGCAGCTTCAATCCACCGTTTGGCATACATGCAAAGAAGAGAGTCAAATGTTCTCATTTTACACACAACCTCTAAAATACCATGGGGGACACCGTCCACACCCGTGTACCCTCGACTTGAGCCCTGCCTACCATAGTCTCTAAAGCCCTGTCACTATGGGAAATGCAGAAGGAATCCGTGTGCCCGCAGAGGACGTAGGGAAATAAAGTAGTAACAAAATAAAGCTCACTAAGCCTGTAGAAAAGTGGCGCCGTAAGCGCTGATTAAAGGCTTGAATAAAGAGTCTTTAAAACAAATACCTTCAATATAAATCGAGTAATATCAACAGTACACGAACATTGTGAAGTCAAAAAATGTATTCTATGACCTAGCATCAAGGCTTCCTATTTTGCATCTTCATTGATTTATTACATCAATACAGCAGTAACACTTTAACAAGAAATAAACTACAGAACCCACAATCCTCCTCTCTAACAGTCAGTCTGCCCAATCCAGAATATGTCAGAGATAGAACAGTCCCAGTATAATCCTAGTCCTTCCTCATTTTTTACTACTTCACTTGTCAGCAGAGGGTGAAGGGGCAGCACTGTCTTTGCTGTCTGGTTCCGTGAGAATGGGTCCACCCGACGGAAACACACTAAACTCTTCTGGCCCTTTCACCATTGTAACTAATGAAAATGAGGGCACTGACACTCCTTACATGGCAAATGGAGCACTGCTCCCTAACCATCCTTTGAGTGCTTGGAGGGGGCCTTCTCTTGTTCCTGCTGATACATTGGAGGGTGTAGGTGTGTGTCCGCTTTCCTCAATGGCAGCATCCTGAGTTGCGACACAGGCCTGAGGGTACAATATTGTTACATCACCATACTTTTTTGTCAGTTTTTTTGCAAAACGTTTTCATCAGAAGACACTCATCGAAAAATATGGTGGGGTGGCTAAAGGGATATAAGGGGGCGGGGCGTGTGGGAAATATGGACTAGACATAGGGAAGAGGGGTTTGGGGAGTTGTACAAATACAAACATTTGATTTGTTTTTTCGGCCAGAAATATTCAGCAAAAAACTCAGTGATAAAAAAACCAGGAGATCAAAGAACATAGAACCAGCAGGAGATCAGGCTTTAAACTGGGAGATCTCATTGCCCTTAGGTTGAAGAAGAGGCCCCAACTGCTGTCCATCCAGAACAATCTGAGAGGAGCATTGACTATACAACAGTTCCACCCAGCCAGTTTCAGCATCTTTTGTAATTTACTTTGACATGCCGATGGTGAGACTGGGGTAAGTGGTAGGGTTTCAATCATGCTCATTTCCCATTGAGAGTTTTGTATGTGAAGAAAACAAAATCTCTTCACTTCTAGGCAACTCTGAGAAAACACCGAAAAAAGATCTAAACCTCCTGTTGAGGAGAGGGCAGGGTTTCTGAGAACGATTTGTGTTAGGTCCCCGCCAGGGGAGTCACAGGCACGCAGGCCGCACGGCCAATAATACGCGGGAGCCAGGTATATGTATAACCTTCTTTATTTCAATACAGGCAGTAACTGCCGTAACCTTCCCTCGCCCCTTCCCTTGACGTCACGTCCTGGACGTCTCATCCCAGGCCACACAACGGTGTGGACCAACTGACATCTTCCCCCTTTTTGACATGCAAGACTATTGTCTTCTTTCTCACCCCATTTCCTCTATGAGGCGAAGTGGCTTCATGCGGCTCCTCTGAGGACGTCTCGCCTTGATTGGGGTCATCCTTTCCGTTGCAGGTGTCGAGGTGTTTGCTTCACTTCCCGACTCCTCCCCATCTCCGTGGTAGGGTTCTTCACAAGATCTTTCTTCTTCACTGGCTAAGTCCATTTCCCAATTCTCTCCGTGGTGCGGCTTAACACGGTTGAAGTGCGAGCTGTTCCTGGTCACTGACGAGCAGTCACTCCTCTGGGCCATGACCATGGTGCCTTTCTTGTGTGTAATGATGAGAGGGGTGGGTGCGAAGGTGGCTTCTTCCGTCTATTTGTTGGTTGTCTGAGCCATACTTCGTCAGTTAGTTGCATGAGATTCTCGCGAGCCTGCCTCTTCCTGTCGGTGACTGCCTTTGTTCTTGCCTTGCTCGCTTTGTCATTTGCTCTTGCCTCTTGTTCCAGAGTTGTCAGTTCTTGTGGTCTTGGATCCTCTGGTAGCCTCGTTGTGATTGGCCTCCAGAATAGCAGGTGCGCAGGGCATACTCCCGTCGTGCTATTCGTGCTATGGGGTGTGCGTCTGTATTCCCTGAGCAGTTGGATGAGAGCTTGGTCGAATGGCTTGTTTTGCACATGTGCAATTTGCAATGTCCTCTTGACGCTGGCCATGAATCTTTCGACCATGCCATTTGCCTGGGGCCAGCGAGGGGTTATTCGTCGATGTTGAAACCCCATGTACTTTGCAAACTTTTGGAAGTCGTGGCTTATGAAGGGGGGACCGTTGTCCGACTTTATGACCTCGGGGATGCCATACGCTGATAGCATTCGGTCGAGTGCTGGGATGACGCTTGATGTTGCACTACTTTCCACAATCTGCGGGTCCGGGTATCGCGAATGTTCATCCATGAGTACGACCACGTGTGTGCCATCGCTCAGCGGTCCGAATAAGTCTACTGCGAGCTCCTCCCACACTTTGTTCACTAGCGGTGACGTTTGTAATGGATTTGTGTGTGACGATGGTTTCTACCAGGTGGTCAAGTTGAGGGAACCACACCTTTTGGCAGAGAAGGCGTTTCCTGGCCGCTATGCCTCAGTGTCCTTCGTGGGCTAGGTGTATTATCCTTTCCCGGAGGGTTCTTGGCGCGACGACTTTGCAGCCTTTCAACAGTACATTGTTTTCTACCACTGTTAGTTCCTCTCGGACTTGGTCGAGCCATTTGACATCTTCCTGTGTTGTTTCTGCTTCTGCCCTTGCTTGTTGTCTCATGATAGTCTGCTTGTTTGCCTGCAGGCAGTGCCTTGCGATACGGAGTTCTGGGTCTGATTCTGACTGCACTGACAGCTCCGCCCATCCAACCGACAGCGGTTGTGGGTGATGTATGATGTAGTTTATGTATGCGTCTGCAATGGATGGTTGAGACGCGGTTGAGGCCGTTGGATGACGTGACAGGTAATCCACAGGATTTTCTTCTTTCCCAGGTCGGTGCTTAATTGTGAATTTGTAGTCCTGTAGTCCTGTAGCCTGTAACCCCATCTGGCTATTCTCAGCGGCATCCCGGCTTTGGGATTGCCATAGATGGTGAGTAGTGCCTGGTGGTCGGTGACTATTGTAAATTCCTTGCCAAACAGAAATAGTTGGAAGTACTCGCAGGCCCATACTACCGCCAGGCTTTCTTTTTCCGCTTGCGAGTAAGCCTGTTCTGTGGTCGTCAGGCTCCTGCTGGCATATGCCACTATGTGGGTGTTGCGTGGCTCTTCAGGGTCCTTTTGGGTAAGTATGGCGCCGAGTCCTACTGGGCTGGCGTCCACAATTATTTCAGTGTCTCGGTTGGCGGCAAAGTAGGCCATGTCTTCTGCCTGCGATATGGCGCCTCGGACCGCTTCAAATGCCTCTTGGCACTCCTTTGACCATATGAATGGTGTGTCTTTGCATGTGAGCAGGCATAGTGGGATGCTCACGGTTGCATAGTCTTTCAGTTATCTGGAGCAGTAGCTAGCCAGACCCAGAAATGATCGCAGGTCTGTCGTGTTCGCGGCAGGGGGGGGGGCTGAGTTGAGAGCCTTGACTTTTTCCGGATCTGGTCTCATTCCTTTGTCCGAGAAAATGTGACCAAAGAATCTCAGTGATCCCTTCGAGAATTCACATTTTGCTTTGTTTAGCGTTAGTCCTGCTTCCTCCAGTGCCTGACACACTCTGTGTAATGCCACGTCATGTTCCTCCTGCGTCTTGCCGTACACTAGAACATCGTCTGAATAGTTCAGGCAGTTTGGGACATGTCTAATCACTTTGTGAATCTCTTCTTGAAAAATTTTGGCGGCAGCAGAGGAGATGCCAAAACGAAGTCTTTTGTATTGAAAAAAGCCAAGGTGGGTTACAAACGTGGTGATATATCGAGATTCAGGTGCAATGTGTGGTAGCCTTTTGTCAAATCTAGTTTTGAGAAGATTCTTGCTCCGTGAAGGAGGTGGATCATGTCCGTGATCTTGGGTGCTTGGTGCCGCTCTCGCTCAATGGCGATGTTGGCTCTGCGTTTGTCGATGCACAGGCGTATGGACCCATTCAGTGATTTCTTGGGGACAGGGACGATGGGCGATACCCAGGGTGTGAGTCCCGATACGGATTCTATTACGTTAATTTTGATTAGTTTGTTAAGTTCTTCTTCTACCTGCCTTTGGATATTAAACGGGATTCCTCGGTAATGCTGGGCCGCGGGCTTGATGAGTGGATTTATATGAAGGTGTACCTTCCTGTTCTTTAGCTTCCCCAGGCCGGCGAATAGTTTCGGGAATGATTGTTCAATCGCGTCTGGTTTGGCGAAATATTTATGAGCCATCAGCTGGTATAAGATATGGACCAAGCCCATGTCCACCGCTGTTCTGAAGCTTAGAATGCACCCGCTGTTAACTTCGGTTTTTAGAATGTGCAACAGGATTTTTGCTGTGTGTTCCTTATGAGTGCACCAGGCTGTGATCGTGCCCTTTTACGGCAGGGGCGTCGTGGAGCCGTAGGGGTAGATGTCGACCGCAGCTTTCTTGATCTTTGGCTGCGGTGCGAGTGATTCATACGCTTGTTCGCTGATGATATTGACCGTGGCTCTGGTGTCTATCAGAAATTTTAGCGGGGTGTTGTTCACGTGAAGTGTCAGTACGGGGCTTTGTTGGGTAGCCGCGGTATTGTCATTTATGGCCCACATGTAGCCCTTCTTCCTTTGATCTTCCTCTGACGATGGGGTGTCGCTGCTTGTGGGGGACCGTGCCTCGATGTATCTTATAAAGTGCCTTCTGTGTGACCGTCTCGTGTCCTCGGACGACCGTCTGTCTTCGCGAGTGTAGCGGCTCTTTCCGATCGCTGTCTTCTCTCCTCATGGGTTTCCGGTCGCTCTCCCCTCTGGACCTGGGTGGGTTCTGGCGAATGTATCTGCGCCTGTCCTGAGTACAGGGTTTGCTTGACGTGTGTATTGCCGTATTCTTGCACATGGCCCTGTAATGATCCATGCCTCCGCATGCAGCGCATTGCTGTCCTATGGCCGGGCATTCCCCCACATGGGGGTATTCATACCCACATTTGTAGGAAGTGGCCTCGGGGCGTTTTCCTCCTTGAGTGGGGTTCGAGTACAGTTTGTTGACTGCTTCTGGGTTTTCCCTGTGTTGTTGTAGGAACACTTTCCCTAGATGGTCCAGTTGTGAGTCAACTGCGGCTTCCATGCGGGCCAGTGCCAGGATTTCTTCCAAGGATCTCTGTTTTTATAAGAGTTGCTTGCGGAACAGTTGTGATAAATATCTTCTTCATTGGAGTATTTGTGGAATTCACAGTGTTTCAATTTAATGCGCAGACGCATCACAAAATTGTCTATGGACTCTCCCTATTCTTGTCTGGTCGTATGGAAAATGTGGCATTCATAATCGACATTCGTGTGAGGCGGAAAATACTCAGATAATTTGGCATGCAGTTCTCCATATGTGACGGTGTCTACATTAAGTAACTCACCAGCAATGTCTCTCACTGCCGGTCCCACTGCCATAAATAGCATGTTCTTTAGTCTCGTATCATCTGTTAGACCAATGGCACCGGTGTAGAACTTGAAGTCCCGAAGCCATATGGTCCAACTGGGTCCTAAATTTGAGGTGTCTCGTACTTCAAAGGGGTTTGGCATGTGCATGACTTGAGAGGCGCCCCCATCATTTTGTGTGTGCTGGTTGTTGTCTTGTGTGGCCTCATTTTCTCCTGATGGTGTTGCTGTTGCTGCTCCTGCCCCTCCTGAAGATGAAGCTGTGGTGCTCGCTGAATCCGACATTTTGTTCGGTGTTCTGGCACCCTGTATTCGGGTGTTGGGTGGGTGCTGCCTCTGGTGGCGTGCTCTGGTGGGTTTCCCTCTTTCTGGGAGGGTGATTTGTGGGTTGAATTCCTTGTGGCAAATGCTTGGTCTTGTGTTCAGCCCGTGCCGGTTCTCTGCTTGTTGAGCCGCACGTGGGGCGAGTTTTCCAGCGCCTTATGCATGGCAGCTTCTGTGTGCCAGGCGGGGTGCGTGATGCCTCCACTTTTCCGTGCTCGCTCGTCCTGCAGCTTACTCCTTGCTGCGCGTGCTTCATGGTGTTCTGATTCGCCCCGGTAACATGAGCGCTTCACTCCGCGCTGGGGAGCAGGCGCAAGTCTCTTGAGCCCCTCCCACTGGCCGCGTGCATCCCTGTGCCTTTCCGCAGTGCCTCCGAAGCTGAGGCGGTGCGCGGCTTGCCTGCTATGACCGTGTCTGAGGCGCGCCGACACGCTAAACTGCTCGGCTGCAGGCCTCCACACGGTGCTGGTGGGTTGCTTGTCCTCTCGTCGCCATTGTTAAGTCCCCGCCAGGGGAGTCACAGGCGCACAGGCCGCACGGCCAATAATACACGGGAGCCAGGTATATGTATAACCTTCTTTATTTCAATACAGGCAGTAACTGCCGTAACCTTCCCTCGCCCCTCCCCTTCCCTTGACGTCAGGTCCTGGACATCTCGTCCCAGGGCCGCAACGGCGGCCCGCCCACACAACAATGTGGACCAACTGACAATTTGGATGCTAGGTTGACAACTTTTAGGAAGAGGATTCCAGATGGAGTCCTTCAAAGTGGGATACCAATTTCCTTCCTGGAGTCTGGCCAGCTTCTTTGGTAGGTCTTTCTTCCTCCTGACAGGCTGCTGCATCCATCAAGTGAGATCCCACGAAACCTCTGTGACAATATAAAGCCCATGTAACTGGGCTAAAAGTATATGATCTATTTTGGGTGACAGTAGTATAACCTGGTCTCTCACCTGAAACCAGAGGAGCTGCTACTTGGATATTCTGTGGCCGGTAGTATAGCTCAAGCACAACATGCTTTGGGAACAGGATAATGCTGTGCATCATTGGTTTGATACCCGAGACTGGTCTATTAAGCTTTCCACTACCCAAAACCGCCAGTTTGATCAATTGAGTACCACATTGTAGGTAAAAATTACAGCAAAAAGTAGCATTTGTTACCAACTGGATTGTCACTGATAGCAGAGCTATATAAAAACGAGAATAACATGATTATGCTGCACCAGTCTCTGGACCAATTCATTCTCTCCTATGTCTTTTGTATGAATTGTGCAGTGTTTGTACCTATATGACCCTCTTCCCTTAACATGTCCACCACATCCCGGGGTTTCCTGCAATATATCAACCCAAAGGGGGTGGTCCTGGTAGACGACACCACTGGGGTATTTTTAAGAAATGCCCAAGGTAGTATTTCCTCCCAATTATTGTCATCCTCAGCTACCTACCAACAGCTCAGAAAAGCCTCAGGATATCTAATGGAAGTGGAGGCTTTTTAGGGTCCCATAATTTAAATGTAAAACCTAGAAATATCTTTACAGATTAGGGGTTTGTAGGTGGGAAGTCAGGTTGATGACATCACTGGTGTCCACGCACTGATGCATTGAGTAACATAGAACAACAACAATAACAACATACAATTATAACATGAACTTTTCACCATTTCACAAAACATATTTTATTTACTATATATATATATATATATATATAAATATATATATATATATATATTCAGTGAGCAAAATGTTGTTAAAGGGGCATTATGGTTAGAAGTAAAACCGAAAACCCCCAGAAATTCGCAAGTTATGGTAAGCTAAGCAACCATAACTCGTGCCACCACCGTGCACTGCTAAGACTAACACCCAGGACATCAAAGATGACATCACAAATATCATTGATGACATCACTGATGACATCACACATGCATTGACTTTTCATACAAGGGGTTGTGAATGTAATGTTGGCAAAAAAGTAATACTTAGAAATATTATTTTCCCAAGTGTTCGGGCATGTACTTTTAAGCATACATTGACCGATTGTACAAACATTTCCTATGCACCTTACCATACTTTTACTCTTTTTTACACATACAAAATCAGGCAGCAGGGCCATCTTGTGATAATCTTATCCGTTCCCGCATCGCCCAAGGTGAACTGCCCTGGCGGCACCAATGCATATGCCCTGCCCCTGAGTCTAACATCACCAAACCTAGTGATATGCTCCACCTATTTCCAAAACATTACTATACAGCATAGTAAACGCACCTAATCATCACCTACGTGATAACATTACTTGACGCAGAACCCGGAATATCAACACACATCATCTCACATCACAGCACGTCCCAATTTTGAATTTAAAACATACTTTTAAAGGAAATACCATATTGTACAATTTGTAAAGTACTTTTATTTCATAATAAACGCTCTGAGAACATCCAGAGACTTACATATGCAAGCAAATAGGTAATTGTTTTCTTTGTTCTCGATCCACAAATGTTTATCGTGAGTCACGCGATATTCCTGTGAAGACTTTGCATGAACTTCCGCTAGGCCACCACAAAACATATGAAGTTGCTCCGTATCGCTGGTATGGCGTACGGGCATGTGGGCCTGTGTCGATCATCCCAAAAGAGTGTCACTGGCATCCAACCACTGATGTATATCTGTAGCTGACTGTTAAAAAAAACCATCAGTAGGTATCGGGAATCTATGACAATCGCAGAAACTCATGATGTAGCGGTTTAAAAAAAGATAACAAAAATGTGTCTCAGTAACCAATCTTATTACAGTTTATCATTTTAACCATCAATTTGGGCCCCTGTTACAACTATTGATAAACACGGACGTCAAACAATAATAACTCAAACAAAAGAACGTGCAAATTACTCTTCAGTTTGCTGTACACGTTACTGCTACGGAGTATGGTGAGCTCAAAATGGGATGCTAACGCTGATGCTGCCATCAGAGAGCTAAATAAAACCAAAAATAACAGATACAGGGAATTTTAATTAAATATTAGCATTCAATTATGCGTTGGTGAACCTGGGGGAACCCACGACTGCACTACACCCATTTCAATGCTGCACTTCCCATATCCCCCCACAAAAAAAACTACACACACAAGTTCTAATTGCGTGTCATTGCAATATACCACACACAACACACAATACAATTTACCCCACCAATATTGTCATCAAATTATAATTTAACTAGTTTGTGTACAAAATCGTCCAAAGTAAATCTTACATAATATTCTGCATTTCCATTGTATCGGCATAAAACAAGCATATTTGAAAGTCTTACATCCCTCCCTTTATGCATTCCGTTCGCAATCCTCCCTTTCTTTCAAGGTCAAACAATTGAACCTTATACTGTGTACCATACGTGGGTCTGCCCAGCTAGAAAACAAAAATTCTATGGCACTGACCTTCATTCAGAATGGGAGCAGATAGCACTTGACAGCACAGAGGCATTACAAATATTTTTGAAAAACATATGAATTGTTTGCTACCATTCACCAATGCGGGTGACCCACAGTCACACCACACCACCTGTCAGCTCAGCACATCTCCTGTTCACACAGCAACTCAAAACCAACATCATACTAAAGTGAAACAGCCAGTGGTGCATTGATTATATCCACGGACAACCACTACGACCGCGAACATGGCAAACACATCAGGGGCACCTGCCACCTAAACAAATACAGTATTTGACCCATCTCCTACTCCCCAAACCTCCCCAACCACTTCTACACACCAACACACTCCTCACAATTGTATTTTGCCTCTGTTCGCTGCCACGCTGTCAGTACACCTTAAAAAAACCAGCAACATTAGCTCCCTCTAAATTAGTGAAAGGCATTCGTGGCAAAGTAGTATTTTTACGATTAGATCTGAAAGAAAATGTACACAATCATACACCACAATCCAAAATATTTACTTCCAAAGGTATCTTATAACGCAGTCCTATTTCAAACTGTACAATCTTAACTGCATAGCCTACCCAAAACTTCACATACAAACTCTACAAATGAAACAGTACACAAATGTTTGCGTTCTAGATATTTGATGGGTGTTTGATTCTATGGGTGTGTTATGCTGCGGTGGTTGTGTCCAGGGCGTAGATTCTTGAGTGCATGGCCTATGGCCTTTGGCCACGCACCCGAGACTCTACACCCTGGCCACAACCATCGCAGCATAACACACCTGTGATACCAAACATTTTGACTGTGGTATGTGGGCTGCTTATAGAGGACATAGTAAACCTTGATTTACTGATAATCACCAAGCTTCAGGACCTCTACTCACGCTTGCCATACTGCCTGATTATAACATATTTAGATCAGACAGAACCCACACTACAGGAGGTGGTGTTTCTATCATAGCATGGAACCGCCTACAACTTAGACCCAGCCCCATCGAAGATATCTCAGGCTATGAACTCTTGCTAGTTAAACTCGCCATGAATGACCGAACCACTATTAACTTCATAGTGATATACAGAACACCTAGCTCCAACAGCCATCCTGAAATAGACATACCATTACTGCTTACACCTCTTATTAAACCCAATAGTAAATGTATTATCCTTGGAGACTTCAACCTAGGATTCAATGATGACAAAGACCATATAGCTGCTTCTCTACAACTAGCTCTCAAAGATATGAACTTCACCCAACTGGTGAATGGACCCACACATATCAAGGGTAGAACCCTGGATTGGATATTGTCACTTAATACAAAGCTAATTATCGACTTGATCACTCCCCTTAATTGGACCGACCACCACTGCATAGAATTCACCATTATGAGCGAGGAACTCCTTCCTCCTAAAACCATCACTGTGGATACCATTGAAGCCAGAAATACTTGCAAACTCACAGTGGAAAATTTCGCCCCAATCCTTAGCAAAACTCTTGAATCTAACCTAGTCACCAGCAATGACCCCAGCATCATTGCAGACTATTACCACAAGTGCCTTACCCTCACCATAGATGAAGTTGCACCTCTGTCAACTAAAAGGCGCCGAACTGACAAAAAGAACCACTTCTGGTTTGATGAAGAACTAGCCTCCCTAAAAAAAACTAAACGTTCCCTTGAACACGCCCACACTAAACATCCTACTCCCGAGACCGCTAAAGCGTTGCAAAAGAAATCAGAGTGGGCCATATACTTCTTTTGCAACGTTTGCTCAGGATTTGTCCAGGGGGAGAGAAGTTATAAGCCGCCCAAAAAGTGCTCCTCCTATGGGATTAGCAACTTAACCATAACTACACAGCCAAATATATATATATATATATATATATATATATATATATATATATATATATATATATATATATATGTCTTAGTTTCCATCTGATTTTTCATCCTTCCTTTTCATTCTTCAGATGGTTCCTCTGCTCGACTTTCATTTGGCTCATCAGTCAGTTATAGCGTGTCTGGGATGACAGCTTTTCAACTGAATGATGTGGACCCATTTTTCTTCCATCTGTTCTCCTTTTGAGATGCAGATCGTGTACAAGAACAGGTGATATTTTATCTACAATTTCAAAGGCACCACGCCAGGATAGGAGGAATTTCCGCTCCTTGGCGGCCTGGTTCCTTTGAAAATTTTACAGGTAAACCTTGTTACCTACTTCATACTCTTTCTTGGTGGTCGTCTTTGATCATAGTAGGTGTTCATTCCTTCAGCCGACTTTTCTAAATTGAGCCAAGGATAAGCAAAAGCATGCTGGAGGTGCTTCTTTAAATTTTCAATGTACTCATGAGTAGTGGACACATTTATCAGTGTATGCTCCTGAGTCCTATAGAGCAGATGCTGCGGTAACACAATGTTTTGTCCAGTCATGACCTCAAATGAAGACATCTTTGGTGCAGAAGAGGGTGTAGAGCTAGGCAGGACAAGCAGAAATCATATGTCCAAACTGGGTCCATAGTCTGTCACAAACTTCTTTAAGATACTCACAATTATGTTGTTGTATCTCACCGCCCTCCCCCTGCTTGAGGCTGGGTGGTAGGCAATGTGGAGTTTTCTTTTTACCCCTAGAATCTCTCACATCTTCACCATCACTTCACTGCTAAAATGGCTCCCTCCGTCTGACTCAATCCTTTGTGGGAGGCCGAAACAAGAGAAGATATGGTTGATCATTAGTGCAGCAGCTGTCTTGGACTTGCAATTCGGGGCTCGAAGATATTCTACCCACTTTGTGAACAAGCATGTTACAGTCAACATGTACTTATTTCCTCTACAGGAGCGAATAACAGGCTCAATGAAATTGACTTGCAAATCTGACCAAGGCAGTGTCATTCCCCTTGTTTTAGGGGAGCTCTGTGTGTGAGTGAACTGGGTTGAAATTGAGCACACACAAGACACCCCTTTAGGTAAATGTCAAGGTCCTGGCCCATATGTGGCCAGTAGGCAACCTTGTGCAAGATTTCCAATGTCATCTGAAATACCTTAAGACTGGCAGTGGCCGTGTCATGAATGTGGTTCAACATCAGGCTTCATAATGATGTAGGTACCACCCATTGGTCACAGACAGATAGGGGTCTCCTTACCGACAAACCGTCCTGGATCCTGGAACACTTCATAAACACCCGGAGATCCTCTTTACAAGTATAATCTGACTCTCTTAGAAGAAAGTTTAAGGGGTCTTCAATGTGTCGATAACATTTCCCAATGATTGGGTCCTCTTTCTGTGCAGTGATGAAATCTGCATCTGGGGTATCTTTGCTCCACTGGGCTGTTGAGAGTTTGCTGTTAGCCTGGGTTTGTGACCTGGTAACAGCTGCCATCTGGATTTCACCCAGCAGGGATTCTGTTCCTTTGAAATTCCCCAGCAGAGCTCCAGTTTTAGCCAGCTGGTCAGCCAGATCATTCCCAATCTTATCTGGCACCTCTATCTTGAAATTACCTCTTATCTTCTTCCAATAGATGGTCATCTCATTGGAGGTCACGAGATTGTCGATTGACTGGATCAGTTTGACATGCTTTAAGGGTTTGTTGTTGGCACAAAACATGCCTCGATTCTTAAGGTTAATCCGGTGCTCCACAAACTAATTTCTCAGCGATTATGACCAGTTCATTGAGTTGGTGGTGCACTGCAGTGAGGGTGGCTTGAAAAACAGCCATCAACTCTGCAACTTGACTACTTCTGGGTCCTATTTTATAAGCAGCAGAGGGTTCCAGGGTATCATTCACCCAGGCATTCCCAATGCCAGCCACCAGTTCTTTTTGCCCGTTGTTATCAACATGGTAGGAGCACCCATAAACTGTGGGTATCCCAAGACATGTGCCTTCTTCATAGACCTTGTGTGGAAAAGTTAAGTATGCGTCCATGTTGTTGTTGCTCATTAGACAATCGTCCTTGAGACAGTTCTCTTGAGCACAATCATGCAAGTCTGTTGATCCTTGTGCTAGAAGACTCTTCTTGTTTTGGCCTTATCTGACATCCACAGGAAAGCCTGGCATGGACAGAATGCAGGAAGGAAGTGTTCCCCCGCAGTTGAGCTCTTGATCAAAACATCATCTACATAGGCCCGGTTTCCCATTTTGCCCAAATCGGGCATGGCCTTATGTAGGAAGACGTGGAACTAATTGCCAGAATTTATGTATCCAAAGCGGGTTCGAGTCCACATGTACTCCTGTCCCCTGAAAATGAAGACAAGCTTGTACTGGTCTTCCCTACTCACGGGTACTGTCCAGTAACCGTTGGTCAGGTCAATGACGTGTACACCTTTGACCCTTGGATCGGGGCCAGCCCCTGATCGATGTAGGGAAGGGGCCATCTTGATGTATGGACCCGTTTGTTCAACTCCCTAAGGTCTGCACATAGTCTCCATTGGCCATTTGGTTTGAGGATCCCCAGTACCCGGTTGTTGAAGGTACTGTGGATCAGACAAATTATCCCACAGGATTCTAATTAATAATCTCTGTGAGTGACTCCATATATGCGAAAGTTAACCAGTATTGTTTCACAAATACTAGAGCTATTTCAGGGTCCGTGGAAATGGTGGTTGAATGAATCAATGTGTGTCCACAGTCGTATGAGTCCAATGAAAATATATCTTGGGATTCCAGGAAAACCGGTTTTAGCTTTTGTCTTTGCTCCTCAGTCTCACAGGCATCAGCAAGATTGATCCTTTCCTTGACCATCTGCTTGAAATCTGGAAGACCTTGGGCTTGGAAATTTCAGAAGTATCCTTCATTTGGGTGGAGAGATCTCTTTTGATGGTGTTGTCATGGACAGGGGATTGGATGTAGTGGTCCTTGACTCTGAACACTACCTCCTCCCTCCTAATGTCACAAGTCACCTCTTCTACACTGTAGGGGCAGGAAGAGTACACCGGAAATTCCACCATGCCTAGTAAAAATCTTTTCTGGAGGAATACTGTTGCTGATGTCGAAACAGTCATTTGGGATTGGTCCCATGATTTCATTATCTAAATCAATAGAATAATGTTGGGCAACAACCACCATTCCAATAAAGGTGTCTGCGCCCAAAGTGATACTTCGAGGGTCACTGTTATACCCCAATATTTAAATGGTGTTGTGTTCTAGGTATACTAGAGGTGTCGGATTTAAATACAAATCTTGTTATTGGAGATGGGAATTTAGATTTATATAGGTGTCCTGATCTTTGAGGTTCTGTCCTCGCTTAATTTTGAGGGGAAGAGTAAATTGTCACACCTGTCCTGGGATGGTAACCTCTTCTCACAGATGAACTTCAGTCGCATAAGGCAGCCATTGAGCTGACCGGAATGCTTTTTCAAGGTTGTCAAAGCCCATGGGGCTAGCCACAGTCGGGACCAGGCTTTATGATTAATTAGTACCAAATTGATTGCGAATCGGTTGAGAATGTCACTTCCCAGATAAAAGGCAGAAAGGGCATCTCTCACAACTCAACAATTATGGTCTATGCTTTTGTTGCCAATGGACATTTTTAGCATACACCTGCTAGGCAGGAGATTCTTGGAATTTGGGGCTTCCAGACCTAGTTCCCATTGGTCAATCAATTTAAATGTTGGACTGGTCCGATCTTTTGGGAGTTTCCTGAATAATTCTTCGCTGATGAAGCTCTTTCCATTATTCAGGCATACTCTGGTGAGCACCGGATCCTCCCCTTCATTTAACTGAATGGGGGAAAACAATTGCTCACACTTTTTCTTTAATGTTCATCACACTTTGAGCAGGTTCTTCCCTGTCTGGTTTCACAGGACTCAAGGTTTCTTCTGATTTTGGACTGGTGTAAAATTTTAGGATGTTCCCTTCCAGTGTGGATTGCCACTTAAAACTGGGAGGAAGGTTGATTTTCAAGAATGTAGAAGGGTTCCCATCACCGGTTTGTTCTCCTACAGAGACGACAGGATGTCTGGGACTTGGTTATTCTTGAAATGGAACTCTACATTCTCAGATCAATTACGTGACAGGTACCCTTCAGGCTTGCGTAATTGGTACTCATTTTTAATTTTATGGGGCGGTTAGTCTGAGTCCAGAGGACCTTGTTTACACAGTTGATCAGAGGTGATAACCTCCTCAGGAGATTGTTCCTGAGTAAACAAGGTGTGCCCTCTAGTCACAACTATTACCAGATGTTTCCGCCGGTGCCGTCCAAATTTTATGCCCAGATCCACAGTCCATTCGATGGAAATGTAATTTCCTATCTACATTTTGGAGTTTTCTGGGAAGTGGTGTGAGTTGAATTTGGTGGCCCTCTCCCCATCTTGAGTTTAGTTGGTCAAAGGCCCTTTTGACAGGAGGGTGGCTTAGGATCCAGTATCCACCAGAGCTGATAATTCACAGTGACCCTGTACCTTGATCGGTGCATAAAATATGCCTTCTTTCTCCTCCAAGGTGCAAAGAAAGTGTGAGTTATTTGACAGCCCGGTGGTCATTTTCTAAATATTGAACTCCGACACTGTGTGATCTTGGGCAATTTTCTGTATCGGAGTTCGGTGATCTGTAAAAATAAATGTTGCAACTAGCAATGGGAGTTGTTGGGGAATCCTCATTTTCCCCGGCTCCTTGGCTGTCCACTTTTACCTGGTGAAAGTTCTTAGAACCTTTTTGGAGAAAAGACACCAGCTCCTTTTACATTCTGTCTGACTCACATGTTTGGGGTTGAATAGTTTCTGGTTCTGAGTCTGTCTCCATACTTACCCTGCCTCACTCAGGGTCTCTTGGGACCCATTTTTCTTTGGGAGGGATTTGCTTACCTGAATCCTCGAGGATTCTTCTCTTTCAAAGGGGATAATCCAGAGTTCCTCCACAAAGTGGGTTCTTCTTTGGCCTCTCCTACTTATCCTTTGCTCTTTGGGTTCTAATATTTTGGGGGTAGAAGAGACTCTTTCAGGCTGAGAGGTTTTTAGAGGTTCGGTTTGGGTGAGAGAAGAAGCTTCCTCTAGGGTGTGGCACCTCCCCTCCACCCGGGCCCCCTCCTCTGGAACCTGTGGTTTGTCAGAGGGTTTCTCACATCATTTCTCCCCTGGGGCATCAGATCTGGGTGTTGGAGGATTATGGGAAGCAGGATTAGGTTGAGAGTTGGAATGAGCTCTCAGCAAGCGCCCCATATCTTTGGCCAATTGCTGGACCTGTTGCTCCAGTTGCAAGGCCTTGTCTGGGAGGTAGGGAGGTCTCAAGTCATACCTCTGCTGCTCCCACAAAGGGTATGAGCTTAGAGCCCTTTGTGTAACGTGCATGCAATGGATGGGATGCAGAGTAACTCCGACACCAAATAATCGAACAAACTCAGGATGATAGCAAAGGTTTCTGTTTTATTAAAATTATCTAAAACAGGGAGTTACAACGGACATTGACGGACGTTCGCTCGAGCTCTCAGCGCATCTTACAAATAATCACATTTATGCACTAAAAAATCATTATAAGTGACATTTTACTACGTGGCAAATAAGAAAAAACTATGAGGGGTTGTGATAGGTTCAAGGGGAACATCTAAGTATACTTTCTTTAAGGGGTGGGATAGTGATTGGATATCCACTGTCAGGTGGACAACTCATGCCTACCTCTAAAGCAAGTTAATTTCAACACTATTAAGTACACAGTATATCATTGGCTCTCACACTATTAGGCCCTTCATTATATGGACCTCTACAATTGGTTGGCACGCTCATGCCATGTCTGGAAAATTCAGTTCACTTAGCAGCATGTAAGCTCAAACCTAGGTGCCAGGAGGTGGGCTTGACTGTACCTCCCCACCCAATTAGCCCAACATCTCTCATCATCCATGCCTTCTGCCATGAAGATTGTCTTTGAACTTGGCCTTGCAGAGTATTCTTGTCTTTGGGAATATAATGTAGTGCAAAATGCTCTATCGTCGTTCTAGAACTCCTTGCCCAACTCGATTTCCATCCCTAGCTCACGTGACAGGAGACCACAATTTGGTCCATTTTGCAGCATTTAAATGTCTTAAACGATTAAACCTTGGCACGCTTAGTGTTCTTTCTTTGCACCTTATCAAGGGATGATTCAGAATCTCACATTCACTGCCTTCAAGAAAAGATAATCCGCCCTACCTGCTTTGACTTTGACACCAGGCCAGACAGCCCTTCCACGATCTTCCCCGATCTTAGCTATTTCTTGCTGCGACACAGCTCTCGGCTTTTCCTCTCCATGGATCCGAGCTTACTAAATTTATGACACATATGTCCACCTTTTATACAATGTCGGCTTCTCCGACAGTCTATTCACTACTTATAACCAGCTTCTAAGATTACTTGATCTACTTGCATTACAGCATCTGTATAGTTATTGTACGGTTTTTTGCAGTGCTTCTCACAAATGCAATCTTCTTTATGCATATTAAAGTTTACTTGATTCTTTACTTTCGTCATCAGTTTCTATAAGGTCCATATGTTTTATTCTTCAGCCAGTATTCTCAGGGCATCACACTCGTCCTTTGTGACGTCACCAGCTTCTCTTTCACTCTTTTTCATAAATTTGATAGGGTTTTCTTAAAGGGTACCTTTTCTCGAATATTCGCCATGGAATTGTCACAACTGCTGGTGTCAAGCATGACACAATCTCGGGCTTCCAACATACAGGTGGTAAGGGGGTGGGATTTCCTGCAGAGGCATGTAACTGCTCCTCTACAGGTAACTATCCCTTCTCCCGGAGTAGCACGGGTACTGGAAATTCCCCCCATAATTTTCCACCCTGAATATCCCTTCTCAAGGATCAAGGTTCAAGGATCTATTTTCCTAGAACCCGGAAGATAGGAGGATTGTTTTGGAAATTCAGATTAGGGGGATATCTGGGGAAAAAGTTCAGATTGGAAGGTAGAGTGAAACATAAGTTTGTATTGTATATATACCCCAGGATTGGTTTAGTACCTTTGTACCTAGGACTTATATAGGTGGCAGGGTCAGAGGGATCAGTGTTCTGGGCACTTGCCTGACTACCATTCGATTGGGCTGTGTTGGAGGGTCCCTTCTACTTTCCATTTTTTTGGCAGGAGTGTTACTTTTGGGCCCCTCCCTGTCTCCAGATCCAATGGATGGGTCATTTTTACCTCTGCCTCCTTTGCAGCAGCAGGGATGTTAGAGGCTTTGGGGTGGCTTGGCTGAATTTCTACTCTCAGCAGGCTTTTGGACCTCATAAATCCTGGTGGGCTGTTCAATCACCCAATCGAGGGTCCTATGCTCGTTAAAGTCACGCACCAACTGAGTCATTATGTGTTTGTGGAGAACATAGAAATATGTAGTTATGAACTCCCTGCTATTGGTGTTCACCCGCCGGGAAGTCTGAGCAAATGCCTGCTTTAACTCCTGCACAAACTCCCTAGGCGCCTGATCTTCCCCACACTGCAAGTTATATGCAGCCTTATAGGGTGGGTTCCTATGGGGGGGACATTCTTTTTCAATATGGCCACCTTATAAGTGGACCATTTATGATGATCCTGGTCCCCCAGTCCTACAAAGAGTACTCAGGTGAGAACATCTATTTAGCAAATGCTATACAATTCACATCATTCCTGATCTGGAATGATGCCATCATCTGTTCATAAAGTTCCAGGTGTTCCCATACCGAATACTTGGCATTCTTGTGGTATGGGGTCAGGAAGCTCTTTATGGCCTTGATTTATCTTATTGGGTCTTTCACAAACTCCTTGCTCTGATTCGCTGTCTTTTACTTCCTCTGTACCTGAGTCCATTCACCTTCTGACTCGGTGCTGCTACTCGTACTCCCTTCCCTGTCTTCTAGGCGCTCCCAATCTCTATGAGACTGAGAATATCTCCCAGAACCACGGGGTCTGGACTCCTCTCGCCTGGACCAAAGTGAACCCTCAGGGTCACTCTCCCTGGATTTCCTTTCAGGCCCAGGATAGAACCCAGTTTCTTTGTCCCTCCTACCAGGGAGTCTGGGGAATTCCCTTCCTAGGCTGAGGGTCTGGCTTTTCTCCTTCAGCAACGCAGGCAAGGTGGTCTCTTTGTAGTCGCGTTTTCAGCCAATCTAGCTCCCTGACTTTCTCATCATAATGGTTTTCATGGTCTGTAGTACTTGCAGTATTATTCCTTAATTCCCAGGACACACTGGCCCGGCCACTTTCCTTTCTGTGTGGTAGATATGAATTCCCATCAATATCAGACAGGAACTGGCCTTCTTGATCAGTTGGTCTAGGCCTGGGTAAGTCTAACTGCCTCATGTCACCCTATTCTTGATAGGTGGTATGCATAAGGTTGGTTCCCATTTGTGCATGAGAGGTTGTAAATCACTGGCATGAGGCATCACCTTCAACAGTGGGCCTTGTCCCATATCCTAGTTGGTCAGGGTGCCTCTGGGACCGTTTATCATTTTCGATTTCCTTGGCGAGGTTCTCACATCTGTGTCTCGCTTTATTTATTAGCTGTTTGGAGTCAGAGAGCTGGCTTTTTTATTCTGACACTCAGGCCTGATTAGTGTTAAGCACCCTGCTCTGAGCTACCAAACGACCCTTTGTTTTGTGCACCTAATGGTGAAGTGATCCATTCTCCCTCTGGGAGCCTTGTATGCTGTGTGCACATTCAAGGTGTTTTTCCTTCAGGAGACAAATCTCTTTCTCTTGCTCATCCCTACAATTCGCTGCCTCTGATAGTTCAGCTTCTACTTTCCTCACTCGCTCTACAAGCTCATTCCTTTCTTCTCTACTTCTCGTCAGTTCCTGAGAACCTGACTGGCCCTTTTCCACCTCCATTTCCAGCTGATTTATCCTCTGTGATAGTACGCTGTTATCCTGATTCAAGAGGTCTTTTTCCTGAATCAACTGTGTCCTCTGTTGTTTCAGAGTATCTACCTGCTAATGTATCTGATCAAAGTCATTTTGGGAATCAGCCCCTTCAATAATTAATTGACTATTTTCAGTTTTCAATTGTTTTATTTCTGATTGGAATGCAATTATGTTCAACAAAAAAGACTCTATTATGAGCATCCTGGTCATTTAGCTTGTGTTGCATTGCGCTCTAATTTTCTACACACTCTTTATGTGCATTTTTCAGTGTAAACAACTGTGTTTCACATGTGCATTCTCCTGCTGCAGGGTTTTCAACTCAGCTTTCAGTTGTTGAACAAGATCCTGGGCCTGTGACAGCTCTCCGGCCTGATTCGTCCTACTAATCTCACTATTTTGCCAATGCCCGTTCCTCACAGCTCTTCTACTAACAACAAGGGAAAATATAACTGAGCAGTTAGCTGAGCCATTTGTATCTGTTCATCATGAGCAGTTGTGGTAATATAAAATGCCTCTAGTGCTTTGTGCAATATTCACCTGCAAACCAATTATCATTGCTTACTGAGGTAACCTCCCACACAATTCTGGTTTGCCAATGTCTTGCATCGTCCTCAACCCATTCTCCTTTAAGAAATACTTCACCAATTTGTACAGTAGTCATTTTCACAATTGGCTTTTTGCACCTTAATAAAACTTTCTTTACGCAGGGCTTAAATCACCCTGTTCCTGTTTGATTTCCTCACACAAATAAATTCTTACACAATCTTAATTTTTCACCTATACACCTCCCTGGAACTCAAGAGTCATGTCCTCGCGGAAATTTAACAAAACAAAGATGACTTTCTCTCCACCATAATGCAATTGCATCAAAAAGAATCGTCTGTTATATTATCCTTGACATGGGTCAGAAATAGGCAGCTAAATCCTGGCCATGAGCCCCCATTTTGCAACAGTTTATTGAGAAGCCACCTTGAACACAGGGTTTTGCTTCCTTCCCCACTTCAGGTGTGATGCAATAAACTGTTTACGGATTCTTTTCTTTAGCCTTACTTCAGACACATATCATGCCCCTGTGTCCCTCCCCCTGAGCTAACAATGTGCCGAGAACCAGGCTGGTGTACGGGAAATATATTGGTATTTATTTCAATCAAAAGTAATAGAAATTGGCACGAAAATGTCAAACACCACTTTATCCATGGCACAACACAATCAACTTCTCTCAGCATAAATACATCACAAAAGTGAGTTGAAAAGAACACAATCACAATTATTCGGTTTCTGCAAATTTCACTTCACAAAATAATTACATGGATCAATAGTGAATGTGATTATCATGTAGTGTTGTGCGATTTTGATTTTCCTGCAGGCTTAAAGGCTAGCAGTAGGATTTCAACATTGGTACAAATACATATGGCAATTATGATTTTGCCCCCACTTTTGATTTATCGGTTTATTTTTCAGACACCTCCTCCCTTTTTTGGTCTGTGTTGGGGAAGCCGGACAGAAAAATGTTAATGATTTGAAAAATTTGAATTTCTGACCACCTTCCACTGAAAGGCCTGTGTTGGGGAAGCTGGATAAAAAGGATGGACTGTTTTAAGAACAAAGACACCCCTCTTCCCTAAAGAAGTCAGGGTTAGCAGGACAACAAGGATTACCCAATTAACATATAGGCTATAGTTTTCAGTACAAAATGGGAAGTGAGCTTTGATATTTTCGGGTTTTAACAAAATTCACCATGTAGTGTTCTGCCAAATGGGGAATTAATTAAATTAAATTGTTAGTTAAATAGGCTAAGGATCTACACAGTTTTGCCCCCCCCCCTGCCCACTATAAAGGCAAAGGATTCAAGGCAAGCAGACTCCCCCACCTTTGGTCTCCCAGTGCTCAGTTCTACTTACACAGAAAGCCTCTGTTTAAAGTTCAGGAAAGCGAGCTGCATCTCAGGACACTATGGAAAGATAGGGCAGGGGTCTCGTCACTACACTCTCAAAGAAGGCCTCCCGCTCTCCACCATCGGATCCAGTCAGCTTTGAGGTCATCCTAGAAAAATAGACAGCTCCACCCAGATGCACTCTCAGCAATCTTTTTTGGTGTTTCCTTACAGCTGTCCATTGGTAAGGTTCAGAAGCCTTTCTGATGGCCTGTCTTTTGTTTGTCTGTACCTGGCTGTGTGTGTGTCCCTCTTATACAGGAGTGATGACACCGCGCCTTTTACAATCTTGAGGTAGTATCCTGCAATAATTCCAGGAACTAGGATTGGACAGTTACCTTGCTTTCTCCTCCCACACGCAGCCTCCAAGTCAGGATTGGTTTAGGGGTCTGACGCAACATATTGCAATTACCACTTGTAATCGCCATTCGTACTCCTTTCAAATTTTTGGCAAAAACTAGTTATGTATCAAAACTTCATAATTTTACTGTCAACTGCCATAATATACATATTTTCTGATTCGGCTAATCATGGGGTATTAGATAAACTGACCACCAAGCCCATACCATGTAACACCCCCATTTGGTACCTTTCTGACTTTTCCATAATAAGCATAACAGTTATGAATATATAAGTTACTCCCCATATCCCTTATTTTATTTTCCACCCACTCATCAACTCTCATATTTGGAACATGTTCAGATCAGCCAGAAACACTTTTTATATAGCCATTACAGTTTCCTGAATCGCAGGTGGATGAATCTCCAAAATCACCTGGCAATTACATAAAAAAATGGTACATAGATGAAATTAATATGATTTATGGTGCTGAGAAAAGGGCCTAAATGATAATAGTTCTTTAAAATGAATTGTGAATCTTCATGTGGGACAAATGGGAACTCTCCTGCCCTTCGGTCATTTGTTTTCACTGGGTCAGCCGTTTTTGTTTATCTCAGTCTCTTTGTGTTGGAGGCTTGCTCTTTGAAGTTGCTGTCTCCATTTTCACACATATTAGTCATGCTCCAGCCAAAGGAAACTTCCCCTGCAGTCAATGCCTTCAGAGCCAGCAGGTTTGCAGAACACTGAATTTCGACACCTTTAGCAGGACACTTTATTGCCGTTGGTAATTAGATAGGAGGTGTGACATCCAGGGAGTGGGAGATTTCCTTGTGAAGTTTCCCACAGCCAGCAAAAGGGTTTGTATTGGGCTGACATTTTTTCATGAACACAAAGTGGCTTTTCAAATGTCACTGGAGTTTTGTATGTGAAACCTAATATACATTTCTTTTTGTCAACCCGCATATCATGTCTTTTCACTGACATTTTTCTGTTAGCAGTGATACATTTTTACATTTAACCTCCTTTTATTTGCACACACCTGTGCACGCCGTTATGGTCACTGTTTATAAATCCTGTTTTCCATGTGACAGGAATCTTAGATTCCTCCTTATTTTGTAAATTAAAATGCTGCTTATCCTTTGGTAATGACAGGTAGGCCCCTTTTCCACATGGCTCTTCAATTTTACTTGAAAAGAAAACAAAGGTCAAGCTGTTTTTGTTTCAGTGTTTAAAACCTTGCTGTGAAAGGGACTTCTATTTGGGGCATTTGAATGCACCCCACAGGCGATAGGAGGCATCGGCTGTGCACTGCAAGGAAAGAAAGCCAAGCTGCTTAACACACTAGGGGTGGAATGGCAATGCAAATGTGCTGGCCCCAAGGAGGAGCCTCCGCCAGAAGAAGCATGTGACAACAATGCATATTCAAAAGCGATCAGAACATGGGCACACCTTCTGAGAAACATGGCCAGTGAGCTTCAGACTCATTATAGAGATAATGGGCCTCATTATGACATCAGCAGTAGCCGGGCCTGTAATACAGGCATGGCTGCCGCCGCTGTCATTTTTTTTCTGGCACCCGGGAATGGGCAATTACCGGGTCATTACGGCACTGCCGGACCCGGTAAGTGCCCATTTGTGGGCGCCGGATAAAAGATGCTCCCCATTCCCATCCGGCCCCATAGGGCTGAATGGGAATGGAGAGGTTGGATGCACCGGCACCGTTGTAAACGGTGCCCGGTGCATCCGACATGCTGTGCTCGCAGGTGCCTTTCTGCCCACCAGGTCCGACTTGGCTGTCAGAAAGGCATCCACGAGCACAACTTGTAATTTGCCGGTCCGGAAACTACGGTACCAGCAAGTTTCCCGGTACTGTACTTCCCGGGCCAGCAAACTTATAGAGGCCCAATGTGTTTTTGCCACTGGTTAGGGTCCCTTGTGTTTCTCTCTTCAGCCCTAATCCTATCTTTGTCAGCTGTTTCTGGGTTCTGAAGTTCTCCCCTTCACCCAGTACGTGCCACCAACCCATTTATGGTGGCACCTTCTCCTCCCACCTCTCTCGAATATTCCAACCCTTAATTCTGTCCACTTTCACTCTCAAAAAATGTCCTCAGCAATAATGTAGCCCTTATTTTCTGGCCCTGACCAGGGGGTGCCTACATTTTCCCAGGCCAGTGGCAGTCCCCAGGGGAAACACACAACCCTGACCTTCCAGACCAGCTAGGAAGGAAGGTGCGCTTTGCACCTGTAAATATAATCAATGTTAACCAGGACAGTTCTTACCCGACTCCAAAGGAACAAAGACACGAAGGAGGATTTTCTTTGGGATCCCAAGGGGGACCCCTCTTCATTTATAAAAAGACAAAACCTCATCATTATACATTCCTACCACTAATCACTTTATAGTTTCTGCTGACATGAGCTCTTTCTAAAGGGATCTGCCGATCAACTGCACTGAAGAGCTTGCCCCCTTCATTACCGCCCTGATCAACAACTCATTCTCCTCCAGCAATGTACCAGGAAATCTTAAAGAAGCATGGGGACTCCCACTTCTCAAAAAACCTACACTGGATCCCCCTGTCGTCACCAACTACTGCCCCCATAACAACGGTACCCTGCCTCCTGAAAATACTTGAAAGTACTTGAAAGAGTGGCCTATGTGCACTCACAAACTCCTTGGCCTCTGCCAATCCACCAATCAAGCTTCCACCCTGGTCATGGAATGAAAACCGCCCTCTTGGACTTCAAAATCCAAATGGATGAGATTAAAGACAAGTGTAATTTGGCCATACTCCTCCTACCTGACCTCTCAGCAGCCTTTGACCTGGTAAATCACAAAATACTCTGCCAACGACTTGCCCTAACTGCCCACTTCTCGGCCAATGCCATAACATTGATCAAATCCTTCTTATCCAGCCACACTATGAGAGTATTCTCAACAACTGCGGCAGCCCTCCAGCCCCAGTAACATGTGGAGTGCCCAAGGTTTCTGCCACCAACACTGTACAACGTATTCACCAAGCCACTCTTCGACCTCCTAGACAAACTGGGGGTCACGTACACTAACTACGCAGATGACACCCAAACACTCATACCCATCACTGGCAACTATGACACCAACTCCAACGTACAGAGCGAAATATACCTAACCATCAAGCATGGATGGCGCAACACGAGTTATCCCTTAATGATGAGAAAACTGAACTACTCTTCATTGGCAGTCAATCTCGGCTAAATAACCTTTCTGACTCCTATAAATCCTTTACCATTGACGGTAACATTATCACTGTAGCAAAAGAGGTAAAAACCTTAGGAGTTTATCTTGACTCCTCGCTGTTCCTTCCAAGGCAAGTTAACGCAATTGCAATGTGAAGTAACGCGGGTCGCAGGAGAAGCAGGTAAGTTCAATAAGGTTTATTGTCCAAGCCAGTGCTAACTTCCGTAGTAAACACAGGGATGGTAGGGTCCACAAGACATGTTACACAGGAGGAACATCGGGATTGCCCCACACCGAAACAGCCACTCTCACTCTCTGATCTGCCAACCGTCACCCCTAGAACACTCAGCACGCCACATTCCACATAGGCCAACATCACAGCCCTGGTGACATCACAGCCTACCAGCTAGATTACTACACTTCTCCCTCCCTAGAGAGCCACAAAAGGCAGAGGAACATCGTCACACACTAGGGGAACACCACTGCAAACAAACCAAAGGCACAGAGGAACACCACCGCCAACAAACCAAAAGCAAGACACCACATAGTGAAAGTGGAAGGATCACTGACCAGCACTAACCCACACTTCCCTAAGAACGAAATACTAAAGCACCTAACTTCTAATACACAGCGGCCGCCCATGATCAGAAGCTCTGCACCAAGAAACACAAGGTACCTTCGCCGGCCAACCAGACCTGTGCAAATTACCAAACAGGTCACCCCCAAACACACTAACATGAACCCATAGCCTAAAACCATCTCGGCAGAAACTTCGAGGACTAAAAATAATAATAAACAGCACTTCCACCAGTCCCAAGCTGCCCCTCAGGACATAAGCCTGCCACGCCTATCACTACCTAATGCCCAGAGACAAAATTCTAATCACTAACATACCTGACCAACATAGCACTAACTCCTTATGCTCTGGGCTGCCCCCCAGAACCTCAGCACTGCCACCGCTGAGCACAACCCAGCTCTACCAAGAGCAACACCAAATGCCCAACACCTGCCGAGAACCCTTAATTTGATGGAATGAAGACATAATACTGCCCCCAACTCTACCCTATCCCGCATAAAAATAGTTGACATTACTTACAAACCTCAACCTATATTTAGCAAATTGCACCCCATACACAGTCACTAACCCATCATCAGACAGGTTTTGATCAAATTGACACAGTGGTAACACCACGACACAGTGGTAACACCATTCTTTAACCACTATGCACCTAAACAGACATACAAGTCCAACAGAACTCCCAACTCCTGCACCCAATTGTGTACGCTTACCCTATGCACCCTCAAGAGAAACAACATCAATAACTCGGTGAACGCAACAACCAGCCCTTGCTTTAGACAACGCCAACCAAAGGCAACCACATTAGTGTTCAATCCACAACAACCATACATGCCCCTTGCCCTAACGCACAAGACTGCACCACAGCCCTAGTAACTACATACTAGTTCAATCAACAACGACAGTACATGCCCTTGCAGTAAACGCACAAAACTGCACCAAAGCCATGGTAACTACAGACACAAACCGGCATCTGAACTAACAAGCACGTACACAGCACAGCAGCAAAAGATACTCGACAGTTCCCTTGTCTAGTTACTACAGACCTGCCTGGCATCTGTACTGGCAACACACAGGCTGCAACACACAGAATCTACACAGCTGCCCAAGTCAATATAGACCCACCCGGCATCTGCGTTAATTAATTAAACTTACACCATATAACAACCGCACTTAATGGTGAAGACTACGGACAACCCCGTGCCCACGCTGGCCTGTTAACGCCGAGGCCAAGTAAAAATGAAGAAATACACACTCTACACACACTCCACTCACCGCACTGAAAATGGAGAAATACACACTCTCCACTCTCCGCGCCGTACATATCCACCGAACATCGACATCACTATGTAAGAACCTTTCACTTTGGTGACGAATGGTGGAAAATGTCAATGTCCAATAAAATGGTAGAGAACATCTTCATAACACATAACACCCCGTACGGCGTTAGTCCGCCAGTTCTTTAAAAATGTTCCCAAATGGAAATCCAAAAAAAAATGCCAACGTCCTCCAGTTTGGAAAACATGAATGCATAAATATTGTCACCCCCAAGAATACAACCTCACGCATAACGCCCCTCCCTCATGTCCGAAGAAAGGAAAACACAATATCAATTACCCAGGACACCTATACCCACAGAGGCCACGACAGAGACACGAGACAGAAAAAGGACAATGGCCTTAAACAACATCAGCCCGACTAACCCAGGAACCCCAAAACGGATCTACACCCCTAACGATGGGCCACAACATTAAGACAAACAAAAGGAAACAGGCCCATGACGACTCACCTAATGAATAGAGTGTCTACCCTGGGTCAAACTCTTCTGCCGCATGCGAGTTGCGCTCGGACTCCAAAAGCATCTCCTCACTTCCCACTTTATGCGCAAGAAACTCTGGCAGTTTCCTGTTGTGCTGAAACATCATGATCCTTGCCAAAACTCAGGACGTTCCAGTTGCCGCTTTCCTCTTCAAACGGTCTTCCGTGGGTCTCTGCGCAATATCCTGCCATGCTCCATGTGACTACACTGGCATAGACTGGGCGCCTCTCGAAAACGCACCAACGGCCACGCAAGCGACCAGACTCGGGTACGCTGCTCTGACCTGACATCATCACTCGATGCGCAGGAACATCCAGGGACACAGTGAGAGCACCATTAGCCTCCCCGGCTACAGCCCCATGCTTACTCCGCACGCTGGGGGCCGGACAAGCTCTGGAAACTCTTGTGACCCGAATGGATGTCACATGCTCTCCCGGATGATGCTCCGACTCTAAACCTGGGCACGCCCCCTCCGACAATTTCAGTTCCGCCGGGGACTCTTCGGCAGCACCCTCTGCTTCACCGGTCACACCAACACACCTAATCCACCTAATCTCCTTGTCGGACATGGAACGTGGTCCGGGCACCCCACGTTATCATCCAGCTGACTTCTGGAGGCCTCCTTGGCACCCACCTTCAGGACCTGGACAGCGGCGCCCACACAACTCGCCCATCGTCCTCCGGGACCGCGCTTCACACAGCAGCCAGCCGCCAGCCCTACAGGGACACAAACTGGAACCAGCAGCTTGCCACCGGAAACAAAGGTTCCTCAATTGGAAACAGACCACCAAGGTTCTAGACGCGGACTCCATGGTACAACTTGGCCGCAGTTAAAACATGGCAGCCAGATAGAGTCGAATAAAATGAGGAGGCACCCTCCCACTCTGTTTCTTCAGTCCTTCCTCCCAGCCACACCAGGTTGCAGCTGGGAAACTCCTGGGTGTGGGGCAGAATGGCGGGGGCGGTGTCCTCAACTTGCTGCACCCCCCAGCAGCGCCAGATGACATCATGTGGAAACACCTACCATCCCATCCTTGTCGCCAGTGAAGTAACATGGGTCGCAGGAGAAGCAGGTAAGTTCAATAAGGTTTATTGTCCAAGCCAGTGCTAACTTCTGTAGTACACACAGGGATGGTAGGGTCCACAAGACATGTTACACAGTAGGAACTCCGGGATTGCCCCACACCCAAACAGCCACTCTCACTCTCTGATCTGCCACCCGTCACTCCTAGAACACTCAGCACGCCACATTCCACATAGTCCAACATCACAGCCCTAGTGACATCACAGCCTACCAGCTAGATTACTACACGATGGTAGCGGCTTGCACCGCCAAACTGATCAATGCCAGCAGACCTTTCCTGACCACCGACAACTGCAACACCCTCGCTAGGGCCCTCATTCTGTCGAGGATTGATTATTGCAATTCCTTCTTTGCAGGATCTTACTCCCGGAACATTAACAAACTACAAATTATCCAGAACAATGCTATAAGAGCTGCACTCAACATCCCTAAAAAAGAACACATCTCTAGACAAAATATCCACTGGCTCCCAGTGCGGGAACGCATCAAATTCTCTGACACACAAATGCTTGCCAAACAGCGCCAGATCTAAATAGCTAGACAAATCTCTAAAGCCCAGTCCAACAGACCCACCTGATCTGCATAGTCCTGCCGCCTTGTTATCCCTAGATACAGATGCCAAAAAGCTGGAGGATGCAGTTTGCCTGTGATTGAGGCTAAACAATGGAATTCCCTGCCCCCAGCGCTGAGATCAGATTCCTCCCTTTGGTCCTTCCGCAAAGGCCTCAAAACCTTCTCCCAAGATATCTAGAAGAACCACAACCTTACAGCTTGCTCTCATAACTATATACTAGCAATCTACCTGTACCTGCAAAAAACTGTATCTACTATGTATGAATTTTCATGTATTTTACTACATAACTGCTTTCAAATTCTGTAACCTAATGCAACATGTAACTACTGTAACACAATGCAATATGTAACTACTGTAACCACCACTCTTACGTAACCAGTACCTACATGCCTCTGGGTTAGGTGCGCTTTACAAATGTAAAAATAAATAAATACACTGACCATTCTTAGAGGGGACGTAGGGAGACCCATAGGGTGGAACTGACGGAACTGACCACTGACCTACACCTACCACCCCCAACTGTAGAACAAGATGAAAGGATGACCTCAGTGGGTGGTCCCACACCCAAGGCCACCTCTGGCTGGCCCCTCCTCACTCATCTACTTCACAGAAGGTTACACAAAATCCCTTCTTCCATACTTTGCACTTTACCTATCACTACTGTACTTATCACTATACATAATACCCTAATGAACTCTTAACATTACTATATAATACAGCAGTCTGTCGCTTCATAATGTTAACAGGGGCTGTCCTGTTCTTCTAAGGTGGCCCTGTCCACCACATGGAGCCACCCTAACTCACTGCAAGTTTTCTTCACCATCAAATCAATCCATAGGCTGCCCCGTCGCCTGTGTCGGGGCCCTCCGTATTCACCACTGTAAGGTGTCCCTGCCTGTTCTTATCTTCTTGATGGCTTCATACTTCAGCCAGCATGCTGAAACCCACAATTTCAATCATTATTGCATCATAGTGGCCCAGGATTTCTCTTTACCTGGGCCATGAGGATGGAACTTCTCTTTACCTGGCTGGTCAAGCAGCCTATTGCTTTCCTTCACCTTCATCACTCCGTACACCGAGGGAGGGGCAGACTTCCTCTGTCTCCCTCTTTACCTCTTTGAACGCATGGATGGCCAACTTAAACAAATTTGATTCTACCAAAGAAACGAGCTGGGGGTAGATGTCTTAGGCTGGGGCCTCCCTCTGTAACAGACTCTCTTCCACTCTGAAACTTGAGGAGAACCATCTCCGGTACCGGAAGCACCTCAAGACCTTCCTCTTTGCTTCTGCCTTCGCCCCCTCTGCTGATCTGTTCTCTCTCGGCACTGTGCACCTGGCCTCTTCTCTGTCTTCTGGGCCCAGGTACCTGCGGGCCCAGGTACCTGCTCACCCTGCCACCCTCACACACTGCCTCCTGGCCACCCTTGCACTGGGGTCTGTATCTGTACCCATACAGTCTCCCCACCACCTTTTTCTTCCTGCACTTATCGGACATACCCTGTCTGCTGCCTTAAAGCCAGCACTTGCCACTTGCTGGCTGCACTACCACTGTTTGTTGCCTTATTATTTATTTATTTATTATTATTTATCTATTTCTCCGCTGCTTCGCACTTTCCACTTCTCCCCCCCTTCCGTGCAATTTTCCCATCCCCCTCTCCCATGCACTTGCCCGTTCTCAATGTCACTGGGCCTAGTAAGATCGTTGTTTTGTTCTCCCCTGTTCCCCTCCCTTTCCTCGTCGCGCTCTGAAACACTTATGTACGAGCGCGATAGAAATAAAATATCAATATCAATATCCTGTCTAAAATATGTTTATTCCGTGAAAAGAATTTCATTAGTTAAAATGTATCCCAGATGTTACGATGTTACCAGACCTCCCCCTCTTTTAGTTTACAAAATAAATTGGAAGTGGTTCTGGATAATGTTTACTCCAGAGAGCCGATCACTAACATGTGTATGCTGATAATTACTGTGAGTACTAAACCTATTAGTCATAATAGTTAGATCGTGAGTGATGATGTGTCTGATTCTGATCTTGGTGACAATGTATTGCACTGATAAGGAATCCATTTACCTGTTATCAGCAGAAAGGCCTACTATAGCATAGGAGGGAGCTTCATGTATTGTGGCAATGTAGAGAAATCCTTCTGGTCGGATCAGCAGTGAACTTAAGCAGTTGAAGTCCATTTAAAAGATGAGGTCACCATCCCTTGAAACACCAGACAGAATATGGCACTATTGAAAATCAGGAAAGGACACACCTTGCCAACGGCGGAGGCCTTTGTAAATGTGAACAATATTGCCCGGAAGCAGTAAACTCTCTCAACCCTACATCCCTAGCCAACATATTTCAGGACCCATAAGGATATTCATAGACGACAATGTACCACTCTATTGATTCCCAATATTTTTCAATGGATCAGGTTAATTCACTCATTAGCCACATAGCTGAGGGGTGTTACAGCAACAATGACGTAGTCAGTCTTGGCGTTGTTTATTTTGACAATGGAGGCTAGCTGTGAAGCCCTACAACCTACTTGTAATCCATGGGTGCATCTTCTATATACATCTCTATGTTGCTTCCCGGCTAGGTTTTCACTTCCATGCATACATAAGGGGAAAATAGAGTACTTCTCTTGACTTAAATTAAATCCTGAAATGATAGCATCATTCAAGGGAACTTAAGTGAATTACTTTTAGTGATCTCAATTTGCGAAGTTAGGGAAAACAAGCCCTTTGAGGAAAAAGTGATTTGCACAGGATCACACATATTAGTCAATTGGGGACTTGTGCCTATTTCACTGTCCCCAATTTACACAGTGGACCATATCACTATACCATATGTCCCTTCTTTAATTTTGCACCAACATAATACAATGTTTGCAATGTGTCCTTCATGAGCAATGTTTTTTGTCTTTAATAAAGTGGTCATGTGAAGCACCAAACCACATTCTAAATTAATCTGAAAATATTCTGTTTATGTTATTGAAACATGTTTGGTAAAAACAAGTATGCTTTATTGTGATGGGATGCAGGAAGAACACAATAACCAGTGGTGATCTCTTAATTCAAGTGATATCCCATTGCATATCTACATACTGCATATAAAAAGTTAATTGCCTAAAATGTACTAAAGTATACAGAAGCAACTGCCTTACAGTTTACAATGAAGTGTCACACATAAGACATAAAATATCACACATACATATGCTGAAAAAACAGAGATTTCACACACACATAAACCAAAAATATATAAATAGGAATACAGTTACCCACACATTAATAAGCCTGAAGATGTCACGGTAAGGGCTTTTGTGTAAAATGTTTAATTTCCTTATGGAAATGGACTACACCTACACCCCTCCGTGGATTACTTGTGGCTTCCACTGTTCAAGCAGACTCTAATTTTGAAAGGATGAGTGGGACCAAACACACTTAAAGTGCCTAAGGCAAAGTGAAGTATATCAGGCCATCAGTGTTTTCTTGTTGAGCAGTAACACACTCCTTGACATCTAAGTGTGAGTTCCTGTAGGCCTGGGTTTACAGAGGCAGTGCTAGGGGACCAATGAGATGGCCAGGGATAGCAGCTACTACCCCTAGCTTGCCACACATGAATCTAAGCTAAGTAAACACTGTACTATCTGGGGGGCTTTGAAATATCTAAAGCAGTCCTCTTCTTAAACTTATTAGGAGTTTTGCTGTATCTTCATACAACTGTCCCAATGACTGAAAGCGGATTTTTAAACTGGGACTGGACAACCCCAGAGAGGTTACCCTCTTCACAGACTGTCTCCTGGCTATCCACATTGGGTCGCAGGACAAAATCGTAAACATGATTGGTTGGTTCATGGCCTTTTCAGCATATGGACCTACCAGCTAGGTACATGTCCTCCACCAACATTGTTTGGCACATACCTGGGTGTACTTATGGATTCAGACCTCACCATGGAATCCCAAGTCGGTGCCTAAAGATTTCTACACCTAGAAGGTTCTGAAAAGTATCTTTTCCTTTCTTAGCTCCCCTGACAGGGTACAGGTCACCATGTCTCAGGTGTTGTCAAAGTTTGACTACTCAACCAGTTTACATCTGAGCGTGCCTAAGAACTTCACAAATCAATTGCAAAGGATTCAAAATTCTGTGTCCCCAATTCAACTGAGGTTACACATGGGTGTAATATTGGGGGGCAGAGGGGCAAGGGTGTTTGTCCCCTGCAACCTTTGTGGCACACCATTCTGTCCCATTCATTTGGCAGGGGCCCCTTTCATATAGAGGTCATGTCCCCCCCTACATTTTAGGTGAAGTTACTCCACTGGGCTACATCACCACACGCACATACCACCAGCATTTCGGTCAATGCATTGGCTGCCCATGGAAAAGAGATATAGCTCCAGTCCATCTGTCTGGCTCAGAGCGACTGGGTAGCTTAGAACCTTGGCTTGTACAGCAGAAAAAAACACCTCTTTATATATCTTGTGATCTGGAAGATCCTTCGTTTCTGTTGTCCCCAACACAAAATTAAAGTAAATGTGAGGTTGTGGCATCCCAGTGAATGCCCACACTTTGGAATAGTCTTCTAGTTGCCTTGAGGGGCTGGGAAGAGCACCTTCACTTTGTAAAAGCCCTAAACCCTTACTCTTTCCTGAGTTGCTCTGGTATTCTTTTAGATATATTTTTCACTTAGCGACTGAGCTTTTCAATGCCATCGATGGTAACAGTGAGCTTAACAAAAAACCCTAACATACAAATAATTTATGAACTAAACAGACTGTTAGGATTGACAAACTCTAGTTAAATATTAATTGATTATTACCCAGAAAATACCCAACCCCAATCCATCTTTAAAGATCTGAAGGGAATTTGGAGTGGGGATATGCACAAAACAAGTCAGCAAAGAATTAAAACAGGCAACTCTAAAGCTTCTCTTTTGGCTTACCACATAAAAAACAAAGAATTCTTAATGGAGAGAGGATTTTCTGGCACCTCTTAAACTACGGTCCTGTATCAAAACATGACCAGACAAATAAGATGATTTCTAATGCCACAAAAGCCTTGTCACCAATTGAGGTAAAGTTCAACCACTGTGAAAAGGCACTTGTGACCATAGTATAAACGTTTATGAATTATTAACCACTAGGTTTTCTTTTACTCTTTATTGTTTTATAACAACAACAACAAACAAACAAACATAACAGTCACTCTTGCACTCTTCGTGGATTCCGCCTTCTTTCTTTCTCATCATGGAGCAATTCTACGTCTGTGCTGCCCTGGTCTACCACCGTCAGTTTGCTCTGAGGTCCAAATCTCTTGCGCATCGACCCATTTAGGGGGCACGACGTACATCTGTCTGTTTTCTAGTTATTGTTCCTCCACTCTCCTGGGGTTATCTGTGCTGCTCTCTGCTACTTGTCCAAATAGGTTTTGCATCAGGGAGTTCCATGCCAGTATCTTTTGCCCACTTTCCCTCTCCCCCGTCTGCACCGCTCTTGTCCACACCACTGTTTCCGCCACTGCCCATCACTGGAGATCAGACCACCATGAGTCTATACTTGGGCCTGCACTGGAGTTCCATGCCATTGCTATCCAGCATTTGGCCAAGATGCACACCAAGTCCTTCATTTTGGCCATGTGCATCCTTTGTCTGCCTCCTCTGGGAAAGAGGCCCAATAAGTACGACTCAGGATTCTATGCTTGCAATTGGATTCCACCCCCCGCCACCTTCTCCTTGATTCCCTCCCAGAAAATCCTTATCACTGGACAAGTCCAAAACATATGCAAACAAACAGCCGCCAGACCTTCGAGGGCAGCCTATGCTAACCGCATCACTGTCCCGCACACGCGCAGAGTGCGTGCAGGAGGCACCAGCTTCCCCACTATGGCGGCAACCTTATAGAACAACCTCCCAGCTCAGATGAGATCAATCGACTCACACACAGCCTTCCGCAAAGCCTTAAAAACCCAGCTCTTCGTCTAAAGAGCTCTTCATACTAGGTCTGCACTACTACTGTATCACCATGTATATGATATTATCTGTTTTGCCATCTGCTACCTAGACAAGAGTATGAGTAATCAATTGTAACGATCACTGTGTATCATCTGGAACCAAGCAAATGTATCTAAGTGAATGTATTTAAGCATACCTTCTGGGGCCGCTTATTGTAACCCGCAAGGTAGCCTTCTTAAAATTTCCTTATAGCGCCTCGTTGCCTGTGGGCTGAAGTGCGCTCTACAAATACTAAATAAATAAATAAATAAACATGTCTGCTTCTTCCTCAGAGCAGCGGGGGCCTTTACGAGGTCCTCCCAGTCTCATCATGGTCATCCTTCTGGGCGTAAGGTATGCCCTGTGCGTAAGGTATAACTGCGCTTGCAGGGATGTCATTTAGGGGTCACCAGAGGTCGCAACTGTGACCTCTGTGGTCTCCCTTGCGACCACTAAAAAAAACATTTTTAAAAAAAAATAATAATTTGTAATGCAAGCTCCTGGGCTGTGGCCAGCACCGTGTGGCTCTTTACTTCTGGAGTGGCTGGCTTTCTTGTTCAGGCCCCTTACAAAAAAGAAGAAAGATAAGAACAGGAGTGCCACAAGTCTAACACTTTCAGCACTGACCCTAAATAAGAAAGAATAGGAATACCAAATAATGTGTTTTTCTGGAATTCTATACAATAATTGCTAGACTCATTAAAGGTTTATTTCAGGCACACTTTAGGGGGTGAGTCTCTGATTTAGTCTGTTCTTAAACGCTTCAACTCATCCTTTCATCCTTCTGAGGTTGATAAATGAGTACCAACACAGGTTGGGTGATATTGGATGCATAGTTTTTCTATATAAAGCACTTAAGCGTAAGTGCTATATAATAACACATTATCATTTGGTCATGAACTTCTGCTTGCATTCACAGTAATATGGGCGTATACACACTGACCTTAACGATACATATGGCGATCCATTCTTGTATGAAATGTACATCACATTATAGCGATATCCTAACCATATTGTTCGTAGTGTATAATGCTATATGATGCCACTTCCTGTTTTGTCAACGGGTGAAAGGTTGTGTTCAATCGCTTCCCGCAATATCACTTCGGGGTGGGGTCAAATGACATCACTTCCTGTGATGTCATCAGGGGGTCAAGGGTTGTGTGATGTCACTTCCGCTACCCCTGGCATTTTGGTGAAATGACGTCCCTGTGCGCTTGTCTGAACCTTGTGTTCCTGGACCCTTTTTTTGGATATCTCCACACTCTGGCCCATTCCTGTTCCCCAAAGAGCCTGTGGAGCTCCCCTTCCCAGCATTCTCTCATTTGCAGCACTTGCGCGTTGTTGGATTTTAACAACTGTTCATATAGTCTGGAGGCCGTGTGTCCCCCTTCCAATATGTCGTACCATGCATCCAACCCCCCCACCCATATCGTCTTCCTTCGGCCATTCTGCCCATCCCTTCTTGATTGTTCTTATCATGCTGGTATGTAGAATAAACTGGCCTCCATGTATAGCTAGGTCTTCTACGTAGTTTAGAATTTCCGCCCATTGTCCCTCCTTCCTCAGATCCCCTATCTGTGCTACTCCCTTGGCCTCCCACTAGGATCAGTATATTGTGAGATTTCCTGTGTCTGGGCCTACAAACCATGCGTTGGGGATCTGTATCTAACAGGGATCTTTCATCCCTTGGAGTTTTCATGCTCTGCCCCACAGGATTATTGCAAGATTGACCATGTTTGGTAGAGTCTTGATCAGAGATTTATTGATTCATTGCAGTTCCCTCAAATAGTGTAATGTCAGTGCCGGCTGGAAGAGTATTGTTTCCATTGTTGTCTCTTCCCCCAGCCATTTGACCACAAATTGCAATTGCCCTGCCAGGTAGTATTTTTCAAAGTCCGGCACTCAAATGCCTCCTGCTTCATAGGCTCTTTGCAGAGTCGTCATGGCAAGCAAAATAGGTTTTCCCGCGGGTTCCCCACAAAAAGGAGCATGTCGTCCATGTACAGCGAAATTTGATGCACCACTCTGTCTACGTTTATCCCTGTGTTCCCATACTCGGCTCTAAAGAAAACCGCCAGCGGTTCCAGGGCCAATATATACAGCATCGTTGACAGTGGGCAACCGTGCTTGGTTCCTCTGTTTATCTTTCAGACCTCTGAGATGTGTCGTCCAGTTTTCACTCTAGCTCTGGGACCTTTATATAGCAGCCTAATCCACTGAAGGAACCCTTCCCCTATTCCATAGTGAGCGAGGACACACAACAGCCACTCCCAGTTCACAGAATCGAAGGCCTTAACAGCGTCTAATGACGCTATAGCACATTCACCTCATCTGAGGTTCGTCCGGTCCACCACCTGGTGGAGCCTTTGGAGATTCCATGATGTGTTTCTTCCCGGGATGTAACCCGTCTGGTCCGAATGGATCAGTGTGGATATCACCCATTTTAGGTGGTTAGTAAGCACTGCCGTGAGGATTTTGGAATCTTGATTAATGAGAGAAATCGGCCTGTATGAGGCACACCCAAGCTGTGATTTCCCTGGTTTGAGGATCGGTATAATTACTGATTCCGACATGCTATCTGACAGCTGTCCCTTCTCACACGCCTCTCGATACGTTTCTAGCAATCTCAATGCTAGGGTGCACTTGTACGTCTTGTAGAATTCACCCGGGAGCCCGTCAGGTCCTGGGGATTTGCCTGATGAGAGTTTGGTGATTACGGTCTCTATTTGTTCCACTGTGAGGGAAGCCTCTAATTATTGGGCCTGTTCTGGTAGTTTTGGCAGTCCTATCTCTGCACCTGGCTCCACCTCTGGGTTAGGGGCATACAATCACTCATAAAAACGGGAGAATAGTTTGTTGATGCCCTCCTGATTTCTAACCTCTCTATCCCCGCTTTGTCTTTTATTGCATTAATTGGATCTCTTTTACATTCCTGCTTGGTGAGCCAGGCCAGTAGCCTGCCAGGCTTGTCCCCTCTGCATGCAGCGGTTGTATATACTTCCCATAATCCAATCTTCCCAGTTTCTCCCAGAGATCTACACATCTCAGTCTCAGCGCTATCAATTCTCTAGTTTCCTCCTCAGTGATCCCCGCCTGGCGTTCCACCGATTCTTTCACCCTTTCCAGGTTGCCAAGCTCTGCCAGGACCTCCCCTCTTAGTCCCCTTGTTTTCCCTATTGCTGCCCCCCTCATCACCACTTTGCATCCCAGAGCGTACCATTACTCTCTACACTTCCCACGTTGTGCTCAAAGTAATCTTCTATCACGTCATGCAAATATTCCTCAAACTCGCCCTCCTTCAATGCCTCTGCCCTCAGCCGCCATGTTGGTATCGCAGCCCTTCAAAAGGTGTGTGCCCAGGTTGCTAGCAATGGTGCATGGTTGGATAATGTATGTGCCTTAATGTTTATCCTCGTAAAATCTTTCAAAGATTCAGTGTCCGTGAATAATCTATGCATGTGAATATTCCATGGGGTGCACTATAATGTCTATACCCTCTCTCATCGCTGTGTACCTTTCTCCAGATGTCTTTCAGGTGCAATCGGGTCAGGATCATTTGTAACACCTTTGCTGGCGGTGCTGGCTTCCTGTGTTTGTCATCCGATCTTTCCAGGAGTGGATCCTTAGTGCAATTGAAGTCTTCCCCCCAGATGAACGTTGCTTCTCTGTATTGGGCTAGTTTGGGTGCAAGCTTCCTAAAGAATTCTGTTGCATCGTGATTCGGAGCATATGCATTTATCAGGCATATTTCCTTATTCCCAGCATTCCGTGCACTATCACCAGTCTTCCTTCTGAATCACGTTCTTGCTTTATTAGCTGGAATGGGACCCCTGGGGCAACCCATATCAGCACTCCACTGGCATATTTTGAGTTTCTGGAGCTGTACACCTGTCCCCCCCATTTCTTGTCCACTTTGGTCTGCTTCTCCCGTGTTAGGTGAGTGTCCTGCAACATTGCTATCTTAACCTTCATCCTGTTTAGCCAAGCATATACTCTAAGTCTTTTAACATAGGCATTGAGCCCTCTAACGTTCCAGGTTGCAATCGTTATCTCATCTGGGCCCATATTTGTGGTGTTTCTTTCAGCTCAGTTGTCCCACAGCCCTCTGCATGCCACCTGTCCCTTGTCTCCATCCCTCAGCCCCAGTTTAGGATATCCCATCTTCTTGTAGACTGATTCTCTTCATCCTTCCTCCAATGTCTTCCTGTGTCTCTGTTTCCATAGGTCTCCGACTGGGGATGTTTCTCTGAGCCTGGCCCCTTTCCTCTTAGTCATGTCTGCCGCCCTTTGCTCTATTCCTTCTGCTTCTGCGCATGCTGCTTCCTCCGCTGTTAGTGCTTTCTACCAAGCCATCAAAAAATGGACTAACTATAACTATCAAAATAACACCCAGCCACCATTCCCCTGCTCGGGCTTCGCTGCTTCTCTTGCACCGCCCACAGTAGTGGGACCGGCCCATCGCAACGTGATGCCTCAAAACTGACATCTAACCTCGTGAACCACTTTGGGGTTGTGTCTCTTGTCGTCCCTTCCGCCAGACCTAGAGCCCGTTGTTCCCTTATAAATTCCTTCTGGCTAGCTTTATGTTCTATGTGCTGAAATGTCTCTCCTCATATTGGTCCCCGCACTTTATCACCGGGGCAAGTTCCCATCATTATTGGATTTCCTAGGTCTTTGCTGGGGGATACCTTGCTGGTCCATCCATGTGTGGGCCTCTTCTGTCGTCTCAAAGAAGCCCGAACTGCCCTGGTGTATCGCCTTAAGCTTGGCCGGATATAGCAGCATGTAACATATACCTGCCACTCTACGGTGTTCTTTAGTTGGACCGAAACACGCTCTTTGCTTCTGGACCATGACAGTGTAATCTGGATATATAGCGATTCTGGAGGCGTTCCGGGTTATCACTCCCCCTTCTCTCAAGAATGTCAATATCTTCTCCCTATCTTTGAAATTCATGATCTTGGCTATCATTGATTTCGGGGGTTGGGGGTGCCCAGTTGTGGTTTTCTGGTCAGGGCTCTGTGTGCTCTTTCTACCGCAAAACTTTGGGAGAGTACCCCTGCCCCAATCTCCTGGAGCAGCATATTTTTGACGTACTCCATGGGTTCTCTGCCTTCCTCACCTTCCAGCAGTCCAACTATGCAGATGTTGTTCCTTCGTGCCCTCCCTTCCGCATCCTCCGCCCTTCGTTCCAGGATCTTTACTAGCTGGAGTACCTCTGACATCTGCGTCTGTGTGATGGCGACATTGGTGGTGCTTTGCTGCACCTGCTGTTCTGCTGTCGTCACTCGATCTGTCAAGTTTCGTGCATCTTGCCGGAGAAGGCCCACATCCACCATGACTGTGTCTAATTTGTTTTCTAGGGACGCCTTCAGGGCAACTATCACTGTGTCCATCTTGTTCTCCAAGGACGCCTTCAGTGCGGCGATTGCTTCCAGTACCGGTCATTTGCTTCCACTTGTTGTGCGGTACTCGTCGAAGCCATCACTGTGTTTGACTGGGTAAGTTGGCTGCTTTTTGTTGGACTTTCTGGTAAAGGGGTCTATGCTGATTTGTTTTCCTCTTCCTCCTTTTGTGCTGTTTGGCATTCTCCCCTTGCGGGCGTGAAGCGTTGTCTACCTCTTCTGTCCCTCTGAGAACGGCTCAATGAGTCTACCTTTTGATCGTGTTGGTTTACTGGGAGCGTCTGAAAGACGTTATCCTCTTACCCTATGTGATGTATTAGTTGCTTCTCATGCTCCCGCACTTGCGCCCTTCACAGGCCCTCAGTCCTTGTTCAGGATAAGTGCTAGTCCCCCTATTTGTATCTAGTGCCTACCCTTGCCGGTACGCTGCAGCGATACGCGGGCTATCCTCCCGCTTCTGCCCTTCTCCACTTGGGTTGTCTCATTGGTTTTGCGGTCTTGCTTTATCCCCAATGCCTTGTGCGGATCTGCCCTTTTGGGGGTGTTCCTCTTAGCTGCTTCCTGGGCTCAGGGTACCGCACCTCCCTCCCCCACATATTGTCTCTTTTGTTCTTGTGTCCATTTTATTACTTCTGTGTGTACTTGTTCACACCACTACCTGGGGGAACCTGCACCCCATTGCTTGCTCATGCGAGCCCCCCAGTTGGGCCCACTCGTGTGCTAGTGCCACAGCTTTGTTTATTTGCGTTCGAACTGCTACTCTAGTTGGCCCTGGGAAGGGATAATCCCCAGCTGCTGTCTCTTGCACTGCTTCCCTGTATTGTTTTTCAAGTGGGCTCTGTTCTCCCACGTTACACGGCATCCTTAACAGTTTCTGCCCTGTATTGCAGAATATTTCAAACAGTGTACATGTTTACTGGCCTGTGGGGCTATTCCTCTGTTTAATGCTCTTTCAATCTGGCCAATTTAGCCCCTGGCCCTGGGGTGCACTTCTCCCCAGGTCCAGCGCACCAGGTCCGTGCTCCCAGGATGGGCCGTGCCGGCCACGCCACCCCCATCTCGGGAGACGACATGCGGGGCGCGGCAGTCCCCTTCTTTCACCCTCTGGCCGGGCCGTGGCCCGCTCCACTTACCTGCACGACTCCCAGTCGCCTCTCTCTTCTTCCTCAGAGTCCGTCTGTGTTCTGGGCCTCCCACCACATCCTCGCATATCTTCGGATCCACTTTGGCCTCCAACGCTACTGCGCCTGATCGAGCACCCGCTCCAGCCATGGGCGCTCATCGCCACACTGACAGCAGGCAGAGGACCTGGATCGTGTGCGGTCTCAGCAGGCTCGCTTTCCCCCTGTGCATCCCGCGCTGAAGGGCTGTCTGCGTGGGGCGCAGATCCCCGATGCTACCTGCAAGGGGGATGGGCAGTGGGGAGGTACGGCAGACCCTTCTAGCCCGGGTGCCGGGAGTTCTGCTGGTCCTCCTCCCCGGCACCTGGTTCTAGCCTTGCTGCCAGTTCCTTGTTGCCGCTAGGCGATCTCATGGGCACCAGCCCCTCTGGTCACTCCTGCCTGGCAGGTGATGGTCCCCTCGCTGTCCATTCCCTATGGCAGTGCTCACCCCCTGTTCTTCCAGGTAGACTGGGTGCCCCGCGGCAGGTCGGAGGCCCGGAGTGACTTCCCAGTTCCTCTGCTGTAGTCGGGAACTGCCTGCCAGGGCCGCGTCTTCAGATTTTTCACTCTCCTGCCCACTCTGTCACCAGGTCTCCCTCCTCGCCTCTGTATCTAGGTACCATCTCGGCATGGATCCACCATCTTGGAATCGCTGTCTGGGTCTGCGCTATCCCTCATCGCCATGTACCTCCTCACTTGGGTTTAAGTTTTTTATGAGGATCGACCCCTCAGCCTCCGCTTATTCTATTTTCCCCAGTTTTAATTTATTACGTCTTCAGGATCTCTCGGGTCTCCAGGAGCTTGCAGCCTACCTCATGGCCAGCAAGCCACACCCCCCTATTAACCACTAATTATTGGCAAACCTATCATAGGTGAGACTTCCCAATCAACCTCTGCAATGCTTGCAGGATAACCAAACTTAAAATAAGAACAAATCAATCTCCTAAATGCTGCCTTGGATTCTTTGTATTCAATGGCACCCAGTGTAAATTCAGTATGGAATAAATAGAGCCCATGGGCTCAAACATTGGCAGATTTGTTTGAATGTGCCGAAGATCACTTTTCAGTAGAGAAGGTAAAAACCGCCATTGGATGACCACAGTTTATGTTGATTGATAATCGTTCCATAATATCATAAACAGTGAAGAAGAGTTAGAAACACCTGGCTGGATGACTTTCAAGAGGTTTCCTCTCTAAGTAGTCAGGTGGCTGATTTGATTGTCATAACAAAGGCTGTTCTCACTTAAATTAATCATCATCTCTCAGAGTTGCTAATTATTATTGATTCTGATAAGGCCCACAATGTATTTGTGGAACAGCAGAACAATGGAAAACCTAGATGTATGCTTTGCGCCAACAATGAAGCCTGAGTAACACAGAAAAACGGATTCAAACCATCGAAGATTGAGTGATTTCCAATGGTATGGCTATTTCTTGGGAGTAAATAAAGGATCAACTCCAAACAGACAGTGCTGATGAAACCGGTAATGATATGGCAGATCAGTTAACATATTTTGTCAGGGTTATTTTACCACTGAGATGAGGACTAAGATGTGGGAAAACTCCAGATTGACAATTTCCCTGCATCCAGTGAAGGTTGTGGAGCAGCACAATAGAACCAATGAAGGTGTTTTGAAGGGTCTTTGGATGAATGTTGGACTTAGTTGTGACCTACAGTTGCCCTTTCTCCTTATGGTCTTGAGATCTGCCCATTCTTCAGTAACCCAAGTGTCATCCTTTGAAGTGATGACTGGTAGAAAAATGGTATTACCCAAATATCGTCACAAGACTCATGAACAGACCATGAGCAATATGTTGACTATGCATGAATGGGTAAAACATCTCCCAAGGTATTTACAGGGTGCGTTGTGTATACCTAGCTAAATCTGCAGAGATCTGTAGTGAGTATGAAAGCTTACTATGACCTTAGACTACAAAAAGGAATATGCAGTGGAGACCAAGACATTCTAAGGCCAAGGAGAAGATGCTTCTCCCTCCTTGGAGTGGACCTTTTTTGACTGTAGACAAAGTCTCCACTGCAGCCTATAAAATAAAAATCCAGAAAGAGCTACAGAGAAACAAATGCTGGGCTCTGTAAGGAAGGCATGGTGTCAACAGTAAGACAGACACAAGTGACCACAGTTCAAGGGTGTTTATTGAACTTCCATTGGGTTAGAAAAACACCTATCTAATCCTAAATCTAAAGATGGGAACAAGCTACGACCATCAAATAATAATAACGCAGTCCTAGTGGTGTCTTGTCAAAATAAAAGGACCTATACTAATAAACCTATTGCCAATCCTTACCTCTAAATACAAATAGTGTGGGAAACAATGTTATGCAAAATAAAAGTGTTCATGAAATGATATGTCAGGATATTCAAGCCGTTGGCTTCCCTTCCCCACGTTTTCAGCACGGGACAAGGAGGCCCACTGAAGCTTAGCACAGTCTCTGGCTTCTCTAGCACAAGGATGCAGTTCAAAACTTCAGCACCATGGCCTTCTGTGCCATAGTCATTTTGCCATTACAAGTCTCTTCTTTCAGAGGGCCTGATGCAACAAACAATAACATTTCCTTTCATTTTTGTATTTCGCATACACATAATTTTCTTAGGTGATTTACTATTCACCTCGGATGCCCCTCCGCCAGGCTCAGATCCACTTTAACACAATGTTCTCAGGATTTTTGTATTTCACATATAGACAATTTTCTTAGATGATTTTCTATACACCTCGGATCCCCCTCCGCCAGGCTCAGATCCACTTTAACAAGGTTCTCAGGATTTTCATGTATTCAATTTCTCTGGTGATTTTCACATATTCACCCGGACCCCCCTCAGATCCGCTTTGACACAACATCTTTAATCAGCCTTCCTCTGCCGGGCTCGGACCAATTTATCTATTGTAACACAAAACTTGCTTCAACCCAAAGCTTGCAATTGATCTCCCTCTGACGGGATCGGACTACCTTTCTCTACTTTATTATAAACTTTTTTTACTGTATCAACATCAAAGACTTTCGATTGTGCGCAGGATTTTTCTTGACCCGTCACAGGAACATTTTGATTCACAATCCTTTGCCACTCTTTCACTTTTGTCAACTCTCAGCTAGATACCTTCAATTGAGCACCCACGCAGTGCCAGACCACTCTGTCAAAGGTATTGTACCTTGGTTTCAAAGTTCCATCACTCATCTGCAGTTCAACTTTACTCACGTTGGTTATCACACACGTTTCATACAATGTTCGTTCCAGCTCTCGCCGTACAATGTTGCTACTTGCAAACTTGGCTTCAACACAGACTGGAACTGTATCGGTCTCCCCAAATCACCAGCTATACTGATTTCACTGACGCTACTTTGTTGTTGGAGCCAAGGACAGTACCATGGCAGCGGGCGATTCTCCCCACCTTGATTATCAACGCAGGAAGGCCCCGGGTACCTCCGACACACAATGCAGGATTCCTCAGCCTGGTTCCTGGTTTTACGCTTTGTACTCTCAGGTTTCGTGAAAGTAACGGTTCCTTGTCGAAAATGTCAAGGGAACTTCCCTCCTTGCGATCCCCTTCTGTCTCTCCACCTTTCTCCTCTTTTTAAACTGCCATCTTGGAACTGCTGTTTCCTTGTGTGCTTTGCCTCGCTCAAAGTGTGCTCCAGTGCTCCACCTTCTATCCGTGTGGATATGGAAGTGTAATGGAAGTCAGGTGAGCGTGATAATCAGTAATTGCCTGACCTTGCTTGACCATTGTATTGGGACACGTCAGGTATACGGCTCGGGTGTTAGTCCATTTTCTCTCATAGCGGGCTGTCTGTGAGAAAGTGTTTGTGTTGTAAAAGGAGGAGGAGTTGAGTTCTTAAATATCCTACCTCGTAGGATGGGGTAAAGGTGTTACAGGGAATGGGATACCCTGTCTTACCATCCAGTGTCCCATCCAACTCCCCGAAGACCCTTCATCCAGATGATCCTCCCGCTCTGGTCCACCACCAGGAACTGGATCCAAAAGCGATGGCCGTGTCCTGTCCACCTGAATGACAGATCCCTAGGGACTAATTGGTGAGACACCTTCTGGTTTCACACAGCTCATATACATAGGATTAACATCTGTAATGTCCAATCTGCCCTGAAATGGGTGGAATACCCATTTCCAGATTAAGGAAGATGGCATTTCAGACTAAACCCCAGTAAGAATAGATGGGGGGTCATTTCGAGTCGGGCGGTAAGGGTTAACGGTCACCGGTAACGAGACCGGTGCCGTTAAACCCTTACCGCCCTATTCCGAGTTCCCTTTGCGGGTTGTTACTTAACTCCTGCAAAAATCCAGCCCGCAAAGGGACCTTGGAGCTAATTACGGCACCGTAATTTACGGTGCCGTAATTAGCGCCTTCCCCATTCCCATTGAGCCCTATGGGCCAAAAATGGGAATGGGGAAGGGCCCATGGTGAATGGGGAATTACCGCCCCCGCCAACCTTGGAATGGGGCGGTAATTCGCTAATAGCGCCTTGGTTAACGCCAGGGTCGGAATGAGGCCCATGGAGTCTTTCTTTCCTACATAAAATGAGGAATTTGTATTGTGAAAGGAGAAATGTGTGAAAAGTAGAAACATTCAATTGAGAATACAAAATAGAAAGGAAATCATACAAAATATGTGGCAATAAGCAGAACTACTCACACTCGGGGCCATCACCCCCAACCCAAACCTCAGTCTGCCTATCACCACCCACATGACCACAAATGCTCAGACTAACCTTACCACCAAGCCCTGCACTGGCCCTACCAGACTACAACGTCTTCATACCCGTACTCACACCCCAGGCCACCAACTCTGCACTAGCGCCAAGAGAAATGAATGACTAGGTATCTGCACTGCCTTAATGCACCACCACACACCATTAGCCACCCAAGGCTCCCATCTCCTATCCAGGTGCATCCCTTCATCCCCACCCTTCCGCTGCCCTCCTTGACCACACAACAACCCAACCACTTGGCTTGTGGCCTTATTAACGCTCGCTCGTTATGCGCCCATGCCACGGACATCCACAACCTAATTCAGGAAAAACACCTTGACTTACTATCATGGAAACCTGGCTGCATGATGCTGCAGGTCCAGCAATTTTCTTGCCATCCTGCCTGGATACTCCATTCTCAGATCAGACAGGCCCACCAAATCCGACGGCGGGGTAGCTATTATCTCTAAATCCTCCCTTCCTATTGAACCTCTCACCTCACTGCCAGGCTACAAGCTCCGGCTTACTAAGATTGAGCCATGCCCCAAGCTCATTAACCTCAGGAGAGAGTTCCTATCAATAGACAACTGGCGTACACTAGCTAGAGCACTCATTGGAAGCAAATCAGACTATTGTAACACCATTCTCACTGGGAACTAGACCAAAAAATAACTAAGGTTCAGCTCATCCAAAATAACACCCTCTGGGCAATTTGGGGTATGAAGTGTTCGGACCATACCTCGCAAACAAGACGAGAGGCCCACTGGCTGTCCATTAAAGCCTGCATTAAGTTTAAAATTCTATCTATTACTCACTGATGCCTGCACAACACTGCACCCATATACTTAAACCACTGCATCTTCAAAAGTGACAAACCACGCTGACTGTGTACATCCAACACCCTGAAGTTAGCCACACCATGATATACCAGAAAATGAGCAGGGGGGGCTAGCTTTATGGTCATAGCCCCTATAACCTGGAATGCCCTGCCTCCAGATATGCAAAAGGAGTCCTATCTCGCTTTTAGAAAAAAATTGAAAAATGTACTATTCAACAAATATTATTAAACCTGCGCTGTCTACTATGTCGTGATTGTAATGTAACACCTTCTACTAAGTATGTATTAGTGCTTTAATACCTCCGGGTCTGGGTGCTACCAACAAATGAAAAAAAACAAATAAATAACTCGAAACAGTTGAAAACCACCATTTAGCAAAATGAAGAAGAAACATTCTGTTGAGTAAATTCAAAATATAATACCCAGGAGGGAACGGTTTCATTTAAAAATCACTAACTAGGCCAAGGGAATGTAAATGCCATTCGTGTTCCACTCAAGAGTTAGCTTCATAACCATAAAGGATAATGTAATGGGAGGCATGCGGTGTGTGTTTCATATCTTTCGCTATGTCGGACATAGGATTTTAGGCATGCATGCACTCTTAATGAGTGTGTAAACCTGTGACCTAGTAATCGTCTTTGTTAGGGAAGCATCTTAAAACAAACGATTGAATATCAGAAAGTCTATGGCAAGGTAGTATAATCGTGTTGGTAATGTCAGTATCCCATATATTGAGCTGCTACTATGTTGAAACAAACCAGGACTCAAGGTGTCAACATTTTTTAAGAGAGTGATTTTGGCAATATAACCCTTTGTATAAAGATGGTAGTGATCTCATTGAAATCTGAGATCATGCCCTTAATAATAACTGAAGAAACATAAGTCATGGATAAATCTTATGGAAGAAGATAGACTTGTTCTTGAATCGTGAGATCATGATTCAAATCCAGTGATTAATCCTTTGTCCCTGGAGTATAATAAAAATACTCTGTACTGGCATAATCCAAAAACATGTAAGGTAACCTTTGCACAATGGAATTCACTTAGAAACCCAGCAATTAGAAACAACATACTTCATGAGGGATTGGTATGCTTTCTCCTCAATATACCATAAGGGATTTATATATGTGTGTTTTTGTGCACTGGGACCAGCTGTGACGAATCCTTGGATGTCGTCCCTTCTCCCATAGGGGAGGACCCTTCACATGGGGCCAGGGTGGTGAGGCCAAAGTCCAATAGTCCCTCTGGGGGTGGTGTACCGTAGGAGGATTACATGGGTAGAGGAAACCATTATGGGACTAGGGATGACAGTCCAGGGAGAATGCTGTATCCACCAACCCCTCTTTACCAACCTCCCTCACCCTCTTACTCTGAGAAGACTAAAATACTTCCCCAAACCTCTATGTATCTCTGTAGGGGACAATATCATACTTCTCTACCCAATACCGAGACTAACAAGAGTAGGGATTACCACATTGGAATAACATCAGAAAAACTGCAATGAAGAAGAGGTGCAGAGTGATGAAGAGCACTACACCGAACTTCCAAGAGTGGTCTAGTTAATGTGGACTTTATATATGTTTAAAAAGTGAGGAGGGCCTCATAACGGGTCGAGCCCTCCCTGGAGGAACCACGAGGTCGGGAAAGAAGGAAGCAAAGAGAAGGCAGACCGGGAAGCTGAGACAGGACCACATCACCGTAAGGAGGTTCCAATGTGAAAAGTCTGCTCCAGGATGATGGCAAAAGAAGCTCCTGGCATTCACTGTAGTGGGTAGACCTGTGGAGAGAAGAACATGCCAGTTGAACAAGAGTTTACCTCGAAGAGCCTCCACACACCGCAGGGAACCGCTGACCGGCGAGGAAGCAGTACGGCTCTCATCAAATGTCTCTCTCCCCACTCGGCGCATGTGTTCATACCACATGTTGTATGTTGTTGGTTACATGGGCACAATCATCAATATACTTGCTCAGGTGCCTTGAGTCATCTAGCACACTTCTTGTTGCCCTCCCCCTGAAGTGCTATGCTTAGGGTGAAAGGGGCCCCTAGGGGTCCCTAACGTCTATGGAAACAAGGCGAGTCACCACACACGATAGATACGCCAGACACAAGGTTGTATTCCCAACGCTAGGGTTTATTGCAAAGCAAAAGTCTCAGTTGGCCAACTCGGTCTCACGCCCCGCGACGTGTATCTCTAGACCTCAAGGGACGCAAGAGAGTGAATTACGTACATCCGTTACATATATACAAAATGCATATCAAACAATCAGCTATGACATGTTTAACACCCCCCTTTTATTGGGTTTCTTTGAACCTGGTGTGATGATGGACATCTCCGACAACTATGACACCTTCAAACATCTATTCTAGTAACAATTTGCAATTTGTGAGTGCGGAGGCATCTTTCAGTTGTTGAATAGAACACAGCGCTTCTGTTCTTGGAAGCGAGCTACATACGGGGGGGAAGAGTTGCATTCCAAACCTTGCTATCTATTAGGTGCTATTCGTGTCCTGGGAGCCGACACGCTCTAGCGGGCTCAGCAAAGGGGGGGCTTAAGAAAAGCATAATTCAAGCCTTTAGCTATATTATTCTAACATATTCTACCATATAACGAGACTGGCTGGCAGCTGCAAAATGATTTAATGCCCTGCAGCTCTTCTTCAAGGCTACATTCGGGAGGGAGCCGGGCATTCTTCCTGGCACTGCCTACGTTTGTGTTTCAACAAACTCTTGTTATCCTCACAGCCCTGTGGCCTTGTCCTTTTTACGTGCAGACAACAATGTTTTACAGTCGAGCAGTGTAAGCGGAAAATATGCTGCAAAGCAATAGGAACAGAAAGCAATGAGCAATGGTTAGAAAACAAAATGGTGATTTTTGTTACATCAAAATGGCCGTTCAGTGGCAAACTCGAAAACCTATATTCTGTCATATCGTGCATGAGACGGTTGGCCCACGGCCACCAAAATACATTTGCGGTCACACAGTAGAGGTATCCATTTTTCTAGACTGACAAACCCTCCTTTGGCCGTATGCCAAACGTCTCATCTATTTATTGAAACCTCCTCTAGTGATGATGAGTCTGAAGTACTTATGTCTGAATTTTGCATGCTGTCGTAAACATCATCGTCTTCATCAATATCTATTGCCATCAACTCTTTTACTGTTATCATCTCATTTGGGTCTTGGTCAGTTCGACCATGAGGTTGTTTTTTCTTTGTCATCATATGCATTCATCCTTCCGTACATCCCTCAGTTACCTTAGTGCAAACTATTGGTAGGCAATGTATGCAACAACAGCACGTTAGGAATATTCCAAACACCACTACTAATATTGAGATCAACTTCTATCCCCAAGAACGTAGTATTCACCAAAACCAAGATCCTATTCCCCAGGTCCCTTTTCCAGTAGGGAGTTCAGAGCTTAGGACATGCATTTTCTTTATTGCTTCAAAGATCGTAGGGGAATAGTCATCGACATAAACGCAACACGCTGATCCCACTATTTTGCAAATTCCCCCACGATCAACCAGGATCACATCGAGAGCCATTCTATTTTGCAGCGTCATTAACCTGATTCCTCTTTCTTCCAACATCATGTTAAATAATATATCTCTTGTTGTGTTTATGGTATTTTTTAGGATTCTGGACAGCTGCCTTATATTATAGGAGTTCACTATCTGCCCTAAGAATGGAATGAATGATTTTGCTACATCAGTTGCTATTAAAACACCCTCGTTAGTCCTTTTGACTCTAGTTCTGGATAGTCTGGCCATGTCTGCTGTTTCCAAGAGGAATACTCCTGGGAACAGTAGACCTAGGTAACATGTACCTCCCCAGTTTCTGGGCAACCAAGGATATGCTTTCTCTCCACATATAAAATAAACTGGATCACCTACATATGCTGGTTCTATTTCCCATTTCAATACCACTGTATTCATGCATCCAGTATATGTTCCGACTGAAAAAGAGCCTTTCTTTTTTAGACAAAAAGGGACAGTTCGTGGGCTATAATTCACCGTGTAAAATGGGGGGATTGCGTCTTTGTCCCCTTCTGTTCTTACACGAAACATCATTACAGATGTCTTTTCTGGTGGGGACAATCTATCTCGTCTATTTTGTCGTGTTATCTTTCGTGTACTTTTCCTCGTGGGCTCTGGGGCTATTACTTGTGCTCTATGGAAAATGCAACAACCCACAGGCTTCATTATTATCTCCTCAAACTCATTCATGCTGGTTCTGTCTAATTGACCCATACTACTCTCATTCCATTTCCCATAAAACATTGCACCTAAAGATGCACTACATGCAGAACTTAATGGTAGTGGCTGTACATACCACCCTATTCCTTTCCCAGCATGCTGTGGTAAATGGGCACATACCCAGCAATTTGTTTTCTTCAGAATTGCATGTGTCATGTTCATGATCAAAAGCAATGTATTATTCCCAAAACCTTCCCTGTGTCTTTCTTCCATTGGGGGCAGGGTATAGGTAATCACCTGAACCGGGCTTTCAGTAGTGGATATATTAATTATTGGTAAAAACATTTCTAATGGGTGTATCGCTTCCACATACCATAATATTAGGGCTGTCGATATTGGTCCTACCACGCTCATAAAGCACATTATTATTGTCAGTGCCAGCATACAATTCGTTTTACCATGCGTTTTTCTTAAGCTTACAGTCTTTATAATTGACTCATTCTCAGCAGTGGTGGTGCAGGAGGAGCCTGGAACCGGTCCCGGCATGTTTCTCGTCGTCCTTCTTCTTCCTTATTACAGTTCATCATGGATATCTCTCTTCGTCGCGCTTGTTCTGGTGTCAATAAGTTCAACTGAATTGTCACAGTTCAGTTCTACCTGTCCTTATTAGCCTGGATTTGTTTATTCATTTTTAGGCAAGATCACTTGTCCTTTCTCATGCTGCTCAGAGGACCTTTGATCAGTGATCTTATTGCCTTAGTACCATGTGCGCCCAGCTTGTCTGCTCTGGTTCCTGACACATGTACTTTTATGATCGCACCGAGGAGCCGCAAGTCTTGAATTGTCAGACTTGCACAATTCTCACGCTTCTCTCCTCTACACCTCTAATTGCTTCTCCGTCCCTGAGCTGAACCAGAGGTTGACATAAACATCAAAAAAGAACTGCGGATCACTTTGTCTTTCGAGTCCGCAAGTTGTATCGCCTTACTCCTGGTATCGTGTGATCCGTGAAAAGTGCCGGTGCACTTCCAGATTCAGGCTCAAAGTCAGCCTGTGGCGCTACTGCAGGTGCTGGTGTGCGCCGCGCCAATGATGCAGATCCGTTCTTTGGCGTGTTGGCAAGTGCTGGTGGGCGCCAAAGGGGTACACGATTTGTTTCTGCTGGTATTTGCAAGGCAGATTTCGTGTCGGTCAGCAGTGATGTCGATTCTGCTGGGCAACGTTGGGGCACTCTTTGCCCTTCCCCCTCTTTGGCAATCGTCTCAGGCTTTGTTTCGAGATTCACTTCTCATTTCGGCAGATTTGGTGGCTGCTTACTGGCAACGGTTTCTTCCGTTACTGGGACCGCTGTCTCTTTCCGGTCATCAGTGTCAGGCAAGTCTTTCAATGAAGTTGCAATCTTCTTGGCATGGGTGGCATGGATCCACGACTTCCTTCCATGCACCCATATTGCCCTCTGAGTCGCCAAGAGTACTTGATAAGGCCCGCGCCACCTGGGTGCTAATGATGACTTTCTTTAAAAAAAATTGCCCCGGACTGGTGTAGCTCACTGGTAATGCCTCCTGCACCTGCTGATGAATCAAACGCAATTTCTGCATTAAAAGGTCAAAATAGGTACTAAGCACAGGATGTTCTACCTCAATAAGTCGTTTTGGCTGTGGTGCGCACCATACATTTGCCGGCCTCTCCATTACGATCTCGTACAGGGAGAGCTCAGTTTTAGCCTGTACAGACGTACGCATGCATAATAGTGCTATTGGTAATGCATCCACCCAACTCAACTTGCTTCCCGCACAAATCGTGCTAATCTTTGATTTAAGAATCCTGTTGTGCCTCTCCACAAGACCGGCAGAACTCGGATGCCTTGAATTATGGAATCTCTTATCAATCTGAAGACCAGCACATATCTGTAACACCACTGCGCCCACAAAATGTGGTCCATTATCGGACCATAGGACACGGGGCAAGCCAAATCTGGAAAAGTACTCCTTAAGCATTACTTTTGCCGTGCTCATTGCTGTGCAGCCCTTCAAGGGATATGCCTCCACCCACTTACTGAATGCACATATCACCACCAAGACATATTTTAAGTTTTGGCATCTCTCCATCTCTATGAAATCAAAATGGATCACCTCAAATGGCATAGAGGGCGGGCCAAAACTGCCTGTTGGAGTCACTGTTCCCTTTCCTACATTGTGTTCCAAACACGTGATACAGTTCTGCACCAACCTCTCTGCATTCTTTTTTATGTTTACATTCTGCCATACTGTAGAAAGGTGCTGTATTATATTTTTCACACAGATGTGAGTAGGGCTGTGGGCCATTGTGACCATTGCAGTCACATACGAATTTGGCAACATCCAATTTCTAGTTCCCTTGTCCACCCAACAACCCTCCAGATCCAACTCAGCAGATCCCTCTGCCCAGCCCTGTATTTCATCAGCTGTAGCTTCGGCCTGCATTTCCTTGACAGTTGCAACTCCATTTTCTATGATACAGGGTACTTCCTCTGTCTGAACCGTCATCATTTTGGTATTTAAATCAGTGGCAGTTTGTTTCGCAATTCTGTCTGCAAACGCGTTTCCCTCTCCTACTTTGCATGTTACCTTTTTGTGTGCCTCGCATTTCACTATTGCTAGGCGCTTTGGAAGCGTGAGTGCAGACAGCAATCATACAATCAAAGGGCCATGTTGAATTCTGGCGCCATGTGATGTCAAAAACCCTCTCTCAGCCCATAGTCGACCAAAGTTATGAACCACTCCAAAAGCATACTGGCTATCAGTATATATATTCACATTCAAATTGTCAGAAATCTCGCAGGCTCTGGTTAATCCTATTATCTCTGCGGCCTGTGCCGAATTGTAGGGAATTCTTTTGCTTTCTACAACGCTCTCTAGGGTAGTGATAGCATATGCGGCAGTTGTCGTGCCATGTGGTAATTTAAAACATGAGCCGTCACAAAATAACTCTCCATCTGGCTCTTTCTGTGGGGTATCACTTAAATCAACTCTCCCCTTGGTTTCTTCCTCAGTGACCATTAAGCAATTGTGGGGGGGTGATTCATCCTTCCCAATTTCTTTTATGGTTGGTGGCATTAATTCTGCAGGATTCAAAGCGCTACACCTCATAATTTAGATATGGGGCGCGAACAAGATAATCTCATATCTTGTCAATCTAGCAGAGGTGAGGTGTTGCGTCTGTGTCCTATTTAATAGAACGTCTATGGCATGTGGCACCATCAAAATTAAAGTGTGCCCCAATACCATCCCTTCCGTTTGTTTCACTGACGCAGCAGCCGCCGCGACAGATCGCAAACATCGTGGTAGTGCGCACGCTACAGGGTCCAGCGCAGAAGAAAAATAGCCGCATGGCCTATTTCTTCCACCTTGTTCCTGTGTCAAAACCGCCAATGCACATCCTTCACTTTTACACACAAATAGTCTAAAAATGTTCTCATAATTCGGTGTACCCAAAACTGGAGCCGAGCATAATGCAGTTTTCAATCCATCAAATGCTTTCTGACATTCCTCCTCCCACTGCAAAGGCATAACCGCATCCTTTCTAGTCAAATTCACCAACGGCTTCACAATTAATGCAAAATTACCAATCCATTGTCGGCAATATGAAGACATGCCTATTATGGCTCTTACTACTTTTTGTGTCTTTGGAATAGGCATACAAGAAATACTTTCTATGCGTTCTGGCGTTAGTCTTCTCCCTCCTTTCGAAAGTAGGTAGCCCAAATAGGCCACTTCCTTTCGATTATATTGAAATTTCTTCAAACTAGCTTTATGGCCATGTGCTGCTAGGTGTGACAGTAGTAATACAGTGCTTTCTTTACAAATCTCCTCTGTATCTGCAGCTAGCAATAGATTGTCTATGTATTGCAAGAGTACACAACTCACTGGTAATTCCACCATGTCTAGCTGCTCTTTTAATGCTCTACTGTAAATACTTGGACTTTCCGTGTAACCTTGCGGAATCTGCGTAAATGTAAATGATCGTCCTCCTAATGTGAACGCGAACAAATATCTGCTGTCCTTGTCTACTGGAATACTGAAGAACGCGTTTTTCAAATCCACTACACTAAAATATTCTGCTGAAACAGGTATCATTGTCAATATTGTAGTGACATCTGGCACTAGAGGAAATTGTGGATCTACTACCTTGTTCAATGCACGCAAACCAATTATAAAACGGTATGGTACCTCATTGCCTCCTTTTTTATAAACTGGAAGAATCGGGCTGTTGCATGTATTGCCTGTAATTTCCTCGATTACCCCTAATTTCACCAAATCTGTAACAATACTCTTCAACCCTTTCTCACCTTCAGCCGAAATCCTGTATTGGGGTATTCGTGGTAGGGTAACACCTTCTTTCAAAATGATCTTTTCTGTATCTTTAAGCATCCTACATCATTGTCATGCATTGCCCATATACAGGTTGGTACTTTACTTAGTTCCCCTGGTAAAGTTTTGGACATGAATTCTGACACAGGGGCATCGTGCGGCCAAATCGTTAGGAACACTCCGTCTGCCGTGCAATGTATAACGGAACCTAGTTTTTTCAACAAATTTAATCCCAACAAGTTCTCCCCACAATTTTCTGTTAAAAGGAAAGGACAATGTTCAGTAAATGATCCTATTGTAACTGGGACTGGTTTGGACACTGGATTTATGACTGGTGTACCTGCGAACCCTACGGAAACATTCTTTTGCCCTGACAGTGGTATATCCGGAACCAAGTGGTTGTCTATTGAACACTTATGCGCCCCTGTATCTACAAGAAAGCGGTGCTCCACATTCCCGACTCTCATTTCTACGCAGAGTCCTCTCTGATTCACGGGAATAGACACTGGTTCCGACCCCTGTCCTGGGCTGTCCTATTGGGGAAATAACACATCGTCCGATGTGTAATCATTACTGTTACTGTAATACGTGTTTGGCTGTGTATCAAAAATGTTCCCACCCTTTCCTCTATTTCCCCCACTCTGGTTTCCATACTGTTGATTTTGCTGTCCCTGACTCTGGTTTGGGGCATTTTGGCTTTGGCCTTCGTTTTGATTACCTCCGTTATTGTGATGTTGCTGCATACTATTCCTATTTGGTCTATTCGCTCCTGGGTGTCCTCTATGCTACCTCCTCTGACCAGACCCATTTCTATTCTGTAGATGTGGACATTGTGCTCGCCAAAGTCCTTCCTCCTTACAATACGCACACTGATTTGGTCCCACTGTTCCCCCATGCATATTCGAATTACTCCTTCCTTGTGCGTTCCCTCGCCCTCTATTATGTCCTACTACTTGCTGCAGTAGTACCCGTGTTTTCAGATTTACCCTATCCCTCTCTTCTTTCTCTTTTCCTGCAGTCACTCTGTGCTCATAATATTGGGCCATGTGTAATACTTCGCCCAACGTTTTTGCTTGCCATGCACTCTCTGATGTCATTATTAGCTCCTGGATTGGAAGTTTTAACCCCCTCACATATTTGTCAACAAATAACCTCTTTCCCGCTTCCGAGCCCACATCCTGCCCACTGAAGTCTGTGAATACTTCTTCAAATCTATTAAAATAATCTGTAGCTAACTCATCCTTGCCTTGTACACATGCAGTCAATTTGTCCCATTGTATTCTTTTCTCTGGGACAATTTCTTTTAATTTCTGCACTATACGTGCTGGTAATGCTATCAGGTTGGCTCCTGGTGTTCCTCCAACCGCTTTATTCCTGTCTTCTATTATCTAGTCCGCCCATGTGGCGCCAAAGGCTGTTGCGTCATCTACCTTCCTTATTTGTTTCCATATGTCTGCTGGCAGAATCACCGGGAATATTAGGTCTATGTCACCCATGGTAAGCACGGATGATTGCAAGCAGGACTCTACTTCCTTGTAAAACCCTGAAGGATTCTTTCTTATATCAGGAATCGTCTGCTTTATGTTATTCACCTCCTGTCTGGAAAAGGGGACATGCACGTATTGGGCGGTGTAATGGGCTGGTGTTACCTGCGCCGCTACATTGCCCACTGCGGGAACCTCTACTTTGGGCACAAAGGTAGGTGGGACCTCCCTCATAGGAAATGCCCCACTTACTGTCCCTCCCCCTTCTCTTAGGTGTAATATTCCCAGATCCAGAGATAGGGCTGTTTCTCCTGTCCCTCGCTCTAGTGCTCTTCTATATATTGCCATTATTTCAGGTGGGCTGGCCTTATCGTTTTTTATATCTTTATCTAATAAATGTTCAGCCATCGACTGTAGTGCTTTTCTTTTCATGGGCATGGAATATTCATCAAATATCTCGTGTATCTCCATTGTGGGAATACTGGGATCCGACATCCATCTAAACGCTTCTCGTATACATACTTTTAATTTGTCGCCCCTCTGCACTGACGACATTGAATGTCGTTGTTGTATATATGGCTCTACAGTTTCTTCCTATTTCTCCCGATATCCCTACTCCTGTACCCAGGTGTAGCAAACATTTCGGCATAATCATTATTTAATTCATCTTTAAGTTCAAAAAGTCCATATACATGTTCTCTCACTTCTTCATCCCTCTCCCTACAGCGTGCTAATGCATTCAAATCTAACAATCGCTGCGGTGGTAATTTCCCAACTAACTGTTTCCATTTCTCCACCAAATACTCACCCATGCTTTCCAACACTACCTGTCTTTCGTTGCTTCTTCGGAAGTCATACATCGAAGCCAATGCTGCCGTCCCATCATCGCCGTCTATATACATCTCTGCCTGTTGCTGCAATTCCACATTCCTTTCTTTGCTGATCACACTGCGAGTTATCCTCGTACATCCCCGTTGGTCAGTCCCGCCTCTCGCCCCCGTGGTTTCAACTTCAACCCCGGGAGGAACGGACGGTACCGAGTCGGTGTCTGAGGCGGGAGGTGCGGATGGGACAATGGGAACAGGGAGTGTCTGTTGTGGGTCTGGTTGGCTAATAGGAAGTGCTACGTGTGCGGTCTGTGGCTGTGGGAGGGCTTGAGCTACCGGAGGGAGAGCTTGGGCTACGGGCGGGGTTACTGACATGTCTGGCCTCATTTCTGATCTTGGGCCTTGTTTTGTATGGGTCAATATATTTTCTATCAATTCATCTGCTATGTGTAATTCCCGTTGTGGATATATCTTTTCTATATTCAACTGGTCAAGCCTACCTGCCCTTCTTAGACTCTCAGTCCACTCCTCCTCTTCTTTCTCTTGCGCTACTTCACCTTTCGTTTTATGCCTGCGCGCATGTTTCGCTCTGCTTTTAAATCGGAGCATTGCTTCCTTTCTCCAGTCTTTAATAGTCTCAAATGCTGCAGGACGCGCTTTCTTTCTTATCAACACCCTTTCCAGGTTGTCTATCCTCGCTATCTCAAAACTACCATTAATCGGCCACTGATGGTCTTGTTGCTTTCTGGTTTGCCTATGCCAAGTCTCGCAGAATATTATCTCACCCACTCCATACTTCACATACATCTCATACGCCAGCGTTCCCCCAGGTGGTACAATTTGGCCATCTTCCAAAGATTGTCTACCACAGCGGAAAAACCCTGCTAAGGTGGACAATACCCCAGGCATGTTTCCCCCGGGTAAATCAACCTTACCTAGGGCGTTTGATTTTGCAAAGTCAACTCTCAACCAATATCAGGATTACTTTGAATCGGGGAATGACTCACCTGATAGATCAAGTCGTCTGTATACTGACGCACCAAATGATGTTGTGTCTGCGTTTCTTGGCTTCCGCCTCGTTTCGGGACCCTCGCCTCCTTGTTCTCTAGCCAGGCACGTCGATCAGGGATCAGATGTGTGCAGATCTGCAAAGGAGTCTCTCATCACTTTTACAGGGCGCCCCGAACACCTCTTGATCCCGGCTCGATCGTCCCGTCCTCGCCATTCTCCGCCTTACTCAATTACAACGTTATGCGATGGAACAAGTGGGGGAGGGTCCCTATTTGGGCGCCATCTTGAAAGGGGCCCCTAGGGGTCCCTAACGTCTATGGAAACAAGGCGAGTCACCACACACAATAGATACGCCAGACACAAGGTTGTATTCCCAAAGCTAGGGTTTATTGCAAAGCAAAAGTCTCAGTTGGCCAACTCGGTCTCACGCCCCGCGACGTGTATCTCTAGACCTCGAGGGATGCAAGAGAGTGAATTACGTACATCAGTTACATATATACAAAATGCATATCAAACAATCAGCTATGACATGTTTAACACCCCCCTTTTATTGGGTTTCTTTGAACTTGGTGTAATGATGGACATCTCCGACAACTATGACACCTTCAAACATCCATTCTAGTAACAATTTGTGAGTGCGGAGCCATCTTTCAGTTGTTGAATAGAACACAGCGCTTCTGTTCTTGGAAGCGAGCTACATACGGGGGGAAGAGCTGCATTCCAAACCTTGCTATCCATTAGGTGCTATTCGTGTCCTGGGAGCCGACACGCTCTAGCGGGCTCAGCAAAGGGGGGCCATAAGAAAAGCATAATTCAAGCCTTTAGCTATATTATTCTAACATATTCTACCATATAACGAGACTGGCTGGCAGCTGCGAAATGATTAAATGCCCTTCCTGGCGCTGCCTATGTTTGTGTTTCAACTAACTCTTGTTATCCTCACGGCCCTGCGCTCTTGTCCCTTTTACGTGCAGACAATGTTTTACAGTCGAGCAGTGTAAGTGGAAAATATGTTGCAAAGCAATAGGAACAGAAAGCAATGAGCAATGGTTAGAAAACAAAATGGCGATTCTTGTTACATCAAAATGGCCGTTCAGTGGCAAACTTGAAAACCTATATTCTGTCATATCGTGCATGAGACGGTTGACCCGCGGCCACCAAAATACGTTTGCGGTCACACCTTAGAGGTATCCATTTTTCTAGACTGAAAAGGGTATTTCCCAGAGGCTGTTTCACTTGGCATTACTATACATATTATACTGGTATTAACATCATAAAGAACAGAAAAAGATGGTTTTATCAGATTATAGGTGTTATAGTGTTGTACTGCAAACCACTAATGAAAATACAGACAAACCAATGAGGAAACTGCTCCTATCATCATGGCTATAGTATCTCTCTTTTGTAAATTTGTACGGATATTAATCCTTCCAGATGCTATAAGGTGATATTTCATTTTGTTAAAGGAAAAGATATTTGCTTTTGTTTGTTAGGAAACAAGTGTTCAGAAGAAAAACCTTGTTAAGAGTGGGAGAAAATGTCTTCCTAAAACAATATAAGCTTTTAAATTAAATCACAATATGGCCAAAAAGATGTTCCAAGTTCCTAAAAATGGATAAGGGTACATAAAAAAGGAGACCAGGAAAAAGAGGATGACTATGAAGAACATTTGTTCTTTCTTCTTTACTTGGGAAATGTCAAGTTTAATTTTGGGTGATCGTTTTTAAAGGATGTTGGAACAACTGCTTGCCTTCCACCTTCACTGCAAACGGAGTGCCAGCCTCCACTAAATATGGACCCTGGAAACGAGGTGTGTGCCACCTCCTGGTGAATTTTCGGCACCAAATCTTGTCTCTGGGGTACAACAGTAGTTTTAGCTAATTATTAGCGTCAATTGGTTCTTGGGTTTCATCTGTGGTCTTTGAATCCCCTACTGTGTCTGTACCGGTCTGTGTCTGTACCATACATTTAAAAGATTCCATCACAGCTGTAACACAGTAGCAGCATTCTTTTTGTCAGTGTGAGTCCGAGTGGGAGGAGCAATAGGCATGTGCATTCAGCGCCCCTTCACCAGCTCACGTGGAGTCATGTGATGGTCAGAGCCTGGCTCGTTGCATAATACAAATAAGTCTAAAGGAAGGCAATGTAACCAACCTTTTTTCAGAGTCTCTTTTAGCTTCGCCATTCTTTTTTTTAGGAGGCCATTGAGACACTTACAAATGCTCTTTCCTTCTGCATGATAGGCAGATGAGAATTTTGGCTTCATGGTCAAAAGGATAGTGATATGCTCAAACACTTCATTTACAAAGTGTGGTCCGTTGTCAAACTGGAGCACTATGCGCACTCCCTTCTTGGAAATACCTCAAATATGAGGAACTTTGCAGCACACGTGGCATCTGGATGTGCGCACAGACCGGCTTCGATCCATCAGGAAAAGGGACATATGACTACAAGCATATACCTCTAGCTGTTACAAATTTGGAGAAAATCGACAGTCGATATGCAAATGCTGAAATGGTCCTGTAGGGTGGGGTATTGCTCCTCTTGCTGTTCACAGATTATGCCCAGCTGTGAATTTCTGACATATCAAACAATTTATGACAAAGTTACTAACATGCTTAGCCAGATTAGGAGCAAACCAGTCTTCAGCCATCAGTATTGCAAGACACTCTTGTGATGTGTGTGCTATGAATCCAGCAATATCACTCCCTTTCTGGGGAAATTCTCTTCCGATATGGCCTGGGAAGGGCAGGCACAACCTGATACCAACCATGGGGGTGGTTGCTCAAAGGAGGATCATATGTGGGGAGAGGAACCTCATGAGAGGGAGAGTGATTGGTGACAAGAAACATGACACCCACATTTCCATTCTGGGTATAAACGCATGCCCCCCATGTTTACAGACTGTTATAGCTTATTGTGATATTAAATCCATCCAACCATTTTACGGATATCAGGTTTCCTTCTATCAAATTATACCAAAGTATTGAGATGAGAAAAAAGACCCTAGTGATGAAGATTACTAGAACCAGGGAGCCTACAATATGTTCTAGTTGTTGGCAGGAGCTAAAAAGTAGTGGTACATTTATAAACCTATCAACTGAAAGAATCACAGAGGGAATCACAGGGAGAGAGACACTGCAGAGTAAACCTCTGTAAATCACTGCATGCAATGATGGTCAAAAGCTGGAAAGCAAGCAGAGTGCTCTCCGATGCTGGAAGGCTGCTGGAAATATTGTCCGGACGAGGCCGGGAAGCCAGAAGTATGCTGTAGTGAGACTAAGGGCAGCACAAGGCTGACAGGAGAAGCAGGAGATCAGGCAAGAAGCAGAGAAGAGGCGGAACACTGCACCGAGTCGCCAGAAAACCACAGCCACTGCGGGATGACACAAAGAAATTCGGAGCAGCCAAAACAAACCAGTGAGTCCAAAAGGGAGGAGTGGGACATCAGGGTGCTGCAGGGTGAATTCAGTGCATCGTGGGTAATGAAAATACCAAATGAGAAGGTGGAGGCTCATTAATCAAACTGATAGGAAAAGCATGGAAAAGGATATTGCCTAGTGAAGAATACAAGTTTGAAACCTTCCTACGTTGTAGAGAACAGTTTGAAAAGTCTTAGCAGGAGAGTAAACCAGGTAACATATTAGTTGGGAACCCACACCCATATATAAGTGGCAAACATTGGGAAGGTGAGTCTGGAGACCCTGCACCTCCAATTGTTGTTAGGTCCTGAATATGAAGTGAATATTAGAAAGTCCTGGCAGGAGAGTAACCCAGGTCAAACTGAATGTGAAATTAAATATTGGAAACTCCTGACAGGAGAGTAAATAAGGCCAACTTGAATGCGTAAATATTGTGTATATTGTATAAGCCAGGCCAAAGTGAACGCGGCGAGTCTGTAGACCCACATTTTTTAGAGTGTGAAATCTAGGGGAAGGGAACCATAGCCCATGAGTGGAAAAGTTGTAAAAGAACTATGAGGAACTGTGAATTATAAAAGAACTCTGAACCGTGGAGTAAATACAGGGTTGAAGAAGAACTCTTGTGTGTAATGTAGGGGAAGGAAAATATACCCGCCTTTGTTGGAAAGTTGCCTTTTGGCAAGGAAATGATCTGGGGTAGAGAGCCAAAGAGAAGCTGAAAACTCGAGAGAAGGGAAGATTTTCCCCCATTGTTCTGAGAATTGTCAAACCGTGGTGAAGTTTAATCATTTGTTTATTTGTGCACCTTTTGGAACTTTATGTTGGAACAGGAAAGAAGACTACAGATGGCCAGTTGAAATACTTTTTCCCTTTGCACTTTTTCTTAGGTTTAGTTTATAATGGTCAGGATAGGATTTTGGACACAGGACAGAGAACTCTTTATATTTTTAGACATTCTGACACTGACATCCTTTACTTTCGTTGAAGCAGGGAAACCCCTCATAGAGTTAGGATGAGACGGGTATTTCTCCAACACTACTTTTACTTTAATACAAGTTTATAACAACCACCACAATGTCGCTGTGTCAGATTCTTACTCCTGATTCATTACAGCTGGGTAATGCAACTGTTTGAAAGCTACTGTAAGCAGCCCTAGGGGCATAACAGGGTTTCTGGTGCTGTCCTGCCACCACATTGCATCTGTGGGGGACAATGAGCACCATCTTATTTTCCACAACTCTGGTTGTGCCCTCTCCTGTGTGAGGGGTCAGAAATGCAAGACGGACACCAAAGTATCGTTTTCTCAATGCTTTCCATTTATTAAAATAAAAAGGGGTGAGATAAATGCCTATCTTTCCCTTTCCTAATGAGAATGTCCCTACCTAACAAACTAAAACAAAAGAAAGATGGCTTAGTGTCCAAACAGCATCTGGCCCTCACACTAATGCATACAAAAAAGTGTACATTTAAGGAATATTTGGCTGTCTCCAGTTCCCAAAATTGCAAATGTTCAAATGTATAAAGCATAGAAAATACTCCTTGTGACTAGGGTTGGGCTCCCTTCCCCTAGATCAATTCAGGAATACAATTGGAACAGTTCAGATACAATAAAGTCCTGTTTAGTTCAATATTCAACAAAAAGATATTTTCCATCCAGTGCGTCGCTCCACTGGATAAAGTAAATATCTCTTTCACAAAACACTAGTTCATAAACCAAGACGATTGATTTCCTCTACACAATGTCTTTATCACAACTTATTCTTTCAATGGAATACTTTGGTCAGAATAGCAAAGAAACAGCCTTTGTTGATGCAAGTTAGTCAACATAATAAAGTTACCAATGTCTTTCCACAACACCTTTTTACCACAGCCACGTTTCTTAAAAGCAACCGTTTCTCTCCTGGTTCACTCCCCTGCTAGGAATAAAACTCCTACTGCTACAGTTGTTCTCTTCTTAGTGGAAATATGGGTTACAGATTTCCCCAAACTGTTGACTCAGGAATGGAGAATTGTGCCCTTGTTGCCCTTTTATCTCTTGGTTATAATGTTTTTGCTGTGGCAATGTGGGTTACAGGTTTCTCAAAATTGGCATCCCCGAACAGAGGAGTGCACCCTTTTTGCCTTGTGACTTCTTCATTGATGAGTTATTGGCTGTTGGCAATGCAGGTTACAGGTTTCCCCAAGTTGACTTCTCATAAATGCAGAATTGTGCCCTTGTATTTTTAGCCAGTCCAGGGGTTTATTCAGGCGTATGTTTAACTTTCTTTGCCTCCCCCTCCTCCTTTCACTTTGCTCTTTAGCTCCTCTTACCTTAAATATTGGAGGAGAAAATGCTACGAAGCGCCCCACTGCCCTGTTTCTCATCTGAGGTTCACTGGTTCCTGTTGGCAGCTTCAGCGTCCTCCTTCAGTGCTGCATGGCCCAGAATTTCCCCTTCTCCCCGTCTTGGTCTCTCTCTCTCTGGGAGCCGCTGCTCCACTCCCAGCGACCACGGATCTCCCGCTCTTCCCTGTTCCTTACAGCCACCTAGAAGTATGTGTCCTCGCCGCTCTGCACACCTGCTGCTTGGCATGAATGTTTCACCTGCAGCTTCAACCACTTCAGTGTTTTCCCGCAGTGCTTCTGCCCATGCTGTTCCTTCTCTTGCTCTTCCACCTCTCCTATATCTACACAGCAGTGGTACACTTTCAGATTTAAATAGCCCGCTCAGGCGCCTTGCCTCCAAACAACTAGACTGCATATTTTTCTTCAATGCCATTTGTGATCCTCATTAACTCCTGGTCCCTCTTCCTCGTCCCTGTACCACAGGCATTAAGGATCTTGTAGTCCATAATGGATGTAAGTCTTTTGGGTCTGACAATTCTGGTGCTTGTGCTGAGAAATGTACTTGTCACTGTCTCAAAGCTGTCATCTTTCTATTGTCGGTACATTTTCAGTCCTGTGCCAGTAAAAGGATTCTCTCCCACTACTGTCACTCCTCCTACTCTAGGTTAGGTTTGGGTGTCTATTGTACTATGTTCGCATTCCATAGTGTCACTGCATTCTGCTGTGCATTCTAGTGTACTGATGCCTGTGTTTGCATTGCTGCTCGCTGAATCTGGGCTTGCCATTCCTTTTGCATTTGCTGTATTTGTGGCACTGGTATCTGATACTGTGAGTGATCTTGGGCATAATATTTAGGTGGTTCTGCGCACTATATGGTGGGGATATGCTATCTCCCCACTTGAGTCTGTTGCTTGCCAGTTTTGTTGCATCTCTCCCCTGCTTCTGCATAGCTGTGAAATGTGTCCCATTTTCCCACACTTTCAACACTGTATTGGCAGTCCTCTGACCCTTGGTTGCCCTCCATTAAACCCTCATCCTTGCAGAGCTTTAAACCCAAACCCTCTGCCACGGGATACAAACCCTCATCCTCTGGGAAAATAATTATACTCTCCTCTTCCTGCAAAAGCTCCGTTCATCCCTGGCTGCACCTACTTTTCCCCTTGTTCATGGTAACTTTCTCCCACACTTGTATTGTACCCTAAGTGCTCGCCATACGTCGGCTCGACAATTTTTAAAGGGTGCCCCATCATGGTTAGTATTTGGTGGCGTCAGCCGGGAATATCTTGCTCAATTCCAAATACCACCTGATTGCTCCCATAATATGCCAGCAACCCACAAACACAAGATCGGTCTACTCATTCAAGTGCTTTCAGCGATACCATACAAATCCAACTATGACACGGCAGTGAACAATTTGTCAGCATTCTAATAATAAATTATGAAATGCATCTTACCCTGCAAGTTGAGATCTCAGAGTAAGGGCTGAAATTAACGTTCATGGCCTGTGGTTTTGTCTTGCACTGAATTAACATGTAGCATAGTTCATACATCTCTCTCATTTTGGATGTCAAGCATCGTGGAGTCATGCACACCCATTCTTACAACCAGACCAAGGACTTCTTCCACCTCTGATTGCTATAGATCAATTAAAAAAGGTACTCAAAATTGTTCTTCAGTATGATAGACTTAACCCACCATGGCTGCTAACAACTGCGGTAGATAGTGTATTTGCTGTTACTGATGCAGATTAATAATCTGGGTTACTGATATCTGATGGCGGCTATTTAATAGCCATGGTCAATTTCTACATCAACATGTTACTACAAATACTTTCTTTATTTCTTTGACAAATAATCATTTTGAAAATAAAGATTCTATGAATACAAAATGCTGTGCTGACATGCAGTGCATGCAAAAGCATTTTCTGCCTTTCCATGGTGCTAGATGGCTTGGTAAAGGTGTTGAGAGAGCATTTTATATAAGCGGGCACCCATGTCAACCGCTGCTGTATGTGGTTTGGTTTGTGCCATGAGAGCACTGAAACATAACGCGCTCAATTGTGACTCTGTTACCACAAGACTACTGTGGCGAACACAGACTGTTGAAGGCATGTGATGCACCATAGTAAACACATTTAGAATACATTGCTATGAGATGTGGCGTAGAGGCACTGATTGAGAAACAGTGCGAGGGGTGGCCATTCCATTTACTAATCATCAAAAGGCATCCAGCCGGTCACTTGATCTTGGCTCAACATTCGATTCTTTCTGCTTAGGTGCCCACCTGGCTCCGGTTCTAGCCCTGGGGTCCAGCGCTGCAGGACACTCAGGCAGAGGCTTCCTCCCCCCTTGCCTGCTACATTTCAGAGGGGGTACCCATAACTTGAACTCATATCCTTTCCCGCTCTTTGTTTTGTTCCCTCCCCTCTTTTACCCATTGACTGGTGACCCTGGATGCAGCCTTCCTCAGTGCATCCCATTCACGCCAGTCTGCAACAAGTGGTCCCGCTACCTGCAATCTTCCGGCCTGAAAGCATGCAACTCGAAGAGAGTTCCTACTAGATATCCGTGGTGAGACATTTACTTATCACTTCCACCCCAGTGTGTCAGAGGTACAAGTTTTTCCACAATCCACTTACCCTGACCCTTCACCAGCCCAGCTCTCACCAAATTTTGTTCATGAAAGAAATGTTTTTTCTTTTTAGCATCTAATGCTTCTTTTTCCCTTACCAATTTTCCCAGAAATGTCCAGAAAGGAAACACACTGTACCAAGGGGATATTATATTTATTTTTGTCCTCTTTTGGGTTTTCATTTTGTTACAGGGGCTGTTTAATTGCCCTAAAGAAGGCGGCTACTATGATGAAAAAATAAGCAATCCCTCTTACTCAGTCTCAAGACGGATGGTACTGCCGCCGAAACGTCCAGTTCATGCGAGGGGGTACTACTAGCCCAATGCTATAGGCACTTTTCATTGACTTTTCAATGTGATTCAAACACCAATTGGTGGTTTGACCATATTCTATCCCCGACGACGTTGGCATATGATTATCAGAATTATTTTACAAAAAATGTCTTTCTGTAAAATTGATCGGTTAGATGTATGAACACTAGAACTTTCTAGGCACTTGAATGATTCATGATGTACTATGTAATCTAACTAAAATGTATACACCAGATACTTGGAATCTGGACACACAACTCAATAATCCTAGGTGCAAAACCAAGAGGTGTATTCACTATATATGCTTTTCTTTTAGTTTATGTTGTGAATTTGTCTTTCCTTTTAACTACACTAGTCCTCAGACTAGAATATGATTGATGCTGTTCCTCTGTCTATGACACTAATCTATGTTTTCTTTTGCAGTCTAGCAATGTTTTGCACATGCAAGTGTTTATAAGGAAATTTCATTTTTTGTCCTAAATATAACTAAGCATATTTTATGAAACAGCCCCCTCTGTGTGTGTGTTGTTTTTCTTCCTTGACAATTCAACGGGCAACTAACTTTGGGATACATTCCTTGAGTTTAAGTAGGAAGGTTCCCCAATACAACGAAAATGGTTTGCTCCCCTTGAGGAAGCACTTGGGTTGAGTCAAGTAGTAGCAGTACTACCCCTTTTGTGTTCTGTTTACTCCTTATGCCTGAGTCTGCTACTTCTCACCACGGGCATTCCCAAAACATTTTTTGATGTAGATCACCATTGAAATGCAGCCATCATCGTCATCCCCTCTTTTGTAAGAAGAATTAACTAGTCCGTGACAGACTCTTTACCTGCCCCTCTGCAACCACCTTCAATTCTCAGGAAACATTATAGGAGGCCTAGTTGGTGTGGATACATTTGAAGACCATAGCACCATGACCATGACAAGGTACAGACAACAAAGAAAGGTGTACGTTGGTTGATTTAGGGGCGGGTGAAATCCTGAGAAAATGAGGGGCATTTCCATGTTTTTCTAAATTTCAACCACCCCTACAAAATGTGTACTAGCTGCACAAATTATTTTGAATTTTTTTGCCAAAAGTATGCACATATTTCAGTTTCAATATGTAAAGTATTCAGGTTTAGCATGATGCAGTTGGCTGCTTCACATTTTGTTCTCCATGAATTAGAAAAAGCTAAACGTAAGATAAAACATTTTCACTGTCGCTTCCCAATGTCTGTAGTTGGAGGCCTCACAAAAATATGCAAAAGCCGTTGCTTTCTAGCACGACTGGAATTGAATTTGGAAGACTGCAGATCGTGGGACGTGGAAACACTTAGCAATCCCTGCCACTCCTATACATCTCCATGTACAGACATCTAGCACAGCAGATTCTTCTTTTCAGGCATCTGTAGTATCACCAGCTTCCAGCAGCTTTTTTGTTGAATCAAAAAACCACTCGGCTCTGAAGCAGTCCCACAGACTCAGATGGCCCTGGGTAAAAGCAAATAAACCATTCTGATAAAATGATTGGCCTCCACGGGCAAGCATATATACACTGCATCAGAGTGTTGGCTGGTTGTGCAATCCTGCTGTTAGAGTTCATGGTGTGTTAAGAGATACAAATACAAAGAGAATATAGGATCAGAATAGGACATCTTTTACACATCGACAGTCATCTCTTTGAAATATTCAGATCCAATTTTCCATCTGCCGCAAAACACAACATAAGCGCCTGCATCTTAAGTCCAATGTAACACCGTAGCACTTGACCCATTAAAAAATGCAACATTTCAATCAGTTTGTGTGAAAGAATCTCAGATACACTGCTTCATCAAAATGTGTGATCTTTGACACATACTTGAATCCCACCGTGCATGGCCTGCCAAAATTGGGAGTTCACAAAGCCCTACATCTTGGGGCATGTTAGTATTGTGTGAGACACAGTAGAAGTTAAAACTGTATTTTAAATTGCTAGCACACAGTATCTCACTTCTATTGCACAATTAACAGATAAAGCTTCAACCCTATTGAAGCTGCCACATGTAAAAGATGCGCCCTGACACTCTGAGCTTCCCTGGCATGCAGAAAATAGGGACAAAAGCTTGTTATTACTTTTCTCACACCAACCAAGTGATGTAAATTGTACCACTTTGCGCACACAAAACAAATAATGTAAATTGTAACGCATACTTGGAAATACAAAATGAATCCAATAGACCCATTACACATTAGCTAAAACATTAATTGGTACAGTAATTGGAACTTGAAAGAAGCCAGCTTTTACACATCGCCAATCATCTCTTTGAAATATTCAGATACAATTCCCCATTCACCGCAATATGCAACATATTGCGGGGTAAGCGGCTGCATCTGGAGTCCCTAGCACTTGCCCCATTAAAAATAAAATTGAGCTGTGGGACGCCTTCAAGGCGACCTTACGCGGGGTTCTCATAAGAATGGGGGCTCAGAAAAAAAGGGAAAGGGAGGCCCAAGAAAAATCCCTTAGGGAAAAGATCGCACAGATCCAGCCGGGAGGCCCCCCGGAGGCACCCTTGGCTATGGAACAGATCACGGCCCTAGAAAATTACAAACTCCAATTGAAAGATCTCTTGTTGCATAAAACTGAGCGCAACCTCCAGCTAGTGAAACAAAAATACTATGAGAAGGGGGATAGAGCCGATAAAATCCTGGCCTGGAAACTCAGAGAGGTCCAGCGAAGCAGAATGGTGAGGGCGATCAGAAACGAACAGGGCTCACTAGACCATAGCACCCCAGTCATAGGAGCGGCCTTCCGACGCTACTATGAACAACTATATTCTTCAGAATATGCCGGGGAGGACACTCAGATTGAGGAGTTCCTGGACTCCATTCAGATCCCGTCCTTGACAGGCGAAATGGCAGGAGGTCTAGAGGGAGGGGTCACAGAGGAGGAGGTGGAGAATGCAATCGGTGGGATGAAGGCGGGAACGTCCCCGGGGGAAGATGGGTTCTCAGTACTCTTCTATAAGAGGTTCCGGTCGATTTTGGCCACACACCTGGCGAGGGTGTTCAATGCAGTACTGGAGGGGGGCACCCTGCCGGAAACGATGATGAGAGCCATCATAGTGGTACTGCCCAAGGAAGGAAAGGACCCCACTGACTGCTCCTCCTACCGCCCGATCTCCCTCTTAAACATAGATGTAAAGATCCTAGCCAAGGTGATGGGTACACGGTTAGAGGGGATAATGCCCAAATTAATACACGGGGATCAAGTGGGGTTCGTGAAGGGCAGGCAGGGCTCAGATAATATCAGGAAGACTATTGACCTAATCCACTATGCCCAGGAATCAGACCTAGAGGCTAGTTTGCTTTCCTTGGACTCCGAGAAGGCATTCGACAGGGTCGAGTGGAGGTACATGCAACTCCTCCTCCGTCGAATGGGCTTCGGGCCTCACGTCAGGACCTGGGTCTCTGCCCTCTATGAAGCCCCAACAGCGAGAGTGCAGGTGAATGGGGAACTCTCTGACCCATTCCCCCTCACGAGGGGAACACGACAGGGGTGCCCACTCTCTCCGTTAATATACGTCTTGACGATGGAACCTCTGGCCATAGCGGTCCGGGCCCACCCCGACATCAAAGGGATCAAAAGGGGAGAAGTAGAGTTCAAGCTCTCCCTGTTCGCTGACGACATCCTAGCATACTTGGTGGAGCCCAGCTCCTCGCTCCCCCCCCTACTGCGGCTGATGACAGCCTTCGGGCAGTTCTCGGGACTAAAAATAAATGCAGCAAAATCAAAGCTCCTACCCATGAGGGTCCAGGACCCGAGGTTGGACCCCCGGGACAGGTGTGCGGGGATTGCGGTGGGGAAGGATTCCATCAGGTACCTGGGGGTAACCCTGACCAGAGATCTCTCGAGACTGGCCCCAGTGAACTATGGGCCTACCTTGGCGGGGGTTACGTCAGATCTGAGGAGATGGGGTGGGATGATTCTGTCCTGGTATGGGCGCATGACAGCGATAAAGATGAACGTTCTGCCGAGAATACTATACTTATTCACCGCACTCCCAACGGAGGTCCCCACCCAGCTGCTCCGCGATCTACAAAAAGCAATCCGCGAGTTTATATGGCAAGGGCGGGCCCCGAGGATAGGAAAGGCCACTCTAACACTACCCAGAGAGGAGGGCGGGTTCGGGCTACCGGATTTCCTCCTTTACTACCGGGCAGCCCAGCTGCGGGTCTTGCTGGAGCACATGAAGGAGGGGATGGGCACCTACTGGTCATACCTTGAGGATATGGATGCCCACCCTCTGAAAGTGCGCGACCTCCTGTGGCTGCCGCGCAGACTCATCCCTAGCAAACTGAAAGCCCACCCAACCCTGGGAATACTTTGGACACTCTGGAAAGAGGGACCCACAACCTCATACCTCACGACATGGCCCTCTCCAATGTCATCGCTTTGGGGCCACCCTCTCAAACTAGGCAGCAGAGGTTTCAGGAGTGCCCAGTCCTGGTCGGACGGGGGTCTGGAATGGGCGGGACAACTGTTCAAAGAGGGCGAGTTCCTCGAATACGAGGCCCTGCGAGACGCACTGGGGCGGGAGTCCCTTTCAATCTTTGAATATCTACGCCTGAAAGGCATCCTTTGCGACCAATCATGGGGCCAGAACCTTCGGAGACAGCTGACCCCCTTCGAAAAATTTCTGGACACGGCCACATCAAGGAAGGGGGCGGTCTCCAAAATGTACCGAATACTGAACACCGTTAACTTGGAGGGGAGAAGAGGGTTCCGAGGGTTTTGGGATGACCTGGCGGGAGAACCACTTACAGAGGAGGCGTGGTCCAAAGTCTTTAAGATAGCATTCCATGGGAACCTATTTACATCGGACATGGAACACAACTTCAAAATCTTACAGGGTTGGCACAGGGACCCGTTGAAACTGTCCAGGATGTTTTCGGGAGTGTCCCCCAGGTGTCCAAGGGGCTGTGGCCAAGTGGGGTCGAGGGGGCACATGTGGTGGTCCTGCCCCAAGGCGCAGGAGTTCTGGGAGAAAGTACGGGGGTGGATGGCCGAGGTCACCGAGGAACAAATCCCACTCACCCCCCTAACGATGTTGCTGGGCCTCCCCCCGGAGGACACTGAACTGTATAGGTACCCAAGAATGTGGGAGACGATGTTACGGGCGGGTAGAGTGGCCCTTGCACAAAGGTGGAAGAGCCCAGAGACCCCATCCAAAGAAGACTGGCTTAAGAAACTCAAAAACATGTTCTTAATGGATAAACTGACGGCCATGGTAAATAATGAACTGGGCTCCTTTCAGGTTAACTGGTATGGGGTCTATGGGGCATGGGGTTGGGACCCCCACTGACAACATGAGAACACTCTGGCGAGTTGGCGGGGGGTAGGTTTGGAATGCTTCAACCAAGGATGTAGGAGTAGCCCAGGACCCGGGAGACAGCGGATCCCATCCAGCCAATTTGGACGTGAGAGCATAGCATACCTCTGTGGCAACGTACAATGAACTACGATGACAGCCCCAGCTGTCCGACTTGCGAAGTGACTCTGATCTGGGGGGAGGGGAGGAGTTGGGGTGGGGGGGGAGGGGGGAGGGAACCTGGGGGTTTTATGACAATGTTAAAAGTGATGATAACAACGCTCCCAGCGTTGCCGTTTGTTTTTTCCTTCTAAAAACTACTAATAAAACCAAAGTTAAAAAAAAAAAAAATAAAAATAAAATAAAATTGAGAGGAGGCCACCAGGGGGCGCACAGGCAATGGCTGCCTGATTCCTGAGCTCTCTCCGTATCCAGGCCGCAGCGAGGATTGAGCCCCCCGCGATCCTCCCACAGAGAACAAGAGAGCCGGACCGTGCTGTGAACCACCGGGGCCCCCACCGAGAGGAACAGCGTCGCTCGGGGTCCCTCCGAAAGCAGAGATCCAGCTTTGCGGCTTCTGCCGCGAACTGCCTCAGGAGGCCCGGGCGGCTACGGAGTCGGGGGAGGAGCCGCGGCCCGCCAGGCTCGGAGGACTGCAGAGGAGGAACCGGCTCCCAACGCAGCAACAAGCCCCCAGCCCCACGCGAACGGACTGCGGAGTGGGGCCCCCGATCCCCCAGGGGTCCGGACCCAACACACCCGATCGAGGCGGCGGCCTCTCCTCTCTCTTCCTGCGGCGACGGGGCTGGGAGTCCCCCCCCCCACCGTTGCACCTGCTGGCCCCGAGAGGCCTCTGGAGCTCCGGCACAGGGCGGGGGAAACAGCGAGACCAGACAGTGACACCCATGCAGGGGGGTGCATCCTCTGGCTTTGCCCTTGTTGGGGCCCCTGCCCCCAGCAGAGGGATACACGGCGGGAGTGGGGTGCGCTCTGAAGGGCCCCCACCAACACCAAATACAGGACGGGGCCGCGGCCCGACACCCCATGGCGAGCAAGGCAGCCCCCCTCCCTCCCAGGAGTACATAGAGGACGCCGGAGGCCCTGGGGCATTAGCTCTGGGTGCGAGGCCCCCGCCAGAAGCGGGCGGGGCGTGTGCCCGCCCAGCAGCAACCCCCCCAAGCACCGCGAGGATCTACTAAAGTGAGAGGGGGCAGCCCCCCCTTGATCCCTCTTCCCCCAGAGGGCCCCTCCACCAGTGCAGCACCGAAGGTCCGGCGAGGGGATCTCGCAACCCCCCACAGAACTGAGGCACACCCATCGGCGAGCCGAGCCCGGGGGGGGGATAACCTGATGAGCTGGCAAAGGACCTTACAAAAATACTGCTACCAAGAGTTGGGTCTAATCGATAGCGGCCCGTCCCACGTCAGTGAAATGGCCCATCCGGAGGCCTCGGCACCCTCAACGGCGGCGATGGAAAGGGGCTTCGCTTCAATCTTACAAGAGATAAGGGACATGCGCTCCGACATCACCCAAAAGCTTGAAAAAATGGATCAACGGGTTGACAAAGTTGAGGACAGACTCCTTCAGGTCGAATCCAATCAATCGTCTGCAACAACCCTAGAAGTGGAGACAAACATGAGGCTATCTGCCCTGGAGAAGAGGGAGGAGGAGAGGTCGAGACAAATGGACGATTTTGAAAATAGGGAACGGAGGAATACCCTCAGAGTCTTTGGGGTCCCGGAGGCGGAGGGGGAGACGGAAAGAGAGGTTACCCGAGTGGTGCGAGATGTCAATGCCCTCCTCTTTGATGAAGAGATGACCACTGAACTCACATTTGATAGGGTGCACAGAGCGGGGGAAGGGCAGGAGGACCCCGATCGATTCTGGTCCGGTTCCACTATTATTCGGAGAGGACGCAGATGCTGGATGCAGCCAGGAAAGCTCAGGAGATAACGTACAACAACTCTCAGGTCTCCATTTTCCAAGACCTCTCCGCGTACACATTGGCTAAACGTAGGATGTGCCGACCCCTCACGCAGCTGCTGAAAGAGAAGGGGGTAAGGTACAGATGGGGCTACCCCTTCTCCCTAGCCTTTGAATATCTGGGCCAGCGGACAATGTTGACCACGGAGGAGGACATCAAGGGAGCCATCCAGGACTATGTGACAGAGCCAACCCCTCGAAGGGAACTAACTGGGCCGGTCCTAGGTAGAGAAACAGTCCGGGCCCATCGAGCGAAAGAAGAAATCTGGTGCACGGAAATTCAGGAAAATGAACACACCCTTGCCAGCTAAGGAGGGGGAGCGAAATGATTCTGAGGGATGAGACCTGGGGGTCCCAGCCAGTGACGGAACGCGAGTGAGGATAACGGAGAAGAACGAAGTGATCTGTCTGCCTACTGGTCGGGTCCTGAAAATTTGGAGGCTATGCCGAGCTGAGAGTCTCCCTGAACAGCAAGTATAGCAGGGGAAATCGAGGGGACGTCATCGGGGGCGGGGGCTCACAAAAACAGGTCTTGAAATGATCGCCTGGCCGAGGAGGGCGGGCTGGTGGTCCGGCCAAAATGCCAGAAATGGCAGAACTATCTGGCTGGACGCCGGGGAGGTGGGGTGGGGGTACACAAACTAGTTGGGGTTTGTTTGTTTGGTAGTGGGATGGGGGGCAGTTGGGGAAAAGTTCTAATAGTGTCCAAACGGTGAGACAGGGGGAGCGATAAGGGAGAAACGGTGTGATGTGGATGACCAATAGAGAGGGAAACATAGACTATGGCTGAAGGCCGGCCGGCCCTGGGAGTGGGTATCCTGAATGTGCGGGGGCTGAACACCCCCACGAATAGGTCTTTGGTTAGCAGGGAGTTCAGGAGGGCGAAACTTGACCTACTGTTCTTGCAAGAGACGCACTGGGCAAGGGGGAAAGAACCCAAAATGCGAGGGGTGGGGAATCGAAGAAGTCTTTTATGCATCCCATGAGGGGAAAAAACGAGGGGTGGCCATACTGGTAGCAAGGGACGTGGGTTTCGAGAAGGAGGCCATCCTGAAAGATCCCGAGGGCCGATACCTGTTGGTCCGGGGCTCCCTACAGGGCTCCCCCCTAACCCTGGCAGTAGTGTATGGCCTGAACGAAGGACAGGCCCAGTTCTGGGAAGAAGTAAGAGACAGGCTCAGACTGTTCGTGCAAGGCCCACTGGTGGTGGGAGGGGATTTCAATATGGTCCTGGACCCAACCATAGATAGAAAGCGGGTAGGCCCCCAAATCCTCAGACCCGCGGATGAAGCAATGGCGCTGAATTTTCGGAGGGTGAATGGGGACCTGGGCCTGACGGATACAATCCCAACCCCCAGGACAGGGGCCCCCTCCTTTACCTACTATTCGGCCATCCATAATTCTTTCTCCAGGATAGACTACATCTTGGTGGACGAGATCCTCCGTCCATACATTGCAGGCTATAGGATAGATCCTGTCCCTGGTCAGACCACGATCTGGTCCGAGTTACCCTAGCGGTGGGTTGGTGTAGAGAACGCAGAGGGCGCTGGAAATGCAATGACGCCCTATTAAAGGATGAGGTCCACTCCCAAGAGGTCTTGGACTCCATAACGGAGTTCTTTGAACATAATGATAACCGGGAGGTAGCCACGCACACTCTATGGGATGCCTTTAAGGCAACCCTACGAGGAGTCATAAAAATAGGTGCTTTGAAAAAAAGGGAGAGAGAGGCCCGGGAGAAAGCCCTGCGAGAAAAAATAGCCCGCCTCCAGCCGGGGGGTTCCCCGGAACAAGCCCTAGAGCGTGACCGGGTTGCGGCGCTGGAGGACTACAGGCTCCAGCTAAAAGACCTACTACTACATAAAACAGAGAGAAGTCTCCAAATGGTTAAGCAGAAATATTATGATAAGGGGGACAAGGCGGATAGGATCCTAGCCTGGAAGTTGAGGGAGGTCCAGAGAAGTAGAAGGGTGAAGGAGGTGAGGGACGCCCGGGGGTGCATGGGCGGCGACTCCCCCCATATTGGAGAGGCCTTTCGCCAATTCTATAAAACCCTCTATTCGTCTGAATATGACGGAGATGATACCCAGATAGAAGACTTCCTGAACTCTATACAGATCCCATCCCTTTCGAGGGAGATGGCAGAGGGGCTGGAGGGCCCGGTAACCGAGGATGAGGTGGATAAGGTGATTAGTGGGATGAAGGTGGGAACCTCTCCCGGGGAGGACGGCTTCACTGTTTATTTTTACAAGAGATTTCGCTCCTCCCTGGCCCTGTACCTAGTGAGAGTTTTTAACGCCGCGCTGGAGGGGGGCATCCACCCCGAGTCCATGATGGGGGCCATAATAGCCGTTCTGCCCAAAGAAGGAAAGGACCCTGCAGAATGTTCATCCTATCGCCCCATATCGCTGTTAAATATTGATGTTAAGATCCTGGCTAAGGTGGTGGGGAGGCGGATGGAGGGAATAATGGCGAAGCTAGTCCATGGGGACCAGGTGGGTTTCATTAGAGTAAGGCAAGGGTCAGATAACATCCGCAAAACAATAGACTTGGTCCACTTCGCTCAAACAACGGAGCTCCACGCATGTGTCCTCTCCCTAGACTCGTAGAAAGCCTTCGACAGGGGCAAGTGGCGATACATGGAACTCCTCCTCCAAAGAATGGGCTTCGGGCCTCACATCATGGGCTGGGTGACTGCCCTCTATAGAGCTCCCACGGCGAGGATCCAGGTGAACGGGAAGCTGTCCGAATCTTTCCCCCTTACTCGGGGGACAAGACAGGGCTGCCCGCTCTCCCCCCTGATATACGTTCTTACAATGGAGGCTCTGGCAATAGCGATTAGAGCTCACCCGAACATCAAGGGTATTAGAAGGGGTGAGGTCGAATTTAAGCTCTCCCTATTCGCGGACGATATTCTGGCCTTTCTGGTGGACCCTGTCTCCTCGCTTCCCCCCTTCCTGGCCCTGGTGGCCTCATTTGGTCGCTTCTCCGGCCTGAAAATTAACACTGCTAAATCTGTCTTGCTCCCAATGAGAATAAAAGACCCTGCGCTAGACCCTCTAGACAGGTTTCACGGGATTAAAGTGGAGAATGCTGCTGTACGGTACCTGGGGGTTCTTCTCACCAGAGACATAACGAAACTGGGTTCTGCCAACTATGACCCCATGATGGGGGGCGTGGCTTGATGGCTACGTGAGAGGACATTCCTGGGAGAAGCTCCCGATGATCCGATCCTGATCCTGGGGAAAAGTGATGGTTTTTGGCGGACTTTCGAGCCCACGGTGCATCTAAAGGCGTATGAAAGTGGGGGGCATACGGTGCGTGCCCTCCCCAATGGCGTGACTGCATATTCACGAAACTAGACCCCGAAGAAGTTGGCGGTCGCGCAAAGGAAGGGGAGCACCCAAGATGGCAGCCTGTGGACAAAGGGCCATAAAAGGTCCGACGAGCTGAGGAAGACAAGATTGGTCGGAACGTGGGCGAGCCCAACCAGATAGACGGGTCGCATGCGCCTCGGGCTGAAGGCAAGAACATAAGGGCGAGCCCCTACTGCAGAGGCCATGGGTTGTGGCGGGCTAGCAGAGTGAACCCACGAGGATACAGCTAGGCACGTGGGCCCAATCGACGCAACAGGATGTCTTCCAAGGTGGTGCGACCCCGGATCAAGCAGCCTACGATGGAGACCTATGCTAGGTCGCCCTCGGGCGCGGAAGGGGGCAAGAGCAAAGAAACCCCTGCGGCGGCGACAGACCCACCGGTTACCATCCAGGAGGTGCTGGCAGCAATTGCCGACCTGAAGGTGGCCTGGGAGACAAAGCTGGGCCTGGCCATGAAAGAGTTGCAAGAGGGCCTAAACCTCAAGATAGGAGCAGTCCGAGAAGAAGTGAACCTGTTGCGCCAGGATGTGCGAACGATTGCGGAGCGCACTGGGGAACTGGAGCAGGAGTTGGCCCCGACCGTGGAGGCGTGCAATACACACGCCAAGGAACTTCATGCCCTCGTGCAGCGAGTGGGCAATTTGGAGGACAGAGCAGAGCAGGCGGAGGGGCGCGCCAGGCGCAATAACATTCGTATAGTGGGGGTACCGGAGGGAATGGAAGGATCGAACCCCACGGATTTCGTTGAAACCATGCTTTTGCAGGAGATTACAGGCGGAGAGCTGACCCAGGGGTTCATGGTCGAAATGGCGCACAGGGCCCTGACCAGGAGACCGGCCCCAGGATCCCCCCCGCGGCCGTTGATTGCAAAGATCTTGGACTATCGTGACCGCGAGAAGATTCTCGAATTTTTCCGGAAAGGGGGCACGATAGAAAGGGGGTCAGCGAATATAACAGCGTATCCGGATTACACGCTGCTTGTACAACGGAGTCGAATGAACTTTGGAACGGTGAAGAGGAGGCTCAGAGAGGCAGGCCACCGCTACATGTTGCTTTACCCCGCTAGGTTAAAGGTGATCCATAAGAACAGATCCCTCTTCTTTGAGACGCCGAGCGACGCGATGGAATGGCTGGATATGCAAGGTCGACCACAGGAATCGGATGCTCAGACAGAAGCGGATGGAGATAAGTAGCACGCTGCAGAGGCACCCGTGAGGCCATAGCTATGACATTAGGACTAGAATATAGTTTGATATTGTGCTTGTGTGGGGGAAGTCACGGCATCTGCTGGCGGGTCCCGTTGAATTCACTTCTCCTAAATAGAAGACCGGGAGCTCCTGGGGAGCAACCTCTGCACCCGATAGTAGTACATTTAGTTAGGTCACTGTTAGATTGGTGACACCCCGCGGGGTCCTTGTTCTTGGTCACAAGACGGGTCCAGACGTGGGTAGGCCTGAGATCCAGGGATGGACCTGGGCTATTGTTGGGGGTTGGTGGGGAGGGGGGGGAGTTGTGTGCAGTGGTGTGAGGTTGGGGAAGGGGGGAGGGAGGCACGGGTCGTTGACAGAAGGGAAGGAGCCAGGAAACGACCCTACATGGGGAACATTATGGGGAGGGATGGGACGGAGATAGACCGACTAGATGGCATCGGGTAATCTCAGAATTGTGACCTGGAATGTACGGGGCCTCAACAGCTACCTTAAACGCAACAAAGTGATGATGTATTTAAAGAGGATGCGCATAGACATAGCCCTAATGCAAGAGACCCACCTCACTAGAGAAAGGCTGGAGGTGGTCGGGAGGAAATGGAAGGGCACCGTTGTGGGGGCGGCGTACTCAGCGTATGCCAGAGGGGTCGTCACTTGGGTGGCGCCCCACGTGCCGTTTTGAGTGCTTGATTCTACGGTGGACCCGGAGGGTAGAATGGTGGTGGTAACGGGTCTCTTGGAAAACAGAGAAATACACATCATAAATTTGTACGCCCCCAATAACGATACAGCGGCTTACTTTAGGACCCTCTACGGTAAACTTGGCCCCATGGCGGGGGGTACGGTAGTGTGGGGGGGGACTTTAACTGTACCGTAGACCCCAGTATGGATAGGTCCAAGGATAGGGCAGGAAAAACGGCACCGGCGGCTAAAGCACTGAGTACCCTACTGAAAGACCTAGGCCTTGAGGATGCGTGGAGGAGGCTGCATCCCACGTTGAAACAGTACTCACACTACACAGCGCCACATGATTTGTACACAAGGTTAGACTACATGTTTGTAACAGCCGGGATAGTGAGAGAAATAGAAGGAGCAGAATACAAGGCCCGAGTGCTGTCGGACCACTCGCCCTTGGTGGTAGACTGGAGACACCAGCCCCCACGCCCGCAGATCCCTACATGGAGACTTAGGACCAAGGCTCTGCAGGATGAGGGGTTTCGGGAGGGCCTGAGGGACGCCATTGAAGAATATTTTGATAAAAACACGGGAAGCGCAAGCTCTGTGGGCACACTGTGGGAAGCGTTTAAGGTGGTGGTGCGTGGGGTAGCTATTTCCCAAGTTAAAGGGCTACAGGGGGGGGTCGAAAGGGAGCTCCGGGAGGCAGAAATGGAGCTAGAGGAGCTCACGCGTTGCGTGAGCACCGCTCATGACAACAGAACCAAAGTAGAGGAGCTACAGTTGTCCTGCAGTGCACTCTGGGATAGACTGTGCAGACTCAGCTACAGGAAATATACGGAGCGGATACACGCTGGGGGCGATAAGCCGGGCAGATTGCTGGCTTGGCTGTACAAGAGTGAGACCCCCCGCTCGGTGATTAGTGAGATTCAGGGCAAAGGAGGTAGCATATGCAACACCCAGAAAGAGGTAAATGAGGAATTCCTTAAGTTTTACAGACACTTGTATGAGGACACGGGGGAGGATATGGGCCAAGACATACTAGACACATTGGGGGACATTGAGCTGCCCACCTTAGATGATCTAGAACGCTCTGATTTGGACGCACCCGTCACCTCGGATGAGCTGCAGGTAGTGATTCGGAACTTGCCCACTTGCAAGGCGCCGGGTTCGGATGGGCTGCCCAGCGAGTTCTACAAAACATACCAGCAAGAGTTGCTCCAGCCACTGCTTGCCACTTTCAACAAGGCCTATGAGAAGGGAGAACTCCCGTTGTCCCTCCGTGAGGCTGTAATCATCCCACTCTTGAAACCAGGCAAGCCGGCCGTGGAGCGCGGGTCTTACAGACCGTTGTCCATGCTCAACCAGGACAGCAAAATACTCACGACGGTGCTGGCTAATAGACTGAAGAGGGTGATTAAGAAACTGATACACCCAGATCAGACGGGATATGTTCCGGGCAGGAACATCACCGATAACCACCGGAGGCTACACCATGTCATAGACAAAACTGAGGAGGACACGGGCGAGCTGGCTATAGTGTCGTTAGACGCGGTCAAGGCCTTCGACTCGGTACGATGGCCCTGGCTGAAAGCGGTCCTGAAGGGATATGGAGTGGGACCCGGATACCTCAGATGGGTACAGTTGTTTTACAGCACCCCGATGGCGAGGGCCAAGACAGGGTCCACGGTCTCAGATTCTTGGCAACTGGGCAGGGGGACCAGACAGGGATGTCCCTGGTCACCGATGCTATATATACTGGCATTGGAGCCGCTGGCAATATGCCTGCGTCAACAATATGGGGAGGTGGGCATAAACACGGCCAGTGGAGAGCATTTGATATCATTATATGCGGATGATATGCTCCTTTATTTACGCTACCCAGAAGAAAACCTACAGTACGTCCTAGAGGTGATAGAACGGTACACCATCCTCTCCGGTATATCGGTGAACCCTGGAAAGTCCAGCCTGTTCCCTTTGGGTAGATATAGGAATGTCCCGGTGCAGAGGCTGCCTGTTCTGCCAATACCATGGCAGCCCGTAACATTTAGGTATCTGGGAATAAACATTTACCACAAGATCGAGACAGAACACAAGCAAAACACGGAAAAGACGATAGAGGGGATTAGGAACAGCATGGTATTTTGGTCCAGACTGCTCCTGACCATGATGGGGAGGGCGGCCTTGCTCAAGATGGTAGTCCTGCCTAGACTCTTGCACTTTTTTACAAACGTCCCGTTTCTGATACCCAGGAGCCTATTCGCGAAACTTCATAGCGTGTGTAGGGGTTTTGTGTGGGGCAGCTCTAGGAATAGGATGGGTCTGTGGAAGATCCAGAACCCGTGCTACAGGGGGGGGGGATAGGCCTGCCTAACTTCGAACTCTATTACCTGGCGGGGCAGCTGCAGTACGTGGCCAGATGGCTCTCGACTTTCTGATGGAAGTGGTGTGGTTGGGCAGAGATAAACTGGTGGGCAAGGGGCGGTTACTGAGGTTGGGCTGGGAGATCTGGCACAGGACATGGAAGATTGGGGGGGACTCGGAACCATACTCCCAGTAGGCCCCTTTTGCGGCTCTGTGTTGGAGCGACTCCCAACTACTAAAATCGGTCCGCAGATACTGGGAACAGGTAGGCCTAGCCACCCTCGGGGACATATGGCAGGAAGGGGAGGCGGTGGACTTTCAGCGGCTGCAGGAAGAGACGGGAGTACATGGTGGCCAATATATAACCTACACTAGGCTGGTGAAAAAGACTAGAGAAAGATGGCCGGAGACAGTGCTCGCGGAGGATCCAGATGCCTCCCTGGAAACCATGTATGATGTATCGGAGGCCGGGCACGAAATATCGAGGATATATGAGCTCCTGCGGGCAAGGGCAGGCTCCGATTGCGACAAGATTGGGAGGAGGAGGTGGGAGGACCCATGACAGATGCGCAGTGGGAACGGGCCCAGAGGTACCATAAAAAGGTATCCCGTAACACGAGATTCCAACAGCTTCAGTTGTATGTTACCCACAGGGCTTATTTAACCCCCGGGAAGATTGCAAAGTTTGGGGGATCAGCTATACAGCAATGCCCCAGGTGTGGGGAGGTGAACGCGGGACTGCTACACATGTTTTGGGCTTGCCCGGAGATGCATAGATTTTGGAACGAGGTCAAGACAAAACTGGCTGGCGGGGGGGTGGTGCTGGATGTGGAATCGGCCTGGTCATGCTTGCTTGGACTATTCCCTAGACCCCGGCATTTGAAACACATAAGCAAGATGAAGGACCTGGCCTATGTCTTGGCCAAACGTAGGATCGCCATGGGCTGGAAGGCGGCCCATAGACCTAGGGTGGAGTTGTGGTGGACAGACCTCTTGAGATGGGCGGAAGCTGAATCCGTAGTCTGGTTTGAAGCGGTCACCAGGGGGGGCGAAGAAGAAGTAGGGCCCTTGTTGGCCTGGCGGCAATTGGTGGCCTCGTTGGCAAACCCTCACCAGGGTGACAACGAAACAGAGGACCCGGTTGATGGCAGTCTAGGTAGTGTGCCACCCAGTGATGTTCCCGTAAATGACATGTGAGAACTGGCTCTAGTTTAAAGGGGGAGGGGGGAGTTGGGGAGTTTGAAAATGTGTTGAAATATGATGCTTTCTATGTTTTGAAACAGTTGTAGTGTGTTTGTTTGACCTCAAAATAAAATAAAAATATATTTTACAAAAAATAAAAAATAAAAAAAACTATGACCCCATGATGGCAGAGATAATATCCGACTTGAGGAGATGGGGAAAGATGATCCTCTCATGGTATGGCCGGATGACTGCAGTAAAGATGAACGTATTGCCACGGCTCCTGTACCTTTTCATGGCACTCCCGACAAGCGTCCCAGCACAGACCTTTAGAGATCTACAAAATGGGGTTCGAGACTTTGTATGGCAGGGGAAGACCCCGAGAACCGGGAGGGCCACTTTGACTCTGCCGAGGGAGGAGAGGGGATTTGGGTTGCCGGACTTCCTCCTTTATTTCTGTGCTGCCCAATTGCGCGTCCTCCTGGAGCATATGAAAGAGGGTCTAGGAACGTATTGGTCATATTTGGAGGATATGGACGCCCACCCCCTAAAGGTCCACGACCTCCTATGGGCCCCACGCAGGTCGATTCCAAAACATCTAAAGAGGGCCCCCGTACTGCATACCTTACCACATGGCCGTCCCCGATGACCTCTCTCTGGGGCCACCCCTTAAAATTGGGAAGTAAAGGATTCCGACACTCTCAGAACTGGTCAGACATGGGAATGGAATGGGCTGGGCAGATGTTCAGGGAGGGCGAATCCTACCCTACGAGGACCTGAGGGACGCGCTCGGTCAAGGGTCGCTTTCCATCTTTCAATACCTCCGCCTGAAGGGCATCTTCTGTGACCAGTCATGGGGTCCTAACCTGAGGAGACAGTTGACCCCCATCAAGAAGCTCCTTGACTCGCCGACCTCGAGAAAGGGGGCGGTATCCAGTATGTACAAAATTCTAAATACTTATAATCTTCAAGGTAGGAGGGGCTTCCGCACGTTCTGGAATGACCTGGCAGGTGAAAAGATCTCAGAGGACGCCTGGGCTAGAATATTCAAAATAGCTTTTCATGGAAACCTCTTCACCGCAGACATGGAGCACAACTTTAAGATGTTACAGGGGTGGCACAGGGACCCTGCAAAACTGTCGAAGATGTTTCCGGGGGTGTCCCCAAGGTGCCCGAGAGGGTGCGGACAAACAGGCTCCAGAGGCCACATGTGGTGGCCCTGCCCGAAAGTACAGGACTACTGGGGGTCAGTGAGGGACTGGATAGTGGAGGTAACGGAGGAACTCTTACCACTTGATCCCCTAACGATGTTAATGGGTCTCCCCCCGGAGGAAACGGAACTATACCGATATCCAAGGATGTGGGAAACAATGTTGAGGGCGGGCAGAGTAGCTCTTGCTCAGAAATGGAAGAGCTCGGAAACCCCCTCCAAGGCGGATTGGCTGAAAAAGGTGAAAAATATGTTTCTGATGGACAAACTAACTGCCATGGTAAATAACGATACTAGCTCCTTCCTCACGAACTGGTATGGCGTGCAGCAATCCTGGGGTTGGGACGTCCACTAAACTTGAAGTAAGGTCCCCGGCCCGAGTGGGATGGGACTAGCCCCGGCATGCATGACAATCGACAAGGGAGCCCACGACCTGGGGAATGGTGGCAATACGCCAGTCGGTGCCACGGTCACTACTCGCATCATTTCCGAGACACAGAATGTGAAGAGAACATTCAGAGTCTCCCTAAGCGGCAGCACGGATCTGGACACGGGGCAGGGGGGTGGGGGGATGGTGGGAGGGAGGGGCAAGGGGTTTCTCAGTTCGTTTATTTTGTCAGTTGTATTAAAATGCTAATAAAAACTAAAGTTTAAAAAAAAAAATTGACCTTTCAATCAGTTTGTGTGAAAGAATCTCAGCTACACCGCTTAATTAAAATGTGTGATCTTTGACACATACTCGAATTCCATCATCCATGGCCTGCAAAAACTGGGTGCTCACAAAGCCCTTCATCGGCCCGCTTCAGAAAATCCTCCAGCCATGTCTGTGCAAAATGCTGAGTGCCACTAGGGATACATAGGTTAGCAAAAAAATGCCCGTTCATTATCAGTTTCTCCACATGGGCGACCAGTTGGAAGGGGGGACAGTTAATATTGTGATGGCAGCCACAATCCAGAAAAGCATTCATACAATTGCCTTGTTTAATTGACAAAACTCATCAGTGTAAAAGCAGTCTTCAGTCCTCAATCCAAAACAATATCACCCTCCAAGCACAGGGTCGCAATGCTATCACAGGCTTTCTCATGGCATCAGCGAGTGTAGCAACCCCTGTAAAGAAAACACCTACATATTTGTTCCTAATGGTACTCTATTCCATCACAAATAAAATGGTGAGACACTCAACAATGTTTTGCCATCCAGAACGGCTTAGCATTGGCATTAATAATAACAATGTCTGTAGATCAGGCCACGCTCGAACAATTACAAGGTCTGAAATGGATCGGGGCAGTCTGTGCCAATAGCAGGCGCAGTCTTTTAAAAATCCTTCAAAGACTAATATCCTCTAGACAGAGTTTTCCCGGGGTGAACCACCATCATGCACATCCCTGCCCAACTCCATTTAACGAAAGGGTAACCAGGTGTTCTGATTACATCTGAGTTTACTTACAAAACACGGAAACTGCCTAACATGTGAACCATTGTAGCAACCTGCTAAAACAGAAAACGACTTGCCTACCCTGGCCTAAGAGAAGCAGTGTAAAACTCAGCTAGATATGGAGATTCCTTGTTACAAAGCTCCATCTCTTTGTTATTCCTGCTGCTGAGAACATTTCTGTAGTGATATATAAATGCAACTGTCTTTTTTTTCTACAGGCCAGACTAACATACATCATGCTGTCCAACAAATCTACACAGGGCACTTTAGGAAATCGGACATTTTTAAAAATACAAAATCCCTGAAGTACCACTAACAATGGCACTATCCCAGAGTAATAACTCTACACTTTAATGATTTTAAACATCACTCACATTAAGCTCTGTCAGCCAGGGACTTCAAGTCAGCTATTAACCTGATTAGCAAGCACAGGGCTGTCTCTGAATCAATGCCCAGCAGGGGAGTCATGGTCCTCTGCCCGGCCTGCCAGCAGCTCCGACAGGGATCGAATTACCAGCAGCTCCGACAGGGATCGAATTAACCTCAAGAGAGCCCAGATTCCTCACAGGTCCTACCAGCAGCTCCAGTCAATTAGTTACCCAGCATGAGACTCCACACAGGGTGTTTTCCAATAATGGCCACAGCTGTCAGAAATTTCATCTCCAGGTAAAAATCCACAAGTGTCCCAGAAGATATACCTTGCGCCAGTCAGAAGTGCACCTTTTAAGAGGTAACATCCCACCCCCCACGCCCCTCCCCATGCTGCTTCTTGGTCACAGTGGCACGATACATCTACACTTGTCACCAAACCCCAGATTTCCTGCACCCCTGTGTATTCCCTGCTAACTCTGTACAAAATGTACACTGGCTTTTTGTGTCACTGTAGCAGAATCTACAATTAGCTGGACCCTCCGGGCTTATGTTTCCTTTTCTCTTTCATGTCACCCAGACATCATTCTATCAGAAGCCAAAAATAGCCCTCCCATCCTGATGACTATGGATAAGCAACCTCTGTGTGTATTTTTGGCATTGGGAATCCTGTCATTCAGAGGTGACTCATCAGAGGTAAACAAATTAAAAACCCTTCTTAGAAGCCCCCACATGTGTTCGCTGCTGAAGTCTGCAGAATGCAGAAATGCCACTGTGAATCATCGGAATTCCTGTCATTCCAAAGATCCTGAGTCAATGTATTGCATCAGCTGATCTTGAGCTTCGCATATCAAAATCCCACCCCCTCAGCCACAGCTGGTTCTGATATCTTTGCTGCACCCACAACTGAGTTCAGTCTGCTGCAGTGCCATGGGTCTCAACAGCTCTGAGTCCCTGTAAAGAGTGGGGGCTTCTGAAGGCTGTGGAGGGCTGGTCTAGAGTCAGCTATCTATCAGCCAAACAGGTCAGTGCATCTACAACGACCCTTCCCTTCAAGGTCATGCATTACCCAAGGCAATAGTTTAGTCTTTTGTATTGGCACTGGGAAAACACACCCTGCATATAAAGCAAACTTAAATGGGGATATTTATGGCCGCCATCCACGGGGTGGGGTGGTCATGCTGGCATTTAGTTATACTCTATATAAAATGTATATCAATGTTTGATGTTACTAGGTGATATGGTGAACTCAATGGTATGGTGTTATTTTTAGACGCCATCAAACATCTGGAGTGTCATAACGTCATTTATACTATATGTAGAATGTATTTCCAATTAATATCAAATGTATATAAAAATGATATAAAAAATTGTGGGGGAGAATTTTTTGGGGGTCATTAAATTATATTGAAATGTATATTTTATTGTATATACGAATGTATATAAAATGTTATATCAAAATGTATATAAAGTATATATACAAATTTGTTACAATTTTATTTATATATTAAAATATTGGGGGTCGATCAAAATGTGTGGGGTTCATTTAATTTGATATTAAATGTATATCTTTTTAATTTTTTTATTTTTTATTTGCATTTAATTGAAAATATTTTTTTAGCAAAGCAGAATCATAGTTTCACCTTTACAATTAAATAATCAGTGTAAAATTCCATTCCTCATTAATCCCTTAAAAAAGAAAACACCATAAAGATAAAAACAGGGAAGGAACAGAAGATCAAAAAGGGAAAGAAAAAAAGAAAGGGAGGCACCCACGTTTCTTCACATGGTAAACAAAGGCTCCAAACATTTAGTCAGGGCAATCACATGACACGACTTGTTCCCTGCTATCAACAGTAACCACCATGTATCATTCTCTTCGCTCTGGTAGTTCGATAGTAGTTGTCTAAAATGTTTGGTGCAACTCTGCACCAGAGCTGGACAGGAGGTGACTAAGTGCTTCATTGATTCCACAGCCAGAGCATCTTTACAAAACCGACATTTATTTGTGTCAGATAGCCCACAAATTGCTTGAATCTCATTAGTTGGGTAAATATTGAGGCGAATGTGGAGGAATTGCTCTCTAAGTTTTCGATCCGGGGTTTGGTTTAGATATTTGCACACTACATCTAGCTTCCATGGTTCAGTTGGAATGTGGGTGGTCAGTTTGTTTTTCGCTGCTGTGTCTAAGGTATCGATCCAGTCATGCTCTCACAATTTGAATTTAATTAGCATGGGATTGGTAAGAAGGACCTTAATTGAACATTGAATCTCTTCCGGCAGGGGGGCACATTTGTGTTCTCTAGTTATGCAACATGGGAGTGTCAGAAGCTACAATCTCCTTGTGTAACATTTCTAAAACATTTCTAAAATTTCCAGGCGCTCAGGTAGGAAACATTTCCTCAGAACAGCGAGGCTCTTCCAATCAACAGTTGATTTTCATGAAGACAGACCTAACTCACGTCATATTGTTTGGATTGGAGTTGCTGGTGGAAGACCCAAAACTTTATATTAAATTGATATCAAAGGGGCGGGACTCAGGAAAAGTGGTGGGGCAAAGAGCGGAAATGAAAGGAAATGGTAAATCCTTCCCACACACAGCCTCTGTAGCATGGAACACCCTTCCACTAGACCTGCGTCTAGAAAGTAACCTCTTACTCTTTCAGAAGGGTCTGAAAACGAATCTACTTGAATAACCTACATGCATTTCCCTCTCAGCTATGACTATAACGTTTGCCCTGTGTATTTTTGTGTCTTGAGTGTTCATGTAGTCGCCCTCAGCTCCTCCATCCACCGTTCTCAAGTACGAGGCCTGGTGCAACCAAATTCAAGCAGCTATGCTAGACAAGCTCGATTCCTTGCATACCAACATTTTAGCTCACCAAAAAGCTCTATCATCGCTTTTAGCCTGTCCTGCGGCCCTCCAACGAGTAACATCTCTGACCAGATACCAAAATTTAAATTCGCTGACATGAGCGAATCTGAAGTCATTGCCCTCATAAAATCTATTAAGCCTTCCAATTGTAAGGGGGATGCATGCCCGGCTCATATCATCAAAGACTGTGCACCAGCCCTTGCCCCCTTCATCACTGCTTTCATCAACTCGTCCTTCCAGTCTTCACATGTACCGACCTCCCTCAAAGAAACCTGGGTCCGACCACTCCTAAAAAACCATCTCTTGACTCACTGGTCCCAGGAAACTACCGTCCCATAACAACTGTCCCATTCCTGCTAAAGTTCTTGGACAAAGCAGTTTACCTGCAAGTTCAAAAATGTATTTAGGACAACCACCTTCATGGATTACGCCAGTCCGGCTTTCGTCCTTGGCATGACGCCTTTGACCTGGTAGAGCATAAAACCCTATGCCACCATCTCTTCTCCACAGCCAACTTCTCACCTACGGCATGTGAATGGATAACTTCATTCCTCCAGGAGAGAGTAATGAAGGTTTTTTCGGACTCATCCAGTGCCATTCCCAGTCCTATCAAATGTGGCGTTCCACAAGGCTCCTGCATAGTATAACCTCTTCACCAGACCCCTGTTCAGAATCCTTGACGCACTGGGCATCTCATATACCAATTATGCAGATGACACCCAGGTGCTCATCCCACTCACTGGGGACTATCCAAACGATATGAACACCCTCAACTTCATTTACTCCACAATTCAATCATGGATGGCAGATAATTGGCTCTGTTTAAATAGTGAGATAACCGAACTTCTGTTGGTTGGGTCTCCATCCACACTGGGCAAACTTGACAAGAAGTATCACTCTTTCACCACTGACAACATACCCATCACAGTTTCCCAAGCGATCAAAACTTTGGGCGTCTACCATGGACAGGCAAGTCAATGGCATTGCTTCATCTGCAGCATATCACTCTAAATATATCAATGCTGTTAGGCCATTCTTGTCCCAACAGTACTGTATCACCATGGACAGAGCCAGACTATTGCAATGCCCTCTTTATTGGAACTTCCCAAAGAAACTTGGCTAAACTCCAGATAGCTCAGAATAATGCCCTAAGGGCTGCAAAAGGCATCTCATGCAGGGAGCACATTTCAGGGGTCAGGAGGCAGGTACACTGGCTACCCATCAAGGAAAGGGTTGTCTTCAAAACACTTGCCCTAACACATAAATGTCTCCACGGTCTGGCACCTATGTACCTAGCTCAGAGGATCACCAAACAAACTGCATCCAGACCCTCGAGGTCTGCCTATGCCAACCGTATCACGGTTCGTCACAAGCGCAGAGTGCATGCTGGAGGAGCCAGCTTCCTAACCATGGCTGCGACCCTCTGGAACAACTTCGCAGCCCAGATCAGATCTATCGAATCTCATGCAGCCTTCCGCAAGGCCTTAAAAACTAGGCTGTTTGTCTGAAAGGGCCCATCCCTACGAGTCATGTATTGCATATGTTATTTCTCATCATACATTGACTACACTTTGATGGATATGACACACTATGCTATGCACTATACGATACTATGTAATGTAACCATGTTAGCAATTGTAACCTAACTAACTGTATCTAAGCTTTTATTCTAGGGCCGCTTATTGTAACCCTCAAGCAAGCCTTCTCAAGTATCCTTATAGCGCCTCGATGCCTGTGGGCTGTAGTGCGCTATACAAATCCAAAAATAAATAAAATAAATAAAATGTGACCCACACCCTGATGCTTGTAGAGCTAGCGGCGTGTTACAAAACAATATAAAATAAAATAAATGACCAGCATGACCATGCAGCGCTGCCACCTCCAACTTATTTTTATCCATAAAAATGGATAGCTAGCACTGCACAGCTGGGCACACCTGGGTCATCGGGTTCATGAGTAGCAAGGAACTGGCTCATGAAGCATGAAACCTGACCAGCACACACGTGTGTCGCTTGTTACTGACAGTGAAAATAATAAAGTTAGCAAAACGCCACCTCATTATCAAACTGAGTGTGAGACAATAAGTGTCAGGGCTGACGGCTCGCTCCTATAATTATAGCCAGAACGAAAAATGCCTGAGAATGGAGTGCTGATAGCGAGCACGGGGGAGAGGAGGGGAGTGATACCTGAGGTTGTGCATTCGGGAGCTATCTGCACTGCAGCTGGTGTGGATGCGACTCGAGCGGGATGATGGTGCAGCGTGGGGAATGCAGAGTTCAGCCGCAGCGAGTGCTGAGGTGCGCTGGAGGGAGCTGCCTTAACGTTTTTCCCAGGGCACCTTTAGGCGACTGGCCGTCCCTCTCGCAGCATCATTCTCTGGCGCCGCCTCCTCCAGCTCAAGCTGGAGCCGCCGCCGCCACCGGTGACAAGCTCTCTGTTTACCAGCAGAGCTCCCGGCACGGAGCCGTGCGTTTCCCGGGGTGGACAAGTGCGGCGGGTGGGGAGTGACCTACCGCTGCGCAGCTTCGCTGCCCTGGCGCCGCGGCCATCGCTGTGGCGGATGCGAGGGCCTGCGGCTGGGGAGCTGTCCAGGTACGTCTACCGCTGCGTGTCGCGCGCAGGCAGACCTGCGCTATCGCTGGCAGGCGCCCGGAAGGGTATGCATGGCCTGGAGCAGCCGCAACGTGCCATTGTGTGCCGCTGCCCCAGGCCTGGAGCACCCGGCCCCCGAGTTCGTAGGTCGACCTCAGCCCTTCCTTAGAATCAACGCAACCATACTGCACGGTGTTGGGAATTCTCCTTTCCCGTCTGCCTGGTGTCTGTACAGGGCACATGGTTATGTATGATACCTGGTAACCTACATTTACATAGAAATGGGCTCGGGAAATCGGCCAAGCGCCCTGAGGTGCGTAACGTATTAAGTGGCAAGTTCCCGCACTTATGGAAGAGCCCTGGAGACCAACTGCCAACCTTGAACAAGGCACATTATGTGATTTTATGGCAATCGGTGCAGTCAACGGGGGTGGGCGGTGGGGTTACACTAGTCACTGCATGACAGTCTGTGGGTGTAGGAAGGGCCTGTGGCCAGCCTTCGTGGGCCAGAGTCTTGGTTGCATAGTACTGTCTGAGTACTGTGTTATAGGACTAGTCGAAGGGGTACACTAAAATACACACAGTGACATCGATGTGATATGTCAGGCATGAATAAGACGTGCATGATGTATTTTTTGTATTAATAGCGCAAGTCCCAGGGTGCAAATTATTAACAGCACTGGTTGAACTGCACCCATAATGCCTTGAGGGCGCCTGTAATATTGCCATCTAAAACACAAACCACGAGAATATAAATCAATAACTTAACCATTAAAGTTAAACGCCTAGGGCACCTTCGCTTTATAGAGTACCCTGATCTAAGAATGTAACCCAGTGGACTAGGCTATTCTCTAGAAACACAATTATCTTGGGAACTAGCGGGAAAAAGCGGGAAAAAGAGGACCTCAGTATTAGATGAATTAAGGGGGAGAAAGTTGGAAGATATCCAGGGGACAGCAGAGAGACAGCTTGAAACAGTAGAGTATAAAGACTCAGAAAAGGAACAAAAAGAGAAAAAGATTTGGGTATTGTCTGCATAGAGATGGAATTAGAGGTTATAAGAAGGAATGTGAGCAGAGAGGGGAAGATTATAGAGGGCGAAGGCCCCAGGACAGACCCTTGTGAGACTCTGTAATGTAGGGGTAGGGAAGCAAAGCTCTTGCCAGCCCAAGTGACAGAGTAGGAATGGTTGAAGTTAAACCATTTTAGAACAGAAGCACCCAAAGAGGTGAGAGAAGAGAGAAAAACCGTTTTGTTGACCGTGTCGAAAGCAGCAGAAAGATCAAGAAGGATGAGAACAGAGGAACGCTTGGAGTGGCGAGCAGAGAGGAGGGAGTTGGAGACGTGGAGGGAGTTGGAGACATGGAAAAGAGCAGTCTCGGTTGCCTGACGACAGGCGGAAACCAGATTGAATTGGGGGAAGAAGTGAAGGAAGATTGAGGTAAGAAGATATCTGAGAATAGGCAGCGCGCTCAAGGAGTTTACACAGGAAAGGCAGATGAGAGAGAGAGAGAGAGGGTGGAAATTAGCAGGGACAGAAGGGTCAAGAAAGGGCTTTTTCAGGATGGGAAGAAAGAGAGCATTTTTAAATGCACAGGGGAAAAAGAGAATTCTATAAGGAAGAATTAATAAGGAAAGTCAGATAACGAATGAAATGAGGATATATTCAGGGAATAAGCAGAGTGAAGAGGGTCAAGTGAGGAAGCAGTCAGATGGACGGGAGCAAGAAGAGCAGAGATATCAATATCAGAGAGTAGAGAATGAGGATAGAGAATATGAAGGGGGAATAGATAAAGAGGGTGGTTGGGCAGGGACAGATGGGAAGGAAGAGCATCAACTTTAGAAGTAAAGTAGTTTGTAAAGTCTGAGGAAGAAAGGGGGGAAAAAAGGAAGGATCAAGAGAGGAGAGAATTGCATGGTGAAGCTAAAGGAGACGATGGGGATCCTGGGAGAGTGAAAGGGTAATTTGGGAAAAATAGCTAATTCTAGCTGTAAGCAGAGCTGAGTCATAAGATGAATGCAGAGGGGATAGTGCAGAGAGATCGGAAGAAGACTGAGACTTTATCCAGTGCCTCTCTGCCCTGCGTAGATCCGAATAGAGAGGTTAGAGCAAGGGTAAGCCAAGGTTGGGGGCAATGTTCCCTCTAAGCTGTGCGTATGTGCGCTTGCCCAACTGCCTTCTGGGAGCCACTCAAAAGATTTTGACCAGCACACACAGGCAATTGTCACTGTCTCAAGATTTAGTAAGGCACAAGCCACAGCAATTACCTGATATTTGCTTTCTCTTAATATAACTAACTAGTCATGATATTCTGGCTCATTTAGATTACACTATTATGCAAGCATGACCTTAAAAACCGTAAAGAAAGGAATACAGCCACAAGAGGTAAAAACTAAAATGAAAAAGTTGCGCTATGAACAGAAAAAGCTAAGATATGTATGCACACATTAACCAAGTACTGTTCCCTCCCCACCCATGGCTCCTATGCCTCACTCTATCACACGTTTACTCGGACCTCAGCCCCAGAACATATTTAGATATTTCCAGACAACCTTGAGTCATCTTCCTCTCTTGCCTCTGCAAAAGGTTACCAGACTTGCACCTACATCTACTTGTTTTATGTTTGTTGTAATTTGTATACCCTTCAAACACCAGAACATCTGTTACTCATGATGCCTTATCAAAAGTGCCATTTTGGAAGGTATTCCAGCAACTTCCCTGGCACCCCTGAGATGTGTCCTGCATACTGCAGCACGACTCATCAAAGGACTCTGGAAATTCAACCCCATCACCCCAACCCCCCTATAACTGCACTGGCTCCGTCTGCAAGCCAATTTCATCTTCAAATCCTGTTACATCATACACAAGGCTGTCACCCTGAAGTCCTCAAGCTACCTGCCTGAGAAACTCCGCTTCTCTGGAGGACTGCAATCCAACAGAATTAAGGAAATGTTCAGACTTTAACTCTGACGGTGCAGGAAGGAAAGACCGAGAAGACCGGCCTTCTCTGTATATGCTCCAAGACTCTGGAATTTTCTCCTGTCAACATCAGACTCACCCCATCATGGCTATAGTTCAGGAAAGAGCTCAAAAACTTACTTTTCAAGCAACGGCTCATCTGTAAAACATAGGCCCACCTACCCTCAACTCCCCACTGTAAGGAAGGCATGGTATCAATAGTAGACACAAATACAATAGATGCAATTTTCGAAAACCTTTATTTTGGTATTTTTGTTGGGTTGGTAGAATTCCTAACTGGCCCTAACTCTAGAATGGGAGCAGTCTCGACCATTAAACAAATAACAAACAAGTTCAAGTCAGTCTAGTCAAAATAAAAAGGCCTATACTAAAAAACCTAACCTTGCCCTCCATCTCAAATGACAAATGTGTTAATGGAATACAAAAGGAAAATGGTGTCTTAAAAGAAATGTCGGAATGGCTTAAGTAAAAACTCCCTTGCCCATGTTCAGCAGCACCGGATCTCGATAGAACTGTGCCATCCACCTATCCTTTTAAAGAAACTATCAGTCTTGCATGCTCTGGCTTATTGGTACAATTCAGCAGTTCAGGCTTGGGCTTCAAGCTTTTTGGCAGTTCAATTCGTTCCTTAGGCTTCGTCTGCCTTGTCATAAATATACAGTTCTTTTCTTGACTTTTACTTTGCCACAGTTCAACAAAGGCTTCCCTCCACTGGGCTCAGGCTTGCCTCTCTTTTCAAATTCATCTTTTCACTTCATCACAGTTCAGCACAGGCTTTCCCTCTGCTGCACTTGTCCTGTCTTTCTCTTTGGGGGGGTTGCCTCCCTCACTCTCCTTCACTCTTAACTTTCACTCTACCACAGTGCAGCACAGGCTTCCCTCTGCAGGGCTCATGCCTGTCTTTCTCTTCATGAGTGTCCCCTTCCCCACGCTTTATCTTTATATCGTTTTACTGTTGAAGACTTTCCAAATTGCAAGGATTTTTCGTAAACCTCTTCATGACCACTTCAACCTCTCTTTAAACAATTCAACAATCTTCCTCATTTCGTAACACCAATGACTCTTGGTACTTGTAGTCTCTTATTCCCTTTACTTTGCCCTCTTGGCTTCTTTCAAAGTTCATATACTTTCCCCTTTTGACATATTCAGAGTTCACATACTTTGCTTTACACTTATTCAACTTCCTTTCCTGATCGCGATTACTTTCTGGCCTTCGGTTCTCATTTTTAATATACTTCAACTCAGAACATTTCACAGAGGCTTTCGAATGTGCGATTCCTCCCCGCAGGACCATTCTGTTACTTTGTATATCTTTTTCTCAATTCAGCAATTGTCCTTTTCACTACGCGTTTTATCGGCACATGCACAACCTTCAACTTTTGGTTACAGTTACTTTTGCTTTTAACAAAGACCGGGCTTTTGTTGCCTTCGTAACTCTCTGGTCGTGCTGATTGGGCTTCTTTCTTCAACGCCTTTAATGCAGCAGTCAAGGCCATTACCAACACCTCTTCTGCTCCTCCCAACTCCGTTGTTCACCCGGGAGGGTAGTGGGCTGCTTTAAAGCATCTTGAAGGTTTCTTCCTTCCGCTCACTCGGTTTCTGTGTTAGAACGCTTACAGCTTCCTGAAAGTGTGTAATTCTCGCCTGGCTCTCGATCTTCTCAACTGCCGATCAGCCCATTGGCCTTCCAACTTCCATAACCTGGTTCTCATCAGCCCCGAAAAAGGTGCTCCTTCTCGTACCCAGCCTCACTCAGAGTGTGCCTGTGCACGCCACCTTTTATCCTGACAGGGAGTGTTAACAAGTGGCAGGTGTGCATAGTCAGGATTACGTGCCTGACTCTGCCTGGTCTCATTAAAGGACGCTGCTCATGAGAGTCAGTAGAGGTAATCTTCCTTGCCTCATTCCTCATCTTCCTCGGCTCAGTAGGGTTGTCAATGTGAAGTGGGGAAGAATTATGGGAGCTGTAGTTTCCCTTTTAAAATAAGCACGCATAGGGATTAGATGGGTTGTGGAAGAAGGGGGATACCATATCTCCCCACTCCCTGAGGACACCCTACCCAGGTGACTCTCCCTTACTTGTCCACCCCCAGGGTTGGTATGCAAAAGTGATGGCCTTTCCCTGGCCACCTGAGTACGGGATCCACGGAGACTAGGTTGTGAAACACCCTCTTGTTTTTCACACCACTGTACCCGAGACTCTGTGATTGTCTCCTCCCCTGGTTGCTTGTAGATCCCTTGCTGCAAATTGCCTGTCCTTGTCCTTTCCAATTAGCTCCTACTCCCTTTTCTCTGCTTCCATCGCTGTGTTCTTCACCCTATGCTTGTAAAGTTCTCTGTTGCTCCCGAATCTAGGTCTTTGCTCAATAAATACCTGAATAATAATAAAAGCATCACCCACACTGTGTAACCCAACTATTATCACAACTATCTGATACTGACTGTAAGTAAGCAGGCTACTTGGATGTGTAACCGCAGCCCATGATTCCTATTCTTAGTACATATGTCACACAAGCATTTTGAAGCGGTCCCCTTGCAAGTTAATGCATTATATAACTCAAATCTGAATTTGCTCTCTAAGGATTTTGAGTAGACACATGTCATGCTCAGCGTCTGCTACTTAAGCATTGCTAACATTACCGTATACGTGGAGAGAAACATTGCAATATAATTTACTTGGCCTGCAAGGATAATGGGTATCGGCTATGGCTGATATTACTTGTGTATAATATTAGGGCAACAGATATTCAGACAGTAGAATGCGTTTCACACAATCTGCATTCTTTTCAAGTGTTCAGAGTTGCATTGGGTGTAGACTAGATCAAATTATATTTTAACTTGCTGCTATACAAAACGGTTTCAATTATCAGTTGTATAATCCTACCCAACGATATAAGGGTGTAGTAAGTTGCAAACATTCTTGTATGTACTGCAAAATAATTTTGTACATGCAGATTCATTACATGTTCTTAAAATGCACATAATATAATGGTGAGGCACTACATTTATTTTGCTTGCAAAGTATCATGGGTATGCAAATATCCCAGTGAGTGTTTTACCTATACTATCCCTCACTTTTTACTGTGCCTTGTCAACTAGTATTGGAGGCTAGCACTGCTGGCGGGGATGGGTATGGGTGGAAGGACAGAGGAAAACACTCCTTATAGGTAATAAACAAACTAGTAACTTTCATAATCCAAGTCAGTTGTTTCTAAGGTGCATTACAGTGATGGAAATATGTTGTTTCCTAACTAATAGGAAACGCTAGTAACAGTCTAGAGAACAGCACCTTCTCTTTCTTTCTATGCTCAGCTTCTGAAAGCATTACAATATAAACATGTGTTCTTCATTTATTGACTCTAGCATACCCCTGCATCGTGTTTAACTGATAACAATGAATTACAGAGGGATCCTTAGTTAAAGAAGAATGCACTCAAGCTGTTGTACCTCTAAGGATTGATGCTATTAACCTATTATGTTCTTCCACCGGACTCCATAACAAACCTCAGTAAGGATCTTGTTGAATTTTGTTTAGGCTCTGGTGAGGAAGGGCGGATAAAACGATATGTTGTATTATGTGCCCTGTCCTTTTACATCCTATGTCTGGGTTACAAGCAAGGCTCTGAAAAGAATGTGCTTCCTACTTGCAGTGAAATGATTTTTGAGGGAGTTCAAACATAATTAGCTCAACAATTCCAGTGGTCACAAGACCTCTTATGTGACCGCTCCGGATGGGGGGTGGTGGCAGCAGCATCAGGAACACAGGGAGGGAGGGAGGGAAGTCTTAACGGCAGTGCCACAGATGTGAAGGCAAGACCTACATCAGCAACCCTCAGGCGGAGTGTTTGTGCTGGTGGTGTTATTGTGTGTGTCTGTTCATGTTTTCTAATTGTATCTGTTATCTTCCTATTTTATCTGTGCTGGATCACCTTGACACTGGACATAAAATAGTAATGCCTGTTCAACTGCCTGCCTGGACTATGAACTCATCCTTCTAAAATGGCCGCTCTAATATCCGATCGGGCATTGGGAGTGAGCAATTTGAGGACCCCAAAGTAGCGTGGATATAGAACTTTATTTTTTCAGGAAAAATGTCAGAGATATGTTGAAAACAGCATGAACGCCAAGCGTCTTTAATAAACACATTTCTAGTATTTAGGCTATCATAGGGCAGGTCGGGTGTTATCAATATGTACAAAGGGTTGTTCTCATTATCAATATGTACAAAGGGTTGTTCTCATTTGGTATTCTATCTCATAGCAATTTAGCATGTTATGTGTTCAATAAACCAAAAGCGGTGATTGCTGGAAGTTTTAGAATTAATCTTAACCTCTGGCATTGCTCTGGACAACCCTCCAGACCATCGCTCTTCGCCTGCCAAGCTATTACAAAAGGGAAAGACCATATGCAAATCAGGCTTGGTCCCATCCCAAAAGGGACAGTCCAGCCTGAACTGCTTGGTCACATCCCTTTTGCATGAGACCACAAGCATCCCCAGACATGTTTCCGCCTCGTTGGGCCTCATCAGTGATGAGTAGCTTGGATCTCTAGGATCCAGAAGGCACGGTACCCACGTCTCAGGGCGAAACGTGTCTCGGGATGCTTGTGGTATAGAATCCCTGCTCATGTCCGAGTGTGTCACAAAACCTCCAGCACACGATTGGTCCAATTACAAAATAAGCATTAATTCCTCTAGGGGATGGACTTCACTTTGATTATGTAAAGTGAGACCAGAGAAAACATCACCCAATACAGGGACAGTTTGCCAATAGCTTATTGTAAGGAACAATACCACTGAAAGATAAGCTAAGAAACTTGATGCATACATTTGTTTGCTTTCATTTGTTTGTAAAAAGACACTAAATATAGCTGGCCAATGCAATCTATTCGGTGGACTATTATTATCTGTGGCAGTTAACTTTATGAGCTGTGAGGTCACAGAACATTATTTTTATTAACCATATAAAACATACTGCCAATTGATATCTTGCTTCGTAACTCTGCAACAGACGGGTTGACTAATCTCCCTACAGTGACACTATTTTAAATTGTTGGGCATGAAAATCAAGAAAAGTAGCAAGTAGCCAGGACTTTACTTGCCCAAACATTCTAACTGCAGAGTCTCAGTGGTGTATATTACCTCCCTATACCGCGGAGAGAAGATAGCCTCCATAGAGGCAGAAAGGTACCCACGAACTGAAAAACGCACTCGGAGCAAGCAATGACATTTTTTTTTAAATATATATAATGCTCATGGTAATGTTGCCCTGATTTCTCTTAAGCACTTGCAGTATTTTTTACATCATAAAAACTGAGGCACAGGGAGGACCTTAGGGTCTTTCACTGCAAACACAGGTTTATTAATACTGCGAAGAAATACCTGCAACACTGATGATGTAACTTCAGAGGTGTCTTCGACAAGTGTAGTTGCTATGCAGATCTGAGTCAGCACTGCCAGAAACATGCAACCTGCATATTGAATAAAGATTTAGTAACACGTGCCTCAGCTTTCTAGATTAAGGGTAACGTGGGGAAAACCTGAATAGAAAATAGGAGGGGGGGGGGGTGCTATACCTTAGATGTGGGAACACCACAACCCTGAGTGCATATTGAACACAATCCCCTGGTCGAAGTGTCCCGGGAATATCCTAACCGGGAAGAGCATACTTAGAAGGGAAAGCTTTATAGGAAGCGGAAGGTTCTCAGATCATCCATCACATTGTTGTAACATTTCCAGAAAGTATTGTACAAGCAAAGCCGAGAAATGATTGTACAACTCACCTGGAACACATACGCTTCCAGGGCTTTTCGGAGTTCAGATCCTAACTGGCTACTTATTATTTTGTTGTTGCTGAATGATCAGCACAGCAGCAGGTCGAGCTCTGAGGAGATTGGGCGAGGAAAGTACTCTATTCCGGATATTCTGTGCTGTGTGGTATCTTTACACTTGCAAAGTAATGCTTGGCAAAAGGATTTATACTGCACGTAATGCTGTGCAGTGCATGCTCCCCGAGGCCTCGCCTCACCACCTTCTTCGCCCACTCCAGCTTCACAAGACCTGTGAGTAGATGATGATAACAGCTAGAAAAGGCCCATAAAAAATCCCAAACCCTTGGTTATGGTGAAGTCTGTTTTCACTTGTGTCTGCATCGTGTGATTCCGTGCTTCTCTTATCCTAGATTTTAAGCACCCATCTATTGGGGAATTGTGTTGCAGTGGTGATTAGCATGTCACTCGTGCTGTACTGTGCCCTGTGTCCATAACACACATATGTTTCCACCCCATCCCTACTGGCAAGGTGCTAGCGCTGTCTGGAGTGCGGCGGAATTATGGTGTCCATTTTGGCCTTCAAACGCCTCTATTTCCGTGTCTCCAGCCCAGTGTTTTTTAATATGACAGCATATGCCCTTGAACATGTTGTCATCCGCTGCTTCACCTCTTCTCGAATGCCACGTTTTCCAGAGAGCCTGTGCTAAGACCCCAGTGTTGGCTTCATGTGAGTCTGGTGTAATACGCTCATCAGCACACATGAGTGATCCCAGAACAACCTGGGTTTGTGATTGAACTGCTGTTGCTATTGCGGGCACATGTTGGTGCAGCACTATAAGAGTGTCCCAACCTCGCAAGGCTTGCTGAGGAGTTAGGAACACCCCGTTATGTCCTCTTTATAGGCCTCCCCATTCAGGATAAGATATTGTGAATTGTAGCAGGTAATGGCCTGACACTCATTGGTAAATGCATGGAGTGCAGGGTGACGAATACAAAGGAAATTACATTTGACCCATTTTTGCACACTAGTTCTCGAACGCGCAGCTGCAGAAGAAACATCAGAATGAGTTCAAAACATCCTGACCATAGGGGGACACGCGAGAGCCGCTATGATGTGAGCTCAAGATACACCAGCTATAAATCCGGAAAATGTCCTTGGTCATCGACTTACTTTCACCCCGCAAAATGTTCAGCAAAGCATTGGAGTGGCCGGTGGGCTGAATGCGGGGTCCCGCTAACTTAGGGGCAATGGTGTATTGATAGAGATAGGCAGGACTGCCCCAGGCCCCGGGCCGCATGAAATGCGGGCCCATGTAGGGCCTGGGAGTTTAGGCGCGGAGTGGGGGGAAATGGCGCAAAAAGCAGTAGGGAGGGGCGTCCGAACGGCGCCACAACGAACAAAAGCCCAGGAAAGGGCAGGAAACAGCACCTGGGGAAGGTGCGAAATATAACAGCAAGGGGCCGTGGGGAAACCCGGCCCCCAAGAAGGAACAAAAGGCCTGGGGTGTATAAGTAAGCCAGGAAAAGGAGAGGCGGCACAAACCAGGTAAAGAGCTCACCTCTCTCGGGTAGGCTCTTAGTGCCTGGATAAGGGAAAGGAAAAACATTTGCCACCCAACCCACCCTACAAGAATAACGGAAGAAGAAGGGAGCAGGCAGGAGCCGGAACGCCGAGTACTCTTTCGGTACACGGTCCAAAGCATGTCGTAGGCGGCATGTGCCCAGGAATGAAGGCCCAGGGATAACAAGGACTCAGGAGGAGCCTTAGGCAACTTCGAGACTGGACACAAGGTGCCCAAAAGCATATGGCAGTGTATTGATTTTTGTTGTTGTGTATTTTCTGTAAGAAATAAAATGCCTACGGCCTACAACTTTTCCATAACCATAATTGGTCTGTGATTTATTATTTAGGTAGGGATCTGGTAAGAAGAGAAAAGCGAGCCCACACTACTCAGCCTATGACTCCAAGGCCTGGGGAGGAGAAATCTGCGGTGCTGGACAGGGCCGCTGCATGATCAGAGCTTTGCCTAGCCGGGCGAGGGAGACGAGATTTTCATCCGTAGTGTTACCATCGATGTGGCATCTGCTGGCGGTACCCCAACATAATATTTGCCGGTGCCCGCAAGGAACTGAGCTGGCCCCTGCTGAAGGAGGGTGCCCGTGCCCGGAGGGGCGATCTGCTCTGAGGAACGGACATCTGTGAAGCCATCTGTGCCCTGGAAGGTGGATTGGCTGCACTGGTGCGGGCGATGCAGGAGGAGCTTCCCGTGGTTTAGACAGAGTGTCAGCTAGAGCTGGGCTTCACAGAAGCCGAGGTCTGAATACTCACCCCTTGCGACAGCGGCGGACCCTGTGCAACAGTAGCGTCAATGTCCTGGAGAGAAGAATGCCCCGATCCGTCTGCCGGACTGCCTGCACCTGACCGGAGGGCCGCGGGCCAAAATCTAGTTGCACCGGCGACTTGTGACTGATGGCGGACATGCAGATGGCAATATAACCCTCAGTCACCCTCCATGGTCACTGGAGCGGAGTGGAAGCAGAGGTGAGACCACCAGTAGCTTGTGTAACTTCTGGGTGGGACTCTGCACTGGAATAATCAAGAGGCATCAGGATCCATCGCCGGTGCACGGGCGGTTGAGTGGAAGGCAGGCAGACCTGAAGAGGGAAAATGTCTGGCGTGGCACAGAGGCGGCAGTCCTTCCTTTAATATAAGAATCAGCAGTGGGGGCTCGGCGACCCCTCAATAGCTTCTTAGTGGCAAAGGGAAAGTCCGCTTGTTGGGGTAAGTGGCTGTAGTTTGGCCGGATAGCCCAGAATCAACTCAGAAGTCTCTACATCTCTGGGAGAGCCTGCATCAGCCCAGAACAGGATGGGGAAAAATTATAAAACGCAATCCAAGCTCTTATTCCACCCCCCCCCCCCAGCCAAGCACTCAGTCTGGGGGTCTCGGATATGGAAGAGGCAGCGTAATCAAAAGTGGAGTGTTCCTCAGACACTTTGCAGGACATTAAGGGCATACTGACACAGTTGCAGGCTGGCATTAACTAATTGGATACTCTTACCTGCAAATTTGACCAAATGCAGGTCAGGCTGAACAAGCATGGTGAATGGCTAGACAAGGCAGAACAGCGCCTGTCCATTGTGGATGATGAGTATGCAACAACTTCACGAGAAATGGTCCAGTTAAAGAAAGCAGGCAAGGACCTCCTGGAGAAGCAGGACGACTTGGGGTCAAGATCCCACGTAATAATCTCAGGGTTGTTGGGGTCCCGGAGGCAGAAGACAAAGGCCCATGGAACAGTTGGTGAAGACAATGCTGCAGGAAGTGCTTGGCGAGTCTGGCTCCTCCACTGCGTTCGTGATCGAAATGGTTTATCGCATACCAGGAGGATGCCCCCCTGTGCCAGGCACACTGCCCAGGCCCATCATTTCCAGGCTTCTTAATTATTGTGATAGAGCCTTTGCATTGCAGCGATCGTGGATGTTGGGCTCCCTCAGATACAACGAAGATCAGAATAAAGTCTTCCCGGATTTCTCCAACAGGGTGCAGGCATCTAGGAAGAATTTTATCGCGGTGAAGAAGCTCAAGACAAAAGGGTTTAAATATTCCATGCTATTCCCGGCATGCCTGTGAGATGAACATAATGGCAAAGCCCTATACTTCCCATTATCGCAGGAGACAAGTGACTTTTTGGACTCCGCAGACAATGGTGTTGGACCAGCGAAGAATAGAAACGGCCAGGGCAAGCCTCAGACCAGAGACCCAGGCTAATTCTCCTGTAGCACACTGGTGCTTCCCATTATGTTGTTTTTTGTTATAGGACAGGGTAGCCTTCTGTCGAGGCTCCCATGCCTTGGCACGGTGGGCGGAACTGTGGAGTGGGAGGGTTGAACTGATAGGTTGGGGTTGCTAGTGGGGGAGAAGGTAGAGGGGTGCAGTTTAATTTGGCTGTTTTGTTGGTGTTAGATTGCTCTTGATGGCATACAGGTAACCAGCCTTAACAATTCCAAGGGGATATTGCTACTGGGGTACTGGGTGAATGCAGCGGGAGAGGTCGAGGACTCCACCCTGCTGCGGAAGGAGAGTCTGAACACTGTTGCATAGAGGGAAGACGGGGGTGAGAGGATGGGCCTTGAGCGGCATGGAGAGCACCACAGGTGGGTGCCAGGCAGGGGAAGGGCTGTCGTTGCTCATCCGGTGCAGCCCCGGTTCGCATGGCTGGGTGGGCCTCCATTCCACTCTGGTCCAGGGATAATTTTCCTTAACCCGGATGGCTAACAAGGGGGTCATTTGCATGACTTGGAATGTACGCAGTCTGAATTGCCCTTATAAATTCAGAAAGGTTCTGCTGTATATGCAGAGACACCAAGAAGATGTACCTTTTGCCTTCTGAGGAGGATGTGTTTGCCAAATCCTGGGATTGCTATAGGTACTTCTCCTCTTACTCTAGCTACTCACGTGGGGTTTGCATAGCCATAAAAAGGCAATTTGGAATTTTCGTGCCAGGAGGTGGTGAGGGATATTGAAGGGGAGGGCCTTGATCCTTAGAGGTTTGGTACAAGGGTAGGGATTCACGTTTGTGAATTATTAGGGCCCTAACATTAACTCCCTGGAGACATTGGAGTTTATTGAGGTAAACTGGGGGTTCTCCCAGCCCTTTAAGATGGGTTAGCAATACCTTAGAGATGGACTGTGGATGCAGCGTTTACACAGACATCAATAATAGAGACAACTCAGCTAGTTGACAAAAGATACTGCTTTAATATCAATTCTCTGAAACAGGGAGTACAAGGGACATCAACAGACATCCCTCATCATGATCTCTTTCGAGACTTCTCAAAGCATTTCATAAAAAATTACATTCTTATAGTAAAGAATCGTCATATGTGACGTGTAACCTACGTATCACTAACGTCATCCTACGTGGTAAAATATAAAAACCTAATGGTGAGTGTGATAGGTTCTGCAATGATCATCTAGGTATATGATCCATACTCGTTTAGAGCAGTGGAACAAAGTTGTTTGCTTCTTAGCATCAGGTGGGGGCAACTGAGCCCTTCCCCAAAATATGTCACTATAAACGTCACTAAATATACGACATCTAATTGGCTACACAACTATAGGACCCTTGATCATGCGTTCCTCTATCCTTGGTTACTTTCTAACCTCTGTCATTACCTTCCCAACCTACATTAGCAGCACGCAGGCTAAAAGTCCAGGTGCAGATGAGCAAGTCTTAACCATAACTTCCCACCAATTAGCATATCCATCCATCATCACCTCAGTAGTCCACTGTCAGTTAGGTATTTGAATTCGGCCTTCAACATGTTATTTGCTTCGGGAATTCAGGGGAGTGAAGGCACGCTCTTCCTTCGTGCGTAGGTGTGACCATCATGCTCGTCCAACTTCTTCTCCCCACATGACTAAAGACGAAGAAATTGAGCTTTCAGTGTATTAAAATACTATTATTTAATAGATCTCTGATGTCTTCTTGTTTTTGTCCATGCCTTCTGAACAGGAGCTTCGTTCTTTCACACGATTTGTATCCAATGTCAGCTCACCCCAGTCTGATATGGCCTTGGCTCATCCAATCTCGCCTTTCTAAGTTTTGTCTGTAATTCACTTATTTTCTGATTGCAACAAAATGAAAAAGCGGCCTTCCTTCTTTTTGCTCAGCACTGCTATCGTATGTAGTGGGAACATCCATCCTTCACTGACTCATATATATATATATATTCAGTGAAAAAACTTTGTTAAAAGGGGCGTTATAGTTAAGTTGCGCTACTAAAAACCTATCAAATTCAGTAAAAAAACGTTGTTAAAGGGACGTTGCGGTTCAAACGTAAAACCGAAAAACCCCTGAAATTCGGCAGTTATGGTAAAATAAGCAACCATAACTCGCGCCACCGTGCACTGCTAACACTAACACCCAGGACATCAAAGATGACATCACAAATGACATTGATGACATCACTGGCTGGCTCTCCCTTTTTTTCCTTTACTGACATATCTAAGCCACATAGTTTTCTTCAGTAACAGTCAGGAAGTAAACATTGAAAAGGTACTATATTTGTAGACTTAGGGTCAAGTCATATCATATGAAACATATACATAGCGGAAGACACAGGCTTGAAAGAGAGCAATCCTTTCTGTGCATGAAGATAATCATTAGAGTTATCAGCACTTTCTCATAGTTTTATTTTTATTACTATAACTTCCCTGTATATGCTCATATTTGTATACATTGTACTCGCACTCCTTTCCTTAGGGTTCACTGACATCATTTGATACACATACATACAGTAAGTAGCAGCTTTGAAAGAGAGTAATCATTCCTCTGCATAAAGATAATCAGTTAGGTTATGAACTCTTTCTGCTACTTCTTCTGCTTTTTTACTTAATTCTCTGTCTCTGTATATACTCATATTTGTATGTGTTGTTGTCTCTTTGTGTTTTCTGTATTAAGTGTAATTATGTATTAAGTGGGTTTTATTAGCTACTTATTACATGTTTCACAGTACGCAAAACTCTAATAAGAAAGCAGTTATCATTTCATTATTCTACATGGCGAGATTATGAATATTGCACCTTCATCATGTATACTGCACACACTGCCTAGGTTTCTGCATGAGTTGCTTAGTATACTGGATAGAACTTCATAATAGAATGCTATTTATATCAATGTATTGCTTAATGCACTAATTAGCTCATGATATTTATTCAAATCATCCTTCACACTTTTTGGTCAACATTATAAGAATCCCTCCTACAGAGTTTTCATGAAAAGTAAATGCACATGTGATGTCATCAGTGATGTCATCAATGACATTTGTGATGTCATCTTTGATGTCCTGGGTGTTAGTGTTAGCAGTGCACGGTGGCGTGAGTTATGGTTGCTTATCTTACCATAACTGCTGAATTTCAGGGGTTTTTCGGTTTTACTTTGAACCATAACGTCCCTTTTAACAAAGTTTTTTTACTGAATTTGATAGGTTTTTAGTAGCGTAACTTAACCATAATATCCATGACTTTATATACATGTAACATAGAACATACTGAACTCCTAGCTAGTGATTTCGATGTCCGCGGACTACCGCCATGTCCGTGGACATATCGAAAATCTGAGCGTGGTGAATGTAAATTTACATAGTGTGCCCCATTTGTCCTTTGAGATTGGCTCTGAAAAGAGCCGTTTTTTGGGGGGTTTTTTGCAGATGCTTGACAGACACCTGTTATTTTGTATTTTTCTTTTTCTTACTTTACTCCTAAAATCTTCACATAACCTTCTCCAAAGCAACCCTTACATTACAAAACAGAGTGGCATTTCCCATAAAAGATAAGGAAATACTATCTTCTTTAAAATAAACAACATTACTGGAATCAATATTCTCATTATTACAGAAGAACATACCAGCTCTAAGCATGAAGGCACACATGCCTCGGTTGATTAAACACCTAGCATTGTTTTGTTGAGGACAAAAAACTGAACTATTGTCCCATATTGCCCTAGGTACTAATCAAGAAAAAATTACTTTGGCATTTGGAAGGATGTTCATTACTGCTTGAACCAAGTGTTCCAAATCTGCCAACAAAGCAGGGGCACTGACATAGCCCAAATGGAAAGCACCATAGTGCAAAACTACCACATGGGGACTGTTGATCCTGCCCATATCTTCACAAACTTGTACAATTCCCTGTACATTGCAATCAGGCACAGTGCTGCACACCACATCCACTCCTTTAACATCAAAATTCTTTGCAACATGCCTGCATTGAGCATACTGTTGTAAACCATGCTCAAACATATCTCCGAGCACCAACACCCTGACTTTCTCCACTTCTGCCATCTTCACTACACACACTCTCTTTGAACACAAATCCACAACCTCAACATCTGATTGGCTGATCCCTACAGTCTTCTTTCCATGCTGGATTTGCTGGAAAACCCCAGATGTAGCACACCCTGTCCGCAGACCGCATAACTCTTAGACAGCCCTTCTACCATTACCACTTCATTCTCTGTGCCATTCCCTCATTGGATACAGCTAAGCAGGCACACAATACGGAGAACGTCCTCAGAACACCCCCATTTTCTTTATGTACGAACATTTCAGGACATCGCGAGTGTTCTTAGAACACTTTCAGCTTGACCACGAACAATACAGACAACGTCTTCAGGACACCCCCTGCGAACATTCCAGGACCCCACGAGTCTTCTTAGAACACTTTCAACTTGATACCGAATCCATTCTGTTTATTTACGAACATTTCAGGACAGCCGTGTTGTCCGCAGAAAAATCGAACACAACAAAAGTGTCTAGCACATAAAAAACAGAACATTGAACCTATCTCATACTCCCCCACCCTCCCCAAACACTCTTACACACAAACACACTCCACTAAATACAATTTTTAATCCAAGTTTCACTGCGCTGTCCGTGGTCGTCCGCGAATGCAAGATGGCGGGCGCCACAGAAAATCTGACGCGCTTCACGCAGGACGCCGTCCAATCACCGAACACGTCGCATGTCCGCGGACATCATGCAAGCCGCTCGGCCAATCAGGGCACTGTCCGCGGAGCGAACCAGGAAGTCCATCCGCGGAACGAACCGGGAAGTCCGTCCGCGGAGCGAACAGAGATATCACTCATTTTTTTGCCTTACATTTTGGTCATTTTAAAAAAAACTACTGGATGGATTTACACCAAATTTGCAAAAGCACGCTTTCGGGACCAAGCCCCTGCTCCTGCCGCAAATTTGGTGTAAATCCGTCCAGCGGTTTGGGCTGTAGGCGTGCGCAACGTTTTTTCCCATTATGTCTATGGGAAAAAACAAAAGTTTTGGGACCCCACCCCTATAACTTTGCCCCCCTGGACCAAACCTCTCCAAACTTTGCAAAATAATTCAGAGTGTGCCAAGTTTGGTGAGGATTCGTCCAGAGGGAGCGAAGTTATAAGCCACCCAAAAAATGCTCTTCCTATGGAAACACCAACTTAACCATAACTACATGGACGCTACCGTGCCCATGTAATATGTACTGCGCATGCAACAATCTATTCACTATAAAGCTAGCCTTTAAGAATACTTCATCTGCTTGCATTTCTTTGCATGTGTACATGTGTGAAGTAGCTTAATAACTTCATTATTTCTGTAGCATAAGTTTCTTCACCTTGATCCCAAGATTTCATGTATCGCGATACATTCTTGATGCCTTATAGAATTGTCTGCATTCTCTCATCTCTGCATCTCTTCTCTATATGTCAGCTTTGCTCTGTATGACATTGGTGGTGACTTCACCATTCTGCTTCGTCATTCAACCATCCTGTTTGTTCCGGAATTTCATTCAGATGACCATCGTATTGTCTCATATGCAAGTATGGTTTCCTCAATGGGAACCTTGCCTCCCAGATTCTCTTGGGTATCGGTATTTTCACTGGTACTACACATGCCTCACACTCTGGCATACAGGTGCTCTGGGCAAGATGGTTGAGGTGGGGGTACTTGGCTCCTTCTCTATACTCCCCCATCTGGGCGATTCATCGACCACTCTCCCCTCAGTCTTCATGTCTAGACATCCTTGTCTGAAGAGCTGCTTCTTTGGAACCCATATCTTTGACTCCCTTCAGGCATCCAGCAGATTTCACATGCTCATCTTTATTCCAATTCATGAGCGTGCACTGTCCACTTGGACTGCAATAGATCCATCTTCCCACATACTTCTTATGTTTCTTTGGATACAGAAACTTTGTTCCCTCAGGTGCATGTATACTGACCTTCTCAAAGTCTCTGATCTCATCATCTGTTAAGTCTCTGGCCTTCCATCCTGATTCAACATCGATCATTATCTTCATCCCTATGGCTTTCTTTGCTGTCTTCTTGCATTGTGTGATTATTATCTTGATAACACAGAATCCAGGCAACACTAACACAATCAGGGCTCTAAGGAACTTTAACATGTCTGCCATCCATTGTGGAACCCAAGAAAAAAGTGATCCAAACCAGCTGTCATCAGCAATGTCTTCTCCTTCGTCTATCATCTGGATGTGTAGCTTCGTTAACATCCTTATGGCCTCAGTCAAGGTGCCATTCTCCTCATTGTGAGAAGGTGTGAATGTGCAACATGATTCTCTGATTTTTGCACAAACACCTCCATCCATAGCTGTGATCCTGTCCAAGACGTATCTGTTCTGAAGAGTCATCAGTCTTATGGCTCTCAGCTCCTCCTTGATAGCATTAAATCCCTTTATGGTTGTATTCATCGTCTGCAGTAATTCCCATCTGGTTATCTGTAACCATTTAGTATTTGCTCCAACCTGCATACTCCGCATGACAATTATCGTGAACACTGATGAAGTCTGGCTGAACAGTCTGTGTTCATACGGGATAGAGGCAAAAGCCTCTATCGATTTTAGTGAAGAGTAGTTCTCTCTCTTTATTCGATGAACCAGCTGCACAGATCTCTTCTTCCTCAGAGGAGCATCTGCTTTCGCTAAACTGTCAATGTTCAAGTCACTTTTAGGAATCGCCACCGCAGGAACATGAACATTCACCAATGTGCATATTCCTCCTCAGTCTTTGGGCAGCTTCATATATGCTCTGGATCCACATGCCCAATGGTGATCCATGATCACTGCTGTTACAAGTTTTATTCCTGGTACATCAAAGATTCACCCACATTTCTGATTCTCTCCAACTTTTCTTATGCAATTGTTTCTGAAACACAGCTTTGAACTTTCCAAAGGCACTATCTGTAAGGGTCCTCCTCTGTCTTCGACCCAGGTCAATAGTTTAGCAAGTCTTGGCCATAGAGGTTTGCAGCCAATCTGCACTATGTCAATGGTTGGTTGATAACAACCAATGAGCACCCATGCTCTGCAGATCACCACTCCTTCTTGCCATCCATCTGGTGATAGCACTGATCCCCAAATCTGCATTTGGCCTCTGTTCTTCCATCTATGACTTTCTTCTGCAGATTTCCCTGAAACCTCATGTTTTCTGTTTGCTTCTTGTCTGATTTCCGCTCCTTTCACCCCAGACTTTCCATATCTGATCACAAGGTTCTTTGTCTGTGCCTTAATTCTTGTCTTTGTTTCTTGTATATAATCATCTTCACCTGGATCTGTGTTTTCGGTTGCCCATTTGAGATAGGCATCTCGACCCATGAACTGGCCTCTTGTTCTGCAGAATGCTACACATGATAGACAATGTGCTGTCTGGACATCTATTTCAATAGCTATGAAGATCTTAGTCTTCCCCATGCTATAGGGCAGGAGTGCACATACAAAGCATACTTCCTTCAAGGTTCTTCTTCCCACCTCTTTCATATGCTGATACCAAAGATTATTCCCCAAATGTGCTGTACTGTCCAGGTAATCATTTAGCTCATGGTCTTTTTCTCTAGCATTTCTTTTGGATCTCGCTCTTTCTTTAAGAAGTACATCAGCATAGTTTCTTCTTACAGGACCAATCATAAAACCATTAGTCAGTCGAGTAGGAGAAAGTTCTGAGTTTCATCCTCTCAACATAATCTTTAGGCATAAAAATGTCTCGCAAAATATCCATGTGTCAGATCTTTTTAGAAACTAACCTTGCTTCATTTATCACAGGACCAGGTGCTCCTGTGCATCTCTAATGTAGGGATAATAATCTTAGTTATTGACTGTCTAGTAGTTGGCACCTTTGTACCCTTCTCGTGCACACGAGGATACACAGGAATCTTTACTTCATGCGTCTCTACAAAAATTACAGCGCGTATTGTAAGTGAAAGCAATACCACTATGAATATAATACAGGTTTAGATGACACACACATACGAAAACTTGCACCATGAGCTTCGTGGACATCTCTCGTGACCTGTCATGATGAAGTTGCTATTGATGCTGCTCATCTTACATTTAAGGAAAGAAAAAGTATTTTTAATGCGCAAAATTATGCAATACTCTGGTAATATCTTAATCTTCTCAATAGGTTCTTCAAGCAGCTGGCTGATCTCACGACAATTAACAGGGTTCCTGATGTATAGAAAAGAGTCGTCCTTTCGCCAGACGAAATGTGGATGCCGCTCTCCAACAAGAAGTAGAAGACTACAGCAAGTAGGCTCTGGATCTCTTCCTCAAAAAGTCTCATTCAGGATGTCCTTAGTCTACTTCATCTGGCAGGATTATTTCAGTGACATACACCAATTCCCAACAGATGCCACAAATCTGCTTTAGACCAGATGACATGAAGATTTTTCTTTCAGCATGAAACGAAAGGTTTCTCAACTAGTGAACCTTTTAATCCTCTTCCTCGAAAGTCTCATTCAGTCCTTAAGGTTCTCTGAGTACTCATTCACTTGGTGTATGATTTCTCTCAATATTCGATTGAGCTCTGCATTATTTTTTCGGGTCTCTCAAGAAAGTGTTGACATCAGTTTGCCTCCCTACAAGATGTGGACATTCTTCAATCAAGTAATAGAAAACTAGGCTGATCAGTCTATGTTCATTATCTGGTGACAGGGGCATCTGTGTTTCTCCCACTGTACTCAGGAAGTTGAAGAATTTGTTCAGTGAGAACTGTAAGCAATCGTCTCACAATTGTGCCATTCTTAGGATCTTGCAGGAAAATAGGAATGCTAGTAGTTCTCCCCACCAGCGCAGAGTATGCGCAGAGTACACACTTGAGAAAAGCATGAACGATTTATGAAACGTTGTCATTGGGCACCACCATAGGCACCTCCAGAGAGAAAGTCAGTAAGAAAGGAATCGGGATACTGCTCTCTTTTCTAATTGTCAAACAAGAATTCCAAATCTGGCATACTCTTCTGTTTACTCAAGGCTTAAAGGAATGGTGCGGTTAGAAATATTATTTTCCCTATGGTTCGGCCATGTGTTTTTAACCATAAGTCGATCGATCGTACAAACAATTCCTATGCACCTTACCCTAGTTTTCATCTCTTGAACAACAGCGAAATCGGGCAGCAGGGCGCGCCCATCTTGTCATAATCTAATCACTTGCCACATTGCCCTGGGTGACCTGCGTTTACGGCACTAAATCATATCCCCCGCCCCTGAGTCTGACATTACCAATTCATTGATATTCGCCGCCTCTCTCCGTGACGTTACTGGGCAGCGTAGCAAAACGTGCCCACTCATCACCTACGGGACTTGACGCAGAACCCGGAAAACAACACACATCGTCTCACAGCGCAGCACGTCACTATTAGGAATATGAAACTGTACTTTAAAAGGAAACCGCAAGACTGTGCAATTGGTAAAGTGCATTTATTTCACATTAAATGTTTCGATAACATTCGGTGTCTGACATATTCAATCAAAATGGGACTTGTTTTCTTTGCTCTCGATCTGCAAATGTTTATCATGAGTCACGCGCTGTTCCTTTTTGGTACACAGGGTGTTCGTTTTGGCTAAATTAAGCACTCCGGTCACATGGTGAATTGCAAGGCTGGTGCATCAACTTGGCACTAGACCACCGTAAAGGTTGGTATGTTGCTCCTAATCGCTGGTACCACGTAGGGGCATATCTGCCCTTGTCTGTCGTTCCAAAAAATGGTCAAGTAAATCCAGTGATTGACATGTAGCTGCAGCTGGCGATTGAAGAATCCATTGGTCGGGATCTGGAATAGATGACAATCGCAGAATGGCACGATGTACCTGTTTGCAAAACATAAAAATCTAAATGTGTCTCAGTAGCCGATCTTTATTATAATTAATCATTTTCTTTATTATCGCAGAGGTGACACAATGTGAACCAAGAGAATACAACGTGGAATATCAAAGTACTCTGCTATTTGCTTCTGAGGCTAGTGCAATGGAGTATATAGAGCTCTAAATGTAATGCGTAAACTGAGGCAACAATTTGAGGTGCACACACAATGTAATGATTTATTAGCGTAGAACCAGGGGGAAACCAGTGGTGGTGTACATGTGACCGGTAGATAGCCCAGCACAAAAAGGTTGTACTAGCACTTCATTGCAATATGCCACACAGGTCGAACAAGTACAATGTAACCCAGCAATAACGATCAGCTATTTATATTACGACTACTTCTGGTATAAAATCGTATAAAGAGAAACTTACATAATATTCGGCATTTCCATTCTCTTGGCGTAATGCAGGCCGTAATGCAGACTCCTCTGTTCGTGTCAACGATTTTTCATAAACTGAACTTACATGTAACTAGGTCCAGTTTTGGAATGGACACCCTTATCATATCATATGTTATTACCACCCCCCTTCAATTCAATCCCACGGAGGAGGGCAGGAGCCCTAGCCTCCTGAGCCGAGGAGCATCTTCAGCTACACACGGTTCAGCCGTGCTTCGGATCACCCTGCCTCACCGAATTCCCTCAAGGGCGAGGGCTGCCATCATATCACAGTCAGGTATGCCCATCGTGCATATTTATTGATCTCCAGCTGCACGACGAGTTCTGAAGCGCAACGCTCCGTGAGAATCGCCTGACTTCGGCAGATTCTTCCGCCTGGCCCAGCAATGGCGGGCGCATCGCGGCACCAGAGCGAGGCTCTGGCCGCACGAATCAGCTGTTGACCTCCCCATTCATAATTATCCCCTTCCGCCGGCAGGCGGGAACGCCGGCCTCTCAACAAAGGCCCGCACTAAGGCCCCTGTTTGCCCCCTGAATCACTCCCTCTTCACTGCAGCCGCAGCAGCACACCACGGAGGAGGGCAGGAGCCCTAGCCTCCTGAGCCGAGGAGCATCTTCAGCTACACACGGTTCGGCCGTGCTTCGGATCACCCTGCCTCACCGAATTCCCTCAAGGGCGAGGGCTGCCATCATATCACAGTCAGGTATGCCCATCGTGCATATTTATTGATCTCCAGCTGCACGACGAGTTCTGAAGCGCAACGCTTCGTGAGAATCGCCTGACTTCGGCAGATTCTTCCGCCTGGCCCAGCAATGGCGGGCGCATCGCGGCACCAGAGCGAGGCTCTGGCCGCACGAATCAGCTGTTGACCTCCCCATTCATAATTATCCCCTTCCGCCGGCAGGCGGGAACGCCGGCCTCTCAACAAAGGCCCGCACTAAGGCCCCTGTTTGCCCCCTGAATCACTCCCTCTTCACTGCAGCCGCAGCAGCACACCACGGAGGAGGGCAGGAGCCCTAGCCTCCTGAGCCGAGGAGCATCTTCAGCTACACACGGTTCGGCCGTGCTTCGGATCACCCTGCCTCACCGAATTCCCTCAAGGGCGAGGGCTGCCATCATATCACAGTCAGGTATGCCCATCGTGCATATTTATTGATCTCCAGCTGCACGACGAGTTCTGAAGCGCAACGCTTCGTGAGAATCGCCTGACTTCGGCAGATTCTTCCGCCTGGCCCAGCAATGGCGGGCGCATCGCGGCACCAGAGCGAGGCTCTGGCCGCACGAATCAGCTGTTGACCGCCCCATTCATAATTATCCCCTTCCGCCGGCAGGCGGGAACGCAGGCCTCTCAACAAAGGCCCGCCTCCGGAGCCTTGGAGCCAGTGTCTACTCGGACCTTTAATCCATTGTGAGTAGAGGGATACCCTCAGTCTACACTATTGTGCTTTCTGGTATGTCTCCTGCTACTCCGCAATCATAAACATTTGAACTCGGTTATTTTCACCTTCGATAACTGTTTGCTGCATACGCTTATGCCTCCAACTCCACCGCCTCTATGCGTTACTGCTGCCACCTCTTAATAGTACAGTCATTGTCAGCCCCTAGTGCTTTATGCCTCATGACTGCTATTGGCTGTGCCCTTTGGTCGCTAACGGACCACTGTAATTGTGTTGTGCCTTATGGTCGCTAACGGACCACTGTAATTGTGTTGTGCCTTATGGTCGCTAACGGACCACTGTAATTGTGTTGTGCCTTATGGTCGCTAACGGACCACTGTAATTGTGTTGTGCCTTATGGTCGCTAACGGACCACTGTAATTGTGTTGTGCCTTATGGTCGCTAACAGACCACTGCAATTGTGTTGTGCCTTTGGTCACTAACAGACTACTGTAATTGTGTAAGTGCCATATGGTCGCCCTCGCGATCTTTACCAGATCACGCGCTCTTAGACTCTATTAGGTCAACATGCCCCCCACCAACAGTCTAACTACTGCAAACTCTCCTCTGTACTCTTTCAGTACCCTACTTACCAGACTGCTGCCCACCTTTCTCCTCCTTATACTGCACTCTGGCTGTACTGCACTATACCATACCACCACCCCTATCTACCACTCTTACTTGCATCACACCTCAACTATGCCATGCCACGCTCACCACACCAACCCTTACCTTAACAACCCAGCCCTCTGGATCCAGCACTTCGCCACCAGACCTTTACCTAACCTACCCTGCTCTATCTCCTTGAGAAATGCTAGACTTGGCTCGCGTCTTACCCACGCTTCCCATCATTTAGCTCACCGCATCAAACTGCCTCACCCTTTGTCACCACCCACACTTACACCTAATCTACCACTATCTTCCAACTCCCCTAACTCAAATAATATCAAAGGCGCGCTAATCAACGCCAGATCACTCCCGGCTCACGCCTTAGAAGTAGCTGACTTGATCCTCAACCTTGACCTCGACTTTATAGCAATCACTGAAACCTGGCTCCACCCAGCTTCAGGTCCTCTTCTCTCCCTCGCTATCCCTCCAGGCTACAACATTATCAGACATGACCGTAATTCCATCCAATCTAAAGGAGGTGGCATCGCCATCATCCACAAAAACGCTCTGAACTTCCACCTCTCAGCCACACATCACTCCTCCACTCTGGAAGCACTGACAGCTAAACTAGCTGTCACACCTAACCATTCTATCACCTTCCATCTACTCTACCGGCCACCCGGCCCACTATCCACCTTCGCGGAGGACCTCTCTAACATCTTCACACACAACACCAAAGCTAACTCCCAGGTCATGATACTGGGGGATTTCAACTTAGGTCTCCACGACCCCAAGGACACTGCTGCTTCGTCTATTGACAACATCCTCACTAATGCTGGATTCACTCAGTTCCTAAACCAACCCACCCACAACAAGGGCAGAACCCTTGACTGGCTAGCCGCCCTCAACTGTCCCATCAACATCACCTCTAACCAACAGTGCGCTTGGACAGACCACAACTTAATTACATTCAATATTGAGTCCAAACCTATCAGCCTCCCTCACAGCATTGCCCCGGCTATGGCCACCCGTAACAAACGCAACATTACCTGCGATAGACTCCTCCCCCTCCTCCTTCCAGCTCTCAATGACCGGGATCCCTCATGCTCTGACCCTACGGCCCTGGTCGACACATTCAACCGGGCCATGCTTATAGCCTTAGACACCATTGCACCTTCGAAACTGAGAAAATCTAAACCTCGAGCCCACCTAAACTCTTGGTTTACACCCCATCTCAGAGCTCTACGCAAAGAAAAACGAATTGCAGAATCCCACTGGAGAAGCAATCACTCTCTAGCTAACAAATCATGCGTACTCCTGGCCACCCTTAACTACAAGGAAGCTATATTCCAGGCAAAAAAAGACACATACAACAAACGCATCGAACAAGCCAAATCTAACACCAAAGAATTGTTTAAAATCCTAAAAGAACTTGAAACTCCTGTTACTCCACCTGACACCTGTACCAAAGATAGCACCTGCTGCTCCAAAATCCAAGAAGCTCTCCTAGGTAAGATTGCCACTCTCCAAATTAAAATCAACAACAAACAATCTAGCCTTCAATCTAACCCTCTACAGATCCCTATACCTACCATAAACCTCTCTATCGCAGACTCTCCGACTCCTTTTAGCTTCTCTCCACTCTCCATTCTCGAAGTGGAAAAGATCATCACTAGCCTTAAACCGTCCAATTGTCAGGGTGACCTTTGTCCTGCACCTATTATTAAGGAAGCAGCTCACGACCTAGCACCATTCATCACTACGCTCATCAACTCCTCCTTTAGCTCTGGGATTGTACCGGACAATCTTAAGGATGCGTGGGTCATCCCGCTTCTGAAAAAACCTACCCTGGATCCCAGCATACCCACAAACTACAGACCAATTACCACTGTACCTTTTTTACTAAAAATCCTTGACCGCGCGGCCTACCTACAAATTCAGGAATACCTTGAATCAAATAAACTTCTGGGACTCAGGCAATCAGGGTTCCGGCCTCGCCATGGCACTGAGACCGCCCTTATCGATTTAAAAACGCAGATCGAAGATCTCAAAGACAAAGGCAAACTGGCGTTATTACTTCTCCTGGACCTCTCTGCTGCTTTTGATCTTGTCAATCACAAAATTCTCTGCCATCACCTAAAATCAGCCGCACATTTCTCAGAAAATGCCTCTACTTGGATCAGATCCTTCCTTGATAATAGATCAATGCGCGTGTTTTCCCCACTTGCGGCCGCACCACCCGCTCCGGTTTCTTGTGGTGTGCCTCAAGGGTCTTGTGTCTCGCCCACGTTATATAACGTGTTTACCAAACCCCTTTTTGGTATTCTGGACCATTTGGGCGTCACGTATACTAATTACGCTGACGACACCCAGATACTAATCCCCATCACAGGAGACTACACAACTGACTCCCTCGCCATCAACGCCATCTACCAGGTCATCCAAGCGTGGATGGCCCAACACGGCCTCTGCCTAAATGATGAAAAGACAGAGCTCCTCATTCTTGGTTCACCACAAAAACTCACTAAACTTGACCCTGCTTTCAAGTCTTTCACCATTGATGGGAACACCATCCCTATTGCTAAGGACACGAAAACCCTAGGGATTTACATTGACTCAACCCTATCCTTGACTAGACAGTCCAACGCAGTCTAATCTGCAGCAGCGTATACTTGCAAGCTCATCACCGCCTGTCGCCCGTTCCTAACCACAGCCAACTGCGTAACCTTGGCCAGGACCCTCGTACTATCCAAGGTCGACTACTGTAATGCCCTCTATCTAGGTACTAATCTCCGCAATCTAAACAAGCTACAAATTGTCCAAAACAATGCGATCAGAGCGGCCCTTAACATTCCTAGGCGCCAGCATATATCTGACACCAGGCGCAACCTGCACTGGCTCTTTATCCCACATCGCATCTCCTTGAAGTCCCTGGCTCTCACACACAAATGCCTCCACAACCAAGCCCCTTGCTACCTGGCAAACAGATTCTCTTTCCACAATTCCACCAGACCTCGCAGAGCGGCCCAAGCCAACTGCCTTGTCATCCCGCGTTTTAATCTCCAAAGATCAGGTGGAACCAGCTTCCCCATCCTGGCAGCCAAACTTTGGAACTCACTCCCCAATGACCTTAGAGCAGAACCTTCCTTCCTGAAATTCAAACCCCTTACCAAAGCCTGGCTATCCGCCCAAGACAGCTAACACTAGTTTACTGCCCTACTTGCACTTTGACCTACTCTGCATCCCTTATTAACTACCCTGTATATCACTGCCTTATCGATATTCGCTTGAATGTATATTCTGTAAATTCTCCTGTAATACTCTGTCACATTGCCTTGTCATGCTTTCATCTTGTTGTAACTAAGTTAAGCGCCCGGTTGCCCCTCGGCCTGGTGCGCTATAGAAATAAATAAAAATACAAAATACAAAATGGTCTCTGTCTCTCAAGGTCAAAAAACAATAGAAGTTTTGTACTGTGTGCGGAACGCATGGGCCTACCAGCTCCCAAGCAAAAATTCAAAGCTGTTGACCTTCACTCACAATGAGCATACATTCTTACTTTGCAACATCCCGTGTCAACGCATCCAGGAGAACCTGAATTTTGAAGCACGGGCCCTGGAAGAAAAATTGAGGGCTGTCACTGCTCGTTGTTCGTGGCGCTGCTGAGACGTAGGGGAAACTTGCCAATGTTTTCATGTTTTCAGAGTCAGTACTTCTTGCGTGCCTAGTTTGTTATGTAGCCTAGGTCTAATCCCTTTTGTGTGATGAGCAGATATTCAGCTGTTTGTGGAACTTTATGGCAAGGCAACTGCCAAAACCCAAAGATTCAAACACACTGTTATCCATTGGTCATTAACACGAAAAACGAAGGTCCCACAGTAGCTTGACTAAACTGTGAAATAAGAAAGCAATCGTAATAATTGTACTATTTGTTTAAAGAACGGACTAAGAGGATAGATTTCAAAAGAGAAATTGCATCCTTTATTTGGACACTTTATAAAAACATTTTTGGCAAAAATAAAAACAGATGGTAATCATTTGTACCGGGATTGGAACTTTTCAATGAGCTCTGTTTTGGGGGGACATTGCACGTTGGCAATGTTTTGTGGCAATGTATGTGTGCTCTCAACAGAATTGTGCGCAATTCCATGAGTATTCATCTCTACGACGTTAATAATAAGATCTTTCACAAAATCGAATTCCATTTCCTCATATACTGGTTTGACAACCCATTGTTTGCTTCTTTTCATAAAGGCCATAGTGTAGCGAAGCATCCCTAAGTTTCCTGCTGTCATAGATTGTTCACGGCCTACATTCTCGTTATGGCATAATACCGCTAGTGAAGTCCTAGATTTCATCTCTTGGATGCCAAAATGCAATTTCTTTGGCCTGTACTTTAGGCACATATTGTGGAACGCCTCCAAATCTCCTGTGTGACAGAATTCTGTGAGTCCCTTCAGATCTCTTGATAGAGTTTTATCAAACACAATCTTCTCAAGGGCTTTGTGTGTAGGTGAAGATGGGATCAACCACTTCTTCTTCCGTGCCTGCTCTGGGGACAAAGGGACATGTTCACATTGGTGGAAATGTTGGTTTTCTGTCCAGTGGTGAACGTTGGAACAGTGGTGCATTAGTGACCGCCATTTTTCCAGTAGAATTTCCACAGACCCATCACATGTTTTGGAGCTCCACCAAAGATGGTTGCTGAAAGACTGGGACCATTGTGAAATAGTTTCCAAACCTTTTTTTTCCCTGCAGCCGAGATTTTTTTATTGATTGATTTGGCAACATGCCATACATCAAATTGGTGTTTTAATATTTGGATACTGCTCTCTGATTGTCTTGGCTATTGAAACGTGTCTGTCCGTGGCTATGAGGTCGATTTGCATTCCCCTCGATTGTAGATCTTCCAGTGATTTTATAAAACCAAGTTTCTCCATGGCCACTGAGGATTTACACTGGGACACCTGCACGACCACCAAACTCACAATTTTCTTACTTTCCATGTCCTGAAAATGGTGCGTGCAGTACTTAGCAGACAATCTGGGGCTGTCACACTGTCCATCCCCGGCTAGCCTGAACCGTGTGTCAGAGAATGTACTTTGAATAGCCAATTGTTCAATTTTCCAAGCTTCACTGATGGCAGGGAATAGATAATCACGTTGGTATTTGTAGTATTGAGTTTTAGAAATGAAATGGAGTTCCACAAACTGAAAGAAACTGGATAACTTTGTGAAACTAGAGCCACTGAAAAGTAAAGCTGCTGCACAAAGTATATTGCAGCTGGCATTTTCCCCAGCTTTGGTTGAGCGGACCATGAAAATGTTTTATGTAACTTTTCACAGGTGGCATGTATTTTGAGGTTACTGCCTTGTGTTAGACGAGTCACGTTCACCAATGGCTTCCCACATACTTCCCCTCCCACTGAATGTACACATTTCAGCATCTTTATAATCTCCATCAAGCTGCTGTCGAATACTATGTATTTGGCCTCTTTTATTAGACGGTCACCCGGCAATACTGTTGTTTCGGACTAAACCGTTGTGGACATATCAGCCAAACTGGACATACTATAGTTGCTATCTTTGTCTAGTTCGTCGGTCAATAGTGTTGATGCTTCAGTCTCTGTCATTTCAACATCTATTACTTGACCATGGATAGGAGAAAACATCAATATCGTCTGTTTTTTGGGGGCATTCTTTTGGCGGTGTCGATCGTGTCAAGTGCTCAGCGAGTAATGTAAAACTATCTTCTCTAAATTCAATTTCATCTTCAACTGGCGGAGCAGGCGCATTGTAGCAATGATCAAAAAACACTTTGCTGGATTCGCCGGTCACATTAAATTAATTTTCTGGCCATTGGATATAGGCATCTCGAGTGTGAACACGCCGCGCCTCAGTTAATAGTTCTCCATGGTGAAAACAGTTTGGCAAGCAGCATCTGTCATTTGTATCGCTGTCTGTGTCTTTATAGTCCGTACTCAATCGGGCAACTACAGGACAGATAGGAAAAGGAATGTTCAGTGGAAATCCAACATACAGTGTTGTACAATTTACATTAAAAAAAGCATGTAAGGAATGCCTCAGCACAAAACAATTGGCAAAAATATAAACTGTTTATAACTAACCTTATTTTTATTTCTTTTGTTTGAAACCTTCTTTACTCTAACATCACCATCAGCAAGCTGGCGCACCGACTCAGATCCACGTGCCTTCCGTTCAATATACAGATCTTGTGTACAGCCCTACAAAAAAAGAGTATCCATTTAAAATAAGCCATTTGCATTACACATATAATTAGCCCGACTTTCTTCCATTAGAGGGTACTGTCAGTACACATACCTCTGGCTCCGGATCAACTACAAGGTCTGGTTCCGGAACAACTACAAGGTCTGGTTACGGAACAACTACAAGGTCTGGTTCCGGAACAACTACAAGGGATAATGTAATTGTAGAGGACGCTCCAGCATCTCCCTGAAACACAGTACTTGCATTAGTGTGGATTAAAATATTGGAAACTGGACACACAATTTGGAAAGACGACAAAGGTACATATCAATAGCAAAGTACGAATGAAACATTGTGTAAAACAATTCCACAATATGTAAATCTGATCAGATTATCTCGTTCAATTGAACTGTCAAGACCCATACCTCTGGCTCCGGATCTACTACGAGGGATGTTGTAATTGTAGTGGACGCTTCAGCATCTACTTGAAACACAGTACTTGCATTAGTAAGGATGAAAATATTGGAAATTGAACACACACATTGGGACGCGGACAAAGGTACATATCAATATCAAACCACGATAAACATTGTGTAAAGCAATGATACGATGTGAAAATATGATCACATTATCTAAAATTCCGTGCATAAAACAAGTCTTGAACAGAATAGCTAGATAAGATTACCTGATACACGCTCGAAGTGGTTGATGACTCCAGGCAAGACATGGATGTTGAATCTTGTTGCTTCATATTCCGAGGATAGTCATGGAGTTGTAAAGGGAAAGTATTATTCGATTTAGAAATGCCAACAGTTAGAAGTGACATGTAAGGAGACTCAATACGAGAAAATTAGGCTTATGTAAATGCATAATATAGCATAGTTATCTGTGCCCATAAATCAATTCATTCTATGAGGGTTCTCAAAAACAAGGACTGATGTTTAGCAAAATAGTCATTATTTAAACAGCTATTCAATCATATAAATATCGAAAGTATTATAAGTGACATTCTACACCGAAAATACAGGCATAAAGCTAAATCCGGAAGCGTGACTCACCTGTGGTGGAATTTTCACTAATAAAGTCGGAATAGCGTTTGGCAGCAATTTTCGATTTGTTCTCAGTTGTTTCCTCTTTGTGTACAAGGATGTGTCCTACATATTCGGGGTAAAGTGCAGGCTGCAGATGCGGTATCGATGACCCCTCTGGTCCTCCAAGACTTGTTTGACTCTACTTTCAAGCTCTTCTGGTTTTTATCCGCAATATCTGACCGGTGTCCAGACATTTGGTCGACCTAAAACTGGTCGAATGACATTTGGTCGACGCAATTTGGTCGAAAATCAAATGGTCGAATTTTTTTTTTTTAATTATATATTTATTTTTCGGGTTTTCGTTTTTTACAAAAATGGGTTTTTAGAAAAAAAAGGGGGTTGGGGGGGGGGGGGACCCCCCCAACAAAAAAAAAAAAAAGGAGTGAAAATAAAAAAATAAAAAATTCGACCATTTGGTTTTCGACCAAATTGGTTCGACCATTTGTCTGGTCGACCAATTTTTTTCGACCAAATGTCTGGTAACCTATCTGACCCATTCTCTTATTCGATCAACAGTCCTAGGGAATACATGCATTGTAATGCCTTCAGATTTGTCATGGGTCTTCGAAGGGCAACAGAAAATAGAACATGCAGGCATTGTTGTAAATTGTGCAAAAAAAGGTCTACATTATTCGAAAATTATTTAGCATAAAAATGTGAGAAAGAAGGAATTGGACCATACATTGTTCATTGCACGCTTTCTTTTGGGCACCACAGCAAAACCAGTGCAGCGTGGGTGGCTGTATTATAGGATAACTTTAAGAAACAATTCATTGATGTGTTGAAAATCAGCACATTTTACTCGTCCCATGAATGTTCTATCGTGCATGAAAAGGAAACATGCTTATACTATAGACACGGTCCACGAAGGATGCAATTCGATGCCAATTGACACTGATAAAAATTGATATATCGATAACATAACAAAAGAAACTCAAGTCAATAGCAATGAGACAAATTAACATAGCACTACTGAGTACGTTACTTAGAAATAGATATACTTTTACAAATGAAGGAGATATGATTAGGATACATGCCCTTACCTTGACCAACAAACAGTTAGATTCAGCAAGCAGAGTAGTTAGTGGCAGGAAAACAGGGAGATGTTCACAGGTAGCACACTGACAAGTTCACTCGAAGCGGTCACAGAAGTTCACAGATAACACGACGAAGAGCAGATTAGCATCAGTCACCAGGCTTCTCGAGTAGCACGTTCATGAGTTAACTTGTAGTGCTCAAAGATGTTCTCATGATAAATATCAAGTGGTTTATAAAGAATTACAAAAAGGGGTGTGTTTGTGAATGAACGACGTGTATATGTCGTGGTATTATGTGTATTGCAGGGGCGCGGCCTGCTTCAAGGGGAGCCTGCATGGAGACACGGGGTCTGTGGAGGTTATGTGAACAATGGCCCTGGGCGTAAGATACCTTTTGAAGTGTACATGGTGTTTGGCACCTTGGCCGTTCGCGCCCCTGACGGCACCCCTTGGCAGCGCACATCCACTGGTGCGAACTGCCTTTGATAGTGGAGGGGGATGGATGGGCCTGGGGCATGCAGACAAGGCACCGGAACACTGCTGAATGGAAACACACTTGATTCACTTAAAAACTGAAACAACCATTGATAAAAAATATGTTGTGTTTTATGTGGTTTCTTATTTTGAGGGCACAAAAATGCTACACATTGTAAAGGTCTGGTTGCCATCTGCCCCAAAGGTTGTGCAAATATGTGCCCCCATGCTTTGGGTATTGGGGGGAGAGGGCTGCTTACTGTAAGCAGCCCCCACATCCCCCCTGCATTCAAAGACATCCCTGGTGTCTAGTGGGCATTGCTGGGCGCGGATCGAGCGCTCTGCGCCCTCTCCGCGCCCAGCAATGCTTTCACACAAGGTGTCGTTGGAAAGGGGAGAATCTCCCCTTTCCAATGACGCCTCCCTCAATCTCCAGCTTGAAATACAGCTGGAGATCGAGGGGGAGAAAGGTGAACACTCACCTTGCATTTTCACTGCAGCAGCCCGAAATGGCTGCTGCAGTGAAAATTACTTTCACTTTCACATTGGCGTGCTTTACACACGCCGACGTGAATCTGAAGGTAGTCCAGCCCCCTGGCAGTGAGGGGGGGACCTCCCATTCACATAGCCAGGGGGTTGGATTACAGTTTTGAGCAATCCCTGCTTTACAGGGATCGCTCAAAAAGGAGTGCCGAAAAAGGCAAGCTATCTCGTCCTTGGCACTCTGGAAGTAATTCCAAGGACGAGATAGCTCGCCCTTGGCACTTAAGGGGTTAATCTGCTAAAAAACATCATCAATACAAATTCATTTTAAATGCACGCTTAGTTCCTTGAACTCTCGTGTTTCTCCTCTTTATATTTATCAACTTCATCTACTATTTCGTCATCATTACACAATCACATAAAAGAAACAGACAAACAAACATACTCGGCTGGCCACATACATTTTGACTTCTCTCATAAGACTCATTTTACCCCTAAAAATAATCCTACATAGTTTGAACAGCCCTCCTTCGGTTTGTCTTTAATGGAACCTGTCTCCTACATCTTCCGCTATGGGATTTTAGGTGCTGTTCTGCTGTTCCTTCTATTATGTTCTTTAAAACGCAGGCACTGGGCATACTCTTTATTGTGGCTCCTCCTCACGATATTTCTTAAATTGCTTGGCCTCCCCTCAAGAAACAACTTGGGTAGTTGGCAAAAGATACTGGGCCTCATTCCGAGTACGGCGCTAACCAATGGCGCTATTAACGCCTTGGTTGACGCCGTACCCGGACCGGCAGCGCCTTGGTGGTTGGCGGAATTACCGCCCCATTCCAAGGTTGGCGGGGCGGTAATTCCCCAATCCCCATTTACCCTTCCCCATTCCCATTCTTGCCCCATAGGGCATAATGGGAGTGGGGAAGGCGTCAATTACGCCACCGTAAATTACGGTGGCGTAATTAACATCAAGGTCCCTTAGCGCCATGGTATTTAACGCCTGCTAAAAGCAGGTGTTAAAAGCACCATGGCGCTAAGGGAACTCGGAGTATGGCGGTAAGGGATTACCGCCACCGCTCTCGTTAGCGGTGGCCGCTATCCCTTACCGCCATACTCGGAATGAGGCCCACTGTGTTAATATCAATTATATAAACCAGCGAGTACAACGGATATCAACAGACATCCCTCATCATGATCTCTCTCTCGACTTCTCAAAGCATTTCATAAAACATTACATTCTTATAGAAAAAAATCGTCATAGGTGACGTTTTACCTACGTATCACTAACGTTATCCTGTGTGGAAAACTACAAAAACCTAATGGTGAGTGTGTTCTACAAGGATCGTCTAGGTATACGATCCATCCTCATTTAGGGCAGTGGAACAATGTGATTTGCTTCTTAGCATCAGGTGGGGCAACTAAGCCCTTTCCTAAAATATGTCACTATAAACGTCACACAATATACAACGTCTAATTGGCTACACAACTACAGGACCCTTGATCATGTGGTCCTCTATCATTGGTTACTTTCTAACCTCTGTCAGTACCTTCCCAACCTATGTTAGCAGCACGCAGGCTGAAAGTCCAGGTGCAGATGAGCTAGTCTTAACCATAGCTTCCCACCTATTAGCATATCCATCCATCATCACCTCAGTGGTCCACTGTCAATTAGGTCTTTGAACTCAGCCTTGAACATGTTCTTTGCTCTGGGGAATTCAGGAGAGTGAAGGCACGCTCTGCCTTCGTGCGTAGGTGTGACCATCATGCTTGTCCAACTTCTTCTCCCCACGTGACTAAAGACCATGAAATTGAGCTTTCAGTGTATTAAAATACTATTCTTTAATAGATCTCTGACGTCTTCTTGTTTTTGTCCATGCCTTCTGAACAGGAGCTTCATTCTTTCACATGATTTGTATCCAATGTCAGCTCACCCCAGTCTGATATGGCCTTGGCTCATCCAATCTCGCCTTTCTAAGTTTCGTCTGTAATTCACTTATTTTCTGATTGTGACAAGATGAAAAAGCGGCCTTACTTCTTTTTCTCAGCACTGCTATCGTACGTAGCCTTTACGAATCCGTCATCTGCTTGTGTTTCTTTGCATATGTACACATGTGAAGTAGCTTAATATCATCCTTATTTCTGTAGCATATGTTTCTTCATCTTGATCCCAAGATGTCATGTATCTCGATACTTTCTTGATGCCTTATAGAATTGTCTGCATTCTCTCGTCCCTGCATCTCTTCTCTATATGTCATCTTTGCTCTGTATGATGTTGGTGGTGACGTCACCATTCTTCTTCGTCATTCAACCATCCTGTTTCTTCCGGGATTTCATTCAGATGACCATTGTATTGTCTCGTATGCAAGTATGGTTTCCTCAATGGGAACCTTGCCTCCCAGATTCTCCTAGGTATCAGTATTTTGACTGGTACCCCACGTGTCTCAGCCTCTGGCATCTAAAATACAGATGCTGTGGGCGAGATAGTTGAGGTGGGGGTACTTAGCTCCTTCTCTACAGAGGAGTAGCTCAGGAGACACCCAGAGATTATGGTGTTGTGGGTGTGTGATTTCAATGCTGTTATGTGTACCACATTGGATAGGTCAGCGCGGAGACAATAGAGGGACTGTGAGGGCCACACACAAACTGCAGCAGATTTGTGCCACTGAGGAACTTGTGAATGTACAGAGGGATCGTCACAGGCAGGATAAAGGGTACACATTTAGATCCTCAGTGCACAGTTCTGTGTCAAGGTTGGATTATGTTTTGGTTTCCACTCGGGGGTCTGGGTGGGTCACTGATTGCTATATTCTTGCACATACGCTCTCCATCATGCTCCAGTGGTTGCAACATTCACTATTCCAGGGAAATGACAGGGCGGAAGAAGTTGGTTTTTCAAAAATGAGAGCCTGCATGATTCGGTATTTTACAAGGCAGTTCAGGAAGGTATCATTAATTTATTTCCAGGAGAACGAGGGTTCTGTGGCATCTTACTCTACTCTCTGGGAAGCTTTTAAGTGTGTGATGCAGGGATATACATCACTACAGAGGCAGGATTCTTAGGGGTATATGGGCAGAGCTGGCCGCCAGTGAATCCATCTTGAGGGGCTTCAAGGCTGCAACAGAGTTCCGCGCAGACCTTGGGATCCGGGCATGTTTCCAAGAGGAGTTGGGGCCGTTCAGTGCTGTGGCCGAGAGGGAGGTAAAATTCATCAATCGAAAAGCAGCAGTATGGTGAGGGGTAATAGCTGGGGAGATTTTTGCTGCGAGTGATAAGAACGGAAACCGCAAGGTCCCATATTGCAGCAATAGAGTCGCCAATGGGGGAGCTCTTACAGACTGCTGAAGAAATAATGGAGCATTGGTGAATTACTATATGGCGTTTATATTTTTCCAAAACCAGTGTGAACCAAGAGGCACTGGATAAGTATCTAGATCAGGTGGGGCTGTACTGGTTAGCGCAGGAGGAAAGAGATCTGCTGAGCAGGCGGCTGACTGAGCAAGAGATACACACGACTACTAAAGTACTCCCCGCAGGAAAGGCTGCAGGCCCTGATGGGCTCTCGGCTGACTTTTATAAAACATATACACCAGTTCTAATCCCCCATATGTTAATCATCTATCAGCAGGTCGCTGCATGAGGGCTATCTCCCCGAGTCAATGTGGGAAGAGGTGGTCACTCTGCTATTAAAACCTGGGAAGAACAAAGAGAGTTACTCATCTTTCCGGCCGATCTCCTTGATAAACCTAGACAACAAGATTCTGGCCAGGGCACTTGCAAATAGGCTTACAATGATAATACCCAAGTGTGTCCTGGCTGATCAGGTATGTTTTATTCCCGAGAGGTCTCCATCGTATGGGCAGTGGAGGGTATTCAGTCTCCTCTTGGTTCTGGAACAGCAATCCCAGTAGTGGCGGCCTTTCTTGGGGCCGCGAAAGCATTCAACTCAATTGAGTGGCCTTTTCTCAGTTCTGGGGATGGGTGAGGGGTTTATAAGGCAGGTACCTCCTGTTATATGAGGGCCCTGTGGCACGAGTACCTGTGAATAACAGAATATCAGCCCCCATCATGATGGGAAGAGGAGCACGGCAGGGGTGCCCGTTGTCTCCTCTTCCATTCACGCTTGCGTTGGAACCCCTTGTGGAGCTAGTTAGATCCAAGCACATATATAGATGAATAAAGTTGTTCACACATAAATTGGTGATTTTACTATACGCCGATAGCTTGGTATTGTTTATAAATGATCCCAAAACCATTTAGCACCGGGCATTTGGATTTTCGGTGCTTTTCAGGGCTCCATATCAACCAAACTAAATTGGTGTGGTTCACCCTAACCAATGGGACTGAAAGGTTCCGCAATGAGCTCAACTTCCAATGGCATACTGACTACACATATTACCTTGGGGTGATGTTAGCGCGGTCCCCTGAAGTGTTATACCAGGAAAACTTTGGGGTAAAATTAGCTCAAACCGAAGCAGCCCTTGGGAGATGGATGAATTTGTCTCTGTCCCTATACGGACGGGTAGCATTAAAGGCATGGTCTAGTAAAACATTTTATTTAAAAAATAGATAGGCAACATAAAAAAAAATACTAGCATTCTCTTTTTTAAAACTTCCTATGTAAAATTTTGAGCTATTCAAGCTCAAAATTCGCAAAAGCAAGCACATGGGCGCATCCATTTTGTGAAATGGATGCCCTCCTGTGCTGGCTTTTGCGGCACTAATGAAGGAAAAGCCAGCCAGCTGTAGTAAACAAAAGCTACCGCTGGGTGGCTTTCCCTTCATTAGTGCTGTACGCGGAGGACGGGGACCGGAGACCAGAGCAGGAAAGCTGCAGCTGAATCTCGGTAAGTGCTATTTATTTTTAAAAATAAGCACTAGCTGCGTTTTTTTTTCTAAGTGTTCCGGGCTGGAGGAGCCCGGAAAACTTAGAAATAAAACCGCAGCTTTAAAAACGTTGTATTTATGTTTGCGGTCGCTTTTGAAGCGACCGCAAATATAAATACAACGTTATTGTGTTGGAAAACGCTGCGGTTTTTCTTTCCAAGTTTCTCAGGCTCCTCCGGCTCGGAGGAGCCTGAGAAACTTGGAAAGAAAAACTGCAGCGTTTCGTTGTGTTTCCGCCTGCTGTGGCTATCACTTTGGGTCTCCGGTGCTCCCACCGGAGACCCAAAGTGAAAGCCACAGCAGGCGGAAACACAACGCGGTTGTGTTTATATGCCGCGTAGTGTTTCTGCCTACAGCTGATTTCCCATTTGGGGCTCTCAAAGAGCCCCGAATGGGAAATGCTAAATGCTGCGTTGTTTCTGCCTGAATCTGCTTTCCCATTTGGGGCTCTCGGGCTCCCGGGGAGCCCGAGAGCCCCAAATGGGAAAGCAGATTCAGGCAGAAACAACGCGGTTGTGTTGGAAAACGCTGCGGTTTTTCTTTCCGAGTTTCTCAGGCTCCTCCGAGCCGGAGGAGCCTGAGAAACTTGGAAAGAAAAACTGCAGCGTTTTCCAACACAATAACTTTGTATTTATGTTTGCGGTCGCTTCAAAAGCGACCGCAAACATAAATACAACGTTTTTAAAGCTGCGGTTTTATTTCTAAGTTTTCCGGGCTCCTCCAGCCCGGAAAACTTAGAAAAAAAACCCCTGCTAGTGCTTATTTTTTTTAAAAAATAAATAGCACTTACCGAGATTCAGCTGCAGCTTTCCTGCTCTGGTCTCCGGTCCCCGTCCTCCGCGTACAGCACTAATGAAGGGAAAGCCACCCAGCGGTAGCTTTTGTTTACTGCAGCTGGCTGGCTTTTCCTTCATTAGTGCCGCAAAAGCAAAAGTCCGCACAGGAGGGCATCCATTTCACAAAATGGATGCGCCCATGTGCTTGCTTTTGCGAATTTTGAGCTTGAATAGCTCAAAATTTTACGTAGGAAGTTTTAAAAAAGAGAATGCTAGTATTTTTTTTTTTATGTTGCCTATCTATTTTTTAAATAACATTTTTTACTAGACCATGCCTTTAATTAAAATGTTTTTTTTGCCCATGTTCTTGTACACCTTCCTTAACGTGCCCATAGTCGTCACCTCCACCTTCTTTAAATAACTGAAGGCCTTAATAACGAGGTTTATATGGCAGGGGAAGCAGGTGCAAGTGCGCTGGAGCAAGTTGGTGGCCACATTAGAAAGGGAGGGCCTTGCTCTCCCCGATCTTGAGGCCTATTATGTTACAGCACAGGCTTCATTTGTAGCTTACTGGTATGACCCGGTCCCGATAGGGTGCATGTCCAGATTCAGATGGCGATAGTTGCTCCTGAGGGCAATAATTGTTGCCTCGCCGCAAAGTTTGGCGAGAGCCTGGAATATGGTTGAGATCACATGTGGTGCCCGGCGACGCATTGAGGGTGGAACACGAGAAGAGGTTCTGTATTCTCCACTTCTTCTCACCACGCATGTTCCAGGGCTCCCATTGACTGGGGAGAAGGTCTACATGCAATGTATGGCTAGGTTGGGCTTCTCGTGCTGGCAGGATGTATTCCCCAAGGGGCAGTTTTTGATGCTTAAACAATTCAAGGTGAGGGTGGAGGTGTCCGGTTGACATTTTCATGTATTTTAGGCTACATACTGGATGAAGGATAAGTTCCCCGGCTTTCCCCGGGAGTCCCCATAGTTCCGGTCCTGCATGGAGTGATTAGCTCAGGAATATTGGGCCAAATTTATTTTTAGGTTATATGCTAGCATAATTGACAAATCGGCAGGGTGGGCAGGGGATGCCTTCTTTACCAGTTTTACCTGACCCCAGTGGACCTTCATAGGTTTTGTCCTGAGACACCGATTTCCTGCTAGAGATGCAGAGATTCAACCACTACATTTCTACATCTAGCATGGCTCTGTCCACGCATACAATGTTTTTGGTCACAAGTCTACGACACGGTTGACGGTATAGTGGGGGGTGGTAGCACTGTGCCCCTTACTTGCTCAGTTGGGGTAAACATATGAGCTGCCAAAGCACATTAGGTGTCTTCTTTCTGGGACTGTTACTGTTGCTTGCTATGGTGTGGGAGAGATGGTGTCCCCTTGTGCATGAGCAGTGGAGAACTGACATCCTGTACTGTTAAGACAAAGAGTCCGAATATGCACCTGCTATGAACCCGGCGTGTAGGCCGAGGAGCATTTGGGGAACTTAGGTAGCTTATCTATTATCGACAAGGAGCTATGCTTCCGATGGACCAGGATCTTTGTCTGATGCATAAACTATGACATAACTGACTCCTTTTCTTTGTGTTCAGCATTAATGTACTGTATGGGTTGAGGGGTGTACTGCCATCTGTATTGTTTAATTTTCAATTTTGTGTCGTTTAAAAAAACTAATAAAAAAGAGTTTTAAAAAAACCTTCTGACCACATGGACGTGATGGCAATCAGGTTGTTTCACCCACATAGTCTGTCAAAAAGAATAAGGACATTAGTGTCTGCTGGGATTAATGGAGGGCGATAACATTGGTTTTGAGAGAACCTGTGAATTTGTAGTATATATTTCACCCAATTAACTTAACACACATTTCCTATTGGTTTGTTCCAATGATCTGGTTTTCAGCATCGCCCTATTGGGAAATATTGTGCTTGCAGGCAGAGCAGGGTAGGAATGGCACTGGAGTAGGCTCTGTCTGGTCTATGCAATATCCAAAGGGCCAGTGCAGCTGGTAGTTTTGATCAATGTTATTGATCCACACATTGTAGCAGAAATGTGGCCCCAGGTACTTCTCAAATATTCATTGTGAACCACTGTGTTTTATTGGGGCTAAGGCCTATTTTTTTCCCCATTAACCCGACACTACACTGGGGATATAGACAGTAGGTTTGATGGAGGGGACGGTCAGTTGTTGGAGCAAAGGGGTTCTATGTGAAACAGGGTGGGCCACTGGGTAAAATACTTGGATAGTTTCTCTTACCCATGGAAGGCAAAGGTGGGGTGGGGGGTGCGCAGTTCACAGAGGTGACACTAGGAACTGGGAACACATGAGGACCTTCACAATGGAACAGATTTGCCTTAAATGTTTGTTTTAGATCCACCACAGGTATTCCTTTTCAATTTCCATTAACATTGTCATTCTCTTTTCAATATACTTTGCCCACAGTGAAAACATTTAAAGGAAATGAAATAGAACTGCCTAGCAAGAATGTGCTGTCAAATGATGTAACAGATGGGCAATATTATTTTAAGACATTCTTGTAACTGCACATTTTGCTCTAATTCTATCTTTGCGATTTTGGCATGATCTAATTTTAAATGCATTTGTACTCGGGTATTCGGATCTTATGTTCTCATGATGCCAAGAGGTGACAAAATGGCAGATGTTGTGTTATATAAAACCTGTAAGCTTTACATTACATGATGTTTAATAACATGGCCTGTGTCCTTGCAGTAATCATTATTTGAGGCACTTAGTGGATCCACATGATATCAGCATCTTCTAATATATGTTACAATTTTCATCAATCTTTCTCCCTGTATCTAGCTCGTATCTGTGATGAATTGACTTCTGCCCTGCATTAGATCAAGGATGAGTAAAGCTTAAAGCGCCCACTCAGCCCACCCTCTTTTGCAAACCAAAAGCCAAATTAATCGTAAAGCTAAAACGGGCACAGTTAAGAGATATACCTCCTTTGCCTTTACGTGGGCCGAGGGAAGGCTATACTCTCAAGAAGGGTGTGATTATTGTTCAGTAGCAACAACCCAAACAGCAAAGTAGGCCTATCTAAAATAATGGAATGTCCAATCAAGGTTCTATACAGATATATTCTTTAAGCAAACACACCATATAAAGTAATAACTAACTAGAAAACACTGTAGAAAGAACCCAGAATATGCAACGATAGAAAAGATGTAGCAATCTGGCTAATGAGACAGGGGAGAAAAGGCAGTTAAAAGAACACAATGTTCAAAAGGCTATGTTTTCAGTTCACAAAAGGGGATTAAAAACACCCATCCAGTCTCTAGGACCCAAAGAGGGGCCAATAGCCAGTTAGCAGTCAGTAGTATCTTTTTGCAGTTCTTGGTGGTCCAGTAGTGCCAAGCCAGACGTCTTGTTGCTGTGTGGAGATCGGGAGAGAGCAAAAGGCAGAAACAAAGGGTACTGCTGGTTGAAATGTGTTGTACAGTTCTTGAAACATGCTCCAAGCAGTTCAATAATGAAAAACACTAGCATCCCGGCTGTCCTGGCTCTGAGGGTGCTCTGAGTCACACTCCAGGGACTCGGGGACAAGGTGGGTCCTTGTTCTTAGACTCCCAGACATGGGGGAGGCTGGCACGCAACTACAGGGGACCTTCAACACAGTGAAGTCATGGGTATCGCTGTGGCTGTAGAGACGCAGGTATTGTTTGTCAGCAGCAGGTTCACCACAATGGTCCCTGGGGATAGTTAGGGGACAGAGCTCACCTATGTCTTGTAACACCTGCCTTCACCTCTCAATTGGAGGACTCTGGAAAGGACTGCTCTACCAGCAGGGTAAAAAAAAATCTTCAAAGTTTGAAGTCCAAGAGATGATTGAAAGAGGTGGTGTGAGACTCCTTCTTTTAAAGATAAAAGTCTGCAGGTGATTGGACTGAAGTTAGCCTGTTTTAGGGCTCAAATCCCTGATCCTGGAATGAGTGGACGTTGCCACTTTGACATCATGCCCAAAGTGCTTTGTGCTACAGGAAGTGAAGGGAACAGAAAGAGAAAGGGAGGCAGAGAGAAACAAGATAGCAGATGTTTCCCAAACTTGTACTGATCTCCCTCTGGCTACACTAACCCCTTCCCTTCCCTTCCCTTCCCAATAGAAACAAAGGCCTTTAGAAATGCAGCACCCTGGTGTGGGCCAGGGGCAGCTGCCTGCTGTGCGGTTTATCTCTGGCAGAGGGTGTTACCTGCCCTCACAAAGAGATCAAAGCAGAGTCATGGCCATTCATGTTCCTGGACTGCCGTTTGAAAGGCTCAACCTGTCTGGTCAGAATACAGATCACCTTCCACAACTGAGGTTGGCTCACAGGAGCTGACACATGTGTGATATAAAATTGGATGTGGCTGCAATAATCATAAGTAGTTCCATGCACTACGTCTTAACTCTGCTATAGATTTATTATTAAAGCTTATACTGCCACCATCATGGGCTATTTATGTTAATGTTAAAGGATATTTGTTCTGCGCACTATCGCCACCGGAGTGGTCCCCTGGCGCTCTGGCGGATATGAAAAGGAAAGGGGGTGAGGGTAAGTTAGTGGGAACGAGCGGGATTAGTGCAAGAGAGCAGTGATGTGCTGTTGGCGAGCTTCAGTTCGGTTAACACGGTTCGCTGAGCTTGGGGTTCTTTCCGATCGGTAGCTGTCGTGTGCTGTTGTGCAAAGCTATGTGTGGTTTGTTTTGTTTTTGCAGTGTAGTGAAGCTTGTGCAGTTTGTTCTGCTTTAGGGTTGTGGTTGTGTTTGGTTAGAGTTTGAGAGCTATATGCAGAGGGGTGAAATATTTGTGGGATGGTTATTGGCCTCGCTATCTAGAAGTGATATGTGCTAAATGTCCACATTCTTTCCAGATGTGGCACGTGAATATCTCTGCATTTCTATCTAGATCTGGCACTGGCTAATATTCACAATCCTGTCTATATATGACGCATGCCAATATTCACAATTATATCCAAATGTGGCACTGGCCCACCTTCAAAATCCTATTTAGATGCAAAGCAAGCTAGCATTCACAATTCTATCTAGATGTAGCATTGGTAACATTCCCAATGCAGTCTAGGTGTGGCAATGACTAATATTTTCTATTCTATCTAAATGTGGCACTGGCTGACATTCACAATCCTGTCTAGATTGTATCCCTACATATTATCCCCAACAAAAATATTGCCGTACATACGGTCTTTTGTCTCGCCATAGGTGATATTTTTGGGGGGGATAATTTGTGGGAGCAGGAGTTGCGGGAGTGTCCCCCACACATTTAAAAATAGTGCAGGGGTGTCCCCCGCAGGGTCTATGGCTCAATATCACTGCAAAAATATGGCGATATTTCCGTATCGCAATATTTCTGCGAGGATATTAACACATGGAACCGTCTAGATGTAACGCAGGCTAATGTTCACAATTCTATCTAGTGGTTAAGCGGGTTAATGTTAATATCCTGGTCTGCTATGGTCCGAGGGCTGGTAGAGTGGCAGGGCTTCTGGAGTAGAGTGATTTCTCTACTCCCCACCCAGGCCACACCTACCTTGATGGTTGCTGCTGGTTAACGGCTGGCCGCTGGCCTCACCTGCTGACACCTGCAGACACAATCTGGTACCGTCTCTGTGGGAGCTGCCCTTTGCCTTGGGGCCCTGCAGACACAATCTGGTACCGTCTCTGTGGGAGCTGTCCTTTGCCTTGGGGCCCTGCAGACACAATCTGGAGCCACCTCTGTGGGAGCCACCCTTGCCTTGGGGCCCTGCAGACACAATCTGGAGCCGCCTCTGTGGGAGCTGCCCTTTTGCCTTGGGGCCCTTAGCTGCAGGGGCTGCACGGGCAGAGGGCTGCCCTGGGAAGGTCAGTTATGACCAGGTGGACGTACCAATCAGGGGAGGTGGGTGGGCTGAGAGGCCGCAGGGGGAGGAGGGTCCGGGAGAAAGCCAGACACAAACACAGGACTACACCCCAGGGACAGCACACTCTAGATGCAGGCCAGCACATAAAAGCAGGGTCAGAAGCCACAGGAACACATGAGAAACCCACCAGAAGAGCATACACTGGTCAACAAAAACGATTGAAAAAACACTCAAACCCCTTATGATCATCATCGTTTTGTTACAGGGGTACATATCATGAATGCAGCCCCTGCACTGCAGAGACTTTGCTGTCACTGCAGCTGTCAAATGGTCAACTGTGACCTCTAAACCTGCTCTGTGCACTGACAGAGCAGGCACTGTAAATCCAGATACTGATGATGCAGGACACAGATACACACTATACTTTTGGCATGGAGTTTATGGAAATGGAAGGGGAATCTGATCAGCAGATTATCCTTTCAGAGATGAAATTACCTGCATCATTTTAATATTGAATACAAATCAAAAAAGCGAGGGCTTTTGCACCCTTGCTGAATGGCAATTCATCACAGTATTCATGAAGTCATGAATTTGTCCATTATTAGTTTCATCACTGAGTCTAATTTGTCCTATGCCATTAGTATTGACGAGGCAGATCTTGACTGGAATTTAGCGTTCATGCCAGAGGCATACCACTTGCTTCTGTATCATATAAGTCCTTCTTAGGCAGAAGCATCACAGATTTAGTTATCTAGGTTTAGAGCAAAGTTTTGCTTTGAGTTATTTTAAGCCAGATTGGGTTTTAAACTGGCCCTCTTTATGCAGTTGATGCCGCTGTACTTCCTGGATGTCACTTGCTGGGGTTGTCCTCCATTTAATTATACACGTGTTTGGGAGTGCCTCATCACTCACCATCATCCCTCACCAGCAATTCTGCACCCTGCATCTTTTCAGTGCATTCAGAAAAAGTGACCCAAATGTCTTTTCCCCAGTCCCTTAGTTATTTCTGCTAGAATAGATAGTTTCTTACGAGACAACAACAAGCAGATAATATAAACGGACATCAAGATAAAAAACAGTATCAGAACAAAACAAGAACAAAACATGCATTGTCAAAGTCAGTAGTTTTGGCTTTTGCAGTTGTTTGTTTAAGGTTATAGGCATGAATTTGGTTTGTCCCCATATCGAACTGGCTAGGTCAAAGTAATGCAAGCTACAGGGTCGGTCATCATGCGACTATTAATTCTTGAACATTTGCTGCCTGATTAAATACTTCTGAGATTTTAAATTGCCAACTGAGGCATGAGATTACCAGCTGAGGCGTGAAGCATGCAGCTTACATAGCCTGCTACAGAGGCCCATACAATTCTTTTGATCTCTGTACCATCCAGCTTGTCACTATCGATAAAGGCAAAAATGCATCTGCATGCCCCAATTACTAGGTCTGTAAACAATGTCCAGCAGAACAGTGTAGCCCCTTGCTAGGGGGAATCGCCAGATTATTTGAAATTTCAGGAACTCTAGTAAATAAATTCTTCCATTGAAGTCAGATTTGTTAAAAACAGTGTCACATTCAGACAGCACGCTGTGGGTCAAAAACCAGTATTGGTGGTTTGGAAACCCAGATGAGCCTGACTACCATCCATATTGAAGACCGCCCAGGTAAACTTTCTTCTGGCAGTAGCAATTGCCAGAGGTTTAAGATTAATTCTAAACTTTACAGCCATCACCTCTTTGTTTTGCTTTGTCACCCTGAGTGGGTCGGGTATTCCCAGACATGGGTCCTTGCCTGCTGGGCCTAAAGACCCAAGCTACTCCTCACTGATGCTGCCCAATGAGGCCGAAACATGTCTGTTGATGCTTGTGGTCTTGTGCAGAAGGGATGTGACCTAGCAGTTCGGGCTGGACTGCCCCTTTGTGGTGGGGCTGAGCCTGATTTGTATATGGTCTTTACCTTTTTTGTAATGGCTTGGCAGGTTAAGAACAATGCTCTGGAGGGTTGCCCAAAGCAATTGCCAGAGGTTTAAGGCTAATTCTAAACCTTCCGGCCATAACCTCTTTGTTTTGCTTTGAGCAGTAATAGGCATGCCAGCAGCTGGGTAGGTCACTCAGTACCTAATATAAACAAATGCACATCCCACATTGGGCACATTTAGAAACGGTATGGCATTTTCATGTTGGTTACCTTTTAAATGCGTAATTGGCACTAAGGAAACCCTTGTGCAACGCTCTATTGACACATCTCGACCAAGTAATCCTTATTACATAGCAATCGCCGGCAGTCGTAGCCCTAGTCATTAGCACATCAACATTTACCGAACCATGACTAAGATCTCCTCTTTAGCTCTATCACATGCGTCCATATCAGTGGATAACCAGACTCAAAGTGCTGCAGTCTTATCATCACTATGCATAACATACTCACAAGTTTCTCCACCAAACCCATAGAAAGCAGATTGGCACACCGGAACCGAGTACTTCCGACCTGCACCCATCAACAGAAGAGGTTGTGTATCTGCCTTTCCCACTGTTCCACTAATGACCCCCACCCTTTTCCTACAGAGCAGAGTGCAGTGAGGCCACCAATAGTGGCTGATGGGTGCTATACAAGAAAACCTACATTACATTTTAAATGCACACCATTCCAGTCACAATACACTACACTATTTTCTGGTCAATGCCTTCCAGCAGACTAGGAGCTTGCGCTCCCTTGGAGGGCCTGAATGCTCCTAACTTGGACAAGGTTTATGTGCTTTGGGACCATTTCGGTGGTAAACCGCTGCAGTATAAAAAATCCAATAACAATAATTACTGAGGGAATGTGTGGAGTGGAATTGCAATCAGTCTGCCAAAGTTAAGTTCATATTTAGCAGCACAAAAGTGCCTCAAACAATGTGTTCACTAAAAAGTATAAACCTAATTGTGTTTGCCATATCTGCTACATGCTAAGTGATTGAAGTCTACAATGTGTAGGGGCCATTCATGATTACACTAGGACTATGTTCTCCAAAGGATTTCTAGCTGGCATGTATATAACCAAAGTTATTCAGTTTTGCATTAGCTATTTATTTTTCCCGAGGTCTGGTGCTGTTTGATTATAAATAAGCATAAAGCCATATCTGCCCAAATAGTAAGAGAAGAGTCTAAAGAGCTTTCTGCACTTGGCACATTCAAATCTTAGGTGTCAGCAAACTCCCCATGTTTGAGAAACTTATGATTGCCTCATGTACACACAACCAGTAAAGAACACTTGGGTATTGGGTTTGCGCCAACCTGCCACAATTTACACATATATAAATATATTTATCATTTTATTAAGTCAATATCTTTAAGGTTACTCAAAACCTTGTTTTGAATGTGACGTGTTTTGAGCTACATGCTCTTGATCAGGGGAAAAGCGTGTTTTTTTTATTTTTTACAGTGTGTCTTGTACATTAACTCATGTTAAAATCCTCAGGTTAGAGATTTGTTACAAATTCATCATTGAATAAATATCTGTTGAGCATCTACGTGATTATTTATTTTGTTGTATCGTGATCCTCATATTTAAGGGTTATATGCATCACAGAGCACCAGTACAATGGCTTTCTTGCCTTGACACTCGAAAGAGGGACTTTAATTGACAAAATCATTAACTATGAGGTTGCAACCAGAAAAAAAAATGACTAATCAAGAAGATGCTCAACATAAAGTCATATCTGATTTAATATGGTGGCCTATTTAAAGCTACAGTTATACTGGCCTAAACCTTTTGATATAATTGTATTGTCATCCTGGTTTCTAGTGACCTGTCCACTGAAAGAGCTTTTGTTTATTAGCTATCATGGACCAAGTTTCACCCAAAACAACCAATTGGGTTCAGGCCAAGAAGTTCCCTTTGTTCTCTGTGGGAAGGTTTGTCACCTTCAGGGAGAACGGGAACTGCCCTCAAGGGGGCAGGGATGGAACCCATGCTTTAAATGGCAGGGCATGCAAGTCAAAGGGAAATCACAACAGGGTGGTAATTTCTGAAGTCTAGTTGATGGAGGGCAAACGGGAGAAGGTGTGGAACTAGAATAGCCCAGATGAGTATTCACAGTCCAGAGAAGTGTCCCACCATCTTGGAATCTCTATCATAATGTATGCGCCCCATCTCCACTTCCTGCAGACAAGGACCTCTGGGGATGACATCACCAGACAAAAGACACTGATCACAGTAGCCGGGATTGTACCCTCACTGGAAGCTGGACATGGACCAATCCGCTCTGACAGATTAGCATTTAACGGGGCTCTTCCGCCTAATCTATAGTAATGAGGTCTTCTTACAGTAAATCTGACCCCTCTCCATACCTTTTAGAGACATATTCATTAAACTTGAAACATGATGTTGCAATTATTGCCTGGCTACTCCTGTATTCAGAGCCAAAGTGTCCCCTCTTATTCCAGAGTCTGCAGTTCTGTGTCTTATTTTACAGTGATGGTTTGGGGTATTTGCTTTTAATAGTTATATATCCTTGGGTGGATAGTCGTTTGTCTATTTTGGTATCGCAGTACTTTTGGTATCGTACACAGTTGTTTGGGTGCTTCCATGCTAGCTCATAATATATTCTGCCCATGTTACCTGTAAGGGAGCAAGGAGGGCACCATTCATGCTGTACCTGTTTCATCTTTATGACTGAGATCACTGCTGTTTTAACAGTAGTGTGGGGCTGAGAGGAGTTTCCAAACAGTACTTATCCCTGTACTCCTGCAAAGTCATAGTCATTTTGCCACACCTCTAACCATCCATTTAATGCCAAAATGTAAGGCTGTACAATTCCAAAATAGAATACAGACACAAATTACTTGAGCCCATATATTGGAGGGCATGCACTGCTTAATGAAAGTTGTTTGCAACTAGATGAGAATAATGTTCCACACCGAAGCACGTAACTATTTTACCAGTCTTGTCCATCCGAAGAGGACATCTACATTCATGCACCCAAACCTGTTATAGCAGATGTAGGGATGATCCAGTAGTTTGAAGGCCATTTGCCCATTTCTGTCTGAGAAACATTTGACCTGCATTTATGCCTTACCTTGTTGTTTGCGGGAAAATGAAAGCATCTCCTCAGTCCTTCCCTGCATGTACCATGCTTAGAAACAGAGTTAAAACAAAAAATAATATTGGGTTAAAATGGTGCTTTATACACTAGAAAAAATGGGTAAAAAGCCAGCCAGTTTGCAATTGGTTTTGTAGCGTAACTTAATACAAAAATGCAATAGATGCAAGTCACTAACAGTGCATAGGGGCAGATCCCAATGTGTTTTCATGATGCCTTCGCCCACAATAAAAGCCAGTATAAAAACGTATTCATCTGGATGTACCAATACATTTACATGCTGGCTGCACCAATATATGCCAGAATTCCTATATAAGAACAAACTCGTTTTGTACTTTACACATAATGCCAGTAATCCTATTATTACTAAATATGTCCACACTGACTCTGCCAATATGTGGCAGAAGCCTCTCATAAGAATATATTCCTTTGCTTTCAATGCAACATTAAGAAAACCTGTCCAAACGGGTTGCACAATGTAGTACAGTCTAGACACATAACACTTATCATGTTGGCTTTATCCCTGACGCCCTGTCAAAAATGCCATACCACAGTAAGAAATAGGTATACTGGCTGCACCAAAATGCCAATCTAGCCACGTAATAACATTTAACATGCTTGCTTTATCATATATTCTCAGAATAAATCACCATGCACAGTAAGAAAGGGCTAGACTGGCACCCCCAAAATGCCAGTCTAGCCAGGTAATAATACATATAATGTTTGGATTATCATAGATGGCCAGTACACATCTTCATGTCACAGTAAGAAAGGGCTTAACTGGATGTCCCAAAATGTCAGTCTAGAACAGTAGTAATAAAAAATATAGTCCATAGGCGCCCCTCTGCGAGAGCGAACACGGCACATTGACCTGTTCTTTAGGAAGGTACCGACTAGATAGTCCACAGCCAAACTTTAGCTCACTTTACCTTTCACAGATGGGGAATATCCATTTGCATATCAGTCTTTTTCCCCACCCACATGGACAGTCCAGCACCGAAATGCTATGGCAATTCCCTTCTGAACAAGAGTACGAACAGCAACCACATACACATGTTTCAGCCTAGAACAGTAAAAACACTTACCATGCTTGGTTTATCATAGATGCCCAGACAAAAAGGCACTCCACGGTAAGAAATATCTAGACTGGCTGCACCAAAATGCCAGTCCAGCCCTCTAATAACCCTTAAAATGCTGTCTTTATCTTTAGATTGGTGGTACGCAAATGTTCAAGCTCAATACAGCAGGGTTGTCAAACACCCACAATTGAAACATATAACGTTAAAAGGACCCAATATACAAACATAAAGTAAGCACTAGATGCCTCTATACTATGACAAAGATATAGCTGGACTTGCATACAATTGATATCCCATAGATCAATATTGTGAGACTAGTCATTCATTTATTCATGCACAAAGAATATTGAACTAAGATTTTGCAAGAAGTTATGCCTTGAGAAAGACCTACTCTGGGTTGAAACGCGTGTTGGCAAATAACAGATTTATTGTTTATATATTAGTTTAGCAAACACGAGTTTGATTGTGGATGAACTATATTAAAATTTGAACTTTAATAAACACAAAAAGTCTAAGCTTTGGAAGTGAAATTTGTTTAACATTATGTTTTTATTAATAGGATGATTGAATCATTGATCTACCATAGTTGGCGCATGAACACACATCTACCATTGACTTGATATTCTCATGGTCCTTGCAGTGTACCTCAGTGTTTTTTGTTGCAGCCAAATTATCAGCTTAAGACCTTAGGTGGCGCCAAGAGTATTGGGCACTGCAACCTTTTTTTCCGTACAACAGGTAAGAGGTAGCCTGGCTGTATCATGAAGTTTGTGCTACTGAAAGTTTGAGAAGTGACCGATACAATTGTACAAGATTTGTGCATTCAAGTCTTGGTCCCTATGTTAACTGTGGCATTCTGATTTCATCTTACTTAATGACTACCCTCACCCTTGTCATCTGCTGCTGCACCTCTTTGTGAATGCCAAGTTGGTCAGAGAGCCTGCTCTAAGAACCCCGGGTTGGCTTCATGTGCCTCTTGTGTGTGAAATGTAAGTTCCTCCATGGACTACTTTGCCCCAGTTTACATATCCCGGAATTGTGCACCTCCCAGACAACAGTATCTGTCTCTATTAAGTCTCTGAAAATCTATAAAAAACTGTCTGGTCCCCTGGGATCTAGCCACCTCTATTGTAGCCTATTAAAGGAGTCACTTGAACTGTGTATGAAAGACCTGTTTGAAGATAAGTTGTCATCCCATGAAGGGCTCTGTAGTGGCTGTAATTCCCCAGAGGATTGTGTTCATGGATGAGCGGTGCAGACTCACCAATCTAGGTAGCGCTCAGCGGACGACACACCATTTATGTTTAGTTTCCTCTGGTTCCCCATCTGGATGACATATAGGTTTGACAGTGGAAACGTCTGGGCTGCATTGGTATTGTCTGTGGCAAACTCAGAAAATCCACTCCGGGAAGGAAACCTTTTCTTTATTATTTTTATTAGAAATCCCAAGGAAATGGTGGCTAGAGAGATATGTTCCATCTGGGCCTACTTAGCCTAGGATATGGCTATCGTTTGGTCTACATACACTATACATACATATATACATATATTGATAAATAATTTAGGCACCAGCTTCCCAGTCATTGCGGCCAAGCATTGGAAGGCTCTCCCCACACTCCCCGTACTAAGAGCAGAGGAAGCCTGCTGGGTCTTCCTCAAATCACTAAAGACCTGGTTGCTTGTCGATGCGGCCGACCCTGTCACCTGCTGTAATTGAGTGTACCCTGAAGTAACCACCTTAGTAGTCTGATGTTACTACTATGTATGCTGACTTATTCCATTGGCCCCCGGGCTTCATGTAACTGGTTTTCTCCAGTGCCGAAATACCTCAGGACTTGCGTGCGCTATACAAATGGAAACATAAATTAATAAATATAACCCTGAATTCTAATCTTATAAGGTGGCCATACCTGGTTTTATAAACTTGAAGTAGCAAGGGTCTGGTGACTGACTGAAAGACTGCCCATATAAATTGTAGAAAGATACAGACCGAATATTAGTATCATCCAGTCAGCATTCTTTATGTCTCTTTTTGTGAGTAGATAGATTGATTCATATAGTGAGGATCCCTGAGATCCACTGAAATTAGCTTTAAAGTATTCACCTGAGAGGCTATGGAAAGTAGCCTCCTTGGTGAAGAAGTCTGCAGAGAGTGAATGTCCTGATCAGACATTTTTTGCTGTTTTATCCTGTGTTTTGGTCAGAACAAATCAGGATATGAAGGCAAGGCATAAAGTAGGGTTTCAAAATTGCTAAATAGTTTTGTTTTGATTAGCAATTCAGCATATCTGAGTAGCAAATATGTATAGCCTTATTTTTCATCAGCACCCTCCCAATACAGGTGACCCATGTGCAGCAGTAGAGGACCTAGAACTATGAGAGGATGCCTTAGTTGAACAGGTTACCGTATACTGCTACCCTGGTAAAATCAACAGGGCTTCCCACTAGGGCCGTGCACCCCCTAAGCTATTGGTACAGCATTTAAATTGGTTACTCCTTATTAGGGAGAGCCCATTGGAGTAAACATTTTTTTCTGATAAGTGTTCTCTTCGCATTTCCTTCACATAATATGTAATAGCAAGCAGCATGATTGTGTTAAACATTGACAACAAGAAGGCGACCTTCTCATACAGTACTTTTTGTCTTGAATGCATGTTGGGGAGAATTCTGAGAAATGTGCTAATTCCCTTCTACCTTAGAGACCCCCAGCTCTTTTGCTGGACTTAAGGACTTTTTTTATCTCTCATATCATTTTAGTGTGATTTCATTTCTGTGTTCTTTTTGACTTTGGAGTCTGACAAACTCCATAGGCATCATCTTTACATGGTGTTGCACAGCACCTTCAGTGCAGTGGCACAGGGAAGTCTCTTATATTTCTCAAAGGTTTAGATACCTTCTCTTGGTGAAACTACTGTTTCCAAGAGCAGTGAAGTGAAATTGACTTTACTTACAATTAGTAACTTTCTTGGCCCTGCACACACTACCTTACAATAGGGTGCTGGAGGTGTTACTTGGTATCCCCTTTGTTTAGTTTCTCATGTAACATTTTTGTGTTACCCTTTCTACAATTAATGGCTGGTGGCAGTGGTTTACCTTTTACTACCATTGTGTGTTTTTACCGCGGGCTGTGTTCGCAGCCATGGTAAGGCACCCATGGGTGCCCATTTCGTCAAAATGGCTCTGGTCTTCTTTTTTCGCCTTTTTCTGTTGGAAAGGTCCTTCTTGAGATTTACCATGTGCACCAAACCAGGTTTGGTTTCTTTGTTAATTTTGTATTTGGGGGGATTCACGGGTGAAGGCCGCCTCTGGCTCTAGTATGTCAGGCAGGGGCAGGGAGTGAGGGAGGTGCCTGAAACTCCCTGTGCTTAATCCCCTTTGTTACAGGAATGCACCCAAAAGTGATTGGCTGGCTAGATGTCCGGCAAGGACAGCCACCCTGCTGTGTGATTGACAGCTAGGCTGGAATGAATGGGAGAAACCTGCATAAAAGGGTGGGCTTTTTGGATTGGAAGGCAGAGTCAACCACTGGACGAAGGAATCCGAAGAAGAACTTAGAATAGACGCCTGCTGCAATGCCTGGACGGTTGTTTTGCCTGGTGAAGCCCTGCTGCTGTGCCAAAGCTCCGAATTTGCTTCGACTAGAGAAGCCCTGCAAGGACGACTTCTCCCTTTTCAGTTGGTGGTACCAATCAACTCCAAAGTAAACCAGTCTGGACATCCTCTCAAAGCTGGTTGTATTTCCACTGCTGCTGCTGGAATCGAAGAGCCAAGGAGAGGAACGCCATATTGTGTGTGTTGCTTTTAAGTCAGACCCGAGCGCTAGGAAGATTCTCCGGACTTTCCTGATGCAGGACTGACCAAGCCAAAGCCACCTCAACAGAGTTCTGGACCCCAGATGCGAGGAAAGTCTGAAGTGGTATCCGAGAACTGCTGTGTTGCTATTTGCTGTCAGATGCAAGGAGCTGAAACATTGAAGACCCGCTAAATTGAAATTTGACCATTGCTGCCGCTGACCGTCCCACTGCAGAGCAGGAGTCCCCAGAAGTCCTCCCTCTTGTCCCGATGACTGAGGGCCAGGAACAGGATCTGCAGAGCTGCAGAGGAACAGAAGCCAGCTGGAACCATTTTTTCGAACCAGAGGTACTGTCAAGTCTAAGAGAACTTACCTCTTGTTCTGTAGCCTTACTTGCTCTCAGTTGAGACCTCTCTTTTTTACCTTGCAGAGTTACTAAAGCTTTGCCCCTCACAAGCCTCTCAGCTTGTGGCCCTTCAAGTGTTCTATTTTATACAACAATGTTCAAAAACATTGTGCAAGACTTTTTACCTACCTGCAAAGAAGATCTTCAGCTCCCCTTGACATTGTGCAATTAAAATTGGCTGTCCTGGCTCCCTGAAAGACTACTCTTTACCTCTGACTCTGGGCTTTAGAAGGTGTTTAAAAGTACTTTCCTGTTTATGAGTTATTTGTTAACCTTTGTTTTTATTCCTCTATTCTATCTTTTACACCAAACTCAGTATTGCTCTAAATGTACCAGTGATAAATCAATGTCCACAGTGTCCTAGCTATTTAATGAGGGTGTAGGAAGTGTCTGTGTGCCATCCCCAATGGGTGTCACCTGATTTAGAGAAACTGAGTGTGTTTAGAAGTATGTTTGTGTTACATGTTTTGCTCTCTTTCTGAAGAAGGCTTATATAACTGACAACTGTGCAATACATTAATAATTGTTTTTCAAGAAACCTTGAGTGTAAGTGTTTATTTGGATAACTGCATTGTGAAACTGTGTCACAACATTGCTGCTCACATTGGCCCCTCTTGAGGTAAGCCTGGCTGCTCGATCACACTACCGACCTGTATAGTTCAGACTTATACCAAAGGACCCTGTTACCAGGAGGTCAAGGTTATTGTAGTGCACCCAAAGAGTACTGCATACAATCTTGCCTCACAATGCACATTTCCAAATCCCAAGTAAAAAATGGGAAAGGAAAGATACAACACTTCACTTTGAATTCTTCTATATGGATTTACATATTTGTCAGGTTGGTTTGATATTTTGCAATTCTCAAGTCATCACCACAAAACAGAGTATTCCTGAAAACCAAACACGTATTTCTATCAACTAGAGCTGGGACTATATATGTGGTTATGCCTAGGTTGCAGACTGGTGCCGGATTCACAATATAACTAAAGTGTGTGATCCTGGGCACGTTTCTTTTTTATTTCACTCTGTGCTATCTGCCAAAGTTAGAATTCCCCACAAGCCCTTCAGTTGACATTTGTACACTATACAAAAAAGCCTCACTCAAGGTACTGCTTCATTTATAATAATGGCAGTGAAACTTGATATATTGTACATCAGAGTTATTTGTCTCTTGGCGTAATTATGGAGACTTCTTATAATGTAATTTACCATGTTCACTGCGAGTGTCAAATATTACCTGCGATGTAATTTTCTTTATCACTTCAAGTGATGTCAATACGGGTACTTGAGGCCCTCACGGGTGGCCTGTTAGAACATTAATCTAACTGCTGGTGGTTCTTAGGTTGCAAGTTTTAGCACTCTCAATGAGGTCAAGTTCAGCACCAGGCCAACAGTATTATTAACTCTGCCTCCATTAAAACCCCCTTTGCAGTTACAAATGTGTGTCTCCCGAGGAGTGGGCATAGCAGGGCAATTCAGATGAGAGACACGCCTACAGGCCTGTATACTTGGAATCATTTTACCCCCCACAAAACAATTGCTCCTGTCGCATACGCCAGGAACAAATATAACCTTTTTTTTTTATAAACATCTGAAAATTCCTGAAAGTTGTTCTTTCCTCAAAGTGTGACAGCACTTTAAGATTAGCATGTCAGAAAACAATGCAATTTTTCCTTTCAAGGGTTGTTTATAGTTTGGGACATTAGGTGTTGCTAGAGACACTCATACGCCAAAACTATTGCATTAGTGCACAGAGAAGGGACAGCCAGTATGTGTTGTTTGGTTATTTGCCCACCCATTAACTGACCATGGCCATGCTAATCCCTATGGCCATTCCCACCCAATTCCTACCCCTGCCCGCCTAAAACACCTGCCCATGGGAACTCTTTGAGCTTGCTTTCCACAAGCCTTGCCATCAAACTTTGCACTGGAAGTATCTGCCAGGAATTGCTGAAACAGTCTTCTGAGAGTTAATGACTTAATTGGAGTTGTAAACCTGCTGGTGGTGTAATAAAAACCGGTCTTTACCAGGTCTGCCTTCAGCCACTTGATTTATAAGCACTCTGCCTGTCCTTCACTGAAGTCCTGTTAAAAAAAGCATTGGCAAAGCCAATCGTTTTGGTTTGTGTAGAAGTATTGGGCATTTGCCAGGTACTGCTATTAGGTGCACAGGTACTCGCACCATTTTGCACCTGCTACCAGCAATGGCCAGTTAATGGCGCTATGGCCATGCCTGGCAAGTGACTTTCCCATGCCTACACACAAGTGCAAGCTGTTGGCATTGCCAATGCTTTTTTCGGTTCCACAGACTTCTACCTGTATTTGTTAAACATATTTTGTATTTTTATAATACAGGCAACTGGGAAACACACCATCACAACGATCCACCTCTTCACTCGAAGGTAGGTTTACAATCAGTGAATCACAGAAATCCCATAGCACCATTTTGAATCGTAATGGGTGCACTAGGTCCTTCCAGAAGAGCAAGCAGTATCATTCCCCACGTTCAACACTCCAGGCCAGGTCCAGTGTGGCTGATAATGCTCACAAGCGGTTCTGCTCTTTGTCCCCGACTTTGTTCAATATAAATGGGCAGCCCTGGGGCTCATATCCTAGTTTGTCAAAGAGCATACATCTGTCCATCTCCTCCCTCTACTTGCTTGTTTCCCGTGGAGGGAATTGGATCCCCACTGGACCGCAATGTCTATGTTGGAAATAATAAAATAATAAAGGGCGTTTCCAAAAATCCCCAAAACGTTTGGTGTATCGGGGAAGTCAACATTTCCCCAAATCAACAGGATCCACATTGGTTTGCTTTGATTGGCCATACGATTCCTAAGAAGTCTTCAGTCAGAACCTTCAACCCTGTATTCCCAAACCATATGGCTATATTTACCTCTCTGCTGTTGACATTGCAGGCAGAGAAAGCTCTCCTTTCCATTTAATGCAAGGCCTCCCTATGCAAACCTTTGAACTGGATCACTGAGTCTTATGCTGATTTACATTTCTCTCGGGCTATCGGGGCTTCTTTCCACACTCTCTCTCACCTAGGCACCATGTCCCCCCACTCCTCATGGCCTTGAACTTATCCAGAGGTCGAGTCATGAGATTATGAACACCATATACAGCATAGAGGACTCAATGACGTCCAGTTCCAGTGGGGAGATTTCTGGTAGATTTAACTGTCCTTTTAACCAGGTATGCAAGGTTTGACATAGTAACAAAAAATTTACAGAAGGCATTCCTTCTCACCTGAAACACGTCCTGTATTCTGGCAAGCAAGTACATCCCCAATCTCACATATACGTGCCCTTCAACAGCCGGAACTCCCTTGGAACATCTTAGCATCTAGCAGTGTGTCATTAACCTAACAACTGAATCTCCCTCGACACCTACCTCCCAAGCCCGCCTGTTGTACCACCTCGCTCTGAGCCTGCCCTCCCAAGAGCCTAGTTGGGGCAATGCAGAATGATCCTGGTTTCATACAAAGTATCTTGTCCAGGGAACCATCTGCCATGATTTCCTTTTATACTTGTGTTGCCGGGTCAGTGGTTGACTGTGCACCCAGCCGTTGGCAACCATCAGATGGAGGGATCAGAACTATTTCTTGATATCTGGGAGTCCTAGTTCCCTCATCCTTAAATGAACCCGCACAAAGTGGCCAGTGCCATCATGGGACCTTATACTGCCACAGAAGCTTTCTCAAAGGAGTGTCCAGTTGGCAAAACCGGGGCCTATGCAGCCTACATGATGTGAATAACGCAAGAAGGCAACTGGCACCCCTACTTCACTCTCAACCTGCTAACAGTGATATTCTTCTGTAACTGTCTAGCTTACAGCATAATATTGTCCACAACACCTTTTTTCTTTTTTTTCAAAAATTAAAAAGTTTATTCATTTTATTTTCATCAAATTTCATATGGCAATTCATACACACAGCAATGATTATATGCTCCAATTAATTCAGGTTGATCCTAAAATAATGACAATTTGGTCAGACATTACAAATAGCTACAAACGTTTTTGTGCCTTGGGGTTAGTAGGTGACGTGGTTTGAGCATATCTAACACATCTGTTTCCAAAAATATACATTGTGTCGCTTATTTCCGTTCTGACGTTTTTAATTCGAGTTCAAAACGTGTTGGAGACAAAAAGCCAAAAAGGCACGCCAGTTAACAAGGGACCCTAGATCAAGAAATGGACGACTTGTAGTTCAAGTTGTCTATTTCGTCTACACGTGTTTCAGCCCATGAATCTGAATATGCCTGTTCTAAAGCGTTTCTGATAGGTATTAATAGGGCTTTCTTCAGGCCAAGAGAATGCTTCTATCAGTGCTGACATCAATAGACCCCACTTTTCTCAGGATTGACACCCTGTGTAAAAGACATGAAAACATGTAAAAAAGGTATTCTCTAAAAGGTTTCTAGGCACATATTTTCGTGGAACTATTGAGGTTTCCCTCTGCAGTACTCACCACTGGCTTGGTGGTTAGCGAGGTGGAGGTGGGCTCAAAGGATACTGTAGTATCTGTCTGCACTGGGCGCACACTGTGCAGACAGTAGATTGTAGTGATGTCATTTAGAACCTGATGGGACATCAGAGTTCCAGGAGTTACAGTTATGATCTTCAGGATTGGAGAGCTTACTGAGAGGATGTTATCTATCTAGCTCCTGCCTCTCTTAACCCAGCTGACATTTACAATAAAGCTTACTACTTTTATATATACAAGTCTCTAGCATCCTACCTGCTTCCCGATGATTCTCCAGTGCCTTTAATACTCCACATACGTTATTTCTTTTTTCCTTTGTTTACATTTGAATTTACCTAAAGAAACGGACCTAAACCCTGCATTACTTACAGATGCTCTGAGTTATATGGTCGAGGTCATTGTGTGTTGTGTCTTTTATCCGTTTTCCGCCTTAATTTCTGTTTCAAAATGGCTGACTCCATATATATTTTACATTGACCTCTTTTCACCTGTGAATCAAGTCGAAATACAAATGTTTACTTCATTTTTGCATGAAATGGTCTCCTCTTATCTATGTTACGTGTGCTGCGCAGGTATTCATTGCACTTCTATTTTATGGGGCTGCACTGGGTGATTCTACCCGTATTTTCCACCCTGAGAGGGATGTTATCTGAAAACAAACACGCTGGCGCTCGCTACCGTCCTGTTTTAAACTTGTAAAACCGCTCACTAACTGTTGAGCAGCATACCCTCTCATTGTTTTAAAATAAAGTTGCGACATAGCCACACATGCATGCACGGCTACGGAACGGTGTATTTCCCATTTCTCTCCTCTTACCTCACAGGAAACCAGACTCCTGCTCTCAGGAGCCCCACGGCGTTCTGTGAGTTGGTTTGGTCAGGCTGACTATTCTTTTGTTTTTTGTTATGCCTGGTTTGTACGACGCATGCTGTATCCTACATGATGCGGACCGCATTATATTGCAGTCTTGGCAAGGATATTATCTTAAATAATGCGACCCTTCTTATGATAGATAATGGTATGCCTAGTTTACTCCCTGATTGGCCTCTGCAAATAACTTGATCACTATGTCCCCCCTTTAATCCAAAACAAGTGCCAACAGATAGCAAAGCGGCAACGTGCTCACCTTGGAAGCAAGACGACACGAGCAACGTGGCTTCGAACCCCGGGCCCGCGCTTAGAAACCTCTGGGTATTAAACCATAACAAATAACCTATCATATCATAACAGCCTCACTGCCCCCTTGTACAGGAAAAATGATTGACCTGTGCCAGTGTATTCTTAGGACACTAAGGTTGCTGCATTATCTATTAATATCCTTTTATCAAAGGCCATCTTTGGTTGCTTAGGCAAATGTGATCATCATCCACATGCAATGCCACCTTGCCTGTTCCTTCCTAAGGCATCTACATCCTGAATGGATCTATTTTCCAATGGTACATCTTCCAGAGCTTATAAGAGTGGCAATAGGGGACAATCCACAACCTAAAGCCATTTAGCCTAATTATTGCCGTAGGCTTTGCACACAGTATCTGAAACTATCCATAGAAAGGCTTCTCCAAATCCCATTTTGCACATCGGCCCAAAGATAGCACAAATCTAGAAGATTGCCCATGGATGTATCTTTAAAAAATCCTTTGTTGGTTGAGCCCTGTGCTCCCCCTGTCATACATCTATTTTCTACATGGGACAGTAATTCCACAATCCTTAGCAGATGATTGGCCAACATCCTTGCCAAGACCTCTGCTTCCCAGTTAATAAGAGATCTTGGCCTACACGAGACACAGCTGGTTTTGTTGTTATCCTTTTTGGGAATAACTACAATAGTAACCTGCTTCAGATTGGATTGAACACCCCCCTTTATCTCTGCTGGACTCGAGCACTACATTTGCCACGCAAATGTTTCCAGAGTTTGACTGGTAGGTTATTTGGATATGGACTCTTCTTCGATTTCACCTGCACTATCACCTGCTCTTTGATCCTTATCCACAGTCCCCTTGCTGAGCAGACAAGGCCATGGTTAGAATATCGCTAAAGAAACTATCCAATGAATACTTGTTCTTTTGCTCTGCTATAAGCCCTCATGATAGGAGGATAAGGCGTCTGCTATTTGCAAACGCTCTGTATACATTGCCCCGGAAACCCCCCACCCAACCTCCTCCGAGCCCCCGCCCCAGAGAAGCCCACTTTTGTCTGCACGTGTCCAGCATCTCATTTTGTCTGGCAAGCAATGCCAGGGGTTTCCCAGCTTTACTGCCCTTCTCGTAGACCCTCCGCTTTGCCAGTCAACGTGAGCTTTTGGCATTGGCACATGTTTTTACAACCATGGGTGACCTGTTGTTTTTGTGAGAGCCTGGATCCAAGGTTACTATTTAACTTTTGCCACAGTTGACATTAGTCTGAAATTGAAGCAGACCCTCACATGTTAAAAATCAACCGGGGCTTAGTGACCCAGTGTCAGAAAATAGGAATCAATAGCGAGAAAACAAAAGTGATCCAGTCTGTTCATATCTTTGGCTACACAGCTTGATATTGAGTGTGACATGATTGCAAACATTTTACGATGGCAGACATTCTGTTTTTTTATAAATGGAATCCCTAATATCATAATCATGTATAGCAACTGTATGTAAAACCCTTTAAATGCAATAAAAGGACTCCCTATATTTTTTTTTATCTCATATGGTGATCCATGCAGCTGCTATTGCTGTGCTTGGGTACACATGCACACGTAGTACATACTTTCAGAGGAGTGTTTCAGTGATGAGTAATTGATATTGCAGTGGGGCTGTCCCTGCTGACTGTGTGAATTGGGAGGGCCTCGCATGCTACAAGCAGTGGTCGAAGTGTATGCAAAGAAGTAGTGGAACTATGTTCCCTGCTGTCCCTGCTGACTGTGTGAATTGGGAGGGCCTCACTTGCTACAAGGAGTGGTCGAAGTGTATGCAAAGAAGTAGTGGAACTATGTTCCCTGCTGTCCCTGCTGACTGTGTGAATTGGGAGGGCCTTGCTTGCTACAAGGAGTGGTCGAAGTGTATGCAAAGAAGTAGTGGAACTTTGTTCCCTGCTGACTGTGTGAATTGGAAGGCTGGAAGGAGGCAGCGGTGAATGCTTCCCGAGGTGTTTTGGGTTGTAAAAGCGCCTCACTTGCTGCAAGCGTAGTGGAGTGGACGTGGGGCCGGCTGTTCCCTGCCGTTCAGCAGTTCGGGGTAGCCCACCTAATAAGGCCTGCCTCCTGTAGTGATTTCGGGCTGCGACGATGGGCTGTTTATTACACTTTTGGTACTGTTTGCTGCTCCCTGCACTTTATGATGCCAGCTGGCTCAATTGAAGTGCCTCCCTGGGCTGAGGTGTACCTTTTGCTCGGCCGACTTGGCTGATCTGGTGGCAGACCTTGGAGTGAACTGAATGTGTAACTGCGATACTAAGCAGTGATTGTGGGAACAGGGTGACAGTCACTGAGGCTACACTTACTGTACTTATTGTACATCAGTACTCTTGTAGGAGTTCGTTTCTTTTTGCCAAACATTGATTGGTCCTTTGATTGGTCGCTCGACGGAACGGTTTTCAAACTGGCTACTGTTACATACGTCTTGCGTGCCGCTACATGGTGACGCAAGACGTTCTGAATAAAAGCCCCGCCCCTGCTCCAGGCGAGCAGTTCCAGGCAAGACACCAACGCACGTGTGTCTGTGTGTTCATTGCCCCCGTAGGAGCTGGGCAGCGGGGCCTTGCTGCCCAAGGCCCACCTCTCCATTCTCTCGCCGACGCCTCGGTCGGGAGTTTGGAGCATAACACTGGCGACGAGGAAGCGATATAAAACGGCACACGTGACGCCACCGCCCTGCAGACACAGCCCTCGTAGAGGGTGACATTTTTGGAATCACGGTGGGGGCACCCAAACCCCCACCTGAGAAAAAATAATAATAATAATAATAATTTTGTTTTTCTTTTTCCTCAAGAATCCGGAAAAGCCCACACAGCACACAAGTGGATGGCAGCTGATTTGCCCACACCCACGAAATACAGCACGGTAAGGCCTGAGCACCATAGGGAAGGCAGTCTGAGGCCCAACAGCTGGTAGAGACAGCAGCCTCGTGCCCAACACGTGGACACACGACGGGGAAGCCAAGAGGAATCGCCCACAGATTTCCCAGGTGAGGGAGCATTGCCACAAGTGCACACTGTTAGATGCCAGATCCATGAAATATGGTGACAGGCACGTCTACTCCCAGGCCCGGTACGGCCTCCAGAATTGCTGCGAACCTGTCACCGTCCACGCCGCAAGCACGGCCGCAAAGAGGAACAACCATTGCACTCAACCCTTTTGATCCATACACCGACCCATCATCAGTTGGCCCACAATGGCAGTTGTGGATACAAAAATTTGAGATGGCCATGGAGTGCAAAGACATTACCACATTAGGGAAAATGAGGTTGCACCTCCTACTTAATGTTGGGGATGAGGTCCTACGCATCTTCAACTCACTTGCCATCACGGACGGCCTCGATGTTTACCAGCAAACGAAGGACGCCCTAACGGCCCACTTTATGCTCCAGCTCAATCCAGACTATGAGACATTTATATTCTGCACCACCATCCAGATAGGGGACGAGACACTGGATGCATATCACACCAGGCTCCGGAAACTCGCGATCACATGTGAATTCACGGACATTGAAAAGGAGATCCGACGCCAACTCATAAATGGGATACACTCAGAGAAGCTAAGGAGGATGGTGCTAAGCGAAAAAGGAATTTCCCTGACAGGAATCCTGGAACTTGGCCGCCAGAGGGAACTGGTACATGCCAGGACTGCACATATGGACACGACCCTACAGAAACTACAGCCGGCTCTCACGATGGCAACCGTGGCCCAAATCACGAATCGCCAATACACGAGGGATAAGGCCAGTGGAAAAAGCATGCACACCAGATGGCAACACAGAATCCCAGGACCCACAGAATGCGGGTGGTGGGTAGGGCCTCGCCACAGACGACGAAACTGCCCAGCCCAAGGTACCACATGCGGGGCATGCAGCAGATAAGACCACTATGCACGTGTGCAGATCGTCAGGGGTGCCACAACAGCAACCACAGGCACCCCAGGACCAAAATGCAGGAAAGAAAAAGAAACAGGCCAGAGCCCACCGGGTCAAAACCGCAAACTCATCGACAGAGGAGGAAGGGGACAATGTGGCACACACTCGGCAAGAAGCTGCAAACGACCAATGGAAGAAAGGAAAGAAAGTATACCTAGTTTCTGCACTAAACTATGGAAGCACAACACCCAAAAGGAAACTGTGAAGGCGAAAATGCCAAGTAGCGATCCAAATGCAAGATACGCAAATGACTATAGACACGGGGGCGTCCGTCAACGTCATGCCACTGACCGCATTCAGAAAATTACTGCCCCAACCTGCCCTGAAATCGACGGACACGCTACTGTTTGCATATGACTCCACTGCCCATAGTAGGCAGATTCCGAACCACACTTAGCAAGGGTGGAAAATCACTGCAGTCAAAAATCTACGTGGTAAACGCAGGCATTGAATGTCTTCTGAGCAGAGACGCAGCAGAGGTCCTGGGGCTGATAAGCTTCATATGTGAGGTGACCGACTCACAAGACGTCGACAACATTCTCAAGAAATACCCGAACCTCCTCAAAGGGAATGGATGCCTCAAAGGGAAGTCAATCAAGCTGCACATCGATGAGTCTGTCCAGCCGCGAGCAGTGCGACACCGAAGAACGCCGTTCCACATACAGAACCAGGTGGAAAAGGAGCTTTGAGCACTTGAGAAAGCGGGCATCATCGAGGAGGTGACTGGGCCTACACCGTGAGTGTCACCCATGGTTGTCACCAAGAAGCCCAAACAACCCGGGAAAGTGAGAATATGCTTTGACATGCGCCTCCCCAACGGCGCGATAAAACGGGAGCGTCACATCACCCCGACCCTCGATGAAATTGTAGCAGACCTCACAGGATCCAAAATATTCTCAAAGGTTGACCTGAACACCGGATACCACCAAATGAAAGTACATTGTGATTCCCGGTACATCACAACATTCTCAACTCACATTGGCCTACGCAGATACAAGCGGCTCAGCTTCGGTATCTCCTCGGCGGCCAAATTTTTTCAGCAAACCATCCAGGAGGTGATATGCGACATTCCAGGGGTCCTAAACATCAGTGATGACATTCTCATTCATGCAGAAAATAAGGAAGAACACGTAAGGAGGCTTCACATGCTACTCAGCAGGTTAGAGAGTGCTGGTTTGACAATTTACAAAGAAAAATGTGAGTTCCTAAAGGAAGAGATCTCTTTTTTTGGGTACATCTTCAACAGCGCTGGAATTTCGGCGGACCCCCAAAAAGTAGCAGACATCCAGGCTGCCTCACCCCCCACCATGCCAACGGAGGGTCGCAGTTTCCTAGGAATGGCCACCTAATGCGGGCGGTTCATCCCGAACCTGGCCACGCTATCAGAACCCCTTCGAGAACTCACGAAGGCCAGCACAAAGTGGGATTGGAGGCCTGCCTGCCAAGAAGCATTCAAACACATCAAGGCATCACTCTCGGCTGACACAACCATGGCATATTACAATCCTGCACTGGCAACAGAACTGTATGTTGACGCTAGCCCCGTGGGTCTGGGAGCCATCCTCATACAGATGGCTAACACAGGAGAGTCGATGCCGATTGCCTATGCATCCTGCGCACTGACACCGACGGAGCAACGGTACTCCCACATCAAAAAAGAAGCGATCGCAGTACTGTGGGGCTGCCGCCATTTTCATCTATATCTTTACGGCTGAAAGTTCAAGATCTATACCGACCACAAACCACTACTCCCGATCTTCACAGGGTCTTCATCACATCCCCCTGCCAGAATTGCAAAGTGGCTGCTACATCTACAACAATATGACTTTGAGCTAGCATATCAGCCAGACAGTAACCGGGCGGATTTCCTGTCGAGACACTGAAGAGCAGCCACACCAGGGGAAATATACGTGGCGGAGGAGACAGAGGAACACATTTGCCAGGTGGTACACACTATGAAGCCAAGAGCCATCAGAATAGAAGACATCGTAGAGGCCACGCAGTGACCCATGTTGTGATCTGGTGAAAGACACAATCATTTTAGGGGAATGGAAGTCTTTCCTACGAAACATCCACAACAGAACAGCGGAGGCCAAAGAATTCCTCACGGGGATCTTCTCGGTCAGACAGGACCTATCCATAACAGAAGAGGGGCTCATCCTACGAGGTACCCGGATCGTCATTCCCGTAAGCTTACAGGACAGAGTAGTGGCGCTGGCGCACAATGGCCTCCAGGGGATGGTGAGGACCAATGCCCGGATAAGGCACTGCGTCTGGTTCCCCCACATAGATGGAAAAGTTGAGCAGCTAGTCAACTCCAGCCTCCATTGCCAAATAATAGGGGCGCCGCCCAGTCCCAAACCCATCCTCTCAGCGGAGCGAGGGTCCGCTAGATGGGACGCCATCAACATAGACTTCTGCAAACCACAGGAAGGCACATACCTGCTGGTGGCGATCGACGACCACTCCAGGTACCCCGAGGTCGAAATCATCAACTCCAGCGGAGGCGGTCATACCCGCAATAGAGAAATTTTTCGCAACGCACAGACTTCTGAGGAGGATTAGGAGTGACAATGACCCACCGTTCCAAGGATAGGAATTCAAGAAATATCTCATGGAACTCAACATCCGCTACCAACACATAATGCCGAGATGGCCGCAGGCAAACGGCGACATTGAACGTTTCACGCAGACAATGAACAAAGTTTTGCGCCTGTCGTGCGTTAACACAAGCCCCTGGAGAGTGGACTTATACCGATTCCTAAGGAACTACAGGGTAACACCCCACAGCCCTACGGGAATACTGCTGGCAGACATGATGTATGGAACGATCATCAACTCATCCATCCCGCACCATCCGAGAATGAGCACAGACACGCATGACCACGAACGCACCGAACTAAGGAGGACCGTGGCGAATGCACACATGAGTAACAAAAGGAATGCCAAGAGGTCCCACCACCGAGTTGGTGATCAAGTGGTCATGGTGAGGAACCCATCGAAATCGAAATTAGACACCCAATACAACGCCGTCCCATGGACTGTAAGCCAGAGGCACGGCACCATGATAACAGCCAAGAGGGGACAAAGACAAGTAACGAGAAATGTGCCCTGGTTCAAGGCAGTACCAAAGGATCTATGGACGCACGGAGAGCCGCAACTGGAGGAAGAAGAAGACCCGCCCATGGGGGAGGGACATGACCACCCGGAAGATGAAGCGACCATGGAGGAGCCACCGAGTGAACCAGAACTTGGTGAGCCGAATGATGAAGGTGAGCAACACGATGGGAGCCAGGGGTGTGCACCCAGGGGTGGACGATCTAGTTTAAGAACTACGCCCCGGCTCGCGGCCAAACTCTGAGATTATGGGCCTCATCACGACCTCGGCGGTAACGCCGGCGGTATTAGCGCCGGGGCTATTAGCGCGACCGCCATAGCCCCCGGCGCTAATAGCGCGGGATCATGAGTTGGGCGGACTTGGAAGTCCCCATTCCCCGTTGAGCCCATTCGGGAATGCCCCATTCCCCGTTGGGCTCAATGGGGAAATTTCGCGCTCATACTGCCGGCGGATTTCCCGCCGGCGGTATGAGCGCAAATTCTCGGCGGATTTCGCACCAGCTCAGAGCTGGGTTGAAATCCGCCGAGGCCCTGATTCAGCGGACCTTTAAATCCGGCGGTAATAGCGCTACCGCCGGATTTAAGGGTTACCGCCGAGGTCGCGATGAGGCCCTATGTGTGGTAGAAGACCCGATCGAGAGACTACCTAACTCCCTGGTTAGAACAGTTTGCCAAAGTACTGTTTATTGGTTAATATGTTGTTGGTTAATGTTTTGTTTAAAATAAAGGAGGAATGTTACATCCGCACAGCGTTCTGAATAAAAGCCCCGCCCCAGTTCCAGGCGAGCAGTTCCAGCAAGTCACCAATGCACGTGTGTCTGTGTGTTTATTACTCCCATTGGAGCTGCGCAGCGGGGCCTTGCTGCCCAAGGCCCACCTCTCTGTTCTCCCGCCGACGCCTCGGTCGGGAGTTTGGAACATAACTGCTACCTGGACCTACTGGAGTAAATGTGTTTAGTTGTTCGGATTAATTCGATCTCCTTAAAATGTTTTCGAAGTCCTAACATGCTATTTATTTATGGGTAACAGGAGTAGTATTTAGGCTATGTCTGATAACCCTCTAAATTAGTCTGCTCCTATTAAGTACACAAAGTATTGTTATGGTTACATCTGCGGGCCTTTTGCACTGTAGCCGTATGGTTATATTGTTATATGGCTATTAGTGCCTATTTCGCTATTTTGCACATACCCTGCTTTTGATTCATATTGAAGGACCATTTTTGGACATTTGGCTCTAGAGGTGGGATGTTTTGAAGGTATGTCATGGTTTTATAACGCGGCACACTCCAGCCAGGGACTCCTTCCCCTGACAATGAATGTGGCACACAATAAAAATGCTTTTTATTTTTGATAAACCACAGGTTCTTTTATTTGAGTAGGCCACCAACACGTCTCGCACCCAACCTTCACAAACACCCCGTGCCACAATGGACTAGGAACCGGGCCAGTGTGTATCAATAAGAATTTATTAATTTACGGTTTAAGGAAAAAGTTGTGGCAACACAAATGCAATGATTCCTACAGAACAATTGGTTCAGATATCCTAGCACAGTTAAACAGATCTTTAATGGCAAAACAGGAAAAGAAACCGTTTTCAGTCAAGTGATCGCATTAAGGTTTAGCACTCCCCCCCTGCAACACTCACCCCCAAACTTCAGCTAACTTAAGTCCTTTGAATGGAAGGCAGTGGCAAGGAGTAAGGATAGAGAGAGGGAGAAATTGGATTCGAAATAAAGCCCACCACCCCAAGATGGGAAGCCGGAAAAGAAAATGAAAACACATTTTTTTGGAGCAAAACTGCAGAATCGGATTTTGCTTATTGCTCGCACTGCTACTCACAGTTGCTATGGGACAGCTAGAAAGGACATTCGTGTTGCTACACTTGAGTAGATGGGGTAACTTAGAGACTACTAATCAGTACCCAGAACAACGTGGAAATTAGGTAAGGAAATCGATTTTTCGGAGAAAACAAATGCAAAAGAAAAATACAAACGGCAAATGGAAATTCGTTTTACACAGGATTTACAATGACAAGAAGCTAAGGAAGGGTTTTAGTTTTCAAAATAATGAACTACGTGATAACTTATGATTTTCCTTATCTCTGCAATGAATTGTGCCTTCCTGAGCTGTTACCAATGCTGTTGTCTATTGTTTAACTATTGTCTCCTTAATTGATAAATAAAATATCTATTAAAAAAAAAAAATCGGAAATCGGTTTTCAAAGACAAGGACAGAGGCACATAACAGATGATATTCTAGGCAAAAGGGATTGCTCTCAAAGGGACTACAGTTTGAGGTTTTCAATGGGACAGATGCAAATTAGGAGTTTGTGGGGTAATACACACAATACACGGGCAAATTCGGTTTTTCAGTTGCACTGAGACTAATTCTGTTCAGGCTATACTTTAATGACTATAGTTATTAAAGAAAGACACTATACACAAGGGGGTTAATTTAGAATGTTAACCAACTCGTACCATGAAATTCAATGAGGAATTAATTGATTTACTTCAAAATAATGCTAAGGGTTTTTACAGACAACTGAGAGATTTATCAAAGGCAATACGCTAACATACACTGGCTGATACGGATTCTACTATGGGAAGGTGAATGAATTACACTGGCAATGTGGGACTTTCAATGGGATTTTCAGTGGGATTGTAATGGGATGCAATGTTACAAAAGGAGAGGGGTATGCAAGTTAGGGCTGGGGTTATTTGCTACTTACAGAGTAAGCCTTGGTTTGGGATTCTGGACAGCCAGCTGGATCACAGGACTCTCTGGACAGCTAGGCAAGGGGTCTGGTCTCTGCCCTCTCCTGGATGGGATTCTGGACAGCCAGCTGGATCTCAGCATACTCTGGACATCTAGGCAAGGGCTCTGGTTTCTGCACTCTCCCGGATGGCAAGGTTCAGCTTTCCCTCCGTCGTCCTTCTCCGGTCTCCCTGGATTCTTGTCTGTTTGTGTGTCTGTCTGTGTGTCCCTGTGTCTAGTACAGTCCCCCCTTATATAGCCCAAATCACATCATTCATTTTACAATCTGGGGGAAGTACTCTAGAATTCCTCCTACCCTGGTATAGGACAGCCTACCATTCCTCTCTCGCCCCTGGCCTTATTGGTTCAAGGGGAGAGAGCATCATCTGTCTGTCATTTATTATAGTTCTTTGTTCTCGGGTCAACTTTTTAGCAAAGCTGAGTTATGTATCATAACTTAAAACTTATACTAGCCACCACCATAAGAAATAGGCGGTTACAGTGGGCCATAGGGAATTGGGCAAGCCGATCGCCAACTCTGTGTGAGGTAGCATGGCCCTTTGGCACCTTTTTTCTTTTTCATGAAATGCATAACAGTTATAACCCTGCAAATGATTAAGCATGTTCATACTCCCATTTTACATCTTTCCACCAATTTTCATATTTGTCCCATTTATAAATCAGCCAGAAATGAGTCTTTACTGGCCATTTCAGTCCTAGGAACATGCACTTAGTCTCTTGTGAACTCCCTGGAAATCACATGTAAAAATGTCATAAAACGAAATTATTTCTCATTCTAAGTGCTGGGAAAAATGCCTAAAATGAAACAATCCTTTAATGTCAATTTGGAGGATCTGTCATATATGAGAGGGTGGTGCTTCATCCCCCACAGCCAAATGTCCCCCCCTGGCTCAGCTTACAACTAAAGACCTTTATTACCACCTTTTGAAGTTTGTCAGTTTGTCCTAGGTAGTGGGTGCAGAAGGAACTCACACTTTGTGGTCAATCTCTAGCCTTTCGTTGTTCTCCCTGCTAGTACGGCCATCCAGTCTGGAAGAGCAGAGAATTATAATGCCCTCAGCCACATCACACGTCACTGCGGAATGGTTCACTTATTGGTGTGACTTCCAGTGGGAGGCAAGGCTTTCAATTGGGAAGTTTCCTGCCTGAGCCAAATAAACTATTTTTTCCGGTCCTCTGAGCTTCTTCCAGGGTGATGAAGTCTTGTGTGGGAAAACATAATGTACATTGCTTAGCCAACCCCGCACCTAAAGATTTCACTGAAAGTTCTGTGCAAGCAAAGCTGTCCTTTCATATTACTTTCACACGTGTGCAAGCTGTATTTTTCATCTAATGTTTGAAATGCGGTTCTGTAGGTCATCAGATTTTTTTTTTTTTAATTTGTCCTTTTGAGTGGGTTTCCATGTACTGTTCGTCCAGGGACACGGAGGGGTAGGCCCCCATGCATAGGGCTCTTTTGATTTGACACAGGATAAAAAGAAAAAGCCAAGCTGTTTTTCATTTGCAATGTTTAGAGCGCTGCTATTCTCATGAAAGGGAAAACAAAAGTTATATCGGGTTGCAATGTCGAAATCTTTGCCCCTCACGTGAATTAACAGTAAGACCAGGCTGCTTTTTGATGTAGTGCATAACTGTTTGCCATTCAGATGGAATAAAGCAAACGCAGGGCCGTTTTTGGTGAAAGGTTTAACTTTTGGTCATTGATCATGGAATAAAAGCAATTGCGCAGGGCCGTCCTTAGTGAAATGTTTTTTCAGTTTTGTCATTCAATGGAATAGAAGCAAACGCAGAGCCATTCCTTGGGTTGCAGTGTTCAAATGCTTGCCACACATGTGCCAGGGGAAGCAACGCACAGCCGTTTTTGGTGGCAATGTTTAATGCAGTTATTCAGGTGGCAGGGATTTCTGTTCAGGGCCTGTAAATGCACCCCACAGAACTGTAAATTGTGCCCGGTGTGCAGAGTTTAAACTTGAGTGTATTATCTCCCTACTTTGTGAAATTGTTATTATGGGAAAGGTAAGGCTAAAGAAGGTCATCCTGTTAGCAATCAGGTGAAAAAATCCCAAAATGTACAGGGGCCTAAGAAGGGATCTTTGCAATCATCCCGTGATATTTATATGAAGGAGATGGCTGGTGGTAAAATGAAGGAACTGTGATGCTGGAAATGCATTGGTGGGACAGGGCCTCCCTGTCCTTATCCTGCAGTCCTTTTTCATTTGTGTTCTGTATTGTTTTCTGCCCAGGAGTCCATGTGGGACTCCTGGCAGTGCAGCTCTTCCTGTTTGTGGTTTGGTGTATAGACCCATGGGATACCCTTATGGCAGCCATGGGTGGGGGTGCAACCCTGTGCTCCTAGTGTATGTTTTTGGGCACCTTTGTGTGGCCCACAGAGCATGGTATGGGCTGGTGGCAGCTCCATGCTGAATTTGACAGGTGCTCGGAGTATCCTCCATTTTGGGATACTCTGGCCCTGCCATTGGAATCAGTTGATTCCTGATAGGAAACAAGATGGCCCCTGTGGCCTCTTGCTTTCGATTGCCTGTTAACTTGTTTTCCCAAAGTCCTGGGAAGCCCTGACTCTGTCCCTTCCCCTTGACTGGCGGTTGGGTGGAAGTTCCATATATGGTGTTGCTGTGAAGTCCAGGCAAGCAGGCTGGAGCCTTCCCAGTCACTGTATGTTGTGGGTACACCCTGTGGGTGGGACCTGGGTGAATGGAGTGTGTGATGAATATGCACTTCTTGTTGTGGATGTCTAGTTTCTGGTGTTTGACACAATGACTGAGACAGTCCTGCCCGAAACTGGTATGAATGCAGTGTGGAGTGTTGAATGGCTGGGTACTTGTCCCAATACACATAACTTGCTGTGAGTGTCTGGAGAGAAGTGAATGGCCTGAATGCACTATGCACCTGATTGGCTGCCTGCCTGCATGAATGCCCTTCTGACCGATTGGTTGTCTCAGTGTGACCCAGCAGAATGAATGGGAGATCAACTAGTATATCTGGAGGCCTCTTACTGCTAGAATTCGTGTTCAGAAGCTGAAGAGAAACTGGAGTTGAAACTGAAGCTTAACCTTGAAGCCCTGCTTGAAGAGAAGTCTTGCTGCTGCTCTACTTCGTCAATCTGAAAGCTGCTGTGTCTCCAAGGACTGACCCAGAGAGGACCTGGTTAGGCGCCCTCTTCCCTAGCTACGAGGGACCATTGTTCACCAGCTGATCTTTGCCAAAGCTTCCTGGTAGACAGACCTATGACCGGCTGCCGACCGAAGACGGGGACCGCTGCAGGATCACAAGGAGAAGCGCCCGGACACTCTTGTCCATCACCGCCGTCGCCGACCGGAGCCGCTGTGCTCCCTTTTGCCTAAGTAACATTTGATCCAAGGATGCTCTCGTCTGCACCGTCGACGGCTTTGTCCTGCCGGAGAAAGTTGAGGCTGCCGACACGCTGAGGAGCATCCGCCGGTGGGTTTCCCACCACCTGACGACTGTAGAGACGCCTGACGACTCAACGCCCTTGCAGGGCCACAGTTCTTCACAATCTCTTTGCGGTCCTGAACTATCGTCACCGAGGTGCCCCGCACACCTCTTCCTTGCAGGATGCCAACGCTCCGTCGATGAGCACCACTAGGAATGAAGCTGCCACCTCACCGTCGTTGTTAAACCCTTTTTCCTCGTGGGATCTCGACGATCTGTGTCTCCTGCCTTAAAGGGAGCCACTCAAGAAGGATCCGTTGACGACCCGATGACGAAATCTGCTATTCCAGGTACATTGGGGTTGTAGAACTATCTTAGAAGGAAATAAGACTTCTAGAACAATATATGGACTGGGCTTGTGATATATCTTTACTTTACAGGTTGCCCAGGTGGGGGGATCTCCACACAGAACTGTGTATAAGGGTAGGGGCCAGTATTCTGCCAATTGTTCTAACCAACTGCTTTCCTCCTATGTCTATTGTTGGTTACCTCTATTAATTGATTTGTGTGACATTTAACTAGAGTACAGTTGATGAATTATAAAGGAATCTAATAATAAGTGTGGTACCACTTAGAACTGTATATATTTGCCATTATAGATCTGCTGAGCACAAAGTGGGTTATTGTGATAGAGTACATAACCTTGAATATCAATTATATGAAGACTGTGTTTTAACTAATACAGTGTGTGGATGTTACTTTGTGGGGGCTTGGACTACGCTGTACTTAATAACCAGCCTGCATCACCTCCTGAGAAGCTAGGCCTTGATTGCTCGACTATGTTACTAATGATAGAGAATCTTGGCTGGGATCCTCTGTGCCTTTCCTCTACCATATAGAGAGCAGAAGTACAGACCCCCCCTGCAGTCTTTACAGGAACATATTAAGGTTACTGAACGGGCTATTGTAGCAGTTCGCCCAGTCAACTCAACCAGTAGCATTGGATAAACCCTGTTTGTATCATCTATTCCAGATAGGGGTGAACCAGCTATTATTTGTTCTGTTTTTGAACCTGAAGCTGCATTTAGGGCTCATGTTTTGACCGAGAAGGAACATTTGTGTTTTACTAGAAGGAGATACAATGGGAGGGAAATCTCAATCTGCAAGGGAAAGTGCCCCTTTTGATCCCAGAGTAGTGAAGTAAAGATTTTGGAGAAGGTTAAGGATAAGAAATTGAGTCCTTTTTTAGAAGCCTTACTTTTCTTCAAACAATTGGTATGGGCTCTCTAGCTATTATTGATGATTCCATCTGGTCTTTTAAGAAGGGTTTGGCTGAGGTGGTTGCTGCTGTTCTACTCTCCTAGTGGAAATGACTGCTGGGGCATCATTTTCTGGTGTTCTCGACCACACTGGCATGAGGGATAAAAGTCCCTGTTTTCCTACCTCCTCTACTATTAGAGTGGATATTCCCACCCACCCCATTACAGAAAAGTTTAAATGTGGTGGAAAAGTCGGACGGTGGTTTAGGCTGCATCCAACATGCTATCATTGTCTCACGGTTGGGAAATAAAGAAGTATTGGATCGCCCCCGGCAGCGGCCCCCTTGGTGGGAGTTATTACTGTTATCCTGCCGTTCCCTAAAGTACAAAAAGAATCAACCCTAGCACTATTGAATAAGGCTGGTGATTGGGTAAGTACTAGTTTGCATGGTCCCAAAAAAGATCCACACTCTATTTTAATAGCGAGGAGAGTGGGTTGGGTTGGCTCATCTTATAAAACTGTAGAGGGTGACTGTGTGGTTTTGACATTGTAACTTCTCTAGAAGGCGCCATTGCTATTATCAAAGGCTCTTCAGTAAGTTTGTTCCTTTTAAACTTTTTTAACGCCCCCCCAACACGTTAAGTATGGTTATAAATCTGGTAAACAATATGGAACAACCCCAAGAGGACGTTAACTCAAGGAATAATGGTAAGTGAGGGAGCATTGCATGCAATAAAGTTAAAGTTACTGAAAAGTTTAAAGTCCAGGCCTGAGTCGAGGGATAAAGTCTCCCCTTCTGTTTCCACTTTTGTGTAGGGGAGTGAGAGGGTGGTTTTAGTATCCAACCAATTTGAAGTACTCTCTACAATTGAAGAGATGGACTAACTGGATGTTGCTCCATCTAGGAGTACAATTCAAGTACCCACTCAGGTGGTAAATACAAAGGTAGGGAAGGGTGGGCTGGGGTTGGAGTTGTCCTCTCCAGTTTATTTTTATTTTTATTTTTTGTCATGGAATAAAGAGGGTGCTGGGGGGGGGGGGCTGGACTCCAGGATCAGGATACGCGTTAGGCTTCCTGAAATTGTTTGAAATAATCGTACTCAAGAGACTTAGGCCAGTGCCGATATATTCTTCGATGGTTATACATCATTTTTACTTCCAATATCTAAAAACCAGAGAGGACGATTTTGGGGGTATGGTTAAAAACCATTTTGGGGGTATGGCAATTTTGATTAAGGCCTTTCTGGAATGCACGATAAAGGTTTTAAATACCAACCTTTCTTACCTTAAACATATTCATCTATTTCCAGCTAAGGGGCAACCTGTGACTATTATACATTTTTATAATGGCCCTCGCAAATCTGAAACAAATAGTTTGGGTGCATTTAGATCATATATGAAAGTGAGGGTAATCCTTGGCCTGGCATTTAACACTCTACTTTTGTTGGTGTGAGATTATCTTAAACTAGGGGCACGGATTATCAGAAGACCTCTGTGATACCACCAAAGAGGAGGTATGGGGGATCCCAACCCCACGGATGATGGACTCGCGCATTTGTGCTAAAGGCCTGCAGTTTGACATCTGGCTTATAGAATGGGGGTTACGTTCTGTTGATGGCCGTGTTGCCACGGATGTTCAGAGGAATGGAACCTGTTAAAGTCATTTGGGGGTCTCGACCATTGATTATTTTTGTGTAGAGGTTAAACATTGGCATTTGATATATGCGAGGTTGAAGTGTTTAAAGATCCACACAGTGATCACTTTCCAATTGCCTTAGACTTGCATGGCAGTGTGGCACTCTTCTTTCATCCTCTATTGATCGTGTAGATAGAGCAGAGATAAATCTGCTATGCAAAAGAGGAATCGGATTTGAGAGGATTGACCCAGTGAAGATCTGGATTCATCATGTTCATCATTGTTGTTGTCAATGTTAGATGAGGGAAGAAACACTTTTTTTTATAGTTGATTCTTTTACAAAATTATGGGAATTTTGTATCACTCATTTCAAAGAGATTTCATAAGGAAGACGCCACAGGCAAAAGGTTGGTTTAATGAAGAGTGCAGAATGTCTAAACTAGCTCTCTAAACAAGCTCCTCTCTACCCTAAGATCTCCCGCTAGCTCTAAAGGAGAAATTACCCAGGCTACAGCCGCATACCGGGGAGGTCTAGAAACAAGGATGCAGGAACTGGAAGTAAATGCCTGGGAATCCCTGGTGGCAGCTGTAGAGGCTATGATTCTAAGACCTTTTGGGAATTTGTGGAACATGGGGCTAAATATAATAGTGTCAACAAGGGCATAGGGACTTAGGTAGAGACCGGGGCTTGGGTAGAGCATTTTTAGAAATTGTACTGTGGCCAGCCTGGGCTGTCTGAGGGCTTTGTTCAAGCGTCCCCACTTTCATCATCCATGAGCAAGGTTTTGTTGGCTATCTCTAAACGAGCCCATAACCGTGTGCCTGGCCCCAATGCTATCCCAGCTAATTGTTTACATGCCAGAGAAGAGCAGTGGGTGCCTTTGCTCATGCATAGTTTTAATGCCATGTTGGAATCCAGGAGGATACAACCCTCATGGAAATGGGCCATCACCTTCCCTATTTTTAAAAAGGGTGATTGTGCAAGCCCAACTGCATACAGACCTATCGCCTTATTAGATTTAAGATTTTCTTTGTTTTGTTGCGACACTTGGAACAGTGGATCTTGAATAATCTTGTATTAGCAGATGTCCAGCTGGGCTTTAGGGCTGAGGTGGGAACGGTGCACAGGCTTTGAATCTTTATTTGTTTGTGGCAAAATCAGTGTTTGTTCGAGGGGAGGCCATTTTTTTGCCCTTCATGATCCTGAGCACCGCCATTGAGAAGGTTAATCGTGCAAAGTTGTGGATGATGCTCGGTTCCATGGGCTGTGCTGTTGAGATTATTGATGTCCTTAGGCTCATATTTAAGAGATCAGGGCCAATTCACACCCTTCTTTGAGGTCAATCTGGGGGTTCACCAGGTCTGTGTACTGGCTCATATTCTCTTCCCACTTTACATCAATGATGTATACAGGTCCCTGGTGGAGACTAGAATATGATATGATATGATAGCATATGATATGGCATTTATAACGTGCCTATGCACAAGTGTTTTGGGTTATCTGATTGTGGGCAGTAGCGCTTTGCCCCTTTTAACTTACATGGATGATACCGTCCGGATTGCCTGGACCCCTTGGGAGAAATTGATTGTTGGGTTATGTGATGAACCCAGTGAGATCATTATTAGAAAACCAGATAGGGCCTCATCGCTGTGGCCAGGGAAAAACAGCTGCTACCTGATTCTGGGGGTGGGATCATGCGGGAGGATCACGGAGGAGGAAACTCATGCCGTGGGACAGTAAGGATCTCCTTATCTCACCAGCCCCCTATACTTCCTGAACTGACAATGGCTCATTGTAAATTGGAACTATTTAATATTACACATTCTCCTATGGACCTCGATTCCCATAAGGCTAAAAGTACAATGACAAAGAAGAGGAACTTGGAGGCAATGGGGACTCAGAATGGTGGACATTCAAAGGTGCAGTCTAGTCATTGACTATCATCTGCTAATGGAATTTTATCATGTTTCGAATGTATAGAACACAATGTTTTTGGGCAAAGGGAAAAGAGAGTAATGTGAAAGTTTGTTGTTGCAATGTAGGGTGTGCACTTTGTACTTTGCACTCAGGGTTTTGTGGATGCAGAAGCTGAGGTATTGAACTAATTGTAAATTTTGCACCTTAGGCCATCTTGTGATCAAATGCTCTATTCCCCGGGTATTGAATTGTATTGTGTAGGTTTTTTGTCATGCTTCTGTCTATTATGTACCTCAAATGTTATGTTTCTGTGATTGTATTATGAAGGTTTGTTGTATTGATTTTTTGGCAAACAAGCCTCAAATGAATCACTGATATTGCAGTACAACCATACCATTGAGCTATGACTTGCCACTTTAAAACTGTTTGACAATCTTTAAGTTACATATCCATTTACAATTTCTTAAATCTACTTTCATTCAGCCCCCAGGCTTAAATACAGAATCATTTTTTAGAGCAATTTTATTTTTTATTTTTTTTATTTTGTGTTTATCAAATTTCTTTGATTTTACAAAAAGCTGCTTGGTCTGTGCAGGAAAGATCTTTGTCTTTTGTGTTGGGAGTGAGTTACTCTGCGAGTAAAAACGTTTGATTTACAGATGCTTGGAGGTTATCTTCTTTGAGGCATTTTGCCAAGGATAAGTCTATGATCTTTTCTGCTGCAATTGTCCAAGATGTTTTGTTTCCACTTATGAGTCGGTTCCACCAGACTTCTTCTTCTCGTAAAACAGAGGGCTTTAGTAGCGGGAGTAAAAAGGCTTGCCTTAGGTCGATTGTTTTTGTGCAAGATATTAAAAGATGGCGTATTGTTTCGGTTTGTGTGGGATCTTTGCACAGTCTGCAAGTACTCACGCTGGACAGACCTCTCAATGCTCTAATTTCATTTGTTGGTAAGAGGTTTAGTCGTGCCCTTAAAAACAGTTGTCTTGTTGTTTTGTCAGGAAATCTTCTCATGATTAGTGGGTGATCGTTTAGATTTTTTGTGTGTTGCAGCAAATGGGCGAGAAGTTTATTCGTTGTTGCTTTTTCTTGCGTGAGTATCCAGTCTTGTAGATCCATTTTCTTTTTGATTTTGTTGGGGGTGAGGAAAAGTTCTTCTTTGGTGAAACCGAGTTCTGTCAGAGTATTTTCCTTTTTTTTTCGCCCAAGCGGATAACGATTTGCAGTTTCCTCTTTGAATTTCTTGATTGATTAGTTTGTACTGACTTGGAGCGTCTGGCATGATTATTTTCCTGTATAGCAACATTTCATTTGCATCCACTGTCGCTTTCAATGAAGTTAGTCCTAGTTCTCTTCGGATTGCCGCTATCGCTGTTGATTTTGGGAATTGCATTTCTTCTCTCCAAAAGTAGCCCTCCAACTTGTCCCAGATGGTTTTTGGGATTGTCAGGAAGGCTTCCCCACCATATGTCAGCGCTGGAACCACTTTTCCCTTGAAAAACTTTATGATTGGGAGCAAAGAGAAGCGGCCAAATTTCCTGTCCATTGCTCGAGCCTGGGCTGTTGGTTTTCTGGTCTTTTCCCAAAGATTGTGTTGCATTCTTACTTTGTTGCCTGAGCTGTCAATTAGTACTCCAAGATATTTGAACTCTTTTACCACTTCGATTTTGGTGTTCTCGATTGACCAGTGGAATGTTTTTTTTCTAGCAGTTGATTTCTCGAGGATCAGAATTTTTGTTTTCTCCTTGTTTATTTCGAGGTTGTTTTCTGAAATATAGTTTGCTAAGTTGTTTAGTTGGTGTTGCAGCCCAACAGGGGTTTGATCAAGGAGTATAATATCATCTACCTAGAGAAGCCTTGGAGTTAGGATATCACCCAGTTTTGGTGCGAAGGTTCTGAGATCTTTACCGGAGTCTTTGTAAGCCGTAAAAAGTGCTGGAGCCAACGGGCATCCTTGCTTTACGCCTCTGCTGATTGTGATTTCTTTTGATAGAGTTCCAGCGTGGTTTAGTTTTACCCTCATTGATGTGTCTTGATGCAGTGCCTTTATAGGCTCTAGTAATTGGGGTGGGCATTTCCATTGTTCCAGTTTGGCCCATAGTCTGCATCGGTCGATTTTGTCAAAGGCCTGTGTTAAGTCCACAAAGGCTATGAAGACCTTACGTTGCTGTGCTCGAGTTTTGTTCTTTATGATATTGAGTATCATGATGTTTACTTGTGTGCCAGTGTTCTTCGTAAAGCCTGATTGGAGGGGATCCCAGCTGGGTGAGGTTGAAGCCCACCTTTGGAAGCCTTTTAGCAACAGTGAGCCAAAGATTTTCCCGATGGTATCTAATAGTGCTATTGGGCGGTAGTTAGTGGGATCAGTTCTGTCGCCCTTTTTGAAGATCGGGACTACCGTGGCCTTTGTCCATGAGCGGGGTATCAATTTTGAGGTTGTTACCGTTTCGAAAACAAGGCTTATAAACTCGGCCCATTCTTTTGGGTTGTTTTGTAAGTCTACATTTGTTATTCCATCGGTCCGGGCGCACGACTAGGCTTTAGTTTGTGGATTACATCTTCTATATCTTCAATGTCGGAGATGTCTTCCCAATTTGAATTGTCGTTGGCGGTGTTTAGGGTTTGTAGTCCGTTGGGGTTTTGGAATAGGGTGGAAAAGTGGGTCGTCCATCTTTCTTCACTCACTGTGTTGGCTAGGTTGTTGGCCTGGTTGCTGTCTATCTTTTTTATGAGTGACCAGAAATCTCTGGAGTTTCTTCCCATTACCTTTTTGAGCATTTCTTCTGAGTCTTGTTGGTATAGTAGAATGCGGTAAGATTTTAACCAAGCTTTAAATTTTGCTGTTTCTTCTCTTAGTTTTCTTCCCATAAGTATCGATCTTGATTTTGCTGCAAGGCGTTTTAGTTTCCTTAGTGCACGGCGCTTGAGTACCAATAGTTTATCGTACTTATGATGTCTTTGGGGGTTGTCTTTTTTCTGACCCGTTGTGGGGTTTGTCTGGTATTGAATTAACAGGGGTTGGTAGTCTGGTTCAGTTTTACACCGATTAGGCTCTTTGGCAAGTTTCTTTTTGTAGTTTTGTGCCAGATCTTTTATCCTTTCAGCGTTCAGTCTTAGGCGATTGCCTTGGGTTGTTACTTCCACTTCTTCCCACATTACGTGTTTGACTGGGCGTTGTGTGGTCCATGATATTAGAAGGATGTTATGATCGCTTTCCTCTGTGCGTAGCACCTCAAATGAGGTTAAGAGTTCTAACATACCTTCTGAAGCGAATATATAGTCGATTGTTCCCGTTTGAGTTGCTCTTTCCCAAGTTGGAATTAGGGGTTTTTGTTGTTGACAGCAATGCCGTGTTGTGGAGGTTTCTGGAGTCCATTAATTTTAGCCATTTTTTGCCTCTTGAGTCTCCTCTTGTCTTGCTGTTGGGTGCTGTTGGGTAAGAGCTTTTATGGGGACATTTAGCGTTCAGGTCTCCGCAGATAATTAATTCGGTGGTTTCGGAGTTTATTTGGGTCTCGTCTATTTCTGTTTCAATTATACGAAGAAAATAGTCATCTGAGATTTTGTCTGGGTTCCAGTACGTTGTTATTATTACGATCGGGGTTTCCCAGCTTTTGTTCGTGATCGTGTTTTGTCGGGTCCACTTCACCTTAATTGTTAGATGGTTCTGTGAGGAAGATAGCTCTTTGTCTTTTTCCAGACCGCTTCCTGTTCAAACTGCGATCAGGAGGCCTCCAGATGGACTGCCCGTTTTTTCTCTTACGCCTTTTGAGGTTGTCAGTTCGTAGCCGTCTAAAGCTGGCGAGGTTGTAAGCCAGGTTTCTTGTAGTGCTAGAATGTCGAAGTCTCCTAGATTAGTTTTTCCTGTTTTCATCAGGTGTTTGAATCCTCGGGTGTTCCACGATGCCATTTTCAAAGTTGTTGTCGTTGAGAGCAGGTTTGTTGTTTTTCCTAAGGGTGAATCTTTCTCTGCTTTCGTTGGTCGTTGCTATTTAGTAGGCCTGTTTGGGGTTGTTTTAGGAAACCAGGACCATAGCTGTTTTATTGGTCCAAGGGAGTGTCCGGTTGTCCTTTTCTGTTCTTTGTCTTTAAGGTTGATTCTTGGTGCTGGGAGCTTTTCTGCTGTCGTTTCGTTGCCGGCGTCGTTGTTTATCTTTCTGGGTTCTCTCTGTTTCAGTTGATGGGGTATTTCTTTCTCGCCTTCTCGACTGGTTTTCAGCATTAGAGGACAGGTTTTTTGCGGGGTGTTTCCGGTGGTGTTATCACCTTTTCTCTTAGCTCCGAGGCGGTGCGACTGGAAGTTGTACGGGCTGGACTGGATCTGCTGGTTGGGTGTTTGGTTGTCGGTCCAGTATTCCGTCAGGAGATAGCCTATTTGCCGTAGATCTGTGTCCGTTTCTTTAGGCTGGGTGAATCTTGCATTCTTTTTTATGTGTATGTATGCTTTTGCTTTGCGGGCTTTGTGGTATGGTTCTACTAGCGGGATGTCTTCTGGTTTCAGGTGTCTAAGGGACTTGATGTTTCTGAAAATTTTCATTATCGTTCCTCTATTTAGAGTTACTGCTTCAGAGTTGTGATCTGTTTGTTCCATTTTGAGGATTATTGTCTGGCGGTTTTCATCATTCTTTTTCTTTAATGCGCGTGAGGTCCATTCTTTTCTGGGCTTATTCCAAGGGGCCTTTTTTCCTGATCGGAATTGGCTTATTGCTCTGCGTCGAGGGGTTCTTTCCTTTGACCTCCTGGTTTTATTTCTTTCAATGTTGGGGGTGTCTTTGTTGTTGACGTTGCATCTTTCAACCAAGACTAGGGCTTGACTTTTTTGGGATACTGGCAGGGTTGGCTTTGGTTGGGAGGAGAGGTTCGGTCCTTTCGGATATTGTAAGTTCACTCTGGGGGTGGTGTGATGTGGTGTTGTGCTTTTTCGTCTTCTTTTTGTTCGTTGCTTTGATTTTGGTGGGGTCGAGTCGATGCATATTGTTGAGACCTCTTCAGCATCTTGGTCTGGCGTTAAGTGTATGGACAGGTTCATTAAGTTTGTATCCGCCAAGAAGTCTTCCGTTGTTCTTGGCGATTTTTGAATAGATTGTTGTCCTAGTTGAAGAGCGTGGGGTGATTTTGGTTGCTGGTTATTAGAAATAGTTTGTTTTCGAAGAAGTATTTTTTCTGGTCTGCCACGATCGGTAGTTGAATCTTTGATCATTGTGCGATTTTCTGCCAGTGTATTATTTTCTGAGAATTGGGTCGGTAGATCTGTTGTTGTGTTGAGTTGGTTGGGTGACTGATTCTTCTTGCGTGTTTATTTTCCTTTGGTTCCCAGGATTTTCTTTATTTTGGGCTCTTCTGGTAGTCTGCTTCGGAAACTGAAGATCTGGGCGCATAGTGGTTGCTCTGTTTGCGTTTCTGCAGTCGAGTACTGTTTTTGTTCTCCCTTTTCAGCTCTCGAAGTATGGTCTTTAGTTTTTATTGCTTGTTCCTTGGCCAAGATGAAGCCTTCTAGAAAGATTCGTTTCGTGTGCATGAGAGCAATTAGGGTTGTGTTGTCTTTTAGCGTGTCATTCAGGGTCTCGTAAAGTTTGCCGAAAGGAGCTAGAGCTATGGTTATCGCTGACATTATGGTCATCATGTCTGGTTTCCTTGACGGAGTTTCTGTTGTTTGAGGGAGGCTTGTTCTGCCGGGTCTAGCCAGTGATGTTTGGGGCTGTTCAGATCTTTATCTTTCTTGTGTCTGATTGTGTGGCAGGTAACTTCCTCTTTGGTCCCTTGTTAGGGTGCTTGTTCTCATGGGTCTGGGCGTTAGCAATATTTCCCAGTCTGCTCCGACTGCTGGAGCTGGTGGGTCTTGTCTTTGATCAATGATTTTATTTGTTGCTGTTTTGGGAGTTTGGGATTCCGGCGGCTTGGTTTGAGATCCAATGTTTGTTTCTGCTTCTGAGTGGGTTCCATTGGCTTGGGAGGGTGCATCTTCGTCCAGCTGTGACTTGGTTTCCTTTTGAGGCAGAGGGTCGATAGAGTGCTGTGGGTGTTCGTCTATGATTGCCGCTTTTGGTGGTGGTTTGTCCATGAGTTTGCCAATTGGCGTTGTCGGGTCCTGTGTTATGCTGTTGGAGTTTGGACTAGGCTGGTCACCTTGTTTGGCGATGTCTAGCGTTTTTTCCTCTAAGTCTAGGGCCTTGGATGTCGTTTTGCAAGCTTTAGTTGCCGGCACTGGGTCAGTTAGGGCCTCCAGTATCTCGTCGTCAGTTAATTCATTGAGAATATCGTGTTTACGTTTCCCCTGTCTGGAGAAAAAGTCTTTCAGGGAATTGCAGAAGGTGGTTTTTAGTAGTGCTTCATTTGTGGGGTCCTTTATCGTTTTTTGCTGATTGCGGTTTTTGTTAGTTTTTCTTTTTGTCTGGCAGCCATTAGCCTGCTTGGTTTTCTGTGTTTATTGGGCAGGCTGTGTCAGACATTTTTTTTTCTTGTTAGTTTCTGTGCCGGGTGCTGAGTCTGTTTCTGATGTGACTTTTTTGCCTGGAGCGAACTCTTCCCAAACACTGTTTGGTTGAGTTCCGTCGATCGCCTCTAGGGGCGCTCTTCCAGACTGCGGGGTGTTGGAGCGAGGGGCTGGGGAGGCGTGCTGTTATTCTCCCAGCCCTCAGCTCCTGCTGCTTCCTCCGCGGTCTCCGACACGTGAACCATAGCTGCGACAGTGCTGCGAGCCGGTCTCTCCGCGGGAGCTGGAGCTGCCGGCGACCTGGTCGAAAGCCTCGGCGTTCGTCCTTCGCAGGTGGTGCTGGGAGCCGGTGAGATTTCTCGGTTTCCTGCGGCACTCGTGTTATTGTTGTGAGCGGGCTCATCCGCGGTTTCTCCCACCGCTGGGGAGAAGCCCCTCGCAGCCTGTCCTCCGACCTGCTGCAATGGGCTGCTCCCGGCGGGGGGGGAGTTGGCGCGAGGTCGGGTCTTCCTTCGGCTCTGCATTTGATTCTTTTGTGATTTGCGGCTGAGAGGCCGAGTTATGGTGCGTTGTCACGCTGGCTTCGGTCGCAGGCGACGACTGAATGCTTTGAAAGTCTTTAGCTAATGACATGGCTTTTTTTGGTGCTGCAGGGTTAAAGATGCAGTTTGAGCGTCCGGGGGGGGGGGGTTAGGGCCAGGAATTGCTTGAGCTGGTAAGCGTGTTTTAGGTGCTTGTTTTGTGGCTGATTGGTTTGTTGATTGTGAGGTTGATTGTGAGGTTTGAAGTATTGGTGGAGCCGGGCCAGTACTCCTCAGATATCTTTTTTCCGGTTCTTCGACCTCTGTTGTTGGTCTCCCCTGCGAAGATTGCGCGGGGTACGCGGGTTCTGGGTTCATTTCTTTTTGCAGCCTGACAGCCTTTCAGTCCTGACAAGGACTGCAAAGACTCCTCAACTCTGCTCGAACTCTGCGCTATTTCATTTGAAAAACTTGATTGTATCCACCTGAACTATCCAAATTACAAAATCATAATCCTGCAAAGTATGGTCTCCCATAAAAGAGATGTCTATTTATTTACTGTGATTTGTGAAGAGTGTAAGGTCCACCCACTCAGGAAGGGTAGTATATTTTAAAAAATAAGTGTAGTACACTCAGCGTTAATTTAAAAAGGGTGAGCAGAACCAGAAATAGAGTTGTCTCACGTAAATTCTGATTTTGGATGCACAGTCGGCAAGTGTCTCCTAATGTGAGAAACTTTTGAGTTTTCTGAATGAATTCTCAAAATCCCACTATGTATTGCACAGAAAGGAGCTCCTACCTTATGCCACAGTGGTCATAAAATAGCGTCTTCCCTCTTCCTTACCGTCCACCCTCCTCACCTTCCCCAATAATAAATGTCTAGAAAGTTACTGCGCAGCTTCATTACACCACCTCTTCCTTCCTCATCACATTACTCACTTTCATGAGGTGTGTCATAAAGGACCTTCGTCTTCTCCCTCCCTTATCAAGGCATAACGATACAAGCGTACCATGCCTCTCCCACCTCTTGTACATGCTCTAAAGCGCAGTGGATCCATCTCTGTAGGGGTGCCGCAGGGAGTAGCGGTAGGGAAGGCAGTAAGTTATGGGACAAGGAAGAAAGTGGTGGAATAATGAAGATTATCAGTTAGTTAGCTACTTCCTTGTCCCAACCTTTATTTTCATAATACTTCGCACAAGCAACATGTTCTTGTTTCGATCATATCATTTAAAAAAACAACTCTACAACCAGACGTAAATAAAGCAACACAACTGATTTATTGTATCCATCAATTTCTAATGTGGAGAGCCCTCCAGGACGTTGGATCTAAAAGTCTAATCGTTTAGATTAAACATGCATTCTATAGTGAGAAATAAAGGTCAAAGAGGAAGCCCATGAGGTCACCCTGCAAATGCCAATGATACAGTCTGAGCATGAGACCAGGAAACATCTATACCTCTGGTAGAGAGGCTGGTGTGCTCCGCTAGGAAGATCTGCCTGTGCTGAATGGTAAACCAGAGAAATAACAGACCAAACCCATCTAACCAAAGTATCCACTGAGGCTTCCAAAATCCACAAACTGAATGTTTTACATCCTAAATGGAAGAATTCTCTATAAATATAACTCAAGAGCTCTGTTTGGGCTAAGTATATGCAGTCTTTCCTCATCAGGGGAGGATGCATTGAGGCAAAGATATAATCTCTTGACTAGAGTGAAAAGGAGGCCACCTTACCCACCTTCTGGAAAAATCCAGGACCTAGCGTGTAAACCATGTGGAGGAAAGCAGCAGATGCCAGCTTATCAGGACATGTGACTGATGTAATTTTGTGGTAATCACTAACATGAAACACACATTAATGTCAAGGTTAAGAGAAGTCAGAAAAGAGTTTTAAAGGGGGGATTCCGAAGAGTGGAGGACACTGAAGAGAGCCAATACCAATGTCCTGGATGTGGCTCGAAGTATAGTAGATCCTTCAAACACAAGAAGCAATACTCACCATGGACTCAAGACCTCCCCAACAAAGACAAAATGACCTTGCCAGTCATGACCTAGCAGTGAAAAGACCCAAATTATACCCCTCCTGTAAGAAAGGACATTAGTTGAATCCCAGTCCGAAAAGTGAAGGTTCCTTCTAATGGAAGAAGCCTGCCTTAAGGGTGGTAGTGCGACGAGAGGCCTAGATTCAGACTTGTGAATCCTAACACAATCCTAGTATCTGCAGGGCAACTCTCTCGACATCCATGCCAGTAAAGAAAGACATGGTAGGTCTGTACAGATAGTTGACGATACCAAATGGGTATTTAGGAGAGGTTACCAGGGCATCCTCCACCAAACCAGGACTATAACTACACTGAGAAGCCCTCTCTTCTCATTCTAGAAGGACCTTGAAGTCAGAGGAAATATGTTTTTGTGGGGGAGAGCCAGGAGGAGATCTGTCCAGGTACAATGAAGAGGATCCACTCCCCATTGACGTAGCTGTTAAAGAGATCGACCGCTGGCTTCCCAAACCTATTGCATAACTCTGCAAGGACTTTCTGGCTTAGACAGTCCATCTGGGATGACAGAAAAACCTAGTTTAGCAGTCTGCTGCGAAGTTGTCTGTACCCTTAATTTGGACTGCAGAAGGGGGCAGACTGCATTCCCCTGCCCAAAGGACCACTTGGTAAATTACAGAGCCCAATGACCTCAACCACATCACACTCTGTTTTTATAAGCCTTTGTCACATTTGTTCGTCCTTTTGAAAATGCTTTTGTTTGTCAAACTGCTCAATAGAAAATAAATGTTTCTATTGTGCTGACAGCAGTTGTTGGGAAACTGATAAGTATGCTCATGGGTGTTAATGTTTTATTTTTAGTATAGGGCAAAAATCCCAATCCTGAATATGGGCCAGCCATCAGCCCAGGCCCACCCATGGCCGAATTGTCCATTTTATAGTGCCCATTTCTTACAAGGAATTACACAAAGACAGAAAGTGTACTGTCTGCTTTAAACACACAGCAACTCGGCAACAACCACTCATCCTGCTGAACTACTTTTGTAGCTTTCTACTTTAGGACAACTCACTCTACCTTTAAAGAATTCAACATCCGATATGGATCCCTGATTGCGGTTAAATCACTGCATTACCAACATTGCAGTTCACATGCATGACTTTAGAGCTAGTAGTGTTACATTTCCAGCCACCCTCAAACTGCGCGTCTAAATTAGGGTGTGCAGCCAGACACTGAAAACCGTAACCAACACTCTGGGGGCAAAGTGAGGTTCCTGCCAACACTGCTACAGAAGTAAAGGGTTATTTGCCCTCTTGCCCACCTGCACTCTGCACCTATGAGTGATAGCTCATCTGTTCAACGGACTGGAGCTTATTTTCCAATGAGCCGTAACCTGAATGGAAGGCATAAAAGCCTTGAGTAAGACCACGGCTATTTCCAAGCATTTGTATGGCAGAGAGGAGGGGCAGATCGCAACTTGCGTTTCCACTGCTCCCTTACTCTCCGCCATACAAATGCTCCAGCATCTGCACCGGCATTGATTTTTATGCTGGTGCAAATGCTTGAGATCCCTACAGGGTCTGCATGCTTTGTGCACCAGCATAAAGTAGGCGGGCCCCAGAGGGATCCATTGTACACACTCCCTCCCTTATAGAAGCAAATTCAATTCTTAAACCATGTACAGATTACACAATCATCCCATTAGATCAGTACAATTAAATGGCAGACAAAGATTAAAGAAACACGATGAAAATCCATGTTCTTTTGTAGTAGCCAAAATGAACATGTTCAGACACAAGAACAGGAGGTTATGGTTTAAGTATACACCGCTGAAAATGGGATTCTCATCCTAGGCTGGCAGAACACACTGATATGAAAATCAATACAGTGGTTAAAAGGTACTGCAGATCTGTGATTATGCCTTGCAAGCAGGGGCGTTGCTAGGGGGAGAGGGGGGCTAAGGGGGCTATAGCCCCTGATCTTTTGGTTGTAGCCCCGGATAGAATCTCAGGAGCTACAGCCAAAAGACTAGCTAGCCCCCAGTCCCAACAGTTCCGACATCAGCTTAGCCCCGGGTCTTTTCCAGACCTAGCAACTCCCCTGCTTGCAAGACATATAGCTAGGTGCAAATTTCCACCCAGGGACAGTATGTGGGATACATGGAGACAGTGTAAGCAGCGGAGTGGCACATTTCCACCCAGGGACAGTAGGTGTCCAGGGATACATGGAGACAGTGTAAGCAGCGGAGTGGCACATTTCCACCCAGGGGCAGTATGTGCCCAGAGATACATGGAGACAGTGTAAGCAGCGGAGTGGCACATTTCCAGCCAGGGACAGTATGTGTCCAGGGTTACATGGAGACAGTGTAAGCAGCGGAGTGGCACATTTCCACCCAGGGATATTAGGTGTCTAGGGATACATGGAGACAGTGTAAGCAGCGGAGTGGCACATTTCCACCCAGGGACAGTAAGTGTCCAGGGATACATGGAGACAGTGGCCCTCATTACGACCCTGGCGGAAAGTGACTGACCGGACCGCAACAGCGTAAATAGCGTTTCCGCCATTGCACGAAGGAGCAAAGTGCGGCCCATTCCGACCCATCGGGCACGAGCACCACGGCATGGCGGAAGTGCAAAGTCCGCGATGGCGGAAATGACCCCAAAACGGCCCACACCGCCGCCGTACGGCGCCCTAGGTGCAATACCGCCACCCATCACAGCGGACACCGCAGAGTGCGCCTACCGGAAAGTACGGTGACCGGAAATATACGGAAACGGAAGTAAAAACATGGGCCCGGAACGGGAAACATCCCGCCGTACACCTATAAAACCACAAAAACCACACAACCACTAAAAACACTACCCCGAGACACACCCCAACCCGTCATCCACCCTAGCGAAACCAAGAAAAATGGGAAAAGTAGCGAAGAAAGCGTGCGACCGCAAGCGGCAGGTCCACTTCTCCCGTGAGGAACTCACCGTGCTAACAGAGACCCTCCAGGAGAATGCTGCCGTCGTCTTCTCCACGCAAATGACCAGGACGGCACTTGCGAACAAGAAGGCCATATGGGCTCTGGTGGCACAGCGGGTAAGTGCGGTGGGGACCGCACCCCGCAACCCACAGCAATGCAGAAAGCGATGGGACGACCTGCGGATACGCGTCCTCAGCATACTCTCTGCCAACCGCAACATTGCCACAGCCACCGGGGGAGGTCCTGAATCACCCATCAAGTTGACCCCCTGGGAAGAAATCTGTGCCTCCACCATCGGAATGGAGAGCATAGAGGGAGTCGGAGGGATGGAGAAAGGAGTACAGACATCCGAAGATTCAGGTAGGTGGGCCAGATAAAACAATGCTAAATCCACAATGTCCAATCATGTGAAGTACCATGTGTCCACATAGTGCAACAGAAACACATGTCCAGGAGAACGTCCACACACATCGCCCTGATAGCGCACTTTAAAACTCACAATAAATACATAAATAATTAAAAACCCCTAAAACACCCACTACACGTGCAGCAGGCACACCCTAACTGCAGGCTGCCAAACAACTGCACCCTCACTCCACACACAAATGAAAGCACCTCCAAGGCCCCGACCCAAATCACCCTCAGGTACCACCCCAATGCATGTGATACAATGCCATTCCAATACCCACAGACCCATTAATAACCCTCGCCCTCCTTTACTCCACCACAGGGTCTGATCCAAACGACGAGCATCAGGACACCCCTACCAGCGCACCTGCAAAGAGGGCCAAGACCAACGGCCAAAGACCCTCCACCTCAGCTGCACGCATCAAGACACGGCAGCAGCACACATCAGGTGGCAGCACAGAGGAGGGAACATCAACAGGCACCCCAGCAGCCAGCATGCCCACAACACCACCACCACAGGTCCCCCCAACGGATGGCACAGAAGGCACTGCCTCTGGTGGCAGCAGCACCATAGGTGACACCCCATTGATGGCAGCATGCTCCGACACAGAAGACGGGGATGTCGAAGTCAGATCCATCCATGACCTGTCCCATTCCCCCTGTCTGTCCCATCCCATACAACATGAGGATACCACGCAGGGGCACCCACAAGACGACGACTGGCCATCCCCCACAAGCCCTGTGGCAAGGCAACATGAGGTCAACAGCCCCTCTGTGACACCCCCGCAAATGGCCATGGCCCAGCAGAGGCAACAGTCCCTCGACCAGTTAATCGTGCAACAGCAGCAACTGGCCACGCTCCTCAAGGACCATGCCGATGAATGTGGGCGCACTAAGGCAGACATAGAAACATCAACTGAGACACTCAGGGCAGAAATGGAGAGAAGTACAGAGACACTAAGGGCACAAATGGAGAGAAGCACCGAGAGCCTGAGGGGGGAACTGCATGCGACGTCCAAAGACGTATGTGCCGAACTTGCCGCAGTGCGCCGTGTGCTCACTGAGCTCTCACAAACCCTTAGGGACATGCATGGACGTGAGCAGGCAGACACATCATCCGTTGCAAGTTCCGTCCAGGGCAGCCCCCAACGTAGATCTGGGAGGAACCTGCGCTCCACAGGCAGGGGTGCCCCTGACACCCGCAGAGGGGGCTTGCAATAGCGACAGCCCACTGACAATGAGCATCTTTGGACACTGGTGTTCGGGGGGGAGGTAGGAGGGTGGAGGGGGTGTGTTGGGCTCACTTGGGTGGCGGGTCGATAGGGTGTTCAACATGATATCACATATGCCATAAACAGTGCACGATCAACCAATGAGATGTGTGGACAATGATCTTTGTGTACTAGGCCATCATAGGCGTACAGTCCATATTGTGCATGTACCAGACACACAGTGCCACGAGTCCCGTGTCCATGTATCAGCCACCAGGCGTGAGTGCTAGAAGCATGCATCAATGAGATGCTGACGAATGTCACGGCCCTCCGGTGCCTCGCAGACTCCTTGAGGTGCTGCCACATCCCCACCCTCATCATGACCATCATCAGGTGCTTGCAGTTCTGCGTCAGGGGGCATGGGCACATTTCTACGTACGCACATGTTGTGGGGCATGACACATGCCATGACCATCTTAGCAACCTTCTCATGGCGGTACAGGAGTGCCCCGCCAGACCTGCTGAGGCAGCGGAAACGAGTCTTCAGTAGGCCGAATGCCTGTTCAATGACTACACGGGTACGTGAGTGGGCATGGTTGTAGTCCTCCTCATGCTGGTCCCGTGGGTTCCGGACTGGTGTGAGGAGCCATCTCTTCAGTGGATACCCAGCATCACCTGTATGTGGACGATAAACGTATGATGTGGAATGCCATTGCTACGTACGCACACCCCCCCCCCTTTCCTGCCAGGTCATTGCCGCATCACATACCCCACATCATCATGCATGAAATGAGACTCACCGAGTAGCCAGGATCTGTTCCCTGCGTGTCGCTCCATGTAGCGTGGTATAGTAGAGTTCCTCAAAACCATAGAATCATGGGTTGATCCAGGGAATCTGGCACAACAATGTGTAATGATCCTGTTGGAGTCACACACCATTTGTACATTCAGGGAATGAAATTGTTTTCGGTTGCGGTACTGGGCCTCCATGGCATGTGGGACGACCAATTCCACATGGGTGCAGTCGATGGCACCAATGCAACCCGGTATGCCGCCAAGTGCATGGAATCCCACTTTTGTGTTGGTAATTTCCTGCTCCGAGCGTGGTAGAGAGATGTAGTCGTCTGCGTGCTGCAGGAGGGCATCGAGCACTTGCAATAGTGTCTGTGAGAACAGTGGCTGAGAAATGCCATGCAACTGTCCGACTGTGTGCTGGTAGGTGCCTGTGGCCAGGAAGTGTAGTACAGACACCACCTTCAGTAGGGGTGGGATGGCGGTTGGGCTATCTATCATGCTGATAAGGTCAGCCTGTGTCATGTCCACAATGGCGGCTATGGTGTCCCGGTCCAAACGGTAGAGGGTGTGGATCTGCTCATCAGTGAGGTTGAACGGATGTGCTCGGAGGCGTGGGATTGCGGGCTGCCTGCGTGGTGGTAGTGGCTGTGCTGGCGGCCCTTGCTGGCCCTGCCTTGGCCTCCTCCTCCTCCTGCATCTCCTCCGTGCGGCCGGTTGTAGTTGGTGTTCGTCTTCTTCTTGGAGTTGGAGTACTTGCAGTGCTATCAGGTCCCCCAGGGCCAACATCGCGAGTCCTGCCGCTAGCATTTCGGAGTGGGTGTGGTTGTGGGAGGAGACTGGGTGTGCAATTTATGTGTTTTCAGGCTGTATGGCCTCCACCTGTGGTGATTCATTCCACCTGTGCAAGCTGCTCTCCCCTTTGGCCGAGCACGTCCCGCACACGACGCTGCAATTCGAGGAATGGCATCTTGCTATTGCAATCATGTATTTGTACCCGATGGCCGTGTAACATTTGTTGATATGTACATTCGGCTATGGTCCCATTGTTTCACATACAATCTTTGCAGTCGCGAACAGACTTGTGATGGGTCAGTGGAACGTAGTACTCGAGTAACGGTGGGCCCTCATGCATCACTGTACCGAGTTGCAACGACGGGCGGGGCGTCCCATTAGTGGGTGATGGCAGTTACCATTTTCACACACAGCCGCACTAGATGGATTAATTTGTGATTTCAAACGGCCACAGATGCCTTTTCGACGTGATGTTGCAAATGAGGAATTCGAAGGGCGGCGCTTTCAGTTTTCAGCTAGCGGCGAGGAGATGCCCACAGGTCTGACTGCAAATATAACGTTCTATTGTTCAATGTCCTTGAGACAGGGGCCATGGCGAGGAAGCAATGATTGATATGAATAGTTTGGGATGCGCAATAGTGACGTGGGCGATGAGGCCGGACGTTCCCAAATACATGTAACTTCACAACACTGGAATTACGGGCTGGGGCACTGTGGATTTTGCAGGCTGCATAACGCACAGACTCAATGGAAATTTCGAATGTTTTGTGAGTAAATATTCAGGCGTTTTTATAACAGGATGAGGGAATGATGAATGGATGCATGGGCAGGTGATTTGATACAGGGTTTGCCATGTACAGGGCTTCTTGGAATCTATCCGCCTCCCCTGCGCTATGTGATGCAGGGCTGCCATAGTGGGACCATCGTCTATCTGGCCTTGTTGAGCCCTCCCTGTCTCGACGCGCCTTCAGACACTTGTGTCCATGCACGTTAACATTCCCATCTGATGGAATCTGTTTTGACAGACGCATGCACAGGTACACTCGTTTGTGATGGTGTTTACACCTCGATATAGATAGTTATGAGTCGCAAGTGGTTTTGGGGTGGTGATGATCCTTTCGGGTGGGCTAGCATGCATATGACTGTGGATTTAGTGTGATCATTGAAGTGAGTTGTTCGAATGTAGTTCTGATGGCCATTCTGTTCTTTTTCTTTTCTTTTGGTTGACCGGTATCTCCTCCCCTTTTGCCACTGCCATCTGTATGCCACTCCTGCAGATGGCGTTTACTCCCGACACCTGCTGCTTCGTGTTAATCAGTGGAGCAGCATTACGATCTTATGGGACGATCGCCAATGGGCCACATGCCCTTACGCAGTACTAGTGGCTCGGAGCAACATTTCGGCCTTTCAGCTGGACTAGTGCCTCCCCATTGGGACGGCCCTGCGGTTCTGTGCGCTTCCATGTTGCCTTTTCGTACGTGAATGTGGCTCTGTGTACCATGATGGAACAGGGCGTCACACAAGTGGTAGCTGGTCATTCCTTGCGGATGCAGCCCACAATGGTGATATGTGTTTTGGAGTTCATGGACTAATGGCTGTATGGGCTTGGTGATTTTGTTGTGCATTAAATTTCTATTCTGATATGGGCCGTGTAGCGTTCTTCTTTGCAAGTGATGTGGCATATTCCTATTTGGGGAGCGATGTATTGTGAGGAGATCTGCATTGGGTTCCAGCTTCGGAGTATAGTCGCGTGGTACTGTGCTGGGCGCGTTTGCCTACGGAGCCCAGTGAGGTCAGGGATGGGGGCTGCCAATATGACTGTTTGAATGTTGTCATGCTCAGGGGCGGGGGATTGGGTTTTGTGTAACAGATGCCGGTCAGCCAGGTGGACTGGTGGAATGTTGTGATTTTCGGAATATTGCTGGTCACAGGTGCCTGTGTTTGCGTGCGTTTCTGGGGGGGGGACTGTGGTCATGTCCATTGGAATGGCTTCTGTATTCGTGCCATCTGTGCCCTGCAGCTCCCATTGGCCCCTCTTGTGATTCTTTTGTTCGTTGGCATGCATGGGTGACTTGTACATTTCACTGGTTGCATTGTGACTTCATTGCACCTACGGGGAGTTGTACTTTGTGGGCAGGGAGCGGTGTACAGGCACTCAGTGGGGCCGTTTACGGTTGATTCGCGATGCCGTACTTCTCACCATGGCGGAATGGTGCTTTCCGCCATGCTTGATGGCGTTAGGTACATGTCCGCCAGGGTCGGAATTCGCGTACCCTTGCGCCATGGTGGTATTTACGGTTTGGCATGGCGCGCGCGCGCGTGTACTTGGTGCAGTTAGCGTTGGCGTTCACTACGGTGTCGCTAATGGCTTCGTACTTTGCGGTGACGGGTCATAGTCGCACCGAGCGCTATTCGATGGCGGTATTGCATTTCCGCCATCGTTTTCCGATTTCCGCCAGGGTCGTAATGAGGGCCAGTGTAAGCAGCGGAGTGGCACATTGCTACCCAGGGACAGTATGTGTCCAGGGATACATGGAGACAGTGTAAGCAGCGGAGTGGCACATTTCCACCCAGGGACAGTAAGTGTCCAGGGATACATGGAGACAGTGTAAGCAGCGGAGTGGCACATTTCTACCCAGGGACAGTATGTGTCCAGGGATACATGGAGACAGTGTAAGCAGCGGAGTGGCACATTTCCACACAGGGACAGTATGTGTCCAGAGATACATAGAGACAGTGTAAGCAGCAGAGTGGCACATTTCCACCCAGGCACAGTATGTGTCCAGAGAAACATTGAGACAGTGTAAGCAGCGGAGTGGCTTAGCTCTGTGGTTTACATCAGTGCCGACCCCAGGTCTCTCAGCGCCCTGTGCGAGATTTCTGGGTGTGCCCCCACACACCGTTCTGCCCTGCGTGTGCATAAGTAGGCCCAGAATAAAATTCCATGCCACAATAAACAGCTGGACTGGCTGCAGTCTAGCCACGTTATGACACATATCATGCTTGATTTATCACAGATACCCAGAAACAAGTCGTGCCACAGTAAGTAAGGGCTAGACTAGATAACCCAAAATGGCAGTCTAGCGACATAACACCATACGTGCTAGCTTTATCATGATTCATGTATTGGATGGCATTAAAAGATGGCAGTGCCATTATGGCGCCCCACCCCTCACCCCAGACCTGCCAAAATTAGCACCTCCTCGGCCTGCCCAGCACGTTCAAAGGTGCACAGTTCTGGTATGACCTACTTCCACAATTTGACTGTAGAGCATTTACAACGTGTTTCACAACCTCATTTATCACTTGCGACTTGAATAGCATGTGTTATTACTATCCAACTTAATGGCACTTATTTTAATGATTTTGGAAGTTGTGAAGGCATCATGAACCAAGACACAGACAACAGATTCAAAGTTCAAACAACATACTTGTATTAACTTAAATGTCAGGATGGTGTAAGGCCTACATTTCCCTATGCTTTACTTTACATTATTTATAGTGCGCACTATGGACCCAGAAGCATAAAGGCGCAGACAGTTAAGGCAGTACCGACATAGAACATAAAGGTGCAGCAAAGAGAACCTTGAGTCAGTGGTAGAAGTTTAGAGGGTGTCCCTGCCAGAATTTAAGAGAATAGGGTTTTCAAATCTTTCTTAAACACTAGCAGAGAGCTTTGGCTTCTGAGTGCTACTGGTAGCTGATTCCAAAGCTTAGGAGCAACCAGAAAGAATGCTCCATTGTCAGCTTTCTTTGTTCTGCTGCGAGGAAGGAACAAATAGTTCTGACGACAAGACCTCAGGGCCCTACCATTGACTTTGTCAATGATATGCAACTGCAGGTAGGACGGCATAAGGCCAAGCCTGCACTTAAAGGTTATGACTAATAACCTGAACTTGGCCCGTGCCTCTATCGGGAACCAATGAAGCGATCGTCTAGCCCCAGAAACATGCTAAGGTGGAATTTCCCTACCTAAACAAACTAAGGCTAGTGTGAGGCAGTAAGTTCAACTTAAAAGTCTATCTGTATTTGTGTTTGTATTTTATGAAATGTATAAACTGCCTTTGGCACTGAACAATAAAAGAATTCAGAAAACGGTACAATCAAAGTGATACAAATGAGTAAAAATTACATCTGTTTTTCTAAGAAGCAAGAAACGAAAGAAGGTAGAGTTTAAGATTTGTTTGGAAGAGACGAAGAGTAGAAAAGGAGAAGAGAGAAAGAGGAAGAGCATTCCAATGCTTAGGGGCCAGAAGAAAAAAAGAGCGGAAACGAGATGAAGCACAGAGGGGCTTAGGAACAGCCAAGAGAAAGGGATATAGAACAAAAGTAGGGAAGAGAGATAGGGAGGGGCCAGAGTGCATTTGAAGACAATCAAGAGAAAATGATACAAAAGACAAGATTTAAAAGGAAGTAAGGATATTGAAAGCAGGGAAGATGTAATGGGGGACAGAGAGGGGAAAGAAAAAAGGAGACGAACAGAAGAATTATGGATGGAACAGAGAGGGAAAAGGTGGAAAGCAGGGAGACCAAGCAATTAAGATGAACAGTAGTTAATACGAGAAAAGACGAGGGGAAAACGTAGAACTTTAGTGGCGTGAAAAGAAAGATGAGTGCAAGCGCAGTGAATGTTAAACAGAGTAAGGGGACAAGAACGGGCAATAGAGGAGATTTGAAGGGAGAAGGAAAGGGAAGGATCAATGATAACGCCTAGGTTGTCTGCTGAAGGTTGAAAAGGTGAGATAGGATGCAGGAACGATTGCAGATGGAGGTGATGGGGTAGAAGAGATAGTTGAAGAGGCAAAGACTAAAACATCAGTTTTTGAGGGATTAAGATGTAGAAAATGGGAGGAATCCAGTTCTGAACAACTAGAAGACAGTTGGAAACAGTGGAGTGGAGAGTGGAGTCAAAGGAAGAGAAAGAAAGATCCGGGCGTCATCAATGTTGAGGTGTAAAGAAAGGTGAAAGGAGAAAATAAGAGCAGAGAGAGGAGCAGTGTAGAAAGAAAAAATAAGAAGGTCAAGTACCAAGCCTTGGGGGACACCATAAAAAAGAGGGAGCGAAGAAGAGTGTCCAGCCAGGTAACAGAAGTCTGCTCACACTTTGGAAACCTCCCCCCGGGCCTCCCCCCGGGCCTCGGCGTCGCAGTATCTCCTGGATATTTGCTAGCATCCTGGACTCCAGGTAGGACCCTCCTCGGTAGCCTCCTTCTTGACAGGCTTTCTCTCCTCGTAGGCCCGACACACCAGCCCGGCTTCTCTCCTGCTCGTCTCCCCTCTGTGATTGTTGCGCCACCTTTTATGCACATTCAACCACTTAAAGGCTGCTGGTGTGAATCCTTGAGCCCATTTGCCTGACCATAGTTACTTGTGTCCCCTGGACATGCCTGACCGTCACAAAAGATATCAAGCCTCTTCCTCATCTCGGTACCAGAGTGGTGAAATGACATGTTAGTGTGCACTAATCCTAGTCGCCGCTTCCTCGTCCCAGTACTATAGTGGTGTGACTGAGGGGGAATGATAGAATGGGATTGGCAACAGCCTATAAAGGCAGGGGGAGGGTAAGGTTTATTATTACAAGGAAATATCCTCTCCTGCGGACATCCTCTCCTCAATCCCCAATGACCCTCCACCCAGGTGATCCTCCCTCACATCTCCACCCCCATGGCCAGGATCCAAAAGCGATGGCCTTTCCCTGGCCACCTGAGAAGAGAATCCAAGGAGAGTAGGTGTGAGGATGCCCTCAGGTTTCCATCAAAGGATGAAAGACGGAGTTTGCCCTGTTAAGATTTAACATGACCAGCATGACAATGAGATATTCGCATCATCCACTCCACTCACTGAGCTGTCTTTCAGGCTGATTTCTTTCAGGCTGGTGTCTAAACATACCCTCATGTCATAAAGAGCAAATGCTCTTTAAGTGGAAGCTAACAACCAGGAAGTTTAAACCTAAGAGACGGACAGCAGTGTTCTCCAAACATTCAGACAGACGTGTGCTAACAAAATGGAGTACCTGGAAAAGGATTATAAATGTGGGCAACGCAATCCGAATAACCAGAGAAGTCAGTAAGTATACAGCAGATTAGAGGCCATGTGTCAAAGTAGACCGCAATCAAAGATCACTGTCCTACCGACAGCTCACCCAGGCTTGTGTTGCAAAAAAAGGTACATGTAGTCTCTGCCTTAATTACTAAAAGACCGAGCTCTTGATCGTCGGCACCCAAACACGCTTAAACAAACTGGACCAGAAGTATATCTCCTTCAATATTGATGGAAATCTTTGGGAGTTTATCTCGCTTCCACTTTATCCCTAAAGAAACAAGTCAGCGCTGTTGCTTCCTCTACAGCCTATACTAACAAACTAATCTACGGCTGTAAATCCTACCGTCCACTACCAGTTGCTTAACGCTATCCAGAGCCTTAGCGCTGTCAAAGATTGACTACTGCAACACACCCTTCCTAGGATCTGCCGAACAGAATCTCAACAGGCTACAGGTCCTACAAACTAACTCCCTGAGAGCTGCTATTAACATTCCAAGATCCAGTCATATTTCAACTTTCAGACGAGAAGCCAACTGGCTTTCAGTTCGTGACAGAATCGCCCTTTGCATATTGGCAATCACACATAAATGCCTGTCAAACTCAGCTCCCAAATACTTTGCAGACAAATTCAGCAAACACCTGCCTTCTCCGGATACCAGATCTGCCCTTACCCAATGCCTCTCAGTACCAAGATTCATCCTAAAAACTGTGGGGGAGCCAGCTTCCCAGTTCAAGCTGCTAAATGCTGGAACTACTTGTTGCCTCTCGCCATCAGGCTAGAGCCCTCCTTCCTTGCCTTCAAAACCACAGTCAAAAATTGGCTTAATGATAAGCCCATCATATGAGGTCATTGTCTCTATGCTCTCTGCTCCCCACCATGTCTGCCAATCTTCATGCTTTTACTTGTATTATTTGTCACTAGACCTAACTGTAACCACTGGTCTGCCTGACTGCCTATTTTCATTTATATGCACATATGTTTTGCCTAAATTGTTTTTCGCTAGACCCAACTGTAACAATTGGTCTACTTGACTGTTTGCCAATACCTGTATACCTGCCTGTACACTAAAGTTTTCCAACGCCCAATTATCTTAGGGTTCGGTGCACGATACAAATAATAAACAAATACAAAATACAAATGGTAGAAGACGTGTGACTACTTTGGGAACTCTCCCACAGCACACTGATTCACCCAGCCACACATACATCATACATACACTCACACACATTACAATACACACATCATAATCATACCGCACAGCACAAATGCACACTAAAAAAAAGTTTTGTCTTACATGTTCAGGATCCATCTTCGCCAGGAAAGGCTTCTACTCCAGCCAAGTCCTGTGCTCCATGCTCCTCTACGCAGACAGGAAACCATGAACCGGTTTCCTGTCTCGCGCAGTGGGGTCTAGCAGAAAGTAATGTTCTAGCTGCAGCGCAGCGCTCTGAAGCACCGCGCTGCAACTAGATTGTTTCTTTGAAATTGGAGCGCATGCACCGTGATTTCGGAAAGGTCAGATCATTCCTTTGTGACAAATTATCTGACCTCTTTCCAAAATCACGTTGCATGCGCTCTGACTTCAGACTTCAGAAAGCTCAGGAACGGCTTGAGGGTCTATGGCTGCAGTGCACCCCGTTGTGTCTTGCGACCCCGTGCGGCTGCACCGCTCAATAGCCTCTTAAGATAGCTCTGGTTTACACAAAGAAACGGATCACTAACAAATTCAGACTATTCATACGCCCGAGAAGCCTTAACAGTGAGACAATCACAGGCAATTAACCTATTCAAAGCATTTTGGAGTTGGTTCTTATCCTTGACAAAGCCATGTTCTTTACAAAACTCGATATGAGAAATGTCTCATCAAATTTAATTGCATGAAAAATCGAACTTTAGTATGCTCTTTGGCACCTACAAATCTATAGAGGAATTACCTTCTGCTTATCATCAGCGCTGTCTGATTTCCATAGGAGGTTAGTTGATATGATGGGTGTTATTTTCAGGCTGGTAAACTAATTTATAAAAATAGCCTAAACATGGCCTTGGACATTACCTTGAACAAATTGCAAAAAGCAGGGCTGAAACTAGAAAAGGAAAAGCACACGTGTTTTCCAAAGGAAATGGAATATCTTAGACGCACTGACTCAGCAAAAGGGTTCAAACTAAAGACCTACTTAGTGAACCCTATTCTCAAAGCTTCTCATATTGAAAATAAATGGCAACTAAAATTGTTCATATGATTATGCTAAAACTATGCCAAATTTGTAGAGAACGTTTCCACCAAGACGGAACCCCTGCAATGCCCACACAAGAAAGTTGCTCAATTACAGTCCGAATTTAATAGTCAAATGTGGCATAGAGCACACTCCATTCTTTGGACCTTTTTAGCCGTGTCCCTCCACTACATCTCAGTTGAACAGCCAGATCCTATGTCATAGGCACCACAATCATCACCCAATGTAAGATGAGTTCTTAGATGATAGTCCTGATTGCTTCAAAATCTTTATTGCAATCAGTGGCTAATTACTCAGCCAATGAGATACTGGCATGTGCCAGGTCAGCCAGCAACTTCTGAACCTAAGTAAAACATTTGATCCATATGCTTAGCCCACGCGGCACTAAGGCAGAGGTCGGCAACTTTCTGTTTTCAACAAGTGCATTGTAAGCTGATGGATAAGGCAGTGCTCTTGGTGAAATCCTATGGACTCCACGTAGATGACCCGGTGTTCTACATGGGATTGAGGGTGGTCCTTACGACCTACCCATTCACGATGATTATATGGGGGGAGAAATGAATACCATCCTGAACCTAGACCTGGATTGAACTGGGAAAGCGCTTAGGGTGCTGTCGAAGGCTGCCCACTACATTCTGCAATGAATGATAGACTTTCACCTGTATGACATATGGCGCACCTTACACCCGACTGACTGGGGTTATACCGATTACTCATCTGTGCATGACATGTCTCGGACTGCCTGTTAGGAAAGACGGTAACAGCCGACATACTCCCACGCATGTACTTGGATAATTCCCCTATAGTGCTTGCCCTAAACTGAGGGCGGCCTGCCTAGATGGCACTAAGTGGCAAATGAAGTCCCTGGCTCTGCAGGACCTGGTCTTAAGGAGCAGCATAGAGGACGATATTTGCACTTTTTTCCCAACGAATGATGATGAATGCAGTGACAAAAGGCACACGTTGGCAGACATTCAAGGTATAGATAAGGGGCAAGGCCATGTCTAGGGTATTTGGCATACTCGAAACAATCTGCAGGGATATAGCCAATAGCGAGAGTACGCTTAAAGCCCTGGAGAAACAGTATGCAGCGGCACCCAACCGGGCCATTTTGGCTGATATAAAAACCCAGCTTGAGGAGTTTAAGCGGCACGTAGACTGCAAGGTCAACTACTTTACTAATCCCACCGCGGCTAGCAAATATGGAGAGAAGGAACGACGGGGCAGAATTATGGCCAAGAGGGCCAGACTATATAGTGGGAGCCCAAGATGAGTCGGGACGGATGCTGTACTCCGATCAGGGTGTCAATGACGTGTTTCTACAGTTCTACGAATCGCTGTATATAGCTCACGTTCAAGAAGATGACGAGGGCTTACAGACCCCGTTGGACTCCATTCCAATGTTGCTTCTTTCAGATAGTGCCAAGGGGCAGATAAACTCTCCCTTCACAGTGGAGGAAATTCAAAAAGTGGTGAGGGACCAGCTCAGAAATATGTCCGGTGGACCAGATGGGTTGACCGCTGAACTTTATATGGAGTGCAATACCTTTCTAGACCTCTACCTGTTCAAAGTATGGGAGGAATCACTGCGACTGGGGTGCCTGCCAGACTCACTCCGGGAGGCCACAATTATTGTACTATTAAAGCCCGGAAAACCCAGGGAGGAATGCTGCCCATATAGGCCGCTATCTCTCATAAAAGTGGATAGTGAAATCTATGCAAAAGTAATTGCAAATAGGCTAGTACCGCTGATGCTGGCACTAATGCATTGTGACCAGGCTGGGTTTATCCCAGGTAGATCCACATCCTTGAACCTCAGCCAGCTATTTAATGTTATGTCTCATATAGCACCCACGGCGCAGGTAGTAGTGGTCGCTTTAGATGCCTAAAAAGCATTTGATATGGTGTCCTGGTCGTTCCTGTTTGAGGTGCTACACAAGCGTAATCTGTCAATATCTTATTCACTGTATCAAGCTGCTTTAAACATCCCCGACAGCCACCATACGGGCTAATGGGATACACTCTAAGCCGCTAACGCCGGGCAGAGGGACGTGCCAAGGCTGCCCACAGTCGACCATACTCTTCACCCCTGGCAATTGAGCCAATGGCGGACCTGGCACAGCACTGCTTTGGGTACCGAGGGATTTGAATGGTGGTTCAACCCGAAATCCTCTCATTATATGCAGACGATGTGCTTTTATATATAAGGAACCCTCACGTTAACCTAGACACTATCATGGAGGATGTTACTCGGGTTGGTCAATACTCCGGATTCACTGTGCACTATGGGGATTCAGAGGCATTTCCCCTAACTAATAGCACACCCCACACTCACAGGGCCTTCCCAGTACAGTGGTCCCCCAACCAGTTCAAGTACCAAGGCGTTATTATCTCCAGGGATAGAGATATGCTGATGTCGGACAGTTTTGTGTCCGGGGCTAGGAACACACGTGCTAAAATAGAGACATGGTACAGCCTGCCGATGTCACTGGCTGGGCGACTAGCGCTGGTCAAAATTGTCTTAGTGCCCAAACGATTGTACATGTTCGCCAACGTGCCACTGTCAGGGAAGCAGTACTTCAGAGACTTACACAGGGACATGGGCAGCTTTTTATGGCATTCCATGGCAGTCAGGAAGAAATGGGAAGACGTGGCAAGACCTTACGACCAGGCGGGTTCACCAACCCATACATGGAAATATATTGTTTGTCAGCCGAGGCGCAGTTCGCCGCCTACTGGTTCGGCACAGACGGGCTCCCTCCACACGCTAAACTGGAGCGGGCAGCGGCGGGGAAAGTAGACATGAAGACGCTGATAACATACACTAGCTACAGAGACGACTGTCCGTATGACCCTGTCCAGACAAAACCAGTTTCTTGGAGAGCCCTTTTCGATAGAACAGCAGGGGCAGGCCGTATTACCATTGATTACCACTTTGGAGATTCCCAGGCCTCCCCCCCCCCTCGTGGGACACTACATTGAGGGCTGGCTGGCCTAAGATGGGCTACCAGGCAATAGGGGACTTGTTCGGGAGGTCCTGTTTTTGACACCACACACTTGGTGAGCTGAACATAAGGGTGCACCCATGGAATTACTCCAGTATTACAGACTGCAGTCTGCTGTGCAAACAAGGTGGTAGTATAACCCAATGGAACCCACTGAGAACAAGATGATTACCCTAATAGCTAACTCGTATGGCTGCCGTAAAATACTTGCTGCCCTATACAAGGGAATTATAGATGAGACCCCTGCGATAGTAGACAAGGCCCGAGGGAGGTGGGCAGCGGAACTTGGGGTGGAGGTCACTGACACACGCTGGAGGTGCATGTGCAGGTTTCCAAATGTGGAGTAATGTGAGGCTGAAGCTAATCCAGTATAAAATATTGCATATGCTACATTATACCCCGCTGAAACTGGGAAAGCTGTACGCCAAGCATGACGGGTGCTGCCGAAGATGGAGCACTGGAGTGCGGGGTACTTACACATGCTATGGTCGTGCCCGGCACTGGGGACACTTTGGGAAAATGTGTATGGTGTGTTATCCACCGTAGTCGATAGAAGGCTGGAACTATTACCAATGAGTATGGCATTTGGGGAGTGGAACGTGATCCCTGAACAGCACTTATGCTTGTTCTTGAACATTGGATACAAGGTAGCCAAACGTTGCATTTTGTGTAAATGGACAGATTCACACACCCCTAGTGGAAAAGGCTGGATATGGGCGCTGACATGGATTACTGACTGTGAAGACACGTACATTATACAGCAGCCACCCGCTGCCTGTCCAAAAGGCATATGGTGTGAATTCCGATCATTCCTTGGGAAAAACTAAGATAACAACGAGTAACTGTAATGACTAATGAGCATTGATGCCATAATACTGTACATCTACCTGTGCTTGCCAAACATATATAAATAAAGTTTAAAAAAAAATAAAACTGACATAGCTGAACAGAACGAGAGAGAGGATGGAGACTGCTGCTGAATCCAACTTATTTTGACGCTGGTAGGGAGACCGGAGGCAGGCAGATTGCAGGATGCAGCTGACGAGAATGGTGTGCAGAGCAACTGTCCCGAGAGAAGTTTGCTGCATTATTGCCACAGGCATGCAGCTGCCAAAAGCAGAGGAAGGCAAAGCAGGAACCAAGCTGCTAACGGGATGTACTGCCAGTCAGCTGGCCGAGAGCAAAAAAGATGGTGATATGCAAGGAACGGTGAAGACCGGTAAGCCCATTGAGGGTGAATGGGACACAAGGGCACTTCAGGGCAAATTCTGCATACCATTGACAGTGCAAGAGAGGCTAATTAAAGGAACTGGAATAGTTATTACGACTACTAACATTGTTAAGAATGGGTTGATGACTCAGTACTTGACAATTATTATTTCCTAAATGCAAGAGAGAGTGAATGGAGAACGACGAAAAAACCCATGACAGGATAGTGTACCAGGCAAAAAGTGAGGACATAAAAAGCCCTGGCATGAATGTCAACCAGGCAGTGTTCGAGTCTGGGACCCCATCCAAGTGTGATACCCTGGCAGGAGAGTAAACCAGGGGTAAGAAGAGAAGTGCTAAAACTCAAGAGGTAAACCCCCTGCCCTGATATTGTGGAATAGTGATAACCAATATAAAAAGGGAAGAATCATACCCCTTTTAAGTATAAGTAGCAAAGCTGCAAGCACCCTGGCAGGAGAGTACACCAGAGGTAGCAAAAGGATTGGGAAACCTTAGGAGTCAAAGCCCCGCCTTGAAATTGTGGAACAGTGACAATGGAAAAGGGTAGAACCATACCCCTTTAAGCACAACTGAGATCCAGACAGTGAGAGATTTAAATATTTAAAAGCACTACATGCTCAAGGGAGACTCAAGGGAGGAGTCGCACCCCCTTGAAACTGTGAAGAAACACATTGGGCCTCATTACACGGTAGGAGGTAACCATGGCGCTAATAGCGCCCTGGCTGCCTCCCAAACCTTACCGACTCCGCCCTGGTGAATGGAGCAATTACCGGTCCATTTCAAGGTTGGCGGGACCGGTAATTCCCCATTCACCAGGGCCCTTCCCCATTCCCTTTTGAGCCTCCATAGGGCTCAATGGGAATGGGGTAGGCGCTAATAACGGTACCGCAAATTGCGGTACCGTTATTAGCTCTAAAGTCCCTTTGCGGGTCCTGTCCTTAACGCCTGGAAAAACCAGGCGTTAAGGGAGGACCCGCAAAGGGAACTCGTAGTAGGGTGGTAGGTGATTACCAGCACCGGTGCCCTTACCGGTGCTGGTAATCCCCTACCGTGTAATGAGGCCCATTGTATGAAAGTAGAAATGCAGGGGAAGAGCTGTGACCCTGTGAAGCAGTGGAACATTATTGACTCTTTCCGGAAGCATAGACAGTAGAAGCCAGCAAGAAGCATAGGGGGAAAGAGGGGAGGGGCAGTGCACCTTTTAGAACTTTGCTTGGAACTTTGAAAGAAAGCTATAAGTGTATAGCTTATAGAAATCCCTGAGTTTCACATTAAATTGAGTTTACCATGTAAGGGTCCGTTTACAGTTTTTGGAGATGGGACGGAGGATTCATTTTGGTTTAACATCCTGACACAGACGGTCCTTCGTTTTTTTGATGCAAAGTAGATTGGATTTCTCCAAACCACTTTTTTTCATTTATGATAAATAAATGTCTTTAACCAACACTTACATGTCACTGTGTCTGAATCTTACTCTCAATCTTTTACAGTTGCCTCTCATTCCACATAGGTCTGTATCTTGGACCTGGGTGGTATCCTACCTCCTTGGTGGTAGTGACAGGGTTAATATCAGATCTCTGCCCTATCTGAGAAATACTGGCCTTGGTATTCAGGTTGGTTGTCTGAAGTTGGCTCTTTTATGTGGCATTGGGACAGCAATTGAATACACATATGCCACACTTAATTCTTCTATGTCAACCTGCATCTGGTTGGCTAACATTTTTATATATCACGACATGTTCCAGATTACAATGCACAATCCTAAACTACACAAAAAGTGTTACACACAGTGTAGCATAATGCCATAATTGTGTTACAATGTTAATCATTTGTGTGATTTGCACCATGGGCTGAATTGTCTATAAACTTACTCAGGCCATCAGTATGTGTGGGCGACCCCCCTATCCTAACATAAGTTGCACTCTAGTGTGCTGTTGGTAGGAGCATGTGGCTTAGGCATAGCGCTCGAGTGTTTGAGGATTCTGCCTACATAGTTGCTTTTTGTCACCTACCAATCCAAGGTCTTTGGGTGTGTGACTCTGAAGACTCTACCTTCTGCCCTGTTTGTGCCTGAGGAAAGAAGGACCCACTGGTCGTGGGCATTGCATGGAAGGCCAGGGGTTTGTGGCATGTGAGAGAGCCCCATGTGTATGGTGGGGGAGCATTTTTCTTGTTAGCCCTGTTTGCACCATATGGCCTAATTAAACTGCCCTGATCTCACATCAAATGGTGCATGTGCATACTAGAAAGCTGTATTGTTCCTTTCAGCACTTCCCCCTTGATAGCTCTATTTTTCTAGATCATCCAAAGTGCCACTGAGGAACTACGTCTCAGAATATATTGCTAATGTAGACATAGTAGTGCAAGATGGGTGTTGGTGGAGCTGCCACAACACCACCGCCAGTCCCACTGGAACTCTCAAAATGGTGGTGGAAGGATTGGGGAACAGCGTGTTGTATTGCTACCCAACATTCACAGTGGCTTCCGAATGGCTAATCCTGCTCACTATTGTGGGTGGGAGTTTAGATTCTATCAAAGACACAGAGGCAAGTATTATGTATTAATTTTCTTTATGCACTAGTCCAGCAGCAATGAAAAATTCCACTTTAAGGTATTTGTTTAAAAACAAAATAAAGCATAAGCACCGGGGCAGGGGCGCAGCCATTTCAGGTTCAGCGGATCGTGGCCTGAAGCCTGTAATCTCAGCACGTATTCCACAGAACCCACAGGCTTCCACCTCTGCCGCAGGCCGCTATCTTTGCCCCCACCCGGCCAGAAACTTTTTCTTTTTAAATCCCAAACTCCTGCCCACTTACCTGACTGTTGCGGCTGTGGCAGCCGCTGCCACCTCCGCACCAGCAGCTTCCCTTTTCTGGTCGCCATCGTTATAGCCCCACGTTTTGTAACCATGGCGGCCACCTTGGTAAAGTATTTTCCTTCATTCAATGGGATGCGTGTGTTTTTAGCACCCCGGATGACTGCTTTGGTAACCTGGGGTGCTAATGATGTTAATCCCCCCGTTCGAAGGGCTGGAACGGGGGGGGTAGCAAACCAGGGCCCTCGTTATATAGGCCCTTGCTTCTCTGGCCCATAACTTGGGCTACTGGGCTGTTAGCCCCCCGTTCCAGTCCTTGGAACAGGGATTAACGCCATGGTTTTGGGAGAACATGAAATGAAGATCCACAACGAGCTGAGACTATGAACTCTGTACCAGGCAATCACAGCCAGCCACACTGCACAAAAGAATGTGTCATTAGATCCTTTTCCTTATTCTTTTGTGCTTGGAACAGTAGCATTTACTTTGAAACAATCTCTATATGAAGTATCCATGCAAAGAGGTAACTCAACCCTGTCCACATCACATCAGTCATTGTCCTTCCAACGTTGCGTTAGAAGGCCAAGAAACGCTCTCAAAGATCCTTTGCTATATCGTCAGTAAGACCCTTCATCCTCTCGTTTGTTCCTGATGGGTCAAGAGGAGCTTTGTAAATTCATAACGTCCATCCCTCCATTGGTACCTGAGTGAAGATAAAAATAAAAAACTGTGTTTGGCAGATACAGATGACGCCACAGGTTTTAAAAACCTGACCTCCAAATTACACCCAGGGACCCTGATATGGAAGGAACAGTAGACTTATGATGGCACACTGGAGGGAATATACATCAACATATATGGAACAATACCAATTACCACAGCTAGAAGCTCTGGAATCTATACGGAATGGATTGACTCTGGGAGATCCTTTGGAAAAACTCACAGAAGTCCAACATATCGTTTTTATGTCATTCGACAAAAATAAAAAGCATATATCCGCAGGCATAGGGCACAATAAACCCTCATAACCTCATGAGGAAAAATATTATGGACCAGTGATATCTTAACCCTGTTTAAGAGGACAACGTATTGCCAATAAAAATGTACTCTATTGCCCTGCTGAAATGAGGATACTAGTATTATAGGAGGCTTAGCTCCCTGCAGGCTTTGGGGATTCCCTGCGGACCTTAGAGAACAAAATACTAAGGTATGACTGATTCTTTCTTCAGTTATTGGAAGGTAATCTTCATAGTGGAACTGTTTTGAGTCGTAGGCTCCCATCAGACCCAATCTTAACGGGAATTAAGTGAACCTCCCCAAATGTACGTATCTGTGATAAGTTGTGGAAATTGTAATCATTAGGCCAAATATATACCCCCACATAATTACAAAGATCAGAATGCGTATTAAAATATGCTTTGATTGGCCACCCAACTAAAGGAAGGATGTACAGAAAATGCCTGGAAAAGATGATGCATGTAAAGACGATTCTTTATAACAAACTAATTGCCCTAACCTGAAAGTTCACTAGGACTTAGTGTGATCCCTTTTAAGAATGCTGAGCTAAACAAATTCAAATCAAAGGAAAAGGGCAAGGGAAAGGGGAGTTTGCTCCAAAAAGCCATTTCCATATCTTCCATATGTGATGGGTGACACGGTATTAAAATGTTTCACGTAAGAGGAACATCTGCATCAGCATAATTAGCATCTCGGATGGAAAAAAACAGGTTGTTGAAGCTACTTACCAATATGAATATTCCGTCTAAGATTCTAAAAAGGGTATCTACCATTCAAATGTTTACCCGTAAGATAAATAATAGTTTCCCTGGACCATAAAAAGAAGTTAGTTAAGACCAAGTAATTTTATCATGAAGAACAAGAAAAGTGTTGTATGGCTTGATCTTCGTCCCACTCCCCCAGACAGTATTCATATCTCTGTCCATATAAATATCATGAGAGATGTTCTTTTAATCCTTGGCACAGGATAGATAAGATCAGTCATACCCTACCCAGTTAACACTTCTCTTATTGTCACAGAACTTACCAATATGAAGGCCATCTGAAGACATGAGACCAACAGTTTTCTAATGAGAAAATCCCATTACCTGTTATAGTTAAAAAATGTAAAGGATTGGGACTGAAAAAGAGGGAGAGCCAATACAGAGAAACGCATGTACAAACTAATTCCGAGGGGCTCAGGGTGAGAGCTCAACCCACTGACGAGATGGGAAATAAACCACTGACATCAACAATGTTGAAACTAGCCAAATGTGAAAATTGCAAATGTGGAAGGGAAGAACTATGGCACGTTATTGGATTGTATCTCCTTTGCAATTACATTTCTCTGCATCAGCATATAGGAAGAATGAAACAAAGCTTCTATCATCCTGGGAGGGAGGGATAATACTCGCCTCTGTGTCTTCAATAGAAGCTTAATCCTCACTCAAAATAATAATCAACTTACAACTGATGGCGATCTATCTGGACACTGAATAATATGTATAGCCATGGTATAGTTCCCAAGGTTCTTAGTGGTCCAAGGAGGTGGCTTGAAAAACCCAGATTGTAGCCAATATCTTTTTCAAATGTTCAGCAGGTATCCACTGTCACTAAAAGAAATAACAATGGGAAGAGTGGAAATAAATGTTAGCTGGAAAAAAAAAAATTTGGGAAGAGTGTAACTAAAGAGGTGCAGGACTTAGTGGGAAGGAGGTACTGCACAGAGAGGGCTCCTGTGTATATCAAGAATACCTTTGGTAGGGAAGATCTTACCTGTTTAACAATAACGCTGCCAACTGGAGACCGGAGCCCAGAAGGAAAGTCGACGCCATTTGCAACACTGTGCGTGTTTATATTGTGTTCTAAGGCGTGATCTCATCACGCGGATGCGTGTGACGTGGCGTGCTCAAATTGGAGTATAATTAGAAGATATGCCATAAGTATTATCTGGGGAAGACATCACAATAGTGGAACTATTGTCACTGTCACAAAGTGAGTAATTGTTGCGGAAAAGTGCGAGGCAGAGTAACGGAGGCCCGGATGTTGATAACATGACGCCATCACGTTAGCGCGTGCATGACATAATGTGTAAACAAACCCGAGACGGCGAACTTGCGATCCCTACAAGGCACATGGGAACTCATAGAGTTGAGTATAAAAGCCTGTGAAAAAGATGCAGGAAAGCAAAGTACTTCTAGTTCGGCTGGAGACCAGGCCAATCATGCTAATGGTGTGAACAGCGCCAAAACATGGCATCCGTGTCACGGAGAGTTAATGTAATCAGAGGAACATAAAAACACTATGTGAGCAGCCTAGAAAAGGCCCCCAAAGAAACAACCTAATAATATCCGGGAGAGCGAGATCAAAATCGAGGTATGGTAAAAAAACAGCTTGCTGTTATGTTAACCAGCTAAAAAAAGGCCCCTGTAGGGGAAGAAGATGGTACTCGTTGCTCAGAATGAATGTACCAGAGGATATCCAGTGCACAGAACACAAGAGTGTTCTGTTAGAATAGTGAGGACTTTGTTGTGTAGGACCGCTGTAATTGGTCAATAAAGCAACCAATATGTAATTATTAGAGTAGTATATAGTTATTAGCACTGCATGCATGAATGATGACTGGAATTTATTAGAGTCCATATTGGATCTGGTGGCACATAAAAGAGGGGCGAAGGATCAAGGATATTAATCTAAAAACAACTCATATATCAAGAGTCACAAGGTCTATTATTTATGCCCCTTCAAGATATAGTCATTTCCATAATTATGATGTATAGGCCAGACAACTTCACTGCCCATAAATGGTTCACAATTTGGTTGTAAATCAAGTGTCCTAGAACATATGATCAATGACATATAAATAACACTTGGCCGGTCATGCAGAAAGACTATAATTTGTGTATAACCAAATTAAGAGGCGTTCATCTGCCCATCGGCATGGTGCACAATCTAAAGGTGGTCATACAGTCATTTAATCCGTTACATCTCTAGCCAGAACATATCAAGTGTGACTACAGGTGGTAATCAGGACAGAAAAAAGAGTAATATGTTGGTGAATTTTTTTAATAAATGGACCCAAGTAGTAGTCTTCGTTAAGCCCCAGGGGGGACATTGCATCAAGTTTATGTATCCAATATAGTTCTTTTTTGTGCAAGTAGTTTTGGTAAGTATCCTCCCCTTTGTAGGGGGTGCAATACTTCTAGTATCGGAAATCTCATCTGTGAAATACTGTGATTGTTGTCCCTAAAATGCTGGAACACAGGTGATTTGAGATTTTTGGTTCTGATCTGTGACTTATGCTCGGTCCATCTTTCCTTAACTTTCTTAACTTTTCTACTGGTCTTCCCCGCGTAGTATTTGCCACAAGGGCATCTGATGGTATAGACTACATTTTTAGAATCACAAGTTGCATAGCTTTTCAAAGGAATCTGCTTGCCGTTGGTTGTTAGGATGCCTAATGTGATTGCCTTTTATGATGTTCGAACAATGTTGGCAATTTAGGCAGGGGAAAGTGCCATTTTTTGTCTTAATAAGTGTCCTCTGAGTGGAAGTTTTAGGTCTTTCTGCTTTTATTAGCGTATCTCTGAAATTCCTTCCTCTTTTAAATGCTAACATTGGAGGAGATGGAAAGAGACGGTTAAGGTTGGGATCTGATTTAATAAGGTCCCAATTTTTAGTGATTATCTTTTTGACCTGGAAACTCTGTGCTGAGTATCTCAATGTATAGATCAAGTTGGATTTAGTCTGTGTTGGTTGTTTATTCAGTAACCTGTCCCGAGGTTGAGATTCCGTTCTGGTGATGGCTTGCGTCACTACTTGTTCTGGAAATCCCCTTTCCAGAATACTCGATCTCAAAGTGTGAAATTCTGTTTGTAGCTTTTCTGTGTTGGAAGTGATCCGTTTGGCTCGTAAGAGTTGACTGTAGGGAAGACTGTTCTTAAGATGTCTTGGGTGGAAACTCGTGAAATGTAAAGAGCTATTAACATCAGTTGGTTTCCTGTACATTGTTGTTACAAATTCCATGTTTTTCCATTCTACTGTTACATCCAGAAAATTCACATGTGGTCTTCCAATCTCTATTGTAAATTTGATCCGCGGGTTACATTGATTGATGTAATGCCAGAATTCAGTCAATTCCTGTTCTGTGCCCTTCCAAATTCCAAAGACAACATCGATGTATCTTGTCCATATTTTATCTAGTCATTTTTAAAGTATTTGGAAGAGAAGGGTGTGCCCAAAGCTCCCCAAAAACGTTTATATATCTCCATGGTACTTTGCAGCAGAGAGGCTGAGAGGCTTTTCAGAACTGAAAAGGCAGCATTTATTTTTGCTTGATGCGAGCGATTCCTGTGGTACCACCGGGGCAAGCCAAAAATGGAAAGTGCTCAAAATGTTATTTAGATGAGGAAATGGGGTGTATTGACAGCAGCCCAGAGATGACGAGGGCATAAGAGGACAACATGGGAAGTGGAGGTGTTTGGGATGGGCGTGGGAGTCCTTCTGGGGTAGAACATTGTCAGTTTATTAGGGGAATCCCAGGGCAATTTTGTGAGATTTTCAAAGATGGAGAAATCACAATAGAAGGGAGTGTCGGGCCCAAGAAAAGAGGAGGCGGGAACATGGTGAGTGCCTGATAGGATTGGGAATATTTTCCTTTTACCACAGCAATATGTGAATGATATGTTATCACAAGATTTGGCTGATTGTGCCATCATTACAGCAGGACTAGGAAGGGGATGAGGGGAGTCATTAGGTCAGTGTTTCAAACCTGCACAGATCACATTTACTAGGCATGAGGGAATGGGTGTTTGGGAAGAATTTTTTCAATCTTTTCAACATGTACAATGGACACAGCTATGTCCCGTGGAATACAATGGACACGTCAGTGGCCTGTGAACTCAGAGAACATTGCCATGACTAGTGGCCCAATAGGAAGGACCAAAGAGCAGTGGATCCTGAGGTCTCTAGTGGATTGTAGGCCTCGGCCGGTAGTCCAGGGCCAGTGGCTTTCCCCATTTTAAAATCACAGTATGTCCCAGAGTGCAGAGCCCCCTTATTTATTAAAAAATCATTTAAATCTATGGGTTTCTATCAAGCATTGATCACATTGTGATTGCCCTATGTGCCTCTGATTCTGGGGGCTTTAGAAAACTACAGTCCTGTTTGGTCAATTTCAGCTTTTTAGATGTCATGCATAACTTGCTCACATTGTGTTTGCCTCTGCATTTTAGGCCCTGCTCACCTTTTGAATGAAGGGGTTTCCCCACAATTGTTCACACTGTGATTCCCTTGAACACCGTCTAATTCTAGGTTGTCTTTCAAAATTGTCCACTTTGTGATTGTGTCGACAACATCTCAGGCTGTTCATATTGTGATTTTTCCCACTTTTCCATCCCTGGACACGTCTAAATCCCAGATCACATTGGTCAATCTCTGCCCCCACACACACCCTCCCTTTGTGCTCCGATTCTATCCATCACATCCCCTCCACCATTCCTCCCTCCTCTTCCCACCATTGCGCACCTCATTTGGCCTACTCCACTATCCCCTCGCCTTCACCCTCACAAGTGCCCCCACTCACCTCCTCCTCCCTGATCCCTCTTCTTACTCCTCCATCGTTTGACACTATGCCATCCCTGCCCATCCCCCCTTCCTCTCCCCATGTAAAGCCACTAGCCTCCCCATCACCCTCGCCTATACACCCCTGACCCCTCATGTCTCCCACCCCATCTCCCTGCCTGAACACCTCCTGTCAGACACTCGACTCTCGGTTTCCTAAGCGCAGCCCGTACAGCCTTGGCCAAAACTCAATCCGCAGACCTTCCCACCCTCACCCACACACCAGTGGCACCACCCCTCCGGCTCAGGCACAAATGACCCTCTATCTGCAGTCCCCCGTGCCGCACCAAACCAGCACCCTGTCCCACAACCCCATCTTTTCCCACTCTCCTACACCCCTCCAACCTCACACCCCCTGCCCAACCCTGTCCGTCCTCTCTTCCTCTCCCCTGGTAACTCGACCCCCACACTTATAGCAGCCACGCTCTTCCCTCCTGCCCATCTCTCGCCATCCCCCAATCACTCTTTCCCTCTGCTTACCCCTCCCCATTCCCCTTCCATACCTGCAGCATCTCCTTCCATGAGCCCACCCCAGCCCTCCTCAGGACATTGCCCTGCAAACCATCTCTCTCTTATCCTCATCAACGCCAGATCTGTCACCAGAAACAAATACATGGTCTTTGACCTTATCTCAGACAAAAACTCAGACATCTTCTTCATCACCAAAACCTGGTTCTCTGGCTTCTTCCCCCCTCCCCCCTCCCCCCACTGCACATGAGCCCCCCCCCCCCACCAGGCTAATTGCTGATCACACACAACAAAGCCAGCAGAGCGGGTGGAAAGCAATCCTCCACAAACAGCACCTCACACCATTACATGTTGAGAAACAACCCTGCATCACTGACTGCAAATCCCTGTTAGTCAAATTCCAACGGTCACCTTCTTTCTCTCTGAGTCCTCCTCCTCCACAGACCTCCTGGCTATTACAGAACTTAACTCACTAAGTGACTCAGTAGCTGCCCTCATGATCTCTCATCCCACGCGTACCCTTCTAGGTGATCTGAACATCTGGTTCGACACCCCCTCCAACCCCATGACTCGTCATGTCATTGACAACTTGGGAGCCCTTATTTTGACCCAACTCATATCAGGCCTTACACACATTACTGGCCATGCCCTAGATGTAGTGTTCAGCTCGTCCAATCTGATCTCATCCCCTCTCACCTGCCCCCTCATCTGGACTTATCACTTTGACACCTGGACCTCCCCCCCTGCCGACTCCACTAGGATCCCTCTCTGGAGCAAGGTAACTATCTCCCTGGATCTATCCTCCCCCTTCTTACCTCCCTTCCCAATCTCACCTTCCAAGGAGGTACCCCCTCCCTACACCTCTTTGACCAATGGCTCTGCGATGATCTTACCCCCCTTACCCACTCAAGACCATCTCCCACTGCACAGGTCCTTCACCCAGGTTGTTCAGCCCTTCCCTCAAAACCCTCAACCATTGCCTGGAATGCCTTTAGCGGACCAAACCTTCTGCGCAAAACAAATCCACCCTGGCTAGACAGACAATAGCCTACAGATTAGAAATCAGAAAAGCCAAACATGCCTTATACAGCTCCCGCATTGCCAATGCAACCAACGCATGCAAAGAACTCCACACGATTATTTCTGGGTTCAAGACGCCCCCTCTGCTCCTTGACTCCCTCCCCCGCATCCCAAGCACTGTGCGACTCCCTGTCTGACCACTACTTCAATATAGCCGTTGACAAGAACCTCACTATCCTCGCCAAACTTTCAACCTCTTCCCCCCATAAGGGCACACCCCCGCCCCTGACATGCACCCCCTTCAGCTGCTTCCCAGCAAGCTCCCACCCCGAATTCTGAAGACTTCTCTTCAATAGCCACCTCTAAGGAGCTCTGGGAGACTCTTGACCACCGGCCCTCCTCAAAAACATTCTCTCCACCTGCGCAGATGGACTCGTCAGCTCTATTATCAACCACTCACTAACAGCAGGGATCTACCCAGCAGCGTAAAAAACCTCTCATGTCAAACTGCTATTAAAAAGCCCTCTCTTGACCCCCTTGTTGCCTCCAATAACCGCCCCATTTCTACTAATCGCTTCAAAGCCAAACTGATCGACCACATAGCCTATTCCCAGCTCAGCCTCTTCGCAGAATTCCACAGCCTTCTTGACCCTTCCCAGTCTGGCTTCAGACCCCTCCACATAACTGAATCCTCCCTTGTCTCAATCTGGGAGGATCTGAAAAGACCCGCTGACTCTGAGGGCTGAGCTGTACTCATCCTCCTTGACCTCTCTGCACCCTTTGACATGATCAACCACTCCATCTTCACGAACAGACTTTGACTTAGGGATCAGGGACTCCGCCCTTAGATGAATCTCCTCTTTTCCCTCTGACTGCTCCTAAATAACTTTTCTCTATCCTTTCTACTCAGCCCTACACCCAGTCCCCACGAAGTCCCCGAGGGAGCCTCCCTCTCTCTTCTCCTATTCAACCTCTACTTTTCACCCCTCCTGTGCTCATCTGCTCACACAATCTCACATGTTACAACTACGCAGATGGCACTCAGATTATCCTCAAGATTCCCAAATCCACTCTTCGCCCATCCAAGATCTGGCAAGTTGCCTCTTAGACATTGACTTCTGGATAAACAGCGACCGCCCCCCACCCCCTCAACCCTGGAAAAACCAAAATCGTAATCTGCGGTGAAACAGCTCTTTCCCCAAACCACCCCTTTGCTGCCTTCCTTATGACCCGCGCCAATTGCATCCCCCTTGGTCAAAAACCTAGGATGCACAGACATATCCCTCTCCCCTCACATCAATGCAGTCTCCATATCATGTACCTTCCACATTCCCATGCAGATTTTACCATACCTCTCCAACCCCATAGAGTCTCCGCAATCATGGCCATCATCTTCTTGCGCCAAGACTATTCTAATGACCTCTCGGCATTCCTGCATCTCAACTCCGAAAGCTCCAACTGATCCAAAACGCAGCAGCAAGGCTCCTCCTCGCACTCTCCTCCAGAGAGCACATCTCCTCTGCACCCAGAGTACTTCACCGGCTGCTCAACAGCCGATGGGCCTCTTTCAAAGCTATGTGCATTACTCACTGTGTCATCCATAAGAAAGGCCCTAAACTCCTCCAAAACAAACTCTCACACTACTACCCCACCCCTCTCAGATCAGATGCTGCACACCGCCTATTAGTACCCCCTTTCAAGTTCTCCAGACTAGGAGGAGCCAGCTTCTCTGTTCTTGCACCCACCTTCTGGAACTCCCTCCCCCTCGCTCTCCACCTCATTGAAGATCACCTGGTTTTCAGGAACCCCCTTAAAACCTGGCTATTGCCTCCAGCTTCCTGAATCCCCCCCCTCTGTGCCCCAACCCACACACCCCCACTCTCTAGCTCTGTCTGGAAAACAGAACCCCCCACTCACACTCCCTCCCACCTGTTTGTTATTCAGCTATCTTGCCTTTTCTCTCATCTATCGTCTGAGCGCAGCCACCCCAGCCCCCCACCCTTGAGCCATGCATAACCTGCAAGGGGACTCAAGGAAGTATCCAGTAAACGTACACATGATGATAATCTTGAGAGTGGTCCGGGTATTGATCCCAAACAGGTTCTGAGGGTGGGCAATGCATCGCACTTAGACGCACCTTAGGTCCAGCAATTGAATAAATCGGAAAGAGGATAATCAAATACAGCTGAATCTTCAATTGTAGTCTGCACTGTATATCAACTTTCAAGCACACAAGGGTGGGCATAGCCACCGGAACTAGACATGTAAGGTGGGAAGTTGTTGCACTTGAAGAAACTAGGGATATTAATGTATCAATCTAGGATTCACTCGGAGGGTGAGTATCCAGCTATTTAATCATTTGCCTATTTGTTTACTGGTCTATTACGTTTAAATCGTATGTGAGACTAAGCCCTGCTTTTTGCGGGTGGATTGATACCAAGGGATAGACATGGTGGTTTGTGCAGCTAACCCATTATTCCCCTTGCACCCTGCTCCTTCGTTACTTAGCCGAAGGAACAGCATCACTCCACATACCTCGGCACTCACATACAAAACAAACACTATTGCACAACACCTCTGCCATAAGTATGAAGCTATCTTTCATGACAAAAATTCAAACTGTAGCTACTTGTAAGGAAGAAGCGAGGAAACAAGGGTAAGTGCAACTAATAGTTTATTAGTAGGCCCGCTCGGAGAGCTCAGCCAACATTAACCTCCAACTGTCTGCTCTCTGTCTCGCGCCCGCAGAGAAACAAAAGTAAATACGAACGCGAGGCAGAGAGCAGAGTGATAATAGAACGTTCTTATGCTACAGCAACAGCAAACACAGTAAACATCACTACACATATCTCCCTCCCCTAAAATTTTAAAATTGAAAGAGAGAAAAAAAAAATACAACTAAACAGTAAATCTCTAACCGCAACTTTACATACAGCAGAAAAGAGATTTTGTCATAAAATCAACACACGTAATCTCCCCTCCATGCTGGCCTTTTTGTGATTCTCCCTTTTGCAGTAACACTTGTATTACTTGCACCAGCTTCCTCGTTTATATTATAATTTTCTACACTTTGACCAGTTTAATATTCATCCACCAATTGGTCTTCCGTGCAAACTCCTTGTAACTCAGTGACCTTCGCCAACCTACCCTTTAACCATACTTACCCTCATTCAAGCACAACTACTCCATTCATGACAGCTACAATTTTCCTCGGTCCAAGAAACTTACTCTCTGTACATTTCTTCACAAATCTGGTATTCTTTATAAATACTTCCTCCCCAACACTCCATTCCCGCACTTTTACATTCTTTCTAGTATCAAAATGCTCTTTATTCTTTACCTGCCCCTCTCCAATCAGTCTCGTTATTTCTTTCCTATCCACATTAACAGCTTTTGCCATTCCTAACTAGCCAGGGCAAAGTTTGGTGCCGGGTTCTCTGCCCTTGAGAGAAACAAACGGAGTGATACCCGTTATCGAGTGTGGTGTTGTCACATAGCTCGATGTTACATGCTTTAAAACTTCTCTCCATGGTTGCCCCATGCGTAATGCCATCTGAATTCCTCCCTTCAAGTACCTGTTCACTCTTTCTACTAAGCCATTCGCCTTTGGATGGTATAGCGCTGTTCTCTTGTGGTCAATACCATAGTTCACCAAAAATTGCCTCATTCTTTCCAGAACAAACTGCACTCCATTGTCTGATACCAACTCAGAAGGAACTCCTTCTTTCAGAAAAACTTTCTCTAGAAATTGAATCAGATCATTAGCAGTCACCTCTCTCACAGATTCCCATTCTATCCAATTGGAATGGAAGTCTACTAACACCAAAAGATACTTAAATCCTTCACCTTATCCTGTAATAGGACCCATACTGTTTACTGCTAATTTAGTCTAGGGCTGATCTGGAATGTTATTGGGGATCATAGGAGTTTCATGTACTACCTTACACTTGTCACTAGATTGACACATCATACAATCCTTTACCTTCATTTCAGCCACCTTATCTATTCCTGGCCACCAATAACTTTGCCTAGGTTTCCTCTTCATAGCCCCCTCACCGGGATGTCCTTGATGTGCCAATTCTGCCACCTTGTTCCTGGTCCCCTCTGGTGGTACACAAAATTGTCCTCTCCACAACTTCCCATTTATCAAACACAACTCTTCTTTGACCTCCCACCATACCTGGAATTTTTTGTCTAAGTTTTTCTTTTGTGGCCACCCTTCCACTGTCCATCGTTTTATCAATTTTAAAGTCTCTTTGTTCTTCTTGCAACCACATTTCACGTTCCACTGCATTCTCCACTTCTGCTACCACACCGTCATCCCTATGTTCACTCCTCACTCCTCCCTCCTCTTCCACGGGCAATCTGGATAAAAAGTCTGCTACCACGTTCTTCTTACCAGGTGAGTAACTCACTTCAAAGTTGTACATCTGTAATCCTAAACCCCACCTACTGATCCTCGGGGATCCCATTGCCCACCTGGCACTCTCAAACAGTTGTACCATAGGTTTATGGTCAGATCTTACCACAAATTTCCTCCCCCACAGGAAATACTTAAAGTGATGAATAGCCCAAAACATCGTTAGGGTCTCTCGCTCAATGACAGAGTAGTTACCCTCTGCACCTCTCAGTGGGCGTGAAGCAAACGCAATTACTCTTTCTTCATTTCTTTTTTGTCATACTGTTTTTAAGGTTGCACCCAACCCAATACTACTGGCATCTACTACTAGAACACATTTGTCATATGCATACATTTCCCAATTGAAGGTGTACTTATTATTGCTTCTTCACACTCTGTATTCCACACAAACTTGACTCCCTTTCCCAATAAGACCCTCAATGGTGTTGATATGCTTGCAAAGTCCTTAACAAACTTGTGATAGTACTCTGCCAATCCTAGGAATGACCTTACTTGATCCTTACTTTCCGGTCGGGATACACTTCTAATTGCATCTATCAAACTTTCCTTGGGCTTAACACCATCTTTGTCTACCACATGCCCTTAAAACTCCACACTCTCCACTCCTATTTTGCATTTGCTCCTACGCACAGTCAATCCCGCTTCATTCAGTCTGTTCAACACTTGTGAGGGAACAGCATCATGTTCCTCTTCGGAGTTAGCGTGGACCAAAATATCATCTTGGAAGACGACTACATGTTGTACTCCCTCCAATACAGTCTCCATTACTCTTTGAAATACAGAAGCCGCCGATGCCAACCCAAACGGCATTGTGCAGTACTTAAATGTTCCCAACGGTGCCACGAATGCTGTTAAGTGTTGGCTTGCTTCAACTAATGGCACTTGGTGGAAGCCTGAAATAAGTCTATTACTGAGAAGATCTTGGCTCCATTCAGGGTTGTCAACTTTTCTCCAATAATAGGGAGAGGGTGCTTGTCGACCAGGATATTTCTGTTCAAATCCCTCAAATCTACACATAGCCTTATTTCACCATTGGACTTTGCCGCCACAACCACCGGCGATAGCCATTCAGATCCTTCAATCCTCTCAATTATCCCTCCTTGCAATAGTTTTTGTATCTCCTGTTTCACCTTCTCGTTCAAGTGATGTGATATAGGCCTAACTTTATGTACCTTCGGAATCGCTCCGCCTTTGAGGACAATTTCATGTTTGAAACCTTTCAGCATCCCCAAGTCCTCTGTAAACACTTTGGGGAATTCCTGTTCCCACCTATCCTTCACTTCTGCAACAGAGATGGCATAGTCTGCATTTGCTTGTATTCTTATTCAAAGTTTTCTTTGTTCCGCCCATCCCAATAGAGAGTAACCTTCTTGTGTCACATAAACATCTGCGTCACAACTGCGACCCTTATATTTTATGGATGCTTGGAACTTTCCTAATACTTTGAACCATATGCCTATGGGAATGTTAAAATCAATCATGTGTTCACTAAGCTGTTCAATGTTTCCCTGTACACATCCTTCAAATGATTTCTGGGGTATATCTATAGCAACTTCCCACACGTGTTTACCTTGAGCAAGAAATGCATGACTCTCTTCCTGTTCGGGGACTCTGACTTCCACATTGCTCACCTGCCCAGATTATTTGCAGACTCTCGCAAAGTGTCCTCTCTTCTTACATTTCAGGCAATTGATATTCCTTGCTGTTACGCTCACCTGGTATCCACACGGACGCCACCCAGCTGGGTTACTTGCTGGTATGCTTCTCAGCTTTGCCCTGATGTGATCTGCGGGGAAGGTTCTGCCTGAAAATACAGGAGTACTGTGTTCAAGACTGACCGACTGGGGTAAGTATCCTCCCTCCACCCCCGTATGCTTTCAGTCCCTCTGGCGCCCTCTCCTCACCTTGTGGTAGAATTAGGCATGCTCTCCGTCCTGCCTTCTTTGCAGGGGCACGTTGTCTTTCATGGGCGAGTGCGGTGTGGTTACTTCACTGACACCGGCCCGTTTGATATTGTTCAGGTAGGTCTTATTGCTGTTCTTTAGTTTTGTTGCAATCCTGCATGCCTTTCTTTGTTTAAAATGTCTCTTTTTTTCTCCCTTAGGTATGCAGAATTTCAGCACGGCGCACTGGCTGGTTGAGCCCCGCTGGTAAATGATGGCTCATTAAGAGCGCTATGATGCGGTAAGTAAGCACTATGCGCAGCGCTGCAAAGTCTTGCCTTTACTAACCAGTGTTTTCGTTCCTTGTAGGTCGCTGTGTTCTTCAGAGCGAGTGGAATGTCCGGAGTGGTGCCAGCCGAGAGGTGACCAGCCAGGTAAGCCTTTTCAGCAGTTCGTAATTTGTAAATGTCTCTACAGCTTTCTTTAATGGTGCCTCTATCTTCCTCTTTCAGGTCGTTCTGTCCGGGAGGTAGCTCAGTAGCTGCGAGTGTTTAAGATGAAGACTGCAGGTAAGATGCTGCTGCTAATGATGTTCCTTTTGTCTCCTTGCAGGTTCTGCTTCTCCGAGGTTCGAGGGAATAGCTGGACACAGTGAGCGTCATGTTGCAAGCTGCAAAGTAAAACGAAGCATGTTCTGCAGTCAGGGTGTGGTTTATATAGCCCAGGTAAAGTAGTACCAGGGAAAGTAGTTCCAGGCCTGCCACACCCAAAACACTAGACCGCATAGCTTGGTTCTTAGGAACCAAGCTATGTGGATGCCTCCATGTTGGCTGACAATACAATAAAGTAGTTCCCAAGCACATTGTTGTTCACGGTGTATGAGCCTGGCACCAAAAGCACCAGGACTGGCCCCATGAGGGCTTTTGAAGAGGATGCCAGGCTCTAGAGGCCTGAGTCCTGACCCCACCTGGCCAATGGGTTTGCCAGAGGGGGTTTTGGGTGAGGGTCGTGACAGCACTCCCCCCTAAATCCCCCCCCATGGTGTTTCTTCTGTCTGGCCCAGGTTTGGTTGGGAGGTTCTGATGGAATTTCCTGATTCGACGTGGTGCGTGGATATTCTCACTGGGCTCCCAGGATCTATCTTGTGGTCCAAATCCTTTCCAATCGACGAGATAATATAGCTTGGTCCTAGAGTATTTAGAGTCCAAGATATCTTTGACTTCGAATTCTGGTTCTCCGTCAACAAGTATGGGCTTAGGTGGTGTCCCAATCCGTGTGTCGGGTTCGATTGGTTTCAGGAGGGACGCATGGAATACCGGGTGGATGTGTAGATTAGGTGGTAAATCCAGTTTCACGGCTGCTGGGTTGATAATTGCCTTAATGGTATAGGGTCCTAAGAATCTGGGATGAAAGGTCCGGGTTCCCTTGATGGGTACGAATTTAGCGGCTAACCAAACTTTGTCTCCTACTTGATAATCAGGGGCCTTTTTCCAGTGTTGGTCGGCGAATCTCTTTTGTTTTTCTTTGGCATGAATAAGGTGTTCCTTTGCCCTTTTGAAAGCCTGAGTAATGGTTGTGTGTAGAGTCTTTACCGCTGGCATTTCCAAGCTGGCTGGAAGGTCTAATTCAGAGGTACGTGGATGTCTGCCATGAAGGGTATAGAAGGGCGTTTGTCCCGTGCTTGAATGCAAAGAATTGTTATATACATATTCGGCTATCCATAGTAGGTCTTTCCAATTCCTTTGTTTGTGGTGCAGCATGCACTGTAAATATTGCTTGAGTGTCTGATTGGTTCTCTCGGTTTGGCCGTCCATTTGGGGATGGTGACTGGGTAGATAGCCGAACATCGATCTGCGCTATTGCACAGCATTTTTTCCAGAAGTTTGAAACAAACTGGCTGCCTCGATCAGAGACCAGAACCGAAGGGAAGCCATGTAACTTAACCACGCCCTCCAGGAACACTTTTGCTAAAGTGGCTGCGCATGGGAGGCATTTGAGAGGAATAAAATGGGCCATCTTCGAGAATAAGTCCACAACTACAAGGATGGTGTTGAACCCTTGGCTTGGAGGTAGATCAGTGATGAAGTCAAGGGAAAGAGTGTGCCATGGAACTGGAGGAATGTCCAATGGTTGTAGGAGACCAGATGGTTTTTCTTACTGTGATTTATATTGTGCGCAGACACCGCAGGACTGAATATACTGAATGATGTCCTTACACCAGGTAGGCCACCAAAAGTTCTCTTTCACCTTAGCTAGGTTTTTGGCGATCCCAGGATGCCCTTCGATCAGTGAATCGTGATAGTTTGAAATAATATGCTGTTGTAATTCCTTCTTGGGTACATATAGGCGATCCCTAAAAAAGGGTAGGTGGTCCTTGATGGTATATTGTCCTCCTTGAGTTTGCCATGCGAAGTAGGCATCAGGATTCATTGTCCATTGGATTTCTTTTCGTAGTTCTGCTTGTGTTAAGACTGTCGTTATACCCAAGAGTTTGTCTTCAGGTATACTAGGTACTGGGTCTGGAGTTGTATATACTATTTCATCTATGCCCATGCGAGATAAGGCATCCGCCTTTCCGTTTCTGACTCCTGGTCGAAATGTGATTACATAATCATATTCGGCGAACAAAAGGGCCCACCGTAATTGGCGCGAGGACTCGGCCTTGGCTGTTTTGAGATATTGCAGGTTTTGGTGGTCTGTGATGACTGTAATGGTGTGTCTGGCCCCCAGAAGGTAGTGCCTCCAGGCTTTAAAGGCAGATTTGATAGCCAGGAGTTCCTTGTCCGTGATGGCATAATTAATCTCTGGAGGTGAGAACTTTTTCGACCTGAAGGCCACAGGATGTAGCTGGCCGGTTTCCGGGTCTCTCTGTGAAAGGACAGCCCCCATTGCGAGACTGGACGCATCAGTTTCAACGACATAAAGGAGGTCTGGACAAGGATGTCGCAGGATTGGAGCGGAGGTAAACCTTTGTTTAAGTTCCTGAAAGGCTTCTTCTGCTTCTTGGGTCCAAGCAAACATTTTATTGTTTTTTCGCAATAGTACTGTGATTGGGTGCACAACCTGAGAGAAGTCTGGGATGAACCTGCGGTAGAAGTTCGCAAAGCCCAGCATGCTTTGTACCCCTTTCAGAGACGTCGGTGAAGGCCATTTCAGAATGGCATCTACCTTGTGCACGTCCATTCTGATGCCTCCTGGAGTAAGGATAAAACCAAGAAATTCTACTTCGGTGATGTGAAAAAAGCATTTTTCAAGCTTTGCAAACAAGCGATGTTGACGGAGCTTGGTGAGGACTGAACGAACGTGCCTGATATGATCTTGTTCCGTGGCTGAGTATTCTAACATGTCGTTTATGTACACTAAGGCGCACACATCAATTAACTCCCTTAAGACGTCATTCATAAAATATTGGAATGCCGCAGGAGAGTTGCATAACCTGAAGGGCATGACTTGATATTCAAGCAAGCCGTACTTAGTACGGAAGGCGGTTTTCCATTCATCTCCTTTTCTGACTCGGACCAGGTGGTACGCTCCTCGAAGGTCCAATTTGGTATAAATCTGGGCATCTTTAACTTGGTCTAGCATCTCAGGGATAAGTGGCAAGGGGTAGCGGTTCTTCACAGTGATCTGGTTCAATGCGCGGTAGTCAATACAGGTTCTCAAGTCTTTCTTTTTCAGTACGAAGAACAAAGGACTGGCTGCGGGGGACTTTCGAAGGACAGATAAATCCGATTGCAAGGTACTGGTCTAAATAGGATTTCAAATGAAGGTTTTCTGGTTCTGTGAGAGCGTAGACCCTGCCACAAGGGATTTGTGCACCAGGAACAAGGTCGATCTGACAGTCGTAGGGCCTGTGCGGCGGCAATGTATTGGCTTGGTCCTTTCGGAAAACGTCCTGGAAATCATGGTATTCACTTGGCAAGGTATTAGTTGCTCCCAGGGTTGATAGTGTCGCTCCGGGAGTCATGGGGATACAGACTTCGGATTTCTCCTCTTGGTAATAGCAGGCAGGGGAACAGTCACCGGGGAAGGTTAATTTTCGTGCCCGCCAGTCTATCAAAGGGTTGTGAGCAACCAACCATGGCATCCCTAGTATTAGCCTGAACTGAGGTGCCTTGATGAGATCGAATGAAATAGACTCCCGATGTCCGTCCTGACACAGCAAGGTTACCCTGGCTGTGCACTGGGTTACTGGTCCGTAAGCGATTTCTGTCCCATCCACGGTGGTTACCTTGTCCATAGTTGGCTTAGAACATCAAGGAAACCCCATCTCTGCTGCCAGTTCTTGATCAATATAATTTCCAACTGCTCCGTTATCGATGTATGCTTCAACGGCATGCATTCTTGACGACTGTTGGTGGTTAATTAAGATCACTGGTATTGCAAAGTGCAAGGTCAGCAACTCTTTCTTCTCACTCGACAAACTGACCTCTACGTTTGTCGAGCTTGGTAGTTTCCCGATTCCTTAGCTTCATCCTTCTCTGTGGCCCCGACTGTTCTTCTTGGGGTTTTACTGGACAGTCCTTCAGGAAATGTCCTGGTTTCCCACAATACAAACGAAGCTGTTGTTGTCTTCTTTTGTCCCGCTCTTGTTTTGTTAATGGAGGCCGTATCCCTCCAAACTGCATGGGTTCTACAGCATTTTCAGGTACACGGGGTGTGTTTTCCCTTGGTCGAACATACACGGTCCGAGGGTCTGTCTTGGACCGGTCTGCCTTTCGGTCCTGCAACCGGTGGTCTAGCTGCACGACCAGATTTATTAATTCTGCACAGTCTCTGGGTGGATCAACCACCTGGGCTAAGACTTCCTTTAATTCGCCTCGTAAGCCTCGATGGAATAACGTGGTTCTTTTGTTTTCTGGCCACCTAGCTTCGGCAACCAGTCTGTTGAAGGTAGCAATGTACGTTAACAAGTCCTGATTCCCCTATCGGAGGGAAAAGAGTTCATTGTCTACTGCTTGTTCCTGGGTATGGCGAGCAAAAGGCTTTTCCATTTCCCTCTGGAACCCCCCAAAGTCATGTAATAGAGGATCGTCATGGGTTACCAACGGCACCAACCAATCTGCTGCACTACCACTCAGGTATGATATGACAAAAGCTACCCAAGCTTGGTCGTTTGGAAATGCTCCAGGCCTACAAAGAAAATGAAGGCGGCACTGATTGATGAATGCCGCATACTTCCGTGGGTCGCCTGAGAACCTTTCTGGTGGTGCCAGGGGCACTGTTGCAGGTAACGTGATCTGTACCGGAGTGGGTAGTATGACAGGGTTTTGCATCGTTGGATTGCTTCCAGGTAGAGGTGTCTGTCCTGCCTGTGATTGCAAGTATTGCCTGCTAATCTCTTCAGTGTGTTCTTTGGTCACTATTAGGTCTTTCCGGAGGGCATTAGTCTCTGTCGGGCAGAATGAACCTCAGCACAAAGCTCTCCTAGTTTTTAGGCCAATTGGTCCATTTCTGATGTCTCCATGGCGCCCAGGTGGATTTTTTATGGTAGGCTTCGTGTTCTGTTACGCTCACCTGGTATCCACAGGGACGCCACCCAGCTGGGTTACTCGCTGGTATGCTTCTCAGCTTTGCCCTGATGAGGTCTGCAGGGAAGGGTCTGCCTGAAAATACAGGAGGACTGTGTTCTAGACTGACCGACTGGGGTAAGTGTCCTCCCTCCACCCGTATGCTTTCAGTCCCTCTGGCGCCCTCTCCTCACCTTGTGGTAGAATTAGGCGTGCTCTCCGTCCTGCCTTCTTTGCAGGGGCGTGTTGTCTTTCATGGGCGAGTGCGGTCTAGTTACTTCACTGACGCCGGCCTGTTTGTAGGTCTTATTGCTGTTCTTTAGTTTTGTTGCAATCCTGCATGCCTTTCTTTGTTTAAAATCTCTTTTTTCTCCCTTAGGTATGCAGAGCTTCAGCGCGGCGAACTGGCTTGGTTGAGCCCCGCTGGTAAATGATGGCGCATTAAGAGTGCTATGATGCGGTAACTAAGCGCTATGTGCAGCGCTGCAAAGTCTTGCCTTTGCTAACCTGTGTTTTCCTTCCTTGTGGGTCGCGGTGTTCTTCAGCACGAGTGGAATGTCTGGAGTGGTGCCAGCCAAGAGGCGACCAGCCAGGTAAGCCTTTTGAGCAGTTCGTAATTTGTAAATGTCTCTACAGCTTTCTTTAATGTTGCCTCTATCTTCCTCTTTCAGGTCGTTCTGTCCGGGAGGCGTGCAGAATCGAGCAAGCTGTTCTCAGTAGCTGCGAGTGTTTAAAGATGAAGACTGCAGGTAAGATGATGCTGCTGCTAATGATGTTCCTTTTGTCTCCTTGCAGGTTCTGCTTCTCCGAGGTTCGAGGGAATAGCTGGACACGGTGAGCGTCACGTTGCAAGCTGCAAAGTAACACGAAGCATGTTCTGCAGTCAGGGTGTGGTTTATATAGCCCAGGTAAAGTAGTACCAGGGAAAGTAGTTCCAGGCCTGCCACACCCAAAACACTAGACCGCATAGCTTGGTTCTTAGGAACCAAGCTATGTGGATGCCTCCATGTTGGCTGACAATACAATAAAGTAGTTCCCAAGCACATTGTTGTTCATGGTGTATGAGCCTGGCGCCAAAGGCGCCATGAGTGGCCCCATGAGGGCTTTTGAAGAGGATGCCAGGCTCCAGAGGCCCGAGTCCTGACTCCACCCGGCCAATGGGTTTGGCAGAGGGGGTTTTGGGCGAGCGTCGTGACACTTGCTGGACAAAACAAACTCGAAGAAATGTGGCGATTGCTTCCACACTTTTAAAGCACTTCACTTCTCTAAAAGTGTTGGATTTTCTTACATTTCTGACAGCTGCAACCTCACATCCTGACTTGTCTGCTCTCATGTTCAACATGTATTTGCTTGTTTGCTCCAAGCTTCTTGCCATTTCTACTGCTGATTCCTGCGGAAGATCATTTGACAATAATCTCTCTTGGATCTTGATACTATTGGTAAAGCAAACTAGTTGATCCCTTACAAGTAAATCAGTAAGTAGACCAAAATCACAGGTATGACTCAGGGTTCTCAAGGCAGCAACAACATTTTCTACAGGTTCTTGAGGTTCCTGTACTCTCTTGAAGAACTTATGCCTCTCAAAAGTGGTATTCTTTTTAGGCTCAAAGTAAATTGCCCTTTTCCATTCAGCTATACTGTACGAATCAGTTACACCCTGACCCTCCTGTGGGGTTCGGGCAACCCGTCATATATGCTGCGGCCCTCAGTGCCTAAATTGTGCAGTAGTATGGCCTCCTTCGTGGCAGAGGCAAATTTCTCCCCTCCTACTGCAATGAGATAGATATGTGTCAAAACGTTTTTTCCATCTATCCCACCTGATGGTGGGGGTGACAGGTTCTGGTTAGAATGGTGGGGGTGCTGCCATGCTTGCTGCAGCCATGCTAGCAATCCTTTGTGAAGATTCCTCAATATGTTGGACCCAGATATGACTAGCAATACTGCCCGTATGACAGTTTCTGTGTTATTTCACTCCTCATTGTGAAATTCTGTTGATAGTTAATTATCACTTAATATTTGTGGACCTCTTAACCTAGACTACTCAACTTGAAATGTCTTTTGGGTTATGACCCCTCGCTATTTCTATTAAAGAACCCCTTATTGTTTGAATGCTCAAACACCTCCTGCTCCCTGAGAGTTAGAGCAAAGAAAATAGTGTGTACAACGCTCGTGGGGATTGTCACACTTTGTGTCCTCCACTTGTGGCTTCGGCTGCCTGTGTGCTTGGCTAATGATCCTCAATTTCCCTTGCAGGCAGCCCTTCTTTAATAGAAAGCTCAGCCATTCACCATTGGCTATTTCCTGCTTCCATCATGTTGGACTTCTCCTACTGAGTGTCAGAGCCCCCAGGGTAGCTTCATTGAGGAAAGATGTGACTGGAGAAGACTCCACAGCATGTCGCAGTTACTTGTTCTTCCCTCCCTTCGCCTCCTTACCTTGGATCGATGCGCTGAGAAGGGGCGGGGCAGGGCCTTGGTGATCTCAGCTGCCGGGTGCGTCCACTCCGCAATCCTTCACAGGAGGGAGTTGCTGCCTCGCCTGGGCCGTGCACCTCAGCCAACGTGAGCTGGCTCAGCACCCGGGGACAGGAGCGATTTGGCAGCTTCACAGTGCTCGACTCTGTATGCACTCGGTCACCAGCAGCTTCAGTGGGTCAAGGAAAGCAGACTCGTGAAATGCTTTCCCTCCGGCGGGCCTGCCTTTATGCACTAGATGCCATCCTCGTCTCCATTGTAAGGAAGAAACGAGGAAACAAGGATAGGTGCAACTACTAGTTTATTAGCAGGCCCGCTCGGAGAGCTCAGCCAACATGAACCTCCAACTGTCTGCTCTCTGTCTCACGCCCGCAGCGAAACAAAAGTAAATACGAACGCGAGGCAGAGAGCAGAGTGACAATAGAACGTTCTTATGTTACAGTAAACATCACTACACTACTCGCGTAATTCTCTATCCACTTAAACACAACCCCCCTGATTAGTTCATAGTTTATCTCCATTCTGCCCAATCACATTCCATTGAGACATGGGTGACCAGCAGGGTCTTGGCCACCCTCATAGCTTTAAGGGCCAAAATGCAAACATGCATAATAGCACCTCCCAATTTGTACATATCTGGACTTTGCTCCCTCCGATTGGTTTCAAACCTACAGCGTGTTGGGACCATAATTATGGTGAAAGGCTATACAAATGACAAAGTGAATGAATTAATGAAAATAAAAGTCAAATAAACAGCATTTTGTTAATGAAAGCACACCGTGAACCCAGGATCGAACCCCCAGTGCCCAGCATCATCCTGCTTACAAAGCAGGAACGTTACTTTTGAGCTATTAACTTACATCCTTCCCTATGCAAATAGAGCTGAGCCAGATAGTGAGGCGTGCTGGGAACTGGTTGCTGGAGCGCTGCAGGTTCCTGTGGGCACCAGGAAATGTTAGTGTCGGAGAAGGGAGGGAAGTATTTATTCATAAGGCAGGACTCGCATTGTGTGACAAGTATGTTTGTGTGAAAGTGAGGAAAACACGAGACATGTTGTGCAGCTTAACTCTGCATGACCCGCAACCAAGCTACACCTTAGCCGAAGAAGCCTTGTGAGCAATGGTCTCAGAATTCAGCGTGCAGGGATGAAGCGAGGCTCCCCCATGAGGGAGGATCTCCAAAATACCCTGGCCATGAACAAAGCTTGCCACGAGATTGGTGTGTTTGTGCGCCATGCAGTGAAGCCACATTAACACCGGACCTCTCCCGTGAGCTTATGCCTCACTATTTAAAAGTAACAACATACTCTGAAACTGTATTAACATTCCTACACCGCAAGCAGAATTATAAATGAAAAATATACATAAAACAGTTAAACAACCTAATCAAAAAGTACACACATAGATAAACCTTTGTGAAACCAACACGCATGAGTAATCAGAATTCACAGGAAAGAAGAGTACTTATCTGCTGTGGTGAACAGCCCAGAAGGAAGAAGAAATAATGACACAAGGCCTGATTGCCAAAGCGTTTTTCAATGTGATTTTCAGACCCACAGTATATAGGGCCTCATTATGAGTGTGGCGGTCCGGAAATAAGGGTGCCGGTAGCAACATACTATTGGTAGTTCAGGCCCCTACCGACAGTGTTTTCACTGAAGCACCAGCACTGTTAGCAATGGTACCGGTGCATCAGTGACCCCATTCCCATGGAGTCCTATAGGACTTCATGGGAATGGGGATTTACCATTTCTGCCGCCTGACATAATATCCTGGTGGCACCTGGAAGTCAGGTGGTGGAAACAGTGTTACAGGGTTGCCGGTAACCCACGCCTGCCGGTGGGATTTACCGGCAATCCTGTAATGAGGCCCATAGTGTGGTTACGTGTGGTTGGCCGTGGTATCAGCTCGTTGTGAATCTTAATTTCATGCTCTGACAAAACTGTTTCATTTTGTTTTTGAAAACATTTCTTAAAGTGTAATTTTTCTTTGCTAGGGGATGAGTACATAAAGAAATAGAATGCATATTAGGATGCTGTAGAGGATCAGGTGGAGGCATTATCCCTAACTCCTGCCCCCTCACCACCGTCACACTGGAATAGGAGAAGAACCCTAGACGGGACACCATGTGTTATGCCTATGCCGGATCAAATGTACGAAAGATGATCTGCTCTCACATAATCATATCCAAAGTATGCTTGCACTGAAGGATGTTGTGTGGAAGGATGTCAGCACACACCATTGGACATCATGGAGTGCTGAGGTGAAATTTGACGAGTGCAGAGTGATGTCATAAAGAAGATATACGATATCTACTGAAACTGTATGAAAATACTTAAGAGTGATGATGTAACTGAAGCGACAAGGGAAACGTACAAAATGAAGTGAACATATACACAGAAGACAAAGTAACTTGTTGATCAATAAGAGTATATATGCAGAAACTCAGGGTAGATGAGACATATAGAAGCTTGCTATAGAGGAAAATATAATGTGGCAAGGACAGCCATGATAGGAAGATGGACGCCGGCTCGTGCAAAGATTCAATGCACCTACCCCAGAAATGGACCATGGCGGCAGAGTTAGGAGACGTTGGAGGATTAGCTTTGTGTGCAAAAAGAAGAGGAGTCTATGTTGCCTGGGATCAAGGATGCTATTTCAAGGAATAGCTGCAAAGCACAAAGAGAGGCAGACTGAGAAGTCATGGACATGAGACATATTTATTTTAGATTAAAGAAGAAGAAAACATTTGCAAGAGCTAAGTATTGGACAATGAATAATGAATAAAGCTCTTACAAGATGGAGTGAGCAAGTCTCTAGGGGCAAAAAGGAGCAATGACCCCCAGCATAACTGAATTAAATGGCAGTAAATAAGAGGTCATAATGGACAAATTTGCGGTCTCCTCTCGCATGATTCAGAAGTCGAAAACGAGGACTATTCATTTAGCTGTGGACAAAGATCGTGATACACTCTCTTAAATGTTCCAAAACAGACAGCAAGCTACAAGGTCAACTACGGACGGGAAACTTGGCTTATGGTCAGACTGATGAGAGATGATGGACTAATTGGGAAAGTGGGGCATAATCTGATGTGACTTAAGCACCTGGGTTTCGTGTTGCTTACATGCTGCTAGCTGAGCCGAAAGTCCAAGGTTGGGTGGGAATGCCAAACAATCATTGGGTCTATGGGGAGACCTGCTCTACAATGTTGCATAGGCCAATCCGATTACATTTTGTCTGCTATAATCAGTATTATTATACGTATTTAGAGGAAGTTTGAGGCGTGCCTCACAGATAAGAAACAGCCAATGAAGTACTAACCTATATGTGTTCTGTAAGTAGATATACTCCCCTAACCAATCCCTACCGTCAATAGGTTTTACAGTTTGCCATGTAGGATGATGTCATAGATGATGAATATTGGGGTATAAAACCTCTGTGTAATCATGTTTGTGTGTGTGTGCAAACATCAGTCCAATGTCTGTTAGTTGACCCTGCTTTATTAAATTGAAAATAAAGTAGGAGTCTGTCCGGTTATTTGATCTGAGATCTTTATTGGTAATCACATCTAGCACAAGAGACGCTTCAAGGTGCTAGAGCACAACGCCTCTGGTCTTCACATAGAATTGGGCCCTCTGCTTAATACTTAAAGCTCCTGCGCTATGTGATGAATCCGGTGTAGTCATCGCTCATCCCTTGGCAGTGACCTCCTCCCATTTACCCAGGGGGTGGCAGCCTCTACCTAATACTGACCCTGGGGGCATGAGGCAGGATCACATGGGGGAGACAATATCCGGAGAGATGTAATGGCTTCATCGTGTGAGATATGGTATCCCCCATTTCCCCTTGGAGATAACTCTACCATATCTAAAACCCTCATGCTCCATTGTCATACAACTACTCATCTTCCTTTGAAGAATAAGGAAAGCCTTGCCCCAAGATCTATAGACCAACCTTCTAACTTTGGTCTGCCTTGTGAAACCTATGAAACTGTCTTCTCCAGTTACACCTGTGTTAGGAAAGATTTCCATGTATGTGTAATTTTCCCTCCAGTCGTGTACCCCCACCCCCAAACACCATAGTCTGACTTTACCAGAGGAGCACAGCCTTCTGCTGCACTCCCCTGTGCTTTTCGCTCACTTTCTTATGGGGAAACTGACATGCCCTTGCAGACAGTCAGTCCTGGGAGACTTTGTTTCTCTTAGTCCTTGTCCATGTTGCAACTTTTCTGCAACATATAACAAGAGCACAATGTGCCTTCCAGTACAGTGCACTTGGGCCTAATAGTAATTTCCAAAAGCCCTAGATACTCTCGAAGGATTTTTTAGAAGTGCAGATGTGCCTTGGACAGGGCTGGTGGCAGCTTATCTTTTCATATAATTTTAACCCTTTCCTGCCAGGTAAACCGCAGCTACCGCGTTTGGCACATACAAGTGGCCTGGCTCCAAAATGGCCATGCCACGAGGTTCTTTGTCCTGTCCTTTGGCCATCTTGCCCCTTTACCTTCCAGTCGACCCGGGTCGTTCCTTATTTGGGCATGCATTCTCCCGTGAAATGCCAAGCTTTCACGGGCTTCTGCATGCCTTGTGTGTGTGCTTCCAGGATGTGGGCTGAACTGTCTGGTTCCAATACACATTCAAGGTGCCAGAGAGTCTGGTGTGCTGTAAATGTCTGGTACCACTGTGGTCCATGATTGGTCCACATATGGGATGCCTGACTGAGTGCAGATCTCCCATTGGCTCCTCTTCGTTTTGACACAAAGGAGATTTTGGATAAGAGAGGGCTCCAAACAACCATACCATGTTGATCTCTGGAGTTCTCACTGAAGGAAGGGTAGGATCCAAGTATCCTGAAACTAAGAAGCCAAGTCAAGGAACCGCTCATGCCCCGCTGGAAGGTTTGGCACCCTGAGCCCGCTGTTGCCCCGCTCGACCCCTCTGCATATGATCGAACTGGAAGATCTGCAAAGACGCTTCAACCCATTAGAATAGTGGGACTAACTATTCTCAGCACGTTTATCAAAACCTGCAAGTAAGCCTTCTCGGAAGTGTCCCTGGGCCAGCCAGTGGGCTGACCAGCTTACGCAGGACCTTTGCCCTGATACTGCCGCCGTTTCGAGGAGACACTCGAAACTTGGTATGTCGCTAGTTCTGTGTTCACAGCACTCTCAAATTTTGTACACTTGGTGTTCCCAGGTCTGGAGTAAAGAGAGAGAGCCTAATCCGGAGTGAACGTGGTTACCGTGTCTGCCAGCCGTGGTGACTAACTTTGCAGGTGTGCTGATTTTGTGCCCCTCTTGCCCCTGAAGACTGCTGCAGTGAAACTGGACTGATCCATCCACCAGGGGTAGAGAAAATGCCACTATCCCATTTGGGAATCATCGCTGTAACTTTGTCACTATAAGCCGCAGAACTGCAGAATTGCCGCATTTGAACCTGCAACGATTTGGACTCGACTGCCGAAGTTTGGTCCGGAGTGCACCAGGGGTCGGTGAGTACTAGCAGCCCTTACTGGTGGCCCCTAGTGCATCCAACCCTTTTTACACACAAGTGGCCCCTGAGGGCCCCTCTCCTTTCTACTGCTGGTGCGAACTGGCAAACTATTCCCAAGTCTTGGAAACTGCTCTGCCCTGTTGTGGAGACCTCCTTGAATAGTGGGAACTTATTCTGCATCACCTCACCTGCCTTCCTGAGCTGCTCCAGACCCTACAAAAGACCCTATTCCGCCCATCTGCACTACCGCGTGCATCAGCATTGCATGTACATTTCAGCAAAAGGCTCCTCTCATTTTAGGGATTGGACTGCCTCTCAGTTAGGACTGTGATTTCTGCAGAATTGCCTAAAGACTATTTGCACTACCTGATTCCTTCCCTTTTAGGTTGTGGACCCATTTTGTGCATTAACCCTTTAGGCCAGTTTGTCTTGTAGATAGGATTGTATTGATCTAAAAGTATTACTGTGATTATTATTGTGTGTTGAAACTTCATAGGCCTCGAAATAAATGTATTTGTATTTTTAATATATATATATATATACACCTGACTGGGAGTGATTTGTAAGTGTCCTTTACTCTGTGTGCTCATTGAGGTCCTCCAGTCACCCTCACCCCTCCTGAGACCTAGTCTTGACTGGCGCCAATGCTACCTTGATTGGTCTGGCTTGTCCAGAAGGTTACCCTGTTCCAAGAAACTAGGCTGGCATTCTGAAACTCTGCCCACCAAGTCAGAGTTCAGAAATCCGTTTTATCAACCTGTCAATCATCAAGGACTAATTTGCCATTGAAAACCATTGAAATGTTTATTCAAGTTTTTAGAGCCAGTTGTCAAAAATTGACTTTCTTTCCCAGAATTACCAAAATACTGGGACGATGAAGAAGGATCAAGCAATGCAGAGCGAATGCTACAACAAGCCCAGCAAGCACTCTAGTTGTTGCTCATTGACTCAAGCTGCTTGAGAAGGACACGATGTGGCTGTTTTCAGCTGACCGAGAGCAACGCCTCACTTACCGGAGCCTGGAACGAAGCAGACGTGTCAAGTGGAAGCCGTGAGAGATGGGAAAATCAAGAGGATGCTGTCATGAGAAGGAAGCAGTTGGACATACTTCACTGGCTGACCGCAGGAGAATCCAGGAATGCCAATAAGAGCTGGTGAGTCCACCCAGAGATGGCAGTGACACTAGGTCATATCAGCAGCCACGCCGAATACAGGTAATTGTAAATAAAGTCACAGAGCGAGTAAGAACAAGAGGACTTCTTTTTAAAGGGGGAATTGAACAACCCTTACAAATATGTGAATGTATACAATGCAAGTATATGTGAAACCAAAATAGGATTATGTATCAAGAAGATACATTATCAAACAAAGTATATATGAAACTCTGGGAGAGGGAAGAGGCCCTGTGTGAACAGAAGTCCTGGAAGGAGAGTATACCAGGCAATTGCAAGTGTGTGAATATAAGAAGCCCTGGCAGGAGAGTATAGTGGGCTATTACGAGTGTGTGATTAAAAAGCCCTGGCTGGAAAGCATACCAGGCAGTTGTAAAAAATGTACAAGAGTTGAAAGAAGTCCTGAGAAGAAACATCAGGACTAAGAAAAGGGATTGTGTTAACCAGAAGAGCAGGAGCGAAATGCTGGCAGAAAAGTATAACCGGTATCCTGAAAGAGACAACATTGCAAAGCCAAACAGTTTTGTGTATCAGTGTTGTTGATGGCATAGAAAGGCACAAGGAACTGTTGTTTGTGAAACATCAGAGAGTAAGGTGGAATACAGGGGAAGGGAACCACCCTCTGGAGGAAGGACCTTTATCCCTGAAGAACTTTTATGTTGGAGCCATTTAATCTTCCTTTATGAACACTTTTCTAGACTACCCAAAGTTAAAGACATTTCCATCTTCATCTTAGTATTTAGTTTATAGTTTGAGCGTCAGAATTGAACTTTGGATCTGCACAGTTGTGTTTTGGAAACTCTGACAGACAGATCCTTAGTTTTGTTTTAGGTAGGGAAATTCCTCTTGGAGCAGGGTCAGAGAGGCCTTTTCCCAACCCGTTTAGTGCTCAATAAAAGTATTTAACCAAAATCGTGGCTAACATGCGTCAAAGTTTCATTTCTGACTCCTTACAATTACTTAATATAAGAATTGTAATAAGCATGTTAGAGAATGATGTACTACAGTATGAGCAAAGGTCTCATTTTCTGCAGTTAATACAGGTTAAACATGCACGTGAGCGGCTATCCACTGTAATTTAGTTACATGCTGAGTCATTAATGCGTTTAGCAAACTACTTGCATTTTTGCAGCGAGGTCGTGAAGCTGTTACTGTTTTTGAACCAACTGCTTGTGGTATGCAAAGGCGTTTACAGTGCTGCGTTTAAGCCCAAGTTCTTGCGAAACAGGAAACACTTTTTTTGTCCACGCTTTGCTCAAAACTCGCATCTCTTTTGGTTTTCAGGCAGGAAGCGGCCTAGCAAAATGAGAGAATGGGTTGTGCTCGTGAACGCCTCCGTGGAGCAGGTGCTGTGTGCTGCGTGATGGAGTGACACCGGACGGGTTTGTGTAACCTGAGGCAGAGAGCAGAGGGTTTACCTCAGGTGAGTCGTTGCTGCTGCCGCCTGTGTGCTGGGAGCTCGCCTTGCCCACCAGCACAAGGCGAAGGAAAGCGGAACAGGTTTCAGCTGGCTGGCTGTTGCTCTGTTATTGTTACTGAGTGCATCCAAACCTTAATCCTTGGCTCGGCTCGTTCTGGAATGTGTCTGAACGTCGAATTCAGTTTGTAATGCCTCCCTACCCCTGTGCACTAAAGTCACACGATTTGCTCTGCTAATGATTTTCATTTTAAACCATGTTACTGAACAAAGATTTCCTTTTTTTCTTCTTTCTCCATTTTAGTTTGGGCTGTTAGACACCTCTATAACTTTTGAGTTCAGATAGGGAGAAATGGCATATGAGAAGGAACACACAGCGTGGAGGTGATGTTTGGTTATTTGCCCACACATTGACTGCCAATGGGCATGCTAATCCCTATGGCCATTTCCACACAGTTTCTGCCTCACCCATCCCAAAACACCTCCTCACGGGAACTCTTTGGGCTGGCTTTACTCAGGCCATACCATCAAACCTGTGCTTGAAGTGCCAGACAGTGTTTTTTCAAAGCATTCTTCTGAGAGTTAATGGCTTAATTGGAGTTGCAAACATGGTACTGGTGTAATAAACATTTCTTAACCAGGTCTGCCATAAGCCACTTGATTTATAAGCACTATGCATGTCCTTTACTGAACTCCTGTTAAAAGCAAGCATTGGCAAAAACAACAGTTTTGGCTGCTGTATTACTTTTAGTCATTTGCCAGGCACTGCTATTTGATGCCCAGCACCATTTTGCACCTGCTACCATCAATAGTGCCTTTCCCATGTCTGCACAAAAGCGCAGACTGTTGGAATTGGCAATGCTTGTTTACAGAAGGCGTGCTTTACAAATGCCAAGTCTTCGCCCAGTGCTTCAAACAGCCCTGTTGTTAAGTTTAACTTCTTGCACTTTGTACGCAGGGATATTTAGGCCTCTCTACTCCTGATGATAAAACAGAACTACAAATCCCTGACTGCGCATACTCGAAAGTTAGAAGCCCATCATTTGGTAGCCATTTATTATTATTGTGCAAGTCTCTGCATTGGCTTTTCTCCTTTTTTTTTACAAACATTCTATGATTCTGTATTCCATTCCTTAAGTGGATCCCAATGAGACACGCTCCCATGCAGTGCCAAGGCCATGGCATGTCATCAGCAGCCCTGGCCTCACAAGCAACAGTTCTGGTCAGACACCATGTCGCTCTCAGCAGACACTGTGCATATTCAAGTTCTACAAAGCAAGAGAACAGGCCCTGCCTCCTAAGGACATGTCCAAACATACCCCCAGGTCGGCCTCATGGAAGCATTTCTTGCCCTTCCTAACAAAAACGTACGGGTGCAAGAGAACAGAGAAAACTATTCCAGACATCACACAAGCTCTCAAGGTTCAAAAAACTCAGAGCAGAAAAATCCTCACTCCTCAGTACCACAGCACCAGGTGAGAGGGCCCAGGCTGTGTGCTCCACTTCTCTGACTTTTATGGAATCTGCCAATTGAAGACTGGCAGACTCGCCCTTCTGCATTAACCTCTCAAACTCTAACCTAACACAGCCACACCCCTAAAGCACAGCAAACCACACAAACTTCACTACACTGAAACAACAAAACAAATCACAAACCACACATAACTCTGCACAACAGTACACGATGGCTACCAACCGAAATATCTCATCTAAACTCACTGAACTGAAGCATCTAACTGCACATCACTGCTCTCTTTCACTTTCCCCACTCGATCCTGCTAACTCACCCCACCCCCTTTGCTTTTCAGATCCCCCATAGCGCCAGGGGACCACTCCGGTGGTGATCGTGCGTGGTACAAATATCCTTTAACATTAACATGTTTGGGTAAAGCAGGTGATAGCCCAAGGGTACAGGCTGGAATTTTCATCAACACCTGACCAAAAGATGTTGACCACACCATGCCCTCAGAAAATGTTGAGGCGACAACAGCTCCAGAAACAAATAGCAATGCTCCTGAGGAAGAGAGTGATCTCCTCTGTCTGCTAACACCTGAAGCGCACAGTTTATTTTTATAGTTCAAGAGGTCTCATGAGCCATGAAGTTAGGGCTAGTCCTGAAATACCTGAACATATTTCTTACGATGAGACCGACACTTCAAAATGGAAACACTACAGCACATCATTCCCCTGGTAACACGGGGGAGATTACATAGATGCTCTTGAGTTAGCAGAAGCTTATCTTCAGGAAGTTTCTACGCTTGCCTGTTGCGCATTGCCATTATCGGTTCCGGGTATTTTCCTTTGGCCTCAAATCTACCCTTGTGTCTTCACAATGGGGCTGGCTCTGGTAGTGGGGATTGAATGGGCACAGCTGCTTCCCCCCTACATTCTGCAAGATCACGTGAAGACATTATACACAGCCCTCGACACCCACGGGCTAATAATGAATTGGGGCAAGCCACACCTAGCATCAACACACATTCTGGTGTTCATCGGAGCATGGTTCAGAAATCATTGGGACAAGTCTTCCTCCATGTGGAGAGAGCAGTGAGACTGCAGAAGGCATTGTGGGAAATTGCGTGTCAGGAATTATCAACTGCTCGCTTGATGCTCAGAGTACAGGGGCACATGGCAGCAGCAATTCTCTGTTGGGGTGAGACCCCCATATGCATCAGCTCTGGGAACATTTGCATGCTCACTAGAAGCCAAAATCAGAGAACTTTGAAAACTTGATTCCCCTATCAAGGAAGTGAACCAGCCACTACGGTGGTGGATGAACCAGGAGAGGCAGGGGCTGCAAAAACTAAAGAAGACCTATCAGCAGTTCTGGGAGCCCTGCAGCATTTCCTCCCTGGTTTACAAGATCATCCCACACTGGTGAAATCAGACAACCAGGTCTGTCTATCTTTTTTAATTCATTTATTGGGTATTTATAATGTGCCTATACAGCTAATGGTGCTTCTTGCTTACCCTGTCAGAAAACCGGGAGATACCTTCAAGAAAATATGCAGGAAATGTGTATGGCCTTTCCATTTGCCATGAGGGTGGATTCCCAACTACCCACTCTCTGCTCCAGATACCTGGACTCGGGTGATTGAGTAATGGATGCTCTTTCTATAGCCAGGGCCAGACCACCTTCTTTATGCCTTTCCCCTATCCCTCACAGACCAGAGGTGTTGGCTACGGTGAGGGAAGGCCATCGGCACATGAACATGATTAAACCTTACTGGCCGAGTCACGCTTGGCTCCCATTCCTGTGTCAACATGCAGTGGAGTCAGTATATCTCCTCCCTCCTCTACCGAACACGGTCCCCCTTGACTGGGTGAGGAGAGCAGGCAGAATGTGTTGAGCTCAGGGGCATGGAACTTGAGTGCTTAGGCCTATGTAAACAGGGCATCTTTGAGGAAGTATCTCTCTTCCTTTAAGGCGCTAGGTTACCATCCACCTTCACCACCTAGCCAAAGAATTGGGGTTCATTTTCAGAATGATGCTTCCATAGCGCTATCAATCCTTTGCTGGCCTCCACTCCCCAGATACTGCAGTTCCTTGAGGATGGGTTTAACTTTGCTCTGTCAAGTTTCCACAGTATAACATAAGTGGGCTGCCACCCAGGCTTTTAGAGAGCAAAGGCTGGGGTGGGGCAGCAGAAACATCTGAACTTGTGAAGCAGTTACTCTGAAGCTTTCACTTTTCCAAACCTTCCACTTCGGGGCCATCAATTGGGCTTCAAATCCATGGAATCGGTTGACACTAAATTTGTCTCTTTGAAACCCCCTGTTTTGTTCTGCCACAGGCTTTGGCCTGCCACATAGGCTAATTGGATGGCACCTATAGCACAATCTGACCCTAGTAGGTGTTTGCATAGTTGTACCTATGAACTGGAATGCCCATAACAAGGGAAACAAATAGGTTGTGGTTTAAAGAGAGCAAACTGTATTTTTATTTTATTTATTCCTATATAATCCCATCTTAAACTAAAAACTGGTTGCATTGCCAGCTATCACTTGACATGTTTTAACTTGTGTGTTAATCAACAGTTTTCATCGAAGACAGTTCATACAAGAGAAGTGCTTAATCCAAATATCACGCGTCTTCCTTTTACTAAGGTTGCCAATATTTATATTCGCCTATGCTTTGCCCTCCTACCTCTACCATTAGATTAGGCTTTGACATTTCTACTCATTCAAGTACAAATAAAGAAGATGCTGGTCGCTGGTTGTGTGAAACAAGAAAAAGATGCCCAAATAAATATGCATGATGAAAAGAAAAACCCAGGAAAAAAGATAATAGACAAAAGATAGAGAATTATTGTCAGCAGTATAACCAGTTAAGGCCATCATACTACACAAATGAAAATTCAATGAAAAAACTTAGTTAAGGGGGCGTTATGGTTAAGTTGAACTAATAAAAACCTATGAAATTCAATGGAAAAAACGTTGTTAAAGGGACGTTACGGTTACAGGTAAAACCGAACAACCTCAGAAATTCGCCAGTTATGGTAAGCTAAGCAACCATAACTCGCCCCACCACCGTGCACTGCTAAGACTAACACCCAGGACATCAAAGATGACATCACAGATGTCATTGATGACATCACTGATGACATCACATGTGAAATTAATTTTGTAAAAAAGTCTCTACAAGCGGTTGTGTTTATAATGTAGGTAACAAGATGTTGGGGGGGTGATTGTGTAATGTTAAACATATAATAACTAGCTAACAATTCGACTTACTACACACTTGCGCTATTACAAACAATAGATATGAAGACCCACAATGCATACAAATCTGAAGCACATACAGGGAAACTAAAGTAAGGAAGAAAGAAACGGCATCATGAGAAAATGTTAATAGCATTAAAGTTTAGTTTCATGTATACAAATTAATTGTGTTTTTGAGGCCTGCCTATTTATGTGCACCATGAGCTGAGACCAAACCCTAAGGAAATTAATTTAAGAACATATGACAAGATTGACGTCTAGGTATACAGCACCTTTTTGAATTTTAATATTCTGACTGTCAGTGAACAAAACCACCTGGTCTAGATATTTCAGTGAACAAAAATAAGTGGGCCAGATATGTGATGTCATCAATTACATTTGTGATGTCATCTTTGATGTCCTGGGTGTTAGACTTAGGAGTGCACATTGGTGGCACGAGTTAGGGTTGCTTAGCTTACCATAACAGGCGAAGTTATGAGGTTTTTCGGTTTTACTTGTAACCATAACGTCCCTGTAATAACGTTTTTTCATTGAATTGCAAAGGTTTTTATTGGTGCAACTTAACTATGACGTCTCTTTGACAAAGTTTTTTCAGAGGATTGTATGGGTTTTTTCCAGTGCATGCTATTTTCCTACAAGTTACTTATATCATACTTACCCCAATATAGCAACGTTTTTGTCCAATTTACGTTTCACCTTAAAACTCTGCCATTTCCCACCGTTTAGCATCATTTTTAACACATCTATACTTTTTCCACTGTTTTTGCTTCTGTCAACGTCCGCAAATGTCTGACGTCAATGTGGACCTTCCAGACAGTGCCACGTGACCATACATAGACTCAATACGTTTTTCCAACATTTCCATTAGCATTTTGTGTTATGCTAATGGAAATAATGTGGTGTTCATCCCCGTTCCAGGGACTGGACTGCGGTAGCGGCCCTGTAGTTATGGTTAAGTTGCTCAAACCATAAGAAGAGCACTTTTTTGGGCGGATTATAACTTTGCCCACTCTGGACGAAACTTCACGAAACCTTGCAAAACAAGTATATGGCTGTATCAGATTGGACCTGCGCAGTTTGGTGATGCTTAATTAAGGGGGGCAAAGTTACATTGGGGGTCCCAAACTGTGTGGTTTTTCCCATTGATGCAATCGGGAAAAAGAATTTGCTCACGCCTACAGCCCAAACTGCTGGACGGATTTTCACCAAGTTTGCGACAAGAGCAGCAGCTTGGTCCCGGAAGTGTGCTTTTGTAAATTTGGTGTAAATCCGTCCAGTAGTTATATTTAAAATGACCAAAAAGTAGGTCCAAAGAAATTAGTGATATGTGGGTTCGGTCCGCGGACTCATTCCCTATTCGGTCCGTGGACAGGCTTCCGATTGGTCCAGAGGGCGACGTGATGTCCGCGTAAATCGGACGCGCCCGCTGACTGGATGGTGAAAAGCGTGAGGTGCGTCAGATTTTCCGAAACACCGCCATGTTGGATTTTCAGACATCTGCCGGTGTCCGCAAGCATTGCGGTGGAAACATATTAAAAAAAAAAAAAACATCATTGCACTTGTGAAACTTATAAAACAATCTCTGGGGAGTTGAGGTGTGATGAGGATGGGGTGGGATGTGGCCTCAAAAAGACAAATAATAGGTGTGTTTCCTTCTCCGCTGTCCGCAATCAGCCCGGGACAGTCCTGTGATGTCTTCGAACATCTTATGCTTATTTGTGCATTACAGGGTTGGTGAAAAGCAGTTTTTGGATGGTTCATAACTTTGGCGCCACTCAATGAAACTGCATGAAAGTTTGGAATCTCATTCTAGCCCTGATTCTGAATGGTTCTGGAAAGTGTGGTGCCATTTGAAAAATTAGAGGTGGGGGTCCCAAAATGTTGTAAAGGCTTATAAATGTGGTGCCATTTGACGAACCTGCACAAAAGTTTGCAAAAAGATTTTAGATCTAGATATACATGTTTTTGCAAAGTTGGGTGGGATTCTGTCAAGAGGTGGCTAAAAGAGAGGGGGTCTCAACATTTTTAGATGGTTTCTAACTTTTTTTTTGCTGTATGATGAATGTTGGCAAAGGTTTTCAGAAGGATTATAGACCCAACCTTGAATGTTTGTGCAAAGTCTGAGTGGGTTTTGTCAAATGGGGGCTAAGTTATGACTATTGTATGTATGTACATTTTGACACTTTTGACAAAATAAAACATTGGCGGATTTCCAGCAAACTCATGTAAGGAGCATTGGCAAGGACCTGAAAGCATGGTTTTGCAAATGTGTACGTGTTTTATTTTTTGACAAGTGTCATAATGTAGGTGCAAAAAATAGCGATATACCTTTGGTGACTGAGGTATATAGCCTGTGGCCATGGGCAGTGGCCAGATTGTCCGGGTCATAGCATAAGGTCATGACCCAGACAATCTGGCTACCGGCCATTACCACGAGGGACGACCAATGGGGGGTAAAGTGGCCATGTTCAACAGGGACCAGCTATGTGGTAAAGGTTTTTGAAATTGGGATAGGGTTGAAAGGGAAAAACATTTGCTTGTGGGTAGAGGTTGAAGTGCTGGATGGGATTGCAGCAAATCTGCACGAGGAGGATCAGCAAGAACTGAAAAGCATGGTTTTGCAAATATGTCCTGTGTTTTATTTGTTAAAGTATAAATATTAAGTACACAACACATGATAACTTTGGTGTCTGGGCAATGGGCCTGGCAGTCAGCAAGGAGAAATGTGTGCTGTCATTTGCTTATTGGAGTGTGCAGCATGGCTGAAGCGGTATGTTTGAATGGTAAAATATTCTGCTTGCGATTACAGCTTGAAGTGGTGGAGTAGATTACAACAAATTTGCATGACGAGCATTAGCAAGGACCTACAGGCATGTTTTGGGAAATATGTCTTGGCAAACGTGTACTCCGATTTGCTTATTGGGGAATACGGCGTGGCCGAAGCCTATGCTCCATGGATTTGGAGACTGGCCATGGCTGAAAGCCATGAGCACTGGCCAATGGTTACATTACTATCGTGTGGTGGGCACTGAACTAGGATGCACAGTAGGTGCAGTGAATAATAGCAGTGGTTTGGTTCGGCTGGGATCATGGTGAAGCCTTATGCCGTAGGCAATTGAATGATGATTTGCAACCCCAGCATGCGCTGCTGATAACAACAGATATAAGTATGTGTTGCAAGAAATATGTTTCTTAAAGGAGCTTTATAGTTTCATATATGTGAAAAGAGGAATTACTAATAACTTATATACAGTGATGTAACACCATCAAATATTTTCACTTATAAAAATCTATTAAATTGACAGAAAACTCTTTGTTAAAGGAATGTTATGATATGATATGATAGGATATTTATAACACGCTTAATACCCAGAGGCTTCTAAGCGCAGACCTGGGGATCAAACCTGTGGTTCTCTGTGTCGTCTTGCTTTCAAGGCAAGCACGTTGCTCCTGAGCTATCCTCCCGAGACCCCTATGGTTAAGATGTATCCCACCCTTGGGACTCCTCTGCTCCAGTAGTTAGCCAGTGGTGTGACACCTTGGCATTTCCCTGCTGGGTTCTCATGAGCAGTTGCCTGTCCACACTGCCCCTTGTATGTATGCACTTCTCTCACTGCACAATGCAGATCTGCATTTTATAGGAGCATTGTGTGTAATTTATGGGGATAAGTAAGGGAAATGTAGATGGAAAAGATTTGTAAAAGATTGTTAAGTGGGAGTTGGTGTGTGGAAGCTTACTATGGTCATAGGGTTCTCTCTTTGCCTTCTGCAGGCCGCCATGGAAATGGAAGAGGGGCTCTATACAGAGCCCTGCCTTTCCTTTCCATGGTGGCAATCTTCAAAAAGGATTTTCCTTCCTACAGTGGGATGCCGCATGGGTTCCGGTGTAGGAAGACAATTCCTTTTTTTTTTTTTTTAACACCCTGGGTTACCGCTTTGGCAACCTGGGAAGCTAATGGCCTTCATCCCTCATTGCAGGGGCTGGAACGGGGATAACGGGCCAGAGCCTTCGTTATCCACCCTCGCTTCACTTGGGCCGATAACTTGGGCTGCCGTGGCGTTATTCCACGTTCAAGTCCCTGGAACGAGCAATGAACGCCACATTATTCCCATTAGCATAACACAAAATGCTAATGGAAATGCTTGAAAATCTTATTGAGTCTATGTACTTTAACGAGAAATGTGAAGTAGATGGAGCCTATAAGATTATTTTTTTTAGTTCTACTTTTTAACTGTGAAAGGTGGTTACTAAAGGAACCTTTTTTTGATTTGATTTTTTTTTTTGCAGGAGTGATTAGAACGTAAGGTGGGGAGGGAAAATGAGGGAAGAGGCACCATGCACTAATATGTAGGGGCAGGTGGACAGGGGAAGATGTTGCGTGTGTGTTACATCTAAGGTAGGGGACAGTGTTTCTCATGCTCCTTGATTACAGCTTCAAAAGCACTTTGAAAAAGCTCCACCCTGCAGATCTGTGTGTTGCAGTATATACAGAGTATACTGTTGTCTTTGAAAGATGTGGATCAACAGCTTCTTTTATCGCTTGCAAGGTAGCTGGTGGGATTGTGTGTCCCACAGAAGTAGGCTGTATGGTTACAGTATTGGTTGCGGAAGATGAGGTGGAGGAAGACAGCCTAGTACTTGCTAAGAAAGGAACAACCTTTCTGAGAGCATTGCACTGGTTGGATTGGGTGTGGCGGTGCATGGAGGTGGTACCATAGGAGTACTGTCCAGGAGACTGTGACTGAGTACTAAGTGCATTTCACTTTGGCAGCTTTAGCCTTTATGTACTTTCTCAACAGTGGTAAACAACTGCCACAACCATGATTCTCATTGGGTGCTAGAGGTGGGCACCTCATCTACCTCATCTTCCTGGTCCTCTTTGTCTTTGGAAGTACTGCGCTTTTTTTGCTGTGTAGGTCCTTCAGCTGGCGGTCGCTCTTGGGGAGGAGGGATGGCAATACCTGATGCAATTTTTATAATAAATAGCAGTTTTGCTAATATTCTTCCAAGTATGTGCTCTGTACTAGATTGTTAATGGATAATGAGTAGGAATAAGTGTAGGAGCTGTGCAAGGGTAAATTTTGAGCTGGAAAGTTGCTAGATCAGCAGAAAGTGGTGTTCCGAACTGTCCGCGAATCATGGACCCGATCGCGAAGTGTGGACGTATTCGCGAACACGTCGTCATGCTGTGCGCAAGCTCGTGGTCACGTGACACTGTTCGAAAGGTCTCCAATGACGTCAGACGTTTGCGAACATCGACGGATGCAAAAACAGTGGTAAAAGTTGCAAAAAGTGTATAGAAGTGTTAAAAATTATGCTAGAATGTGGGAAATGGCAGAGATTTGAGGTGAAACTTTGTAAATTGGACAAAAATGTTGCTATACTGGGGTAAGTATGATATTAGTAAGTTGCAGCAAATTAGCATGCACTGGAAAAAAAATATGAAATTCACTGAAAAAACTTTGTTAAAGGGACGTTATGGTTACAAGGACAACCGAAAACCTCAAAACCTTAGAAATTCGCCAGTTATGGTAAGCTAAGCAACCATAACTAGCACCACCACTGTGCACTGCTAAGGCTAACACCCAGGACATCAACAATGACATTACAAATGTCATTGATGACATCATATATGAAATTAATTTTGATGAAAAGTCCCTAAAAGAGGTTGTGTTTATAATATTGGTGACAAGACATGCTGGGAGGTTGGGTGACTTCTGAGGGGGCACTGACATTGGAAACTATTCAAAGTGAATGGTGGTATATGAATACTTCTAGTGGAGGGGCATTAACATCTCCATGCATTAGTGCCAATGACCAATCGTAGTGAGGGAGCTGTAGGTTAGGGAGGTGCTATGGTTGGAGTTTTTCCCGACTAAAGTAGTGGCACATTTTATGGCAACATTGTTGAGAAAAATGGGCTTAAAAAGCCATACAATTTACAATTGATTCTCTAGTAAATAGGGTAGCACATGAAGAAATCCAGTAAAAGGAATGTTTCATTTGTTAATGATGCTGGTGTCCATAACATATGCTCGCATTGTCACTTTCAGGAAGCTTTGGCCACAATCTACCTAGATCACTGAATATCACTTTCATTAAACTGCGTAAACAATCTACGGCAGTATGGGGTCTGTAAATCACTTCATGAACTTGCAGCCAAATCTTTTCCAGTATCGTGATTGTATCCGCAACTTCATAAGTGATTTACAATCTATGCCAGTAACGTTCAGTGAAAATTTCTTATTTTTTTTACCCTCCTCATCAAAAACATTTTTCTCACACATGCATGCCACAATCGGTGTCCTTCAATGTTTCTCATTCACATACGCACACAAACACAAGTGGCTTTCTGAATGAATTCATTTTCAGGACGGTCTGTGAGTCCAGAGATGTTGTTTACTGTGGGTCATATTTTGCTCTACAAAAAAAGGTCTAAAGTACTGATTATTTGGCATTCGTCTTACCAAGATGTTTTTAAATACTTTTAGAACAGTCATTTTCACTGTGACATGTTATCTGGATGCAGAATTGGTGTAATTAGTGGGCTGAGGGATGTAGAACTCATTTCACGATTGGACGTGTGAGGCTTTTCTTTGACCATAAGCAATATATGCTGGTCACCAATGCAATGGCAATCAATGTTATCCTCAGAAATATGAAGGGCACAGTTGGCTGTACTAAGATTTGAACCTGCAACATTGCATCCTATTCGGATGTAAAACGTGAGAGCTTAACATGCTGGGCATGCATGCCAAAATGCCACATTTCTGAAAAGGACATGTTGAATGAATGCACAGAGCTATCTTACAAACCAGGATGTGATAGAAATAAAAACGCAAGTCGGAAAAAGCAGACAGTTTAGCGCAATGTAGAGGTTATACAAATCCAGAAGTAGTATTCTCGTCTCGTGTAAACCCTTATACATATGTGTGCTCGAATGTCACTTTTCATTTCAGTTTCACAGCATGCATTTTCAGAGCTCACAAGTTGACCAAAGGCATACTTGAGGGGGCTATTTGCGCCTGTTATTTCTTTGAATTCTGGGACTTGTAGTCCAAAAGTTAAAAAGGGACAAGCACAACTAATGCCCCAGAATAGAAAGCAAATTAGTACTGGGTTTACTTGTAGAGAAGCTCGAATATGTGTCCTGTATGCGACAGAGCAAGCTTCAGGACACCAGTCCTAAAAATGTGGGGGAACGCAAACATATGTAACAACGAGTGACATTACAGGAGGTGGCTAGATGTTAAAGTGAAATACGCACGTCACTCATTTTGATAGATCCCAATTTTTAAGTAGGCACATAGGACAAATATGAATTTGCCTCTCACAAGGTTAAACACACCGAAAAATAACCCAAGAAATAAGTGTTTCCACCAAAACCATCGACCCACCTCTGCAGCCCACTAGCTTACAACAGATCAAATCAATCTGGTAATGGAGTGGAGTGCGGCACCCGTTTTGTACGGCTGGAAAATAAATAATGTCCTGTAAAGGCAAACATTGTTATTTCTATCAGAGTTACAACACACAAGTAATGGAAACTGCAATATACACACTGCTAGCAACAAATGATACTTTCTGACGTTAATATTGGCACTAGTGATGCCACCTATGTTTCAAGAATAATGAAAACTAATAATGATTGGAAAGTGTAGCATCGATCATTACTAAACGCAATTCCAGTCAGCAAATTTATGGTCTATACTTTTTTGTCCTTCTATGGCCTGAAACTCACTCTGAAAATAACTGTTACCATCACAAAAGGGGCATTCCAGACTGAACTGCTATGTCACACCCCATGACATATTTTTCTATCAATGGAAGTCACTCGTGACTCTAGACATGGGGAGCTTGGGAAGCACATCTGTGCAATTTGTATTTCTGAAAACAAACAAACGCTAGCGCACAATAAAATATGTTTATAACAAGGGCGTACATGTCCACTTCACTCCATTGGAAAGCTTTGCATCACTTTCACATGTTTGAGACAGTAATACGGCACTGTCCCTGCATATTTCAGATCAGTTCCTGCCAGCACAAAAGGTTTGCACAATCCTGAGATATATTTCACAATTTAAATAGATAGACCTTCACGTGCTCTGGCACATAATCTTGTTGACCTTGGTTGGTCCGCTTGGACACCACTTGAAGAGGGCTGAACACTATCTGAAATGAGCATGCTGTTTTCTTCATTCTTCAAAAGCAGTGTCCGCTCCCTGAACTAAGAGATGTCCCCTCGACTTGAGCCCTGGCAAATATGTACATGTCGCAATAGCGTGCAAATCTTATTTAAAAACAATTGGCAATGCCAACAGTTTGGGCTTTTGTGTAGGGTTGGGAAAGGCACTTGCCAAGCGCAGTCATAGTGGTATTAACTGGCCATTGATGATAATTACTATAGCATACATTTGTTTGAAGCAGATATCTTTGTTAGAATGGATTTCTAAACTCTGGCCAGGTGGACACATGTTTAGGAGGCCACCTTTCTCAGATTAACAGGGGACACTTCTGGGAAGATAGCCAGACCAATTCACTGTAGCTTGGAGAGCAGTCAAGCCTTAATCTCAGGAGTTCGGGTGACCAGGGGTCTCCAATGAGGCCACACAGTGAACGCCAAGATTTACAATTAGTAGTATACAAAATATACTATTTATTTTATGCCCAATAACAACACAAAGAAATACTGAATGCAATAGTAAAACACCACAAAAGCAACACACTATGTGATATATATATATATATACACTCACTGCGAGTGTCAGAACATTAGTAACTCCACCAATACCTGCAAATGAAAATGGTGAATAACTTGCATAGCAGCGACAGTGTTCAGAGATGACAAGTCTTCAGAGATGAAAACACTAACTTTGTAAGTCCAGCCCTAAAATGAAGAAGCCTTGTGCTCAATGTTCAATGCGTGCGTAAAAGCGCCCGACTGTGCGTAAAGTTCACAAAGTACTTCTTAGAGAGCAGGTCAAAGTTAGGGGAAGAATTCAGAAGGAATGAAATGGGTTCCAAGAGTCGGGAGAGGATCTGCTCCGATGAACAAAGCTGTTCCCAACTTTCAGGGGGCTTTATGAAGCGAACACTACCCAAGTCAAAGAGATGGCCAAAATAACCTTCAACCCGTAAATGCGTTTGGTTGAATAAAGGCCCACTGGTAAGTGACTTCACTAATCGCCACCTGTAGCTCAGTTTTGGTTCAAACCTGCACAGGCACTACCAGGAGACATTGAGAGTAATTGGCACCACCACTCCAAGGGTTCAAAGCACCTTCCCAGGTCTTCTGAGATCAAGCACAAAGCAGGGCTCGATTGGGACAGCAGCGGGATTTGGGTGCCAGCCCTCTTCAGTGCTTCTCGTATCGTCCTTTGTTCTGCTCAGCTCCTCAGGATCCATGGTTCCTTCTGCAGGTCAGTTCTGAACTGTTGTTGATCTCTGGAATGAATGCAGGACCCCTACTCATGGCTCCAGTCAGGCGAGTGCTTGCACCCAGCCCACCAATGGGAAGATCTGCTCCATGCATGCACACCAGCAGTGATCTAATCAGGGACCACTGGGGTTCTTGTGCTCTCATGCACACCAGACAGTCTGGCACCAGTAGTTTGGATTGGGACCAGACAGTCCCAACCCACTTCCTGGGTACCTACACATGCAACCTGCAGTGAATGAAGAAAGAAGCAGCTTTCACAGGCAACTGCATGCCCAAATAAGTAAATAAAGGCCCTGCAAGGGCAGGGGGGAAAGCCATGGGACAGAATGGCCAAAGGAACAGACAGAATACTTTGTGGAACGGCCATGTTAGACACTAGCCACAGTCATGAGCCAAATGCAGTAAACACAGTATGGCTTAGTAAAATGTTACACCAATACAAGAAAAAGCAACTGCTACCAGCAGTCTGTTCCAAGGCACATTGTACAATTACATTTCTTAGACGGTGTCTAGGGCCATAAAACAGAAAGACCCCCATTGAAAGTACTGTAAGGTACTTTGTGCAATGACAACATCTTACCAACAAGTGGCAGCACAATCAAAAGACTAAGAAAAACAAAGTGTCTCACTACTGACCGCCTGAAGGATGGGTCAGTTTCCCCATAACCAAGAGCAAAAGCCCAGTGGACTGCAGGTGAAGGCTGTGCTCCACTGTACAAATTCAGGTTCGGATATAGAAACAAATGGAAAAGGTTTGGGGGTCCATGGACTATGGAGGAAAAGTAGCTTCTAGGTAAATCTTTTCTAACAATGTTGCACATAAGCAAAAAGTAAATGGTATTTACCATTTCTGTCGTAAATGCTGCCAGGTGCACTGCTGGTTTGAAAATGCGTGGGCCAACTGCCATTAGGGCATGGAAATTAGCAACATGCAGTGTATATTTAAAAAGACAATGTTTTTGGGCCTACGTCCTCTATCCCTCAAGGTATGCTGCACTCACAGAAAACAGTTTGCACCACGCTGCCTGCGATGCCCCAGTGGGAAGCACCACCAGTTTCAGTTACAACTCCAACTCCGAGCTCTTTTGGGTGCCAGTACAAGCCCACGTTTCCTCACTGTCCCCTCTTTCCTGCCACTCCGGCTGAGGAATCGGATGTGAGAAGCATTGCTGCTTTACATCACGTCTATTGTGCTCACTTTTGAGTTATAATGCAACTCTGCCCGCCAAATAAATACAATTTAAACACGCCGCCGCTGCACGCACAGTAACACTTGCACAGCCATTCACACAAACATACAATAAATACACACACAAGGTCACACGTGTACATACAGACGACATTACCTTTAAACAAGTATGCCATGCATACACATTTCTTTCAAACTTCCCATAACAATCACAGCGATCTGCACCTTCATTATGCTGTCCGGACAGAGCAGGAAAGAGCAGCACCCGCAGTAGTAACAACGCACATCAACTCCCCAAGTGCACGCTTTCACTTTTAGGTATCCAGCAGAACGCCGGAAGGAGCACAAAGTGACAAAGATGTTGTGTCCTGCTCGGGTGCGGCCGAGCAGGACACACAAGTGCCGGAGAGCTCCCAGCAGGATCAGGAGTTCTGCGACCACGAGGCATGCAACACGGCAGGGGGTACCCTGCTGGGTTCAGGATCACCCAACCCGACACTGACACTGGGATATACTGGCTCCTCGGCGCTGTGGGCACACAGGCCAAGGATTTCGCACAGGCCATGAGCACACGGCTGCCACACTGTACAATCAGACACAGGGTTGCCACTACCAGGGTCTACTGCTGCAATGCCTACACGTGGGCACAGAGGCCCCTTTTTATTACATCTAGTCAGTCATGACTGGTTCTCTTAAACGGACAACACAACCCAGTTAAAGAGGCCACAACACAAAAGGGAGGGTCAATCCACCTGCATGTCACAATCGAATGAGAAATCATTAATACACATTTTTTTTCATTTCAACTTAACTTGGTGAAGCCACGAGCTAGCCGGCTTCAACTTGACACAGTGCTGCTTCCTGATCTCCCGTCTGTGGCGGAGGTAGGGAAACGTCAGCATCAGCAAGTGCAGGAGGGTTCTTGGTTGCCTAGCAACCAATTGTACAGTGAAATGACTCGCAGGGTGGGCATGGAGCTCCCTTCTATTTCTTTTTTGTTTTGTTTTCCCCGAACGTGCACTGTTTTTTCTTCTTAAAGGGAGATGTGTTGTTATTCATAAAGGGGGATCCGAGTGCGTGGGCCCCTCCTTGGGGACAGAGCCCTCATCGCATAGTCTGCAGGGTCCCCACTACACCAGTGTCTACGTGTCATCAAGGGTGTGGGGAGAAATGAATCTACCTGTTCAGAATAGCGTTTACATTTTTTACAGGAGAATTTGGAGTCGTTGGAATTTGTAAGGTTACATTGCTGCTCTTGAATTCATGCCAACCTTGCTTCCGGTGTTTTTCAGGCAGGAGCGCCTTCACTGGAGGGAGTCTGCCATAAAATTGTTATTTGAATGTGCTAATTCATCAATTATTTTTGCAATCTTCCTTTTTTACGAAAACTTCAGGTTTGCAATAAAACAGTTGGGCTTGTATTGATATTGCATGTAGTGATATTTGTTTGACACAGTATGGTGATCTTACTGGTGTATAGTGCATGTGGTTTGCAGCTCTGTTAAAATGTCACCAAATGCAAGCCTATTTAATACAACATTCTGATCAGAATGATGCATTTCGGCTTTTTGTATATCTCAGCGATAGATGGCTTTATAGTGTCCACAAAGCTTTCATTACAAATGTGGTGTATTTGGTAAATTAATTAAGTTCCGGGAAATATAATTTTGGAAATCATCTCGATGTAGAATTGTTTTGATGTTTTCTGTTTTTTTTGTTGTTGTTTAAATGTGTGTGTTGCAAATCAGAAATACACTTAAATAAACTAGCCAGCCAGAGAGAAAGTTGCAGGTCCTTTTGGTGTACATTTGGTCGACATTGACCCCGACCAACAAATCCATTGCCCATGCTAAATACAGCAAGTTCTGAGCCCCGTTCTTCTTTTCAGCTCATAACCCACACACACACACACACACTGTTATCACCACCAGCATGCTTTATTCATGTATGTTTGCATTTCTTTACACCACTCCAAGCTCCTAGTGACTGGGGGGCATGTGGAGCTAGCATGAGAGCGCCTCTGAAGGAAATGGTGATGTCACGTTATTGCAGCACAGCAGCCTTGGCTGTGTGTACTTGGTATATGGATCAAGGCATGGGTAAAGATGTGAGGTGTAATGTATGTGAACGGATTATGTATGGTAATCTTCTTTACCTCTAGTCCTCGTCACAGTCCTAACCGACTGAGCTGCCTGCCTCTCCCCAGGAACATGGTTTTACTCTGCATTCAGGTGACTGGTAAGACTCCTCTCCCTTCTGGTATAAAGCAGGCGTCCACCCACCGCATTTCCCGTAGGTTGGCAATTCTCTTGTGCCGCAGCCTCCTGGTTGGCAGAGTGGGCAGGTTGTTATGACTGACGAGGAAGAGTATGACCAGGAGTATTCAAAAATTGTAGAAGTTGGACTTTTTATGAAAGGCTAAGAGGCAGGGAACATACACAGTACTTTAGCAAGGTTAAAAAACACACAGTTAAAAATCAATTAATTATCTAAAGCTATTTCCATTGACTCCCCTACATTCAAATGCATGTCAATAGAGACAGAATATAAGAGCAGCATATTAAATTCCATATAAAAATGTATACATTCCATCATTCTAAATGCATCAATGTGTAATAAGAGAAAAGTTCTAAAATAAAAATAAAGGCTTCCCAGCCACATAGAAATGCCCTTATCTTCACACAATTAATCACATGCAATGTAAGAAGTGTCCTACTCCGGTGGCCGGGACGTGTTCCAATAAAATGTCTACTGCCCTATTCCGTCCAATCTGTCCCTTGATTCAAGCTCAGTGGAGATATTTCTCCACTGAATAAACCATCCGTTCATTATCCATTCTGTAGCAGCACTCCATAGCTTCAGTGGTTGTTTGAATGTCGAGCTCCAGGAAACTATGTGTCGGATGAAATTTCCTAAATTCCAGATAGCACGAGAGATTAGAAAAAGGTGCAGTTCATTCTCGACCATTGTTTTACAATAATGATTTTCATCAGTAACATTTTCATCCCATTTGTTGATGCGCCTAGACAGTGGCAGAGTATCAATCCTGAATTGTATATATACTGCACGTAATATAGTTGGCTTCAATATATACGGATGCTATTCATAGCCAAAAGCCGTTTTTCTATTCCAATAGCGGCTCCGAGTAGCAGAGCTAAGGAGCTTATTTTCTATATCTTCATCTTCCATAAGGTTATACATGACTTTAATTGTCAACTGGGAGGTGCTATTTAAACATTCTGGATTAGTCCAGAATTCTGGACAACCAGTTTTAAAGATTTCCCTAAAATGAACACACCATGGTAGTGTCATTCCACCTTCCTGGTATAGTATGCCTTTGAGTGCCTCCCTATATTTCACCCGAGCGGATAAGCTCCAGGCTCTCACCCCAATATAGCAAGGGTTTTAGTCTTGCCAGATGCTCTATGCCCAAGACATTCGTTTCTAGGTGAAGGGGAACAGTCGGTGGACAGGTGAGAGAACTTTGCAATTCATATGGCTCCATAGTTCTAACCCATAGAGGGTAGCCTGTGGTGCTTCAAGCTTGTAAGCGTCTATTGATACCCTAGCGGCACCACCTCCATATTTCTGGGCAAAGCCTGCAATTACTCCTCCATATCTATATAGTACAACTCCTGTTTTTTTCTATATGACAGATGCAATTGCCTTTTTCTGCCATTCTCATTCCCAGGTAGTTGTATGACCCCACCGTCTCTAGATTACCCTCGCCCAAGCTTAAACCTAGTCTATGGCAGGTCCTTGTTCTGAACACCATGGCTTTGGTTTTTAGGCTGTTTATTTTCAAGCCATTTCCTTGGCAAAATGTATTCAATAGCATATTTTTTCATCCCATGGGGGACAGAAGAATGAATGCAGCTTTGCCTGCAAACATCAAAATCGGGTGCATCATAGGGTGTTGACATCAGCTTGATTACACTATTAATATAAATTTAAAATAGCTTTGCCGCCAATAAACACCCTTGTCACGCCCCTTTTCTATTGGAAATGATCGGGCGACCTCTCCAGTTAGGGTCCACCTCACTGTGGTTTTGTTGTTTATGTACAATAAGAACAGTGCTGAAAGTAGCACGGGAGGTACACCCAGGGTTTTTCGGGTGGTCCATAGTATAACTCGTGGAACACTATCAAGTGCTGTCTGCAAGTCTACAAATAGTATTTATCTACCAGAAATGGTAGACACTGATCTATGGTGCTTACACCTACTTGGAAACCAGCCTGATAAGTGACTTATCAACCCCATTTCATTAGACCAATAGTTCAGATGGACCAATACTGCCCTTGCACAAGCGTTGCACCCGACGTCTAGCTGGGAAATTGGCCAATAATTGGAGGGCTCTTCCCTCCCACCCTTTTTATATATAGTAACAATTTCTGCTTTAGTCCATGACTTGGGGCTATATTGAAATGTGTAACTGCATTAACCAGCCTTTCTAGATGCAGCACCCAAATCTCAAGTTCAGACTTTAATAGTTCCATCGGTATTCAATCTGGTCCCATAGCTTTGTTGTTATTTTGAGCGATAATTGCCACAACAATCTCTTCTTTACTGCATGTCAATGGGGTGAAGGGTAGATCTCCCGTATTCTGGACTGTTAGCGCAAGGGCATCAAAGATCCTTGATTCTGCATACAGTGGTCCAAAGTAGTCAACCCATTTGGTTTCCGGAATATTGCCCTCTATTGTGACTGCTTCCTCATTTTGTCCTTTGCCTATCAGCTTCCAGAACTGTGGTTTATCCTTCTCCCTAATTGCAGTCAACAATTTATCCCAGAGACTAGCCGCATATTCACCCTGTTTCCTCTTCTATATTTCATTTGTGTGGGCGCATGGCTAATCGTACAGCTCCGGTATCCTTGCAGGCCACATTTTAAACACAGTATAGTAAGTGTTGCTTAGCCTCACAGCACTACTTCTCAAACCATGGGGTCTTTTTAAGCGCCCCTTTTCTGACAGTTGTGCTTGGTTTTGTCATTAGGGGCCTTGTTCTGTCCATTGTTTCAGTATAGCATTGCAAGACTAACTCATTGGTGCTTCTGGGTCACCAGAAATTGGTTCCAAAGATGGAATTAACTATGCGTAAACCTGTGGCAAAATGACAGTCTTTTCAGTTGCCTTCCATTTGACTGTACGTCTTGCACAGCCTTTAATTTGTACCAGAACTTGCCCCTCTCTTCCCCTTTGCTAGTCATCACGACTCTTGTTCATATTCAAGGTCTTTAAGGTTACTCCTAAAGGCAATAGTCACTGTCATGTCTATCAAATACCTCAAATTTCACGATGGATTCTCACCATTCTATGGGCCTCATCACGAGTCTGGCGGTAACCCTTAAATGTGGCGGTAGTGCTATTAGCGCCGCATTTAAGGGTCTGCCAGATCATGGCTTTGGCGGATTTCCCCCTAGCTCTGAGCTGCCGGCGGGAAATCCGCCGGTGATAATAGCGTGAATTTTCCCCATTGTGCCCAATGGGGAATGAGGAATTCCCGAATGGGCCCAATGGGCAATGGGCAATAACCCTTCCGCCAAACCCGTGATCCGGCGGTAATAGCGCCGGGGGGCTTGGCGGTAGGACTCTTAGCGCCGACGCTAATAGCGCTGGGGGGGTTTGGGGTTGGGCTATTAGCGCCGGCGCTAATAGCGCCGGCGTTACCGCCCAACTCGTGGTGAGGCCCATAGTATATGTGACTAAATTATCCTATCAAATGGTGGCCTTTACATGGAAGTCACCTCACATCCTACCATTACACCCTTGCAGGCATAAACCTCATACGTGGTAAAGCCTTGGAGGTTAGTCGAACATGTGGCACAGGTTTCTTACAGGCAGATAATAATGTGATATGTACAAATAAACTCACACCATTTACTATCTATCATGTTTTTCAATGCTCCTGAAATATTCCATGATAAAACCCGGACCTCCAGTGCAGTATACCCAGCCCTAGGAGAAATGTTCTTGACTGTGTTCCTGTACTTATCTCCCATCAATAGATCGCATCTAAGTCAGTGGTGAGTTCATCTATAGGCGAGGGTTTTTTGATAGGCCGCAACATATTCACTTCTGTGTACAGATAGCAACAGGGATCAGCCCACTATTCCCTTGGACTGGACGCATTACATTTCTTGGGCAATTAATGATATGGTATTTATAACACATCTGTACACGAGTGTTTCTAAGCGCGACAAGACAAGGAGGGGGAAACAGAGGGAGGACAAAACGACTATCTTACTAGGCCTTGTGTCATTCAGATTGTGCAAGTGCTGGGAAGAGGGAAGGGGAGAAGTGCCAAGGGGGGAGAAATGCTGGCAGATCAATAAGTGCAGCCAGCAGGTAGCTCATAGGTGCAGTGAGAAGGGACTGCCGGGTTGCAGGAACAGACCCTTAAGGGCCGGGGGAACCCAGAGGCAGTGCGAGGGCAACTGGACAAGCAGGAGCCTGGGCCCAAGTGCACAGTGTATCCAGGTGACCAGTGCACAGAAGCGAAAAGGAAGGTCTTGAGTTGCTTCTGGAACTGGTGGTGGTTCTGCTCAAGTTTGAGAGAGGCAGGGAGGCTGTTCCAGTGGGAGGCCCCATCCGAGGAGAGGGATCTGCCCCTAACTCTTTGCTTGGAGAAGCGTCCGACCCTCCGAGTTGGAGGAGGATGACCGGAGAGCTTGAAAAGGAAGATGTTTTGGTCAAGTGGTCATAGGCCCCAGAAAGCCTTGTAGGTGATGCAGAGGGTCTTGAATTTGATTCTTGCAACTACAGGGAGCCAGTGAAGAGATTTCAGTGCTGGAGAGATACGATCCCTGAGCTTGAGGCCAAGGACAAGTTGCGCAGTCCTGCTCTGGATAAGTTGTAAAGGTCGAAGAGTAGAGGCAGGCAGATTTAGAAAAAGGCTGTTTCAGTAGTCCAGCCTAGAGAGAACCCCAGCTCTGGAGACAGTGAGCTTCTGAGTGAAAGTGAGAAAAGAAAGAGGTGCAGCTGATAGTTTGACTTCTTAGAGACATCAGAAATATGAGGTGAGAGGGGGAGGGTGGAGTCAAAGATGACACCAATGTTCTTAACTTACAGAAAGGAGCAGGAAGAGGACCCAGAGTGGTGGGCCAGAGAGTGAGAGGATAGGAGGGGCAGGTGTCCCAACGAGGAGGATCTCAGTCTTACTGGCATTAAAGCAGAGATTGTTGGCGACACACCATTCCTGAATTGCGGCCAGACAGTCTGGTATGAGAGAGGGAGCATAGGTGGCTGATGGAAGCCTAAAAGAGAGCTGGGTGTCATCACCATAACACTGAAAATTGGAGCAGAAAGTTGCAATACAGTGGGCAAGAGGTGCCAGGTATTGGTTGAACAGTCAGAGAGAGAGGTTAGACCCCTGGGGAGCACCACAAGTAGAGAGAGGGATAGAAGAGAGGAAAGACGCCAGTTGGACCTGAGAGGGTTGGTCAATGAGAAAGGAGGTCAACCAGGCCAGTGCCTGATCAGTGATACCCAGGTTGTCAGAGGCATTTGAGCAGGATGACATGGTTGACCGTGTCAAAAGCAGAATGAGGACAGAAAGGAGATTAGAGTCAAGATTAGAGAGCAGGGCTTCACAGGTGTTCAGGAGAGCAGTTTCCTTGCTTCTGGCAGCTCTGAAGCCAGACTGGTGGTCGTGGAGACAGCCAATAGATTCAGTATGCATATTAAGCTGTGAGATGGCCAGCTTTTCCATGAGTTTGCCCATGAAAGGAGCAATGGAGATAGGGTGATAGTTAGCCAGAGAGGAAGGATCGGCTGAGGGCTTCTTTAGATGGGGGCGCACAAGGGAGTGCTTAAGGGGGAGGGGAAAGTTCCAGAGGCAAAGGAGTGATTGCAGAAATCGGACAAGGCTAGATCAAGGATCTCAATGTGTTATTTGATGGTTCTGGATGAGCAGGGGAGAACCTGCTTTGACAAGACTTTCATAGATCGGAGTTGTCTCGAAGCATTGTCAGGGGCGAACAGGGGAAAGGAGCAGAAAAGAGGAGGAGAGACGGCCTCAGACTGTCCAGGAGTGGTAAAGGCGGAGTAGGAGGAGAAGGAGAAGGAGGAGGAGCAGGAGGAGGAGAAGCAGGAGGAGGAGGAGGAGGAGGAAGTAGAGGAAGAGAGGGTGGACAGGATGTCCAGAGTTTTAGTGGTGAAATGAAAAGCCAAGGCCGTGCAGAGGGGATGGGAGGGACCAGAAGAGGTAGAGCCCACAGCAGGATTGGCCAGATCCTTGCAGATTTTGAAAAGTTTTGCCAAATTGTTTGATGCCGCAGAGATGCAGGCTTGATTGTAGGCTCTCTTCTTAGAGAGGACAGAGAGTCTGTAGTGCTGTTGGAGCAGGCAGCAGGTCAGTTTGTCGGGAGGTGCGCCTGATGCCCTCCACTTCCTCTCTGTCACCCTACACTTGCGTTTAAGGGTGGCGAGGTTGGAATCGTACCAAGAGTGTTAGAGATGGAGAGATGAAAGTTAGAGAGGGCAGTGTCGGGTGTGAGTTAGGAGAGAAAGTAGTGGCGAAAGCCTCAACTGACACAAGCTTCATGGGTCGAATGACCGAGAAGGCACGTGGCAGTGCTTGAGTTGGTTTGGCCTGAGGGGTAGAGCGAGAGAGCAGTGGGAGGAAAGGAGAACGTGATCACTCCAAGAGAGAGGATTAGAGAGGGGGGAGGTCTGAGGAGATCAGAACATCCAAGGTGTGCCCTGCAGAGTGAGTCGGGCCAGAGGGAAGAATCGAGAGAGAAAGAGTTGCAGAGGTTGTAGAAGAGTCCTCAGGAAGGGCTGGTAGCATCCAGGTGGATGTTCAGGTCTCCGAGTAGGAGAAGTTGAGAGGAAGAGGCAAGGCGGGAGGAGGAGAGGTCAGCACCACTCAGAGAGGTAACCTGGCCAGGCGGCCTATGGATAGTGGCCAGAGTGTGAGAGATGGCAGGAGAGCTAGAGAGCCTACAGACCAGGCATTCAAAGGAGGAGTAATCCTACATTGGATTGATAGAAGCAGGGATCCACTCCGGGAAAATCAAGGCTACACCCCCACTGAGACAGTTGGTTCTGGTTTCGGAGAGGATCTTGTAGCCATCGGGCATGAGTGTCAAAACTCGTGACAGAGCTGGCTGTGAACCAAGTCTCGGTGAGACCGAGTACATCCACATCAAGCTCTTCCAACAGCCAGCAGATGTCAGAGGAATGTTGGACAGCTGAACGAGAGTTGAGAGTAGCGATGTGGAGCAGGTTGCCACATTTGAAGGACTTCCAGGGTGGGGTATAGGCCAGAGGTATGACCTGCGGAAGTGTTGGAGTTGCCCGAGGATGGGCAGAGGAGGAAGGAAGAGAAGGCAGGGTATTTAGAGAGGAAGAAGAAGGTGCACAAGGGTGAGCGGAGGAGGGAGGCAACAGGGAGGCCATAGAAGCAGCCGGATGTACCCAAGAGGTGGCAGAGGAAGGAGGTGGCAGAGGAGCCTGAGAGGGGTAAGAAGGGATAGCAGGAGAGGAAAGAAAGTTGATAAGGCACGGGAAGCTTCTACAAAAAGGAGGAGATTGGCCCAAGTGCCCTGGACCAGGACGGTACCATTTAGGTAGACATTAATGATGGTTTAGGAGTGGAAGTGATCCAGGCGGGCCTTTCAATGGGTGCCGCCATTAATGGGAGAACAGGAAAAAGGAGAGGGAACGGAGACCATATGGGGGGTCCATAGGCCTGGAGAGGGAACAGAGTACATTGGTAAGGGTCTGTCTGGAGGAAGCACTCGTGTAGGTATCAGTAATAGGGAGGCCTGGGTTGGAGACCAGGATGTCCCTTTTGAGCTTCTTCCTCCCAAACCTAGTGAGAAGGATAGGATAATTAACAGAAAAGTAGTTAGAGAAGATAGGTGAGACAGAGAGCACCATAGGGGATGTGGGAAGGATAGAGGGGGGGGGGGGACCCAAGACGGAAGGAAGGAAGGGAGGGAGGGGGTCGCGCAGGGGTGATAAACAGGAGGTAGGTACAAGGCGGATCATGAGAGGGCGGTAGCACAACAAAGAGTAATAACAACTGACCTAAAAATCAGCAGCAAACCTAGAAGTATAGAATACACATGCAGATACATTTCCATAAACCAGGAGCAGAGCACAACAGGGAACGTGGAAGTAAGAAAGCAGATGTAATATAGAACCAAAAGCAAAATGGAGAGCTCAACAGGAACCCGGATGTGAAGAATGCAGACAATGCAATGTATTGCCACAGACCGTGGGGAACAATACAACATCAAAACCGTAGGAATCAACACAAAGTTAATACCATCAGCAAGGCACACAACACAACTGGAGACTAGAGGAAGGAATGCAGTCGACAAGCACAATAGATCAAGAAAGGAGGGGATAAGATGGGAACGCATGGGGGAGCGCAACTGTATGTAGGGACCTACGATGCGAGAGAGCACATGCGGCAAGAGAATCAACGGAGCGCACGCAGCCAGTTGTGAGGGAGCACACGCATGCGAGCAGGATGCGGCGACCTACGGTGAGAGGGAGCGCATGCGGCAAGAGAAGCAAGAGAGCGCATGCAGCCTAAGTTTCAAGGGAGTGCATGCAGCCTAAATTGCAAGAGAGCACATGCAGCCGAAGTTACCAGGGAGCACATGCAGCCTACGCTATGAGGGAGCGCACGCAGCCTAAGTTGCGAGGGAGCGAACGTAAGAGGGGGAGATGCAAGCGTGTGGGGGGGTGAGGTTAGGTTGCAGGGGGAGAACCTGTATGCAAGGGTGCGAAAGGGCACGAGGTTGGGGGTTGCATGGAAAGTAGCAAAGCTAACTCTCCACGCACCTTCTTACCGTGCAACCACGTAAAGGAGGGTGAACTCATCCACACTCACAATCTGCGCCGCTAACCCATCGCTGCCAAACACCTGTGTCGCTTAACACTGCGGCATTGTCCTGCAAGAGCTTTGCCACAGAGGATCCGCACCTCGGTTCTTATAGACGCGGTAGCATGGACGTAGCGAAGTGTGCCACGTATAGTCGGGCAGCATATCCTGCCACCTGTGCCGCTCACACCTCTGACTTGTCCTGTGAGGGCTTTGCAGCAGAGGGTCTGTATTTCGGTTCTTATAAGCAAAGTAGCGTGGACGTATAGTTGGCCAGCGTCTCCTGCGTACCTGCATCGCTCAACACTGTGGCCTTGTCCTGCGAGGCAAATTATTTAATTTCAATGTTCATCCCTTGGCAGGGATATGTTCTGATTTCTATCGATAGGAGTACATCGCCCACCTTCTTTCTTATGAGCTCTAAGCGAATATCATCATTACCACTGGTGTCATGAGCAGGGAAGTGTTGGCATCCTACTATATCCTCCCTAATCAGCTAACAGCCCTTTTTTGTCCTTCTCCAATTAATTGTTCTATTCAATAATGCCTCCAATGTTTCTGTTTCACTTCTGTTTGAGCTGCAAGAGCCAATTGACATTAGATCCTTGGAAGTAAGTGCAATACTCTTAGCGGCAATGGATACGGCCCCTTTTGGGCCTGTCGTGTTGAGTCGGATTTTTACCTTCATCCAAGTCCTTTAACAGAACTTGGATCTCATTTATCAATACATCGGCTTCATCAATAGGCTTGCTGTATTGGGCTGACCTTTTATCAGAGTTTGAGGTCGGGGTATAGTTAGTTGCTTTCCCTTTTTACAAAAATTACTCAGCCAATTCTAAAATACAATCACTTCAATTTAAAAACACTGGACATACTACAATAGGACCTACAAATCTGGTTAGGACGCTAGCCAGATAAAAAAAAAACGGTTTCCTTTTTAACGCTTTACAGCATTAATCCAACACTGGCATAAACTTGCAAAACAAATGCATGTACTGAAATCAAAAGAGTGGCATTTCCTAAGCAAGATTCCCCAAGAATTGTCACCAAACAAACTGGACATGGCCAATAGCTCAGGGGCATCCATAGTCCAACTCCACCCGCAGTTTGCCCAGAGTCCAACCAGCGTAACATCTGTTCTCCGAAATCACAGCCTCTGTATCCTAATCACAGATCCTTGTAGTAGTCAATTTTGAGATGAAGTTAGGCTATTTATAGTGTGAGATATTATAAAGTACGCTTCATTTGAAAAAATTCCAAGGGATATAAAGTAGGGGCAATAGTCTAGCCTAGAGAGTATGAGGGCTCTGGCCAGGATAATGCAGTTGTCATCAGAGAGAAAGGCTTTGCCGGTTCTAATGAGCTTACAGGTGTAAGCAGTGGCAGAGGCCATGGAGTTCACTTGTTTTGCGAAGGAGAGAGTGGAGACAAGGTAGAAACCAAGGGTCATTACCTCCTTGGCCACCTTTATGAGGTTGCCATTGATTATGAAGGATGAGTAGTCCTGGCTTAGTTTCTTGAGGTTAGTGTGGGTACCCAGAATGATGAGCTCGGATTTGTCATCATTCAGGCATAGATCGTGGGTCGCCATCCATGCCTGGATGATGAGATACTCTATTCACCAAGGCCAAATCCTTCGCGTAATTCCCGGAAAGTGGGAGGAGAATCTGAGTATCATCTGCGTAATTAGTGTAGGTGATTCCAAGATGGTCCAGATCGTCCGAAAGGGGCTTAGTGAATATATTGTTCAATGTAAGGGAGACACAAGAGCCCTGGAGCACCCCGCAAGTGATAGAGATAGAGTCTGCCGCTGCTGAAGGGGAGAAGGCCCTCATGGTCCTATCACTCAGGAAAGACTCAATCAAGACTTTAGCCTCTTTGGAGAAGTGGGTGGCTGAGTCTAGGTGGCTGCATAAAACCTTGTGGTCCACGGGGTCGAATGCAGCCGAGAGGTCAAGCAGTAGGAGGAGGGCTGTTTTCCCTTTGTCTCTTAGCTCATCAACTTGTGTCTTCAGGTCGATAAGGGCGGTTTCCGTTCCGTGTTGGGGGCAGATTGTTGCGCTCCTAAGAGTTTGTGGAGTTCCATATACTTTTGGATTTGAAGGTAGGCAACCTTGTCAAGTATTTTTAACAGAAAGGGTACTGTCTTAATAGGACGGCAGTTGGTGGGTATGAGTGGATCAAGGGTTTGCTTTTTTAGCAGTGGGAGCACCCAAGATTGTTTGAGGTTGGTGGGGATAATGTCGGATGCAAATGAGGCATTGACAAGTTTGGAGATAAAAGGGGCAAGATCTCTTGCAGCATCCTTTATGAGCTGAATAACTTTATCTACCTCAAGAATGGATGTTTTAGTGAAGTTGAATTGGGCAGGGGAGTCGGATAATGTTTCCTTAAAGGGGGGGGGTTCAGGAGTAGTGTTATTCAGATGAGATATAGAGTTAAGGGAGGCTTTTTTTAGGGCTTTCTTGTTTTGGAGGGTAGTTACTTTGTTAGAAAGTGCCTGTTGTATATCTGAACACCATGTTTTGTCTTTGGTGCAGATGTCAGGAGTGGGGATAGGAGACTCTTAATTCCTTTAGGATGGTAAATAATTCCTTCATACTAGAGTTAGCGTTAGAGATGCGTTTATTGTATGAATTACGTTTGGCTAGGCAAATTTCCTTTTTATATTGGGATGAGATTTCAGTTAATTTGGTTCTGTTGGCTTCTGATGGGAGTAATCCCCAGGAGGTTTCACAGCTCCTCTTTAATTGTCGTAAGTCCTTTAACTGTGGGGTAAGCGAGTTAAGGGTAGGGAGGATGGCGGGGATCACTTTGTCAACCGTGATGTTCTTTTTGTTCCTTGTTAAACAAGGTGGGGCAGTAGGGGTAACTAGAGGGAGTGGTCTAGTAGTTGAAAGTGCAAAAGACCGGAGGAAGTGGTCCGTCCAGGGTTGCGGGGAGATGGAAGTGATGTTGGCGGTTGTGGGATGTATTTACCCATGCATCCGAGCCCTACCTCAAAAACTGTGCAGTACTGACATGGAAAACATCATGATGGCCAGAGCTTCCCAGAAAATGCACAGGGAAATGCATGAAGAATAGGCTGCCACTCATTTTTGCCGATGTTATGGGCACAGAAGGACACTGCCTAAAACCACCATTGGACTACCCACACAGTAGTCTGAAACCATTAGGAATGGCAATGCTGATTGCCAAAAGCAAACCCATAACTGTTGGGAATTCATTTTCTTAAATCCCAAAAAGGGGTGCAGTACCAGTACTCGCCACTATCAGAAAGCCAGCGTTTTAAAACCACCAGATTTTGTTTAAAACTGAATAAATGAACCCAAAGCAAGCCAAAGAAAGACTTACTGAGAGGTGGATCCAATGTAAAGTTATATTCTGAAGTGACTTGAAGGTTTATAACAAGACTGGCTGAGCTGTGGATTTCAGCAGTTTAAGTAAATTTGGACTGAAAGACACTAAAAATCTAAATGTTTAAATTGACTGAGTGACCTTTTTTTGAGTGTCACATAGGTTTCAATTGTTTAAATGTCATAGTTTTAAACTTAGAATCAGCATTCTAGCTGCATATGTAAAAATGTTTAGTTTTATTTGAAGGCAGAAAACTGGGGAACAGAAATGACATGTAGCTAAAAACTGGCTTAAAGAGATTCCAATTTTGCCTGGCAACTACCCCCCATCAGGAGTGAAACTTGAGTCACAGCTGTGTTCCCAGGCCTATCTGCCTTTTGCTGGCCACACTAAGGATATGCCATCTCTCTGATAATTGAATTAAGGGGAGCCCCCACAGAATACAGGAGCTCTGAACAAAGCCCTGTCCTGACTCAGGCAAATGTTTTATTGGCGGGAGTCGTAAATGGAGCTTCCTCCTGGAAGGACAGGGGAGGGGCACTGCCTGTGAGAGCAAGCTGGCTTGGCAGAACTGGAAAAAACAGAAATTCAACCTTGTGCTGGGGGGAAACCACACCCCTTTGGGGCCAGAACATAACTCTAAAAAGATGAATAACTCATAGTACCGACTTGTGAAAATTATTTAAATGACACCATAATTCTTGTGATTTTTCTGCCCATATTTTAAGACGTGTTAGGACCCGGTGGTATGTTCAGGGGGGTTTTAGCGGAAAAGAGGATATTACTCAAAATGTGTGCATGTGAAAAATCTGACACTTCATCAAGTAATGTCCATACTCCTTGCGCACATGTGTGTAAATTTGGGTTAATGTCCGACATTGCAAAATCAGTTAAAAAGTGAAATATGTGCCATTTCTGAATGCAAGCCCCCAGGAAGAGCAGATTTGGACAGGGTATACCTCCTGTGATATGTGAAGGGTGCATGTAATTTTAAACAAATGTGTACCCGTGCAAATATGTTTTTTGAGCAAATATAGATTGTGTGTAAAGTTGACAGGGGAGGATCCTCTGACCCATAAAACCTACAGCATCACTCTGACTCACAGTTCCTTCCCCAATCATGGGAGAGGGGAGAATTGGGCCAACGGCAAGTGGAGAGGGGTAGAGCCTAGTGATGCTGCACACACACCCATTTTCAAAACACATAAAAGCAGACAGGCAGGACAGATAGGGACATTCATTTCCATCTGCTGCGGGACGCTCTGCCGGAAAATCCATACTTTACCTCCATCAACCTCCAGAGAGCTAACATAGAGACTTCAATCTATCCACCTTCAGAGACCCAGACCAGACCAGCAGAGTAGAGCTGACCCAGACCGCTGTTAGCAGAACCAGAGAGCTGAACCGGAGTCCAGTTCAAAACCTGACCAGATCCGTGGCGAGGCCCATTCTATTTCTATTTCTAGAAGAGTCCTCAGGAAGGGCTGGTAGCATCCAGGTGGATGTTCAGGTCTCCGAGTAGGAGAAGTTGAGAGGAAGAGGCAAGGCGGGAGGAGGAGAGGTCAGCACCACTCAGAGAGGTAACCTGGCCAGGCGGCCTATGGATAGTGGCCAGAGTGTGAGAGATGGCAGGAGAGCTAGAGAGCCTACAGACCAGGCATTCAAAGGAGGAGTAATCCTACATTGGATTGATAGAAGCAGGGATCCACTCCGGGAAAATCAAGGCTACACCCCCACTGAGACAGTTGGTTCTGGTTTCGGAGAGGATCTTGTAGCCATCGGGCATGAGTGTCAAAACTCGTGACAGAGCTGGCTGTGAACCAAGTCTCGGTGAGACCGAGTACATCCACATCAAGCTCTTCCAACAGCCAGCAGATGTCAGAGGAATGTTGGACAGCTGAACGAGAGTTGAGAGTAGCGATGTGGAGCAGGTTGCCACATTTGAAGGACTTCCAGGGTGGGGTATAGGCCAGAGGTATGACCTGCGGAAGTGTTGGAGGTGCCCGAGGATGGGCAGAGGAGGAAGGAAGAGAAGGCAGGGTATTTAGAGAGGAAGAAGAAGGTGCACAAGGGTGAGCGGAGGAGGGAGGCAACAGGGAGGCCATAGAAGCAGCCGGATGTACCCAAGAGGTGGCAGAGGAAGGAGGTGGCAGAGGAGCCTGAGAGGGGTAAGAAGGGATAGCAGGAGAGGAAAGAAAGTTGATAAGGCACGGGAAGCTTCTACAAAAAGGAGGAGATTGGCCCAAGTGCCCTGGACCAGGACGGTACCATTTAGGTAGACATTAATGATGGTTTAGGAGTGGAAGTGATCCAGGCGGGCCTTTCAATGGGTGCCGCCATTAATGGGAGAACAGGAAAAAGGAGAGGGAACGGAGACCATATGGGGGGTCCATAGGCCTGGAGAGGGAACAGAGTACATTGGTAAGGGTCTGTCTGGAGGAAGCACTCGTGTAGGTATCAGTAATAGGGAGGCCTGGGTTGGAGACCAGGATGTCCCTTTTGAGCTTCTTCCTCCCAAACCTAGTGAGAAGGATAGGATAATTAACAGAAAAGTAGTTAGAGAAGATAGGTGAGACAGAGAGCACCATAGGGGATGTGGGAAGGATAGAGGGGGGGGGAGGGAACCCAAGACGGAAGGAAGGAAGGGAGGGAGGGGGTCGCGCAGGGGTGATAAACAGGAGGTAGGTACAAGGCGGATCATGAGAGGGCGGTAGCACAACAAAGAGTAATAACAACTGACCTAAAAATCAGCAGCAAACCTAGAAGTATAGAATACAAATGCAGATACATTTCCATAAACCAGGAGCAGAGCACAACAGGGAACGTGGAAGTAAGAAAGCAGATGTAATATAGAACCAAAAGCAAAATGGAGAGCTCAACAGGAACCCGGATGTGAAGAATGCAGACAATGCAATGTATTGCCACAGACCGTGGGGAACAATACAACATCAAAACCGTAGGAATCAACACAAAGTTAATACCATCAGCAAGGCACACAACACAACTGGAGACTAGAGGAAGGAATGCAGTCGACAAGCACAATAGATCAAGAAAGGAGGGGATAAGATGGGAACGCATGGGGGAGCGCAACTGTATGTAGGGACCTACGATGCGAGAGAGCACATGCGGCAAGAGAATCAACGGAGCGCACGCAGCCAGTTGTGAGGGAGCACACGCATGCGAGCAGGATGCGGCGACCTACGGTGAGAGGGAGCGCATGCGGCAAGAGAAGCAAGAGAGCGCATGCAGCCTAAGTTTCAAGGGAGTGCATGCAGCCTAAATTGCAAGAGAGCACATGCAGCCGAAGTTACCAGGGAGCACATGCAGCCTACGCTATGAGGGAGCGCACGCAGCCTAAGTTGCGAGGGAGCGAACGTAAGAGGGGGAGATGCAAGCGTGTGGGGGGGTGAGGTTAGGTTGCAGGGGGAGAACCTGTATGCAAGGGTGCGAAAGGGCACGAGGTTGGGGGTTGCATGGAAAGTAGCAAAGCTAACTCTCCACGCACCTTCTTACCGTGCAACCACGTAAAGGAGGGTGAACTCATCCACACTCACAATCTGCGCCGCTAACCCATCGCTGCCAAACACCTGTGTCGCTTAACACTGCGGCATTGTCCTGCAAGAGCTTTGCCACAGAGGATCCGCACCTCGGTTCTTATAGACGCGGTAGCATGGACGTAGCGAAGTGTGCCACGTATAGTCGGGCAGCATATCCTGCCACCTGTGCCGCTCACACCTCTGACTTGTCCTGTGAGGGCTTTGCAGCAGAGGGTCTGTATTTCGGTTCTTATAAGCAAAGTAGCGTGGACGTATAGTTGGCCAGCGTCTCCTGCGTACCTGCATCGCTCAACACTGTGGCCTTGTCCTGCGAGGCAAATTATTTAATTTCAATGTTCATCCCTTGGCAGGGATATGTTCTGATTTCTATCGATAGGAGTACATCGCCCACCTTCTTTCTTATGAGCTCTAAGCGAATATCATCATTACCACTGGTGTCATGAGCAGGGAAGTGTTGGCATCCTACTATATCCTCCCTAATCAGCTAACAGCCCTTTTTTGTCCTTCTCCAATTAATTGTTCTATTCAATAATGCCTCCAATGTTTCTGTTTCACTTCTGTTTGAGCTGCAAGAGCCAATTGACATTAGATCCTTGGAAGTAAGTGCAATACTCTTAGCGGCAATGGATACGGCCCCTTTTGGGCCTGTCGTGTTGAGTCGGATTTTTACCTTCATCCAAGTCCTTTAACAGAACTTGGATCTCATTTATCAATACATCGGCTTCATCAATAGGCTTGCTGTATTGGGCTGACCTTTTATCAGAGTTTGAGGTCGGGGTATAGTTAGTTGCTTTCCCTTTTTACAAAAATTACTCAGCCAATTCTAAAATACAATCACTTCAATTTAAAAACACTGGACATACTACAATAGGACCTACAAATCTGGTTAGGACGCTAGCCAGATAAAAAAAAAACGGTTTCCTTTTTAACGCTTTACAGCATTAATCCAACACTGGCATAAACTTGCAAAACAAATGCATGTACTGAAATCAAAAGAGTGGCATTTCCTAAGCAAGATTCCCCAAGAATTGTCACCAAACAAACTGGACATGGCCAATAGCTCAGGGGCATCCATAGTCCAACTCCACCCGCAGTTTGCCCAGAGTCCAACCAGCGTAACATCTGTTCTCCGAAATCACAGCCTCTGTATCCTAATCACAGATCCTTGTAGTAGTCAATTTTGAGATGAAGTTAGGCTATTTATAGTGTGAGATATTATAAAGTACGCTTCATTTGAAAAAATTCCAAGGGATATAAAGTAGGGGCAATAGTCTAGCCTAGAGAGTATGAGGGCTCTGGCCAGGATAATGCAGTTGTCATCAGAGAGAAAGGCTTTGCCGGTTCTAATGAGCTTACAGGTGTAAGCAGTGGCAGAGGCCATGGAGTTCACTTGTTTTGCGAAGGAGAGAGTGGAGACAAGGTAGAAACCAAGGGTCATTACCTCCTTGGCCACCTTTATGAGGTTGCCATTGATTATGAAGGATGAGTAGTCCTGGCTTAGTTTCTTGAGGTTAGTGTGGGTACCCAGAATGATGAGCTCGGATTTGTCATCATTCAGGCATAGATCGTGGGTCGCCATCCATGCCTGGATGATGAGATACTCTATTCACCAAGGCCAAATCCTTCGCGTAATTCCCGGAAAGTGGGAGGAGAATCTGAGTATCATCTGCGTAATTAGTGTAGGTGATTCCAAGATGGTCCAGATCGTCCGAAAGGGGCTTAGTGAATATATTGTTCAATGTAAGGGAGACACAAGAGCCCTGGAGCACCCCGCAAGTGATAGAGATAGAGTCTGCCGCTGCTGAAGGGGAGAAGGCCCTCATGGTCCTATCACTCAGGAAAGACTCAATCAAGACTTTAGCCTCTTTGGAGAAGTGGGTGGCTGAGTCTAGGTGGCTGCATAAAACCTTGTGGTCCACGGGGTCGAATGCAGCCGAGAGGTCAAGCAGTAGGAGGAGGGCTGTTTTCCCTTTGTCTCTTAGCTCATCAACTTGTGTCTTCAGGTCGATAAGGGCGGTTTCCGTTCCGTGTTGGGGGCAGATTGTTGCGCTCCTAAGAGTTTGTGGAGTTCCATATACTTTTGGATTTGAAGGTAGGCAACCTTGTCAAGTATTTTTAACAGAAAGGGTACTGTCTTAATAGGACGGCAGTTGGTGGGTATGAGTGGATCAAGGGTTTGCTTTTTTAGCAGTGGGAGCACCCAAGATTGTTTGAGGTTGGTGGGGATAATGTCGGATGCAAATGAGGCATTGACAAGTTTGGAGATAAAAGGGGCAAGATCTCTTGCAGCATCCTTTATGAGCTGAATAACTTTATCTACCTCAAGAATGGATGTTTTAGTGAAGTTGAATTGGGCAGGGGAGTCGGATAATGTTTCCTTAAAGGGGGGGGGTTCAGGAGTAGTGTTATTCAGATGAGATATAGAGTTAAGGGAGGCTTTTTTTAGGGCTTTCTTGTTTTGGAGGGTAGTTACTTTGTTAGAAAGTGCCTGTTGTATATCTGAACACCATGTTTTGTCTTTGGTGCAGATGTCAGGAGTGGGGATAGGAGACTCTTAATTCCTTTAGGATGGTAAATAATTCCTTCATACTAGAGTTAGCGTTAGAGATGCGTTTATTGTATGAATTACGTTTGGCTAGGCACATTTCCTTTTTATATTGGGATGAGATTTCAGTTAATTTGGTTCTGTTGGCTTCTGATGGGAGTAATCCCCAGGAGGTTTCACAGCTCCTCTTTAATTGTCGTAAGTCCTTTAACTGTGGGGTAAGCGAGTTAAGGGTAGGGAGGATGGCGGGGATCACTTTGTCGACCGTGATGTTCTTTTTGTTCCTTGTTAAACAAGGTGGGGCAGTAGGGGTAACTAGAGGGAGTGGTCTAGTAGTTGAAAGTGCAAAAGACCGGAGGAAGTGGTCCGTCCAGGGTTGCGGGGAGATGGAAGTGATGTTGGCGGTTGTGGGATGTATTTACCCATGCATCCGAGCCCTACCTCAAAAACTGTGCAGTACTGACATGGAAAACATCATGATGGCCAGAGCTTCCCAGAAAATGCACAGGGAAATGCATGAAGAATAGGCTGCCACTCATTTTTGCCGATGTTATGGGCACAGAAGGACACTGCCTAAAACCACCATTGGACTACCCACACAGTAGTCTGAAACCATTGGGAATGGCAATGCTGATTGCCAAAAGCAAACCCATAACTGTTGGGAATTCATTTTCTTAAATCCCAAAAAGGGGTGCAGTACCAGTACTCGCCACTATCAGAAAGCCAGCGTTTTAAAACCACCAGATTTTGTTTAAAACTGAATAAATGAACCCAAAGCAAGCCAAAGAAAGACTTACTGAGAGGTGGATCCAATGTAAAGTTATATTCTGAAGTGACTTGAAGGTTTATAACAAGACTGGCTGAGCTGTGGATTTCAGCAGTTTAAGTAAATTTGGACTGAAAGACACTAAAAATCTAAATGTTTAAATTGACTGAGTGACCTTTTTTTGAGTGTCACATAGGTTTCAATTGTTTAAATGTCATAGTTTTAAACTTAGAATCAGCATTCTAGCTGCATATGTAAAAATGTTTAGTTTTATTTGAAGGCAGAAAACTGGGGAACAGAAATGACATGTAGCTAAAAACTGGCTTAAAGAGATTCCAATTTTGCCTGGCAACTACCCCCCATCAGGAGTGAAACTTGAGTCACAGCTGTGTTCCCAGGCCTATCTGCCTTTTGCTGGCCACACTAAGGATATGCCATCTCTCTGATAATTGAATTAAGGGGAGCCCCCACAGAATACAGGAGCTCTGAACAAAGCCCTGTCCTGACTCAGGCAAATGTTTTATTGGCGGGAGTCGTAAATGGAGCTTCCTCCTGGAAGGACAGGGGAGGGGCACTGCCTGTGAGAGCAAGCTGGCTTGGCAGAACTGGAAAAAACAGAAATTCAACCTTGTGCTGGGGGGAAACCACACCCCTTTGGGGCCAGAACATAACTCTAAAAAGATGAATAACTCATAGTACCGACTTGTGAAAATTATTTAAATGACACCATAATTCTTGTGATTTTTCTGCCCATATTTTAAGACGTGTTAGGACCCGGTGGTATGTTCAGGGGGGTTTTAGCGGAAAAGAGGATATTACTCAAAATGTGTGCATGTGAAAAATCTGACACTTCATCAAGTAATGTCCATACTCCTTGCGCACATGTGTGTAAATTTGGGTTAATGTCCGACATTGCAAAATCAGTTAAAAAGTGAAATATGTGCCATTTCTGAATGCAAGCCCCCAGGAAGAGCAGATTTGGACAGGGTATACCTCCTGTGATATGTGAAGGGTGCATGTAATTTTAAACAAATGTGTACCCGTGCAAATATGTTTTTTGAGCAAATATAGATTGTGTGTAAAGTTGACAGGGGAGGATCCTCTGACCCATAAAACCTACAGCATCACTCTGACTCACAGTTCCTTCCCCAATCATGGGAGAGGGGAGAATTGGGCCAACGGCAAGTGGAGAGGGGTAGAGCCTAGTGATGCTGCACACACACCCATTTTCAAAACACATAAAAGCAGACAGGCAGGACAGATAGGGACATTCATTTCCATCTGCTGCGGGACGCTCTGCCGGAAAATCCATACTTTACCTCCATCAACCTCCAGAGAGCTAACATAGAGACTTCAATCTATCCACCTTCAGAGACCCAGACCAGACCAGCAGAGTAGAGCTGACCCAGACCGCTGTTAGCAGAACCAGAGAGCTGAACCGGAGTCCAGTTCAAAACCTGACCAGATCCGTGGCGAGGCCCATTCTATTTCTAAATATATTGTGAGTACATAGCAGAACTGTGCAGAACCAATCTCTTAGTTAAAATAATATAATTCAATCTATTTTAATCTAAGTAGAACTGGCTCCTAACTGTCACCTGTCATTTGTAAAGCTGTCACCTGTCATTTTCTAGTTGCAAGCTGCACTTGTCTTTTTGAACTTTAAAATTTCAAATCTGAAAAACGACCTTTATTTAATCGCTCATATCTCCGTGACCGTTTGTGCTAGAGACTTGCAGTAACTTTCCTTTGAAAGCTTAGAATCTCAGCTTGTCAACGAACCTAGAACCGCATTCCGATTCCCTATAGTTTTGCCGCAATCGGGAAAAACGCACTCGCGAATTTGCCGCGATTTGCAAATTTCTTCACGTGTAAAAATCTGCTGCTGCTTGCCTTCCATTTGCCAGAAATTCGTTTAACCTGCTAATCATCCCTGAATCATTGCAAAAGTGAGCCTGGATGAGGCCCATAGCGTTTATTATAGCTCCTTTGAGAGGGTGGGCAATGGTTGTGGCTGTGGCAAAGGTAGGGGTGGTGGCTCAATCTGCTTTCTTAGGTTTGTACGCAGTGTGGTACTTAGTGGTGGCTTGAGGGCACAGCATGTTAAACAAGGGGTTAGCACTACTGGTCTTCTGATAGGGAGGTTAGTTTTCTTGTTAGCCATGGGCAAGGATCTGGTGAGGGGTTCTAAAAGTTTACTTAATCTGGCGCGGAGTCTGGATTTCCTAGTACATAGAGTACAAGGATTACTTAGGAATGGGCCTAATGTGGAATAGGTGGATTGTCCAATGGTGGGTGAGCCATCTGTGGGCATTTTAGTCCGACTTAGAGGGGCTCGTACGTCAGGGAGAGAGAGCCTAGCAAAACACCCTAGGAGGCTAAGTATAAATAGTGTACTAAGGGCGCAGAGATTGTGAGCTGTGATGCGCATGTTGTGATAAAGATTTCAGTTGTGGCTGGCGGACCACTAATATTTGGCAGAGTCGGCTAGTCCAACATTGGCGTGGATAGAGGAGGGTCGACTCGGCAGGCCAAACAAATAGTACAAACTAGAACAATTAACATGGTATGCAAGTCCAACAATGCAGGCTAGAGCAATTGACGTGGTAGGCTAGTCCAGCATAGCATAGATGGGGGGAATCAACAGTACAAGCTAGAACAAGGTACCATGGTAGGTTAGTGCAACTTTAGCATAAATGGGGGCATCAATTATCTGGGCATATAATCAAGGTGAGGCAATCAATATGCATATGCTCATAGTGAGGCAGTTAGAGGCATATAAACAACGTGATGCAGTCAATATGTATATACTCACAGGCATATAATCGAGGAGAAGCAGTCAAGGCATATATTAACGCTGAGGCAATCAATATGCATATACTCATAGTGAGGCAGTTAGAGGCATATAAACGGCGTGATGCAGTCAATAGGTATGTACTCACAGTGAGGACAATCGGGGCATGTAAACACGGAAAGGTAGTCAAGGGCGAATAGCACAGTGAAGGCAGGTCAGGAGGCATTCAGGTGCAGCATATGTTTGCAGCAACCAAAAAAAAATCTGTGGTCAATAAATGACGCGTTAGTCTATCAGTGGCACAGGTTTGCACTACAGGCAATTAGTAATGTTGCGGGCGCAGGGCGGTTCAATCATCGGGACGAGAGACACCTTGTGAACTGGACCGCCAGTAGTTCGTCTGATGTCAGTAAAATCTAGTAGGCTGGAAGGGGCAAAGTCACCTGGCCAGATCCAGTATTCCAGGCAGTGACGGGCAAGGACAGGCTATGAGCCTTATACTGCGGGCCTTCTGCTGAGGGACCCCGGCTCATGCCTTCCGGTTGTGGGGCCGTAGGGAAGTATGAAGCAGGAGCCAATCCGTGGCTTGTACTGCGGGCTTGGTTGTTGCCTAGCAACACCCTAACAAAGTGGCGGTAGCAATTTTGTGGGCAGTTTTTTCCGCTCCACGCGGTATGTGGGGGAGAAAGCAGCTGATCAGGATACTTGTTGCAGATTCAGCTGAGAGATGGTGTCAGCGATCCAACGTGCATCAGCGCTGGGTGTAGGATGCACTTCTTATCTGGAAAGTCTTTGTCACTTGGTGCTGGTCAGGGTCCTCCTGGAGCGCAGCAGTGATGAGGATGAAGGGCTCCTGCCCTCCCGCGATTCTGAACTAAGTAACACAGGCAAGAACAGGCCCAATTGCTAAAGGTAATAGAAATGTGATTTTTTTTTATAAAGTGGCTACATTTGGCGCATGCTGGTTTGCAGGCTTTCTCAAGGCCCTAAGAAGGTTTGTATTGAGCCCAATTCTTAAACATCACATTTATGATCTAAAATGTTTTTTGATGCATTTCGGTTGCTGGATATTGCAAACTGAAAAAGACACTTGAAATTACTGCCCCACTAATCCAATGGGCTATTGAAGAAAGATTCATTTTTGACCCTGGTATATGCATCATTCACTTCCTCATACATATCCTACAGGCAATAATATAAGGCAAAGTATTAGGAGTATATTTTTGGGATTGTAGTATGAGCCATACATTCTGCTTCTAAAGGAAGTATCTGTTTCAGATGGAGTCCTTCTAGCCTTGGCTAACTGTAACTGTTTTTTGAGCGACCACCCTCAACCCAGAGAGTTCCTTCCCACCCCAATCAAGGTGTCACACAACAAACTGTTTAATGTCAGTTCTTTGTTCAGCCCTATTTCAGATTCATCTCATGCCCCTTGGATCCCTCTCCCTGTGCCAAGAACCAGGCTGGTGTACAGGAAATATATTTATTTGAATTATAGTTAATAGAGATTGCACTAAACTACATACGTCACCTTCTTTGTGGCTCACAATTAAACTTCTTGTTACATGAATAAATACACGTTGGTTGGGGAAAAACACAAATCACAATACTTTATACTGATTTCAATTTGAGAAATAATCAACACTGGTCAATGAACAAAATAAATGTACACATGCAGTGCTGTGCAATTGTGACTTTTCCTGCGTGCTTAAAAAGACTAGCAGTTTGGTTTACAGATTCGTACAAAGGCAAATGGCAAATATTATTTCACTGACACTTTTTCTTTAAAATAAACACAGGCTGATTTAGCAGTTTGTTTTTCATTCAGACCTCCCCACCCCCAACCCTTGGTCTATGTTGGGGAAGCTGGACATAAAAATTGGATTTTAGTTTAGGGACCAGGACATCCCTCTTCCTTAAAGAAGTCAGGGTCACAGGACAAATAGGATTACCCAATTAAATTACAGGCTATAGTTTTCAGCGTACACTGGGAATGAGCTTTGTGAATTTTGAATGTTAAAAAAAAATCGCCCAGTGTGTTTTGCTAAATGATAATTAAATGATATTCAGTCAAATAGACAACTAAGGATCACCACTGTTTTGCCCCCCCACACACACCCCACCCACTTTAAAGGGAAAGGATATAAGGCAAGCAGATTCTCCCACCTTTTGGTTTCAAATGGCTCAGTTCTACTTGCCTTGAAAACCTCTGTTTAAAGTCCAAGAAAGCCAGCTGCATTTCAGGACCCTCTTTGAGGACAAGGCAGGGATCGGGTCACAGCACTCAAGGATGGTCCCCAGCTCTTCACCTTAGGGCCTAGTCTGCTTTTAGGCCATCCCAACAATAGATAGCTCCACCTAGATGCAATGTCAGCAAATCGCCTTTGGTGCTTCTCTGCGGCTGTCAGTTGGTAATGTTAAGCAGTTCTCTCCCTCTCTCATAGTGCATCCACGTTATATATTATTTATTATTATTATTTATTTTTGGATTTATAGAGCCCACTACAGCCCACAGGCATCAATGAGCGCAAGAAGGCTTGATTCAGGGTTACAAGAATGCGGCCCAACAGGAATTACTTGGTACAGGTTGCTTAGTTACATATAAGTATCAGTGATGACACCATCACGATTTCAATATTGGGTAGTGCCCTGCAAGATTTCTTGCAACCACGATTGAACAGTTACCCTTCTCTCCCCCCCCAAGTCCAACCTCTCTCTCTAAGGATTGGTTTAGGAGAAATATGGCAACTCTCATTTGATATCCCCCTTTTTTCAATGTCACCTTTTTGGCAAAAAGTAGTTATGTTGTAAAAGATCATAATTAACTAGTAACTGCCATAAAATATATAAATTCTGCTTCAGCTAATCATGGGGAATTTAATAAAACGACAGCCGGGTCTGCACCATTTTGCACGGGCATGTGGCAATTTCCCATCTGTGATGCTGGAAATGCATTGGGGGGGACAGGGCCTCCCTGTCCTTGTCCTGTAGTCCTTTTTCATTTGTGTTCTGTATTGTTTTCTGCCCAGGAGTCCATGTGGGACTCTTCGCAGGGCAGCTCTTCCTGTTTTTGGTTTGGTGTACAGACCCATGGGATACCCTTATGGCACCCATGGGTGGGGGTACAACCCTGTGCCGCCAGTGTATGTTTTTGGACACCTGTGTGTGGCCTACAAAGCAGGGTATGGGCTGGTAGCAGCTCCATGCTGAATTTGACAGGTGCTCTGAGTATCCTCTATTTTGGGATACCCAGGTCCTGCCATTGGAATCAGTTGATTCCTGATAGGAAACAAAATGGCCTCTGTGGCCTCCTTGCTTTCTATCGCCTGTTACCTTGTTTTCCCAAAGTCCTGGGAAGCCCTGACTCTGTCCCTTCCCCCTGACTGGCTGTTGGGTGGAAGTTCCATCTATGGTGTTGTTGTGAAGTCCAGGCCAGACTGGCTGGAGCCTTCCCAGTGACTGTATGTTGTGGGTTCACCCTGTGGGTGGGACCTGGGTGAATGGAGTGTGTGACGAATATGCACTTCTTGTTGTGGATGTCTAGATTCTGGTGTTTGACACAATGACTGAGACAGCCCTGCCCGAAACTAGTATGAATGCAGTGTGGAGTGTTGAATGGCTGGGTACTTGTCCCAATACACATAACTTGTTGTGAGTGTCTGGAGAGAAGTGAATGGCCTGAATGCACTATGCACCTGATTGGCTGTCTGCCTGCATGAATGCCCTTCTGACCGGTTGGTTGCCTGAGTGTGACCCAGCAGAATGAATGAGAGATCAACTAGTATGTCTTGGGGCCTCTCACTGCTAGAATTCGTGTTCAGAAGCTGAAGTACACTACGACGAGTAACTGGAGTAAACCTGCAGCTTAACCTTGAAGCCCCGCTGCAAGAGAAGAATTGCTGTTGCCCTTCTTCATCGATCTGAAAGCTGCTGTGTCTCCAAGGACTGACCCAGAGAGGACCTGATGAGGCACCATCTTCCCGAGCTATGAGAGACCATTGTGCACCAGCTGATCTTTGCCAAAGCTCCCTGGTAGACAGACCTACGACAGGCTGCCGACCGGAGACAGGGACTGCCGCAGAATCCCAAAGAGAAGCACCCAGACTGTTGTCGCCACTGTTGACGACCGCCGTCACTGACCGGAGCTGCCGTGCTCCCGTTGCCTAAGAACTTTCAATTCACAGACGCACTCGTAGTGCACTGCCGCCCGCCTTTATCCTGCCGGAGATGGCCAGGCCGTTGACGCGCCGAGGAGCTTCTGCTGGTGGGTTTCCCGCCACCCAAAAACCACAGAGACGGCGACAACTTGACGCCCTTGCTGGGCCACAGTTCTTCAAACTCTTTATAGTCCTGAACTATCGACACCGAGGTGCCCCGCACACCTCTTCCTTGCAGAACGTTTACGCTTGCCCCGTCGACAAGCACCGCTAGGAAAGAAGCTGCCACTTCACCGTGGTCGTTCACCCTGTTCTCCGTCGGGCGTTCGACGACCAGTGACTCCTGCCTTAAAGGGAGGGCACTCAAGAAGGGCCGTCGATTCCCCGACGAGGAACGCTACAACGCCAGGTACTTTGGGGTTGCAGAACTATTGGAAAGTCTCTAGTGAACAATATATGGACTGGGCTTGTGATATATCTTTATTCTACAGGTTGCCCAGGTGGGGGGTGTCTCCACACAGAACTGTGTCTAGGTTTCATGGCCAGTATTTTATACTGGCCATGAAACCTATCTAACCAACTGCTTTCCTCTCTATATCTATTGTTGGTTTCCGTTACGAACTGATTTGTGTGCCATTTAACTGTACAGTTGATGCACTTTAAAGAAATATAATAGTAATTGTGGTACCACGTAGAGCTGTATATTTGCCATTATAGATAACCGAGTACAAAGTGAGTTATTGTGATATTGTACATAACCTTGAATATTATATAAAGACTGTGTTTTAACTAATACAGTGTGCGGACATTCCTTTGTGGGTGCTTGGGGACTACACTATACTTAGCCTTTATTTTTTTAATTTTTTTATTCAAACCGTTGTTTTTTTAGTTTGGTCAACAAGCTTTTACAACATTTTTTATATAATCCTAACTCTTTACAGATATATTTTACACTTGTTTTCAACATATCATTTCATTTCATTACAATTGATAACGACTTTTCATGTCATTTAGTCACCATCTTAATGAGAAAATCATAAAAGTTATAAAATAGCTTTGCAGCCCTTCATTAATGTATATGACTTTAAAAAAAAAAAAAATAGTATCTAACACAATGGATTAACCGTTCCAGCTAGGACCCGTTTGTGAAAACATGGTTGGTAGATTCTCTAATCTGCATAACACATTTATACACACAATAGTAATTGTATAGTTGTCGATGAAAAGACATACAATTATACTAACATTGAAAAGGCTTCTACTTAATAGTTTGTTTTTCGAAATCACTGAATACAAACAGACAGTTAGTGTACTAGAAATTACCATAGACATTTTAATTCAGACATTCAGCATTTTGGTACATAATTTCCAGTTTCAGATTAATGAGTGTTAGAAATCTACAAAGTGACAAGATAAGGCGTGTACTATTCCCCCACATGCAAGATAACCAAAACCATTCTCTTTTGAGTAGGTTCATGCCTACTCTTTCAGTATCAAATATTTGTAGGCAGGTTTCCTCAAAATATGAGCAGAAAACGACTAGGTGTTTAGTGGATTCAATCTGCATCCCGTCATTACAAAACCTACAGCCCTGTTCACTAACTGTTACCGGAGTTGAATGCCAGCATCCAATTCTTTCAAGGGTCAACAATTGATTTAATTTAAATCTGAGATAAGTTTCTCTAGCTTTATTACAGGGAAATTGAATTATATAAGGTTTATTCGGTAATCTTGCAGTACTGAATTTTGCTGCTTCTTTATAAATTTTAATTCAGACATTCCATTTAAGGTCTTACACCAATCGTGGTCAAACAAACGGAGTTTAACATGTATTAGTATGAATTCCAAGTCCGAAGGTTTAAGTGCAATTTCAGCAAGTAGAGAGACCATGCAATCATAATATTTTGTAATAGACGGACGAGAGGAAGCAATCAGCATCTGGCCCAGATCTTCGTATAAGCAGTTAATTGGAGGGTATAACATTTTGGCTAAGTTTGACAATAATCGCCAATTGTAGCGCGCAGACAAAGCTGTAAGGCCCAGTTCCTGCCTTTATACAATATTGGGCAGAGACTTAGCTAAACGCAAAGCTCCCTTCCATAACCGTCCTTGAAGTTGATCAAGTGAATTATCGATATCTGCAAGGCACATGTCTAGGGCAAACAAAAGTACTGATTCAAATTTAAGGATGTAAAATTGGATTAGTGGGATTAGTGAAAATGTGCAATACTTGCATAAACCATTCGCATTTGAGTTGCAAGGGGTGCAGCTTTTTTGTTCAATGTCTCTTTCCACATTGCCAGAGAGTTTGAGTCTGAGATCGTGCACCCAAGATACTGGATCGAAGGGACTATAGCAATTGGAAAGTCTTCAATGGTCCATTTGTATGGAGAATATTTTCTCTTTAGATTTCTGAAAACCACAATGTTTGATTTTTCTACATTGCAATGTAGATTATGATTACTACAATAGGAGGCAAATAATGACAATTTGGCTTGAAGACCCCTAGGGGTGCGATCAAAGATCACGATATCGTCAGCGAAAGCTAGCCAATGAATTTGTAAATGATCAAGTCTCGCCTGATAAGAGATCTGCTTAGCCCAGATGTCATTTATGCCACATAGGTATAGATTGAAGAGGGTGGCTGCTAAGTTACTGTCACGACCCACATCCAAGACCCCTCTGGCAAGCCCATGGGCCAGGAGAGGTTTTTGGCTCGGGTCTCCAATAAACCTAGGCATCCACTGCCTAGGCCCCCTTGGAGCCAGTCTTGGCGCCTATGGCGCCAGGCTCAAACATAGTGAAGACATTGTTTGGGGAACTACTTTATTTTGAAGTTGCCAGCCAACATGGAGGCATCCACATAGCCTGGCTCCTAGGAACCAAGCTATGCGGTATAGTGTTTTGGGTGTGGTAGCCTACGAACTACTTTACCTGGGCTACTTTCTTGAAGCTATTTAAACCACACCCGACTTGGATAACACGCTTCGCGTTACTTTGCAATTCTGCAACGTGACGTTCACCGTGTCCAGCTATACCCGCGAACCTCGGAGAAACAGCACCTGTAAGGAGACAAAAGGAACATAGTTAGCAGCAGCATCTTACCTGCAATTTTCATCGTTAGCTGCCCACAGCTCCTGCGAACAGCTTCCGACGGATCTGCAAAAAGGAAAGAAATAAGATATTAGAGACATTACATCATAATGAACTGTGCCAAAAAGGCTTACCTAGCAAGTCGTCCCTCGACCAACATCGCCTCGGAATTCCACACCCTGGGTGACACCGCGATCTATGGGACAGAAAAAAAAACAGGTTAGCAAAGGCAAGGCATCCCTGCGCTACGCATAGCGCCTACTTACCGCATCATAGCGCTCATTGCACGCCATCATTTACCGGCGAGACCCAATTCAGCCAATGCACCTCACTGGACTTCCGCACACCTAAGGAAAAGAAAGAGACATTATTAAACCAAGAAAGGCATGCAGGAATAACAACAATATACAAGAGCAATAAGACCTACCTGAAAGACTTCAAACGGGCCGGCATCAGTGAAGTAACTATATCGCATCCGCCCACAAAGGACAACGCGCCCCTGCCAAGAAGGCAGGACGGTGAGCACACCTAAATCAATAATAAGGTGAGGAGATGCCCCCAGAGGGGCTGAAGGCATATGGGGTGGTGGGAGGCTAATTACCCCAGTTGGCCAGTCTTGAACATAGCCCTCCTGTATTACAGGCAGGAATCCCCCGCTGGCCACATCTGGGAACCGTAGAGAAGGATACCAGTGTCCCTATGGCTGGGTGGCGTCCCCGTGTATACCAGGTGAGCATAACAGTTACACCCCTGCTTCACACCAATCTCGATGGAAATGGCATTGGTGGTTGCACCCACATTATTGACTCTTACAAGATAAGAGGTATTTTCATGGAGTTTAGAAATTAAATGTATGATATAAGGAGATATGCCCATGGAAGACATTTTTTTCCCAAAGCAGTGAATGTATCACACAGTCAAAAGCGGCTGTAAGGTCTATGAAGGCCATATATAAGGGACCAGAGTTCTGAACTTTTGCTTTTGCTAGAAGATGGGCCATTATTGTTGCATTAAGTGCGGTCCCCATCCTGGCCCGAAACCCAATTTGGAAGCGTGACGGAATGTTGCGCTGTCCGATCACAGTTTGTAACTCGCGAAGCAATAGAATGGCAAACACTTTAGGGACGGTATCAATTAGGGCAATAGGTCGAAAGTTGGATGGGTCAGATCTTAGGCCTTTTTTGTATATAGGAACAATGATAGAACACAGCCAGGAAGAGGGAATAAGTGCAGTGTTTAAGATATTATCAAATTGCTTTTTGAGAATCTGAGCCCAGATTGCTGGATTTCGTTTAAGGACACAGGAAGGAATGCCATCTGGGCCAGCTGCTCTAGAATAGTTCAGTGCATGTATAGTATATTCAATGTCAACCACGGACCATAAAGAGAAAGAAGGAGCTATAGAACCAACATAGTTTGACCCTCGATTAGCAAATGCTAAAGGCAGGGAGAATTTATTTTCAAAAAATGTTTTCCAAGACTCCGCAGAAATCATTGAAACCTGGTCTGTGCGTAGTGCGGTTGTACCCGCCCTAAGCATCGCCCATGTAGATCGTCTGTCTTTATGACAAAGTGTGGCAAACATTTTTTGATTATTCAGGTTGTACATGAAGTGTTTGTGGTTTCTGCATTTGTTACGATATAGATTAAGAATAATATTTTTTTCCTTCAAAAATTCCTCCCATGAGAGAGAATCTTTTCTAAGTTCACGAAGAGCCATATTCTTGATCTTTTTAGCTGCAGAAATTGTCTTAGTATTAGGGTCTTGTGACAGGGGCAATTAACCCTCATACCTCTTTTGCAAATAAGTTGTTACATTAGTTATAATGCTAGAGAACCAACAGAGTTCAGCTTGCGCATAACAGTGGTGGTGAGGGAAGCTTTTATAATTCGAGAGCTGTGTAGTGATCATATCATTCATTTTATCACAAAGTTTTGTAGACCAACGAATTGACAAACCGGGACGATCCCCTTCCAAACAAGTCTGTTGCTGGTCATTGCTAAGCATATCCACATTGACCTCTAAATTTAGCTGTATTATGAAATGGTCACTACAGCAGGGATCATAAATAGCAATTTTACTGGATATTCCCTGTAGGTTTGCTGAAATAGCAAAATAGTCAATACAGGAAGAAGCCATACCTCGCCTCCATGTATGACAACCATCGCTGGCATCAAAAGGAAGAAAGTCAAGTTCCCGAGGTGCTGAATAATCTTGCCATAATTGGCCTCTGTAGCTTGCTTGAGATTGACCATCAGCAATCGAGTTATACATATTCAATTTTAAGCAGTAAGCATTAAAATCCCCTCCTAACAGTATTCCGCAAGTTGGATACAATGCTATAACTTCGTCAAAGAGATCATCAAGCTCTTGGAAAACAGTTGAGTAGAGCCAGATTGTGATAGAGAGAAATGATAAGCAAGGGATCACACTGTTCATCATTTAATGTGACCAACAAGGCCAATGTTGCCATGGATTTGTATTCTGCTACAATGTGTATTTTTAAATTGGTGTTTACACAAATGGCTAAACCGCCATATGGCCTCCCAGAAAGGCCTCGTTTTGCCTTAATTTGATAGACAGTGTATCCAGGCAACAGAAGTTCTTGCTCGCACATGGTTTCCTGGCATAACAGAATATCACATCTAACGCCTGGGTGCACATGACTAATCCATGTATGCAAATTCCTAAAACCACACGAATTCCATGAAAAGATGGCTAATGCAGAAGGCTGGTTACTGGGAGATGTTGTCCATAGCCGGATTTAGGGTGGTGGCTAAAACGGATAACCAAGAACAATCTTTGCTAATATTTGATAGTCCTGCAAGCTGAGTGATTACAACAGAGTTAATGCCACCCTGTGAATCGCCCGACTTTAACTTTGGGGAATTTGAGGTAATAATCGGAATTGGAGTTTAATTAAAACAAATCGCATCATTGATAGAATCAAAGAGATGCGGCATTATGCCAATAAATCGTAATTCCTCCGTGTATTGCATCAACAAATTAGTGATGGTGGCTGATTGCACTTTACACACCATACGATGATTTGGAATTGGTGGCAGAGTGACACATTCTATATCAGCCGTATTCAATGTTCTTAATGCTGGAATTCTGCTAAATGCTTGTAGCAGGGCAGAACGATTGAGGCGCTTGATTCCATTTTTATCTGAGACAATTTCCCATCCTATGATAGTCGTAGAGTACTTGCTCGTTTCACCCATACCATCATCTTCCCCCCTTTGATGCTGTGGAGATTGTGACTGTGACCCTTTCTTAGAATCCTCCACTATAGGTCCATGCGCCATGGGGAAGTTGTTAGAAGAATCAGGGCAATTTTCCACATTTTGTATCTGAGGGGCCACAGCAGTAAGTACCGAGGCCAATAGAGGTGTAGTAGTGGCGGGCTTTGAATTACTGGTGGTGGGTGTCATAACCACCCCCCTCCCCACTTGGACAATTTTATTCTCAAGGGGTTTGAAAAAGTTTGACAAGTGAGTTTGGGAAGAGGGCTGTGATTTGTCATCTGTATTCAAATGGCCTATTGAGGAAGGAACAGGGCCAAATCCGCCCAGATTTTCCACCGACTTAGATTTTTTTTGGTAGTGGTTGCGTAACTTAAGAACTGTACTTAAGAACCAGCCCGCATCACCTCCTGAGAAGCTAGCCCTTGATTGCTCGACCAGTGCTACCCTATAGAGAATCTTGGCTGGTGTCCTCTGTGCCTCTCATCTGCCATATAGAGAGCAAGAGTACAGACACCCCCCTCCCGTCTTTACACCATTGTTTATACAAAAAGCATACTAGTTGGGAACATGCAATTTACTCTCCACATACCTAATTTATCCCCCCCCCACCAGTTTGCCAACTCATAGATTTGGGACATGTATAGAGCAGCCATGAACACATATTAGCTTGCATTACAATTCCCTAAATCACAGATAGAAGAATTCTATTTCAACAGAATCGCCTGGAATGTAACTAAAAAATGACACCTAAATGAATGCAGTATTGCTTGTGGTTGCTGAGAAAGATGCGTACATTATGATAGTCATTTTAAACTAATACCAAATGTGAGCTCCCATTACTCCAGGCCATTTGCCATTCCTGGCCAGCATGTGACTAGAGCTTCCTGGACTGTGTGTTTATTAGCCTCTTTGTTGTTTGAAATTGGTAGGCTGCAGGTCGTAAATGCTTGGGATACATCGGCTACACAGAGATATCCCACTGCAGATAATGAGCTAGGCCAGCCCTGTGCTGTCACAAGCCCCTGCTGACATCTGGCATCCTGTCCTGTTATCTGAAGTGGACCACCATTTCGATCTGAAAAACCTATTTGCTTGTATTTTATTAAGAGCCTGGGGAAAGTTTGTTTTCAACACCCTTAGCAGCCCACACTTTATTGCAGTTGTAAATAGCTCGGATGCAAGAGCCAGACTTGCAGTGGGGGAGTCCTTTGTGAAGTCTCCTCAACACCAAGCATCCTCGGGTCTAAATGAAATGTACATGTGACCCATGGAAACAATGTATTTCTTTTGTTGCTGGTATTTTGCATGTGCAGCATAATATGCACTACATCTTGTCAACTCACACTAAGTCGTTTCCCTGACATCCTTATATTAGCTGGGGAAAATGTTTCTCATGTCTTGCTTTGGAACTGCAAACCCTTCCAAAGCCATTTCAGTTCCAGTGTTTGAAAATCCTGCTTTTCATGAAAAAGGGGCCTGTTATTTTCTTCTGCCACTGTGAATTAAAAGGCTGCTTTTCCTTTTGTATATAGGCCTTTTTCAGATAGCACTTCCTTGTGTTACTTGCAGAAACCCCCACAGTCTGCCTTAATAGTGTGAAGTTGTTTGTTTAATGAAGGCTGGCAGGCCATTTTTACAGTAGGCCCTTCCGTTCTGTTTGTTGGGGCCTTTGATTAAACCCCACATCACTAAAGGATTGTTCAGTGGCCTACATCTTCCATATGAACTTCCATAGTATGTCTCATGAGTATGAAGCAGTTTCATCCTTTCTACTACATCGTGTTGAACTGGATTTGGAGAAGGTTTTTCTTGTAATCACCACAGGATGTGACCAAGGTGTAATGTCGCATTTTGTTGCTGTGATATTTAGGGTGCTTCCCAGACTTGTATTTGTGGGTGAGGCAGAGTGACTGGAAGGTTGATCAGAGTACTGTCAGACACAGATTGTAGTGACTTCAGAGTCAATTGTATGGATTCAGTGGCATTCCTACGAGCAATCTGTCTTGTTATGGTGTTCTGAACCACTTTGGAGATTGCAGATTTGAGGTTTGTTTTGTAAGATCGAGTGAAAGGATTTTGCGAGCTACATTTTGGGGTTATGGTTGTGCCCATTACTCTTGGGCCTTCCTTCGAGGATAGAGGCGATTAAAGGGAGGCAGGCAAAAGAGATGTGATGCAACAGATCCTCTTCTCTGTTTTCATGGATGAGGAGGAACAAAACACTCACAAGGATTGATAGTTTCGCTGAGGGTGAGATGTCCCTTATGGAAAGCATTCTTGGATGCTGCAGGTTCATTTGAGTAATTTCACTCTTACCCTTTAATTTATTTCAGTTCATGTCATGCTGTTATGTTAACTTGTTGTGTTAATTGTTTTCTGTTCATTATAATACATCTTTAGGGTGTTTGGGTTGCCTCACCCTCTGTTACTCCTTTTTTGTTCCTTGTAGGACTGTTGGTCAAGCGATTGCCTGTCCCTACCGGCTCTATTCATTTTATTCTTCTTTTTTATATACAGCTTGCAGTGTGTTAGAGTGAAATGGAAGACTCTTATTGGCCATCCCAATTATGACGTGACTATCTGATCCTCTTTGTGATCCTCTTCCTCTATAGAAATCAGAGAGGATCTAACACGTATCATGCAAGGGAACACCCATATGAGCATGGAGACATTGAACGCCCCTTTAGCTGTGAGTAGAATGTCTATCTCCACCAAAGACAACCAAATTATTATAGACTCAATAAAAATAACAGATAATCACGAGAGCAGTCCTAACACCAGTACCGCATTATGCTCTCTCAAATTCTTGCTACTTAACACAAGGTCACACCTAAAACATGCCACAGAGGTGGCTTCGATCATAGAAGAATATGATCTTGATGTTTGTTCCCTGACGGAAACGTGGAGCCATGGAGCTGCAGACCCTACATTGTCACTTGCCATTCCTGATGGTTACTATATGATCAGACAAGATAGAATCCAGAACAGGGGAGGGGGGGTAGCGTTTATTATCAAATGCTCTTTGAAAACATGGCAAATCAAAATTGATTCCATTCCAGGTTCCGAAATTCTACTTATTAAAATTGCTATTAGCGCAGAAACTACTCTGAATGTTCTCTTACTTTATAGAGCACCTTCAGCGGATCCTACCTTTCCCACTTCTCTAAATAGTTTACTACTCTCCTTTCTGAAACCCAATACTAAATTGATTCTGTTAGGAGACTTCAACCTTTGGCTGGGTAGTGATTCGGACACAACAGCAAAGACAATGGAGAATACCCTTGATGCATTAGGTTTTGTCCATCATGTTAGAACCGCTACACACATCAAGGGTCACACAATGGATTGGATATCCACCCTTAATGTTCCTGTAACCAATGTAGATGTACAACCATGTCTGTGGTCGGACCACCATAGTATTGGTTTCCAATCTAAGGTGGAATCTTTTAGGATCAAACTTTCTCATCCTAAATCATTCACTACTAGTAGAAATAGAAAAAACCTGAACAAAGAGATGTTATGTCCCTGGGCTCAATCCTTGAATACCGACATAGGTAAAATAGGGGATTTAGACGCTATGCCAGATATGTTTACAAATTCACTTAAAACAGTGACCGATGTGCCTACTCCTATAAAAAATAAAATGAAAAGAATCGATCATAATAACAATTGGTTCTCCAAGGAGTTATCAGAATTAAAAGCCAAGAAAAACAAACTCTATCATGCATGGAGAAATGATAAATCCCCCAGTAACTTAAAAGTGTATAAAATCAGCACTGCAAATCTTAAAAAAAGAGGTTATAACAGCTAAAAAGGAGGTATTGAACGAGAGGATCATTAATGCCAAATCAGATTGCAAGGAGCTGTTTAATATATTAAAAGAACAAACACATACACCAGGACCCACACCAGCCCTGATTATCAAAAACAAGGACTGGCATACAGAAATTCAATTAGCCATGTCTAACAAATTAGACAAGATCAAAGAAACCATAGAGATTAAAAAATCTTCCCTGAATATATTAGATCAGCAAGAGAAGATCATACACCCTACAGTGAAAGATAAAGACCAACCCACATTTAGATTTTTGCCTATATCTGAAGAGGAATTGGCAAAAACCATTAGTCAATTTAAGAGCACAAGTTGTAAAGGCGATCCATGCTCTTCCATCATAATTAAGGAATGCCTACCTACCGTAATACCAGCGCTTACAAAATTTGTTAATGCCTCATTTGAGTCAAAGGTAGTGCCAGCTAACCTGAAAAATGCATGGATCACACCTTTAAAAAACAACTAATGCCCGCTTACCTCTTCGAATTATAGGCCTATTATCAATACTGCCTTTCTCCTTGAAATACTGGATCGGGTGGCGTACAATCAGATTTCTTTATTCCTGGAACAGAATCAAATTCTGCACAACTATCAATCAGGGTTCCGTGCCAATCATGGCACGGAAACAGCGCTTCTTGCTCTTAAATCCCATCTCATTCAGGGTATGGATAAAAGTCAGATTGCCTTGTTGATGATTTTAGATCTTTCCGCGGCCTTTGACCTGGTGGACCACTCGATCTTGGCCACCAGGTTAAGAGAGAACGCGTATTTCTCTGAAGAGGCCCTTCAATGGATATCATCTTTCCTAAAGGATAGGCAAATTAGAGTTGCCAGTGAATTGGCAGAAGCTCATCCCATGCTATCATTGTATGGAGTCCCACAGGGAGCATGCGTGTCTCCGTGTTTTTATAACATCTTCATGATCCCCTTCTTCCAGATGTTGGAAGATGAAGGGATCGTGTTTGCCAACTACGGGGATGACACGCAATGCGTCCTACCCATTTCAGGAACACATCAAAAAGATGAAATCTTCATTAATGTAATCTATTTGAAAATCCAAAACTGGATGGTGTCTAATGGTTTGGCCCTGAACAGTGCTAAAACCGAACTCCTTCTCGTAGGCTCTCCAAGCAAATTGGATAAATTAGGAGTGGAAAATAAGAATGTCAACTTGGACAACTGTGTCATTAAAACTCTGCCTAAGGTTAAGATCCTGGGCGTATGTCTGGACAGACATCTAAATATGAAGGCACAGGTGAATAGCCTTGTCTCTTCAGCTTCTTACTTCCTTAAACTTTTCCGTCATCTCCGCCCATTTATTTATGAAAAAAATTCAGAAACAGTGGCCAGAGCCATTATTGGCTCAAAATTAGACTACGGATGTAGTCTTCTGGTGGGTATCCCCCAGATTGAGATTCATCGCCTTCAGGTGATCCGAAATGGGGCAGTGAGAGTAGTGAAGGGCCTAAGTAAAAGAGATCATGTCTCTGTGGCCAGAAGGAGTCTTCACTGGTTGCCGGTTGGAGAAAGAATTCGGTTTAGGCTTCTTCTCATCACACAAAAATGCATTGTAGGTCAAATGCCTTCATATTTGAAGGAAGCCATAATCATGAAAGTCAAGGGAAGGTCACTTAGATCAGACAATTCAAACACGCTCATTGTACCTCGGCATAAGACCAACAAAACAAGGCAGGGATCTTTCGAAGTAGCGGCCCCTACTGCCTGGAATGCTCTTCCAACCTTTCGGCCTCAACCGAACTATTTAAAAAGAAGCTGAAAACATTGCTCTTTGTCTGGAGCCCGGCTGGTTATGATAACAGATAGTGAATAGTTATGCTGCATATGTAGTTTTGTTTTGTGTTTGTCAGTCTGCGCCCATCAGCCTTCGGGTAACAGGTGCGCTTTATAAATCCAATAACATAACATAACGTATATGTGGCATGGACCTGAGTGCACAGCGGGTGAATTCACGTGGAGCCTCTTTGCCTCTTTAAAGTGTACTGTCTTGCTGCATTACTCCCAGTCCTCACGTTCTGCATCTTTCAGCGTTCACTGCTATTCCTGTGGGTCTCCTAAGCCGTGCCCTGACAAATTTCTTAAATCTATTTCTCAATCTTTTTCCACCGATCTCCGTAATGTCATTAATGATACATTTCACTATGGTCTTGTGCTAAGTGCCTTGAACAAATTCCTTTACTAAACAAATCAACACTTGACTTTTTGGAATTGCCAATTTATCGGCTTATATCGCTCCTCCCTTATCCCTCTAAAATATTAGAATGTGGAGTTGCAAAGCAATTACAAGACTTTGCCGGGGAAATGGGCCATCTGCATGCTTGTCATGTTGGATTCTTCCCAGGTATGAGAATGTGGGTTTACCCTGCTGAGTGCACGAGGATGGCAGCTGATGGCGTTAGTGTCGCTGCCTTGATCCTTTTGGACTTTTCTGCTGCATTTGACGCTGACTATCAAACGGTGTTGTCTCGCTTGGCGGACTTCAGTATTACCTGCCTAGTCAACAACTACATATACTCTTTTTTTCAGGCCGCTCCCAAGCAGTGACCATCTCCCATTTGTCTCTGACTGGGTCTGTCATGATTGTGGTGTGCCCCAGGGCTTTGTATCATAACCCCTTCCAATTAATTTGTATGCCTCTCTACTGGCTCGTCTGGCACAATCTTTGAGTGTACATGTTTGTGTCTGTGGAGATGACACAAATTCTTCAGCAACTCAACAGCATTTCACAAATAATTGTAAAGGTTGTCTTACTGCAGTTGATTCTTAGATCTGTTTAAACTGTCTGCAACTAAATGAGTCAAAAACGTACATATTAGCTCCAACCTCCTAGCCTGAACTCTGACTCCCTCTGGTCTTTTGCCATGGCCCTTATACTGAGCCTCTTACAGGTGTTAAAAAGCTGGTAGTTAAGATGTATTCTTCTCTCTCTTATTCCTCACATCGTGTGGAATTCTAAATTCTGTTTTCTCTTTTTCGATACCCACATAAAAGCTATCATCTTTCCACTTTCTCTGCTAAGGTTATTCTGGTAAATGTCCTCATTTGAAGCCATCTGGATGGTTGCAATGTGCTTTTTTGTGACTTTGTAAATATTCTGTCCTGAAGCTATAGGGAATTCAGACTGCTGTTGCCTGACTCGTATGCTGTCTTAAATTTACAGATATCATGCCCACTACAGTTCTGTCTCTCCACTGGATTTCAGTGGTCAAGCAGATTCAACTTAAGAATCTCTTATTCATAAATTTCCCTCTTCTTATCATCCAAAATCTTTTGTGTTCTAAACTTTGCAGATACTTTCCTGCCAATTTACTGTGCTGTGCTACAGATTATGTACTTAATTGGCTGAACATTTGTTAGTCTCGTCGAGCCAGGAAATCTTTCTTGGTCAGTGCGCCTTTGGAATGCCTGAACCAGTCATTTGAGGCGTATTCCAGATAGGTTTCTTTAAAGGTTTGCTCTTCTCTACTTGGGGATTGCCTCTTCTATTTCACTTTATCCACCTCTCATTTAGTTGACATCAAGGTGCAGTAATGGTTGAAATAGTGCTTTATAAAAGGAAATAAATAGAAAAAGTAGAAGTAGTAAAAAGGTTTATTTTCAGAAAGGTTGGTGGAGTGACAGCAAGTACAAGCCTTCTTGGCTAGGAAGGCTTGGTCATTTAAACAGAGACCCAAGCAAAGAGTTAACCAACAGAAAAGAAAACTTTCCAGAGGGCGCTAGAGAGCCATCCAAGATGGCCGCCTCCTAGAGAGCTCCGTGTGGCTCTCCATTAATCCTGCGACATCCTCACCTCTGCGGCATCCGATTCACCCAAATTTGCTACCGGGTGCGCTCGGGAGGCGCCACTGTTCACCCCGAGCCCATCATCCTCTCCAACGGCGGAGCGCCGGCCGAGATCCGGCCCAGGCGCCAAGGCCCGCGGACCACGCCAGCAGCAGGCCGAGAGCAAGCCGAGAGGGGGAGGAGCTGTCCGGGCACGAAACACAGAAGAAAGCAGTGTGCCACCCGGCGCCCAGAGTGAGCAGCGACCCGCTGGGCCAGAGAACGAGGCCACACCAAGAAACGGGCGGACGTGCGCACGACAGCGCCAAGAGACACACGGTCTCCGTCCCCACAGTGGCCTGGCAGAAAATCCCGCAAGGAGCGCGAAGGACTACGCTACCCACGCCAGGCACGCAGGTAGGATCCCCATTCGGCGCGCAAGGTCGGCCTTCCCGACCCACCAGGCAACATAAACCCCGGCGCTTTCACCAGACACTGAGAAAAGCTCAGGGGGCGCAACGTCGAACCCCTCACAGACTGCCTGCCCCGGCGCCCACCAGCAACGGCCACGCACGGCCTAACCGGCACATTGGCAACACAAAACAAAAGGGAGTCCCCCACCCCAAAACGGCAGACAACATCTGAAGAATATTCCCGCTGCCCCTTCATCCCAACACCGCACTAGCCCCATCACCTGGCGACGACTCCCCACTCCAAGGCCTGATCAAGTTCCAGCTGGCGGTAGCAGGAGCGCCCGCCTAAAGCGACGGAGGTCACCCCCGCCACCAGATGCCACGAGTCCTCCTCCAAAATCGGGTACTCCAAACACGCGCAACACCAGCCATATAACCTATGAGAACCTGGCCCCACACTCAGCTGCTTCCAGTTTGACAAAGGTGGACATCGTAGGCCAATCTCACAAAACAGCGTAATACCCGCCAAAACCACGACGAAGGCATCGGACTCGTCACAAACGCACTCAACGCAGAAACAAGAGCGTAATGGGGAAAACAGATAAAACCCAAAAGAAGCTGAACTTCGAAGCAAGCCATAACAATAAACCTCCCAACGACGGGAGCAGAGCAGCGTCCCCAACGCCCGCTACTTCCAGGTCGGACGAGCATATACCAAGCTTCGACATTAGGGAAATCCTGATGGACCTCAAGGCGGGAATTGGCGACCTAGGCAGCAAACTCGACAATCTCTCGTCTAAAGTGGACCAACTCCAACACAGACTCGACAAGCACGCCGACAGGCTAGACACCGTAGAACAACGGGTCTCCGACCTGGACGACGGCACGTCGGCCCTGACCACGCGAATCTCCACCCTGAAACCCAAATGAAGGCAGTCTGCGCCAAAAATGAAGACTTAGAAGGGCGCTCAAGAAGAAATAACATCAGAATTATAGGAGTTAGGGAGAAACAACTTCAAGGGAAAATGGAGGACCATGTTGAATTGATCTGCACGACGCTCTTCGGGAAAGAACTCCTCTCCCAGCTGTTTGTAGTCGAACGTGCCCACAGAATCCCAAATTCAAGACCAGTCCCAGGCGCAAACCCACGGCCAATTATCGCAAAACTGTTAAACTACAAAGATCGCGATGCGATACTCAAAGCAGCCAGGGAAAAAGGGAACCTCCAGTACGACGGAGATCCGATTCAGTTCTTCCCAGACTTCTCTCCCAGCGTACAGACACAGAGACGCTCCTTTACCACCGTAAAGAGGAGACTGCAGGACAACCAAATACTTTACTCAATGCTATACCCGGCTAAGCTTCGCATTCAACATGATGGGAAAGCACTTTTCTTCCACACACCTGATGATGCCGACGACTACTTGGACCGTGCTGGCTGCAGACCTGCTCCAAACAATCCCAGGCCGCAGCGCGAAAACCAAAGGCGCAGAGAACCACCATAACTAATCGTCCCGGGCAGCTAAGAGAGATGAACTCGTACCTCCAGCGCATCCACGCAAGCCTTTACCGCAGAGAGACACTCCTAGTTCGCAGGAGAGCCACCCCTGACCCTCGGGAGGCACCTAGTGCCCCAAGCACAGCAACCCTCACTGTTTGTTGATGAAAGGGGAACATTGCGGGTCTGTTGGGGGTTGCCCGCGTGAGGGAGGGAAGTTACGTACACCACACCACCTCCAGTTGAGGTGTGCATCCTCACAATGGTTCAACAGTGAGGAGCGTCCAGGTTCCGCGCCATCTCCCCCACACCCCCCAACTGCACCAACACCAGCACAACGCCCAGCCTCCGAACCCCCCGACTCCATCCAATCCGCCAGATCATCCCTAGCTGCAATACCAGCAACCATGAGACATAAACGTCGAATCAACATAGACCCTAATCTATTCCATTCAATGTCATAACCTGGAACATAAGAGGAGGCAATGTCCCATCGAAGACCAGGAAAATCCTCCAATACCTCAGAAGACACGAAGTGGACATAGCCATGATTCAAGAAACACACTTGCTCCCAGGGAAGGACCGCCAGTGGGCCAAGAGTTGGGGATGCCACAGGTACTTCTCCTCTTACTCGTCATATTCCAGAGGGGTCGCGATTCTTATACACAAGAGGATCGGCTTCCGCCTTATCCACATATCCAAAGACTCCGAAGGGAGGGCAATCCTCGTAAGTGGCATCATAGAAGGTCAGAAAATCACCCTCGTCAACTCCTACGCACCAAACGTAGACGGCCCCGACAACTTTAGCTGGGTGCTATCCCATCTCTCGTCTCGAGACCCCGCAACCATAATCTGGGGTGGGGACATGAACACAGTACTGGACCCGGTGAAGGACAGATCCCACGCTAGCCCACATCCTCTGTCCAGAGCCTGCCTCCAAATAAAAGAAATATGCAAAGCATTCGACCTGAAAGATTCCTGGAGAGCATCTAATGGAGAGCTGCGAGACTACACATTCCACTCCGCGCCGCACAACTCGAGCTCCAGAATCGATTACCTTTTCACTTCAAGGAACGGCCCATGGACCAGCGGCTCATGCGCTATCCTACCAAGAACTCTTTCGGACCACTCCCCGGTAACTCTCGTCCTCACCCCAGCTAACCCCAAACCTCCCCTACTGAGGTGGCGCTTCAAAACAGGCTCCATGCGAGACTAGGTCTTCGCCTCGGAACTGAAAGAGGAGATCTCAATGTTTCTAGAAGCCAACACAGGGTCAGTTTCCTCAGCCAGCACGCTCTGGGAAACTCTAAAGTGCTACACCAGAGGGGTCTGCCATGCCAAAGAAAATGGCATCCTGAAGCTCATACGACGGGAGCTGGCAACCAGCGAGAAGAAGCTAAAGCAGCTAGAACTTCAAAGCACCAACACAAACAACCCAACAAGTTCAGTCGCTCTGAGAGAAGAGCTACAAAAATTCAGGAACGCTGCCGATCGCGAAGTGAAATTCCTAAACCGCGACAGATTGGTCAGGCAATACGGTGAAGGGCAAAAACCGGGCGCTCTTCTAGCAAACCTGGTCAGAGCCGACAATAAACTACCCCCGATAGAAGGGATCAGGACCAAACAGGGACAAATAGCCCACACCGACGAAGACATGGCAGAAGAATTCAGGCTTTTTTATCAAGATCTCTACAGCACTAGACACAACGGAGACCCGACCGCCGCAAGGGAGTACCTAGAGGACACTGAACTGTACTGGGTTGAACAGCCCCTGCGGGAACCACTAAACGAGCTAATCACACAAGAGGAGATTACTGCTGCCATAAAAGCCCTCCCGAACTCTACAGCTCCCGGCCCTGACGGCTTAACCGGGGAATTTTACAAAGCCTTTGCACCCACCATCGCCCCCCTTCTGGCAGCAGTGTACGAAGAGTCGTTGGATAAGGGATCCCTCCCCCACTCCACCCGCGAAGCCAACATCATCCTCCTGCACAAACCAGGCAAACCATCAGAGGACTGTGCATCATACAGACCCATCTCCCTCCTCAACCTTGACAACAAGATACTAGCGAAGGTGCTTACCAACAGGCTCCTTCCACTGATGCCCACCCTGGTACTGGCAGACCAGGCGGGTTTCATACCGGGCCGTAATACAACCTTTGGCATCAGGAGGCTGTTCAGCGTCATCGAAGCACTCGATCCTTCAAGTCAAGCAATCGCAGTCCTCCTTGACGCCGAGAAGGCATTCGATTCAGTGGAATGGCCGTTCATGTTCACTGTACTCACCAGAATGGGGCTGGGCGCTCGCTTCATCAAACTTGTCTCTTTATTATACAACAAACCACGCTCCAACATCATCGTAGGCACGGCAAAATCGGCTCCCATAGAGCTCCAACGGGGTACCAGACAGGGCTGCCCGCTCTCGGCACTCATCTTCGCCCTGGTAATGGAACCGCTGGCCTCCAACCTAAGGGAGCATAGACAACGAAGAGGGCTCGTGATTGGACCACACAAGCTCATTACATCCCTCTACGCAGACGACGTGGCACTGTTTATCCGAGATCCCGAAGAAAATCTAAACCCGGTCATGAGGGAAGTAATCAAGTTTGGAACAGCCTCCGGCCTGAAGGTCAATCCAGAAAAGTCCATTATATTCCCGTTGACCCCTGCTACCAAACCATTCATCGATGACTTTCAGCTCACATGGAAAATGTCCAAAGTCCGATACCTGGGGGTCCAAATGTCCCTGAATTACCACGAGGTGTTCCGTGACAACTACGAAGAGGTAGTTAAGTCTCTCCAGGATAAAGTGACGCGGTGGAAGTCCTTACCACTAACGCTCTGGGGGAGAGCTTCCCTAGTTAAGATGGTGATCCTGCCAAAATTGCTGTACCTATTCACCAACATCCCGATACTGCTACCCCAAACCTTCCTGAAAAAACTGAAGAGTATGGTCCTTGAGCTGCTCTGGGCAGGCAAACCAGCCAGAGTGGCACACGCAACACTGACACTCCCAGTGACGAGCGGTGGACTTGCCCTCCCAGACCTGGAGAAGTACTTCTGGGCAGCACAGGCACAATTCCTCAGCCATTGGTACACCACCCATACAATCAGGCCTCACGTGCAAGTGGAGCGAGCCCTGGCTTCACCAAACTTGTTAACAGCAGTCGTCTTCAGCCAAATTCCCGTTCCCAACCACACCATGAATGCAATGCTCGCAACGTACAAAGTCTGGAAGAGACTAGCTCAAATATACGGGGTACAATCACGATACTCTCCACTATTACCCGTAAAGTTTATCCCAGGGGTTCCACTGACATCTGAGAAAGTATTTCACCAGTGGGTTGACAAACTACAAATAAAGACCCTGGGAGACCTCTTCACGGAGGACGGCTTCATAACACCACAACAAGCAAAATTGAAAGGCGGCAACACCGCACTTGACGTATTTCTATACTTCAGGACCAGGTACACTTTACAAGCTCTCTTGCCAGACTTCCCCCAGCAACCCCCAACCTGGCAACTACTACACAATGTCATACAGGCGCAGGGCGAGGGCAGGCTGGTGTCGCAAATCTACAAATCCATCATCACGGATACGACACCTAACCTAACTCAGGCAAAGACCAGATGGGAGAAGTCCCTGCACCAAACTATTCCAGACGAGGACTGGACATACATCCTGAAACAAACACAGAAAATAGCTCTCAATTCTCGCCTCAAGCTAATTCATTTCAACTTCCTCCACCAGACCTATCACACACCAGCAAAAGCTAACAGACACCACCCTGAGGCGGCTGCAAACTGCGAGAGATGTGAAACGCAACCAGCGGACTTCGTCCACCTCGCATGGGAATGCCCCAAAATAACACCCTTCTGGACCCGAGTCTTAGAGACGACAGCAGCAATAGTGGGCGAAGAGATACAACCGAGCCAAACTGCAGCACTACTCGGCTTGCAAATTCACTTTCCGCCCCGTCAAGGAAACTGGCAGGACTCCTGCTGACACTAGCCCGCAGGAGGGTGGCCATGGCCTGGGGTCGAGGCCCACCTCCAACAATCCCCGCCTGGCGCAGGGACATTCTTTACTGCCAGGATGTGGAAACGGACTTTATTAAATCCCTACCCTTACATGCCCGCCCACCTGACATCTGGGGACCGCTAGTACAATTCCTGCTAAATGAAGCTGAGGAGACACCTGACATTCGAGCAGACACCTCTGGCGCAGGAACAAGCCAGCCGTGAAGACACAGAGCTAGCAGCATCGTCCACATGTCTCAAGTAACCAGAACAAGGCAGCACATCTATAGGAGTCACAAGACTGAGCGGGAGAGCGGGGGGTGGGGAGAGGGGGGGGGAGGCGGGACATGGCGCAGAGTTAAATCCACCCTAATGTGGGTGTGTAGTTGTTTTGTTTTTCAAAAAAAACCAAAAATAAAGGTTTTAAAAAAAAAGAAAAGAAAACTTTCCATTTGTAGACTTATCCAAATTTTCCCTGTCCAAATACATTGTATGGATGTATTTGGTATCCTGGACCCTCCCCCCTTTGGTTCAGATTTGAAGACGTTTATCCTGGGGTCAAAATGTTCCCCCTTCTGGGCCAAGTCCTGTCTGCATTCTCAGGGAGGTGTTAGAGTGTGGCCTACAGGGTATGGAGAAAGTAAGTGGGAAAAAGACTAAGAAAATGAGTGCAAGATCCCGTGATAACACAAAGCCTGTGAGGGTCCCCCACTCTAAAGGACCAGAAGTGAAAATCCATCACTACACTATGCCTACTCTTGAAGGACCAACATTGTGAAGTCTATCATTATTCTAAAGCAAAAATACTAAGTTTTCAAGTGTTAGCTCAATACATTGACCAGCAGAACACATAGTACTATGGAGTGGAGTGCCCCTGCATACTTCCTTTATCGATACACTAAGGTGATGGCATGACACACATGCAGTCCATGTGTTTTCAGTGATTCAGGCATATATAAGGTTGATAACCGCAGGTGTCTTGGTCGATGATGTTTTTGTCTTTAAGGATTACCTCCTTCGAGTTGTCTTTACTTGAAAAGACAAGGCGACCCGAAAGATGAGGTGAAAGCCTCTTACAAAGTGATAGACGCGCTCTTCAAATCGTTGAGCCTAGGGTGCTTTCTGATTCTCTGGCATACGTACCTTCTTCATGTGGGTTGTTTTGCGTATTATTTATACACCGCTACCTAGCTATCAACTCCCTCTTGTAACCAGCTTTTTTGTTGACGGGTGCATTTGCTTCCCCCTGCAAAGTCTTAACTATAGGTCACAACTAGCTTTCTTTATACCTCCGCTCACTTGTCTCAGTATCAACCAGAGTGGATAGCAGTCAGTCTATGATCCCTGGACCTAGGTTGTCCCCAAACACTCTCTGTTAGTTCTAGCCTACCTCCAGGTATAGCTCTTCTACTCTAGCCCTTCGTCTTCCTGTGGTTGTGTTGACTGTGGGCCGTTTAGCAAGGCCACGCTGATGCACCTTCCTTACTAGACTGCAGTAGTGTCCTCTCTGCTCTGCCCTCTTTGCCCTCTTTTAAGGAACACAGCCGTATTTCTTCTCACAACATTTACACTCTGAGCTATGTCTGACTCCTTTGTGTACTGTGTAAGATTTTGTTGGGATTGGTCCAACCTTCTCGTTTCCACCTCCTCCCCATGTTTTCCTAAGTATGGCTGTTTTTCCCCATTGCAGGTTGTGGTGTTTTAATGACTATAGCCCTGCAGGATGGAAGACCTCCTCGTAGTCTGACCTCGGATACTCTTGGGGCCCCTGCTTGGATCTTAGTAAGACTTACCTCTGTGATTACCTTGTCTCTCGTCAGTGCTCCCCATACCTGACTCCCCCCGCACACTGAGGCCTTTGGTCATATTGCGCTTTATAAAACGTGATAATACTATTATAATAATGGCTAGGGGCACTGCCATCTTGGGGTCAGGCAGTAATAAGAAGGTGGCTTCCTGCTCCTGTATTTGTTCACTAGGGTTTCTGTCTGCTCTGTTGAATGTTGGGGTTTTCAGTTAGTGGATCACTAGCAAGCCACCCGGGAAGGTATACATCATTCTGGTTTGCAAGGCAAGTTTTTAGATATCAATCTGTAGTTGTCGTACAGGCTCACCCTATACTGATGTCTCATTAACGGGTTCATGAATCGCTCACCTGTTGTTGGTATGAGCAGAAAACTGAACTGTGATTGATGTGACATTATCTCAGAGTGTCCACCAGGGTCTGTGTGAGGGCATCCTACTTCTTTCTTTAGAAGGCCCATCTTGTGTGTCCTGGGGTTTGGCCCAAATGAAATTACTTCTGTCACCTCCTGAAAGACTTTGATTTGCTTTCATACTTTCTAAAATCTGTGATTACTAACTGGCGGGCTCTAGTGTTTCCCCGTGTACCACTTCCAGTAGTTGTTTCATTCAACATATGGCTCGCCCTGACCCCCAGAACGCTACATCCCTCTTTCTAACCATACAACGGGTGACTTTGTCACACTGCCCAGCATTTTTACTTTCTAGGGCTCTATACATATTTTGACCTTGGTGGTATGGGGGGATTTGATTAATTTACCCACTATTAGAGTAAAGGCTTAGGTGGATGGGAGGTAGTAAGCTGTGGTATTTGTGGTATTTCCACACTCGCCATGCTCTTGATTTTAGACATGAGCTCTAACCAAACGTTTTGGATGATTTGACAGTCCATGAGATATGAAGCAACGTGCCTTTCTGTTTGCAGTCTATCTAGGGATTGCTCTGAAGAGTTTGGGTTGGCTACGTGAAGTCGTGCAGATCTTTTTTACAACTTGTTGTTTTGAACACAATGTTTCTTTGAAATAGTAGGGCTACTTCTGCTATCTTTCTATCTTCCGAGGCATGGGATTGTATTGCTAGCCCTTGTGACGTATTCTAAATTGATCCACCTTCAGTAGGTGGGTGTCTAGGAGAGATACTATTTGAAAGCTAAGCTTTCAGTTCTCTCAAAAGTTGCACCCTTTTATTAGGTGTTTTGAGGCATTACACAATGAGCGAGTTGAATTTGTCAATGGTAGTCTCTTGGCTGACGTTCACCCTGTAGATCTGTATTCATCATTAATAATGAAAAATAATAATAATAATAAGTCTGCATATTAGTAGTGTAGCCATTTGTCCCGTGTCGTTTGCGTTGTATCAGTATTTTCCTTGGCCACTAAATCGTGATTCTTAGATTCTCTGAGCCCATGCACTACGTTTTATTACAGAAATTCCTTGCTTTTCTCCTTTGTAGGGCCTTTCACTGACTCTTTGGGAGCCACCCCAGGCCGTCCCAAAAGCCCAGCTTCTCACCCTTCATTAGGATTAGCAGTATGTCATGCCCTACTGCTTGCACTTCTCTAAGGAGTGTAAAGAGGCTTGGTTTCGCCCTATTACCTATATTTGAACCATATATTGTTTTAGTGTCTAACATTGTTTTCTCCATATTTCACCATGCGGTCATCCTGGACAGCTGACGAGGATTCGTTCTCTTCTTCGTACCACATAGCTGCAGGGACTATGGGCCCAATATGGTCTGCCCAGGCCTGTGTGATTGGGATTTTATCCCTGTCCTCATTCTGTGTTTTTGCTCTTTTTGGGTTTATTAGTTTGCCAGGATTCTCGCCTTTGCTCCTTGTGGGGGTTTCCTTTCAATGTAGCCTCCTGTTTGGTCCGATGGGAGGCCTGAAAGTGTTAGGCTTGTTTTCAGGGTGAAAATCGTATGTACTCTCCCATCTCTTTTACCCAAATGGGTAGGTCCATTTTGATCTAATGTCTCTTTTCAGGAGCTCCTCCGTTAGCGGTTTCATATTTCCCCTTTTCACCATGGTAATTTGGGTGAGAACTGGGAAATCTAGATTTTACTATCCGAAAATGTGTAACCTTTCCATTGCTTTGCCGAATAAGGCCTCCTTGATCTTAAAGTAATACATTATAGCCACTAAATCGCGATAATGAAGCGCTTTGTCTACCCTCGTTGGCTCCACTCTGAACTCTCTGTTTTAATTTCTTTGTGGGGTATGTTTAAGTGTATCTCATTCAATAGTTGCATTATGCAAACTTTGATGTTGTCACACTTCAGTTGTAGCGCTTTGTGGTTTCTTTCAATGCAGCAAGATCTTATATCACTCTAGGAAGCTTGTATTCAAGATATTGATAGCCCTTTCGTTCTGGTGTATCCATTCCCCCAAATTTTGTATGGCTGTCCTCTTTTCTCCTATGGCGGCTGCCATTTCCTTCCGCCATACAACAGTTTCGGAGTGGAATGTCTCATCTATGTCTTTGTAAGGGATTGTAGCAAACGTACAAGAAAGTCTGATGTGAGTGGGATGTCACTGCTCAGAGTTTTTCATGTCGTCTTCTTCCCCTATGTGCTTATGTGAATTTTGTGGCTGTTTTAGGGGACTCATAGAGGTCTGTATATTGGCATCTATTGTCTTCCAAGCTGCCTTGGACATTTGTATTGCTTTTTCGCAGCTCACTATCCCAGAGTCGCTCTGCAGTTTTGGCAGTTGTAACCCGATGGTACCCGCCAATGTTGTTTGGAGGAGTTGCATTTGCGGAATCACTGTTGCGTTAATTTTCGACAGGAGGCTGTCCTCTGGAAGTTAGGTGGCCACTGCTGTAGAATCATTATCCACCCTCATCCCCCTTGGGCCTCTGGTGATTACACGGTTTTACCTACACTTGCAGGCTGTCTTGGGGGCTCAACGTGGGCCTCCAATGCTCAGAGCATGGATTGTGGTCATGAACGGTGGGCCTTCCTCTAGTGATGGAGGGGTTGTTTCGCCACCAGTCCCACCAGTAGCTGTCAACGCCTTTGGTGTAGTTTGTTTCAGCGGACCCGCATAACCTCCACGTGGTGTGCACAGTCGCTGCAGCGGTTCATTGATTCCCCCAGCCCCATGGCTCATCTGTGCATCTCCATGCTCACTTGTATAAAGAGCTGCCTGTGCGTCACACTCACCGGGCAGGTGAGATACATTGTGTCCTCCCCGGTGCTGTCTGCTCTCTCGCCCAACGGATTTTGACTGGGTGTTGTCTTGCAATAGGGCAAGCCTTCTCCAGTCTTCAATGCTTTCCTGCAGGTACCAGAGGTTATGGCATGTTCTTAGGGCGGAAGGCAGCACCCCACCGAGCCATGGACGGGTGGTGGGTGCCAGGATTAGAAGCCACATCACCCCCAGGTAGCAATATTTAACCTAAGTATGATTAAAAAGAAATGTTTTGAGGTGCTTCCAAAAAGTCCATAAATTAGACTCAACGAAGCGTTGGTGAAAGAGTGATACACAGTTTTGCTGCTTGGACCGCAAAAGAGCGACACCCCTGTCTTCTCTTTGATATATTGATACAACTTTGTTTCTAACCATGGGTCGAATTAAAGTGTACAATTTAATTGTATTTAAGGGAGGATTCAGATTTGGATGTTGAAATCCTTTAAAAACCAGACATCCACTAAATTGGATGTTTTTTAACCGGGAGCCAATGTAAAGAATGCAGTGCCGGTGTGATGTAATTGTGTTTGTTTTGTTCCATTAGCATTCTGACTGCAGCATTTTGAACACTCTGTAGTTATGGGATAACAGGTTTTGAGAGTCTGAAAAATGTAATGTTATTAAAATCTAAGCAAGAGTATGTGAGAATGGCAAATTAGAGAGAAGATACTTTATTTTTCTAATGAGAAAGTAGCAGGTTAATGTTACTGATGCAGTTTAATTTTCCAGTGCCAGGATAATGTCCAGATATTTTGACTTCCTGTTAGGCTCTGGACAGTGGCTGTATGCGTTTTGCCAACACAGGGGAGTGCAGATGTTAGGTTTATCATTTACAATTAAAAACGTTTTATCAGTATTGATTTTTAAATTATTTGAGTCCATCCAGCATTTGATCGAGATCAAGCAGTCTCTAATCTTGCCAGATAGGTTGGCATCACCCTCCTCCAGATCTGCCAGCATGTAGGTATCATCTGCATAAAGAAGAACACACCTGAATTCCAGTGACCGGTTTCTAGGGAGTGGTCTTGTCTTTTCTCGTTGGTGTTTTGTGGGTAGAGATAAGTGGTAAAGTAGGACAGTGTTGCCTATGAGCTCCATGGGTGGATGAAGCTGAATGCTGAAGAACATTGGCACCAGTAGTGATCCTTGTGGCACTCCACACAAGGTCTGGTGGGAGACAAAGCAAAAAAGACCAGTCTGAGTCATTGTGGTCCTCCATAGAGGAAGGGTGTGAATGAGGGAGGGAGTTGTCAAAGACTCTTAACAGTGAAAAAAATTTGTATCTGGACGCATGCTGCGTATTGTTAAGAAATCCCCACATGAATGTTGCATGTGCTGCAATTGACTCAGACAACCATGAAGTCAGGCCCCCTATTCCGATTAATACATATGTACTGATTTTGGCAGGCTTGTTTGTGCGTGTCTTCTGAATTGTACCCAAGAGCAGACCTAAATTAAATGTTTTCTCAAGATACATAGCCGACGGCTTGCTCCTCATTTCGCCTAACTACCGTTGTACACTTAGTAGTTAACAAGAAGCTGAATAATAAAAGGGGAATGTGGATTGAAAGTCTTCTGGGGGAAATGTGGTTACTTCCACGGTGTGTGCCACATTTCTATTCTGCCATTCCCCAACTGTTAAGTGAACACAGAGGTAAGGTTGCATTAAATTGAGAATATCAACTTATTTAGATTTTAAAAAAATGTAATTGACCTCGAGGATGTTTATGAAAGATACAAACAAGTACCTCAACGATGAATGTTAATGATGGTTGAGGATACAATACCGCAAGTTGTCAGGATGTGACAACATATTGGGGGTCATTACGACCCTGGCAGCCTACCGGCACTGTTGTTACCGGACCGGCACACTATGAGTCTGCGGGCGGATCCCGTCCCTCCCGCCAGGTCAGACCTGGCAGGCAGAAGGGCAGCCGCTCACAGACTGTCCGGGAAGCACCGGCACTGTTATTAACGGTGCCGGTGCTTCCCTCATCCCTATTCCCATTGAGCCCTATGGGACTCAAATGGGAATGGGGATTTACATTTTTCCGGCGCCTGATTTCCAGGAAAACCAGGGTTGTAATCCCCCAGTGTTTCCGCGGAGCCAGGCGCCGGAAACATGCACGAGTCCGGCGGCAGCCTGCCGATTTTACTGGCAAGGCTACCGCCGGACTCGTAATGAGGCCCATTGTCATAGCCGTATGCAAAAGATACTGAGTAGTACATGCAAATTAAAAATATACCACCTGCACCAAGCAATTAGCTTTAATAGAGGAGATTTACCAAATTACCATTAGACCATCTCTATTTAATCCTGAATGGTGAATGTAACTGGTTGCACCAATGCTCTAAATAAATGAACACTGTATATTATAGCTAGGTTCCTTTATTTTTGTTAACAAATATTTACAATTGGCTTGCCAATTTTACCATTTATTTTATGAATGAATTGACTTGATTATTGCTAGGTCATTGACACATGCCCATGACTGGCATGACTATTGCTAGATCATTATGTATGCCTGCATGTGTTTCGCCCTCCCTCACACGCCCAGGCTTATACCATGTTTGTTAAATGGCGGGCTACAACTACCTTTACCTTCGAATCTGAGCAAGACTCTGGGCTCCAACACCATAGTCACTCGTAGCACCCGGTTGCTGCAACATCTCCAGCTCCAATGGTAGTCCTGGACACAAGACCGCCGGAACCAGCACCCACACATCCGAAGACCTGCACACCCACTTCACTCTGCCCCTGAAATAGAAGCTGACTTTGGACATACAATGCTCTGCTCTTCTCAGTTAGCAAGGAGAGCTCATGTGCTCCTGTTCGCAGGGCTCTGCATGCTGCATATTCACCCAGAGTTGAAAGCACAATACATTGGTGATAGTAACACAACTGTCTCCTTTAGCAGACACCGAGATCTCTCACATTCACAAGTGGAAGCTCACAGTCAAGGTACAAAAGCTGGAAAATGCATGGGGGCAGCGAAACTGCACACGGATAGTCACCAATGATGCCATGTTGGAATTGGGCGGCAGCAGTTCGGGATCACTTGACTCCAAAGATTGTGTGCCGCCACTTTGAATCTCAGCCCTTGGAGCCATTGTCCACCCAAAAATGAATGTGATTACACATGGGAGAATAGCAGTTTGGCCAGGCCACAGGGCCTGATTAATGTGCCTACACAGAAGGGCCCGGTTCCCCAGTTCAGGATTTATTACTGACCGGGGAGAAGTATGAAAGGGTGATATGATATATGATATGATATATGATATGATATGATATGAAATGGCATTTATAACGCGCCTATACACAAGTGTTTCAAGGCGCGAGATCCAGCAAGTGAGAAGCTGGTGATGGACAGCAAACGTATGAGGAAAATAAGAGAGAAAAAAAGAGAGTGGAGAAGGAAGGGGCTCAAAAGCAGGAAGGGTGAGATCAAAAGGAATGAGAGAAGAGAGAAGGGAGAAGTGGAAGGTGGCAAGCAGAGTAAGGAAGAGGTTGCTGAGGGAACAGGAAAAGACGGAGGAAGACTGAGAGGAGAACATCTGGAGAGAGCGAGAGGTAGAGCAAAGTGAGGTTGCAGTGGAGAAAGGCTAGGATTGCTGGCCAGAAGCTGTGGAAGCCTAGGTTGACCCGCGGCCAAAGGCTGGTGAAGCCCACACCTCTGAATTACTACCAAGAGTGCAGCATGGCAGTAGCTCCCAAACCCGGACCTGGTGGGATTGGAGCAACATACTTGATAAGCAGTTTGGAGCCAGCATCTGCTGGCAAAGAGGCTCCCTATGGTGTCTAGCGCAAGTAGGTGTAGGTGTTCCCTGAGGTTGATCTCAGGTGTGGACGACAGAGACAAATCCAGTGATATTGTGCCGTTGGCTCTAATGATGATGGCCTGAAAATCCATCTACAACTGATGCAGAAGAAATCAACAGTCATCTGCCAATCATCTGGAACGTTCTTCCTGGTCAAGAGCTTGGGTGCAAGAAAAGGCAGCACAGCTAATGTGAGTGACTTTTATACACAGACATGCATAGTGTTGTTGCATTTTGATAAACACTTTGCCCCTAAGTAGTTACAGATGGACCTAGTGCCTAGTGAACATTCCCTGCACTTACCAGTTCCTCTGCCCTCAAAACAGAGATTTCTCTATCCTGGGTTTTCACTTTTTGCTTCTCATTTCATTGTGCACAAGAACCCTGTTCACTAGAGTGCATTTCCCTTTTGAGTCCTCCGTTGATCGCCTTTTTGGTTACGCTGCCAGATCAGTACTGCCTGTAAATGTGCATGGGTGCAGTGGTGGAAGTATTTCCCCACCTGGGAAGTGCAGCAGCAGTGTTCACAAGTGCTACACTCGAGTGCAGGGGGAAATAAAAAATGTGATGGTACAGTTCAAATGCTGGTGCCAGCGTGATGTTGGGTACCCCGTCGACCCTTTGAAACGTTTCAAGAAATGCTGTCCTGTCACTGGATCCCAGTACTTTAGTAATTCCGCAAGCATAAAGGACAAATATCCCTAAAAGGCTGTGTGCTGGCAACCAAGCAGGGGACTAGTCATTAGGGAAACCCTGGTGAAGCATTTCATGTTGCTTCGATATTCCATCACTGCTTTAATAACTATCTGGAAAGTTCCTTTCAAGATGGCCGATGGTCATGAAATGAAAGCGTTGGGCAGTTGTTCACAAAAACCCTTCCTGTTCGTTGTGTAGTTGAGGGTTTCATTGATTATACATGTATTGTTCTTGTTCTTTGATTAGCTTTGCTTGCACCGCTCTTAACCAAGTCAGAGCCTGGATTAGCCTATTCAATACTATGTTTCATTTTTGGAGGATGTTCTCTCATTTGATTTTTCTAAGTGCCAGGCATAGGATAGGACAGATTGGAACTCTTGATAACAGGAAGCAGGTAGCAAGAGCGCACAGACAAAGGTTAATGCACGCAATAGAAAAGCATATAGAGACCGGCACTGCTATGCCTGCCCTTTAGCTGCTGAGTATCTCTCGGCTATGCACTCCCAGGCCCTACTCTCCTATTTACAATCGTCCCAGCACTGGGGTCTCCCAGTTTTTAAGTGGGAGAGTCACGGATTGGCGCAGGGGTGTACTAAGAAGAACGAGTGCACAATACAAAAGGAGCGGGAATAGCATAGTAAGGAGAGGAGGCATAAGGAAAAGACCAACTGGAGAGCAAGATGGTTGCAATAGGTCCATGTGGGGAGGAAGGCATAGTATGTTAGCTGATGGGGAGAGATGCAAGTGAGAAAAATCACTGGTGAGTGAGCAGCGAGTGACAGCTAGCAGGAAGTAAGTGTTGAGGACGCCACTGGGAGTGAGCCTGGTAGGTGTTACCCATTACATGGCTACACCTCTCGAGGCTTATGGTAAGGTTTCCCCATCTGGAGGTATCCCTGGGCAGGGTATGGGCTGCAGCTGCACCGCGGCATGTTCGAGTCAAGCATGGAGCTCATGCCCACAAGCATTGGTTGCGCTGATTTGAGGGGTTCTTGGTAACATCGTGGGAAACAAAGACTCTGAAGCTATGTTACTCATGCATAGCTAGTCTGTTCCTTCTGTGTTTCCTACTTTTTACTATTTGCAGTCCAAGCCGCAAATATTTGGTAGCACCACCTGCTTCTCAGATCATTAACAACCCTCTCTATTTTCCGTCTTTTTTTAAAATAATCACTTGCTTTCTTCGGCAGTTCGATGACCAGCACCCAGAGACCCACTGAGGTGTAGATATGATTAATAAAAGCAATCAATCAATCAATCAATCAAGCAATAATGCAGAGGCAATAAAGTCAGAAGATTTCTAAGCATACAAATATCTCAGTAGACCTAGGGTTTTCATCTTAACATTCTGAACCAATTCTTTTATATCCTCAAGGTAAAAATGTTTAAAGAACTCCTTATTTCATAAAAACTCTGTGAAGCGGTAATGTTTAGCAATATTCACCTGAACATATTTGGTGCCCGGTCATAATTTCGAAAAAAAAATGTCGAAAGACAAAAATGTCAAAAAAATAATATCGAAAAAAAAAGTCGAATTCTTTTTTTTAAAATTTATATATTTATTTTGGGGTCCGGGAATAAAAGAAAATGGGTTAAAAAAAAAAAAGAGAGAAAAAGAGGGTTGGGGGAACCCCCCCATTTCGAATAAAAAACGTAATAAAAAAAAATCGAAATTACTTTCGACATTTTTGTATTAAAAAAAATGACTATAAACCAACATATTTATGAAGAGTGTTGGCCTTCAAGTATAGTTAGCTTGGAGACAGCCGACTCTCAGATCATTTAGTTAGGTTCCTGAATGTGGTTGCTCATCCTTTTTCGTGACCGTCTATTGAACCGATTTTTAGGTCTGTTGTTCCCTCACCACTATAGTTGTGCAATGTGACACAAATCATTAGCAAGCAGCTGTATTATGAGGTATAAAGGATTAGCACTTTAAACACATTTACTCATAGTGATATATTTTTACATATGTCTGCAGCCAGCCATGTTCTTTCTGGTAACATATTGCTCTATTCAGTGCTCCTTTTGTTTAATATGTCCAAACGCTAACTCACGCTCTAACCCTATTCTGGGTCTCGATTGATAGTCCATTGTGAATGGGATTATATATCAAACCCCTAACTCAAATCCCAACATGTATACTCATTCAGGCCCTAACCCGAACCTATTGCAAACTCTAAGCTGTCAACCATCATAACCCTCGCTTAATAGCACTTAGGAGGGATCTTGTACTCTCCACAGTCTATAGGAAATTGTTTTCAAACGTGTCCCGGAGGAGGGCAATATTGAAAAAGCACTTGAATATCGCTGGTAATGCATCGCCACGTTTTTTCAATACAAAATAAATGATGCCATCATGTTCATGGGACAAGTGTATTTCTCTTAGGTCAAGTAAATAAACTTAAGTTACTCGACCTGCAGGTCTGACAGGATTTTAAAGATTTTTGTAGGCCTGATTAGCCGGTAGAGAAAGGTGAAATGGTTGAAATTAAAGACTTTCAGAGCTTCTAAGCTTCTCGGAGCAAGAATGCCTTCAGGCTCTTCTAAATGGAGTATGGGAGAAGGCTATGCTATCTTTGATCTGGGAAGTAAACTCCTTTCAAAATTTTACAGGGCTTATCAATAATAATTTTCGTGGGCCAGAACGTTGTATGCACAGAGAAGAGGATATTTAATTCAAGTTATCCTAAAGCCAGATGTGCAATTTTAAAGACAATCAGGATTGCATGGGCAGGACCACAGACAATCGGGTGTCAGCAGCCTGGACTGCCTCTGTGCAATGTGCACGGAAATTAAAATGAGGCTGTTTGCATCTTTTAAAACTTCCAAAAATAAAATATGTGCACAGAGAGGAGAAAGACATTGTTCATGAAAGGTGTGGCCAGTTCCTGCACAACAATATAAACTTTATAAAAGCGAAGACTGCAGAGAAGCAGTCTACAATTGCCATGCACCTCTAGACCATAAGTGAGCTTGTGCATGAGTCTCTGGAAAGGTACATGAAGCTTAAGTAAAAGACTCGTTCTCCATGGAGCAGAGCCACACGTTTAGTTTTTACTTTAACAAAGTTAATTGGTGAGCTTGTGAGCTGGATATAAAACAGCACGAGAATCCAGGTGGCACTGCCTTTTTGCACATGGTGCGCAAAACAATTGGATCCCACATGGCAAATGGGCACGAGACATGAACCTAGATATTACAGACGAGATCTGGGGCGATATGTGCGCACAAACCTATGAGGTCTCTTTCAACTCCTGATTCCGCTTAATACCAATTAAAGTGCTACACAGCTATCATTACAGCCTGGTTCGATTGGAACTTTTCTCTCAAGCAAGTACATGCTGCTGCCTTAGGTGTAGGGAAGAGAATGCTGGTTACTTTCACATGGTGTGGAGTTGTTCAAAGCCTGATGGGGACTGGACGGATGCATGTGCTATACTTGCTGAGATGACTGACAGCAGACCTGAGGCTACTTCCATGCACAGTCTTTTCCACCTATTTGAAGACCTAGCCGGACATATGCGTAACTTGTTAGTCTAGGCTTGTTGTGGGCGGTACGGTGTCCGATGTTACACCGTCGATGGATCAGTGGCTACGGGCCGTCGCCTGAGCCAGTGACTCTAAAGATCAGCGGGCATCCATGCAACCGGCTGGGAGTGGCCTGAAAGATATGTGGCAGCCCCTCAACTCGTACTTATTATGCACATAAGAGGACTTCCAGATTGACTAATACATGACTATTATTTGTTCCTTTGTTATATGCATAATCTCCAAGAAACAAAGTGACTCCACTTTGTTAGGAAAGACGCTTCACAGTTAGCCCCCATTAGGTTGCTAATACTTAGTCTACTACAGAATATATCAGAATGTTAATCAAAAGAAATTCAGAAAGTCGTAAGTTTCATAGCAGGAAATGTTTAATGCACATTCCTGAAGTGTCTACTAGTAAAGTTTGTCTTCGTAAATCACACAATGAGTGTTCATCAAAGATTGCCCATAATACTCTGGTGCCAATGCATTTCGGATAAAACCTTCATCAGGGCGGTATTATAGCAAAAAATGATATCACATGACTGTTTTATAGTAACAACGTTCACAGAATGCATCACAATACACACATAGCAGTCATTATCAAAAATATTTACAAAAGCACATACCGATCCGTGAACCACATCCGTTTTGATAGTTTGTGGAGAGAATGAAACAAAAAAGCATTCCAATTAGTTACCTGTAGTGATTGTGCATGTTCCGTCTATGTATCAGCCATAAAGGCAAGTCATACCTTAGTCATGCCAAAAAACGCTTGGATCGTAAAGTTGTGCGGTTGCACAACGAGTAGATCTACAAGAAAATAATTAAATGTAACTATGAGTCACCCTCGCGAACTTTGGAGGGTTGAGCATATATGCCGCTGGATATATCAGTGCTTACCGAGCACCTTGCTGGACGTGTTTGCCGGGAGAGCTGCTTCTAACGCTATTGCAGTGGAATTACTTTCGTTTTAAATGTTACCATGGAGACGGTGCGAGGCGTCGCGGTCCGTCTAGAGCACGTGCGCCTCGCGCCCAACCCCGGGCGCAAGCCCTGGGGCGGGGATGTCTCCATGGTGACTCACACTTGGAGGATGCCTACACGTGAATTGAATCTCATGCCTGCAGGGACTTAAAGGAACCTATGTTAGTTCCAAATGAAACGCGTATGGAAATAGTTCTGTATGCATGTTCCGAAAGAATCGCGTATGGGAAACGTTCTGAATGGTGCACTGTGTTATCTATTCTGTATACCTAACAACGATCGCTTTATTATTTATACTGGGTCCGGTGGGAACCAATGGATGAGTGTTCCTGGGGTTTACACGGATGTGTATATGCTTAACTCAAATTGAGAAACGTGTAGCTATCATATTGTGTACATTAGGACCCTAACAGACCAACGACTTATACTAAGTGTGCCACTTTAAAGCATGTTCATTTAAATACAAATTGCATCTGAAAAAGCAAAGTAGAAATTACAAAAATGCACAAAAGTCATTTGTTAAACATAGGTCCGAACTGGGTCAACAAATTGATCAAAATCTGTGGAAATAAGAGCATGATGAATACAATGTGCTCCACCACTCTAACGGAGGCAACAATGCTAAATCAAAAAGGTTAAAAATTGCAACACAATTTAAGTGAATACACAAAAGGCATGTGAAAAGGAGCCATAGAGACAAGGAGCAGAGGGTCTACATCTTCATAAAAAAATAAAAATATAGCCAAAAATATTAGTTCAATTACTCCGAATGATATTACAGGAAGCACATGTAGTTTATTTCTTCATTAAGCCCCTTTGGAGGGAGGGAGCTTAGACGGTCAATTCAAAAGGTTTCTCTTTGGTCCATCTTCCTTTGGAAATTTTCATGCGTGTCTCTTCTGAAAACCACTTCTAAAATTACAAAACGGATCTGGGCTAGGTTGTGTTTCCTCTCATCCCAATGTCTTGATACCACTGAGTTAGGATTGTGGTTCCTTATGCATGATCTGTGTTCATTCCATCTAGTCTTAGCTACTCTAAGTGTCTGACCCACATAGTACAGTCCACATGGACATTTTATGGCATAAATTACGTTGTGAGAGTCACATGTAGCAAAGTTCTTGAGTATAATTGTCTCCCCTGTGTGGGGATGCTTAATTGTTTCTCCTTTTATTACATAGCCACAATTGCTACAATTCAAATAAGGGAATGTTCCCATCTTTTCTGTGAGTTTCTTCTTCAGTGCTGGTTTAGTTTGAACTAAGCTGTCCTTTAAGTTTTGACTCCGCTGGTAAGCGAATGTGGGAGCTTCTTTAAACAAGTGTTCCACTCGATGATCACATAGTAGTGTCTTCCAATGTTTTTTGATGATGCACTTAATGCGATTACTTTGACGTGAATATTTGGACACAAAGACAAGTGGAGGAGCTTGATCCTGCTTAGTCTTAACCTTAAGTAAGTCTTCTCTGCTCTGAGTGGCTACACGAGATTGAGCTGTACTTATCTCTTCTTCTGAATATCCTCTGTCTAAGAACTTTTTGCCCATTTCTTGGATAGCCATCTGGTAATCTTCTGGGTCACTTACCAATCTTTTCACCCTCAACATTTGGCTGTATGGAAGGTTTTTTATGAGGCTCGGTTGATGGAAGCTGAGGCGTTGTAGTAGATTGTTCCGATCTGTTGGTTTCCGAAAGATGGTGGTTTGATATCCCATGGTGGTAATCTTAATGTCTACATCCCAGAAATGGATATTGGTGAGAGAATATTCCTGAGTAAATTGAAAGCGGGCATCTATGCTGTTGAGATATGTAAAGAAACTAAGCAATTCTTCTTCTGTGTCTTTCCATACTCCAAATATATCATCAATATACCTAATCCAAAGGCCCAATTTGGAATGCCAATGTTCATTCTGTAGTATATTTTCAGATTCAAATTTGTGCATGAAAGAATTAGCATAGGGGGAGCCATGGTGGCTCCCATAGCTGTCCCAGCTACTTGGAGATAGTATTCATCTTTATATCTGAAGTAAGAGTTGTTACTAATGAACTCAAGAAGTGCCATTATGAACTCCTTTTGGGCTGGTATCTCTTCAGCATTGAGTAACATCCACTCCACCGCCTCACCCCCTAAGTCGTGGGGGATCGATATGTAAAGACTCTTGACGTCGATTGTAAAACAGATATTATTGCAATTGAATGTAGTTGAATTCAACAGTTGTAAGAAATGGGTGGAGTCCTTGATGTATGTATTGGTTTTCGAATAAGCGGTTGCAAAAAATAATCCACGTATTTGCCTAAAGGTTCTAGTATACTGTTCATCCCTGCTACAATGGGTTTCCCAGGGGGTTCAACCGGATCTTTATGCACCTTAGGGAGCGTGTAGAAGTGTGGTATTCTGGGGTGTGGATTAGTCAAAAATGTCTTGGTATGGTGATTGATCCACTCCAACTCCTCCGCCTTATCTAACAAAGACTTCAAGTTTTCTTTTATCTCAGGTGTTGGGTCATGTGCCAATTTGGCAGATGTATTAGCATCACTCAGTTGTCTTTCACATTCTTGTTCGTATTCTCTTGTGTTAAGCAGTACTAGACTTCCTCCTTTGTCCGCAGCCCTTATTGTGATCGATGGATCTCCATATAAATCACGAATCAACTTCAGTTCATGGGGTTTCATATTGCTTGGTGAATGTCCTTTAAACTTAAGTTTTTCAAAGTCTCTTGTAACCTGTTTTTGGAAGATTTCTATGGACGGTATACTTATTGGAGGAATAAAGGTGCTTTTACTTCTGAATTCTTTTAGTTCTGCTTCTTCCTTGGCTTGTTGATCTTCCAGCTCATTAAAGAATACCTTAAACTTCATCTTTCTGATGAGTTTGTAAAGTTCTATTTTGGACTCAAATAATGTGCTGCCGTGCGTTGGAACAAAGCTTAAACCTTTCTGTAGTGTTTCTGTTTCTTTGCTGGTCAATATTCTGGTAGATAGGTTCATTACTATGTTCTCTTTTGTTGAAGTCTCGTGTTGGGTTTCCCTTGTGGTCTTTCTCCTCCCCCGTCTCGTTCTCTTCTTCCTTTGTCTAAAAAAGAAGCCGCTGTACTCCTAGATGGTGTCTCTTCTGTTACTCTCAAGGAATCTGAAGTGTTTGCCGTGCTTGCTTCTTCTCGATTTGGGGGTTCCCTTTCTGTATCTGTCCCCGAACTAGAATTTTCACTTGAATTTGTGGGCTTGGGTTTCCTTAGTGGAGGACCATATTTGTCCATCCAATTATAAACTTCATCTTTGAGATAGTAGTAAGTGTCCCTTTTGAACTTGGAAATTTTCTTGGACTCCAATTCTGTTTTATAATCTGTCAATTTTTCGTTAATTTCTTGAAGGATGGAGTCAACTTCTTCTCTGTTCAATGTTGTTACCAAAGCCTCTTCAATCTCTTGGATTTCTTTGTTAAGATTAGTTATATCTTTCGCCAACTCTTGTATGGTCAGCAATATGAGGTCTAACGAGCACTTGTTAAGTATAGCTTCCCATTTCTTCACGAAAGTCTTACTCTCCTTGCACAATGTAGGACGCAACTGGATGCGTAGCCCTCTTGGGATCCGTTGACTTTTATGGTATCTCCCTAAAGTTATTGCATGCAGTTTGCGGTTTATTTCCTTTCGGATTAGATACTCTAATTGTTTGATCTGTTGTTTAGGATCTTGTCGTTTACTACTCCCAGTTCCAAAACCACTGTCTTTTATAAGGCCTAATATGGCATCCGCTTCTTCAGATGAAAAGCCCAATGTGTCTACCCTGTTTGTGGTCAGGGCTTCGATGTCGGTGTATGACATCCTATTTCAGTTCCAGCAATCCTTTTGTGTTCTCTATTAAAGAATTCTTCAGGGTTTTGTGCTCCACCTCTTTGTGCCAAGTGAAAAAATCAAAAAATGAAAAGAGAGAGGAGGGCACCACTTGTAAATTTAGTCTTTAAGTGATTGCATAAAATGATGAAAAAATACAGAAGTGTATTTTAAAATATTTTCGCCTGGAGCTGCCAGTCCATAAACGGTCCTGTAGCACTAGGACCTATTCAAACACATAGGCCCTCATTACAACTCAGGCGTTAAGGGTTTAACGGCGCCGTTGGTGCCGTTAACCCTTAACGCCTGATTACAAGTGTCCCTTTGCGGGTTGGTGTTTAACGCCTGCTTTCAGCAGGCGTTAAAAATCCAACCCGCAAAGGGACTTTGGAGCTAATTACGGCACCGTAATTTACAGTGCCGTAATTAGCGCCTTCCCCATTCCCATTATGCCCTATGGGGGCAAAAATATGAATGGGGAAGGGCAAATGGTGAATGGGGAATTACCGCCCCACTCACCTTGGAATGGGGCGGTAATTCCGCCATCCACCATGGCGGAATCGTAACCTTAGCGGCATGGACCATGGTGCTAACAGCACCATGGTCCTCCGCCAAGGTTGTAATGAGGGCCATAATCTCCAAGAAACAAAGTGACTCCACTTTGTTAGGAAAGACGCTTCACAGTTAGCCCCAATTAGGTTGCTAATACTTAGTCTACTACAGAATATATCAGAATGTTAATCAAAAGAAATTCAGAAAGTCGTAAGTTTCATAGCAGGAAATGTTTAATGCACATTCCTGAAGTGTCTACTAGTAAAGTTTGTCTTCGTAAATCACACAATGAGTGTTCATCTAAGATTGCCCATAATACTCTGGTGCCAATGTATTTCAGATAAAACCTTCATCAGGGCGCTATTATAGCAAAAAATGATATCACATGACTGTTATAGTAACAACGTTCACAGAATGTATCACAATACACACATAGCAGTCATTATCAAAAATATTTACAAAAGCACATACCGATCCGTGAACCACATCTGTTTTGATAGTTTATGGAGAGAATGAAACAAAAAAGCATTCCAATTGGTTAATCAAGTGATTGTCCATGTCCTATCTATGTATCAGCCATAAAGGCAAGTCATACCTTAGTCATGCCAAAAAACGCATGGATCGTAAAGTTGTGCGGTTGCACAACAAGTAGATCTACAAGAAAAGAATTAAATGTAACTATGAGTCACCCTCGCGAACTTTCGAGGTTTGAGCATATATGCCTTTGGATGTATCAGTGCTTACCGAGCACCTTGCTGGACGTGTTTGCCAGGAGAGCTGCTTCTAACGCGCTTGCGGTGTAATTACTTTCGTTTTAAATGTTACCATGGTGATGGTGCGAGGCGGCGCGGCCCGTCTGGATAAAGTACCCCTCGCGCCACACCCCCGGGCGCAAGCCGTGGGGTGGGGATGTCTCCATGGTGACTGACACTTGGAGGATGCCTACACGTAAATTGAATCTCATGCCTGCGGGGACTTAAAGGAACCAATGTTAGTTCCAAATGAAACGCGTATGGAAATAGTTCTGTATGCATGTTCCGAAAGAATCGCGTATGGGAAACGTTCTGAATGGTGCACTGTGATATCTATTCTGTATACCTAACAACGATCGCTTTATTATTTATACTAGGTCCGGTGGGAACCAATGGATGAGAGTTCCTGGGGTTTACACGGATGTGTATATGCTTAACTCAAATTGAGAAACGTGTAGCTATCATATTGTGTACATTAGGTCCCTAACAAACCAACGACTTATACTAAGTGTGCCACTTTAAAGCATGTTCATTTAAATACAAATTGCATCTGAAAAAGCAAAGTAGAAATTACAAAAATGCACAAAAGTCATTTGTTAAACATAGGTCCGAACTGGGTCAACAAATTGATCAAAATCTGTGGAAATAAGAGCATGATGAATACAATGTGCTCCACCACTCTAACGGAGGCAACAAGGCTAAATCAAAAAGGTAAAAATTGCAACACAATTTAAGTGAATACACAAAAGGCATGTGAAAGGGAGCCATAGAGACAAGGAGCAGAGGGTCCACATCTTCATGAAAAAATCTAAATATAACCAAAACTATTAGTTCAATTACTCCGAATGATATTACAGGAAGCACATGTAGTTTATTTCTTCATTAAGCCCCTTTGGAGTGAGGGAGCTTAGACGGTCAATCCAAAAGGTTTCTCTTTGGTCCATCTTCCTTTGGAAATTCTCATGCGTGTCTCTTCTGAAAACCACTTCTAAAATTACAAAACGGATCTGGGCTAGGTTGTGTTTCCTCTCATCCCAATGTCTTGATACCGCTGAGTTAGGATTGTGGTTCCTTATGCATGATATGTGTTCATTCCATCTAGTCTTAGCTACTCTGAGTGTCTGACCCACATAGTACAGTCCACGGCATAAATTACGTTGTGAGAGTCACATGTAGCAAAGTTCTTGAGTCTAATTGTCTCCCCTGTGTGGGGATGCTTAATTGTTTCTCCTTTTATTACATAGCCACAATTGCTCCAATTCAAACAAGGGAATGTTCCGATCTTTTCTGTGAGTTTCTTCTTCAGTGCTGGTTTAGTTTGAACTAATCTGTCCTTTAAGTTTTGACTCCGCTGGTAAGCGAATGTGGGAGCTTCTTTAAACAAGTGTTCCACTCGATGATGGAGACATCCCCGCCCCAGGGCTTGCGCCCGCAGGTGGGGCGCGAGGCGTATGTGCTCCAGACGGACCGCAATGCCTCGCACCGTCTCCATGGTAACATTTAAAATGAAAGTAATTCCACCGCAAGCGCGTTAGAAGCAGCTCTCCCGGCAAACACGTCCAGCAAGGTGCTCGGTAAGCACTGATACATCCAGGCATATATGCTCAACCCTCGAAAGTTCGCGAGGGTGACTCATAGTTACATTTAATTCTTTTCTTGTAGATCTACTCGTTGTGCAACCGCACAACTTTACGATCCAAGCGTTTTTTGGCATGACTAAGGTATGACTTGCCTTAATGGCTGATACATAGACAGAACATGCACAATCACTACAGTTAACTAATTGGAATGCTTTTTTGTTTCATTCTCTCCACAAACTATCAAAACGGATGTGGTTCACGGATCGGTATGTGCTTTTGTAAATATTTTTGATAATGACTGCTATGTGTGTATTGTGATGCATTCTTTGAACGTTGTTACTATAACATTCATGTGATATAATTTTTTGCTATAATACCGCCCTGATGAAGGTTTTATCCGAAATGCATTGACACCAGAGTATTATGGGCAATCTTAGATGAACACTCATTGTGTGATTTATGAAGACAAACTTTACTAGTAGACACTTCAGGAATGTGCATTAAACATTTCCTGCTATGAAACCTACGACTTTCTGAATTTCTTTTGATTAACATTCTGATATATTCTGTAGTAGACTAAGTATTAGCAACCTAATTGGGGCTAACTATGAAGCGCCTTTCCTAACAAAGTGGAGTCACTTTGTTTCTTGGAGATTATGTGTTTGAATAGGTCCTAGTGCTACAGGACCGTTTATGGACTGGCAGCTCCAGGCGAAAATATTTTAAAATACACTTCTGTATTTTTTCATCATTTTATGCAATCACTTAAAGACTAAATTTACAAGTGGTGCCCTCCTCTCTCTTTTCATCTTCCTTTGTTATATTGACTTTATTGCTTGTTGTAGCTCCACCTCTTTCGGCCACCACCTATTGCGCATATCAATATCTCCTTGTTATCTCTGTCTGTTAACATTTGGACCTTTAATTTTTTTGATAGCTTCTATGTCATGTGTACTTTATTTGTGTAATATGCACCAAGTGTTTTAATTAAGAAAGTTAAAAAAAAGAAAATCCCAAATGGGATGGCAGCCATCCATAACGTGTATCTCTCTGGATTCCCCCTGGTTTTTAAAAATGTTTTTAAAAAGTTGAATCCATAAGCATCTCCACCCGCATGAGTTAAATGCGGTTGGAGATGCTGTTTCATTTCCTGCGCTGAGCAACTTGGTGGGGGAAGCAGACATTACGCTTCATTGCCAAAGTGCTTGCAGCACATATAATGGAAATAGACTTCAGCCTAGTTTAATGGCGGAGTGCTTGGCTCACCCATTTAATTACATTCTGTGCAGAACACTGTGTCAAGTGTGCGGAGCACCCGTGGAAAGGGCATGCATTAAACACATCCATTACAATACAATAAAACCTAGGGTTGGGTTCACAACATTCTTCAAACTGGTACTTACAGAATGTAACAGTCTGCTGGACATCCCGCTCCGTGGATACACCGGAACACAGCAGATGTCTCAGACACTTGCTAAGGGAGGCAGGGTGGGCTCATTCCCACCCTCCATCTCCTCCTGCATCCGCAGCCGGAGAGTGGTCTGCTGCTTGAGCCCAAAATGATCAGGGACCCAGTACTGAACAGGTTAAGCTTAAGAGAATACCGAGCCACCACGTCCTTGATGTGCCCCAGGCAGCTCTGCAGCAGCGACTGGATGTCATGAAAAGCAACAAGGTCCCTCAATAGGTCAGTGCATGGACTGGATAGCACGGCAGACAGGATAGACGCTGCATGCAAGGAAGTGCAGCTGACTGGATCTCCCCCAGCCTGACCCATTGGGAGCGGTTGGCTAGGAAGGAGAAAAACACGCATGCGCCACACCCCACAAACACATCCATGTACCACTCTATTAGGCAGTTCCCCTAAATCGACTGTGTCGAAAGCTACGCAGAGAGGTAACCAGCAGGCAGCTAGCGCCGCCATCTAGCACTCCAAAGATATCATGTGAGGGCTTACCGACTTGCAAACCTACTTCAGACCATGTCTTGTGGTCTACGGCAGTAATAGGCTGTTAAAGCACAAAGTGCTTCTGATTTGTCCATTTCATCCGAGCATCGTGTTCTGTGAAGACTATGCGTGGTACACTCCTCTTCAAGTGCACTGAGTGCCTCCATTAAGGGATGGATGGAGGGAGGGAGGGCAGTAGCAGTAGTTTAGCAAGGTAAGCAGTCGTCACAGACCGCTGTGTTCAACCCATGATACTGCCAAGATCAATACAGTGAGTATCATTAAATCAAATGATGAGTAATAACGCCTGTTACAGTGTATGGAAGTGGGAGGATTGCAGGATACACTGGTATATATGAAAATGTGACCTTATCACAAATGTGACATTATCACTATTGTTGTTCTACTTGGGCACAATGAAGTATAGTCCCGTGTCTGAGTTTCTGTGTGTCCCTGCTTAACCATATCTGCAGTTGCTTGCTTGCTGAACCCTGCCTATGCTTGCTTCTGTCTGCGTTCAGCGAGGACTCTGTTTGGAAGTGCGTGCCAGGCCTGCTCCTTGTGGGCAGGGCCCAGACTGATTTGCATGTAGTTGGTACCTTTGTGTGGTATAGTGGGTAAGTGGTTGGTTACCCACTTAACCAATGTGTGTGATCTTGGTTAGCTCTCACTTCCAGATGTCTTGCTTAACAACATTGTGCTGGGACAGTCACTTGGATTTGGAAGCACTTAGAAAACTAGTGGGCAAAGTGCAACAAAGGACGCTTCGCTGAACAGAACATGTGCGCTACCCTTAATCACGAAACACATGTAACACTGGTAAGAAGTGCACTACCACCCTTTCCTCACAGTCTTATATAATAGTGCATTAAAGATATGTTTATGCTCAGCAGACATAAGCTTTTCGGTATCAATAAACCAGACCTATTGGATTCCATGTTCTTTTTACTGTCATCCTTTTCTTTATGAAGCTAGAATGCCTGGCGGGGACCATCAGTGGTCACTTCCTGATGTGAAATAATGGGGTCAGCTTAGTATCTGAACCCACCACTGGCACAATGTATGATCTGAAGGGCAGCAGATGACCGGCCCAGGGGAGTTCCCATCATCGCAACTCCGAAAATAATCGAGGCAGTAATAGGCTGCTAATTGGCCAAAAAGTTGGAATCAAGACCGGAGTTCATTGTTAGTTGTGTAAGGCGGCTGATATTTAAAGCTTGAGGAAAACCTCCCTGAGCAAAGTGTGTAACAACTGACACCACAGACCGGCCAGACGGCCAACCTGGAGGAAAAGGTTTTAACAAGTTGACATGGTATGATATCTCTGGCGTAACAAGTTGGCTTCACTTGGGCCATAGCTTGGGGGAAATAGAATATGGACATGCATCACAAGACGAGGAAGAAGTGGTGGGGTTTAGTGGGCCGAGACATGGAGCGATCTTATGTTGCAATACTCGTCCCGAGTGTGGAAAGGTTAGCTGAAAAGAACCTGGAGAGTTCTGCTTCCCTTTCAGGGGTCCCCACAGGAGGCAAAGCATTCCCTGGATCTTTGATACATTTTAGCAACGGGAGAACATCTTAGCACTAGACATAGCTTTCTGGTGAGGAGCTGGGCCGCTCGCCCTGACACTTTGCCTTGCCCAGGGGTGTTAAGATGGTGGGAACATTGTGGAGTGCTGGGACGATCTGAGGCACTTCTACAGGCGCAATCATTCCTCACAGAGAGAGGTTCGCACCTCATATCCTTTAGCTCTCTATTTGCAATGTGTCTACTTGTTTTCTTAAGGCACACTATATTGGATGTCATGCCTGTTATGTTCCGTTTCCCGGCCGATGCATTGGCGGGAAACAGGAGAGAAGGCCTCGGGCTACAAGGCCCCGCTGCGCAGCTCCGGCGGGAGCAGTGAAGACACGGACACATGGGTGTTGCTGTCCTGCCCCGGAACTGCCCACGCGGAGCGGGGGCGGGGCTATTATTTGAGACGCCTTACGTCACTGCATAACGGGACATAAGGCGGATACAAAATTCCTCCTTTTTCCCAACAAAACATTAGCAAACAATGATGTCTTTAACAAATGATTCACAATAGAGAGTTCGGTAGCCTCGCGGGTTGGGTTTTTACCACTCATAGTCTGAGTCTTTCAGGGGGTCTGGTCACAGTTCTTAGAGCATATCGTCCACCCCTGGGGGCTATCCCCTGACTCCCATCGGTTTGCTTGCCTTCATTGTCCAGCTCGCCCACCTCTGGTTTGTTCGGCGGCTCTGCCACTCCGCCGTCCATGGTTTTCGTCTTCCTGATGGTAGGGCTCCTCCTCATTTTGCGGGTCTTCTTCTTCCACTGGTAGCGGCTCGCTGTCAGTCCACAAGTCTTTTGGTACTGTCTTGAACCAAGACGCGTTTCTTGTGACTTGTCTTTGTCCCCTCTTGGCTGTTATCATGGTTCCGTGCCTTTGGGTTATGGTCCATGGGACGGCGTCGTATTGGGTGTCCAACTTTGACTTGGATGGGTTTCTCACCATTACCACCTGGTCACCTACTCGGTGATGGGACCTCTTGGCGTGTCTCTTGATGCTCATGTGTTCGTTTGCCGCAGACCTTCTTTGTTCCGTGCGTGCCCTGTCGTACATGTCCGTACCCCTGCTCGGGTGGTGTGGGATGGACGAGTTGATAATGGTTCCGTACATTATGTCCGCCAGTGGTATCCCCGTTGTGCTATGGGGTGTTACTCTGTAATTCCTCAGGAATCTTTATAAGTCCACTCTCCAGGGGCTTGAGTTGACACGAGACAGGCGCAGAACTTTGTTGATTGTTCACATAAATCGTTCCACGTCGCCATTGGCCTGATGGTGGTAGTGAATGTTGAGGTCGGTGAGGTACCTCTTGAATTCCTCTCCTTGGAACGGTGGACCATTGTCACTCCTAAGCCACCTTGGAAGGCCATGAGTTGCGAAAATGTTCTCCATTGCGGGTATGACCACCTCTGCTGCCGTGGAAGATACGATTTCAACCTCAGGGTACCTGGAGTGGTCGTCGATTGCCACCAATAGGTACGTGCCCTCCTGTATCTTGCAGAAGTCTATGCTGATGGTGTCCCATCTGGAGGACCCCCGCTCTGCCGATAGTATGGGCTCGGGATTGGGCGGGACCCCAGTTATTTGACATGGGAGGCATGTTGTGATGAGCTGCTCCACTTTTTCATCGATGTGTGGGAACCAGACATGGTGTCTGATCCAGGCCTTGGTTCTTACCATTCCCTGGTGACCTTTGTGCGCCAATGCCACAACTCTGTCCTGCATACTTTTGCGTAGTGGTCCTTTCTGCCACATGCTCCATCGTAAGCGCCGGCTGGAGTTTTTGCAGGGTCGTGCCCATGTGCGCTGCTCTGGCATGTGCCAACTCCCTCTGGTGGCCAAGTTCCAGGATTCCGGTCAGAGATATGCCTTTTTTGCTTAGCACCATTCTCCTTAGCTTCTCTGAGTGTATCCCATTGATAATCTGGCATCGGATTTCCATTTCAATGTCGGTAAATTCACAAGAGATCGCGGGTTTCCAGAGTCTGGTGTGATAGGCATCCAGTGTCTCATCCTCCAGCTGGATGGTGGTACAGAAAATGAACGTTTCATAGTCTGAGTTCAACTGGGGCATGAAGTGGGCTGTGAGAGCGTCCTTGGTTTGTTGATAGACATCGGGGCCATCTACTATTGCCAGCGAGTTGAATATGCGTAGGACCTCATCCCCAACATTTAGTAAGAGGTGCAGCCTCATTTTCCTCGACGTGGTATTGTCTTTGCAATCCATGGCCATCTCGAATTTTTGTATCCACATGTGCCACCGAGGACAAACCGAGGAGGAGTCGTTGTATGTGTCGAAAGGGCTGAGTGTGATCGTTGTCCCTCCCTGCGGGCGTGTATGTAGCGTGGCATGGATGGTGACAAATTGGCAGCCATTCTAGAGGGCGTGCTGGGCCTGGGAGTGGAGACGCCTGTCGCCATAGTGTATGGCTCTGGTGCCCGTCTGTGCGCACATGTTGCAATACCCCCTCACCTTGGCACGCTGGATGCGCCCGTACTTGGCTCCCACAACGTGTGTCAGGAGGTTGGGCACGAGGTCCTTACTTGTCTCCTTTTCCCCAGACTGGTGGGCCCCACGAGGTCTGCCAGTTGGTGTTGGGCTTCCCGGTGTTGGAGATGTGGCAGTTGTGGGAAGAGGTCTGGATAGATCCAAGTTTTTTTTTTTCTTCTTCTTCTGTGCGTTTGAGAAATGTATTTTTTTTTCTTTCTGGTGGGGGATGGGCTCCCCACCGTGCTTCCAAAAATGGTGCCCTTGCGAGGGCTTTATTCGCTACGCGTCGCGTGTGCCGTTTGTTTTGCTTGCCTCGTCGCCAGTGTTATGTTCTGTCTCCCAGCCGATGCGTCAGCGGGAAACAGGAGAGAAGGCCTCGGGCTACAAGGCCCCGCTGCGCAGCTCCGGCGGGAGCAGTGAAGACACGGACACATGGGTGTTGCTGTCCTGCCCCGGAAATGCCCCCGCGGAGCGGGGCGAAGGCCTTTTATTTGAGACGCCTTACGTCGCCGCGAAGAGGGACGTAAGGCGAATACAACAATGTCCTCATTTCCCCTCTTTCTGTAGTCCACTATTATCGATGGGCTTTGTTTGCAGTGCTGCTCCTGCATTACTGCACAATATATGTTTTGAAAATGCAATCCCCGTACATTAAAAATGAAGCAAATATTAGACTTTAGGCTATGATGTCACAGCACAGGGTCTGGTCCCTACTGCCATGATTGCCAGGCTTAACCCACAGGGGCCCATCCGCCCTAGGACTGCTGTAATGGCCGCCTGAGTCCTTTAAAGGAAGACGTGCTGTTGTGCGCATTCGTACTGGAGGAGCTGTTGGGCAGAGCGAGCTGCGGCGTGCCTCCGCCCCATGCCTGGTTTTAGCACCGAGAGCCATCTGCTTGCCCCCTTTCCACGGAGCTGGGAAGTCACTGCCAGCTCCCTGTGCCTGCTGGAGGCAGATGGATGCATCCTGGAGTTCTCCTGCAAGCCTGGTAACTAGGCCAACAGCATCACTTGGTTGCTTATGCTCTAGACCCGTCTGGGAAACGCAAGCTCCAGATAGAAAAGTTACTACATGGTTCACCGGAGCTGCTAAACCTGAAATCACGAGGTTTTTCCCAAGTTGCCACCACGTGGTGCTGCCACAATGATAAGATGACAAGAGCTGGCAAATGGTGTATCTGGGCATATTACGGCAGTGTCTGGCATATGTATATCCAATGCCTCTGGACTTTACCAAAGCTGGTTTGTATTAGAAATTTAGTGCAAGGAACAGATTGGAGGACAAATACATTCCTTATAAATTAACTGGCTGAAAGCACACCTTGTGAAACATATTTGTATTACACCAGGAACTTAACAGCTGCAATTAACGCATTACCTAATACCTGTCAGAAGACTGCTTAGAAAAAGCAGCGGCAGCTTCCATAAACGCCTACGGTTTGATGTTACTGCACACCAGAATCAGCTCAGAGAGATCCCAGGGCAGCAGTGTGTTTTGTGGTGGGGCGCGGCAGGTAGAGATATCATGGACATGGGCAGTACATGGGCGTGGGAAACGCCATGCAATATCCAGAGGCTGTGTATCCCCCCTAAAACCCCATCTCCCTCGTATCTTGCTTCTGTGCCACCTAATAGCAACAACTAAAAAGAGATGAGCGCGCACAGGCGAGACAGGAACCACTTGAAGAGCATATCGAGCACACACGGAGGAACACACAGAGGCAGGGTAAACTAGGGGAAGCCAAAGCAATGAAAGGGACAGAGAAACATATTTCAAAAAGGGTTCACTCAAACAGAACCATGAAGGGCAACCTGCAGACATATGAAGGAGTATAGCAACAAGATTAAGAGACTTGTTGGGACGATATGATATGAGATGATAGGTTATTTATAACACGCTTAATACCCAGAGGTTTCTAAGCGCGGACCCGGGGATGGACCCTGTATTGCTCTGTGTCGTCTTGCTTCCAAGGCGAGCACGTTGCCCCTGAGCTATCCTCCCCAGACCGCCACGTGAAAGGTCTTCACGGGGAGAAAGAGAAGAGAATGCAAGTAAAAAACAGGGTAATGGTTATACACTTTGAAACTAGACCACGCCCCCACTTAAGGAGTAAGTCATATGACCATGAAAAGGGGCACTTCATAAAAGGGGGCTGAACAACCTATGTTAGAAAGAGAACGGAATGGCTTGATGGTGGGTACACAAGAGGGAACAGTGAAAACTAAAGGAAGAATAGTTTGTGTAACAGGGATGCATAAAACACAAAGCAGCGGTTAAGGGATAACAAATGGGGAACTAGACTATAACAGAAGGTCAAAACAACCACAACGGGGACTAGAGAAGGGTGGGTGCCAGAGCAATGGGAGGCCGAGGAGAAACACAAAGGAAGCAAAACACAAAAAATGTGTCTTTCAACAATACGTGCCAGACATATCAAAATCTCTCCCTCCACCAAAAGCACTGTGCTACTGTATCAAATGCCAAGCCCAATTCTGCCACCCTCCTATTTGAAAGTGCTCCGCTGCTCTCAAGCTGGGTTTGCGCTATACGCAATAAAATGAGCATTGGCAATGCCAACAGTTTTGGCTTTTGTGTAGATATGGGAAAGGTATTTTTGCAGACATTTCCCTAATGGTACTAACTGGTCTTTAATGGTAGCAGCTAGAAATTGGTACGCATACCTGGGCATGTAATAGCAGTGCCTGGGAAATGCCTATCTAATACCTATGCACAGGTAAAACTGTTGGATTTTCTAATTCGTGTTCTTAACAGGACTTCTGTGAAGGCCACACATACTGCTATTAATCAAGTGGCTAAAGGCAGACATGGTTAAGACATTTTTATTGTACCAGTGGCGTGTTTTCAGCACCAATTAAACCATTCGCTCTTAGAAGTCTGCTTTGAAAACGCCCTGGCAGACACTTCGAGCACAAACTTTGATGATAAGGCAAGCTTGACAAAGTGAGCTCAAAGAGATCCCAGGAGGATGTGTTTTGGCCAGGGAGGGGCAGGAAGTAGGTGGAAATGGCCATAGGGGTTAGAATGGACATGTGCAGCCAATGGGTGGGTAAATAGCAAAACAACACCTACAAGCTTCGTGTCCCTCCTCATATGCCAGCTCTCCCTAGCTGAACTACGATGCATTAGTTTCGGCTTATAGGTGGCACTAAAGCACCACCTTATAGCAAAACCTAAAAATAAATTAAAGCTTGCACACATAAGCATTAAAACTGACAGAGACTGGATACCAGAAGCGCAAAAGGGAACATTCAAAACAAAAGGGCGCATGGAGCACCAACTGGGAGTCTATCTCTGCAAAAAGGGCAGGGGGCAGGCACCTGCTTCAGTCTGCTGTTTGAATTTGTAGAAACTAAAACTACTGTCGTTGTTACCATTTCCTACATTGTGCCTCATGTGCGGCTGCGAGAGAATACATCCCTCTTCCCATAACACACCTGTTCTGTCGCTGACGACGGAAAACCAAAAAAATAAATGGAGGAGGCAGCATTTTAACCGCGGCAGGGTCATGGCCCCTGCAACTTGTTACCCTCCCCCGGAGAAAGGGGAGGGCAGGGGGCGGAACGGCACCAAAACAACCCAAAAGCCCGCGAAGGGCTGAACAAAGGAAGTGGGCGGGGCGATCCGCCTTATAAGCAGCAAGGGTCCGACTGCAGAACATCTCGCTCTGGCAGTGGGACCCTGCTGACTTGCCGTGAAGAAGGATTTCGTTTCGTTTGTGGAGGATTTCGGTTGTTGTCACAGATACTTCGGCTGGCGGGACGAAGTACTGTCCAGGAGTACTCCCTACTTCCCATCCAGCGTGAAGCGTCTCGTGCGGCGACAAGCAAGGAAGGACAGGAACGGCGACTCGGAGCGGCCCAGCTGGCGGAGGAGATAGAAGCCGGAAGAAAGAAGGGGCCAAAGGCGGAGACCAGGAAGCCGCCGAAAGGTGCACCGGCGGGCGCAGGAGCAGCAGGTACGGCCGGTAGCTGCGGTCCAGCGCAGAGGAACAGGACCAGCGCCTGCGAAAGCGGAGGGGAGCAGGCAGACGCTGACACCTGCGCACTTGGGTGAGCTGCTGAGGGACACAGACATCGATAAAAGGGCGGCGGCGGGCGGACTTACCTTATTCCCCAAAGCCCGGACACGCGGTCGGGGACGCACACCCGCCGGAGGACACTGCCGGTCCAAGCAGGCAGCGACGTGCAGGTTGTTTCTGTCCCCGGCGACGCCTGCGCACGCATCCGACACCGCGGCACGCCGAAGGCAAGGACGGCCTGGCGAGTGACGGCGGGCTGGTTGCCGGCGTTGCATCGTGGGGAGGCTACGGCCTGCCTAAAGCACGGGCGGCCAGGGCAAGCGGACGCACAAGGTCTGCGGCAGGCAACACTGCAGAGGCCAGAGGAGGCAGGAACTCTCCCGCTGAGCCCCACACCACCTAGGACATCCGAGCACGCAGGAAGGGACGGAGGCAGGCGAACTGCTAACAAGGAGGGCGAGAGGATTAGAAGGAGGCACAAAAGCCCGCAGGGAGACAGGAGTAACGGGGAACGGCAACAAGCTTCCTAAAGGAGGAAAGGAAGAGGACAGTTGGCCCTCCAGTGCCTACAAAAGCAATGGATCTGGCAGCCTTTCTAGAGATGGCCAGGGTGGCAGCGGCTACCCACGGACCAGATTGGATGACAACAATGGTGGCCCAACCAGGCCAGGAAAGGAGAGGACACAGCCAGATGGTAGAAGGCTCACCACTTTTGTTTCAGGACAGCACCAGGGAACCAACGGTGGTGGAAGTAGAAATCCATGACATAGGAGAGGACGAGGACGAGGAGGTGCAGCCGACAAAAAGAAAGAGGACATTGACGGTGAAGGCCAAAGCGAAACAGGAGCGGGCCGACGGCACCAAGAGGCCTCGACAGAAGGGGATGGCGCAGGGGGATGAGGCCTTAACGGCTCCCACACCTGCTGAGGCTCCAGGGAACCGTGTGAGCCCACCCAGCACTCCTGCGACCAGAACGGTGGATGTAGTTGGGGAACGAACCACATCCCTGGAGATGGTGAAAGGTATGGTATTGGAATGCATGCAAGCATGGGGGAAAAATGGGCAAATGCCAATGTAATTTCTAATACCAGTATGATGGAGGGGTTGGTGAATACGGTGGGAGCGGCAACTCAGCACGGGGCAGCCCAGGGAAGTGGGGGGCCTTGGGGCGGAAATGGGAGTCAGGTATGGTCTCAAGTAGGGGGAATAAGTCAGTTGCCACAGAGGGGCAGGATTCCACCGGGGGGATTTCAATCAGTCGGTCTGCCTAGCGTGGGCCACCTGGGGGGCATTGGTCCCACCAAGTGCGAAAGCGGGCCAAAATGGATGGGGGATGGGGTCGGGGGTGGTCTTGTCAGGGGCCCAGAGCGCAGCACAGCCTCCAACAGCAGGCCTGACCAGCGGGGGACCAGGGGGAGTCTGGGGCCAGGCAACACAGTATGGGAGACCAATGCCAGGGTTTGCGCAAATGCGGGCAACAGTGAATTCATTGGTGTGGCATGTTCCATGGGCAGTCAAGGAGAGGTTGTGGAGAAAGGAATTTATTGACATCTTCGACTTATTAGGTATTGTGCCCATGGGGGGAGGACTGAAAGAGCTGTCCGAGAAGGAAAAGAGGGACAGGGAGAGCACCAAGGTGGAACACTCCATTAACAATTGGCTCAAGGCATATAGGATGGTCATGTCAGTGATGTTGGAAAGATATCCACAAGATGCGCTAGCAATGATAGCTTATGAGCAGTATGTGCATGACTTGTATCAGAAATATGGGGGCGAGGGATGGCTGGAGTATGACCGAGGTTTCAGGCTAAAGATGCAAATATGGCCAGCAATGTCATGGGACGAATTGGATGTCGGGGGATACATTGACAAAGTGGTACCCTCCAGGAAGCCAGAGGACAAGCCGCAAGGGGAGAGGTCCCGGGCTGGGAGGGGCAGAGGGGGATGCACGCAGCGGGGGAGGGGGTCCTTTCGCGGGCCCTCCTCCTGGGTGTATCGGGCAGCAACCCACCAGGGGGAGCAAGAGAACTGCTGGAGGTTTACAGAAGGGTACTGTTCATATGGGAAAACATGCAGGTACAAGCACCAAAGGGGAGGCAGTACCGGTCCCTTCAGAGCCACCCCAGGCGAGGCAAAACACAAGGACAGTAGCAAACCTAAAGAGAAAACAAGTGGTGATTAATGTACCTGCAAAGCAATGCAATGTAGGGGAAACTGTAAATAACGGAATCGTGATTAAAGGGAATTTACCCACGCCAGTTAACCTCCTTGCCATGACTCCTTTTCTGAATATATATCACAATAAGGTGGATGCGAAGTTGTTGTGGCAAGGGTTCAGGTGGGGTTTCCAGATCCCGGGGCAGGTAGCCAGGGGGGGAACGAGGCGGCCAACCTACGGTCGGCATTGGAGAAACCAGAGGTGGTAGAGAGGAAGGTGGAAAAGGAAGTGAAGCTAGGAAGAGTGGCAGGCCCATTTCCTGCTCCACCCATGGACAACCTGGTGGTATCCCCACTAGATCTGGTACCAAAAAAGGAAGAGGGTCAGTTCCGTCTGATCCACCACCTGTCCTTCCCCGAGGGTCAGGCTGTGAATGACGGCATACCCGAAGAATTGTGCAGGGTACAGTACGCCTCCCTGGAGGATGCGGTGCAAATGGTGGAAACTGCAGGGGAGGGGGCGCTGTTGGGGAGAGCGGACATAGAGTCGGTGTTTCGATTGCTACCAATCCATAAAGACAGTTACCATTTGCTAGGTTTCAAGGTGGGCAGCGACTACTATTACGACAGGTGCCTGCCTATGGGTTGTGTCGGGGGGGGATTCTGCCGGGGTCGGCCGGGCCGTCCGCAGACCTCCGGGCAGGGAGGCCCCAACTCCTCCCGTGTATATCTCGGATCGAGACAGAGTATGAGGCACACACAAGGAGCAAGGCAACTTCTGCCGTTTATTATGCAAACGGCAGGGATGGGTCAAGGAGCGTACGCGTTCGTCCTGACACACACACAATAGTGGGGCTCGCAGGCCCTTTTTACTACATTATGACGCGCTACTTGCGTCATTCCAAAAAGTTACCAAAAGAACCTATCGCCACTCTTGATTGGTTGCTCGAGTGGTGGGGTTAGTATAGTACGCATATAGAGAATGATATTAGTGGTTAAGATGTAGTCAGGTGGTATATCTGGGTTGTCCCTACAATTAGATACATAAGAATTGTTACATGAAGACCCCTGAGGATTGGCTAACGTTACTGACGTCTGAGATAAGAACCTCATGTTCTGATTGGTGCATCCGTGAGCTCCCCAGCCTGGGACCACCGTTGTTCCCAGCACACGGTGCACCTGTGGTTGCAACAGTGTTTCAATATGGGTACGTGCAGGCAATGTGAGGATTTATTCATAGGTGGGAGACTGACCGTTCCCACTGTAGCAGGTGTCCATTGAGCCTTTCAAGTGTGTCGGCCTGCGTCTCGTAGCGAGGTACCCAGACGCCTTTTCTCTCCTGGGTTTTGGCATCTCGTCAGGTTCGGCTTGGTCACGTGGGGAGGGACCGTGTTTGAGGCATAATTCTGCACAATTAATATTGTTTTTCCACTGTATGTCTGGTTTAATTTGCAGATATGATTTTAACATTGGTACGTGGAGTGCGAGGTTGCAACATCGTGCCTTTGAAGATTTGTTTCTTGACTGTGGGTTTGCAACATTACGACCTTGGCTGGTTGCTCCACTGGGTTCTTTCTGCAGGCTCAGCAACCTGACTTTTGCTTTGTTAATGTCCACGGGAACTCTTGCTTGAGGCCTACTTGGGCCTGGTGCACGAGTAATCCATTTAGTGCATGGATGCTTTAGGTTATAGTGGCATACAGTTTCATGGCCAGTATCGTGTTTCCATTATATCTCTCATGATGGTAACGGGTTTCAAGAGAAGCGTGAGCAAGCGTTATAAATGAGCTCATGGTGCGTCTTGCGTTTCTGCATTCTGAAAGCCTATGTAAAAATAATAAAGATGCACGTCCGTGAATAAGCCTGTCGCCTACGTCAGAGCACTGAGTATGTTCTTCGTGTAGATTGGTGTGGAAATGTTCAGCGTGTATAATAGTTCAGCGGTGCTTCCCGTTATCTAGGTCGTCATGGCATCTCTAACGATGTGTAGATTTCAGTCTAGTTGGTCCGTGCCGCAGGTGTCGGCATGGCCAGTGCGGGCTGTTGGGCAGGCAGATGGACACATCCGTATGTTTCTGTACCAGGGTATTTGGTCATCTGGTAAATGGGCAAACTCTTCTCGTGGCGGGTGTCTGGGCCGCGACCCTCTAGGCCAAGCGCGAGAGGTGAAGGACGGGAGTCTGGTTTTCCATTCTCCCACTTCAGTCCCCCCTCTGGTCGACTTGTCGACCACAAACATATCCTTCTCGTTATCTCCTCTTACTCTCCATATCTTGGTTATCCCTCCGAGATGTCCATAATGGTTTACGTGATCTTCAAATGACCAATACATGTATTCGCATGTTCCTCCAGGAGTACAGTACACCCATCTTCCTATGTAGCTCCTAGGGTTCCTTGGGTTCTCGATCTTCACTGATGGTGGGTCTAGATGATTGGCGATGATTTGGGTGCGCAACTTCTCCCTTTCGTGTATTATCACACCTGTGTGCTGGCCGTCATCCGCTGGCATCAAGGGGTGCATTCCCACCATTTCCAGCAACTCATCAGTTGAGCGCGCCTTCCGGGCTTTCCAAAATCTAATTATTATCAGTGCAGCTCCAGCCAAAATAGCACATCCCACTATTATTTTCAGTCCATCTGACAGCCAAGATGGCATCCATGACCATAATAGTGAAAACCAGCTTTTATCCTTGTTTACGCCGTTACTTTCGTCCATCATTTTGGAGTGCATCTGGGCCAATTGTGAAACTGCTTCTGTTAGTGTACCATTGTCGGCATCGTTGGCAGGTATGAACGTGCAGCATGATTGTCCTATCTTTGCACAAACTCCTCCTTCCATTGCTGTGAGAAGGTCCAATACATATCTGTTCTGTAGTGCTACCATCCTTACAGCTCGCAGCTCCTCTTTAATTGCGTTAAACCCATTTACTGTCGAATTTATGGTCATCATTAGTTCCCATCTGGTTATTTGCAGCCATTTTGCGTTTGCGTATGCCTGCAGTCCCGGATGTATTATTGAGGAGAAGAACATTGCTGCTCTGCTGAATAGTCTGTGTTCTGGCGGTATTGATGTTAGTTCCGTTTCCGACCTTCCCCACAGATAATTTCCTGTTAATGGCTCTCCTTGTCTTTTTCTCCTGTTTAGGACAGTATCATTGCTGTTGGTCCTGTTTTCTTGCTCCTTCTGGAGTGGTGCAGATCTCTTTCTTCTCCTGTCTCCTTCATCCATTTTCGGAAATTTCGCCACATCGACATGCTTCTTAGGTACCACTAGTGATGGTACATTGACGTGTACCATTGTGCACACACCACTCCACAGGGGAGGCAGTGTATGATATGCCTTTTCTCCACAGGCCCAATAATGGTCCATTATTACTGCTGTTCCCGCTCCCCCCTCAGGTAACTCCATCACACTTGCACAATTGGTGTTATATCCCACGTCCACCTCTCCTTTATGCTGGTAACATACTTTGGGCGCAGTCAATGGTAATATAGTTATCGGGTCTTCATCTTCTTCTACCCACGTGAGCATTGGTACATACTTGATCCATGTCGTCCAACATCGATGATTGTGTGTCTCGATGGTTGAGATAGTTTCTTTTGTTACCATGTTGCTGCCAACCACTCCTATCTCCCAGCTGGTACCCAGGAACACCTTTCCTGTTATCGTCAGTAATGGCCTCTCCCAGCATCCTTGTTTACCCGGAACTTCCGTGGCGTACCAATCACATGGTAGATACTGCAGTGTTACCTTCTTTGTTTCTCCTTTTTCAGGGCCACTTGTTATGTATCTGAATGCTTCAGCATGTAAACTGGTCTTGTGATAACTCAGATAGGTCTTGAGGAAGTTGTTTTCATATGGGTATGAGTCTCGTGTTTTCCATGTCATGTGCACTACTGTTCCTTGGAATCTTCCTTTCGTTTGGAACAGGGCCAAATATATTATGCACTGTGCTGTTTTTTCATCTATTTCTGTGGCAACAAATGTTCGTGAAGCGCTCATGGCGTATGGTATTAATGAGCAAACGTAACAGCTATCCTCAGTTGTCTGCTTACCAATGCGGGTCATGTGCTGGTACCATATGTTGTTTGTGACGTGTGCTGAATCTTGTACATAATTATCAATACCTTTATTGTCTGAGTATGTGCTGCGTTTAACTTTATTTCGCTTTTGTTCATTGTTACTGTTACCACCTGACGTAACACCTGTTGCAGCAGGGAGGTGGGGTACATTAGGTTTGGGTGCAGCAAAAAAACTCATAGCATAGCTGTACTGCCATACAGAGGCAGCCAAAACTCCGGTGATCATAAAAATCCCTATTATTTTTATTACATATGCTAACCTCACCGACATTTTTGCTCTTACCTTGCTGCAGTCCTGGCAGCGTATTCTTGCGACGTTAAAGTTGCCCGCCTAAAAATTCTCAAAAAGTGCTTGTTATTAAATGTTAGTTTTGTTTCATTAAGCTCTCCCTATCAAATAGTCATTCAGTGCCCAGGTGAAGAGTTGCTCCCACGCTACTCTAAGTGATCGGTCTCTCAAGACCGGCAAGTATGGGCGGAGGTGGGGCATGTAATTTTCTATGGCCAGGAGGAAGGCCGTGTAGTATACACGTACCCTTTTCTTTTTTAAGTATGTTGGCCTTTTTATTTCGTATACAAATTGGTGTGACAATTCTTCTGGGTAACTATCGTCTGGCAGCACCATCTACGCCTGCACACTGAATTTGTTAGATAACTTTTCTTAACAATACAATATTACGCAGCTCCTGTATGTGCGAGAGAAAAAGAGAACATTCACGTGTTTACATGTGTATTGGTGCAAGCGAAGTCCTTAGTTTTTATTACAATTGTATTTAGTAGTCAATGGGGGGGGGGGTTTGCTCAGATGGCGGGAGCAGTTTTACTCTTTGAACGTGTGACCATGGGGTGGGCAGTGTGGGGATCACCCCCTTCTTCGTCCGTTATTCTCTCCGAGGGAACAATTGGGTCGTTGTCTGTGGTTGTGTTTTCTTCCGCTGCCGGGGATGTTGTTGGCGTTTTTCCAATGGACCTGTCGTTGGCGCTGGGGCGGGTCTGCAGTTTGTAAATTTTTACATCATGCAGGTGGTTCCACGCACGCTTATCCTTTAGTTTTACTGCTCTTGTTGATACGTCCTCTACTAAATGGGGGCCAGTGAACCTCTGCTGGTTCCACTTTCTATTAAAATTTCGAAGTAGTACGTGGTCACCTTTGGCAAGTTGGCACAAGTTCTCCTTTCCCAATTCTGTATTTTCGTCTATTTCTTGGTTGCTGGTGGACCCGCCCCGTGTGCGCTCGAGCTGTTGAGACACAAACACAACGCTAGTAATCAAAGAAGACACATATTGATACATTTCATCACCTAACACATTCGCAGAACTTTCTTGGTCGGTGAATGCCCTTGACGTTGGTGTTAGGGGAAGGCGCATTTGGCGTCCAGTAACCACCTCGTGTGGGGTGAGGTGGTGGTCGGACCCTGGCCTGTTTCTAAGTTCGAACAGTGCTAACGGAAGGCAATACAACCAACTTTTCTTTGTTGTTTGCTGTATTTTAGCAATTGCCTCCTTCAATAGGCCATTCAGGCGTTCACATACACCATTAGCCTGTGGGTGGTACGCACATGCAAATTTGTGTTTAATGTTCAGTAGGGATGTGATATGCTGGAACATTTCATTTGCGAAATGGGGTCCGTTGTCTGATCTTAACACCTCGCACACTCCCCACCTGGGGAATACCTCCCTTACTATAAATTTGGCTGCTCTAAACGCATCAGGGTGTGAACAGGGCCCTGCTTCGATCCACCTAGAAAATGGGCATACTACTACTATCATGTATCTATTGCCTTGACAAATGTTGATCATATCAACATAGTCAATGTGGAGGTGCCGAAAAGGTCCTTCTGGTCGGGGTATGGTACCTCTTATCACCTTTAAAGTATGACCGGCCGTGAACTGTTGACATGTAAGGCAATTGCTGATAAAATTTGACACATGGGATGTTAACTCGGGACAGAACCAATCTTCTCTAATTCGTGCTGCTATTATTTCTTTGCCTGTATGGGCAGGGTGATGTAATTGGTTCAAGGCGGTATTTAACAATGCCAATGGTATTACAACTTTCCCAGTGCCACCCTGGCGCCATAGTGCGTCGGTTGGTGACATTGTGCATCCTCTTTTCACCCATACTTCTTTTTCGGCCATTGGTGCAGCCGCTTGTAACTCCATAATCTGGGTGGCTGGGAGATGGGTGTACCCTTCTTTTATTAACATCTCCCTCGCTATTCCCCTCCCTCTCCCTCTCTGTGAGTCTGTGGGGTTCCATATCTCACCAAAATATGCAGCATATTTTGCATGTGCGTCTGCTGCTGCATTTCCTTTTGATATATAGTCTTCTCCATTGGTGTGTGCGGTGCATTTTACTAGGGCTAGTTCTTGGGGATCGTTTATTACTTCAATTAGTTCAGCCAACAAGAGGGCATGTTGTACTGGAGTGCCGTCAGCTCTCCTAAACCCTCTTCTTCTCCACTTTGATAGCCCTGAGTGGACAGTGGATGTAACATATGCACTGTCGGAATATATAGTAACTTTTTTATCAAAACTTTCCTTTAGTGCCAATATGAGTGCAACCAGTTCCGCCGCTTGAGCAGAGTAATGCTGTGGTAATTGTACACACTTAATAGCCACACACACTGGCGCTTCCATCATTTGTACTACTGCTGCCCCAGTCCTCCTTATCCCGTCTCCTTGATCAATAGTTGATGACCCATCAATAAACAAAAGCTCACCTCCCTCTAGTGCGTTTTCTTCAACTTTCCTAGTACATGAGTACATCTCAGTTACTTGGGTGCAGTCGTGGGCGTAATCTCCCTCTTCAATTACTTCTGCTAGGAACCTTGCAGGGTTAACCGTGCTACATCTAACAATTGCCAGTTCAGCTTTGGACAAAATAATCTCATAACCTGTTGCCCTCTGTGTCGTCAGTGTGGACTTAGGTTTATTCAATATCGCAAATAGTGCATGTTCTACAAATAGTGTAGTTGGACACCCCATAGTTATTGATGATGCTTTTTCTACTGCAAATGCAGCTGCAGCAAGACCTTGTTCGCAAGAGAATTGTCCTAACATTATTGGATCTAAGTGACCGCTGTAAAATGCTACTGGTTTATAGCCCATGCTAGTCTTTTGGGCCAATACTGCTTTCATTACTGCTGAGTCGCAATGTGAAAATATAAAAAATCGTCGCTCATAGTCTGGGGATGCTAGTACTGGAGCAGTTGATATTGCTTCTTTTAATTCATCAAATGCCTCCTTCATTTCCATAGTCCATCCCAACTTTTTCTCCCCTTTATTTGCTTCCTTCAAACCCTCAAGCAGGGGTCCTATGTAAGAGCTGTAATCAAATACCCATGCTCTACAGTAGTTGCACAGTCCCAGAAATTGCTGCAGTTCTCTTACAGTCTGTGGCACGGGAGTGCCTGATATTGCCTGTGCTCTTTGTGGTGCAATCCTTCTTCCATGTTGTGATATCAGTTGGCCAATGTAAAGTACCTGTTCCTGACAGTATTGTATCTTTTCCATGTCTACCTTGTACCCCTTTTCAGCCAATATCGTCAACATTTTTAATGAGTCCTCTCTACATTTATCTTCATTTGTACTGCAAATTATTATGTCATCCACATACTGTAACACTGTGCTTTCCAACTCAACGTTACCCAAATCCATCTGTATTACCCTATTGAAAATTGAAGGTGATTCACAATATCCCTGTGGTAATCTGGTATGTTTCCACTTCCTATTTCGGTAAGTGAAGCTTGTCAAGTCTTGTGAGTCTGGGTGTAATGGTATTGAGAAAAAAGCATTTTTAAGGTCAATCACTGTAAACCGTGATGCTTCTGCTGGAATGCCACACAAAATTGTGGCCGGGTTTGCTGTTACTGGATACTCTGCTTCTACTATGTTGTTCAACGGTCTGAGGTCCTGTATGAACCGCCAAGACCCTCCTTTAGCCTTGCGCACCGGGTACACAGCTGTGTTGCATGGGGATTCTGAGGGGACCAATATGCCATTGTTTATAAGGGCTGTTATGGTTTCGTATATGCCCTCATCTGCCTCTCTTGACAATGGGTATTGTTTCACTCTTGGTAGTATGGCACCCTTTTTTAATTTTATCCTTACACCCCCTATGCTTTTAATGCATCCTACATCATAAGGGCTAATAGTCCATAATGATTTTGGCACCTTTGACATATCTTCTTTAAAAAATGGGACTGGTGTGCCAGCGGGTGCCTCAAGTGCCATTGCAATTTTCTGTGCCACTTGTTTGTGAGCCACTGTTAGCCACATTTCTACACTCATCATGAACACCATTTCATTTTCCTCCTTTTCTTCTGAAAACAACTCTTCATCTGACACCTGGGTCAGCCTACATCCTTCTGCTAGTGCTATCACCGCCCTCCATGCTCTCCCTTCTTTATCTTGGGCGTGCACAGCAACATAATCAGCTGTTGCAATAATGCTCTCAATGTCCACTGCAAGGACCTTCCCTTCCAGTTCATTAGCTGGTGTTTCTGGTCGGAATAGATAGGCTGCTGGTCTCCTCCATATTTTCCCTCCTATCCCTGGCATCCATGCAAATGCCATGTCTGTTCCGTACTGGAATAGCTCGCCGTCTACCGGCTCCGCCCTGATCGCTATCTGTCCACAGTATGCTTGCAAAATCTGTCGTGCTGCAAGCATGTTAATCCCTGGAGTAGAGCAAATTATGCCATCCTCTGTAAAGGAGATCGTCATATTTAATCTGTTCATTATGTCCCTCCCCAGTATGTTTACTGGTGAGGCACTATAATACAAAAGTGGTACTGACAGATCGTAATCTCCAATAGATAGCGGAACGTTATCAGTAAATGGAACCAACCCTTTAGCCCCAGAAAACCCTTGTGTGTTCATGGCTTCGCCTGACATCTTAAACTTACCTTCCCTTATGCAAGACCGGGTTGCCCCGGTGTCAACAAGGAATGATAATTTTTTGTCACCTATCGTTACCTCTATGCGTGGCTCCTCCGCACTATTAGGTGTTACTGACAGGATGGGACACACCAAGGCCGTCTGTGGGCTGTCCTATTGGGGGTACAATGACTGGCCATTCCCTGTGTAAGGGTTGTGTCCCAACACCGTCACCCCACCCAATTGCGTTCGTTCAGGTTGTGGTGGTGGTTGTATTAACGCTGCACCAGTTACTTGTGGCAGGTATTGTTTTATTTGTTGTTGTGGTAGGGAATAGTGTTGGTCACTCCCTTGTGGTGACATCTGCTGTGGTTGTATGCCCTGCTGTTCTTGTGATGTCCTATGTTGTGCTTGTTCGTTCCATGCTGGTGTTCCTGGCCTGACCCTGCATGTACGTGACATGTGTCCTAATAGTCCGCAGCTCCAACACACGGGTGGTTCCCTGTTTTGCCATGGGAAGTTCCCTGTGTTGTCCTGGTATACTGGTTGCCCTGTCTGGTAGTTATTTCTGAGTCCCCCAGCCTGTTGTTGGGTATTATATCCGTATCCTCTTCCCCTCATAAACCCTCCTCTCCCTCTATTATAATTATAATACCCAGCTCCTTGCATTGGGTACCCTCCTCCCATGTTCTGTGCGTGTGATTGCAGAGGCAGCACTTGCTCTATTACCTCTTGTGGAGGCGCTATTTGAGCTGGATTTTGTGCAGCCACTACTTGCGTTGGGCTTTGGGCCATTGGTGTTGGCGCAGTTATTAGTGCCCCTTCCATGGTATATTTAGTAAGTTTTTTCTGTACTAATTTGGCCTCTTCTGTTTTCCTGTCCTCTTCCTTTTGTTTCATTTTTCCTTGCCATGTTCTACAGTGATGTACTATAGTCAGTTGTATTTCCGGCCATGGTTTTGCTTCCATCCCCACTACTTTCTTTAATTGTCTCTGAACTCCTTCTGGGAGCCCTTGTACTAGTATATGATAAAATATGGCTGGTGTTTTGTCCCATTGTTCTCTAGTTTCCATGCGCCACTTCTCTTGAATATCCTGGATATAATCAACAGGATCCTCGTTCTCACCCATCTTACGGGAAGTAATGGCTCCTATGTCTGATGTGTCTGGGTACTGCACTCTTAGTGCCTGCCATAGCGCATGTCTGCAGTTTGCAAATGGTGCCCCATCATGCGATGTGTTTGTTATTGTTACCCCATGGAATCCCGCTCTTTTCCAAATGTCATCCGCTCTATCCCCTAATATTGATATTAACAGGCCCTTAACATCTCCCACTGCTAGTTTCTGTCCTGCGGTGTGTTTTTCCATTTCATATATCCATTTACCCGCACCTCCACTTAATGATGGGAGCCTACATTTTATGTTTTCCTTATCCGTATGTTTCCAAGGTACATACTGTGGTCTAACCCCTCCTCTCTCCAGCAGTGGCATTACATTCTGTCTTGTGTCATCCTTTATGCTCCATGATGTTAACTCTTCACACCCCTCCTCTTCCCCCATTCCTTTTACTACTTCAAATCCTTCCTTACTACCTCTTCTCCTACCTCCCTCTTCTTCCTTTCCCCTTTTTTCATCCTTTCCTGTGTTCAATATGGGCACGTCTGTTTGCCTGTCTTGCCTGCGACTAGGGAGGTCCCTAAGCCGACATGCATAAGGTGTAACTTCGTCCATGAAGGGTGCGAGCTTTATTCTGTGCAGAGAGCGTGCAGTTGTTGAACATGTGGGGTGTGGCGTTAGAGAGCGTGATGGTGATGTGGGTGGCGTGTGTTGGTTGGTGAGCGTCGGTGGCGTGTGTTCGTTAGTTTGTGTTTCTCCCATTCTTTTCACTTCCTCCTTACTTCTCTCCAGCTCCTCCCATCTTCTACTCACCCATGGCGAATCTATGTTTGTTCTAGTGAGGTATAGCTTATCTAAGCTTTCCCTTTCACTCTTCCTTCCATCCTCACTACAAAAATCATTCATAAATTGCGCCCCCCACTCTGCCTTTTTTCCTTTTATTGTTACAGTTTTTAAGTCTATTAGGTCTCCCTCTTCCTTTCCGTTGTTACCACCTGTTCCCCTTAGTGCTGACGTTGTTGCTACCTCTCTATTTTTATATACTTCTCCCCATCTTTCACTCTCCCTCTTACTCTCTTCTCTCTCCCCTTCACTCCTCTCCTCCATCTCCCTACTATTTTCCTCTTTTCCTTTTTAATTCCTCCATTACTTCGTTGCTCATCTGTTCCAATATCCTTTCATCCTCCCTCCTCCTTTCCCATTTCACCCTTTCTCTTTCTACTATACTCTCTATTACCTTCCCCTCTTCATATTTTTTAGCTGTCTCTGATATTATCCTCCTCCTCCATATTTCCATTTCTTTTTCATTTTCTTCTTCTTCCTTCTTCTTCTCCCTCATCACTACTCTTGATACCCTTTCTGCTTCTGCTTTTACCCTTACAGCTTCCCTCTTTCTCTCCTCACTTTGCTCCCTTAATTTTTCCAATTCGTCCTTACCTTCTTTCCTTTTCCTCACTCTCTCTCTTTCCTCCCCCTCAAGTTGTTTTATCAGTTCATTCTGCTCATCCCTTAGTTTAGCTAATCTTTCCTCCAAAATCTCTTCCTTCTGCCGTAGCAGCTCCTCTCCCCTCATTTCACTCTCTCTTTCACTATCCTCGTTTGTTCTCTTTACCGCCTCCCTTTCCTCTCCAGTTAGTGATCCTCGTAATTTCAACAATATCTGTGCAGCTACCCACTCATCGTTTCCTATCTCTACAGTCTGCTCTTCTCTCCTCCCGTCCCCCATTGGTATCTTTCCATGAGCCACATATGGTGGAGGGCTGTATGCCGGGTTTGAGTATCCTTCAGCCGCCCTTAACTGTCCTTTTATTTCTCCTAATTCTCTTAAAGGGTACAACCCTCCTCCCTCTGTTTTCACTCCCGGTGTTAAGGGTATCTCATTGCTCGGTTCCTGTTTTATGTCAGCTAATTTATCAACCTTTCCTCCACCCAGTTTTTCATTCCCCATATTCTTTGTTCCTTCACTCTCCTTTTCCCCATCCGTTCCTTCTTTCTTAATCTCCTTTTCTTCCGGTGTTTCCCCCATAGTGAACATTCCATTTGGTCCTGGTCTAGACCCCTGGAACATCCTCCATAAGTTAAACACCTCCACATGGTTTGCCAACTTCTTCCCCTTGTATGTATTGTGCAGATGGTTTAATAGTGAATGTTGGGCATATGGGTCAAAGCTACCATTAGGCGGCCATGGTGTCAACATTTTGTTGTCCGTCCCCTGGGTCCACTCTATGCTGTACTTAATTAACTTCTCCCTATGTGGTGGCAGTGTGGTGCATATATGTTGTAGTGGGGTAGTGAGGGTATTCCCCCACCCTCCCAACCCTCTCCCGTATGACATACTAGCGCACCCTTTCTTACCCTTCCCCTTGCTACCAGTTTGCAACATACAACCTTTTATTGCTTACCTTGCCCCGCAAGTGTGGGGACTTACGACAATCCTTTGACAAATTATGCAATGATAATAATCACAAAAAAAAAAAAATTATAAAACAAATATATTTATGATGTTATATTATATTCCTTCCCCTACGGCCCCCTGCGGCCGAAGCGCACGCAGCCCCCTGCAGCTGCGTACCCCTTACGACGATCTTACACAGTCGTCCTTTTTCCCCGTTCTCCTCCCACCTTTACACTTGCCGTGGCCGGCGTTCTCCGTGCGCAGCCACGCCCCCTTCCCCTTCTCCTCTTTGATCCACTCGTTTATCGTTTATCTCCGTGTCCGCTCCTTTATCATGTTTCTCTTCCCCACCAATGTCAAACCCAAAGCTTCTTGTGTTCACGATATCTTACTAAATCCCTACTGGTGACGTCACCTATTTCTTCGAACTACTGGTATATTCGTGTTATGTTCTTTAAATTCAAAATACACTTGCAATCTACCCCGCTAACCCTACAGCTGTCTTCCTGTCTCTCCTGGAACAAGGTAATCTCATCAATACTATAACCGGACTGCGCACGCTGCGTCGCCTCGCGTGTGATACGCCCCTCAACAGGAGGGCTTAACCAGCCAATTATCTTCCGTTTTGGGCAACTACGTAACTAGCCACCGCCCACAGGGAAACGTCATCTACCTATCGAGTTTCTTGCTCGAACAATAGGGAACCTCATCTACCTATCGAGTTTCTTGCTCGAACAATAGGGAACCTCATCTACTCATTGAATGATAAATGTCAAATCGTAGGAAACCACACACACCCACCCTCACACGTAGTCGCGATTTAGGCCAATCAGTGTCTTTCGAGCGGCTGCACGTGTTGTTCTCGTGCCCTGCCCCCCTCTTTCGCGTAACGTTAGCCGCCTTCTCTCGCACTCAATTCACTACCATTCATTCCATTATCATCACTCAATTAAACCTTCACCCCACCTTTTTACAATACCTCCCTCCTCCCTTATTTACTTCCGCCCCCTCCCTCACAATTTCGCATTGCTTGTTGTGCGTGTCATGCTCACCAAGTTCCCTCGATGCAGGGCCGCTCGACTGCGTGCACCCCTCCAAGCGGCTCGCCACCTCCCCTCGTCTGGACCACGTCTGGACACTCGCCGACCGCGGGCGGGATACTTCTCAACCGGCTCCCGAGGGCCAATATCCGGATTGCGCTGTCCGGTCCTCTCGCAGCTCCGCGATGATCCTGTAGTCCTCAGAAGGGGGCAACGGCAGAGGGGGCCGCGCCGCCGGGCCTCCCCGCAACGGGAGTGCCTGGAAAAATAAAAAATAAAAGTCGATCTTAAACAGATCTCAGCAGTGCCTCCAACTTGTCGGGGGGGGATTCTGCCGGGGTCGGCCGGGCCGTCCGCAGACCTCCGGGCAGGGAGGCCCCAACTCCTCCCGTGTATATCTCGGATCGAGACAGAGTATGAGGCACACACAAGGAGCAAGGCAACTTCTGCCGTTTATTATGCAAACGGCAGGGATGGGTCAAGGAGCGTACGCGTTCGTCCTGACACACACACAATAGTGGGGCTCGCAGGCCCTTTTTACTACATTATGACGCGCTACTTGCGTCATTCCAAAAAGTTACCAAAAGAACCTATCGCCACTCTTGATTGGTTGCTCGAGTGGTGGGGTTAGTATAGTACGCATATAGAGAATGATATTAGTGGTTAAGATGTAGTCAGGTGGTATATCTGGGTTGTCCCTACAATTAGATACATAAGAATTGTTACATGAAGACCCCTGAGGATTGGCTAACGTTACTGACGTCTGAGATAAGAACCTCATGTTCTGATTGGTGCATCCGTGAGCTCCCCAGCCTGGGACCACCGTTGTTCCCAGCACACGGTGCACCTGTGGTTGCAACAGTGTTTCAATATGGGTACGTGCAGGCAATGTGAGGATTTATTCATAGGTGGGAGACTGACCGTTCCCACTGTAGCAGGTGTCCATTGAGCCTTTCAAGTGTGTCGGCCTGCGTCTCGTAGCGAGGTACCCAGACGCCTTTTCTCTCCTGGGTTTTGGCATCTCGTCAGGTTCGGCTTGGTCACGTGGGGAGGGACCGTGTTTGAGGCATAATTCTGCACAATTAATATTGTTTTTCCACTGTATGTCTGGTTTAATTTGCAGATATGATTTTAACATTGGTACGTGGAGTGCGAGGTTGCAACATCGTGCCTTTGAAGATTTGTTTCTTGACTGTGGGTTTGCAACATTACGACCTTGGCTGGTTGCTCCACTGGGTTCTTTCTGCAGGCTCAGCAACCTGACTTTTGCTTTGTTAATGTCCACGGGAACTCTTGCTTGAGGCCTACTTGGGCCTGGTGCACGAGTAATCCATTTAGTGCATGGATGCTTTAGGTTATAGTGGCATACAGTTTCATGGCCAGTATCGTGTTTCCATTATATCTCTCATGATGGTAACGGGTTTCAAGAGAAGCGTGAGCAAGCGTTATAAATGAGCTCATGGTGCGTCTTGCGTTTCTGCATTCTGAAAGCCTATGTAAAAATAATAAAGATGCACGTCCGTGAATAAGCCTGTCGCCTACGTCAGAGCACTGAGTATGTTCTTCGTGTAGATTGGTGTGGAAATGTTCAGCGTGTATAATAGTTCAGCGGTGCTTCCCGTTATCTAGGTCGTCATGGCATCTCTAACGATGTGTAGATTTCAGTCTAGTTGGTCCGTGCCGCAGGTGTCGGCATGGCCAGTGCGGGCTGTTGGGCAGGCAGATGGACACATCCGTATGTTTCTGTACCAGGGTATTTGGTCATCTGGTAAATGGGCAAACTCTTCTCGTGGCGGGTGTCTGGGCCGCGACCCTCTAGGCCAAGCGCGAGAGGTGAAGGACGGGAGTCTGGTTTTCCATTCTCCCACTTCAGTTGCGCTATCTCATGCGCTTATTTTGAGGCGTTCAGCTCCTTCCTGGAATTTACGGTAAGGGAAAAAGCGAAGGAGGGGGGAATTTTGCATTACCTGGATGATTTCCTCTTCATTGGGAGAAAGGGGACAGAGGAATGCAGGGCCCTGATGGAGGAATTTCAAGGGACGATGAGGCAGTTGGGGGTTCCTTTGGCGCCAGGGAAAACCATGGGGCCAGCCACTACGTTGACATTTCTAGGGATTGAGATTGATTCTGTAAAGGGCGAGTGCAGGCTCCCGCAGGACAAGGTACTGTAACTACAGGTCATGATAGGTGGCCTATTGGGGAAAGACAAGGCGACCCTGCAGGAGTTGGTCATTGGCAGGAAACCTCAATTTTACAGGGAACGTAATACCATTGGGCAGGGCGTTTGCCAGAAGTGTGGAACTGAAGACGGTAGGTTTGCAACACGCTTCGCAGCACGTCCGGTTGGGAACGGAGGTAATAGAGGATCTCAGGATGTGGGACACCTTCCTAACGGAATCCAATGGGGTGGCAATCTGGAGGGCAGAGTGGGCGAGCAGTCAGAGGCTGAAACTGTTCATCGATTCCTCCGGGTCCCTGGGTTTCGGGGCAATCCTGGGGGACAAGTGGTGTGGCAAGGCATGGCCACTGGAATGGCACAGGAAGGGTGTCACTAAGGACATTACACTGTTGGAACTATTTCCCATAGTAGTGGCATTCAAATTGTGGGGTGAGCTTCTAGAGAACAAAAAGGTTGCCTTATGGTCAGATAATTTGGCAGTGGTACAGATTATTAACACAGGGTCCTCTAGCAATCTGAGGGTGCTAAGGCTACTCAGAGAACTCACCAGAAGTCTGTTAAATTTGAACATTGAAGTCAAGGCACGGCACATTCCGGTGTGAAAAATACGGCCGCTGATTCTCTGTCTCGTTTACAGTGGGACAGGTTCCGGGAAAGCTGCCCCGAAGCAAGGAAGGAAATGGCCCCGTTCAAGGATCAGTGGTGGGGGATGATTGGGGAGATCTGAGCCCCTTGGTAGAGACGGCGCTGGCACCAGGTACAGCTAAGAGGTACACGGCATGTTGGGACCGTTTTATGCAATTCCAAGAAGAGGTGCTGCCAGGCAATCAGGGTGAGAACCCGGTACGGGCCTTTATAGGCTGGTGCTGGAAGACAGGGAAGACCCGGGCATGGGTAGGATATCACTTGGCAGCCATAACACATTATGCCAAACTGAAAGGGGAGAGGGACCCCACAAAGGAACACTACATCACGATGGCCATGAGAGAGCTGGGCGAAGCAAACAGTAACGAAACCAGACGAAAGGCGGCCAATGATATCTTAAAACTACATGGGTTAATCAAGTGCCTGGGTGCAGTATGTAAGGGCGAGACGGAGCGGGTACTGTTCATGGCGGCCTTCACGGTGGCATTCTTTGGGGCTCTCAGGGTCAGCGAGCTGGTGCCGGAGAATAAGGACGGCAAGGGGAGCAGGTTTTTACGCTTAAGGGACGTTCAGGTAAACAGCACCCAGGTGGTCATATATGTAAGAAGGTCAAAAACGGATCAGAAAGGGAAGGGGGCGGCGTTAACACTGCAGGCCATCCAAACAAGCAGAGTATGCCCAGTAGAGGCAGAGCGGCCAACTACCTCCAGCAGCGGCTGCCATCAGAGGCAGAGGCTCCGTGGCTCTTACACAGTGACGGGTCCGCACTAAGCCGCTTCCAGTTTAAGAAATTGATGGCTAAGGGACTGGCAAAGATGGGGTTGACGGAGGGCCGGTTTGGGACCCACTCATTTCGAATAGGGGCCGCCACCTCGGCAGCAGTTGGGGGATTGGGGGCGGAAGACATCAAAAGATTGGGAGATGGTCTTCAGGATGCTACAAACGGTATATCAGGCTGGAAAAAATGTGAACTAACAATGCCATTCCCTCCACTTTTCATTCCCAGCAGTGCTAAGAAGGAGGAAGCGCACCGTGTGGGTAGTGGGGCACTCGTTCATCTCAAGGGCAAAGGCGAGCTGGACTCAGCAGCAGGAGGAGCTGACAGCCGGCAAGTTCAGGATTGAGTGGCACGGGGTGCCAGGGATAAAGTGGGCTCAGCTGAAGGGGCAGTTGCGGAAATTGCTGAATAGGCGGCAGAAGCCAGAGGTGTTGGTAATACACTTGGGAGGGAACAACCTGACCAGCCTGGGGAGGGGAGTTTTGTTGACGGACATTACAAGCTCATTGCAGGAGATCTCAGCACAGTTGGGCGAAACTGAGATTATATAGTCGGAAGTGATTCCCAGGGCGCAATGGAGGGGGGCCGAGAACCATTCGGCAGTTGAGAAATCAAGGAGGAAGCTGAATGGGGCGATTGCAAAGTTCTGCAGGGGCAGAGGTTTCACTCAAATCAGGCACGGCCTGATCAACGAAAGGTCGCCCGAGTACTTCCTAAAAGATGGGTTACACCTGTCCGCAAAAGGGATGGAGCTCTTTTTCTGGAACATTTGTACAAAATTGCTCGAGTTATGAGGGGGTGACAGGAGGAAGGGGAGCCACAGTAGGCGGGAACCCACTTAGTGGCGTGGCGGTGTTTGGGCAACCAAGCACAAAGGATAGACTCCGGATGAGCCAGAAGGAAACCAGAATGGGTCTTTGCTCTTCCGGACCAGCGCCTCTTGGGGGCCTAAACGGCGGGGGCGTCTGGTGGTAACGAATAAGGCTCAGCTTCCCCCAAAAAACGGCGCTCTCCCCACCCACGACACCTGCACGGGCAGGATAGGCTCAGGTACAAAGGGTCGGGGGAGTTGGGGGCCTACTATACAAAAGTATAGGGGGAAGCAAGGGAAATCCGGCAAGGAGCAAGCGCCACACTTGCAGACGGAAGTTCACAAAATGTGTACAATAATTCTGTTGTGATGGAAATAAAACTGCGGCCAAGTTTGCCATATGAAATACTGTCATGCCAATTAATTGTGGGGAAGTAAGAAAGTGCAGCTGGGGGCATGCGCAAAGGAATAATTGGCAAGAAAGGCTCAATGGACAAATGCAGTGGTTATTCTCTTGTCAAATACTTTTGACTAGCATAGAGAAAGACAATGCTGTACTACTGAATACTGCCTCTTTACGCAGCCAGCGTGGCTTCCGTAAGAATTTGTGTGTTTCACTGGGAGATCCAATCTGTAGATTGCTAGTTTGTGTAAGCGTACATAGCCTTGTTTATTGAAGGAGAATTTTGTCCAGACATGTACAGGAACACAGCGTTTCTCCTCTGTGGCACAATTGTCAATGTGTGTGCCCGAAATTCTAAATGCCAACTGGCGTGGTTTCTTTCGCTTGTCTATCTTCTGTGCAACATGGCCCCATGATTTTGATCTGGGCTGTATATAAAAGTGGTTACGGGTGAGTGAGCCTGTGTTTGTATGCAATAGGGTCCTCCTGTCTTAAGCACAGGATGCATAGTAAGATGTTTCAAATAGGTACAGTAGTCTACAGGTCTACAGGACTTGGTGGAATTAGATCAGGCCCAGGGCTGTTAAAGGGTTTGGTGAGGCCCCCTTGCTTTTTTTTTAATTTATTTTTTTGCACTGCCCAAGTGGCACCGTGAATAAGAGACACGAAAACTCTTCTTTGTATTTGCGTTTGGAGTGCATAGAAATGTTGATGAGGCCCTCTGGCTGCAGATGGGCTAAGCTAAAATCTTGCTGTTTAGCCATTGCAATTACCATTAAAAAAAAGATTTATTGGCGACGAGTGGGCACCTGGGGACTGCGGCAGTAGCCTCCTGTGCAAGCCAACGCACCGCGCATTGCGAAGCCTCGACGGTGGGTGAGAGCGAGGGCGAATTGAGGAAGCATTAAAGAAGAAGGCAAGGTAGGAGACTCCTACATCAGCGCGTCACTACGCTCATCCTGAATGGCACTGTGGCGCTGCTCTCACAAGAAAATTTGCCAAATATAAGCTGCGCCCCTAATTTAATTATCTACGCATGTGCACTAGTCGCCCAGGCCATCACACAACAAGAAGGCTGTCTAGGCAATGAGCATGAACACCAAAAAGCGATGTAGCATTGAGGAAGTGAAGCAAGGAATGGAGTTGGCAAGAAATGTCCCCGTAAAGAAAACAAGGCAGAGCGTATCGGCGCATAGAGAACACTCAAGAAACTGTGAATCTTCCCACAATATTCAGCCAGTTGTAGTCGTCCAAAAAATATAAGAAAGAAAGGAAAGCAGCAACAGCAAAGGTTTAAAGGAATTCACGTAAAAAATAAATAATACTTTCACTGGCCACAAACAAACAATAAAGAGGAAACGATTTAGCAGTTTATTGAACAAGCAATCTGGACAGCCTCCAATTTCTCCAATTCCTTGGGAACAATGGACAGATTAATTCCAGGTGTACCAATGAGCCGGGCCATAGGTGGGGCAAAATTCAAGGACGATCTTAAAGAAGCCTCACTCTTAAATTGTCTGGGAAGTGACGGCCTGCGCCTCTTCCACACATTACCAGACATAATGGCACGGGGGGGGGTGTGTAGAAAGCCACCTTATCATCCAAGAGATACGATTTAGCAATGGCAAAACTGGAGCGACATTTTGGCAAAAGGACCAATGTCATTCTCAAGCGTTATTATTTCTTCATGAGGAGACAAAACAAAGGAGAATCATTAGACAACTATATAGCGACTCTGAGAGGTTTAATAGCAACTTGCAAGTTTACTGGTGTGGCAGATGAATACATCGGGGACCAATTGGTATTACATACAGAAGAAACACACACTCAACAACGTCTGTGACCAGCAAAAGATCCCACTCTCAAGCAGGCAATAGAAATCGCCAAAACAATAGAGTTGGGGAATAAGTGTATCAAAGCAATTCAACAGGAGGACCATTTGTTTTCAAAGTTGCAACTAGTGGCGGAAACTCAGGAAAATGAGAGTTCTGAAGTGGCAATGATTAGAAAGGGCCCAAATCCTACGAAGACACAAGGGAAATAGCCTGAAAACCCCAACAGAGCAAACTATCACTCAAGTTCAAGATGCTATCATTGTGGTAATTTCAGACATGCCGACAGAGTGAAAGAAAGCCCCGCCAGCACAGTAGAGTGTTACAAATACGGTTTAATAGGACCTTATGGGAGAGTTTGTAGGTACTCATGTGGAAGAAAAGCACAGTCAAAGCCCTAGAAGAGATTGGAAGACCGAGCAGCCTTCACACATTGTACAAGTGAGAAATCCCTGCAGTTATTTTGTCTATTAACAATAGCACAAAAAAGGCCCACAGGAGCACCTAGTTGTAAACGGCCATACTATAGAAATGATGATCGATACAGGCTCACCCTACACCATGATTGCGATATATATACCAACATTCTTAGGTGAGTATTTAAAAGAACTAAGGCCCACAAACATTAGAGCTGGTGGTTATGGCAAGAGCCCCATCCGTATTGTTGGTTACAAGTGGATTCAACTGAAGTTTAGTGATAGATGCACATATTGTAAGTTGTATGTAGCAGAAAACTGATCCTCCATTGTAGGGAGGGAGGAACAATCTGCCCTATGCATGAAGATACACCTAGGAGACGCTCAACCCATCTTGAGCGTGAATGAGCATGCATCTCTCTAGCAAGATAGCCTATTAGGTATGTTTCCAGAAGTGTTCACTAATACAATTGGAGAGTTTAAAGGGTTTCAACATCGTATAATCCTGAAGAGAAATGCCAAACCTATTGTGCACAAGGTACGCAATATACCAGTTGGGACAAAAGACGCTTTACAGGAGAAGCTCAATCATTGAACTAATCGAATCCTCTGAATGGTTGGCTCCCATCGTCATTGTTCGGAAACCAGACAAGAGTATCAGAATGTGTGTAGACTTGATGGATCTTAACTCTAGCATATGGATTGACAGGAACCCACTTCCCAACATTAATTAGATGTTGCTGGTGATGAAACCAGCTAAAATATTTACGATCCTCGACTTATTTGTCTATCGCCAGATTGTACTGGAAGAGGAGTCTAAACATCTCACCTCCTTCGTGACACCCCTACGGACATTCAAATTTAACTGCATGCTGTTCAGCTTGGCATCAGCAGCCGCTGTGTTCCAGCGACAGATGCAACAGTTGTTTGGGGGCCTGGAGGGAGTTTACTACTTCCAAGATAATATATTGAGTGCAGCCATGCCCGAGGAAGAGCATGATGCAAAGTTGTTGGGAGTGCTGCAAACTATTCGTAATGGAGGACTCACTCTCAGGTTACAAAAATGCAAAGTCAAAGTAACAGAAGTGACGTACCTAGGACATGTTATTACTCAAGATAGGATAAAATTCGAGGCCAAATTAGTGGAAACGATATCTAAAATACCTCCTTAAATGAATAAAGATTAACTGCATTCGTTTTTGGGTATGACAGAATAATATTCAAAGTTTGTCCCAAATGTTGCCAATAACATGGAAAATATGAGAGCACTCATGACAAAGAATGCATTGTTTGAAATGGTCCGGGCGATGCCAAGGTAAATTTGCTGATATTAAAGAAAGAGTGAGAGAAGCTCCCACACTCAAATTGTTTTCTCCATCCACTACCAACATATTGCTGGTTGATGCAAGTGCCATTGGTTTTGGGTGTGTACTCAAACAGATCCAAAATGGAAACAATGTTGTCATAGCGTTTGCCTCACGTGTTTTGAATCAAGCGGAAAGGAACTACTCTATAATTGAAAGAGAGGCTCTAGGAATTCATTGGGCACTGAGACATTTTTAGACATTAATATGGGGTTTGACAGTGACAATTAAGACTGACCACAAACCTCTCGTCCACATTCTATCTTCTTCTAAGCCTTTCTATGTTTTGCCAAGAATCAACAGGTGGTTGGTAGATATAATGCAATATAATATCAAGGTGACATATGTTATGGGCCATGAGAATGTTGTAGCGGACTGCCTATCAAGATTGCCATGGAATGATGCAGATAAAGAAAAGCAAGGAGATAACACAGAGGAATGCATTATAGCGGAAATTCAACCAGCTATCTCCAAAGAGGAAGAAAAAGAAGCAGTGAAATGAGATGAAGAGATGTGACTGGAACGCATGGTTCAAGAAGGGTGGAGAGAGAAGGAACACACATTTCAGGGATATTCTCAAGTAAATAAGTATATGTGTTGACCGTGGATGGTCTAGTAAGAGGCGAACAACTGATTCCCCCACAAAGCCTCTTTGGACATTTTTACAACAGCACATGAGGGAAATCTAGGAAAGAACCTTACCAAGAGACGCCTTAGAGAAAAATACTGGTGGCCAAATATGTTATGAAAGACCGAAAAACTTGTGAGAACATGTCAACCTTGTGCCAACACTGACAAGTCCAAGAAATCACGCACCACACCATTAATTCAGATAAAAATACCAGACAAGGTCTGATGCAAACTAGCAATGAATATTACCAGCACATTTGTGACACTAGAAGATTACATTTTCATTATTTGTCTAGTAGACTACACATCCAAGTGGGTAGAATGGGGTTTTGCAGAGGACTCCATTAACAATGCGAAAGTTATCACGTTTTTGGACGAAGTGTTTAATAGAGAAGGAGATCCAGAGGAAATAGTGACAGATAATGGTGTTCAGTTCGTCTCTAACGAAATGAGAGTCTCTGAAGAACAGGTGCATCAAACACAGACACATGTCACTTTACCACCCTATGGAGAAAAGTCAAGTTGAATGTATGAATGGCGTAATCAAAAATACTATGCCAGTTGCAGAAGTGAATGCTTTGCCATGGAAAGAAACATCGAAAGAGACACTCAATGCTTACAGGATGATGCCTCGTTCCTCCACTGGCATTGAACCTTTTGTAAAGATAAGAGGTAGAGCAGTGTGCAATAGATTAAATCATTTTTTTGGGCAGAGAGGAACCATACCAAAAATATAGACATGGAATGTGTACTCAAGAGGTTCCAAGAAAGTCAATGTAAATACAAGTATTATGACAAAATGAAAGGTACCCACAATTTGTCTTTTCAAGAAGGTGATTGGGTGTATGTCAAGAACCCACAAAGATTGTTGACAGGGTTATCAAAATATTGTCAACCCCAATGAGTGAAAGAGCTTTCGACTTGAGGATGGCACAAAATGGTCCACTAACTATCTTGTATTTGTTTATTTGTATTGCGCACCCTGCCCAGGGGCATCTGGGCGCATTTCTTTGCATATTTACAGGTTAATTTACAGGTTAACAATCATAAGTTGCAAGTCTTAATGTAGAGTTACAGAGTAGGAGCAAAGTAGTGGATATAGCTACAAACATATATTACAACGCTATCCCGCTATACAAGTCTGCTCAATGAGGCAATATTGTGAAATGGTATTTACATATGATCGTAGTATGTGGCAAGGTCTTGCTCAGTGAGCCAAGATTTGGCTCCATTCTTAAATAATGAGTAACGGGTTTCAGTTCTGAGAAGATCCGGGAGTGTATTCCACAGTTTTGATGCAAGAACTGGGAAACTCGACCCTCCTGCATTTTGTTATTTAAATCTAGGAATAGTAAGTGAGTGAACTTGTGGCGATCTTAGTGGTCTGGTGGCTGTGTTTGTGTTTCTTGTTTCTGCTTCAAAGAACAGATTGGATACCGAGACCCTGAAGAGTACTGATTCAACTAATGACCTTTTTGCTTCGAGACCAAATGAGAACACTGCCATCGCATCCAACTGCGATGAAGGTTCTTCATCAGAGCAAAGACTATATTTATTATTGATATGTTTTTCCTTGCTTTACATTATCTCCATTTCTCCCTTTACTCCTTCCCTCCCCTTGCCCCTCATTGTTTGCATCTGTTATTTGGGATGGGGGGTGTTATGTTTGTGTGTTCCAGAACTTCCAGAGCTCCCTTGCATGGCGGTACTGGTACTGGAACCTGTGGTGATTGAGATGGTGGGTGGTTGATGGGGTGACACCTTCATCTCCCCAAATCAACCCACTGCAACTAATCTGGAGGTCTGTGATCATTCCTTAACATGAACACACTTGGAATCACGCAAAGATCATGTCAGTTGCCAAGCATATGTCACCTTCCACCAGTATCAAAGGTCATGAACCATGAGCCTATCTTGTACACTCTACTCACATGAACTCTTCCATCACCATACCCCCTGCAAGAAGTCTTTCTCGTTTCACGTGAGTTTTTTTTTCCCTCTGGTGTGCTATATTTGCAAAGGTACAGCTGGAGAGTAGGGGTTGTCTATATAGGCCAGGCAGATTGGATGCCCCACTACCAGAGTTTCTTATTTAGAGTCCACTTGATTATTTTATTTTTCCGAGGCCTATCATTCTGTGCCAAATTGTTTCACATTTTAATGTTACTGTGGCCTGGTTTTTCCAGTATCCATGTAGACTAGTAGCTAATATAGTACACGTTTATGTATAGTGTTTCATGCCGGAATCTTGATTCCTCCCTCTTCTTAGTGCTGTAAAAATAGGTCTTATTACCACAAAATGTAATAGTACTTCATTTATCAACCTCAGAAGGATGAAGCGCTAATTCAGCCTCGCTGAAATATGAACTTGGGAAGTGCAGGCATGGTGTATGTGGGAGTTGAGCTTTTCATTAGAAAAGCTATCCAATTATGACAGAGTATTTTGTTTAATCAACTGTGTAGTTCAACAGAAACATGAATTAGGATATCTACCCACCACCCTCTCCTGTCTCCTCTGTGGGATGTTTTAACCCACTCTGCTCTGCCCTGCGGCATCACTGTGTGCTGGTGGCACCAGAATCATCAAAATGGCTGCGAAAACCCCATACGTGCCAAAACCTAAGGAAATTGCGCTCTACCAAGCACAAAAAGATGGCTGCCAAATTTACCATGAATGTTGTCAGTGGTGGAATGGAGACCGCACTTCTGAAACATGTCATTGGGCTGCCCAAAATGTAAAAATGGAGCACAGATGAAAAGCAGTGCTTGCTGAAAGAAATCTGAAATCCTACAGTGAAATCTTTTCTTGGTTGCTAAAAATACAAAATGCTGGTGCTAAACACCCGCAAACATCCAATTCCAATCTTCTTGCGGGGTGTCACATTTTACTGAAGTCAAGAAAGCATTGTGGAATTGCAATATCCTGGAAAGCTGAATTGGTCACAAAAACATCCACAGCCAGTTTGCCTGCCTGGGAAAGCTGTCAAAGTCTGGGTGCAGTACCAGCAGCTGCCTGAAGAACTATTTCAAAAGCCTGTTTTAAAACTGTAAAGTTGTACCATTAAGATCTAGTGTCCAAAATCTCAGTGACCCGTCATCCAGAGTAACCTAGGTTGTTACTATTTAAACTTCATGGTTTAGAGCCTGGAATCGGTGTTCTGGATGTTTGTTTTAAAATTGCAAGTTTATTTTCAACAAAGAAAAATGTAACAAAGTGACTTTTAAAGTAAGTCTGATTCAAGCCAAAACTACAAAACAACTTCCCCCACGGGGCAAGGCACCTCCCGTCTGCTCTCTGGGCCAGGAACTCACATTCAGGTGTTGATTAAGAGGGGAGGGGCACTGGGGCTGCTCTGGGAAGAGCACAATGGGCTTCCTCCCAGGCATGGAGATGCTAATCAGGAAGGATTGTAAAGGGCCCCTGCCAGAAGGAAGTGGGCAGAGATTGCTGCTGAAGCTGCAAGAAGGAAAAGAAGGCGGGGACAGACAATTTTGATGATTCACAATGGACAAAAAGCAGATTTTCTAATAAGACTGATAATTTACTGTGGACAATTGTAAAAAAATATAGAACCTACATCTTTGCTGGACATTTTAAGAGGAGCCAGAACTCTTTGCTATGTTCTGGGACGGAACTGTAGAAATTGTGGTTTTATACCAAATGTATTGATGTCAGAAGCATGAAACTTCACACGCTGATGCCCATGTACAATGCGCACATGTGTACCAATTTTGGACAATCTAGAGATTTTGTCCCGGACAAAAAGTGTGAAATTCGGTCAAATACAGACCCAAGATTCTACAGAGACAGGGCTTGGAAGAATATTTGCTCCAAAAAGTATGTGATATAGATATGCTATTGTTATAAAGTTTGTAAAATTGTAAATATGTATTATATGAAAAGTAGATTTCATGTTCAAAACCCAAGGGGAGGATTCCCTGCTTCATAAAACCACATCATCATGGTGACACACTGTTTTCTCCTCCAATCAAGGGAGATAGCGGATTCTAGCCTATAGCCAACCTAGGGGGCGCACGTAGGATAATCCAGCATACACACCCCTTTACCAAATGCATAAATAGAGACAGCTGAGGGCTTAGAGGACACACACATTCACCCACCAACCGATTGCTGGTGGAGCACTTTGCAAGAGAACTATCCATATTCCTGACTCCAGACTACAGAAACTTGGCAAGCGGAAAGGCCCATTCTAAAGCTGAACCATTCTCAGCTTGGCCTTAAAATTCCAGAAACCAGAATCTACCCCAGAAATCTAAGGGGAACCAAAGAACAGACTGGCTGTTCTGTACTGCTTCCCTGCTAAGAATTATTGCCAGAATCCAAAGACTCAACCCAGTAGAGCCGTGCTGTGACCAGAAAGCTGTGAGCCAGAGCGCCTTGCTGTCCAGTCCGGTGTGCCCAGCATCCTGTCCAGTCCGGTGTGCCCCGCAGAATTCCTGTCCAGAAATCTTGACTGACCTGAATCCCTGATGGTTCTGTTTAAACCCATGTAGTGAGTATCCTTAGTATAGGACTGTCACTAGTTGATGTACTGTCCATAGTCATCCCTATCCAAACCCATCCTCTATGACCTCCAGAACTGCATTGTTAGAATATTTTTGAACTGCCTGAACTCTCTATCTCATGCTAGAAATGTAAGTGTCTACTTGTAGCTAACATCCTAAGCTTTCCAGAGAACCCAAAACCGCATCCCAAATCCTTACAGTTCTCCCGCGATCACGATTACCGCGTGTGGAAAGGTTTGCTGCAAATTTTCGTTTGGGCAAAATCTATAACGTGTAAAATTGATTTTCATTGCACCCGACCTCAAAATTAAGTTTTCTCATTGCTTTTTGTCATCAAATCATTGCTAGTGTTTGTTTCCAACCAGATAAAACGGCTCCCATTAGAATTTCAACCATTTCATTGATTTAAACCATTTTCAGTGTTTTACCCATTCCATTCAAAGCCAACTTTGAAACCATTTTGACAGTTTGACAATTAGTTCTGTTCTCTCTTGTGTTTGCGGGGGGGGAAATTGGGATTGACCTTGTATTTGAATTCTGCATTCCTGAAACCTGTTATCTCTCCTCCTATCTCTCTAAATTGCATATTGGGGGATTGGGGGGTGTGCAGGGGGAAATAGTCACGACACTGCTATTTGATTTGAATATGCACCCAAAAGTATTATTTCTGTGCTGCATTGTTTTTGCTCATTATTACTCCTTACGATTAAAGAGATTGTTTAGTGTGGCATCCCCTCATTGGTGATTATTGCATAACCATTAAAAATAGTGTGATATATTGTGAAAATATCTAAATAAATATTTTAACTTTGCAAATCAGCCTGATTCCTGGTTCAGTGTGACTGGGGGGAGGGTTCAAAGAGAGGGGCATGATATAAGTGGTACATCGTTCAGAATAAAAGAACTTATAGACACAAATAAATAAGGATTTCAGGTGCGCATTACACGCTAGGCATTGACTTAGGTGAAGTGCTGAATTGAAATCACTTACACCTCTTGTCATTTTTAAAGCAAAATGTAACACTGTTAATAACACACATATTAGTGGCCCATGACTTATTACAGTGCTTAGAAGCATTATTTCAATATGAAATGTAAACCCAGAGCCAGTGCATTACCAAATTATGTGGTGCACACATATAACATGAAATAGCTGGTAAAATAGCTCAGTGGGTTTGGTGCACACTCCCTGGATCTATGTATAATCTGCAGATAGTGGTTTGAATCCTAGAAGGTAAGTTTATCGATTTCAGTTGCTGACCAGTAATAACTTTATATAGGAGCATTTTATTTAAAGTGCTTTGGGGAAAGCGCCATATAAGTAATGGATTATAATAATGCCTAAATGTTAGCATCAGTAAACCCAAGCTTTAGCTTAGAATAATGTCATAGTCTTAAATTAGTGTTGCTCAATGTGACTTCAATTTCAGACATACCTGTAGAAAAGGCATATCCAAAGTGTTTTTCCTTACTTGAGATATTTGTGAATCTTATTTTATACTGGTAACTCTAAACCTGAACGAGAATGGGTTATAAATGCATTGGAGTAAAAAGTCAGGATGGTACCAATCTATAATTTGTGTGTGTATATATATATATATATACACATATATATATATATATATAGTGCCCATTATGTTACCAGCAACTGTAAGCGTCCCCACCCCCAAATATAACTATATAACTCCTGGACCCGTGGCTGTCCACCTCTGCCCTCCAACCCATTTGGTGGCTATGAACCACATGAGAAATACCTACAAAATAACTCCTTGGGCATGCGTACTCCTGAGAACTAGATAAGGCAGTTGTGGTGGGGGTGTGTCACAGACAGGAATAAGGCCAGAGATCATGCAGGACGCATGTAGTCCAGGTCGATCAAGCAAGCTGCAGGGAGACCAGACCAGCTGGCAGCGAGGCGATCTCTGTGTGCAGAGGACAGCAGAGAAGGGGGCACAAATGGAAGCTTCAGTCAGGCTGCTTTTGTAGCCCACCTGAACCTTGCCATTTTGCTTCTGGGGGATTATAAGAGAGGTGTTAATGGCCAGGGGAGTGGACACAAGTCTGATGGCACCAGCAAAGATCCCCAAAGCATGCATTCATTCAGAGGAAGGTGTTAATGAATGCAGTCTGCTAGTGATGTATGCAATTATGCTTCCCCTTGATAAATTGCATGACCTGTTCTAGGATCGCATTCAACTCTGGCAAGGGGATGTGTAGTATAATAATCAGGTCACTGATGGCTTGGAATAACAACTTTATATTTGCCTTACGTATGCAAATGCAGGTAACACCGAACAAGGTCCATATATTGTTCATGGGCTGCTTGGAAGCAAGGATAAAGTACCTGGAGCCGCAGGGCTGCTCTGGGGGCCTTGTGGTATTCTTAAGATCCTCAATCAGGAGGAGCGCCAGGAGCACTTCTGTTCTGTGTCTCTGGCACCGTACTGTCTCTCTTGCCGCTTCGCCCTGCTCTCCCCTTGTGACTGCCTGAGTGAGGCCCCATTGCTGGCTTCCAACTCTTTGGAGGGTTGGGGAAGGTAAGGATCTCTTACGGTGTGATTGGTCGAAATCGGGAATGTGAGCTGTTTTAGGTTACAGATTTAAGATTGAAAGCAGGCTCCTGCAGGAGGACGCATTAGTACATTATTCCATACTCCGAAGACACTGATTGGCAAATATGGCAAATCTAACCATTGACAGGGCAACGTGCATCCACTCTTTATTCACTGAACAAACCCACCCATCCGAAAGGAAAGGGGAAAACACAAAGCTGACTGCAGAAAATAAAGGTATTTTAAAGAGTTTTGAGCAGGGTAAAAAAAGACAACGCGTGGTGGGAAATACAAAAGGTCTAGCTGGTCCTTTTTAATAATATATTGTGATCAAGCTCAATTCTAGTTCTTTTAAAAACCTCAGAATGATGGAAGGCTTTGTCGATCTTGCTGGTATTCCAACCTATGTCCTGCAGCAATAATGTTTTAAAGGAACTTGAAGAGACATGTGCTCTTCTGCCGTGAGTTTCACCAACGTAAAGACCAACGTTTTCAGATTGTGGTAAACCTTCAATAGAAGGCATTTGCATTGTATAAATACTGAATAGTGGCATCACTACAATGAGGTTACACTACAGCCGATAACAAGTTCTTACATCTTAATGCAAAGTCTCTTTTTAAAGAAGCATTGTGAGTTTTATTACATAGTGTGGTATTTTATAAGGGCAGTGTTTATAAGCACACACAAAATAGCACAGGATCTTGAAGTACCTTTCATTAGGCAAACTCCCATTTTGTCTGCTGACTTTCAAGCCCACAAAGGACTCTTACTCATACAATAATAGTACAGCGTGCAGGGGGTGCTGCTGAGCAGCAATGCTAATGGCAGCCTAAATATGTAGCTCCGGGTCCGTCAAGATCCTGATTGGAAAATATCCTTCAAAAAAGCATGCCAAAATGAACTGAGATAAGAACTCTGCATCACAAACCTGTAGCTACAGGGATTCTGATTTTTGGACCAATTCAGTCCTGGGATCAGTGTTATCGGAGATCTGATGAGACGACTGGCGAAGAGGCAGAGAAGCTGCTGTTGTGCATTGGCTGGAAAGGAGCTGACACGCTTGGCTGCTGCTGAATGGAAGCTGAAAGCTAATCGCTTAGAGGAGAGTACTGCCCAGGTACGGGGGTCGCAAGCTGACCCCAGAGCACGGATCCTGACCGCCAGAATATTCGTTCTGCCAAGTGGAGAGCTGGTGCTGGGTGCTTGTCGGACTGATGAGCAGTCGGCCGCCATACTTGTTGTTATCCTTCTGCAGGGATTACCGGCACCCATTGGGTGCAGACGGAGAGTTGGGACCATTTTGACACCCGGGCCGGGAGGTTGTGGGTCCGTTGCCCAGACACTGTGGTGTTGGCGCGAATGGCCTTCCTGGTGGTGGGACACTGGGACTGTGGTGAGACATGCTGGGAACATTTTAAAAACGAGCTGCTGTTGGCTGTAGTGTGACAGTTAGGAAATTGCCATAGGACCATCTGTGGTGGGACAACTGTGCAAGGTGACCCTTCTATGGACCGGCAGTGAGATGTGCGCTGGGGTCCCCTGTGGGGAAATATCCATTTTCTCCCTGCATGCAGACACAATCTGGACAGTGGTGAGTTGGGGTTATCCACAGTGCTTGTACGTGGAGGTTGGACCGCGTGCACAGTGTGAGATCTTTGCAAACTAATGCTTAAGTTATACTTCTTGGGGCCCCTGCAGAGATGAATCAGGGTGGCGGAAAAAACAAGTGAGGCCCCATGGATTCCTTTAAGAGTAGCAAGACCAAACAACTAATGATATTTTTGTTAACCATGGTCCTGTTCACTTAGGCACAGGTGGAAAAGCTGGTCTGATGCAGGGAAGGAGGGAGGGGAGGGCAACCAGCACAATGATGTGGGGGAGTGCGAGAGGGGAATTAAATCTCGGATTCTTAAATCTAAGCAGCTAGCCGTCACAAGTGCAGAGATTGAGGCATCGGAATAGTCATGTAATTTTTATCTTAGCATTGATAACTGGAAAGTTCCTTGCAAAAGGGTGGTTGCCCAGAGGGTGGGTGAGGTGATATCAAAATATCACTAAAAAATGCACTGTCCCACTTGTTATGGGATGGGAAAACCCATGTTGTTGTGGGGTTTTCTCTCAATTACATGCAGTAACCCCTGTTGGTATTGGGGGTATCATAAAATGTTGTGGTGAGGCCACAACAGGTGAGGTCGACCGGTTTCAATGGTTCAAGGGTGATTACCGACCATCTTCTTCAGGACAAGATCGATTTTCATATGCTGCTGAGTAGCGACTGTCCTCTTAGTAGGGCAGCAATAACAGGCTGCAGAGGGATCCTGGAATAGGAGACACAAAAGACATAATTGCAGAGAGTGCATGAGTAAGCCTCTAACTGCAATATTGCAACAATGGTGCATCCAAAGTGCAGCTAAAAAACCTGTTACAAGGCAAATGAATGCTACCAAAGACAAGGTACTCGCCAATTCAGAGCAAAGAACGCCACTGTAATGGTGGCTAAACAACATAGACAAGTCAACCCCGTGGTGGAGGGAAAGAAAGTGGCAAGACCTGTGCACGTGAGGGAAAAAAGGGGGGCACGGTGGGGGATGGGAGGGGGCGGACCGTGGAGTGTGCGAGGGGACCTACCTGGAAAGGATGACTGAGCTATCCAGGAAATGCACTGGGAGCAGTGAGAGAGCTCTCTCCAGTAGCGAACCTGCAAAGAAAGCGATGCTGTAAAGGACTGGATGGTTGTCGGGCGGTGCTGAAGGGAGCAGAGAAATACGCATACCTGGGAAAAATCAATCGAGGCGAGCGCATGAAAACTGCAGTCTGCTCCGTCCTAAGGATGTGGGTGTACTGAGCGGCAGCGAAAGATGTCTGCCGTGTGTGACGCTGCATGGAGGCGGGGCACCATCCGTGATGGGCGCGTAAGCCAATCGGCGGTGGACGCGTCACGGGCTTGTCAGTGGAAGGTTGGCCTATCAATAGGCAGCCCAGGCGGAAGTCTATGTTGCGGGCGGCCAATCAGGACACACATATGCGAGGGTGTGTGTGCTGCCGAGCTAGGGCTAGAGGGGGGTGGCCATGTATCGGGTGAGATGGCTGGGGGAGAGCCGGCCAAGGCGTGGCCCATGCAATAAGGTAAGCGCGCGCGAGGCCAATCGTTGGTCACTCAGCGGTGGGTGTGTATGTGAGGACAGGACATGGCTGGTGTCGGGGCAGGCAAGGGGAGGAGTCCTGGTGTGGACTCTCAGGGGCGGCTGTGAGGCAAGGTGCCTGGGCCGGGTGGTGGGTGCAGGGGGTGAGTGATCAGGACAACAGGTGAAGAAGTGAAAGTAATGCCAGGAAATGAGCAGTGAAAGAAGGGGAAACGGTGAAAGAACAACTAAAAAACTCTCTTGTGCGAGTTCCACAAGTGCACCAGATGATTAAATCAAAACAGATGATTAAATCAAAACAGAAGGCAAGAAGAGTTGGAGATGCAACACGGGTAGGTCAAAAGGGAGAATACCAATGGGTGAAAAAAAGGGAGACAGTTGTAAATGAAACGGAAATACATATAGCAGTTAAAGAATGCATCAAACATTTCATATGTTATCCCGTTAATCACACAGATACATCAGCCAGAGAATAGTGATTCATGAAATGTCAAGGTTCAATGCTGTAGCACCGCCAGTTCTTGCCACTGCATTGCTTCGTTCAACCCTTGTTTACAGGTATTTAAGCGGAAAATCCACTTCTGTTCTTTAGTAAAGAGTATAGCGTGGTAGTTGCCTCCTCGCTTCGGGTACTTGATTTTTTCCAAAATGGTCCATTGAAAAGACTCTGCTGTGTGTCCTTCCGCCAAAAAATGCGGAATCATAGGTGCTGTAAGTTTCTTAGTGCGGATGCAGGATCTATGTTCAATCATCCGTTTCTTTACTTCTCTGGCAGTCATCCCAATGTATCGCAAATGGCACGGGCAGGTGATCATATAAATTACTCCTTTGGTATTGCAGTTGGTGAAGAATTTCTGGGTCCAGGGAGTAGTCCAGCCAATATCCAGACTGGTGCTCCGAACTGTCTGGGTACACATTGAGCAAAGGCCACACGGGCTATGGCCCACTGGGTTGGTCTGGTTCCATAGGGTGGCCTGTGTGTTCTTGGCAGAGTCTGTGTCTGGCCGCACCGTGTTGACGAGGGCGTCTCTCAGGTTGCGTCTTCTTTTTAGTGCAAACCGTGGCGTGGGCATGTTAGACGCACCAGTGTTGAGAATGGGCCATAGGGACTTAATTTCCTTTTTGATTTTATTAAGTAGTGGAGAATAACTTAATACAGCCGTAATGGTTGTGACATCTGAGTCCTTCTGATGTTGTTCAAGGGTACATGCGCGTGGGATGCTTCTGGCCCTTCTGTATGTGTTCCGGACAATCCTCTGCGGGTAGCCTCGTTCAATGAGTTGCTTTTTGAGAGTCTTGGACTGAGCAATGTAATCTTCCGTCCTAGTGCAGACTCGACGGTACCGCAAAAATTGGCCAAACGGTAAGTTGTCTCTGAGGGATTGAGGATGATAGCTCGAGTATGTGAGGAGAGAATTCCTATCTGTGTTTTTGCGGTAAACTTTAGAAATGAGCCCGCCTTGTGAGGCCATAATATCTAGATCAAGGAAATGGGTCTTGTTTCTGTCTTGTTCCATGGTAAACTGCAGATGGATATTGCGTGTATTGAGCCATTCATGGAAAGCCAAGAGTTCTTCATTGGAGCCTCTGAATATGATAAAGATGTCATCTATATAGCGACGCCAAATGAGCAGTTTGTCACAAAAAGGGTTGGTAGAAGGATATATATGCTGGAGCTCAAAGGAATTGACATAGAGATTGGCCAGACTTGGTGCGAAGGTAGCACCCATGGCGGTGCCCGAAATCTGTTGGTAAAATTGGTCATTAAACATGAAGTAGTTCTTCGTGAGGGCTATTTCAGCCAAGGTGGATATGAAGGTGGAGGGCACCTCATGGAGGTCAATGCCTGAATCAAGGAGATCTTTGAGCATGGTAAGAGTTTCTTGTTGCGGGATCTTGGTGTACAAGGATTCGATGTCAATGGTGACTAGCCAATCAAGTTCTGGGTTGAATTGCACAGAGTCAAGAAGAATGAGCATAGCTGTAGAGTCTTTAACATAAGATTGCATTTTCGGAATTTCGTCCTTGATGAAAAAGTCTACGTATTGAGATAAAGGTTCTAAGATAGACTGGATCCCTGAAACGATTGGACGGCCCGGGATGGGCAGAGTGGTTTTATGTATTTTTGGAAGGGCGTACATGGCTGGAGTCCTTGGATGCAATGGCGTCAGGAAGGCTGCTTCCCTTGGGCTGACATATCCTTCTGCTTCTGCTTCTTCAATGATAGGTGCGATTAGAGCCTGCAGAGAGGCCGTTGGATCACTGCGAAGTAATTGGTAACTGGAGGTGTCGCAGACCAAGGCTTCCACCATGTTGTTGTAGTCGTCGGTATTCTGAATGACTATAGCTCCTCCTTTGTCTGCCGGTTTGATGGTTATGGCTTGATTTTTGGCAAGATCAGAGAGAGCATTAAGTTGGATTTTAGTGCAGTTGTTGTGAACGAAGGGAATGCTATCTTCGATTTCTGAGAGTTTTTTCATGAGGGCTTGTTCAAACGTGATAGATTCGGCCGTGTAGGCACTGGAGGGTACACAAAACTGAGAGGTGGGTCTAAAGCCAGTGGCGTCCTTTTGTGAATTAGATTTGTCTTCAAAGAATTGCTGCAGATGTATTTTCCGTAGAAGTTGATTACATTCGATCCGGGTTTGAAAAGGATCGTATCTTGCTGTAGGTATAAATGAGAGGCCCTTCTGCAGGATCTCTTCCTCCGGTCGAGTCAATTGATGCGATGATTTGTTCATAATAAGAGAGGTGGGAAAGTTGTTGCCTGTCCTCTGCTGCGTGTTACAACCATCGACTGTGGTGGTGCGCGCCATCTGGGTCCGCGTGTCCCTCTGCCTCGCTGGCCTAAAAAAGGTACCGCAGGGGTGTTGTGTGGTACAGGGATGTTATAATGGAACCTTTTTTAGGCCAGCGAGGCAGAGGGACACGCGGACCCAGATGGCGCGCACCACCACAGTCGATGGTTGTAACACGCAGCAGAGGACAGGCAACAACTTTCCCACCTCTCTTATTATGAACAAATCATCGCATCAATTGACTCGACCGGAGGAAGAGATCCTGCAGAAGGGCCTCTCATTTATACCTACAGCAAGATACGATCCTTTTCAAACCCGGATCGAATGTAATCAACTTCTACGGAAAATACATCTGCAGCAATTCTTTGAAGACAAATCTAATTCACAAAAGGACGCCACCGGCTTTAGACCCACCTCTCAGTTTTGTGTACCCTCCAGTGCCTACACGGCCGAATCTATCACGTTTGAACAAGCCCTCATGAAAAAACTCTCAGAAATCGAAGATAGCATTCCCTTCGTTCACAACAACTGCACTAAAATCCAACTTAATGCTCTCTCTGATCTTGCCAAAAATCAAGCCATAACCATCAAACCGGCAGACAAAGGAGGAGCTATAGTCATTCAGAATACCGACGACTACAACAACATGGTGGAAGCCTTGGTCTGCGACACCTCCAGTTACCAATTACTTCGCAGTGATCCAACGGCCTCTCTGCAGGCTCTAATCGCACCTATCATTGAAGAAGCAGAAGCAGAAGGATATGTCAGCCCAAGGGAAGCAGCCTTCCTGACGCCATTGCATCCAAGGACTCCAGCCATGTACGCCCTTCCAAAAATACATAAAACCACTCTGCCCATCCCGGGCCGTCCAATCGTTTCAGGGATCCAGTCTATCTTAGAACCTTTATCTCAATACGTAGACTTTTTCATCAAGGACGAAATTCCGAAAATGCAATCTTATGTTAAAGACTCTACAGCTATGCTCATTCTTCTTGACTCTGTGCAATTCAACCCAGAACTTGATTGGCTAGTCACCATTGACATCGAATCCTTGTACACCAAGATCCCGCAACAAGAAACTCTTACCATGCTCAAAGATCTCCTTGATTCAGGCATTGACCTCCATGAGGTGCCCTCCACCTTCATATCCACCTTGGCTGAAATAGCCCTCACGAAGAACTACTTCATGTTTAATGACCAATTTTACCAACAGATTTCGGGCACCGCCATGGGTGCTACCTTCGCACCAAGTCTGGCCAATCTCTATGTCAATTCCTTTGAGCTCCAGCATATATATCCTTCTACCAACCCTTTTTGTGACAAACTGCTCATTTGGCGTCGCTATATAGATGACATCTTTATCATATTCAGAGGCTCCAATGAAGAACTCTTGGCTTTCCATGAATGGCTCAATACACGCAATATCCATCTGCAGTTTACCATGGAACAAGACAGAAACAAGACCCATTTCCTTGATCTAGATATTATGGCCTCACAAGGCGGGCTCATTTCTAAAGTTTACCGCAAAAACACAGATAGGAATTCTCTCCTCACATACTCGAGCTATCATCCTCAATCCCTCAGAGACAATTTACCGTTTGGCCAATTTTTGCGGTACCGTCATAGTCTGCACTAGGACGGAAGATTACATTGCTCAGTCCAAGACTCTCAAAAAGCAATTCATTGAACAAGGCTACCCGCAGAGGATTGTCCGGAACACATACAGAAGGGCCAGAAGCATCCCACGCGCATGTACCCTTGAACAACATCAGAAGGACTCAGATGTCACAACCATTACGGCTGTATTAAGTTATTCTCCACTACTTAATAAAATCAAAAAGGAAATTAAGTCCCTATGGCCCATTCTCAACACTGGTGCGTCTAACATGCCCACGCCACGGTTTGCACTAAAAAGAAGACGCAACCTGAGAGACGCCCTCGTCAACACGGTGCGGCCAGACACAGACTCTGCCAAGAACACACAGGCCACCCTATGGAACCAGACCAACCCAGTGGGCCATAGCCCGTGTGGCCTTTGCTCAATGTGTACCCAGACAGTTCGGAGCACCAGTCTGGATATTGGCTGGACTACTCCCTGGACCCAGAAATTCTTCACCAACTGCAATACCAAAGGAGTAATTTATATGATCACCTGCCCGTGCCATTTGCGATACATTGGGATGACTGCCAGAGAAGTAAAGAAACGGATGATTGAACATAGATCCTGCATCCGCACTAAGAAACTTACAGCACCTATGGTTCCGCATTTTTTGGCGGAAGGACACACAGCAGAGTCTTTTCAATGGACCATTTTGGAAAAAATCAAGTACCCGAAGCGAGGAGGCAACTACCACGCTATACTCTTTACTCAAGAACAGAAGTGGATTTTCCGCTTAAATACCTGTAAACAAGGGTTGAACGAAGCAATGCAGTGGCAAGAACTGGCGGTGCTACAGCATTGAACCTTGACATTTCATGAATCACTATTCTCTGGCTGATGTATCTGTGTGATTAACGGGATAACATATGAAATGTTTGATGCATTCTTTAACTGCTATATGTATTTCCGTTTCATTTACAACTGTCTCCCTTTTTTTCACCCATTGGTATTCTCCCTTTTGACCTACCCGTGTTGCATCTCCAACTCTTCTTGCCTTCTGTTTTGATTTAATCATCTGTTTTGATTTAATCATCTGGTGCACTTGTGGAACTCGCACAAGAGAGTTTTTTAGTTGTTCTTTTACCGTTTCCCCTTCTTTCACTGCTCATTTCCTGGCATTACTTTCACTTCTTCACCTGTTGTCCTGATCACTCACCCCCTGCACCCACCACCCGGCCAGGGCACCTTGCCTCACAGCCGCCCCTGAGAGTCCACACCAGGACTCCTCCCCTTGCCTGCCCCGACACCAGCCATGTCCTGTCCTCACATACACACCCACCGCTGAGTGACCAACGATTGGCCTCGCGCGCGCTTACCTTATTGCACGGGCCACGCCTTGGCCGGCTCTCCCCCAGCCATCTCACCCGATACATGGCCACCCCCCTCTAGCCCTAGCTCGGCAGCACACACACCCTCGCATATGTGTGTCCTGATTGGCCGCCCGCAACATAGACTTCCGCCTGGGCTGCCTATTGATAGGCCAACCTTCCACTGACAAGCCCGTGACGCGTCCACCGCCGATTGGCTTACGCGCCCATCACGGATGGTGCCCCGCCTCCATGCAGCGTCACACACGGCAGACATCTTTCGCTGCCGCTCAGTACACCCACATCCTTAGGACGGAGCAGACTGCAGTTTTCATGCGCTCGCCTCGATTGATTTTTCCCAGGTATGCGTATTTCTCTGCTCCCTTCAGCACCGCCCGACAACCATCCAGTCCTTTACAGCATCGCTTTCTTTGCAGGTTCGCTACTGGAGAGAGCTCTCTCACTGCTCCCAGTGCATTTCCTGGATAGCTCAGTCATCCTTTCCAGGTAGGTCCCCTCGCACACTCCACGGTCCGCCCCCTCCCATCCCCCACCGTGCCCCCCTTTTTTCCCTCACGTGCACAGGTCTTGCCACTTTCTTTCCCTCCACCACGTGGTTGACTTGTCTATGTTGTTTAGCCACCATTACAGTGGCGTTCTTTGCTCTGAATTGGCAAGTACCTTGTCTTTGGTAGCATTCATTTGCCTTGTAACAGGTTTTTTAGCTGCACTTTGGATGCACCATTGTTGCAATATTGCAGTTAGAGGCTTACTCATGCACTCTCTGCAATTATGTCTTTTGTGTCTCCTATTCCAGGATCCCTCTGCAGCCTGTTATTGCTGCCCTACTAAGAGGACAGTCGCTACTCAGCAGCATATGAAAATCGATCTTGTCCTGAAGAAGATGGTCGGTAATCCCCCTTGAACCATCGAAACCGGTCGACCTCACCTGTTGTGGCCTCGCCACAACATTTTATGATACCCCCAATACCAACAGGGGTTACTGCATGTAATTGAGAGAAAACCCCACAACAACATGGATTTTCCCATCCCATAACAAGTGGGACAGTGCATTTTTTAGTGATATTTTGATATCACCTCACCCACCCTCTGGGCAACCACCCTTTTGCAAGGAACTTTCCAGTTATCAATGCTAAAATAAAAATTACATGACTATTCCGATGCCTCAATCTCTGCACTTGTGACGGCTAGCTGCTTAGATTTAAGAATCCGAGATTTAATTCCCCTCTCGCACTCCCCCACATCATTGTGCTGGTTGCCCTCCCCTCCCTCCTTCCCTGCATCAGACCAGCTTTTCCACCTGTGCCTAAGTGAACAGGACCATGGTTAACAAAAATATCATTAGTTGTTTGGTCTTGCCCTCACCGGCAAGTTGATGAATCTTTTTCCCCAGAAAACCGTTCCCTGTGTATCAGTATTTCCCTACGGTTTGGGAAGGCAATTGCCACTCTGGCTCTTCGAGCTTTAATTTACCCTGTTGTTTTTTTCCTTTAAGAGTAACCAGCACAGTGACGGTCGGGCATCAAATACATCAGCAGGTGGCAGCAAGATGGGTCCTCTAGGCAATGACATTATGTTAATGCCAAGCTTGATGATATTGTGGCAAATATCGGCTCCTTGAACACCAAGCTCGATATGGAAAGCAGCTGAATCACAGAGGTGAAAACGCGATTTGGAAGATGCATCCGGGGAGCAGAGTCGAGATTTTCAAACCTATAGAAGGGGATAATGGCTGTGGGTGCCAAATGCGATGACTTGGAATCCCAATGTTGCCGAAATAACATCAGGATTGTAGGAATTCCAGAGAAGTCTGTTAAAGGTCCCATGAAGCAATTCGTGGAGGGCCTGCTGAAATCTCTGTTCGGCGAAGCTCACTTTTCCATGCAATCTTTAGTAGAGACGGTGCAGCGCTTGCTTGCTCCTTTCCCCAAACCTGGGGCACCACTGTGCACAATCAGCTGGCGAGGGAGAAAGGAACACTTCAGTATGAGTCAGCCAGGGTGCACATCTACCCTGTTTTCTCGGTGGGGGTCCAGGCTGCCAGGCGAATGTATGATCATGAAATGACTATTGCGGGACCGGCAAATACAGTATGCCATGATGTTTCCAGGCAAGCTTTGCATTCAGCATGGTGACAGAGCCCACTTCTACGAATCCCCCGAGGAAGCCTCAGCATATATAGAACTATCAATCCCTGTCCCATAGGTTAATGTCCTGGACACAGGCATGAAAGGCCGTTCATCACCACCGGCATCATCTCCATCTGGTGAATGACTTAGAGACTCTATAGACAGTTACTTGGTGTGAGACTGACAGGATTTTCTGTGCTTCTATGAACGCTCTGCTAGAAGTTGTTACTACTTTGAGGTTAAATTGGTGTTCGCATTGTGCTCCCTGGTTTTTCGAAGGGGGTTGGGTATGGGGTACACTGTCAAGTTGGAGTGGATGGTGCGGGTGGAGGGTGGCTGGCATATGGAAGGAATTACACAGTTAAAATGTTTGACGGTCATGCAGATAGTGGCAAAGCATGGGATACGGATGGATGTGTGGATAGAGGGAACAAATGCAGAAGAATATGGCGGGTGATGATACAAACTCTGGAGGTCACCCCATTACTTTTTTAACATGGAATATACGTGGATTAAACAACACAGTCAAGGCCAGAAAGATTCTTGCTTATGTTGATAGACATGGGCCAAGGATATTAATGCTTCAGGAGACACATGCCCTGGGAAGGATACATGAGACATTTGCATGTAGATGGAGCCCCTTATTATACGGATTACTCTTGATGTGTCCTAACACTCATTCATCATTCTCTGGGGCTTCAAGTCTCCAGAGGTAGTGTGGCCCGCAAGGTCAATATGTTATAGTTTGGGGCACTCTGGCGGGCAACCAGATAATATTGGTTAATACTTATGGGCCTAATACTGATGACCCTGTGTTCTATCAGTAGATCTCCGAGACATTAATAAACACTGACTGGGCATAGATTTTATGGGGAGGGGACACACTGCCATCCTGGATGATCAAGTAGATGGAACATCAGGGACCCCTCCTGTGCTGACCAGGGCGGCTCTGACACTTTGCCAGCTGATGCTATATATTCCCCTTAACAATGCATGGCGTGAATTGCACCATCAGGTTAGGGAATATACGTTCTATTCATCAGTTCATGATTCAGGGTCTCAAATAGATTTTTGGTTGCTCACTTCTGGGTTGATGTCAGAGGTCCGGGATTGCAGTATTTACCCCAGAACGTTATCAGACCACTCCCCTGTGGTGCTGTCCTTGGTGATGGCACGTTGCCCTAGGTCATGTTAAAAGATGCACAGTTGGTGGAGTCATATCCAACTTCTTTACTATTAACAAGGGATTAGTGCAGAAATGGTCTATGTTATGGGAGGCATTTAAGGTGTGAATAAGGTGTGAATGAGAGGGGTGCTTCTTTCTACGCTGACTGGAGCCTTTAGGGCTTTCAGGAAATAATTGAATGTGGTAGGGTACAGAGTGGTCCCATATTGGGTTTGATTCAGGAAAAGTTGACAAAATTCCACAAGCTGGCTGACAAGAAAATGCTTTATATGTCTAGACCTGGAAAACTTTAGACAGCCTATCACTGGGATCTGGTGGTGTGATGGTACAGTTTTGGTGACAGAAACGGATATAAACAATGTATTGTACACTTATTATTCATAACTATATACCAATTGTGATACTTTGACGGACAAAAATCTTATCCATTACCTGGGTGGTATAGAGATTCCAACATTATTGGAGGAGGCATATTTGGCCCTTGAGCATCCCCTCACCTGAATGAGGCTGTGAAGGCACTGGCCTCTGGAAAAGCGCCTGGCTTGGATGGGCTGGGGATCGAACTATATAAAGAATGTCTATAGGAGTTGGCCCCTGAATTGCTGAGGATGTGGGAGGAGTCCCTGGACAGTGGTAGACTTTCCCCATCGTTACAGGAGGCAATTAAAACAGTGCTGTTAAAGCCTAGTAGGGCCTCCCATGACGTGGCGTCCTACCGCCCTTTGTCACTAATTAACGCGCATGCAAAGGTCTTTGCCAAAGTGCTGGCCATGCGTCTCCTTCCATACATGTCCCTGTTTGTACATCCTGATCAGTCAGGATTCATTCTTACCAGATCCACGGCCTTGAACCTGAGATGGCTGTTTTGCGTAATTTCAATCCACATGTCAGGGCAGTAGGGCCATCCCTAGATGCCGAAAAAACATTTGACTCGGTCTCCTGGCGCTACCTTTTTCAGGTGCTCGGTCGATTTAAATTTGGCCTTTATTTCTCTCGCTGCGTGCAGTTACTGTATGTGCGACCGACAGCAAGAGTTTGCACACATTGCACTACCTCAGCCCGCTGCTGTTCGCGCTCATGATTGAGCCCTGGAAGCATTGATAAGGGGGTCACATGGGCATAAGAATTTCAGACCCACCCCAGGTAATATCATGACTCATTATTATATGTCCGGTACCCGGAACAAAATCTCCACCCAATCATGAGGGGCATAAACACATTCACACAGTATTCTGGCTGTAAAATAAACAATACTAAATCTGAGCTATTCCCTCTCACGTCTGCCGTAGAGCAACCCGCTGACCTCATGGGATTCCGCTGGGCCCCTATAAATTTTAAGTACCTGGGGATCATCGTCTCTCAAACTCAGTAGTCATTATATTCTGATAACCATGACCAGTACTTAAAACAGCTGGTGACCAAGTTAAAGGTCTATGACTCCCAATTTCAATTTTATCTCATTATTGAAAATGGTGGTACTTCCGAAGTTGCTATACTTGTTCAGTAATATCCCTGTATGGCCTGGGTGAAGTTTTTTCACTAAGGTCAGATAATTAGTGACCACATTTGTATGGGGGAAGGTGAGGCCGGGATTAGTTGGAGGGAAAAATGACCGAGCCCTATGAGTTCAGGACCTTGCAGCGCCTGATTTTGAGTTCTACTATATGGGAGCACTGGTATACAGCAGAGTCTGGGGCTGTACATTTACCATTTAAACGTTATGGGGCATCACCCACCGACCTGAAATCGGTTAAATTTAGTGATAGGTTTACAGACTCCTGCACCTTCATCCCAGTTAGAACCACACTAAATGCCTGTTCGGAAATAATCCGCAAATTGGATATCAAAGCACCATACAACTAGGCGATTCCTTTGTGAATTTTCCAGGCATCTCTCCTACATTTGATAAGGCAATTAGGAGATCCTGAGATGCAGCGGGCCAGCTGACAATGGGGGCTATGTTCCCGGAAGGAAGGTTCATGTCCATAGACGACTTCTCCCGGAAGTTGGGGGGTGGCCCACTTAAGGTGCTGCAGTACCATCGTATGAAGGCAGCGTTTCATAGACAATGGCCTCGTTTCCAGTAGAACCCGTTACTCATGAATGTATTAGATCAGTGGTAACTGCTGAGCGAACTTGGCGAGGTGTGTCCAGACTTAATTCAGGCACACCTAAAGTCAAGAAATGTGATTCGAACTAGATGGGAAGCAGATCTGGGACTAACGTTGGAGTATGATAAATGGCATAGATGCTGACAGCTGACAAAAGCAATTTCATTCAAGTCAGGTCTTCAACGTATACAGTTTAAGATATTGAATCATTTATATTATACACCAGCCAGACTGGCCAAGTGTACTCCTAGTGCGAGTGGGGGATGTGAGAAATGCAGCAGGGCGCAAGCGGTAGAATTGCTGCAATAATTGATGAGATATTAGCAATTCCTCCATCCCTAACACCGCTCAAATACCTGCTGGGGGATATTGATATGGTATCTGATATTACCCAGGGTTTTTTCAACATAGCATATGCTGTGGCAAAGAAGCGTATCCTTAAATATTGGAAATCTAAGCATGCCCATAGCAGTGACGAATGGATGCGTGCTTTGGTTTTCACCAATGAAATGGAGGAGGGATATGTGCGAAAAACAGTTCAATGTAGACCCAAATATGTTTGGAATCCACTCAGGCTATATCTTGCTAGGGCTAATGTGGGAGATAACGGGGGAGAGGGTGCTGAACGGGAATGATCTGACGTACGAAATGTTTTCAATAATCATATGGGAATGTACAGAACTGTTCAATACTGTACTTCTCTATCGTATTATGACACTTCAGTGCGCACACCACGCACATTCAGCGGCACTGTGCTCAATGCTATGCTTACTGTATGACTGTCTTAGAAATAAAGGTTTACAAAAAACAAAATAATACAGCAAGCATTGCACTCGTTTTAGGAACAGGACGAAGCCACGTGACATGGGTTTGATACCCAGATCAGGACAACACAGCCTACACGCCTCCTGAGGTGAATACATTGATACCGATTATTACAGTGCTTTGCAACTGCAAGAGTCAAGCATAAAGCACTCTCAAAATCACCAAATTATTAATATATTATAAAAAGTGAAATCCAGTATGCTCAACAAATGGAGAAAACAGATGTCCTTATCTCCACTTTTAAGACGGGACATAAGGTCTTTAAAAAGGAACTGGTCAATGACCATGATACCCACTGACAAGGGATGAGCAGTAGTCATCGTGAGCACTAGGGACTCTATGCAAGAAGACTACAGGAAACCTGCCGATGGGAGATACTACTCCAAACTACTGGAGAAAGCAAAGAACAAAGACACCTAATCGTGGAAGGGAATCATCACCCAACTCCCTGCTACAACAGAAGGACATCTCCTGGTTCTGGTTGCATGTGACCCAAGACGTGGCACCTTCTACATTCTCCCAAAATACATAAAGAGGCACACCAATGACGCCCCATTATCTCATGCTCTTGGATTTCCAGCTGTCTGAAAAAACATTCATAAAAAAGCCTAGGGAACAGAATATCCATTTACATACATGAGCTCACAGATATGCTTAGTAAACTACAGTTCAATGGGGCTTTTCCAGAAGAAAGATGAGGAGAGGTAAGTATGCACAGCTCAAATCTTAAAGTAATTTTAGCTCCAAATTCGTTTGTGAATTTTGTATTCGTGCGGTGCAAATCCAATTGTAGATGCCTCCGTGCAGGGCATACAGAATTAAAGGAGGGAGAGGACCTTGGCAAAAATTGCCAGCGGTGTGGGCTGCACACCCTAGTTACCACTGCATAGTTTCTGTCGTTTTGATTTCCAAAGGTGATTATAATCATAAAATAGTTATTAAATAATTGATTGCACTCTTCTCTTATTAAAATAATGTGTTATTAGTGTTAGGTTTTTATTTGAAAGCAGACAATCATGGGCCTATGCATTTCAGACTAAACTGTCCTTCATCAGGACCTGTATTTATCTTAGTCTGTTAGGAATTATCCAACAACAAATGCATTATGTTATACACGCACTTTGTTTCAATCCATATGGTCATAACAGTAAGATATATACAATGCATTAAAAATCACAAAACACAATAAACAATACATAAATATTTGTGGTTCAAAGAAGTAAATGTAATCATCATACATATAAGTGACATAATTTTCCAACCACAACGGAATTTTGTGTGTTCTTTATATTCCATTTGACTTAATTTCGTCTGAAACGGTATGTTTGATTTGCACTATCACTACACTTTCACCACCTTTCGACACTTTAAAAGAAAAACAGGAAAACTGCCTCTTGACCCTTGTACGAAGGTAAATAATTACTTAATCAGTTCTTCAAGCTGATCACTTGCATTCTTTTCTTTTTTTTTATTATTGTTCTATGGTTTAAAAAAATGGACCTTTAACAATATACATAAGCATACATAATACGTCCTTTTTTTTCACAATGTCATAAATTTCGTGTTTTCTAGTTTCCATCACATTTTACACAAACGAGGATAAAAAACAAAAAACACTAATTAGCATTGACATCAAAAGAACAAATATTAAAAATTCTCGAAGGTAGAAGAGAGAGAAGAAAAAAAGAAAGCATGACATAAAATGTCCTTTTTACTATCCAACGAAAACATTTGCCAAATTTCCTACAATCCATTACTATGACAAATTAAATGTTTTCTTTAAAATGTATTTCCACAATTCTACCTATTCACAAACCACTTCAGATAAATTCAATGATCTAAAGAAACTTACCATAGCAATCATGTCTGAGGTCACCATACCTCACAAGCATCTCTCCCACAAATACTCCAAATCAATATGGGACATAGGGCCTCATTACGACCCAGGCGGTAATGGGTTAACGGCGCCGTAAAAGGCTGCAGCGCCGTTAACCCATTAGCGCCTGATTACGAGGTCCCTTTGCGGGACCCGACCTTAGCGGCTGGTCTACACCAGCCGTTAAAGTAGGGACCCGCAAAGGGACCTTAGTGCTAAGTACGGTACCGCAATTTGCGGTACCGTACTTAGCGCCTTCCCCATTCCCATAGAGCCCTATGGGGCAAAAATGGGAATGGGGCAGGGCCATGGTTCAACGGGGAATTACCGCCCCACCAACCTCGGAATGGGGTGGTAATTCCCCATTGAACCATGGCGGACCCGTTACAACACCGGCACCAACCATGGTGCTAATAGCGCCATGGTTTAGCGCCGGTGTTGTAATGAGGGCCATAGAATGAAAGAAGTGTTTAAAGTATTTCAGTCTGGTAGATTGATGCAAGGGACATTCCAGCATTCCAGCACCAACTGCTTTATTGTTTCTATCACATTCGAGACCCCACAAACACTACAAATGGTCTAGTAGTTTCCTATCTTTTTGTACCTAAGAAGAAAGTCTTTAGTTGGATTTAGATCACTGGCATTCCTTTCACCTCTGCTATAAGCCTGCCAATTAATATGCAATGGAATAAACAGAAGGACTATGTGCACATCATTAGCGCTCTGCTGTAGGTCACATCTCTAAAGGCCAGCTGGCTTTTACTATTGGGAGAAACTTAAAGGTGTCTCCCTAGCTAGACCCCGGGGATCTGTCATCCAGGTGGCCAGAACACGGCCATCGATATTGGATCTAGTTCCTGGGGGTGGACCAGTGACAGAGGATCACCTGGATCGGGGGTCCTCGGGAGTGGAAGTGGGACACCGATGGGTGAGATGCATTATCCCCCTTCTTTGAACACCTTTTCCCCATCCTACCACATATGACATTCAAAACCACTGCCCCGCCCCCTTTTTCCGACACAAACACTTTCACATGACACACCAGAGAACGGACCAACACCAGAGTCGTTTACCTGACATGTCCCAATACATGGGTCAGGCTAAGTCATGCAATTGATCAGAATCACACACACCTGACGGCCCTTTCCCTTCCCCACAGAGATAAAAGGTCGAGCACCGTATGAGCAAGGCGAGCACAGCAGACAGCATAGCTAAACAGGCACAGCAGTTCAAGAGAAGGAGAAAGGCGGTGGGAAGCGAGAGGGTGGCGAGGAGAAAAGCAACCTTGCCCTTTTCGTCCCAGGCCCACAGAACCTTCGTGGAAGAGGACATAAAACCGCAAACAATAGTACAACTGTCTTGCAGCAGAAGTCAACGATACACAGGGCAAGCCTACGCCGATAAGGAGTGAGGGAAGCTCCAACGACCATGGTGCCAGCCTTGACTCCAGTGAAGCCGAAAGCCAAACGGTTCATCACAGCCAGTGTGTCGAGGGGAGAACCGATAAGAACTGGGCTGAGTTGAATGAGAATCGCAAAATGGCAAGTTTGAACTAAGTTTAATGACTGTGAAAAGTGTTAAGGGGAGACCAGCTACAGAGAGAAACTGGCACCATGTGGGTGCTAACTCGAGAGACTCTGGTCGATCCCCATTAAAGCAAAACTACAAGTACCAGAAGGCCATAGGAAAGCCGGCAGAAGAGGTTAAAGTGGTCATACAGGAGGTCTAGTAAAATCCCTGTACAATCAAGACAGAAGGCCATAGGAAAGCCGGCAGAAGAGGTTAAAGTGGTCATACAGGAGGTCTAGTAAAATCCCTGTACAATCAAGACTTTGAACTACAAATTGTGTGAAAGCAAGGGTAGTGAATCCCACCAAATGAGAAAGCAAGGGAAGTGAATCCTGCAAACATAAGTGAATGTGAAGTTGGGAAGAGTGAAACCGACCAATGGATGCTGACGAGGGGGGCAAGCCTAAAGTCCCAGGAAACAGTGTGTTGACAAGAGTGAACACGGCCGAGGGATGTCCTCTGGCACTGTTTGAAAGGACATTAAGATTTTTGAGCAAATGAAAAGCCGTAGTGAACCCAGAGAAGGGAGGCTGAAAATAAAGAAGGGTCAGCGCCCAGAAGAGTGGGACAGAGGTGGTGAGAAGTCCTCACCCAAAGTGAAACCAAGAAACAAACTTTCATTTTTGTTGAAGGAACTTTTATTTGTTATTTAAGTCAGGCCCTCGTAGGCAAGAAACTTTCAAGAGAAACGAGACTTGACCAATGAGACGCCTGATAAGCTGGAACGGAACTGTCGACTCGTGCTGGGAAAGGCTCGATGTGCAGAGTGCTCCAAGATCCCCATCTTAACCCGTGCGAAAAACGTGGGGAAGGGAGATCTAAGCTACTGCATCCTGATATATTATTTAAGAACACTTCTTTCTTTCCTTGAAAATCATCCCATACCCTTTTTGTATTAGTTGTATGGTTTGGCAATAGGTTTCTTATTATAGGCCCTTTTTATTTGACACAGCACCACTAGGACTGCCGTATTTTCAATTGATGGTCGATGCTTGTTCCCATCTTAGATTTACATTTAGATTAGGCATTTTTCGAACATGCATACAGTTTAATAGACAACCTTGAACTGTGATCACTTGTCTGTCTTTAATGTTGTCACCATGAGTTCTACATACAATCCACCCTATCCTAATTGTGCCTCTAAATCATACAAACAGACACACAGTAACATGTTACTGAAATGAATGGACCTAAAGGTTAAAAAAAAAAACAATCACCTGTTTTTACCAAACTCCTGTTTCTGTTATATACCATAAAAGGCTAACATGTTACCTTCTTCTCTGTGTTAATTTGTAATCAAATGCTACTTCCTGGTTTGTTTTCAATGGTCCTATTACTGCCTGCGGCTTAAACCCATGTGTTCCTCAAAACTAGCAGACAAAGTTGTGAGATAGCCTAGTGAGGGCGAGGGTATCATCTCTGCAAGATTCTGGGTTGTGTTGTGCTTTAAAACAACACGCTGAACTGTTACTTTGGCCAACATGGTATTGAACATTTTTGTAAGTATATTCCAGTATATTCCAGACTTCCTAATTGTAGTAATAATAATAATAATTTATTGTGATTTAGTTTACATTGAAACTTTACACATAAAATATACCTTAAGTAAGAACAAAATTATAACGAAAAAAAACATCAATAATTAACAAAAACATTGCATAAAAAATTACCAAGGAAGGCAAAACATTAAATTCTCTAAATATACATGTCATAAAAACCATATGAAACATCTTCATTTTAGATTCACATTTACAATAGGTCTGGAACCGGATCTTGCCACATACTACCACATATTCTCCAATGAGAGTTTCAGATGGAATATCAATGTAATTTCAGCATTGTTACAATTCCTATATAAATAGGGGCCTATAATGGCCAACAACACCTCTTGGATTTCAACGATGGCTATACATCAACTCCTCTTTATGTCCTCCTATATGGTTATGTTAAGGCTAATTTCCACCTTCAGCCAAACATTGTACAATGCCATCAGGAGCCTTATACTGTTGGAATTAATACAGTGATTCCAAAATAGCTCCTCTTTAATATAACCTTGGTTATGCACAAGATTACCCAAGCCAAGGTTAATGGTACATAACATTTTGTGACATTCAGTCAATACATGTCTGGCCGTCTCTAGCTGATTCACTCCTTTACATAACCGGCAAAGCCGTAATTCTGGGGGGATCATGTCTCTTCTGCCCGTGATCGTTAAAGTAGGTAGTTGTTCTAGCCTTACAAGTAAAATAAAACGTCTAAGTCTCCTATCCGGGCATACATTGAGATAGCTCTGCAGATTTTTATAATTATACAGTCTATACTGGACAAACTGAAAGCTTTTCAGCTTCTGGAGATGAGCGTAATTCTCCAGCCAATCCCAGAGCTCTATGCGTTTGACCAGAGCCCTTTGCATTTCTACAGTGACACTGCCCACCCTAATTTGCCACCCAATGGTCATCAGGAATTTAGACATTTGCTCCTTCAAGGGGCACAAGGATTTATCCTTCGAAATCTCTAGGTAGACCGCATTGAGTAGCCCATTCTTAGTCTCACCCCTCATTCTCAGGTAGAGTAGGGCTCGCTTTTTTAGTACTATCGCTTTCAATGAGGTCAGCCCCAGTTCCAATCTTAATATTGCCATTGGGATTCCCGGTGGTAGGCCCAGGATAGAGCGCCAGAATTTCCCCTCAATCACCTGCAACCATTTCAGGTCAGAGTTGAGGAGGGCTTCCAGACCGTAGGTGATCATAGGGGATAATACCTGCATGGTAATGGTGGATAATGGACGTAAAGTTGTCGCGTACCCCAGATAGTGAATCCACCCTGATTTACTGTAAATCTATGGAACAGTGCAGTCAGTTGGGTTGCCTTTACATTGCGTGACTGTTTGCAGAATCCATAGTCACCGATACTCTCAAATTATATACCTAGGTAGCGATAATGAGGTGAATAGGCAATGATATCTGAACCAACTCTGAGCTGCACACGAGTGGTATTCTTGTTGGTAAATCTCATTGCCTTAGTTTTTTCCAAATTAATTTTAAGGCCATTCCTCTCGGCGTATGCCCACAGAGCGACGGCCGACCTTCGTAGCCCACTAACAGTGTGGTCCAGTATAACCAGGTCGTCCACATAGGCAAGGACAGGACAGATGGAATCTCCTATTTTCGGTGGGCAATTTGCCGCAGCCCTAATGGCCTCAGGGATGTCATGTACGTACATATTATAGATCAGCGGGGCCGTAACACAACCTTGTTTGACCCCCCCTCTTTTGGAACACACTTCTAGTAGTGTGTCCTTCCTGATCTAATTTTACTTTAGCAGATGTATTCTGATGGAGTAGTCTGGGATAATAAGTCAGGCCCTCCGGGCATCCCATTGCTTTTAACTTCCGCCAGAGGGCCTCTCGTGGAATAGAGTCGAATGCCGCCGAAAAGTCTATATAGAGGGCATATAATGGTGGTTGCCCTCCTGATCTGGCTCGTGTTCTTCCATGCACTTGCGCGTTCTCAATGTCACTGGGCTTAGTAAGATCGTTGTTTTAGTTTCTCCTCTGTTCACCTTCCCTTGCCTTGTCGCGCTCTAAAACACTTGTGTATGAGCGCGATAGAAATAAAATATCAATATATCAATATATGAAATATCATGCCTAACCACTGTACCCCCTCCAGCACATCACATACACATAATCAAATGCATTGTGTGTGTTAGAGGTGCTGGGGGGCAGACAAAGCATTTTTTACTGGGTATGCCCAGTAAAGAATACCAGGCCAGACCTCTGGGATTCCTAGCGCTATTAGCACAATTGACCTAAAAACATTTGACCGAATTTCTTTGACCTTTTTTCCGGTTCCATTTAATTAAATATATATATGGAGGTGGGTAAGGGTATAAAGGGTATATATTAGGTTGAGGGGACGAGGGGGGGTTGCAGGGGTCTTCCCCTGCATTTTAGACTGAAAAAAGGTCAAAATAATTCGATCAAATGTGATTAGGCCAAATATTTTAGATCAAATATACCCAAACCTTCCTAGCACCTCACATGCAAGCCCCCAGCGCCTTGCATGCACACATAATTGATTATTTGTGGATGTGAGGCACTGGAGGGCCCAGGGGGAAGGCATGCCATTTATTAATGGGCATCTATGATAGATGCCCAGTAAGAAATAGCACAGGAGGCAGGCATGGCATGTTTTACTGGGTATGTATGATAAAACAAGAATGATAAGTATTATTTCAAGGCTAGGCTGGCATTTTGGTGCAGCCAGTATAGTCATTTCTTACTGTGGTTTGACATTTTTGTATTTGGCATATTTGATAAAGCAAGCATGGTAAATGTTATTATTCTTACTGTAGTACAACATTTTGTATTGTGCATATTTTATAAAGGAAGCATGATAAGTGTTATGAGTCACAAATGAGAGGCGGACACAAAGTGCTAATATTCTCAACATTAGCCATTTTATTAACAGAAAGGGGTTATGATAAAGGCCTAACTTTCTCTATCCTAAAGCAAATGTCCCTTCTTATGAAACCAAAAGTAAAACAGACTGACCGTGTGTCAAAACTAAATCTGACCCTCACACTAACAAACAATCAAAAGATGCAACGTAAATGTTTCAAATATCAATTCAATAAAAAATGTGCAAAAACTTGAACATAGAACTTCAACAAAACAATCCTTGTCTCCGGGGATTGGTTCCTTTCGCCTGGATTATTTCAGGAAAATTGTTTAGAATGTTCTGTTTTGAGACCAGTCTCTTAAAGACAATGCAAATGTCTCTTTTACCTAATACTTTCCTCAGGATGGAAAAACGAATGTCTCTTCCACAACCTTGGTAGGAATATAATAAAGAGAAAGTCTCTCCTAATCTTTCAGGAAGGCAAAACAAAATGTCTTTTCAACAACATTGATTGGAATATGGCAAAGGAAAGTCTTCCCTACTTTTCAGGATGGTTAAACAAATGTCTTTTCTCCAGTAATGATTAAAGTATGTCAAAAAGCAAGTCTTTTCAAAGTCTCTGGGTGAAATGTTAAATTGAAACAATAACTTAATATGACAAAGTTTCTCTTCAACATACCAATTCAAAGTGGATTTCCCGGTACACTCTCCTGCCAGGAAACATCTCAACAGAAACTCTTGATATCCTGGTTTACTCTCCTGCCAGGAATAACTCCCTTTTTGGCTCACACTGATCTCATGGTGTACTCTCCTGCCACGTATCACTCCTCAAAAAGGTTCACTACCTGAGGCTCTTATCAGGTCTCTCTGTAACATTCACATTCGCCTTAGGTATCACACAATTGTACTTCTTGAATAGGACAACTTTGTTGACTTCAGTTATTACTTGTACTAATTTCCCCCATACTATCATCCCATATATGAGGGTTTGTTCAAGCTTTGTCAACCTTTCTTTCGATCTCTCTTGGCTTTTGGCAAAACCTGTTCTAGGTTTTCCCCCAACTGACATCTCATGTCAGGAGAATTGTACAACTGTTGCCGCTTTGTTTCTCTTATGTCTTTTGGCTTAGGCAATGCTGGTTCCAGGTTTCCCCCAAATGACATCTCATATTAGGAGATTGTGCCATATTTGACTTTTCTCTTCTCTTTGGTCATTATTCAAAATTGCTTTCCAAATAGTCTTTAATGGGTTTGGATGTCCCGGGGCCCCCTACTTGCCTAGGCTGACTCACCGGTTCACTGTGCTGCTGCTGTGAGAGGCTTTCACGGAGCCAGCTTCCCCATCTTGGCAGAGTTTGGTTTGGCTCCCGTGTCGGCTTATAAGACCTTTGCGTCTCCCTTTGCCCTGCTGTGCCAGAGTCGTGCTTCTCCGGTCCTGAACATCGCTAATATGCTACAGGCAGACGATCCCTGTTTTCCCCACAGCTCTTCTCTGTGGGTTTGCCTCTGCCACTGGTCTTGCTTCCCTCTCTGCATACTGTGCAGCTTTTCTCCTCACTTCTTATTCGATCGTCCAGCTGCAGGAAACCTCCAGGTCTAAATGTCCTGCGCAGCGGATTTGTTTCCTGGCCACTAGACTGCACATTCCACTTGATGTCACATTCCCTCCTAATTGACTACTTGCTCCTCTTCCTCGTCTCAGTACTTGAGGCTTTCTGAGACTTGCAGTCCAAGGAAGTTCCAAATGATCCCAAGTTACATTGTTGGCCAGTTTATTGCAGACAACAATCACCACAAACGTTAGATGTTATATATGTTCTAGGCTTATCATGCACACATGAAAACTGAATAGGTTTGTCCTTGACCAAAGTAGTTTTCAGGGTCTTATAATTAAAAGGTTCTGAATAATGGCAGAAAATCCTTCGGAATTAAGGTATCTTCCTTGCAAGAAAGAGAGGAATAATGCTGCTCTCCTGATGGAGTTACCACTCACCCCCCGAGAGCCATCTCCTCCCATGTTATCCACCCTCGGAATACCACCCCACAGGTCAGGATCAGGTAGCAGCTGCCTTCCCTTCCCTTTCCACATACAGGATCAGGTAGCAGCTGCCTTCCCTTTCCACATACATGGGAGGAGGCTGGGGATCAGTGATGGCTCTGCAGGATTCATCACAGTAGCTAGACTGGCATTTTTATGCAACCAGTCTAGTCATTTCTTACTGTGGGACGACATTTTGTATTGGGCATCTTTGATAAAGAATAAGTGATATTCTTACTGTGGCATGACATTTTGGTTCTACGTTATTTTGCCGCGGGATTTTTCGTCGCGGGACTTTTCATTGCTGTTTTTTTATCGGTTACCCCCAAACCCCTGTTTTTTTTTATATTATTCGCTTTCACCCACAAATATTTATTTAATTTTTAAACCCCCCCCAAAAAAAAAACATGATTTTTTTTCGATAAAAAAACGGCGATGAAAAGTCCTGCGAAAAATCCTGCGGCAAAAGAACTGTATACCAACATTTTGTATTGGGCATCTTTGATAAAGCAACTAGACTGGCATTTTAATGCAGTGTGAGAAACCACTTGCTAGTCCTTAGGGACTTCTCTCTCAGGTGGCCAGAGCACGGCCATCGCCTTTGGATCCAGACCGTGGGGGTGGACCAGTGCGGGAGGATCACTTGGGTGGGGGATCTTCAGGGAGTGGGGATGAGGCAACCGATGGTGAGACGCGGTATCCGCCCTCTTTCCCGTGCCATTACCCCATCCTATTAGATAGAATTCTCCAATTTTTCAAACCCCCCCCTTCTACACAAACACTGGGACGCGAAAGAGGACGACTGAGAGTAAAGAGGCGAACCCTTGCATATCCCATTGGACATGTCCTGTTAATAAGGTAAGGCAAAGTCAGGCACTTGACCTTAATCACACATACATCTGATACCCATTAGCTCCCCCCACATGGATAAAAGGCGGAACATGGAGACACACTCTGACCACGGTGAGACATGAGAAAGGAGCCGATCTTCCGGGGCAAAGGGGAACCCACTGGAGCAGGACGACCGATAGAGGGACCAGAGCGATGGACAGGGAAACCCTAAAGATCCCTGCAGGAGGTCATTGCCTCCTGGAAACCTTGAAGAATACGCGGAGAAAGCCAAATCCCACTCAAGAAGAATCCTGCATTGTGTTTCAAGGATGCTAGCTACCCTCCTGGATGAACAGCAGAGTTGGGGAGGAGAGGCCAAGCCTGTGGTGTCAACCTTGACTCGTGAATCAAAGCCCCAGAGAACAGAAAGGAATGTAGACAACCGATGAGTTAACGAAAGACATGAAAGGCCGGTAGGTGTCAAGGAAAAGATTGAAGCTGCAACAGTGTATCTCCGAATTGAAGGATGTGCGCGTGCTGATGAGACACGAAAGAAAGCAAACCTATAGTGAACTCTAAAGTCAGCAGTAACTGTGAAGCCAGTGATGCTGAGTAGCAGAGTTGTCTGGCGAAAGGAAACTGCCCACTCGAAAGTCTCTGCAAAATGTGTGATGTTTTGTTATAAAGTGACAAAGTGAACGAACTCTGAAATGCGCAATGGTCAAGATTAACCCTGACGAAAGGGGAAATTAAAAGGTGGTTGCTTTAAGAGAAAGATTTCTTTGAACTTTTCTGATTGTGTTATGGACCTGCCAAGACCAAGATATTCTGGGGCAAATCCCATAAGGGAGGGCTGAAGTGCAAGTCGAAGTGGTCTGGCAGAGGTCTATGAAAAAAGCCTTGCACATTGGAATGTATTCGACATCAGTGAAAGGTCCGAGCCCGGCTGCAGGAGACCTGGAACATTAACTAAGTTAGGGGAAGGGACTCCTTAGCGAATGTTAATAAAGCTTGGGGAAGGGAGCCCCTGCAAGTGCTGTGATTATGAGGTCTGGCTGAGGGAGATGTACATTGAATCAAATAATTTTGTTGAGAGGTCCGAGCCCAACTGAAGGAGGCCTGTGTGAATTTTTGTTGAACTGTGAAAGAGCGTTTGGTGAACTTAAGTGACGTTAACTTGGAAGGCCAAGCGGGCTTCCACCCACGTTTTGAACGGCCTTTTTTTGATAACCTGAGCCAGAGTGTGTCCTCCTGTCTACAGGAGCTGCCTTACTCCGTGCTGTCCAACGTGGGGAGGAGAGCTGACTCAGCCATCTTGATCCTTTGTTATAACACTGACTTTCCTCTGCATACATATTCCCCTTTACACACATTTTGTATAAGCGATAGGGCAGGCATTTCTTTTTGTTTTTTTTTTTACTATAGGCCATTTGATTTGACATAGACTGACTAGGACTGTGTTTTCTTTATTATTTTATGGTAGATATTATTCCCATCATAGCTATAGGGCAAAGTAGGAGTTTTTCCAAACCCCAAGAATAAAGGTTTTGAAACTTGTATCTCTTGTGTTAGTGTCATACTTGTGATACCATGCCTCCCTTACAGCAGCCAGTCTAGCCATTTCTTATTGTGGTATGACATTTTGTATTGGGCATCTTCGATAAAGCAAGTATGATAGCTGATAATATGTAGCTAGAATGGAATTTTGGTGCAGCTGGTTTGGGTATGTTTTCATACTGTGACATGCATTTTTAATGGTAAAGACAAACCGGAGTATGTTTTTACGTGGTGATACTGCCATATATTGGTAGAACAAGCATGGACATGTTTTCTTATAGTATCATTACTGGCATTATGCACAAAGCAAAAATGAATGTTCTTATATGGGAATACTAGCGTATATTTGTGCAGCCTCTGTGAACATGTTTTATACTGGCATCTATTGTGGGCAAAGACATAATGAAAATGTCCTGTGCACTGTTGGAGACTTTTACCTATTGGATTTTTTTCACGAGTTACCCTACAAAACCAATTGCAAACTGTTTGTTTTTTTACCCTATTTTTCTAAAAAGTGTGCTGTCAAATGCACCATTTTAACCCATTATTTTAAAACACTTCTTGGGGGTACCCCACCCTTGGTTGGTTCTGGCACCCTCGCTATGCTCGGTCAGTAGGGCATATTTGGGAGAAATAGCTGCACTCCTCCACTTAAATAATTCCCCAGCCGCAACTAGTATCCTTCATGTCTTCTTTCCTTGCACAATCCCTAGACTCATGCTGGAATTATTTACTCCATTGTGTTGTATTGTAATTCTTTCGCCACATTTATTTGTTTTACTTATTTGATATTTTTTTATTCTCCCTTCATGTAAGACAACAGCAGTTTTGTTCTAGTCCCGCATTCTGATATGTCGTGTTATGTCATGCTGTGTTATGGCATGTTTTGTTATATTGTTTCACAGCAATGTCATGTCACTTTATACAAGAGCTTCAATCTATCTGATGCAGCTGGAAGGTGACATGTAGCATTCCACAAACACACAATACACATTAGCTCCACTCAATTCATTAAAAGGGATGCAATGCTCAAAGTAGGCCAGCAAATAGAAGCTGGTAAGCAGAATCTACAACCCTTCTGAACCTAAGAATGACCTGGAGGCCTCTTTTAACAGGGCAATGTAACTGTGGCACAGGTTGAGAATGGTGGATAAGGCTGGATTATACAAATTAGCTCCCAGAAGATTCCAGCATCAGCCCAGGAGTAATTGGCCCTCCCACACCACCCCCACAAAGAACCCATCAAGAGACGATAGCTTCTGGGCAGGCCGGTCCAGACCCTGGCTTCCAGGTAGTCACAGGTCAAAACCCACCCTCATTTAGGAGCACCCGCAGTTCCTCCTGTAGTGTCCTGGCAAGGACACAGTTAACAGAGCTGTGAAACTCTGACGGGTGGGCCAATAAGCATGCGCAAACCTCGCGTATGCACAGTAGAGGCCCGGGAAGCGGCAGTTTGCCGCATGAGAGGAATAAAGAAACCTCAACCTACCAAAGGCTCCTGTCTTCTTTACAGGCCTGGGCCTGTTTGTATTTGTATTTATTTATTTATATAGCGCACCAGGCCCAGGGGCAACCGGGCGCATAACTTGGATACAACATGATAAATGCATAACATGGCAGTATAACAATGTTTTTACAGTAGAATTACAAGATTTTGCAATCAGCAGAGTAGCAGTAAGAAGCTAAGCAGAATGCAAAAACAAAGGTAGGTCAGAGTACAAATAGGGCATTGAGCAGTGTTAGATGTCTTGGGAGGACAGCCAGGCTTTGGTAAGGTGTTTAAATTTCAGGAAGGAAGGTTCTGCTCTCAGCTCATTAGGGAGTGAGTTCCAAAGTTTGGCTGCCAAGATAGGGAAGCTGGTTCCACCTGATCTTTGGAGATTGAATCGTGGGATGACAAGGCAGTTGGCTTGGGCCGATCTGCGAGGTCTAGTGGAACTATGGAGGGCAAATCTGTTCGTCAAGTAACAGGGTGCTTGGTTGTGAAGGCATTTATGGGTGAGAGCCAAAGACTTCAAGGAAATGCGGTCTGGGATAGAGAGCCAGTGAAGGTTACGCCTAGTGTCAGATATGTGATGGCGCCTGGGAATGTTGAGGGCCGCTCTAATCGCATTGTTTTGGACAATTTGTAGCTTATTTAAGTTACAGCGATTGGTACCAAGGTAAAGGGCATTACAGTAGTCGACCTTGGACAGTACGAGGGTCCTGGCCATGGTCACACAGTTAGCTGTAGAAAGGAACGGGCGACATGCAGTAATAAGCTTACAGGTATAAGCTGCTGCTGATGAGACTGAGTTAGTTTGTCTAGTCAAGGATAAGGTCGAGTCAATGTAAATCCCTAAGGTTTTCGTGTCCTTAGCAATAAGAATGGTATTCCCATCAATGGTGAAGGACTTAAAAGCAGGGTCGAGTTTAGTGAGTTTTTGTGGTGAGCCAAGAATGAGGAGCTCTGTCTTTTCATCATTTAGACACAGTCCGTGTTGAGCCATCCAAGCTTTGATAACCTGGTAGATGGCGTTGATGGCGAGGGAATCAGTAGTGTAGTCACCTGTGATAGGGATTAGTATCTGGGTGTCGTCCGCGTAATTGGTATACGTGACACCCAGATGGTCCAGAATATCAAAAAGGGGTTTGGTGAACACGTTATATAACGTGGGCGAGACACAGGACCCTTGAGGCACGCCACAGGAGCCCGGAGCAGGTGGGGCGGCTGCTAGTGGAGAGAACACACGCATTGTTCTATTATTGAGGAAGGAACTGATCCAAGTAGAGGCTTTGTCTGAGAAGTGAACAGCTGATTTGAGGTGGTGACAAAGAATTTTATGATTAACAAGATCAAAAGCAGCCGAGAGGTCCAGGAGAAGTAATAGCGCAAGTTTGCCTTTGTCTTTGAGATGTTCGATCTGCGTTTTTAAATTGATAAGAGCAGTTTCAGTGCCGTGGCGTGGCCGAAACCCCGATTGCCTGAGTCCCAGAAGTTTGTTTGATTCAAGGTATTCTTGAATTTGTAGGTACGCCGCACGGTCAAGGATTTTTAGTAGAAATGGGACAGTGGTGATTGGCCTATAGTTTGTAGGTATGCTGGGATCCAAAGTAGGTTTTTTCAGGAGCGGGATGACCCACGCATCCTTCAGGTTGTCCGGAACAATCCCAGAGCTAAAGGAGGAGTTGATGAGCGTAGTGATGAAGGGTGCTAGGTCGTGCGCTGCTTCCTTAATAATAGGCGCAGGACAAAGGTCACCATGGCAGTTGGAAGGTTTAAGGCTAGCGATGATCTTTTCCACTTCAGGAATGGAGAGTGGAGAGAAGCTAAAAGGAGTCAGAGTCAGGGATGGAGTAGTTTATGGTAGGTATAAGGATCGGTAGAGGGTTAGATTGGAGGCTAGTTTGTTTGTTATTAATTTTAATTTGGAGAGTGGCAATTTTGCCTAGGAGAGCCTCTTGGATTTTGGAGCACCAGGTGCTATCTTTGGTGCAGGTGTCAGGTGTAGTAACGGGAGTTTCAAGTTCTTTTAGGATTTTAAACAGTTCTTTGGTGTTGGATTTGGCTTGTTCGATACGTTTATTGTATGCGTCTTTTTTTGCCTGGAGTATGGCTTCCTTGTAGTTAAGGGTGGCCAGGAGTAGACATGATTTGTTGGCTGGAGAGTAGTTACTTTTCCAGTGAGATTCCGCAATTCGTTTTTCTTTGCGTAAAGTTCTAAGCTGGGGTGTGAACCAGGAGTTCAGGTGGGCTCGAGGTTTGGATTTTCTCAGTTTAGAGGGTGCGATGGTATCTAGGGCTTTAAGCATAGCCCGATTGAAGCCGTCGACCAAGGCCGTAGGGTCAGAGCATGAAAGAGCCTGGTCATTGAGAGCTGGAAGGAGGAGAGGGAGAAGTCTGTCGCAGGTGATATCACGTTTTTATTACGGGTGGCCGTAGCAGGTGCGATGCTTGAGTGGCTGACGGGTTTGGACTCGATGTTGAATGTAATTAGGTTGTGGTCAGTCCATGAGCACTGTTGGTTAGAGGTGATGTTGATGGGACAGTTATGGGCGGCTAGCCAATCAAGGGTTCTACCCTTGTCATGAGTGGGTTGGTTTATGAACTGTGTGAATCCAGCATTCGTAAGGATATTGTCATAAGTCATGGCAGCAGTGTCCTTGGGGTCAGAAAGACCTAGGTTGAAATCCCCCAATATTGTGACCTGGGAATTGGTTTTGGTGTTGAGAGTGAAGATGTTGGAGAGGTCCTCCGCGAAGGTGGAGAGCGGGCCGGGTGGCCGGTAGAGTAGATGGAAGGTGATAGAGTGGTTAGGGGTAACAGCCAGTTTGGCTGTCAGTGCTTCCAGAGTGGAAAAGTGGTGTGTGGCCGAGAGGTGTATACATGTGCCTGCATGTTCTCACTGCATGCTGTCCTCCATTGAGAATCGCAGCTAAAAGAACCCACAGGGACTAGACACCTCCTAGCTTTCGTTTCTGTAGAACCTGCCCCTAAGGAGCAAATAGACAAGTGTGTGCTTTTGTGTCCTGTTGCAGAGCAGGAAGCCTTCAAAGCCTGTGCCTGAAGGGCCAGATGTTCTCTGCATACTGGCCGTATAATGGATAATTGCTTTCCTAGAGTGTTGTCCTTAATGTGAATGTCTCTTTTGATCGAGATAGCGGCCAATGCAATATTTTGCAACTGTACCTCTAATCTAAATCACTCGTACTTCATTCCAGTGGCGAATACAACTATTCACTACATACAGGGGTGACACTCATTCTCTCTTCTTCACTAGATGCCAATCTGGAATAGCTCGGTGAGGGGAGATGCTTTGTCAAATTCTCATTTTCCACGCATTCTGCAAACAGCCAATTCCGCCTTTGAAACCTCTGTCGGCAGTCTCTGGTTTACCAGACCACACTGGGGCGATTAGCAGGAAGAAATCCAATATGATTACATGGTTAAAAGCCACCTCAACTCCATGGCAGTCTTGAGCAAATTCCAAGGCCATCACACATCCAGAGCATTACTTAACTTAATACCACCAACACACTAGTAATTGTCGCTATTAAAGTTTTGCTTGTCAACAAGGGAAGCTCTCGCCCTTTCTCTTGATTAAATGTTCCTGTGATCAAAGCACTAAGTTCTATACAGAAATCCCAACAATCATTATCACTCAACTTTAATTCCCAACCTGTTGTAAGTGAAGTCTGTATGTGTTTGTCTCCTTGGCATTTCCCTCTCTTCCCATCTCACACTCTTCGGCCCTGTTTCTGCAGGATTCCTCTGAGTGATGAACAGGTGCCCCTGTCAAACACCTCCGATTAGTGCACAGAAAGGCAAACACATTTCTGATTTTTTGACCAGATCTCGTTCATTTGCTCAAAGTTTTGTCTTCCAGAAACGCAACAAAAAGTTTTATATTCGTATGACTGACCCCCATATCATTTGTGAAAGGACTAAATTAATAAAAAGGTTGTAAAATGTACTGTCTAAGTGCACTTAAAACTGAGTCCAAAAGACCGAGGATCTTGAGTGTACTCTTTTATTTAACACTAACCATGTTAAGAATGCGAACACATGCAGTGCATGGATAGCTCTGCAGTGCAGGACGTTGCACTGACCGCAAGCACACCAGAAACACGTGGGTGCCACGGTTGCCCTGCTGTGCCATAGTCTGAAACCGTATTCATGAGATTAATAATCGCCTACTGTCGATTGGGTGCAAAGTCTGAGTCCTTTCCAGGTTTTATTCTATTTTTATACAGGTGCTGTATCATTATCCCCTCCATTACTGAGAATGAGTGTTAAATTGAAGGCCCGTATCATTGTAATTACTCGGTCGGGGTGGAGGGGGGCTCGGTGACGTGACTTTCTTCCAGGAGCAACATTAATATTTTGATTTGCAAATAATACAACTAATATAGTCAGAACATAGTTGCTAAATAATAAGTATGGCAGTCACTGCTAGGCTGCAATTAAATTGGTAGCATTCTCGTTTAGCCTGCAATTTGAAAGGCTCAGCGGAATGAATTCCTGGTAATTCTATGACAAGACTGGAGGCGAGCATTATGCTTTCTCTTCTTTATTTACTCTTCAGCAGGAAAAGAAGAGTAGTTTTGAAATTACTGTTCGCGTTGGCAAGTGATCACAGTAAGGAACTCAGAATATTAATCTTGTGATTGGAATTGTTTCTTTAAGATATCTTTCTAAAGCCGCCAGAACCTTCTTCCTGCCTTGAACAGACAAAAGGAGCAGATCCCAGAGCTGGTCACACCACAGAAAAGTGTTCCTACGGCTCCTGATGAGATCTGTTCAGGGTGCTGCTGTTTCTATCTGTTCATCATTTGAGTGCCTACCTGGCCAAAGCTCGTTGCTCTGTCATTTTAAAACAAGAATTGGCAATGCCAATAGCTTAGGCTTTTGTGGAGTCATGGGAAAGGTACTTGCCAGACACAGCCGTAGTGGTATTAACGGGCCATTGATGAAAGCAGGTGTTAAATGGTGTGAGTACTTGGGCATCTAATAGCAGTGCCAGGCAAATGCCTAATACTTATACACACGCCAAAACTGTTGGCTTTGCATTAAAGGGGGGAGATATGTAGGGATGTTGTTTTAATGTATGGGCTCGCGCTTGCCTCCCTGCCCTGCCTCGCGCCTGTGTTTACTTTCCTCTTGGAGCGGGTGCGAGGCAGGACAGAGAGACGGTTGGCGGAGTCGCAGTTTGACAGGTTCTCCATGCGGGCCTGCTGGAAATAAAGCTTACGCTTTAACTTCACCCACCTGTGTGTCAGCTTCATCTCTTCAGGGAGCCCTTAGAAGTTCACAATATCCTTGGGTCTAACAAAAATACAAAGTTAGTTATTAGGATTCCCTTTCCCAAGTGGAGGGCACTCTTTACACAGTTCAACTATGTCTCTTGTGCAACTCTTATTAGGCCTCTCAGGGTTTCCTTCCCCAAGCTTAGGCCCCTTTTGTCTTTAAACAAACAGAGCTCTCCTAGTTAGGATGGATCTTTCACTGTACAATTCTTACATGGGGTAGTATCAGAGACTTTCGAGAACGCTGGACTCTTTGCTCCTCCCAAGTGAGATCACTCTGACCTGCAACCCCTCTCCTTGATCTTTGTACCTTTCTTCTGGCACCTTTCCTCTTCTGTGCCTCTTTCGCTCTGTTCTTTTCCACTGCACTGTGTCTCCTGCATGTCTTCTTTATCGTGCACACTTGCACCCTCTATCTTGCCGTGCCCCTTGCACACTTCTCTTGCCTTTAACGTGCCCCTGGCATGCTCTGTTCCTTGGGTTGTGCACTCTTGCACCTTCTTGTTACTTTCTCGAGCTGCTCGCACGTTTTTGTTTTCACCTTCAGGTCGCTCGTACCCTCATTTCACTTACTCTCGCTTTTACTTTCTCTTTTCAAATCTGTCTGCTCACTTGCACCTTCTTTTCTGCTTTGAGTCACTTGCACCGTTCTTTCTCTTATATTTCTTACAGTTCACTTTCCTCTTAGTTCACTGTCCCTAGTGCATTTTGCTTCAAGCTTTCTTTCAGACTTTCTGCTTGTTTTCTTTCTATCTCTTGCTTTCGTCTTTCTTTCTTGCCGCTTTACACTCTTTCTGATTACTTTCTTGCATTATGCCTTTTCACAATCTCTCAGTTGCCTTTAGCTCCATGCCACTTTACTTTGGTGCGTTCCTCCCACTCCACAGCAGTCATCCACAGTGGTCGGCTCCTCTATGCTCTTCTTGGTCTCCCTCGTCGCTCTTCTCCCCTTCCGTTTTCTCAGGGGGTTGATTACACACCGGTCACCTGGTGTTCCTTCATTTGCCATCACGGGCCTCTGGCTCTCCTGTCCCTCTGCGCAGCCGTGGTCCTCCAGCTGGCTCCTCTCAATCAGCCTTCTTCTCCTGGCCTCCCCTCAGGCTCGGGTGGGACTGCCTCCCAGACTCTAATCGAACGCTGCTCCCGCTGGGGAAGTCCGTTCCACTGCGGCTGTTGAGACACCTGAATTGGCCCCTTTCAATGCAAGTACTTCTTGTCACTGAATTTCACTGCCTGGGGAGGGCTTTAGCTCACACACATTCAGTCAGGAAGCCCAGAGGATCGGGAGAGCATCAATCATGGTGCTCTCCCCACAGTGGCCATCTTGAAATTCTATTTTTGTGTTTAATCCTTGTCCTGTAGACATTCCCCCTAACCCTATCTCTGTCTTGAAGCCTAAAAGGATAAAGCTTGAGCTTAGGGAAATATTGGCCAAAAGGAGACATGCTACAGCCACTGGTGACTATCCAAACCTTTCCTTAGATGGAGATCTCACCAGGACACCCCAAAGACATGTTTGTTTCGCTTAATGTGGAACCTCCTTTTGAGGATATTGGAATATAATGATGAACAGGTTATGCTGTTTGTGTTCAACTCCATTGTTCCTTTCTGTGCAATCCCAGTATAAAACTATGTAGAGCACAATAGTTTTGCAAGAGCTGTCTGTTACTCTCCCATCATGACACACTATAGATACGTTCATGCTGATTGTGCCCATAACATGCCAATGTTGAAATTTTAAACATGATCTTGTTGGTTGTATCCTAAATATGCCAGTATTTCCACCTGAGACAAAGTCAGATGTCTTACCCCATCCCAAAGCATGGAGGGCACTCTGCAGCCCAGGAGAGCAGATTCACCAGGATCTTGTTACCAGAGCCGCGAGTCACCTGAGGCATTAGCAGATGGGAGCTGCAGAGTCCCCCCCAACAACTTCCCAAATCCTGTTGACCTAGTTTCCTACTTTATTGTCTATTTACCATGTTTTACTATAAGGTCAGAACAGCAACACCCCCATTGTCATACATCTGGGTAGAATTGAAGAGTCTTGGATTAGAGAACCCCTCCCTGCAGGGCTGTCAGTCGAGGACCCCATGGACAAAACTTCCCAAAGAATAGGAATAGAGATGGCGAGGCTGTCTACAGCCCGCTAGCATGTTATGCAGTCCTGCGCCTCACGAGGGAACCTAGCAGCAGATTGGAGACAGTACCTGCATGCTGAGAGCAGAGATGTGGAGAGACGCCTCATAGAGATGCTCCAAGGGATACCTGCAATCACTCACGAGAAACTGAAGAGTAATCGAGGAATAGAGGATAGCAGTGCAGATGCAAAATAGAGCCTCGCTAACTGACCACAATCTGTTGGAGCACAGCCATTAATTAAAAGCTGGACTGCATCACCTACAACAAATGAAAGAAATTAGAGTCCTCAGACATAACAAACAAGGCTCCATCAAATCGGAGGACTCGATAGAGCTGGCCATGAGGGGAGAGGCTATATAAAGTCAGGACCATCTATGAAAGCAGAAGCAGGCAACCTGGTGAATAGGAACAACTAGGACAGCGAGTAGCAAAAGGAGTGGGCTGGAGAGATGGAACACTGGAGGAAGCTTGAAGGTCTGAAAGAGCTTGATGTTGAGAAAAAGTTGAAGAAACTGATATCCCTAGAGAAACATATAAGCCCAATGAAACAATGTAGAGAGGTGGGCAGACTTTGCAGGTGGGAAGCCTGACAACTTTGAGACTGCTGAACAGTGATCTAGGCACTGTATCCATGAATAGCGAGTTAGGAACAGAGTGAGTTGGGAAGTAGTCTCTCAAGCAGGAAGCAGGACACTATATCCCTGAAAGGAAAGATGGATGTCCCATTGAGTAAAGCAGGTAGAAGTGAGCCATCCTGACAGGTTTTACTTAGCTAGTTCCAAGACAGAAACCCCCTTCTGTATTGTAGATAAACCCCTACATCCTAGATGTATTTACATCTATTCCCCTTCGATTCAGGATGGAAGTATTGAAAAGCCTGCTACATATCATTTTTCATGGACAGAAGGAAGGCCTTAAGTCAAGCAGGATATCCATAACATAGTGGACTAAGTGGTAAACACTTTATGGGTTTTTTGTACATGAGATGGGGAATGGTGGATGGAATTATGGTGGGTGACGAATCCCATGATGTCGTCACTTCCCATGAGACCAGGTTGGTTAGGCCGCTACACGATAGTTCCGCTGGGGGTGGTACTCAGCGGGTGGATCTCATGGGAGGGGAAACCCACTTTGGGATCAGTGATGACCACATCGGGAGAATGTGGTATTCCCACCATGCACATGACCCTGAGGCCCCTTTCCAGAGTTACCCCGTCTTCAAAGGTGGACTGGCCTGTAGGGAACTCTGGAGATTTCCCAGTAGACCTCTGCAGCCGGGGACTCTTTTGTGTGGTGACCTATTTTATTTCCACATTTTCTCATAGGAACAGGATTGGGCTTGCAGAAAATGTGAACTATGGGGCCACTTTCAAAATTATTTCCAGGGCCTCTTTTGGTTCCAAGCCCACCCCAGCCCACCTTTCCTTCCTCTCCTCATTTCGCTTCAAACCTAACCTCATAACCTATGCACTTTGCAAAGGCAATTCAAATAGAGAGCACTGAGATGAGGAGGAGTATTAGTGAGTTACTATGTCAACACTCAATAAGTAATGAAGTAATGCGGAACAATACAGAGTAAGCATTGGAAGCACTTTCACAAGTCTAGTGGTTAGCGAACAGTGACTGGCATAAGCAAGACAAAAACCAAAGAAAGACTTGATAGGTTGTCAAGCCCTCCCTGGAGGAACCGCGACAGCCAGAAAGAGCCTAACATACAAGCAGACACTGACCCGGATGCCGAGAGGAAGGAAAGAGATCCTGAGGCTGGTTCAGACTCCAGGTACCCCAGAGATCCAGGGACCACGAAAGTGCAATAGCACCCCATCCCCGAAGCAAAGAAGTGTGTGGAGTCACCGCAGGGAGAGGGAAGCTGTGGACACGTTCCGGAGTGCCGCGAATGAGCTCAGCTACTTCAAGGGAGCCAGCACTCACGTAAGCCATACCACAAGGTACGCAGGCAGGCAAAAGGGCTCTGAAACCTCAGTATTACCCACATTTTTTGTTTACAATTGTTCGAATTAACAATTGACCGATTTTAAAGGGTCACAATTGACCTTTTCACAATTGACCGTATATATATATATATATATCGGTTTGGTAAGGGGTTTTGGGGTGGTTTTGCATTGGGTGGGGGAATGCGGGGGGTTTCCCCCCGCATATATGTTACAATTGACCTTCACAATTCGGTCAATTGTGAAAAGGTCAATTGTAATTCGAACAATTGTAAAACGAACAATTCGTATACAACCGAAACCTCAAGGAGGTGGTGGCAAAGCTGAGAACAGAGGGTCCGGGACCCTAACACAGTTGGAGGAAAGCAAGAATATACATGGACTTGTACTAAGGCTTGGCAGGAGAGTGAACCAAGTCCACAGAAGGGGAGAATAAAGCAGGCATTGCAGGCCTGGGACTCGCACCCAAATAAGGGGAGTTGGAAGGTAGTGGAAGGTCCATACAGGTCTTGGCAGGTTAGTGAACCAAGTCTGCCTGACCCACTACAACCTGGAGAGTGCATACAGGCAAAATTTCTTCATCACAGTACTTGGTGAGAGGGAACCATGTCTGCACCCAATGGTCAAGGACCCATTACAGCTTGGGAAAGATCCAGGCTGTTCATCATCAATGCTGTATCTTGGCGAAAGGAAGCCAAAGCTGCCAACCAGGGTCTGGGACCCCAAGGAATTAACTTGCAAGCTTGTGTAAAGCAGGACATTTCTCCAACAGTGTCACGATCCTACCCACCTGCCACCCAGCACGCTACATGCGCACATTCAGAGACTCTGTTTATGGTATACTTGTGAAGTTAAAACCTGCAAACTGCCTGTACATTCCTTTACTTGTTTTACTGCTGCAGTTTTGGACTTTTCTAATTTCATGTTCCATTCCGGGTTTTGGGTTAAATCAGCAAATGCATTCTGGTACATGTGTGCTGTCCAAAAGGACTAGAGGAGGCATACTAAATACATTTGTTTGTAGAAAGCTAATAAGAGCTGGAGAGGCCCTGATTGCATTTACCTGTTCCAGACTACTGCATGCTAGGCTGCAGAGAGCTGGCGAACCCTTAATTACAAACCACTGCTGCAGGTTACTGAACCCAGGGCTGGGGTGAGTTTGTGCTTGTGCTCCTGTGACCAGTATTTGAACCTTTCCTATGTATCCTTATTTTGGCTTTTGAATCCTGTTTGCTGTTGCTGCTTTGCAGCACCCTTTCCAGTCTGCTTTTGCAGTCTGCCTGTTATTGAACCTTTCCTTGATTTCTGGCTTTTTACCTCTGAAACCTTTTCCTGTTTTGCTATTAAAGACATTCAGGAGTCGGTGCTGAGTCGAAGGAGTGTTTGGAGTGGAGCCCTGCAGTCTGTCTACACTGCCTACATTGCCTGTGTCCTGTGGACGTATCTGCGTGCACTGCGTGCATTCATAGACTCGATTCCCCCGCGGAGCAGGCACGGAGTCGGTGCTGAGTCAAAGGACTGTTTGGAGTGGAGCCCTGCAGTCTGTCTACACTGCCTACATTGCCTGTGTCCTGTGGGCGTATCTGCGTGCACTGCGTGCATTCATAGACTTGATTCCCCCGCGGAGCAGGCGCGGAGTCGGTGCTGAGTCGAAGGCGTGCAAGGAAGTTTAAGGAAGTTCACAGAGAACGCTCCTGTTTATGCGGCAATGAAAGCTGCTCATGCAGCCAAAACCCGTGCTCAACGGCGCCTGGAGGCAGAGGCGCCTTTGACATCAGCGTCCTCGGCGTTTGTATCCTCTCCCGCTCACGTCTGCTCCTCTGGTCAGGACGGTGCCCCTATTATTGGCGAACCGGCAGCTCCCCTTGTCTTTGCTGAACTTGCTGAACTCGAGGATGAGCCCCAAGTAAGTGACTTGAACGGCTGTGATTTAATTCCAAGAACTGAACTTATTTGTGGGATGGCCAGTATGGTGGGTCTGTTCGATGCCAACAATGATATTATCACTGAAAACGTCTCTCTGAACCCCCCCTTACCGGTTTGCTTTTCCCCGTCCTTTGTGGCAGTAAATAAAGTTGCGCTTATGGGCAGCGTCTCGTCTGCATTGGTACCTTCAGAGGGGAATGAGAATCCTCTGAGCGGTGATGTGGCTGCTCACAGTAAAAGTGTTGTACCACCATTGACAGAATGCAGGCACGCTACTACTGAAAACACTGAACTCGTTAAGGGACATTGTCCCGTTATAGTGTCCGGCACGAGTGAAATGTGCAATGTACCTTGTCTTCCGGAATCTTCTCCTTCAGTGTCTAGCTGTAACAATGGACTGTGCGCGCCTAAAAACATTGACAAAAGAACTCCAGTCGATATGACATACCTCATGGGCGTTTCTTCAGTGCAACATCTACAATGGGATCGGTAGGTGAAGCCGCTCGCACAGACTGTTACTGTGCCTCCGCTTGCGACTCCATAGGCAAAGACGACAATGTAGTTTTCAAATGCACCGACGATTTCGAGTTAGATAGACAACTCCAGCTGTTGAACCCTGGATGCCCCGGCCAAAGGTTATTGAGTCTCCTCGGGCCAATACTGGTGTAGCTGATGTGGCCCGCAGAACCTCAATTGAGGTTGTGAATAAACTATTGGCCGACCTCACGCGTATCAATAAGCAAAGAACACGGAAATGTGATACAGAACTAATGGTGGACAGTTTTATGACCACAGACCCACTGCCCAGTGTGCTTCCCGCTGGAAAGGCGTCTTCACCTACTTTTGTACCACAGAAACTGTACAGTGCTCGCTGTCTTACTAAACGTAGAAAATTGGATGAAAGTATCTTACAGAGCCTCCGATGCTCCCAAAATAAAAAAGCAAAAAGTTTGCTTCAGAATGATCACTTTAACGCAAACTATTCGAGGGAAGTACTGCAATGCGAACAAAGCGAGAGCGAGATATCTGTGTCGGCAAATGAAGAAGAGCCACAGTTTGTGTCCCTTGACTCCTCACTTATGGAACAACCTTTTCCTAAGATAAGACGACGTGTCTCTCGCAAAAAAAGACATGCGCGCTGTGGCGAGTTTGAACATGCCGCACCAAGAACCGTCCACTCTCCCCAAGATCTACAGGCGTTAATTATGTCATCCATGTGTATGTCTATTGCACCGTTCCTCAAAATGTATGAGCATCTCAATGATAACCTGAAAGAAATGGTCTTGGCTGTACACATACTGACAACAAACGTGCAGAATTGAGCAAGAGTCTCTCTTGTAAGGCGGTGCTGCATGAACTAAAGATGAAGACTGATGTTACTTTCACAGCTCTGCTGGATAACGTAAAGAATGCCAACATAGATAAAAAAACTATTAGCTGAGGTCACCAAAGAAGCTCTGAACATATTTCGGAAAGATCCTTCATTGAATGGATTACCAATTGCCTCCAAGTGTCAGAAGTGTAATTCGGCATTAGTCACAGATATGCCTTGGCCGAGCTCTAGTGTTGATCACAAGTCTTCCAACATCCCGCAACTTGCTGATCCGTTGCCACTAGTAAACAAAAACTTGGACCCCAAGAATCCCGTCGTCGGCCAACAGCCTTTGGTAGCACCTCCACTGACACAGGCTGTGTTGGTTGTTCCAACTGGGAGCGTTGAAGACAATCTGAGTGTTAACACTCTGGAAAGGGACCTTGACTCCACAGTAAAAATCAGTTTCGCAAAAGCTGTAATAGTAGCTCAAGACGCTTTGAACCCAGCTCTATTAAATCCCCAAACACCGTCAACTTCTACAAGCATCTCCGGCCAGGAGCTGGGGCCTGTAGCTTCATCCAGAGCGCTGTTGGACGCCGCTGAACTGCCGGCTGTGGTATATGACATCTTTAAGAATCCATCTGAAGCATTGAAAACTAATAAAAGTATTACACATGCTGTAAGTGGACCCACTAAGAAATCGAAAAACTTACCAGCACGGAAAGCGAAGAGAGCTGCTACAAATTCACGAAAATTTTTACGTAATTTGAAAACTGTGAACCTCACAGTAACCAGTACACGATCCAAAGAAAAGCTAACTGAAAGTATGCTGTCAGTGAACGTCTCCAAGGAGTCTCCATTAGACTTAGAAGCTTCAAACACGTGCATTAGTGATGTCTCTGATTCGCTACTGAATGTATCAACTTATGAAGATGTGGAGATACTCAGTACTGCCTCTGGTGCTTCTATGTCGCCAGTATCTGGGTCAGTAGCAGTGGCATCAGTGGCTGCTGAGGTTGTCCCTGTGAAGGCCCCTGCAGCTAACACAGTGAAGACGGGCCACGCAGAAACTGCGAAGATGCCCACAATTGGCAAGATATCCTGCCTATCTGCTGTAGAGGCGCCTGTCTCATCTGCGGAGACAATGCCGAGTCAAGCCGTGCCACCGAGCACGGCCTTGAATAATAAACAACTGGCTGTTGGTTCGGTCCCGGACATTGTCATGAAATCCACCATCTCTGCAAAGGGTCAAAGTCCGGCAAAAGTCTTGCAAGCCCCCGTTCAAAAAAGTCAGACGAGAGTTTGCCAACTGATCGAACCGCAATGTGCTAGTACTACTGGAAATGCGGATCCCTGCCCAAAATTCCTAACTCTGGCAGAGAAACGTAAATTGTTGGAAGCCAAATGCAACATCTCCCCCGAGGTACAAGATATGAGCAAACCTGTCCCTAATCAGGGAAGTAAGGTTTTGCTGGCTGAGCTAAGCACTCCTATCGTGCCCTGTAGGGCCAACGTTTCAGAAAGCGATGCGCCTGCCTGGTCCCGTAATCCAAAAGAGCAGCTGATCAGGCAGGGCCTTGTTAAAAGAAATGTTCGATCCGGAGGCAAAAAGATGGGATCTACAAGGAGCAACTCTCAGCAAGGTCTTCACCGCCTTCTACTGGAAGGCATTGTATCCTCGGACGACTTAATTTTAACTCGTCACAATGTAATTTGGCTTTGCCATTTGATACCAAGTTTGAGAGCAATCGCCTCCGAGGACCTTACAATTGTCGAATTCTTTAATGAAAAAAAAAATGACGCTGTAATTTTACATCTGCAGTCGAAGCTGATTGCTGATGCTCTATTAGATGCTGGCCCTGTGCTGATGTCATTAGGTTTCGACATATTAAGGGTTGACCCTAGTGTGTGGATGTCGACCACAAAAGAAGAGAACACCATGACAATCGAGCCAGAAGCAAACCGCGATCGTCATCTAAAGCCAGAAGTGAGGCCTTCTGTGCCAACAACAAAGGCCCTATAATGGATCCTACAGTGACGGAAGACTGTGCAGTGTTGCTTCGTGAAGACAAACCAATAAGGATCACAATTAGGGGAACCCAGAATCCACCAATGACCGATGGCTCAGCTGACGCCCATCCTTCAAACAGTGTGTCCGACTGGTCCTGGCTAGCTGCTTCCATAAATAAAGTATCAAACATCTGACGCCAAGACGCGGAGCCAAGAAGCAACTGCACATTTGCTTCTTGGAATACTCGTGGATTTCAACATTTGTTCGACGTCCCATGGGCAAAAAACTTGGATCTAATTTGCCTACAAGAGACATGGTTAAGCAAATTACCGTTATTTGAAGGATTTGAAATTGCCTTCAATCCAGCAATATGCCAAACTAAGGGAAGACCAATGGCTGGCCTATTGACGGCTGTCAGAAAGGCATCGGGGGTTAGGACATCTGAATCAACTAATGTGTCACCTTACATCCAGCTAACCACAATATGCGGGCCCGAAAGAGTGAACTGTAAGACTGATGAACTTTGCATCATCAACGTCTATTGGAACCATCAAGCTAAAGAAGCTATTACGTTCATAGACATAATATCAACAACAATTGATGAACTACTTGAAAAGCCTCAGCCTTCCGATTTGATCCTATGTGGTGATTTAAATCTTTTATGTGTAAATGAAAAAAGACATCTAACGCCCAAAGCATTGCAATGGTGCATAGAAATGAAAGCTCGAGGAATGCATATGCTGAATGGAACCACTGTGGGAGATAGTCCAGCTAAGCCCACCTGGAGACGGTTAAATCAAACCTCAACTCTAGACTACATATTTGTCAGCGAAAACATTCATAGGAGAGTACTTCATTTAGACGTACTTGAAATGTTGCATAGTGATCACAAAATGGTACAGCTCACCCTTGAAAACTCGAACAAACCTGTAAGTGTCTGCTGGCCTCATGCCGTCGGCACTGGGTCTAGCAGGATTCGCCTAAATCTCCTGGAAACTGAAGTGGAGTCGATAACGGCCAATTTCGTGAGAGACTCAAAAGGGCTTGAATATCAACATTTGTTGTCGAACTTCACAGAACATAAACACAACTTACGTCATTGCAAATTTAGACCAAAACATAAAATCGATGTCCTTGTTTTGCAACAGAAAAGTCTTATGAGACAAGAAATAAGGAAGCTTAAGGGGCCGATGAATGAAAACATAAAACAAAAAATAAGAAAAGTTAAACAAAACTATAAGAATTGGTCCAAGTCTGACGTAGCAATAATGTCGCAAAACGATGCCGAGTATATGTTAGCTAAAATGGGAAGAAAGAAATCGGCGCAGTTTTGGAAACTAATTAACAGCAACCTAGCGCCGCAAAATGCTATCCAGGCAATTGCCGTGACCGAAGATGCTTGGGTCAAACATTATTCAAACTTGTTCACCAAAGGAGTCTCACTGACAAACTTTGTCTTGCCAATTACAACAGAATGGGACTTAGAGTTCGAGAGAACAGACATCCTCTTGATAATTAGAAGTGTACATGAATCCAGAGCGCCGGGGCCTGATGGCTTAACAAACTATACGCTTAAGCGCAATCCGGACCTATGGGCTGACTTCTGTGCAACTTTATTCAAGCGGATTGTCTTGGCTCGTGCTACACCCAGTTCTTGGAAGAGTGCAGTTGTGGTCCCAATATTTTAGAAAGGGGACTGCTCGAACCCGAAAAATTATAGACCCATAGCGCTCCTCGATGTCCTGGGGAAAGTATATGCCACATCATTCAAAAGAAAACTCTTGAAATGGGCTAAAGACTCTAACCATATTGACCCTAGGCAAGCAGGATTTGTAAAGGGTGTGGGCTGTGGCCTAAATCTCCTAATACTGAACATCTTGAAGATGGAGACCCTCAGACTTAACACCAAGCTGTATTTGGCGATGATAGATCTCTCGCAAGCTTTTGACAGCATAAACAGGGAGTTGTTGTGGGAAAAACTAACTAAATGGAACTGTCCACCGAGTCTCGTTAGTGCAATCCGTGAACTGCACACAGAAACTTCCATCAGGATTCGGCTTGATATGTCTGGCACGCTGTCTACTAAAATAAACACATATAAAGGCGTCAAGCAAGGGTGTCCTTTGGCTGCTACCATTTTTAACTTGTTCATATCCGATATACAAGAGTTATTTTTGGGTGCAAACATGTTTCCCCCAAAAATACAAGGCACACCTATTGACTATTTGGTATATGCAGACGACCTTGTATTGATTTGACCAGACTCCAGCTGGACTGCAACGTAAAATGTTTTTACTAGAGGCATACATAACATCAAATGGATTGTCTATCAACACCCAAAAAAGCGAAATCCTGATACTGGACAATCTACAAGGTTCTTGCGGTAGGGGCAAGAAACCATCTTGGTACATTGCAAAAGACAAGATTCAGCTTGTCAAATACTCGACATACTTGGGTATGCGAATCAGTGCGAGCCGGAACGATGCCCCCTGGGTTGAAGTAGCTAAACACAAATGTCATCAGTTGGCATCACAAGCTTCCTTAATCAACAACAAATACGGAAAATTCTCATTGAAGCCAATTATCATGTTTTATAAACAGAAAGTGGTGCCCATTCTGATCTATGGAGGAGAAAACGCCTTTGGGGCGTCTTGTGAACTCTGGAACACATTAGAGAACATCTTTTGGTCTCGTGTGCTGAAACTGCCAAAGGGCACTTCAACTGTTTGTATACGATATGAACTTGGGTTGATTTCGATGCATGCCAGGGTTGCATGGAATCTCCTAAGTCTATATCGCAAAACGATAATGACGGAACCGGCCCTCCAATTTGGTATTTTGCACAAGCCAGTATCGGAAAAAGCAAATACCATTTTTGCAAAATGGAACCAGATGTCGCAAGACTTACTTGAAGACTATAACATCACACGTGCTCTTTTACTTGACAATCCAGAGGCTGCAAAAAAAAAGTTGTGGAAACTGGACTGGATCCTAACCTGTGATCAAAGAGCGTGTGCGTCTTCAATGGTTGAAGTACCTGGTGAGGCAAAAGCATATGACCATCGTGCAAACTATTTAATCCGCCTCCCGAATCTGCACGCAAGAGCGCTGTATATGCACTTCAGACTAAATGTCTTCCTGACGAGAGATCGGATCGGATTACGGTCAAAACAAGCTACCTTTAACTTTAAATGTCGATTCTGTAATGAAGCCAAGGAAACCATGAAACATTTGATCATGTCTTGCCAGTCTCTGGAGCAGCAAAGGGGCCGTTGCTTTGCCCCTGTGATTAACCTCCATCGTTTAAAGATCGCTAATGAGTGGTGGCAAGTTCTCTGCGAAGGATTTAACAGAGCAGCTATATTTGCCCTAGTTAACTTTCTACAAATTCTAAAAACCTGGCTAGAAGTAGAGTCATAACCAGGTATGGCATGAAATGTAAGGAAGTCTAGTTGACATGTCTCGACAGTGTTGATTGTCGTCGAGAACGGACTAGAAAAGAGGAGACCTTTAATGAGATGGAGTAACATGAGAGAGATATATGTTTTGGTTGTATATGTTTTGTGTTGCGTTTTTGTTTCTTTTTTAAAGGTTGAACAAACCAATAAAAATATTTTTTTTTAAATAGACATTCAGTACTTTACTGATATCGTTTCTGCCTTTCTGACTTTCTGTAAACACCCTGTTTTCTGTAACCATTTCTTCTTTACAGACTTGACCTGTTTCTGCCTAGCTTTTCTCTTTCTTTCTGCAACCCTAGCCTTTTGAAGTTTTCCTGTTTGTTCCTTGCCTGTGATATTACCCAACTTTAGTACTCTGAGGTTCCTGAACCCCTCGTATTCACTGTGTTGGCAGCAACCTATCTTGCCCGAGTCCTTTGCCTTGTGTATTCTGATATTCCATTCTCTGCTTTGTACTTTGTTTCTCTAACCTGTCCTATACCTGGTTATTTCTTTCAACGCTGCCTTCTACCTATATTACATCGTGGTCCACAGTTGTTCCTCTGCTTTAAATCCGTTTACAGTGTGACCCCTGGGTTGGTCTCTGTTCAGATCAGATAAGGTAAAGACTTCTTTTGTCTCTTCTTAGTCCATTGAAGTCTTACCTGCCTCAGTATATGGACCCCAGTTTTACCCTTGCACTGAGTACAACAGTCTCTTCAGCACGCCTAACTCATGATGCTGCTTTATGCCCGTTGTTAAGAGAAATCTGCTGGTACTGATCCCAAGGTCTTTCGCTAATCCCTGGAGACCCCTTACCATATTCCAGCACACCCTTTATTCTGATCAATCCATGTTTCCTAGTATATTTGATTGTCTTTGCCTTCTCTCTGTCTCTTAATTTACCGCCAGCTCCTGCCCCTGCAGTTCCTGTGAATACTTGCCTCAACTCATTGCAGACTGTGAGATCTAGCTTTTGCCCTGTGTTCTCCGGTCAGACCCCTGACAAACAGCCAAGGAGTGGCTTTAATCATATGAAGAGAGTCTTATCCAGACAAGAACTGCCTTTTGATCAGGGGAAGGGAGTCATTCCTCTGGATCAAGAAGACATCTCATTTGATTGTTAGCTTAGTTTGTAAGGGACAGAGTTAGGATTTTGACATTGAACATTGGGACTTTTACTTTGGACATTCGGACACTAGTTCTTGCTGTTGAGGCAGGGAAATCCCTCTTACAGTTCGGGTGAGTTGGGGTTTTCTTTTCCATTTCACTTTTGAATAAAGGTTTATAGCCAACACCATGACCCCTCTGTGTCAGTCTTAATTCTGCACCCTTGCAGGGGGCATGAGTGGAATGTGGAGTGTAGAGTCTTGGAGTTGCTTGTGGTGCCCGAGAGAGTCAGCTGGTCAGGAGTTATCGTCCTCTGGGCTGTCTGTACTGGGGTTGTTCTGAAAAAGCGTATAAATCAATAACGTATGTTGCTTACATGCTGCTGCAATTCATCCTAATTTCATTGGCAACGAGTTGCAGCAGCCCCCCGGTACCAGTCATGGCATCGACCAGCTGAGTCTCCCACTGTTACTGGTGGGGACTCCCACATAGCCAGTGGTTTTGTGTCCCAATCATGGTGACAAATGGTGGCATGCCTTGAGTGTGCACTGCAGGAAATAGCCTAATTGTGTGACGCTCTCGTGCCCTATGTTACGTTGCCCAGCAACACTGTGCTGCATTGGAGCAAGATTAATGAGGCCACAGTGATGCTGTAGTTTGAGGAAAGAACCTCACTACGTGCATCACACACCAATCCAAGGCTATGGGTGGCATTTTTTGCCCGTAAAAACTGAAGGAGCAAAGGAAGAAGGCTCGACAAGCCACGAATTTCAAGTACATTGCGGAGCGCGGCGCGCATGGTAAACCCCAAACCTAATTACTGGAGCTGTGCAAGTGAGAGTCCCACCTCTACTGGTTCCACAGGTGGGGGGATAACCCCACATCAGGTGAATTGAAGGTAGTAGAGCTTGCCTTGACTTTAGCTTTAACATTTTAAAAAGACTTTGATGGCCGTGCTGAGTGTTTTCCGAGACACCCCATTTTCATAGCCTCTCTAGGTCCAGTAAAAACAAAATACAGCCAGTGGAAAAAAATATGTATCCAAAATGTCAAAGTGGCGTGTAGTCCTGGATTTGCGACAGACAGAAAGTGTAAGGGTGTCAGAGAAGGAAGCTGAATGAAGGGTGCCATGGTTTTGGTTATAGACGTTTGTTTGTGTATAGAAAAAGATCCTCGCTATTCCTATGTTCTAAAAGCGGTTTCCCTGCCTCACAACTAATACTAAGGGGTCTGTCAAAATGTCTGTCAAATTAATCTCCACCATCCTGTGTGACAACCTACTTCTATCCCTCACACCACAACTTAAGATACACTAACAGAAGGTTGCTTCTTCCGGAGAATGGCTCCCTTCATGTGCTTCTTGGATAGTGTCCAAAAGAATGTTCTCTTACAACAAAAATTCCAGGGCGTATGACTCTTCCCTTGGCTTGCAGGTTTCACCCAGTCTTTATGCAATATCACATCCAGGAGAATTACTCCCTTCTCCTGATGTAGATTTATACAGTTTCCAAAAATAACAGGGGGAATGACTCCCTTCCACTGGTGTCTCGAGCACAACTCTCAGCTCAGGACCAAGCAAATGCCTCCCTTCTCCTGGTATTGCTTGGCACAGTTCACAGCAAGGCCAGAGGGAATGACTCCCTTCCCCTGGCATCTTTAACACAATCCTGATTCGGTACTAGGAGAATGGCTCCCTTCTCCTGGTATTGCTTGGCACAGTTCACAACAAGGCCAGGGGGAATGACTTCCTTCCCTTGGTGTCATTAACACAAACCTGCTTCGGTACCAGGAGAATGACTGCATTCTCCTGGTATTTCTTGGTACAGTTCACAAGGCCAGGGGGAATGACTTCCTTCCCCTGGCATCTTTAACACAACTCCTGGTTCAGTACCAGGAAAATGACCCCTTCTCCCAGTATTGCTTGGCACAGTTCTTTCTTTAACTTTAACTTTATTAATTCTTGTAAAGCGATACATGCCCATAGGCCTCTGACAACCAGAGAAGGGTCTGGGACCCGAAGACAGATACTGAGAGCTTAAGAGGAAATCATCCTTGTCACAGTGGGAAGGAAAGGACCACTGACCACCAGAGAAGGGTCAAGGACCATGACAAGACTTGGGACTTTGCTAACAACAAACCATAGTGGCATTGTGACTGGTTTCAGCTTGATCTATACTTTGCTAACAAACCATAGTGGCAAAGTATACATCAAGCTGAAACCAGACACAGTGCCACTAGGGTTTGTTGTTAGCAAAGTCCTAAATCTTGTCATGGTCCTAGACCCTTCTCTGGTGGTCAGTGGTTCTCTTTCCCACTGTGATGAGGATCATTTCCTCTTAAACTCTTAGTATCTGTCTTCGGGTCCCAGATCTTACTCTGGTTGTCAGTGGTTTTCTCTTTCTGCTGTTTTGTTTGTTTGTTTGTGTGTTTGTTTGTTTATTTATAATGCGCACCAGACCCAAGGGTATTAGGGCGCAGAAGAAGGAAAAGGGGATTGTTCAGCTTAGGTTACATTGCTGTGCGTTGCAATACAAACATTGATAAACAGTGCTGGCCTATATCATACAAATGAACAAATAATAGCAGAGAACATCAAGCAACAGTTATATGCAATATATACAATTATATGCAGTAGTGGCAGTGGGCAATGGTAAGGCAGTGTGGTAGAGGGTCAAATGTCATGCTCCTTAATCCATTGGATGAGGTTGTATCTGAAGCGTGGGTAGGGCATGTCTTCTCTTAAAGAGGGTGGGAGTGAGTTCCAGTTTTGGGCAGCTTTGACCGGGAAGCTACTACCACCAGTCTTCATGCATTTGAATCTAGGCACTTGAAGTAGGTTGGTATTGGCTGTTCTGGAAGGGCGGTTAGTAGATGGTCTCCGGAATTTGGAAGTAAGGTACTGGGGGGCGGCCATATGTAAGCATTTATGAGTTAGGGAGACTGATTTGAGGAGGATTTTATCTTTGGTGGAGAGGCAGATATGTGGACTTTCTTGGAAATGTTGAGGGCTGCTCTCAAGGCATTATTTTGTAAGATCTGGGTCTTGTTGGTAATGTATTTGTTACAGCCTATGTATAGGGCATTGCAATAATCCAGTTTGGATAATACCAAAGCTCTTGCTAGAGTAATGCAGTTGTTAGGGGTAAGGAATGGCTTTGCTGCTCTAATTAGCTTGCACGTGTAGGCGGTGGCCGAGGCCATGGAGTTAACTTGTTTTTTTAATGTGAGAGTGGAATCTAGGTAAAAGCCAAGAGTTTTCACTTCCTTGGCTACTGGGATGTTATTGTTGTCTATGGTGAAGTTAGAGTAGAGATGGCCTAATTTATTGAGGTTTGCCGTGGTGCCCAGAATGAGGAGTTCAGTTTTTTCATCATTTAGACATAGTCCATGAGAGGCCATCCATTCCTGGATGATGATATACTCTGTTCACAAAGGCCAAATCCTTGTCGTAATCTCCCGTCAACTGGATTAGGATCTGTGTATCATCTGCATAGTTAGTGTAGGTGATATCCAGGCCATCTAGATCATCAAAAAGGGGCTTTGTGAAGATGTTGTACAGAGTGGGAGAAACACATAATCCCTGAGGCACCCCACGCGTGATAGGAATAGGGTCTATGGCTGCTGAAGGTGCGAAGACCCGCATGGTTCTATTATCTAGGAAGGATTGAATCCAGCCTATGGGTTCTTGTGAGAAGTGGGTGGCCGAGTCTAAGTTGTGGCAGAGAGTCTTATGATCCACCAGGTCAAACGCCGCTGAGAGGTCGAGCAGCAGAAGTAGTGCTGTGTTAACATTGTCTCTCAGGGTATCTATTTGTGCTTTAAGGTCGATCAGTGCAGTTTCCGTTCCGTGTTTTGGTCTAAAACCTGACTGACGTACTCCTAGGAGGTGGTTGCATTCCAAATATTGTTGAATTTGGAGGTACGCTACTTTATCCAGAATTTTAAGCAGGAACGGCACTGTCGTGATGGGACGATAATTAGTGGGAATGGACGGCTCGAGTGTTTGTTTTTTTAGAAGTGGGAGGACCCATGACTGTTTCAAATTGTTGGGAACGGTGCCGGTAGAGAATGAGGCATTTATAAGTTTGGTTATGAAAGGGGAAAGGTCCCTTGCTGCATCCTTTATAATTTGTGCAGGGCAAGGGTCACCGTGGCAGTTGGAAGGTTTGAGAGTGAGGATGACTTTTTCAACTTCTAGAGTGGATACTTTCTTAAAGTTGAAGAGGGGTTTAGGTGGTTCGGAAAAGGTGTGAGGTAAGGTGTTCGAGGGCGCAGGGGCCGAGATATTGTTGGAGTTGGAGGCAAGGAGAAGGGATTCTTTTTTATTGTTAATTTTGGCCTGTAAGGTCGTTATTTTATTAGCTAGGGCACTCTGAATACTGGTGCACCAGGTTTTGTGTCCTTAAGGCAGGTGTCAGGGGCTTGATAGGTGTTTCCAATTCTTTAATGATTGTGAATAGTTCCTTTGTGTTGGAGTTAGCTTGGGTGATACGCAAGTTGTAGGATTCTTGTTTAGCAAGGATTATTTCTTTTTTGTATAGAGAATCTAGTTTAGTGAGGTTGTTTTTGTTAGTTTCAGAAGGGTTTGATCTCCATATCTGTTCACATTTACGTTTCTCAAGTCTAATGGCTTTTAGATGGGGAGAGAACCATGAGTTGACATGTTTTTTCTGTTTGCATTTTCTGATTTTCAAGGTTGCTATGGTATCCAAAGTGGATAACATTACCTTATTGTACTCTTCAACCAAGGTAAGTGGGTCTACAGAGTCAGAGAGAGAATTCAGGGTTGGGATGATCAGAGGAATAAGTTTGTCAGCTGTAATGTTCTTTTTATTCCTTGTAGGAATAGCAGGAGCAAAACTGATGGTATTATGGGGGGCTGTGATTTCAAGGGAGAAAGAGATCAGGTGGTGGTCAGACCAGGACAAGGGGGTTATGGCGTTGATGGACATTACACAATGGTGTTCCGCTATCCAATCAAGGGTTCTGCCCTTGGTGTGGGTGGCGCCTGTTACCTTTTGGGAAAAGCCTAATTCCTTGATGGACTTGTTGATCTGTGTGGCATTGGGATCTGAGGGGTCTTTGTAACCAAGGTTAAAATCTCCTAGAAGAAGACTTGGTGAAGTGTTTTTGAGGTTATCCGAAAGGATGTTAGTGAGATCTTCTTCAAAGGATCCTAAAGGGCCTGGAGGTCTGTAGATAAGATGAATAGATAAGGTTTGAGTAGTTGAAGTAGTTAATTTGGCAGTCAGGAGTTTGTGACGAGGAAACATTCTTCTGATACATTCTTTACTCTGATCAGTGGTCATATGACTGCCACTGCGAAGAGGAAGCTCTCCTCTGATGCACTCTTTATAATGCTTTGTGTCAGTGGTCTTAGGACTGCCACTGCAATGTGGAAGTTCTCCTCGGATACACTCTTTATACTGATTTGGTCAGTGGGTTTCCGACTGCCACTGCAATGAGGAAGCACCCTTTGGATGCACTCTTTACACTTATTATGGCCATCTTTCTTTTGTGGGCATTCATACTCTTCATATGTACGAGGATGAGTCGTCAGCAGGTTTTCCCTTGGGAGTTCGTCCTTTTTTCTAATTCTGCCACTTGGCTCTCAAATTTCTTCCCCCTTCAGTACTTGCCTCTGCACCTGCTCTCCTGACATGGTCTCGATGTAGACCACGTCACCGCCTCCTGGTCTCCATCCGACCCGCCAGCTACTTCTCAGTCTGGGGCAGAGTTTTGCCTTGCGGTTTTCTCTCTTCGGATCAACGTGAATACTGTTGAGATGCCGCTGAGCCCAAGTTTGAACTTCCTGGTTTTCAGTATCTCTTTCTACAAGTCCCTTTTCCCTTTTTATGTCAGAACACTGGATCCTCCCCCATGGAACACTGCAATGCTTACTCCAGTTCCACGTACCAATCATCATGTTTGCTTTGGGCCTCTTGTCACAGCACTTATTTGATTCCTTCCATTGTCAATCTTTATGCTTCCTGAGTTCTTCTTCGTCTCAGTATTTGTAATGGTCACAGTGTCACAACCTTTACAATAGCACATAGTCTTGGCTTCTGATACTGACAAAGAAGGGGTTGGTATTATTACTGCTTTGTGGGACTGAGTGTTAGGGAGATTTTCTACCCGATGGACGTCCTTGTCTCCAGGAGGGGAGTCCCCTCCTGTGTGAGATCCTTCCGCATATAACCACACCTAGGGGGACTATCTGGTAGCAGCCTCACCTCCCTAGCCTCATAGGAAAGGGCTCCCAACTGGAGAGAAGTAACGAGACCTGGGGAATCGTCACAGGAGGTATCCCGAAACGCGTCTAGAGTTTTGAGTATTGGTTGAGTCAGTATCCCTGAGTGAATTGGACATAGCCACGCTTAGGTTTGATGCTCATTTTAATCCGAAGACCAGTACGATCTTGGAACAATGCAAATTTTGGTGTCCGGGTGCAAAAAAATGGGGAAAGTGTGGAGGAGTACATCACCGCTTTACGACATCTCACCCTTGCAAGTTTGGAAATACGCTCACATCGGGGAGAAATTCATCATCCACTGCTGCAACAACAGGATTAGGGAGGAACCATGGTTAAAGGATGATCCATCCCTAGATGAAGTGATTGCCATTGCAAAAAGGGGGAGCATTCAATGGTGTGAGTGGTAAACCCTACAAAGTCGTAAAGCAAGGAGGTTGTCCCATAGGTGTTCTAAGTTGGTGCAGAGGACAAGGGGAGGAAAAAAAAGAAGGGGAGTCAGGGGCGCTAAAAAGAATGTTCTGATTCAAAAGGTGATCTGGCAAAGGATGGTAAGGTGGAAGAGAGGCTGTGTTTCAGGTGTGCCAGCAAATGCCATTTTGCAGGCTCTCCAGTGTGTCTGGGAAGGAAAGTGAACTGCTCCAAGTGATGATAATATGGAAACTTTGCAAATTGTTGTAAAAAATGTTCAAGTGGGTCCTAATAAAAAAAGGTGTTGTATATATCTGGGGAGGGTTATAACTTATCAGATGGAGATGAGAAGGAAAACATTGATATGATCACGGTTAACGTTGTGGGTGAGGAAGGTGAGGAGCTTTGTGAGAGTCCTATGGCTAGAATTTGTGTGAATGGGAAAAGTGTAGAGATGATGGAAGATGCATGTGCCAAGAAATCGTTGATATCAAGGAGAGTGTTTGAGAAGGAGTTGCAAGGGCATTTGGTATCATTGTCACCATAAAATGTCAAAACTGGGGGATACAACATGGACAGAATCGAATTATTGGGATATTTTGTAGCAAGAATAAAGTTTAAAGGGAGGCATGCAGATGGAAAGATATACTTTACCAAAAAGGGTACAACATTATAGGGATTAAGTCTCTTACACGTTATGTTTGATGAAACGTACGACGTATGCTTGTTTGTGGACTGACGGTTCATGTTGCGTGTTTGAGGGGGCAATATTTTGTAGATTCCAGTGCTCTGGTGGCTGTGTGATTACAAGAAGTCTCTTCCCCCTCTATCCCGGAAACAGCATATATTCAGGAGGCGCGGGCATCAAGCAGAGTGCTTCGAACGAGTGCTGTTTGCTGCAGGAGTTGCATTCCATTTAGATTTGATTATTGACTTTTGACGCATAATAACAAGGTGACAGCACTGGTGGACAATATTATTGCACCTACAGAACTGTAATCTCATAGTAGAGCCTTAGTATATCTTGGTATTCTCTTGGTATTCTCTCTAAGACTTGTTCTTTTGTCAATTATAGTGGTGACGAGAAGACCCCCCCTCTAACCCGGAAACAGCATATATTCAGTAGTCACGTGCATCTGCGCGCGTGCATCTAGCAGAGTGCTTTGAATGAGTGTGGTTTGCTGATTGTGGGTTGAGGGGTGAGGGATGAGAGTGTTAAATTGTAGTTCCTAGGACCTACTGCACTCACCCTGAGGGAGAGCAGTATCGCTGAGGGCCATACCCATCGCTTGCTAAATGCTGGCTTGTGCTTAAGTTCGAACGCTGACATGCCAAAAATGACATACCAAATGAGATAACTAGCAACTGCTCCTACCCTTTAAGACACCGGAAGACCTGTGTCCCCAAGGTGATATCGACTACTGCGTCAAATGCCATGAAACAGATGACTAAATACTAACCAGAAAAATGGATATAAACGTACACATGGAGCAGGTTTCAAATGAAATCATGCGAGACTTGAATCAGTCCCTGCAATGTATTGACTCTAAACTAATTGAAAGAGTAATGAACTACCCCTGGACACAGGAGACAGGTGATATACCAAATGTTGGAACGAACTATAGTGATGGTACAGTTGTAGAATACAGGGAAAGTGAGGAAGCACTTAGCAGCGATCTGCAGATTAATAGTGCCATTGTGACAATGGATACAGTGGTTGATACTTTATCTAGTAATGTGCCACAGCATGTGCCCTCTGCACCTCCAGTAGTCGTGGTATTGGAAATTCCGGTGACAGCGGCACCTATATCATCAGTTGTGAACACACCACAGTGCAATAAGAAAGGAGATAGAAAGGTTGATAAATGTGATGTATTTGATGTTATATCTACCAATAGCCAAAAAATATGTTACACAACTATGTCAGAAGGAATCGAAGTGACAGACGCTGAATGTGTGACTGAATGCGTATAGGGATGGTGTGAGCAAAAGAAACTAATTATTTCCTTAGACCCAAATACATATGAAAATGTTTTGCAAGTAGGTAAAATGCATGGTGATTGTGACTAGGAGCGATACAAGAATGTATTTGATAGAGGAGTAGGAAGGATAAAAGTTCTCAAGGAAGGTAGTGGGCCGGTTATGGAAAACCTACGTCCAGTTCCATTGGTTCATCATGAAGGGGTGAAGGAAGAAATAAAACTTTATAAGAAGGGGTAATTGAAAGAGCGAGTAGCGTTGAGGGGATATAACCTTTGGTAGTGGTGAAGAAGCCAAGTGGAAAGCTATGGATTTGTGTTGATTTGAGGGAGTTAAATAGGTGTATTGTAGTGGAAAGACACCCCTTTCCAAACATGAGTGAAATGTTGTCAATGTTTGGGAAAAGTAAAATATTCACCAAACTTGGTTTGGCGTCAGCATACCACCAGGTTGAGCTGGAACCTGAGTCGAAGTTGACAGCATTCGTTAACAGAAAGGGATTTTTCAGTTTTGCAGGATACTGTAGGGCCTAGTTTCTGCCTCCTCCATTTTCCAGAAGAATTTGTTATTTGATGTGTTGCGGGGGGTTCTCTGTTTCCAAGATGATATTTTGATATGTGGGGAAAAGGAGGAGGACCATGAAAGGGGACTGAGAGAAATGTTGGATATTCTATCGAAGAGAGGAATGACATTGAAGAAGGAAACGTGTGTTTTTCAGAGGAAATCGGTAGAATAATTGGGACACAAGCTATCTGATGGTGGATGCTTTAAGTAAGGTTGAAATGCCAAAAAACAAAGGGGAGTTGCGGTCTTTCTTAGGAATGATAGAGTTCTACCAAACGTTTGTTAAAATGTTTGCCGACATGGTGGGAGAGATGACAAAGTTGCGTAAAAAAGGAGTGAGAAGGCAGACAAGGAATTTGCAATGATAAAAAATGAAATTGATCTAACAAGAGTGATACAATATTTTGACACAAGAAGAAAGTCGCTAATCACAGTGGATGCAAGTGATGTGGGGTTTTGGGCAGTTTTATCTCAATTACAGGAGGTAGGATAGAATGTGTGATCATGCATGCTTCAAGAGTGCTACGGGGTCCTGAAAGAAGATATTCGGTGGTGGAGAAAGAAGCCCTGGCGTGTAACTGGGCCTTAGAGAAATTCAGAAATGTTGTGTGGGGAGCAGAATTTACTGTGAGGAAATACCACAGGCTGTTGAAAGCCATTTTCAGTTGAAAGATCTAGACAAAGGACTACATTATAAGTTTGGTGGTATCTCAGCGGTAAATCTGCTTAGATACCACCAAATGGAATTACGGTTACCGCCACTTGGTATAACGGTATTACTGTTACAAGTGGCAGTGACATTGTTAGTTCCCATTTAAATGGAGTCCATAAGTCTCCATGGGGGATTTTGGCAGAATTACCACAATGGTAATTCCTCCTGCGGTAATTGCACTGAAATTTGGCAGTAAGGTGGCAGATTTACCTCCATTTCATAGCTGGAGGTGAATCCACCAACTTAACACCAAACTCATAGTTGGGCAGTACAGTAATGAGGTGGAATACGGTATTACGGCTGCATTTTACCCGCACCGTGCAATTTGTAATGAGGCTGCAAAATATATTCCATATCATATCATATCTTGCTGAGTGCCAGTTGGGTGGCGTGGATGCAAAATCATGTCTTTGTGATGGAAATAATTCCAGGAAAAAGGAATAATCTGGCCGATCATTTGTCCAGTTTAGGTGAACAAGAAGAGGAAGGGGAAAGGGACGAAATACATGAAATGGGTATATATGTCGCATGAAGGTGTCGTAGGAAGGAGGAATGGAACATGGCGATGCAAGAGGACAGTATCATGGCCCGAGTTCTGCAATATGAGGTTGGAATGGCCAAATAAGTGGATAGTTAGTAGAGAGGTGAGGGTATATTGGGAAGTGAGAGAGGAGTTGAGTTTGGAGGGAGGCTTGCTGCACAGGTGTGAGGGAGGGGTGGTCCTGGTGTCTTTAAGGGAGAGGGAGAGTGTGAGGAATTTGACCATCTACACGGTGGGTGTGCGCTCACCTGGGCTTTTGTGAAATTGTATATGAAATTGAATGATGGTAGATCAACCTATGTGTGGGGCTAATCCACACACATTTTCCTATGCTCACTGCACGACATACACATAAACCCATGTACTCTGGTTGAACACAGACTACAGGCGCCACCCCCCCTGTCATATTTAGTTCTGGGATTTCATTCAAATGGCCATGATATTGTAGTGAATGCATGTATGGATTCTTTTCGGCATTGGTATTTTCACTGGTACTGCTCTTGTCTCACAATCTGGCTCCCAACATATAGGCAGCATGGGGGCGGACTTTTGAGTGGGGGTACTTGGCTCCACCTCTACACATTAGTCAAAGTCGATGTACCGAAGGCTGTGTGAGATGAGCTATCCATGATTGTGTTGGGCCCGGTAGATCTGGGTGGGAATCAGGGTAGGTTCATCATAGTGGTGACTGATTTGTTATCTAGGTGGGTGGAGTTCAGGGTAGGGAGGGAAGTGAGTGCGGTCTCTACTGCAGCATTTTTGGGTGAGATTTTTTTAAGAAAGTTTATCCGGGAAGCATTTTGACTGATAACGCAAGTCAATTTGTGGGTAAGGTGTTTTTCATTACATGAGGAAACATGGGATTGTCCACACAAAAGAAAATGGCTTTGTACCATCCTCGGAGCAATGGGGCAATTGAAAGGATGAATAGATCAGTTATGTATGCCATATGGATGGCTTGTGTGTGTGGGGGTGACTAGAAGAAAGCAGTGAGGGAATGCATGTATGTGCCAGGGTATCGCTGCCATGATTGGGAAGGGTGAGAGAGACCAATTGCGATGTGGAAGATGTGAGAAGGAAGGTCGGTAGCATGAAGGAGAAGTTGATACGAGAGGTCAACAAGAATAGAAGCTGCAAATCTACGAGTGTTCAGGTGGGCAAGTGGGTGAGGATTAAGAAAGGGGTGATAAAGAAAAAGGGTGATTTGTTATACAGCGATCCTGTCCAAGTGGGGAAGGTGATGAAGGGTGCAGTGAGAGTTAAAGGGGGACACAAATGGAATCTGGGATGGGTGGCGAAACTGAGGAGTGCTGGTGGAGTGAGGAATGGTGTGTGAGGAAGGAAGGGAAATGTGTTGTATATGAGATGGGAACAGTGGATGTAAATATGGAGGCATGAGTGGAATGTGGAGTGTAGAGTCTTGAAGATGCTGGTGGTGCCTGAGAGTCAATAAGTCAGGAGTGTTTGACCTGTGGGCTGGCTGTACCGAGGCCTAATGTGAAGAAGCTTATAAATCAATAAAGCATGTTTGCTTACATATGGCTCCAGATTCATCCTCATTTCAGGTTTACCCCATGCTGCTATCCTCTACGTATTTGGTTTCAAGAAGGGAGCATCCTTTTTAGTTTTAGGTAATCACCTATTGTCCATAGGCTTTTGTCACACCTTATCCTGGCAAGAAATGGTTAGTTGGGGCACAAACTTTGTCAATACACTTTACCACAGCCTCCCGGTCCTCACACACCCGTAGTCACCCAATCAGGCCATGCGGGGCATGCTATTACGCATGCAGAGTAGGCCGCTCGAGCCACGATACTCGCAAGGACATGTCGGCTAACCTAATTTATCTGCTAATGACTAGTAGTCCAGCACTGCGCAACAAACTACTTTCGAGCCACCACCATTCAATGCTCTGGCACACCCACTCAGGGGCTCTGGGGCAGATCACGTGGGCACAACTCATATGTGTTGGACTTCCAGCAAGGGGACTCAAGGGTTATAGCATACTCACATGGGGCTACAGGCTTACTGCCTTGATAGTTGATGACTACTCTGCCAACTGCAAACGACATGAATTTCTCCCCAGTACAGTCTTAACAGGCCTGCAGTATCTACTCCAGCACAGGACTTAACAGACGGGGCACATCATTTCCTCACCATAGGTAAGAATTAAAACTGATCATGACAGTACACACACTCATTGCAGCTATACTGGCCCATCCTAGATTACCAGGCACTATCTCTAAATTCATTCTTCCTTAGTATTTAGTATTTTTAGTATTTTATTTATTTATAATGCGCACCAAACCCAGGGGTAGCCAGGCGCAAAGGCAGCAAGAGGGTTGCAAAACTTAGTTACATACAGTAGGGTGAGGTCCAGCTGCGGTTACAGTGCCGGACGTATCACGCCAAATAGGAAGGGTAGGACATAAACACTATAGGCTGTACTATATACATATTTACATTCAATGAGGTAAGGAGCCACATGGTAGTGGCGCATCTGGGCATCGGAATGTCATTATGAGTCGAGAGATTTGAGCCAGTGGATAGTCCTGGCTCTGAACTGGTGGTAGGGTAGGTCCTCCCTGCAGGTAGGAGGAAGGGAGTTCCAGAATTGCGCTACTTTTACTGAGAAGCTATTGCCTCCAGACATTGTACGTTTGAACCTGGGCACCAGAAGAAGGTTGGAATTGGCCGTTCTCGAGGGGCGAGAGAGGGTAGGTCTAGTAAATCTGGCGATGAGGTATTGAGGGGCTGCTTGGTGGAGGCATTTATGAATCAGAGATACCGATTTAAGGAATATCTTGTCCTTGGTGGATAGCCAGTTGACAGATCTTCTGGAATCTGAGATATGGGCTTTCTTCGGGATACTGAGGGCCGCTCTAAGGGCATTATTTTGGAGGATTTGGATTTTATTTGAGATATATTTGTTACAACCTACATATAGAGCGTTGCAGTAGTCCAACTTTGACAGGATCAGCGCCCTGGCCAAGGTGGTACAGTTGGTGGGGGAGAGAAAGGGTTTGGCTGCCCTAATGAGTTTGCAAGTGTAGGAGGTGGCGGAGGCCATTGCATTCACTTGTTTGTTGAAGGTAAGGGTGGAATCTAGATAGAAGCCGAGGGTTTTAACCTCCTTAGCTACTTTGATCTTGTTATCGTCAATTATGAACGATGAGTATTTGTGGCCCAGTTTGTTGAGGTAGTGTGTAGAGCCTAGAATAAGGAGTTCCGTCTTGTCATCATTCAGGCATAGACCGTGTGAGGCCATCCAGGCCTGGATGATGAGGTACACTTTATTAACGAAGGCCAAATCCTTGTCGTAATCCCCCGACAACGGGATGAGGATCTGGGTATCATCGGCGTAATTAGTGTAGGTGATACCCAGATAGTCTAGATCATCAAAAAGGGGCTTCGTGAAAATGTTATAAAGTGTAGGGCAGACGCAAGATCCTTGAGGCACGCCGCAAGTGATAGGTGTAGGGTCGGCTGCTGCTGACAATGAGAAGACTCTCATCGTGCGGTTATTGAGGAAGGATTGGATCCAATTGGTTGCTTCTTGAGAGAAGTGGGCAGCTTTTTGTAGGTGGTTGCACAAGATCTCATGGTCGGCCAGATCGAAGGCCGCAGAGAGATCAAGGAGTAGCAATAGTGCTGTCTTACCCTGGTCTCTCAGCTCGTCTTTCTGTGCCTTGAGATCTATAAGTGCAGTTTCGGTTCCATGCTGTGGCCTGAAGCCCGATTGTCGGACGCCTAGGAGATGGAAGTGCTCAAGGTAATGTTGGATCTGGTGGTATGCTATTTTGTCGATGATTTTAAGAAGAAACGGTACTGTGGTAATGGGGCGGTAGTTAGTTGGAGTGGATGGGTCTAAATTCGTTTTTTTAAGCAGAGGGAGGACCCAGGACTGTTTTAAATTATTAGGTACGGTGCCTGATGTGAAAGACGCATTTATTAGTTTGGTAATAAATGGTGCGAGATCACGGCTGCATCCTTAAGCAGTTGAGCGGGGCATAGGTCTCACCCACTAATGTTACTTCCTGTGAATCTCTAACCGCCAAGTTAACACTATCTAATACTCCATCCATCTCCATTCATCTTATCTACCGACCACCGGGCCCCCTAGGGTCATTTGAAGAATACCTCACAGACATCTTATCAAACAATCTTAAAAACTCCTCACAACGTATCTTACTAGGAGACTTTAACCTAGGATTTAGCAACCCCGCAGACGCCAATGCCAGTACAATCAACTGGCAACTGGGCTTCACCCAGAAGATCACTGAGCACACGGCGGCCTGCCTGACCGTGTCCCTCCCGCTTGCCTGACTCCTCCATGCCGGGCGCGACGCGGCACCACAGCGAGGCTGAGCCTCGTTCCGGGCACATCAAAGCCCCTTGCTTCCGCCGGTAGGCGGATACGCCGGCCTGCACGAAGGCCGTACAAAGGCCCCGTTTGCGCCTGTTAGCGCAATGGTAGCGCACAGGCGCTGCACCTTATCTACCTCTCCGGCTCCACTGAGACTCTCACGGTAAGGCCCTAGGGGCATTTACTGCAGGACTCATATCACTATACTGTACCTGACCCGCAACTCTTGTAATATTGCATCTGCCATTCAAAGTCAGTTGCTGTTGACGCTATGTCTAAAACCAGCTCTCATTGATAACCTGAAATGCTTGTCCTACTGTTCACTGCATTCCAGCCCCGCTAACTAACTACTGCTCTGCCCACCAATGATCACCATGCAATGACACTTGAACTATGCCTGTATATGTTGCACTAATGATCACCATGCAATGACACTTGAACTATGCCTGTATATGTTGCACTGTCCATTACCTATTAGGCCCACATCTGACGCTAACATTAGGATATCTGTATAGCCGGACTCTGTTGTGCCTCACAACTTGAACTTGAGTCTGTTCGCCCTCAATTGCCACCAGCCTTAGCACATAGGTATTGCCTAATGTTGTATCTACTTGCCTGTGCCTTACATTTGCCTCATACATGACACTCCTTTTGTGCCCTGATTGCTAAAATCAAATTTAGATGACCCTTTTGCCTATGCACCCTGCTAGTGACCTATGCTTTTGTGCCTTGATTGCTAAAATCGAATTTAGGTGACCCTTTGCCTATGCACCCTGCTAGTGACCTATGCTTTTTTGCCTTGATTGCTAAAATCGAATTTTTCCTTCCCCTCTCTCCTTTTTCCTTCCTCTATTGGTACTGTGGTAATATGAAATGACTCATTGTAAATTAACCGCCATGCATATATACTAAGTGATACTTATGAACTATATTGAAATCATACAAAAGACCTAAATAAAAATGTAACAAATGTATTGGTTAAAACACATCTATGCCACAAATCATGGATTCTGTCACAAATATCACCCTCACACTTGTATGTAAACGTAACAGCCTTGATAATAACCGTTGACTCATGGACTGGACTGTAACTTCACTGTGACCTCGCCGTCTCTGGCTTTTGTTTTTTGTCTGTATTGTCTGTTGAGCGATCTGAGGCCTGCGGGCGAGTTTGGCGCCTTATAGAAAATTTCATAGAACAGCAATTTTATAAAACTTTAATATATTTAGCATTATTGAACATATTCTCGAAGTGTTCTACCAAATGAGTTTCTTGCAAAAATATTAAGTCTGCTTTTTCTCTCCATAGCCTGGCTAATCACGAGGGATGGAAATTCTAATTAGTAGGAGGCTAGGTATAGCAATAGAAAACGTGTCTATTGATGATGAAGGACGAATAATTTTAGAAGATGTTGGGTATGAAGGAAGGTTAATAACGTTGGGTTCGATATATGGACCATGTTCAAATGGGGTTGAGTTCTTTAGAGCTTTATATATTATATTATGATTGGGGTGATTTTAACTGTATTGAATCACAGATTAGACAGATCATCTGATTGTAGATTCACAGGTCAGAAGTTGAGTAAAGCTTTTCAAGACTTTATTGAAATATTTGATCTGATAGACATTTGGAGGGTTTTACACCGCAAAGATAGGTATTTCTGTTTTTATTCCCCAGTCCATGATTCTTACTCGAGAATTCACTATTTTTTTATTTTAGATCTGTTAATAGAGGAGGCTAATATCGGGAAACGTTGCCTTTCGGATCACCCTTTGGTGATTCTAAAATTGACTTTTGAAAATTGGCGGCACAGCTGCGCAAAATGGCGGCTTAAAACGTTAATCTTGAAGGATGAGAAAATATGTGAGACAATTGATAACTTTATTATTAATTACTTTAATGAGAATAAAGGGTCTGCCAATACTTTAATTGTCTGGGATGCTTTTAAGGCAACTATATGTGGAGAATTAATGAATTGGACATCTAGGGCAATAAAGTTCGGAAAGGAGTAGGTTAAAGATCTGGAGGCGGAGCTAGCAGTTATGCAAAGAAAATATGCGCTGTCCAAATGTAGGAAGGACAAAATAAGTATGGATAGAACAAGAGAGGAACTGATAGACAAAATAGAAAGACAAGCGGAAAAAGGTTTATATTTTTTTAAGCAAAACTTTTGGGAGGAAGAGGATCGGGGAGGACGACTGTTGGCAAATAAGTTAAAGAATTTGATGGAAAGGTCATATATTCAGAAGATTGACAATGGAAAGGGTGAAATAGTATTCAAGAAAAAAGAAATTTGTGAATGTCTCAGAGTATTTTATGCATCTGTCTACACAGAAGAATTACCTACTCAAGCAGCAGAACTAGCTACATGTTTTGACAAAATAGATATTCCATGCTTACCCGAGGAAGGAAAAGAGGCGTTGGATTCTTCAATCACAGTATCTGAGGTTCAGATAGCAATAAACCAGCTTAATTTAGGTAAATCCCCAGGCATGTACGGGTTGCCGTGGGATTTTATAGGTCGTTCAGTACTACTCTAGCACCAGAGCTTTGTAATTTATATAATCAATTTCTCTCGGGAGGTATTCTTTGTCCATCCATGAGAGAAGCGGATATTACTTTGATACCGAAGCCAGGAAAGGATAATACTAAATGTTGCAACTATCATCCTATCTCACTTCTAAATGTAGATGTGAACATTTTCACAAATATTTTGACTACTCGGCTACTTAAATATATTGGAGAATTGATTGATTATTCGCAGGTGGGATTCATGGGATTCAAGGGAGACAGGCATGGGTACGATAATATTAGGACCCTATTGGATATTATGGGATTATCTGATTCAAAGGCGGAAGATATATTGCTAATTTTTTTAGATGCTGAGAAAGCCTTTGATCGTGTAAACTGCTAATTCTTAAATTACACGTTGATTAAAATGGGGCTTGGGCCTCAATTCTTAAATGCAATTGGAGCCTTGAATTATGGGATCTCAGCCAAACTTTGGGGTAATGATGAACTTTCTTCAGCGTTTCAGATATTCAGGGGAACAAGACAAGGTTGTCCACTCTTGCCCTTCCTCTTTAATTTAGCCCTGGAACCATTACTAGCATTTATTAGACAGGACTAAGGCCTTCGTGGTTGGTGTGTGGGAGACAGGGAAGTCAAGGTTTCAGAATATGCTGATGGCATGATCATTGTACTGGCCAATCCGGAGGAAGGAGGTACACTCCTGAGACACATGATAGAAGAGGTACACTATCCTCTCAACTTGTCCTTGAGCACTCTCCTTTCACGCTATTCCTAAATAACCTGAATGACAACTGCTCCCCATTTCCAATCTCAAGCACCAACCATCCCTGTGAGGGAATCACAGCTAAGTGACCAGACGCTAGTGTTGCCCTTCTAGCCCTAAACATGGTCAATAGTTCAAAGCTGAGGGGATAGAATTGGTGCATTAGAAACGGATCTATGTGATCACTGAGACCACACATAATTACGACGGCCGAAAATGCAGACTTTTTTTTTATTAAACCCTCTTTGCACCACATAGATATGCGGGGGGAGACCCCCCGCATGCCCCCATACTACTATACTATCCCATAACCCCACATATATATGTGGTGTAAGGGGGGATTAAATAAAAAGAAAGTCCGCTTTTTCGGCAGTCGCAATTCTCAGGTTGACATTTTTGTACGATTCCTTAGAAACTACACTCACCCTGGGCTCAGACATCATCCATACTGTCACACCCATTCTTTCTACCTCACCATCCAAGAGACTCACCCTCCCACACTCACGTCACATCCCTCCTCCTCATGGTCGCCATGCGCCCGCAACTCACCCCTCGTTCTCTTCTGGCTTCCCTTAATCCAGACACAATCCTCATATTTCTGTCCACCATATCGACCCCTCACTCATGCTACATACTCAGTTCCCTTCATTCCTTACGCTTGTAACTTTCGCTGGCCATCTGACACCCTCCTCCTCTCCACCGCACCTAAACGTACTTGGTTCCATAACTTCCCTTCCATACACCCCTCTCACTACCCTTCCACCAACCCCATAGAACACCATAATCCCACGCAGCTTTTCAGCCACCCCCACCAACAATATCATCCTTCAAAACTACTGGCTCCACTCAGTCCCTCTACAACCATTCATCTATCCACCTCCCCGTAAACACTTCATACAACCTTGCCGCCTATCTCCATCTTCCTCACATGTAGCCGCCTCTCCATGTTCTACTCCCTTCTACTCCCTCTGCCTCTTAACCCCCTCATAGAACGCTCCCACCCATCTCTTGTTATCCATATCAACACTTCCCCCTTCCACGCACCTTTTTCTTCTCAGAATGACATACATACTTACATAGTAGCTTGTACCACTTCCCAACAATGCAACAACACTCCCCCTCACCTTCAACACCCTCAACTTCTTCCCCTTTTGCCCCTGACACTCATCAACTTAATCCACCCCCCAACGCCTGCCTCCTCATTTTCTGCCACATCCCCTCTGCCATCTAGAAATCCTTTCCTTGTCCGCTACCATTCCTGACCCAATTACTCTCCTCCCAGAAACCCCATATGGAACAACCACTCTCCCCTTCCTAGCCCTCCCCACCGTTGTCTTTCCACCACAAACACCCATGTGCACACTCCACACGCTTCACTTATTTTTATCTCACTCACCCGTCTGTAACACTTTCAAACTGACCCACATCACTGGCTACTTTGCAAACAATTCTATCCTCCACCCCTCAATCAACCTACTCTTTCTCACACCCCCTCAGTACCCTCCAAAATCGGAATAATAAGATCCCTTCCTCTTTTGCAACTCTATCCTCTATGAACTCCCCCACCTCCTTCTTAAAATGAAAACCCCTCACAACTCCATCCTCTCGGTTTCCCTCAAATTCTATTTAAAAAAACTCACTGTTCTCGCAAACCACTCACCCTCCAGAACAAGAAGAGAATGCCTTCTGCTCTTCCCATTTGCATCTCACTCACCCACCCCTCTCTTGTTCCGACATCACCTCTGCAAACTGAGAATTGACACCTACCTATCATTGCCTACTCCATCAACTCCTATCTTCTCTGGTTGGTTATCCAGTCATTCTCGACTACAATTTAATTGTCTTTGTATTGTTTTTAAATCTCTTCATGGTCTTGTTCCTAGTTATTTGACTTATCTTATGTCTTTTTATCTGCCCTCTTATGTCCTTTGACCCCAATCCCTATTTTTAGTATCCTTTCCCCGTCCCCCTTGTGCTCAGTCGCGTTTTCGTTCTTTTTCTTTGCTTGCTCCACTTCACTGGAATGCCCTACCACTCTCTCTCCAATGTATTCTGTCTTACCCTCTATTTTGCTCTTCTTTAAAGAACTATCTTCTTCAATCTTAACTTCTGTGCCTTGCTTTATTTTGTTGTTATTTAATATCTGATTCTTAGTTACTGATTTCTATGTATTTTCCTTTTGTAATCATTAATATTGTACTGTAAGGTGGCATAATTACTGTGCCTTGGCGTAAGGCGCTATATAAATCACAAATAAAATACAAAATAAAATACAAACGTGTCATGACTATATCTCTCCTCCTTCCCGGGCTACCCACTTTTCCCCATGCCAAATTCTAGGCCTTGTCCACCATCACTTCCAAGCCACCCTTTCTACCTCCTTAGCCCTCCTAGATAATCTCCCCCGCATACTTCCCAAACCACATGCCCTCTGCTTCTAACAAACGAACTAAAAGAGACTTTTGAAATGCATACTGCTCAATGCCAGATCTGTATGTAAGAATCGGCATTACATATATGACCTAATCAGCGCTGAGTGCCCTTCACATCCTCTTCATCACTGAAACATGTTTTCCCACGACTTCCTGCCATTAGCATATGAAGTGAACTTATCTGGCTATAAATGAATCATCCAAAATCGTGGCAGGTTGCATCGCCACATTCCATGAAGATTCTCATTCTGCTTCCCTTAAAGATGTTTCTCTCTGAATTCTAGACTGGCAAGCTCCAGCTTTCCCATTTCTCCACCCACTCCTTTCCGCTTAGCCACAAACCACAATGGAAACTTTACAAAATCTCTGTGACCCCATCGCCTCCATCATGATCTCCCACCCTAATTTAACAGTCCTAGGAGACTTTAACATCTGGTGTGACATGCCCCTTAATTCCATGACCAACTCACTATTGGCTAACATCAAATCAGTGCAACGTATTCAACTAGCGTCAACCCACACTCACTCTGCTGGACATATCTTAGATGCAGTGTGTGGGTCCTCTAAATCACCACCTTTCTATCACACCCTCTGATAGGGTCTGACCACTCTGACATCTTCTTAGACCTCTCTTCGTGTGGCACTAACACCCACCCTTGCCCCTCCGTCCAGGGACCTAAAACCCAGCGAGCAAATGGAAAAACATAAAAGTGGTTTCTGACTTCTCTGGGCTACTAATAGATTCCCTGCCAACCTTTTCTCTTACCCTCAAGTGAATTTTCAACTCTGCTTTTGATAATGTGCTCTCCGAGGGACGGAATCTCAAAATCTCACCACTCTTCAGAGAACTTTTAAAACTGATCTCCCAATTCCGCGCCCCCTCTTTTTTACTAATGTACCACCTCACTCACCATCCCTCTTTGATTCTATTTCTCACCCCTTCCACAACACAACAAATTAGAGGCACACATCTATCCTATCAAAAATCTCTATCCTTCTACCCCCTTGGCTCCTGCCTCTACCACCCTTACAGACACTCCATCAACTCTTACCATTATACCTCCTTCATAGAGTCTCATATTTATGTTTTCTAAAAGCTCTTGTCTACCAGCTGGAAAGCAGTCTCCCCAGGTGACCCTTGCCCTGCTAAAAGAGAATCTTTCCTCCACTTTTGCAGGGAACCTTGCCATTTACATCATCAACCCTTCATTCATCTCTGGCATTGCCTAGGATGAATTTAAAACTTCCTACGTCAAGTCTCTGCTTATATAGGCATCCCTTGACCGTCTTAACATGACTAGCTACAGACTTTAACAGCTACACAGCCACACTAGCTAACTGAGCTGCATGCACACAGCTATGCCTTTTTCTGTATCCAACATCATCCTTCGAAGGACAGAATCATGTGCAATTTCCATTTGGGACAATCTTAAACACCACACAGACTCATAGGACCCACTGCTCTCATTCTTCTCAACCTCGAATCAGTTTTTAGTAACATAGACCACTACATCCTCAACAATAGACTGCATAGCATGGGCTTTTGGGACCTAGCTCTGGACAGGATCTCATCTTTTCTCTCTAGCAGATCACAAATTGTGCTCAGGCCCTGCTTCTCCTCCACTCCGCACCCCATACACCATGGGGTGCTCCGTGAAGCTTCACTCTCCACTCTTCTCTTTAAATCCTGCCTTAGCCCCTTGCCTGCCCTAATATGATCCCATGGGCTATCCTGCTACAGCTATCCTGACAACACTAAACTCATCTTCAAAGTTTCATATAATCTTTTCTCCCTCACACATGGCCATGCAACCTGCTTCTCCAAGATCAACTGCTGGAGGACAACGTATCACTTCTTCCTCCAGCTTGACAAAACGGATATCATGCTATGTAGAAAAACGTCTCTTAACACAACCTACCCAATGGCCTCCTCCTTTGGTCATCCACTTTCTGCGTATAATATGGTAAAAATATCAGTTGCCTCATCAAATTCAAATCATCCCTGGCACCTCATCAACTTTGGGATGAAATGCTGTTTTCATCAGTGTCCTGCAGCACATGTTCTCTTTCCTAACCTTCACCGAACGAGAGATCGCAATTATTGCACTCATCTTTTTATGATAAGACTATGCTAATGCATTGTACCATTCAACTGACAGAGCTCCACCACTCAACTGGCAAATCTTAAAACGAGCCCAGAATACTGTAGCACATCTCCCCTGCCCTACAAGTCCTCCACTGGCTTCCGATTGCACATGGAGCCGACTTCAAAGCAATGCATAGCACTCACCAAGCCTTTCACCACAAAGGGCCTGAATTCCAGCAGCAGAAGATTTCCCGTGACAGGCCTAACTGAAACCTCATATCTACCTCTGCACTCCAACTGAAAATTGCAGCATTCAAATCCTCTCAAAGTGGTGGTTCCACCTTTTCAGTACAAGCTCCTAATATCTGGAACTCTCTTTCGGTTAACATCTTCTGCCTAGAGGACCATCCCCTCTTCAGTGAAGCCCTCAAGCCCTGGCTTCCCCCCTCATGGGCACAGGGAATGTGGGGCAGAGGGGGGATAAATCTCCCCTCACATTTTAATCACGGAGGATACAATATGATTTACCCCCCACCTCCCCTCCATAATCTGGAGCAAGTGAAAAGAAAGGCTGTTTGTTTCCAATTGGGAAGCATAGCCTGGCTTCCCCCACATGGGCACAGGGAATGGGGGGTACAGGAGGGATAAACCCCCCCTCACAATTTTAAGCAGGGGGATATACAATACGATTTATCCCCCTCCCCCCCCCACAATCTGGAGCAAGTGAAAAGAAAGGCTGTTTGTTTCCAATTGGGAAGCATGGCCTTCTGTTCAAGTGCTAGAAATGTAAACCGACCGTGCTTTCCTTCCTTTGAACTGCCCATTAAGGTCACTGTTCTGTGGAGTAGGGGGTTAGTGCTGGTCATGGAACTAGCGCCACATTCACTGCACAGCCTAGTCCTGCAGAAACCTGTTCACCTTTATCATACAGTAGTTGAGTGACATTCAAACGGATACCTCACATCAAATTATTGTTTGTTTTACCTTACACTTTAACTACCACTGTGACCCATTGGCTTAATAATTAAAATATGAACAAGGAAATAACATTTATTTTATATTCTTTCTTTTGGTTTTCTCTTTTGAGACATGGTGGGTGTTGAACCCTAATATACAAGAGTAACTTGATGTTTGAGATATAAGTGACCACTACCCATTTTGTACGTAGACATCTCACCAGCACCCCCTATGGACAGTACAGCCCGGAAATAGGGAAAGTGTGGTGTTTCCTTTTCCCCGGCTTTTTAATTAATTCATGTATTGTACACCTTTTCTAAGTGTGTCCCCTAGGTGTTCCAAAATGGAAATGATAACTGCTTGATTGCCACCCATGGGGTATCTGTGTAACCAATGTCCGCAAGCATTGGCCTTTAAACACATTGAACCTCATTATGTGTACAGTAATGCGATAAAATGGCAGTCATTTTGTTGCTGCCACTTTACCTCACCGCTGTTATACAGGTTTAGGCAGTAAGGTGGAAGCTCTACCTCCAGCAAAAAGGTGCAGGTAAATGTTCCACTTCACCGCCACAAATGCTCGGTTTTGCCTCATGGTATTACCACTTACAGTAATTCTGCAAAAAATCCCTACAGGATCATATGGACTCCAGAAATGGGGACTAGCACCATCATGCTGGCTCTTGTCCTACCATGGTAAGCCCACGGGTTCACATGGTGGTAACAGTAATGGAGTTTGGCACTAAATCAGGTTTACTGTCAAACTCGTAATGATACTGATAAGTTATTTGTATAGCGCCTTAAGCCAAAGCGCTTTACATAGAACATATTTACATTAATTTATCATCCCAACCGAAGTTGGTACTCATTTATTGACCTCGGATGGATGAAAGGCTGAGCTAGCCTTGCCGGGATTCGAACCTGTGACCTGCAGATCACACACAGATTGCAGCAGCGAGTGCTCAACCGCTGAGCTATCTTACTGGCTATGAATGGCCATTGTCTTGCATCCAGATCAATATATGACGGAATTGCCATTGTAAAAAACATTGTTGTGCTTCCTGTGCCTGCTCGCACTACATGCACATACATACACAGATGCACACGTGCACATATGCAGACAAGCGAGTACACATTCACACAACGCTCATGTTAATGTTCATGTTAAAGGATATTTGTACCGCGCACTATCACCACGGAGTGGTCCACTGGCACTCTGGCGGCTCTGAAAAAAGGTAGGGGTGGGGGTGAGTTAGTGGGAATAAGTTGGAAAAGTGCAAGAGAGCAGTGATGTGATTTTGGCGGCGTCAGCCAGAAGTCCGTTGGCTGGGATTGGGGTGTTTTATGGTCGGTAGCTGTTGTGTGCTGTTGTGCAAGTCTATTGTGGTTTGTTTTGTTGTTGCAGTGTAGTGAAGTTTGTGCGGATTGTTGTGTTGTAGGCTTGTGGTTGTGTTTGGTTAGAGTTTGAGAGGTGTATGCAGAGGGGTGGATTGGTTAATTGGCGTTGCTGTCTGGAAGCGAGGCGCTAAACTTACGTATTTTCTCCAGGTGTGGTGCGTGAGCATCTCTACATCTCCATCCAGATCTGGGGCTGTCCGACACTCAGTCCCTTTCCCACATGGCTTCCACTCACATTTATAACCTTGCCCAAGTAGGGCACCGGCCACTTACGTGACACCTGTCTGTATGCAGGGCAGGCAAGCGTTTGTACGTCCCTTCAAATCTGGCCCACGGGGCATCCAGTCGGTGCGCGGCATCGGTCCGCCAAGGTTGCTCCATCCATATGTGACGGCAGGTCAGCATTCATAATCTGATTCAGTTGCTCATGCATGCTACCGCTCCCAGACCCTTCGAAACGTGTCAAATGCCAATGCTTGCAATTATGTCCAGGGGCGGCACCTGCCTTCATTCACAACTCCATTCGGTCAATGCCCATGCCAATATCCACGACTTAGTTCAAGTGTGGCAAGTGCTAACGTTCACACAACTCTATACATGTATGATATCTGGTAGTGGCTAGCGATGCTGATTTCTGTCCTCATGGGTGTCGCTTGTCTCCTATTTGACTTCTCTTTTGTTGAAGTAAGAGTTTCTTTATTCGTTTCTGGATATTGTCAGTGTCATCCTAAATTTGTCATCCTTTTCTTTGCGTTTCCCGTTCGGTTGTTTTTCTTTTTCAGTTTGAATCACTTTTTTTACCAACCTTTCTGTGCCACCTTGTCCCGTGGCGCTGCTCTTGGTAATTGCCCCCGCTCCCATGTCCTGCCCTGAAACAGGAAGCAGGGAGGGAAGCTGATTAGAACCTCCTCCCTGAGTCCCACCTCCACATCGTGCACAGGAGCACATGGGCAGAGAGCCTAAATAGACCCCCGTAGGGCCACTCTAAGAACTGTGCTCTCTTGGTTGCCCTAGTGCCTGCCGGGACATATGCGCTGCATACCTTTGTCAAGGGCAGCGCCCCAACCCAGGAGGGCCTGCAAGGCCCCTGTCCCTGCAGGCAGTTGGAAATTATTCTCCCACATCTGTTCTGCAGAGGAGCTTCGTGCATGATGATGAAGTGCCGGTGTGTGCATCATTAGAGGGGCTTGGTCTCCACACCACTGAGTATTCTCCTTTCCTCATTACTGAAGTACGTTTTAGCAATCTCTACCACATGCCTACGGAAAGAGGCATTTGTAACCCGCCGGGTAACTATTTCTTGGTATACTCCCATGCCTCTACACCATATGTAACTTTGCTCACAGGTCTGGCTCTAGGCAGTTAGCAGAGTGTTAAGTTGCTTCCAAACATGGCAAGCAAATCTTCTTAGTCTGCGTGCCAGGGCGGCACCCTTCCTTCTTGCGTGAATCATCACGCTGTGTCCAAGCCCTCTGGGCACTTTCTGAAATCCGAAGATATTGCCAGTTTACCATCTGTTCTGGCTTTCATCTAGCCAGTCCTAGGGCCTAATTCGTAAGAATGTCCACTAGACTAAAGCAGGCAATGCCCCTAAGCATTTCAGGTTTGCCTCTGCTAGATTATACCAATTCACATACCTTAAAACTGACTAAACCTGGAGATGCCCTTGGACACATCTTTCTGAATGGCATTTGCACATTGACATCATGGGCATCTCCTGATTTGCTCCAGTATAAATCTTTCTAACTCCGCCTAAATTGCATATGTGGTCCTGACTTAGATACCGTTTTCAGATATTTATGCTGGTGCTATTTTTGGGAGGAGTGGAGAGACGCCTGCAAGCACTGGCTGCAAAACATGTTTTCTAGTCATCCATGCGCAAAAGAAGCAGCACCTTCTGACCTGTAGTGCTGTAGAACATAATTAATCAAACATCATTTTTGCGTGTTGCGACAAAATCACATTGGCCAGCATCGCTTTCTCAGGGCCTAAGCAATGCACACCGTTGAAGCAAGAGTTTTTTTCTGAATATTTTCAGCCAAAAAAACTCATCGAATTTGTTTAACAAATATTTTGGGGGTTCCTCCCCTTTCCTATTATCTAGTGCCCATTCCCCACACACCCCTACCCCTTACATCCCCTTAACCACACCACAACCCCACATCATTGGATGAGTCTTTTCGGCCGAAACCTTTTGGCAAAGAACTCTGTGAAAAAAGGGTGGCATTGTATTAACGTTGTACCATACAGGGATTCCACAGACCAACTCCACATGTCTCACACAATTGTGCATTCTAATGAGAGGAGTTGTTACCCAATTTACGTATAGTTTGGTTAGGTGGACCAGATCAAGGCAGCCATCTAGGACGCCAACTTGGCCTTGCTTCACCCACTAGCCCTGATGGCCAGAATCCATACAGATTTAACAGCCCAAGTTAACAGATTGCCCACGGAAGCCCCCTTTCAGCCACCACAGCAACACAGTTATTCCCGCTTTCGTTGCATTGTGTATTGGAGCCTGCAGCCAGACCCACAAGCAGTGAGTACTGTCATGGATGATCAGCATTTCATCTACAAGACCCTTACACACCCGGAGTCAAGCTCATGGATGGGAAAATCACACCCTCACCTGATGGAAACCTCTGTGCAGTTTGAACTGACTCCAATTTGACGGATGGTGTTTTAAACCCTTGGCTACCCTCAGTCAAGAAATCATAAGTGCTAATCACAGAAGGAGAGGAAATAAGCAAACGCTGCCACAGGCCAGACGCGGAGAACGAGAAGGAGTTGAGAGCCTGCTGGGGGCTATATCTCAGACATCGATGGAGACCAGATCCAGAGAAGAAGTTGAAATTCTGCAAAGGGGAATATCGCAGCCAATGACAGAGACTAGACCCACAGAAGAAGTTGCTGAAAGCCCATTGGTGGCTGTAGATCGGATTTCACCTGCTCTGGAGTCTCAATAGGTCCAAAGGTATGTTCACGGTCGGACTGGGGCATAAAATTGTTTCGGGCGCCAATGAAAAAGTGTCCCACTGTTTCAAATGGGAATTCATTCCTTTTGTGACACTGTTTGAGTAGTACCCAAGGGGGCGTTTTTTAATCAAATGTGATGCACATTGTGAATTTTAAAGAATATGTATTAGCAACACTGGTCAAAACTATTAGCCGCATAGTGAAGTAACTAATCAAACTGGCTCACATTCGCCAAAAAAGTGGCCCACTTGGGCCCAAAAAACGGGCCCACACAAGCATTTTGCATTTTTGTTTCGACCATGGAACAGAATGCAGGAGAGAGTTCTTAGGCTCATATTACTTGGATGTTTGGCACTTAGTTTTCTTTTCAGGAAGGGGAACTTACAACTACAGTCACAGTTGGTTTAGATTGTGATGTATGTACTTTTCAAGTCATCTCTATAAAACAGAGTTATTTTAGCCTGCAGAAGAGAAATGTGAAGGAAAACTGAAGGGTGGTGGCTGGCAGTCCAGGCTGAGGTATCCCCTCAGGGGTGGGAACATACCTCATTTGCACATGGTCTTGCCCTTCTTTAATGGCATGGCAGGCTGGGAAACCATGGTTTAGAGGTTTGCCCAGAGCAGTGCCAGAGGTTAAAATATATTCAAAAGCGTCCAGCCATCACCTTTTTGTTCTACTGAAGACCAACATGAACGCACACCTTGACCAACTATCGCTGAGACGCTATGTGGTCAAGTGTCAAAATTGCAGACTGGGTTTAAATCCCGGATTGCACAACTAAAGTGTCTAATCTGGGGAAGATCATATCTGTCAAAATTGGAGAGTCCTAAAAGGTAGTTTGATTTACAGTGTCCGCCATTCAGAATCAGCCTTATTCTTGCTTTCTTTAATACGTTACACTAATGTTGCTCTACATACAATAATTGTGACCATTCATATATTGCACACCTGTTGGGACCCTCATGTTAACTTCTTGAAATGACATTCCATGATACCCTTGAGTAATGAAGACTGATTTTACTCCCTGTAATGTCATGTTCTGTGATGTCCCTTCTGGTAATGTCAATGCAGGGTTCGACAATGGTGGGAGCTGAGACCTATTTAGCTCTTGTTTGCATCCTAGAGGTGCTGGGCTAGCCTGACACCAACAACTAGCAGGAGCTACTTTTGTCTCCCATGCCAATTGATGCCAACCAGATATGACCATGTGCTATTAATTATGTGTGTTTGGTGATGTGTATAAAAGAGCATAAGGACACATCTAGAAGACATTTCCTATATAAATAATTAATACAAAGTTATAGTTTTCATCTCATATCAAAGTTAGATTTGTAGAATTCTGTGTACTAGCTTCTTGTTCCCCAGGGGTAGCACCTGCTTATTTAGTGATGCCCCATCCCAGCAGCTTCTTTTAGCTCGGTTTATGAACTCTTTATTCCAATCCCAGCAATGCAAATGAAAAAGAGGTAGCGTGCACATCTTTTGCAGCACGTACCCTTGCAAATCCTAGAACTGGACCTGGTTTCCACCTTCTCTCTGACGGAACTAGAGGTTGGAAATACAGGTGGGGAGGCAGAACATGATCAATGGTTATTTTGTTAGGAGTGATGACTCCAGGTATTGGCACGGCCACTCTTTTGCCAGCTCGAATTGATTTTGACATTTAGATTCAGGCCAGAGTCCCTGTCTTGGCTCTAAAAGTGGTGTGTATATGTCTCACCCACCTCTGTCTTATGGCCAGGCAATGCCATGCTGTCTGCTGAATTGGTGTCATGCCAGCCAACAGCTTTGTCTCCGATCTTGCAGATATCCTGATCACAGTAGACTGGCGCTGCTTCAGAAGAATACATATCATTATCATTGCAGAAGCAGGAGCAGCACACTTCTCCTACAAGTAAAGAGCTTGGCACTGCTCCTTCCCCCTCTGCCTCTGCCTCAAAAGCCTCAACCCCAAATTACCACCAATTCTCCCCAGAGCACTGAAATATAATGCTGCTGTTGCCTCTGAAAGGCTAGTAGACCTGGTATTACAATGCGTCCAATATGAGACAGAACAATTATGCAGTTCACTAACCTGGGCAGCGGGCGGACTCCGTACCAGCAACAAGGCAGATAGTGAAGGCTTCCCGGGAAACCCTGCTCCCTCCCAGCCGTTAGCTTCAGCTGAGGAGGAACCACAGTCCCCAGGGAAAACCCTCCGGGGAAGAAAAACCCTGTGTTGTAATGACAGGATACTGTAGACCTTCAGGATGAATCAGCCAGCTTCCCTTCAAAAGATCCGGTGCAGACGAAGCTGGTCCTGGACGGAAGAAAGGAGAGGTAAGTTTTCTCCACTTTCGATCGTCTGTTGTTGATACGAATAGCTATGTTAACTTACTCCGGGTATGGAGTTGAGAGATTCGAGAAGTCTGTGTAAAGTCTTCGGGAAGGGGGTGAGTCCTACGAGGAAAGAGAGAGAGTTTCCGGAAACCCGAAGCGGATGTTAGTATTTGAGCTAAGAATGGGGAGAGGATTGAAGGGAACTATAAACCCTCAAGACTCACTCTTTAGGTTGGAAGCGGACCTTAGGGGAGAGGAGGTGAGCAGACGGAGTCCGGAAAATGGCCTAATGGAGGAAAGGGCAGAGAGCACAGTTAGTTAGATACAGAAAACTATAGATAGGAGGACGGAACATGAAACAGATTCCCTAGGAACGAACTTACGAAGCGCCGATCTGGAGAGTAGCGACGCATTTGCTTAACTTCCTGGTCGGGTTATATGGAGTCACATGATCGTCGCGGCGTGAAGGAAAACAACGTGCAACCTCTGCAGCGGGAGCTTCACAATCAGATTCAGAGGCGTCCGCCATCTTGGGTGAGTAGGAATGCATTGTGTTGTACACCCGATGCTGTCGCCAAAGCGACCACCGGTGCAAAGGTGTAACAGTATGCCCCCTCCTACGAGGCGCACAACCCGGCTTCCCAGGGTGCCGCCTGAAAAACCGTCGAACCAACGAGGGAGCATGAACCCCCGATGCCAATTCCCAAGTCCGTTCGGCAGGAGAATAGCCCTTCCAGTCCACAAGAAATTGCAACCGGCCTCTGTGATATCTGGAATCGCAAATTTCTGCCACTTCATACTCTGGTCCCGTATCAGTCATCATCGGAGGAGGACGAACTGCAGGGGTGCGTTGAAATCTATCCTTCACGGATAGTTTGATCTGGGAGACGTGAAAGACCGGATGAAGACGGGCCCAGGAAGGAGGCAGCGCTAGTCGGACTGCCACCGGACCGACAAAAGATTTCACTTTAAACGGTCCAAAATATCTGGGCGACAGCTTGGACGGCACCAGATGTCTCGGGAGGAATCGGGCTGATAACCAGACCGCATCCCCGACTTGAAGGGATGGCAGATCTAGTCGACGGCGATTAGCTGCCCTCTTGGCTCGATCTTGGGCGGCCTGCAGAGCTATTCGAGCGAGCTGTTGACCCTTCTGAATACCATCGACTAGACTGTCTATTCCAGGACAATTGGCAGAGGACTTAGAGATGGACGGTTCAAAGGATGGATGAAATCCATAGGAACAGTAAAAAGGACTGGTCTTTAGTGCCGAATGACTGGCATTATTGTATGCATATTCAGCCAAGGGTAGGAGATCTCCCCAATCATCCTGTGCCGCAGAAACAAAACAGCGCAGATATGTCTCTAGTGTTTGGTTTAGGCGCTCAGTCTGCCCATTTGTTTGGGGATGATATCCTGAGCTAAGGGCTCTATTGATTCCCAATGATTGACAAATACCCTTCCAAAATTGCGAGATATATTGGGGACCCCGATCAGACACAATAGTGTTAGGAAGACCGTGTCTAGAGAATATTTCTGAAATAAATATCTTTGACATAAGAGCAGCCCCAGGGAGTTTTTGCAGAGGAATGAAATGGGCCATCTTCGTGAAATAGTCAATAGTCACCATAACGGTGGTGTAACCCGAGGACAACGGAAGGTCGACAATGAAGTCAGTGGAAATGACTTGCCAGGGCTTGTCCGGAATTGGCATACAGGTGAGTAAACCAAAAGGTGGATACCTGGGAGTCTTAGACTGTAGACAAACCGTGCATGCTGATACATAATCTTGGACATCCTTGGTTATCCCTGGCCACCAAAAATGACGAGTAGTCAGCTCAAGGGTGTTTTGATATCCTCGATGCCCGGCTGCCTTGGAGTCATGACACATGAACAGGACTTCTTTCTGAAGTGTCGGGGTCGGAATAAATACCTGATCCTTAAAAAAGTAGTATCCCTTCTCCTGAGTCAGCGAATGAGTCTCTTGTAAGTTCCTGCAGATTGGATCTAGACGTGCCGTTTCCTGTCTGACAATATGTAGAAAATCAGTCACTGTTGCCAGAAATGTAGCTTTAGGAAAGAAAGGCTCAGAATGGAACTTTTTGATAGGAGGATCCTTTCTTGAAAGCGCATCTGCTCGGAGGTTTTGATTCCCGGGAAGGAAAGTAAATTCTATCCGAAACGGTAGAAAAAAATGAGCCCAGCGAGCTTGTCGACTGTTAGTGGTATGGGCTTGTTGCAATACTTTGAGGTTGTGATGGTCGGTTCGAACCTCGACCGGGTAGGCCGAGCCCAGCAATAGATGTCTCCACTCCTCAAAGGCTCGCTTGATTGCCAGCAATTCTTTATCAAGGACTGAATAATTTATTTCCGAGGAGGAGAAGGTCTTGGAGAGATAAGCAACTGGTCCTTCTACTCCTGACTCGTCCTTTTGCAAAAGAATTGCTCCTAGAGCATGGTGAGACGCATCAGTCTCGACAATGAATGGTCGAGACTGGTCTGGGGTGAGCAAAACGGAAGCAGACGTGAAAAGATTCTTTAGTTCCGAAAAGGCTTTCTGCGCAGGGTCATCCCAAACGAAAGTCTTCCCCTTCTTCAGAAGACTGGTAATGGGAAGCACGGTCTCGGAGAATCCTGGGATGAATTTTCTATAAAAATTAGCGAACCCCAAAAATCGTTGGATCTCTTTGACGTTCGAAGGGGAAGGCCAATCTAATATAGCCGAGATCTTCCGAGGGTCCATAGAAATCCCCTGGGCAGACAGCACGAACCCAAGATACGTCACTTGGTTCCTGTGGAACTCGCATTTTGCCAGTTTGCAATACAGCTGGTTGGCCTTAAGTCGGTCTAATACCAAATTGACATGTCGGATGTGTTCCTCTATTTTCTGTGAAAAGACTAGAATATCATCCAAATAGACGATTACATAGTGAAGGAGTACATCGGCGAATAGATGGTCCATGAAGCGCTGAAAAACAGCGGGAGCATTAGCCAACCCAAACGGCATCACCCTATATTCGTAGTGACCGAATGGGGTCCGAAAGGCAGTCTTCCACTCGTCGCCAGGGGCGATGCGAATCAAGTGATATGCCCCTCGTAAATCCAACTTGGTATAGAGCGAAGCCCCTTGAACGGCTTCCAGAATGTCTGGGATAAGCGGCATTGGATACTTATCCGGGATGGTGACCTTATTGAGCCCTCGGTAGTCTATGCATGGCCGTAGTTCCTCTGTATCCCTTTTGGGAATGAAGAATAACGAAGCACCGGCGGGTGATTTGGACTCAGTTATAAGACCGTTTTGAAGATTAGTCTGAAGGTAGTCTTTGAGAGCCTTTTTCTCCGGTTGGGATAAGATGTACATTCGGCCAAAAGGTATCGGTTGATCAGGGAACAAATCTAAATGACAGTCATCCCGACGGTGAGGAGGTAATGTAGGGTATTCTGGCTGAGAAAATATGGACTGAAATTGTTGATGACACCTCGGGATCTGACTGACCATCCCAATCGAGGAGCCTTCGGTTGGTACTACCATCATGGAAGGTGCTTGAATGCCAACAGATGATTGAGTAAGACAATGGGAAACACAATATTCGGAACCTAGAAACAAAGTTCCTGCCTTCCAGTTTATAAAAGGATTATGGGTTCGCAGCCACGGTAAGCCCAAAATAATGGGAAAATGAGCAGTTTTTATCAGGTCAAAAACTAACGTCTCCTGGTGGGTTGAAATTAGGCATGTAAGAGGAGTAGTCTGTTCTCGAATGGGTCCAGAACTAAGGGGACAACCATCCACCCCCTGAATGGGTGTTATACACGTCTTGGTGGATCTAATGATTCCATGCTTCGCAGCCCATTGGTCATCAATAAAGTTGCCAGCTGCTCCGCAATCGATCAATGCCGGAACCCCACGTAGCTCTAAGTCTGGTAATTTCAAGATCAGGGGAAGTACTAACATAGTGTGTTCCGTAATGTCCTCTTTAAGAGAAGTACCAAGTCTCTTTGGGGAACTCCTTTCAGGACCTCCTGCCGTGGTTCCCCTTACGACAGGGTCTTGGCGTTTCCCCGCATCGGATTCCTTGTCCGACGAGGAGGGACGACAGGACAATCCTTCAGCATGTGAGATGAAGCCCCACAGTACATACATAGGCCCTGACTCATCCGTCTTTCTCTTTCGCCCTCTGACAAAGGGCCTCTGGCCACTCCTATTTGCATGGGTTCGTCGGGTTTCTGGGATCGAGAAACCGGGGAAGGAGAACTAGAGAATAGTTGAGAGGGTTTCCCTCTCTTCTTCTCATGGAAGCGTTCATGGAGACGGTAATCAATCTGCATGGTGAGCGCAATCATCTCGGCTAAATTGGCGGGACGAGGAACCTTCGAGACTTCATCTTTCAGTTCCTCGGAAAGACCTCTGCGAAACAGCGTGAGGAGACCGTCATCCGGCCACCCTGTTTCAGCTGATAGCTGTTTAAATTGAGTCACGTAACTCATAAGATCTTTATTTCCCTGTTTTAAATCTAGCAGTTTCTCCTGAGTAGAGACTGAAATTTCCTGCCTACTAAACATAGACCGCAAACTGTTAGTAAAGGCTGGGTATGAGTCTAGAATGGCATTTTCTGAGGTGACTAAGGGTGTCGCCCAGGCCAATGCAGGGCCTGCCAAGTGGGATATCAGATAACCTACTTTGTCCTTATCAGAAGGGAAAAAACGTGCTTTGAAGGTAAACTGAACCAGGCAACTATCCAGGAACTCCTTGAGTTTGTGCGGGTTTCCGTCATACTTATCGGTATGCAAGGCATAAGGAGGAGTTTCTGAAAACGCTCGAGCGACCTGTTGTCTTAACTGAGCATTGTCTTGTTTTAGAGATTGCATCTCCAGAGACATAGACTGCATAGCAGCCATCAATTGTTGCATTTGTTGCTCCATCGGAGTCCACCGTCTGCACAAGAGCCTGTGATAGGATATTTCCTATATTTTGGGCGTCGCTAACTATTACAATGCGTCCAATATGAGACAGAACAATTATGCAGTTCACTAACCTGGGCAGCGGGCGGACTCCGTACCAGCAACAAGGCAGATAGTGAAGGCTTCCCGGGAAACCCTGCTCCCTCCCAGCCGTTAGCTTCAGCTGAGGAGGAACCACAGTCCCCAGGGAAAACCCTCCGGGGAAGAAAAACCCTGTGTTGTAATGACAGGATACTGTAGACCTTCAGGATGAATCAGCCAGCTTCCCTTCAAAAGATCCGGTGCAGACGAAGCTGGTCCTGGACGGAAGAAAGGAGAGGTAAGTTTTCTCCACTTTCGATCGTCTGTTGTTGATACGAATAGCTATGTTAACTTACTCCGGGTATGGAGTTGAGAGATTCGAGAAGTCTGTGTAAAGTCTTCGGGAAGGGGGTGAGTCCTACGAGGAAAGAGAGAGAGTTTCCGGAAACCCGAAGCGGATGTTAGTATTTGAGCTAAGAATGGGGAGAGGATTGAAGGGAACTATAAACCCTCAAGACTCACTCTTTAGGTTGGAAGCGGACCTTAGGGGAGAGGAGGTGAGCAGACGGAGTCCGGAAAATGGCCTAATGGAGGAAAGGGCAGAGAGCACAGTTAGTTAGATACAGAAAACTATAGATAGGAGGACGGAACATGAAACAGATTCCCTAGGAACGAACTTACGAAGCGCCGATCTGGAGAGTAGCGACGCATTTGCTTAACTTCCTGGTCGGGTTATATGGAGTCACATGATCGTCGCGGCGTGAAGGAAAACAACGTGCAACCTCTGCAGCGGGAGCTTCACAATCAGATTCAGAGGCGTCCGCCATCTTGGGTGAGTAGGAATGCATTGTGTTGTACACCCGATGCTGTCGCCAAAGCGACCACCGGTGCAAAGGTGTAACACCTGGCGGTTGGGCCAGTCACAACAATGCCATGCCCATGGCCATAGGACAGCCTCACCAGCCTTTCAGAGGCGACAGCACAGTGGTGATCCTCTCACCTATGCTACCCGCTTACTTCTCACCCCAACTCCCAGCCAGGATGCTTTACCAGCATGTGCGAGCAGTCCAAATGGCCTTCCTAATGCAGCCACAATCAGAGTCTAGTTGGAAACCAGCAAGTTGCAACAGAGATGCTTTGGTGGCATGGTGTATTACCCTGTAGCCCCTCTATCCCCCAGAAAGCAGTCAATATATTGGATGCATGCTAAGTAAGGAAACTCCTCCATGGACGTCATTTGGGGATTACGAGGGGTCACACCTGCGACCCATGAGGTCTCCCTTGCTAGCCCTGGGGTCGCCCTTGCTGCCCCTAATAATAAAAAAAACATTATTTTGTTCATTCTTTTTTTATATACAAATTGAAGTTCCTGGGCTGTGGCCAGTGCCATGTAGCTCTTTGCTTCTGGAGTACCTGGAATTCTTGTTCATGCCTCTTAAAAAACAGGGGCTCCAGATGTGTGACCCTAAATAAGAAAGAATAGGAGTAACCAATAAAGTTTCTTTCTGGAATTCTATACAATGATTGCTACGCCCATTAAAGACTTATTTCAGGCACACTTCAGGGGGTGAGCCATTGATTTAGTCTGTTCTTAAACACCTCAAATTCCCAATGCAGACAAAAACTTCCAAAAAGCATTTAGAATAGAGTAAGAATCCATTTTGGAGTATGTATTTTGCTTTTCGCAAGTTGCAGTTATTGCATGTTTTTTCTGCCATTGACTCTGTTACGATCATCACAAGACGTTCCATCTCGGTGTCCTCGGTCACTTGACAAAATCTTTGTGCCATAAAACTTGTGTATAGTGTAGAAAAGTTTGACCATAGCACATAAAGTGCAAGGCGAAAGCTGAGGGTAAATCTGGGTGGACGGAGTCCACCTACTTTTTTCAGAGTGTGTCCGTACCCCCAGCTAAAATGAGAACTATTGAAAGTCTTCCTTGAATTTATGAATTTAAGTCAACGCAGGGATTGAACCACAGTCGCCAGGTTTGCAGGCCGGACACTTCACCATTGCACTGCATAACCTGGTGAAAAATTACAAACTAAAGGTGAAATGTCCCATTTCGGTAGTGCATGTTCCAGGGAAAACATTTGTATTGGTTCTTGGAGTTTAAAACATGCACACCTTTTAACGTTTTCAAAAACACGATTAGAAGAAATTATCCTCTTGGTTTTGTCTGTGCGTTGATTTTATGAAAGGCAAATGCCATTCGTCCTGTTCAATTTGGGTGGTTATACAAAGCCAATTTAATGAAATGTGCATATTTCACCTTTATATGCCAATTTCTGGCGATGCGATCTCCCATTGTGTTTGTTGATGAGCCCCCCCACTGTTATTTTTGGGACTTGACCCCTGATAAACTGGCCCTTGATTTCATTGTGCCACAGTTAATGCTTTGTTGTAATGTGTCTATGTTTCCTATCTCCATGGCATGCTGTTCAGGATGTTTGTTTGCATGTATGAGGTAGCGAGTTCCCAGAGTACGGATGCCGTGTGAGTGCGCTACTTTCCCTGTGCTATTCTACATTTCTTTAATACACAGTTATGAACCCTCCCAATGTTATGTATTTTCCCAACCTCTGAAGCCTGAAAAGTAGATCCACACAGGCTTGACATGTGGCCAACTTTGCACCAGACCTGCAGATGAACTGGTCTGCTGTTGAATCTCAGTTACCAGTTTAATGGTATCCACTGCAGAGTGTAATTTGGTTTCTGACTTTGAGAACCTTCAGACATGTAATTGCTTATTTTATTATAGACGGTAAAATGGCTATAGCCAGTAAGGTAGCTCAGTAGGTTGAGTGCTCGCTGCTGCAATGTGTGTGTGATCTGCAGGTTGCAGCTTTGAAATCCTGCAAGGCCAACTCAGCTTTTCATCCTTCTGAGGTTGATAAATGAGTACCAACACAGGCTGGGTGATATAGTGTATATATGTTTTTTTATAGAAAAAGTGCTTAATCGTGAGTGCTATATAATAACTTCTGAACTGCAAAATAAATGCTGCTACTGGAGAGCACGCAGCATCTTGTGCTTCTGTATTAACTTACCCTGTGAATCCAGCACGGCGGCTGGTGATGGCTGCTGACCCCGCCCACCCCGGAAGTACAGGCATAAAAGTGCTGTGTTATCACCCTTGTGGCGTTAAGCCCGCAAGGAGATAAGGGTGCAAGTAAGCAGTTGAGCTGTTGGGTGTGTGTGGTCGGGTGAAAACCCACGCATAGAGCCCATTTGCCCTCTCTATCTTCGGAGCATTATCGAAGCGGATTACTTGGATGGTTTCAAATTGAACGTGAGAGCATTATTTTACAAAAAAAATGAGGACCGCCCGGTTGGGGGGGGAAGAGTCGGACTAATGCAGCTCCTTGAGCTGTCGGGCGTGCCCAAGGCGGGCAGTTCCACCCCCTTTTTAATTCTGGTGATTTTTGGATGTCATCTTTTAGGGGATTCATAAGGGTTTCAAAGTTTTTGATTGATGTTTATAATTTGAATTGTACGATTTTATCTTTTCTTTTTCTTTTCCTTTTGCTGTTTAATCCTGATATCATTGCTTCTGTTTCATGGAACTTTCACTAGTATCTAATTGTGATAGATCTGTAATACTTTTTATCTTGGGTATAGTGTTATTTTAGTATACCTTATGGTCATAATATTTTCATTGCTGCCCCTTAATCCCCTCTTTTGAAAATATTTCATTTTAACTTTATAGGGGCTGCGAAGTTCTCTTCTCCCCAGTCTATTTTGATGTAGATTTTTTTTTAATAGCCCTTATTCACTTACTCCTTTTAGTTTCTGGCACTCCTTGCACTTTAAATGTGGTGTTTATCCCTGTTTATAGGAATATTTGATATTATTATAATTACCTCGACTTAAAAGCATCAGAAACTGTGAGGTGGGTCCTCTCCTGTGCTGATTTTATGGGCTCTTGTATATTTTGATTGGAGCTAGAGTGGACGGTTATTGTCTTCAGTCTATAAACTGCCTTAAATATATTATAGAGTTAAGTGATATTCCTGGGCCTACTCTTTTATTATATCCTTATCATTGTCCTCTGCCCTGTGCCTTTTCAATATGGGGCCACTTTTGCGCTCCCATAACCTGAGATCTAAGAAGGGCAAGAAAAATACACCCAACCTTATTATTCAGAGTTGTTGAGTTGGACAAAGATAAAGGTAAAATGGGTAGAAGCAATAAAGAAATTGGCCATAAAAGTATAGAAAAACAATCACTAGACCAACCTAAAATACTGAGTTTTCTAACTATAAAAGAAAAACTACAAGAACCCCAGATAGTAGATACCCAACCCCACCATAAACATTTTGATGATCGATAATAACTCACTGTTGAACCTGGTGCAGAATTTTAGGCACCAATCTATGGGGAGAGAAACGGATTTGGATATTTCCTCTGTTGATGAAGCTAATATGAATAATGTCATAGGAATTCATTTGTCAGCTACACCTGATATGGGAAAATTTGCAGAGGCTAATACTATGTGTAATGAGGGGGATGAGTCTTGGAACGAAACAGGGAATATTATTGAAAATACACCAAATCTGGGATTAGCTAGTAGAAGTGATAACTCTCTCAAGGTAAGGGAAAAATGTGATGCCCTTTACAAAGTTGTTAAAGGAACAAAATGATATTAAATCATTGGTACAACAGACCATAGATAATACTAAAGCACTTGGCATTATGATAGAGGAAAAGTGAAAAAGACTGGAACAACAAAAATAATGATTATAACAACATTAATGTAGCTATGGGTGACCTGAGCGAACTGTGCTTGGCTGCTGAGAAAGAGAATGAGAAGTGTGAGGGACAGGTACACGAACACTCTGGAGAGATAACTTCCTTAATGGAGCTGAGGGAGGAGGAAATAAATGACGGGGAAAGCGTCATTGAAATGATTGTTTCCTAGGGTACAAATAGAAGAACTAGACGGAAAATAAAAAATAAAAAAACTACCCAAAGTAGGGTGGCCATGGCTAAAGTTAAAACTCATAATTGTGCCAAAAGGAACACCGTGGCTTTAGCCGCTACTGCTCCATTAGACTTTGAATGTGTGGAAGTTGGAAATCGTTTTGAAATTATTGAATGTCAGAGAAAATTGGAGGAAGGTAAAATTGCTGTGAGTAAACGGGAAGGTTTAGAAAAATGGTTGAGCGGCAAAGACCTTTTCCCTGAAGAAACAGAATTAGATGGAGAAGAGACATTGGGAAATGAAATAAAATATGTAAATATCCCAATAAATAAAATGGCCTTGACTTTGACCAATAAGGAAAGGGAGATATCTATTAAGGAAATGGAACGGTTGGCAATGAGAGGAAATTCTAGAATTAGCATGAATAAACATATACGTAATAAAGAGGTAACTAAAAATAATCTGGGGAAAAGTATTAAGATCATAGAAAAGGTTACATCTGATGATAGCCATTACTGTGTCGGTATAAATCCAGAATTGTGGTTTGGAGGGGAAAATAATCAGCAAATTGTAAACGGGGCACAATGGTTGTAATTATTGTCAAATTGGGGTTTGAAGTATTTGGAACCCAATAAAGGGGCGAGCACTGGGGAAACCTGGACAAATGGGAAGGTTGGGTATCAGCTTCACTATATGTTTGTTAGCAAAAGACTAAATGAATCTATGAGCGACTTTGAATATGTACCTACACCTCTTAGTGACCACAAAGTATTGAAGGGGAAATGTATTAATTGCCCAACAAAATGTTGGGAGGAAGGAAATTAGATGAATATTGAACTTGCGACGGGAGGAAATAGGATCATGTGGTCTGACAAAAATCTGGATATATTTAAAGGCTGTTTGATCGAATTATTATTGATGGCCAGGCTGTCAAGTCTAAGAAGGGATGAAAGGATTTCAACCCCCTTTCCCGAACCACAGAACCCGAATAGATCGACCCTCCCACCGTGGTTGGCACGGGCGTCTGTATGTAAAAACACAGATAACCACGTGGCAGCCAATGGGGGAAGTCGGAGTTAGGGAAAGGGTGTGGATTGACAAAGGGAAGATGGGGAATAGAGAACATGCATATATATATATATATATATATATATATATATATATATATATATATATATATATATCACAGAACACCAAATACTGAAACCCCTGTATACCTGTCTACTGCCTGAATGTACTAACGCATGAGCTTGGGTTCTTAATTGCCCTACACCATACCACTGATCATACCCATGACTCTGACCATGAAGATGTCACATATACCAGACATAAAGCAACACCAACTGTATGCTACACACCAGGGAATACTCCCTACATGAATTCAACATGACACATGGCCCTGTGGGCTGACATTTAACATAAGCAAACAGAAGCAAAGCACATAAATCATGACATTCCTGTCTTTCCCCTTCCCATATGATAGTGAATCTTCTCTGCACGGAGAGTATTGCCTCATACTCCCAGTGTAACCCGTGAAACTTGCACTGGTTTACATTAACTCATAAGTCTCTCAAATGTAGCACACCATATAGTGTTCTCAAGATTCACATGAATACTAGGAGGTACTTATCTTAGCCTCTGGGTGCCTCGCAAGAACACCCGGACATCAGGAACTGTCGCCGTGAAGCGCCGTAGCCTCAACGTGCTACTGCCGCGCATAGTCTGCAGGCAGTGATAGGAATGAAGTCACAGCCGCATCCCGCGTAGACAACAACTTGCCGGAGGCTGCTGCGGGACTCACAAACACTAGAGTCAGACTACAAGGGTCCGCGAGTGCGAACCGGCAACACTCGCTCTCCCTGTCGTGTTGCCTTTCGTTCCGTTCGCCTCCGTGAACGCTTCTTCCCGCCCGTCATCAGCTCGTCCAATACTCCTCAACCGCCATCATGACCGCCCGTGCTGCATAACCTTAATTATCGGCACCTGTGGCCGGGCGGTCAACGGCTAAATACTCTTAATGGCTCAGCTGTTCAAGGGCACGAAGTGCATAGACTACAACTCTTATTGTAGTTTCTTCCTCATTTTCTTGTATACTGTCTCCTGGGCTTGCCCTAGACCCTACTCCTGACAGTACCTCCTCCTTTTCCGGGTGACGTAAGTGAAATTGTCTTACCAATCTTGGAGCATGCACCAAACTGGCCGGTTCCCAAGAACAATCCTCCAGCCCATTGTATTAAATACCCCAAGTTCCTCTGCCTGAGTCTTGAATCCAAAATCTTCTTTACTTCATACTCCATTTGACCTTCTTGGGTGATGGCTGGTGGTCTCTGCACCCGTGTCCCCGGAACTGCAAGTTTAAGGAGAGACACATAAAACACAGGATGTGTCTTTAAAGTATCAGGCAACTTTAGTTTCACAGCCATTGGCGATATGCATGTTACAACTTCGTAAAGCCTAATGAACCTGGGGGCAAATTTACGATATCCTGCCAATGGTAAATTATGTGTAGATAACCATACTTTATCACCCACTCGATAATGAGGAGCTGCCTGTCGTCCCTTGTCTGCCTGTTTCTTGTAATCCTTCTTGGATTGCTCTAAATTTACTCTAGCTCTCTGTCTCATAGTCAGAAGTAATTATTTTCTCTCCTGCAACACTGGAAAGGTTTCCACTGGGGGTAACTGTTCTGGTAACATATTCTGTCCTTGTCCATACAAACCTTCATTCAGTGCCATTCCTAGTGAAGCATGCTCAGTATTATTATACGTAAACTCTGCTAACCACAAAGCCTGTACCCAAGAATCCATCTCGTCATGCAAATAACATCGTAAATACTGCTCCATGATTGACACGCTCAGTTTGACCATCAGTCTGTGGATGATAACTTGTAGATAAAGCACACTCAATACCCAGCATTTGACAAAAGGCATGCCAGAATTTAGATGGAAACTGTGGACCCCTATCTGACACAATACTTTGTGGCAATCCATGCAACCTAACGATGTTCTGTAAGAATAATTCTGCCAATTTCCCTGCCCCTGGAATACCTTGACAAGGCACAAAATGAGCTTATTTGGACAAAAAATCCACTACCACCCAAATGGTGTCATAATGATTATCAGGAGGCAAGTCAGTTATGAAGTCCATAGAAATATGAGTCCAAACATTTTCAGGAGTAGGCAAAGGCTGCAATAGTCCTGCCTTCCGTGCATGATCGGCTTTACACTGTGTGCATATTTCACATTTTATAATATAATCAATGCTATCCTGTCTTAAAGTTGGCCACCAAAAATACCTCGACAACATTTCCTGTGTCTTTTTCCTCCCTGCATGCCCTGCCAAGGGGAAGTTATGGCACCAATGCAGAGCCTTTGTTTGTAAGTCTTGATTGGGTAAATATAACTTCCCTGCATAGTAAGGAAGCCCGTCTTTGACAGTCTCCAAAGGTTTCCTGCCCCATGCTTCATTCTCTTGTTTCTTCATTTCTTTTTTCAACTGTTTCAACAGACTGCTGGTCACTGCTCCTGCCACTCTTTCCACAGGAAGAATAGTCGTCACCTCTGTCATTACATTTTCTAAGTTTTGCTGTCTACATAATGCATCAGCCTTCCCGTTTTTCTTCCCTGGCCGAAAGGTCACCAAGAAGTCAAACTCGTTGAAATATTGTGACCACTGCAACTGTCTGGGACTTAACGTATGTGCAGTTTTAAAGTACTGTAGATTCTTATGGTCAGTCACTACTAGTACTTGATGTCTCGCTCCCAAAAGATACTGCTGCCACTCCAGAAATGCTGCTCGTATGGCCAATAGTTCTTTGTCTGTAATAGAGTAATTCTGCTCACAACCAGTGAGATTCCGGGAGTAGAAAGCCACTGGATGCCACCTCCCTTCTCCATCTTTTTGAGACAGCACAGCACCCACTGCTACATTGGAAGCATCGGTTTCTACTTGAAAAGGTCTTTCTGGATCTGGATGTCTCAATACAGGAGCGGAGGTAAATGCCTCTTTTAGTGTACTGAATGCTTGATTTGCTTCTGAATTCCAATGAAACTCTGAAGATTTTCGTAACAATTTAGTTATGGGTGCCACAATTTGTGAAAAATTTGAACTTAATCTCCTGTAGAAGTTGGCAAATCCCAAGAAGGATTGAATGTCGGGGGCGTGGCCAGCATGCGAGCAGCAAGGACGTGAGTCCCGTGAGCTCCCTCTGGCCGCCCGCGATATCCTGTTTAAATATCCTTTGGACGGACCGAATCGGCCTGGAAAGACACCCGAGCTGACCTAAAGCGGTATAGCACGCCTGGAAGAAATCCTGACTCCCGGACGAAATCAGCTCAGCATCTACTTCGACAAACCCAGAGGCCCCCTGGGCACGAGGAAATGCCCGCCAAAATGGCCGCCGCGGACAACGATTGAGGAAGACACGGGTCGCCGAAGCACTACAAGGAGGGGAGGAGGGACCCAGAGCCAGCTCCTTCGTGCAGGTCTGCGGAACACAAGCGTGCATTGACCCAGCGGGATCCTAGATTGCCAGCTGGACCTATGCTGTGCCGGAGACACACGCACGACTGGGTCGTGGGGTGAGACAAGTGCTGGTGCCCCGGACACATCCTGCTGCACCGCGGCCTTGTAAGGTGCTTCCCCACCGTGCAGGACTCAGAGACGAGCAGGGGGCACCATGGGCAAAGATAAAACAAAACGGGGTACCACGCAAAGCACCATGGACCATTACGCAACTAGCACCCCCACCAATGCAATGGAGGTGGAACCACCGACGGCCTCCCCGCCTGAGGGTGGAGACCTGACATTAAAGGATGTGATGGCCGCCATCGCTACTTCTCGCTCCTCAATGGAGAAAAAAATGGACGGCATCTCAGCAGAGGTCTCATTCCTCCGACACGACCTCCAAAAGCTGTCCTCTCGCACAGGGGAAGTAGAACAGAGAGTCTCGAACGTGGAGGATAATCTTGGCGGGGTCCACCTGCAGCTATCACAGGGAAAATCACACGTTTAAACTCTCTGGAGGCACGAGTGGAGGAGGGAGAGGGCAGATCACGCCGTAACAATATTCGCATTTTGGGACTGCCGGAAAGGGCAGAAGGTCCCAGTATGGAGCTCTTCCTCGAGCAATTGCTGGCAGACCTGGCGGCACCGAAATCCTTCTCTAATTTCTTTTCAATAGAGAGAGCCCACCGAGTACCATCAGCGCGCCCAATACCTGGGGCCCCTCCGAGGACCGTCATTGCAAAGCTATTGAATTACCGAGACAGGGACGCGATACCGCAGATGGCCCGATCCGGAGGCCCGACTACATACAACGGCTCCAAAATCGAGTTCTTCCCGGACTACACCCGGGAAGTGAAAAAAGCTAGGCAATCCTTTGAACATCTAAAGAGGAAACTGCACTCTATGAACATCAAATATGGACTGCTTTTCCCGGCACAGCTCAAGATCCAGCACAACGGCACCATGGTGCACTTTACGGACCCAAAAGAGGCCTGGAAATGGGCCGAAAACACATCGCCGGGAACTGGGACCCGAGGATCCTGGACCCTGGGGGCAGGCCCAGACTCCCGGGAGGCAGAGGGTGACGAGGGCGGCTCCCCCCTCGACTGGAACCGAATGATCCGGCTCAAGAAATAGAAAATTGATGCATTAAACCAGGTATGACAACTGATGTACACCCAGCGAGACCACACCAGGGCACGCACAAGACACTCATGCAAGGGTACTGTGAAACCCTGTTAAAACTTTGCCGTAAATCCGTCAAAGGAACATGATGTAAGCAGCGGGCCCCTAAGGGCCACCACCTACGATCCCGAGCTCCGTGAGGATTGTGAACAATTTGGGTGGTGTGGCAGAACGAGTAGAGAAAAGAAAATTAGGTAATAGTTATTAGTTAATGAGTTGACTGTCCTTTTGACAGTGTGTTGAATTTGTTATATTGGGCGACAGATGCTTCAAGTTGGGTGGAGTATGGGGTGGGGGGTCAAAGTTGTAATGTTAAGCACCGCACCAGTTCCAACACACGCATGACAACAGTTTCCTTACTAATAAGCCACGCAAAACACAGGAGTACATATGTCTCGACAGATAATCACCTTACGCACGACCACTCCCTGAACAGGCCGCTGTATCACGCAGCATCTCTAGATACCCAACACAGCGTCACTATAGTCACACAGCTCAAATGGCAGGGACCTCCAACATGAACAGAAATAGAACCATCCGGCTGATGACATGGAATGTAAACAGGCTCGGTAATAGCATCAAAAGGCGATTGGTCCTGCAGGCATTGAACCGAAACTCCCCAGACATAGCTTTCCTAACGGAGACGCATCTCGCAGGTACAAAGTGCACACTATTTAAACGCTCGAATTATAGATTGGCATTACACGCCGGTTTCACAATGGGATCGCGAAGGGTATTAATCCTAGTACACAAAAGACTTCCATATATACCCATTACTGTTACACAGGACACGGGAGGCAGATTCGTACACACAACAGGAACCCTCTGGGAACGCACTATATCCATGACTGCTGTATATGCACCACCCAATCTACTAACCTCTCTGACCAATGACATTACGCCCCTACTTGCTACCAACTCTACAGATCTTACACTAATTGGGGGAGACTTCAATGAAGTAATGAATGTAGACATTGACAGAACACATGTAAGGTCCAGAAACCCAGAAACACGCACTAAACTCACCACATTCACAAATGCTCTGGGGCTGCAAGACGTATGGAGATCATTGCATCCCAACGTAAGAGAATACTCGTATCACTCTGGAGCACATGCCTCACTGTCCAGGTTAGATTATTTTTTCCTACCACTAAGCAATATACATGAAGCATGTGAGGCACACCTGCTCCCCAGAGGCATATCGGATCACTCTCCACTCACAATAACGATTAAGACCAACAGATCAATCCCCCCACCCAGCTGGAGATTAAATGGTTACTACCTAGGATTCCCAGAACTGGTAGAACATATTCAAAAGGTCACCGAATCGTACTTTGAATTGAATATTGACTTTGTAGACAGCCCGATAACGCTATGGGAGGCACTAAAGACGGTATTAAGAGGTGAGATCATAGCCTGGACCTCAGCCCACAAAAAGAAACATCTAGAAGCAATACGCGAAGCCGAAATAAAGGTACAGAATGCAGAAGTTGAGCATATAACCCACGACCAACCCGCAACGCACCATACTCTACAATTAGCGCAAAAACAGCTGCAACCCATAACTTTAGACAACGCTAAACAAGCACACGCAGCGATGCGAGCAAGGGTATACGAGACAGGGGACAACGCCGGGAAAATACTAGCATGGCTAGAACGTAGGGAGTTGGGCCTTACCCAAGTCAGGAAACTGATGACGGAAGGACCAGATCCACTGGTAACAGACCAGGACATAGCGGAGAGGTTCGCAAAGTACTACACAGAACTGTACAGAGCACAATCCTCACCACTATCGACTGACATACTGGACGAAATCACTCTCCCTACTTTAAGTGTGCAACAGCGTAACATATTAGAACAAGAAATCACAGAGGAAGAAATAACCCAGGCAATGTCAAAACTCCAATCAGGGAAAACCCCAGGTCCAAACGGCTTCCCAGTCGAAATATGGAAGGAAATTGGCGCGAATTTAATCTCCCCACACCTGCTACGCCTTTTTCAACACTCACATTCACAGGATTGCCTCCCCCCAGACCTCAGGAAAGCCACGATAATAGTTTTACCAAAAGCGGATAAACCACCTGACAGGTGCAGCTCCTACAGACCCATCTCCCTAATAAACTGCGAGGCCAAGATACTTGCAAAGGTACTGGCCAACCGGCTACAGCAAGTTATACACACACTGGTACACCCAGACCAGTGTGGGTTCATGCCGGAGAGATCCAGTAGACGGAATATATACAGATTACATACAGCACTGGAAAAATTACCTGGGCTGCAGAGCCCCCTGGCCTTGCTGGCCATAGACTTTGAAAAGGCTTTTGACTCTGTTTATTGGGAAGCAATATGGGCGATTATGCAACGAATGGGTATAGGACCGTACTTCATGAGCTGGGTTAAGCTGCTATATCACCTTCCCGAAGCGGTAACCAAGGTAAACGGGATTATCTCAAATCCTTTCTGTCTGGGTAAGGGCACAAGACAGGGTTGCCCCCTGTCAGCTTTGATATTCGCATTAGCGATCAAACCTTTAGCAATCCTACTAAGAGCCACACAAACATGGTGTGGATTCAGATGGGCAGAAGACTGGGAGGACAAGGTGTCCTTATACGCAGATGACCTACTAATATACCTAGAGGACCCACGTGACTCTTGCCCTATCGTGACGCAATTGTTAAAAAGATACGGCATGTTCAGTTGCCTTCGTGTCAACTGGTCTAAATCCATACTGTTCCCAGTGAGGCAGATAGACAACGGAGTACCAGACGAATGCCCATACCGCATTGAAAGGGAGCAATTTAGATACTTAGGCATACAAATTACACATAAACTAACAGACTATGTGCCCAAGAACTTACTCCCTATAACATTAAGGTTCAAAGATGACGTCCAACATTGGATGTCCTTACCACTTACGCTATAAGGACGCGCTGCACTTTTCAAAATGATGGCTCTCCCCCGCTTTCTTTATATATTGTAAAATGCTCCACTACCTGTTGCGCCAAGTGAGTTTCATAGAATAGATCAAACACTCAGGAAATTGCTATGGAAAGGGGGACGCCCACGTCTGGCACTCAAGACCCTACAAAGATCCATATGGGAAGGTGGAATCGGACTCTCCCGGCTGCAAACCTATTACTGGGCCAGTCAAATGGCAATAATAAATGATAAACTACACAGGGACACCACACTACCGCACAATAGAATGCCGGATTCCAACCCACAAGAAAGACCCATCATGAAATACCTCTATTGCCCAAAAGACCGGGCTTCAGTCCCATCCATGCAGACACATATAACTCTAATATGGTCAGATACTCATAGATACTTAGGCTGGGATGGAAATCTAACCCTAGCACAACCACTGTGGAATAATAAACACCTCCCGGAAGTGAACAAACTCCCTAAATGGCGCTCCTGGTCCCAACTAGGCATTACGAAAATTGGAGACGTAGTGAGAGAAAACGAAATAATACCATTCGAAGTTTTAGCTACCACTTTTACGCTTCCCCCTAATGAACGTTACCACTATGTGCAGCTTAAACATGTGCTACAGGTTCATCTCCCCGATATGATAGACATGCCAGACTACTCCCCGCTGGAACGCAACGTATTCCCAGAAATGGTTAGACACAAAGTCACGTCCACCTTATATAGTGCCATAACTTCCTTCGCCACAAAAGAACTATCAGGTTTGAAGGCCAAATGGGAAAGGGATGTGGGCACCATACTTCCTGAGGACTGGGTGGCTGCACTAATGTTCCCCAGAGAGGTGGCTATCTCCTCCAGGTTCAGGTTAATACAACTGAAGATACTGCATAGAATTTATTACCCGAGGGTAGCCCTATTCAACTGGGGGAAAACCACTGACCCGCACTGCTTGTGATGTAAAAGGGAGGAAGGCTCCTACTATCACATACTGTGGGAATGTGCCATCATCCAACAATACTGGAAGCAATGCTGCAGTGAACTGTCAAGGGTAATGGGCAAAAGAATTCACATGAGCCCCAAAAAACTACTGCTGGGAATAGAAGAGGATATCGAGCTAACACGTTATGAAAAAGCGTTTTTATCTACCACCTCTGCAATACTGAAAAGAAATATAGCCCAACTCTGGGGCTCTGCAACAGCACCGACTTATGAGCAATGGATGACAGATGTGGACATTTGTATTGCAATGGAAAAAAGAGTATATACAGCCCGGGGATGTCCTGAGAAAGCTCAGAAAATATGGCAAAAATGGGAAGATGCACACTGAACAGTAACCTGTATGTACAGACTGTGCTAAAACCCAAGGACTCGTAAGGGAACCAGTTTGCGCAATATTAATGTGGTAAAATATCCGGTTATGCTAAGCTCCTCTGTATGTGAAGCAAGGTGTGGAACTACGAATGGGCGGGAAAGGGAAGTATTGGTTACCCCGTTGATCGGGGCTGTATGTTTTCTTTGTGTTAACAAAAAACAATAAAATGTTATATTAAAAAAAAAGAAGGATTGAATGTCTTTGATAAATTGAGGCACTGGCCAGTCAATGACTGCCTGTACCTTCTTTCTGTCCATGACTATACCTGTAGGAGTGAGTATGAATCCAAGAAATTCCACCTGAGTAGTGTGGAATTCACATTATTCCAACTTAACACATAATTCATTTTCTTGTAGTCTTTGTAATACTGCTTGCACATGATCTACGTGTTGCTCTTGCGACTCAGAATAGATCAAGATATCATCAATATATACAAGGACGAATATGTCCAAAAATTCCCTGAACACTTCCTGCATGAAATGCTGAAATGCTGCAGGGGCATTGCACAGCCCAAAGGGCATCACCAAGTACTCAAATAATCCAAATTTAGTTCTGAAGGCAGTTTTCCACTCATCCCCGTTCTTTACACGAATCAAGTGATATGCCCCTCTCAAATCCAGCTTAGTATATACCACTGCGGATTTCACTTGATCCAAGAGAACTGATATTAAAGGCAGGGGATACCTATTTTTTATGGTCACCTTGTTCAAAGCTCTGTAGATTATGCAGGTTCTGAGTGTTCCTTCTTTTTTCGGCACAAAAAACAAAGGGGATGACACTGGTGAAGTGGAATGTCTAATGAACCCTTTTTGCAACATCTCATCCAAATACTCCTTTAAGTGTTGATTTTCTTTTTCTGTTAAAGCATAAATACGACTGCATGACAACTTGGCTCCAGGTTCGAGTTCGATTACACAGTCGTAGGAGCGATGTGGAGGTAACCTCTCTGCTCCCTTCATGTCAAACACTCCTGCAAAATCCACATACTGCCTAGGAATGTCAATGCTCACAGCCCCCACAACTTGTGAATCTCTCACTTGATCTGCCAGAAAAAGAGCTGGTCCAACCACTTCCTCCAAATGTTCTTCACACCGTGCCCCTTTAAATGCAACTTCTCGTTTGACCCAATCAACACTAGGGTTATGTAAGGTCAACCAAGGCATTCCCAAAATGAGACCAAAGTGAGGCGCTGCTATCAGATCCAACACAATCTCCTCCGTATGCCCTGATCCACATTTCATCTGAATTGGTTGAGTTTGCTGAGAAATGGGACCAGAAATTAAAGGAGAACCATCCACTGATTGTACCCCTTCCACCTGTACCTTGTCTCTTACTGGTAATCCTAACTTTCGTGCCAAACCGATATCAATGAAATTTCCAGTAGCACCTGAATCTACCATAGCTGACACCATTTGTTTTGTTCACGCAAAAATCAACGTTACCAACAGATACACATGTGAATTTTTGTGATCCATCGTATTAGCTGCCCAGCTTGGGAACTTATTCATATTGGGGCCTGACACCTGAGTTCCCCCTAAGGCCGGCCACTCCTTTTCCCGCCTCCACCTTGCTTCCCACCTTCCTTGGCGTATTAGGGCATGCTCGTATGTAATGGCCTGGTTGCCCACAATACAAACACAAATTATTAGCCTTGCGCTGCTCCTTCTCCATTGCCGACAAAGGACCTCTTACGCCCCCTATTTGCATGGGCTCCCCATCACTGCTTTTTCCTCCCCGCCCCTTGTCCAGTCTTACAAACGGTGCCACCTCCGGTCTTTTCCTATCCCCTTTTCTTTCATTCATGCGATGATCTAACCTCAAGGCTAGATCAATCATAGCAGTACATGAACTGGGTTGTGGTTCCACCTGGGCCATCGCATCCTTCAATTCCTCCCTAAGTCCCTGATAAAACAAGACCGTCTGTTTATTCTCTGGCCAATCTGTCTCTATGACCAACCGATTGAATTGCGTAACATAGGATACTAAGTCACGTGTTCCTTGCTTTAAGGCTAACAATTCCTTGTCCTGGGCTAATGAAACTTCCCTTCGATCAAATAGCCTTCCAAATTCTGTCAAAAACATATCCCAATTATACAACAGCGGATCATTCTTTTGCACTAATGGCATGGCCGCTGCATCCCCCGTCAAATAAGAAATCACAAATGCTGTCATAACTTGGATGGTTTCAAATGCAGCGGGTTTACACAAAAAATGCAATCTACATTGCGTTAAACATGTCATATACTTCCTAGGATCTCCTCCAAATCTTTCTGGTGCCAGTAATGGCACACTGCTGGGTGCTTGTACAATGACTGTAGATGTTCTTCCTGAGGTAGCCCCCGTAGATGGCCCTGCCCCCTCCAAGGGAGTACCCTGAGCCACCAACCCTTGTACCTGAGCCTTAATAGTATTTGATTCCTGTCTGGCATGCGCTAATTCTGCTTGGATCTCTTGTAATGTCATTAGCACTTCTGCTAACGAAGGAGGATTCAAATCCATTTGGCTTGGGTGGTTCAAATACCCCTAAATCGGGGGCCGATAATTCTGTCAAGTCTAAGAAGGAATGAAAGGGTTTCAACCCCCTCTCCCGAACCACAGAAGCCGAATAGATCGACCCTCCCACCGTGGTTGGTACGGGCATCTGAATGTAAAAACACAGATATCCACGTGCAGCCAATGGGGGGAAGACAGAGTTAGGGAAAGGGTGTGGATTGACAAAGGGAAGATAGGGAATAGAGAACATGCATATATATATAAAACACAGAACACCAAATACTGAAACCCCTGTATACCTGTCTACTGCCTGAATGTACTAACGCATGAGCTTGGGTTCTTAATTACCCTACACCATACCCCTGACCATACCCATGACTCTGACCATGGAGATATCACATATAGCAGATATAAAGCAACACCAACTGTATGATACACACCAGGGAATACTCCCTACATGAATTCAACATGACACATGGCCTGTGGGCTGACATTTAACATAAGCAAACAGAAGCAAAGCACATAAATCGTGACATTCCTGTCTTACCCATTCCCATATGATAGTGAATCTTCTCTGCACGGAGAGTATTGCCTCATACTCCCAGTGTAACCCGTGTAACTTGCACTGGTTTACATTAACTCATATGTCTCTCAAACGTAGCACACCATATAGTGTTCTCAAGATTCACATGAATACTAAGAGGTACTTATCTTAGCGTCCGGGTGCCTCGCAAGAACACCCAGACATCAGGAACTGTCGCCGTGAAGCGCCGTAGCCTCAACGTGCTACTGCCGCGCATAGTCTGCAGGCAGCGATAGGAATGAAGTCACAGCCGCGGCCCACATAGACAACAACTTGCCGGAGGCTGCTGCGGGACTCACGAACACTAGAGTCAGACCACAAGGGTCCGCGATTGCGAACCGGCAACGCTCGCTCTCCCTGTCGTGTTGCCTTTCGTTCCATTCGCCTCCGTGAACGCTTCTTCCCGCTCGTCATCAGCTCGTCCAATTCTACTCAACCGCCATCATGACCGCCCGTGCTGCATAACCTTAATTATCGGCACCTGTGGCCGGGGGGTCAACGGCTAAATACTCTCTTAATGGCTCAGCTGTTCAAGGGCACGAAGTGCATAGACTACAACTCGCCCATTAAGCCTGCTAGGAATCGTAGTTTCTTCCTCATTTTCTCATATACTGTCTCCTGGGCTTGCCCCAGACCCTACTCCTGACACAGGCGATAGCCCTAAATGGTTTCAAGGTAATCAGAAACCTGTTGGGCTTGATACAAAATACAAACGGCAAGCTGAATTTGAAAAACAAACAAGGGAAAAGTCATACAAATAAATTTGACCACCAGATTAAGGAAAGGAAAAAAGAAATGAAGAAGCTTAAAGAGCTATATGACTTGGATGAAGAAGAGAGGAAAGTTAGATCCAGCAATATTATGACACAATATAAAAATTGGCTTAAAAACTATAAATATAATATTTATAATGCTAATTGGAGGTGCATCTATAAGTTATGTAAAAGCGATGATTCCAAAAAATGTGGGTATTTGTATCGACAATTCCTAATAGAGGATGAAAATAGAGAAAATAATGATGTGGGTCAGGATGCATGGATGCACTATATTTCAAATCTCTTCTTCAAACAAAGTTGTATTGTAGATGTACCCATAAGTAGCTGGCCCTATGGGAAACAGACATTCTCCTATGATATTTTGGATATTTTACAAATAATTAAAAAAATGAAATCTAGAGCCCCTGGCCCAGATGGGCTGGCTAATATTGTAATTAAACAAAAATCTAAAAAATGGGTATTGCTATTGCTCCAACTATTCACCGGAATATGGGAAAAGGGAATTATCCCTGATAGTTGGAGGAAAACTATAGTTGTACCAATTTGTAAAAATGGCGATAGAAAAATCCCCGACAATTATCGGCTGCTCGCAATGTCTGATAGTAGTTGTAAGATTTTCTGTACTCAACTATTGGGTAGTATCAATAAATGGATCCAAGATGAAGGACTGTTATCTACCCAACAAACAGGTTTCAGAAAAAACGACAGTACCTTGGATAACTTGACAATGTTGAACCATATCATGGCTGATAAAAAAGGGGGAAAACTTTGTGTGTTTCATCGATTATTCCAAAGCTTTCGATTGTGTTAATAGGGCTATACTGTGGGAAAAACTGAGTGGGAAATAAATATGTCCTAGAATTCTACACTTTCTAAAAGAAATGTACAGGGACACCGTATCTATTTGCCTAGGTAAAGGGGGGGAAATATCTCCAGCAACCAGAACTAACACTGGCCTCAAACAGGGATGTGTAACATCGCCCATTTTATACAATTTGTATGTGTCGGACCTCTGGGATAGATTTGCCATTATAAATAATTTCCCACCTAAAGTAGGAGGTAAAGCTATATGTGGTCTGATGTGTGTGGATGATACCATATTGATGAATAAAACTCCAGTGAGACTGCAGAGGTTATTGGATGAACTTCATCTCTACTCAGAGGAAAATATTCTGAATATTAATATTAACAGCACTAAAATTATGATTTTTGGAGCAACCAAAAAAGATATAAGAAAATTGGGATCCAGATGGTATATAAACCGCATAACACTGGAAGTTGTGGAGGCCTATCCCTATTTGGGGATACCAATTTTGACCTATCCACGAAAAAATGTTTTCCAGGAAATGGTAGAAACCAAAAGATATAAAAAGTGGAATGTGATACGGAAATATATGTCTAGTAAGGGAGGTCATTCTATAGAAGGCTTCCTAGAGGTATATAAGAGTTGTAGAATACCCAGAATTCTGTATGCCTTGGAAACGGTGGAGGGAGAATATCTGACTCATTTGGGTAAATTAGAAGGGAAAACTTTGGAGACCTGTACTGGGTCTCCCTGATGCTATATCTGTAGAGGTGATAAGATGTGAGCTGGGGTTAACTTCCTTGATGACATTGTGGAAAATAGGATGCTGTAATTTATACTTTAGAATGGGGATGGGGGAAGGGGAGGAAGGAGGCCTCTTGAGACTCATTGCAAAAAGCAGAAGTGGGGATGGAAATGGAAATACTTACATATCAAGTCTACAAAATACTGTACTCTTTCCTTGAAGATCTAGGCCTAAAAGTACCAAGGGAGAAAGAAGAGGTTATTATATTATTTAGAAACCTAAAGCAAAAACCAATAACTTGGGACTTGTGTGAAAATCAGTCTTACTTATATACTAAGAAACGCTATTCTGATTATGCTTTACAATGATTTAAACCCGCCACACCAAGGGAATATTTATTAAAAACAGGAAACAGAGCAATGAGAAGATTTATTATACAATTACGCTCGAATATTCTACCGTGTAATGAATATACCGGTACTTAGACAAATATCCCCCGTGCAGAAAGACTGTGGAGGTAATGTAAAACTGAGGTGGAAACTGCAAGACACATTCTCACAATGTGTAGTGAATTGGAAGAATGGTACTATAAAGGATATGGAAGTCTGGCAAGAGACCAGAGAATGATAACAATGGACCAGTTTTGGGCTACTATCTATGAGGGTGAGATTAAGTTATATATTGGGGCAGCTTTTTATATTTGGAAGATAACCTTTGTCTTTTAGGGAAATAATAACGATTTTATAATAAATTTACAAAACAAAAAAATGTGTTTAGGTGGTATATTCTAATTGTAACTTTACTGGTATCTCGGAAATGTCATTTTATTGAAGAAGAGGGTCCCGGATTACTATGTATTTTGAAAATGAAGTGTGAGGATATGGAAGCTGTTATAAATAAGTATTTTAAGCTTAGAATTTAAACTGAATTCTATTGTAAAAGGAAAGGGATATGAAATTGAATTTGCTTTATTTCATTCTGTATTTGTAATGCTCTATAATAATGATTTGTAACTGTTTATGTTATAGTGTATAAGGTTTTCATTAACCAAATTGGACTTTGGTTATATGGGCCTGTATACACTGATATTTTAACAATACATATGGTGATCCATTCTTGTCTGAAATGTATATCACGTTACAGTGATATTTTAACCATATATTTCGTATGGTACAATGCTATGTGAGCCACTTCTTGTTTTGTTAAGGGCTGAAGGGTCGTGTTCCATCGCATCCCTTAATGTCGCTTCAGGGTGGGGTCAAATGACATCACGTCCTGCAATGTCATCAGAGGTCAAGGTCTTGTGATGTCACTTCCGCTACCCCTAGTATTTTGGTGAAATGACGTCCCTACTCTGCATGCTAAGTAAGGAAACAGGACAGCCCAGTAAACCGTACAATGCTGTAAGAATACTGCAGACCTTTCTCACGGAATCATATACAAAATGTTACGCAGAAAATCTGCTTTTAATGTGACCCCTGTCTTCCGTGGTATGCCCTGCAAATTCCGATGTCTTAGCTCCTATAATTTAGCATTCTTGTGCAACGGATGTAGTGTTACTTTCGCGCTATAAATGCAATTATACAAGTACCAGAATGAAAAGAAAAGCTAGGACTCGCTGATTATCTCACACCTGGCCAGGACATCACGATCTCTCTGTAAACTCTTCCTGGTTTACCAATTTAGACCTAAAGGCACAATCTAAATGGACCCTTCTGATAACGAAGTGGGCTTTTTACTAGTAATTGACACCTGCATGCAGCTGGTTGATAATGTGATTAAAAGGTACAGTCCCATACAAAATGAAATTGGCACCCTAAACATGGCCTCAGCACCCTTTAAAGAAGGGTACATTCAGTAGTTATTCAGCTTAATTGTGTTAGCAATTTCATAGAGGCTGGCCATCTCATCGCTGGTTAACACAATGTTCCACACCCAGGGCTCTCTGCCCTTAGGTAGTTATTGTGTGCTGAAGTCAGGCAGGCTGCCAGCCCAACACCTGCTGTGTATGAAGCACCTTCCCCGTTTTCCAAGCTCTGAACCTGCCTATGGGCTCTAACACCCGCCCCTGCCCTACTGCTTAGCTCTGCAGGGCCAAGCTGCAATCTACAAAGCAAATCAAGTTTGGTGGCAAAAGGTGAGCTTAATGATTGATGCCATTAGCTCAGAAGGGGTGCTGCGATCGGCCCACATTATTCCTAAATTATACACTGCTTGCATGTGCTTGTGGATTCAGCACCTTTTTCTTTTGGTGAATTAACATTATTTCCTTTTCCACGGTAATGGTAGGTAAATTGCTTCTGGCTGTCGTTTACAATGCAAGAAGGGGCGTTTCTGACACAGATACATTATGTTTCAGTTTGTCATTGCAGCTCTCTGCCGATCCTTTGTTGTTGTGCTGTGACCCTCCCACGTGTGCTGCCCTTTTAATGTGATGTGTCCCTTCCATGTGTATTGCCCTTTTAAGATGGGCCATGACTGTGTCATGGGCCAAGCTAATAAAAGGAGCCTCTGCCGACACGTGTAACAGAACGGCTGCAGACTCCCAAAGAGGAATTCCTGAGTCCATCTCTTATTTAGGCCTGCAGGCCGGCACAGTGTGAGCACGGGCCTGCAGGCCATGTTTCCATGGGGCCCTCATGCCAGCAAGATGGCCAGGACCCACATGTGCTGGGCAAGGTCTGCCTTTCCCCCATCTAAGCCTGGGTATTCCCGCAAACCCCCTCAGGCACTGGGTCTCAGTGGTGCTGGTGTCCCATAGCACCCACAGCGGGCCGGCTTGAATGGTGACAAGGGAGTGGAGCCCCGCGTCGTGCCCCGTTCCCCCTTCTGTCCCTCATTTCTTTTCTTTAGAGGGAAGAAGGAGGAGGGAGAAAGGAGGAGTGGCATCCACCGCCCTGGAAGAGAGGGGTGGATGCCATACCTGGCATCCTGCTGGCGGATCCTCCCTGGCGACGGCCCTCTGAGAGGAGGGTGCTTGTGCGGCCAGGGTGGGGGCCTGCCCAGTTGCCCCCTGCTGCATTTGCCGGGAAAAGGAGAGGAAAATGGGGGTGAGTGTGCACCGACCTGCCAAGCAAAGGAAAGTGCGTGTTTGCCATCTGGGCAAGCCGGAGGTGTGCAGCCAACCAGTGTGCCGCGTCAGCTGGCCCAAAGTGATTCCGGGCCCCCACCAGCGTTGAAGGGTAAGGTTCTCCAGAACGGAGCGAAAAGAGAAGCGCAACCTTGGCAGCTGTGATGGTCTGCCACATTGGTGAAAAGGGCAGCGGGCTGCTTTTGCAAGCTATGGATCTTGCCCGTGAAAAGAGGAGTGGACCCCAACCACCCTGCCAAGCGAATAGGGAAGAAAGGGATCACCCTGCCCCGACAATCAGAGGCTTTGTTGCCCGTGCGGCCCTCTGTCCTCAGCTGGGCAGAATCCCGCCACACAGGAGGCTCGTGGGCAAGGGAGGTTTGGTATGCCTCACTCGGCGCCACAGAAGGTGAGTGCCCGCGCCCGTGGGCATCGGTGATGGCGGGTGTGCTTCGCTGCGCCGGCAGCCCCCTCTCCCATCGAAACCATGGGCTGCCGGGCAGTGATCAATCGAGGCTCCAATCCGGAGCGGGAGGAGGAGGCTGTCCGTGTCCACCGGCAACACAGGACAGTGCCTACCGTCACTGTGCTGTGCCGGGAACCCCTGCATGATCCTGGGCCAGCTGGCGGTAAACAGCTGAAACGCTCCATGAGGGCACCGACATTGAAGAGGGAGGCAGCGCTGCACACAGTGCCCAAGAAATAAAAGCGTGTGGCCCCTTGCAGGTACTGGGCCCATCAGTGGTGAAGTGCCTGGCAGCTCCACACAGACCATGGAAAAAAGGGTGCAAGTAAGCACCAGAGTGGTCCCGGACCTCCGGTGGAGATCCAGGCGTGAAGGCAGTGAGGTTCTGCTATGCTCTGAGATCTGAGTTGCACGGATAACAAAGAAGAAAGTACAAGTCAGTTGGATCCGTGATCGGATTTTGCAGAGTGTGCCTGCCTAACACCCAGGGAAATGAAGGGGAAAGAAGCTGCCTGCACCAACATACACCATGGGGCAACACTCTGCTGTGCCAACATCCCCATGCCTGCAAGGGGGAGCAACGAGGGATTCCTAACACCCTGCTACCAGTGTGCACCCATTGTTTCTGGCAGATTCCTGCCCACACTCCAGCCTGAGGAAGAGAACCAGGCAGCTAGGGGCCCCGATATCCTGCCACTAAAGCCACCCTGCCTGCCATTACATCCTTGTGCTACCCCGGCACCCCGGGCCATGGACAGGAGTCCCTGCCACCAAGAAGCATTGAAATGGGCACGGTAATGGTTGCAGCTCCACGCAAGTGCTTGTGCGTCCTCCTGTGCCCCAGTAGCAAAGTGACACTCCTGACTGGGGGAGCATGGCCAAGAAAGGGGGGTGAGTGATATCTTGTCACCCCATGCCCTGTCAACATCATGTGGGGCAGCCTGGACGCTCTGCTACCTGCATCTTGCTGCCTACGCCAACATCTAGGGACTAAGCCGATGTGGCCCCTGGGGTCCACAGGTGGGGCTTTACCGGCCTGTGGATTGTGCCATGGACTGCCTATGATCCGCAGAAGTGACTATCCTGAAGGGACACTGATGGAAAGTGAACTGGTCTCCTGCAGTCCTGCAATTGCTTAACGAGGACTCCGTAAATCCGTGTTTTGGTGCTGTGAACCTGCATATTAGTTCGATGCTTAAAGTGGTCTCAGTAAGGAACAGTTATGTGAAGCTGTGATTCCGCAGTTTGTAGGTGTGCACTTTATGGTGCCAGCAGCTAACAATGGCGTCATTCAGTGGTTGCAGTTCTGCACCCCAGGATAATAAAGGGTTTTGTAACATGTGGCCGAACTGCCAACATTCCTCTGGCGGTTCGCCAACTGCGACTGTCCCCTGCAGGTTATGTGTTGATATGTGTTTTATGTCTATAACTGTGTGAGCCCCATGTGTGTAGCAGTGGCATATCCTATTTGTGGTTGGTCCTACGACTCTGAAGTAGCCCAAGTAATGTTGTTCCGTAACAAGGGAGGGAATCATTTATGTTGTAGTAACATTTGTTTGTTATGAAAAAGGAGGAGTGTTGTGCTGTGACCCTCCCAGGTGTGTGCCATTTTAATGTGATGTGTCCCTCCCATGTGTATTGCCCTTTTGAGATGGGCCATGACTGTGTCACGGCACAAGCTAATAAAATGAGCTCCTGCAGGCACGTGCAACAGAACGGCTGCAGACTCCCAAAGAGGAATGCCTGAGTCCATATTTCATTTAGACCTGCAGGCCCGCACTGTGTGAGCACGGGCCTGCAGGCCAAGTTGCCATGGGGCCCTCTTGCCAGCAAGATGGCCAGGGCCCGCATGTGCTGGGCAAGGTCGACCCTGCCATCATCTAAAACCGGGTGTCCCCGGTAACCCCCGGAGGCACTGGGCCTCTCTGGTGCTGGTGTGAACAACACATGTGACCAGTTCCTATGGCTTCAGTGACCACCAGGGTGTGATCCTTGCCCACTTTCTATGTAATGCAGGTGTTTGCCCCAGTGAATTGTGGTTGCCCAATGACTCTAGTTCTCGACAATCGTGTGTTTCTGTCCATGGTTAATTAAGTTGGATCGCAAAGGTCTTCTTTGTTATTTCCAGTCCAATTTCTTCAAGCACATGTTTTTCTATTGGAAGGGTCAAATTAAATATTTGTTGAGAAGTAGCTGAAATCAACTGCTGGGTATCCTGTATCACCCTGTAAGCAGGCCCAACTACACGGGAACAACAAGCTAGTATGTAGCATGCTGCAAATGTAATTTCCACATGTCATGCAAACTAAAATGCTTTGTCCATTATATATGACCAATTATGCTTATTATGCTTTAAACATATTCTAGGTGTGCTCTATTTCTCCTTTATTTTATTCACATGGCCAAACACACTAAGTTAATGCCATGTAGGAATGGTTGTGTGACATCTGTTGGCCTGGGAGTCCTAGGTAGCTCCTGGTGCCATAACTCAATAGTTCCTCGCAATTTCAATCTCTAGGTTGTACAGCTTGGCTGTAATTGATTGCTCATCTCATGTGCATTGTGGTGAATGCTACCATGCTACAGGTACCCTTTAGTCCATTGGTTTAAACGGTTCGGTGGTCTGGAATCTGCCTCCCTTTACTGTGTCGGTGGTTTGATGGATATATAACTGTTTGTGCTTTTAGAATTTTTAAACCTGATGGTGAAATGGCAGTCATTAAGGTTTCTGTGGAACAATTTGATGTTGTGTGAAAAACCAAAAGGTGTCTCACCCGCTAGTCTTCGGGGACTTATCATCCAGATGGCCAGGACACAGCCATCGCTTTTGGATCCAGTTCCTGGGTTTGGACCAGTGTGGGAGGATCACCTGGATAAGGGGTCTTCATGGAGTGGGGGTGAGACAGCCAATGGTGAGATGCAGTATTCGCTCCTTTTTTGTGCAGCCAACCCCTCCTATTTTGTAGAATCTGAGGATCCAACCCCCCCCCCTTTCTGCATAAACACTAGGCCAAGGAAGAGGGTGACTCAGACTAACTCTTATACATCATACTGGACATGTCCCGCTAATCAGGTCAGGCAAAGTCAGGCACTTGACTACAAGTGCATACACCTGATTCCAATTAGCTCTCCTCACATGGATACAAGACGGAACCTAGAGACACACTCTGTGCAAGGTGGCACGGGAGTACGAGCAGAACTTCTGGGGTGAAGGCAAATCTACTGGAGCAGAATGATGGACCAAGGCACGAGAGCAGCGTGCCGAAAACCCCAGGAGTTCCCTACAGGAGGTCATTACCTCCACAAGGCCGCGAAAGACATGTGGAGAAGGCCAGATCCCAATATCGAAGACTACATTGTGTTTCAAGGACATCAGCAACCATCCTGGGTGAACGACGGAGTTTGGGAGGAGAGGTGAAGCCTGTGCTACTAACCTTGACTCGTGAATTGGAAATCAATAAAGCAAGAGAGAACCGCGCATAGACTGGGAGTTGGCAAGCAACAAGAGAGAATAGTGTGTGTTAAGAAAGATTGAAGTTTGCAACAAAATATCGCAAGTGAAGGCTGCACGCGTGTGGATGAGACACGAGGAAAGTCACTTCTGTGAATGAACTTTAAAGCAAGAAAAACAGTGGTATCATCGATACTGAGTAACGGAGTGATCATGCAAAAAGGAGTAGCCCACTCGAAAGTCTTTGTGAAAGGTACATGGTTTGAGATGATAAAAGTAAATGAACTATACAAACGAAAGTGAACAAAGTTAACCCCGAGAAAAGGGGAGAGGAAAAGCTAAGCATTGAATACTGAGTGAAAGTGAACCTGCTGTTGGCCTGTAAAAGAAATCCTGCACTTTCGAAAGTCTTCAACATCCGAAAAGTGGTCTGAGACCGGCAGAGGGAGACCCGAAGTGTAAAAGGCTTGGGGAAGGGAGCCCGGCAAGTGTTGTTGAACTGTGAAAGGTCTGAGGCCGGCAGAGGGAGACCAACATTGACTTATGCAAGGTCTGAGCCTGGAGAAGGGGGACCAATGTTGAACTGTTATTTTCTTGGAAGAGGTCTGAGTCCGACAGAGGGGGACTGGTGTGAACTTTTTGTTTCATAATTTGGGGGTGACTGGAACAGGAGCCTTTAACGTGCAAGGCCAGATGGGCCTCAATCCATGTTCCGATGCGTTTCAGTGTTAACGCCCGAACTAGAGTGTCATCCTACCTACAGAGACTTCCTTATTCCGTGCTGTCTAAACCTGGGGAGGAGAGCTGATTCAGCCGCATTTATTCGTTGTCGAACACTGACTTTCCTTTTACATGCATATTTCCTTTACACCCTAAATGAAGCCCTATTTCCGAAGATCGATTGGCCTTTCGGTAAAAAGAGAGGCTATCGTTTTGTCCACTTAAAAAAAATCCTTCGAGCATAAATTTAATGGGTGGAATTGGAGCGAGAATTATAGACATCTGGCAAAGCTAAAAGGATACGAGGCCGTATCTCATGTTTAGCACCGCTATCGTAAGATCCAACTCTATTTACAGCTTTGCCCCGCCCCCAAATTTAGACAGTTCATTATGAGGTTACACATAAACAAACTTCCTGTGATGGCCGTGCTGTGTCCCCGCTTAAAGATACCCCTTGAACTGCCGAATATGTGCTTGGCATGTCCTAACTCAATGCAAGGAACTGGGGCCCATTTATATGTGTACGCTGGGCAGTTTGGTCTATTCCTATGAAGCAATCACCTCAGACTCTTTTTAGGACTATTGTTGGAATACTCATTCCATCTCAGTTCAACTTGCTGTCTGGAAGCAAGTTAAAGGCCGATTGCCTGATTGATGAAACTAAGATAGTGATGATTGCGAACTTATTTGCTTCTATTTTCTCGCCCATTACATTAAACCTTCTCCTTTTCTTTTTTTTCTTTGTTTTTTCTCCCTGTTCTTTATGCTTATGCTCTACCATCCGCATCAGGAATTTGAATTCGAGTTATGTAATGAACGGTATCGCCTGATGCATGGATTGCGGTTCTGAAATTGTATTTGAACTTGAAATAATTCTCCATACTCATGCTGCATTACCCTCCCTAAGAATTTGAGTTATGTAACCCTGAAATTGAAATTGAAATGATCTATTTTAAATGTTGTATTGCTGAATTGTAAATGCATTTTAAATGCATTTTTGTATAATTCTGTGTTTATATGATTATGTATATTAAGAATTGAATGTTGTGTAAAATCCTCATTTTAGGATTATATCACAATAAAGATTTATTATTATTTACACACTTTTTTGTACAAGAGATAGGGCAGGCATTAGGTTTGGTTTACAAAAGCCATTTTGATTTAACAGACACGACTATTTCCTTATTATTTGATAGTCGAGACGACTCCCATCTTAGTTATAGGGCAAAGTAGGAGTTTTTCCAAATCCCACGAAGTTAAAGGTTTTACAAATTGTATCTTTTGTGTCAGTGTCATAGTTGATACCTTGCCTCCCCTACACTTAATAGTGTCTTGCTTCAATTTGGTGAAATACCTTCATCTGAACCATTAGCCTCTGAGTATTTGCTTATGTTGATTTATGAGAACTGATCCTAACTTTTTGTTTGCTTGATTATGGTGCTGTGTTTTCTATTAAGTGAGGTTTTCCTCTCAAAATGATGTTGATTGGATTCCTTTGTTTGCCAAGAAAGGTTGTTGTTAATCTAAACCTGTAAACTTTACATTACTGGGGTCCAGTTATAATTCTGCTTCCTTTATAGGGGCCTACTGTTTAAAGGGAGAAATGCTTTATTCAAACACCCTCATTCTGAATGGGCTAGATGCAGCGGAAAACCGCAGAAAAAATCTTTGCTCTGACCAGGGTTCTCCTGCCATCCAACACACAAATGCAGTGAAGCAGTTATCTGTTTGCACCGTAAAGGGAGACGGATTAGAGTCCATGAGAAAGAGTCCAACCACACGGATGCACAATCTGCCGACGTTTTTAACACAGGTTAGCCCTATACATGGGCTGTAGGCTGTTTGTTTTATGAAAAACATGAAAAACATATTCGGATTGCGCCATGGCTCTATGATGTCAGTGACAGTCAATCAGTTTGAAGAATGTTAGCGATACACACTTTTTAAAATGTACTGTTTTTATAACAAGCCATATTACAACATTGCTGTTTCAAAGCATGGCGTAGGAAGGGGTGGAATAAAGGTAGGGAAATGCTGCGCATTGTGTGGCAGCAATTTCGGCGATGAATGTCGAAATCAATTACAGGATTATACCGAGTAACAATGCCTTGCCAATTAACAGTAGGCAAAGGGGAAAACTGAACAAAACAAGTACAAGCGGGTACATTTAGTAAGGCCAAAGGGAAGCCCTTCTTCCTGGTAAGTGCCACCAGCAGGCTCAATAAAGGGCGGGAAATGGGAAACTTCAGCCTCAGTTAGTCACATGATTAGGAGGACCCCTCCCTGGAAATCTGGGATAGTAGTTAAGTATAATTTGGAGTGTAATCTGGGGAGTTTACAATGCAAACCTGGTGTTGGCAGTTTCACTTACACATAGGTTAATTTAATTTATTGTTATTTATTTATTGTTGAAGTAAAATGTGCTGCAAGAGAAGCCAGTTGAGAACACCAGAGGATGAAGGCTGGGGTCAAGGAGGAAAAGGAGCGAGGTGAAAGAGGAGGCCAAAGAGCGAAGGGGAAAAGAGAGGTTAGCGGTATGGATCCAGTCTAAGTTATCCCAAACAGGCCATTCTTTTTTTAAATAAATGTACATGCTTGGCTCGGGATGGAAATAGGGGTGACCCTACTCAAACTGAAATTCCCAATTGGGCTAGTATTGAGAATGAATCAATAGACAGATCCATGTTCTCCAGTTTGCTGGTCCTCATCTCCTGGGAGTAAACCCACCGTTCTTAGTCTATACTCTGTATGAAAGCAGAAAGGCTATTTTTGGTATTGGGTAAAAATACCTATTATACCGTAACAGCTCACTTTGGAAGAATGTACCTCTTAAGGTTAACGGGATGATTCGCTGGAAATCGTTGTCACACCAGCAAAGTGTATTTGTCAAGGATGTTTGGGATGATGGAAATATGCTGTCTCTTGGTTTCCTGAAGTTCAACTACAAGCTGGAAAGCAGAGAGGCTAAGCACTATGCTTCATTGTCTTTTTCCTTGTGGACATTATCTTCTGTACATGATGTTCCTACACCGTTGGTGTCTTTTTTGTATAAACGATTGTAACGGAGGGATTAGGGACTCAGCTTGGGAACATTTATGCATCATGTTCTGAAACGTTGGTGAGTAATTCTCTGCACTACTGTGATCCAAGGTTTGCTCATGCCTGCATAATGCTTCCACTGCTGCCAAAATCTCCCCTCACACGAAATTGCCAGAAGCTGGGAGCCATTTAGCTCCTACTGGTAGCCTACAAGAGCCACCTTTTGACTTCTCAGGCTAACTGGTGCCATATAAACATACCTATCTGACAATAACTCTGGGTGTTTGGGAATATGTTGAAAGGCGCTTTAGGCCACATCTAGAAAATAATTAAACCATAACGGACAATAGGTTATAGTTTGTCTCTCGCATGGAAGCGCAACTTCCCAGAGGTAGCTCCTGTTTAGTTGGTGTTTCCTGTTACCCCAAAGATGCTTCTAACTCCTGTTCAACATATCCTTATTACGATGCTTGCCCTAGTTCCTTGATGCCCATTACAAGTGGGGCTGCATAGTTCTGTATCAGCTGAAGTTGATTGGGTAGCTTCTTTGGGGTGGCAATGACGACATTGTAGTAGCACAGCACTGATGAGCAGATATAAAGCAACACCAACTGTATGGTACACACCAGGGAATACTCCCTACATGAATTCAACATGACACATGGCCTGTGGGCTGACATTTAACATAAGCAAACAGAAGCAAAGCACATAAATCGTGACATTCCTGTCTTACCCATTCCCATATGATAGTGAATCTTCTCTGCACGGAGAGTATTGCCTCATACTCCCAGTGTAACCCGTGTAACTTGCACTGGTTTACATTAACTCATATGTCTCTCAAACGTAGCACACCATATAGTGTTCTCAAGATTCACATGAATACTAAGAGGTACTTATCTTAGCGTCCGGGTGCCTCGCAAGAACACCCAGACATCAGGAACTGTCGCCGTGAAGCGCCGTAGCCTCAACGTGCTACTGCCGCGCATAGTCTGCAGGCAGCGATAGGAATGAAGTCACAGCCGCGGCCCACATAGACAACAACTTGCCGGAGGCTGCTGCGGGACTCACGAACACTAGAGTCAGACCACAAGGGTCCGCGATTGCGAACCGGCAACGCTCGCTCTCCCTGTCGTGTTGCCTTTCGTTCCATTCGCCTCCGTGAACGCTTCTTCCCGCTCGTCATCAGCTCGTCCAATTCTACTCAACCGCCATCATGACCGCCCGTGCTGCATAACCTTAATTATCGGCACCTGTGGCCGGGGGGTCAACGGCTAAATACTCTCTTAATGGCTCAGCTGTTCAAGGGCGCGAAGTGCATAGACTACAACTCGCCCATTAAGCCTGCTAGGAATCGTAGTTTCTTCCTCATTTTCTCATATACTGTCTCCTGGGCTTGCCCCAGACCCTACTCCTGACACAGGCGATAGCCCTAAATGGTTTCAAGGTAATCAGAAACCTGTTGGGCTTGATACAAAATACAAACGGCAAGCTGAATTTGAAAAACAAACAAGGGAAAAGTCATACAAATAAATTTGACCACCAGATTAAGGAAAGGAAAAAAGAAATGAAGAAGCTTAAAGAGCTATATGACTTGGATGAAGAAGAGAGGAAAGTTAGATCCAGCAATATTATGACACAATATAAAAATTGGCTTAAAAACTATAAATATAATATTTATAATGCTAATTGGAGGTGCATCTATAAGTTATGTAAAAGCGATGATTCCAAAAAATGTGGGTATTTGTATCGACAATTCCTAATAGAGGATGAAAATAGAGAAAATAATGATGTGGGTCAGGATGCATGGATGCACTATATTTCAAATCTCTTCTTCAAACAAAGTTGTATTGTAGATGTACCCATAAGTAGCTGGCCCTATGGGAAACAGACATTCTCCTATGATATTTTGGATATTTTACAAATAATTAAAAAAATGAAATCATCTAGAGCCCCTGGCCCAGATGGGCTGGCTAATATTGTAATTAAACAAAACCCTAAAAAATGGGTATTGCTATTGCTCCAACTATTCACCGGAATATGGGAAAAGGGAATTATCCCTGATAGTTGGAGGAAAACTATAGTTGTACCAATTTGTAAAAATGGCGATAGAAAAATCCCCGACAATTATCGGCTGCTCGCAATGTCTGATAGTAGTTGTAAGATTTTCTGTACTCAACTATTGGGTAGTATCAATAAATGGATCCAAGATGAAGGACTGTTATCTACCCAACAAACAGGTTTCAGAAAAAACGACAGTACCTTGGATAACTTGACAATGTTGAACCATATCATGGCTGATAAAAAAGGGGGAAAACTTTGTGTGTTTCATCGATTATTCCAAAGCTTTCGATTGTGTTAATAGGGCTATACTGTGGGAAAAACTGAGTGGGAAATAAATATGTCCTAGAATTCTACACTTTCTAAAAGAAATGTACAGGGACACCGTATCTATTTGCCTAGGTAAAGGGGGGGAAATATCTCCAGCAACCAGAACTAACACTGGCCTCAAACAGGGATGTGTAACATCGCCCATTTTATACAATTTGTATGTGTCGGACCTCTGGGATAGATTTGCCATTATAAATAATTTCCCACCTAAAGTAGGAGGTAAAGCTATATGTGGTCTGATGTGTGTGGATGATACCATATTGATGAATAAAACTCCAGTGAGACTGCAGAGGTTATTGGATGAACTTCATCTCTACTCAGAGGAAAATATTCTGAATATTAATATTAACAGCACTAAAATTATGATTTTTGGAGCAACCAAAAAAGATATAAGAAAATTGGGATCCAGATGGTATATAAACCGCATAACACTGGAAGTTGTGGAGGCCTATCCCTATTTGGGGATACCAATTTTGACCTATCCACGAAAAAATGTTTTCCAGGAAATGGTAGAAACCAAAAGATATAAAAAGTGGAATGTGATACGGAAATATATGTCTAGTAAGGGAGGTCATTCTATAGAAGGCTTCCTAGAGGTATATAAGAGTTGTAGAATACCCAGAATTCTGTATGCCTTGGAAACGGTGGAGGGAGAATATCTGACTCATTTGGGTAAATTAGAAGGGAAAACTTTGGAGACCTGTACTGGGTCTCCCTGATGCTATATCTATAGAGGTGATAAGATGTGAGCTGGGGTTAACTTCCTTGATGACATTGTGGAAAATAGGATGCTGTAATTTATACTTTAGAATGGGGATGGGGGAGGGGGAGGAAGGAGGCCTCTTGAGACTCATTGCAAAAAGCAGAAGTGGGGATGGAAATGGAAATACTTACATATCAAGTCTACAAAATACTGTACTCTTTCCTTGAAGATCTAGGCCTAAAAGTACCAAGGGAGAAAGAAGAGGTTATTATATTATTTAGAAACCTAAAGCAAAAACCAATAACTTGGGACTTGTGTGAAAATCAGTCTTACTTATATACTAAGAAACGCTATTCTGATTATGCTTTACAATGATTTAAACCCGCCACACCAAGGGAATGTTTATTAAAAACAGGAAACAGAGCAATGAGAAGATTTATTATACAATTACGCTCGAATATTCTACCGTGTAATGAATATACCGGTACTTAGACAAATATCCCCCGTGCAGAAAGACTGTGGAGGTAATGTAAAACTGAGGTGGAAACTGCAAGACACATTCTCACAATGTGTAGTGAATTGGAAGAATGGTACTATAAAGGATATGGAAGTCTGGCAAGAGACCAGAGAATGATAACAATGGACCAGTTTTGGGCGACTATCTATGAGGGTGAGATTAAGTTATATATTGGGGCAGCTTTTTATATTTGGAAGATAACCTTTGTCTTTTAGGGAAATAATAACGATTTTATAATAAATTTACAAAACAAAAAAATGTGTTTAGGTGGTATATTCTAATTGTAACTTTACTGGTATCTCGGAAATGTCATTTTATTGAAGAAGAGGGTCCCGGATTACCATGTATTTTGAAAATGAAGTGTGAGGATATGGAAGCTGTTATAAATAAGTATTTTAAGCTTAGAATTTAAACTGAATTCTATTGTAAAAGGAAAGGGATATGAAATTGAATTTGCTTTATTTCATTCTGTATTTGTAATGCTCTATAATAATGATTTGTAACTGTTTATGTTATAGTGTATAAGGTTTTCATTAACCAAATTGGACTTTGGTTATATGGGCCTGTATACACTGATATTTTAACAATACATATGGTGATCCATTCTTGTCTGAAATGTATATCACGTTACAGTGATATTTTAACCATATATTTCGTATGGTACAATGCTATGTGAGCCACTTCTTGTTTTGTTAAGGGCTGAAGGGTCGTGTTCCATCGCATCCCTTAATGTCACTTCAGGGTGGGGTCAAATGACATCACGTCCTGCAATGTCATCAGAGGTCAAGGTCTTGTGATGTCACTTCCGCTACCCCTAGTATTTTGGTGAAATGACGTCCCTACTCTGCATGCTAAGTAAGGAAACAGGACAGCCCAGTAAACCGTATAATGCTGTAAGAATACTGCAGACCTTTCTCACGGAATCATATACAAAATGTTACGCAGAAAATCTGCTTTTAATGTGACCCCTGTCTTCCGTGGTATGCCCTGCAAATTCCGATGTCTTAGCTCCTATAATTTAGCATTCTTGTGCAACGGATGTAGTGTTACTTTCGCGCTATAAATGCAATTATACAAGTACCAGAATGAAAAGAAAAGCTAGGACTCGCTGATTATCTCACACCTGGCCAGGACATCACGATCTCTCTGTAAACTCTTCCTGGTTTACCAATTTAGACCTAAAGGCACAATCTAAATGGACCCTTCTGATAACGAAGTGGGCTTTTTACTAGTAATTGACACCTGCATGCAGCTGGTTGATAATGTGATTAAAAGGTACAGTCCCATACAAAATGAAATTGGCACCCTAAACATGGCCTCAGCACCCTTTAAAGAAGGGTACATTCAGTAGTTATTCAGCTTAATTGTGTTAGCAATTTCATAGAGGCTGGCCATCTCATCGCTGGTTAACACAATGTTCCACACCCAGGGCTCTCTGCCCTTAGGTAGTTATTGTGTGCTGAAGTCAGGCAGGCTGCCAGCCCAACACCTGCTGTGTATGAAGCACCTTCCCCGTTTTCCAAGCTCTGAACCTGCCTATGGGCTCTAACACCCGCCCCTGCCCTACTGCTTAGCTCTGCAGGGCCAAGCTGCAATCTACAAAGCAAATCAAGTTTGGTGGCAAAAGGTGAGCTTAATGATTGATGCCATTAGCTCAGAAGGGGTGCTGCGATCGGCCCACATTATTCCTAAATTATACACTGCTTGTATGTGCTTGTGGATTCAGCACCTTTTTCTTTTGGTGAATTAACATTATTTCCTTTTCCACGGTAATGGTAGGTAAATTGCTTCTGGCTGTCGTTTACAATGCAAGAAGGGGCGTTTCTGACACAGATACATTATGTTTCAGTTTGTCATTGCAGCTCTCTGCCGAACCTTTGTTGTTGTGCTGTGACCCTCCCACGTGTGCTGCCCTTTTAATGTGATGTGTCCCTTCCATGTGTATTGCCCTTTTAAGATGGGCCATGACTGTGTCATGGGCCAAGCTAATAAAAGGAGCCTCTGCCGACACGTGTAACAGAACGGCTGCAGACTCCCAAAGAGGAATTCCTGAGTCCATCTCTTATTTAGGCCTGCAGGCCGGCACAGTGTGAGCACGGGCCTGCAGGCCATGTTTCCATGGGGCCCTCATGCCAGCAAGATGGCCAGGACCCACATGTGCTGGGCAAGGTCTGCCTTTCCCCCATCTAAGCCTGGGTATTCCCGCAAACCCCCTCAGGCACTGGGTCTCCGTGGTGCTGGTGTCCCATAGCACCCACAGCGGGCCGGCTTGAATGGTGACAAGGGAGTGGAGCCCCGCGTCGTGCCCCGTTCCCCCTTCTGTCCCTCATTTCTTTTCTTTAGAGGGAAGAAGGAGGAGGGAGAAAGGAGGAGTGGCATCCACCGCCCTGGAAGAGAGGGGTGGATGCCATACCTGGCATCCTGCTGGCGGATCCTCCCTGGCGACGGCCCTCTGAGAGGAGGGTGCTTGTGCGGCCAGGGTGGGGGCCTGCCCAGTTGCCCCCCTGCTGCATTTGCCGGGAAAAGGAGAGGAAAATGGGGGTGAGTGTGCACCGACCTGCCAAGCAAAGGAAAGTGCGTGTTTGCCATCTGGGCAAGCCGGAGGTGTGCAGCCAACCAGTGTGCCGCGTCAGCTGGCCCAAAGTGATTCCGGGCCCCCACCAGCGTTGAAGGGTAAGGTTCTCCAGAACGGAGCGAAAAGAGAAGCGCAACCTTGGCAGCTGTGATGGTCTGCCACATTGGTGAAAAGGGCAGCGGGCTGCTTTTGCAAGCTATGGATCTTGCCCGTGAAAAGAGGAGTGGACCCCAACCACCCTGCCAAGCGAATAGGGAAGAAAGGGATCACCCTGCCCCGACAATCAGAGGCTTTGTTGCCCGTGCGGCCCTCTGTCCTCAGCTGGGCAGAATCCCGCCACATGGGAGGCTCGTGGGCAAGGGAGGTTTGGTATGCCTCACTCGGCGCCACAGAAGGTGAGTGCCCGCACCCGTGGGCATCGGTGATGGCGGGTGTGCTTCGCTGCGCCGGCAGCCCCCTCTCCCATCGAAACCATGGGCTGCCGGGCAGTGATCAATCGAGGCTCCAATCCGGAGCGGGAGGAGGAGGCTGTCCGTGTCTACCGGCAACACAGGACAGTGCCTACCGTCACTGTGCTGTGCCGGGAACCCCTGCATGATCCTGGGCCAGCTGGCGGTAAACAGCTGAAACGCTCCATGAGGGCACCGACATTGAAGAGGGAGGCAGCGCTGCACACAGTGCACAAGAAATAAAAGCGTGTGGCCCCTTGCAGGTACTGGGCCCATCAGTGGTGAAGTGCCTGGCAGCTCCACACAGACCATGGAAAAAAGGGTGCAAGTAAGCACCAGAGTGGTCCCGGACCTCCGGTGGAGATCCAGGCGTGAAGGCAGTGAGGTTCTGCTATGCTCTGAGATCTGAGTTGCACGGATAACAAAGAAGAAAGTACAAGTCAGTTGGATCCGTGATCGGATTTTGCAGAGTGTGCCTGCCTAACACCCAGGGAAATGAAGGGGAAAGAAGCTGCCTGCACCAACATACACCATGGGGCAACACTCTGCTGTGCCAACATCCCCATGCCTGCAAGGGGGAGCAACGAGGGATTCCTAACACCCTGCTACCAGTGTGCCCCCATTGTTTCTGGCAGATTCCTGCCCACACTCCAGCCTGAGGAAGAGAACCAGGCAGCTAGGGGCCCCGATATCCTGCCACTAAAGCCACCCTGCCTGCCATTACATCCTTGTGCTACCCCGGCACCCCGGGCCATGGACAGGAGTCCCTGCCACCAAGAAGCATTGAAATGGGCACGGTAATGGTTGCAGCTCCACGCAAGTGCTTGTGCGTCCTCCTGTGCCCCAGTAGCAAAGTGACACTCCTGACTGGGGGAGCATGGCCAAGAAAGGGGGGTGAGTGATATCTTGTCACCCCATGCCCTGTCAACATCATGTGGGGCAGCCTGGACGCTCTGCTACCTGCATCTTGCTGCCTACGCCAACATCTAGGGACTAAGCCGATGTGGCCCCTGGGGTCCACAGGTGGGGCTTTACCGGCCTGTGGATTGTGCCATGGACTGCCTATGATCCGCAGAAGTGACTATCCTGAAGGGACACTGATGGAAAGTGAACTGGTCTCCTGCAGTCCTGCAATTGCTTAACGAGGACTCCGTAAATCCGTGTTTTGGTGCTGTGAACCTGCATATTAGTTCGATGCTTAAAGTGGTCTCAGTAAGGAACAGTTATGTGAAGCTGTGATTCCGCAGTTTGTAGGTGTGCACTTTATGGTGCCAGCAGCTAACAATGGCGTCATTCAGTGGTTGCAGTTCCGCACCCCAGGATAATAAAGGGTTTTGTAACATGTGGCCGAACTGCCAACATTCCTCTGGCGGTTCGCCAACTGCGACTGTCCCCTGCAGGTTATGTGTTGATATGTGTTTTATGTCTATAACTGTGTGAGCCCCATGTGTGTAGCAGTGGCATATCCTATTTGTGGTTGGTCCTACGACTCTGAAGTAGCCCAAGTAATGTTGTTCCGTAACAAGGGAGGGAATCATTTATGTTGTAGTAACATTTGTTTGTTATGAAAAAGGAGGAGTGTTGTGCTGTGACCCTCCCAGGTGTGTGCCATTTTAATGTGATGTGTCCCTCCCATGTGTATTGCCCTTTTGAGATGGGCCATGACTGTGTCACGGCACAAGCTAATAAAATGAGCTCCTGCAGGCACGTGCAACAGAACGGCTGCAGACTCCCAAAGAGGAATGCCTGAGTCCATATTTCATTTAGGCCTGCAGGCCCGCACTGTGTGAGCACGGGCCTGCAGGCCAAGTTGCCATGGGGCCCTCTTGCCAGCAAGATGGCCAGGGCCCGCATGTGCTGGGCAAGGTCGACCCTGCCATCATCTAAAACCGGGTGTCCCCGGTAACCCCCGGAGGCACTGGGCCTCTCTGGTGCTGGTGTGAACAACACATGTGACCAGTTCCTATGGCTTCAGTGACCACCAGGGTGTGATCCTTGCCCACTTTCTATGTAATGCAGGTGTTTGCCCCAGTGAATTGTGGTTGCCCAATGACTCTAGTTCTCGACAATCGTGTGTTTCTGTCCATGGTTAATTAAGTTGGATCGCAAAGGTCTTCTTTGTTATTTCCAGTCCAATTTCTTCAAGCACATGTTTTTCTATTGGAAGGGTCAAATTAAATATTTGTTGAGAAGTAGCTGAAATCAACTGCTGGGTATCCTGTATCACCCTGTAAGCAGGCCCAACTACACGGGAACAACAAGCTAGTATGTAGCATGCTGCAAATGTAATTTCCACATGTCATGCAAACTAAAATGCTTTGTCCATTATATATGACCAATTATGCTTATTATGCTTTAAACATATTCTAGGTGTGCTCTATTTCTCCTTTATTTTATTCACATGGCCAAACACACTAAGTTAATGCCATGTAGGAATGGTTGTGTGACATCTGTTGGCCTGGGAGTCCTAGGTAGCTCCTGGTGCCATAACTCAATAGTTCCTCGCAATTTCAATCTCTAGGTTGTACAGCTTGGCTGTAATTGATTGCTCATCTCATGTGCATTGTGGTGAATGCTACCATGCTACAGGTACCCTTTAGTCCATTGGTTTAAACGGTTCGGTGGTCTGGAATCTGCCTCCCTTTACTGTGTCGGTGGTTTGATGGATATATAACTGTTTGTGCTTTTAGAATTTTTAAACCTGATGGTGAAATGGCAGTCATTAAGGTTTCTGTGGAACAATTTGATGTTGTGTGAAAAACCAAAAGGTGTCTCACCCGCTAGTCTTCGGGGACTTATCATCCAGATGGCCAGGACACAGCCATCGCTTTTGGATCCAGTTCCTGGGTTTGGACCAGTGTGGGAGGATCACCTGGATAAGGGGTCTTCGTGGAGTGGGGGTGAGACAGCCAATGGTGAGATGCAGTATTCGCTCCTTTTTTGTGCAGCCAACCCCTCCTATTTTGTAGAATCTGAGGATCCAACCCCCCCCCCTTTCTGCATAAACACTAGGCCAAGGAAGAGGGTGACTCAGACTAACTCTTATAAATCATTCTGGACATGTCCCGCTAATCAGGTCAGGCAAAGTCAGGCACTTGACTACAAGTGCATACACCTGATTCCAATTAGCTCTCCTCACATGGATACAAGACGGAACCTAGAGACACACTCTGTGCAAGGTGGCACGGGAGTACGAGCAGAACTTCTGGGGTGAAGGCAAATCTACTGGAGCAGAATGATGGACCAAGGCACGAGAGCAGCGTGCTGAAAACCCCAGGAGTTCCCTACAGGAGGTCATTACCTCCACAAGGCCGCGAAAGACATGTGGAGAAGGCCAGATCCCAATATCGAAGACTACATTGTGTTTCAAGGACATCAGCAACCATCCTGGGTGAACGAGGGAGTTTGGGAGGAGAGGTGAAGCCTGTGCTACTAACCTTGACTCGTGAATCGGAAATCAATAAAGCAAGAGAGAACCGCGCATAGACTGGGAGTTGGCAAGCAACAAGAGAGAATAGTGTGTGTTAAGAAAGATTGAAGTTTGCAACAAAATATCGCAAGTGAAGGCTGCACGCGTGTGGATGAGACACGAGGAAAGTCACTTCTGTGAATGAACTTTAAAGCAAGAAAAACGGTGGTATCATCGATACTGAGTAACGGAGTGATCATGCAAAAAGGAGTAGCCCACTCGAAAGTCTTTGTGAAAGGTACATGGTTTGAGATGATAAAAGTAAATGAACTATACAAACGAAAGTGAACAAAGTTAACCCCGAGAAAAGGGGAGAGGAAAAGCTAAGCATTGAATACTGAGTGAAAGTGAACCTGCTGTTGGCCTGTAAAAGAAATCCTGCACTTTCGAAAGTCTTCAACATCCGAAAAGTGGTCTGAGACCGGCAGAGGGAGACCCGAAGTGTAAAAGGCTTGGGGAAGGGAGCCCGGCAAGTGTTGTTGAACTGTGAAAGGTCTGAGGCCGGCAGAGGGAGACCAACATTGACTTATGCAAGGTCTGAGCCTGGAGAAGGGGGACCAATGTTGAACTGTTATTTTCTTGGAAGAGGTCTGAGTCCGACAGAGGGGGACTGGTGTGAACTTTTTGTTTCATAATTTGGAGGTGACTGGAACAGGAGCCTTTAACGTGCAAGGCCAGATGGGCCTCAATCCATGTTCCGATGCGTTTCAGTGTTAACGCCCGAACTAGAGTGCCATCCTACCTACAGAGACTTCCTTATTCCGTGCTGTCTAAACCTGGGGAGGAGAGCTGATTCAGCCGCATTTATTCGTTGTCGAACACTGACTTTCCTTTTACATGCATATTTCCTTTACACCCTAAATGAAGCCCTATTTCCGAAGATCGATTGGCCTTTCGGTAAAAAGAGAGGCTATCGTTTTGTCCACTTAAAAAAAATCCTTCGAGCATAAATTTAATGGGTGGAATTGGAGCGAGAATTATAGACATCTGGCAAAGCTAAAAGGATACGAGGCCGTATCTCATGTTTAGCACCGCTATCGTAAGATCCAACTCTATTTACAGCTTTGCCCCGCCCCCAAATTTAGACAGTTCATTATGAGGTTACACATAAACAAACTTCCTGTGATGGCCGTGCTGTGTCCCCGCTTAAAGATACCCCTTGAACTGCCGAATATGTGCTCGGCATGTCCTAACTCAATGCAAGGAACTGGGGCCCATTTATATGTGTACGCTGGGCAGTTTGGTCTATTCCTATGAAGCAATCACCTCAGACTCTTTTTAGGACTATTGTTGGAATACTCATTCCATCTCAGTTCAACTTGCTGTCTGGAAGCAAGTTAAAGGCCGATTGCCTGATTGATGAAACTAAGATAGTGATGATTGCGAACTTATTTGCTTCTATTTTCTCGCCCATTACATTAAACCTTCTCCTTTTCTTTTTTTTCTTTGTTTTTTCTCCCTGTTCTTTATGCTTATGCTCTACCATCCGCATCAGGAATTTGAATTCGAGTTATGTAATGAACGGTATCGCCTGATGCATGGATTGCGGTTCTGAAATTGTATTTGAACTTGAAATAATTCTCCATACTCATGCTGCATTACCCTCCCTAAGAATTTGAGTTATGTAACCCTGAAATTGAAATTGAAATGTTTAAATGTTGTATTGCTGAATTGTAAATGCATTTTAAATGCATTTTTGTATAATTCTGTGTTTATATGATTATGTATATTAAGAATTGAATGTTGTGTAAAATCCTCATTTTAGGATTATATCACAATAAAGATTTATTATTATTTACACACTTTTTTGTACAAGAGATAGGGCAGGCATTAGGTTTGGTTTACAAAAGCCATTTTGATTTAACAGACACGACTATTTCCTTATTATTTGATAGTCGAGACGACTCCCATCTTAGTTATAGGGCAAAGTAGGAGTTTTTCCAAATCCCACGAAGTTAAAGGTTTTACAAATTGTATCTTTTGTGTCAGTGTCATAGTTGATACCTTGCCTCCCCTACACTTAATAGTGTCTTGCTTCAATTTGGTGAAATACCTTCATCTGAACCATTAGCCTCTGAGTATTTGCTTATGTTGATTTATGAGAACTGATCCTAACTTTTTGTTTGCTTGAATATGGTGCTGTGTTTTCTATTAAGTGAGGTTTTCCTCTCAAAATGATGTTGATTGGATTCCTTTGTTTGCCAAGAAAGGTTGTCGTTAATCTAAACCTGTAAACTTTACATTACTGGGGTCCAGTTATAATTCTGCTTCCTTTATAGGGGCCTACTGTTTAAAGGGAGAAATGCTTTATTCAAACACCCTCATTCTGAATGGGCTAGATGCAGCGGAAAACCGCAGAAAAAATCTTTGCTCTGACCAGGGTTCTCCTGCCATCCAACACACAAATGCAGTGAAGCAGTTATCTGTTTGCACCGTAAAGGGAGACGGATTAGAGTCCATGAGAAAGAGTCCAACCACACGGATGCACAATCTGCCGACGTTTTTAACACAGGTTAGCCCTATACATGGGCTGTAGGCTGTTTGTTTTATGAAAAACATGAAAAACATATTCGGATTGCGCCATGGCTCTATGATGTCAGTGACAGTCAATCAGTTTGAAGAATGTTAGCGATACACACTTTTTAAAATGTACTGTTTTTATAACAAGCCATATTACAACATTGCTGTTTCAAAGCATGGCGTAGGAAGGGGTGGAATAAAGGTAGGGAAATGCTGCGCATTGTGTGGCAGCAATTTCGGCGATGAATGTCGAAATCGATTACAGGATTATACCGAGTAACAATGCCTTGCCAATTAACAGTAGGCAAAGGGGAAAACTGAACAAAACAAGTACAAGCGGGTACATTTAGTAAGGCCAAAGGGAAGCCCTTCTTCCTGGTAAGTGCCACCAGCAGGCTCAATAAAGGGCGGGAAATGGGAAACTTCAGCCTCAGTTAGTCACATGATTAGGAGGACCCCTCCCTGGAAATCTGGGATAGTAGTTAAGTATAATTTGGAGTGTAATCTGGGGAGTTTACAATGCAAACCTGGTGTTGGCAGTTTCACTTACGCATAGGTTAATTTAATTTATTGTTATTTATTTATTGTTGAAGTAAAATGTGCTGCAAGAGAAGCCAGTTGAGAACACCAGAGGATGAAGGCTGGGGTCAAGGAGGAAAAGGAGCGAGGTGAAAGAGGAGGCCAAAGAGCGAAGGGGAAAAGAGAGGTTAGCGGTATGGATCCAGTCTAAGTTATCCCAAACAGGCCATTCTTTTTTTAAATAAATGTACATGCTTGGCTCGGGATGGAAATAGGGGTGACCCTACTCAAACTGAAATTCCCAATTGGGCTAGTATTGAGAATTAATCAATAGACAGATCCATGTTCTCCAGTTTGCTGGTCCTCATCTCCTGGGAGTAAACCCACCGTTCTTAGTCTATACTCTGTATGAAAGCAGAAAGGCTATTTTTGGTATTGGGTAAAAATACCTATTATACCGTAACAGCTCACTTTGGAAGAATGTACCTCTTAAGGTTAACGGGATGATTCGCTGGAAATCGTTGTCACACCAGCAAAGTGTATTTGTCAAGGATGTTTGGGATGATGGAAATATGCTGTCTCTTGGTTTCCTGAAGTTCAACTACAAGCTGGAAAGCAGAGAGGCTAAGCACTATGCTTCATTGTCTTTTTCCTTGTGGACATTATCTTCTGTACATGATGTTCCTACACCGTTGGTGTCTTTTTTGTATAAACGATTGTAACGGAGGGATTAGGGACTCAGCTTGGGAACATTTATGCATCATGTTCTGAAACGTTGGTGAGTAATTCTCTGCACTACTGTGATCCAAGGTTTGCTCATGCCTGCATAATGCTTCCACTGCTGCCAAAATCTCCCCTCACACGAAATTGCCAGAAGCTGGGAGCCATTTAGCTCCTACTGGTAGCCTACAAGAGCCACCTTTTGACTTCTCAGGCTAACTGGTGCCATATAAACATACCTATCTGACAATAACTCTGGGTGTTTGGGAATATGTTGAAAGGCGCTTTAGGCCACATCTAGAAAATAATTAAACCATAACGGACAATAGGTTATAGTTTGTCTCTCGCATGGAAGCGCAACTTCCCAGAGGTAGCTCCTGTTTAGTTGGTGTTTCCTGTTACCCCAAAGATGCTTCTAACTCCTGTTCAACATATCCTTATTACGATGCTTGCCCTAGTTCCTTGATGCCCATTACAAGTGGGGCTGCATAGTTCTGTATCAGCTGAAGTTGATTGGGTAGCTTCTTTGGGGTGGCAATGACGACATTGTAGTAGCACAGCACTGATGAGATCATTCTTATGATGGAAGTCCAGCAGTGCAACAGTTTTCTTGAGTATGTGCAGTTGATAATTCACCTTCTTAGCCACCATATTGTCTTGTGGCATGAAGGTGAGGTCTGTGTTGAGGGTGAGACCAGGTTTTGTGTTTGGTCGGTATGCTGGGAAGGGAGGCCAAGAGAAATTAGCCATGAGAAAGGAAGGAGACTAAGTTGGACAATACGCATTCCATTTTGTCACCTTCAAAGCATAGGCTGCCATCCAAACCTGAAGTGCTTTGATACCAGCAGCAAAGTAATTTACTTTGTTATTGACCTTGAGGTGGATTATGATTTGGGTATCCTCTGCATTTGGAATGGTGTGGCAATGGAATCAAGGAAGGAGGCCTGAGATTTAATGTATACGGTAAAAGCCAAAGAGCAATTTTAAGAACCCGGATGAACACTACCACCGGAAGACCAGCTGTTGCAGAGGAATTGATAGTTTAATTTGCTGTAGAAATGGTTCAAGCCATTTGAGGACTATTGTTGACAGTGATAGAGCAGGATAGCATGGTCCACTGTGTCTTTGGCTGCATTGAGTCCAAAGACTGAGAAGGGCTGGTTGATTGGTTGTTCATTGAGCGTAGAAGGGCTTTCTTTCATATTCTTACCACCATTGATTCTGAATTTTCTAGTTGAGGGCAATTCTGTTTAGCAGTCATGGAGCAGGACATTTTCTTTGATATACTTCTGTACTTTGAGAATAATAACTCTTTCAATAACTTTTTCTTCCAAAGGCAAGCTTGCAATTAAGCAGTAATTTGTGAGTATTGATGGTTCGACATTGGTATTGACGGCCCCATGTTTTAAAGGAGGAGGACACAAACTTAATTGAAGGGAAGTTTTACAAAGAGTAGTGACTGAACTTGATTGTGTTTCAGAAAAGCTGTCTGGGCAAAGATAACTCTTTGCTGATTACACCTTGAAATGGGAGACAATCTTCAGGATGTCGTTCTCAGTAATGCATTTAACAGAGATAATGTCTATGGGTGGCAGGTCCATCAGATTCTCTAGACAATCAATTGAGGAGCCGGGTTTGATGGACTGTTTGAAGGTGGGCTTTTTTCAGCTAAAATCAGAAAGCTCTTCTATATTCTTTGCGGTTTCAATGTCAAATGTCCTTTTTGGAGCAGAATATTTCTTGAATATCTTGAAACCTCCTTCAGTTTCCTTTGGGGCATTAAAAATGCAGTTTTAGAAGAATTCCCTGTTTCAGCTGATCATAGCTTCTTGGAAGGCATAGGCTCACATGCACAAATGGTTCCCTTCAATTATTCTCAGGTTTTCTTCTCAGTCGTGTGATGCCAGACAAATCTCTCTTCCAGCACTTTGGTGGCTTACCCTTCCTCGTTCTCTGTGGTGCGCGGATTTGCAATGATTTAGAGATGTCCACATGTAAGGACCCTTGGAAGGTTACCAGCATGCTAGGGGGATTACTCAAGGCATTGAGGAGGGGGTGTGGTGGTAACCGCTTCCTCTGGAATATTCTGGATTGGTCTGAATATGAAAACGGTGTTTGCTCTACTAACATTATTGGCTCTAGGTTTCCCTAACTGCCTCCGCGGGAAATCAAGAAGTGTTCAGGCCAGATTAAGGCTATCATTTTATCAGGGGAATTGATCGGTTTCTCGATGCATCTGAGAGAGAACTCATTCCACACGTAATACAGCCAGTGGTTGTAAATTGCCACTTCGCATGCACTACCACTCAATTGGGGGGGTAATGTCGTAGTTACATATTACGGTCGTCAGTACGAGATTATTAGTGGTGCAAAGACAGCTATTGCTGACATTGTTAAAAATACCATCAACAGAAAACCTTTTTTTGTATTTTATACAGTTGAAGAAATGAAATCAGGGTAAAAAGTACCATCACTGGTAAAATGCCTCTGGCTATGACATATTTAAATGTCAAGGGCAGGACTAGGGCCTATGCAGTAAAAAAAAAATGTGCCATCATTAATGTGAGTTCCTATCTTTCCATTCTGAGGTCCCATAGGTTATTAGGCCATCATATTGTTTTCCAGGCTGCTTATGGGCTGAGGAATCAGGGGGATTCAACTGCACCCCAGCACCCATTGTTCCTCCAGACCCACTAGTCAGCCCAAAGCATATGATTTTTATCAGTACAGTAATAAGAGTAATGGATAATTATCCAGGCCATACCTCAAGTGCAATTGTCTTTAATTGCTTCACTAATACTTATTTTTCAACTTCATGTGCTGCATTTAAACAAACACCCAAAGACAAACTCGTGTTGCTAGGATGCAGAATGTGAGTTTTTTTAACATCACAATAGCCAGCATTATTTATATAACACATTAGGTTATTGGACCTTGATCAAAACAGTTATGCTGCACAAACTGTGCAATTTGCATCTTTCCAAGTCATCAAAAACAAGCAGGTCATAAAAAGTTTGGATAAGTAAATATCCTACTGCGGGTTATTAAATCAATAAACATCATTTTATCCTCTTAACACTCTTTCTGAATTCTGGTATGTGTATCTAGAAGGCGATCACAGTTTGATTTGGTGTTTGTGCGTGACTGTTAATGGTACAGACGGGCTAAAAAGGTTTAGTGGAAGTAGGCCCGGGCAGTGACAGTGGTGAGGTGGTTAGGATTAGTTCTAGGCTTTCCATTCATCACCTTTTGTTGCTAGATTCTTCCTCTTATATTATTAGGCGAGCCTTAAGAAAAATGTTTGTCACCCCAGCCGTTTATTTTTCAGCTTGTCAGATCTTCCTAATAAGTGAATATCCTACTGTGGAATTGTATTTGTGTTGGGCGTACACGAAGGAGGACTCGGACCAGAAGACCTGCTTTACTACAAGAGTTTTTATTTAAATTAAATAAATGCCTTACTGAAGCTCCCTACCTACTAAACTAAACTAAGGGGGCTCGTCAATACTTGTCAAAATAATAAAGTTGCTCCTCTGTCCAAATCCTAACCTCTAAACTAGCCCTATCACTTAGAAAAAACAACACAAAAGAAAAATCAGCCAAAATAGGTTGCCCTCAATATTCTTCAATCTGCCGTCTCCAAGTGTTTCCAGAACTCTCTCCTGATTTTTGTGTCACAAAGATTTAATAGGAGGCAGGTGTCCTGACTTTATCAGTACCTTTCCATCTTGCCAAAGTTCCAAATAAAGAAAAGGGTATTCCTCAAGTATATGAAGTAAAACTCAAGTTCCAGGAAAAAGTCCATTCTCTCAGTGATCGTAAGTGAAGGGATATCTTTTTAATTTTCCACCACCAACTTTGTGGGCTTCTCCCCACGAGATTCCAGTCTTACTTGATGATTATTTCCCCTTGGCATATTTTGTTACTTGTTTTACCAGTGCCCTCCTGGTGTCCTTGGGGCTCTTATTCCACGTTCTCACATTCATAGGGCTATGTGTATCCCTTAGTAATATATCTTTCTCTTGCTTTTGGTGTGAAGCTTTGAGCCGTTTGACTGATTCCAAGACTCTGGGTTATAGGCTCACATAGCCACACATACGGTTTATATCCACTTCCCTCTCTAGACCTCTTTGTCCCTTATATGGATCTAAATTCCTCATTCCTTCTGCCGTTCTCGCATTTTGGTCTCTGTGTCCCCCTCTACTGCCAGCAACCCGCATAGCTTCTCTATAGCAGGTCCTGCTCCAGTGAGGTTGCTTCAAATCAGGGATGCCAGTGTTCTCCCTAGCTCCTGGGCTTCCTCTCCTGAAGACAAGCAGAAGGGTGTCTTTGCTTGCCGCTATATGACTCTCTCGCAGTTTCCGCGTAGTGTGAGCGGAGTACTAGTTTCACTCTCGCTCAACGGATTCAGTGTTGTTTTCTTGGCTCTAGGCCCACCACGTTCTCTGCATGGTCACACCTTGCCTCGGGGCCAGCCCGCTCAGCCTCGCCGACTCTGCACAGCCCTGTGCCTCGTCTGCCACTTTTCTCGTCCTCTCAGGATGCTTTCCCGGTGTCTCTCCAAGTCTCCATCCAAACCTCTTTCTGGATCCTTTCTCCATGCCACAGCCGGCACCACTCAGCAACTTGGCTCTGCCTCTCAATGACATCGATACCTCAGAGCCTCTCCTCTGCATAGCGCTTCTCCTGCACCATTCAAGGGGAAAGTCCTTTTATTCTTGTTACTAGATACAAAAGGTGGGTGTTGAACTGTGACACCCTTTCAGAGGCCAGCAATGCCTTGACCCAACGGTTCCAATGCACTTTCTACAGTATTTGGAGTTCAACAGATGACAGTAAGATCCACTCCTCGTATTCCCATATATGCAATGTTTCAGTTGTAGTGAGTTCCTTAGTGGAATGGGAGTCCCTGTCCCCTGGCGGGGAGTCACTCCCAGTGAGGTCCCACTTTGCCAAACCCCTATGAAGGGTTTTGTTTAGTGGGCTCACCTCCCTAGCCTCAAAAGAGGTGGCTCCCCCCGAAGGAAGAAGGGACTCTGGGTTATAGGCTCACATAGCCACATGTACGGTTTATATCCACTTCCCTCTCTAGACCTCTTTGTCCCTTATATGGATCTAAATTCCTCATTCCTTCTGCCGTTCTCACATTTTGGTCTCTGTGTCCCCCTCTACTGCGAGCAACCCGCATAGCTTCTCCATAGCAGGTCCTGCTCCAGTAAGGAAGAAGGGACGAAACCTCCAAATTCATCACAGTTCCCAAAAGTGGCGTTCTTGCATTTGATATATACAAAGAATATGGCTTAGTTCTCAGAATATTGTTTCTACAGAATAATCTTTGCATCTTAACAGTAGAAGTCCAAATGGTCCCACTCTGTGTAAGGTAATTAAATTGATAAGTATCATACAATTGCCACAACACGCATTTCTGAACTGTACTATGTGTATCTGGCAGGAGAACAAGGTTCTCTGTGAACTAGATTATCCAACTATATATCTGAAGAAAGCTCAGTATATTCATGTGGCTATAATTGGTTACTGTTAGGGAGCAAAGAACCATAATACATACAAATTCAAATATTCTTCATAACCCCCTATGCCCTTATTAATTGAATTGGTACCACCCACCCATAGCACGCAATTGATAAAAGCCCTTCATGGTATGCTGATTGTGCTGTTATCCAAATGGCAGCAGGCAGCACCTTCCTGTGACCTCCTTCCAAGCTTAGAGAATGGATTACTACGAGTCCATTTTTTAAAAAATGTATTGGTGATTTGTATGATACCAGCTGCGAGCACAGCCACTTGGTGGCAACTCCAAAGTAAAAGTAATGGATACAGAACATCTAATCTTTCATAGGCTTAGGAAAACCTTCCGACCAGGAAAGTGCAAGGCAAAAGGAAGGGACAAAAGCGATACTAAAAAGTTAAAATGAGCATGGCACAAGTGCAAAAACAATAAGTGCGTAGCCATAAAGTTTCTGGGCATTGGGTTTAAAAGATAAATGCAAGTCTATTAGAAAATAAGGAGAGTGTGTGACAGTTAGAGATGCATCGGAGAGGACATAGAGAGCAATTGACAGGGAGCATTGCAGGTAGGAAAAATCAAGAGTCAAGTATGAAAGGCTTTTAAAAGGGAAATGTTTTAAGTCGTTTATAGAACCGCTAAGGATTTTCCTCAGATCTGACGGCCAATGAGATTTCCTTCCATGTAGCAGCCCCCGCTGCAGCCAATATTTTCCGACCCTACTTCTTTTTCCTGAATGTTGTTACAGCAGAGGTCTTGGATGTGGCAGACCTAAAAAGCCGGGATAGATGGTGGCACTTTGCTTTTTTACACCCAGCTGCAGCTCAAGGTCAGTGGCTCCCAGCACTTTGCGAACCACCACAATCCCTGTTAAATGTTCAATTGTCAAATATGAACATTTAACAGGGATTGTGGTGGGCATATGCGCAAGTCGTAATCCCATACCAATCTAGCCAACCATGACTGGCTGTGTTTGTTTAAAAAATGGTGTCAATATATAGTTCTCAGCATAAGTAATTATTCTTAAAGAGAGTTCTTAAAGAGAGTTGGTCAGAACAGTTTAGTTTCTTCAACTCTCAAAGCTCCATCATTCGCTAGAGAGAGAGAAATTTCTCTTAGTTTCTAATCCAACTAATCCTACCGTATTTGTCCTGAGCTTGTAAACCCAGAACGCCAATGCTGAACACGACACGATAAAGAAATATGGAAGAATTATGACTAAGGAATAGTTCAGCACCTGCTTAATAAATTGAATATTATGGAGAACCAGAAGTAAGACTCGGCTCAGAGGACATGCTCATAGCCTTGTATTTATTTAAATAAAAAAGAAAACGCCTCACTGGCCCTACTGCTCAAGGGGATTCCCTTCCTAACGACTCTGCCTTCCAAGTCCCAGAGACCTGCTTTTAAGCAGTTTTCTCTCATTCATTCAAGCCTAGCTGCCACTCACCCAGAAGGGTGGCTGTCCTTGCCGGACAGTCAGCCAGCCAATCACGCCAGAGTGCATTCAGGTCTCCAAGGAGACTAAGCACAGGGAGTTTCGAGCACCTCCCTCACATCCTGTCCACCCCAGACCCTCAGGCACAAGAGGAGGCCTTCAGCACTGAAGCCCGCCAAAGGGCATCAAACAAAGGGACCAAACCTAGAAGGACCTTTCCTAAAGGAAACAGCAAAAAAAGATGACCGGGGCCTGTTTTTACAGAGAGATCTTGGGCGCCATATTGAACAACATGGCTGACCCGATTTTTTTGCTACCGGTGTTCGAGGTCGGGAAAAATCATGGTAGTTAGTTCTAAAACCACTGCCACCAGCCATTTCAAGAGGAAAGAAAGGGTAACATTTGATTGTTTCATGAGTGTTTAGACCTAGGGGATGCTAGGCAACCCCTCCAGCACTCTATATGAAGATAGTTTGTACTGGGTCTATGAATTTAAAAAGACTAGTACAGTCAATTTAACTTTCCATGCACTGGGAGGCAGTAGTCAGTCCCAGAGAAGGTATTTAAACCTTGGGACGTCTGAAAGACATCCCTGTGCCACTGCACTGAAGGTGCTGTGGGACACACAGAAAAAGATGATGCCTATGGAATTTGTCTAAAAACTCCATATCCAAAGAACACAAAAGTAAAACACACATCAAAATACATGAAAGAGTGGGAGAAAAAAGCCTCACGCTCTTTCCAGGTGAAAATTAAAATCATAGAAATCCAGCAAAGTTGCTGGGGGTCTCAAAATGTAAGGGAAATTAGAACATTCTTGAGAATTCTCCCTAACAGATTGCAACCAACCTCAGGCGAAGGGGATGCAGGGATGTCATTTGGGGGTTGCCAGGGGTCGCACCTGCGACCTCTGAAGGCTCCCTTTCTACCCCTGTGGTCTCCCTTGCTAACCCCAATTAAAAAAAACTTTTTATTTTTTACAAATTGAAGTTCCTAGGCTGTGGCCAGTGTTGTATACCTCTTTGTTTCTGGAGTAACTGGATTTCTTGTTCATGCCTCTTAAAAAAAAAAAGGGGGGGGGGCTCCAGAAGTGTAACACTTAGAGCAGTGACCCTAAATAACAAAGAATAGGAGAAACAAATTATTTTGTCTTTCTGGAATTCTATACAATAATTGCTAGGCTCATTAAAGGTTTATTTCAGGCACACTTCAGGGGGTGAGCCACATATGTAGTCTGTTCTTAAACACCCCAAATTCCCAATGCATTCAAAAACTTCCAAAAAGCATTTAGAATATAATAAGCATCCATTTTGGACTATGTATTTTGCTTTTTGCAAGTTGAGGTTATGGCATTTTCTTTCTGTAGTTGACTGTGTTACGATCATCACAAGACTTTCCATCTCGGTGTCCTCCGTCACTTGACAAAATCCTTGTGCCTAAAAGCTTGTGTACAGTGTAGAAAGGTTTGACCATAGCACATGAAGTAAGTTGCTCTTGATTTCATTATGCCACAATTAATGCTTTGTTGTAATGTGTCTATCTTTCCTATCTCCATGGCATGCTGTTCAGGATGTTTGTTTGAATGTATGAGATAACGAGTGCCCAGAGTACGGATACCGTGTGAGTGCACTGCTTTCCCTGCGCTACTCTATATTCTTCACTACACAGTTATAAACCCTTCCAATGTTATGTATTTTGCCAATCTCTGAAGCCTGAAAAGTAGATCCACGCAGGCTTGACATGTGGCCCACTTTGCACCAGACCTGCAGATGAACTGGCCTGCTGTTGAATCTCGGTTACCAGTTTAATGGTATCCACTACAGAGTTTAATTTGCTTTCTGACTTTGAGAACATTCAGACATGTAATTGCTCATTTAATATAGCCGGTAAGATGGCTATAGCCGATAAGATAGCTCAGTAGGTTGAGTGCTCGCTGTTGCAATGTGTGTGTGATCTGCAGGTTTCAGGTTTGAATCCCGGCTAGGCCAACTCAGCTTTTCATCCTTCTGAGGTTGATAAATGTTAATGTTAAAGGTATTTGTACCGTGCACCGTCACCAACAGAATTGGTACACAGACGCTCAGGCGGATCTGCAAACAAGAAGGCGGGGTGAAGAGGGAGTAGGAAAGTGAGTGTGCTGTTGGCAGCTTCAGTCTGTTTTCACTGTGCGCTGAGCTTTGGTGTGAATATCGGACCGATGCAAGACCTTGTGTGCTGTTGGTGCGGTTTACGTGTTGTTTGTTTGCTGTTGTGGTGTGGTGAAGTGCGTGCGGTTTGCTGATCGAGAAGTTGGTTGTGTGTATTTTTGTGTGAGTTATGTATGCAGAGATTTGAGCATAGGATTAGTGGGTTATATTTCTTAATCCTTATAAATCTTGTTCTGTGTATCCAGTTATCCTATAGGTAGGCATATTTTCCACTTTTCTTTCCTGTCCGTCTAATTGTTGGGAGTGATGGTGTGGCACGTTCCCAGCTGTGTTGTTTTTGAACTTAGTGTAATAGGAAGGGGCATGTCTTGTCCCCCACTCAGGTATCGGTGCAGTAAATTAGCGGTCACCCACTCCCTTGCTATCTATTTTCTGTTGGTGGTCCATTGTTGCCTGTGTGTAGTTTGTAGGCCAAGGTGTTATTGATTTATCGTCCCTGCCTTTCCATCCCAATCTATCTGTGTTCATTCAATGCTATTGTCCTATAATATCTATCGCTCAGTTGGTAAATTGATAGGCCGTAGATTGTTCTTTCTTAACATCTGTTTATGGGTGATAGCTTAGGGGGATCGGGAGGATCAGTTTCTTCACTGAGCATTGTTTCAGCTGTCTATATGCCCCCGTAGGCGTTCTTCTAGTTATGGGGTGAAGAGCCAGGATTTGAGGAGTTTTCTAATTAGCAGGTGATTTTTTGTGTTACGTATGTTTTTTGGTAGCTCATTCCAGGTTTTTGGGGCGAGGTGAGAGAAAGAAGATCCTCCAAATGTTCTTTTGTTGTAGGATTTTGGTTCCAAAAGGATGTCGCTGCTCGATCTGAGCATCCTTGTTGGGCAATGGAGGCTTAATTTGTCTCTTAGGAATTCTGCGCCTTGGTCGTGAATTGCTCTGTGCGTTATGCACATTGATTTGAAGTTGATTTGTTGTTTATTTGGTAGCCAGTGTAGTGCTTTCAGTGCAGGTGTGATAGTGTTCTCTCTGGGGTAGTTTGAGGACCAGTCTGGTCGTCGCATTTTGTATGCGTTGTCGTTTTTTTTAGAAGTCATTCAGGCATGACCAGATATAGGCTATTGGCGTAGTCTACGCTGGACATGACGAGAGTGATGACGGTGAATGTTTTGTTGGCGAATGACAGGAATGGTAAGATCCTTTTTACTGCTCACAGGAGAAAGAAGCATTTCTTGATTAGAGTGTTTACTTGTGGCTCTAGGGGACGTTTGTTGTCCATCAGGACTCCCAGGTTTTTTGCAATCGACGATGGAGCTGGAATTGTACCGAGTTCACTTGGCCAGGGGATGTAGTGGTTGTCTCCTCCGTTTTTTGTGATGATCATTATTTTTTTATTTTTTTATTGATTTAACTGGTTTACACCAGCTTTTCAATAGTAATACAGTAAAAAAACATTTTACAAAGGTAACAATATCTTTGTTAGAACACATAGAAATAAAATCAAAGAAAAAAGATAATATTCAAAATATCTCATAGTTTCACATACAATTCTTCAATAAAAATCATCAATTTGCAATCTTAACTTTAGGCTGTTTAGAAAATGAACAGTGGCTATGAGTATTGGAATTTTGGCTGTACATATAATGTACGTCCATCAATAAGTATCATCAAGAGAACCTAAATAATTACAATGGTGATTAAAATGAATCATTCTACTGCCCACCAGCTTTGGCAAAGCAATATTAAGTGTTCTAATGATTCAGTTACATTTGGATTCAAGCAAAAGCGACAGAAGTTAATCTCCTTGGGTATTAGTTTGCGCCTTGCTTGTATCTCTCTGGTGGGCCATAAATTAAAACGCACTTGTGATATAGCAGAATGGGCCTCATTAGGACCCAGGCGATAAGGGGTTTACGGCGGCGTAAACAGCGCCGACCCTTACCGCCTGATTCCGAGGTCCCTTAGCGCCATGGCGGATTTAACACCTGCTTTTAGCAGGTGTTAAAATCCATGGCGCTAAGGGACCATGCTGTTAATTACGCCACCGTAATTTACGGTGGCGTAATTAACGCCTTCCCCACTCCCATTATGCCCTATGGGGCAAAAATGGGAATGGGGAAGGGTAAATGGGGTTTGGGGACTTACCGCCCCGCCAACCTCGGAATGGGGCGGTAAGTCCGCCAACCACCATGGCGTAAACGTAGTTTACGCCATGGTGGTAAAGGTACGACCCAGGCGGTAACTTACCGCCTGGGTCGTAATGAGGCCCAATGTGTCGCCGGTGAAGGAGATCTTAACAAGTAAGGTTCCATTGTTCTAATATGTTTGGGCTAGAAAAGGAGATCGCAATTATGTTTGTATTCAAGACATTTGGAACGGGTTTTCTGTTTTGCCTGGGTTGAGTTCGAGTTCATCTAGTTGTATATTTTCCTGAAGGCGGTTCTCTAATGGTGTTTTCTTCTTGAATGTCTTCTATTTTGTGGACTATTTGTGTATCGGTCAACGTAGTTGTAGCAAGTGAGGCCATCTCTCTTGATGATCTTGATTAGTTGAGACAGGTAGATGTTGAATAATAACAGGGAGAAGGATAATCCTTGTGGTTCTCTGCATGAGGATTCTCTTGGGTTGGATTTAAAAGCTTTGATCCAAATGAGTACCAACACAGGCTGGGTGATATTGTATTTATATTTTTTTATATCCAAAGCGCTTAATCGTAAGTGCTATATAAAAACACATCATTATCATTTGGCCTTGGACATTGGCTTGCATTCACAGTAATTTGGTAATATGGGCCTATACACAGTGATATTTTAGCAATACATATGGTGACCCATTCTTGTATGAAATGTATATCACATTACAGTGATATCGTAACCATATATTTCGTATGGTACTTGGGACCAATGCTATGTGATTCCACTTCCTGTTTTGTCAAGGGCTGAACAGTCGCCTTCCATCGCATCCTGCAATGTCACTTCAGGGTGGGGTCAAATGACATCAATTCCTGCGATGTCATCAGTGGTCAAGGGTCTTGTGATGTCACTTCCGTTACCGCTGGCATTTTGGTGAAATGATGTCCCTGAGGGGACGGATGTGCACAGTTTGAGGTTGCTATGACTATTATCCTGATTGAGCTGCAGTATGTACATGATGACCCTCTGAAGGTGATATGTTTCATGATCTGCAAATCAGTTACGGCCTGAACAGAATGAACCTGCATATTGAGGGCATAGGAATTCTTCTCCCATCTTGTAGTGCCCTCTGCCACATGGTGTCTGCACTGCATTCCTCTGGACCTCCATCTGTTTTTACAGCTCACCCAGGTGCAGTGGTTGTGTTTCTCCAACTTGCCTGGTGGTATGAGAGTTGGGATATGGGCTTTGTATCCTGGGTGGTGATTGCTGGTACATGGTAGTAGGTTTCCTCCAACTGCCGTTAATTTGCCTGTTTTTGGCTTCAGTAATTACCGGACCTTCCACATGTGTTAACTTATGCAGTGTCTGCAGTCATAATCACGTGGTGTTTACCGAATTTGTTCATGGTGTTACTCTGCATCCAGTATTGACCACATTGTAATGGGTCACCCCTCCTGGGAGCATGGTATCTCCCAGGAGCTCGTGGCAGGAGCTATATGACTATTCTTAATAAAAAGTAATGAGCGGCTTTCCGCTCTTCAGTCTCCAGAGTGACTAACCATGGTTTCCTGTGTCTTTTTTGTGCAGCACCATGCAGGCCCTCCACCCTGACAGTACCCCTGCAGGGCAACGCTGTCCCCCATGGCTACCAACTGTGTGCGTAGAGCCCCTTCCCGGCAACTCTACCATTGCAAGCCGGTGCCCCCGCTGGGCAACACCAGCGTTACCTGGCCTTGCAGGCCTGGGTGCCCCCAGGCCATGGAGGAGCTTGTGTGCCCACGGGGTGACTGGGTGCCCCCAGTCCGGAGCTGTCTGCTGGGTGTCCCCAGCCTGGAGGTTATGTCGGGTGCCCCCGACATATGCAGGGTGAACCTTGTATAATAACACGCAGCGTGACCGCAGCCCAAGGTCCACTGGGTGCCCCCAGCCTTGGTCCGCCTGGCCTGGGTGCTCCCAAGCCAGGAGCTAACATTGGCGACGAGGTGTGAGGGCCGATGGTGGCAGGCTCGCCACAAAGAAGGAGGAGGAACCTGCCTGACCGCCGTGGCTGTCCGGCGTTCCCCTGGCTGGGCCCTGGGAGGGGTCTGTGGTGGCTCGAGGGGGAGATGACATCTGGAGGTGAGGAGGGCCCCCATCCCCCTACCAAGAAGAAGGAAAATGCCCAGCGGCACGCGCCGCACGAAGATGCCCCCATGCAGTGTTGGCCGCAACAAAGGTGGAAGCGGGGTCAGCCACGGAAATGGGGAGGCGGAGCTGAGCCCCCAAACCCCCATGAAGAGTGAGGATACTCGGCCTCCACAGCAACTTTGAGGAGGCGGGTCATCACTCACGAAGGGAGTGAGAGGTATGCTCCCCCCCTGCGGCATCCGCCGACACCGAAGAGGCATCTCCGCTGTGCCGGCAGCCCACGATCCCAAGCTGCCGGACACTGGATGTTTGTTGCTCCGGACAAGAGCAAAGAAGACCATGGGTGTGCGGCTCAATCCGGTGGCTGCTGGGGGACGGAATGTGTGTGGGTGGGCCCTCCTCACATCCCGGGCCGCATGTCGGTGAATACATCAAGCGCTGCGGGCAGTGCAAGGCATCACAAATGTGTCGGCCCTTCTCAGATCCCAGGCCTGACGGCGGTGGACCTCTCTGAGTAGGCCACGCAATCGGCCCCTGTATACCCTGGGCCTGGCTGAACGGGGCCAAGCTGATGGGCACCGGAGCGAAAGGGAAGGCAAGGCATGTCAAACCAATGCTCTACACCAGGCATGAAGGAGAGAGTGTGCAAGGACCTCCAAAGACGCAATTCAGTGGCAAAAGGTGAATACCATACCACTGCATCATCAGCAGTTTATAGGGAAACAATCTGGTGGGGACTTTAAAGAAAGAAAAGAGAAGGAAGAATGGAGAGAGGAAGAGTTGCAGCTCTCATGACTGCTTGTGTGCCCTCGTAGGCATGCCGCCCAGACACCCTGCCACCACTGTCTCCCTGCCAGCTGCCCCCAGGTGGAAAGAGAAGTACAACGGGTGGCCCCCAAGGCTGTGGCCGATGTGGCCCCTGGGCCTCCCCAGGTGTGGCTTTGCCGGCCCTTGAACTGTGGTGTGACGGTCCTGAAATCCCAGTGGTGAAAAGTATAACTGGTTTCCTGCAACTCCACTAGTACGTAAGATGGACACCATAGACATTCCCTTGAAGGCTGGGAGCCTGCAAACCTGGACTTGCTTAAAATGGCCCAGTCAATGGGCAATGTGAAGTTGTAGACATCCATAGGTGTGGACATGCTTTAAGTGGTGCCATGGCTCTCATTGGTGTTTTTCAGTGGGTCTAGATCTCACACGCCCAGGTTAATAAATGGTCGTTTGGTAATGTGAGGAAACCCCAAACATACCACTAATCCGGTCACCCCAGTAAGTGTGTACCTGTCAAAGCATCAATGTAAGTGGCAGTGATGTCCCGTATGTTTATTTGTTTGTTCCCTATGGAAAAGGAGGAGTGTAATGGGTCACCCCTCCTGGGAGCATGGTATCTCCCAGGAGCTCGTGGCAGGAGCCACGTGACTATTCTTAATAAAAAGTAATGAGCTGCTTCGCTCTTCAGTCTCCAGAGTGACTAACTGTTGGGGGTTGGTCCTGGGCCCCCATGCGTGCCCGAGAGCCCCCAACCCGACAGAGCACACTCACACACGTCTGTCGGCTTCGGGCTCCCCGGTCGCTCTGCCGGCTTCCGGGAACGCCCCGTTTATTAAAGCTGCACGCGGCGACATGCAACGTCACGCCGCCGCGTGCGCAGTCCTTGCGGGGCAACGCCACACTCCTCCTTTTTCAGGAGGAAACACAATAGCAACATTATTTAAACACGACACATCACACAACAAAACAAACTGCCCGTCCTGAGCCCATGCCCCTTTAATGTCAGCCACCCGGGTCCCCTCACTCCGGATGACTCTCCAACTGTCCCAACACATACTCGCTGAGGTAAGCGGGTTTCCCTCGCCCAGCCCTCTGGGGGTACCTCCCGCTCACCTCCGGCACCGGCAGTCCATCAGCAGCAGCCCCTCGAACCTGAGAGGCCAGGGCACCGAGAGGGGGCCCATCATCCTCCGGTATCTCAGCGACACCAGGGTCCAGAGGGGGTTCAGTTCTCGAGTCCCCCAACTTCTTGAAGAAGCTGACGTTTCGGGTGACAGCCGATCGCCCATCTGAGGCCGTCACCATCGACCCCTTCACGGCGACCACATCCAGGGGCTCTGGTTCGTAAGGGAGGGACAGCTTCCCGTGAGGATGTCGGTTCCGGATGAGCACCTCATCCCCGGGTTCCAGCCGCTGGGGACGAAGACCCCGGCGCAAGTTCTCTTGGCTGATCCTGGCCAGTCGGTCGGCCTCAACCTGCTGGTCGTTGATCACACCGGGTTCTTTGTCCTGTACCTCTGGCAGTAGCCCCCGGGGGCATCGCCGGAACAACACCTCCGCCGGGGCGACCCCAGTGGATGCGTGTGGAGTGGTGCGATACACTCTCAGGAATTGATACAAAGCCCGTTGGAGAGGCTGACCTTGTCCTTGCGCAATCCGAAATGTCTTGTTCAGCGTTCGCATCAGCCTTTCTGCGTCACCGTTGGCTCGAGGCCACAATGGGGATATCTTCCGATGTTTGACTCCACAGCTGGCTAGAAATTCTGAGAACCGCTCGCTTTGGAATGGCGACCCGTTGTCCGAGCATAGCGTCAGGGGAAATCCATGGGTTGCAAATATCTTTTCCACGGCGACTACCACATGCTCGAATGCCACCGACTCCACAAACTCCACCTCGGGGTACCGGAAGTACTCATCAACTATGGCCAGAAAGTGGGTGCCCACGGACGTGGACCCAAAGTCTGCATGAACGACCTCCCAGGGCCTGGTCCCCCGAGGCATGGCTTCGATGGCCGGTTCTCTCTGCACCGGGGAGGCTGCCTGACACCATACGCAGGCTGCCACAAAGTCATCGACCCTTTTCTCCAGCTCCGGGAACCAGACCTTCATCCGCAGCCTTGCCTTAGTCTTGGCGGCACCCTGATGCCCGTGATGGGCCAGAGTGATCACATCACCTACTTTGGAGTGGGGGACCACTATGCGATCCCCTCGGAGTAGGAGTCCCGACTCCGAGAATGACAGCTCGTCCTTCACTTTCCACAGTTGTTCAAGGGCGGTCTTCACCTCATGGGTCCGCCCCGCGAGAGCTTCCAAGACGAATTTCCAGGATCCGCTCTGCATCGACTGCTTCAGTATTTGGAAGCACCCATCCTCGGCCGCTGCAGCCTCCAGCTCCGACAGGGGCATCGCATTTGGTGTTGCTCCTTCCACTACCATCCGGACATGGTCGTCCGCCTCTTCCGCGCAGGTGTCTCCCACCACTCCCCCACTCCGGGATGCCGGGAGAGGTAGTCCGCTGCATTGTTAGCTCCTGGCCGGTACACCAGCGTGACCCCGTACTCAAGCAATGCGAGCATCCATCTCTCAATTCTGGCCGGGGGCTTTGAGGACGAGCCCGCCAGGATCGGGAGCAGGGGCTTGTGGTCAGTCACCACAGTCACCGGGCGCCCCAGCACATAGAGGCGAAAATGTCTGCATCCCCCCGTTTCCGAGAGCGCTTTGCTGGCATACGCTACGGGACGGAGGCTTCCATCCCGGTCCACCTGAGTCAAGACCGCCCCCAAGCCAAACGGACTGGCATCGACCACGATCTCCGAGGGTAGCGCTGGGTCGAAAAACGCCATGGTGTCCTCCGTTGTTAAGGCGCTCTTGATGTCCTCGAACGCCGACTGCTCCAGTGGACCCCAGTGCCAGGCCGTCTCTTTCTTAGTAAGAGCTCTGAGCGGCTCAGACCTTGAGGCCAGGTTTTGGATGAACCGACCGCAGTAGGTCACCATGCCCAGAAAGCTTCTCACCTCCGACACCGATTCCAGGGGCTGTGCCCTCTTTATGTCCTGGACTTTCCGCGGGTCGGGTGACACTCCTCCCTCCTTAAACACGAACCCAAAGAATTCTATGGAGGGGCGCAGGAATTCGCGCTTGTCCCTATGGAGGGTGAGGCCCAATGACTGCAGTCTCTCGAAAGTCTTGGCCAGGCGTTTCAGGTGGATCACCTCCGTGGTGGCAAACACCAAAATGTCATCACTGATGTTGAGTACCCCTTCAAGATCAGCAAGGGCACCTCGGATAATGTTCTGAAACACTTCCGCAGCCGACGACACCCCGAAGCTTAACCTCTTGTATCTGTAGAGTCCCCGGTGGGTGGTGAATGTTGTTATATACCGGGACTCCGGATGGAGGACAACTTGATGATACCCTGCTCTGAGGTCGAGCTTGGAGAAGAATCTGGCCCCTTGTACCTCAGCGATTATGTCGTCAATGGTCGGAGTTAGGTGTCGCTCCCTTTTGATGGCCTTGTTGGGCAGCCTCCTGTCCACACAGATACGAACTGAGTCCGGCTGTTTTGGTATTCTGGCCACGACAATGGGGGACACCCATGGTGTTGGGCCTTCCACTTTCTCGATGATGTCCAAGGCCACCAGGTTATCCAGCTCCTGGTCGACCTGCTCCCTCAGATGAAAGGGAACTCTCCGGTGTTTCAGGGCAATGGGTTGTACTGAATCATCAATGTGCAGCCTGACTGGATCACTGGTCATTCTCCCAATGCCGTTGAACAGGGCTGCGTACTTGTCAAGTAGATCGTTAATGTCCTCCAGGTATACTGAGTACGCAAAACTGACTATCCCGAGTGCCTCCGCAGCCGCACAGCTTAGCAGGGTGTTGTTGCTTATAGGGGTCACGTAGAACCGAGCCCTGATCATCGAGCCTTCATGTTCCACCTTCGCTACGAACGCCCCGTCCAGCGGTATAGGCTCAAGTCCACCAAAGGCGAATATGCGAGCTCTTGGCACAGCCAGATTGGGTGGCGGGTCAAGAGCGTCATAATGTCCCCTCGCCATTACATTGACAGATGCCCCTGTGTCCACCAACACGGGAACAGGCGAGCGGTTCACCTCCACCACGCACCTTGGCTGCCTCCTGCTTTTGCCTTTCAGGACCCCCATGCTTGAGACGAAAAAGATGTTCTCCTCCTCCTCTTCTTCAGCCCCCTCCATCTGGGTCTCCTCTCCCGCTTGATCTACCTGGGCCACGTTGGATGGCCGGTTTTGGCGCGGAGTCCAGATCCGGGCAGGGCCTCTCGGTACCATAACAGGGAGAGCCGACTTACACACTCTTGAGAAGTGATCAGGCAGTCCACATCGGCCACATGTTCTTCCTGCGGCTGGGCACTCTGTTGTGTGGGGGAGGTCATAGCCACACTTCTGACATGACTCCCCTGATCTTCCGGCTCTGTCTCGGGGGCTTCCACCAGGCCTTCTTATTCCTCGGCCGCCTGCCAAACAGCACACACCTCTTCGGCCTTGATCGAGCGTGATCCCGCCTCCATTTTGTTTGCCCGTGCCTCGGCCACTTCGTGACATCGACCCAGTTCTAGTATGCGGGGCAGAGTGATCCCCGGCTCTCTGAGGACCTGTCTCCTCAGTTTGCCGGAGGAGCATGCTTGGATCAGCATTGTTCGTATCATATCATCCGCGTCCCCCCCACGCACACCCTTGGGAAAGGCGGCGCAGGCGGCCGTAAAAAGTGTCCAGGGTCTCATCATCCTTTTGTTTGGCCGACAGCATGACAAACCTCTCGAAGTCCACATTGGCGAGGGGAAGGAAATATGCGAGGAGAGCCGCTTTGGCCTCACCATAGGTCTGGTCAGCCGGTGTCAGCGACTCGAAGATCTCCTGAACCGCGGCTCCCGCTGAGTACAGCATGGTGGCCACCATGCTGTCGTCGTCCGTCACCCGAGCAGCCCTAAAGTACATGTCCAGGCGGGCCACCCACCTCCTCCATCGGGGCCCCAGGCTGGACGGGGGGCCCGTTGGATCAAATTCTGGTATCGGTTGTAGGGCGGCCTGGGCTCTCGCTTGAGCCATGATGGGAGCCCCTTGTGGAGCGGCTGGCTGCGCTCCTAGTAGTGCCTGGGGTGCAGACGCCTGATTCCCCGGTGGCAACGGTTGCAGTGCTGCAGGCTGTTGCACTGGATGCTGTGGGCCCTGCTGAGGCTGGGCCGCCTGACCTTCGTCCTGAGAGTCTTCCACAGGATCCGCAGCGTCACCGTCCTGGTCGCTGTCGTACATAGGATTGAGCGCACAGGCACCCCCACTTCAAGTCCTGGGGCCGCAACTCAGATTCCCACCATCACCATGCAGGTGGATTCACCCCCATGCCCGGCACAGCAATGGTCCACCTTGGAGAACGGAGACGACGGTGAAGTGTGTCCCCTTCACTGAGCACCACCAAAGAGTCTTGCACACAAAGAAGCACCAACTGCTACCACCTTGTGATGATGAAGAGGATCAAGAGAATGTGAAGCACCAACTGCCACTACCTTGTGATGATGAAGAGGATCAAGAGAGTGTGTCCTGATGATGAAAGGGCGAGAAAGTGCCTTGTCGCCACCTTGCAGCAATGCACCGCAATGTAGAGGTCCCAAAAATTAAGCTGTGTGGGTGGACTGGACTAAGCAGGCCCTGCCATAGTAGTCCTTGTCCTAGCTTACACTCGACGTAACGGTCCCAAAATATGAGTGAAACACACAAATTAGGTATGGGCGTGCAGGTTATGCAGTCTGCTACCATGAAATCCAAAAATTAGACCCGGATCACCTTCTCGTTCCAAACCAGAGCCCCGAGAAGTTCCGCGGCCTTGTGTCCAAAATGGCCGCCAGCCGCGTGTGCGGTCCGCAGCCACGGCGTGAAACGAAACGTCCGTGAACGTTCCGTTATGAGGAAAAATTCCGGAAGCCTTTCACCGCCGGGCCCGGGCATCCGTCACCACTCGTCGCCACTTTTGGGGGTTGGTCCTGGGCCCCCATGCGTGCCCGTGAGCCTCCAACCCGACAGAGCACACTCACACACGTCTGTCGGCTTCGGGCTCCCCGGTCGCTCTGCCGGCTTCCGGGAACGCCCCGTTTATTAAAGCTGCACGCGGCGACGTGCAACGTCACGCCGCCGCGTGCGCAGCCCTTGCGGGGCAACGCCACACTAACCAGGGTGTCCTGTGTCTTTATTGTGCAGCACTATGCAGGTGCTACGTAGCTGACAGAGGGCCTGCCCTGCAGGGCTCTCCACCCTGGCAGTGCCCCTGCAGGGCAACGCTGTCCCCCATGGCTACCAGCCGTGTCTGTAGAGCCCCTGCCGGGCAATTCTACCATCGGAAGCCAGTGCCCCGCTGGGCAACACCGGCGTTATCTGGCCTTGCAGGCCTGGGGAGGAGCCTGTGTGCCCACGCGGTCCAGGGCTGTCTGCTGGGTGTCCACAGCCTGGAAGTTATGTTGGGTGCTCCCGACATATGCAGGGTGAAAACGCTGCATGACCGCAGCCCAAGGTCCGCTGGGTGCTCCCAGCCTTGGTCCGCCTGGCATGGGTGCTCCCAGGCCAGGACATAACACGCATGCGGTTGTGCACTGATACCAGCGTGCCTTCACTTTGTATGCTGTCCATTCGTAGGTTTGCATGTGGTAGTTGGCGCATAACGTGGTGTCCGGTCAAACATTCAGCAGTGTGCTAATTACTATATGCTTTACTGCTACTGCCAAACTCGCGCTCAGACCCATCTTGCATGCAGGTTTTTCGGGTACGCAGCTAACCACCAACCATAAGCCTTTTGAACTTGTTTCAGATGTACTATTTCACAACAAAGGATGGCATAGTTCAGCCAGACAATGGTTGTATTAATGGCAGGCACTGGCAGCGCAAACCAAGTCGTTTCCTCCTGGTCTGTCGCTAACAAGGAGACCAATTGTTAATTCTCTGAAATGTCACACGCTGCTCATAATTTGAGATCTGGGTTTTTGCCTCCGATGACATTTTCGGTATTAGAATTGCATAATGAATTGTATTAAACATGCTACCACTATGCTTTATTTTATAAAAGCATTAAGAGCAATGTCTAAATAACGAATTTTGCACTGCGTCAAAAAAATGTATAATGGACTCTGCATGATTTTTAATTGGAAATAAACACATTCTTTGTGAAATCGCCCTTTGCTGTCGTAAAACCGCAACTTTGTAACCCCAGAAAAATATAATGTATGCGTTTCCAAAATAAGAGTGATTAATTCATGATAAATCGTCACTGCTTACAAACACAGTTAGTAGATTCAGTCGCTGTGAACAGTGCCCTCTGGTGGCAATACTGAAGCACGCTCTAAAATTGGCTGAAACAGTAGAACAGAAGAAATGCACATTCCTACAGCTTTGCTCCCATAAACTGGCCGCGTACACCTTATATGGATAAGAAACTCAAATTAAAATTGTAAGCGTTGCCCTAACACAGGGGTCTCCACCAACCAAAAGTCACGCCAAGGTGTCAGGGTAACTCCCAAATAGAATTGTGTTTAATGTTATTGTGTGCCTGTCCTGAAAACATATACAGGGACATTTTTTTAAAATGTAAATTGCATGCAGTGGACCACAAGCATTAGCACGTACTGGGTCCTCTGCATGCAATTTTAAAAGTCGGCAAGACAGAGTGGAACACTGAAGAGTAAAACGGGGCACAGTCCTGTTTAGTCTTTTGTTTTTCCTCTGCATTTATTTGTTTGTAAAGCGCTCCTCCACTAACGAGGACATCATGGCCTAACTGGCAGGTAGACCACAACACAGCGGAGAGGATGTGTAAGATCCACCTGGTAAAGAAATAAAAACGACCTGCCAATTACATTTGGCAGGTTGTGTAAAGTAATCCACCTCGCCTTTAGCAGGTGCCAAACCAAGGCCAATTCCATAGGAATCTATTCTATTCACGCCTGCGTGTAAGTTTCGATAGGCGTGGAACTAAACAGAAGGAGGAATGCAGAGCAGAGATCCATGCCCCTCCTCCGGCTTGTGCTGCAAAATGGGGCACAAGGAAATCAAGGCATAAAAGCATTTCAGCCTCGCGTTTACACCCCGATTTGCCACTGTGTCCCGTCTGAAATGAGGCTGCTAGTGGATTTGTCATTTGTGGACTGGGCTTGAAGGGTGATGCTCTCTTTGGATTCCTCGAGTGAGGTGAATTCGACCCCACAATAGGAAGCCAGAGAGCGTGATGCCGGCAGCCAGGTGTACTCTCTGAGCATCTGGATTGCATATCTCCCCCTTTCACCAAGTGGAATAGTGTATTACTCAGGTAACGGCGCACGTTCTTTCAGATGTATGCCCACAAACGTACCCATAAATATTTCCAGAGTAAATAAACCAGTGGCCGGTCCCCACCTTCTCTCTTGCACCAGTCCTTTGAACTGCCATCAAGGACTTTATCTAAAATCGGCAAGACTGCGTCACACTGTCCCACCATCTACACATAGTAACCAAATTTCGGAAAACACGTGCAGACATCTTGTCACTGCTGATAGACTGTTGAAGAAGGTGCAGTTACAGCCACACAAGCAATCCATCTTCGCGTCGCTGGTCTAAGAAGCACACTCAACTCTGTCACCTACAACTAGAGGTCAGTTTACCAGGAAGCCGATGTTCCCTGTTGGCTGGCCCAGGGAGCTGAGCAATATGTGTGGTGTGGGTTCTTAGGCTGGGTCTTGTCTCTGGTAGATACATGCATACAATTCCTATTCATATGTTCTGACTAGAATGTAGATGGACTTTCGTGTGTTTCCAAGTGTGAAATCGGGGTCCGGGAACCCTAAAACCATGGGCTGACTGCTCGTGGTGCTGAAAAAGTTGCACACCATTTTGCGAGCCACCCAGCGTGCTGGCGCCTGCTGCCGCTGCCGCCGTGGTGAGGAAGGCAGAAGAGCATCTGATCAGTGGTACCTGCCGGAGTGCTGCAGGAAGGACGCGTTGCAAGTGGCGGCTGGAGGAACACCGACGATCTGTGGAGCATGAGTCTGTGGCTGGACCCTGCTCCAGCAGGTTCGGCGTGGCTGGGGGAGCTGGGCCGGTGGTGGTTGTGGCGTTGCCCCGTAAGGGCTGCGCACGCGGCGGCGTGACGTTGCACGTCGCCGCGTGCGGCTTAAATAAACGGGGCGTTCCCGGAACCGCAGAGCGACCGGGGAGCCCGAACCTAACGGACGTGTGCGTCTGAGCTCTGTTGGGTTGGGGGCTCACGGGCACGCCTGGGGGGCCCAAGGACAGACCCCCAACAGTGGCGACGAGTGATGTCGGATGCCCGGGCCCGGCGGTGAAAGGCGTCCGGAATTTTTTGTGAAACGATCGGAACGTTCACGGACGTTTCGTTTCATGCCGTGGCTGCGGACCGCACACGCGGCTGGCGGCCATTTTGTAGACAAGGCCGCGGAACTTCTCGGAGCTCCGGTTCGGACCGAGAAGGTGATCCGGGTCTAATTTTTGGATCTTGTGGGTGCTGAGGACATGATCCACACGCCCATGCCCATTTTGTGAATTTTCATTAAATTTTGGGATCGTTACGTCGAGTGTTAGCCAGGACAAGGGCTATGATGGCAGGGCCTGCTTAGCCTAGTCCATCCACGTGGCTCAATTTTTGGGACCTCTACACAGCAGTGCTTTGCTGCAAGGTGGCAACAAGGCACTTCCTCGCCCCCTTCATCATCAGGACACTCTTTTTGATCCTCTTCATCATCACAAGGTGGTGGCAGTTTCAGAGGTCTTCTGCATCTTTCAGCATCTTCATCTTTTCGCATGGTGGTGGTGGGAATCTGAGTTGCGGCCTCAGGTCTGGTAGTGGGGTGCCTGTGCGCTCAGTCCCATGTCCGACAGTGAACAGGACGGCGACACCGCGGATCCTGGGGAGGAATCTCAGGACGAAGGTCAGGTGGCCCAGCCGGCAGCTCTGCAACCGCCGCCACAGGCACCACCAGGGGCACAGCCTGTCGGCCCCATCATGGCTCAAGCTAGAGCCCAGGTGGCCCTGCAACCGATACCAGAATTCGATCCTACGGGCCCTCCATCCAGTTTGGGGCCCCGATGGAGGAGGTGGGTGGCCCGCCTGGACATGTACTTCAGGGCTGCTCGAGTGGATGATGATGACAGCATGGTAGCCACCATGCTGTATTCGGCGGGAGCCGCGGTTCAGGAGATCTTCGAGTCGCTGACTCCGGCGGACCAGACCTATGGTGCGGCGAAAGCGGCTCTCCTTGCGCACTTCCTTCCACTTGCCAACGTGGATTTCGAGAGATTCGTGATGCTGTCGGCCAAGCAGAAGGAGGATGAGACTTTGGATACGTTTTATGGCCGCCTACGCCGCCTCTCCCAAGGGTGCGCGTGGGGGGACGCGGAGGACATGATACGGACAATGCTGATCCAAGCATGCTCCTCCGGCAAACTGAGGAGACAGGTCCTCAGGGAGCCGGGAATCACTCTGCACCGTATACTAGAGCTGGGTCGATGTCACGAAGTGGCTGAGGCACGGGCGAGCAAGATGGAAGCAGGATCACGCTCGATCAAAGCCGAAGAGGTGTGCACTGTGTGGCGGGGCGGCAGAGGAACGAGAAGGCCTGGCGGAGCCCCCCGAGACAGGGCAGGAAGGTCGGGGGAATCATGCCAGAAATGTGGCTATGACCTCCCCCACCCCACAGAGTGCCCAGCCGCAGGAAGAACATGTGGCCGATGTGGCCTGCCGGATCACTTCGCGAGAGTGTGCAAGTCGGCGCTACCTGTCATGGTACCCAGAGGTCCTGCCCGGGTCTGGACTCCGCGTCAAACCCGGCCATCCAACGTGGCCCAGGTGGATCAAGCGGAAGAGGAGGCTCAGGCAGAGGAGGCTGAAGCAGAGGAGGAGGAAAACATCTTCTTCGTCTCAAGCATGGGGGTCCTGAAAGGCAAAAGCAGGAGGCAGCCAAGATGCGTAGTGGAGGTGAACCACTCGCCTGTCCCCGTGCTGGTGGACACAGGGGCATCGGTCAATGTTATGGCCAGGGGACATTATGACGCTCTTGACCCATTGCCGAACCTGGCTGCGCCAAAAGCTCGCATCTTCGCCTTCGGTGGACTCGAGCCCATACCGCTGGATGGAGCGTTCGTGGCGAAGGTGGAGCATGAAGGATCGAAGATCAGAGCACGATTCTACGTCACCCCCATAAGCAATAACACCCTGCTAAGCTGCGCGGCTGCGGAGGCGCTCGGGATAGTGAGCTTTGCGTACTCAGTATACCTGGAAGACATCAACGACCTACTGGACAAGTACGCAGCCCTGTTCAATGGCATTGGGAGAATGACCGGTGATCCAGTCCGGCTACACATTGACGACTCAGTACAACCTATCGCCCTGAAACACCGGAGAGTTCCTTTTCATCTGAGAGAGCAAGTCGATAAGGAACTGGACAACCTGGTGGCCTTGGACATCATCGAGAAGGTGGAAGGCCCAACAATAATATACAGAAAATGGTACCAGGAGGTAAGGAAACACTATAGAAAGAGGGTAAATGGATGCATGAATCAATTTATCATTTTCATTTTATTTAGAATACATAAAACACAATATTACAAATACATTTAGATCATTATAAAAAACCTTTTGCTACTCAGACATTCAAAAACATTCATTCAACTAATTTGCAAATCTAAAAGTTTAAATAAATATACTAAAGTGCCCTAAGAAATGTCATTTATTTCATTGGTACATTTCTTTTCATTGTGAACATAATAATTCAAAAAAAAAATTTTTTTCCAAAAAAACGCAAATAACAAAATTTGTAGTTCATTCCAGAAAAATATATCATAACAAAATTTGTAGTTCATTCCAGAAAAATATATCGACTATTGGTGCCTTAACAAATCGTTCTTCTTTACGAAAAAGCTTCCCAGTTGGTAAAATAGTTTCGACTTGACGGATAGTGTGTGTCTTCATCAGGATTGGATGAACATTTAACAAATATTTCGAAATCACAGTGCACTCTAAAGAGTAAACTCTCTCAAGCAACCCCGCTTCCCTGAGCTCTGGTTCACCTTTGTGCACCTCCGTGGGAAATGGACGTGGGATAGCAAGGCAAAGGTAATGATACTCCTATCCTCATAAGTCTTAGGGTTATAGTCACGAAAGTGTGCAGAGTAGCTAGCATGCTAGCATCTTGGTCCGCAATGGGGGCTAGCCTGTCCATTGCGGACCAAGATGCTAGCATGCTAGCTACTCTGCACACTTTCGTGACTATAACCTAAGACTTATGAGGATAGGAGTATCATTACCTTTGCCTTGCTATCCCACGTCCATTTCCCACGGAGGTGCACAAAGGTGAACCAGAGCTCAGGGAAGCGGGGTTGCTTGAGAGAGTTTACTCTTTAGAGTGCACTGTGATTTCGAAATATTTGTTAAATGTTCATCCAATCCTGATGAAGACACACACTATCCGTCAAGTCGAAACTATTTTACCAACTGGGAAGCTTTTTCGTAAAGAAGAACGATTTGTTAAGGCACCAATAGTCGATATATTTTTCTGGAATGAACTACAAATTTTGTTATGATATATTTTTCTGGAATGAACTACAAATTTTGTTATTTGCGTTTTTTTGGAAAATTTTTTTTTTTTTGAATTATTATGTTCACAATGAAAAGAAATGTACCAATGAAATAAATGACATTTCTTAGGGCACTTTAGTATATTTATATAAACTTTTAGATGTGCAAATTAGTTGAATGAATGTTTTTGAATGTCTGAGTAGCAAAAGGTTTTTTATAATGATCTAAATGTATTTGTAATATTGTGTTTTATGTATTCTAAATAAAATGAAAATGATAAATTGATTCATGCATCCATTTACCCTCTTTCTATAGTGTTTCCTTACCTCCTGGTACCATTTTCTGTATATTATTATATGTCTCCACCTCAAGGTACCAGTGATTGTTGAGGTTCCCACTTCTTTTGGGTTTGTTTGTTTGGAAGGCCCAACACCATGGGTGTCCCCCATTGTCGTGGCCAGGAAACCAAAACAGCCGGACTCCGTTCGCATCTGCGTAGACATGAGGCTGCCCAACAAGGCCATAAAAAGGGAGCGACACCTGACCCCGACCATCGATGACATAATTGCTGAGGTACAGGGGGCCAGGTTCTTCTCTAAACTCGACCTCAGAGCAGGGTACCATCAAGTTGTCCTCCATCCTGAGTCCCGGTATATAACGACATTCACCACCCACCGGGGACTCTACAGGTACAAGAGGTTGAGTTTTGGGGTCTCGTCGGCTGCCGAAGTGTTTCAGAACATTATCCGGGGTGCACTTGCTGATCTTGAAGGGGTGCTCAACATCAGTGATGACATTTTGGTGTTTGCCAACACGGAGGTGATCCATCTGAAGCGCCTGGCCAAAACCTTCGAGAGGCTGCAATCATTGGGTCTCACCCTCCATAGGGACAAATGCGAATTCCTGCGCCCATCAATAGAATTCTTTGGGTTCGTGTTCAAGGAGGGTGGGGTGTCACCCGACCCACGGAAGGTTCAGGACATTAAGAGTGCACAGCCCCAGGAATCCGTGTCAGAAGTGAGGAGTTTTCTGGGCATGGTGACCTACTGTGGTCGGTTTATCCAAAACCTGTCCTCGAGGTCTGAGCCGCTCAGAGCTCTGACCAAGAAAGATACTGCCTGGCACTGGGGTCCACTGGAACAGTCGGCGTTCGAGGACATCAAAGGCGCCCTAACAACGGAGGACACCATGGCGTTCTTCGACCCGGCGCTACCCTCGGAGATCGTGGTCGACGCCAGTCCGTTTGGCCTGGGGGCGGTCCTGACCCAGGTGGACCATGAAGGAAACCTCCGGCCCGTTGCATACGCCAGTAAGGCTCTCTCGGAAACGGAGCAGCGATACTCCCAGATCGAGAGGGAGGCCCTGGCGGTCTTGTGGGGATGCCGTCATTTTCGCCTACATGTGCTGGGACGTCCAGTGACTGTGGTGACTGATCATAAACCCCTGCTCCCGATTCTGGCGGGCTCGTCATCTAAGCCCCCGGCCAGAATTGAAAGATGGATGCTCGCATTGCTTGAATACGGGGTCACGCTGGTATACCGGCCAGGGGCCAACAATGCAGCGGACTTCCTTTCCCGGCATCCCGGAGTGCGTGGGGGAGTGGCAGGAGACACCTGTGCAGAAGAAGCGGACGACCATGTCCGGATGGTGGTGGAGGGAGCAACACCAAATGCACTGCCCCTGTCGGAGCTGGAGGCCGCGGCGGCCGAGGATGGGTGCTTCCAGATACTGAAGCAGTCGATGCAGAGCGGGTCTTGGAAGCTCGTCTTGGAAGCGCTCGCAGGGCGGACCCATGAGGCGAAGACCGCCCCTGAACAGCTATGGAAGGTGAAAGATGAGCTGTCCTTCTCTGAGTCGGGGCTCCTGCTCCGGGGGGATCGCATAGTGGTCCCCCACTCCAAAGTGGGTGAGGTGATCGCTTTGGCCCATCACGGACATCAGGGTGCTGCCAAGACGAAGGCGAGGCTGCGGATGAAGGTCTGGTTCCCGGAGCTAGAGAGAAGGGTCGATGACTTTGTGGCGGCCTGTGTATGGTGCCAGGCAGCCTCCCCGGTGCAGAGGGAACCGGCTATCGAGGCAATGCCTCGGGGGACCAGGCCCTGGGAGGTCGTACATGCCGACTTTGGGTCCACGTCCGTGGGCACCCATTTTCTGGCCATAGTCGATGAGTACTCCCGGTACCCCGAGGTGGAGTTCGTGGAATCGGTGGCATTCGAGCATGTGGTGGTCGGCGTGGAAAAGATCTTTGCAACCCATGGGTTTCCCCTGACACTGTGCTCGGACAATGGGTCGCCATTTCAAAGCGAACGCTTCTCAGAGTTCCTGGCCAGCTGTGGAGTCCAACATCGAAAGATATCCCCGCTGTGGCCGAGGGCCAACGGCGATGCAGAAAGGCTGATGCGAACACTAAACAAGACATTTCGGATTGCGCAAGGACAAGGCCAGCCCCTCCAACGGGCCTTGTATCAATTCCTGCGAGTGTATCGCACCACCCCACATGCCTCCACTGGTGTCGCCCCGGCGGAAGTGCTGTTCCGGCGATGCCCCCGGGGTCTACTGCCGGAGGTACAGGAGAGAGAGCCTGGGGTTATCAACGACCAGCAGGTGGAGGCCGACCGACTGGCCAGGATCAGCCAAGAGAACGTGCGACGGGGCCTCCGGCCCCAGCGGCTGGAACCCGGGGATGAGGTGCTCATCCGGAACCGCCATCCTCACGGGAAGTTGTCACTGCCTTATGAACCGGCGCCCCTGGATGTGGTCGCTGTGAAGGGGTCAATGGTGACGGCCTCCGATGGGCGGACGGCTGTCACCCGCAACATCAGCTTCTTCAAGAAGCTGGGGGACTCGAGAACTGAACCCCCTCTGGACCCTGGTGTTGCCGAGATCCCTGAGGAAGACGGCCCCCCTCTCGGTGCCCCGGGCTCTCCGTGTCGGGAGGCTACTGTTGACGGACTGTCGGTGCCGGAGGTGAGCGGGAGGTACCCCCAGAGAACTGGGCGAGGGAAACCCGCTTACCTCAGTGAGTATGTGTTGGGACAGTTGGAGAGTCATCCGGGGTGAGGGGGCTGACATTAAAGAGGCCTGGGTCCAGGATGGGCAAGTTGTTTGATGTGTGATATGTTGTGTTTATCTAATAAAGTAATTGTGTGTCCTCCTGAAAAAGGAGGAGTGTGGCGTTGCCCCGTAAGGGCTGCGCACGCGGCGGCGTGATGTTGCACGTCGCCGCGTGCGGCTTAAATAAACGGGGCGTTCCCGGAACCGCAGAGCGACCGGGGAGCCCGAACCTAACGGACGTGTGCGTCTGAGCTCTGTTGGGTTGGGGGCTCACGGGCACGCCTGGGGGGCCCAAGGACAGACCCCCAACAGTGGTGACTATGGCAAGAGAAGACACAGCAGGCCGCAGACTCTGTGAGCACTGAAAAGCGGCAGACCATCGACAGTGAATGTGACACGGAGCATGGGTTTTGGGTCCGCGGCATTGATTGCCGGGCCAGCAGGGGCTGCGGGTGGACGGCGCTGTTGTAGCCCGCTCCCTGATCACCGAAGCGGGCCCCCGCAGATGCCGGGTCCACCGACATATACCATGGAGCTGCGTCCTCGCAGCTCAGACAGAGAAGGGAGCACCCTGCGTACTCCGGATCGCTGGAGCAGGACATCATGTCTGGGGGCACCATGCATACAGCAGCCTCGGGTCTGGGGGCACCCAGGCTGGGGCTGCGACCATAGCAGTGATCACACTGCACCACACAGACAGTGGGATGGTGTTGCCCAGCAGGGACACTGACCAGATGCAGGGCCCCTCCAATAGGCCTTCTGCATGCGGTGTGGCACCAGCATGGTGCGTCCAACAAACATACCAGAGTCAGTTCTTGGTCGACTGACGAGACAGAAGCGGCTCATCCCATTTATTAGGTTGGTCACATGGTTTCCACCATGTTACCTTTACACAAGTCCTGGGAGCTACCATGCTCAAGGGAGGGGTGACATACAACAGGCGCTGCCTCGCCTGCAGCGGGAGCCCACACATTGGTGATGAAGTGAAGAGCCAGGGCCGGCCCTGCAGTGGTGACGGTGGGTAGCCGACATAGACTTTGCCAGCAGTGAGGACAGCTTCCTTTGTGACAACAGAGGAAGCAGGAGTTGGGCCCGCATCGGTGAGCGAATTGAGAGGAACACGCCGGGTTGGCTGCTGTGAGTCCACCCGGGCGTGGTGAGAGCAAGACAAAAGGCAGAAGCAGGGCCAGCGGCGGTGAGCCCTGTAACACCTGACACAGAGGGCTGGCTCAAGGACCTAAAGTGGGGACGGTCCATGAGCTGTGACCTGGGGGATAGGAACTGGCCCCCCATGGACCGCAACATAAGGGAGGCAGCACAAAACAGCTGCTGGGGCTGGACATGGTGTGTGGACACACTGGAAGGGGCACAGGAGCAGCGCTCCATGGATCAGGAGACCAGGGGGCAATTGAACCCTGGCAGATAGCCCGAGTCACAACCAAACCCAGCAGAATATTGCTTCTCCTGCACATGGGAGGACTGGGGCTTCTCCCAGCTCTGGCATAGACTTGACACTGAGGGGTGCAGGTGACATCCAGCGGAGGTTGGTCTGGTGTCTGACTTTCTTGCTCGAAGACTCTATGTGGGTACGGGGGGGCTTTGAAGAGGGGATTGGTGGGCGGTTGAGAGCGGGAGATCTCTGGCATTGCCAGATTGTTGACACGGTTTCTCTGGGCGGATGGCACATGAAGGGATGGTCTTGTTGAGGAAACGGAATGTAAATGAACTGTGCTCTAGCGCAAAACATAGGCTGGTGATCTAATTTCTTAATAGGCATACGCCCGACATTGCGCTTCTCACAGAGACTCTAGCTAGGACAGAATGCACATTCTTTAGGAGAATGAACTATAAAATGGCATTTCACACTGGGTTCTCGAGAGGCTCCCGGGGAATCCTAATACTTGTGCATAAGAGGGTCCCCTTCCAGCTCACTGAGGTGAAATCCAACCCCAGGGGGAGGTTTGTTTTGACGAAGTGTGAATTGTGGGCGTTGGCTGGGGCACAGTGGCTGTATACGCTCCTCCCCCGCTTCTGCTGGATCTTCTTACTGACCTCCAGGCACTGATTCTCCATGACCGGGTGGACACATGGGTGATGCGGGGGGGACTTTAATGAAGTTATGGACCTAAGTTTGGATAGAACTCATATCAGAAACAGAAACCCCAATTTGCCCACTAAACTGTGTTCTTTTGCTACAGCACTGAGTTGGGTAGACACATGGAGAAGGTTGCATGCGTCTGAACGTGGGTACTCATTTTCTCTGGGGTGCACACCTTCCTGTCACAAACTGATTATTTCTTTGTCCCATCCAATACCATCCACAGGCTCCTCTGGGCAAAGTTCTTGGCCAGAAGTATCTCAGACCTTTCCCCGCTGGCCATTGAGCACAAAAGCGGGCAATTCAAGCCCACTGCAATGTGCCACCTGAATACTTATTATTCAGGAGCTCCTGATTTTGCGGAGGAGTTGTCCTACAAAACATCAGAGTACTTCACTATGAATAACTGGACCGTGAAGAGTCTAGTTACCCTGTGGGAGGGCTACAAAGCAGTGCTTATAGGAGAGACGCACTCAATGGTGACGCTAGACGCAAGCATCACGCACAGGAGGTGGAAGAGGCGGAAGCAGTAGCTCAGAGGGCGGAAGAAGAATTCCTCACATCAGGGACACCGGCCTTGCGAGAGGCTTTGGCCATGGCGCAGAAGGAATTGCGCAATGTGGCCTTGGACAATGCTAGAGTGGCACAATGGTCCGTCGGGACCAGATCAATGAATCTGTCGACAAAGCGCTAGCATGGCTGAAAGCGCATGACAGGGAGAACTGATATGTAAGGACCATATTAGATGTTCTGGGTGGGTCATTGACTGTGGATGTAGATATCGCAGAGGCATTCACTGACTCAGTGGCTCTCCCACGTCTTAACACACAGCAGGCATCAGACCTGGAGGTGGCCATCTCGGAGGAAGAGATTGTGGCAGCGCTTGCACAGCTACAGACGGGTAAAACACTGGGGCCTAATTACTTCCCAGTTGAGGTGTGGAAGCGGTTGGGGAGCTGGTTATTAAACCAATGTATCGCCTCTTTGTACAATGCAGGAAGGACGGACACCTCCCTCCAGACTTCAGGAAGGCCTGCATAGTGGTCCTCCAGAAACCTGGGAAGCCGCCTGAGCAATGCGCCTCTTATAGGCCAATATCACTGATCAATGGGGAATCCAAGATTCTGACGTGAGTCCTGGTCAACTGTATAGTAGGGGTAATTGGCACCCTGATTCACCGGGACCAATGCGGGAACATGCCTTCTAGATCTACACACATGAATCTCTGTAGAGTGCAATTTGCTATAACTCAAGCCGCTACAATACCGGGCCCACTAGCTCTGCTAGCAGTGGACTTTGGAAAGGTGTTTGACTCGGTTTGTTGGGACTCACTTTGGGAAATCATAGGCAGGATGGGATTTGGGCAGAACTTCTTGTCTTGGGTCTGTCTGCTTTATAACTCCCCTGAATCGCTGTTCAGAGTCAATGGGATTTCCTCCAGGACCTTCTCCCTGGGGAGGGGATGAGACAGGGGTGCCCCCCTCTCCCTTTTTGTTCATGCTGGCCATAGAGCCCCTCGCAATCCAACTCCGAACAAATCCAGACTGTTTAGGATTTAGGTAGTATTGGGGTGGGGGGGATCAGGTCTCACTCTAGGTGGAAGACCTGCTGATCTACATGAGTAATCCCTTGGCCTCATGCCCTGCAGCGACACGCATACTAGCATAATATCAAGACTTTAGCGGGGTCAGAGTCAACTTGCAGAAATCTATCTCTTTTTTCCGATACAGTGAGGTGAAGGCTCAATCCCGCTGGACTGTCCTTTTCCTGTCTCACTCTTTAACTATCTGGGCATACAAGTGGGTCTGTACCCCTTAGGGTTCCTCCGGCTTATTCTTTCCCCTGTGGTGGACACATTTGTACTGGAGACAGTGCACTGGCAATCTCCCCTGCTGACATTACTGGGTAAAACGGCTCTCTTCAAAATGTTAGCTCTCCCTAAGTTTCTCTGCGTATTACAAAATGCCCCACTCCCATTTCCCAAAGGGGTCTTCGTTACCAGCGTGGGCACCCTGCGCTGGTTTTAGTGGGGAGGGGGAGCAGCCACGGGTTGCTCTTAAGACACTTCCGAGGTCGGTATGGGAGGTGGAATAGGCCGGCCTAATCTCCAACAGTATTACTGTAGCGCTCAACTAAGGGCAATTAATGATTGGCTTCACGGTGACCCTAGGCTTCCCCACATTGCGATAGAAAGGGGGTGCATGGGGATGAGGCCACCCAGATACGTGCTATATGAGGACGGTAAAGGGGGGGGGAGGTCTCTCTTGCTGATGATACGGCACACCCAACAGCTATGGGCGGACACGCACATTAGAACTTAGGTTGGAGGGTAGACCAACCGTGCACCAACCCATCTGGCACAAATCACACCTACCTGAATTGCTGAAGATGGTAAACTTCGGAAGATGGCGAGGCGAAGGGGATACAGGCTCTGGCTGATGTGATACAGGAGTGCCAGTTTAGCCCGTTTTTGGGACATTGCAAAATATATATGGGTTGCCTGACAGGGAGCAGTATAGGTATATGCAACTGGCTCATGCCATCGGATCTCAGTTCCCTTCTTTGGAAGAGATTCCTCGAGGCTAATCTCCCTGAAGGCATTACTTCCAAGGTAATCTCCACCCATTACCAGGTGTTAACTGCGTTTGGAACCAGGGAACTGACCTGCCTGCAGGATAGATGGGAGTGGGATGTGGGGTCCCTGGAACGTGAAGAATGGGTAAAAGCACTCATATTTCTGCTCTCTCGACCCCCCCCTAGGTCCCACCCACCCACCCGCTGCTCTCTCGACCCCCCCTAGGTCCCACCCACCCACCCGCTGCTCTCTCGACCCCCCCTAGGTCCCACCCACCCACCCGCTGCTCTCTCGACCCCCCCCTAGGTCCCACCCACCCACCCACCCGCTGCTCTCTCGACCCCCCTAGGTCCCACCCACCCACCCACCCGCTGCTCTCTCGACCCCCCCTAGGTCCCACCCACCCACCCGCTGCTCTCTCGACCCCCCCTAGGTCCCACCCACCCACCCGCTGCTCTCTCGACCCCCCCCTAGGTCCCACCCACCCACCCGCTGCTCTCTCGACCCCCCCCTAGGTCCCACCCACCCACCCGCTGCTCTCTCGACCCCCCCCTAGGTCCCACCCACCCACCCGCTGCTCTCTCGACCCCCCCCTAGGTCCCACCCACCCACCCGCTGCTCTCTCGACCCCCCCCTAGGTCCCACCCACCCACCCGCTGCTCTCTCGACCCCCCCCTAGGTCCCACCCACCCACCCGCTGCTCTCTCGACCCCCCCCTAGGTCCCACCCACCCACCCGCTGCTCTCTCGACCCCCCCCGGTCCCACCCACCCACCCGCTGCTCTCTCGACCCCCCCCGGTCCCACCCACCCACCCGCTGCTCTCTCGACCCCCCCCGGTCCCACCCACCCACCCGCTGCTCTCTCGACCCCCCCCGGTCCCACCCACCCACCCGCTGCTCTCTCGACCCCCCCCCGGTCCCACCCACCCACCCGCTGCTCTCTCGACCCCCCCCGGTCCCACCCACCCACCCGCTGCTCTCTCGACCCCCCCCGGTCCCACCCACCCACCCGCTGCTCTCTCGACCCCCCCGGGTCCCACCCACCCACCCGCTGCTCTCTCGACCCCCCCGGGTCCCACCCACCCACCCGCTGCTCTCTCGACCCCCCCGGGTCCCACCCACCCACCCGCTGCTCTCTCGACCCCCCCGGGTCCCACCCACCCACCCGCTGCTCTCTCGACCCCCCCGGGTCCCACCCACCCACCCGCTGCTCTCTCTCGACCCCCCCGGGTCCCACCCACCCACCCGCTGCTCTCTCGACCCCCCCGGGTCCCACCCACCCACCCGCTGCTCTCTCGACCCCCCCCGGTCCCACCCACCCACCCGCTGCTCTCTCGACCCCCCCCGGTCCCACCCACCCACCCGCTGCTCTCTCGACCCCCCCGGGTCCCACCCACCCACCCGCTGCTCTCTCGACCCCCCCGGGTCCCACCCACCCACCCGCTGCTCTCTCGACCCCCCCGGGTCCCACCCACCCACCCGCTGCTCTCTCGACCCCCCCGGGTCCCACCCACCCACCCGCTGCTCTCTCTCGACCCCCCCGGTCCCACCCACCCACCCGCTGCTCTCTCTCGACCCCCCCGGTCCCACCCACCCACCCGCTGCTCTCTCTCGACCCCCCCGGTCCCACCCACCCACCCGCTGCTCTCTCTTGACCCCCCCAGGTCCCAAAAAACCCACCCACCCGCTGCTCTCTCGACCCCCCCAGGTCCCAAAAAACCCACCCACCCGCTGCTCTCTCGACCCCCCTCAGGTTGCACCCACCCGCTGCTCTCTCGACCCCCCTCAGGTCCCACCCACCCGCTGCTCTCTCGACCCCCCTCAGGTCGCACCCACCCGCTGCTCTCTCGACCCCCCTCAGGTTGCACCCACCCGCTGCTCTCTCGACCCCCCTCAGGTCCCACCCAAACCCGCTGTTCTCTTAACCCCCCCCTTCCCACCCACCCGCTGCTCTCTCGACCCCCCCCCCGGTCCCACCCACCCACCCGCTGCTCTCTCGACCCCCCCCCCGGTCCCACCCACCCACCCGCTGCTCTCTCGACCCCCCCCGGTCCCACCCACCCACCCGCTGCTCTCTCGACCCCCCCCGGTCCCACCCACCCACCCGCTGCTCTCTCGACCCCCCCCGGTCCCACCCACCCACCCGCTGCTCTCTCGACCCCCCCCCGGTCCCACCCACCCACCCGCTGCTCTCTCGACCCCCCCCCGGTCCCACCCACCCACCCGCTGCTCTCTCGACCCCCCCCCGGTCCCACCCACCCACCCGCTGCTCTCTTGACTCCCCGTTAAAACCCACCCAGCCAACCGCTGCTCTCTTGACTCCCCGTTAAAACCCACCCACCCACCCGCTGCTCTCTCGACCCACCCACCCACCCACCCGCTGCTCTCTCGACCCCCCCACCCACCCACCCGCTGCTCTCTCGACCCCCCCACCCACCCGCTGCTCTCTCGACCACCCACCCCGGTCCCACCCACCCACCCGCTGCTCTCTCGACCCCCCACCCCGGTCCCACCCACCCACCCGCTGTTCTCTCGACCCCCCACCCCGGTCCCACCCACCCACCCGCTGTTCTCTCGACCCCCCACCCCGGTCCCACCCACCCACCCGCTGTTCTCTCGACCCCCCCCCCGGTCCCACCCACCCACCCGCTGTTCTCTCGACCCCCCCCCCGGTCCCACCCACCCACCCGCTGCTCTCTCGACCCCCCCCCCGGTCCCACCCACCCACCCACTGCTCTCTTGACTCCCCGTTAAAACCCACCCAGCCAACCGCTGCTCTCTCGACCCATCCACCCACCCACCTCTCTCTCGACCCACCCACCCACCTGCTGCTTTCTTGGCCCACCCACCCACCTGCTGCTCTCTCGACCCACCCACCCACCCGCTGCTCTCTCGACTCCCCCACCCACCCGCTGCTCTCTCGACCCCCCCGGTCCCACCCACCCGCTGCTCTCTCAACCCCCCCTGGTCCCACCCACCCACCCGCTGCTCTCTCGACCCCCCACCCCGGTCCCACCCACCCACCCGCTGTTCTCTCGACCCCCCCCCCGGTCCCACCCACCCACCCGCTGTTCTCTCGACCCCCCCCCCCAATCCCACCGACCCACCCGCTGCTCTCTCGACCCCCCCCCGGTCCCACCCACCCACCCACTGCTCTCTTGACTCCCCGTTAAAACCCACCCAGCCAACCGCTGCTCTCTTGACTCCCCGTTAAAACCCACCCAGCCAACCGCTGCTCTCTCGACCCATCCACCCACCCACCTCTCTCTCGACCCACCCACCCACCTGCTGCTTTCTTGGCCCACCACCCACCTGCTGCTCTCTTGGCCCACCCACCCACCTGCTGCTCTCTCGACCCACCCACCCATCTGCTGCTCTCTCGACCAGAAGCTTCTGGGTTTCAGTGATCTTTAATTTGTCAGTTAGTGTAGCTGTTTTGTCTGAAAAATTAGGAATTAACCTATGGTAATAACTAACCAATCCAAGGAATGGCCTGAGGTCTCTATTAGTCTAAGGTGTGAGGTATCTAGGAAGGCTTTTACTTTTTCTTGTTGGGGTTGGACACTACCATTCCCTATGAAGAAGCTGAGGTATTTCACCACTGATTGGGCCAGCTTACATTTAGATGGATTGGCAGTTAAGCTGGCTTCTCTGAGGGTATAATGAAGTTGTACAGATGGAAGAGATGACCTTGCCAAGTCTTGCTGTAAATGACTATGTCGTTAATATAAGCCCCAAAGAAATTGGAATAGGGCTCTAATATCCTGTCCATAAGCCGTTGGCAAGTGGCTGGGGCCCCATGCAGGCCAAAGGGAAGGACTTTAAACTGGAATAGTCCTAGGGGCGTTGAAAAAGCTGTCTTTTCTTTATCTGGTCCATGTAGGGGGACCTGCCAATATCCCTTTGTCAAGTCTAGGGTCGATAAAAAGACGGCACTTCCTAGTTTATCAATTAATTAATCGATGCGCTGCATGGGATAGGCATTGAAGGCAGAGATGGCGTTAAACTGCCTGAAGTCTATACAAAACCACTAGGAAGAATCCAGATTGGTTACCAATACAAAAGGGGAGGACCATGGGCTGGAAGAGCGCTCAATAATGTTTGCCCTCAGCATCTTTTTAACTTCCTCTACCACTATTTGTTTTCGGCCTTCTGGGAGTGTGAAGGGTTTTAAATGAACCACTTTTCCCTTTGAAGTTCTGATATAATGATTTTTGTTGGACCTGAGCTTTTTCCATATGAGTGTAAACTAGATTTCGAACAAGGTTCCTGTGCTCTCACAATCGGGTAGCTGTTTGTGAAAGGGGAATAGGTGCCTCTTCCCATTCTTCCCAGGTCTCCTGGAGCATATCTAAGACATCTCTTGGTTCTCTACCAGAGAAACCGGTGGATGCCTGAGGGGCTTTCCTCACTGCAAAAAGTGCCCAGGGGATGATGCTATCCAGGGCCCTACCATCCTGATCTACCAATTTTCTCAAAATCATCTTAAGGGTGTTATTGAATCTCTCTACCAACTCATCTGATTGGGGGTGATAAACTGAGGCTCTTAAAGTGGAGATATGTAGTAATTCCTTGACTTCACTCATCAGTTGCTCATTAAATTGGATCCCTGAACCGTTAGAATTACCTTGGGGAACCAACCCTAGAAAGGAATGGTAAAGGGTGTTTTAAGATCTGTTGGGTTGTATTGTTCTGCATAGGGGAATGCCTCTGGGTATCGGGTAGCATAATCAACAATTACAAGGACATGTTTATTACCTGGTCTAGAGGTTTCCAACGGCCCAATGATGTCCATTCCAATTCGGGAGAAAGGGACTTTGATTGGTAAGGGGTTCAGAGGGACAGGTAGGAGGATATGTGCACTGGTTTTCTGGCATATTTCACATGTCTGGTTGAAGTTCTTTATGTCCGCAAGGATACCGGACCAGTAGAACTTCCCACTGATGTGAGCCTGGGTCTTGGATTGTCCTTAATGTCCCCCTGTCGAATGTGCAATACCTACACAACCGTACGGTGGGTCTTTGGGATTGAACTTTACTTAAGCCTTCTCTGGAGGTTTCCTTTCTATATAGTGATCGGTGTTTCAGGAAGAAAAAGGGGCTTCACCGTTCTTGTCCTTCTCCCTCAGGAATCACCAGTACAAAAGCCTCTGCGAGTGCTTGATCATTTCGCTGGGCGAAGGCAAAACCGGGAAGGATGGTAGGTTCTCTCCAAGGCCTAAGCTACGTCTCTGTTTCTTCTGGTTTACTTTCTTCCTTCAAATGGGGAAATAGAGCCTTCTGAAGAGGGATGGGGAAGCCTCTCCTCTCCTCCCCCTCCTACGAAATTCATGACACGGAAGAAGGCCAGGAAAAACTGCAATCACCCATTCTTACTTTGGACGAATTCCCAACGCACCAATGGTTGAAAAATATGTCAAGGGATACCCCCTCAGCCAGCCATATGGCCACAACCAGCCCTACAGACCCGGTGCGGTACAAATCTACCCCAGAGTGGACGAGGAGCCCCAGACTACAACCAAAGACACCACAATTGACAGTCTCGATTAAAGCACCAAGAAGGCATGTTGTTGACATCGTTGGAGACAACACGACTTAGTGTTAGACATGAAGCACACGTGCCATCCGCACTCCGGGACACAAGCACACACTCAACTACATGAAGAACACAAGCGCACAGTTCTATAGTTAGAGGACAGACACATATACATATTGTCATTGCTCTTATTATTTTTGCCATTAGCTAAACGCTTCAACGCAGAAACTGCAAGAAGCAAGAGATCCCGAGCAAAGCTTGTAGATGCTTACTTGCACATAACCTTATAGAACTGCAGTAGCACCTATGGGACCTGACAGAACCAAGTGTGACTAACCTATGGAGAATATGGTATAGCACGAAAACTGTAGAAACCGCATTAAAATGGTTTAGGAAAATTACAGCCGGCCACAGCCCTCTTAAGAGCCAAGCTGACCTGAATTCATGCTGGACAAAGAGCAAAACGTGTGAGACAGGACCCACTGCCAAAGCCAGAAGATGCAGATGACATTCCATTCCCTGAATGACAAGAGCACCAGCTGCAGTAAATGCAAATAATTCCTCATAATTCAGAGCTGCACAGCTCATAATCATGGTCTTCGCACACGTGACCAGGCCGACGCAGACAATGGACAGCGACCAGCGCTGGGAAAGGAACCCGATCTCCGGCTACCAGACAGAAGATGGCAACAAAGATGCTACAATGTGAGACAAGTGGTGCATCAGGCAAATGAGCACTCTCATAGACTAAGGTGGTACACACAAGTTACAGTGCAGACACATAGGGCCTCATTACATCGAACACGGTAAAATACTGCCCTTACCGGCATGGCGCTGTTAACGTGTCAGCCTTGGCAAGAGGCCGCTAATTGAGTGCCATTACGAGTACGCGGACACGAACACAGCGCCATGCCAGTAATGACCCTGCCGCCATGCCGCTAAAGACCCCAAAAAGACCCTTAGTGGTACCAACGAAAGCGCTGATAGCCCTTCCGACCTCCAGCAACACGCAAATAGCGGTTACCGCTATTAGCGGTCACAGTAAAATTGTGGAAACGGAAATAGCGTCATCGCACAGGACGGGAAAGAGCACGGTGGCCATCTTTAAAAACACAATCCATTGCCATCCTTTGCCCCCAGCACCTGTTTCCACACCGGTGCCATACCAAAGCATCAAGGATCCCCTCACAATGCCCAAGGCAATCAAGAAAACCGCAGATCGACAGCGCAAGGAGAAATTCACAAATGAGGAGCTGATCATGCTGACGGAGACCCTTGCTGCAAACGCGGATGTTGTCTTCGCGATTGACATGCGGCGTGAGACCCTGATTTAAGAAAAAGCCATCTGGGCAGAGGTGGCCAAGAAAGTCAGTGCGGTGGGCACCTCCACCCGCACCGTTAAAGACTGCAGGAAGTGGTGGGACGATCTCCACCTCTGGGTCCGCAGCATACTGTCTGCAAATTGTAAGCTGGCCATGGCCACAGGAGGTGGTGCTGATTCCCCCATCAAACTTAGGGAGTGGGAGGAGACCTGCGCCAGCACGATTGGGGTAGAATCAATAGAGGGAGTCGGGGACATGGAGTGTGGTGCGCCCACAACATCAGATGGAGGTGAGTGTACACATGAAACAATGCACTGTGAAAGGTGAGGCACCCCCCAAATGTGAGCCCAGAATCACCTCATGGATGCGGCCACAAACATACATGCACACAACCCTGCCCATGTGAGTGTCACACCCCAACACACACACATGTACGCATCACCACAGACACGTGGCACACAGACCCATGCATGGATGACCCACCCAACAGCCCCATGACCTGAATGCCCACTAATGAAGTCCCAATGCACAGAACAGCATGATGAACAAAATCTGCATGAAGCACGTTGAACCATCACCAATGCCATCCCCCTCTTTGTCCCCCACAGGCTCACAGACCGACAGCGAAGAGCAGGACACTGCAACACAGGCTCCCCCTGCCACAAAACAAGCCAGGGCACAGGAGACTGGGAACACCGCCACCACATCAAGGGGCACAGGGAGGAGTGAGCACCTGCAGAGGGGCAAACACAGCAAGAGAGCCACTGCACCAAGACCTGAAGCTACGGCTGCAACAATTGCAGCACCCACTGCTGTGATCCCCCAACACAGGAAACACCCACGGAGGGCCCACTCTCTGCTGCCACCAGTTCGACTGGTGAGGCAGCAGCCACTGCGCCGCTGTCTGACGTGGAGGAGACCAGTGACTTGCCCATGCAAATGCAGCCCCTCAACCCCCAGGATCCAGAGAAGCAAGCCCATGGCCAACACCACGATCCAGTAGCCATGGCCAGTCTGGCGACGAGACCATGGCAGGGTGCTGGAGCCCACAGGTGCCCTCACCTGATGGCCAAGACATACACCAAGGTGCAGCAGCCACCCCACGAGCTGGACACAGTGACCATGACCTGGCCACCATCAGGCAGCGCCAGGAGGATATTACAGCGCTGGTTGGCCAGCATGTAGATGAGGCAGCCTGTCTGAGGGAGGAGTTCAGGGAGAATGCTAGGGAGTCGAGGGAGGGCATGGAAGCCTGCACCAACAGGCTCTGCGAGGAGATGGCACATCTGAGGCAGGTCCTCAACCGCATAGCGGACGCGATGGACCGACAGTACCCACCACCACCACAGGAACAACCAGGCACCTCCTCCTCTGCAAGTTCAAGGCAGACAAGCCCCCGCCACCGCTCCTTGCACACCATGAGGCGCACACTCTCCCAACCTCCTAATGGTGATGGTGGGCATGGGAAGTAGGGCCAGCAGGATCTAGCTGGCACATATGCAGCAGGACACCAACGTTGTGCAAGCCACACATGGGGGTGTTGTGGGGGGAGGGGGGAAAGGGTGTTTTGGGAGTGTTGTGGGGGAGGGGGGAAAGGGTGTTTTGGGAGTGTTGTGGGGGAGGAGGAAAGGGTGTTTTGGGAGTGTTGTGGGGGCAGGGGGGGAAAGGGTGTTTTGGGAGTGTTGTGGGGGGAGGCGGGAAAGGGTGTTTTGTGAGTGTTGTGGGGGAGGGGGGAAAGGGTGGTTGCATATTCAGGGCTATGCACTTTTTCTTCTCAAAATATGTTTAATACACAGGCTTGGACTTCATCATTGTGTATGTGAACTTTATTGGGGGACAGGGCCCATTGTACGCTTCACCACAAACACCAGTTCGCTAATACCCACATCCATCCAACAGAGTTGAACCATGTGATTCAGAATATTTGGTTAATCAGATGCTGACGCACATCGCGTCCCTCCTGGGCATCGCCATTTGCATGACCTGCAGCCCCGTCCCCTCCCTCCTCATCCCCATCATCATCCTCATCAGGTGGTTGCTTTTCGATGTCAGGGGGCAGTGGCACATTCCGTCTGATACACATATTGTGCAGCATGACACATGCCATGGTGATCTTGGCCACCTTCTCATGGCCGTACAGGAGAGCCCCACCCGACCTGCTTAGGCACCGGAACCGTGTCTTCAAAAGGCCAAATGTCTGCTCAATCACGACGCGGGTATGGGTATGTGCACGATTGTATTCCTCTTCGTGCCATGTCTGTGGGTTCCGTACAGGGGTAAGGAGCCACCTCTTCAGGGGATAGCCAGCATCACCTGCATGGGTGGAACAATGGGGACTTGTTACTGTTCACCTCAAGTGCAACCTGTATATATCACACTAATCCAGTTTGCACTGCGATTGACATCCACGAATCCCAGCATGCATGGAGACGATCTGTGTAACTGCAATGTGAGAAGGTGAGCTAGTCCCTGCAAGTGGACATGCACCATGCATGCCTCCGCCACTAATTGCCATGTCCTGGGTGTGGACAGGTCTTAGGTGTTCCTGGGCCGAGGCAAAATTGGTACCACACTGCTAGTGTACTGCCATTCTGAAATCGATGTCGCCATTCTGTGAAGCGTCACTTCAGTAGTGGTGTGGGGTGTGGTTCAGTACAATGGCTAGAGGTGATCCCTTCGCATGCACTCAAGGGTGCATAGCTGTAGTGATGTTGTGCAGCGCAAATTTTCTAATCGCATATTGGTGCCATGTTGCTGATTTGTGTCATATGGGGTGTAGTATGATGTGCAATGTGCATGTGGATGGATGTGTCATGTTTGGCATCTTGGATTGTTTTCAATGTTGTGCTGCTTCAAATTGCACGTTGTTTTGTTTCCGGTCAATTGTGGCCTGCCTTGTTGGACATTGGCCTACATCTGTATGTCCATTTGTTCTACAGACGACAGTCCACACCCAGTTGGAGTATGCATCTCTTCCCCCCCCCTAATCACACTCAGTTGGAGTATGCATCTCCCCCCCCAATCACACCCAGTTGGAGTATGCATCTCTTCCCCCCCCCCAATCACAACCCACATCACACTGCCATGTGCTTGCCCTGCTACTCACCAAGTAGCCACAAACATTGTCCGGCTTGTCGCTCCATGTAGCCTGATATCGTTGATTGAGTCTCATACCATTTGGACATTGATGGAGTGGAATTGCTTTCTATTTCGGTAGACTGCTTCATTGTAATGTGGGACCACCAATTCAACATGGGTGCAGTCGATGGCCCCGATGCAACTTGGGATGCCTGCCAGTGAATAGAAGCCAACTTTGGTGTGGGAGATCTCCTGGGCAGTCCGTGGTAGGGATATGTGTTCACTTGTGTGCTTGAGGAGGGCATCGAGCACCTGAGTCAGCGTGCGTGAGAATATTGGTTGTGAGATGCCATGTATCTGCCCTACTGTATGCTAGTAGGTGCCTGTGGCCAGGAAGTGGAGCACAGTTACCACCTTCAGTAGAGGGGGGGGGTGGCAGTTCGGATGTTTATGAGGCTCACAATGTCGTCATGTATCATTTCCGCGATGCTGGTGATGGTATCCCGGTCCAGACGGTACAGGGTGTGTATCTGCTCAGGGGATAGGTTGAATGGACTGGCTCGGATCCTGGGGATTGCTGGCTGCCTCTGTGGTATTACTAGGTGCACTGGTGGGGCTTGCTGCGCCTGTCTCGCCCTCCTCCTCCTCCTCCTGCGTCTCCTCTGTTCTGCCTGTTGTTGTTGGTGCTGCAATGCAATCATGTCCTCCAGCCCATGTAATGCTGCTAGTATTGGAACCATCTTGGTGTGGGAAGGGGTGTTGTGTGCTCCTTTTGTGCTGCCACAGTCTCCATTGCCTCCACCTGTGATGATTGTGTCCCCCTGTGGCAGGTGGGAACACTGCTCATTTCTCTTAGCGGGTGGTTTGCAATGCCGGTATTTACGCCATACCGGTATGGGCTTTTTGGGGCTGTTTCATGCCGCTATTAGCATGTCTGCATGGCTTGTGATGGTGTGCTAATAGCGGCATGCTGCTATTTACGGGATGAGGGGTCGTGCGCCCGCTGACTAGCCGCTATTAGTGGCAGTGGCGCTCATTGCGGTTGGCCGGGTCGTAATTGGGAAGGGCTTTTAACGATACCGGTATTCCCTTACCGGTATCGTTATTCCCTTACCGCAATCCGTGTAATGAGGCCCATAGTCTTTCTTATTACCTTAAAAATGCACACCGAGAGCTGAGAACCTTTGCGGATCCCAGGCCTGGGGACGTCAGTTCTAGCCAACCACAGTTCAGTATCCTAGGGCTGGGTGGCAACGGGTCAGAACCAGTGGCAAGCCGACCACACTGCAACATTGTTATAGCTAGTGACTCAGGGATGGACCAGGCCAGCCACCTGACATGTGAGAGCCAGTAGAACAACACGTATTGGTGATCATATAGGTTATTAGGCTACAGACAGCCAATCCCACACGTCGATAGGTTTTTTGAAGAGAGGCCTATGTAATGATGGAGAATTTACATAATTTTGCATTAAAACAGGCCTCCGAGCCAGGAGAAGTTGAGACCAATGTTCCCTCTAAGCTGTGCGCATGTGCGCTTGACCAGCTTCCTTCTGGGTGCCGCTCAGATTCTTAGCAGCGCACACAGAAAATTATCACCTATTCAAGAAGATTTAATAATGCACAAGACACAGCAATTAACTGAAATATTCTTTCTCTTAAAATAAGCAACTATTCTTGATATTCTGCTAATTTTCATTACACTACTATGCACCTAAAAATATCAGATACTGACTGTAAGTAAGCAGGCTTCTTGGATGTGCAACCAAATCCCATACTTCCTCTTCTTTGTACATTTGTCACCCAAGTGCTTTGAAGCAGGCTACTTGTAAGTCAATGCATTATGAAACTCAAATATGAATTTTCCCTCTAAAGAATTTGAAAAGACAAATGTGATGTTCAGCGTCTCCTACTTTAGCATTACTAACATTACCCTATAAGTAGAGAGCAACATTGCAATATCATTTACTTAGTCTACAAGGGAAAATGGCTACGACTATGCCTGGTATTACTCATCCATAGTATCAGGGCACTGGATATTCAGACAGGAGAATGCTTTTCACACAATCTGCATCATTTCCAAGTGTTCAGAGTTCCTTTGGGTATGGACCGTTACACGTTATATGGTAACTTGCTTCTATAGAAGAAAGGTTTCACTGAGCACTTGTGTAATCCTACACAATGATATAAGGGTGGGGTATGTTGAAAACAATCTTGTATGCACTGCAAAAGAATTTTGTACATGCAGAGTCATGACATTCTTACTACTTGGAGTCAAATGATTTTTCAGGGAGTATAAAAGTAATTCGCTCTGCCAATAGGGATACTTTCTGCTTATTAGAAGATGTTCTTTCCCCATAAAATTCCCTTTGAGATCGGGCATTCATAGTATTATAGTTCCTTCCATCCTATGCCACTGCTCTGCTTGTCACTAATTCGAAAAAATATCAGTGGAGCTTTGTGGATTGAAGCAATGATATGTTCATTGCATGGTGCATATGTCTCTTATTTCTAAGGCTGGTGTTATCACTACCCACAGGAGAACATAATGTGGATAGTAAGCAGAGGCACAGGAATTTTGGATCATCTTATTCTAAGGTGCAGTTATTTGTGTTTATTGATTTATAAAGTGCCTTACGGCAAAGCGCTGTGCAATGGAACAACATAATACATAATACATAAAACAAAACAGTAAAACGGTTGAAGCAATTACAATATGAATCATTCAGACAACAAAACAGTGAGAAACAGTGAGAAGAGCAATTAACTGATTGGGATAGGGAGGAAAGGGAAATGGGACTGGATAGGGGGGAGTGGGGGAGAAGAGTAGTAGGAGGAATGATGACGGGTGGGAGAGGGGGGGGAAGTGGGGGGAAAAGAGTGAGGAGGAGGAAGCAGAAGGGGGAAGGAGGTTCAAGGAGGAGATTGGAGAAGGAGAGATTTAAGGGAAGTGCGGAATGAGGTGAAGGTGGGGGAAGAACGGATAGCAAGAGGGAGGGAGTTCCAGTGTAGAGGTGCTAGGAGTTGGAAGGAGCGAAAAGGGGATGAGGCGCAGGGGGGTGGGGGCGCGGTGAGAAGGAATTGGTCAGCGAACTGAAGGGAGGGGGAGTAGAAGGAGAGAAGGGAGGAGAGATGAGGGGGGGCAAGACCATGGAGAGATTTGAAGACAAGGCAGAGAAATTTAAGTTGGAAGTGAAAAGGAAGCCAACCAAGGTAAGAGAGAGAGGTAGAGATAGAGTCACGGGATGTAAGGAGACAGAGGGTGCGGACAGCGAAGTGGTAGATGGATTTAAGAGGGGCAAGGTGAGAAGTAGGAAGTCCAAAGAGTAAGGAAGAGCAGTAGAAGAGGCGGGAGAAGATGAGGGGGGAGATTAAGAGTTTGGTAGCGTGGAAAGTGAGAGAGGGACGGATTTTGCAAATATTGAAGAGGTGGAAGCGACAGGTGCGAGAAGTGAGGGAGATGTGTTGGGAGAAGGAGAGAGAGGAGTCAAAGAGAACACCTAAATTACGAGCTTGAAGAGAGATAGGAAGGTTGGAAGGAGGAAAGTGAATGAAAGGGGGAGGGGGAGGGGGAGGGGGGAGAGAGTTAGCGGGAAAGAATACGACTTCTGTCTTGTCGATGTTGAGAGAGAGAGAAAGCGGGAAGACATCCAGTTCTTAATAGCAGTAAGGCAGGAAGAGAGTTGTAGGTGGAGGTCAGATGAGAAGGAGGAGAAAGAGAGAAAGAGTTGAGTGTCGTCGGCATAGAAGTGGTGGGAGATGCCAAACGAGGAGATAACGGGAGCAATGAGGGAGGTGTAAAGAGAGAAGAGGAAAGGGCCAAGTACCGAGCCTTGGGGAACGCCATATTCAAGAGGATAGATAGGAGAGGATCGGCCACCGCAGGAGACAGTGAAGGAGCGAGAAGAGAGGTAAGAGGATAACCAGTTGAGAACAGAGCCTTTGAGACCGAAGGAGGAGAGATTATGAAGGAGGAGGGGGTGATCAACAGTGTCAAAGGCTGCAGAGAGATCAAGGAGAATAAGGATAGAGGATTGTTTGGCATGGCGAGCAGTAAGAAGGGAGTTAAGAATAGAGCTGAGGGCAGTTTCAGTGGAGTGTTTGGGACGGAAGCCAGATTGGTAAGGTGGTAAGAGAGAGGAATTAGTAACAAAGGATGAAAGTTGAGAGTAGGCAAGGCGCTCGAGAAGCTTGGAGAGGAATGGGAGAAGAGAGATAGGTCTAAAATTCGAGGTGAGAAGTCGATCAGCAGAAGGTTTCTTAAGAATAGGGATGATCGTAGCATGCTTGAAAGCAGAGGGAAAGGTAGCTGAGGAGAGGCAGATGGTGAGGTAGGGGACAAGAAGAGGGTACATTTTAGGGATGAGAAGGGAAGGGAGAGGGTCAGTTGGCGGCGGACGTGGGGTGGGCTTTAGATAGGAGGGTGGAGACTTCAGAAGGGGAGACGGGAGAGAAGATGGACATGCAGGAAGAGGGAGGGGAGAGGAGAAGAAGGGAAATCAGAGTGGGGGGAGTGTATTTTTTGTTGAAGGGTAACAATCCTAGAGGAGAAGAAGTTAGCGAAATCAGAGGGAGAGAGTGAGGAATTGGAGGAGGGATCAGGAGTGGGGGGAGAGAGGAGTCGAGAGAGAGTTTGGAAGATACGGCGAGAGTGAGTCGCTTGAGATTGGAGTAGGTTAGAGTAGTAAAAGGATTAGCTGAGGCCAGACAGGAGTCATAGATAGCATGTTAAGAGAAGTAAGAGGTTTGGTTAGAGAGCAAGGGAGTTTTGAGCCAGAGTCTCTCGAGACGTCTGAGAAGGCGCCTCATAGAGAGGAGTTGAGGAGTGAGCCAAGGTTGAGAGGGTTTCCGGGTTGGGCGGAAGAGAGAAAGGGGATAGAGTTGGTCAAGGGAGGAGGGAATAGCAGAGGAAAGAGAGGATAGAGCGTCATTCGCAGATAATGAGGAGAAGTCATGGAGAGATGGGAGAAATGAAGAGCAAGAATCAAGAAAGACGGAGAGGTCAAGGTTGCGGAAGTCGCGTCATGAGTAGATTGGAGGGGAGGGGCTAGGAGGGGGGAGTACGGGAGAGGAGAAAGGGAGAAAGAGAGTAATGCATGATCAGAGAGATAGGCTGGAAGGGTAGAGAAAGATGAAGGGGGGTAGGAAGAATTGAAGATGAGGTCAAGGGTGGAGCCAGAGGAGTGAGTAGGGGAGGAAGGGAGAGGGGAAAGGAGGTAGAAGTCAAGGATAGAGAAGAGGGGAGAGGATTGAGGGGGAGAAGGGAGATGAAGATTAAAGTCGCCAATCACTGACAGAGGAGAGGGGGAGGGAGAGATAAGCTAGAGGAGGTGGTCCAGGTCTTCATAGAAGGAAGAAAGAGGGCCAGGAGGATGATAGATAATCAGGAGAGAGATAGGGTGGGGAGAAGAGAAAGATTTGAAAAGGAACTCAAAGGAAGGGAAAGAAGGGATTATTCTGATGCAATTGTCATCCGTACACAAATTATTAGAAGCATGTTCTCCTGGCCCCTGAATTACTTCATTAAAGTGGCACTTGAACTCCTTTAGCATGTTTTTGACACATTGCTTTTAATTGCCATTAATCCATCGGCAAATGTATTCTGTGTGAGTTTCTTGACAGCCACATCAGTTATGACAAGAGATATTTGAGGGCCACAACTGCCAGGGTCGTTGTTCGCAGCAGTAACAGGCAGACAAGCCAGTCTATTCAAGTAGTGGAGCCCACCTACCCCAACCCACCACCAAGGGCCAACCTACATAACGGTCAAGGAACAATAACGCACCAGCCTTGATAAAGACCCCTTGGGTCAAAACACATGTCGGCTGACCACGAGATTATCGCATCAAGAATAAAATTCCCTTTTTTTTGAAAAATCAGAATACAAAGAAACATTTCTTTAAGAATAAACATTGTTTGTGTGCGATATCTGGGAACACAACTAAGAGATATTTGTGTTATGTATTACAAAATGGTGATTTTCCAGTGGCATAATAAATATAGGGCATCATTAAGTGTTGGGCCGGTATCCTGCTGTAAATCCACCAGAATTTGTGTTATTTGCTGTAATTATGCACGCAGCATACCTTAATATCTATGCTGGTAACTCCACATTGCACCTCAGCCAGTCCTGACACCTTGTTGTGAACCACATTACTTTTGATTTGCCCTGTAATTTGTGCTACTGCTGTACTCTCGCACCTAGCATACCATGACATTTGTGCTGATACTATGATACTGCATACCTAGTGACCAGCCATGATACCATGCTATAGTGTAGTCACTGTACATAGCTCTACCAAAAAATGTCAATGCTGTTAGTCCAGTGAACCTAATACACCCTGACAACGTAGTTGTCTAGTTAGTCTATTGAGCCCAATACTCCCTGACAATTCAGTATTCTGACGCGATTACCTCACTTCAATAAAGTGATGTTATTTTGGCTACTCATCACCATGTTCCCATACTGCGCTATTCTAGATAGCACTCCATGCACAGGAAACCTCCTGTTATTTTTCAGAAATGGGCTATCTAGGCCAGCCTGCCCCAGACACCACCCCATACCCTGGCCAACCCCATTCCTACCATCCACTCCGCCATTCGCTACTAGTTTGATTCATACACCCATTCTCAAGTCCCTAGCAGACCCTAACACCAACCCTATTGTAGGCAGTGCCAGAACAATTCGCCTAAGATCACGCACTAAAACCCTCTACCATTTCCACACCCCCCCTATTACGAAGCCAACGCCCTGCAAGCCTAACCACCCTAGACTTACCAAAAAACAAATACTACCTACCGCCCAGACCACTAACAGTTCACCCAAGGATACTCAACGACAAACACCCAACAACACTACCATAACTAAATCCAAACCACCATCTAGCTTCAAAAGTGCCGTCATTAATGCCCGGTCCCTAGGAGCCCATTGCATCGAAATACAAGACCTTATCATGGAACAAAACTTGGATCTTTTGATAATCACAGAATCTTGGCTTCACCAAGCCTCAGGTCCCTTACTCGCCTTAGCCCTACCCCCCGACTACAATATACTAAGATCTGATAGGAAAAATGCCATAGGCGGAGGCGTTGCCATCATAGCCAGGACCAATATACAACTCAGATCCATTCCCATTGAAGACATCTTAGGCTATGAACTACTTCGAGTGAAACTAGCCGTAAATGAGAAAACCACTATCAATATTATAATTATATATAGAACTCCCAGTATAAACAGCCAACCAGAAACAGACATCCCTCTTCTACTAGCTCCCCACATCAAACCCAATACAAAATGTATTATCCTCGGAGACCTGAATCTAGGATACAACGACCACCAAGATCACAAAGCCACAATATTACAAGCGGCCCTTAAGGATATGAATTTCGACCAACTAGTGAATGAGCCCACCCACATCAAGGGTAGAACCCTGGATTGGGTTCTTTCACTTAACACCAGACTTACCATTGACTCTATCACCCCATTTGCATGGACTGACCATTACTGCATAGAATTCACCATCTTGAGTGATGAACCCCAACCCCCTACACCTAAACCAACAGACACCATTGAAACCAGAAATCCCAGAAAGCTCACGGAAGAAAGCTTCACCCCCACCCTTAAAAAAAAAACTCCTCTCCAACGTAGTCACTAGTGAAGATCCCAGTGTTATTTCAGACTACTACCACAATTGCCTCACCCTCACAATTGATGAAGTAGCACCGATCAAAAGTAAAACCTGCCGCACTGATAAAAAGGCCCACTTTTGGTTTAATGAAGAACTAGCCTCCTTAAGAAGAATCAAACGTTCTCTCGAACATGCCCATAACAAACAGCCCACCCCTGATTCTGCAAAAGCCTACAAGGACTCTAATAAAATCTACAAGTCAGCCATCATATCCCACAAAGCCAATGCTTACAATACACGTATAAACAATGCCTCGTCTGATGCCAAAGAATTCTTCTCTATCATCAGAGAATTAGAAAATCCTGTACCCAACTCCACTTCAGAAAAGGCCAGTAAAGAATGGTGCACCACCATTCAAGACGCTTTATCCGCAAAAATTACTTTACTACAAAATAAAATTACCACTAAAAGACAGCTCCTAGCTGACAAAAACCCCATAGACACAAACCCCACCCCACTTACCGCCCGCGATAAACCCAAGCCTCCCTTCCACTTCAGTCCAGTCTCCCAAGAAACTGTACTCAACACCATCACCCAACTCAAAGCTTCCAACTGCAAAGGCGATAGTGTCCCAGCTAAACTAGTGAAGGACTGCGCAAGCACACTCGCCCCTATCATTACCAACTTTGTCAACTCCTCCTTCAACATGAATTCAGTCCCAGCCAGCATCAAAAAAGCATGGGTCACCCCACTCCTCAAAAAACCATCATTGGACCCTACAGTACCCACAAATTACCGGCCTATAACAACGGTCCCTTTCCTACTCAAAATTATCGACAAAATAGCTTATACACAAATTCAAGCACACCTTGAACAGAACCAGCTGCTAGGAACCAGACAATCAGGCTTCAGGCCCAACCATAGTACGGAAATGGCACTCCTAGACCTCAAAATCCAGATGGACACTATTAGAGATTCAGGTAAACTCTGCATTCTCCTGTTGTTAGACCTCTCTGCTGCTTTTGACCTCGTGGACCATGATAAACTCTGTACATCCCTAGCCAATGACTTTAATTTCTCTAACAATGCCACAAAGTGGGTGAAATCCTTCCTGGCTGAACGTACTTCCAGAGTGGCCATAGGCAAGGAAGCTGCCGACCCAATACCAGTACCCATAGGAGTTCCCCAGGGCTCATGCCTCTCCCCTACACTTTACAATGCTTATACCAAGCTCCTCTTCTCTGCCCTTGACGATATGGGTGTCATCTACACCAATTTTGCAGATGACACCCAGATCCTCATACCCATCACAGGCAACTATGACCAAGACACCATAGTCATTAACACAATATACACAATCATCCAAAACTGGATGGCATTGAACAGTCTCTGTCTCAATGATGAGAAAACTGAAATTCTCATTGTGGGATCCCCAACTAAAATCGCCTCACTTCACCCGGACTACACCACCATCAACATAGACGGATCTCCAATCCCAGTTCTCAAGCAAGTCAAAACTTTAGGGGTCCACCTAGACGCTAACCTCACAATGACCAAACACATCAGCACCCTCTCTTCATCCACAGCATACACGTCCAAACTGATTGCATTAAGCCGCCAATTCCTGACCCCAACCAACTGCCTTACATTAGCCAGAGCGCTGGTATTATGTAAATTGGATTACTGCAATGTACTACTGCTAGGTAGCTCTAAGGCTAACATCAGTAAATTGCAACTTATGCAAAACAAAGTTCTAAGAGCAGCATTAGGAATAAAAAAATCTGAGCACATCTCACAGATTAGGAAAAATGCACATTGGTTACCAATTGAAGCAAGAATAATCTTCAAAACCCTATGTATTACACACAAATGCCTGACTAAAAAAGCACCCATGTATCTGATTAATGTAATACAGAAACAAGAAAGCATCAGAACACTACGCTCTAATGACAACCACTACCTAATGATTTCCCGCTACAAAAACACCAGAGCGGGGGGAAGCAGTTTCCGTGTACTAGCACCACATCACTGGAACTCTCTCCCTATCCACATAAAAAAAGACACCACATTCCCCAGCTTCAAAAAGCAATTGAAAACCTGGTTATTCAACCAATACTAATACCCATCTCTCACCTGCACCAGCCCAATGATTAGCTTTTAATCAGCAGCCCGGATTGTACCCAACCTGTATGATGTATGTACCGATGTAATGTATGACTCGTATGCTTGCTTGACATGCTTCCTGTTTTCCTTCTACAAGCCTTTCCTTTACTGTAAGACTAATTATTAAGATGTCTGTAACCACGCCGTGATACCCCTGGGTCTGGGCGTGTAACAAATGTATAAAATAAAATAAATAAATAAATACTGCCCAAACTAATTAGGGTCACTGTCACTTGGTCCGGAGGAATTTCCACCAGATTACAACTGGTGGTGGTGGTGTAATTCCCCATTCATATTGAGTCCATATTGAGTCCATTGAAATACATGTGGCTTTTTGGGGGGATTACCGCAGCAAAAATTCTCACAATTTCAGCATTGAGTTGGAGGTTTTACCTCCAGGATTTTCCTGGAGGCAAATCTTCCACTCCAGGCCTGAAATCGTAATTTGGCGTAGTCGTAAAGTTGGCGGCAATGGAGTTACTGCCAACTTTACCACTTGCCGCCAAACTTGTAATGAGGCTGACATTTTTCTCTGCGCAGAAGTACGTTTTCAAGGTACTGTGGCAGATACTGAAGTCTTGGACTGGTTGATGAGTTTTCTGTATAAGGACGCCATTTATTTTAGCACATGTGTTTGGAAAAAGTATTGTAAGATTTTTAAAGAATTGCAGTGGCTGGGAAGAGGAAATTCCTTTGCAAACTCTCTTCTGCGACGGTAGCTCACAAACTGGCTTCCCTCATTAGTCAGTTGCGCACATGGAAAATAATGTGCGCACAACAGCCAACCTGTTCCGCACATAGAGAAAAATAATTAGAGGAAACATTGGTTGAGACGTCCACGGATTTCTTCTGTCCCTGTGCTGATCAATGTTGGTTTTGTTTGTAATAAACCGCAGTTTGAACTTGCCGTTGACGGAGTCCTCCGTTTATCCTGTGGAAGGTGTTGGGCCTTCCGAGAGTCTGTGAACTCCTAGTGACCGTCTGGCATACCTGGGCATTTGTCCCTACAAGTTGGTAGCAGAGGTATGATAGGCTGCGCCAGCCCGGCACCACATCGTCTCCTTCACCGCCAAACCTTAGAGGCTGTGGGACCCTCATACATTTCGAGAAGATGGGAAAACTCATGCCCATGTACAGGTTGTCAGGAGCCCCTTGTGAATCATCCTGCCCGAAGTCAGCTAGTTGTCTGGGCAGACCAAGAAGGGAAGGCCTTGAAGGGGAGCCGGCAGCTGAGCAGCACTAGAAAACCACAGAGTGTAAGTATTGACCCAGTCTAACAGCAACTGTGGGTGTGAGTGAGGGTATTGAGTGCTGTGGAGTATTGTTCAGTAACATCGAGTATCGATCAAACATTGTTTAGTAGTGTCAAAGGGGTGTTCTGTTTTCAGGAAGATATATTGGTGTGTGGGGAGGGTGAGATGGAAAATGAAAAAGTACTTGATAGGGTTCTTAAGGTTCTAGGGGTAAGGGGTGTTAGGTTTTTTTCGAGTAAATAACGTTGAGTATTTGGGGCATGAAGTATCTGTGCAGGGGAGAAAGCTGAAAAGTTCTATGGTCAGAGCCATAAAGGAGGTAGAGAAACCAAAATCGAAGGCAGTTACGGTCATTTTTAGGAATGGTAGCGTTTTACCAACATTTTTTAAAGAATGATGCTGATAAAGTGTGTGAGATGAGAAAACTGTTAAGGAAGGGTTTACGTGGAAGGAAAAGGGTGATTGGGAATTTGACTTGATAAAAGAGGAAATTGATCTGGCGGGACAATTGAGAAAATGTGAAACTAGGAGGAGAAATGTGATTACCGTGGATGCCAGTGATGTGGGCATTGGAGGGGTGTTATCTCAAGTAAATGAAGGAGGGGAGGAGATAAATGGCCATGCGTCAAGAGGTCGAAGGGGTGCAGAAAAGAGTTATTTTGTGTTGGAGAAAAAAGCACGGGATGCTATTGGGCTGACCAAAAATGTAAGAATTTTGTGTGGGGCACAGATTTCATTATAAAGACGGATCATAAGCCTTTAAAAACCATATTTCGAGTGCAAGGGGCTCAATAAGGTTTTGAGACGAGTAGCAGGTTGGGTCACACGATTACAATGTCACAGGTTGGAGATGTGCGTGATATTGGGGAAGGACAATACAATGGCTGATTCTGTCGAGGTTGGATAGGTGTAAGGATAAAAGCAAGGAGGATGATTCTTTGGAATTCGTTTTTGTGAATTATGAGGGCATTGTGACCAAGGAAGAGTGGATGGATGCCACGGAGAAGTATGGAGTTTCTGGGTATTAAGCATGTTACAAATAACCTATCATATCAATTTCTTATGATATGATATAATAACCTATGTTGAATCCCGATGGCCCAGGAAGGGGGAGGTACTGCAAAGTGAGAAAGCGTTTTGGGGAAGTGTGGGATGAGTTAAGTGTTGTGGATACAATTTTGTTCCCCTGGGAACATGCGATTGTACCCGAAGCGCTCAAAGTAAGAATAATTGATTTAGCACACAAGGGTCACATTGGCGTAAGCAGGACCAAAGACATATTAAGGAGTGAGTATTGGTGGCCAGGTTGCGATAGAGAAGTCGAAAGGAAATTAGCAGATGGTGTGCAATGCATAAAAGGAGCCAAGGGAGTGACAGAGAAAGGGCAACCCATGATGCATTCTGATGTTCTGCGTAAAGTCTGGGATAATGTTGCAATGGATATACTTGCACCTGTTGAGATGGGTGTTGGCCAGGCAAAATGTATGTTGGTGTTGATTGACTTGTTATCATGGTGGTACGAGTTTAAGATTGTCAAAGAAATATGTGATGAGGACATTGTTGAATTCTTACAAGATATTTTAGCAAGGGAAGGATTTCCCAATAGTATATTGACTGACAATGGTGTGCAATTTACTGGTAAGTGTGTTTCATCCCATACTTCTTTAAATACTCTTCAAAACAAACAGTCAGCGTTATATCATCCAGAAGGGAATGGGATGGTTGAAAGAATGAACAGGTGCAACAAGGAAGCGATACGAATGGCGGGTGCATGTGAAGTGGATAGAAAAATAGCAATACAGGAAAGGGTATGCGCTTTGAAAATGTCATCACACGCTACAACAGAGGTGTCACCATTTGAATTGATGAGGGGGCGCACAGCCAATACAGAGGTGAGTCCTCCCTGGTTGGGGAGAGAAAGAGTCGGATTGTGAAGTTGATGAATTAAGGAGCAGGTTAAGAGAAAAGAAAAGGGAGAGTATAATGAGAGAAAATAGGAGAAGAGGAAATAATGGACTCAAAGTGGAGTGTGGAGATTGGGTGAGGATTAAGAATGGGGTGGTTAAGAGGAAGGGTGATGTTTTATATTCAGATTCCGTACAGGTGATTGCTGTTATGAAAGCTTCTGTGAGAGTTGGTGTTGGTCAAGTTTGGAACATGAACATGATAGCAATTATGAAGAGGGGTTGTGTTGGATTATAATGTGACTTGTGTAAATACATGTATATACTGTACATAGGAATGTTGTTGGGTGAGGTCAGCATGATGCAATGTACAATCCAAATGGAGTGTAATGGCTTGAAAGCATTCCAGCCAGAGCCGTTGTCCCTGGTGTAAAGGAGGGAGTCTGTGCTGGGGGTCTGTTGCCTGGCACTGAAATAAATCACTTTAAGACATTCACGTGCCAGGATCCATCCTCACAGTAACGATGGGGTGCACCACCACTCTTTACGTGGAGCACGCCCTCTTTGTGATACTGCAGAAGCCAAAGAGCACACTGACCTCACAGAGAGCATCAGGGTACGAGGTGATAGTTATGAATGTAGGATTGAAGATAGTTGTCACGACCCATGACCTAAAACCCCACTGACATGGTCACATGCCTAGTAGGGTTAGGACTCAGGGTTCGCCTGGGGCCCCAAGGGCCTTGCATTATCATCATGGACTCTCCTGGAGTCAGTCCTGGCGCCTTTGGTGCCATGCTCATGTTCTGATTGGGACATTGTCTTGAAGGGACTACTTTTTCTGTGAAGGCCTGCAACTAACATGGAGGCATCCACACAGTCTAGTTCCTAAGAACCAGACTGTGTGGTGCAGTGTTTTAGGGTGTGGTAGCCCGGACTACTTTTCTTGGACTACTTTACAGAGGGCTATATAAACCACACCCAAGCTACAGAACGTGCTTCGCGTTATTCTGCAGCCAGCAGCGTGACGCTCATCGTGTTCAGAGACCAGCACCCAGTGATCCTTGAACAGCAGACCTGCAGAGGAGACAAAAGAATATCATTAGCAGCCTCTGCTTACCTGCAACTTTCCATCCGTCGATTCCTGCTGCTCGCGGTCTTCCTTCCAGTCGGCAGCATCATCAGGACACCATGCACGCACCGGAACGAAGCACCTGGAGGGAGCGAGAAAGAAGGACAAGGTTAAAACCGGTTACTCATGGCATTAATCACGAAATCCTCACCTGGCTGGGCATTTCTTGGCCGGTTCCACTCCGGAAATCTTCACACGCCAAAAAGGAATGAAGAATACAGGTTAGCAAGAAAAGACTTTACCACGCCGCACTTCGTGCTTAACTTACCATCCATCATACGCTCCTGCGTCCATCATCCTGGCAGGATCCTGATCCAGGTAGCGCACGCACTCAACCTCCGTGCACCTAAGGGGAAACAAACAAGGAAAATACATTAATAGCAAGAAAGGAAAGCAAGGACATTTTAAGACTGCTATAACCAGACTTACCTCCTTAAAGACACTTGAATGGGTTAGCACCAGTGAAGTTAAGTCGGTCGCTCCAACCCGCAGAAAACTATGTGCCCCTGCACAGAAGGCAGGACGGAGAGCACACCAGAAATCACAACAAGGTCAGGTCGAGTCCAGGGGGCTGGTGGGAGGAAACTAAATCTGTTCCCAAGTCCTGTCCTCCTGTGTTTTCAGGCCCGACCGCCATAGAAGGCATCGTCCAGAATCGGGAAGGTCCAGGGTGAATCCGGCAACCAGGGCATAAGGGCGTCCCCGTGGATGCAAGGTGAGCGTAACAATAGTAAGATGCAAGACTGTAAACCCAGAAACCTTTTTGGCAGATGTTCTTCAGGCAGGAGACTATACACATGACTGCACAAAGAACATAGAGATGTTTAGTGAGAAACGCAAGGTAGAGGACGACACACTTGAGTGGGGAGACGTGCTCTTCATTGACAGTTCTTCGACAATTGATCAAACTGATGGGGTCAGACATACTGGGACTGCAGTGGTAAGACTGAAGGAGGACAAGACAAGTGAGGTGGTTGCAAGTGCGTGTATACCATCCCATTATTCAGCATAAGCAGCAGAACTAGTGGTTCTCATATTAGCACTGGAAAGCAGCATAGAGAATGAGGTGAGGATCTATTCTGACTCCACATACAAGACGTCAACAGTACATTCAGGACTGACACAATGGCTCAGGAGAGGGTTCAGGAGAGTAGACGGGACCCCAGTGCACCATGCGCTATTATTGGACAGATTGATCGAGGTAATTGCTTATCCAACAAAGGTAGCAATAGTGAAGTGCCAAGCACACACGAAAGGGCAAGACCCTATTTAAAGAATAAATGAAGCTGCAGCTTTTGAGGCAAAGTGTGCAGCATATTTTGGGGAATTGTGGGACCTGAGAGAGAGAGACAGAAGGTACAGGGAGGTGTGAGGAACATGGTAATGAAGGAGGGTTACCATGTATTACCAGAGACACAGATTATGGAACTGCAGGGAGCTGCACCCAAGGAGGAGAAGGAGCTATGGGTGAAGAGAAGGTGCTCAATGTCTCCAACAGATGCCTTATGGTGACAGAACAACACAGGGAAAGTAGTCATGCCACTAGCATTGTTGAAGACAGTGTTGGCACAATTAGACTATCCAACACGCATACAGGGAAGGAGTTCATTGCTACATGCATTGGAGAAACGTGGTTCTGCCCCAATTTAAATGAACACATGGAGCTTGACATTTTCTTGCAGTTTACAGCAGGGCATACTTTCAGAGTGGTAAGAGGAGCCATACCAAAACCTGTAGGCCCATTTCTGTATCTACACGTGGATTATGTGGCTATGATCCAAGTCTGCCAAGGATACTGCTACATGATAGTGGTTGTATGCCCATTTTCCAGGTGGATCGAGGCAGGGACCTATTCGCATGCTGATGCCCTTGGAGCGGCCAAGTTCTTGGTTAGGAAGGTTTTTCTGAGCTGGGGCATGTGTGAGGTCCTGCGGTCTGACAACAGTCCTCACTTCTCCAACGAAATGTTTCAGCACATCACAACCCTGCTAGGCATCCAGCATAAATTCACCTGTGCATACCACCCACAAGCAAATGGGATGTGTGAACGCCTGAATGGACTCCTAAAGGAGAGCATAGCCAAGACTCAGCAAAGCACCAAGAAAAATTGGTTGCACGGTTTGCCCCTTGCACTGTTTGCACTGTGCAATAAGCCATATTCCGACCACCATTTAAAGCCCCATGAGGTGGTGACAGGACGGTGCATGCATCGTCCCCTGGCTCCTGCCACAAGATCACTGAAGGACTGTGAGAATAGTGCAGATGTGTTAGGACAGGAAATGTACGAGTACATTACTTCTCTGGTGACTAGCACATATTTTATCTCTCGCCAGATACAGCAAATCCAGGGAGGCCCAGAAGACGGCAAAAAGTTCGACTGAGATGACGCACCACAAGACTGTGATGTGAAACACCCTGAGAAGGTGAGCGATATCGTGCTCTTGAGAAATTTTATACAGCACTGGAATGCGCCTAGGTTTACTGGACCCCATGTGGTTGAGCAGGTAGCTGATTGTGCTGTTAAGTTAGTCGGGAAGGCAGTCTGGAACCACCTGCAGGACATCAAGCCCTACAAAGCAGTGGGCTCACCTAGAAACAAAGTCGCTGTGACGACAGGGCCAATGTTCCGCACCCAGATGAACTACAAGTACGTTCTGAATTTACACGCCTAGGGAGACCCGGACATCCCATGGTCACATGATCACAAGCAGCAGGAGCAGTGACTGGAACACTTGTGAAAATTGATTAAGGATACACTGTCTGTTATTTTCCTTTTCGCACATGCAGGGCCTACGTGAACGCAGCAGGGATTGTACTGTTAGTTTTCACCCATTTTAATCCACCCGTCACCCAGACACTTTCTCTAACCAATTTGTCCATGTTATAAGGAGACCCAAATGATTCAGAGCACGATCCCCTGCTGTATATTATCTTGTCTTCATAGAATATCTGGCCCAAACATACCCACAACTTGAGCAGGGTGAGCCCCCAGTGCTGGCCATATTGATGACCTATCAGTAAGAAAGGTCTGGGAGGAGGCATTTGCCTTTGCAATAAGTGATTATTTGGCCCGCTGGGCATATGGGCACTTAGAATACTAACAGAATAACAGCCTTCTTTGCGCATTTCAGTCGGGCAACTGTATCACCAAGCTGTATGGATCAAGCAGCGTAAGCGGAAATGAAGGGAACAATAAAGAACATTGTGCCTCATTACGAGTCCGGCGGTAACCGAGGCGGTAAAACCACCTGGTTACCGCCGGACTCGTATTACCATTCCGCCTCTGTGATTCCCGGAATTACCGGGGCATTACAACCCTGGTTTCCCGGGAATCACGGAGGCGGAATGGTGTTAATCCCCATTCCCATTGAGTCCTATGGGACTCAATGGGAATGGGGATCATAGAAACACCGGCAGCATCTCATAATGCTGCCGGTGTTTCCTCGTCCGCCTGCAGGCGGGCGGTGTTAAACCCGCCAGGTCAAACCTGGCACATCACCTCCCGCCTGCAGGAGTCGGGATCAGGCAGTCCGGAAACAACCGTGGCGGTGGGTTTACCGCCACCGTTATTTCCGGACCGCCTGATTTGTAATGAGGCCCATTATCTTTGTTGTGTCTATTAATTCCCAGTGGATTTATGGCATTCATATTTTGGCAATTATGTCTTGTTACCGCTACCGCTGAACTCTCTTCTAACATTCCCCTGACCCGAGCAAGTGGAACAACCATGCCAGGTGGATGAGAGAATACTGCTGATAAGGTAAGTTAAGCACAGTGTTTACACAGACAAGAAGGGAGATGTATCTCAGACATTGCTTGAGTGTTTAACATGTGGTATAAACATATGACAAAAGTAGGTAAGGAAACCACCGGCGAGTGCTGTTATGTCTGCTCCTTAAACTCCTATGCCATGAGTGCCTCTAGAACATTCATAGCAACTGAAACACCAGCAGCAAGAGCACAATGCCTTATGTATCTCGCGATGGTGTAAACGCAAGGAAGATTTCAAGGGAAATCAGCAACGTTGAGATGAATGTCCAAAGGAACATTCCCGTACAAAGATAACTACATCAAGACATTAGAGATGATGAACAATTACTGGCAGCTCGACGAAGCTATACAGTACATAACTGACATACCCGAGAAGGGAGAAACAAAGAATATCACATTGAAGGAACTGCCATGTCCCTGGACAAGAGTGAAGGAGTGGAGCCTTGATTCTGGGAAAGACCACATCTACTAGTGTACGGACGAGTGTACACAAATAATTATTATTGTTTATTTTTTTATTTATTGGGTACTAGCCAATACAATGACTATTTACACAGTATAAAATAGAATCATAAGAAAATGCATATACTTGACATAGGAAGGAACAAATAAAGTACAAAGAAAACAAAAAAGTACAATAAAAAGGAATAAAATAAAAAGGTGAACATCAAAAACAACGAAAAAAGTAAGATCAGAATTAAAAAAAAAACAATCAATAACGATGGAATGAATTAATAAGAAATTATTGGCGAGGCTTTCGCTATTCCCCCTTTATCTAGCAAATTAAGCTCTTTTAAAACTGAAACTACCTCAGAAGTAAGAAACACTTCACTGCCAGACATTAATCTGTGCCAGAACATATCTGAAAGATGAGAGTTAGGGTCATGCACAAAACGTTTAAATCTTGAAAGCCTCATAAACCAGGTCCCAGCGCACTCACTCAGAAGATGGCAAATTGACTGAGTTACATTTGCGCTGCACTTGTCATAGAGGTTGCCATATCGAACATCCATCTGTGTTCCTGCGTCTGAAGATTTCTTTAAATGATTGCAGCAAAAAAGACCTAGGTTTGTCAATTAGCGAGGGGGATGAGGATAGTTTAACCCTCCTCATTTTTTAAGTGGTTCTGATCCAGTCCATACAATGTAATCTTTCCTTTGTTTTCGATGGATTTTGAATACGGGTATCAACATCTGAGTCAGAAAGGGTAAGTAGTTCAACACATCTAGTCCTGAAGGTATTTAATAAGAGATTAGATGATTTTGACATAGCAACAGTAACTACCTCATAAAGTGATGATTTGGGAGGGGACTAGAATAAGTCTGTAACAAGAAATCCATTTGAACTACAATCAATTTTTTTAAGGAGATGAGGTCAAGATCGAATCTTAAACAAGAGATCGGGACACAGTCTGGAAGACCCAGGGACTTCTTCCAAATTTTACTTTCAATCTTGTCCCAATCAATATAATAGGCCAACGAGATAAATTCCTCCCAAAGGTGACCACTGGAACCACCTTCCCAACATAGAATTTTATAAGTGGTAAGAGCGAAAGATTTACAATACTGTAGGTGGATTTTCTTCATCTGCATGACCAAGTTGACTACCTTTAGGTCTATTGCAGAGAGAAGATCACACCTGGTGGGAAAAGCTATGATTTTATACCCCAGGTAGATCACCTCTTTGGATAAAGGAATTACCAAAGTGTCTACCTGCCAAACAGGGTTTTATCTTTCTTAATGGATTTTTGAAGACGATAATCTTTGATTTTTCAGGATTCATTTTTAATTCATTAACTTTTGCATACTCCAAGAGTGCACTGAGTAAGAGCTGCGGACCGAAATGCGTCTTATCAAAGGCAACAATGTTGTCAGCGTACGCTAACTAATTCATTTTCAGGTTACCAAACCTTGGACCCACCAGACTTCCCCAACCATTCCACAAGGTCCGATAAAGAATAAAAAGAAGAGGTGCTAACAGGCAACCTTGGCGCACCCCTCTCTCTTTCTGAATAGATTGAGACAAGACCCCCAGTTTGGACAAACTGACTCTTAGTGAAGATCCTTCATGCAATTCCACTAGAATAGATAATAATGAGTCTGTGAGCCCCCACAACTTTAATTTGGTCCATAGTTTTCTATTTATAGAATCAAAGGCCTGGGAGAGGTCGACCCAAGCTCCAAACAGAGGGGAGCCTCCCTTGTAAGAGAATCAGAGCTCAGACAGTCCAGAATTAGTGTGTTCAAAGAAGTAGCGAGTCCCCTCCTAACCCGGTCTGCTGGTTCGGATGATAACTTTGACCTCAGCCCATTTCTCTAATTCCGCCAATATGACACCAGAGAAGATCTTTCCATCGGCATCTAAAATCGAGATAGGCCGCTAGTTTGAGGGAGCTAATCTATCGCCTTTTTTATAGATGGGAAAAACAATTGATCTTCTCCATGACTCCAGTGGTAATTTGGTGAGAATAACGTTGTCAAACAGGATCCTCAAGACCTTTGACCACAGTTCTGGGTTCAACTTTAGGACTGCATTACTCAGGCCATTAGGCCCGGCAGCCCTTGAGGAGGAATATTTTTTAATTAAAGTTTCAATGTCCTCCGGATGTAATTTAAGGACCACACAGTAGACAGTGCTAACTTGGTAACCTGAGAGCCTGTAGAGCCATATACACTGGAAAAATGGTTAATCCAGGTAGAATCCTGTATGACCGTTTCTTGCTGATCAAAATTAGGCCACCTTAGTGACGCCATAATCGAACAAAAATGTCTGGAATTTCTTGCGCAGACAGCACTTAGCATTTCCTCCCCCTCTATTTCTTCTCTCATAAATTTACAGGATCATAGCCAGTTTCTTTTGGAGTTATTTAAAGCTCTTAATTCAAACTCCCAGATTTTAGGATCCCTTATATTTTTCTTTAAGAACAGTCTTTGCCGCCTAATCATTTTTTTCATTTGATAAATATTGGAATCAAAGAAATATTTATGGGGCCTCAAAAAACTATTCTGCCCGGATAAGGGGGAGTTTAAATCCCAAAGGACTTCACAAAACCTTAGGGTTTCACATACCATTCCCAGTTTTTCAGATGAGAGGTCATTAAAAGCCGTCTGCAATTGGGCTGTAAGAATAAAACCACCTCTCTCAAACCTAACAACACAATTGCCTGCATTATTTACAATCACATCTTGAGTGTAGACATAAGCCTGCTTTCTTTGCGGTAGCTTAATAGTTGCTTCTAGAATATTATGATCATCACAATTACCATCCGTTATCCGAAATGCAATAAAGGCATCAAAGAGTGGTTTAGAGACAAAGATATAATCAATAGTACAATAGTAGAGGATGCAGAACCTCATTGCCAAGTATGTCTACTAGGGATATCACCTCTTATATTGCCATTCAGCATAGACAGATCCCAAGATGACATAAAATTGCACCAAGCATGACCATTGAATTTTTGTTTTATCGCAGGGGCTATCGATTTGCGTCTCAACACATTGAGAGTTGAGATCACCCATTACAATGATGTAATCATCAAGAAATTGAAAGGAAAAATTTACCAGAAAGTCTGACAAAGTTCCCAAGAAGTCAGCCAGCTGGGAGGACATTTGATTCCCATACAGATTAAACAGAATCCAATTGGAAATCGTCTCCTCATCTCTTTTTTCCATTCTAACAACCATAATACCATTCACCTCATTGAAGAGAAGGTTAGATGCAGTAAAGATGAAATTGCTGCACTTGTGTATAGGCGCGTTACAAATGCCATATCATATCATATCATATCATAGTACAATCAAACCACCACTCTGACGCCCCTTTGACCCTTTAAGGGCCTTCTGCTGAAAAGAAGAGAACCCGCTACATTCAGAGTATCAGAACATAAGGTCTCCTGAAAAGCAATCAAATGGAATTTCTGCACAATGTAGCGCTTTTTAACATCAGCCAAAAAAGAACCAAAACCTCTCATATTCCATGAGAAAGGAGCACCTGGGGACCAATTCCATTGGTGACGGTACGCGGTACAAATACCTTTAACATTTAACATAAACATCTCACAGCATCCGTCACTAGAGTTTCTGTTTGGGTAATCCTAGTTTAAGGAAAACCTGGGAGATGATTTCTGGGACACGTTCCCAAATATTAGACCCTGCCAGAGTTAGATTTTCATAATTCAGCTGAGCAAGGGAGAATTGGTTCAATGACCCCTGGTCAGCCTTTGTCTTATTCCATTCAGGAGCAGTTGTTGAAATAAGAAAGCCTCTCGTGGACCAGTCCGCTTCCGCCCATAACATTATCTCAAAAGCCAATTTAGAATTAATTTGCAATTTGGTGATATTAACATCTGGATAATAAGGAAAGCTCAGTTGCTTTATGCCTCAGTAGATACAAATTTCAGAGCTGATATAGTTCTCCTTTCTTTCAAAACTCTCGAATGGTTTACTGGTTCCAGATCATTCAAAGACTTCGACAAATTCGAAAGAACAATTGTGAGCCCTGAATGATTAACCGGATGTCCTTTGTTCGATAATTGGATGCTTGCTGCTTTTAGTTGCGGGAAGGGTTTGTGGAAGAGTAACAAGGTTTTTTTCCCACAGTTAGTACCTCCTCACCCTTAGCTTTGACCTTAGGTAGAAGATCTGTGGACTGGACCATCTGGGGAAGTTGATTAGCCAAAAGGCCCAGTGCATGGGATGAGATATGTTCCCAAAGTGGCGAAAGCAAAGATTTTGCAGCGAGCAAGGCTTTAAGAAAAATAGGAGCACTTTTCACTTTCGCAGAAATTAACTTTTCTTGTTTTTTCGTTTTAAGGAAGATCGGACCAATTTTCCTTGGTGGCACCAAAGTATCTGTTTGGCTTCCCACTGAAACGCTCTTTTTTTAAAGGTGATTTCTTACTAGAGTCTGTTACTGCCAATATTTTTTTTTTCCCCAGAAGGATTTGAGCCTTTAGTACACTCCTTGTTCGAGGCCACTCGATTGATTCCTTTCAGTCCTTTCATGAAGCGATTCGTCTTGGCACCGCTATTTTTTTGTTTTGAGAGATTGATAGATTCTTGGGCTATTCCCTTGCAAGCATCAAAGGCAGCTTTATGATGTCTTTTTCTACGTTTCTTTGTTTTTCCGTTGGATTTCTTAGACATTTTCTTTGCAACTTTATTATTAGAAGTGGCTTCCACAATTATTACACTTTCATCATCTTGTCCAGAGGATAATTCAACCTCAGCTAGTTGAGCTAGCTGGATGAATTCCTCCATCATGGAGGCAGAGCGCGGCGTATCGTCCGCGTCTAGGGTTGGAATAGTGGGAACCAAGACGGGATTACAGATGGTAAACCTATTCTGGGCATTCAGCTTAATTGCTTCTTCCAGTTTAGTGTTCCAGCTCTCCATCTCCCCTTGGAGGGTGGAGAGATGATTGGTCAATTAATCAATTTTTCTCGATTGGGTCTGAAGCAGAGCGGACAGTAGTGATGTTTCGATCTTGGATTCATTGACTGCCGTTTTTAAGGCGTCCATCGACGTTTCACAAACTTCCAGCTCTTATGTAACTTCAAGGAGAATACAAGAATGTTGCTGGACCCTCTGATTTAATGTTCTCAAAAACTTTCACCAGGGAACTGAGTACAAAGTTAAGGGCAACAATAGAGTTGGAACCCACACTCTGATCATTTGTTGTCACTGGTGAGAGGACTTTAGTGAGGACGTCTTCTTGATTACTCGGAATTTAGGAGGCCCCTTTTTTAGCACCTTGGGCTTCTTCCCAGAGGGCTGATAGTTAATTCAGTTCATAAGAGGAGTCCACTGCAGTCACAAGAGCTTTCTCTTTCTCAGTTTGAACAGATCCAAACCGCCTTCTCGGGCGGTCGCACTGAAGTGTAGTTATTCACTGTATTAGAAGCACAGGGGAAAACATTTCCAATTGTGGTCTTCATAGTGGTGGCCGTCAAAGTATAATTTCGATCTGAGCACAACCAGTTATTTAGAGGGGGATTGACCAGGGTGGAGATGTTAGCATTATTTAATGGACACCCACTAATTAAGCTCAAGCCAGAGGTTGTTGGTATCTGAAGGTCACTTGCAAACCCACTCTGAGATGGAAAAATGCACCCTCCCCCCAGTTTTTATATGGTCCGAAGGGGGATTCAACTTTATACTTGAGATTTCATCCACAGCTGAGCTTCTGAGATTGTATACTTTAGCCATTTTTAATTGTCTTGACAGATTTGGTGAACAGACCACCCCTGTGTTGAAGGCCAAAGACTCCTCACTAGGCCCCCCTGGAAAAGGGGAGGGACAAAAAATCTCTGACCCGTCTCCCCATTTTACACAGCTGTGCCAAAGAGTCAGAAATTAGACCAAACTGATTCCAAACAAGATTCAATTTTCTTTTTCTTTGCATGTATTGTTTTCAGAAAAAAATGAAAGATTCCATTACTTCTGTGAACTGGTTTGAAAAAGATTTAGATTGGAAAAAAAAGTGCCTCAACCTCGTGGGTCCAAGGCAGAGCCCACAGCTCCCACTTGACAGACGAAGCAACTAACCAGCACAATGCAGGCACAACCCCATACAGCCACTTGTAGCCAGTGTGAGGAGCAATCACTAGGCAGTTGAGGGGAAGACCCGCTGATCCCACTCTCGAAGTGAGCAGCTAGATGATGCCCATAGGTGGAGTGCCAGGCAGCACACACCCAGAATGTTGCTTAGAGTCAGTATCTAAAATGCCACCAGGTGGGTCAAAGGTATAACCTGCAGTTCCCACACGAACGGCAAATGGCAGATAAGCATAGTGAGCCAGCCTGCCATGCGAGACACACCCTATATGTCACTTGAATACAGAAGTCAAGAGCAGTGTTTGGTGGGTCGGCGACTAGGACACAAATCCCACTTGATCCGTGGATGGCTGCAGTGAAGAGTAGCGGTAGCAAAAACAATGACAGTGCCCCAAAGGCTTATATAGCTGCAGTAGATTAGCAATCTTACCCTGAAGTCCTACACTTTACAGTTCTTCATGACAGCGAAATGGCTTCTGGGCTTCCTTCGCTACCGAAGACTCCAAAAGACTCAGCTTGACTCCGCCTCGCTCTGCGAAGTCTTTAACTGGGTCACTCCTCCTTCCACAATGGAGGTAGAAAAAATACTCATAAACACGAAATGCCACAGCAGTAGGAACCAAGCAAGCGGTAGCCTCCAGACACTCCAAGAGACTCAGCTTGACTCTGCTTTGCGAAGTTGCAGAGTCTTTAACTGGGTAACTCCTCCTTCAGCAATAGAGGTAAACAATAATTCATAAACACAAAAAGCCACAGCAGCAGGAACCAAGCGAGCTGTAGCCTCCAGACACTCCAAAAGACTCAGCTTGACTCCGTACACAAACGAGGGATGGCAGGATGGAGTGGTGGGAAGCAAAGCACTGACACTAGCCCAGTTGTCAGTGAACAAAGTGCAGGAAGAAAATGACAAATCCCTGAAGGAATGGGACGTGAGCGCAAAATTATTGACATGGCCAGAAAACAAAGCTAGACAGATATCGGTAATCCCTCGGAAGACTCCAGCCCTGTGCTATCAGAACAATGGCAAGGTTGAAGTTGGTGAGAATATTGGGTGCAAAACAATTGAACAACTTGCAGCCATGAGGGCAGGAACAGCAGTACTGATGGAGCACTACTGGGTGTGTGGATCAAAAGCATGTGAGAAGCTGCCATATGAAAGGGGAGGAGTTTGCTCTCTGGTGCACATCGACATGCCCTTGTTGTCGTACCAAGGAAGGATATAAAGCTCAATGAATTACTGAAAATGAACAACAATAAGTGTTGGAAGAGATTGGTTGAGGTGGCACCATCGGCCAAGATGGAGAAACGGGAAGGTTTGGGCAGAGTGAAGAGAGCGGGGAAATACTTCTCAAAAGCCTCAGCAATGGCACTGGATGAGATCACAGCTGAGCACAGGCTGTTCCGCAGGACACAAATGTTCTCCGCATCAATAATACCATCTCTAAAGACATACACGAATGCCAAGTGGTTACAGATCACTCGCTGGGAGTTGATGGTAATGATTAACTCCACTGTGAATGGGCTCAACGCCACAAAGGAAGAGCTCATAGCAATAGGGTTGGTGGCACTCCAGAATAGATATGTTCTGGATCTCCTCATGGCTATGGAAGGAGGAGTTTGTGCAAATTCACACCTGCCAATGACAAAGATAACGGAACCCTATCAGATGTAGTGGCGCAACTGGCACAGATGCATGCCAAAATAGAAGATGAGAAACCGGGAAGGACAAGAGCTGGCTAACGTATATATGGTTATGGATGCCATCATGGCTGTCAGGCGGACTGAAGGTGATAGCGGAAGCTCTCATGTTGGGAGCATCATCTATGTGCGGGATCAAAAGCTCCATGGCAAGATGCAAAAAACTGCAGAAGAGGAATGTAGATCCTGATGCATGTGAACATAGGAGGAACAAAGGACAAAATTGTTGCAGAACGCGACAAGCTCAGATCGAAAATTGAACAGTCTCAACTATTCCCAACCAAATCCATGAAGCTGGACAATCGACATGACCCAAAGTACTATGAAGGAAGATGGGTTTGGTGCAACCCCGAAGGAGTGTGCTGCGTCATGCACTGGTTGTTCGACAACCACACAAATTACTATGGACACCTTGGAGGAATAACAAAGATATGGCAGCCCAGAGCCACAGCACTGCCATATAAGGATGTGGTTGACAGGTCGACCAGAGGGGGGGATTGAAGAGGGATGGGGAAGCCTTCCCCCTCCAATGAAATTCATGACATACAAGAACACTGTAATCGCCCATTATACTTTGGACGAATTCCCAACGGACCCATGGTTGACAAATATGTTGAGAGATATCCCCTCAGCCAGCCATATGCCCACAACCAACCCTACAGACCAGGTGCAGTACAAATCTACCCCAGAGTGGGCTAGGAGCCCCAGACTATAATCAAAGACACCTCAATTGACAGTCTTGATTAAAGCACCAAGAAGGCATGTTGTTGACATCGCTAGAGACACCACAACTTAGCACCATTAGACATGAAGCACACATGCCATCCACACTCCGGCAAATAAACACACACTCAACTACATGAGGAACACCAGTTCACAGTTGTAACATTGGAAAACATTATGAAATACATATTGTCATTGCTCTTCTTATTTTTGCCGCTAGCCAAACTCAGAAACCGCAAGAAGCATGAGATCCTGAGCAAAGCTTGCAGATGCTTACATGCGAATAACCTTATGGAACTGCAGGAGCACCTATGGGAGCTGACAGAACCAAGTGTGACTAAACTATGGAGAATATGGTATAACACAAACACTGTAGAAACTGCATTACAATGGCTTAGGAAAATTACAGCAAGCCACAGGCCTCTTGGCAAGAACTGAGCTGAGCTGAATTCAGGCTGGACAAAGAGCAAAAAGTGAGACAGGACCCGCTACCAAGGCCACAAGATACAGATGACATTCCATTCTCTGAATGACAAAAGCACCCGCTGCAGTAAATATGAATAATTCCTCATAATTCAGTGCTGCAGAGCTCAAAATCAAGGTCTTCCAACACGTGACCCGGCCGACGCAGACACTGGACAGCAACCAGTGCTGGGAAAGGGAGTCAATCTCAGGCTGCCAGACAGAAAACGGCAACAAAGTTGCTACAATGTGAAACAGGTGTTGCACCGAGCAAAGGAGCACTCTCATAGACTAAGGTGGTACACACAAGTTACAATACAGACACTTAGTCTTTCTTATTACCTTTTAAAAGGCACACGGAGAGCTGAGAACCTTCATGGATCCCAGGCCTGGGGACGTCAGCTCAAGCCAACCACACTTCAGTATCCTAGGGGTGGGTAGCAATGGGTCAGAAGCAATGGTAAACCCACCACACTGCAACATTGTTATAGATAATGAGATAATGACTTGGGGATGGACCAGGCCAGCCACCTGACAGATGGAGCCAGTAGAATAATGTGTATAGGTGACCATATAGGTTATTAGGCTCCTGACAACCAATCCCACACGTTGATAGGTTTTTTGGAGAAAGGCCTAAGTAGTGACAGAGCAGTGATGTATTTTCTGCAGCAACTGGCCTGCAAACCAGGAGAAGTTGAGACGTCTACAGATTTCTTCTGTCCCTGTGCTGATACCTGTTGATTTTGTACGTAACAAACCGCAGTTTGAACTTGCCGTTGACTGGGTCCTCCGTTTATCCTGTGGAAGGTGTTGGGCCTTCTGAGAGTCCGCAAACTACTAGTAGCCCTCTGGTATACATGGGAGTTTGTCCCAACACTTCTCAAGAATTCCCTGTACAATTGTGTCCCCTCGACGTATTTCAAATGGAGTTTCACCATGATTCTGTAGGAGAACCTTTATGTCTCCCCGGGAAGTTGGGATCTATGATGCCTGTGAAAGGTAGCCCATACTTACAGGGGGAGCCCTTAAATACAGGTACCCCTAATCACGCTCACACCAGATTAAAGTTCATCCCTTTAGGGAATCAAGGCCAAGTGTCTTGTCTTGCAAAGATGACTGGACAGCTCAGCACCGGACCGGAGGAGTGGAAGTCTCCCTCAACACTGCAGGAGCAGTGCACCACCCAGGAGTGAAGCCGGAGCTTCCTCCCTCATCTAGGTAGGTCTATGGGCCCATTCTACCTTTGCTAAGAATTCACTATTAATTACTTTGTGAAGCGCTACTGAAAGCGCATTGCCACCGCTCCCCTCCCGAAACACCTGATGTTGCTGTGACCATCGTTTTTGCTGCAATAATTGTACCATTTTGATACGATCCAATATCTAGGATCTCGTGGGAACCCCCTCTAAGATGGCCGTCCGGCAGATTTAGGCACCTCTCCACTGTGCCTGGGCCCTCCCAATCTGCCTGCGCTCCCCATTGGTCACCCTTGCCTTCTAATGGGCAATAGCCAACCAGGAGGCGTAAGCCGGCCTCTGCACTAAGGCCTGCACGAAGGCTGACTTCCTGTCCCAGCCTGTCCACACCTTCCCAGCCGTCGGCCAGAAACCCTGCTCCACATCTGACCCCTGAGGACCATACCTTGTGACTTCATGTATAAGGTACTTTGCTGTTTGTATTTGCCTGGCTGCTCATATTCATAGCGCATTAACTGCTCTTGTACCATGAGCACATTCAGCCGCGCCCCACGTTTGCAACGTTATTGTTGGCTGGCACTTTCTTCAGCATTTTATTTTCAGTGTGGGCTTCTTCATCACCTTTGTTTGGTTGAGGCTAAAGCTATCACTAACATTAACGTTACTTGTGTAATGTTCATATACGGCACATATTCATTCTGGCGGTTTCGCTTGTAAGTACCCCCACCTACTGTACTCCTGACCTTTTATGTTTTCAGTGTGCATCCTGTATTTGCCTCCTTATCGGCGTCAACACCCCCAACATGCTTAGCTTCTATCGCTGCACTTGTCAACTCTACCCCTGCCATTTATGTGCTGCCACCTAACGCAATCCCTCAACTCCACGCTTTGTGGGGAATGTAATGAACTTTCTGTATGCAGTTACTGTCTGCCTATACCTCTTCCTTCAACCTCTGCCGTAAGGATTAGACATGTGCTCTACTTTATGTGCTATCGACAGTAGCGCTCCCTAGCCCAGATTGTTGTCCACCACAACCAATTCACTGCCTGTGATTTACTTTGTATGACCAATCATGTTCTTGAACTTCCCCACTGGGGATTTATATTACAATTGATTAACAATTTAATCTGATTCTGACATGTTCATGGCTGTACTGTGTAAATAATGTTGTGTTGGCCACGTGATTGTATTTTGGACTGATATCTCTACTGCATACCCAGCCTGTACTAGTTATAGGGTTTTTCACCTTGTTATTAACTAATGTGACCTCTCACCAGTGAACTACCCTCCTCAACCCAGCCTACCATAGTCCTACATGCCTACTAGTCATTCCTGTGTAAGAGGTTACAATACTGTGGACTCTAGGCTTATCTTGCCTCCTGCCTTGGTCTTTCTCCCTGCAGCCCACTTATTGGCCCACACTTCACATCAGATCCTACACCCTGCTCTCTTCTGGTCCTGATTTGGACCTCATGCACCACTTCTGCACAGCATTATCAGCCATTTTCTCCAGCTACCCACTCATCCTTGCATAATCCTCAAACACTTGCCATCATGACTGCACCCAACCCTTACTTGAATGCCCCAGCCCTTTTGGATACAACACTTTGCATCTAAACCCACACCTAATCAACCCTGCACTACCTACCTTACAAACCTGAGACTCGGCTCAGGACGCTGTCATGAAACTCCTAACCAGTCACCTATTATAGGCAGCAAAGTCCCCTTACCTACTCGGCCCCACTCCATCTACGCTCGAAACCTGAGATTAGGCATGAGATTCCACCTGACCTTTACAGATATGTACTCTCATGCTAACAGCCCTATACACTCACGCCAAGCCCCCTTCCAAATTCATGCTAACCAAATTGTATGTACTCACCTTAGTCAACCCTGCCCTACACACGCTAGAAACCAGAAACTAGCATCCAGGTTCCACCTTGGGACCCGCCAACAGGACTACTACCCTAACATCAAACTCACAGGGCCATCCAATGACTCCACACCTGCCCACTACTTAATCAATGCACCGGTATCGAATAAAAACCTGTCAAAAAAAACTCTGGACCGCTTGCCACATCAATGCCAAAGCCAAGAAGCTCATTGGTGCGCTTATCAATGCCCATTCTCTCCCTGCACATGCCCTTGATATAGCGGATATGATTACTTCAGAAAACCTAGACTTCCTTGCTATCACAGAAACCTGGCTGCATGCTGCATCAGGTCCCTCACTATCTCTGGCGGTCCCAGGCAACTATTCCATCATCAGACACGACAGGGACACCAATCATCCATCCTTGCCTCTGACACCAAGCCCAATTCGCAAATCCTCCCATTTGGCGACTTCAATTTAGGATACCAATATGTGAATGATTCCAAAGCCTCAGACCTTGTAAACACTTTATCAGACTTTGGTCTTACTCAACACATCAATGAGCCCACACACAACGAAGGCTGCATCCTCAACTGGTTGCTGACCTGAACTGCAAGCTAAATATGTTCTCAGTGACTCCTTGCCTTTGGTCTGACCATTATAAAATAATGTTTGCAATTAACTCCAGTCCGCAAACATCCAAACCTAATCTAGCACCCTCCATCCATACCCGTAACAAGAAGGATATCACAACGGAGAAACTTCTCCCCATTATTCTTCCCTTAATAAATGCATCGCTGACCACCTGCTCAGACCCCACAGTTCTAGTGGACACATATAACCAGGCCATGCTTTAAGCTCTCGATATTATTGCAGCGCTAAAACTGCGTAAACAAAAACCTCATCTTCATCTCAATTCCTGGTTCACCTCCCAACTCAGAGACTTACGTAAAGAAAAAAGAAAGGCTGAGTCTCTTTGGAAAAATATACCATCTCTAATCAACAAAAACAACCTAACCTCGGCCTCCTCCACCTATAAAGCTGCTATTCTGGAAGCCAAAAAAGATGTTTACAACAAACGTATCGTGCAGGCTCAATCAAACACTAAGGAACTTTTCAAGATCCTTAAGGAATTAGAGTCCCCCGTTGCCCCTCTAGGCACCTGCATCCCTGACACCCCCTGGTGTACCAATATCCAAAAAGCACTTCTAGATAAAATTGCCTTGCTTCAAGCGAAAATAAATGCTAAAAAGAATAACCCCTCTGACTCTGCTTTGAACGCACCATCGTTCAACCTCCCCTCCTCTAAACACCCCTTCAAACCTTTCAGTTTCTCACCTTTTTCTATTGAGGAAGTTGAAAATATCATTAAGAAACTTAAGCCTTCAAACTGTCAAGGTGATACTTGCCCTGCTCCTATCATCAAGGAGGCAGCTCATCCTTGCGCCCTTTATTAGCACCTTTATAAATGCCTCTTTCAGATCTGGCATTGTCCCGGATAACCTTAATGATGCCTGGGTTATTCCATTAATCAAAAAACCCACTCTTGACCCAAGCAACCCCTCTAACTATAGGCCCATTACTACGGAACCATACTTTTAAAAAATGTTGGACTGCGCTGCCTACATACAAATTAAGGACTATCTTGAATCAAACCAACTACTGGGTCTCCGCCAATCAGGCTTCCGTCTCAGACATGGTACAGAAACCGCCCTGATTGACTTAAAAACACACAAATTAAAGACCTAAAAGACAAGGGCAAGTTGGCACTCCTCCTCCTCCTTGATCTTTCGGCAGCTTTTGACCTGGTTGATCATAAAATTCGTTGTCACCTCCTCAAAACTGCTGCTCATTTTTCTGACTCAGCTTCATCCTGGATTAGTTCATTTTTGGCCAACGGAACTATGAAGGTCTTCTCTCCATCAGCCTCTGCTGAACCAGCCCCTGTCCCATGTGGAGTCCCACAAGGGTCTTGTGTCTCTCCCACATTATACAATGTGTTTACTAAGCCACTTTTTGACATACTTACTATCTGGGTGTCTCTTACACCAATTATGCTGATGACACCCAGATACTCATCCCCATCAGTGGTTACTATTCCTCTGACGCTAAAGCACTTGAGGAAGTCTACGCAGTCATCCAGGCTTGGATGGCACATCATGAGCTCTGCCTTAATGATGAGAAAACTGAGTTGCTTGTCCTCGGCTCGCACCCCAAACTGGCTAAACTAGACCCTGCCTACAACTCATTTACCATAGATGGAAACATCATAAAGTGTCTAATGTAACAAAAACACTTGGCATTTATCTTGACTCAACGCTATCTCTCACCAGACAAACAAATGCTGTGGCGTCTGCCTCGGCCTACACTTGCAAACTGATCACAGCCTGCAGAACTTTCTTGATGATTGAGAATTGCATCATCCTAGCCAGAACTCTAATCATGGCAAAAATTGACTACTGCAACGCCCTATAATTGGGGACCAGCCAAAGACACATTGACAAGTTACAAGTTACCTAAACAATGCCATCAGGGCTGCCCTTAACATCCCTAGAAGATCTTACATCTCTGATACTAGACGCAACCTACACTGGCTCCCCGTCGCGCATAGAATATCTCTCAAAACCCTAGCCTTAGCCTACAAGGTACAGAAGAATCTGGCACCTGATTATCTCATTAATCGCTTCATGCATCACTCTAATAGACCCCTGAGGTCAGCCTATGTCAACACACTTTCTATACCAAGCTTCAAACTTCAGACTGCTGGGGCAACAAGCTTCCCAGTCCTTGCGGCCAAACTTTGGAACACTATACCTACCACACACAGAACCGACGTTCCACTCCTTCAAGAACAGAATCAAACTCTGGCTCTTCGAGCTTGTTCATCCACCACATCCTTCTAACAGGCTTTCATTTTAGTCTCTCTGTATTGTCTCCTACCATTCTTTCTCGCTCGCAAGCGTTTTCTGCTGTCTGCTATAGCATTAATACATGTAATGTCTATAGCAACATCTGTAATTATGCACCTTTATGTAACTTGTGTTAAGCCTCAATTTATTCATTGGGCTAAGAATGTCTCCTGTGGGGAATCTTGCTAAACCTGTATGTAACCATTTCCTTGTAAATTATGCGCCCAGATGCCCCAGGGCAAGGTGCGCAATACAAATAAATAAATACAAATACAAATAACAATTTAATCTGTAAACAATGTGTATGAGTGCAAAAGTCTTTTCCCTCCCTCCTCTCCCGACCAGCATTCTGTCCTCCTTCCGTGGCCAGCTCCTCCAGACTGATGCCAAGCAAGCGCCTTTATATACTATTCACTGAGTTACTGGATACTGGCATAGTTCATCCAAAACTGTTCTTCCTTAAAAGGGCCGCTGCAGTCTTCCTTCTTGCATGGCCAGGTTACAAACTACTTAGCATACGGCTGCCTAAGCAGGAAAACATTGTCGCTTCATTTTTCATCATTTTAATATATTATAAACATCTATATATAAACACACCTTCCCGCCATACTCTCAACACTTCATACTCAATATTCTTATATTTTATCTGGTCCAGTAATTCTCCTTAAAACCCTGTTTTCCACAGTACTCTGTATGTTGTGCATTGAGTTTTTAGTCTGCATGGGCTTTTGATGGACAGGGAACAGCTGCTGAGTTACGTTGTGTGCTCTGCCAGAGCTAGCCTCGGTGACGCAATGCCTGTAGTCTATTTTTAGCACAGGCTGCATTCCTTTTAGCACAGAACTCTTTACCGTGCTTTGAGATTTTAAAACTACATAGAATAACATTTATAAGTATATTCAGCTCATGGTTATTTACACCTTATATTTTAATACTAACTATCTTCATTTAGTGGCTGGCCATGCCTATGTGTGATTATTTTTGCATGAAAAAAGCTTTCTCAGTGCTATAGTGCTTAGAGAAGTCTTGCCTAATTGTAAAGCGCTTGAGGGGTGTGGGGAGGCACTAGCCAAAGCGCTAGCTCCTCCCAAACGACTGCTACGACGTCCAGACCAAACATCCAGGCTAGGCCAGATTTTGGGGTTAGTCCTTTACAAGAACCCTTAGGGGGTATTGGGACTACGTCCGTAGGAACCATCCCTCTTTTTCTTGGAGAGATAGTAGTATCTCTGCTACTACAAATGTCAAAGTCTATGGATTCTTTTGTGGCGGTGGAGGGATCTGAGGCTCTGTGACTACGTTTCTGGAATTTTAGGGTCCCCCAATTTGTCTCAACTGAGTCCTACTCTGACACCACATGTAAGGAAGGCATGGTATCAAACAGTGAAGACAGACACAAGTGATCACAGTTCAACAGTGTTTATTGATCTTCAGTGGCTTGGTAGGGCACCTATCTAAACCCAAATCTAAGGATGGGAGCAAGCTACGACCATCCAATATTAATAACGCAGTCCTAGTGGAGTCTGTTAAGATAAAAGGACCTATACTAATAAACCTATTGCCAATCCTTACTCCTAAATACAAAATGGTGTGGGATAACAATGTATGCAAAAGAAAAATGTTCAAGAAATGATATGTCAGGATAGTTGAGCAGTTGGCTTTCCTTCCCCACATTTTCAGCACAGGGCAAAGCGGCATGTGCGGGCTTCGCACACACTCCTTGGCCACGAGGTAACAGTTCAACACGTAGGCATCATGTTCTTCCGCCAAAGTCTCTCTCTCAATGACAGTCTCTTATTGCAGAGGGCCTGATGCAACAAACAAAACACAAAAGTTCCTCTTTGTCAGGGTTCAAGACTGGTCTCCTTCCTTCGGGTTTGTAATGGATCCCCCTCGTCCGGGCTCAGATCCCTTTTCCACAGTGTTTACAACTAGGTATCCCGCCTTCGGGCTCAGACTATGGATCCCCCTCGTCCGGGATCAGATCCCTTTGATACCAGAATCAAAGACTTTCAAATGTGCGACCACTTCAAACAAGGTTTCTTGAAAGTAATGGCTTCCTGCCAAAAAGGTCAAGGGTGTTGCCCCTCTCACAAACCTCTCATGCCTGGGAACTGCTGTACCTTTGTGTGCTTTGCCTCACTCAGTGTGTGCTCTCGTGCTCCACCTTTTATCCGTGTGGGGAAGTGTAATGGAAGTCAGGTGTGAGGATTGTCGATAATTGCCTGACCTCACCTGACCATAGTATTGGGACATGTCAGGTCCACAATTCGGGTGTGAGTCTATTTTCTCCAAGAGCGGGCTGTCGGTGTAAAAGTGGTTGTGCAGAAAAAGGGGAGGGGGGGTTGAGTTTCTAAATATCCCATTGGATAGGATGGGCTAAAGGTGTTACAGGGAAGAGAGGGATACCACATCTCACCATCTGGTGTCCGACTGCCACTCCCCGAGGACCCCTCACCCAGGTGATCCTCCTGCACTGGTCCACCCCCACGGTCTGGATCCAAAGGTGATGGCCGTGCCCTGGCCACCTGAGCGAGAGAGAGAGAGAGAGAGAGAGAGAGAGATCCGCTGGGACTAGCGGGTGAGACTCCTTCTGGTTTCTCACATAACCCACCAACCCTACCCACACCCTCTCTCAATCCCCACCCACCCAATCCCCTCTCTCTAAAAAACATAGAACAACCCTTCCCCCATGCTCTCTACCCCCGCCCACCCCACCCTACCCTCACTCTCTCTACCATACTCCCACTCTATCTATCCCCAACCACCTATCCTACCTTTACACACTCTACCTCCATCAACCCACCTATGCTGCCACTTTCTCAAACCCCACCCACCCTACTCCCACACTCTCAACCCCCACCCACCTTACCCCCACCCATCTCTCTCTAAAACCCCACCCCAAGTTCTACCTTATCTCATCCTTCCTCTCACACTCACACTTTATTTCTTACCCTCCCACTCTCAACCTTTCCCGCTCATATTTCCTCTTGGTCATTTTCGATCTCTCACTCGTGGTCTATTCTCCTCCCTTCTCATTCTCTTGCACACCCACGCCCCTTATCACATCCTCCTTTGAAACTTTGCACTCTCCCGCTAGCATCCTAATGCCTATAAATGAAAAGGACAGCAGTAGGCGCCAAAACTATTGGCTTTCCCAGTGCTTGTTTTACTTGATATACGTGGCTTCTAACCAATAGGAAACCATTCTGTGTCTTTCTAGCAAATCGTTTTTGCAAAATGTTCGTAGTTAATTTGTCTTTTCTCCAGGAGAAATTCAAAGAATCCTATTGGTAGAAGGTTTGACCTGCTACCTGTTTGTAGATCTGTTGAGGTAGAGGTTCAGCTTTCTGAAAGAGCTGTTGCGGCTGTACTCGAGGTTCTTTAGTGTCAATCAGCTGATCTGTGATGCAGTAAGAGAGCATCACGGTACAGGCTCTCTTGTAGTGTTGGCCATTTTGTAGAAGCGAGTGCACTGGATACGTTTGGAAGGCAGTTGTCAAATGTTGATTTTAAGAACTTAGTTTGTTTTCACGCTACTTGATGTTTTCCCCCTCTTGTGCTACAATACAGTATGGCTAAAGAATACAATACCTAGGCTTTCAGAGAAGGACCTTCATTGAGCCATTGCCTGTGTAATAAAGCAGTATTTTCGCAGACAGCGTCTTGGAACGATGGGGAATGCCTGATAGTTATATTGTTACTTGCCTGTGCCATCTCTGTGGAGTGTTTTCCTTCTCTGTAACAGTTTTCAGCTGCAGCATTTGATACAGAATAGTTGATGACTGCGTTCTATTATGGAAAAACGACAATTTTCGCGCTTTTTTACCAGATAGTATAACTCACTTGTGCACAATGCATAGCCCGCTTTTGGTGGTTTGATGTCTCACTTTTAGAGCTCCTTCAAATCAAGATATGAATAAAAGCAGATTGGCACACCGTCGTTTTCTGAATGTTAATTTTCATATAGGGAAGAGAAGAAAAATCACGAAATCAAAAGACATAAAAGATTTATTTGAAAGTAGGCAGCACCTTTATTAATAAAGCATCAGTAAAACATAGTCACAGTGGAATTAGAATGGAGAACAGATTTCACTACTGATGTTTACAACAAAAAGTACCATTCATTACTGCATTTTGAGTATAGTGTTATGACAAGGCGTTACAATAAGATGGTGTGGGAGGAATTGGGTTGCTCTTAACTGCAGCAAGCAGCACTCTGTGGTCTTGGGCAAATCATAAATATTGGGGGTTGGGTTTTGATGGTGTCCCCAGATGCAGGGGAGGAACTGGGCTGGAACGAGACAGAGCTGTGCTCTGGCAGAAACTGTCTTGCCAGGAGCACCCTTCCGTATAGACACAAGGCCCAAACCATCCCAAGTTGAGGAAGCTCTCTGCCCCTGACTGATGTTAGTTGCTGAACGCTGTGTTTGAGACACATTGCATATTGCGCATAGCTGCACACATAGAGACACAGGTCCAGACACAGTGTTTCTATGCATGCAGCTGAGCTGTGATTTGCAAGGACTTCACAGACTGCATCTGAAAGTTGTCATTTGTGCAACAGCCCAAGATCAAACAATTAAACTGTCCAAAGCTGTATATATGTCTCATGCTTCGCACACATTTTGCTGTCATGGTGACTATTCTGACAGACGAAATGAGCACCATTCCAAGTGTGCATTGCATGCTCAGAAGGAATGAACGTTTGAATAACTAGCAGAGACATGTATGATAAATTGGTGGTCATTCTTATGTTTCGAAAATGCACTTTTCTTTTATGCAAAGCAGCCAGCATCCTATATTCAGGGCACGCACATCATTTGACACTTAGCTCGCCCCCGCCACTGGCAATCTGGCCCCAGTCCCACTCGCACCTCAGAAACCCTTCCACCCCCAGCCCCTGCTTAAAGGGGAAGGAGGGAGTTCCCCCAGTTTCCAGCACTGCCCAGATGTATTTCTTGAAACTTCTGTATTACATGCTCGTTGCAGGTTTTGCAAATTAATTCCTAAACTAAAGACGTGATCTAGTGCCCATGTTGAGTACTTAAGATGATTCCGGTCAAATTACTTTGCTTCGAAGTGCATAGAATAGAAATATGTGCAATTGGTGTAACAAAATGTGCATTGCACAGTCTAGTACATTCGTACCGTTCTCTGTAAAGTGATTTGCTGCTCATTGTGGCTTAGTCAGCACACTATGAATTCCCCCCTCGTCCCCAAGAAAATGTTGTATGCAAATTTGAAATGAAACGAGGACTGTTGTGCTACTGACAACATGAATAACCCCATCTTTCTCTTTGTTTTTGCAGGAATGTTTACCCTTGCAGAAGTTGCATCTCTTAATGACGTTCAGCCAACCTATCGAATTCTGAAACCATGGTGGGATGTTTTTATGGATTATCTCGCTGTAGTCATGTTAATGGTTGCCATCTTCGCTGGCACCATGCAGCTAACCAAAGATCAAGTGGTATGCTTACCAAAGCTACAGTCCGATGTAAGTTCAAAAGCACAGCCCAGTGCCACAGATCACGAAGAAACGCATGCCACACCAAAGCTAGACTCTACAACCAACAATGACAAAGAGATTTGGACCGTAAACACGCCTGACTTGGACGGCGCTCCAGCTGTAACACCAGAATCCTCACTCTCCCGAGCTAAGCCGCCTCACAGCCATTCCACCACACCTACAAACCATGAGCCAAAGATTGAGCAGCGGGATCCCAGGGGCCGGAAAACCTATTTGGATTATCAACAGTACATTTTTATTAACCAAATGTGCTATCATGTCGCACTCCCATGGTATTCCAAGTATTTTCCATACCTCGCCCTCATACACACCATCATCCTTATGGTCAGCAGCAACTTTTGGTTTAAATATCCCAAAACATGCTCCAAAATAGAGCATTTTGTCTCGATACTAGGGAAGTGCTTTGAATCTCCTTGGACCACAAAGGCCCTTTCAGAAACCGCATGTGAAGATTCCGAAGAGAACAAACAAAGGCTAACGGGTGCCCAAACTTTACCCAAGCATGTCTCCACAAGCAGTGAAGAAGGAAGCCCCAGCGCCAGTACTCCAATGATAAGCAAATCTGGTATCAAATTTTCTGCAGAAAGGCCTGTCATCGAAGTACCCGGCATGACCATCCTGGACAAAAAGGATGGTGAGCAGGCGAAGGCCCTTTTTGAAAAAGTGCGCAAATTCCGTACCCATGTAGAAGACAGTGATTTGATTTATAAATTGTATGTTGTTCAAACAGTTATCAAGACTGCAAAGTTTATTTTTATTCTCTGCTACACTCTTACATTCGTTACAGCGATAAGCTTTGAGCATTCGTGCAAGCCGAAAGTGGAACATCTGACTGGCTACACTGAATTCGAATGCACACACAATATGGCTTTCATGCTGAAGAAACTGCTCATCAGTTACATTGCGCTCATTTGCGTCTATGGCCTCGTCTGTTTGTATACTTTATTCTGGTTGTTCAGAAGACCCTTAAAAGAATATTCATTTGAAAAAGTCAGAGAAGAGAGCAGCTTCAGTGACATTCCCGATGTGAAAAATGATTTTGCGTTCCTCCTGCACATGGTTGATCAGTACGACCAGTTGTACTCCAAGCGGTTTGGCGTCTTCTTATCAGAGGTAAGTGAGAACAAGCTCAGAGAAATAAGCTTGAATCATGAGTGGACTTTTGAGAAACTGCGACAGCACGTCTCTCGAAATGCCCAAGACATGCAAGAGCTGCATCTATTCATGCTGTCCGGAATCCCAGACGCAGTGTTTGATCTGACAGATCTGGAGGTGCTGAAGCTGGAGCTGATTCCCGAAGCCAAAATTCCTGCAAAGATTTCACAAATGGCCGGTCTCCAAGAGCTCCATCTGTGCCATTGCCCTGCAAAGGTCGAGCAGACTGCGTTTAGCTTTCTTCGTGACCACTTAAAGTGCCTGCATGTGAAATTCACTGACGTAGCGGAAATTCCTGCTTGGGTTTACTTGCTTAAAAATCTGCGTGATCTATATTTGATGGGCAATTTGAACTCTGAAAACAATAAAATGATTGGTCTTGAGTCTCTCAGGGAGCTGAGGCACTTGAAGACCTTGCACGTGAAGAGCAACTTGACCAAAGTCCCATCTAACATCACAGATGTTGCACCACATTTAACAAAGTTGGTCATCCACAACGATGGTACTAGACTTATGGTGCTCAACAGCCTTAAGAAAATGATGAATGTTGCAGAGCTTGAGCTACAGAGCTGTGAACTGGAAAGAATACCGCATGCCATCTTCAGCCTCGTTAATCTGCAGGAACTGGATCTGAAATCAAACAGCATCCGTACAATTGAAGAGGTGATCAGCTTCCAGCACCTAAAAAGACTCACCTGCTTGAAGTTGTGGTACAATAAAATTGTCAGTATTCCTCCCTCAATTAGTCAAGTGAAAAACCTGGAGTCTCTTTATTTTTCCAACAACAAGATTGAATCCCTATCTGTCGCCCTATTTAATCTACAAAAACTTAGATATTTAGATGTGAGTTACAACTCCATATCTGTGATACCAGTGGAAATTGGTTTGCTACAAAACCTGCAGCATTTGCATGTCACAGGGAACAAAGTGGAGATTTTACCAAAACAGCTATTTAAGTGTGTAAAATTAAGGACTGTATGTCTGGGTCAAAATTGTATCACCACAATCCCTGACAAAATTGGACAGCTTCTGCAACTGACTCATCTGGAGCTGAAAGGGAACTGTTTAGATCGCCTACCACCCGTGCTGATCCAGTGTCGACTTCTCAAGAGAAGTGGGCTAGTTGTTGAAGACCACCTCTTCGATTCTTTGCCTCCAGAAGTAAAGGACGCTTTGAATCAAGATACCAATGTTATCTTTGCTAACGGGATCTAAACTTGTGGGAAAAAGGTACCTAAGCCTTTCCGAGGCAGCTTGACACAACGTATGAAATATATCGTAAAGCTAAACACATGCACATGATGCAATTGAATCATATGCAATTAACGGACTGAACACTTAAAGAATAATTTTCATGTTTATTTTTGGAATACAAAAAAAGCCTATAATTGCTGCTCTGGAAGAAATGTGTTTTTATTTGAACAGTTAGTGACTGTAATGCTGCCTCATTTCCAATTATGATTGTTTACAAATTGCCTGCCTAGAAAAGCAAATTGACATTTTCCTACTAGTCGATATTCTTTTTTTCTATTTTTTTAAAGTTCCATGTTCATAACTATGATTGAGGCAAAGCGTCAATGTTCACCATGCAAATTTATGAATGATGCATCTAAAGGTACTTCATATAAAATGACCTAATACAATTAAAGATAACGCTCTTTCTTCTACATGTACACCATTGGCCATTGTGTCTGCTGGGTATAGCCTGTGTCATTTCTTTCAGGTGAGTTGACTGTACAGGGAACACTTACTAGATGATGAGCAGATGTTCCTTTACAGCAGTCCTTATTCCCAAACCACAGCTATGCCACTGTACCGCTTTTTATTTCCACTCTATTTCTTGAAGCTTCATTGAAAAGCTTTACTTTTCTGTATTTCTAATTGTGGATTTGACATTTGAACTAGTTCCATTGTCTCAGTATTTGTTCAAAATGAAATTTAAACTTAGATTTGAAATGGAAGAAAAGAGGACGTAATCGGTTAGGGCATATTATGATTATGAAGAACAATTATGAAGAAAATCATGATTAATTTTTAATCAAGAAAATTAATGACGCATTTTTCAATTAAGTAATTTAAAATGAAAGATAACACATTCAAAATTTGATACTCCATTAATTGATCTATTAAAATATTATTTATGCAAAATGTCAATAACAATACAAACAATTCAGGGGCTGTAATGCTATTTAATATATGTTTAATATACTTATGAAATCTTTATTAATGTAATAATACAATGAATAGGGAATGAAAACATATATTACTACTATGCCTGATTATTAATAATAATAATAATAATAATAACAATTTTTAACGTGCCTTAAATAAATAACAAAGAAAGGAGAGTTCCAAGGTGTTACTTCCAGATTGTGGAATTCATTATTTTTTTTTTTAAAAAAGCCTAGAGGAATACTATCAAAGTATCAAAACATTAAATACATTTGTTTGATTAGAAATCACTACTAAAGTAGTTAATGTAAATGTTTCCAATCTAGAAGTAGTCACTTTAGGCTCTTCATAATGCTCTATATAATGTAAATAATTAATGAGTTCTTCACAAATTAGTTTGTTCAAATATGTATACTTCATAATCACATAAAGAGTCCTTGTTGCCTGACGTCTTTGCGTCTTTGGGCCCTCCATGGTATATTGAAGGAACAGAGTTGGTCTGCAGATAAGGACAGCCTGAACCATGACGTTTGCCCATTTCCTTACAATTCAGCATACAGACCTTCCTTGCAACCCAGCCTTATCCATGCTTACTTGCATTGATCACTTCCAACCAATTCTGCTGTGCTCTACCCACACGACCATACATTTGCAGCTGTAATTAAGATCAGACTTCCACTCTTTTGCATGCAAGGCATCATTTTTCTCACTCTATTCCAGAATATTTCGTCTATAACAGATCTATATATTGCCTGCATGCCTTGCCTACAAATGTCACTTGTGTATGTATTGGGGAGCCACATAAAAATAACCGAAGCCACTGTTCACCTTTTGTTCCCCTTTGGTGGTAAAGGTTATCCATTTACAATGATTGCTGCCATTGGTCTCTTGTCAAGTGCATTACCATGCTTACCAATCCAGCTACCATTCCAATGCTCTTCAGCATGTTTGAAAGGCTTCTTTGGGGAAAGTCATCAAATGCTTTACTGAAGACTTAAGCAAATCACATCGCAACATTTCTTGATCCGTTTCCCTAGTCATATAGTCAAATAGATGGATCTGGTAACACTTCCTGCGTATGGAACCATGCTAAGGCCGGTTCAGTTAGATATTTTACAGTAAACCTCATTCCAATAATTTCTCCACCTCCATTCTCAAGATGATCAACCTATAAACGCTGGCTTCCTAACATACTTATGGAATGAAGCTACATCTTCTCTTCTATAGCCCTACATAATTTTCACTATCACTTGGAAATGTTTGAATGGACCGCTTGTAGGGCTGTTTCCATACCAGTCTTCTTTCTAAGATGTCCCACTCTGTACCTAATCTACTCCCATTGCTTTATCCACCGTAAGTAATGCAAGATTCAGAAGAAAGCTGTGTTGTATAAATGTATTGCAACCCATGCACAATATTCTTTCATCTTCTGTTCAAACACTCTTTTCATTACTTTCCTTTGGAAATACTTGGCAACAATGCCGTCCATGGTGAGCTGAGCCTTGCTTGGTGGTAATGGCCACCATCTGTGGTAATAGGCCTATGCGAAGTAAAGGCCTTTAACATAGACAGTGGCCCATAACCGCCTGGTTCGACCAGCAGCGTAAGGCAACACTGACAGCACACTGGGAAAAAGTCTGGGGTGCTAAGGGCCATTGTTTCAAAGCACTCTGCATTGCACACAGAGCACTGCACAAACTGGGAGTGGAATCCCTCCAATCAAAACTCACCCCTTACCACCCACGAGGACATTAAGGTCAAGCAGTGACATACTGATAGAATCAAGGCCCTATGAGAAAAACAAAAAGAGTTACTACATTCTCCATCTTCATAGCAAACCCAAAAGCATTCTGGACAGCAGAGGACTATCTGACATTACGGAAATGGTTAAACACCTGGCTATTCAATGCACCAGAACAAAGACCTATTGACAACCCTAAAACAAGAAACAGAAAACCCACAGCTGCTCCCATTGCACAACCTGACACCTTTTCAATGAATGACACATCACAATGAACACACTGACCAAAACACCTCATAAGTACCAACAATGCATAACCTGACACCGTCCTCAACAAATGACACACCAAAATGAACACAATGACCAAACCACCCTTTAAGGTACAACACCACAGTACTTGATACGTTTTCAATAAATGACACATCAAAATGAGCGCAAGCACCAAAGCTCACTTTAAGGAACAGCACAACAAGCCTTAAAAAAAAAGGAACATCACCAAACGGAGCTTGTTTCCTTTAGGCTAGCATTTTTTTCTTTGTCTTCCTCCTGTGACACCATGGCCAGAGAATGCAGTATAACAATGCAGAGCAAAGATATGACCAAAAACAAATGTACAAGAAAACATAAAACACGCCAACAAAACCTAGTCCTGCAGATCTGTCTATAGAATCCAACCAATAGCCTCACTTCTCAAACACCTCTCAACACATGCCCACCAACTAGCAGACACAAAATATAGCTATAAACAAATACCTCACCCTATCACAACTTGGTGAAAACTCTACACCTCCCCAACCAACTGCTAAAACCCATACACAATGCACAGACTGCCAGCCCTCTCTCAGCTCTCCCATATGGAAACATAGACCTCTGGAGAAACACCACAAACCACATAGAGGACTCGCTCACAAAGACACCAGCTGCTCCTGGCCCTACAAGCCCCAATATTTGAGCAAAATGCCTTGTCTTTTCTCTCTAATCCCTAACCACTCCCTTTCTCTTTTTTCTGTTTCAGATCCACAAGAGTGCCTGGAGACCATGAAGATGTCAGCTGTGAATGGTACATAGCCTAATAACATAACATAGCAACTCTAGCTGTACAGAGTGTACAGCCCATTTGTTTCCTCAAACATTTCCACAATGGCCCATAGAAGGATCTGAAAGTGGATGGGAGATGAGGGTGTACAACTGCCCCCAGAAAGGGTGTTTTTTTCAATTTTAAAAATGAAAAGAAAGTTAATAACAGGAGAGGATGCAAACAGCTTGCTTGGAACGCAGTCTTAAACTGTTAGATAAAGAAAACAATCTGAGCAATGGGATTGGCTGCACACACTCCTCAACCCCAGATGCTAATAAACAGTAGCGTTCAGATTTTTTAAATGAATGAAATACTGACTCTAGACATTTTGTACACAAATCGTATTTATGCAAAAATGTTTTTATACAACTACAACCATTTGCAAAATGCAAAAAATTGTTAGGATTGTTTCTCGCCACCTTTTCAGGTGGTTCGATTCACAGACCCATAGCTATGGTACAGGGTTTCCTGTATGTTTTCTGTAGCTCAACTAGTAGTAGTGATTGACAAGGTCAACACTCAGTTGGAAAGCAAGGTGGTATCAAGGTACAGCTTAATATTTTTAACATTAAATAAGAAAGTATACTATAGATCACTGACCAAAAGGATTGGTTGAATTTGCACTGGATTCTGAACAAATAGTAACAAGAACATTGGATTGGCTTGGCTGCCCCCTGCATTACATTCTTGCCTCCTGCATTGCATTCTAAAGGTTTATTGCCACGACCCGGAGTGAAATCTCTTCAACAAATCTCTACTAAATATCCTTTCATGGAATACAACATGCCATAAAAACATGTTATGCCCTTCTAGTACATGCCCCAAGTTTAATTCTTTTGGCCTTAGTTCACTACAGGTGTTTTGTCTGAGCCAAAGTCCTTTGTTAGATGGTTTTGCAATCATCTCGTAGCCTGCTTCCTTCGGTCCAAAGGGTAGACCGACTGGAGGATTGCCAACTGTGGTTATTAACATTTCTTTTGTCTGACGCAGAGCTGTGGGCTGCTTCAAGCCTTGGCATTCTATTTATTAAGAGAAATATTACCTCTTCACCTACTCCTTTAGATTTCTTGATTATCAACTTATAATGGAATTCGGCAAAAACTGACAGTAAGTCATTTTAGTAATGTGGCCGATATTTTGGCTTATTGGTACAATAAATGTTTATCTGAAATCACTTTAGTAGGTGGGGATTTTAACTCTGTCCTGTGTTTGATTACAAATTACAAGCTGTTTTTACTATTCCCATTTTAGGCAAGACACCTCAAATGATAGACTTAGGGACCAAGTGGGCACACTTTTTTGCAACTTGGAAGTTGATCAAACGTAATGAAAATGTGATGGGACAACTTTGTCATATATAGATTATATTTTGACACTGTCAATGCTATTTGATCGATACAATCATTTTCAAGTTTTCTTTTCCATACTCAGCGATCCTAACTGTTTCTTTTCATCGTTAGATATGGATCTAGTGCCAGGGGAATATGACAGGATCTTGGACCCCCTTATATTTGCCTCAAAAGGGAATCACATTCATTGGTATCCAAAGAAGATCCAAAAATTCAGTTTGTAACTAGCAATACCACTGGGGTGTGTGAGGATCCTCCAGATAGCGTCACTTCTCCCCAGAGGGGACCCCCTTTCCATGAGACTAGGCAAGTGAGGCCACTAACCATAGTCACCCTAGGGGGTAACCTGCGTGAGGACCTCACAGGGAGAAACTCTACTCCTGGGGACAAGTACGTGAGTCTGAGACAAAGCCCCTTTAACTCCCAGCCCCACAGGGTAATAACACCCCAACCCTTCCTTACATATGATAAAGTCAGAGACTATGTATTACTGTAATGCATCAGACAGTCTCACTATGGTAAGGACTGGGATGAAGAAGAAACCAAGAATGCTACAATCAAGCATGAAGAGTGTTTGACCAGCTGTTATTTACGCTGGGGCAGTCAAATGATGTTGCACTGGAGCAGTCCCAGCTACTTAAGCTGAACAGTAAAGAAGGATAAGGAGAGCAACATCCGGAAGGAGAAGTCGGCACGCTAGGTGGATGCCAAAAAGCCAGCAAGCTTGAAACCAGGTGTTCAACGGCTGTATCGAAGCAACGGGGTGGAGTGACGAGAACGAACCAAGAGACACCAGGAAAGTATCTTGTCAATCGGCTGGAAGCTGACAACCCTGAAGTTCAGAGTCAGTGTGGTGGTGGCATTGGCTGTAGTGGGTGGACCGTGTGCCCCAAGAACTACGCTGAGACCACCAAAACTCACCTACTACAGAGTCATGTCGGCAAATACATGTGAAGTATGAGGCACTGTGGTGGTTGTGTGACCTGTAACGGATGGACCGTCTGGTCTGAAACTTGTGCCTAGACCACCAGCAGTAATGGACTGCGAATTCAAGTGGGACGAAGAAGAGCATAAGAAGAAAGGGAAAATTCAAACCCAATACCACTGTCGAAACCGGTGAAGAGTTCCCTGAGAGAAGAGAACAGTAATAAGTCCCAGAAGGGGCAGGGAAAGTGTGAGCTGCGTGTGAAATATTGTAGGCTTTGGAAGCTGTTTTTTAACACAGGTTCTCTAAAACAGAAAACTGCGAACATGTCTTGCTTTAGAAATCCTAAGCTTGCAACAACATTGAATGACCATGTATGGATTCAGCTGCCCACTTGTGCTCACAAAGCAAGCTTAAAATGTAATATAACCAAGGAACAGCTGTGAGTGAGTATGTTGATGCCTAGGGCCAAAGACCTTTGTAAGACTACGCTAACTAAAATGTATACATGCTCTCCCTGTGAATGGGGAGAGTAGACACAGGGAAATAATGAGGTGGTTCACATGGTAGATTGTTACAACCATGTGGAGTTCGCTGCAGAGAAAATAAAAACATGTGTCTCCTAGCATTAAACAAAATTCTGTTGTAGTGTTTTATTTGCTAAAGTTATATTCTGAACAAAGGCGGGAATACCAAAAGTATTTTCTTACAAAAGCTTGGGAAGAAGAAACCAGGAAACAAGAGAGAAGTAGATCATTTTGTGAGGCAACGCCCTGGTCAGTTCTATAAAACTATAGTATTGAAGAGTCAAGATGGACTCAGGAAGCCTCTCCCTTGTCCTGGTGGAGGCAAATCAAAAGACAGGGTTCAAGGGGAGATAATACAAAGTCCATGGAGAGAACATAAAGACTGAATGACCAATTTAAAAGCAACTCAAGAAAAGCCTGTTAAAAAATTGATATAAAGAAGTGAACCATTCTCCTAGTTCTGGGATTTGTGACACTTTGTGAAACCCGAACTTTGAGAAGACTTCAACCCTGCTGAAGGGAGTCATTCTCCTGGGTTGGAACAAGAACACTTCCGTTAATTTAGTGGTTTGTGTTTAAGGGACAGGGATAGAATAAGAGTTTTGACTAGGACGGTATCTTTTCTTTTAACGCAGTGGACTTTCTGACCAGCCCAAGTTTTAGTTTTGTTGAGGTAGGGAAACCACGTCCAGTTTTAGGGATAGATAGGATAGCATTTATTTGTTAAATAAATGTTTGTAGCAACAAAGATGACTTCGCTTGGTCAGGCTCCTCATTCTAAGTCACCACAAATGATGTCAGGTGTGCTATCCTGCCCAACTGATATAAATTGGGGGACTAAGGGTCACTAAGCTGACCACCAGAGCTTCCAATGCCACAGCAGCAACTCCTGAATCTACTGGATTTGAAATATGCAGCAGTCAGGATATGGTTGTTGATGCGGGAGAAAGCCAACTAGTACCTAGAGGGTTTATTTTATCTTCCCCAAAAGGCACTTATGTCAGGCTAGTGTTGAAATACGGCTTAGCCTGGCGACATGGTTTAGATGTAGTAGCAGGAGTAATTTACCCAGACTATCAGGGAGCTATAAAAATGTGCTCCATAATAATGGTCTCCTATGTAAATATCAGGGAGAATATAGCCCAGGGCATATTGCTGTGCGCTCTTTCCCAAACGCATGGAAGAACAGGAACATGAGCTCACCGAGAGGGATACCAAAGGTTTCGGGGAAGCTGATAAACATCTCCTAATTGAGCCTACCCAAACAAAAAGAAAACATGTGTCTGTTGGTGCTGAAATGCCAGGACTGGTGGATGAAGAGACCAAACTAGACCTGTACCTTGCATTCGCACAACAGAATTATCCACTTTTAACAGAAGCTTTCCACCAGGCCATCACAGAAGAGAAAGGTAGGGAAAAAGGAGGACCCTTCTTCTTTATAAAAAAAGGGTCTCCTCTACTGCAGAGATCTAACAGCAGAGGGAGTCTCAAGGAAACAACTGGTGGTTCCTCTGAGTCACCAACAGATAGTCTTAGAGATGGCACATGCCCATCTGACCTCCAGACACTTTGGGACCACTAAAACAGAGAATCAAATAATATCAAGATTCTACTGGCTGGGTGTACATGTGGACGTTAAAAACCTTGTTGCCAGATGTACATGATGTCAGAAGACTTCTAACGGAAATGTGCCACCTGCCCCATTGCAGCCCCTTCAAATTATCGATCTCCCTTTTTTGAGAATAGGCATGGATATTAGCGGTCCCTTGGAACTGTCCAGCCTAGGAAATACAGTTTGGTAATTGTGGATTGCACAAACCACTACCCAGAAGCATTTCCCATGAAGAATAATGCCTCCCAGCAAATCTTGAAGTACTTGATCCCTTTATTGTCCCAGTTGGGTTTTCCCCGAAGAAATTCTAAGTGACCAGGGTAGTACATTTATGTCAAAGCTCATGGTGGAAGTTAAACAATCCTCCAAATTAAAATGCTGCATACCTCTGTGTACCACCCACAGACGGATGGACTAGTGGAGCAATTTAATCAAACATTAAAGAATATACTCAAGAAGCTAGTTGAGGCCAGTGGCCAAAGCTGGGATATAATGATACCATGGGTGCTTATTGCTATCAACAAATCCCCCAAGCTTCTTTGGTTTTTTTCTGGATATGCTCTGGGAAACGTGGGAGGAGCGTGCAGAGGCTGCCCTCTCGTTATCAAAGATAGCCCAACGCTTAAAGGAACACATGGCTGTGGTCCAAGACCTAGTACATAAACAAATAGAAAAGGCACAGGGATCGCAAAAAGCCTATTATGATTAGAAAGCGGTGAAACAATCATGTTCCATAGGTCAAAAGGTTCTGTTATTGTTAAGGTGTAGAAGTAGGACTCCGACAAAGTGGGCTCATGTTGGTTGTCAGAAACCTTTAGTTAAGAGGAAATAAGGAAAAATACTACATGTCCCTATATCTATTGGGGGTCTCCCAGCCTCAACCAAAACTAAGGAAACTGTCAGTATGCCTTTGCCTAAATTAAATAATCCACTGTCACAAGTCCAAAGCCTATTTCGATCCCTCATACTATTGACTAAACTATAAAGGACAGAAGGTCTTCTTGACTCAGAAGAATGTAGATCCTGTGAGGAGCCAGGAAGCAGACGCAGACACAGACCTTGTAGTTTTGGCTCTAAACTTTTATTCAAAATATAAGTGTGTTCGAAAAGACCTTGCTGTCCCTATGATATATGATATGATATGGCATTCATAACGCGCCTATACACAAGTGTTTTCAATGCGTGACGAGGCAAGGGAGGGGAACAGAGGGAAGACCGTGACAACGATTTTACTAGGCCAGGTGACATTGAGATTGCGCAAGTGCAGGGGAGGGGGGAAGGGAGAAAGTGCGAGGGGGAGGGGAAGTGCAGTACAAAGGATAAACAGTAAATAAATAAAAACAATAAATAAGAAGTGCTGCCAGCTGGTAGCAAGTGCAAGGGTAAGTCAGACATCAGTTGTCAAGTACTGGTAAGGGGCTGTAGGGGTACAGAAACAGCCCCAGAGTGCAAGGGTTGCCAGGGGGCAGTGCAGGTGTGAACCTTTTGAGGAGGGGAACTGGGCCCGAGAACAAAGGTTAGCCAGGTGAACAGTGCAGTTTCAGTTTCAGCCAGGAGTTCAGCAGGGGAGGGGAGAGGAGGAGAGAAAGCAGAAGCTAAGAGGAAGGGCTTGAGGATGGTTCTCCTCAATTTTCAGAGAGGCAGGGAGGCTGTTCCAGAGAGAGGCCCCAGCCGAAGAAAAAGATCTACCACCAATTTGTTGCTCTGAGAAGCGACTGATGCTGAGGGAGTTGGAGGCGGCTGAGTGAAGAGCTTGTGAAGGAAGATATTTAGGAAGAGAGAGTTGAAGGTATTGAGGCCCCAGTCCCCAGAAGGCCTTGTGGACAATGCAAAGGGTTTTAATCCTCGCAGCCACTGGGAGCCAGTGCAAAGATTTCAGTCCTGGAGAGATACAATCCATGGGGATGAGGTCAAGGACAAGTCTCGTAGTCCTGTTTTGGATGAGCTGCAGAGGGCGGAGAGTAGAGGCAAGCACATTTAGAAAGAGGTTGTTGCAGTAGTCCAGTAGAGACAGTGAGCTTCTGGGGGAAAGGGAGGAAAGAAAGAATACCTCTGAGGAGGTGAAGCTGGTAGTGTGATTTCTTAAAGGCGTCAGAGATGTGAGGAGGGAAGAAGAGTGTGGAGTAGAAGATGACCCCAAGGTTTTTAGCTTCACAGGTAGGAGCAGGAAGAGGGTCAAGAGAGGCCGAACAGAGAGTGACAGGAAAAGAGGGAGCGGGTCTGCCGATGAGGAGAATCTCAGTCTTACTGGCATTAGGCAGAGACCATTGGCGGCACACCACCTGTATGGCACATGTATGGAACTCCTCCTGTTTTAGGAGGAGTTCCATACATCAACCAAAGCTAAGCGTCTGTCCGTTATCAAGATGTCCAAAGCAAAAATATCCTGTACCCAAAATACTATTCTGGCCCTCACATTCTAAAAAGTAACTCTAAGGTGAAAAGGGTAATGTCTTTTGGCCTTGGAAGTGCACAAAATGTTCAAATTCAAAAGGAAAAGGCATAACTCCAACACAAAAGTTCCCAATGGGATTGCTCCCTTGCCCAGGTTTTCTCTTCACGATACTTTAAACTCCTAAGGGTCTGAGTCTTCCTTGTATTTTCCTCATCAACAAAAACAACGTATGTATATTAAACAATTTGTCTGTTAGTCTCAATTTCACAGGATACCTGGTGTACTCCCCTGCCAGGTTTCTTTTCTACTTTAATATAACAGCATTTCAGAAGTCTTGGCTTTGCATGGTGTCTTCTTCTACCAGGATTTCCTTATGGGATTCACTTTACACACTTGCCAATTTGCCTTTGCCTGGAATACTCTCCTGTGACGACTTTCTCAAATGCTTCACTTAACACACATAACTGTGCCTGGTACACTCTCCTGCAAGGGCTTTTTATGTGACTTGCGTTACACATTTGATTACTTGATTCACAAAAGTACTTGGTGGCAGGTACAAAACCTAATATCTGTCTATTTCCGTTACCACGACTTGGCTCTCCTCTTTGCCAATCTTAGTTGTGTTTTATTTGGTTTATTTTCTCCCGTGGGCTCCCTCAACCCATTACACTTGTTCGTTCAAGGTTTCCTGTGACCTTCCAGACATTCACCACACATCTCTCTGCTACATACCTGTTTCTCTAGTGTGCAGCGCTTAGGGAGAGATGCTTCCTCCTGTCCGGTCGGCAGCATTTCAGTGCCTTTTGCAGTCGGTGGCTTCTCTGCTGCTCGCTTCTCGTTTGGTTCTCCACCTGGGTCTGGGTTCTTGGTTGCGGGTGTTTCTGCCACTTGTTTCTCACTCAGCTCTCCACACACATCCAGGTGCTTGGATGCAGCTGTCTTTGCCGCTTGTTTCTTGTTTGGCTCCCCACCTGCCTCTGGTTGGTCAGGGGTGCTGTCTCTGCTGCTTGTGTCTTTCTTGTCGATATAGTTCCCCTGCCAAAGACAAACCAGAGCTTTACCAGAAGGTTGCTTTGGACAGTGTGCCCAGGAAGTCCTGCTCCTCAGATCTCCCTCTCACCTTCCTTCCCTCTCAGTGTTCTGGCTTCATGGGACTCCTCCAGGCAGTGTCTCTCCCAACCATGCTGGATTTGGCTTTGAAATGTCCCGATACTATCAATTGCTCATAACAACTAGACAGTGTCTTTTGCTGTTCACATTCATGGATCTTCATTCTTCTTTTCAACTTTCTCATCGCAGTACTTTCACCTGCATGGAAATGGTAGTCAGTTCTTGGTAACCTATGAAAACAACTTTGGAAGGTATCCTCAGTAGCTTCTTATGGTGGATGAAGGGAGTCATGACTGTGTGCCATTTAGGTATGGGGAATGGAAGGGGTATCCCTAAAAGGCAAAGGGGGATACCATGTCTCATCTGATGATGTATCACCCCTCTGAGGGTCCCCTTCCCCCATGTGATTCTCCCTAATATAGCCGCCCCCAGCACCAGGATCAGGTAGCGGCTGCCATCCTGTGGCCACATGGGGAGAGTTTACCGCTGGGAAAAGATTGATGACATCACCATATTCATCACAATCCAAACAAAGTAGGGTAAGACTTGTTCTGAAACAATGTCTACCTGCTTTGGGGTATGTTGCCCTTTTCAAGAGACCTCCTGCCAACAAACGTTCCAAACCCAAGGTTCTTAAATGTAAAACAAAGTTCCATAATGTTCTTAGATATTTCTCAGTAACACAAGCTTTGCAACAACCAGGGGAAATAATTCCCTTGCTCTGGTTCCTTCTCTTGACAATTCTCTGATTCTTCTTCTCAACATCTGAAGCCAGCAGCAGTGCAGCAATTTCAACTCTTGGGGTGAAAGCCTTCAGTCTATTTACATGGAACTCTTTTGGAGCCTGTCCAGCCCTTCCAAGGTCCACTAAATAGTTGACCTCACCCAGTGACTCCACCATTGTGTAAGGGCCTGACCACTTGTCCTGTAAAGCTCTAGGCCTTATAGGATTCATGAACAGGACTTGCTGACCTGATGATAAATGGATGAGGGCAGCTTTCTGGTCATACAAATGTTTCACCAGTGCTTTCCCTGCCTTCAGTTTCTCACTAGGAGTACCATCCTCTTTCTCAGCCGTAGCACATAGTCTACTATGTTGGTAGTGATGGGGGGGTGGGCATCTCCCATCCCTCCTTGACTATTGCTAAGGGTCCCCTCACAGGGTGGTCAAACAGAAGTTTGAAGGGGTTGAACTCTCTGTAGGCAAACAGTAAGCATGGCAATAGAAGATCCCATTTTCTTCTTTGGGCTCTTCCAGATCCCCAATCATTCTCTTTAAGGTTCTGTTAAACCTTTCTACAAGACCATTGGTTTGTAGTTGATATGCAGATGAAAACTGATAGGTGACACCACATTCCTTCCACGTGGCCTGCATATACTTTGACATAAAGTTGCTGCCCCTATCAGACACAACTTCTTTAGGGAAGCCAACCCTAGTAAATATGCCAAGCAAAGCTTTTGCAACTGACTTGGCAGTCAATGACCACCTTCTACTAAAAATCCTTGTAGTTCAGGAGGGTCATTGGGATCAAATACTTCAGGTAACACCTCTTCCTCATCAGGTTCAGGTGTTTCACCATCTACCTCCACCTCAGTGGTAGGTGAGTTAGGATGAATATTTTCTTTCCCTCTTCTGTCTTTCTTGACTCCTTTAGCCTTGGGTTTCCCCTTTGGCTTGGGCATGGCATTGGACTTGGCCAGCACAGCCCTTGTTTGTGACCTTGTCCAGGTTCTCTCTGCTATGTCTCCCACAAGCCCTAAAGCTCTGAGATCATTCCCCAGCAAGACCTTTCCTGGGGTATCTCTCTGAATGCTCACTGGGATGCTGACCACTGTACCATTTATAGTAAGATTTACAGGCATAACTGGGAACTTGAGAGGTGGGCCTGTGGAAATCGATATAATATTGTGACCCCAATCGCATTGTTTAAATGTATGTTGGCCTACGCCAAGCTGTCTAAAAGAATATTGTGAACATAGGTTCCGCGGCAAGGTCTTGACCTTAAAGTATCGTGTAAAGCCGCCATCTTGGATCTAGCCGCCATTTTAGGTATTCTTGCAGTGTGGAAGTCACCCCGAATCACAAAATGGAGGCCGAATGACATTGCGAGTAAGACTTCGGCCATGGTGACCTCCGCACACGTGAATGAATAATATGTCCGCAGGCTACTTGTTAGGGTCATGAACTAAGACCCTGTCCTCTGTTTAACCTAGGTGTAAATATGTAACTGTATCGGCGGAACCGATCTAATATATGGAGATTGCATGTTCGACCTGGCTACGAACCCTAGCCATGGTTCCAGAAATGGTTAACTTGTAAGAGGGCTGGCCAATGCAGTACTAAATGTATAAAAACCCAAGCATCCCGATGATCGGTCTCTCCCACTTTCAGTGCGAACCTAACGTTGAAGGTTCGTGTGTTAGTCAGAGGGCCGAATAGCTATTCGCATGTCAATTGACTTTGATAACTTGGTAACTTTGTAACTCTGAAATAAAGTGCTTTATATGGTCCTTTGTAACCTGTGTTGGTGTGTTTCCATTTGGGCTTCCCGGCCTCATGTCAATTTCTCTGTTTCCACAGTTGGCGCCCGAATAGGGACCCTCAAGATTGATGCCGGATCATTGAAGGTTGACGCAGACTATCGAATCGGGATCGGACGGTGTGATTCTGCGGGCCCGACCGATCGAGACGCGATACCTCGGCAGCGCTGCACGATCCGATCCTTGGGCGATAGTCGTGCGGTCTGACACGGCATCTTGACGAGGGTCCAAATCCGAGGCGGGCAGATTTGCCGAAACCACTGAACGCAGGTAAAATTTGTTAGTTGAAGTCCTTTGAAAACCGTACGGTCCTCCTTAGGTTTGGTCAGGTGCAGTTGTGACCCGGCTCTTAATTTAACCCTGACAATTTGAATTTGGCGTATTGTATCTGCAGACACAATTATTGGACCAGGTAACACCAAGTCTTTGAGAAATGCCTGGGAAATTGTCTAGCTGCTTTAGGGCTCTGTTCCGCAGCGATCGACAATCCTTTGAATTTAGCCGTCCGGCACCACAGGAGGGGTCGCCGGCGTGTACTATGTACTGTAAGTATGGCATTGGTAGTATTGTATTTAATGACATTTGGCACAGACAGACAGTCGATCTTGCTTAAAAAGAAGGCTAGGCCAGCAGCCTTCGACGTGTTACAAAATTGGAAAAAGGAAGCATTACAGCAGCTTAAAAGTAGGGATAAACATGCACGACGTCATAAAACGAATGCCGAAAAGGCATTGTTATATGACAAGGAAAAACGATTAGATGAAACCCAGAAAATGGACAGAGCTTTTTCGCTCGGAGTCCAGAAAATTTACCCTTCTAAAGATTTCCATGTTTCCGAGGAGTTTATTGAGAAAATATTAAACGAACGGAGGCCTGATTCTTCAGCGCCACCTCCGTATGCTCCTGTTGTGGGCGCTCTTCCCATTCCTGCTATTGCTCCTATCGTTATTCCTACTCCTCTTACACAGCCTACTACCCCTAGTTCCTTAGTTGTCGCTCCTCCGTCTATTTCGTCTGTTACATTACCTCTTTCCCCTGCACCCATGTTAGGTTCACCTACACTTTCGATTTCGGGGAGTCCTGTGTTTATTAAATCAGATCCTGGTGCAGGGTCGAGGATAGTGACTCGTAGTACTGTTCCTGCGGGCAGGAAACAGGAACTATTTGCTTGGGCTAAACATTGCATGGAAAAAGGTGATCAAACTGATGTATTTTCAACATTATCTAATTTGCACGATTTTCCCGAGAAAAACGTTTTTATTGAAGGACTGGGGATTCACTTAGGTGTAATGTGGGGTAGATTGCAGACTTCGGATCTCCCACAAGGGGTGAGAGATCTGAACGCTTTGGCACTCTCAAGGGATACCGAACAGAAAGTATATGGGCATGTTGATAGATTGTTTGAGTTTAGACAGGATTTTGAAAGATTACAAAATGAGGATGATGAGGACGATAGGATATATATGCAGAAACGGTTCCTTTCGTGCCGAAGATCAGCACCCGAGGAAGTACGGATTTGTACTAGAGATGCGGTTCGATGGATCTCGGATTCATCAATACCGCCGGATGAGGTATACGATACATATAGTCAATATACGGTAGAAATGCAAAGGAAGGTAATTCAAGTGATGGTACAGCACTTGCAGGAAGAATGTATAAGAAAGAAGGTTGGTTGCCCCACAGAGTTATTAGGTATTTGTAAAAGAGCTTTTTCGCCTGACACTTCCACAGCTGCTTTAGGTCCCTATATCTCAGTTGCCTATGAGAGAGGTCCCTCCGACCCTTGTCCCAAAAGTAGAAATCCCCGCCAACGCGGCGACTGGTGCTCCCGCGGTGGATATCCCAGCACACTACGTATCACAGTTTGTTCACGTCCCGTTCTCTCGACAGGAAGTGAACACGATCAGACAATCAGTCCCTGATATTAGGAAGAACCCGACAGGGTTTTATAAAGAAATAGAATCCGTTTTTGCAGTCTTCTGTGTTCACCTTAAGTGACATGGACTTATTGTTTCCAGTGCTTTTACCTGTTGATGTATGGAAGCAGGTACGGACAGTAGATGATGTGCCGGGGTTAGGGGATACATGGGTAAATCTAACTAGAATAGATGGGGAACGACCAGCTGGTGAGAAACCACCCCAGGTAATACTCACTTTACCCGATAGAATAGTTGCCAAATTGAAAACTATAATTCCAGAAAAAAGGATTATTTGGGACAAGCTTACGGCCTGTGTCCGAGGAAAAACTGAAGGTACCACTGAATTCTTTAATAGGTTTGAACAGGTGTTCTCCGACTTCAGTGGACAGGATTTGGGTACAGAGTCGGGGAAGAGGTTGTTTGTGGACAAATTTGTGCGTGGATTGTTGCCCGACATCCAGTCACAAATTATGTCCTCAGAGAGCGCTTGGCAGGCAAAATCTCAGTCAGAGGTTTTGCATATGGCTCAGTATTATGAGAATCGGGTTAATAACGAAAAAGAGAAAATCGAAAAAAGAAGGGGTGACCTAAAGACTAAGGTATTGTTGCAGCAAATTGTCAGGCACCCCAGAGGAGGTACGACACAAACTAGAGGTCAGTACATTCCAAGAGGAAATACTCCTCTAAATTCTATAAATATTAATCAGTGTGCTTATTGCCGCCAGGAAGGTCACCGGCGAGCACAGTGCCCTGCCCTCCGTCAGAGGTCAGGAGGGACATTCGGAGGTATGGGTAGGCGACCACGGGGCCGCCCTGGAGCAGGGGGTCCTGATAGGGGTCAGCTTCTACGAGATCCCCAGCAACCTTTTTCACAGGAAAATCAGACTTCGAGTATGGACTCGAGAAATATATTTGATCACCCTTCCGCCGTCTATCTTTCTGAGGAACTTCCCTTTGATGAAGTTCTGCCTTACTAGGATTGCCCGAAGCAGCGTTTGGAACCTTTACCTATTCCCGTTATTCAGAAGGGCCCCTATGTTGAATTATTGGTGGGGAATAGGAAACATCAGTTCTTGATCGACACTGGAGCGCAGAAGTGCTCCATTGACCATTCTCGGGTTCCAAACATTCCCCTGTCAGGGCAAACAAACGTTTCTATAGGGTTCTCTTGTATACCAACTGTTTGTCCGGTCTCTGCGCCGGTATCCGTTTCTTTGGGCCCTTTTACAGACCAGTGCCCTTTTCTTCTTACTTCAAACTGTGGAGAAAACTTGCTGGGGTTGAATTTGTTGAAGAAACGGAATGCAGTGATCCATTGTACCCCTGACGGAATAAGATTAACAGTTTCACCACAGCAACCTTTTAACTCCCAATACTTGACCCGACCTCTACCTCCCGAATTTGACATTGTCCCAGAATATTTGTGGGCAATAGACGACAATGATGTCGGGATATTGCACATTGACCCTGTTAAGATAGTATTGAAACATGGGGTTAAACTACCGCGCATTCCGCAATATAAAATTTCAGTTGAGGGCGAGCGCGCTCTGAAATGCATTGTCTCCGATTTTGTACATCGTGGAGTGATCGAAGAGATTACAGGTAGTTTATGTAATAGTCCGATCTTGCCGGTATATAAGAAAGGCGACAATGCAATTCCGTACCGGTTTATAATAGATCTTCGTGCTATTAACCGGGTAGTGGCCCCACAATTTCCAATCGTGCCGGATGTAACAACAATCTTAACAATGATCCCTGCTACGGCTACGCACTTCAGTGTCGTAGATCTGAAAAACGCCTTCTTTAGTATTCCGATACACAAGGAGAGCAGGTATTTGTTTGCGTTCACCTTGGGGGGACGCTCATTTACATTCACAAGGGCACCTCAAGGGTACACTGAAAGTCCTAGTATCTATAGTAGAGCCTTAAAAGAGCAGCTCGACACCCTTGAATTGCCACCTACTTGCACGCTGCTTCAATATGTAGACGATTTGCTCTTAGCTGCAGACTCTGAGAAAGCTTGTAAAGAAGGCACTATATTGTTGCTTGTTCATTTAGCTGAACATGGACACAAAGCTTCACTTAAGAAATTTCAATATTGTTGCCAGGAGGTTGCCTATTTAGGCTACCTCCTGTCAAAGGAGGGGAGAAGATTGACACCTGAACGAATAAAACACATTTCTGGCATGTCTGTCCCAAAAACACAGAAGGAAGTCAGAGCCCTGATAGGGATGGCGTCCTACTGTAGACTGTGGATCCCGAACTTTGCCCTAGTGGTAAAACCGATGTTGGCTTTGACGAGGAAGGGCATTTCTTTGCCACTGCCATGGGAATCGGAACATCAACGATCATTTGAGCTTCTCAAAGCCGCGCTGTGTTCAGCACCGGTTCTGGGTACACCAAATTATGATAAGGCCTTTGTGTTGTTTGTGCATGAATGTAATGGATGTGCTTTGTCTGTGTTAACGCAGGAACATGGAGGGAAGAATAGGCCGTGCGGCTATTATTCCTCCGCCCTCGATCCTGTCGCATGCGCTTTGCCGCGATGTCTGCGCGCTGTTGCTGCTGCTGCTGCGTCTGTAAAACAGAGTGAGGGGATGGTCCTAGGCCACGATTTGATTCTGATGGTACCTCACTCTGTTGATATTCTATTGAATAAAACTCAAACACAACACCTTACTTCTGCCCGGTTGACCAGGTATGAATTAGTTCTATTTGCTCCTCATATCCAAATTAAAAGGTGTTGTGTTCTCAATCCGGCTGAACTTTTGCCTCTCCCGCAAACTTCTGCTTGCGGCGATGATGGATCACATGACTGCCTGTACGCCACCGAACAAGAAACAAAGGGCAGAATAGACCTCTCAGATACTCCTTTGGAGAAGGCGGAAGGGGAGCTGTTTTGTGATGGCTCCTGCTTTAAACTTCCGAATGGCACATCTACAGCTGCTTATGCAGTTACTACTTTGAACAAGATCGTAGAAACTAAAAGGATTCCGCATAACTCTGCGCAGGCTGCAGAGATTATAGCGTTGACTCGTGCTTGTGAGCTCTCCCAAGGGCATAGAGTTAATATTTATACGGATAGTCAGTACGCCTTTGGGGTGGCTCACAACTTCGGAAAATTGTGGTCGGAAAGAGGGTTTCTGACCTCACATGGGACCAAGATTCAGCATGGTCCCTTAATAGTACAGTTACTTTCAGCACTCTCACTCCCTAAACAACTAGCTATTATGAAATGTGCAGCTCATCGTAAGGTCATAGATGATGTGGGCTAAGGAAATGCTTTTGCAGACTCGATAGCTAGACAAACAGCTACAGACCTTAGCACAGACATGTATACCTCAAGGGAAGTGAGAGATGGTTGTATAATAGATGAAGGCATTGGGTCTGTGCGAGATATTCAGACTGATGCCTCTGTTGATGAATCTAGGAAATGGGCTGAAGGCATGGGGAAATTGGATGACGAAGGGTGTTGGGTGGACGCATCTGACGGGAAATGGTTGCTTCCTGATTCTTATGTATTAGCAATGGTCACAATGGCACACGGTCCAACACATGTGTGTGCCCAGCAAATTGCAAAGATATTACAGCAGGTTTGGGTGAATGACAAAATTTTGGAAACTGCAAAAAGATATGTTCAGAATTGTATGATTTGCCTGCAGCACAATGTGGGTAAAGGGACAGTGACTCCAAGGGGAAGTTTCGGGCCCCCCTCTGTCCCCTTTGAAACCATTCACCTTGATTTTATTGAAATGGAGCGATGTAATAACTTGAAATATGTTCTTGTTATCATTTGTGCTTTTAGCAAGTGGGTCGAGGCTTTCCCTGCCAAAGATGCTACCGCCATGACCACCGCAAAGATCTTGGTGAAAGAATATTTTCCTCGATTTGGGCTCCCGAGGATAATCTGGTCGGATAACGGCCCACATTTCATCGCAGCTGTAATATTGCAAATATGTGTTGCCTTAGGGATTGAGAAACGTTTTCATTCAGCTAGGCACCCTCAAAGTGCGGGGTTGGTAGAAAGACACAACGGTATTTTGAAAAACAAACTTGCAAAAACATGTGCTGAGACTAAATTAAAATGGCCAGATGCTTTACCTATTGTATTGTTAGCTATGCGCACCACACCCCAGACTAGAACTGGGCTTTCTCCATTCGAGGTAGTAATGGGAAGGCCTGCTAATATTTGGGGCCTCCCTAAACCTAAAGCCCTGAGGGATGTGGAGAATGTATTGCTTGTAGATTATTGTAATCAATTGACTAAAAACCTGTATTTCATCTACCACCAGGTGAAGGCCGCCTTACCTGTACGGTTTACGGGCCCAGGACACGATATATTGCCCGGCAGCTGGATCCTGGTAAAGGCCTACGAAAGGTCTTCCTGTCTCGCGCCTCGCTGGCGGGGACCCTACCAGGTTTTATTGGTCACCAGGACGGCAGTGCGGGTGGCAGGAAAGAAGAACTGGATACATGCAACACACATCAAGAAGATCCCTCACCCGACGCCACACGTTACAGAAGAAACAGAACCCCTCGCTGGTGCTACACTCTCTGATCTCGGAGTAGCAGGCAGCGTTGTGAGTGCGTCGGAGAAGTTCTCTGAGCCTGAGGAGCTCGGGGAGCCGTCCATTTTGTCTCCGCACTCCCTTGATCAATCACTTCCGGAAAACCTTGTTTCGAGTTCTGCGACTTCCGTCGCCACCGACGTGACGCTCCCCTCAGGGAGCGACGATACTTTGCTTTTGGATTCAAACTTGGGTACCATCAGGTACAACCTTCGACCACGCGCTGCACGAGTATAGTGCATTTGAAAGGAAGAAGGAGTGATTGAAATACTATTGTCTTCCCTTTTTTTGGAACAAAGAAAAGGGGGGGTTCTGTTGGCTAGGGTTGGGAAGGACTAAGAAGTCGCGCGGCCGAAGTGCCGCCAGCAAACGAACATTTGGGGCCGTCGATCGGGATAACCATGATGCCTGCCGCCTTCACCGCTGCTCCTTGTATTGAACTATTAGATAAGGAGGTGACCAGTTCGAACAATGGACAATGTGCCTGGGCCCTGAAAACGTACTGTTGTGTTCTTGTTTTGATTACTGTTAGTTTTGCAACTGCTGCCGTGGGACTTTGGTACTTTGAAGAGATTTATCCTTTGAAGCCTCTGTTACCGACCGAAATTGTACCAACTGTTTTGACTCCCTCTGTACACCTTCACACTCTGTCCCCTAGGGACTCTCGGCATAGACAGAAATATCATAATAACACTCTGATGATAGTGATGAATGCTACGCATGCTATTTTTAATAAGAGTAATTGTTGGATTTGCACGCATTTGCCACAATATGGGAACAAGGGACTGGGATGGTATATACATCCCTTACCTCTAACGACTTCCTGCTATGCCTCTCTTAGAGCACTCTTCTTTGGCCGATGGAATGATAGCATCTCAGGGAACTTCGATGGCACTAATTTGAATGAATTTGAGAGACGTGAATTGACTCCCCTGGGATGCTCGCTTTTCGCAAATAGGAGTAGACCTAATATCGCTTCTATTAGGCCGTCTGATAAACTTTCCTTTCCTTTCCAAAATCTAGTTTCTTTCAAGATGGCTCCGATAGGCAATAAGGATGCCATGCCTCCTTCTTATTCTGTAAATCACAATCTTGATTCTGTCCCTTTCTGTGTACAAAGAAATGGCACTAGGCCAATGGGAGATTTTGAGCCTTGTATACATATTGTAAATTTGACTGGGGAAAATAGGCCTTTGTATGTAGGGGGACCCGTTTATTTTGTTTGTGGTAGTTTAGCTTTTCCCTGGTTGCCCAAGGATTGGCAGGGGACTTGTTATTTAGGGATATTGTTACCAGGTGTATTTATAGCCAGTACCTTAGAGGTATCCAAGGCTCGCCCGCGACGAGATAGTGATGGAGATACCCCCGGACAAGTGTTCGGGGATATAGCCAAATCAGTAGTCCCCTTTTGGGGACAAATAGCAAATTCAGAAAACATTAGGGGATTAGCGAGGGTTTTGGAGAAAACGATCAACCGGACCACGGACATACTTTACAATATGACCTTAGAGCAAAAGGCGATAAGATTGGTAGCACTTCAAAATCGAATGGCATTAGATGTCATTTTAGCCGAACGAGGTGGAGTATGTAAATTAGTGGGGTCCGCTTGTTGCGTTTTCGTACCAGATTCTTCACCAACAATATTTAAAGCAATTCAGAATTTACACTCTTAGTTCTGAAGTCCATATCCCTGTAGGAGACTGGAGCCTTAGTACCTGGTTTTGGGATTCTCTGGGATCTTGGGGGTGGAAGGTGCTTTCTGTCATTTTAGGTATTTTAGGGACTCTGTTATTTCTTTGCTGTTGTTTTCAATGCCTCCCAAGTATATGCGGAATGATGGGGGAATGTTGTGCCCAGGTAATGAGCGCAATAGGGCGTAAGATATACACTCCGAAAACAGCATCTAAAGAGTTCATGTTGCAAGAAGTTCTTACGAACAACCTTATGGCTATTGATATTTCAGACAATGATGCGGAACCTATGAATGATAATGCCTTCAAGTATTTTCAAAAGTATTAGAAAACTATGTTTTAGCACTTGGCATAGGCCAAAAGGAGGGTCTGTGGAAATCGATATAATATTGTGACCCCAATCGCATTGTTTAAATGTATGTTGGCCTACGCCAAGCTGTCTAAAAGAATATTGTGAACATAGGTTCCGCGGCAAGGTCTTGACCTTAAAGTATCGTGTAAAGCCGCCATCTTGGATCTAGCCGCCATTTTAGGTATTCTTGCAGTGTGGAAGTCACCCCGAATCACAAAATGGAGGCCGAATGACATTGCGAGTAAGACTTCGGCCATGGTGACCTCCGCACACGTGAATGAATAATATGTCCGCAGGCTACTTGTTAGGGTCATGAACTAAGACCCTGTCCTCTGTTTAACCTAGGTGTAAATATGTAACTGTATCGGCGGAACCGATCTAATATATGGAGATTGCATGTTCGACCTGGCTACGAACCCTAGCCATGGTTCCAGAAATGGTTAACTTGTAAGAGGGCTGGCCAATGCAGTACTAAATGTATAAAAACCCAAGCATCCCGATGATCGGTCTCTCCCACTTTCAGTGCGAACCTAACGTTGAAGGTTCGTGTGTTAGTCAGAGGGCCGAATAGCTATTCGCATGTCAATTGACTTTGATAACTTGGTAACTTTGTAACTCTGAAATAAAGCGCTTTATATGGTCCTTTGTAACCTGTGTTGGTGTGTTTCCATTTGGGCTTCCCGGCCTCATGTCAATTTCTCTGTTTCCACAGGCCAGCAGCCAACGTAGTGGGTAACAGAGGAGCTCTGGCAACTTCCTCTGGGTCTACCAAGGTAGAATCCACTACGGTTCTGCTGCATCCACTATCCCTAAGGGCAGGAGTACCTTAAAGTAGTGCTTGGTATTATCAGGAATCTTAGCATAAGTCTCTGAGACTTAAGGCTCCAAGGGAAACTAAAACTACCTCTATCTCGCTGGGGAAGGAGTCTGAGGAGAAGGATGCCACTGTAATCTCTTCTTGCTCATAGGAGGAGAGGGCCAGATTAGCAGAGTGGACCCCCAAGGTTTTGACCTTACATCTGGGGTCCCCTTCACATGGTCACTTGCTCCACAAGCCACACAAGATACACTGGGTATTGGGACATATGGAGGCTTATTGTAACCAGAGTTCTGTTTTCAAGGATAGCCTACACTACCCTGTGTGTTCTCTTGTGACTTACCCTTAACATGTCTCTTTGTGGCTCTTTTGGGAGGAGGTTTTATCAGACCCCCTCCCCACCCTGCTTGTCTTTGGACTTGTTCCCCACTCCTGCTTACCAGGATGAGTCTTGTCCTTATGGGACACTCTATGTGATACCCACAAATCTGCTGCTATGGCCAGCTTCTTAGGATCTAACTCTTTTGAATCTGCCAAATGCTGCTTAAGCTCAGGGGAACAAGATGCAAACATATGTTCAAGCATGACAAGACATATCCTACTCTCAAAGGTGGAGACCTTATAGCCCTCAACCCAGCCAGTCAAGTTCTTTAAAGAATCAGTCGCATATGATACCCAACTACTTCCTTCTTTCTTTTTGTACTGTCTGAACCTCTTCAAGTATTGGGCAGAAGTCTTCCCAAATTTTAAAATGAGAGTTTGCTTCAACATTGGAAAATCTACTCTTTTAGCTTTTGACATTTCCATAATAGCACTGCAGCCAGAATGGGGCAGTCTGCTAAGTAACCATGCAATCTTATCAGCATTTACAACCTCTTGAACTTCACATGCATACTCAAATTCATTCAACCAGTCCATAATGTCATTCTTCTCATCATACACACTGAGCAGATCTTTAGGAAATCTTGGATGAGAGAAGGACCCAGACCCATGTCCACATCCTGTGGATCCATTTAAAACTTGAAGCTTGGCCAGTTCCAACTGGTGATCCCTGTCCTGTTATTCTGCCTGCTCCACTTTCATCTTAGCCACGTGAAATTCAAGCTCCTTCGCCCTAAACAGCAGCTCTTGCTTCTTGAATGCCAGCATGGCCTCAGCATCAGAGCTTGCAGAGGAAACATTGGACATTACATCATACAGGTCCTCCTGGGTACCATGAATGAGGGCAGCGGCAGAATTGTCAGTTCTGCCAGTGGAAGCAGCTCTACCTCCTTCTGCACTCTCATCAGAGGTTATGACACTGAGTTGCATCGCTTGCCATTCCATAATTTTCTGGATCATTTCCAATTTTGTACCTTGAGCAAGTAAACCTCTCTCAGTACACATCTTTCTCAATGTGTCTGACTTAGAAGCATTTAAGTTTATAAAGGTACTTGTTTCCATTATATTATATAGGTCTATGGACTTTACAGTTATCACTACAATGTCACTGTGTCCTGGGTAGGGGTAATCTGAAATGTTTTCACTAGTGTGTAACACTGGATACCTTCAGTCCTATCCCACCGCTGTACACCAATTTGTTAAAATGGATTTCTTAACGCTGACCCGGTGGGCAGAGGTTCAGAAGGCCAGCCTACTTTTTTGGAACAGTGTAACCTTCTGGACAAGCCAGACCAATCAAGGTAGCATTGGCGGTGGTCAAGGCCAGATCTCCTGAGGGGTGAGGAGGACTGAAAGACCTCAATGAGCACACTGAGTAAAGGACACTTACAAATCACTCCCAGTCAGGTGCATACATATTAAAAATACAAATACGTTTATTTCAAGGCCTTTGTGGTTCAACACAAAATATTAATCACAATAATACTGCTAAGCCAACACAATCCTATCACAATACATATAATACAAGAAATAAACCTGCATGTACCCCAAGGGTCCTGCGTCTCGCTGACTATGTATAATATATTTACCAAGCCCCTATTTGACAATTTGGACAGACTGGGTGTCACCTACACCAACTATGCAGATGACACCCAGATCCTCATTCCCCTTTCGGGCAATTTTGTCTCCGATACGGCCTTGGTAAATTAAATATACCTCATCATTCAGGCATGGATGGCCAATCACGGCCTCTGCCTGAATGATGACAAAACTGAAATCCTGCTCCTCGGCTGTGCTGCTAACCTAAAAAAACGTAGCCCTAACTACTCTGCATTCAACATTGACGGCAACATAATTACAGTAGCCAAAATAGGGAAAACACTAGGCTTTCACCTTGACTCATCCCTGGCGCTGAAGAAACAGGTAAACTCCCTAGTATCTTCCAGCTCCTATACTTGCAATCTCATTAGGGCATGCCGAGCTTTCCTGAAACAAGCAAGCTGCATCATTCTTGCCAACGTCTTAATACTATCCAAACTTGACTATTGCAATGCCTTGTATTTGGGAGCTAACAAATACATCATTGACAAAATGCAAATCTTGCAAAATTATGCCCTTAGAACTGCCCTCAACTTACCTGCTAGAGAGCACATCTCTAATATAAGAAGAAACCAACAGTGGCTAAAAATCAGCGACAGGATTTCCCTCAAAATAGCCTCACTAACCTAGAAATGCCTCAATAATGCAGCTCCCCCACCCACCTGGCAGAGAGAATAATGAGATGAACATCAAACCGCCCCACCAGAGCAGCCAACTCTTACTGCCTACACATACCGAGATTCAGGATTAAAAAAAACAGGCGGCAGTAGCTTCCCGGTTAAGGCAGCCCAGTACTGGAACACCCTCCCACTTGACGTTAGAATAGATCAATCCTATTACAGTTTCAGAAGTAATGTTCTCAAATGGCTACACTCCAATGACCCCCAATAATAACCGCGAACAACCTTAGCCTCTGATTTCTGTCCCTCTCTAGCTTCCCGCTTGTACATATGTATATTCTTTTACTTGACTTGTTCAATTACTTATTTGCAATATTTTTCTTTCTGCATGTACCCTTGTGCCTTATTCTGTAAGTAAGCTTAAAGTATACATGTATTCTGTTCTCTGTTGAGCCCAGTTACCTTTGGGTTCAGTGTGCCATACAAATTAATAAATAAACAAACAAACATAAAGGGTTAATGCAGGAAATGGGTCCACAACCTAAAAAGGGAAGGAAGTAGATAGTGGAAATAGTCTTTAGGTAGTTCTGCATCAAACACAGAAAAGTTGCAACATTGACAAGGACTAAGGGATACAAAGTCTCCCAGTACAGACTGTCTTTAAGGGCATGTCGGTTTCCCCATAATAAAGTGAGCGAAAAGCCCAGGGGAGTGCAGCAGAAGGCTGCGCTCCTCTGGCAAAGTCAAACTATGGTGTTTAACAGCAGCAAAAAGTTGGGGGGTACACAACTGGAGGGAAAATTACACATGAAATGGAAATCTTTCCTAACACTCTTGTATCAGAGGATACTGGATTTGTAACAACTTTGACAACTTCAAAATATAAGTGATTATATCTTAGGATGGCTGGTTTCACATTTGAAAGGATTTGTCTACTGGCCTGGATAATGCTTGCTTTACTCGTTACTTCGGCAACTTCTACAATTATAATGTACTTGTTCTGGATGTTACAATATTCAGGTTTCACAAGTCAAACAGAATTGGGTACACCAACCACTTTTTGATGGAGAATTTCAACTTCAAAGAACTGTAAAGAGTTGCATTCCCTTTCTTTTACTTTCGAATACTGCTTTAGCGTGGATCGGGAATACCAATCATGCATACACAACCTTTCTTTGATGTAAGTGTTCTTGTAACAATTTGGGAACATCAGCTGCTACCTTTCAAGTGATTATAAACAGCATTCTCCCACTTTATTGGAGACACGCGACCACTCCAGCAAAATTATTTAAAAAACAATGGAAATTAAAAAGCTTTTCATATATGCCCAAGCACTTTGACTTGGGTTAAACATGTGCATGATATATTTCCCTTTTTGTCAAGACTTCCCACGGCAACACGCAACTTTACTCGCTCCCTTTTCTATGCAAGTTCTAATTGAGATGGTTACAGTTACCAGCAAGGGGTTTTAGGTTAATTGTAGTACGGAGCTTCACTCAGCGGCTCTAAATACACTGCAGTTGTGGGTGGCTTCCACTTATGGACTTTTTTTCCTGCTACTACTATTTCAGGCACTTGTGGGACCCAAACCCCTCTGCAGCACAGGTGTCCTCGATCCAGCCTCGACCACAGAGAGTCTCCTTCTCTCCTACTTCCCTTGGCTTGCTTCTGCACATGGGCCTCGGGTAGCTGAACGACCTCAGCTGTTCAGTCAAAGTTATTAGGCCCACCTGAGGAAACCTAACTTTTCCAAGTCTCTCTCAGTGTAGCCACAGCCAGACTGGATTTGTGAACACAAAACCAACTCAGAACCTGGAGGTGAAATCTGCTCTTCTCTCTGCCCAGACACACTTCCCCATGAATTGCCAGTCTAGTGCTCTTCTCTTTCTGCTACTACTGCCAACCTTCCAGCTTCTGCTAAAGCTTCTTCCTACTGCAGCCTTTCTTGCCTCTCAGGTGGGGCAATTGATTTCAGGTGCAGGCCCTTAATGTTAATTGCCTGACTGAGGCAAAGGCTGTTAATCCTACTTGCCTGTCCTTTACTACTGCATACCTCCTCAGCCCTCTTCTTCGTCACAATCCCTGAGGGATTCTGCGACACCTAATTCATTTTAAGAAAATGTACTAGTTTTAAGGGTGGTTTCAATTCCCGTCATATTTTTAGAAGAGGGATTATTTTGGCATACCTTTGGCATTGAGGAAGATGTTTAAATTTAGGGATACAAAAAACCTGTTCTTTTAATACCACGCATTGCAGGGTTACAACTTTGGACTTTACCCTTTCAGCCTCACTAGGCGGTTGAGATATATCAAATTGACAATAAGCCAGTTCTTCCTTTAACCCAGTGGCAAAAGTATCCCTCTCAGAGGATAAATACTGTGCCTCATCCCATCACCCCGGGCCTTGTCTCCACCCAGGTGATCCTCCCCTAGGATTGGGATCAGGAAGCATCTGCACTCTCCTGGCCATCTGGGAGGACACTTTAGGCAGGGTTTTGGTGAGGTATCTGCAGGATTCCCCACAGGGTGTTATGACTTCATTGGATGAAGCACAGTATCCCCTCCTTTCCCCTAAGGAAGACTTTCTGACACCAAACACATTAATGGCATATTGTCATTTAACAGTTCCCCCCTTTTTTGAAAATAATCAAGAAACCTTTTCTTTACAGTAGTCAAGTCATGCCCCCATCTTTAACCCAAACATCCGCAACTCACACATACCACCTTCAGCTTCTAATATGCCTTATTTTAAACATCCTGAGAAAAAACATTTGAGAAGTAGAAGCCAAATGACATTCATGGACTCCAACTCCCATAATAACTCAGGTACTGAGAAGAGGAAGAGGATGAGCGAGTTTGTGCAAAGTGACAAGTGCCCACAGTACAATGTGCAGGCTCCTTGTTTTTCAAAACCTACATTGTGTGGGACATTTAAAGATGGTGACCGCACTCATAAGTTCAGCAGTGCAGGAAAGGACGGTGAACTCCAGGCAGAGACTCGCGAGAACGAGACACACAGAGAAGGTTACCGTGACAGAAGGAGGAACAACACAGATGAGCAGGAAAAGCCATGGAGACACAAGGAGTTGCACAGAAGCTCCTGGGTGTCAGGCCACTCGTGGAAGCAGCATTCGCCAGGCCAAAGCGAGAGAGGATGCAGGCGTGTGACAGCTGAGCCGCAGAGAACTCTGGAGAGACCTTTGCTGACTCCAGGGTGGAACGCAAACAAAGTAGCAGTTCCACTAAGGCACAGGCAGAGTTGGAAACACTGAAAGAGTCCAGTGAGTCTGCCCAAAGCAGCTAGGGACCCTGGGGCGTTCTGACAAGCATGCCAGCTCATATTTGATAAATATGAGATTGCTAACGATGAAAAGAGCCTAAGAAGAATATTTGAATGCAGTCAAGACACCGTAATAATACAACATCCAATAAGAAGAATGTTTGTATGCAGACAAAACACAGTACAGAGAAAACCCCACAACAATACAAGTGCATGAGATGCCAGTATGGGGGAGAGGTTTGAGCATGTGTTGCTATAGGCAAATATACCAAGTACCTAACAATATAGGCAATTTTGGTATAACCAAAAAACTCTGAATCAATTAAGATAAGTCCTAGCAGGCAAATACACCAGGTGATCTAAAAGGATCTATAAAAAAAACCTGCAGGCGAGTATACCAGTTAATTGAGATTGATTGAAGGAACTATAAATGAAATCCTGATAGGCGAATATACCAGATGTATGGAATTGAGTGAAGATTCATGGCAGGGGAGTATACTAGGCAATTTGTAGATTTAAAAGAAATCCTGGCAGGTGAATATACTAAGTGATTGAGATTGATTGAAGGAGCTATAAAAGAAATCCTAATAGGCGAATATACCAGATGAATGGAATTGAATGAAGATTCATGGCAGGGGAGTATATTAGGAAATTTGTAGATTTAAAAGAAATCCTGGCAGGTGAATATACCAAGCGATTGAGATTGATTGAAGGAACTATAAAAGAAATCCTGGTAGGCGAATATACCAGGTGTATGGAATTGAATGAAGATTCATGGAAGGGGAGTACACCAGGCAATCTGCAGAGTTAAATGAAATCTTACAGAAAAACTATTGCAAAACCTGTGATTTAAACAATAACTTTGTGAGTCCAGTGAAGAAACAAAGGAGCTGTTAATTAAAGTGGAACCTGTTGTCATCCTATTTAAGAAACCAGGTGAAGGGAGCCACCATCTGGATGCAAGGGTTTCCACCTTGAAGAACATTTTTGTTAGAGCCCTTAGTACATTTTTGTTGTGAACACTTTTTGCTAATATCAATAAAAAGACATTCCCGTATACCCTTTATTGTTTTGTTTTAGTGTGAGGGTCAGGATAGGACGTTTCGGACACAAGGACAGCTGTTCAGTTACCGACTTCCTGACATAGACTGATCCTTAGTTTTGGTTTTTAGGTAGGGAAATTCCTTTTACCATAGGGCCAGTTACGCAGTTTCCCAAACTGTTTTTGCTATAATAAATGTATTTTCTTGAGAATATGAATACCTTGTGTCTGACTCTCATTTCTGACTCCTCCAGTTTGTCTTTCATACAGGTGAAAGAAGTATACCTGGCACACTAACCTGCCCAGTTCCTTCTTATGTCCACTTGCCAATTTTGCTCACTGTTTAATATTAATTTCACTTAGGTTCCATTGGTGATGGGGGCTGCCATGAAGGAATTGCTCTTTCCTTGTTAGGTGGGGTTCCCTGACCCAGAATTCACTAAGAAATATATTCCTATGTCTCACAGCCAGTCACCTGATGTACCAGTGGTCTGCTGTGGGCTCACCGATAAGAATTGCTAACTACTGGCTCACTGGATCTCTTTTGGGTCTTTCTGTGGTTCTCACAGCTTTGCGTTGCCTCTGTAGCCTTGTCCTGGTATCCCAAACCTCTACCATGGGTTTACCAGTATGGTTGGCTGACTTCTGGCTCTCCCTACCTCTTTCGGGTCTTTCTCCGTCTTGGCATTGCCTCTGCAGCTGTGTCCCGGTATTTGCAGATTTCTCTCATGGTTAGACGGTGGTGCTCCGGTGTCCCAGCTCCCTGCACTGGCAGGAAATGTTTGCCTACGTTTCCCGACTTGGAACAGCCATTTCGGAGCACCCGGGGACACGCCTCTCACCTGAACACCCTCTCTCCCTCTTCTGCTTCTTCTGCCTAGGTCTGTCTGCCGGTTGCCACACATCCAGTCAGTAGCAAGGGGAAATCTCCACCTCTGTTTTAACTCTTCTCTTTTAAATAAGTCTCGGCCAATTGGATGATGTTAAAGATTACACTGTGCACTCCGATTCTCACAAGTGCTCTTCATTATTCAGTCCCTCTTCTTCATCTTGGTACTAACTTCATCAAACCATGGGAAAACAATACCCTTCTTCGTATCAGTGTTTGATTGAGAACTAATCCTCCCTATCTAACAGACCTACAATGAGGATTGGGAGCAGATGTAAGGGGGTTAGGGTCTGGAAGGTAGGGAAAATACTGCGTTCTCCCACAATAGTCGTCACTGAGCTCATACTGGGTTTCGGCTCCCATAAGATCCACCCACAGAGTACTACCTACAGGGGGAATATGGGGTAGCGGCCTCACCTACCTGAAGGGGCTTTCCCTATGGAAGCAGTAATGATGCTCTGGGATTCGTGACATTACCCATGTCCGAACATAAGATGACTTTCACATGGCATGGTCCGTATGAGATATTAGAACAGATTGGGACATATAACTGCTCAGTGTCCCAACTTGACAGAAAGTCCAAGACTCAGATTGATCACATACATCTATTAAAAGAATGGAAGGAAGATCCTGTCGAGGGTACCTCAGTGTTCATGGCCGCTCTCTTGTCTGAGGGGACGGTAGAGTATAATTCCCTGATTTGCCTCCCGACCAACAAGATAGACAGGATTTGTTGTACCAGTTCCCTGATATGTTTATTGAGGAAGCAGGAACAGTTAAAAACCTCTAACATCACATCTGTACGTCTCCCGGAAAGGTAGTTAATTTATGACCATACAGAATTCCAGAGTCCAGAAAGGAAGTAATTCTCAAGGAGGTGGAGAAAATGTTGGAGGCGGACAAAATAGAACCATCTGAGAGCCCATGGTCCTCGCCAATTGTCCTAGACTTTAAACCTGATCAATCATAGAGATTTTGCATAGATTTCAGAAAATGAAATGCGATATTCCAGTTTGACAACTACCCAATGCCCAGGATTGATGACCTTATTGACAGACTGGGATCTGCAGTCTTCATTTCTATGACTGATCTAACTAAGGGCAGGTGCCATTAAACTCCTCAAACAAAGAAAAAAATGCCTTCTCCAATACTAAAGGACTGCTCCAATTCAAAGTCCTACCCTTTGGACTCCATGGCAGCCCAGCGACTTTGCAGGGACTCATGTATAAGATATTGCGACCCTTTTCCCACTTATACGGCGCATACCTTGATGATATCATAATCAATAGTTAAACCTTGGAAGAGTATCTACGCCACCTACATGAGATCGATAGAGCCCTAAGGCAGGCGGGATTGATAACCAACCCAAAAAAAAGCCATCTCCCCCAGTTGGCCATGCGATACCCAGGTTTCTTTGTGGGAAATGGCTTGGTGAGACCTCAACTTGCAAAGGTTAAAGCAGTGTGATGAATCCTGCGATGTCCTCATAAAAACTCTACCTAAAGTCTCCTCCCAGTTTGTTAGGGAAAGGCAGACACTGCCTGACCCTTGGGGTGGTATTAGCCAGGAGGATAACCTGGGAGGAGATGGGCCCCAGGGGAACAGCAGGACTTTGTGGGATAAGGTGCAGTATGTGTCTTCCTCAAGCAAGGAAAGATCATTAATACCAGAATATGTAATGGCTTATTGACAGAGAGAGCTTTTATTTTGCCAAGCCAACTATCTGAATATGGGTGAAAACCATCATAACCAGTTATATACTGGGAGTAAGAAAACCCCTTTTGAAGCTACTGACATTCTTAAAGACGAAGACTCCTATGATTTACAGGGAAATAATAAAGAGGAGTCTTTAAATATTACCAATTTAGACCTTGAAGACCCTTATTACTCTGTAAAGCCAGATCCTTCCTGGAAACTTTATAATATTCCTTTGGGGGAATATAAATAAGGACAGAAATTAACATATTATTGCTATTTCCATTAGAAAGGTTAATTCTGCCATTGTGGACTTCAAGTCCCATAATTCCCAGGGTACTGGGACGACGAAGAGGGCTGCAGAGGCCAGACACTGCAAGTTGAAGCCTATTTGTGGTAATGACCCACACCTTAGGGAGACTGAGAGGCATAAAAGCCCCCCTCAGGTGCAGGCCATAGAGAGTAGTAGTAGCAGGTGGATTGAGGGCAGAAACTCCCTACTGAAGGGGTTGCCGCTGAAGGAACATATAGAGGCCGTAACCGCAGTGGCTTGGAGTTGGATGCTGGTTCTGAGAGGGTTGTTTCCTTTGGAAACCAGCGGTGTAGAGATCATGCAGCGGGAAACATTACAAATACAAGCTTTCCCCTGAAGATCGTTATTTCAGAGGTCATCCAGCTGGAAGCGTTGTTGTTACAGATTTCCACCCTGATGATCGTGTTTGCCGAGGTAGTGTGGTTTGAAGCGTGAAGCCAAGAAGCCTTCCTCCCCCAGCGAGGCCAACTCTGGTGGCAGGCGAGCACCTGAGAGCCTTAGGAACACAGCACACTCCTGTTCTGCTCAGCGTGCCCTGGGAAATCCAAGCGAGGCTGCTTTCCCTGACATCCAGAGCAGAAGAAGCCAGGAACCTGAGAGCAGCGAACAAAGCCGGTGAGTTCACTTTAAGTTTTGTGACCCCCGGAGCACTGCACAACTGCCAGCTGGCTTGCAGTGGATTTTTTGAATACCGAACTAACGTAAAAGCAGTATAGTGGCAGAAACTTCAATATGAAGCATATCGAACTGATGTAAAACATAAGATAATTATTTTGCATACCAAGGGAATGTGAAGTGGATAACGCGGCAGAATACAAGTTTGGCAATCCAAACAGCCAGCTATAATTGTGAATTAAAATTTCAGAATAATTACCAACAACACAGAGGGCTAACCTTGCTAGAAAAGTACATAAACCGTCATTGTCCAAGCAAAAAGGACAGATTTGTTACAGATGTCCACCCTGATGATCGTGGTTGCAGAGGTAGTGCGGTGGGAGTTGTGAAGCCAAGAAGCCTTCCGCCAGAGAATGACAGACATTTCACAAACAACCTCTGTGACACTATAGCCACCATCCAAGTAAACCACCCCTCTCTCACTCTTCTAGGGGACTTCAATATCTGGCTAGACATTCCCACCAACCCCATGATCCACTCACTGGTCGACTGCCTTGATGAACTTAACCTCCGCCTTCACATGAATGGCCCAACTCACTCACACACCCTTGATGCTGGAAGAAACTAAATATCCTCCCTGACCTAGCCGAAGCCCTGCTTCAAAGACCTCCTTCAACCATCCCACGTAATGAACCCTTAACCATCGACTCCTTTGACATATGGCTCAATATCTCACTATTCCCGCTCACCCCCACTTGCCAATCCTCCTCTCGCCGTGGTCCTTATCCCAGATGGTTTACACCAGAACTGAAGACTGCGAAACAACTGAATAAATCCCTCGAATGCAAATGGCGGAAAAGTGAAACCAATCTGAGTAGATCCACCCTCTCCCTGCACCATCGCCCCGACAAAGCTGAAATCCGAAAAGCCAAAAAAGCCCACTACAACTCCTGAATTCTCAGCTGTGGAAACCGCAGCAAGGAACTTCACAAAATAATGTCTGAATTCATCAAACCATCCTGTACCTCAGCCCAATCCACCCCATCTCAATCACTCTGCGACTTGCTCTCTCTCCACTTCTACACCACTGCTCTCGACAGAATAACTTCTCTTAACAACAAACTGGCCCTCCTCTCACTGCCACAAAATGCATCCGCCCTATCAATCACCCCGCGCCCGCCACGGCAACAACTACACCCACTTTCGACTCCTTCACACCAATCTCGAGAGACACATTTCTTGACCTTCTCTCTGCTCGAAAACCATCTGGTTCCCCCCTTGACCCCAGCCCTGCCTCGGTCCTCAAAGAAATATTCTCATCCACCTGCGCAGGAGAGTACGCAATAACCATCCTAAACGACTCCCTCAACTCGGGAATCTTACCCCGACACCTTCAAAATTGCACATGTCAAGCCTCTTCTACAAAAAAAAAATCCCTCGACCCCAAAAAAAAACTACCCATCTCAAACACCAGGTTCCTTGCAAAACTCCTCGATCGAACCGCATACTCCCAACTAAACGCCTTTGTCGAATCCAACAGACTCCTGGACCCCACACATTCAGGCTTCAGACCACGACACAGAACCGAAACCACTCTAGCCTCAATCCGGGATGATCTTAAGATCACTGCAGACTCTACAGGATGCCCTGCACTAATCCTCCTAGACCTCTCTGCCGCCTTCGAAACAATTAACCACTCAATCCTACTTGACCGCCTCCACTCCCTAGGAATCTGTGGAAACGCTCTCAAATGGATAGCCTCCTTCCTCAACAACAGGAGACAAATAACCCTCCTCTCCACCTTTGCTTCTGCCGCTCGGCCAGTCAATCCTGGAGTACCACAACGAGCATGCCTATCAGCCCTCCTGTTCAACCACTATATGTCCACCCTCCCTGGAAAAATCCGCTGGCATAATATCCTGTGCTGTAACTACTCTGATGACACTCAAATAATCCTAAAACTCACTCAGACTCCAACTCTCAGCCCAACCTCGTAGCCTGCCTCCTTGACATTGATCGTTGGATGACTACAAACCACCTCCTCCTAAACCACACTAAAACCTAAATCATGGTGTGTGGCAACATCAAGCTTCTCCCCCACCCTTTATCTTGGCCCACATCCATGGGCAATCCACTACCACCTCTGCCACAGTAGAAAACCTCGGATGCACTCTGACCTAACCCCTCTCTCGCCAAATCAACAACATATCTAAGTCTTGTCATTACCAACCTCAAAATTCTTAGATGCATTTTTCCCTACCTCTCCTTTCCTAACAGAATTGCTGCTGTTCAGTCTGTTGTAATGTCGAGACTGGACTACGCTAACTCCCTTTATCTCAGAGTCCGGGCATACCACCTAATTAAATTACAAAGAGCACAAAATGCTGCTGCCAAAATGCTAATAGCACTGAGACCAAGAGACCACACCTCTCCAGCTCTCAGAAAATTCCACTGGCTCCCAGTTGGATGAAGGGCCACTTTCAAAACCTTATGCATCACCCACTGAGCAGTGCACAAGACTGGCCCTCAATACCTGCAAGACAAGCTAAAACCCTACCACCCACTGCGCACTCTAAGATCAAGTTCCGCCCTCCTTTTAGTGATACCAACCACCAACTCCTCGTTCTCAGCCTTGGGTCCCACTCAATGGAACTCACTTCCACCTCACATCTGACACACCGAAGACTACTTGTCATTCCTCAAACTACTAAAAACATGGTTCTTCCCATAACACTGAAGACCACCCAAAGATGTGTCCAAACCCCCCAGCAACCGAACGACGAAAAACACAACAAAGCTGTCCTACCTGGTCCTCACCAACATGATAGGACTGAATGGATGAATTAGAGGGAATGATTAGAGTGAATGAAGTCGATGGATGGAGTAAATGGAGTGGATGGACAAAGTAAACAGAATGTCAGAGTTGACCGAGCAGAGAAAATAAAGGAGTAAATGGAGTGGATGGAACGGATAGAGTGAATGGAATGGACAGAACAGATGGAACAGATGGAACGGGTGGAATGGGTGGAACTGGTGGAACGGAAGGAGTGGATGGAACGGATGCTGTGGATGGAATGGATGGAGTGGATGGAGTTGATGGTGCGGATGGAGTGGATGGAACGGATGGAATGGATGTTACGGATGCTGCAGATGTTATGCGAGGTGCAGATGATACGGATGGTGCGAACGTTACGGATGGTGCAGACGTTACGGATGGTGTGGATGCCATGGACAGTGTGGATGTCGTGGACGGTGTGGTGTCGCAGATGGTGAGGATGTCCCAGACGGTGCAGATGTCGCGGACGGTGTGGATGCCGCAGAAGGTGTGGATGTCACAGATGGTGTGGATGTAGCAGATGTGGATGTCACAAATGGTATGGATCTCGCGGATGGTGGGGATGTAGCGGATGGTGTGGATGTCACAGATGGTGTGGATGTGGCAGATGGTGTGGATGTCACGGATGGTGTGGATGTGGCGGATGGTGTGGATGTCGTGGATGGTGTGGATGTCGCGGATGGTGTGAATGGTGCGGATAAAGCAGATGGTGCGGATGTTGTAGATGGAGGCAACACCTGTTCACCATGTTGTTGCCAAATATCTGTATCCCCTATATATGCTATCTACCTGTATCCTCATGTATATCTGTATCCCATATATTCCTGTCGCTATAGATCTATATGTCACTATGTACGTCTCCACTGTCCTGCTCACGTGCCTAGTATTAGGTGCTTATACTGATAACCATCATATCACACCACTACACTTACTCTCTACTATACACCATCATTCAACCAGAACACAGCTATACCCCTGTTAATTCGGCCTAGCTGTTCACATACAAACACAACTCCATGATCACCTCATCACCCTAATAAAACGCAGCTAGCTGAGCACATTTCAGCTAGCTGTTCGCATAGGGTTCCTCAGGCCTACCGCAGCCAGACCTAGTCTGGGTGTCCACCCACCAGACTGAACACATCCAAATGATTTCCTCAGCACCACACCTATCGCTAGGAAGCAGGTATCATCCAACAACTACACCAGCTGCACACATATCCGGTGCAACAACGCACCGTACAACACTCCCTCTCTCTACTGACTTGAACTAAGGTTCCTGAGGGTGTTGAACCTACCAGCGCTTTGAGGTCATACCAATGGCATATAAGGCGCTATACAAATGCCAAGTAACATAACATAACATAACATTGCCTAAGCCAACAATGAGCAGAAGTGAAAAGGAGCCATTGTAAGAACGTGGTTAATGCAAGAGAGGGAAAACCAGAGTTGCAGGAAGGTTGCCCTTATTACAAAAGGTTTACAGAAGGAGAGGAGCATAATTTGCATTGCATATGGTAAACAGGAGTGTGAAGTAAACAGCACGAGTGTGTTACATGTTTTCCCCAAAGAGGTAGTAGAAATTGTTGTTGATAAAATTATAAAAGTCTTCTAAGTTGCATGAAGATAAACCTAACCACAAGAGTACTTGTGTAAGTAGTAGCAGTTGTGCTAGTCTGGGTAAGGGAGTACACCAGGACAAAGGACCCTATAGTATAGGCTTGGCAGATGAATAGACCAGGCAGAAGTCATTGAAGTACTGTGGTGTGTTTAAAAGTCTTGAAGAAGACATGGCAGAATCACTGGAATATTTTGTTTAACTGTTATTGAAGTATCCTAACAAAGACATTTGTGTTGATCCTAGAGCAAGTGTTGTATAAACTGTTGCAGATTCATCTAACATTGTGGAGTAATTGCAGAACTATCCTGACAACGATATTTGAGTTGACCCTAAGGAACTATGGAAGCATTCTTGATTGATGATAAGAAGACATTTTGAGTTCTTTGTCACAAGTGGAAGGAAGAAAACCTTGTTGGATAATCTTGAACTGTTGGGTGAATTCAAGTTGGAACTCTTGTCAAAATTTAAACTAAAAGAACTGAAACTTTGTTACAAGACAGCATTTGCTCTCGTCCCTTAGTCCGTTCCTCTGCTCCAGCAGGTTTGCCTTCACACCGGATGTTCTGCTCTTGCTCCTGTTCCACCTGGCTCAGAGTGTGTCTCTATGTTCCGCCTTTTATCCATGTGAGGAGAGCTAATTGGTATCAGATGTATGCACTTAAATTCTAGTGGCAGACTTTGCCTGACCCGATTAGCGGACATGTCCAATGGGATATGCAATGGTTAGCCTCATTGCTCTTAGTCACGCTCTTCCTCGGCCCAATGTTTGTGTGGAAAAGAGGGGGGGTTGGAACACTGGAGAATCCTAAAAAAAAGGATGGGTCATGTGTACTGTAAAGGGATCAATACCACATCTCATCATTGGTTCCCCCACGCCTCGAACACCCCTCATCCAGGTGATCCTCCCGCACTGGTCCACCCCCAGGAACTGGATCTAAAAGCAATGGCTGTGTCCTGGTCACCTGGATGACAAGTCCCTGAAAGGGGTAGCGGGTGAGACACGCTTTGGTTTCTCACAGCTTACAGGACTTGGCGAATGGTAAGCGGTAAGCAGGGGCAAGGTTCTCTCTGTCCTTTCCCCTGTAGAAGTGCTGCCCGGAGCAATGAGTCTTCTCTTTCTGTGCATTCGTTTTCTGTTTTCAGGTACTGGTTTGCTGGACTCCGATGTCAGAGGAGCTGGAGGGACATGGAACGTGGGCGGGTGCTGTGGTAAGCATTCTGCAGATGCAGATATAATGCGAAGCAAGTCTCAGGGCCCAGAGTGTGGCTTATATAGTGGGTGCCAGGTTTCTTTCAACAATACAATCCAAACCAAATGAACTGGAATGGACAACCAAGACCCCAAAGAAACAGAAAGTTTGTAACTTTCTCTAATTCCTCTAACAGCAGTGATTCTGATAGCTCTACAAATGCTCCGAATGCAAGTGGCACTACCCAACCCCAGAGGGGCCAACAACAGTTTTTTCAATGACGGGGCAACCGGGGAAGAAACAGACATTGGGGCAACCATGGGATGCGGACCCGTCAATGGATTCCCCCACCAACTTGGTAACTCCGATTTTCAATCTAAGTAAACACACATTACTGCCTGATGAAATAAAGGTTTTGTCTAAAGGACTATCCTTTGTTCCTACATCTCGAGCAGATTCTTTTCAAACAGAAATTGAAATGCGAAATTTCTTTCGTGTCGTCAGACTACGCTATTTCTTCCATGACAAAAACGACCCAGTTCCAGACAACGATAACAGATCAGGTAAGAAACCACCGCCCAATTTCACTCCTCTGCAATCGATGGTATCACCTGAAATACTTGCCTTCGAAAACAAAATATGAAGAGAAATGAAATTTTTGTGTACTAATAAAAACAAACACAAAAATAATCTTTCAAAAGCCGAACAACTGGCTTTAAAAAAATTGGAATCAAACCCCTTATTTGTAATCAAACCCGCCAACAAGGGCGGAGGCATCGTACTGTGGGTAGTTGACCTGTACAACACAGAGATTAATAAACAACTATCTGATCTATCAGTCTACAAACCGATTCCGACTGACCCTACCACCATAATCATGGAGGAAAGAGCTAGTCTGATGGCACATGCTGCTGACCAGGGATGGATCAATGATGAAGAGAAACTATTCTTGGTCAACAAATATCCGGTAACTCCGGCATTCTACTGCTTGCCAAAAATACACAAGCATCTTACCTGTCCGCCGGGACGGCCCATAGTTTCAGCTATCGGTTCACTCTTAGAACCTCTATCAGTGTATGCAGATGTGTTCCTTAGACCCTTTGTTAACCAAATGAAATCATTCATCCAAGATTCCACCTCAATGATAAAAATCCTGGATTCCATCATAATTCAGCCGGATGAGCTTTTTGTCACCCTTGACATCACGTCACTCTATACTAATATACCTCAGACGAAATGTATTGATGTCATGCTGAAACTATTGGAAACACGGCCTGAGAAGCAACCACCCTTGGCATTCAACACCGAATGCATACACATGGCTTTAACTAAAAACTTTTTCATTCACAACAGCTCTTTCTATCAACAACTGAATGGCACGAGTATGGGGCCCACTTTTGCCCCAGATTTGGCAAATTTATATATGGACCACTTCGAGAACACCCATATATATAATGAGACCAATCCCTTTGGCAAAAATATCCACACATGGCATCCTTATATCGATGACATCTTTATGATCTGGCGCGGTACTATGGAAGAACTCACAAGCTTTAACATCTGGCTCAATCAATGTGAGTTATCCCTCCACTTTACTTGGCAAGCGAATAACAGAGAAATACCTTTTCTGGACCTTCTCATATATCGCACATCTAATAATACAATTGGAACCAGTCTCTATAAAAAGCCGACTCAAAAAAACACACTACTCCACTTTGGCAGTTTTCACCCCCAATCTCTGAAAGAAAATCTCCCCTTTGGGCAGTTCCTTAGGATCAGGGGGAACTGCTCTGAAAAACAGGACTTTCAAGTCCATATTAAAACACTAAAGGACAATCTAATTGCCAGAGGGTACCATCCGCATACCATTAGGAGGTTGTATAAGAGGGCGAAAAACATTCCAAGAGCTGACTGCCTCTCTAAACAAGACCGAACTAAATTAGACAAAATCACATGTGTGATAATGTTCACCCCTGTCAGTAATGCCTTGAGAAGATCCATTTTAAAAAACTGGAAAATGATAAACACAGAGTCTTTTTTCATTCCACCTCCCCGGTTTGCTTTTAAACGGCTACAAAATCTTGCTGATAGACTAGTACATACATATCCCAGGCAGCCCACCAAAGCACCTACACAACCAACACTATGGGGTTTGCCCCCAGTTGTAGGCCACTTTAAATGTGGAAAATGCCTGATGTGCAATTACACCGAAAATGCTATAAAAGTATCAAGATAAAAACCGGCATTTGGACGTTCAAATCATTCTCAAATTGCGCAACCAAATGGGCTATCTATTGCATCATCTGCCCATGCAAACTTATGTACATTGGCAAAACAAAACGCACTGTCAGGACTAGAATAGGGGAACATCGCTCCTGCATCAAGAATAACATTAAAGATAAACCACTAGTAGACCATTACAGTAAGATGAAACATTCACACAACGACATGACATGGTTTGTCTTACAAACCCTTGATGCACACCCCCAAGGGGGAGACAGGGACCTTAACTTGCGGAAACTAGAGCAAAAATGGATTTACAAACAAGATTCTGTGAAGTGTGGACTAAATCTGTATATTGAATGGAACTTGTTTGTACATAAATAGGCTCCGGAGTGACACACATGGGCTGTAGCACTTTCTCCCATTGGGCTTCCCATAATCAGTCAGCTCCCATATATGGGGCCACTTCCATCTTTCAGCTCACGCAGTTCTACACTGTATAGTACCTGCCCTCTCTTATTCATTCCCATTGTCATATGGGTACTAGCCATTGATATCCATTCAGACATGCCAACTACTACACTGGGCTTTTTGACACATGCAACCATGTGACGGCTTCTATAGGTCATTTTATGACTGTATTTTTCATCCAGTGAAGTTTGCCGCAAATATAAATGTCAGAGACATGTCTCTTTCTAAGTGGTGCACTTGTTTGCGCCGAGTCTTGCTAGGACCACCCCGCTTATATACGGTTGGCTTCCCTTTTTTTTTTTTTTTGGACACTCCAAGATGGCTGGCTCCGTTTATCAGCTGATGGAGTTCCATACTGTCCAATACGGGTCCTCACTGATCCGTTCCCGATGTCAAAGGGTCAGTAGCCACTGACACGCAACACGAAGCACGGCCAGTCTCTAAGGCTTTGACACACGTGTTTGCCCCACCCAGTAACATTGACCACTCAGGCACAAATACGAAATTGCATAAGTATGGCCTGATGTATACATTCTAAGATGGCCAACCTTTTCTGCAGCTCATTCATGGTATCACGCAAGTATTTAAGGACGTGATAGACATCACATGATCCATTGGATCCACTCGAACTTGGCGATGCCGCTACAACAGAAGGACAGAGAGCTCTAAATTTGCAAGTAAGCCGATCCTTACCCAAATTACAGAATAGTTTAATACAGGAAGCGTAACAAGGACGCTTCACTGAACAGTGCTTTGTTCACTTTTCCGTGTCCTTTAGAACGCCGCTAATATTTGTGCCAGAGTCGGGACGAACTTCACCAACAGTGTGGTTACGCCCATTCCGAATAAACTACCGCTGCCTTCTCCAATGTGACTATCTATAGAAGGTAGGAGGACATATACATGTACTTCTGTATAATACCACATGGGATAGCACCCAGGTACCTGATGACGCATTTTCTTGCGTCTCTCTGTTTCTTTTGTGTCTCCCACACAGCCAACTACGGCCATTATTGGCATTTTTTTGCCCTTCCAGACTTACATGGAGTGCTAATCCACAGCGCCTGACCCACATAGAACACCTTCTTGAAGTTCTACCGTAAGGCACCATGCTAATTATTAATGTTTTTGTTAAAATGGGCCAAGTGTATAAGTATAACCAACATCTGCTGTCCTATGGTATCGCATTAAATGTGAAATCATACAAATATGTGAAAAGAATACACACTAAATAGCCTAATGACATATATGTTAAACAATTTAAAGAGATATATACATGATTGAATTTTGAATATATCCAGGTTGCACACTAGTCACGATATGCAAGGGCTGGTTTTCATTTTGAACTGTTGTGGCATTTGTCACTTGTGCCATTTACAATATAGCTAGTTTTTAACATATATGTTTGTTTGTCTGTAGAGTTACATCCTTAGACATCCTATACTTACTATGAAGAATACGACACCTGGGTCAAAGCTGTCGTTTTTCCGTGTTCTGACGAAAGCCTTATCTGGTCCTACATTCATCTAATGGACAACAGTCACCCTTAAACTCTTGAAGACTGTCTTTTAAGGCTGGAAACAGAATCATCCTGTCGACACACTCCCCACACGGGTTCATGTTCACACATTGTCCCGACTGGGGCCTTTGCAGAAGTACTACCATCCTTTGTCTATGATATGAAGTCACTCTTGTCATTACTAACACCACCTTTGAAAATATAATAGGGTTGATGTATAACTTGAATCAAGCAAATAGATTCATGTGATTGTTTACACATGATTCCTTGCTTTACAGGACTGTGATTTCTTTCTGTTTTGTCGTATGTTTTTTTAACAATTGAACTGATCATGTTCCATTCTTTTAACATGTATTAGAAAAATTAAATATAAAAAATTGTTTTCTCTGATTGACTAGCTTATGTGCACTTCTTGTGATATTTGCTTTGATACAAGAATGTGATTCACCTTTTGCCGCCACCTAGTTCACACATACCAGTTCAGTCGTGTGACACCAGTAGGTAGTTTGTTTTGGGAATCCTCCTTTGTTCATCTTATATAGTGGGTGCCTCCCTCTGGCACTTGAGCAAGACTAGCAGTACTTGTCTGTGGGCTTCCTGGTGGCCATCTTAGCTGTCAGATTGCTTAGCAATAGCGGCTGCCATGTTGGTAGGGATCTCACTTTCTCTGCTATGCTGAGAAGTTTGGCCTCGTGATGGATGTGTGAATGCTGGCGTGAGTGCCATAAATGCACTAGTGCAGTCCAGCCTTTCCCCATGCCCCCAGTATAAGAATGTTTGTGGGTGAAGTGGGTGCCATGAGGAGCCTGGGTACCAGCACTACCCCCAGCACTACCTATGTCCCTGCCTGTGATCATAACAATTTTGACACCGGGATCAGAGTTTCTGCCGTCCAAACTGGCATTCTTTCATTAAATTAGGAACACATAGGTCAAAGGAGTATATGCTGTGTTCATGGGCAAGCAGAAGGACATCCCTTAACTAAGATTGACATTGCCACATTGGTATTGAAGGCAGTAATACCCACTCTTCCTACATCAATGCTCTTGGGTAGTGAGGTTCCCCATTTTGATGAATGGTTTTTTTTAGAGTGGCACAGATACATTTTAAATCTATTACATCTTTTGCCAGCCAAATAGGGAAAATGTCGTCTTTGTATTCCCCTCAAAATTCCTGGGTTCAAGAAGAAACAGCTTCAGAGGATCCAGTCTGGAACTTGAAGACAGGTGAACCTGCTAAAAATGGTGGAGAGGCTGATGGCTTAGAAGGGGGAAAAGAACCTGGACCGGGAGGTCAGGTCTTTAAGGGAAGGTTATTTGATGAATCCTGTAGAGTCCTCCCAAAAAGCCTACCTAAAGTCTACTCCTAGGTGGCCAGGGAAAGGCAGACGCTTCCTGATCCTGATGCTGGGGGCATTATTAGACAGGAGGATCAACTGGGAGGAAAAGGGCCCCAGGGGAACAGAAGGACTTTGTGGGATGAGACGCTGTATTTTTCTTCCTAAAGATAGTAAAGATCATTAATACCAGAATATGTAATGCCTTGTTGTGTGAGTGAAAACCATCATAACCAGTTATATATTGGGAGTAAGTAAACCCCTTTAGAAGCCACTCACATTCTTAAAGACGAAGACTGCAATGACTTCCAGGGGAATAATAAAGATGAGTCTTTAAATATTACCAATTTAGACCTTGAAGTCTCTTATTTCCCCGTAAAGCCAAATCCTTCCTGGAATCTTTATAATATTCCTTTGGGGAATATACATAAGGACAGAAATGAACATGGTGTTGATATTTCCATTAGAAAGGCTAATCTTCCCATTGTGCACTTCAAGTCCCATAATTCCCAAAGTACTGGGATGAAGAAGAGGGCTGCAGAGTCCCAAGACTGCAGGTTGCAGCCCATTAGTGGTAATGATCCACACCTGAGGGAGACTGGGAGGCATAAAAGGCACAGGTGCAGACCATAGAGAAGAGTAGTAGTAGCAGGTGGAGTGAAGGCAGAAACTCCACAGTGCAGTGGTTGCAGCTGAAGTAAACGTAGAGATGCCGAAACAACTGTGGCTTGGGGTACAGATGCCGGTTCCGAGAGGGTCTTTTCCTTTGGAGACCTGCGGTGCAGAGATTGTGCAGCGGGAAGCTTTACAAATACAAGCTTTCCCCTGAAGATAGTTATTGCAGAGGTTGCACAGCAGGAAGTGTTGTTTTTACAGACTTCCACCCTGAAGACCGTGGTTGCAGAGGTAGCGCGTTGGGAAGTGTGAAGCCAAGAAGCCTTCCCCCAGCAAGGCCGACTTGGTGGCAGGCGAGCACCGTTGAGCCTTAGGAGCACGGAACAGTCCTGTTCTGTTGCATGGCCCGTGGAAAACCAAGCAAGGCGGCTTTCCCCTGATGTCCGGAGCAGAAGAAGCCAGTAACCTGAAAGCAGCAAGCAAAGGCGGTGAGTTCACTTAGCTTTGTGACACCGAAACGTTCCATAACCGCCAGATGACTCGTAGCGGGTCTTTTGAATGCTGAACTAATGTTAAAGCAGTAGAGTGGCAGAAACTTCAATATGAAGCATATCAAACTGATGTAAAACATAAAGATTATCATTTTCCAAACCAACGGAATGTGAAGTGGCTAAAGCGGCAGAATAAGAGTTTGGCAAACCAACCCTCCAACTATAATTGGGAATTAATAGGTCAGAATAATTACCAACAACACAGAGTGATATCCTTACTAGAAAAGGACAAACCGTCATTGTCATCACAGTCTATGAGAGTGCCCGTTCACATCGTTCAACACTTCTCTCTCGTAACATCTTAGTTGCAAACCTCTGTCTGGCGGCGTGCAATCGCTCCTCTTTCCCATCGCTGTTTTCGATTCCTCATCCGAGTCAGCCGGGTTACATGTTCCGAGACCGTGACTTGAAGCTCACGTGGCTCTGAATTATTCTGAATTATGAGTAATTATTCATCTTTATTCCAGCTGGTGTTCCTGCCATTCAGGGAATGGAATGTCACTAGTATCTGGTGGCCTTGGCAGCTGGCCCCGTCTCACACGTTTGCTTCTCTGTACATCCTGAATTCAGCTCAGCTCTTGCTGAGGTCTTGCTGCCTACTGTAATTTTCATAAGCCATAAGATGGCTTCTACATGTTTATTCTATTCTATAATCTCCATATGTTGATTACAGGTGGTTTTGTCAGGTCCCATAGGTACTCCTGCAGCTCCATAAGGTTATTTGCATATAAGCATCTGCAAGCTTTTACTCAGAATCTCTTGCTTCTTGTGGTTTCTGTGTTTCTGCGGTTAAGCTAGTGACAAAATAATAAAGCAAAGACGGTATGCATATGTGTCTGCCCTCTAATTTATAGAACAGCTATGCATGTGTTCTTTGTGTATTCAGGTGTGTGTTTGTGTCCCGGTGTGCGGATGGCACGTGTGCTTCCTGTCTAACGCTGCTAGGTCGTGATGTCTCTATCGACGTCAGTGATGTGGCTTCTTGGCGCTTCAGTCGATGCTGTCAATTGAGGTCTCCTTAGTTGCATTCTGAGGTTCTTCGTCCACTCTGAGTAGTGTTTGCACTGCTCCTGGGCTCTAGGGTTGACTAAGTGGGTACCTCTCAGCATACTTGTCTATCATTGGAGCACTAGGAATTGGTCCAAAATAGTATGGGCAATCACAGTATCTTCTGTTCTTCTTCCATGCCATGTACCTTATAGGAGTGAGAGGAGGGGGTGAATTTGCTCATCCATCTTCAATTCTGACAAGAATTGTCCTTAGTCCTTATTCATAGATATTGAGGACACTTTCCAATGGTTAAAGAAATTAATGAATTCACATGACATGGTACCGTGATGAATTGGGTCATGAAAAGCTTGCCATTCATTTGGGCACAGATGTTACTGGTTTAAGGTTTAAGAATCCAATATTACAAACAAGGACTCCATCTTGATCAGGTGGGTATATAGTCCCTATTTTTGAAAAAGGCAATACACATTCACTTTAACTGATTCAAATAGTAAGATCTTTTCCTCACTCATTTTAAGAGAACTGGAAATATGGGCAGAACAAACAGGCAGACTTCCCAAATTTCAGACAGGCTTTAGGAAACATTTAGGAACCCAACTTAATGTCAACATGCTTGCCTGCCTACAGTATCAAGCTTGGGACAAGAACAGTCCAGATATCTTTTCAGCAAGTATAGATCTAACTGCTGCTGTGAATCGTTCTTGCCTATGGAATAAGCTGACAGCATTGGGATTTCTGAGTGGGTTCTTAAATATCATTATTCAATTGCATGCTAACAGTTTGATAAAAGTAAAATTAAACCATCATAGAGACTTGACAGGAAGAATAAATACATTTAGAGGTTTATGGCAGGGTTGCATACTTGCGCCATGCCTTTTTAGAAAAAATGATATGAAGGACCTTCACACCACAATTACATCAACATTTCAAATAACACAAGAAGCAAAAGCATGATAAACAGGGGTCCTCCTGGATGTCCGCCTTGTAAATACGGGGGGTAACAGATTATACATATCCTAGAACCAGTTCTCTACCTTTCAGCTCGTCATAGAACTAAGTCAAAGAGACAGAGAGAGAAATAAGAAAAGAAGGAAAAATAAAGTCTTTCAAAAGCTTGTCCTCAGATGTGTATAATTCGCCCCGCTAGAATGGAACACCCTTTCCTCAAGGTCCATCATCGAGACCCAGCAGAGCCATTACCCATTTTAAAGCACAGGTCTAGATCATTGTAATAATACTGTTCATCGCAGGCACCATTTGTCACAGACGGCTCCTGCTTCAATTTCCGCCCACAGTTGACGAATCCACTATTGTTTTAGGAGTTCCTCCCCTTTCTCAGAGTCCCTGAAAATATACTCCTTCCCCCTTCGACATGACCCTGAGCTTGACTGGGCACATAATGCCTGCTTTTACTCCTCGAGCAAGAAAGCTCTTCTTCAGAGTGTTCAGCCCTTTCCGTCTTCTTTCAGTCTCGGGTGCCATGTCTGGGAAAAGAAGGATCCGCTTTTTCTGGTACTCCAGATTCTCTTTCTCTTTAGCTGCTTTCAAGATTATTTCATTATCCCTCATGTCAGAGAGTTTGATAATAAGCATTCATCCAGTTTCTGAGTCTTGTATATTTTTCTTCCCACATTGTTTGATTCTATAGCATTTTTCAATATATATATTGGGTCTTCCTCTATGCCTAGTCCAAGCACCTCTGAGAGCCATGCAGCTGCGAATGCCATCAGATCTTCACCTCCTCGCCTATGGGGAGGCCAAGTAGTCTCATTTGATTTGCTTGCATCTCATTCTCCAGGTATTCCTCTCTCTGACCCAATGCCTGATTGCCCTGTAATACTCCCCCTAAATCTTTGCCCAACAGTTTTACCGCAAGGGCCAGACGCAAACTTTAGTTTTCCATTTCTGAGGTTTTCTGCTCAAAGGCTGGCATTCTGCTTTCCAGCTGGACTACCTTTTCAAATAGGCAGTCAAATTTGCCTTCGAATCATGACATAGCTGTATCAATGTGGCTTAGCACCGACATGAGGCTGTCCTGAGTTGGTGACGGGGCTCTGGATGAAAGATCCGAAGTGTTCTACTTACCCGTCTCACTCCACGGAGCAAAAAAGTCCCCTGCGGTTATCTCTTCTTGCCTTGACCTGAAGCCATTGTGAAAAGCTATCCCCCTAGTATACGAGCTAGTGCCCCACAGTCAGGAAAGGCCAAAGTAGCTCCTTGTCCTATAGGTCCCTTAATCTGTTATCTCTTCCCTTCATGTAGTACCATCTTTATGGCACCTGGGGTTGGATTCACCTCATTTCAATGGATAAGAACAATTCTGGCATACAGGAGCAGTCAGTGCTACATGATGCTATGGCATTTAGAGCTTTCTCGTTGTGCTCAGCCACATCATGGCCACCATTAAATACTGAATCCGGTTATCACTCCCAGTTGTACCCGCGTGGCAGGACTCTCACCCTGGGACTTGTTTGGCCCAGATCACAATAGGCCTCACCCCACGTTCATCTGCCTCACCTCCACTTCCATACGTCTGCTCCCCAATGCTACAGTTTCCCCTTGTTCTACAGTCAGGCCTTAGCAAAGAGCACTCTGCAAAGTGCACTCTAGGAACCAACTGCCAGAGAATCACACAATTAATGATTTCTCTGCCTGCGGAGAGGAAGGACCCATCCTCTTCTAAGAGCCCAGCCGGTTGTACACAATGTTCAGGGCCTCACCCTCCGCTTTCATTAGGGCATGAGATTTGAGACTGCTTGCCCCTCTCTGCTCCGCAGGCAGTGCGGACCCATCCGCTATTTCCACGCCCCCAGGGTGTTGGCTTCAGTAGTCCCACAAGGTTGGGCAGACGGCTATCACCTGTCTGGGCCATCAGCATGCCATTACTCTCCATTGCATGCCCCACCAATTGACTTTCCACCTGCTCTAGTGCGGATCTGCCATCCGAGGCAGGATCTATTGCATTGTCTCTTGTGATAATGAGAAAGTCTCCCCCACTTCTGAGAGCCGGGACAGGCAGCCGACGTGTGCAGGGATTCTTTTCTCTGTTCCTGCTCCTCCTCCGCTCGATCTGTGGTGGCCTTGTCACGTCCACTGCCTGACAGCGCTGAAAGGAGCCCCTAGGGGTCCCTCGTGCTATAGAAACAAGGCAGTGACCATACACGAAAAGATGCGCCAGACACGAGGTTTCAAATTCCCAATGCTAGGGTTTATTGCAAGCAAAAGATAGTATCAATTGGCCAATTCTGATCTCACGCCCCACGACGTGAGTTTCCTAGACCTCGAGGGACGCAGGAGAGCGAATTACGTACATCAGTTACATATATACAAAATGCATATCATACAATCAGCAAAGTCATGTTCAACACCCCTCTGTATTAAGTTCCTTTGAACTCGGGATGACGATGGACATATCTGACGAGTATGACGATTATGATGCTTTCGATGTCTATTCTAGTAACAATGTGCAATTTAGAAAGTGCGGAGGCATCTTTTAGAACACAGTGGTTCTGTTCTTGGAAGCAATCTGTACACGGGGGAAGAGCCACATTCCAAGCTTTGCTATCTAGAAGGTACTATTCGTGTCCTGGGAGCCAACACGTTCTAAAGGGTTTTACGAAGGGGGGCCGTAATAAAAGCATAATTCAAGCCTTTAACTGTATTATTCTAACATATTCTACCATCGTACGAGACTGGCTGGCAGCTGTGAAGTGATTAAATGCCCTGCAGCTTCCTCCCAAGGCTACAGAGAGGGGGCGTGGGCATTCCTCTTTGGGCTACTCATGAGGAGTTTCAGCAAACTCTTCAGTCCCGCGACCTTGCCCTTTCATATTCAGACAACAATGTTAACAGTTGAGTAGAATAAGCAGAATCCGCAAGAATTGTAAGCTGCAAAGCAGTTTTTAGACAGAAAGCAATGAGCAATGGTTAACAAGCAAAATGGCGATTCTTGCTACATTTAAAATGGCCGCTCCTTGGTCAAGCATAGCAGTTTATATTTCTATAATTCGGTGCATAAAACGTTTGGCCCACGGCCATCAAGTTACGTCTATCATTCAAATGAAGGCTATTCATTTTTCTAGATTGACAAACCCTCCTTTTGGCCGTGTGCCAAACGTCTTATTTATTCATTGTATCCTCCTCTTCTGAGGAGGAGTCTGGGGTATCTGCATCTGAATCATCTCCATCATTAATGTCTATCGCCATGAATTGTTTTACTATTTTTGTTTCCTCAGTGTCTCTGTTATTTCAGCCATGCGTTTGTTTTCCTCTCAACACCATGTGCATACATCCCTTAGTACATCCATCAGTTATTTCAGTGCATATTATTGGTAAGCATTGTATGCAACAGCAGCATGTTATGAATATCCCGAGTACCATCATTAGTATCGAAATTAACTTCCATCCCCAAGACTGCAATAATCCCCATAACCAGGATTCTATCCCCCAACCCCCTGCTTCAGTAGAGAGTGTGGAACTTATGACATGTAATTTCCGGATCGCTTTAAATATCGTAGGGGAGTAGTCATCTATATACACACAGCATGCAGTTTTTACGAGCTTGCAAACTCCCCCACGATCAAATAATATTATATTGAGAGCCATCCTGTTTTGAAGTGCCATCAGTCTTATTCCTTGTTCTTCTAACGTCATATTCAATAAAATATTCGTTGTGGAATCTATTGTTTTTTGTAATATTCCAGACAGTTTTCTTATATTGTAAGAGTTTTCTATTTGGGACAAGAACGGTATAAATGATTTGGCTATATCCATTGCTATCATTCCATCCTCACTACTCCTTTGAGTTCTACCTTTTGTTCGTCTGGTTACTTCTACTGTCTCCAAGAGTAACACTCCTGGAAACAGTAGACCTAGGTAGCATGTACCTCCCCAGTTCCTAGGTAACCATGGATATGCTTTTTCTCCACATATAAAATAAACAGGGTCTCCCACGTACACGGGTTCTATTTCATGTTTTAAAACCACTATGTTCAGGCAGTTGCTAAACGTTCCTACTTTATAGGAACCCTTTTTCTGTAGACATAGGGGAGCAGTTTTGGGGCTGTGATCCACTGCATAGGCAGGGGGCACAGCATCTTTGTTCCATTCATCCCTCATCCGAAATGTCATTACTGATGCTCTTTCTGCTGGCGGGGTTGGTCTATTCTGCCTACGTAATCTATCTAGTCTTGTTATTTTTCGTCTATTCTTTCTCACGGGTTCTAGTGCAAATATGTGAGCTTTTTGGAATATGGAACAACCCACAGGTCTCATGATTACTTCCTCAAATTCATTCATATTGGTCTCATCTAGCTGACCCGTATTACTCTTGTTCCATTTCCCAAAGAACATTGCACTTAACGTTACTTCACAAGAATAAATCAATGGCAATGGTTGTGCATACCAGCCTATCCCTTTCCCACCGTGCTGTGGTAAATGGGCGCAAACCCAGCAATCTTTTTTCTTTAACACCGCATGGGTCATGTTCATGATGAGCAACAATGTATTGTTGCCGTTACCTTCTCTATGTCTTTCTTCCATTGGGGGCAAAGTACCAGTGATTACATGAACCGGGCTTTCAGTAGCTGTTTTTGGCAAAAGTGTTTCTAATGGGTGTACGTACTCCAGGAACCATAGTGTAATAGCTGTTATTGTTGGTACTATCATACTTAAGAAACATAGGACCAATGTCCAAATCAGTACCTTATTCCTTTTACCATGCTTTTTCCCTAAATTTACAGTCTCTAAATCTATAATTTTTTTAGCAGGGATGCAGGAGGAGGCTGAAACCGGTCTTGACTTGTTCTTCATCGTCCTTCTTGTTGGCGAAGTTCGTCGTGAATGTCTCTCGTTCTTGATGCCAGAAAAGTTCAACGAAAAATGTCACAGTTCAATTCTCCCAGCCTTTTCACAGCCTGGATCATTTATCCACTCCCGAGTAGAGGTGTCACGGTATTAGTTTTATGACGGTGCGATAACCTTCTTGCCAAATGACGGTATATCATGGTAATCGCGGTATAGCAGGTGGAGTTAACTAATCTTAACAAATATTTTCTAAAAGGTCATAAATTGTCAGATTTATCAACACAAACAAAACCAGGCACCCAGGGCCAGAATTGGGCTTTTCAACATACTTTCCACTGAAATGCCACCCCTTGCTTCCACCAAACACAAACACAAGTGTGGAGAGGATGGGGGGGTGGGGAGCCCTGCTATGACTGGCAAAGCAAACTGAATAGCTTTCTTAAGTGGTAATTTAGGCTTTTAGCTCCCCCACTAGCTACTGGTGAAGATGAACATGTTGCCATCTTGATAACCTGCATGCCACAGATCAATGGAGGCTGACGGTAGAATACACTTTGCACATACACACGCACTGTCTCTTTACGTTACAGCCTTTAGTTTACTTGCGGGCCAAAAGGTGTTCAGTAATCACGGACATGTTACCCTTTGGTATGGCAGCACGGAATACCCACAGAGATGAGTGAATTTCGCAGTGTGACGGTTATTTAAAGGCAATGATAGAGCCAGGGAAATCCCCCATTGTCATATGTTTAGCAAACATGATCCATTATAAATATATAAACCCCAAAGCCGCCAACCCAAAGTAAACCCTTTTCCTTCTTGGCACTGTATTTATTCTTCCTATTGCTAACCTATTGATTTTGTGTCGGGCACGTGTGGTTTATGGAATGGCATTAAAAACTGCTCTAACTGAAACTACTTTGCAGACGGCACATCCAACAGTGCAAGACAAAGTCTGCGCAGCACTTGCTTATTGCAGTCTTTACAAATTAGATTGAAAAGCACACGGTATAAACGGTATACCGGTATAAACAATGTTACGGTTATTATTGTTCAATTAAGTGGTTCACGGTATCTTTAACGGTATACCGTTATACCGTTACATCCCTACTCCCGAGCAAGATTAGTTGTTCTTTCTCCCACTGCTCAGACGATTTCTGAACAGTTCTTTATTAATAGAGTACCATGTGCATCCAGCTTGTCCCGCTCTGGCTTAGGACACATGTACTCTATCAGCCTTAGTACTTATGTGTGTCCAGCTTGTCCTGCTCTGGCTCCTGACACATGTACTTTATAAGCGCAGCGAGGAGCTGTGAGTTTTGAATTGTCCGACTTGCACAATTCTCACACTTCTCTCCTCTACGCCCCTGGTTCCTACGCCGTCCGTGAGTAGAACCAAATGCCAAAAAGAAAAGCACCAAAGATCTGTGGATCACTTTGCCTGTCGAGGCCGCAGATTATATCGATTCACTCCTGCTATTGTATGATCCGTGAATAGTGATCTTGCATTTCCAGTATCAGGCTCAGTGTCAGCATGTGACACAATGATGGGCAGCGATGGGCGTCGTGGCAATGATGTAGTTTCTTTCTCTGGCTTTGGTGCATTCGCGAGAGCTGGTGGGCGCCAAAGGGGTGCATGCGTTGTTTCTGTTCGTGTTTGCAATGCAGGGTTTGTGTCGTTCGGCAGTGATGTTGTTTCCGCTGAGCAACGTTGGGGCACTTTTCGCCCTTCCACCTTACTGGCAGCCTCCTCAGGCTCTGTTTCGAGTTTCACTTCTCGTTTGCGCTTTGTTTCAACTTTCACTTCTCGCTCAGGCTGATGCTGTGGCACTGGACTGGCAACAGTTTCTTTCGTTTCCGAGACCGTTGTCTTTTTCTCGTCGTCTGGATCAGGCAAAGTTTTCAGTGACGCTGGGAACCTTTTGGCATGGGTAGCATGGATCCATGCCTTGCGTCCGTCCACTCGGATGGCCGTCTGTGTTGCCAAAAGTACTTGATAGGGGGCGCAACCTGGGTGCTAATGCTGTCTTCCGTTCAAAGTTTCTGATTAGCACCCAGCTCCCAGGCTCCAGTGAGTGCCCCGGTCCTGTATATCGCATCGGCAACGCCTCCTGCACCTGCTGATTAATCAAACGCAACTTTTGTATTAAAAGTCCACAGTAAGTGCTTAACATAGGATGCTCGACCTCACATAATTTTCTGGGCTGCGGTGCGCACCATACATTTGCTGGTCTCCCCATTACAATCTCATAAGGGGAGAGCCCAGTCCTAGCCTGCACAGACGTGCGCATACACAACAGCGGTAGGGGTAATGCATCCACCCAACTCAACTTGCTCCCAGCGCAAATTTTCCCTATCTTTGACTTCAGGATTCCATTGTGTCTCTCCACAAGCCCGGCAGAACTGGGATGCCTGGAACTGTGGAATCGCTTCTCTATTTGCAGACCTGCACAGATCTGTAGCACTACTGTGCCCACAAAGTGGGGGCCGTTGTCTGACCACAGGACACGAGGCAACCCAAACCGGGAGAAATACTCCTTCAGCATTACTTTTGCTGTGGACATGGCAGTACAGTCTTTTAAAGGATATGCCTCCACCCACTTGCTGAATGCACAGATTACCACTAACACATACTTGTAGTTCTGGCACCTTTTCATTTCTATGAAATCAAAATGGACCACCTCAAACAGCATAGAGGGTGGGCCGAAACTACCTGCTGGAGTCACGGTTCCCTTTCCTACATTGTGTTGCAGGCACGTGATACAATTCTGCACTAGCCTTTCTGCATTCTTTTTTATGTGCTCATTCGTCCATACTGTGGATAAATGCTGTACCATTTTCTTTGCGCAAATGTGGGTAGGGCTATGCGCCATTATAACCATTGCAGTTACGTAACAATTTGGCAACATCCAGTTCTTTGTTTCCTTGTCCACCCAACATCCTTCCAAATCTAACTCAGCAGAGCCCTTAGCCCACCCCTGAATCTCTTCGGTCGTGGCCTCAGCCTGCATTTCTTTGACTGTGGCAACTCCATTCTCTATCATACAAGGTACTTCCTCAGTCTGTACTGTCATCATTTTATTCCCCAAATCTGTGGCTGTTTGCTTCGCAATCCTGTCTGCAAACGCGTTTCCCTCTCCCACTCTGCATGTTACTTTCTTATGCGCCTCGCACTTTACTATAGCTAGGCGCTTTGGAAACGTGAGCGCAGACAACAATCGCACAATCAAAGGGCCATGCTGAATCCTGGCTCCATGTGATGTCAAGAAACCCCTCTCAGCCCAAAGTTGGCCAAAATTGTGAACCACGCCAAAGGCGTACTGGCTGTCAGTATAAATATTTACGTTCAGATTCTCAGAGAGTTCCCAGGCTCGGGTCAGTGCTATTATTTCTGCGGCTTGTGCCGAATTGTAGGGGATCCTTCTGCTCTCTACAAATCTCTTTAGGGCAGTAATTGCATATGCAGCCGTTGATGTGCCATCAGGTAATTTAAAACAAGAGCCATCGCAAAATAACTCCCCATCTGGCTCTTTTTGAGGGATATCGCTCAAATCAATCCTTCCCTTTGTTTCTTCTTCAGTGATCATTAAACAATCATGGGGTGGTGACTCGTCACCAATTTCTGCTATGGGCAGTGGCATTAATTCTGCAGGATTCAATGCGCTACACCTCATAATTTGGATGTGGGGTGCAAACAAGATGAGCTCATATCTTGTCAGTCTAGCTGAGGTGAGGTGTTGCGTCTGCGTCCTATTTAATAGAACGTCTATAGCATGTGGCACCATCAGAATTAAAGTGTGCCCCAATACCATTCCTTCCGTTTGTTTCACTGACGCAGCAGCCGCTGCGACGGATCGCAAACATTGTGGTAGTGCGCGCACTACAGGGTCCAACGCGCAAGAAAAATAGCCGCACAGCCTATTTCTTCCACCTTGTTCCTGTGTCAAAACCGCCAATGCACATCCTTCACTCTCACTCACAAATAGTCTGAAGATCTTTTTATAGTTAGGAGTGCCTAAAACTGGCGCAGCACACAATGCAACTTTCAATTGCTCAAACGCTTTCTGACATTCCTCATCCCACTGCAAAGGCATCGCTGCATCCTTTTTAGTCAATTTTATCATCGGCTTCACAATCAACGCAAAATTACTGATCCACTGCTGACAATAAGAGGCCATGCCTATTACAGCTCTCACTCCTTTTTGAGTTTTTGGAATAGGCATACTAGAAATACTTTTTATGCGTTCTGGTGTTAATCTTCTCCCTTCTTTTGAAAGTAGGTATCCCAAATAAGACACCTCCTTTTGATTATACTGGAATTTCTTCAAACTTGCCTTATGACCATGGGTCGCTAAATGTGTCAAGTGTAATACAGTACTTTCTTTGCAGATCTCTTTCGTGTCAGCAGCTAATAACAAGTCATCTATGTACTGCAAGAGTACGCAACCTTCGGGTAGTTCTAGCATGTCTAGCTGCTCTTTTAGCGCTCTGCTGTAAATGCTCGGGCTTTCTGTATATCCTTGTGGAATGCGTGTGAATGTGAATGATCGACCTCCTAGAGTGAATGCGAACAGATATCTACTGCTTTTATCCACTGGGATGCTAAAGAATGCGTTCTTCAAATCAACTACACTAAAGTATTCTGCAGTGGCTGGTATCATTGTCAGTATTGTTGTGACATCTGGGACCAAAGGGAATTGTGGGTCTACCACTTTGTTTAATGCGCGCAGATCAATTATGAAACGATAGGGTACTTCATTGCCTCCTTTCGTGTAAACTGGAAGAATCGGGCTGTTGCACGTGCTCCCTGCAATTTCCTCAACCACCCACAATCTCACCAGGTCAGTAACAATGCTTTTCAATCCCTTCTCACCTTCAACAGAAATTTTATACTGGGGAATTCGTGGTAGTGTTACACCTTCTTTCAAAGTTATTTTTGCTGGCTCTATTTTCAAGCATCCTACATCATTATCATGCATTGCCCACAGACAGGCTGGTACTCCACTTAACTCTTCTGCCAACTCTTTTGACATGAATTCCGTCATCGGTGCATCGTGAGGCCACATCATGAGGAACACCCCGTCTGCCGTACAATGTATGACTACCCCCAATTTTCTCAACAAATTTAATCCTAGCAAGTTCTCTCCACAATTCTCTGTCAAAGGAAATGGACACTGCTCCATAAATGGTCCTATTGTAATTGGGACAGCTTCGGACATGGGGTTAATTACTGGTGTACCTGCGAACCCTACAGAAACATTCTTCTGCCCCGACAGTGGTTTCTCCGGAACCAAGTGGGGGTCTATCGAACACTTGTGTGCCCCTGTATCTACAAGGAAACGGTGCTCCTTATTCCCGACTCTCATTTCTACGTAGGGTCCTCTCTGATTCACGGGAATAGACACCATTCTGCCCCTGTCGTGGGCTGTCCTATCGCGAAAATAACACATCGTCCGATGTGTAGTCACCGCTACTGCTATAATACGTGTTTGGTTGTGTATCAAAAATATTCCCATTTCCCCCTCGATGTCCTCCACTCTGATCATTTCTCTGTTGGCCCTGCCCGCCCTGATTTTGGTTCGAAACACTTTGGTTCAATGTCTGGTTCTGTTGTGCTTGGTTTTGGCCGTATGATTGGGTTTGAGTACCTCCATTGGTATATCCCTGCTGCTGCTGCATGTTACTTCTGCTTGGGCCGTTCTACCCCTGATGTCCTCTATGAGGCCTTCTCTGACCAAACCCACCTCTATTCTGTAGGTGCGGGCATTGCGCTCGCCAGTGTCCTTCCTCCTTACAGTACGCACATTGATTTAATCCCAATGACACCCCATGCATATTATTCAAATTTCCCCGGCCTTGTGCATTACCTCTACCGTATCCAATGACCTGCTGCAGTAACACCCCTACTATCATTTGCATCGCTTCCTTTCTCATCTCCAATGGGTACCCATTACATATCTCACTTACTTCTTTTACTGACGTTCTTTTGTTCGACATCCATTGCATTGTTTCCCCTACCCATACCTGCAATCTTTGTTTATCGCCTATCTGTCCCGGTACCGGAAAATGCTTTGTACCACCTGGAAAAACTCTCGGCCATAATTTTTTTATACTCAACCTTGACGCCTCCTTCCTACCTTTCTTAATAAACTCTCTACTATACTCAGGTTTAGCAAACATTTCAGCATATCTATCTTCCATTTCATTTTTTACTTCAGTCAGTTTGTGCACATGTTTTCTTACATCCTCATCTCTTTGCTCACTGCGTGCTAACTTGTTCAAATCTAACAACCGCTGTGGCGGTAAATTCCCAAGTATCTTTTTCCATTCTCCCACCATAATTTCCCCCATGCATTCCAACACTACCTGTCTCTCGTCTCTTCTTCGGTACCCATACAATGAGGCCAATGCTGCCGTCTCATCATTTCCTTCTATGCACATTTCTGCCTCTTGTCGTAATTCAATCTTTCTCTCTTTGCTGATTGCGCTTCGAGTTACCCGTCCAAATCCTGTTCCTTCAGCCCCGCCTCTCGCCTCCCCAGTCTCAATCTCGACTTCGGGAGGGGCGGATGGTGCTGAATCTGTCTCTAGAGCGGGAGGTGCGGATGGGACAAGTGACACAGGTGGCGTCTGTGAAGGGCCTAGCACCCAGCTCCCAGGCTCCAGTGAGTGCCCCGGTCCTGTATATCGCATCAGCAACACCTCCTGCACCTGCTGATGAATCAAACGCAACTTTTGTATTAAAAGTCCACAGTAAGTGCTTAACATAGGATGCTCGACCTCACATAATTTTCTGGGCTGCGGTGCGCACCATACATTTGCTGGTCTCCCCATTACAATCTCATAAGGGGAGAGCCCAGTCCTAGCCTGCACAGACGTGCGCATACACAACAGCGCTAGGGGTAATGCATCCACCCAACTCAACTTGCTCCCAGCACAAATTTTCCCTATCTTTGACTTCAGGATTCCGTTGTGTCTCTCCACAAGCCCGGCAGAACTGGGATGCCTGGAACTGTGGAATCGCTTCTCTATTTGCAGACCTGCACAGATCTGTAGCACTACTGCGCCCACAAAGTGGGGGCCGTTGTCTGACCACAGGACACGAGGCAACTCAAACCGGGAGAAATACTCCTTCAGCATTACTTTTGCTGTGGACATGGCAGTACAGTCTTTTAAAGGATATGCCTCCATCCACTTGCTGAATGCACAGATTACCACTAACACGTACTTGTAGTTCTGGCACCTTTTCATTTCTATGAAATCAAAATGGACCACCTCAAACAGCATAGAGGGTGGTCCGAAACTACCTGCTGGAGTCACGGTTCCCTTTCCTACATTGTGTTGCAGGCACGTGATACAATTCTTCACTAGCCTTTCTGCATTCTTTTTTATGTGCTCATTCGTCCATACTTTGGATAAATGCTGTACCATTTTCTTTGCGCAAATGTGGGTAGGGCTATGCGCCATTATAACCATTGCAGTTACGTAACAATTTGGCAACATCCAGTTCTTTGTTTCCTTGTCCACCCAACATCCTTCCAAATCTAACTCAGCAGAGCCCTTAGCCCACCCCTGAATCTCTTCTGTCGTGGCCTCAGCCTGCATTTCTTTGACTGTGGCAACTCCATTCTCTATCATACAAGGTACTTCCTCAGTCTGTACTGTCATCATTTTATTCCCCAAATCTGTGGCTGTTTGCTTCGCAATCCTGTCTGCAAACGCGTTTCTCTCTCCCACTCTGCATGTTACTTTCTTATGCGCCTCGCACTTTACTATAGCTAGGCGCTTTGGAAACGTGAGCGCAGACAACAATCGCACAATCAAAGGGCCATGTTGAATCCTGGCTCCATGTGATGTCAAGAAACCCCTCTCAACCCAAAGTCGGCCAAAATTGTGAACCACGCCAAAGGCGTACTGGCTGTCAGTATAAATATTTACGTTCAGATTCTCAGAGAGTTCCCAGGCTCGGGTCAGTGCTATTATTTCTGCGGCTTGTGCCGAATTGTAGGGGATCCTTCTGCTCTCTACAAATCTCTTTAGGGCAGTAATTGCATATGCAGCCGTTGATGTGCCATCAGGTAATTTAAAACAAGAGCCATCGCAAAATAACTCCCCATCTGCCTCTTTTTGAGGGATATCGCTCAAATCAATCCTTCCCTTTGTTTCTTCTTCAGTGATCATTAAACAATCATGGGGTGGTGACTCATCACCAATTTCTGCTACGGGCAGTGGCATTAATTCTGCAGTATTCAATGCGCTACACCTCATAATTTGGATGTGGGGTGCAAACAAGATGAGCTCATATCTTGTCAGTCTAGCTGAGGTGAGGTGTTGCGTCTGCGTCCTATTTAATAGAAGGTCTATAGCATGTGGCACCATCAGAATTAAAGTGTGCCCCAATACCATTCCTTCCGTTTGTTTCACTGACGCAGCAGCCGCTGCGACGGATCGCAAACATTGTGGTAGTGCGCGCACTACAGGGACCAACGCGCAAGAAAAATAGCCGCACAGCCTATTTCTTCCACCTTGTTCCTGTGTCAAAACCGCCAATGCACATCCTTCACTCTCACTCACAAATAGTCTGAAGATCTTTTTATAGTTAGGAGTGCCTAAAACTGGCGCAGCACACAATGCAACTTTCAATTGCTCAAACGCTTTCTGACATTCCTCATCCCACTGCAAAGGCATCTCTGCATCCTTTTTAGTCAATTTTATCATCGGCTTCACAATCAACGCAAAATTACTGATCCACTGCCGACAATAAGAGGCCATGCCTATTACAGCTCTCACTCCTTTTTGAGTTTTTGGAATAGGCATACTAGAAATATTTTTTATGCGTTCTGGTGTTAATCTTCTCCCTTCTTTTGAAAGTAGATATCCCAAATAAGACACCTCCTTTTGATTATACTGGAATTTCTTCAAACTTGCCTTATGACCATGGGTCGCTAAATGTGTCAAGTGTAATACAATACTTTCTTTGCAGATCTCTTTCGTGTCAGCAGCTAATAACAAGTCATCTATGTACTGCAAGAGTACGCAACCTTCGGGTAGTTCTAGCATGTCTAGCTGCTCTTTTAGCGCTCTGCTGTAAATGCTCGGGCTTTCTGTATATCCTTGTGGAATGCGTGTGAATGTGAATGATCGACCTCCTAGAGTGAACGCGAACAGATATCTACTGCTTTTATCCACTGGGATGCTAAAGAATGCGTTCTTCAAATCAACTACACTAAAGTATTCTGCAGTGGCTGGTATCATTGTCAGTATTGTTGTGACATCTGGGACCAAAGGGAATTGTGGGTCTACCACTTTGTTTAATGCGCGCAGATCAATTATGAAACGATAGGGTACTTCATTGCCTCCTTTCGTGTAAACTGGAAGAATCGGGCTGTTGCACATGCTCCCTGCAATTTCCTCAACCACCCCCAATCTCACCAGGTCAGTAACAATGCTTTTCAATCCCTTCTCACCTTCAACAGAAATTTTATACTGGGGAATTCGTGGTAGTGTTACACCTTCTTTCAAAGTTATTTTTGCTGGCTCTATTTTCAAGCATCCTACATCATTATCATGCATTGCCCACAGACAGGCTGGTACTCCACTTAACTCTTCTGCCAACTCTTTTGACATGAATTCCGTCATCGGTGCATCGTGAGGCCACATCGTGAGGAACACCCTGTCTGCCGTACAATGTATGACTGCCCCCAATTTTCTCAACAAATTTAATCCTAGCAAGTTCTCTCCACAATTCTCTGTCAAAGGAAATGGACACTGCTCCATAAATGGTCCTATTGTAATTGGGACAGCTTCGGACATGGGGTTAATTACTGGTGTACCTGCGAACCCTACAGAAACATTCTTCTGCCCCGACAGTGGTATCTCCGGAACCAAGTGGTGGTCTATCGAACACTTGTGTGCCCCTGTATCTACAAGGAAACGGTGCTCCTTATTCCCGACTCTCATTTCTACGTAGGGTCCTCTCTGATTCACGGGAATAGACACTGGTTCTGACCCCTGTCGTGGGCTGTCCTATCGCGAAAATAACACATCGTCCGATGTGTAGTCACCGCTACTGCTGTAATACGTGTTTGGTTGTGTATCAAAAAGATTCCCATTTCCCCCTCGATGTCCTCCACTCTGATCATTTCTCTGTTGGCCCTGCCCGCCCTGATTTTGGTTCGAAACACTTTGGTTCAATGTCTGGTTCTGATGTGCTTGGTTTTGGCCGTATGATTGGGTTTGAGTACCTCCATTGGTATATCCCTGCTGCTGCTGCATGTTACTTCTGCTTGGGCCGTTCGACCCCTGATGTCCTCTATGAGGCCTTCTCTGACCAAACCCACCTCTATTCTGTAGGTGCGGGCATTGCGCTCGCCAGTGTCCTTCCTCCTTACAGTACGCACATTGATTTAATCCCAATGACACCCCATGCATATTATTCAAATTTCCCTGGCCTTGTGCATTACCTCTACCTCTATTGTATCCAATGACCTGCTGCAGTAACACCCCTACTATCATTTGCATCGCTTCCTTTCTCATCTCCAATGAGTACCCATTACATATCTCACTTACTTCTTTTACTGACGTTCTTTTGTTCGACATCCACTGCATTGTTTCCCCTACCCATACCTGCAATCTTTGTTTATCGCCTATCTGTCCCGGTACCGGAAAATGCTTTGTACCACCTGGAAAAACTCTCGGCCATAATTTTTTTATACTCAACCTTGACGCCTCCTTCCTACCTTTCTTAATAAACTCTCTACTATACTCAGGTTTAGCAAACATTTCAGCATATCTATCTTCCATTTCATTTTTTACTTCAGTCAGTTTGTACACATGTTTCTTACATCCTCATCTCTTTGCTCACTGCGTGCTAACTTGTTCAAATCTAACAACCGCTGTGGCGGTAAATTCCCAAGTATCTTTTTCCATTCTCCCACCATAATTTCCCCCATGCATTCCAACACTACCTGTCTCTCGTCTCTTCTTCGGTACCCATACAATGAGGCCAATGCTGCCGTCTCATCATTTCCTTCTATGCACATTTCTGCCTCTTGTCGTAATTCAATCTTTCTCTCTTTGCTGATTGCGCTTTGAGTTACCCGTCCAAATCCTGTTCCTTCAGCCCCGCCTCCCCAGTCTCAATCTCGACTTCGGGAGGGGCGGATGGTGCTGAATCTGTCTCTAGAGCGGGAGGTGCGGATGGGACAAGTGACACAGGTGGCATCTGTGAAGGGCCTTGCTGGGTGCTGGGAAATTGTGTCTCCGCGGTCTGCGCTTGTGGGAGTGCTCGTGCTGTGGGCGGGGCTTGCGTTAACGCTTGCGTGAGGGGAAGTGCTCGGGCTGCGGGCAGGGGTATGAGAGCTATTGGTTGGGCCCGCGCAGTAACTGCTGGCGTGTTTGGTTTCGATTCTGGTTTTGGGCCTCGACCCATGTTAGTTAACAAATGTTCCATTAATTCATCTGCTATGTGTAGTTCCCGCTGCGGGTATATTCGGTCTATGTTCATCTGGTCCCGTCTCCCTTCCCGTCTTAGACTCTCAGTCCACTCCTCCTCTTCCTTCTCTTCTGCTATCTCAAGCTTCGTTTTATGCCTACGCGCATGCTTCTCTCTACTCCTTAGTCGGAGCATTGCTTCCCTCCTCCAATCTTTGACGGTCTCAAAAGCTTCAGGTCGCACTTTCTTTCTAATCAGCACCCTCTCTAGGTTATCTATCCTCCCCATCTCAAAACTACCATTAATCGGCCACTGATGGTCGGGTTGCTTTCTAGTTTGCCTATGCCAAATTTCACAAAATATTATCGCACCCACACCATATTTCGCATACATTTCATAAGCCGGCGTTCCCCAATGCGGTGCACTTTGGCCATATTCCAAGGACTGTCTACCGCAGCTGAAAAGCCCCTCTAAAGTGGATAGTACTCCAGGCATGTTTCTTTAACCTTCCCCTTTGGTTAGCCACTTTTACCTGGACGTTTGAGTTTGCAAAATCAACACTCTACCAAAAATCAGGTTTCTCTTTGAATCGGGGAATGACTCACCTGATAAAACAAGTCGCCTGTTCTAACGCAACCTCTCCCCACGTCGTGTCTGCGCTTCTCTGGCTTCTGCTTCGTCTCGGGACCCTCGCCTCCTTTGCCCTCTGGCCCGGTACGTCGATCAGGGATCAGATGTGTGCAAATCTGCGGAAGGAATCTCTCCTCACTTCTACAGGGCGCCCCGTACACCTCTTGATCCCGGCTCGACCGTCCCGTCCTCACCGTTCTTCCGCCTTTACTCCGTTACAATGTATACGATGGGGCAAGTGGGGGAGGGTCCTTATTCGGGCGCCATCTTGAAAGGGGCCCCTAGGGGTCCCTCGTGCTATGGAAACAAGGCAATGACCATACACGAAAAGATGCACCAGACACAAGGTTTCAAATTCCCAATGCTAGGGTTTATTGCAAGCAAAAGATAGTATCAATTGGCCAATTCTGATCTCACGCCCCGCGACGTGAGTTTCCTAGACCTCGAGGGACGCAAGAGAGCGAATTACGTACATCAGTTACATATATACAAAATGCATATCATATAATCAGCAAAGTCCTGTTCAACACCCCTCTGTATTAAGTTCCTTTGAACTCGGGATGACGATGGACATATCCGACGAGTATGACGATTATAATGCTTTCGATGTCTATTCTAGTAACAATGTGCAATTTAGAAAGTGCGGAGGCATCTTTTAGAACACGGTGGTTCTGTTCTTGGAAGCAATCGGTACAGGGGGGGAAGAGCCATATTCCAAGCTTTGCTATCTATGAGGTACTTTTCGTGTCCTGGGAGCCGACACGTTCTAAAGGGTTTTGCGAAGGGGGGCCGTAAGAAAAGCATAATTCAAGCCTTTAACTGTATTATTCTAACATATTCTACCATCGTACAAGACTGGCTGGCAGCTGTGAAGTGATTAAATGCCCTGCATCTTCCTCCCAAGGCTACAGAGAGGGAGCGTGGGCATTCCTCTCTGGGCTACTCATGAGGAGTTTCAGCAAACTCTTCAGTCCCGCGACCTTGCCCTTTCATATTCAGACAACAATGTTAACAGTTGAGCAGAGTAAGCAGAATCCGCAAGAATTGTAAGCTGCAAAGCAGTTTTTAGACACAAAGCAATGAGCAATGGTTAACAAGCAAAATGGCGATTCTTGCTACATTTAAAATGGCCGCTCCTTGGTCAAGCATAGCAGTTTATATTTCTATAATTCGGTGCATAAGACGGTTGGCCCACGGCCATCAATTACGTCTATCATTCAAATGAAGGGTATTCATTTTTCCAGATTGACAGCGCGGTCTCAGATATTATGACAGTGTTGTTTCGATCCAATTTTCCGTCCCTCTTCAAAATTCGCGAGAGGGTTCATGACTGTCTGGGGCACATATTCTGTGACTTTTAATTTCAGGCCTCTCTCAAAGCCAGCACTGCGGAAGGCAAGGCAGAGACCAAGCCAAAACCCTTATGTAAACGCAGCCAACTTGAGAGCCCCACAACAGCGCCCCCCAGCACCCTGCTTTTTTAATGTATGCATGCAACATTTTTATTTAGTTTTTACTTCAGTGGTGTAAGGAAGGCATTGTATCAATAGTAGACACCAACACAATAGATGCACGGAAAACCTTTATTTTGGTTGGGTTGGTAGAATTCCAAACTTGCCCGAACTCCAGAATGGGAGTAGTCTCGATCACTGAACAAATAACAAACAAGTCGGAGTCAGTCTAGTCAAAATAAAAAGGCCTATACTAAAAAAAAACTAAACAGATGTGAAGGAACTTTTGGGTTGATATCACATAGTACCCCCGCGACCTGGTTAATTGAAAAATGTGCGCTGTCGCATTGGTGTGTCATAGAACGGAGACTTTGAGTTCCTCAACTCCATTTGTTCAATTGAGAAAAAGGGCTGCTGTGACCACACCTTGTTACTGCGCCAGAAAAGATCTTTAAAAAAAAACTAACCTTGCTCTCCTTCTCAAATGACAAATGTGTTAACCCTTTAACTGATGAGGGTTTTCCCTCCCTGTGCTGAGCCCTTTTTTGGTGATTTTAGTATGTCCCCATTCAATCCCTTGTAATATTTTTGTTACATGTGATATCTCAGCCAAATTTGACCCCTTTCCTTCCCACATGTAGGTGGTCATAACGCCACCAAGGAATCCTGGTTTGCTGTATGGGGGTGAGAGAAAATAACAAGAAAGAAAAGAAAAGAAAGAAAAACACAAAATTAGCTCATTTTGGGTTTTTTCAGAAAATGACAATAAAATGATGTACAAAGAAGCCTGTGGATTTTTCCTTGTAAGAGCTAGGAACAAATGGTTTGCTGTTCTGAATTTGCCATTTTCCAGGCTTTCAGGAACAGGTTGAGTGGAAAAAAAACGTATCTTTATAAGGCTGCCATCAGTTTTGTGAGAGGAAAGTGAATTTTCCCTTTTTTATCTAATTGGACATCGGTGGACGGGATGGAAGAGGAGGGTATGGAAGAGGAGGGTAGGAAAGCTGAATGGAAAGACAGAAAGGCATACATTTCTGAAATGTAAACACAATTCCAAGTTTAGGAAGGGGTCATTTGCACAGGCCAGGCAACAAATATGTAGGTAAAGCTCCCATAGTTTGGGGAAAAATTTGAAAAAGGTATATCTTGGACATGTTTGGACCTGTAAGGTAATGGCTTCTGTGAATATTGAGAAAAATCAATGCACCACTACATTCCCCCGATTCTTCTAGTAAGGAAATCACACATTTTTGGTAATGTTTCACAAAACAAGCAATAACACAAGCCAAAAACAGAGCCATGGTGCACTGAATGGTTATTCTGACGGCCTAAACAGACATACTTAGCATGAGAATATAAGGAAAACAAATGTGGTGAGGAATGGCAAGCATACATTTTTTTTGAAAGAACAAAGGCAGACCTTTTGAAGAATAGGTGACTTGTACAGGTTACAAAAGCATGCAGTGCCTAAAGCAGCGACTACATGTAGGTTACATATGGGAAATAAAAGGATTGTGTAACAAAGTGCAGTACCAAATGTATGAAAATGTTATCAAACCCAAGAGAAAACAACAAATGTTCTACCTTCCCACAGGTGTCCCGATGAAAACGGTACCTCACATGTGTGGGTGCACCTACCTGGGCGCAAAGGAAGAACGCTAAACCACTGGAACATCAAATGCCCTGGGGAAGACTGGATTTGGCTTTGTGGAGAACCCACAGACTTGGGCTTGGGTTATCGCAGCCACCAAGGAAAACGGGGAACCCCATGTATTTCTGAAAAGAAGACACCTATGGGAATCCACAGAGGTCTGACTTCTGCAAATCACCCTAGAATGTATCACCACCAAGGCCCAGCAAATTGCAGTGAAAAAAACATAATTTTCACAAATTTGCCAACAGGAAACCACCGAAACACGCCGCCAACAACACGTGATCTACCTTCCCACATGTGACCCGATGAAAACAGTACTTCACATGTGTGAGCGCACCTATCTGGGCACAAAGGGAAAATGCTAAACCACTGGTATCCCAAAGGGTTTAGGGAGAGGACATTTTTAGGATTTTGGTCTTGTGGACAAGGTACAGATTTGGGCCTGGGGTGTCGCAGCCACCAAGGAAAACAGGAAACCCCATGCATTTCTGAAAAGAAGACACATGTGGGAATCCACAGAGGTTTGACTTGCGCGAATCACTCTAGAATGTATTACCCAGAAGACCTCACAATGTCCAGAATTTCGGGAGAAAAACACAATTTTCAGACATTTTTCACCAGGAAACCATCGAAACACGCCACCAACAACACATGTCCTACCTTCCCACATTTCCACAGGGGTCCCGATGAAAACAGTACCTCACATGTGTGGGTGAACTTACCTGGGCGCAAAGGGAAAAGGCTAAACCACTGGTATCGCAAAGGGTTTTGGACGAGGACATTTTTAGGATTTTGGTCTTGTGGACAACCTGCAGATTTGGGACTGGGGTGTTGCAGCCACCAAGGAAAGTTGGGGACTCCATGCATGTCTAAAAAAAGACACTTGTGGTAATCCACAGAGGTCTGACTTGTGCAAATCGCCCTAGAATTTATTACCCACAAGACCCGGCAAAATCCAAAATGTAGGGATAAAACAGAATTTTCAGACATTTGCCACCAGGAAAACACTGAAACACGCCACCAACAACACATGTCCGACATTCCTACAGGTGTCCCGATGAACATGGTACATGACGTGTGGGTGCACCTACCTGAGCACTTGGGGGGAAAAGGCTAAACCACTGGTATCCCAAAGGGTTTTGGAAGAGGACATTTTTAGAATTTTGGTCTTGTGGACAACCTACAGATTTGGGCCTGGGGTGTCCCAGCCACCAAGGGAAACAGGGAACTCCATGCATTTCTTTTTTTATTTTTATAGTTTGGCTTTACAAACTGTTAATACAATATTTCTTCCATCACAATCTCTAAAAAAAATCACATACAGGTGTTTTACATCCCTGCATTTTAGCATTTGCCAGATTGCAGGCTCGTAAGGAATTAGACAGAATAGCAAAGCCAAGAAGGCAAAGAGTTCTTCTTAGCAGGTTTCTCAGGCTTCCTCCTGAGTATCATTGCTCAGGATTGCTTCCAAATAGTCGATTATTCGGCAGGTCAACATCACATTTTTCCCCCCAAGAATTACGAACCACCAGTCTTCCATGTTCCGGTTTGCTGAGCATATTTCCCTAGATGAAATGTTTGTTGGCTTTTTAGTTCCACACACTCAATTATTGGATGTTTGCTGGACTCTACTTCAGCCTTGCTGAATCTGCATTGGTTATCAACCGTATCTTTGGTATGTATCGTGAAAAGTAGCTCCTTTGTCCTCAATGCATTTAAACGCATTTAAACGCAGTTTCATAAACCTATCTCGATGATGTCTCGAGGGAAATTGTTTTAAATAGGAGGGGAGCAAATCTATACTATTTGCGACCCGACCCAAATAAACTGCAGAGGCTAAGTTGTTGTATCGTTCTTGATTCAAGATCCATTGCCATTGTTTTATTTTTTTCTTGGCAATTTGTGGATGGCTTAGTAGGGTCTCCATATTAATGTCCACATAGGTCAGTGTGGATTTAAGTTTTGCTTCCCAGTCTTTCATCAGGGAATTCTGATGCTCCTTGCCAAGATTTCTAAAGATTTCATACGCTGGTTCAGGAATACTTAGATTCATTTTTCTTAGGAGTGCCATTGATTTCCATAGGACTGTTCCTTGAAGTGAATCCAGGGCGAGTTTGTTTTGGATCTTAATAACTGAGATATACTTGGGAAGCCTTAAAACTTTTCTCCAAAAAAGACCTTCTAAGTAAGGCCAGATTCTGTGGTTTAAGTTCCAGGCCACTTCTGCACCGTAAGTTAATGCTGGTGTTACCTTCAATTGATAAAATTCACATACAGATACCATCGTAAATTTACGAGTCTGTGCAGTTTTGCTCCTTGTAGTGCAAATGTCTTTGTGCAATGGATTAGATCCTGTGACCAACCCCATTCTCTTATAGAGGTATTGAAAAGGATTCCCAAGTATCGTATTTCCTTTATTTTCTCTATCATTTCAGTGACGATTGACCACTTGAAGTTTTTGTTCCTTTTGCCAGTAGAGGTCCCAATTGTCATAACTTTAGTCTTCGCTACATTGATAAGTAACTTATTTGCCGCCATATATTTATCTAGAGCTACCAGAAGCCTTTGGAGACCTATCTGAGTTAGGTCAATCAGCAATATGTCATCCGCATACATGATTACTTGTTGACCATTGATCTTTGGCGGGAAACATTTAGCATGATTTAGTGCAGCTGGGATGTCAGCAATAAACAGCTTAAACAGTAAAGCGGCTAAGGGACAGACTTGTTTTACGCCTGTATTTGTGTCGATAGGGTTTGTTAGATCACCTTGCTGATTTAGGCGTACTCTGATCAATGTATTTACATGCAGGGCAATTATAGGCTGCAGAATGTCTTCTGGACATGACCAGCCCCTTAGTTTCTTCCATAATAGCTCATGATTTATTGAATCAAAAGCTTGACGCACGTCTATGAAAGCCAAATGTAAAGTTCTTTTTTGTTTTAAAGCTTAAAGCTTTAATAAATTCAGGACTACGAGATTTACTTCGGTCCCCACTCCTTTAGTGAATCCCGTTTGTCGATGTTCCAAACGGTTTGTCTTAAAGGCCCAGATTTCCAATTTCTGCTGCAGGAAAGATGCCATTATCTTTCCAATCGTGTCTTCATTTGCCTTACGTCTTTCTATAGTTTCTTTTTCATTGCAGATCATTTTACTCCATATATGTTAATGTTGAGAATTGTTTCCTGTTGAGCTACCCTGTGAAGTTCGAAATTGCGTCAGCAGTGGGGACTAATTTATATGGAGATCTACTGCGGCATCTTTAGATCATATTAAGTTAGTCATGTTTACGATCTGTTTACTGTTTATTCTCAAACGATTGCCGGCTTGATTGATCTCCAATTTGCCTCCAGACTTACTTTCCGCTTTATTTTGTTCAATTGACCAATGAAGCACCAAGGCATCGTGGTCACTCTTTGTCATTGTATTTACTGTTAGCTCCACCACTTGGCCCCATAGATTTGAGGATACCCAGATGTAATCAAGTGTTTTATGCAAGCCTTCATTATGCCACGTTGGTTGAGGTGTTGAGTCGCCGGTTACATTTCCATTAGTCATGGCCAGTTTCGCATTTCCATCGCTTGAATCCAGCTTTCACATCTGAAGAATGCAATTGGGCTTGTATCGGAGATTACATTTATTTGATATGTTGTATCAATTATTTCCGCGAGATTTAAATCGCCACATAATATGATCTTTAGATCCGTGTGATCTAATTGTCCTTGATCTATTATGGATGTTATTGATTTAATAAAGTGAATTGTGGAGATCTTTGCCGGGTTCCAATACACATTAATCACAAGCATATGTTTGGATTTATCGGCTCCATGAGGCTTTAACTGTAATAATGTGCATTGTACAGAGAGTTTCATCATTTTCCTGAGGTTTAGTCTAGTTAATTTTTTAGCCTTTTCTTTGGGTGACTGTATATGGTCGTCCTTTGTGTGAGATTTAGATGAGGACACTTCCAACTTTACTTCAAAGCCAAAGAACAACAATTCCTCAGAAGCTGTGAGTATATCCTTTCGTACCACATGTGACTTAATATGCAGCAGTACTATATCAGTGCTGGTCTCGGTCACATATTCGACAATCTCAATGTCTTCTGTAGTAATTGTCTGAAGTGACGGGACACTCTGGAGTAATTTCATGATATTACTGCGGTTTAGGTTCATTGAGTCTTCGTCAGCAAGCACATTCTCTACTTGCAGTTTCCCCGGTGAGTCATGAACCGCCTCAGTTTGTTCTATGTGCCCTTGTTTGTTTATTCTGAGTCTTTGAGCTGCTGTGAATTTGGGATTTGGATTTGAGCCCATTTTGTCTAAAATAGGAGCAGCATCTACCGTAGATTTCTGATCGTGCCGGTGGCTTAAGGCGCCATTGCTATCAGATCTTTGAGACTTTACCAAACTTGTAGGCCTTAGTATGTCAAGAGCTGTCGATCTGGGACCTGAATTTGAGTTTGGGCAGTCGTCGTGTTTTCTTTTAAGGGTAGTTCGAGCTTGGACTTCAGTTTGATGGGACATATCTACTGTTCGTTCTCTCCCGTTTTGGTCGATGCTAGGTAACTTGGTTTGGTTGAGCTCATCGACCGAACTGACTGAATATGTTGACAGGTCTGCAAGGTCGATAGATGAGACTATGGAGTGTGTTGAGCTTTCTCCAGATTGTCAACGAGGACACTTTTTAGGATTTTCTTTGTCGGCTACAAAGGTCTCATTTGTTTCGTTTGACATTTTTTGTTTTTTCTTTGCCTGCACTATGAGATTTGATCGCTCCCGCACAAACAGACCGGGCCCGTAGTTTGTTTCTTGCATCAGCCTTTTTGTTGTTGGTTTTCTTCTTCCCTGTTTTTCCTCTTTGCTCAAGATAATTTGGGTCGTCTTTGCCGGCCCTTTGAACATGTCAAACGTAGGGAAGGCATTTTTGACAGGCAGGCAGGTCGAGCCTGCACATTGCTCCACTATGTTGGAGTTTGAAGGCTTTTGTTGTAGAGTTACCAAAGCGATCTGTCGTGCCGGCGAAATAGCATTGTTGCAGGGCTGAGTTTGTTGTCTACCTCGCTCAGTAGTCTCCTCTGCGATTTCATTGAGATTTATATCTTTGGCGCATTGCGCTCTTTTGTCCCATTCAGGTGACTCTCCAGTTTCAGTTGGTACTTGGGTATAAGCGTCCACTGAACATTTTTTATATATGCCTAATGTTATTGTCAAAGGCACTGGAGTGTTCAGAGCTGCAGGTAAGTTTATTCCTTCAGTGGCTAAATTTTCACGCCTCTCTCTATGTCAGAGCCATTTCATACATTGCAACACAGCCTCCATTAGGATTACCTTGTCGTGATTGTCGCGCATCGCAAGATCACTTAGCCTTGATTGCCAGGCAGCTTTAAATTCTGCTTCCTTTTCCAAACATGTTAACAATTTTGTGTTTAAGATTTCCATTTTGTTTAATTTTTCGTTTGCATTATTTAAAATAGTGCCCTGTGTTGTTATACCGTCACTAAGCGTTTCACATAGCTTAGTGAATGGGATGAGAGCCAGCGAGGTAGCGGCTAAAACATTGTTGTGAATTTGTATTGCCACTGCAGTTGATAAGATGGATTTGGTAGATCCTTCCTTTGTTTTTGTATCTTGTGGATTTAATCCACTTCGCTCCATCTGCTTGTTTTCAAGTGAGGCCGCTCCAAGGGTTTTCTCCATAGAACTTGAGTTTAAATTCATTTTTGGGATGGTGTTAAAGACGTAGGATGACTCTCCCCCCTTTACTGGTGTTTTTAGTGGAGAGCTCAATCGAGCTGGGTATGTAGGAACACCATTTTGCAGTTTTGAGGGAGTATGCCTCTCCCAATCATCAAGGCTGGTGCTTCTCTCCTTTTTTTAAAACTTTTGATGGGCTTCAATTAGTTTTCCCTTCATGAGTTCAAAGTCGCCTTTTAATCTCTGCATTAAGCGCGCTTCACGTGTGGCTGCTTCTTGTGTAGTTTCGGAGGCAATTTGTAATGTTTTTTTTCCCGAATCTTGTAGGCTGGAACCTATGTCCTCTGCTTGCGTGGAGCTAGAATGTTTTTTTGGCTGGGCAATAGGTTCCTGTTCAAGTAAATCAATGACATTGCCATGTGTTGTGTTTGTTGGCAAAGACAAGTCTTTCTTCATAATCTAGCCTCCATTTTGTCTTTGCTGACATCATCTTTGCAAGTTGCTCTGTAGTGGTTATGGTGGGTGCCAATTTTGTCAGCACCGTTGGTGTTCCTCGAGGGACATCATTTTGCCCTCTATTTGCTATATTCAATGAGTCGAGTTCCGCCATGTTGGATTGACATTCTTCATGCCGATTTTGTCCAGATTTAGGGGACAAATCACACTCCGTCACGCCGCACTCTGCTGTTGATGTAGTATGGAGGCCACAGGCGTTTAAATGTCTCGAAGGGGACAAAGCGACTGAGACTTCTAACGGGTCTCTGTCGGGTTCGTCCTGCAGTGGGAATAGCGGTAAATCGCTCTCTTCAGTTTCGGGCATTTCTTTAAATGCCGGCACCACAGCCTCCATCGCAAGCAAAGCACAGCTACAACTGTCTTTTGGCTTTACCAGTACTGTTTTTATGTTTACCTGCGACATTGTTTGATTTTCACAGCACAATAAGTGTGCATTTGCATGCAGAATTGTAACATTGGGCTCGTTTGCAGTTTTCGCGACATCCCAATTATTCAAACTAGTGATCGCTAATATCGAGAGACGCTCGATCCTGCCGTCATTGTTTAACCCGCCCCTGCTAACTTGCTCCGCTGAAAGTCCTGGCGGCTGCGTCGCTTCCCAAGGTTTGTTCTGCAAATGCTTGGCTAAAGGTACAATGGGCACAGGGGGCAAGGGCAAGGGCAGGGGGGAAGGATTTACATACACAGTTGCCAATATATTTGGTGTTTGATTTTTCGTTTGAGGTGAATGAAATTCACTATCATTGACCTGGAGGTTAAGTGGTATTGCTGTCATGTCTGAATGGGGTGTCCCTTGGTCTTTACACCGATGATGTTTGACTTTTAAACAGGTTTGTGGTCCAAAATCTTGCATCTCGACTCACCTCACCTCTCCTCGCCAGCAGACTGAACTCTGCCGAACTCCACGCGCGCTCCGCGATCTTCCGGGGTTTTTAAAGGTTGTCGGGCTTGTTTTTCTTAAAGCCACACCACCATTCACTGGAGTGCAGCTCCTCTCTCCACCACAAACTGCTGCAGACTGAACTCTACCGAACTCCGTTGGACTCCGAAGACACCAGTGGGAATACACAGAGGTCTGACTCGTGCAAATCGCTCTAGAATGTATTACCCACAAGGCCCGTCACAATCCAGAATATAGGGAAGAAAATACAATTTTCAGACATTTGCCACCAGAAAATCACAGAAAACCGCTGCCAACTGCACATGTCCTACCTTCCTACATTTCCACCGGTGTCCCAAATAAAATGGTACTTCACATGTGTGTGCGCACCTACCTGGGCGCAAAGGAAAAATGCTAAACCACTGGTATACCAAAGGGCTTTGGGCAAGGACATTTTTAGGATTTTGATCTTGTGAACAGTCTACATATTTGGGCCTGGGGTGTCACAGCCACAAACGTGCATTTCTGAAAATAATACACAAGTGGGAATCCACAGAGGTCTGACCTACACAAATCGCCGTAGAATTTATTACCCACAAGGCCCAACAAAAAACAACATTTAAGGGAAAAAACAGGCTTTTCAGACATTTGCCACCAGGAAACTGCCGAAACATGCCACCAGCAACACATGTCCTACCTTCCCGCGTTTCCACAGGTGTCCTGACAAAAACGGTACCTCACATGTGTGGGTGCACGCACCTGGCGCAAAGGGAAAAGGCTAACCCACTGGTATCCCAAAGGGTTTTGGGTGAGGACATTCTTAGGATTTTGATCTTGTGAACAACCTACATACTTGGGTCTTGGGTGTCCCAGCCACCAAGGAAAACAGGAAACCCCATGGATTTCTGAAAATAAGACACCCGTGGGAAACTACAGAGGTCTGACTTGTGCAAATCGCTCTAGAATTTATTATCCAAGGTCTGGCAAAGTCCAGAATTTAGGGAAAATAAACACCATTTTCAGACATTTGCCACCAGGAGACCACCGAAACACGCCGCCAACTGCACATGTCCTACCTTCTGACATTTCCACAGGTGTCCCGATGAAAACAGTACCTCATATGTGTGGGTGCTCTTACGTGGGTGCAAACAGAAAAGGATAAACCACTGGTATCCCAAAGGGGAGAGGACCTTCATAGGATTTTGGTCTTGTGGACAAACTACAGATTTGGGCCTGCGGTGTCCCAGCCACCAACGAAAACAAGGAACCCCATACATTTCTGAAAAGAAGACACCCGTGGGAATTCACAGAGGTCTGATATACGCAAATCGCCCTAGAATATATTACCCACAAGGCCCGGCAAAGTGAAGAAATATAGGGGGGAAAAAACAATTTTCAGACATTTGCCACAAGTAAAGCTCCAAAACACGTACCAACAACAAATGTCCTACCTTCCCATGTTCCCACAGGTGTCCCGATGAAAACGGTACCTCACATGTGTGGGTGCACTTACCTGAGCACAAACGGAAAAGGCTAAACCACTGGTATCCCAAAGGGTGTCTCGAGGGGAAGTTTTTAAGATTTTGGTCTTGTGGACAACCTAGAGATTTGGGCCTGGGGTGTCCCAGTCACGAAGGAAAACAGGGTATCCCATGCATCTCTGAAAAGAAGACACCGTGGGAATCCACAGAGCTCTGGCATGCGCAAATCGCCCTAGAATGTAATACCCACAAGGCCTGGCAAATTCCAAAATCTAGGGACAAAACTCAATTTTCAGACATTTGCCACCAGGAAACCTCCGAAACACGCTGCCAACAACACATGTCCTACCTTTACACGTTTCTACAGGTGCCCCGACGAAAATGGTACCTCACAAGAGTGGGTGCACCTACCTGAGCGCAAAGGGAAAAGGCTAAATCACTGATATCCCAAAGGGTGTCTGGAGAGTACGTTTTTAGGATTTTGGTCTTGTGGGCAACCTACAGATTTGGGCCTGGGGTGTCCCAGCCACCAAGGAAAACAGGAAACCCCATGCATTTCTGAAAAGAGGACACCTGTGGAAATCTACTGAGATCTGACTTCTGCAAATCGCTTTAGAATTTATTGCCCACAAGGCCCGGCAAATTAAAAACCTTAGGGGAAAAACACAATTTTCAGACATTTGCGACAATGGAAACCACTGAAACACTCCGCCAACAACACATGTCCTACCTTCCTACGTTTCCACAGGTGTCCTGACAAATACGGTACCTCACATGTGTGGGTGCACTGTTTAGCAAAGTTTGTATGCAGTACCCTCTGGGAACATTACAAACAACTCTGACCACATGTATAGGAAACCCAACCTCGGGTATAAGCTTGTACTACACAGTTTTGGTAGCGTGTTGAGCAGCCAGGCTTATCTCAAGAGAAGTCAATGTTAGCTGTAGGGGAGTTACACAGAGATTCACGGTAACAAGTGTTCAAATAAACTTTTACACGCAAAGTTTCTTGAATGAACAATTATTAATGTATTTATCATACAGTTAGAATAAGCCTTCCTCAGAAGGGAGCAATATAATAGTAACACACAAATACACTTCAATACTGTACACTCCTATTTTATAAATCAGTAAAGACCCTTTTGGGAAGGCCCACAAACACAACCTACACCCTCAGGTGACTTCAATAGCTAGGGTGCTGGGGACATTAATATCTTACTGTTGGCATTTAGAATACTGTTAAAAGCTGGTAAAAGGAAAAGATTATCAGAACAACAAGAGACCACAAATATTCTTAAGCAGGCAAATACTGTTGGATGCCTACAGCAGAGTCATTCAGTATAACAGGCTAGGTCAAAGTCAATGGGCAAAAGTCTTATATAGGATGAACCACTTCCGATGGGTAAGTAGAAAAGTATTTGTACAATGTTTTAGAAGTCTTTGAAGAAAAGAAGACTCAAATGTAGGGCCACAAGCCGTTAGACTTGTGAGTAGTAGAAGATGCAAGGAACTCTACAGCAAGAGGTAAGTTCTCTCAGACTTTGTTACAGTGCCTTTGAATTGAAGAAAAAGTGCAGAAGATGACTTCTGTTACTGTGCAGCTCTACAGATCTCAGTGTTCCTGGCCCTCAGTCGTGGAGACAAGAGGGAGGACTTCGGGGGACTACTGCACTGAAATGGGTTGGTCAGCGCTCGCAACCGGCAATCTTCACATCAGTGGCTGTTCAGTGTTGCAGCTCCTCGCATCTACCGCAAATAGCAACACTGCGATTCCTGGATGTCGAGATGGACTTTCCTTGCTTTTGGGGTTCCGCAGGCTCTGGCAGTCCTGTTTCCTGGGAGTCCAGAGGATCTTCCTGAAGCTCTAGGCCAGCTTAAAAGCAACGCACACAATCTGGTGTTGCTCTCCCTGGCTATATGGTTTCCAGCAGCAACTCTGTGGAAATTCAACCAGATCGGAGAAAGATGTCCAGGTGGCTTACTTTGGAGTTGATTGGTCCCACCAACTCAAAGGGAGAAGTTGTCCTTGCAGGGGCTTCTCCGTCAATACTAATTTGGAGTTTCAGCACAGCAGCAGGGCTTCACTGGGCAAACCAACGGTCCAGGAGTTGCAGCAAGCTCCTCTTCAAGTTCTTCTTCGGTTCCTTCGTTCAGTGGTCGACTCTGCCTTTCAAGCCAAAAGCCTCACCTTTTAGTCAGTTCTCTCCCATTCATTCCAGCCTAGCTGTCAATCACCCAGCAGGGTGGTTGTCCTTGCCAGACGGTCAGCCAGCCAATCACTACAGAGTGCTTTTGGGTCTCCTAGGAGAATAAGCACAGGGAGTTTCAGGCACCTGCCTCACTTCCTGCCTACCCCAGAAACCCTGGAGCCAGAGGCGGGCTTCACTCGTGAATCCCGCCAAAGGCAATGTGAACAATGGGACCAAACCTGGTTTGGCGCACAGAGTAAATCTCAAGAAGGACCTTTCCACAAATAAATGGCGAAAAAAGAAGACCAGGGCCATTTTGACAAAATATGGCAGCCTTGGGTGCTTTACCGTAGATGCGAACGCAGCCCGCGGTAAAGGCATACCATTTTAGTTAAAATGAAACCACTGCCAAATTAGGGTAACATAAAAATGTTACATGAGAAGCTAGACAAAGGGGATACTAGGTAACCCCTCCAGTGCCCTATCGTAAAATACCGTGTGCTGGGTCTAGAAAGTTACAACTGTAAGTAAAGTCAATTTCACTTTACTACTCTGGGAAACAGTAGTTTACCCAGAGAAGGTATTTAAACCTTTTGGAAATCTAAAATACTTCCCTGTGCCACTGCGCTGAAGGTGCTGTGTGACACAATGTAAAGGATGATGCCTATGGAGTTTGTCCATAACCAAAAGAAACACAAAAGCTCAGAAATCACATTTAAAATACATGAGAGAGTGGGATAAACGGTCTCACTCTCTCCAGGTTAAAAAAAATCAAGTCCTCAAAATCCAGCAAGGTTGCTGGGTGTCGCTAAGGTGGAGGGAATTAGCACATTTCTGAGAATTGTCCCTAACATGCACCTAACTCGGCGCAAAGAGAAAAGACTAAAACACTGGTATCCCAAAGGGTATCTGGAGAGGAAGTTTTTAGGATTTTGGTCTTGTGGACAACCTTCAGATTTGGGCCTGGGGTGTCCCAGCCACCAAGGAAAACAGTAAACCCCATGCATTTCTGAAACGAAGACACCTGTGGGAATCCACAGAGGTTTGACTTGCCTGAATTGCTCTAGAATGTATTGCCCACAACGCCCGGCAAATTCCAAAATTTAGGGGAAAAAACACAATTTTCAGACATTTGCGACAATGGAAATCACTGAAACACGCCGCCAACAACACATGTTCCACCTTCCCACATTTCCACAGGTGTCTTGATAAATACGATACCTCACATGTGTGGGTGCACCTACCTGGGCGCAAAGGGAAAAGGCTAAAACACTGGTATTCCAACGGGTTTTAGTAGTCTTGAGGACAACCACCAGATTTGGGCCTAGGGTGTACCAGCCACCAAGGAAAACAGGGAACCCCATGCATTTCTGAAAAGAAAACACCTGTGGGAATCCACAGAGGTCTGACTTGCGCAAACCGCTCTAGAATTTATTACCCACAAGGCATGGCAAATTCCAAAATTCAGGGGAAAAACACAATTTTCAGACATTTGCGACCAGGAAACCATGAAACACGCTGCCAACAACACATGTCCTACCTTCCCACATTAGCACAGGTGTCTCAACGAAAACGGTACCTCACATGTGTGGGTGCCCCTACCTGAGCGCAAAAGGCAAAAGGCTAAACCACAGGTATCCTTTTTTGGGAGAGGACATTTTTAGGATTTTGGTCTTGTGGACAAGCTACAGATTTGGGCTTGGGGTGTCCCAGCCACCAAGGAAAACAGGGATCCCCATGCATTTCTGAAAAGAAGACACTTGTGGGATTCCACAGAGGTCTGACGTGCTCTAATCGCCCTTGAATGTATTAACCACAGTGCCCGGCAAATTTAAAAATAGGGAAAAAAAACACAATTTTCAGACATTTGCCACCAGGAAACCTCCTAAACACGCCGCCAACAACATATGTCCTACCTTCACACGTTCCCACAGTTGTCCCAATGAAAATGGTACCTCACATGTTTGGTTACACCTACCTTAGCGCAAACGGAAAAGGCTAAATCACTGGTATCCCAAAGGGTGCCTGGAGAGGAAGTTTTTAGGCTTTTGGTCTTGTGGACAACCTACGGATTTGAGCCTGGGGTGTCCCAGCCACCAAGGAAACCAGGAAACCCCATGCATTTCTGAAAAGAAGACACCTGTGGGAATCCACAGAGATCTGGCTTGCGCAAAATGCTCTAGAATGTATTACTCACCAGGCCCAGCAAATTCCAAAATGTAGGGGAAAAAACACAATTTTCAAACATTTGCCACCAGGATACCTCTGATACACGCTGCCAACAACATATGTCCTACCTTCTCACATTCCCACAGGTGTGCCGACGAAAACGGGACCTCACATGTGCGAGTGCACCTACCTGGGCGCAAAGGCAAAAGGCTAAACCACTGGTATCCCAAAGGGTTTCTGGAGAGGACATTTTTAGGATTTTGGTCTTGTGGACAACCTACAGATTTGGACCAGGGGTGTCCCAGCCACCAAGGAAATCATGGATCCCATGCATTTCTGAAAAGAAGACACCTGTGGGAATCCACAGAGGTCTGACTTGTGTGACTCGCCCAAGAATGTATTACCCACAAGTCCCGTCAAAGTCCAGAAATTAGGGTAAAAACACAATGTTCAAATATTTGCCACCAGGAAACCCCTGAAACATGCAGCGAATAACAAATATCCTACCTTCCCATGTTTCCAGATGTGTCACGATGAAATCGGTACCTCAAAAGTGTGGGTGTGTCACGCTCATCTGATTCCCACGGAGGCGCAGGTCTGGCTTCGAGTGCTGATGCTTCTTCAATAGTGAAGCGCAGGACTCTGAAGATGGACAGGAAGGGCCCCTCTACTCTGGCTTTTCTGGCTCGCAGGAATATTCCCCTGTGCGTGAAAAGGGAGTATTACCTACTGACGGAATAATGCTCAAGCCTCCCACTCCCTTCCAGCCCTCCACGATACCCTTCCATGATTCCCCGTGAAGTCTCACCTTAGGGTCTGGAAGGATGAGTTCTCCATCCTGCTTCTGATGCAGGGGCGCGTGGAAACCCAGTTACTTCACTGGATTGAGGTTTGATGGGAGTTCAAAATAAGCTTGACTATTCAGGTGAGGCGCTGTAAGAGTTCTGTTGCAAGTTCAAAAGTTCAAGCTTAATAATAATGTTCATTGTCTTATTGCAGAAGCGCTAACGCTTATGTCTTTTCCCCTTAGGGGCCGGGGTTCAGAATGCCGGAGATATGGCGCCGACCCGAAGTGAAACGTGCAGTTCCAGTAAATGACAGGTAAGTTCTGGATGAGCGTTCGGGTAATGTCTTTGCATTTGCTCATTCAATGTCTTTGTCTTTTTTCCCCATAGGGGCCGGGGTCCGGAATGCCAGGAAGCGATAGATTGGATAGGATTTCAGGTGATGTGTTAAGGAATAGATTGGCTAACAGGTGGGTTATGTATTGAAATTGTCACGCATTTCTGTTTTTCTACTTTTTATAATGGAAAAGGGAAACCTCAGCTTATAAGGACTGGGGAGTTAGGGATCCTCAGCCTTAAAAGGTTGAGAAGTAGTACCACACATTATTGTTCTATGACGATAGAAGCAATGGGATCCTCAGCACATAAAAAAATGCTGGGAAGATGGTATTACAAAATGTAGTGGTTCGGTAAGAAATGGGCCTGGATTTTAGTCAATTATTTTTTATATTTTCTCTTGCTATATTTTGTGGTAAAAAGGGAAGGAAGGTGGGTGAGTTGTGGTGTGTGTGTGTGTATGTATGAAATCAAAGTAGAAAGAGTGTGAAATCAAAGTGGAAAAAGTGTAAAGGGGTGGGGGAAAAAGTGGGTTGATCTGTATCTTTGTTTAAAAAGCTGAAGCATACATAGCAATAGGGTTTAAGTGAAGCATTAGGGATGCGCACAACATTATGGAGGAAGAAACTCCAATAAAACACATGCATAGGGTCCTGCCACTGTATTGTGACAGAATAAATAAACAATCAATAGTAGAAAGAAAGGAAGGGGGGACCGCCTACTCCTGGCCAGAGCGGGGCTCCCTTTACAGAAACCTTCTAGAAAAGGTTTCCATCTTTTTAGCAGAAAAATATGAAGGGAACAAGTCCCAAAAAAGAAAAGAGATTCTAGATCTCTGTCAATTAGTTCAGGATATGGAAGATCAGAAAGGTGAAAAAGAGATCCAATGTAAGGGATTATACCCTGTAACTCCTAAACCTACAGTAGGGTATACAAACACAGTTTATAAACCTCCAGTGGCATAGCGAGTGTCAACAGCCTGAAGCAGCACATCACATCCCCTCCTTGGAGGAGCAGGAGGTCCTAACACTGCAGGAGCAGTGCCTTAGTCACCGCGAGCAAGCAGCTGCAAGGTAAGCCTCCGGGCTGTATTGCACACACGAGTGCAATTATCAGATGCCATTTGCAGCGACGCGGCGGAACGCCGTGATAGCGGATCATAATTAACTGTAATCAGCAACAATATCTGCCTATGCCCATAGAAGGAAGATTACCATGTTCTGACCAACATGTTTGCTGGAGCCACCATTATTGACCACGAGCTCTGGCAAGTCCAAGATGGCCGGCCGCATGTTGTGAGGTGTACCCTCTTCTACCTTTGTTGCTAGGTTCACCCCTGAGCCCCTGATTGGTAGCCTGGTGCTTTTCTGCACCTATCGTGAGCCTGGCAGGTGAAATTGAGCCGGCCCACATCACGAAGGCACACCATCACAAAGGCTGCCTTCCTGCCTGTCTCGAGCCTGTCACTAGCCGTCATGCCGTCGGCCAGAACCCCTGCATGAACGGACCCACGCACCTCGTGTCACCACGGTAACATTACTGCCCTTGTGGCTCTTCGAACCCTTGACTACACTGTTGTTGCACCCCTCCCTAATGTACTAATACCACGTGCCAATCTCCTATTCTGCCTACATGCGCACGTCCTTCCCAGTGTACCTGAGCGACAGGCGCTGTGTAAACATGTCTTGCCAGGCACCTCTACTGTCGTACGTGTCGTCAGCCCCGTGTGCCCCTGTTGCTTGAACTCTCTGGTACCCACAGTTGTGAACATAACCTGCCTCCATAACTAGTGGTGTATTACTGTACTGCACTCTGCCACATTCATGCACCCGTATAGCTGTATACATGTTATACTGGTACACCTATACCGTACGACACTTCACGCATTTGCCTTACCTTTTTGCTGCCTGAAACTGTATTGCTCCCTACATGTATCTTATCAGTTGTGCTGCTCAATCCTGCTGTTTAAGTGGCACAGATGCCTAACTGAATCATTTGCACTGCCGCATTCTCGCGTGTTACTGAGATGCCATTGTTTCAAGGTGTTTTGCTACTGGGTGTTAGTGCGAGCTGGCCTAGGTTCCTATCTACCTCACCTGCACTGCCTATTATCATTGTATCACTGTAAATTATCGCGCAGGTGCCTCATAATCATTGCCCACTTAACTGTCTGACCTAGGTGTCCTTACATGCACCGCCTTACTCTGACTGCTTTATTGGGAAAATGTTAAGCTTAATAACCCTGCATTACATGATGGCAACCCCCCCTACCCACAGGCACCAGAAGCCAGGTTCATCTGTCTGAGCTCCCACCAGGACCTACTGTAAGAGGATTCAATTCAGCACTACAGCCAAGTTAACGCCTAGTCTAGAATACTGAATGAAAACCCTTATTGATATATCTTTAGGTCCAGTTCATGCGTCCTGGATGACTACCCTTGTATAACACCCCTCTCTTGGAATCCCCCTGACCCCACTGAGCCAAGAAGTAGTTCTGTTTTGCAAGTTTAAAAGGTTTATTTGATAAATTAAAATATATATCACACTTTTTAATAAATTAAGAATTGAATATCACACTTAATCTGATATGGTAAATATTAACAACGGAGAATCTGGCACTAACACGCTTCTCTATAATCAATAAGGAGTTGACAAGAAATGGATAAGGTAGCACACTGGTAAATAGGTACAGAAGTATAATGTGGTAGAGGATGCTTTATGTAAGCTCAGGTGGATGCAATATTCAATGAATGCAGTACAGAAAATACTCAATATGATTTCAACCAAACAATGTAATCACTTTTCTCTGGCTATTCACTCCCCCCCTCTTTATGCAATGCAAGGGAATGGGAGGAAAGCACACAGTTCTCAGAAATGCAATCAATGTAATCAGTTCAATCCAGCAAGCTTAGACAACAGAAAACAGATAGGAGTTTTGAAAACACAGGCCCAAATGCTTTGATATGTGCTAGCAATGGATGAGAAATATGCTAAACGCTTTTAATTCCCTTACAGAGGTTCAGGGTGAGTGATATCTAGTTAATATTAGTCCAGGCTCACACTAGCAATGATGCAGGGATAGTTAGCAGGTCAAACGAATTTCTGGCAAATGGAAGGCAAGCAGCAGCAGTTTTTACATGTGAAGAAATTGCAAATCGCGGTAAAATTCGCGGATGCGCCGAGCGCTATTACCAAGGAACCGCAAGGACTATCTCTACCGTTTTGGGGTCCTAGAAAAGCCTGGGATCTCAGCTTCCAAATGAAAGTTATTGCAAGTCTCTAGCCCAAACGGTTGCGGAGATATGAGTAATTTAGTAAAGGTCGTTTTTGGTTTTGTAAATTTTAAACGCACACTTTTTCAAAATGACAAGTGACAAATTTTTGCAGCTAGAATGACAGGTGACAGCTAGGAGGCAGTTCTACTTAGGTTAAATAGATTGAATTAGATGAATTTAAACTAAGAGATGTGTTCTGAGTTTTGCTAAGTACTCACAAGAGATTTTGAACAGGAAAGCGACTTGGTCACGGACTTCAGTCTGGTCAGGTCTTTCCGGGTTCTGCTCACAGCGCCTGGCCTCTGGAACTGCTCACAGGGGTCTGGTCTCTGCTAGGCACCGGTTCTTTGGGTCTCTCTGCTCTGGATAGATTGAAGTCTCTAGTTTGGCTTTCTGGAGTTTGATGGAGGTAAGTATGGATTTTTCCGGCAGAGCTTTCAGCGGCAGATGAAAAATGAATCTCCTATCTGTCCTGTCTGTCTGCTTTTATGTGTTTAGAATGTGGGTGTGTTCTAGCATCACTGACCCTACCTCTCTCTCAGCTTCTAATTGGTCAAACTTCCATTTCTTACTTGATTGGGGGAATGAAATGAAGTGTCATCAGGATGAGGTCTGTTTATGATACAGAGAACCCACCCCTGTCAACTTTACACACAATCTATATCTGACCTAAAAACATATTTGCACAGGTACACATTTGTTTAAAATTACATATACATGGTGTGGCTGAATTTAGCCATGTCTATGTCCAAATCTGCTCATTCTCGGAGCTTGCATTCAAAGAGTGTACATAATTGACTTTTTAACTGCTTTTTCAATTTCCGACATGGACCCAACTTTACATACATGTGTGCAGGGGGTAGGGACATTAACTGATGAAGTTTCAGATTTTTAACATGCACACATTTAGAGTAATATCCACTTTTCCGCTAAAACCCCCCTGAACATACCACCGGTTCCTACCACGTCTTAAACTGTGGGCAGAAAAATCACAAGAATTATGGTATCATTTATAAAATTTTCACATGTCCGCTCTATGAATTATCCCCCTTTTTATAAAACCATATCCTTGCTGCAGGGGTGTGTCTTTTCAGGTCACATGGTACAGAAACCAGTCTTTCCAGTTTCTGCCAAGCCAGCTTGCTTCTCACAGGCAGTGCTCCTCCCAGCTTCTCCAGGAGGAAGCCACTTTTTACGACGTCTGTAATAAAAAACCTTTGCCTGAGTGGAGAGGGCTTTGTTCACTCTCTGGCAGAGCACAGGAAATTCAATTATCAGATAGATGGCATATCCTTAGCCTGGGCAGCAAAAGGAAGGTTGGCCTGGGAACACAGTGGTGACTCAAGTTTCACTGCTGATGGGTAGTTGCTAGGCAAAATCAAGTTCCTTAAGCCAGACCTTCAGCTAACTTTTTGATGCTTTTAAAATAACTTGTAATTTTACACATGCAGCTAGAATGCTGATTCTAAGCGCAAAACTATGACATTTCAACAGTTACAAAGGCATGTGACACCAAACATAGGTCACTCATTTAATTTAAACATTTTCGATTTTAGTGTCTTTAAATCCAGTGCAACTTAAACTGCTGCAATCCACAGCTCAGCCAGTCTTGTTATAAACCTTGTCTTATGATCTTCATTTCCCAGATTCTGTAGGCACACAAAACTCCATTCTGCCAATGTCTGCTGGTGTTCAGTAAATATTTTGCACATGTTGCAAGGTTTGAAATAGGCATTTTGCTTGCCTTCAGAAAAACACACAGAGTGGTTTTAAAACGCCGGCTTTTGGATAGTGGTGAGTACTGGTACTGCACCCATTTTTGGGATTTAAGAAATGAATTCCCCACACTTCTAGGTTGCATTTGGCAATCAGCATTGCCATTCCCAATGGTTTCAGACTACTGTGCGGGTAGTCCAATGGTGGTTTTAAAGCGCTTTGAAGCTAACCGGCGCTACTGTTTTTCCTTTGGCAACCCATTTCCCTCATGGCAACCCGGCCTTTCATTCTCGCACTGGTGGGTGGCAAGTGAGGCAACCATTTTGGTGGGCGCACAAACTGCGCAGCTTTCCTGGATTTCGGCGCACATGTGGGTTTTCCGCCATCTTGAATTTTCTAAGCCCACAGCACCAAATGTTGTAGCAGGGTAGCTTAAACGTGGGTCAGGACACCCAACAAGTCCCCCCCACGCGACTGCACTTTGAATTTGAGTCGATGGGGAGTCGCGTGCACAAGGGTTTTGACCCATGCACCGGTCTGTCCGCATAATCTTCTTCCTCTTCTGTAGATGGCACAGTTCAGCATCTTCTTCTCCATCCGGTACTGATCGATCGGTTCTCCTCGCCGGTCCTGATGGGAAGATTGGGCGGTACCCCGGGCCCGTTGCGTCTCTGCTCCCGGTCTCCGGATCGTTCTTCTTGGTCATCCTTCATGGTTTCATCTCTCCTAGGATGATAAAGCAAAAGCGGCAATATCTACTCATAGACGTTTTTCCACCACTGTTGAGGTAGTGGGGCAGCATATGCATTTTATCATAACGAAACATTACATTCTTATTTTGAGAAAAAAAAACAGTATAACTAAGAGACAGTTTCATGCAAATCACAATATTTTAGAGACTAGATGTGGTATGTTTTATGGTTGGAACTGAATTAGTCTGATACAGTACCCGCTAGGATTCCAGAGGATTCCTCCAGTTGTTGCAGAGTGTGCCTGGGATGGCAACATTTCAACTGGTTTATGTGGACCCACTTGTCTTCCCCCTCTGCCAAAGGACCTTTGGGGATGTGGATTTTGTAGGCCACAGGGGAGATCTTATCGACGATCTCAAATGGTCCCTTCCATGTAGGCAAAAATTTGCGCTGCTTGGCCTGGTTCCTTTGGAAGTTGTATAGATAGACCCGGTCTCCCACCTGATATTCCTTCCTGGAAGTTTTCAGGTCATAATGGGTCTTCATGCTATCAGCCGATCTTTCTAGATTCCGCTGAGCATAAGCAAAAGCATGTTGAAGGTGTTTCCTTAAATTCTCTACATACTCATGAGTAGTGGAGGCATTTATCAGTGTCTGCTCTTGGGTCCTGTAGAGCAAATGCTGAGGAAGCACCATCTTGCGCCCAGTCATCAACTCAAATGGTGACATTTTGGTTGCAGATGAAGGGGTAGATCTGATGGCCATTAGGACCAGAGGTAATCGGATATCCCAACTTGGCCCAGAATCTGCCACAAACTTCTTTAATATGCTCACAATTGTCCGGTTATATCTCTCTACTGCCCCAGAAGAAGCTGGTCTATAAGCAATATGCAGCTTTCTCTTGACCCCCAGTATCTCCCACATCTTTGTCATTACTTCACTGGTGAAGTGGCTACCTCTGTCTGACTCAATCCTTTGAGGTAGACCAAAACGGGAAAAGATGTGGTTAATCATCAAGGCAGCTGCAGTTTCTGCCTTGCAATTTGGGGCTGGGAGACATTCCACCCACTTGGTAAACAAGCATGTCACAGTCAACATGTACTTATTCCCCCTAGCCGAGCGAATCACAGGGCCCACAAAGTCGATTTGTAAATCTGACCATGGCAGTGTCATTCCCCTCTTTTGTAAAGGCGCCCGGTGCGTGAGGGATGATGGCTGAAATTGTGCACACACAAGACACCCCTTCAAGTATTGGTCGAGGTCCTGCCCCATGTGTGGCCAGTAGGCAACCTCTCTTAAGATTTCCAATGTTGTGTGAAACCCCCTGTGACCGGCCGTGGCCGCATCATGGGCGTGACTTAACATCAGGCTTCGGAATGAGGTAGGAACCACCCACTGATCGTGGCCAGCTTTGGATTTCCTTACCAGCAAACCGTCTTGGATTCGGAACATTTTTGGACATTTCATCAACACTCTTAGGTCCTCTTTCCCAATGTAATCGGTATCCGTCAGGGGAAAGTTCTCAGGGTCCTCAAGGTGCTGGTAAAATTTACCAATTATTGGATCCCCCTTCTGAGCAGTAATCAAATCAGCATCAGGGGTCTCCTTACTCCATTGTGCAATTGAAAGGTCGTTGTTAGCATTTGTCTGGGACCTAGTGATAGCAGTGACCTGGATTTCCCCCAACAGGGACTCAATCTCAATTAGATCCCCTTGGATGGCCCCGGTTTTGGCCAGCTGATCAGCTAAGTCATTTCCAGTTTTGTCTGGTCCCTCTACTTTGGAATGACCCTTGATCTTCTTCCAATAGATGGTCATCCCATTCGAGGTGACCAGATCATCAATGTTTTGGATCAACTTCCCATGTTTCAAGGGTTTGTTGTTAGCACATAACATGCCTCTGGTTTTCCAATTAACCAGGTGCTCCACGAACCCGTTCCGTACATAATCCGAATCTGTGATTATGACCAGTTCGTGGAGTTGATGTTGGACAGCAGTGAGGATGGCCTGATGCACAGCCATCAATTCTGCCACCTGACTACTTCGGGGACCAATTTTGAATCCGGCGGAGGGTTCTGGGGACTCATTCACCCATGCATTCCCTACGCCGGCCACTAGTTCTTTCTCCCCGTTGTAGTCAACATGGTAAGAGCATCCATCCACATAGACAGTGGGCATTCCCTCACACTTGTCTTCTTCAAAGACTTTGTGTGGGGAATTAAGGTATGCCTCCATGTTGTCCTTTATTTTTAGACTTTCGTCCTCGAGACAGTTTTCTCTGGCACAATCATGCAAGTCAGCCAGACCTTGCGCGAGGGGACTCTTCTTGTTTTGGCCATATCTGACCTCCACAGGAAAGCCTTGCATTGACAGAATCCAGGAAGTAATTCGGGAATTACTCACATTTCCGGCCCGGATTCTGTCACTTTGGAGATATTGCAGAGGCTGGTGTGGAGTCTCCACTATGATGTGTTCCCCCTGGATAAACGGGCGGTAATTCTTCAATGCCCACACCGTTGCCAGGAGTGCCTTCTCACAATCGTTGAATTTTTCCTCCACAGAGGATAAAGTTTTGCTCGCATAGGAGATTACTTTATTGACCTTGTCATGCTTTTGGTATAATACTGCCGTCAAGCACGTATCAGAGAACCCCGTCTCCAGGAAGAACTCCTTGTTTCTGACAGGGTAAGCTAGGCAAGGCGCTTGTGAGAGGCTTCTTTTGAGTTGTTTTACCGCCTCGGCTTGTTCTGGACCCCATTCCCACTTGACCCCCCCCTTCAGGAGATGAATCAGGGGTCTGGTGATCTCTGCATAGCCCTCAATGAACTTTCTGCTGTAATTAGTCAGTCCAAGGAGGCTCCTTAGTTCCCGCAGAGTTGTGGGGTCTTTCAGTTTCTGAAGTGCTTCCACTTTCTTTTCCTGGGGACAGAGGCCCTGAGGAGTAATCTCATGCCCCAAGAAATTAACACGGGTTCTACACCACTGTGCTTTCTGAAAGGAAAGTTTTGCTCCGGCGGCCCTCAACTGTGTCAGAACATAACGGATCTCCGCTATGTGTTCCTCCACAGATGAACTTTTGATGAGGACATCATCTACATAAGCCAGGTTACCCCTCGTACCCAGGTCGGGCATGGCCTTATGTAGGAAAATATTGAACTCATTACCGGAGTTAAGGTATCCGAAGGGAGTCCGGGTCCATGTGTACTGCTGGCCCCCAAAGGTAAAAGCCAGCTTGTATTGGTCCTCCCTACTGACAGGCACAGTCCAGTATCCATTGGTCAGGTCTATTGCAGTGAATACCTGTGACCCCTGAATCTGGGCCAGCCCTTGGTCAATGTAGGGAAGAGGCCATCGGGAAGTGTGGACCCGTTTGTTGAGCTCCCTGAGGTCAGCGCAGAGTCTCCACTGGCCGTTTGGCTTCAATATTCCCAGCACCGGATTATTGAAGGTGCTGTGGACTGGACGGATTATTCCCCGGGACTCAAGGTTCTTAATTATTTCAGTAAGGGACTCCATTGATGCGAGAGGCAAGCGATATTGCTTCACAAACACTGGAGTCATGCCAGGGTCCGTGGGGATTGTTGTTGTGTGGATGTCAGTGCGACCACAGTCATATGAGTCTACCGCAAAGAGATCTTGGAAATCCAAGAAAACTTGTTTCAACTTTTGCTTTTGTTCCAGCGTCACACAGGCATCAGCTAGGTTGACTCTCTCTTCCACCATCTGCCTGAAGCCTGGAAAGACTTCTGGTTTGGCTATCTCCGCGGCCTCCTCCAGCTGGGTGGAGAAGTCCCTGGTCAGAGTGCTGATTTGGACCGGAGGCTTCAGGTGGGAAAGGCAGCCCTCATGGACTTGGAAAATCACCTCATCCCTCCTGAAGTCACACGTCACATCTTCCTTACCATAAGGGCAGGAAGTGTACACCAGGAAGTTCCCCCCATGCCGGGTGAAAATCCTGTCTGGTGTTGCGTTGTCATCACTGTCACTGTCAAAACAGTCCTTGGGGATGGGTCCTAACAGTTCATTTACAAGATCAATGGAGAAATGTCGGTCATCAACCGCCATTCCAATAATGGTGCCTGCGGCTAGAGTAATACTCTTTAAGTCGCTGTTATCCACCTCTATTAGAATGGGGTCATGTTCTATGTTGACTAATGGAGTCGGGTTTACCCCCAACCCTTGCTGTTGGAGAGAAGCATTTAGATGTATGTAAGCATCAGGGTTTTTCAACTCTTGTCCCCTTTTAACTTTCACTTCCAGGGAGAATTGTCGGGTCCTTTCTGGGATGGTGACTTCCTCTTTAACCTGAATTTCAACTGCATAAGGTAGCAATTGAGCTGACCTAAATGCTTTTTCTGGATCATCAAAGCCCATGGGATTATCCGCTAATCGGGACCAAGCTTTGAAGTTTATTAGGTCCAAACTAATGGCAAAGCGATTGAGAATGTCACTGCCTAAGTAAAAGGCGGCAGTGACGTCTCGCACGACCCAACAATTGTGGACTATGCTCTTGTTGCCAATGGAGATTTTGAGCATACACCTGCTTGGCAGGAGATGTTTGGAATTAGGTGCTTCCAGGTCCATTTCCCATTTGTCTATCAGTTTGAAGGTGGGAATGGCTGGATCTTTTGGGAGTTGGCGAAACATGGCTTCGCTGATGAAGCTCTTACCGTTGTTCACACACACTCGAGCGAGAACAGAGTCCTTCCCATCATTTAACTGAACAGGGATGAACAACTGCTCTCCAATTTGCTGAATATCAGCCAGGCTTTGAGCTGATTTCACATCTTTCTGGACTATAGGAGTGGGAGTTTCTGATTGTGGATTAGTATAGAATTTCAGAGTGTTTCCTTCCAGCGTGGAATACCACTTTAGACTGGAAGGAAGGTTGATTTTCAGAAATAGAGAGGACCCCCCATCACCAGTCTGTTGTCCTACTGCTATTACTGTCACGTCTGGAATTTGGTTGTTCTGGAAGTGAAATTCTACTTGGTCAGATTTTTGTTCAACCATGTGGCATGTGCCGTTTAAACTAACATGGTTGACACTCTGTTTTAATTTTATTGGTCGGCTAGTCTGGGTCCAGAGGACCTTGTTTACGCAATCTATTAGGGGTGACAACCTTCTCAGGAGGTCATTCCCTAGTAAACAAGGGGTGCCCTCTGGGGTCACAACTATGACCGGGTGTTTCAACTTGTGTCGCCCAATTTTAATGTCCAAGTCTGCAGTCCCCTCAACGGGAATTTCCTTCCCGTCAAAGTTCTGTAGTTGTCCCGGAAGAGAGGTGAGAGGAATTTGGTAATCCTCTCCCCTTCCTGCATTCAGTTCATCAAAGGCCCTTCTGGACAGAAGGGTAGCTTGAGATCCAGTGTCCATCAGTGCCGAGATTGTACCCTGCCCCTGTACTTGTACCGGGGCATAATATCTTCCCTCCTTCTCCTCAAGGGGGCACAGATAATGTACATTTTTGGACAACTGGTGGGCTAACTTTCTGGTTTTGGACATCGCGAGAGAAGAATTTTGGGCAGAATTCTGTGGAGAGCCTTGGGAATCTGAAAGAAAGAGTTGGCAACTGGAGATCAGAGCCATTGTGGGTTCCCCTGGCTCCGGTTCCGGGCCGCCCCCCCCTTTTTGGAGGCAGTCACCAGGATGGGTTTGAACCAGGGGATTTTCTTGCTGTTGGTTCTGGGATGAGATGGTGGGCGGCGGTAGCTCAGTCTCCACATCTCCCCAGTCTGGATTTGCATCCCTAGGGACCCATTTTTCTTTGGGAGGAGTTCCCCCCTCTCTGAAGGAGAAGATCCTTTTCCCAGGATCCTCTGAGGATCCCTCTCCCTCAAATTGGAAGATCTGTACCTCCTCCTCAAACTGAGTCTGTTTGGGTCTTTTGTTTCTCCTACCCCCCCTCTGCTCCTTAGGAGGCAGACTTTCAGGGGCAAGAGATTTTGTTTCCGGTTCCTGGGTTTCCAGGGGCTGTTTACAAGTGAGGAAGGAAGCTTCCTCCAAGGCTTTACACCCCCCTTCCCTTTGTGCCTCCTCCCTGGGAACCGGTGATTTATCGGGGTGCTGCCCCCGTCATTGTTCTGGAGCACCAGGTCCAGAGTTGGGTGCGTTCTGCGCCGGCATGCTGATCTGAGGGTTCTGCTGTGCCCTCAGTATATGACCCATATCCCGCGCCATGTTTTGAACCTGGCGCTCTAACTGGGAAACCCGCTCAGGCTGATACGGGGCCCTGTTTTCTCCCCTGGGCTGATCCCGGGAAGGGTAGCTGTCCCTCCTCTGGTAGTACCCCTGGTTGGGAAGATTTTGGTACCCCTCCACCCTTGGCCTCCCCTCTCCCGGATTCAGTGGTCTGGGCTCAGGGAATTGAGGAAAGAAGGATGGATGATTTTGGGGTTGGAAGTCGGGTGGATATCTGGGGAAAAAGTTCTGCCCAGGGTTTGGTAAATTTCTGCCCTCCTGTGGGAAGTTTGGAGGGAAGTTCCCTGGGTTAGGTGCTTGGCTGGATCCCCCCCCTTGGGCTGGAGGAGTCCACACATAACCCAGGATGGGTCTGTTACCTTTGTAGCGAGGACTTACATAGTCAGGAGAGCGAGGGACCCCATTTGTGGGGCTGCCTCCCTGGCTCCCTGTCTGCGACTGGCCCGAGGACCTTCTGGGCCTAGCATTATTAGGTGCAGGTAGGTTTTTAGGCCCCCCCATCTCCAAATCCAAAACGGGGGTGACCTTTACCTCTGCCACCTTGGCAGCAGCAGGGGTGCTGTTGGCTTTGGGGTTTTTCTGGGCATTGCTTTTATTTTCTATGGGCTTCTGCACCTCATAGATGCGGGTAGCCTGTTCAATGACCCAGTCTAAAGATCTTTTCTCGTGAAAATCCCTCACGAGCTGGGTCATGATATATTTGGGCAAGGCATGGAAAAACGTGTTTATAAATTCACGGCTATCCGTGCGCACCCTTCTTGTGGTCTGTGCAAAAGCCCGCTTTAACTCCTGCACAAATTCTTGTGGGGCCTGATCCTCCCCACATTGCAAATTGTAGGCTGCCTTGCGAGCCTCTTGAGGATTTCTGTGAACAGAAAAATGTTTCAGGATGGCCGCCTTATAGGTGGACCATCTTAAATGATTTTGGTCCTCCAGCCCCGCAAAGAAACTGGAGTATTCCGGGGAGAAGGTCCACTTTACATATTGAATGCAGCTTTGGCTGTCCTTCAAATGGAAAGTCTCCATCATTTGTTCAAACAACTCTAAGTGCTCCCAAACAGAATACTTAGCGTTCTTATGGTAAGGCGTGATGACGCTCCTGATCGCCTTAATCTGCTTTAAGGGGTCCTTGAGCAAGGCCCTTTTTGCCTTATTGGCCTTTTTGGTTCGGGTAACCCTTGTCCATTCTTCGTCGGACTCAGAGGCACTGCTCCCAGAGGTTCCCGTCTGTTCTTCCAGGTTTTCCCGGATTCTGCGAGCCTGGGAATGGCTGGCAGAATGTGGGGACCTGGTCTCCTGTGTCCTGCGCAGTTCAGAGGAGTCTTCAGATTCCTCCTTGCTGTCAGGATTTGATGGGTACCCCCTCCACTGACCTAACTGGGCAGAGGTTTTCAGGATGCCCTTAATGGGCCTACTCTCCTGGGGTTCCCCACTGAACTGTATTGTACTTGGGTGCCCATACCCGGATGCCCACCCCTCCATTCCTGAGTGGTACTGGCCTATGAGCCCCATACTCTTAGCTGGATAGTAATCTGCCATCCCTGGACCCCTGTGCTCATGCGCGCCAGGGGACATGGGGGTGGTAGAGTCCAGGGACTGGGGGAGATGAAGGCCCCTGGTGTTAGGGCTCCTGCGGTTATGGTCAGGAATCTCTCTTTCCCAGCGGACCTCATCTCTATCCGCCCCTGCTCCCTGTTGCAATGCAAGAGCCTGCATTTGTGCTTTCAGTTCCTCTGTTAAGGCCTTACTCGACTCTATCAGTTTCTCCTGCATCGCTACCTGTTGCTGGAGCCTATCATTGTGTTGACAGAGGGCCTCATTCTCCCTCTGTGCTTCCTGGTTGGTCCTGGAGAACTGGGCCAGTCTTTGCTGCAGGAGGTTTACCTCCTGGGCAATGTCCCTACTGGCCTGCTCCTTTCTTGCTAGAGCATCCTCCACCCTCCTGGTGTGCTCTAGCAAGTTCTGGTTTTCTTTTTGGAGGTCACCCAGTCCCTGGTGGGCCAGGTGATTTTCTTCCATTTTCCTTTTTAAATGGCAGACTTCCTGGCCTAAGGCGTCTCTTTCCTGACTAAGAGCCTGCATTTGTGCCGCCAGGTCGTCCCTTTGCCTTTGGAAGGCACCAGCTTTCTGGCGCTCCTGATCAAACTCTGCCTGGGTATCCAGGTCTTTCAGGATCAGTTTATTGCTCTCCTCTTTCTCTCTGTCTAGTTGGATTTGCAGGGTGGCTACCTGCTCTGTGCATGCCCTGTTGAAATTGATCTGTTGCTCCAGCTTTTTCTGGCTCTGCAGTAAGGAGTCCAAACTGTCTTGGTGCTCCTTCTGCAGGGCCAGAAATCTAGTATCCTGTTCTGACTTTTCCTTTTGCAGCACATCCATATCCTCCTTTATTTTAGTAATGTACAGTCTGCTGTCATTTTCTGACTCCTGGCTCCTCTGCAGCCTCTGCTCAGAAGAGTCCAGATCAGATTGGACCTTCTGTAATGCCATCTGTTGCCTATTTGCCAGATTTTGGCTTTCAGCACATCTATCCTGCATGTCTCCCATATATAGGTACAGGTATGCTGCTATCCTGGCGATCTTATTGTGTTCCTCTTTGGCTTTAGGAGCCATATATAGTTCACTCAGGGCCACATGTAAGGGACCCTGATCTCTATATATATCTGACCCTGTTTCAGTGACCTGTTGTGTGATGGCCTGCAACCACACATCCTGGCCCTGTTCGGTCCATTCACCTCTCACAAATAGCTTATGCAAGAGGTGCTCTCTGGCTATTTTCATGTCTACTAAGGTCGTCATTCTAGAGATTGGTCTCTGTCCTGACTTACAGAAGTTAGTATTTTATTTTTGCAGAACAGAACTTTTCTTGGAGTGTCCCTTTTGAGGAATGCTTCACAGCGTAATGCAGCGTGGTGATCCGACCGGGTGTATGTATCCCGTCAGTTAGCACACCGTATTAAGCTGCACAAGTGGTATTCTAACCCAGAATCCCGGATACGAGCCCCCACTTTGTAAGAGGATTCAATTCAGCACTACAGCCAAGTTAACGCCTAGTCTAGAATACTGAATGAAAACCCTTATTGATATATCTTTAGGTCCAGTTCATGCGTCCTGGATGACTACCCTTGTATAACACCCCTCTCTTGGAATCCCCCTGACCCCACTGAGCCAAGAAGTAGTTCTGTTTTGCAAGTTTAAAAGGTTTATTTGATAAATTAAAATATATATCACACTTTTTAATAAATTAAGAATTGAATATCACACTTAATCTGATATGGTAAATATTAACAACGGAGAATCTGGCACTAACACGCTTCTCTATAATCAATAAGGAGTTGACAAGAAATGGATAAGGTAGCACACTGGTAAATAGGTACAGAAGTATAATGTGGTAGAGGATGCTTTATGTAAGCTCAGGTGGATGCAATATTCAATGAATGCAGTACAGAAAATACTCAATATGATTTCAACCAAACAATGTAATCACTTTTCTCTGGCTATTCACTCCCCCCCTCTTTATGCAATGCAAGGGAATGGGAGGAAAGCACACAGTTCTCAGAAATGCAATCAATGTAATCAGTTCAATCCAGCAAGCTTAGACAACAGAAAACAGATAGGAGTTTTGAAAACACAGGCCCAAATGCTTTGATATGTGCTAGCAATGGATGAGAAATATGCTAAACGCTTTTAATTCCCTTACAGAGGTTCAGGGTGAGTGATATCTAGTTAATATTAGTCCAGGCTCACACTAGCAATGATGCAGGGATAGTTAGCAGGTCAAACGAATTTCTGGCAAATGGAAGGCAAGCAGCAGCAGTTTTTACATGTGAAGAAATTGCAAATCGCGGTAAAATTCGCGGATGCGCCGAGCGCTATTACCAAGGAACCGCAAGGACTATCTCTACCGTTTTGGGGTCCTAGAAAAGCCTGGGATCTCAGCTTCCAAATGAAAGTTATTGCAAGTCTCTAGCCCAAACGGTTGCGGAGATATGAGTAATTTAGTAAAGGTCGTTTTTGGTTTTGTAAATTTTAAACGCACACTTTTTCAAAATGACAAGTGACAAATTTTTGCAGCTAGAATGACAGGTGACAGCTAGGAGGCAGTTCTACTTAGGTTAAATAGATTGAATTAGATGAATTTAAACTAAGAGATGTGTTCTGAGTTTTGCTAAGTACTCACAAGAGATTTTGAACAGGAAAGCGACTTGGTCACGGACTTCAGTCTGGTCAGGTCTCTCCGGGTTCTGCTCACAGCGCCTGGCCTCTGGAACTGCTCACAGGGGTCTGGTCTCTGCTAGGCACCGGTTCTTTGGGTCTCTCTGCTCTGGATAGATTGAAGTCTCTAGTTTGGCTTTCTGGAGTTTGATGGAGGTAAGTATGGATTTTTCCGGCAGAGCTTTCAGCGGCAGATGAAAAATGAATCTCCTATCTGTCCTGTCTGTCTGCTTTTATGTGTTTAGAATGTGGGTGTGTTCTAGCATCACTGACCCTACCTCTCTCTCAGCTTCTAATTGGTCAAACTTCCATTTCTTACTTGATTGGGGGAATGAAATGAAGTGTCATCAGGATGAGGTCTGTTTATGATACAGAGAACCCACCCCTGTCAACTTTACACACAATCTATATCTGACCTAAAAACATATTTGCACAGGTACACATTTGTTTAAAATTACATATACATGGTGTGGCTGAATTTAGCCATGTCTATGTCCAAATCTGCTCATTCTCGGAGCTTGCATTCAAAGAGTGTACATAATTGACTTTTTAACTGCTTTTTCAATTTCCGACATGGACCCAACTTTACATACATGTGTGCAGGGGGTAGGGACATTAACTGATGAAGTTTCAGATTTTTAACATGCACACATTTAGAGTAATATCCACTTTTCCGCTAAAACCCCCCTGAACATACCACCGGTTCCTACCACGTCTTAAACTGTGGGCAGAAAAATCACAAGAATTATGGTATCATTTATAAAATTTTCACATGTCCGCTCTATGAATTATCCCCCTTTTTATAAAACCATATCCTTGCTGCAGGGGTGTGTCTTTTCAGGTCACATGGTACAGAAACCAGTCTTTCCAGTTTCTGCCAAGCCAGCTTGCTTCTCACAGGCAGTGCTCCTCCCAGCTTCTCCAGGAGGAAGCCACTTTTTACGACGTCTGTAATAAAAAACCTTTGCCTGAGTGGAGAGGGCTTTGTTCACTCTCTGGCAGAGCACAGGAAATTCAATTATCAGATAGATGGCATATCCTTAGCCTGGGCAGCAAAAGGAAGGTTGGCCTGGGAACACAGTGGTGACTCAAGTTTCACTGCTGATGGGTAGTTGCTAGGCAAAATCAAGTTCCTTAAGCCAGACCTTCAGCTAACTTTTTGATGCTTTTAAAATAACTTGTAATTTTACACATGCAGCTAGAATGCTGATTCTAAGCGCAAAACTATGACATTTCAACAGTTACAAAGGCATGTGACACCAAACATAGGTCACTCATTTAATTTAAACATTTTCGATTTTAGTGTCTTTAAATCCAGTGCAACTTAAACTGCTGCAATCCACAGCTCAGCCAGTCTTGTTATAAACCTTGTCTTATGATCTTCATTTCCCAGATTCTGTAGGCACACAAAACTCCATTCTGCCAATGTCTGCTGGTGTTCAGTAAATATTTTGCACATGTTGCAAGGTTTGAAATAGGCATTTTGCTTGCCTTCAGAAAAACACACAGAGTGGTTTTAAAACGCCGGCTTTTGGATAGTGGTGAGTACTGGTACTGCACCCATTTTTGGGATTTAAGAAATGAATTCCCCACACTTCTAGGTTGCATTTGGCAATCAGCATTGCCATTCCCAATGGTTTCAGACTACTGTGCGGGTAGTCCAATGGTGGTTTTAAAGCGCTTTGAAGCTAACCGGCGCTACTGTTTTTCCTTTGGCAACCCATTTCCCTCATGGCAACCCGGCATTTCATTCTCGCACTGGTGGGTGGCAAGTGAGGCAACCATTTTGGTGGGCGCACAAACTGCGCAGCTTTCCTGGATTTCGGCGCACATGTGGGTTTTCCGCCATCTTGAATTTTCTAAGCCCACAGCACCAAATGTTGTAGCAGGGTAGCTTAAACGTGGGTCAGGACACCCAACACTACATTTGACGGAAGCCTGATCAAACTGACCAAGATAGTCATGAATAATGCCACCTCTGTCCGACCTATACATCCTAGTTCCTCAAAGAGAGTACCTTTGTATCTCTACCATGCGCTACATCTAACAGAAACCTTAGACTTTTTGCTAGATTAACTAAACTGTATAAACCTCTCCGAAGATCTCTACTGCCCACCAACCTCAAAACTAACCATCAGCATAATATGAAACCTAGTCACACTAAGCTGTCACTGCCACTCTCTACATCCAATACAGATGCCTTCCTAACAAATAATAACAAGCTCAAGTCACCTAATACATCTACAACTAAGCCCCTCCAAGTTAAAGCTGTAATTAAGACCCCATACCTCAAAGGAGCACTCCTTGATGCGAGATCGCTCGTCGCCCACGCCCTCGACATAGCCGACCTAATCGCAGAAGGTAACCTTGACTTTCTCGCGAATACAGAGACATGGCTACACAATGCATCAGGACCCTCGCTTATGTTAGCCATCCCGGACGGCTACACAAGAGTTAGACAAGACCAAGATGGCGCAAGAAGAGGCAGTATCGCCATTATTTCCAAAATGAGCCTCTCCCTCAGACTAGCTCCTACCCAATAGCTGCAATCATGTGAAACCCTATCTGCCAAATTACAGATAAACAGTTCACAATCACTCACCATCCATCTATTATATAGACCTCCTGGTCCTCTAGGCACCTTTGAGGAGGATCTCCATAATCTACTTACCAACAACCTCAAACCATGTACTCAATTGCTCCTACTAGGGGACTTCAACATAGGTTTTCATGACCCCACGGACAAAAATGCCTCGGTGTTAGCTAATATGATCAATGCGCTAGGCCTGACCCAAAAAGTTAACAAGCCCACTCATTTGAAGGGGAGAACGCTAGATTGGATAGCAGATTATAATTGCACAGCTACTATCTCTTCTATAATGCCTTTACCATGGACAGACCATTCACTGGTGTCCTTTAACTTAGCCACCACCAGACCTACTCCCATGGCCCTTTTACTAGCGCCACCATGCTTAACCAGAAACAAAAAGTGCATCACAGCAGAGAAAGTTATCCCGGCTATCCTACCCACCCTTAACGCACTGCCAGAAAATCTAGATCCCAGTACCCTAGTGCATGAATTCAACAATATCATGCTCACTACACTAGACAAATTGGCCCCTCTCAAACTTAGATAGAGTAAACCCAAAGCTCATCTAAACAAATAGTTTATGCCACAGTTCAGAGACCTACGCATCCTGAAAAGAAAAAGTGAAACCACTTGGAGGCTCTGCCCCTCAAACGATAATAAAGCTAAATTAACCTCTCTCTACTCGCTTTACAAGAATTAGGTTTGCCAGGCAAAACGCAACTCTTATGACGATCGCATAGCTAAATCTAACTCCAGTATGAAAGAGCATCCGGAAGTGATTCAGAAGTGATCTGACTGTTCGACGGTGTGGCTGTGGGGCTAAAGACTATTGTGTTACTGAAGCCATACAATGCTATTTGTATTTTGCATAATTTACATTAAAAACAAAGGCCTGGCAGACAAAGCAAAAAAGGAGGCATAATTTACATTAAAAACAAAGGCCTGACAGACAAAGCAAAAAAGCAGGGTAAGTGAAGGCACGCCATTGAGTACCGGCAGCAGTGAGGAAGAAACAGTCACACTATAAAAAGACATTGAGCGATGTGCCAGGAAGTGCCTCTTTGCCTTCCCTCGCTGCTGCTTTGTTGCTGGAGATCCTGCACGAACTTTGCCCTGAGCGTACAATTGGAAGATTTTACGTGTGGACTCACGGTAATTTACTGGACAGACAAGCGACCTTGACGGTAACCTGCTAAGTACAAATATACAATTACAGCGGTCTGTTTTTGCCTTTTTACAGTCAAACCACGCCTACTTGTGGGCGTTGCCTTCATAATTGACTCTGCGCGCGCACTAGCACGCGCGCACCGAGCGAAGTGCCAGAAAGTACCTCTTTGCCTCTTCGCCTCCGCGCGGAGGCGGGGTTGCACTTCCTGGTTCCTTCGACTCGTGTGATAGTCCCGGTGTAGGCGTGGTAAAGAAGTCACCTGTTCTAAGCCGCGCGTCCTAGTAGTCTGATAAGCTTGGGGCTATGCGAAGCATCTCGTTGAAAGCAGGCATGCCCGCCATATTAAGCGATCGCCTGGATGGGGGTCGGAAAACTCACTTATCAACGGGCAGCACTCCAGTAAGAAGCAAAGGAGCCAAGGGGGGTTCTCATAGCATGGACATACGGATGTTCTGCAGTGGGTCCCTCTCGGCGCATAGAGCTAAAACCAGGCTGGCTAAGGATCAAGCATTGCCCTCATCTGAAAATCTGGTTTGCATGCCGGCTCAGTCCCCCACTCAAGTGTTGTTGAGTGATTTGGTTCTTTCTAAAGAAAGTTCGAATTTGGTGCAACCTTTTAAAGCCATAAAACGTGATGATTCAATTACGGACTCTGCATTGTGTGATTTTGTATCTATTTCCAAACAGACCATGGAGTATACTAATATAGATCTAACAGCGAAGGATGTTGCAGTGATTGATCTTGACCTTAATGATTCTGTGTTTTCTAAACAAATGTCTGAGAATCTGTCTCAATCGCCTATAATGTTCACAGAAGCATCGCAATCTACAATGCAAACTGCTTCCCCTATGACAGGCAAAGAAAGTGATAGAACACAAATTGACATACATGTTATAAAGACATTGGCATGCACACAACGCATAGACACTTCGATAGATGTTGCCATGCATGCAATGAATTTGGCCCTACAAACATTGGGGAGTTTATATCAAACAGTGGAGAAAAGAATGACGGCCCATGAATTAGCATTAAGGCAGGTGTTAGCGGTTTGTGATATGATAAGGGCTGAAGTTCAACAATCGAATGCAACTGATAAGCAATCAAATTCTAATATGTGTACAGTTTCCTGTCAAACTGACCAAAATATAAAATATAAAGTGGGTGATGTAATCGTGCCCAGTCAATTAGAGCCAAACAAGAGGAGGATGACTTTGCCCTGCATTGATTCAATAATTTATGATCCCTTTTCAAACTTCACAGTACAACTGCAAGAGTTGAATAAGGAATCTCATGTAGATATAAGTGCGGATTCACAGAAAAATTACTATCCTATGTTTTCAACTGCCTCTGCGCATTGTTGCAACATGGGAAAGTCGTTAGGTAGAGATAATAACCAACAACTAAAGGATAGGACAAACACTGAAAAATTGAACAAACAAAAATTAGCGGAGAGTAACACTGGTGAGCTAACGAAAAACATAGCAAGTACAAAGCACCCGGGAAGTGCGGCAACAAAACGATTTTTAAAATCGCTTACCTTGCCCAAAAGAAAAAATACTAACAATAATAATGTGATGGCTTCTAAGGCAATTAAAGATAAATATGAGACGCAAAGGCTAGTAAAAAAAGAGAATGGGTCTTTGAACCCTCCTATTCCGCTAAAGTCTTCCACATGCACTCTCATGCTTGCATTGTAACCACAGCATAGCATAACCTCTAAGCTCAATGTTTATTACCAATGTGAAATGTACTCGGTAACTCGGTTTACATCTGTAAACACATTCCTATGCTTGTGTTCATGACTAAGTCTGCTGTAACAGCGCCACGATGCCCCAGGGCAGTTCTGTGCGCTTTATAAATGCAAATAAATAAATAAATAAATAAAATAAATTTCCAAGCCAAACATGCGTTAAATTACCCCCCATTAGATGAACTACTTTCCATAGTCACACAGTCAAATGAAACACCTAGCGTGAGTAGTGATGGTGCAGATACTGAATGTGTGTCAAATGGAAAAGTTGTAAGCAAAGGCTCAAACCAAACACTAGATAACAGCCTGAATAAAGAAGCAATAAGGCGGGCTGTAGACGCATATATGTCCGGTAGAACACAGACATCCATTGAGACCGTGAAGTCAGCCGGCTCTTCAGCATTACAATCATCTGTAATTAGTAGTGCGCCAAAAGAGAATATGATCAGTCAGAAAATTGTGGCTGAGGATGCCCATTTACAAAGGGTGCCAAAAATAAGTGAAGCGTTGCATATGCCTGAATTAGAACCTGCTCTATTGGGTCAAAACAAAAATCCCCAGGATTAAATCAGGAACACAATAGTGGAGGACTCGCATACATTAAGCGATCTATCTGGAGCTGTTATGCGTTTAATTGAGAGTGCCTTGGGAAATCTCAAAGCAGATAACTGCTCTAATTTGAAACCGGGCAATGCTGAAAGCTCTCGAAGTGAAATTTAAAAAAAAACACCATCGGTCAAACACAAACCAAACCCTGCCCCTTTTGCTTTGGTTCTAGCTTGTAGGCCTGTGCCGTGTATACAATATGATTTAAACCGCAGGGTGATGATGGCAATTTTTTCTGATGTGCAGCAATTGGAAGATATTGTGTCATCAGATTTGACACTAGTTGAATTTGTCAATAATGACAATTTAAATGCAGTAAACATTTGGATGCACTCAAGGGTTGTACAGAACCTAATATGGAAGGCTAAGGATTCCTTATTTCAACTGGGGTTTGTCCTAAGTACTGATCAATTGATCAGGCAAGAGACTGCAACACGTCGAAAGAACATTGAATTAAATAATGAAATGCCTCAGAATGTTAACAAATTGACAGCCTCAAACAAGTCTTGCTGCTGCCATGGGAATGTTCAGCACAGATAACTAGATCCAGAACCCTCGAATTGTGCCCTGTCTTTGGTTAGTTGGAACTCGAGAGGCCACTTACATTTGTTAAATAACAATCAACAACATTTAAATAATTATGATGTGGTCCTCTTGCAAGAGACATGGCTATCTGTGAGGCCGATTTGGGAAGGATATGAAGTGCATATGAACTCAGCTATTGAGACAGTTGTAGGAAGACCTTTGTCGGGGCTCTTAGTTGCTGTTAAAAGACAGCGGGGCACAATTTCCACGTTATGGGCGACTCCGAATAAATTCATGATGTTAGTCAAAATTGACTCACAAACTGTCGGCCCTGCTATTCTAAATATTTACTGGAATCCTGTTGCCCTCAGTGATGAATGCTTTTTCAGAGACATAAACTCTTTACTAGACTTAGTGGCGGATGATCAGCAGATCAAATTTCTTACACTGGCTGGTGATTTAAATCTGAAATGTATGGATGGGATTAGTGGTTCGAAGAATCAGAGAATAACACGTTGGAATTGTCTAATACATTATAGAGGGTTTATTCGGCTTAATGGGGCTTTCTCCTCAGACATCCCTCCTCGCCCAACTTGGCATAAAGGCAAATTGTTCTCCATTATTGATTATATATACGTGAATCAGGCCTTGTGGCCAGTGGTATAGGAATTTGAGGTGATTGCTTCTGATGCCAGTGATCACAACATGCTGGCAATGGAATGGGCTGTACAAGCGACCTTCAGTCCTATTGTAAAGCAACACAGAAAAGGGTGTTTAGTGGCAAATGTAAGTGGCAGTCGGCTCTGATGGACGGAGGATGCACTCATACATTTCAGGGAATTATTGAGTGAATCAAATGCATGTGAAGATGGCAAATTAGGAAGTGTTGGCATTGTTTATAACAATGCTATACAAGCCTTTTGTCATAGTAAGAAAACATGGGCTAATCATAATGGGATACAGCACTTACATATTTTTGATAATACTATGCGATTGAAGAAATCTATGCACCACGCTGAATTAAGAAAACTTATGAGGCTTCCTCCCCCTCTTAGAGCCGCGGTAAGTAAAAAATTATGTAACATCTACACTAATTGGGTTAAAAGATATAGAATGGAGCTGTACCATCGAGATGGAGTCAATATGTTGGGGATCATGGCTAATAAAACATATCTAAAATGTGGGTCGTGATGAATCAGGCAATGGGTCGACAGCAGTTTAGTTTACAGAATTCTGCTGTTGAACCGCATTCGTGGGTGGCACATTTTAATAATCTCTATGCTGCTACCTCGAATGGTATAGCTACAGAGCCAAACACAACAGATATATTCAATCTAGCTTTCAATGAAGAAGATATATTACATCTTATAAAAACTGCTAGTAAATCGAAGGCAGTTGGACCCGATGGAATATCAAATTTTGCCATGCAACAACATCCAGAGCTATGGGCAACCATTCTGTGTCATATATTCACTGCGATCAACAACGAACAGAAATTGCCACAGACATGGACCCAGGCGATAACTGTACTGATCTATAAGAAGGGTGATAGGCAATTGCCGGTCAGTTACCGCCCCATTTCATTACTGGATGCTCCTGGAAAAATGTATTGCAGGTTGATACTGAATAAACTGAAGAGTTGGGCGGAAAGAAGCAATCTGTTGGATTGTTTTCAATCTGGCTTTGTAAAGGGTCTAGGTACTATCTTCAACATATTCACAATCTTGATGATTCAAGAACAGCAATTGTCTCAAAAGCGACCGTTATATCTGGCCTTTGTGGACTTTAGAGCCGCATTCGACTCAGTCGATCGCTCCTTATTGCTGATGAAGCTAAGGGAACATGACTGGCCCAAATCGCTAGTAGCTTTAATAGCTATGCTCCATACAAATACAACCATGAGGGTACGTGTGTCCACTGATGGGACGCTATCATCTCTGATAGCTACGTATAGGGGGCTGAAACAGGGCTGTGCTCTAGCCTCCTTCTTATATAATTTTTACATTTTGAACATTGGAGCTTCTTTGAGAGGTTGTGTGGGTGATCCGCCTCGGATCGGTATTCAACGAATTCCTTATTTATTATACGCTGATGACTTGGTGCTTCTATCCCAGACTCCCATAGGTTTACAAAACATGCTAAATCAACTCGACATGTATGCTCAAAAAAATCATTTGAGTATAAATTTAGATAAGACCCAAGTAATGATTTGTAATCCTGGTCAGAAGTCTAAGGTCTACCAACATAGATGGTATTTACAACAACAGCAATTGAACAATACATGCCAGTATAGATACCTGGGTGTGTAGATTCATCAGAGGAAATCTCAAACGCAGTACATGTGTGAAGCGAAAGCTAAATTGTCGTCATTGGTGTCCCAATCTAAGATCTTGTGTAAGAAATTTGGTAAATTTTCAATGAAACATATTATTATGTTTTTTAAAATGAAAGTGACACCAATTATGTTATATGGAGCTGAAGCTATGATGCCGATCAGACGCAAATATTGGGATAATATGGAATCTATTTACTGCAAAAGAGTGCTGCAGTTACCTAATGGCACTTCTTTAGCGCTCATTCATTATGAGTTGGGATTATCGTCACTTTATTCTTACGTAATATGGAAGCAATGTGCCTTCCTTCGGAAAGTGTTGGAAGGGGTTGATAAATTGTGTATTTTGCAAACTGTGGCCTTTAATCTCTTCTTATCAAAAAATAACTTTTCACGTGTTTGGAGAGAGCATGTAATTGAAGCTATGTATAAGGCCAATGTGACTGTCACTTTTGGTAGAGAATCCCAATCGTGCAAAAACTAAGAAATTACAGCACGACTGGGCTGAAACTATCAAAAAGTGTACACTACTTAAAGATTTTGATATTTTTTTGTTTGGGCTGAAAAGGTATGGAATCACAGCCTCCTACTTGGAATAATCCCCTTGCTCGATGCATCGGAGGAAATATATGAGATTCAGATTGAATTTATGGCCCACACGTGACATTTTAAGAAGGAGAGGAATGATAACTGTGGAAAAAATGTTTTGTCGTTATTGCATGGATATGAACCAAATTGAAACATTGCAACACTTGCTAGTAGAATGTGAAGCTGTGTTCAGGGTGAGAAATAGATGCTTTAAGGACAAACTGTTGTTTCAGAATCATGTGTCTCAGTACCAAATATGGCAACAGTTGTTTTCTAACCCAAGAATTACAATACAGATTGCAATTGTACAATTTTTAGATATTGTTCTGCCTGTTGTAGAGTGTGTAGACTAGTACATTGGAGAACTATGGGTCTAGTCTATTGAAGGCAAGAAACAAATATTGCATTTTTATCATATTTTGCGTTGTGAATAAGTTTCATTAATTGTCTAAGATGAATTTGACATTTTGTGAGTAAGTTTTAATGAGTTGTTTATGAGAACTTGTTATGTATGAATTAGGATGAATTTATGATGAATTTTGTGTTTAGAGATTTAAATGCAATTGTTAGTATGAATTGTTAGTATGAATTTGTATAAATTTGTATTTGAAAAGTTGATTTTATCAACTAAACAAAGAAAAAAAAGAAAAAAAAAAGAAAGAGCTCTTCTCTATACTAAAAGAACTAGAGTCACCAATAGCCATACCGGACACCTGCACTAAGGACAAGTCTTGGTGTACAGATATCCAATATCGAAATCCAAACAAAATTAACATCCACCACAATAAAATGGAGCTAAAAAAAGAAACACTGAAACTTCATGATTCGCATAAAATCCCTCTGCCTAGCAATCCTCCAATGGCGCATAAGAACATTTTTCATTTCACCAAAATGTCTACCCTGGAAGTAGAAAAAATTATCCTTTCGCTTAAACCCTCCAATTGTAAAGGTTAAATTTTTCCTGCACAACTAATAAAAGATGCTGCCAGAGAACTGTCTCCCTTTATCACTAAACTGATTAATGCCCCTTTTGCCTCAGGCACCATCCCTGCTAACCTTAAACAGTCATGGGTGCTCCCTCTCCTCAGGAAGTAGACTTTAGATCCTCTCATGCCCACCAATTACTGTCCCATCACCACGGTACCTTTTCTACTCAAAATACTGAACAAAGCTGCTTACAACCAGATTCAAAAACATTTAGAACTACATAAATTCCTAGGAGATAGACAATCTGGCTTCCGCCCTTTACATGGAACGGAAACTGCCTTCATTGATTTGAAATCCCAAATCGACGAGTTGAGAGATAAAGGGAAGACAGTACTTCTGCTACTTCTTGATCTCTCCGCGGCCTTTGATTTAGTGGATCACAAAGTCCTCTGTAGACATCTGGACTCTGCCGCTCATTTCTCCAATGAGGCCATCAGATGGATTGAGTCATTCCTGAGCGAAAGAACTATGAGAGTCTTCTCTCCATCAGCAGCTGCAGATCCCACCCCTATTTCGTGCAGTGTTCCCTAAGGCTCCTGCGTCTCCCCAACTCTATATAACATCTTCACCAAGCCCCTGTTCGATGATCTGGACCATCTGGGTAACACCTACACTAATTATGCAGATGACACACAGATTCTCATCCCGCCTTCTGGGGATCATAGTAAGGTATATCTTATCATACAGGCATGGATGGCCACTCATGGCCTCTGCCTGAACGATGATAAGACTGAGTTGATAATTCTGGGCACCCACACTAACATTAAAAAACTAGGCCAGGAATTCTCCTCCTTTAACATTGATGGGAATATCATCCAAGTCTCCAAGGAAGTAAAAACCCTTGGTTTCTACCTTGATTTCACTTTATCACTTGATAAACAGGTAAAATCTGTGGCCTCCACCACAGGTTACACTTGCAAGCTGATAAGAGCCGGTAAGCCATTCCTCTCCAAGGACAGTTGTTTAATCCTGGCCAGAGCTTTAATACTCTCCAGAATTGACTACTGCAATGCACTTTACACTGGAGCCAATAAAATAACCATTCAGAGACTACAAACACTACAAAATAATGCTTTGAGAGCAGCACTTGGCATAAATAAAAGAACCCATATCTCCTCCATCAGACACCAACATAAATAGCTGTCTACTGATAATTAAATACAGCTAAAGATGCTATCTCTGACCCATAAAGCCCTCAATAATTCCGCCCCTAGTTACCTGGTAGACAAACTTCACAGGAAATCTCCCCCAGACCTACCAGAGCTGGCAACGCTAACTGCCTGACAATACCCAGCTACAAGCTTACCACGATTGGTAGAAATAGCTTCCCAGTAAAGGCTGCCAAAATCTGGAACCTACTGCCTTAGGACTTGAGAGTAGACCAACCCTACCTACACTTCAGAAAAAACGTAATTCAACATCTCATCTCCACTGACGCCTAGTCAACCCGTGTTGCCCATCACTTGCTGTAACTACTTAGCGTAATATCTGGTAAATTGGACTTTGCATATTGTATATATTGTAACTATGCATGATTTATAGATGTTTATTGTATATTGTATATTATTCTATGTTGTAACTATGTAAGCCTTGTATCTTCTTATTGCCGCGCCCTCCTACCTACGGGTCCGGTGCACATAAAAAGTGAATAAACAAACAAACAAACAGGATTATCAGGATTAACAACTAGGGCGGGGACTCAAGAGCGTTTTCACCTCCATATAACCCATCCACAAGCACTAATATGCCTGTAGCATTGGTGTACCCAGACAGTCCACAAGTAGACATAGACAACGAGTTAAGAGCATTGCAGGAAAGGTTGGTCAGGTTACAAGAACCTGAAGAATTATTACCAGAAATAAGTGTACCGGTGCAGAAAATAGGGGTTTGGAAGTCTGGAGGTTTTTTGTTTAGGTTTAATCCTGGGGTAACAAGAAATGTTTGTGTTGAAAATGATGATGGGCAGAGTGTATGGACAGTCCTGGAATAAGAAATAGAACAAGCAAGCGAAAATGGAGCGAAAGATCAAGGTGACAGAAATAATGAGGAGACAGGGCAAGAGGAGATCAAAGAGAGGAGGTGGAGAGAAAACCGTCCCTACCACAAGAGGCAGTGAGGAGGGACAGACCAAGAAATAGACCAGATTTAATCATGGTAGTTCAAGATCATAAGAATACTAACGGGGTAGAAAACAAAATAGATATGCATATGCCTCTAAAACATAAAGGAGTAGGGATAATGCAGTATGCGCCATGGCCTCAAATGGACACAAATAATTTAATTAAAGCTCTCTCCCAGTTTAAAGCCAGAGCTAGTAAATGGATCTATGAATTTGGCAAAAACAGCAGGGGTAGATTTAGCAATAGGAGACTTTAAGAGTATACTGGTCATCATAGTTGGGGACCAGGCTGGGGACATATGGGCAAGGGCTGGGGTAAGTCTTGCAGATTTTGAACATGATGGAGCATCCTTTGATGAGATGAGGGCAAGGGTATGGGATGCCCTACAAAGAATGTACCCAGATACCCCTGACTTACATTCTTTAATGCAGTGCACAATGGGTGATGATGAAGACCCAGTTAGGTTTATTCTTAAGTTACAGGAAATGTGGAGAGTTGAGACAGTACAATTTTTGTTATTTTATTGTAAAGAGCGGATTACCAAAAGAGGTCTAGAAGGCACTAGATAAAATTGTGGGAATTGAAGCCAAAGGGTGGGCAGAGATACAAAGTATAATAGTCCACAATTTTAAGAGAATCAAGGAGCGGGACAGGGAGTCAGCCCAGAAGCGGCAAACGGACAAAGCAAAACTAGTGGAAAAGAAATGAAAAAGGTTGTCGTCCTGGGGCGCACGGATGAGCCCAGCCTTCGTGTGAGCTCCAATGCCTCAGGTCCCTGAGACGATTTGAGCCCCCGTCTCACGACCCCCCCCCCCGAGATACAAAATGAGGTGTTGATCTGTGAAGACCCCCCCCCCCGACCCGCAGGAGAAAACATGGACCAAATCGGCCACGGGAAAGCCGAGAAATTGACGTCCGAAGAAAAGTGCTTTCCAGCGCACGTGTAACGAAAGTGAAACTTGGGCTGAACAACGCGGCTGCCCAGCGGTGGCTTTTACGTGAGACCGAGGCCTGGGCGAGCGGCCCACGCGGTCCCTTTCCTGACCTTCCCTGCCTCCTCTTTCTCCTTGCCTGGTCGTGCGAGATCCGCCGTGAGGACGCGAGGGAGGGCGGGGGCCGCTAGGAGAACTCCCAGCGGGACTCCAGCGCGCCGCGTCTCCGGCGACCGGCAGCGCACTGCAAGTGGATCCAGGTGAGGAGCCTTCCTGCGAGCCCACGGGGCGGTGTACGCCGCCGAGCAACGCTCCCCCAGCGCCCCTTGGGAGTGCGGCACCGCATGGGCAGGCGCCTGCGAACCACCTGCTTGCGGCCCCCCACGGGCGGTCAGCCACTCCCAGGGAACAACGAAACGGTGTGCCCGCAGAGGAGGAAAGATTATTTGTGGTCCCCATCACTGTGTGCTGGGTTCCTGGACCTCAAAGCCCACCAGAACTCTCCTTGGGGATGAGCCCTGAGCGCTCCCACGCATGAGATAGACGCCCCAGGCTAAGAGAAGAAGACCCCAGCTCCGCAGCACGTACCACAACAACCCAGACCTGTGAAGGCTAACAACGTCTCGGTGTGCCCAATTGACTTAGTGTATGAATTCCTCCAATTATCACGTTGACTCAGCTCCTGACTCCTCATGCTGACTAATGGGGAGAGAAGCAGCACCCTGTACTGAAGATCACCATAACCTTCATTGTGAGTGGCATCAGGCAGCACATTGTCCTGAAAAGACTGTTATAAAAGGTGCGTCCTAAATGACCACGTGCCAGTATGACGCAAAGCCTCTTTGACTCGTTTATTGTCTCCCCTGTACACCGCACTCCACTATTACCCTGCTGCCACATGCTCCCCCCCCACAAGAGCCCTGCAATCTCCGAAGCTGACAGTACACAGCAAGTTCAACACGGACCACGAATTAAAGCCAGATATAGTTGGTCCTCTCCCTCCACGGGATACATTTTCGGGTGCACCCATCAGAAGGCTGGTGCCTAGGCTCTACAGAATGTTCACTGAAGACCCCATTGGCCTCACATCGAGCCACGTGTTAAGCTAAATATTCAAGTCTGCCCTGTTTTCTAAGGTCCTACGCAACTCCCAAGAGGGTAAGGCCCCCGATCCAGGGCCCTAGGCGAAAAAGAGTGAAAGGATCTAGAAAATACAGACGCCCCAACAACACGCCCGACGGTGGAAAATGAGTATGTGCCTCCTGAAGCCTGTGAATCCACGCACTGATATCCGCGGATGAAACACGGGACACTGCCCAAATGAGACGGAAATCCAGGAAGACAAGGGACACGGGGGCGCCAGATGAAGAGCGCCCCTCTGAAGCAAGAGGGGGCACGAACTGTCGCAGGCCGACCCTGGGAATGCATGTAACGTTACACTTTTGAATGCATATTGTTGTTACTGTTGAAATATATGAAGTTGGGTGGGGGGGGAATGGGATAGGGGCTCACCCTTAGGTTGAGATGGAATACTTGATTGGGACTGTGAGGTAACGGTCCCCACTGATGGTCTGACAATGGACTGAACACTGTCACCAAGTCCGTTCCGGACGCCGTCAAAACTGCCAATGCAGCACCCTCAGTTTCTTGAGCCTCGTCAACTCTGGAGGGAAAGGGAAAAGGAGGGAAGGGGTAATAGACACTTGGAAAATGTAATAGCATCATCTGGACTACTTCGATATACACGAAATACTATGACACTAGGAAATCGCAAATTCGTCTGGCCGCCGAGAGTGAGCAACTCCCCCAAAACCTGCCAATGATGGCAGCATCCGACAAGTCTAAAAGCAGGGGCGTCCTCAGAGTCGGGACCATTAATGTAAAGGGCTTAAATTCACCAAATAAGAGGTCACTTGTGCAAAGAGAATTCCGCAGATCCAAAATAGACATTCTTCTCCTCCAGGAGACGAAATTTGCAAAGGGCGAAGAGTGGAGCATCATGGGGAGGCGGGGAGACCTGGAGTTTTGGGGCTCTGGTCCGCTCAGGAAAGAAGGGGTCGGAATCTTACTCAAGAAGGGAATCAGATTTGAGTTGGAAAAGACATGGTCTGACGTGAGTGGTCAAGCCCTCCTGATAACGGGGAAGATTGCCAAAGTACAGGTCACAATTGCCACAGTTCACTCACCTAACAGCGGACAGGCCGCATTCCTTGGGAGAACGATCCCCAAAATAATGCTAGAGGCCGTAGGGCACGTTATTCTAGGAGGTGACTTCAACCAATGGGCAGACCCGTCCATAGACTGGAAACCAGGTAAACCTGAAACGAGGAACCAATATAGAAGGGACCCTACTGAACTCTCTGCTATTATGGAACTATAACAGCTAAACGACGTGTGGAGAACTCTGCACCCCAGTGAAAGTGGATTCACCTCAGGCCCGGCTCCAGCAGGGGGGCTAAGGGGGCCAGGCCCCCCAAAGCCAGCCCCTGGCCCCCCCTAGAAAGCAGGGGCAGACTGGGAAGCAAAAGAGGCCCTGGAAAATTTGATCAAAGTGGCCCCATATTTCGCTGCATGAGCAAGCAATAAGTGCACAGGAACATTTTACTGCACCAATGGTCACTATTGCAAAATAGGGCTGGTCGATTCCATCATATTGGCAACAAGCATTGTCAATGTCAACAGTTTGTGTAGGCATGGGAAGGGCACTTTCCAAGCACCCCCGTATTGGTATTAAATGGCCATTAATGGATTAATGGTAGCAGGTGCAAAACAGTGTGAGTACCTGGGCACCTATTAGCAGTGCCTAGCAAATGCCTAATACTTATACAAAAGCCAAAACTGTTGGCCTTACCAATGTTTATTTTTAATAGGACTTAAGTGAAGGGCATGCATAGTGCTTTTTAGTTGAGTGGCTAAAAGCAGACCTGGTGACGACATTTTTATTAGACCAGTAGTGGGTTTACAACTCCAATTAAGTCATTAACTCTCAGAAAGCAGCTCCGACAAAATACTGGCAGGGACTTTGAGTGCAAAGTTTGATGGTAATGCTTGATTAAAGCAAAATAAAAGAGTTCTCAGGAGGAGGTGTTTTTGGCTGGGAGGGACAGGAACTCGGGGTGAATAGCCATAGGGATTATCATGGGCAGTCAATGGGTGGGCAAATAACCAAACAACACCTACATGCTGGGTGTCCCTCATCATAGCCGATTTCTCCCCAGCTATACTTCAATGCAATAGTTTTGGTTTATAGCTGGTGCAAGCGCCATCTAGAAGCCCAAACTAATTAAAAAAAAACAGCATAGAGATCAGGATAAGAGAGTGTGTAGTGAATATTACAGCAGAGGAATCCCACGGCATGGGGGTGTGATGGCAAATGTGATTGTTAAAGCAGAGGGTACAATATTACAGCACAGGGCTGGACAATTTTGGCGCAAATACATATTATGTCATGGGTGGTTAAAAATCAATAACCACACTAATACCAATGATATGATATGATATGAGATGGCATTTATAACGCGCCTATACACAAGTGTTTTAAGACGCGACGAGGCAAGTGGGGGGACAGAGGGAGGACAGACAATGATCCTACTAGGCCAGGTGATATTCAGATTGCGCAAGTGCATGGGAAGGGGGGAAAGGAGAAGTGCGAGGAGGGAAGGGGGAGGGGAAAGTGCAGTACATGGGAAAGCGGAATAAATAAGAAAATAAGACAAATAAAACAGCCAGCTAGTGGCAACCGCAAGTGAATGCAGACATAAGTGCTGGTAGGGGGACTGCAGGGATACAGAAAAACAGTCCCCAAGTGCAGGGGTTGCCAGGGAGGCAGTGCAGGTGGGCAATTAACGGGGCCTGGGCCTGAGATCAGAAAGGTGGATGGTTCTCCTCGAGTTTCAGGGAGGCAGGAAGGCTGTTCCAGAGAGAGGCCCCTGCTGAAGAGAGTGATCTGCCACCAACTCGTTGCTTGGAGAAGAGACTGACCCTGAGGGAGTTGGAGGCAGATGAGCGAAGAGCTCGGGAAGGAAGATATTTTGGGAGAGATAGTTAAAGGTACTGTGGCCCCAGACCCCAGAAGGCCTTGTGTACAATGCAGAGGGTTCTAAACTTAATCCTTGCAGCCACTGGGAGCCAGCGCAGAGATTTCAGTCCTGGAGAGATACGATCCCTGGGCTTGAGGCCAAGGACAAGTCTTGCAGTCCTGTTCTGGATAAGTTGTAGAGGGCGGAGAGTGGAGGCAGGCAGATTTAGATCGAGGCTGTTACAGTAGTCCAGTTTAGAGAGGACCAGGGCTCTGGAGACAGAGAGCTTCTGTGGGAAGGAGAGGAAAGGAAGAATACCTCTAAGGAGGTGCAGCTGGTAGTGTGACTTCTTGGACACGTCAGAGATGTGAGGGGAGAAGGAGAGTGCAGAGTCGAAGATGACCCTGAGGTTTTTAGCCTTGCAGGTGGGAGTGGGAGGAGCGCCAAGAGAGGCCGGCCAGAGAGCTGTAGGGAAGGAGGGAGTGGGTGTGCCGATGAGTAGAATCTCAGTCTTACTGGCATTAAGGCAGAGATCGTTGGCGGCAGCAGTCCCCTTTGTGTGTTCCCAGCATTACTTTTGCCTGTTCTGCTGCCAGTCCATCAGGGCACCCATTTTTGTTTGTGTAATAATGGGTAGGTCATGCTACAGCACAGGGCTGGCTTTATGCAGGGCTAACGGATTACATAATATGGAATGGGATTTTTCTTTTGTGGAAGAAATATCACAGCATGGGACTGGGGTTTTATGCACCAGGGGTCCCATCGAGCAGTGGGGGGCTGGAGGATTACACAGCATGCACACTGTGGGATGGGGTGCTCAGCGCAGCGAGAAGACAACTGCACAGGCAGGCACCCATAAATCAGCCAGGCAGATATGACATTACCATCTGAGTCCGGAGGTTTGGGGAGGTGGAGGAGAGGGCAGAGAGTGCGTGGTTTAAAGGGGTGGGCAGGGCATAATGTACTAGCCGACCATTGCTGAGCAAGGAGAGATTTAGTGCAGGTGTTTTCGGAAATCACACCACACAGATATTTTACAGCAAGAGAGGTGCACACCACAGGGAGCGACTAGATCAGCAGAAGAGGCCAATGTTACAGCAGGAAGTGGATGTATGCAGACAGTGAGAATATTACAGCAGGTGGCTGGAAGAGTACAGCACTGGCAGAGCACACTACCCTCGCTGAGAATGTTACAGCACAAGGGGGTAAGCACCTTGATAAGTGCCACCTGCGGGCCCGAGCCGTCATCTGCACGCCCCGAAGTCAGAGAAAGTCTGGAATCGCTGGAATGTGTTATTTTTCCCTCACAGAGACAGAGGGGCCCAGAAGCAGAGATGCCATGTTAAGGCACCCAAAATACAACTGGGTAAGATAAGGGGTTGACGGAGGGGGATGCTTGAACACCCCCCCCACATACACAACTCCTCCTGTCCAGAAACAGCATAACCTTAGACCTGGTTATCAGGGCCAACTCCAGCGGCATACAGACCTCGCCACCTACCACAAGCATGAAAGATCAGACAGTGACTGGCCAGGATTGAGAGGATTGAAGTCCATTGGCAGAGCTTTGTGGGAGTGAGTGTGATGGAAGAATGGGGGTTGCTTCTCGCCAGGGTTGAGTTACACTGGTAGAGTTGCGTGTGAAGAAGCCACTGACTGTAATGGAACAACGGAAGGTGTTGCAGGCCAGGATGGAGGGTCCATTGGCAGATCTGTGTGTGAGCCACTGTAATGGAACAACAGAGGTTTCAGCTAGCCAGGATTGAGGTTCAGGCTACCCTCTGCCTCTTCCTCTACTTCCCTCATCTCTGACTGTCTGTCTACTATCCATGAGTGGTGTGCCGCCAATGACCTCTACCTTAATGCCAGTAAGACTGAGATTCTCCTCATTGGCACACCCGCTCCCTCCTTTCCCGTAGCTCTCTCGCCGGCCTCTCTTGGCCCTCTTCCTGCTCCCACCTGTGTGGCTTAAAACCTCGGGGTCATCTTCGACTCTACACTCTCCTTCTCTTCTCACATCTCTGATATCTCTAAGAAGTCACACTACCAACTGCACCTCCTCAGAGGTATTCTTCCTTTCCTCTCCTTCCCCCAGAAGCTCACTGTCTCCAGAGCTCTGGTTCTCTCTTGGCTGGACTACTGCAACAGCCTCTTTCTAAATCTGCCTGCTTCTACTCTCCGCCCTCTGCAACTTATCCAGAACAGGACTGCGAGACTTGTCCTTGGCCTCAAGCCCAGGGATTGTATCTCTCCAGGACTGAAATCTCTGCACTGACTCCCTGTGGCTGCGAGGATTAAGTTCAAAACCCTCTGCATCGTCCACAAGGCCTTCTGGGGCCTTGGGCCTCAATACCTTCAACTCTCTCTTCCTAAATACCTTCCTTTTCGAGCTATGCACTCATCTGCCTCAAACTCCCTCAGGGTCAGTCGCTTCTCCAAGCAACGAGTTGGTGGTTGATCTGTTTCTTCAGCTGGGGCCTCCCTCTGGAACAGCCTCCCTGCCTCCCTGAAACTTGAGGAGAATCATCTTTGGTTCCGGAAGCACCTCAAAACCTTTCTCTTTGCTTCTGCTTTTTCTCCTCCTCTCCCTTGCTTACTTCCTGGCTGTCGCTGACTTTGCACTGGTTGCCTGGCCCCCCTCTGATCTCGGGCCCAGGTCCCCTCCCCCGCCAGTCGCACTCCTTCACTGCCCTCCTGGCAACCCCACACTTGGGGACTGTTTTCTGTATCCCTACAGTCCCACTACCAGCACTTGACATCTGTTGTCTGCACTTACCCTTGCACTTGCCACCTGCTGGCCGTACTTTACCTATTGTAATTTATTTTCTTATCCCATGTACTGCACTGTGCTCCCCTCATTCCCACCCAGCACTTCTCACCCCTCCCCTTCCCATGCACTTGGGCGATCTGAATGACACCTGGCCTAGTAGGATCGTTGTCTGTCTTCCCTCTGTTCCCCTCCCTTGCCTCGTCGGGCCTTGAAACACCTGTGTATAGGCGTGTTATAAATGCCATATCATATCATATCATATATCATTGGTAGAGCTTTATATGAGCCACTGTTATGGAACAAAAAAGGTGGCTGCTGGCTAGGATTGAGGTCCATTAGCACAGTTTTGTGAATAGCTGTAACAGAAGCAAAGGAGTTACTGCTTGTAAGGGTGGACTAGTAGTGACAGTCAGATGAACTTTGCGTTAGTTGCTGTAATGGAACAGCAGGCGTCAATGGAGGTCAGTGCTCAGGCACACTGGCAGAGCGGTGTATGGCTCTAACGTACTGGAATTGCGGGGGTGTGGGAGGTCAGGATTGGGAAGAGGTGCATTAGCAGAGCGGTGTGCCAGACTCTATAATGACATAGGTAGGGTCTTCTTTAGGTCATGGTAAAGTACATTTGTAGAGCTGGGTGTGAGTGGCAGTACTGCATTAGCATTTTAATAGGTCTACGGGCTGACAGTATTCCCAGTACACCCCGATAACCATCCCCATCCAGTTCGGGGTCAGGGGATCACCGCACAAGGATTGGATATTAAGTAAAGAGGGTGCTGTTTTACAGTATAGCTCATTTAGGGAACATTAAAGCACAGGAAGGGAATGTTAGAGCTTATGGAGAAAATATTACATGACCCCAACCGGTAAATGATTACAGCACAGGGCAGGGTTGGGCCTGGCAGACAAACAAATCATGCAGCGAACGGCCACACACCGGCTAGCCTGTATGGATACACATCCCCGAATGGCGAGTGATAGTTTAATTCTGAGTCCCCATGTATCCTTCCCCCGAGAAAACAGGCCCTATGGCCCGAGGCCTACTGGGGGAACTCCCGGTGTCCCGATGGGTCAGTCCAGCCCTGCTAGAAAGGAGCCTTGCCAGTGGTGTGAGGTTTTCTTCCTTTTTTTATTTTTTTCATCAAAAGGTTGAATGTATTTTAACTATATGCATTTAAAAAAAACTAAAAATAAATATTAACCGCCACTGGGACCCGGGGGATGGAGGGGAGACTAAGGGAGTAAAAACAAGCTGGGGGGATTTTGCAGTTAGCATTCTGAGGGGCGACACTGCAGGAGGCTGTCAGGATTTGTTTGCTTGCTCTGGACAATGATTTATGCCCACAGCCATGAAAGTAGAAATGACCAGGGATATGGAGGGCCATTCACACCTCTAAGTAACTGCTGAAGCAGGCAGGTTACAACTATCTAGCAAGATCCTGCATTGCTTTTTTAACTGCACTTTGAATCTTAATTACATTTCACACCTCTCACTTATAAGGTAGCTATTGTTTCAAACCTATCACGTAGATTTCTGTAATTGAATGTAGATTTGTATGTGTGGGAATACAACTGTTGTTCCAATCATGCCTAATAAGATGGTTAACTGTCAAAAACAATAAATGGCAGGTGATGATGCTTGGACACAGATTTCTACACCAGGTGCATAAACGTCTGAGGACCCTGACAAGTTACATTGACTGGAACACAAGATACCCCAAGCATTTGGCCTTATGGTCCAAAGGTTTTGGCAGGGCTGCTCTCATTAGTGGCAGGAATGCCAAGGCTGATTTGTAAATGACAGTATGGAAGCCTGACCGAAGCAATGGCAGTGGTTAAGATTGATTCAGAGACTTACATCCATCAGACTGAGAGCCCTTACAAATTCTATTCAAAGTATATATTCTGCTGCATGAACTACTTGAGTATAAGTGAAAACAATAAGGTTGTTAGTAGGAATAATGTAATTCTGGAGGGGAGAGTGTAGTAAAATCAAAGTGATTTCATTTAAGGTGTTGAAGTAGGCTATTGGGTGTAAGCCAGAACAATTGCTTTGGACCACAGATAGGATGGAGAAAGGATGTTAAGAGGGATGCACATTCAATGGACATGTTTGGTCGTTCACCCATCCATTGCCATGTTAATCTCTATGTTATTCCCACCAAACTACCTGCCCCCTCCCTGCTGAAACATACCCTCTTGGGTACTCTTTGAGCTAGCTCTGTCACAAAGTAACATCAAATATTGTGCTGTATTGTGTCTGCTTGTGTTATATCTATACATTCTTTTGAGTGTTCAATGACTTAATTGCCTCTGTAAATGAGCTCCTGTTGTAATAAATGTTTTCAGCCAGTAGATATAAAGGCAACATGGCGTCCTCACATCGGTTCCTTGCACTGGAATCCTAAAACAAGCAATCGCAAAGTCAACCATTTTGACATGTGTATAAGTATAACACAGGCATTTTCCAGACAATGACATCATATGCCTAGGTGCTCGCACCATTTTCTAGATGTTCTCACCTTATTGCCAGGTGGTACCCTTATGGAAGTGCCTGGCAAATGCCTTTGCCATGTGTGTTCAAAAGCCCTAACATTTGGCTTTGCCAATGTGTATTGGTTTCAGTTTATCTCCCTAAGTGAATGTATATATGCCCTGATGTGGGAGCCTTGTTTGCAACGCCTAGGGACTCAAACTGCACCTGACTGAGTTGGCCCAACAAGAACCTACCTGAACATATCAAGGTTAGGATGGCAAGTATGGACCAACTTCAGATCATCTTTTCATGCATACTTACCAGTGGGGTTCTGACCTAAATAGTATGCATATGTGTCTGTGTGGAAGCCTAGGCTGCCTGGCCAGAACTTTTCATGAAATGGGCAGGTGAGTACTGCCTTATTGACATCATACTATTGGAGTAACAATTAACAATGTTGGTATGCAAACTGAATACATGTGTATTGTGGGTCTTGTTTGAAAAGTATGATATAACTGCTAGGTGTTTAGGCAGTGCCAGAAAGTTATTTACTGTGGGATCCCACCAGTGACAGAGGGGGTGGGGGTGCAGGACTGGAAGATTGTTCCCACTTCCCCCAATAAACATTTGGCTCTCAGAAGATTGATCATGAAACCTTGAAAATAACACAAGAGCATTTCTTAATATGTTTCTGGCAACGTATAAACGGTGCACATCTGTTAAACATATAAAAGGGTATACAAATATATCCTGCACAGTGCATTCAGAGGTGGATTTAACAGTCGGACAATGGACAAATGTCTGTGTGGCACCCTTGCTCTGCCTCTCTCCCCTCAAAGTCAGTCAGGGCTGCACAGGTCCTGCCAGTGACGCCTTATCTTTTTAACATGTCTCAGATAATTTAAAATAGGAAGTGATTAGTGATAGGAAAAGGTACTTTTGCCTTTAAATTATATACGCTTTTAATAAGCTATTTAAGTGGGACTGTTGGTTGATTAGAAATGATGAGGTTACAGAAAAAGCTGTGATTAAAAAGCATTCTGGAGCTTGTAGGCTTTCAATCAGAACAGGGAAAATAAAGCTACAATCAAAAATCATTTTACTGCCACTTTTTCCACTCCTCTGGACTTTTATTGGAAAATTACCACCTATGATTGTAACATTATTGGCAAAAGCAAGCAGATTCCAAATCATTAATTGGGGGAGAGATGTATACTTTTCCAGACACATAGTGCAAAAGTGAAGTGAAACAGCGTTTTTTTTGCCTATGTTTTGCTATTTACTTTTCCAGTATTTTGTGGAAAAAATTAAAATTGCCTGTAGGGGCCCTTTTGCAAAGAAGTACAAACAGTAGCAGTCTCCTCTATGCAATTTAGGATTCAGAACAAAATTTCCCCAATACTCTTTTTCATCAACCCGATTCTACAATCATGAACACATTGTCGGGTTGGTTTATCATGTGGCTTGTGCATTTTTTAAAGTAATCTGTATAAAAGTGAGTATTATTATTTGTTATTGTTTATGGCTTATTGCAAACCTTTACAAAGAAAGTTAGCAAAGTAAGAAAAAGAAACTAAATAAATGGAAAAAGAAAAGTAAAGAGAAAAATCGAATACAGGAACTTACGAATTAAACATTTTTATTTTCATGGCTTACAATCATTGGTATAAAAGTGCGCAATTTATAACAATAAAAAATGTTTTTCTATAAATCATCCCTATCACTTAAAGTTTCTTTTATATACAGACTAACGGCTGTGGTAAGCAGGGTATAAGTACCATTTCAAAATCTGTACAAAAAGTGACTTGTGTGCAAAGACCCAGAATTGTAATATTTTAAGTATTTAAAACCAAACTTCAATACATATTTGTATCAACTTTAGCTGGGAAAATATGTGGTCAAGTACCTACATTTCAGGCTATGATGACATTCTGGCTCTACCACTTAACCAAAGTGTGTAATCCTGGGAAAATTATTTCATCTCACTGTGTGTTTCCTGCCAAATTTAGGAGCCCCTAGAAGTGATTCAGATTGCGGTATGGTTTGATAGATGGGCAGTGCAGGGGTTAGGGCCAGCCATGGAGATATACACACATCTTTCTTTGGAAAATATAAGGCCACTTTTATTGATCAAAATTGTGACATTGAAAATAGCAAAGTAAACATGTTAAATAAGAAGTCATCATGGAGGGAGAATTGTATATTATAAACAGTATGGAAACAGTATGTACCAGACAGTGATATACAGTGGGTGGCGGCCCCTCCTCCCTGCCACATCCAACAGGGAGTGATGCCAGGAGGCCGGAAACCATTCAACCTCCACTATCTACCTCCGGATCCCACTCTCACCTGCATGCTACTCACACACACCCTCAACTCAATTAAAATTTGCTGCAAAATTGCAACAAAAATACAATTTTGTGCTTCAAAATGTAATATGTAAGAAACTAAATATCCTATTCCTCTCTTCAATATTTATCAAGGATGAGGGGGCTGTCTTTCACAACAAAATGGCTTGACCACAAGCACCTCCTACGTGGCCTCCTGGGAGTAGCCACAGTATTCAGGGAGGTATTATTGAGCGCACACTATATTAGATGGAATAAGGACTGGCATCCTCGTTGCTCAGCCCCTGCAGAGGTGGAGATGGCATCATCCTCGATTCTCCCAGCCATGCCAAGAAGACATGGTGGGGGAAGGGTGGGGTAGGTGGGAGTGATTGTAAATGGGAATGGTAGTCAGAGGGAACTGATGGAAGGTGACCGGGTGTGATATTACCACATTATTGTTTCTGCTTCTCTTTTGCTCTGTACTGTTTTTTTTATATCTCAATTATAGCAGTATGTAGAAAAAAGGTACAAAACATATTTCTTAGGGCATGAATAATTGGGATTAATCTCACATAATCTTGTTAAGGGCAGTATACAGCTTTCATTTTTCATTTTTGGCACACGTTTTCCATATGAGATGGGGAAGCATATGAAAGATGAAGTGAATAGGCAATGGAAGTAGCGAGGGAGCTTATGGAAGGAAACAAAGGAGCAAATGGGAGAAGAACGTTGAAGACTGTGGAAGGGATACTGGAGAGCCTGTGATTTTGGAAGGGATGAGCAAGTGGAAGGCGAGAGCAGGTTTCCCATTTGAACACATTGAGTGAACCTGGGCAAATCACCTCATGTCAGCAAAACCTGGTGAGGTGAACAGACTGTTTCCAGCTATAGTCATACCCCTAAACATACAGATCCAATAGTAGAAAAGACAACTTAAAAAACATTTAACATTTGTTGCACTCATGACAGTGATTAACGACTCCCACCATAAACTCCACACCCATTTCCCACCTACCCGGGACCATCTGTCAGTCTTGCCCAAGAATTCTTTTGGCTTAAATCTGCCAGGGAGTGCAATCCCAACAAGCATCTTTATCAGACATTCAAGTAGTGTTGCGGGTAAATATGTCAAACCTGGTCCTAACAACCTGGGTTTCAATCCAGGCTTCTGCCTTATAAAGCAGTGTAACAGACTAAAGAAGTTAAGGGCAAATTAAGGGCAAATGGATTTTTCAGATCCAGGAAGACATTTTTTGCTGGATCACGAATCTGAGAAAAGAGTGGCCCACCTGATCACAAACCTGGCCCACCCAGATACAAATTCCTGGAGCCGGGCCTGATTCACCTTCTATTCGAATCCCCACAATACTTTCACGCGCATTGATTATGTATTCCTTACTGCCGAGCTCACGGGCACCATGTGTTACTCTGCAATCATTCCGATAATGTGGTCAGATCATGACATGGTAGTAGCAGACATCAACTGGGCCGACTTGCCTGTTGCTGGGGGGGCTTGGCGATGCAATGAGTCCCTCTGGAAAGATGTGGTTTTTAAGAGCGAGATGGAGACTGAGATTGATGAATATTTTAAGACAAACAATAATGGGGAAGTCTCCAAGCAAACGATCTGGGAGGCTGGGAAGGCCACATGGAGAGGCATACTAATACGTGAGGGCTCCTCTAAGAAGAGGGAATGTAAAATTGTGGAGAATAGACTGCGCAATGAAATACATCAGCTAGACGACGAAGTAAGGAAGTGCACAGAGGTGGACCCCGATAAAATAGATGCAGCCCAATGAAAAAGAGCGTAACTACGGCTGTTAGGACACAATAAAGTGGTACGTAAATTGCAATTCCTCATGCAGAAATTTTATGAAAAGGGGGACAAGGCCGATGCACTACTAGCAGCCAGACTTCGGGAACATAGGGCGGAACGCAAGCTGATAGAGATAATAGAGACCTCCACCCCCACAGCTCGCCCTCCCCGCCCAATACCTGAATGCTTCACCAGCTTTTATGAAAAATTATATACCTCTGAAATGACCCTTGCTCAATCCGATATAATCTCCTACTTATCCTCAATCACTATGCCCACAATAACGCACACAGAAGCCGAGCTTCTTGAGACTCCAATCACTGAGCAGGATATCCAAAATGCAATCAAAAGACTAACAGTGGGGAAATCTCCCGGCGAAGACGGTTATACTGACAAAACCTTCAGTGCTCAACTAACACCTTTCCTAACTGAGCTCTTCAATGAGATAATAGACACTGGGGTAGCGCCAGATTCTTTTAAGAGAGACTTGATAACAGTGATTCCCAAAGAAGGGAGAGACCCTAAACACTGTGGATCGTACCGCCCTGTCTCCCTCCTTAATCTCGACGCCAAGATTTACGCTAGGGTATTGGCTGCAAGACTGGAGATCTTGATGCCCCGCTTGATCCACCCCGACCAGGTCGGGTTTATTCTCGGGAGACAGGGAACCGATACTAGGCGCAAAACATTACACCTCATCCAGGCAGCTCATGATCTCCCCGGCGATCCTGCCCTCTTGTTAATCGACGCAGAGAAAGCCTTTGATAGGGTGGAGTGGGAGTTTCTGGGTGCAGTCCTACAGAAAGTGGGGATAGGCCCGAAAATTAGGGATGCGATACGAGCAATATATACCTCCCCCATGGCAGCGATATTTGTGAATGGAGAATACTCCAGATGGTTTGAACTGAAACGTGGGACCAGGCAGGGATGCCCCCTCTCCGCGATCCTGTTTGCACTCTCCCTCGAGCCACTAGCACAAAAAATAAGAGACAACCCCAATATAGAGGGAATACGATTAGGGGTGGTGGAATATAAAGCAGCACTATACGCAGGCGATATTCTTCTGCACATAACTAACCCAATGAATTCCATTCCTCACGCACTCAACTTAATAGATGAATACGGCCAGCTCTCTGGGTTCAAAATAAATAAATCCAAGTCTATACTCTTCCCTCTCCGAGGATCTCCTGAAGAGAACAATGTCAAGTTCCTCCCGCTAGGCCTTAAAGTGGAACACATCACACTGCAATACCTGGGTGTACAAATCACTAGAACTCTGAATTACCTCAATGAAGCCAACTTCCCCCCTCTAATCCAGCGATTTGAGGCTGACCTTTAAAGATGGAGTAAGCTTACGATCTCTTGGCTGGGGCGCATTAATGCTGTCAAGATGGTATGCTTTCCCTGATTCCTGTATCCCTTCCAAATGTTACCAATCGAGATACCTAAATGGTTGTTCTTGGAGACCAAAAGAATCATGATGCGATTCATCTGGCAGGGGAAAAAAACAAGAATCTCATATAATACACTGGTACACCCAAAAGACAAGGGGGGAATAGGGCTCCCTGATTTGAGAACCTACTGCACAACTGCTCAGTTGCATGTCCTAATGCCACACCTTAGAGACCATAAGAACCTCCAATGGGTGCAAATGGACAATCACTATCTGTCCCCGGCTGCAGTTTCAGAATGGCTGTGGACCCCGTATAAAAGGGTGCAAAGGAAAATCAAAGGCCACCCCATATTGAGCACTATATGGAGCGTATGGCGAATTGGCAGAGAAATGAGCAATATTACTACCTGGCCATCCCCGCTTAGTCACTTGTGGTCACCCGGCATAAACAATCATATTCCCAATGTGGGGAGGTTCCAATCATGGTGTGAAGCGGGCCTCGAAGGGTGGGGCAGCTGCAAAGAAAGGATGCAATCATCACGCTACCAGATCTGACGGAAGCCTTGGGTATAGGCACTCTATCTACTTTCCAGTATATCCAACTGAAAGGCTGAATGGACAGAAAAGCTCAAGAGAGACCTTACCCCATTTGAAAAACTCTTGGACTCCAAATCCGAAATGAAAGGCCTTATCTCCGTGATGTACCGGGGGCTAATAGCGGCGGGAGAGGGAACCACAGACCCCCTGAGAGCCAGATGGGAAAGAGACTTTGGAGAAGAGATACCCCCCGACCAATGGGACATGATGTGTCGAGCTGCATCCAGGGCCTCCCTATCTAGCCAATATAAACTCCACGCAATCAAACTCCTACACAGGTGGCAATTCGATCCTCTCAGACTTTCCAGAATGTCTCAAACAATGAGCCCGAGATGTTGGAGAAAATGTGGTGAAAATGCTGATTATTGGCATATGTGGTGGGGGTGTCCGCTTATCAAAGTGTCTGGGATGAGGTCCTGTGTTGGATCAAAGAAATAGACGGAATTCAAAGGGAAGCCGGCCCCTACCTTGTATTGTTCAGCCTGGAAAAGGACAAAGACGATTGGTCCAGGGTGAAAGGCTTAGCCCCTCAACTATTGTTGGCTGCGAGAGCCCTGTTAGTGATCAAATGGAAATCCCCGACAGTTCCACGAAAGAGCGAATGGATCAACTTGGCCTCCAACATCTACTTGATGGAAACAATCACAGCCTCCTTACATAATAAAACGGTCAAATGAGAAACCTTATGGATGGACTTCAAGAATAAGTATATTACACCAACCTCTGATTCCCAACCGGAGGAGCTCTCAAGGCCATGGCTCGAAACGTAAAACCCAATGACATCAAGGTGGGAAAAGAACTCATGTCAAGCAATGATGGTGTCGCCAGACACTGGAACTGTGTTCACTGTGCCTATCTAGTACTCATGTTATGTGATTGTTCATATGAAGAATGCTATTCCAAGTAGGAGAGGGGGGTGGGAGTGGGTTGAATCCCACGGCTGATGTGATACACCCAGAAACATGGAACTATTGCCACACTATGGGACTCAAATGATATATTACGTTCCGTTTTTACTGACCCACCATGTGCTAAAGAAGATGTATTACACAATCTATACTCTTTTGTTTAATATTTGTTTTTTGTTTGTTTTATGTTCTTTCAAAACTAATAAAATCAAATTTAAAAAAAAGCAAAAAGGTTGTCGTCCAAACACTGGTGACGGCACCGGCTCAGGGGGAAGGACAGGAGATACGCAGGAATGCCACAACTGTGGCACTATGGGGTGATGGAGGACAGGGGCAATGGGGTGGGGGGAAAAGTACCCCAACCCACAGTGGCAGTATGAAGGAGCACCATGGGGAAAAGGAGGGTTTTGAGGAGCAAGAGGCTTTGCGAGGATAGGGCCCCGGAGAGGAGGATTGGGAACATCACAGTGCTGATATTGCAGGAAATGGGGGCATTTCGCAAGGGAGTGCATGAACAGGCCTGGGATGAGATTTAATGATGGGCTATAACCTCAAGGGCAAGGATTCCAAGGGCCTTAAGGAAGGAGACAACAGCAATTTGGGCGAGGGGATCAAAATCAGTTCCCTTATGGGGCTGACAGGCAAGGGCAACAACTACAGCAGGGTGAGGGAACACAGTTTAACAGAATGGCAGGGGGAACAGGCACCCCTTTCCAAGGAGTTACAATGAGGGGGCTGTTCTTTTTCATTCCCCAGGACAAATACATATTATGATTAGAAAAGCCCACAGAAAGCACTTGCATGTCCAATTCTATTGATAACCACACACCCTGAAGAGGAGGAGCCCTTCGTGAAGGTGGAAATAGCAAACAGGCAATTTATATGTCTGGTAGATTAAGGTGCAACTAAATGGAGGGGAGCTTTCCATTATCAGGTACAACTCTTTACATGCAGAGATTTTCTGGGGCTATTTCTACAGTTCCATACACTGAGGAGCTGGATATAAAAGTGGTAGGGGAGGTAGTACAAGCCCCCTTGTTATATTCAGAGAGTTCCCCTTTGAACTTGTTGGGTAAAGATCTGCTCAGTACAATAAATATAACTGTATCATTCACAGATCAAGGGGTAGTGTGTTCCACTCCAGGGATGTGTGTAACTCGAGCAATGGTAATAATCAATGCAATAGCATGGGAGTCAGTAGTACATGAAGTTCCTGTGGTCCCAGATATATTTTTCTTAATGGTATTAAGGTATTAGTAAATGCAGTGCCTCAAATTGTGACAAAGTGCTGGCAAGTACCTACAGATTTTATTTTCCAACCCATGGTGCCACCCGAGGTGGTGGCAGGGACAATATTGTCATTAGATTTACAAGGACTAGTAGTGTCAGAAAAAGAGTAGTCCTGATTGGAACAGACCAGGGCGGGTGCGAGTGGCGCACAATATTATGTATAGACCCGACTGTGTAATTAAAGAAAATGACTGATGAGGAGTTATTTGAGGACAGTGAACAAAATGGGGAGATTATTTTTGGAATCTGCATCCCCTGTGATATCATGGTGCAGTATACGGAGGTACAGTGCCCACTGATGGCAGTAGTAACACAGATGTTTTTATTTTTTGGAGGAGGACATGCGATATGTGCCAGCACAATTATGGACTATTAATCCACAAGATGTTGGGTTACTGAGAGCTGTGGCCCCAGTACAGATTACATTGAAGAAAGGTGCTTAGCTCAAATCATCCAGTATGTGGATGATCAGATGGTATGTAGTGAAAATGAACAACAGTGCAGGAGGGATTGTGTTGCATTATTGTAATTGCTGACTCACAAAGGATACAAGGCAGATAAGAAGAAGCTATAATACAGCCAACAGTAGGCACTATACTTGGGACAACTCATTTTTGTAATGGGGAATAAAATTATCAGATAAGGTGGCGGCAGTACGCACTGCCCCTAGGCCCAGTACTGTGAAGGAAATGTAGCAGTTTTTTGGGCTTATGTAATTATTGCAGGGCATGGATCCTAGACTACGCAGTCTACACAAGGCCGCTGTTACAAAGTTTCAGGGAAGGACAGAGGACTTAAAAGAACATTTTAATGGACTGACAAAATGACTAGACAATTTGAGGACTTAAGCTATTTGCACGGCCCCTGTTTTAGCAACTCTGGATTAGATACAGAAGTTTTATTTATTTTCCCATTCTGATGAACGGCTCATGCATTGACGGAAAGAGACATATTATATGTTGATGGGTCATAAATAATTGACCAGGGGACGGGACGGAAGCACACAGGGGCGGTAGTGGCGTGCAGTAAAGGAGGGGGGATAATGAGCAACCCTGTAGAAAGCGAGACCACAGTTCCATACACATCATTACCCATATTACAACTGGACCATTATTATCTGGGAAACTGATCCGCCCCAGGTTTAAAAAGTCCATATGAGGTGGTGTTCTGTACTCCTCTAGCCGTCTGTACGAAGGAGTTAGATATTGGGTGCATCTCTCGGATGTCCGAAGAGCACCTGAGGCAAAGTTTAGTAAGGGCATAGCCAAAGAAGAGACATTTTTGAGGATCCATGCCAGGGTGGTGTGCAGTGGTACATGCCTGATTTCTTCTTTTTTATTTCTTTTTTCATTTTTCATTGTTTTTTCTTTTTTATCATTTGTCAATTTTTTGAAGGTCTAGAACCTGGTCGGCCCTGGTGGAAAAAGGGTCTCTCTTTTTCCCTCTCCCTCTCTCTCTCTTTCTCTCTCTCGCTCTTGCTCTCTCTCTCTCTCTCTCTCTCTCCCCCTCTCTGTCTCCCTCTCCCTCAATCTCTCTCTCTCCTTCTTTCTCTCTCTTTCTCTCGCTCTTTTTCTTTCTTTTCTCTTTCTCTCTCTTTCTTGGTAACCTTTTTTCTCCTCTCCAGGGATAAGCAAAGATGGCTAACTGACCTCTCTGTTATGTAAGGATAAAGTTACATTAAATTGCATTTATTCTAGAATTTATGCGGTGTGTCTTTTTGGTATTATGATGTTTTGTATGACACTGGTCATGGTTGTTGGGGTGGATGAAAGTATGTCTGTTATATGAGGTGGCCATATAAAGGGGGGGATGGACAGTTGGAAAATAATGCTAGTATAAATATATCTATGAAACATAAACACAATCACAAAATGTCTCACTTTTTGCCGGCTACCCGTACAAGTTTTCTTAGACGAATGAAATGGGAAGTATGAATGACGTATGATTGATATAAGGGGTTGGGCTTTGATACTTCTTCTGACATCCAGCATTTAGAAATATTGAATAGCTGGTACTCTGATACGCGCATTGCAGGAAGGAAATCAATTAAAGCTGCTATGGGTGTGCACTTATCCTGCACACATCAGGGGCTCCTAAGGTTTTAGTTCCACATCCAGTCCCAATAACAGAAGCATACTGCCTGGTACATCTTGCACTATAAGGGATAAAGGGCACATTCCAGGCACATAGGGCCTCATCACAAGTTGGGCGGTAATGCCAGCAGTATTACCGCTGGCAGTATTAGCCCTACCGCCAAACCCTGCGGCGCTATTAAAGCCAGATCACGGGTTTGGCGGTAATGGAATTCCCCATTCCCCACTGAGCCCATTCGGGAATGCCCCATTCCCCATTGGGCTCAATGGGGAATTTTCACGCTCTTACCGCCAGCGGATTTGCCACCGGCGGTAATAGCACATATTTTCGGTGGATTTCCCCCCAGCTAAGAGCTGGGGAGAAATCCGCCGAAGCCCTGATTTGGCAGACCCTTAAATCCGGCCGTAATAGCACGACTGCCGGATTTAAGGGTTACTGCCAAACTCGTGATGAGACCCATAGTGTGTAGTTGAGGAGCAATGATCTAGACCCAGCGTTATGCAATAGTAACACAAAATACTGTCAGTGTCTACAAGGACCTTATTTCTCCTCGGGAGGTTCCGCAAATGACAATGACAAATGGCAGGGCACCACAGTAATGTGCCTGGCAGATGGGCTCATCGAGTACAGTGCAGAAGCAATATCCCAAATAGAGACAATCGGGGTCATCACGAGTTTGGTGGTAATCCTTAAATGCATCGGTAATGCTATTACCGCTGCATTTAAGGGTCTGCCAAATCACGGGTTTGGCAGGATTTACCCCAAGCTCTGAGCTGGGGATAAATCCGCTGCGAATTTGCTGATTTTCGGTGCAATTACCGCACAGTAATACTGCCAGCGGTAGTTTTGCCGAAAATCCCCCATTGGGCCTAATGGGGAATTCCCAAATGGGCCCAATGGGGAATGGGGAATTGCCGTTCTGCCAAACCCGTGATCCGGCGCTAATAGCGCTGGAGGGGGGGTTGGCAGTAACGCTATTAGCCCCGGCAGTATCCAGGCAGTAATACCGCCGGGATACCGCCCAACTTGTGATGAGGACCAATGTGTGCACAAATATGGCCCCAACATATCATAAGGCTGACACGGGTTGAAACAATGAAGAAGCCAGTGAGAATACATAGAACCAAAAACATTGAACTTTGTTTTACCAATGAAGGAACAGTTCCTGGTGGCGCAAACACACAGTGCAACCACACTCTTGTGATCCCCGATATGACAAAAGGTACGGCTGCAGTGATGGATTACTACTGGGTTTGTGGTCGACAAGCCTACCTGCACCTCCTACTATCTTGGAGGGGCAAGTGTTCACTGGCCACCCTGCACCCAGTGCTACTAGTAATCCTGGAAGAACACCTGAAGGGAGAAGGAATGCCTGTCGAGGTGCCAATAGCCACTCTAGCAACTAAAGAAGCAGAAAGAAGCTTGCAGATCAGACAAGAATTTGGTATGCTGCCAGAAAAAGGACGATTTCAACAGCAGGGAAGAAAGAAGAGATCAAACTGTCTCAAAAGACTGTTCCGCACTGCTCTTTTTAGCTCAGCAGAGACTTTCTTTTTCATCTTTTTTGGCTCCTGGGGTACAAGTAGCTGCTGCACTTTTATACCCCCAGAGGATGCTGAGAATGGGTCACTATACCACGACATCACGGCGGCGCAAAATCTAGGTGTTCAAATGAAGAAAGAAGTTGGAGTTCAGAACACAGATTGGCTATCGCTTGCCTTTGATTGGGTCCCGTCATGGCTGGGGGCAGCAGTAAAACTACTGGTGCCTGTGATCGTGTTCTTCTTGGTTCTCTTCTGCACGTGCCAATTGGGTCTCCGATGCTGTGTTCATATAGTCCCTAATAGTGCAAAGATGATGGTATCAATTGGGGGATCTAAAACACCTTGCCATACAATAAACAGCAAAACTTAAACTAATATTTCTGGTTTTGTATGTCAGGTGGGGATGAGTTAGTTACTGTAGAAGTAATGAAAGGGGAGGGGGTGTTTGGAAGGAGCTAGTGCTTTTCTTTATTCACAAGTGATTTAGAATTAGGCAACACTTCTGTTAACTGTTTTCTAAGCGCTACAAGAGTCAAGGGGGTAGTGGGGGTCACTAAATGAAGATAGTTGGGATTTAAATATAAGGTGCAAATAACTATTTAGATGAATATGTTTGTAAAACTGTTAAATTGTAGTTTTTCTCAAAGCATACAGTGAATGCAGCCTGTGCTACAAATAGACTACAGGAACTTCCGTAGGGTTCGCTAAGGGTTGCAGAGAGCACAAGGTAACTGAGCAGCTCTTCCCTGTCTATCAAAACACACAGCCAGGCTGAGGCTCATGTACACAATGTAACAGTATGGGAAAACAGAGTTTTAAGGAGAATTACTGGTCCAGATAAAATATAAGAATATTGAGTGAAGTGTTGAGAGCATGGCGGGAAGGTGTGTTTATATATAACTGTTTATAATATGGAAAATGATGCTAAACAAGAGCTAAAATGTATTTCTGCAGAGGCAGCAGTATGTTAAGTAGGCTGTAACCTGGCAATGCAAGAAGGCTGACTACAGAATCCCTTGTATGGCAAGAAAATTAGTTTTGGATGAGCTATGCCGGTATCCAGTGACCAAGTCAAACAGTATACAAAGGCACCTGCTTGGCATTATTCGCCAGGAGCCAGCCACTGAAGACAGAATGCTGGTCAAGGGGAGGCAGAGTACTTTGCCCCCCGCACTTTTATCCTCATTTTCTGAAAAGATTAAAGTTTGTTATCCTTGCAAGATAGAGTCTTGGCTTTAATTCCCTAAAGGGGTGCATTCATTCTAGTGTGGGCTTGATAGGGGTACCCCAATATATTTAAGGGGGTTCCCCTATAAGTTGGGCTACTTTCAATCCACAGAGGTCCGACATGCGCAAAGTGCCTTAAAATGTATTACCAACAAGGCCTGGCAAATTCCAAAATGTAGGGGAAAAAACACAATTTTCAGACATTTGTGACAATGGAAACCACCGAAACACGCTGTCAACAACACATGTCCTTCCTTCCCACATTTCCACAGGTGTCCTGACAAAAACAGTACCTCACATGTGTGAGTGCATCTACCTGGGTGCAAAGGGAAAAGGCTAAAACACTGGTATCCCAAAGGGTTTCGAGAGAGGACATTTTTAGGATTTTGGTCTTGAGGACAACCTACAGATTTGGGCCTAAGGTGTCCCAGCCACCAAGGAAAACAGGGAATCCCATGCATTTCTGAAAAGAAGACACGTTTGGGAATACACAGAGATCTGACTTGCACAGATCGCCCTAGGATTCATTACCCACAAGGCCCGGCAAATTACAACATTTAAGGAAAAAACTCAATTTTCAGATATTTGCCAGCGGGCAAATACCAAAACACGCCGCCAACAACACATGTCCTACCTTCTCACATTCCCACGGGAGTCCCAACGAAAACGTTACCTCACATGTGTGGGTTCACCTACCTGAGCGTAAACTGAAAAGGCTAAATCACTGGTATACCAAAGGGTTTCTGGAGAGGAAGTTTTTAACATTTTGGTCTTGTGGACAACCTACAAATTTGGTCCTAGGGTGTCCCTGCCACCAAGGAAAACAGGAAACTCCATGCATTTCTGAAAAGAAGGCACCCGTGGGAATGCATAGAGGTCAAACTTGCGTGAATTTCCCAAGAATGTATTACCTACAAGTCCCGCTAAAGTCCAAAAACGAGGGAAAAAAACAGAATTTTCAGACATTTGCCACCAGGAAACCTGCAAAACACGCAGCCAACAACATGTGTCCTACTTTTGCACGTTTCCACAGGTGTCCTGACAAAAACGGTACCTTACATATGTGGGTGCATCTACATGGGCGCAAAGGGAAAAGGCTAAAACGCTGCTATCCCAAAGGATTTCGAGAGAGGACATTTTTAGAATTTTTTTTTCTTGTGAAAAACCCACAGATTTGGGCCTAGGGTGTCCCAGCCACCAAGGAAAATAGGGAACCCTATGCATTTCTGAAAAGAAGACACTTGTGAGAATCCACAGAGGTCTGACTTGCACGAATCACTCTAGAATTTATTACCCACAAGGCCCGGCAAAGTCCAGAATTTAGGAGAAAAAATACAATTTTCAGACATTTGCCACCAGGAAAACCACTGAAACATTCTGCCAAGAACACATGTTCTACCTTCCCACATCCCCACAGGTGTCCGCAGGAAAACGGTACCTCACATGTGTGGGTGCACCTACCTGGGCACAAAGGAAAAAGGCAAAATCACTGGTATCCCAAAGGGTGTCTGGAGAGGACATTTCTAAGATTTTGGTCTTGTGGACAACCTACAGATTTGGGCCTGGGGTGTCCCAGCCACCAAAGACAACAGGACACCCCAGGCATTTCTCAAAAGAAGACACCTTTTGGAATCCACAGAGGTCTGACTAGTGCGCATCGCCCTAGTACAAGGCCTGGCAAAGTGTTACGCTCACCAGGTCTCTGCGAAGGTGTTGGACCACGGTTGCAGCCCTCCCTGAACTTGAATCACCCCCTTCAGGCCTCTCCCTCAGTAGAAAAGCTGTGAGCAGTGGTACGTGGTGATACTGCTCCTGCGTGGAGATAAGAGTGTGTGAGTGCGCTAATCTGTGATTGTTGTTCCTCTCGAACCCCTCAACCCAAAGTACGGTTTCTGTGAGCATACGCCAGCCCATAAAGCTCACCTGTGAATTATGGAAGATAAACTCTCCGTCCTGCTACTTCTGGCAGGGGCGCGTCGAATGGGATCTAGTTCCTTCACTGATCCCTGATAAGGATTAGTCCAGTCCAGCTGCGACTATGCTTCTCCTTATGATTGGTAAGTCTTTCTTGAGCTCCTGTGATGCTGTTTGTTCTGTTTAATGTCTTTATATGTTGCTCCTATTTATGCCCGCAATAATGTCTCTCTTCTGTTTTCTTCCCTTAGATGGAAATGCGGCCTCAATGCAGCAGTGAGACACGAGACGCGGCCGGATGGAAGATGGATGCTACCGCAATGTTCGACTGCAGGTAGGTGATGGTTTAAGGAAAACGCAAAGTATGGTGAAGCACAACCTTAAACAGGCTGTTTTTCCGATGTCTAACCTTGTCTTCTGTTTTTCCTTGAAGGCACTGCTGTCGACGATGGAGCGTGTCGTGCTGTGGTGCCAAGATGAAGATTTTGGCGTTCCAGAAAGTGTAAAGATGAAAACTTGGTTCACCAAAGAGATGTACAGGTAAGAACAGCTTCCCCCAGTTGGTAAGTATGCTGGAAGGAAGCAGGATTTCCAGGAAGCAAGATCTTCAAAGGTAAGTCTGACCTCAAGCGACAGTGAGCGTTACACTGCTTGCAAGTGCAGAATAACGCGAAGCGTCTGTCTTGAGGATCGGGGCAGCTTATATAGCTGAGATCATGGGCATGCCCATTAGGGCCGGCTTACCAGCCACACCCGCCACTCCTAGAGAGTGAGCATGTGCAAAGGCAATCTATTAGCAGCCACACCCAAGAATACACTTCGGGCTGCTTAATGGATGGAATGTTCAAGGTTAATGCATCCTGCTTAATGGATGGAATGTTCAAGGTTAATACATCTGAAGTGCTATGTCCATAATAAAAGCTTTTTGGTGTTAAATGATGTTCTTGTTTACTTTTGTTCATGAGCCTGGTGCCAAAGGCGCCAGGACAGTAACCACCCAGGTCTCCAGTGCATGCAAACCCTGCATGCCTGTGCCCCTGATTTCATGACCATGACAGCACTCCCCATCAAGGCCCCTCTCAAGGGTGGTTCTCCTCCCGGTCCTGGTTTGGTGGGATTATTGCGATGGAACTGTCTGATTAAACGGGGAGCATGGACGTGTTCACTGGGTTCCCAAGTTCGGTCTTGAGGTTCGTAACCTTTCCAGTCAATTAGGTAATACAATTTTGATCGAACCACCTTGGAGTCCAGGATGGATTTGACTTCATATTCTGGTTCTCCATTTATTACTTGGGGCTCTGGCGGAGAACTAAGCTGTGTATTGGACTTCACTGGTTTGAGGAGAGAGACATGAAATATGGGGTGAAATTTCATGTGAGATGGTAGCTCCAATTTCATAGCGACAGGATTAATTATGGACTTTATAGTATAGGGGCCCAGGTATCTTGGACGGAAAGCTCTTGGCCCCTTCAGGGGAATATGTTTGGATGCTAACCACACCTTTTATCCAATCTGGTAGGCAGGAGCTTCCTTCCGATGTCTATCAGCAAACAGTTTTTGTCTTTCCTAGCCTTGGTCAGATGCTCTGTCGCCACCTTAAGAACCTGAGTGATGGTTTTATGCATGTTTTTTATGGCTGGCATTTCCAGGGTATTGGGTGGATCAAATACTGATGTCCTCGGATGTCTTCCGTGCACAGTGTAGAATGGAGTTTGCCCTGTGCTTGTGTGAACTGAGTTGTTGTATGCATACTCAGCTATCCAGAGTATATTTTTTCAAGAATCCTCGGACTGTTGCAACATATACCTGAGATATTGCCCTAAAGGTTGGTTGGTTCATCAGTTTGAGGGTGATGGCTTGTGGACAACCGGAGATCAATTTTGGCAATCGCACAACACTTTCTCCAAAAGGCAGAAACAAATTGTGTTCCCCGATCAGATACCAATATTGATGGAAATCCATGCAATCAAACAATTTGCTCTAGGAACACAGAAGCAAGAGTTGACACAGTTGGGAGTCCCTTCAGAGGGATGAAATGACCCATTTTGGAGAATAAATCCACAACGACTAATATGGTTTTGTATCCATTGCAGGGTGGAAGATCCATGATGAAGTCCATCGACAGGGTATGCCAAGGTACTGGCGGTACTGTTAGAGGATATAGTAAGCCAGCGGGGTTTTGTTTCTGAGGCTTGTGTTGTGGCCAGACCCCACAGGTTTCAATAAATTCGGCGATGTCTTTTCGCCAGGTTGGCCACCAGTAGTTTTGTTTTACCTTAGCCTGAGTTTTGGCTATTCCTGGGTGTCCTGCCACTAATGAATCATGGTAATTTGTGATGATTTGTTTTGCAGTTCTTGGTCTTGTACATATAATCGTCCTTGGAAATACGATAGATTGTCTTCGATGGGATACTGGTCACCTTTTAACAGCCATTCCTGTTGTGTTGATTGATCCATCGGGGATTGCAAACTGGTTCTTTGGTCATCCACACACCTAGTGGCAGCTATTCTGGTTTGAATCCTTTCCTGGGGAATTATGGCCACGGGGTCGGATGCTGTAAAAGCCGTTTTTCTTCATTCATGCTTGATAGAGCGGCTGCTTTTCCATTGCGTACTCCAGGTCAATAAGTGATAATAAAATCGTATTCCGCCAAAAAGAGAGCCCAATAAAGTTGACGCGAGGATTGTGCTTAGGCGGTTTTCAAGTATTGCAAGTTACGGTGGTCCGTGATGACAGTGACCGTATGTCTCACCCCAAGAAGGTAATGTCCCCAGGCCGTTAAGGCTGCTTTAATCGCTAGTAATTCCTTATCTGTGATTGCGTAGTTGTTACGCTCACCTGGTATCCACAAGGGGGCCACACGATACTGGATGGAGGTCTAAGCGCTATCCCGGACCCCTCTCTGCTTGGTTATGTGCCAGACGTTGGGTAGCACCTATGACAGGAGAATGGAGGGTTAAGATACTGGTTCTGTGATGGGTGTACTCCCACCTCCCTCTGGTCCAAATCCCCTCCCTTGGGGTTATTGCTCACCTAAGTTTTGGTGCGTTGAACTCTCCGTCCTGCATCTCTGTGCAGGGGCGCGTGGCTGGTGCGGGCATTCCGTGGACCTAGTTGCTTCACTGGTCCGTGTGTCAGGTCCAGACCGGCAGTGACTGTGACTCTGCTTGCTGTCTTCCAGGTGAGTTATAATGTATTTTCCGTCTTTATTCTGTGTCTTTCTTTCCCTCTGTTTTCTCTGTCTTCTCTGCGTCTTGCTCCACTACGCTGTTCCCTAACAATGTCTCTTTTTGTTTTCAGAGGGATGGTTGCGATCTCGGAGTTGCTGCACCGATGGCAAAGACCACGGTGAGGTATTGATACGCGGAGCGCTGCGCTGTTTATTGGTGTTGATTGCTTACCTGTGTTCTCTTCTCTTGTACAGGTTGCGGTGATGTTCCGGAGTGATGAGCGATCAAAGCGCTGCTTGCCCAGGTAAGTGCTTTGTTAATGCTTACCTTGTTCCTTCTCCCTTGCAGGTTGCGGGGAAACCCGGAGAAGGGCGAGGTAAGAGAAGTGCAGGGTGCTGCCAGGACTCGCTGCTTGCCCAGGTAAGAATTGTTATTAATGCTGTCCTTGTTCCTTTACCTTTGTAGGTTGTGGCGAACTCCGGAGATGGGCGAGGTAAGCGAAGCGCAGGATGGATTCAAGACCGGTTACTTCACAGGTAAGTGTTCTTGCTCACTAATGCTGTTCTTGTTCTTCCAGGATATTAATAGAATCCGGATCAAGGGCTTCAGGATCGGGCCTCCAGAGAAGCAGATGAGCAGGAGCTGGACACGATGAGCGTTACGCTGCAGGAGTGCAGAATAACGCGAAGCATGTTCTGCTGTTTGGGTGTGGTTTAAATAGCCGAGGTAAAGTAGTTCCAGGCCAAGTAGTTCCAGGCCCAGCCACACCCAAAACACTAGACCGCATGGCTTGGTTCTAAAGAACTGAGCTGTGTAATAAGCCTCCATGTTGGATTAAGGTCCAAAACTAGTATTGCTTTATTCCTGATAATGAACCTGGCACCAAAGGTGCCAGGACTGACTCCATGTATGTTTCTGATGGAGTTTTAAGGCTCTTGGGGCCAGTGTGAAGGGCTTTAGCCCCACTGCTGCCAGGGGGCTGTTATACTTGAGGGGGTCAGGGACATCGATCGTGACAGTAGTTCAACTCAGGGGCTGAAAATTTGCGGGACCAGAATGCGACAGGTGTAGTTGTCCTGTTTCACGGTCTTGTTTGAAGCATCTGTCTCAACTATGTAAGGTAGGTCTGGTCGTGGGTGTCGAAGGACTGGTGCTGTAGTGAATGCTTGTTTCAACTTCTGGAAGGCTTCTTCAGCTTCTGTCGACCAAAGGAACTTTTGCTTTTTCTTTAACAAGGAGGTAATTGGATGTACAATTTGTAAAAACCGAGGTATAAACCAACGGTAAAAGTTGGCGAATCAGAGCACGCTTTGCACTCCTTTCGTGGATGTTGGTGAGGGCCATTGGAGGATTGCATCCACCTTTCCTGTATCCATATGTACGCCTTGTGGTGTGAGCATTAAACCGAGAAACTCGACCTTGGTTACATGGAAAAAACATTTTTCCAACTTGGCATACAATTGGTGTTGTCGAAGCTTCTCTAAGACTGTCTGAACATGGCCTACATGTTGTTCCATGGAATTTGAGTAGAGAAGAATGTTGTCAATGTAAACAAGAGCGCAAAGGTCCAGTAGTTCACGGAGTACATAATTCATAAAGAATTGGAACGCTGCAGTGTCATTGCATAGCCCGAAGGGCATGACCTGGTATTCAAAGAGGCCGTACTTCATGCGGAAGGCCGTTTTCCACTCGTCTCCCTCTTTTACTGTTACAGGATGGTATGCTCCTCTTAAATCCAGTTTCGTGTAGATTTGAGCATGTTTCACTTGGTCCAGGAGCTCTGGTATAAGTGGTAAAGGATATTGATTTTTTACTGTGATCTGATTGATGGCTCTATAGTCGATGCAAGTTCTTAAGTCCCCCTCCTTTTTAGGCACGAAGAATAAGGATCAGGAGGCAGGTGTTACGCTCGCCTGGCTCCCCAAGGGGCGTCGGTCGGACCCGGACTGCTGCGGCCTCCACCCACGTGATGCGTAGTGCAGCGATGACTGACTGGATCTGCCCTCCTAACCTTGTCAGCCTGACCCGTAGAAATATTCTCCTACAAGTGGAGAGATGGATTTAGCCACTTGTGGATTCAAGTGATAGCACCCCCACTGTCCTCCCCTCTAATCACCTCTGAAGCGCCCTCTCAGCAATCTCACTTTATATTCTTGAAGGATGAGCCCTCCATCCTGTGAAGCACACAGGGGCGCGTTGATGACCAGTTACTTCACTGGTCTGAAGATATTGGAAGAGTTGTAGATGAATCCTGACTCCAAAAGGTCCTGGCGAAGAGCCGTAAGTATATAGTTCGTAAGAGTTCAAAATGTCTGGAATTCACTCCTGTCCAATTCCTCTTTTATCTTGCAGCTTTGACCCAATAAGAAGATTGACAGCTGAAAGCGCTCCGGTAAAAGTATGTGTTACCCAACACTGTCCGGTAAATAATGCCAAGGGTTAAACTAGCTGCTTTCTCCTTATCTTACAGGTGCGGCAAAAGAAGATGTGGCGTGCTGATGAATTATTCCTCCGGCGGTAAAATCAGGTAAGCATATGGCGGCTAAAGAAATTGTCTCTGTCTGTTCTCTCTGCTCACCTTGTTGTTTCTTGTCCCCCTTAGGTGCCGGGATTCGGCGATGTAAAGATAGAGACAGCGCCGGATCGAAGAGATGCTGCGTGGACCGGTGAGTATGGCGCGGCGCTGCTGCTGGCAATGCAACGCGTTTAAAACAAAGTCTTTCCTCTGGTTTGAAGATGCGATGAATCCGTAATCAGGTAACAAATCAGGTAATACTCTTGTTCTAACCTTTGCTTCTTTCCTTCTTTCTAGGTGCTCTAGGTTCGAGGCGGGCGTGGCAGAAGGCTGGATGCTGCTGCTGGCACGGTGAACGTTACGCTGCTGGATGCAGAATAATACGAAGCGTGTGCTGCTCTTCGGGCGTGGTTTAAATAGCCTCCAAAGTAGTCCCAGGTAGGTATTCCTCCCTGACCACACCCGAGTAAAACAATAGTCCCTAAGGTAAAGTAGTCCCTTCCAGGCCTCAAATGGGCTTGGATCTTCTTGCAGCATGGTCTGCATCAGGTAAGTGGCACCAGAACTGATGTCCCATATGAGCCTGGCGCCATAGGCGCCAGGACTGAACCCAGACAGCCCCTAGCAGGGATTGCTGGGTTTTCTCAAGGTGACATGATGCCTGCTCCCGGGGCTGATGGACGTGGTCTGGATGCCCGGGGGTATGCATCATGACAGCAGGTGACTTGGACGGGCGAATGAAACCATTCGGCAGGTGCTGATCCAGGTAAATTCTAAGATGCTGATTTTCCTGTTCTGTCAGAGCATAAATTCGGCTGCCAGGGATCTGGGCTCTGGGTACAAGATCTATTTGACAATCGTAGGGTCTGTGCGGGGGCAGAACGTTGGCTTGCTCCTTTTTGAAGACATCCTGGTAATCTTGGCATTCAAGCGGTAAGGAGCTGATGAGGACCAACACGATTCCTTTCTTCGGTTTTAGATTGGTGTCATCTTTTTTGTAACATGTGTCGGCACAATCATGAGGAAATGTCAGAACTCGTTTTCACCAGTTGATCCTAGGATTGTGGGTCTCCAGCTCGGGCATTCCCAATATCATCTGGAACTGAGGAGCACCGATGAGATCGAAAGTAATGTCCTCTTGATGCCCGTCCTGACACAGAAGCTTGACTTTGTCTGTGTATTGTGTCACCGAGCCGGATGATAGCTGAAAACCATCCACAGCAGAGACGCGGGACGTAGCCGGATGGAAGATGGATGCTACTGCAATGTTCGACAGAGGGTAAGTGATGGTTTAAGGAAAGCGCTAATTATGGCGAAAGCAACCTTAAACTGACAGCTTTTTCGATGTCTAGCCTTGTCTTCTGTTTTTCCTTGCAGGCTCTGACGATGGAGCATGTCGTGCTGCGATGCCAAGATGAAGATTTCGGCATTCCGGAAAGTGTAAAGATGAATACTTGGTTCGCCGAAGAGATGTACAGGTAAGAACAGCTTCCCCAAGTTTGTAAGTATGCTGGCAGGAAGCAGGATGTCCAGGAAGCAGGATCTTCAAAGGTAAGTCTGACCTCAGGCGACGGTGAGCGTTACACTGCTTGCAAGTGCAGAATAACACGAAGCCTCTGTCTTGAGGATCGAGGCAGCTTATATAGCTGAGATCATGGGCACGCCCATTAGGGCCGGATTACCAGCCACACCCTGCCACTCCAAGAGAGTGAGCACGTGTGAAGGCACTCCATTAGCAGCCACACCCAAGAATACACTTGGGGCTGCTTAATGGATGGAATGTTCAACGTTAATGCATCCTGCTTAATGGATGGAATGTTCCAGGTTAATGCATCTGAAGTGCTAAGTCCATAATAAAAGCTTTTTGGTCTTAAATGGATGTTCTTGTTTACTTTTGTTCATGAGCCTGGTGCCAAAGGCATCAGGACATTGTCCACCCAGGTCTCCAGTGCATGCGAACCCTGTATGCCTGTGACCCTGACTTCATGACCATGACACAAAGTTAAAAATATATGTAAAAAAACAAATTTCCAGACATTTGTCACCAGGAAACCTGCGAAACACACCGCCAACAACACATGGCCTACTGTTAAAGTATATTTTTACATAATACCGCCTAGAAACGAACTTTGGCCTAAGCACATTTGCATCACATTGAAAATCGCTTTTGAATGAACCTGAATAAGGCTGACTACGCCGTCATTTTAAAGTCATCCACCATTTTGAATAACTCTTGCTTTCTGTCTCATGTTAAACTTTGTGTTTTTGGCTCCAGCAGAAAAAAATGAACTCTGTACTGTGTCTACGTAGATAAACATGTTGAGGCTGCTGAAAGTGGATTGTTTGTCCTGCACTAAGAAAACTTGGAGCTAAACTAGAGTTGAACTGAACAGTAATTTATATGTTGTCTGTATCAATAGCATCATTCTCGTTCAAACAGTGGAACAATATGTTGAATAGCTGAAACCGTGTGCCTTTGCAGATATCTGTGTGTACGTTCCTTGAAACTGGATTCAATTTAAGCTTGAAAAGAAATGTTACCATTGTATCGTATGTGCAGAAAAACATGTCTAGTGTTTGAGGAAAACATTGAACAATGTATAGTTGGTTAAATCTGTATTAGTTATGTGAACTGGCTACGAACCCTAGTGAATGTGTAACACGAAGAGGGGCTGGATGATGTGCCCAGGATTATGAGAAAATGTATAAATACTGATGTTTTTGAGATGTCCAGCACTCTCTCTCCTCACGGTGTCTGATGGTAAACACTGCAAGGTGTTGGGAGCCAGATAGCTATCTGACCAATAACCTGTACATGTAGTTTTGGACTCGTGACTGGCGTATTTCATTTTTGGTGGTATTAAGCCTTGATATTTCTTTTGACCTATCAGATGGTGCCCGAATAGCAAATTCAAGAATGCATAAAAGTCCTGCCAGGAGAGTATAACAGGCAAAGCCAAGTGTGAGAAAGACTCAAAGCTAAATGATTTTCAAGAATGCATTAAAGTCCTGGCAGGAGATTATACCAGGCAGACCTAAGTATTGGAGAAGGACTGCAAGTTATATACTGAATACCACCAACCATAGTCCAAACTCTGTCCCATTCTGCATACAAAGAAAGGGTTCCCAACAAATGGGTACATTTGAGGGATGTACGAATGCTGGCGTACTAACCAGTGAGGCTAGACCTCTGTACGTAGGAAATCCTGTTTAATTTGTTTGTGGTGATGAGGCATATCCGTGGTTACCCAGAGATTGGAAGGGTACTTGTTATTTGGATATGTTGTTGCCAGGAGTATATGTCGCCACCACTGCTGAAGTCTCTAAAACTCGTCCTAGGCGGGATGAGAATGATATGATATGATATGATATTTTATTTGTATCGCGCTCGTACACAGGTGTTTCAGAGCGTGGCTAGGCAAGGGAGGGGAAACCAGGGAGAACACAAAAACAACAACGATCTTACTAGCCCCAGTGACATTGAGAAGCCGCAAGTGCATGGGACGGGGAAAAGGGAAAAAGTGCATAGAAGGAGGAGAGTGGAAAGTGCAGAGCAGAGGAGAGTAGATAAATAAATAATAAATAAAAAAAATAGAAAGGAGGCAATAAACAGTGATAGTGCAGCCAGCATTTGGCAAGTGCTGTGTTTATGGCGACAGAGTGGGTAAGTCTGATAAGTGCAGAAAAGAAGAAAATGGGGTGAGGGCTGTATGGGTACAGATACAGTCCATCCAGTGCAAGGGGTGGCCGGGAGGCAGTGCAGGAGGGCAGCAGGGTGAGCAGGTACCTAGACCCAGAGGAAAGAGGATGGACAGGTGCACAGTGCCAAGAGAGAGCGGGTCAGCAGGGGAGAGGGGGGAGAGAAGGCAGAAACAAAGAGGAAGGTCTTTAGGTCCTTCCGGAACTGGAGATGGTTCTCCTCAAGTTTTAGAGTGGCATGGAGGCTGTTCCAGAGGGAGGCCCCAGCCGAAGATAGAGATCTACCCCCAGCTCGTTTCTTTGAAAAACGATTAACCCGGGGGGAGTTAGGAGCGAAGAGCTCAAGAGGAGAGCTATTTGCAGAGGGATAGCTGAAGATAATTTGGACCCAGGCCCCAGAAAGCCTTGTGGACAATGCAGAAGGTTTTGAATTTAATCCTTGCATCCATTGGGAGCCAATGGAGAAATTAAAGAGCTGGAGAGATACGATCCCAGGGCTTGAGGTCAAGGACAAGTCTCACAGTCCTGTTCTGGATAAGTTGCAGAGGGCGGAGAGTAGAGGCAGGTAGATTTAGAAAGAGGCTGTTACAATAGTCCAACCTAGAGAGAACCAGAGCTTGAGAGACAGTGAGCTTCTGAGGGAAGGAGAGGAAAGGCAAAGTACCTCTGAGGAGGTGCAGTAGGAAGTTTGACTTTTCAGAGACCTCAGAGATATGGGCAGAGAAGGAAAATGTGGAGTCAAAGATGACACTGAGGTTCTTAGCCTTGCAGGTAGGGGTAGAAGGCAGGCCAAGGGAGGCAGGCCAGAGAGTGAGGGAAAAGGATGGAGATGGTGTGCCGATGAGGAGGATCTCAGTCTTGCTGGCATTCAGACAAAGTTCATTGGTGGCACACCAATCTTGAATGGCGGTTAGGCAGTCAGAGATGAGAGATGTGGAGGAGGTGGATGAGGGCAGCCGAAAAATGAGTTGAGTGTCGTCAGCGTAGCACTGGAAATTTGAGCAGAAAATGGCAATGCCATGGGCAAGAGTTGCCAGGTATGGTTGAAAAGCCACGGTGAGAGGTTAGAACCCTGGGGAACTCCGCAGGTAGAGAAGAAGATAGATGATAGGAAGGACCCGAGTTGGACCTGGTAGGGTCGATCAGAGAGAAAAGAGGTCAGCCAGGCCAGAGCACTCGTTCACAGATTCTGGGTGATGTTGCAAAATCCTTCGTGCCATTCTGGGGACAAATAATAAACTCCCAGGATGTTAGAAAATGGGAAAGAGTGTTAGAGAAAACATGTCTTAAAATGTACTTTTGCGAGATTCCCTTGAATGGTGCGTCTGTGAATTACTGTGTAAAAGCATACATTTGTCATTTTCAATTGCCAACTTTTAGGCAGGAAATCAGGCAGCAGTTAATCACCCTTTCCCCTTTGTCTCGAGTGGCTGGCGCCAATAAAAGAACAATGCTTGGTGATATAACCAGGGAATTTTTTCAATTACAATATATTTCTAGGTATGTACACAGTGAGATATCACTTTGGCTCCCACTATAATTCTTCTGTGCTTGTGCATTACAGGAATCATGGAATCTCCCAACATAGATATCATATGATCTATTTAATTGAATATATAATTCCAGAGGCACATACACTTCCGAAATATTTATTCATTTCCATGGGTGTTCAAACAATGTATGTACCCCCACTCCTCGGTACTTTCTCAAATAATAGGGGATGGTGTTTATTTAATCTATACCCCTTCACAACATATTTCTAATCTATTTTACTTTCCCTTGGCTTTATACATACATAGGAGTTACTTTTGGCTGCCTCACAGACAGGTGGGCACCCTTATATGCACAGCATGAAGAGCCATGAATGAGACATGTACACAGAACATATGTTTTGGGATAAATACTTATATTAAATCCAAAGGGGTTTGGAAAATACCTTCTTGTCCTTAGTCTAAGAGGTATTTCCCTGCCTCAACCAAAACAAATGGGTCTGTCCTTTGTCAAGATGTCCAAAATCATATGTCTTGTGTCTGTAAACCTATTCTGGCCCTCATACTCTAAAAATAAATCTAAGGTGCAAAGGGTATCGTCTCTAGATCTTGAAGGTGCACAAGCATTCAAATTCAATATAGAATGTAAGTTCAACCAAAGAGTTCCAAACAAAAAACATTTTCAAAGTTCCAGGGAATGACTCCCTTCCACAGATTCAACTTGACCAATATGAATACTCACAAACAAAAAGAATGACCAAGTTCCTGGTAAACGAAGATGGCAGTTCCTTCTTCTTGGAGGCTTCCCAATTCTCAGGGCAATGGTTTGCTTCCCCAAGCTCCTCTACATATACAAGACAGTTCAGAATACCAAGGGACTGTGTCTTCCTTGGAGCTTTTAATTCACAATTTAGGTGTGAGATTCAGCCTCACGGATCACCTGGTACATTCCCCTGCCAAGTACTTTTCCACTTTTCACAACAACCCACAACCTCCAGTGCATGATCTTCCTTGGGGTTGTCTTTGTTTAATGATTTAAGATCATACTTTATTGTGCCTGGTGTACTCATTTTCCTGGTCTTTTGTACAGACCTTCAGTATATAACTTGCAGTCCTTCTCCAATACTTAGCTCTGCCTGGTATAATCTCCTGCCAGGACTTTCATGCATTCTTGAAAATCATTTAGCTTTGAGTCTTTCTCACACTTGGCTTTGCCTGGTATACTCTCCTGGCAGGACTTTTATGCATTCTTGAATTTGCATGGCTTACAATCTTTCTCATACTTTTGGCTTTGCCTGGTATACTTTCCTGCCAGGACTTTTACGCATTCTGAAAAATTCTTGGCTTTGCAATCTTTCTCATACACTTGGATTGGCGTACTCTCCTGCCAGGACATATATGTAGTAATTTTCCCCTTTCATCCATCAAACAATGTTTGCCCAAAGTTGGCTCGTTACATTTTGTTCAACCGAGTTCTCTTTAATATTCACTGTTGCCTTCACTTTGCTTTCCTCCTGTAAATCTGGGTGCAGTAACCTGTTTGTGGTACAATTCAAAAATACTTCAGGTTCTTTATGCACTTCATTCTAAGATTCTCGTGTCCCTTGGAGCATAAACTTTTAAGCACACCAGTAACCCATTCACATTCTCTGTGCTTATCGAGTGCTGGAAATGCTCTTTGCATGTTTTTGTTTCCTTCACTCCACAGGCTTGCCATGTGTCCTTTTAGCCGCTGTGCTTTCTCTGTTCCTCTTCCACCTGTGTGTGGCAACTGCTGCTTCGCACTCAGCGGTGGTGGCTTCTCTGCACTACAGCTTCCTTCTGTGGTCTTGGGTCTTCCCTACTCGCAGCTTCCTGTGGCATGCTCCTGCTTGGAGTTCTGACTGGTGACAGGAGTTGCGGTCAGAATTTGCTCCTGCAGCTCACACGCCTCATGAGCAGTGTAAAATGTAAAGATCCCGGCCTGTCGGAGGAATTGCGAAAGACGGTACTGCGACTTTGGTTTGCCGGGCCAAGTCATCTTTATTGCTCTGGCTTTTTTATTCCTCGTCCCAGTTGTTGTCAGATTAATTTTAGCACAATACTGAGGACATGAATGTTGGACTCTATTGGGAGTAATCATTAAGGATCTCTCTCTCTTCCTCGTTTCAGTTATGGATATATTGTTCCCTATTTCATGAAGGGGAATATTGGAGTTGGATTGGTAAAGGGTTGAGAGTATTAGAATGTGCCATCAGGGCTTGGGGAAGGGAAGGAACATCCGTAAAAGGAAAGGGAGTGTTTGTCATCCCCCACTATGCCATGCATCTCCCCGAGGATCACTTCCCCCCAGGTGATCCTCCCTCATATAGCCGCCCCCAGAATTTGGATCCAAAAGCATCTGCCTTACCCTGACCACAGAAGGGAAGCTTATCGCAGAGAAAGTAGTGATAGCATTGTCAGATTCATCAAAACAGGTTCAATTCTCCCCCTCTAGGAACAGGTGGGCATCAGTCAGCAAGATGGGGTCAGCTTCCCTCCACAGCCTGGTTTCCCTTTTTCTGTATTGGGCCTGTCTGTTGTCTTTTCCACTGAAGAAGGCCTGGGACTTTAAATCCAGGTAGGCCTCTCTTTCAGTGTATTGTTAGTAATCAAAAATGGGTCCAAATGAAAACCAATCGATTCCATTCTCCTTTCTGTTATCAATTCTCCTTTTTCTCCTTCTGTCAGTATTTCAGTCAGTCTATCCAGGTCAGTGAATGAGCCAGTGCGTCGCCAGAATCTATGGGTTTGGACATTTTATAAATTAGAAACCCCTCCCTTTAGAGGTCAGTATAATGTCTCTAACCTAAATGGTCAGTGTATGTGAATGGGAAAAGTTCCAAAAGTGACATCACACTAAACCATACCCTTCACACTCTTTGGGCCTATTAATGAAGAGGGTAGTCTAATGAGAGTAACTTCTACAGCAAGTTTCCCTCACATTTTTATGTGATATCATCTTTGATAATTCTACATTAAACAATGGTGGTTTTCTAAAATATCACGTTCCTCACAAATGATCAAGTTACTAACCTGTTCGTCAGATTGCTCTCACTTAGATGAATCCAATGCTGTTAGGCTAATTTTGGCACACCATATGAGATTGGTGTGACAGATTTTTGTCTTTTGCTCTTTGATACTTTTACACAAATATTGTTTTCTCAGCTCAAAATAACGGCCTCGCCAGCACAGACACCAGAATCACTAACGTGAACTGTTTCATGTGCAAAAATATCCCCATTCACTGAATTTCCAAAATTAAACAATTATCAAAAGAATGTTTTACATTCAGGTGATAAAGCTTGTCGCACTGAATATTTGTTTTTAAAAGTAAGCATCTACTAGGTTTCCTTCAAACGTTATAAAAATATGATTCCATATGTAAAATTCAAATAGGTTATTTCCCTTTACATGCAGTGGGTTAAGTTGTATTTACAGTTCCTGGCCTGGTAGCAGCCAAATGGTATCCATTCCTTTTAAAACCAGGTGTGGACCATTTATGACTCCTGAGAGTTTGGCTGCCGTGGAATCGGTGCCAGAAAGCTCTTTTAAGCACAGAGCTGGCATGGGCCTTTTATGACCCAGTCCTGCCCCATTGAGTCATCCCAGCCCCATCTGTCCATTGTGTCAGACAGCAGGTCTACAGAGGTGCGAAGTTCATTCTCCTGGCTGATGGGAAGTTTTGATTATTTGAGACACCACATGTGAGAATCTATTTGTTGTAATTTTAGGGCATTTTGGGTAGGCTCAATGGCAAATGGGGCTTTTAATAAGCAGCAATTGTTTTGCTCTGGATGACCTGGCTTCTGAGAACAAAAGGTCCAGGCAGAGTCAAAGTTTATATTTCAGCTTCAAGGCCTGTGTGTGTAACACTTTTCTCATGGGAAAGCATCCTCCAGTCCTGTAGCTGTTGGGGAAGAATTGTAATTTTGCATTCTAGGCCGAAAGCTGTTGTTTTATTCACAAATGCTGCCTTTCTTTACTTTCCCCATTGCAATTGTCACCGTAAACAGAACAACATTATAACATTTTCTCTGCAATTAAACTCCTGTGAAAGGTTTACATTTTTAAGGTGTCTCTATGTTTCTTTATACAAAGCTAATGTCCAGTCGTGTAAAGAAGAAAACAAACACCATGCAGGCCCCAATTTGGTTTTGATTCTCCTATGAAATGTTGTACCTGTTATCCCAGATTGGACTGATCTCCCTTTAATAAAAGGTTGCTGGATACTTTCTGTTAACTTGAAAGATGTATTTCGGTCCTTGTCAGCAACTTTGGACATATATTCTGGTTGTAGATGGGCTGCTAACACCACCCATTTCCTCCCATGTGTCTTTTTCAGATGTTGTATGCAGGCTGCAGGTCATATTTCTATTTTTAAATATGGCATTTTTCTCTGTATTCCTGTATCCATTTTATTACAGGGTTCCTGATCACTAGTTCATTATATCATTGGGCAGAAAGCAAAACTTGGGCTAGGGTGGAGGGAGCCCACTGAATGTCAAATGACTAGTCAGAGAATCGCTAGAGCCATCCATGGCAAACACTATTGTTTACTAGACCTTTTAGAGACCAGGCTTCAGGTCCAACACATTTCTGGAACATGAAGTCAAACACACCTCGAACAGCATTTAATGTTGTCAAAAAAGCTTTCCAAGCAGCATAATGATATGTGCGCGCCTTCTCTGTAGGAGTTGCACTAATTATATTTGTCATTGTCTCAGCAGTTATATTAAGGTTTTTTTTTACAGGTGCTATAGTAATAAGAAGTTAGTGAATGTTTGCAGTGCACATTCAGTGCCAGATCACCTGAAACTCCATTGAGTCGTATGTTCCAATTCCATGGTGAAAATATTGAAAATGATGACGCACTTCAATCGCACGTTGATGCCCTGATAAAAGCACACGTCGAGTCATTGTATTAAGGGATTAATAAGGAAGGTCAGTTTGTGTAAACCCAGTTCCCATGAAGCATAATTTCTTGCAACAGGGTAATAAAGTCATTGTTTTTTCAGAACTCTATTTTAGATTTCAGGCGGTATTCAACTGGTCATACTTTGATCAGCAGCCAAAATGTACCAACTGAACAACATATACATGGTTATATAAAACACTGTATGAAGCTTAGACAACAAAATTAAGGGGGTAATTCATGGGATAAATGTGCGCCAAAATTTGTGGTGAAAGCGTGAAAAAGCTAGCGCACGCGTGCGAATCGCACATGTGCAATTCATGGAAGGCCCTGTGCGTGTTTTTCCCGGGATGTGCGCCAAATTCCCGCTTACCTTACACGTCACTGCGACTTTCCAAACGTGTCCGTGACAGGAACGGGGAAAGCACACAACTTCTCGTGCACACACCTTAAAAGGGGGTGGAACACGGGGAATGGGGAACAAAATGTGAAAATGTGGGTGTAACGTGGGAAGTACCGTTGGGAAACACACACAACGCCCCGACGCTAGTGAACAACACGTATTCATGGAATCGAATAGGGAAAACCCGCGCACGTCAAAACACACACACACACACGTACAAATACGTCCACCACACGAAAGCAGGCGGAAACGCCCCCGCGCAGCATAAAAGTGCGTGCAAACACCAAACAAGCATATACAGCTACAATGAATGTCCCATTCCTCGCAGCAGTGATTGTGGGACACCATAGGAGGAGGAGAATAGCCAGGCCCTGCATTTTTTTGCCCAGGACCAGCCTTTTTGGGATGCCTGATGACGAGGTCTATGGCAAGTATAGGTTTCCACATCATTTCCTAGAGCTGGTCACTGAGTGGGAGGATGAACTCACATTACCCACCCTGTGCTCCCAAGCATTGAGCCCCTTGGAGAAGGTGCTCAATGTACTGCATTTTTTGGCCACTGGGTCATTTCAGCGGACAACTGCCATAGTGGGAGGCATCTCACAGCCCACGCAGTCACGTTGCCTACACCAGGTGTTGGAAATCATTACTGCGTGCCCCTCATTCCTCAGGCACATATACATGCCCAGAACACCCGCAGAAAGGCAGGCCGTGGTCCAGGACTTCTACAGGGTGGCACACTTCCCCAAAGTGCTTGGTGCCATAGATTGCACCCATGTGGCCCTACGTCCACCTAGGGCCACTGAAAACATCTACCCCAACCGCAAGCACTGGCATTCCATCAACGTGCAGGTTGTATGCGATGTCAAGGGAATCATAACCTCTGTCTATACAAACTATCCAGGGTCCACCCATGACAGTTTCATATACAGAATGTCTGCCCTGAGCCGGGCCTTGGAAGCTGGGAAGCATGGCGACACATGGCTCATAGGTGAGTACAAATGCCTGTGCACATGCATGCATGTCACACACAGACAAATACACAAGCCCAACTAATGACAACCATTATCACCTTACCAGGGGACAGTGCCTACCCTCTGAGCACTTACTTGATGACGCCAATACGGAACCCCACCACACCACCCTAGGTAAGATACAATGCAGCCCATATTGCAGCCCATATTGCTACCAGGGGCATAGTGGAGAGCACATTCGGAGTGCTCAAGTCACACTTCCGCTCCCTTGACCGCTCTGGTGGAGAGCTACTATATGCACCCCCAGTAGTGTGCAGGATCATTGTGACAGCATGTGTCCTGCACAACGTTGCAACACGGCGGAGCGTGACAGTGGACATGGTGGTGCCCCCACATCCCCAACCACATGCACGGCTGCTGCGCATGGAAGGGGAAAGGGCATGTGGCAAGGCAGCCCGTACCCAGCTTGTGGCCACATTTTCCACCTAAACTTCAACCACTTGGAGTGCACACATGCCTGGCACATACCAGGTGACAATCGATGATGAGAAAGGGACAGTTAACTGTCACAACCTTACCACCCTGAGAATGTGTCAACGGAAGTGCCACATTGTCTGCATCCCTAGCTACTTAAACACAACCAATCCCATGTGACCAAAAGGAACACATGCAAGGTGCATATCCACTCCCCTGCAGAACAGGCCATGAAAGTACTGGTGTGCCACCCAAATCCTCCCAACCCCCATAAACCCCGTCTGCCACACCATACCATGGTATACAACAGCAAAAATTCAAACCATATGCACAACACATGACACAATAGTCATGAAGTGCCACGTGAGAAATGTAAATAGGCACCAGACAATTACACCTGACATGGAATCTGAAGAAATGACTGACCAAAACCTCACACCCTGAAAACGGTGGGACAAATGCATGCCACCAGTGATGCAAGCAATAAAAGTCAGAATACCTGTTGCCATGCACATTGGACAATAGCAAATTGTCATTACAAACACTGTGGGCTGCGTGTGTGTGTCCCCTGTAACACACTGCTCACCGGACAGCACAGTGAGTGTGCATTGCGTTGGGGAAACCCCTTGAGCCTCATGAAAAATAAGTACAATCAACCAAATAGTACCCTGTCATGCATGTACACGATCAATGAGTCGGAAGTGAACATGGATTGTCGGGACACAGCATGCCTGAGAAGGCAATCTGGGTGCACGTGTGTGCATGGTGTCGCCGTAATTGGTGTGGGGGGGCGTTGCCTAAGTGTTTGTGTCAGTAGGGACATGCATCGAATACATGCATGTGAAATTAAGTGAGCCCCAGTGTCCTGTACACAGCACATGTGAACATTGCACTCAAGGAGCCCACTGTGTGTTAAATCACACCAATCCCCTGACACTTTAAAATCAAACCCAACATAGGATCAGCCATTGACCAGCAGAACATATCATGTACAGAGTACCCCGCATCGACAATGACAGACAGTGAGCAATCACTGATTCATTGAAAATCCTTATAGGGCCTACACACAAAGTGCATCAAAGCGCCTAAAGGAGGGAGGGAACAAGGGAGAATAACCGTACATTCCTACAAGTCCTTCAAACAGTCCAGAATGTGAAAATGAACTATCAAATCAAAGTACATAGTACAAGTGCTTGTAACAATAAGGGAGAGTCTAGGGAGGGAATGTGGGAAAACAAATCTAGCATCATCATTGCTATGCCTGACGGCAATAGTTGCAGTGCAGGAGTCACATAAGGGGGCGGGGGTGAGGGAAGAGGAGGGAAGAGGTGAGGAGAGTAACAAAACAAGTGACAAACTATGGAAGGTCGATGAAGAATCAAGATAGTGCTAGGGAAGGGGAGAAGAAACACAGAAGGGAAAGGGGGAACAGACGACCTGCAATCAGTGGTGGAGGGACTGATGATAAAAGTAAGTGCCAAGATAAAACAAAAAAAGCTGAAGGTGGGGGTGGATGGACAGAGGCAGAGGGGGTAGTGCTGGAAAAAGACAGACAGAGGACAAGGAGGAGGGGAAAGGGTGGTGGAGAGGGAGAGGGAGGAGAGAAGGGAGGAGGGGGCAACGGTGTAAAGGCAGGAAGGGGTAGAGGGGGAAGAAAGCACACACAGGGGGCAGAGGGAAAGAAGATGGTGCAAAGGGGGAGGGGGTGTGATGGTGAAGGGGGGAGACAGAGGGTGACTGGTGGGGGGCAGGTGGAGACTGAAGGGGGGCAAGAGAGACAGGATGTGACTGGCAGGGGGGAGGTGGAGACAGGCGGGGGGCAGGGGAAACAGGGGGAGACTGGCAGGGGGCAGGTAGGGACAGGCGGGGGCAGGGGAGACAGGGGGACAATCAAGGGACCCAGAAGGTTGGTGGACAGGGGTGGACAGGGGTAGACAGGGCCTCCATTGTGGCCCTTTGGTAGGGGTGGCAGGCTCCAGCCTCGTGGTTGGCTGGATTGTCACAAGGGCCAAGTTCAACCAATGGGAGGGGGGAGCAGGTCCAGGCCCCAAACATGACAGTCAAGTCAAAAGCAATGCGGCCATATTTCCAATGGCACAACAAAACACCAGGCAGGGCTGCGCGATGGCCAATGCAGGGGAAGCAAGGAAATGGGGGTAGTTGAAACGCATGGTGACAAGGATAACTCAGCGTGCAGCATTCATGTGGCATATCAAAATGACTGTAGGCCAAGTGTCCCAATGCAACATTTTCAGCACACGGACCCCTCCCACCATCAGTGTGCGTTACACAGACAAAGGGTGCATGGTACCGCCTACAGCAGGAAGTGCATGAACATAGACAGTCAATTAATAAAAAAAATCATAAGCAACATGATGAAATGCACAGTCAACAGAATACTCACCAAAATGAAGTGCAGACATGCATTGGAGAAGCCATCCGGAATACCCACTAGGGGTGTAGGACTGCAGGCTTGCAAGCCCATGGAAAGGGGAAGCAGGAGTAGCATATGTGTCAGGACCCCAAGCAAAACACATACACGAGAAAAGCCTGAATGGGCCCTGCTGGAACACACAGTGGATGCCTTCAAATGCCACAAAGCACCACACTGTCACATGAATGCACAACAGACAAACAAATAAAATAAACTACTTGCTGGAAAAAAAAAAGAAAAAAAAATCAGAAACGGCCATATATGACCCAGGGGCTGGGGGAGCACCCAAGAGGGGGGAGGTACAGGGTGCACCTCAACACCCACATGCGTAGAGGTTGAGATAAAAAAAACTCACTGGGCTCAGCGCCTGCACATCCCAACCTATGTGGGAGATAGGTTGTCGTCGTCACCCTCTGGATGGAAATCAGAAGGTGGACGTGGCACAGTTGCCTCACCACGCCTATCTGCGCCTTGCCCCTCAGTGGCAGCAAACATGCAGGTCTGGTAAGCCAGGTCCTGCATGGCAATGACACGTAGGTCTGCATGCATTACCTCGCGTGTCACACGTGCTTCCTCCTGAAAGGACTCATGTGTAAGACAGAGTTCAGCCTGCATGGCCTCACATGACATACGGAGTACCTCCTGGCTTGCATGGAGTTCAGCTGAGATGGTTCTTTCAACCGCTCCATTCTGTCTTCTGCCCGCCTACTGTTGTCTATTAAGGGGAGCACCCGGAGTAGATCGGAGGGTTTGGTGTTCGACCCTCAGGGCCTCACGGTGTGCCTCTTCCTGAGAATAAATAGCTTGACGCAGAGCCACCATTTCAGCCCGACGCACCCTGTCAGAGGCCGCCATGCCCAGCCTGAGTGAGCGGCATGTGGACCGCATAGCCTGCTGCTGGAGCTGCACTTGCCTTTCAGGGGGGAGGATGGAACGGGCCACACTTTCCATACCTTGAGCCATCATCTCAACTGCTCCCCCCTGTTGCTGTGCTATGGCAATAACGGCCTGCTCCCACTCAGTTGACCCCGGTAGCTCATGGCCACCGCGTTGCCGGACACGGCACCTGCCGGGCCCAAGGAGCCGTGGTCCTTGCTGGGTTGGTGCTGCCTGCGGCTGCAGGACTGCATCCCTCCATCGACCTGATGCCCCAAGAACATGGCCAACTGGTGTTGAGTGTGACCGTGCACCCGTAACCACCACAGGCGGACATTCTAACCCCGCCTGGCCCCCTACTGCAGGTGTCGCGGACAGAAGATCATCCAACACAGGATCACTTACCGGCGACGACACGTCATGATGCAGATCTGGCTCAACATAGAGGTCAGAGGATACATCAGAGCCTGACTTAGAGTCCGCTCTGGACACGATGGCCTGGAGCACCAGTGGGTTCTCGTGGGCTGCCACCCCAAGACCACCAGTGGTGCCTGGATGGTCATGTGAACTGACCACCGTGTCTGGGATGACATCTTCATCCTCTGCTTCCAGTGCTTCATCACCTGCAACATAAACAAAAGAAACAAGAACACGCATGTCAGTAGCACATGCCACACACATACAGATCACAACATTGACAGCCAACACATGAAGCAGACATGTCACATGCAACTCAAAGCCCTACATGCATCCATTGGCATTGCAAAGCAAGGGTATCCTGAAAGCAGAAAAGGATGTGTGCAAAATGTGAAGCCAACACATGTTTTCCATGTTGCCCATCACCTGCATCACACACAACCTCTGGCAGGCACATATCCAAGGCAGAAATGAGAGATGGCAACAAAGAGATGGCATGTAGCATAAGCATGTGGGAACACACAAATAGCCACACCCGGCAATCACACCAAACACACCATGACACATGTAACATGCATGTTCATGTGCAGCACTCAACAACCATTGACTATGCAGAGTACATGTGTCACAGGAGGCACCTACGCTACTGCGTTTGGATACAGTGAAAGGAGGGACATGGGTACATACATGGCAGGTCACTATCACACAGCAGCATTGTGTTGGCATGTTGAAGGGCTGAACTTGGCACAGGAGTGGATGTGTGCGGTGCATGTGTACTTCCTCAACTTCCAACATCAACAAGTATGTAGTGATGTCAATCTCCAAACGTGACGGCAGTGTAAGGGCAATTGCAGCCATCATGTGCAAATGGCATGCACCATGTAGCATGGATACCGTGAAACACCCACCCTCTGGGCAATAGCAGGGAGGCACTGCATGGCAATGAAAAGTTCACCACAGAACTGTGCATTGGCAGACAGTGTTGGCATGCGTCTATTGCATGTCGTCAGTCAACTGTCACTACAGCCGATGAGAAGTGGACATGATGCAGGACAGATGAGGAACCATCAGTAGTACACCCATGCATGCAGAAGACACAACGCCAGTTGAAAAGAGGCAGTGGGCCTGTAACAGGGGGGGCCATGTGCATGACACAGATGTGGACACCCTAAAGTCGTGCGTGATGACACACAGACCCACAGTGAGCATGAAATGGCTGTCCAAATAACATGACACTTGGATCATCCTGGAGACATACTACAATGAGCAGGCAGTCAAGGGGACTTAGGGGCATACATGGAATGAACATGGAACATGAATGTGCACACATGTGCATGGGGAGCCACTGCCTTCAGCACAGTCAGAGTGAGACACACTGCACCAAGGACAAAGGAAGGGGAACAAGGGAGAAAAGGAAATGAAAACAATGATCATACTGGGCACAGTGACATTGAGAACACGCAAGTGCATGGACAAGGTAAAAAGGGTTGAAGACCCTGGAAGGGGGAGAAGTGGAACGTGCCAAACAGAGGAGACCAAAGAATGAAAATGAAGTCCAATGACAGAATAGGCATTCAAAAGGTGGTAGTGCAGCCAGCAAGTGGCAAGTGCAAGTACATTTGGATATGGCAAATCTGATGAGTGCAGAAGAAGAGTGGGGGACTGTATGGGTACACGTACAGGAGCCATTGCAATGGGAGGCCTGGAGGCAGTGCAGCAGAGAGGCAGGGTGAGCAGGTACCTTGGCCCGAAGGACAGAGGGTGTACAGGTGCCCAGTGCCAAAAGAGGAAACTGTTCAGCTGGGGAGAAGAGGGGCTAATGCAGGAACAAATAGGAAGGTCTTGAGGTGCTTCGGAAGCAGATATGTTTCTCCTCAAGTTTCAACGTGGCAGCTAGGCTGTTCCAATGGGAGGTCCCAGCCGTAGACACAGATCTGCCCCCAGCTTGTTTCTTCGATAAACGACTGACCCGGAGGCAGTGTGAGGTAGAGGAGCAAAGGACTCGAGAGGGGAGGTATTGGCAGAGGGATAGTTTAAGGTATTTTGGACCCAGGCCCCAGAAATCCTTGTGCACAATGCAGAGGGTCTAAGGTTTCATCCTTGCATCCACTGGTAGCCAATGAAGGGATTTCAGAGCTGGAAAGATAGGATGCCAGGGCTTGAGGATAAGGACAAGTCTTGCAATCCTGTACTTGATTAGTGGTAGAGGACGGAGTGTGGAGGCAGGTAGAATTTTGAAAGAGCCTGCCACAGTAGTCCAATCTTGAGACAACCAGAGCTTGAGAGAATGTGAGCCTGTAGGTGAAAGAGAGGAAAGGCACAGTACCCCTGAGGAGGTTAAGCAAGAAGTTAATATATCTCAATAAACATCAGAAATGTGTGCGGAAACGAAATGTGTGGAGTCAAAGGTGACCCCGAGGTTGTTGGCCTTGCAGGTGGGGGTAGGAGGAGGGCCAAGGGAGGCCGGCCAGAGAGTGAGAGGAAAGGATGGTGAAGGTGTACCGATGAGGAGGATGTCAGTCTTGCTGGCATTTAGACAGAGATCGTTGGCAGTACACCAATTTCAAACGTCAATGAGGCAATCAGAAATGAGGGAGGGAGAAGAGGTGGCCAAGGGCAGCCTGGAAATGAGTTGAGTGTTATCAGCATAGCACTGGAAGTTGTAGCAGAAAATGGAAATGCAGTAGGCGAGAGCTGCCAGGTGCTGTTTGGAAAGCCAGGCCAAGAGGTCAGACCCCTGGTGAACACCACAGGTAGAGAAGGAGATTGATGAAAGGAAGGACCCAAGTTGTAGCTGGGAGGGTCACACACGCCAAACACACATGTCATTGAGTAACACGCAACAATTCTCACCGGACGATGCATCATAATCCATCCTCTCTCCCACTCCACGGAGTTGTTCTTCCGGGATGAACTCTGCAGCGATCTCCTTGTGCTGAGTGAGTTCATCCTCCTCTGGTGCTGGCCCACCACCAGTCACCAGAGACATGAAATAATTGGAGGCACGCTTTTGTTTTGCACTGTGTCGGAGGTCATTCCAATGCTTGTAGCAGTCCTGAGCCGTGCGCACCTGGTTTCCCATGGATGTCACACCATCCACAACATGCTGCCAGTGGACCCAATGCTAGTGATGCATTGTATGGCACTGTGGGCCCACTAGCATATCGCGTTGGTGTGCCGACACATAGTCCACAAGGAGGTCCAGTTCCTGCTTGCTGAAAAGTTTCTTGCTCGATGTGCTCGAGGCCGGAGCCATGTCTGGGGTTTCAGCCTCTTGCGCAGGAGCACGCTTCCTCCTTTTGTGCAGTGGTACTGACCCTGAGTGGCCAATGTGGCCCCGATCAGTGGGGGCAGTGGCGCTGGTGGACTGGACCAAGGGAGTGGGTGTTTGAATGAGGACGGAAGGTCTGGCTTGGGTCTGACTCACTGCCGGGGTGGTGTTGGCTGCATCTGCCCATGCAGTTGCCACCACCCGGGTGCTTGGGACAGCAGATGTCACAACTGCCCCAGATACGAGTGCCCCAGTCACAGCTACACTGGGCACACGTGACCCGCACCTCCTGACAAGATGGAAATCATCCTGGGAGTCCTCATCACGCAACGCAACTTGTGCTGCCTGACCCCAAGTCCGGGTGGTGGTCCCCACAGCTGCACCTGCAGCTACCACCACCGGTGGGCCCGTGACAGCAGATGAAAGTTTCTGTTGGGTCATATGGGCCACAGGTGTTGATGCAACAGCTGCATCACCAGGGGCCACAGGGGGTGGTGGCATGTCTGCACCAGCACGTGGCTGGGCATCCTGCCCCAGTGGGGCACACCTGCCTCTTCCCCCTCTGTAGACACCCTGGCCACCATGGACTTCCTGTTCCGCCTGATCTCTGCGGCCACATGCCCGACCACACACACCCCTGGGAGGACACCCAGCTTTGCCCCCCTTACCGTTTGGTGGCCTCCCAACCATGACACAGATGGTAAATAGCCGATGGATAGTGCACTCAACAATTGTCCTGTGCAATTGGGTTGACGGGGACAGAGAACTTGATGTAATAGGTAACCCTGTGCTCCTTCAAGGTTGTCTGTGACCCCTGATGAAAAATGACGAGTCAAGCAACACTCAGGCCCACCCCCAAAAAAAAAGTTTAAAAAAAAGAAATACATTTAAAAAAAAAAGAAATAGTACAATTTCAAATGAAAAAAATGCATGCGACCCCGGTAGCCCACGTGCGTGGATTTTACCTCCAGCAGTACGGTATGGCACCCAGGGACACAAAAAACACATACGCGTGGAACACACGGGCTACTATGACCTCGAAAATGGTACGCGATGCACAGGGGGAACCACAGGTGGAAAATAGCATGCGCGACTCGCCGTCTGCCTTGCGTGGAAACGAAAAAGAAAAACACATGCGCTTGTGTGCGTAGGCAACACCCCGCCAAAATAAGAGGTACGAACTTCAAATGAGTGTGAATCCAGAAGAGTAAACACACGCGTCGGTCTCCATGAACTGCTTCCCCGCTGGACCTTTAACCTGTGCTGAAGGCAACGCCCACGTGCGTAACGTCACTGGCGTGCTTACGCGCTAAGGCCCTTTCCTCGAATTACACGCATGCACACGCGGACGTGCTGTTTTTGTATGTACACCGGTACGAGGGAAACGCCCACACGCATCATGTCACTTATGTGCTTACATGCTAAGGCCCTTTCCTCGAATTACACGCTGACGTGCTGTTTTTTCACGTGATAATTCACTCTGCATCAAGCTAGCCAGGCGACAACACATGGAAGACCACGCTCCTGTCCAGAAGGCCATTTTCCGGCCCCCCAGAACCCTGGAGAGCCTCCTACAAGCCATATTCTGCTGCCTGCCTGCCTGCGGTCAACAGTGCCCTGCCATTTGGTGCCTGCACATCAGCCATCTGCAGGGGTCCAGTTGCTGTGACCACCCCTACTGGAGCAGAAGACTCCCGACTGGTATTCCATCTCTTCACAGCCCAGCCCCAGGACCCAGTTGCCCACCCACACCTGCCTCGGGGGTTGCCATGTCCAACACAACACCATGGCAACCACCCAGCAGAGAGGCAGAGGGCTGCCAGCTTCAGTGCAAATGAAGTTGGCATCCTGGTGGAGGAAGTCCTGGGGCATTATGATGCCCTCTTCACACCATTGCACGCCGACAAGGAAGGAGGGAGGAGGATCGGAAGGACATAGTGGGTGCCATCAATGCAGAGGGGGTGGCACCCCGCAACATCAAACACGTCTAGAAGTGCTGGGAAGACTAGAAGTCCAAAACCCTCAAGAAGGCCCGGCGCCTCTTGAATGCAGCGGATGCAGTGGGGCACCAGGGGCAACTTATCACCCAGCAGATGAGTGTCCTGGAGTGGATTCGCCCAGTGCTTCACCACCAGATCCTCAGGATGCAGGCCGGTCTGGAGTCGAGCAGTAAGTGCCCATGCATTCCCATTTAAAACAGTGCATGTTGCAGTGTGGTGGTAGTTCGCTACTTGGCTGTATGTGTTACATGGGTCATGTATGGATGTGTGTGTGCAGGGACAAGATGGTGCTGCATGTGAGTCCAGTCAGGCGTTACCCACATGGATGGTGTATGTGTTACAATGCATCATGCGGAGCAGCATACGGAATGCATACGTGTATGCATGCCTGTGTCTGTACTTGGACATGTTTGTGGTGTGAGAGATGGGTGCTGCTGTCATGGATATGCATGGTGTACATGTCTGTGTAACTGAGTAATGTGTGAGTGACTGGTAAACGCCATGGATGCATGCCACATGTCCGTGATGATGCGTTGATTCACTGATACAGCCTAGTCATCTTTGTATCCACTGTGTCTGGGGGTATATGGGGCTAGATGCATGACCCTCCGGTGATGTGTGTGCATATGATCAGCATGTCCCATGATGCATGTGAGTTTCAGCCCACCATTGGATGTTTCTACGGTGCCCTGCAAATGTTTGTTGCATGTGCCATGCCTGTTCCTGCATGTGTGTTGCCTGCACTGACCCATGTGTTGTGGAGGGACATGATGGAAGTGACGTTTGATAGTGGCACTCATGTGCTATTGCTTTGTGTCTAGGGGACTATTGTACAGTACCCTGATGCTTGTGTTCAATGTCTCCCTTTACACAGCAGCTTGTGAAGAAGAGGGCGGAGACGGCGCTGTGGAGGAAAGCGGCAGGGATGCCTCCACCGGCTGGTGACGCAAGGCCCAGTCACCCTCCCACAAAATGTTATCATCTGGGAGCGAGGGGACTGGTGCCGCGTCTGCCACTACGGCTGCAGCGGTAGGGGCGGGTGAACCCCCACAGGGGCTGGTGATGGCGGAAGACGGTGCAGAGTCATCCAGGTTGGTGGTGTGTATGGAGGAGGAGGAGGCTGCTTCAGAGCCACACATGGGGCCTGGTGGGGGTGGTACCACTGGTGCAAGTGGTGCGGTCTAGGGGCAGGGGCATGAGGCAGCACAGGTCACTGCAGAGGGGCCTGTGCATGTCACTGTCCCTGACACTGTAACTGCATCACCATGCCCCAGCAGGGACGCCCCGTCCTAGGCCCATCCACAGGTAGGGGGGAGGTCCACGTCATCTGGCACTCCTCTACCTGCAGACGTGGGGACCCATGACAGGATTGAGTCCATCCTGATTGGTGTCGCGTTGTGCACACGTGACATTCGTGATGACGTGCGTGCTTCCTGGGGGGACCAGGCATGTCATCATGAAGAGATGTGTGCCAATGTGGCCCATCTGGGAATGCTCATGGTCGGGGGTTTCCTCCATGTGTCGCTCTGTTTTGTGGCTCTTTCCTCTGCTGTGCACACTATACACCAGTCGTTCTCCGTGCCCTCTTCCGGCCCAGATGCCACCAGGGCCCCCTATGGATCTGCCGCAACTAACGCAGCCAGGCTGGTGGAGAACGTTGTGATTGCGCATTACCAAAGCCGCACACAGACAAACCAAAATCAATCACTTCATTGTAGATACTGCATACGTGTACAAATCCACATGATACAACCCACAATGAGCTCCCACTGGACTATGTTTTCCATTCACTGTGAAGTAATGTATGTAGAACTCCCCCACAAAGCATACGCTCTGGCTCGTGCAACAGACAGCCATAAGCGCACCCTCTGCATTTTGCTCGACAAATATACTGTGTACCGTGTAATTGCTTCTACTGTAATTGTATTCTTATTGTTATAATGTAAAGCGCATTGGCGTAAAACGCTATATAAACACAATAAACATAAACATAAACATACCACACTCTGTGCGTGCACTCCATACCCAGAAACCTTACTGACCAATCCCATGTCCTCCACAGGCCCAATTATATGTCACATGTGCAACCCTGCAACTGTTGCAATGTCCGCTGACTTTTCCAAGTGAGCACGCGTGGGAGTAGGGGAATAAATGTCAACAAGGGTAGGGGATGTCGTTTTTAGTGATGGCTCTCAAAAGAGCCGTTTTGTATTTTCTTTTAAAGGTGCTTCCATAGAAACCATTTTTTTTCAGGTTTTTAGAAGTGTTTTTGTTTGTTGCACTTCGCTTCACATTCTTACAATAGCGTCTTCAGTGCAGCCTGTATATTGGAAAACAAAATATCATTGCCACTGGGCGACAATGAAATGCCATTTCCATTGAGAAGGTGCACATATCGATAAACAATGTTGTCATTCTCACAGGAGTACATCCCAGCAGCACGCAAGAATTTGCACATGCTTCTCTTGATAAGACGCCTTCTGACCTCTGGCTGCCGACAACATTCATTGGAATAGTTGTATACTGGAATTGGTGGTATACATGAGAAAAGCACCTTTGCAGTGGGAAAAATGCACTTCACTGCTTTCATCATCTTTTTGAGTTGATCGTACACACTTGAACAAGCTATGGAACCCAAAGCAATGCTCCATAGTGCACAACCACTACGTATACAGTAGAGAAAGTGTCCACTCATTGACATTCTTTAAGCAAATGGTCGAAAGTATGGACAGCGACACCGCACCACAAAGCCTCCACTTCCTCCACATTCAAATTGCCATTAAAACCTCTTTCCACAGCATACTGGAGCAGATCTAGCACAAAAGGATCATCCACTATGAAAACTATGCGTCTCGCCTTCTCTGCCAGCCTCGCTACACAGAGTAATGAAACAAAATATGGACAATTTGCACAGTCGCATTTCCATTAGATAGCATGGTGAGAAACGCAGATTGTGGCACGTGCGCTCTCCATGTAACACTAGCAGTTCTGTACAACTGTTCCCTGCGTACACACCACACCCAGAAACGTTGTTATGCAATCCCTCAGCCTGCACAGGTCCCTTTCCAATGTCACCGGCCTGAAAATCCCCAGATGAGGCTTTCATACTGCATGCGTGCGTGGGAAGAAATGTCAACCAGGGTAAGGGTTTTCGTTTGTAGGGGTGCCTCTGAAAAGAGCCGTTGTGGGTTTTATATTTTTTTTTTATTATTATCTGCTTCCACACGTGTTCTCGGTTTCATACAGTTGTGTGTTTTCTTTTCGTCCTCAGAATCTGACAGGAACCTTTTGAGTGCATCTTGGAGATGAGCAAACAAAACAGCATTACGAATGGACGAAAACGAAATGCCATTTCATTGGAAGAACTCTGCATTTGCAGAACTAATGATGTAATTGTTACAAAAAAACATGTCACAAGCGGACATTAAATCAGACATGCTTCTGTTAATCAGACACCTTCCATCTTCTGGCTGGGTATAATAGCCAATATGAGTGGTCCATTCTGTTGTTGGTGGTATGGCAGACAAAACCACCTGGGCAGTGGGAAAAACCCTCTTCACTGCATTCATCAGCCTTTGTCATGGCCATGGGCCCGGAACCCCAGACGCCGCACCATCAGGGCACAAAAGCAAGAGGTAACACAACCTTTAATTGTCCCTTGGGGACAATGCAACATGGAGGGCCCAGCTGGACTCAGTCCTAGCGCCTTTGGCGCCAGGCTCATAAATAAATGTGCAGTAGCACATTTTTATTTGGTGCAAGTACTTTGTTTTCCCTGCAGGGACCTCCACGTGTATTCAGTGGGGCGTGGCTGCTGGGGAGAGTTAGACTGCATGTGTAAGCATCCTTTAGGAGTGGCAGGGTGGGGCCGATGAGTCAAGGCTAATGGGCGTGGCCAGAGCTAGGCTATATAAGCCTTCTCAGTGCTCATGCACGTGCTTTGCGTTATTCTGCTATTGCAGCGTAATGCTCACTGCCGCCTAAGCGCATTTTACCTGTTTCCAGCTACCAGCCTGAGCGCATCTTACCTGTTGTCAGCTACCCGCCAGAGCGCATCTTACCTTGTTTCCAGCTACCAGCCGCAGCACTTACCTTGGAAGCTGCTTCCTTCCGCACGCAGCATCGTGGACTCTGGCATTCATCTTCCATCTCCAGACCTCCGGAAAGCAGCGCTCCAGCCTGACTTCGTGACAGACGGTGCCTGCAAGAGAAAAAGATAAAGACAAGGTTAGAATTTGCTAAGACATTACGTTTAAAGTCACGCTTAGACAAATCCTTGCGCTTAACCTTAAAACCAACTCTCACCTGCTGTCGGAGCATCGTGGACTCCATTTTCTTCCCATTTGGCCTCGCTTCATGTACCGCAACTACCGCTGGGCGCATATCATCTATTGGGAGAAAGCAGAGGAAAGACATCATGAAAAGGATACAGACAATAATCAAGAATCAACATTACAATATTTTAAAAGCCATAAGACACTTACCTTCATGATTGGTTCAGCCACAGCCGGTCTGAGCTGCCACGCACATGCGCCATTGAAGGAACTTGGTCCATCAAAAGCGCCCCTGCAGTGAGAAACAGGACGGAGAGATCGCCATCATCAATCAACAGGTGAGGCTATATGGGTCGGCACATGCTCACCACATTCTGGGAAGAAGGGTTCGAGAGAGACAGTAGTCATATAGCAGCATTCTCAGGATCTCTCATATCCTCTCAGGAGCAGTGTCAACAACCAGCGCAGTCCACAGCACACAAGCAGGGGAAGGAGCCTGACAAGGGGAATTCACTTCCAGTGAGGGCTGCAACCATGCCCCAACATCCCTGCAGAGACCAGGTGAGCGTAACAGCCTCTTAAGTCGACACAGCAACCGTAAACAAGATACGTAACCCAACTGCAACCCACCACAGTGTATGACGCCAACATGTATAGTAGCAGAACTGGCCAGTTCTCTGCAAAGTGCATGCATATCGGCTAAACTGAGGTCACAGACAGTGCATCACAATGCGTCCACTGCTTCTAAACCGAAATTGCCATGAAAGTTTCTTTCCTGGGCATACTTGTGCAGATCTATCATAAAGGTATCACCCAGCATGTGCCCTTCCCAAAGTATCGTGAGGGCCACGCCCCAGTGAAACACGAACACTCCTTCTTCCCTTTCCACTATCCTCTTCCCATCACACCCTTATTGGGTATTGTTAAGCAGTCACACACGCATCCACCAATGCCATCCAAGACGTCAGCATCTAACACTGTCAGTTCGCCACAAGAAGTCATATGTACCGTTACAAAATCAGCCTGCAAGTGTGCTGTTATTACAAAGTACGTCCAGTGGAAAGTCTAGTCAAACATTGCACAATTTGTGCATGCCTATTCATCCACATGAGCACCCATCACCACAAAAGAAAGGTATGAACATTGTTTTGGCAGTATGTTTACAACTCTGTTATAAGTGCCTCTGTGTGCGATATCTGCCTCTAAGTGTCCATTACGTGTTTGAAAAGCATACTGGTTTCCCTCCCATCTCCTACCATGAAGTGGAAATTTAATGGTATTTGCTTGCAATGTTTTCATTTACACATATCATACAGTGTATTAGCGAAACAGGAACTCTCTTATTTCCTTCCGACAATGCAACGAAATGTGCTCCCCACTAACCCACCTCCTACATAAATCGGAAAAAGCTGGCACCAAAGCCACCACTGAATGTATCTTACCAACCTAAAGTCAGTTCCCAAAAGGTCAGTGTGTGAACGGCTGTGGTTCTTTGTATGCTGCACTATTGCCACATCCTCTTTTTAAATCTGCAAGCTTCCACTCTCCGCCATCAGCAACTCAACCATAAGAAGACTGCGCAACTTGTCCTTGGCCTGAACGCCAGGGATCGTATCTCTGCTGGACTAAAATGTCTGCAATAGCTCCCAGTGGCTGCGAAGAATAAAATGAAAGCCCTTTGCTTTATGCTAAAGGCCTCTGGTCCCTGGGACCTCAATACCTTGCACCTCCCACTTCCTAAATATCTGCTTGCTCCAGCTCTTCCCTCTTCTGCCTCTAACTCCCTCAGGGTCAGTTGCTTTTGCACGCAACCAGTTGGTGGTAGATGTCTTTCTTCTGCTGGGCCCTCCCTCTGGAACAGGCTCTCTGCCTCCCTAGAACTTGAGGAGAACCATTTTAGGGTCGGGAAGCACCTCAAAACCTTTCCATGTGCTTCTTCTTTTTCCCCTCGTCTCCCCTGCTCACTTCCTGCCAAAAAATGATTGTGCACTGGTTCCTTACCCACCCTGTACTCTGTGCCCCAGGCCACCTCCGTACCAACAGTTCCACCCCTGCACTGGCTTTCTGCCAACCCCAACTCTTGGGGACTGTTTTCTGCAACCTTAACAGTCCAGCCACCACTTGATGTCTACACTTATCCTTCCACTTGCCAGCACCGGCCGTAGTTGTACGTATTGCAATTTTTTGTTCTTCCCATGTACTCCACTTTGCCAAGCCCCTTCCCATTCACTTGCACACTCTCAGTGTCACGTGGCCTAGTGGGATCAATGTCTCTATGTGGCCTCTGTTCTGCCTCCCTTTCCTCGTCGTGCCTTCTCACACTTGTTTGTAGGCGCCGTACAAATGCCACAGAATAACATATGACATCATATCATATGATAAACAGAATGTATTCATATCAACAGGATGCCTGCCACGTACCTTGTAGACTTCAGAAAATGGTCCTTAAACTGTAATGCATGTACGACAAATGTCGGAAAAGTGATCCCACAAAAGCAGCATGGAATGTATATTAGCATTGTTAAGCAAGTGCGTGTAGTGCATCCATACAAACAGGATGCCTGCTCCTTACCTTGCAAAATGTCACCATAGCCTCTGACATTTCTCTGCACAAACAGACCTTCTGCCACAGTGTTTGTGTATACACCACAACCAGCAACCACATTGCGCAATGGCTTAGCCTCCACAGTGCCAATGCCATACCTGCCATCCTGAAAAGAACCGGATGTGGCATGTCTAATCCTCAAAGTACCACGGAATCTGCAGAGTTACCGTGCTAGAAGGGGAAGTGGGTTGGAGGGATGTAAACCAGTATAGGGGATTGTGTCTTTAGTACTGCCTATAAAAACACATATTTTCTGGGGGGGTTGTTGTGTTTTTGTTATGTACGTGCGTGCAAACATTTATTTTGTGTTCTCTCTTTTGCTGACTGTCTGTTTGCTTCTCCTGATATTTCTCTCGACTGAAGATGAACGCTTCCCTTACATTTCTACAGGATTCTCTGCAATGCTTCGTGCAGAGTGGGAAACAAAACACCTTTGACAATGGAGGTCAAAAAAATACAATTTCCTTGGAACCACTGGAAATCTTGCTATCTTGCTGGTTATTAATGCTTTCATAGTTGTTGCGGAACATCCCAGCACTGCACATAAAGTCACACATGCTTCTGTTTATCCAACATCTCCCGACCTCTGGCTGTGGACGAATTACACCGGCATGGTCCCATGCTCCTCTTGGTGTTATCGATGAGAAAATCACCTTGGCAGTGGGAAACATCTGCATCACTGCTGTCATCAACTTCTTTAGGAGTGCGAGCAAACATGAGCACGACATGTACCCCAAATGTAGTGCTCCAAAATGCAGGACCACCACATCAACAGTACCGACAGAGGCCACACATATGCAAAGGAAATCCATACGCCCGAAACCCCACTCATACACTGTGCCCCAAAAAGCCTGCATTCCTTCCAACTGAAAGTCAGTATCAAAGTCTCTTTCCACGGCATACCTGTGCAGATCGCGCACAAAGGCATCACCCACTATCAGCACTCAGCATCTCTCCATCACTCCGAACCTCACTGCATCGAAGTTTGGGTAAATATGGCACTGCCCCTTCCTATGAACCACACCCTCGACACCTCATTGGAGAATCCCACAGTTCCATTTGCGAAGGCTCCATGCTCAGAAGGGCAGGATGTGGCACGTGCGCTTTCCCAACTACAGCGGGAGCCACACCCCAGTAAAGAAGACACAATACTTCTTCCCTTTGCACTGGCATTTTTCCAACACTCGCTCATTGGCTGCTTTGAAATTTTCAAACACACATGCACCAATCACATACTGAACCTCTGCATTGCACACTATCATTTCTGTACTCCACTCAATATTTACTGTTAAACACTCTCAGTGCATGGTCCCTTTGCTTCCAAAGACCCTCCACCAGAAACTTCTGCTAAAGGATGCACTATTTCAGCATACACAAACATCATGAGGCACACCCAGTACACCTTTGGCCATGCACACAACAGTCCACCTTTGCCCACACCCAGCACAACACTATGAATCCATGCATGCGACCATGTGGGCAGCTAACATTATGCACAAACGTAACAAATGTAGGTAACGGCACTTCACCCCAACTCCCCCCACACGATAAAACACCCATTCACGAAAACAGGTTGCATTTAGCAGAATCCACAAACATACCACTGCCTCCACCACCCGTACCCACAGCCATTCACAAAGTATTCGGTCACTGCCAACCTAACCACAACATTTTCACAACATTGGGCCTACTTCAACAAATCTGCACACAGCATAGTAAACCAGCACATATAAGCTGCACTTCCACCATACCCTCTTCAATACTGACAGTATGCAAACACTGCACCCAATGCCCACACTGCATGACTTTTCACTGCACAATCTCCAACCACACATCAAAACCTTTACTGCACTTCTACCATACCCTCTTCCATACTGACAGTATGCAAACAGTGCACCCTGTGCCCACACTGCATGACTTTTCACTGCACCATCTCCAACAACAGATGTACCATGTTGTAATTGTGACCTCACCTGCAAAACCAAACATACACGCATGGCAGCTCACTTATGCTGCTCTACGGCCTCTGAAATGTGCTCCACAACCATTCCTTACAGGTCACCACCCTCCAACTGATGCAAAGTCAAAAATGCATTACTGCCGTGGGTGTCCTCAAGTTATATGCTCTTGAGTGCATGGCCTACGGCCTTCAGCCATGCACCTAATAGTCTAGGTCTTGAACATACCCACTGCAACATAATGCCACCCTGCATGTCACCATGTAACCAACTACGACAATCCACATACACACCACTGCTACCAGCACTCCAACCCAACCTGCGCACTGCCATGGAGCTATGCACCAACAAATTGCAACAGTTACCATATTGTAGAAAGAAAACACTCTCTCCTTCACCCCTGTGCGATTTCATTCACCCACTTCCATTCACAAAGTATTGTGTCACTGCCAACCTACCGACATTCTGTTCGCAACACCGGCCCTAATCCAACCAATCTGCACTCATCACATTATACAAGCACCACCCTCTACCGGATGCAGAGTCAGACATGCGTTGCTGCGGTGGGTATGCTGAAGCCCTAAGCTTGAGTGCACGTCCTTTGGCCATGCACCCAATAGTCTAATCCTTCCACAGACCCACTGCTACTTCATTCACCCATGCATGCCACCATGTGCCCAACTACCGCATTCCATCCACAGAGCACAGCCACCCGCGCTCCCACCCAACCTATGTCATGTGCAATTCACTCCCCTTCCGAAATTCACCTGCCACCGCTCACCACGAACAGAGGTTGCCGCAAACAGGTTGCGGCAGAAGCTATCGGGCCGTTATGACAGCTGCCTCCAATCACCACGCAAAGTACTCACCTGGCTACGTACCCGCAAATTGGCGCAATATGCACAAATACTGCAGGTACTCTTCCGGCTTCTTCCACCTATGTACATATATCGCATGAACCACTTCTCACTCCCTCCACCCGTTCCCTCCCTTCTTGCCGCCAACACATGGCGTACGGTACATTTTCCAGACCCTTCCACCTCCGCACTGTCCTCCGATACACCATGGTGGCATTTCCCCAAAAATGTTGATGCACAGCAGGCTTTGCTCCAGCCAACCACCGGTCGCGTCCAAAGTTCTCCAACAGCATGCCATACCGCAAGCCAATGACACGTCTGTCCACGAACCGAACAGGGAAATGGGTCCGCGGAGCAGAACCAAATATCACTAATTTCTTGGGATGTGCATTTCAGTCTTTTCCAACAAAAGTAGTGGTCAGATTTCCACCAAACACACAAAAGCACAGTTTCTGACCCAAGCCCCCTCTCCTGCGCAAATTTGGTGAAAATCTGCCCAGCCTGTAGCCGTGCGCAAACTTTTTCCCCATTCAGTCTGTGGGAAAAAATAATGTTTTGAGACCTCCCTATAACTTTGCCCCCCTGCACGAAACCTCACCCAGCTTTGCAAACAGAATTCAGAGCCGGCCATATACTTTTTTTGCAAAGATTGGTCAGGATTCCTCCAGGGGGAGCGAAGTTATAAACCGCCGGAAAAGTGCTCTTCCTATGAGTTTAGCAACTTAACCATAACTACATGGCCGCTACCGCGGGTCAGTATATATATATATATGAAAAAACAAAGTAGCCAAAATAGTGCACTGCCCAACTCGTAGCTGGTGCTAGGAAAGGACACTTTGGCTAAGCTCCTAAATGTATGAAAAACACATGTAAATGGAGGGTTGTAGCACTACAAAAAAAAAAACACAAAACATGCCACAAGGTTTACCAGCACTCAAGACCAAAACACCTTCTTACAAAAATACTTTGTTTTTATTCATTATAAAATCAAACAACCAACTGTGCAAATATGCAATAAAGGGCAGGTATAAATCAAAAACCTCCCCATGGCATACAAGTTAAGCAACACTCACTCCCCAGGGTGGAAAACCGCCACGCGTTCCGCCTGGATATACCAAGCTTCCTCATGCTGATCAAACTCCACATTCGTGAAAACACAACACATTTAAAACATAAGGAAAGCAACTCGAGCGAGCAGCTCCTCCCCCTTCTCATCATCTCTGATCACGTGATCGCGTAATACCGCGTTGAAAGTCACATAAAGCGGCCCGCCATGATGGAATGACTATGTTGTCATTGTGTTCACTGTGAACACAGTGTGCTGGCCATAAATTGAATGCCAGCAAAATATGTGAGTGTTGGGGATACGAGCTCTTCGCTCCACGCTGCATTTCCTTAATTAAAATCATCTTAAATTTCTTTACACATTTTCTTGTGTTTAATTGCGCCAGTGCGCCTTTTTATACCATGGGTAGACCTCACCAACCTTGACGAGAGTCTCCCCATCACGACCCTGGGTTTGTAGTGATGCAAGCTAAACACGGCACGGCAACAAACTTCATTAAGAACCAGAGCTCTCCTTTGTATATACAGGACACAGTACCCTCTAGTGGAGAAAAACAATAGTTGTTACAATCCAGATTTTAGCATAATGCTATGGCATGCTTGGAATAATTTCCACTATGATAGCATTTTACCTGCACAGTGCATTTCTATTTTGATAGTCAATCCTATTTATGCAAAATACATATATTCACCACAACAGACATGGTTTCAAAACGTGACTCGTGCATCCTAATATATACAACATATGATTAGTGATCTCATACACAGGGTGGCAAGACAACCGCAGAATCTTGGCAAAATGCAAATACTTAAGGTTTTCAAATATCAACATGATGTTAGATAATAAAGTGCAAGTGCAATCGACCCTGAGTTGTAATTAAATACTACACAGCTGTCGTTTTTCTTGCCCATTGAACTAAATCATTCCTTCATGTTAAAGAAACAACACCAAAGAGATATAACAAAAATATCAACTGGGTTCCTGTTATTCCGTACACATTCATGGACATAGATCAGATCTATTGGAGAAATACAAACATCTCTGGATGAATGTTGAGTCCATTAGGTCTTAAGGTGTCAAATTTGCAAATTAGAGATGCCTCTAATTGCCTGAGTTTCAATTCTCGGTTTCCCAATCTCTTATGTTGGGGAACATGGGCAAGACCAACAAATGACATTTCCAACACATTGCCACCATGTTTCTCTATAAAGTGTCCTGTCAAAGGGTTGGTTACATCTCCATTCTTAATGGCTCTATAGTGTTGGAGGATCCTGAGCTTGAGCATTCCTATGGTCGATCCAATGTAATGAAGACCACAGGTACAAGTAATGGCATATACTGCAAATTTCGTCAAGCAAGTCATTTTGTGTTTGTATCTCCATAGTAAACCATTAGAACTTACAAATGGAGTTTTCGATACAAAACTGCACATTTTGCAATTTGCACATTTACGAAAACCTCCCAGATCCTGTGTCATAAAGTGACCTGACTTGGTGGCTTCTGTGACTACCATACTCGGTGATAATATATTCTTAAGAGTAGGCGCTTTACGGTATGTCATATTGGGGACTTCATCTAGCACCTTTTTAAGATCAGGATCTGTCAGGAGCACATTCCAATGTTTTTTTTATAATTAGTTTAACATTATTGGCTTGATGATTGTACCCTGTTATGAATCTTATCGTTTCCTTTTTCTTATTGGCTTGTGCCCCAAACAATTCTGATCTTTTTTTGACTTCTGCTTTATTAAAGCAGTCTGTAACTACATTTTTGTTGTAAACTCGTTTGACAAATCTTCTACCAATCTGCTTGGCTTCTGCCTGATAATCTGGTTCTTTACTACATGCTCTTTTAGCTCTAAGGAACTCTCCATAGGGAATTGAATTTTTTAATGGAATAGGGTGGTGGCCTTTAGCATGCAGAGTGGAATTCAAACTTGTTTCTTTCCTGAATAACCTAGATGTTAAACTATTATTATTCTCCACATTGAATAACACATCCAGAAAAAACAATTATTTTCTACTGTGTATACATGTTAATTCCAAATTCAGATTGTTATCATTGAGAGTGTGGACATAGTTGAGTAGCTGAGTTTTGGTACCGTCCCATATGATGAACAAGTCATCTATGAAACGGTACCAGACAACTATGTGTTTCGTAAATTCTTCCATCTCTTCTCTCCAAGCTATCCGTGTCTCCCACCAACCCATATAGAGATTGGCGTAAGTAGGGGCCATTCAAGACCCCATGGCCGTTCCCTGAGTTTGTTTGTAAATGGAGGTACCATGTAAGAAATAGTTGTGTTCCAAGCAAAATTGGAGCATTTTCAATAGCATTTTGTTGTGCTGTCGATGACTAATGGATCTAAATACTAAATAGAATTTACATGCTTCAATACCCGCTTTGTGTATAATGGATGTATACAGCGAGACAACATCAAGGGAAACTAGGATGTATTGTGGTTCCCAATTGACGTTTTCTACTTTAGTCAGCAGGTCAGAAGTGTCTCGTGTATGTGAGCTAAGACTGATAACAAACGGTTGTAGGAAATGATCTAGGAATTTAGAGGTGTTTTCAAGTAGACTCCATATAGAGGAGACTATAGGGCGACCAGGTGGATCAGTAAGGCTCTTGTGGATTCTAGGATTAAAATAGATTAGTGGAGTAACTGGAAAAGTATTTTTTAGGAACCAGTACTCCTCATCACTTATCAATTCCAGGTCACACCACTTACGTAACATTGAGTAATATAATAAGTTGGTTTCCAATAATACACTATTTTCTGCCAATATGTAATTACTGGTGACACTCAATTGCCTCCTCGCTTCCATGTTGTATTGATCGCTGTCCAAGATCACTATACCACCCCCTTTATCTGAGGGGCGTATGACTATGGTGTGGTCGTCTCTTAGATTCTCTAATGCCTTATGTTGCAAGTAGTTAAGATTTCTAGATGATGGAGGTATCTTCACCGGCAATTTCTTCAGGTCTTTCATAACCAAACTTTCAAAGGTGTCAATAGGGCCACAAATGATGTTCAGACAAAAAATCGATTTAGGTTTAAACTTGCTAGGGCAGGTAATGACTGTGGGTATCCCAAATTCTCATAACATAAGGCATTAGAGAATCTAAGTGATCAAGTGCTGGGAGGAGCGCGAAACGCATTGTTCAGGACACTGCCCTGGCGTCCTGTCTTCTATTGCTGTGTGTTTTTCTTGCCTAATACTTTTTTTACCATGAATTAAACTCGTTCTGTATTTTGAATTCGAGTTTGTCATTTTTTTATTGGGACCTGCTGACCTCATGCTTGGAGTGCGATTTTCCTTTCCTCCTTGTCTTCACGAGATATATATATATATATATATATATTCAGTGAAAAAACCTTGTTAAAGGGACGTTATGGTTCCAAGTAAAACCGAAAAACCCCTGAAATTCGCCAGATATGGTAAGCTAAGCAACCATAACTCGCGCCACCACTGTGCACTGCTAAGACTAACACCCACAACATCAAAAATGACATCACAAATGTCATTGATGACATCACTGATGACATCACATGTCTGTCTTCCTTTTTTTTCCTTTACTGACATATGTAGGCCACATGGTTTTCTTCAGTAACAGTCATGAACTAAAAATTGTAAACGTATTATATTTGTAGACTTATCCTTCAAGTATGTTCTTACAGTAATTCCCTTAGGGTCCAGTCATATCATATGAAACATATACATATGGGAAGACACAAGCTTGAAAAACAGCAATTCTTTCTGTGCATGAAGGTAATCAGTAGAGTTATCAGCACTTTCTGATAGTTCTGTTGTTTTTTTTTATTACTGTATTTTCCCTGTATATGCTGACATTTGTATACATTGTACTCAACTACTTTCCTTAGGGTCCAGTCACATCATGTAATACATGTACATAGGGTAAATAGCAGCTTTGAAACAGAGCAATCATTTATTTTCATAAAGTTAATCAGTTAGGTTATGAATTATTTCAGCTACTACTTCTGCTTTTTTGCTTACTTCACTTTCCCTGTATATACCCATATTTGTATGTGTTATTGTGTCTCTGTGTTTTGTCTGTAATAATGCAATTATATTATACGTGGGTTTTATTAGCTACTTATTACGTATTTCACAGTACACAAAACTCTAATAAGAAAACAGTTATCATTTCATTATTCAACATATCAACATTATGAATATTATACCTTCATCATGTATGCTGCACACAATGCCTATGTTTCTGCATGAGTACCTTAGTATATTGGATAGAACTTCATAATATAATGCTATTTATATCAATAGATGTATAGAATACTAATGAGCTCTTGATATTTATTCCAATAATCTTTGACACTTTTTTCTCAACATTATAATAAGAATCCCTTGTACAGACATTTCATGAAAGGTAAATGCACATGTGATGTCATCAGTGATGTAATCAATGACATTTTTGATGTCATCTTTGATGTTGTGGGTGTTAGTCTTAGCAGTGCACAGTGGTGGCGCGAGTTATGGTTGCTTAGCTTACCATAACTGGCAAATTTCAGGTGTTTTTCGGTTTTACTTGGAACCATAACGTCCCTTTAACAAAGTTTTTTCACTGAATTTCATAGGTTTTTAGTAGCACAACTTAACAATAATAACTCTGACTTTATGTAAATGTAATATGGAACATACTCAACCCCCTCTACTGAATTTGATGTCCGCAAACTCTTTTAATGTCCGCTGACATCTTCAGACAACAGCACCACTACCCAAAAAGTCTGGGGGGGTATGTTTAATTGTTATATCATAACATATGAACATTTTACAAATTCACAAACCAGCACGCATACACATTATATGTAGTAATAAATAAGAAGTGTAACCCATATATATATAACACACTAACCGTTCATTTAAATACAATATTTTCTAAAATGGAATATACCAAAAGCAGAAAGATAGGCTTCCAACATGATTACCTCACAGAAACTCCACAACTAAGAGCAACAGCAGATCTACACACCACTCAGAACACACCTTACCTGAAATAGTAAGTGTACTGCATTTTACTCATATTTGTAAACTGTGTGTATTAGATACAAAAAAGAATGATATTAGGTTTTTTTTCTCACAGAAATGTCTAGTACTCCGGAGTGGCTAGAGGAGCATTTCCCACGTGAGGAAATGTCAGAAGATTGAATCTAATGGGAGACACTTTACTATATAAACCAATTCATTAATATTATTTTATATACATTTAACATATATATTTTTTTTTGTACAGACCATACAAAAATTGAAAATACTAATGAAAAAGCTGTATTGGATGAGACTCCTCAGCACATAGAAGAAAAAATTGACCTACTCTTGGCAAATTTTAATAATGTAAAAAACTTTGTGGAGGATCACTTCAAACAAACTACATACCATTGTCCCACATGTACCTATCCCCCCTCAACATATCCCACTCAATTATCCCCAAACCCTCTCCATGAACCAAAACTTTTGATGAGACTTCCATCCCTTCTTCACCTCATATAAATCCTAATGAAACCCCTAATTCTCCTGTTTTTATTTCAGTTTCTGCCTCACCTTCTCTGTCATAAATTTAACATACATGTAAAATAAAGTAAAATTATTATATTGTGTCCTAATTCATTTCTTGGTTTTTAAAAAACAAAAAAGCAATTCAGTATCCGCGGACAGCGCGGGTGTCCGGAATGTCCGTAAAGAAATGAAAATGGAGGTGTCCTAAGAACACTATACTTGTCCGTACTGTTCACTAGCACGTTGAAACTGTTCTAAGAACACACGCGGTGTCCTGAAATGTTCATCAATGGACGAAATGTGGGTGCCCTGACGACGCTGTCCGTATTGTTCGCTGGCAAGATGAAAGTGTTCTTAGAACATATTATGTGTCCTGGGATGTTCGTAAATAAACAAAATGGGGGTGTCCTGAGGACGCCATGCCTGTCCGTATTGTTCCCAAGCAAGCTGAAATTGTTCTAAGAACACAGGCTGTGTCCTAAAATGTTCGTAAAGAAACAAAATGGGAGTGTCCTTAGGACGCCCTGCCTGTCCGTATTGTTCACAGGCAAGTTGAAACTGTTCTAAGAACACACGCGGTGTCCTGAAATGTTCGTCAATGGACGAAATGTGGGTGTCCTGAGGACGCTGTCTGTATTGTTTGCGCGCAAGATGAAAGTGTTCTTAGAACATATTATGTGTCCTGGGATGTTCGTAAATAAACAAAATGGGTGTATCCTGAGGACGCTATGCATGTCCGTATTGTTCACAGGCAAGTTGAAACTGTTCTAAGAACACACTCTGTGTACTAAAATGTTCGTAAAGAAACAAAATGGGAGTGTCCTGAGGACGCAATGCCTGTCCGTATTGTTCGCAGGCAAGTTGAAACTGTTCTAACAACACAGGCTGTGTCCTAAAATGTTCGTAAAGAAACAAAATGGGAGTGTCCTTAGGACGCTATGCCTGTCCGTAATGTTCGCAGGCAAGTTGAAACTGTTCTGAGAGCACACGTAGTGTCCTGAAATGTTCGTCAATGGACGAAATGTGGGTGTCCTGACGACGCTGTCCGTATTGTTCGCTGGCAAGATGAAAGTGTTCTTAGAACATATCATGTGTCCTGGGATGTTCGTAAATAAACAAAATGGGGGTGTCCTGAGGACGCTATGCCTGTCCGTATTGTTCGCAGGCAAGTTGAAATAGTTCTAAGAACACAGGCTGTGTCCTAAAATGTTCGTAAATTAACAAAATGGGAGTGTCCTGAGGATGCTCTGTCTGTCTGTATGTCATGATGCCTACCGCCGGGGACCCAGACCAAGTCCAGCAACCCCGGAAGCAGGCATCAAGTTATTCCAAACAAGCCCAACAACCCCTGCTAGGGGCTATTTGGGTGCAGTCCTGGCATCTATGGCACCAGGCTCATATGGAGAGTCAGTCCTGGCGCCATAGGCGCCCGGCTCATAGATTAAAACTTACCTGATGCAGACCATGCTGCAAACTTACCTGATGCAGACCATGCTGCAAGAGCTCCAAGCCAAAAAAGGCTTGCAAGGGACTACTTTACCCAGGGACTATTTTTTTTACTCGGGTGGGACTGGGGAGGAATACTTACCTGGGACTACTTTGGACGCTATTTAAACCACGCCCGAAGAGCAGCACATGCTTCGCGTTATTCTGCATCCAGCAGCGTAACGCTCACCGTGCCTGCAAGTCTGCATCCAGTCACGCCCGCCTCGAGTCTGGAGCTCCTAGAAAAAGGGAGAAAGATGGAGAAAAGGTTAGAACAAGAGCAATACCTTTGACCCTTACCTGAATTCCCGATCCACCGCGCCTTCGAGCTGGAAGAAAGAAGTTATTTTATGCACGTCACCTCGCCTGCTGCAGCGCCGCGCTGAGCTCACCGGCCTTCGCAACATCTTCACATTCCACCGCATCCTTCTGCATGTTCCCGCCGCACTCCGGCACCTAAGGGGAACACAAGAACAGCAAGGTGAGCCAAGGGAATAAACAGAGGCAATATTAGTTACCCCCCATAGACTTACCTGATTTTACCACCGGGGGTACTATTCCTCTTCACAGGTCGGCGCAGCCTCCACTGCATCCTCGCCGTACCCCGGCCCCTAAGGGGAACAAAAGGACAGCAAGGTGAAACAAAGGGACAAACAAGGGGAAACCTCCTCACCACAATAGACTTACCTGATTTTACCGCCGGAGGCATTATTCCCCGAGACTTCATACTTTCTCTCAGCGCCTGAATAAGGGAGAAAGCAACAGGTTACATACTGACATTATTTTATCGAACTGTGTTGGATAATACAAATCCTTACCTGAATATTACCGGTTGCCACGAGGAACTCTTCGCTAGGGTCAAGCTGCAACCTGCAAGGAATCGGACAAGAGTGAAAGTCAGACATTTGAACTCTTGCGAACTACATACTTATGGCGTCTTGCCGGAAATCTCATTCTGGAACTCACCAATTCCTTCGAGCCAGTGAAGCAACTGGTTATCTACGCGCCCCTGCGCTCAATGCAGGATGGAGAGCTCATCTTTCCAAACCATCAGGTGAGACTATAAGAGGGGACATCAAAGGTGATCAGTGGGGAGAACAGCGGGGGTGGAGGGGTTAACGCTCAACTCCACGGGTGGTTAATTCCCTTCCTCCATTTGCAGAAGAATATTCCTACGGGCCAAGCAAATGAAGCTAGGTGGGCCAGTCCAGTCCGTCATCTCGGCACTACACGTCACATTGGTGGAGACCGCAGCTGCCCAGTTCAGATTGACGCCCCTGTGGGAGCCAGGTGAGTGTAACAGAACGCAAAGCCAACCCACAAATTCCCACCCGGGCGTTATGGGTACCTCAGAATCTGACCAATTGGCCCAATTACTAGGAGAACTGAGGGCTGAAGTGCATTCCGCCCGTCAAGAAACCAATGCTCTTAAGAGAGAACTGATTTTGTCAAAGGAGCAAACTGATGACCTTGCTAGGCAACTACTGCAAAGCCAGGCAGGACAAGCACCCCTACCAGGACCCGGGGGAAATCCAGCTCCTGTGTCATCGAGTAACCCTGTGAAAATAAACCTACCAGGAACTATTCCATTAGCTCCGCCTGAACGCTTTGCCGGGGACCCCAAAAGGTTCGCCGTGTTTATGAACCAATGCCGCTTGCACTTTTTATGCAGACCTGGAGCCTTCCCAAATGATCAAGCCAAGGTAGCCTTTGTATTGACATATCTCAGCGGCAGTGCAGCTTATTGGTCAATTCCACTAGTTACTCAGGATGACCCAATTCTTCGGGATTTTCAGGGCTTTCAAATGAGCATGGAAAGACTATTTGCCTGGCACTCCCAAGGACAGGCCCTGGATAACTAACTTTTGTCCCTACGACAGGGTAACCAGGACCTTCTATCCTACATCACAACCTTTAATAGGTTGATAGTGGAAACTGGATGGCCTGAGGTAAAACGAATCACGTTATTTCATCGAGGGCTTCGAGGAGAACTCAAGGATGTCTTGGCTCAAGTCGTGAACCCACCTCAAGACTGCGCTGAATATATAGACTTAGTGGTCCAGTTAGATCACAGACTTCAGAACAGAAAGGCTGATCGAGCCAAGTTTGAGAATCAGGTGTTGGTCAAAACCCACGCTAACCCCAAAGGAGCTGATGCTTCAGAACCCATGCAAATCGGAGGGGTTAAAGGACCCTTAACCCAGAAGGAAAGAGAAAGGAGACAGCAAATGCAATTGTGTAACTTCTGGGCATTTTCTACGGGATTGCCCTGTAAAACCACCCAAGAAGGTGGTAGGAGCTGCTGATAAAAGCCATATGGAGTCAGACTCGGGAAACGACCACGCCCGACAAGCGTAGAGGTCCGCTTGCCGAGCTTGAAGAAGATACTCAGACCTCGCATTTCATCATACCAATGGTCCTCGTAGATCCAAGGCAGCCATCGCGTATGCACGCAGTAAGGGCATACATTGATAGCGGGGCAATAGGAAACTATGTGGACTACGAATTGGCTTCCAGGATGAATCTACCTCTCTGCCGAAAAACTACCTCAGATGTCATCACCACAGTCAATGGAACTGAAATTGCCTATGGGCCTGTAACTCATTCCACCGCAGAGATGACACTATTGGGTCAGGATGGGCATTGAGAGACTATTGTGTTTGATCTAATCAAAGCCCCACAGTTCCAAATAATACTGGGGATACCTTGGTTGGAAACACATAATCCTTGTATTGATTGGCGAGAGAAGAGAATAACCGTCCCGGATTGTGCACAAACCTGTTACCCAAAGAAAAACCTGAACGCAGGCCTGGCCACAGTAACCACAGCAGTCGTGCAACTACCTCCAGAATATCAAGAATTCCAGGATGTCTTCCAAAAAGAACAGGCAAACACCTTACCACCTCACAGATCGTACGATTGTCAAATCGATCTCATACCCGGTGCGCAACCCCCTTGTAGCAGGATCTACGCCCTTACGGAACCTGAGAACCTTCACCTACGACAATACTTAGACCAGTACCTTGCTATGGCTTCATTCGCCCATCCAAGTCCCCTGCATCTTCAGCTTTGTTCTTCATGCCCAAAAAGGAAGGTGACCTCAGAACGTGCATAGACTACTGCGCATTGAACCAGATAACTGTTAAGAACCGATACCCATTGCCTCTGATCCCTGAACTACTAGACCAAGTGAAGGACGCTTGCATACACACTAAGTTAGATCTCCGGGGGGCATACCATCTGGTACGTGTAAAAGAGGGCGACGAATGGAAGACTGCTTTTCGCACTAAGTATGGGTTATTCGAATACCAGGTGATGCCCTTCGAGTTGTGCAATGCACCAGCAGCCTTCCAATACTTTATGAACAATGTCCTTCATGAACTCATTGACGTTTGTGTTGTCGTATATATCGATGATATTCTAGTATACTCCTCTTCAGAATCTGACCATGTGAAGCACGTCCGACCAGTCCTTGAGAAATTGCGCCAGCACAAACAATATGCAAAACTGGAAAAATGCGTTTTTCATGCCACAGAAGTTGAATTCCTTGGGTTTATCCTGACCCCAATAGGAGTCCGAATGGACTCCCGAAAGGTGGACGCAATCCTTAAGTGGCCATCACCAAGTTCAGTTAAAGGAGTACAAAGCATGCTCGGCTTTGCCAATTTCTACCGCAGATTCATCCCGGATTTTTTCACATGTTGTACATCCCATCACAGCACTCTTGCGAAAAAATAAACGCTTTATGTGGACTGAAGAAGCTGAAAATGCCTTCCAAGAGCTGAAAGCGAAATTCACATCTGCGCCTGTATTAAAGCACCCACGCCCTGAACTTCCATAAATAGTGGAAACTGATGCATCCAGTCTAGCCATGGGAGCTGTCCTGTCCCAAAAGGACCGTGAAACTGGCCAGCTTCACCCAGTAGCATTTTGGTCCCGAAAGTTCTCGGCACCCGAGTTAAACTATGCGGTTACCGACAAGGAGTTATTAGCCATTAAATCCACCTTCAAGGCTTGGCAGCATTATCTTCTCGGTGCCAGGCATACCATTACTGTGATCACCGATCACAGGAACTTGCAGTATTTAAAGACAGCCAAGGCCCAATCGTCACGCCAACTCTGATGGGCATTGTTCTTTGCCGAGTTAGATTTCGTGATAACCTATCGACCAGGTTGTAAGAATGGAAAAACAGACGCCTTATCCCGAATAGGGATGGGAGAGGCATAAGTGAACCCAGAACCAGTACCTATAATTTCCGAACAAAGGATTCTTGGCATGACTACTCTACAGACACTAGAGGACATTCAGGTAAAGATCCAGCAACTCTTTGATCCTACAGCCTGCAGAACTGGGTAAAGAAAGGCCCGGACTACTCTGTCACCAATGACCTGCCTTCTTACCAAGGGCGAATATTTCTGCCACACAAGGAACTACAAGAGCTAGTCATTTCCTGTTATCATGATACCCTAATGGAGGGGCACCCAGGTATTGCAAAGACTGAAGCTAAAATTAAGAGACAATTCTGGTGGCCCACCTGGCAAAAGGATATTAAATCATTTGTAATGTCTTGTGGGATTTGCGCCCAAAACAAAAGTCAGAAGAAAAAACCAGCTGGACTCTTAAAACCTTTAGACATTCCGCCTACACCATGGCACACCTTGTCGTTAGACTTTATTACTCATCTACCCCCATGCAATGGATTTAACACCATTCTAGTTATTGTGGATTTTTTTTCCAAGATGGCCCACTTTATTCCTTTAAAGGGATTACCTTCAGCTTCAATCCTGGCCAAGGAGTTCCTCGAAAACATTGTTCGCATACCCGGATTTCCGTCCGTATTGGTCTCTGACCGGGGCAGTCAATTCATTTCACATTTTTTGAAAAAATGTCAATTGGCGCAAATTGATGTGAGGTTATCGACCAGTCACCACCCCCAAACCGATGGTCAAACGGAGAGGACCAACCAGACTCTCGAACAATACCTGCGTTGTATGTTACATCAGACTGAGAGTAATTGGAAAGACATTCTTTGGCTCGCCGAATATGCATACAATAATTCAGTACATTCTGGAACTGGACAGAGCCCCTTTTATACATTATATGGGCACCATCCCCGAACCTCAGACCTTGACTCACCCCAACACTTAGAAATGCCCGCAGTGGACCATCTGCACGCTACGATTACACAAGCCTTTAAGGAAGCAACTGCACATTTAAAACAAGCAAAAGAAAAATACAAGAAAGATGCTGATCGGCATAGAAGTGATACTCCACAATACCAAATAGGGGACCAAGTATGGTTAGCCACAAAACACATACCTCTAAAGGGAACACGGACCTTTAACCCCAGATATTTGGGTCTTTACTCTATTAAGGCCATTATCAACCCGGTGGCTGTCAAGTTGGACTTACCTGCTAATATGCAAATTCACCCCGTCTTTCATGTGTCACTTTTGAAGCCAGTGCAACCAGGGACAAGACTAACCAAGCCACCAGACCCCATCCTTGTAGACAGGGAACCCGAATTTGAGGTTAAGAACATCCTGGACACCAAGCTGATAAAGTCAAAACTTTTTTATTGAATCGACTGGAAAGGTTATGGACCACAGGAAAGGTCATGGGAACCTAGTGACCACGTTCATGCACCCCGATTAGTGAAAAAACTCCACTGAGATTTCCCAGACAAACCGAAACCACGGGGAAGAACACCTTTAGGAGGGGCCTTGGGGGGGAGTGCTGTCATGATGCCTACCCCCGGGGACCCAGACCAAGTCCAGCAACCCCGGAAGCAAGCATCAAGTTATTCCAAGCAAGCCCAACAACCCCTGCTAGGGGTTATTTGGGTGCAGTCCTGGCGTCTATGGCACCAGGCTCATATGGAAAGTCAGTCCTGGCGCCATAGGCGCCAGGGTCATAGATTAAAACTTACCTGATGCAGACCATGCTGCAAACCTACCTGATGCAGACCATGCTGCAAGAGCTCCAAGCCAAAAGAGGCTTGGAAGGGACTACTTTACCTAGGGACTAATTTTTTACTCGGGTGGGGCTGGGGAGGAATACTTACCTGGGACTACTTTGGAGGCTATTTAAACCACGCCCGAAGAGCAGCACATGCTTCGCGTTATTCTGCATCCAGCAGCGTAACGCTCACCGTGCCTGCAAGTCTGCATCCAGTCTTCTGCCACGCCCGCCTCGGGTCTGGAGCTCCTAGAAAAAGGGAGAAAGAAGGAGAAAAGGTTAGAACAAGAGCAATACCTTTGATCCTTACCTGAATTCCCGATCCCCCGGGCCTTCGAGCTGGAAGAAAGAAGTTCTGCTGTAGCGCCGCGCTGAACTCACCGGCCTTCGCAACATCTTCACATTCCACCGCATCCTTCTGCATGTTCCCGCCGCACCCCGGCACCTAAGGGGAACACAAGAACAGCAAGGTGAGCCAAGGGAATAAACAGAGGCAATATTAGTTACCCCCCATAGACTTACCTGATTTTACCACCGGGGGTACTATTCCTCTTCACGGGTCGGCACAGCCTCCACTGCATCCTCGCCATACCCCGGCCCCTAAGGGGAACAAAAGGTGAGCAAGGTGAAACAAAGGGACAAACAAGGGGAAACCTCCTCACCACAATAGACTTACCTGATTTTACCGCCGGAGGCATTATTCCCCAAGACTTCATACTTTCTCTCAGCGCCTGAATAAGGGAGAAAGCAACAGATTACATATTGACATTATTTTATCGAACTGTGTTGGATAATACAAATCCTTACCTGAATATCACCGGTTGCCACGAGGAACTCTTCGCTAGGGTCAAGCTGCAACCTGCAAGGAATCGGACAAGAGTGAAAGTCAGACATTTGAACTCTTACGAACTACATACTTAGGGAGTCTTGCCGGAAATCTCGGAGTCAATATTGTTCTGGAACTCACCAATTCCTTCAAGCCAGTGAAGCAACTGGTTATCTACACGCCCCTGCGCTCAATGCAGGATGGAGAGCTCATCTTTCCAAACCATCAGGTGAGACTATAAGAGGGGACATCAAAGGTGATCAGTGGGGAGAACAGCGGGGGTAGGGGGGTGTAACGCTCAACTCCACGGGTGGTTAATTCCCTTTCTCCATTTGCAGAAGAATATTCCTATGGGCCAAGCAAACGAACCTAGGTGGGCCAGTTCAGTTCGTCATCTCGGCACTATGTGTCACATTGGTGGAGACCGCAGCTGCCCAGTTCAGATCGATGCCCCTGTGGGAGCCAGGTGAGCATAACACTGTATTGTTTGCAGGAAAGTTGAAACTGTTCTAAGAACACACGCGGTGTCCTGAAATGTTCATCAATGGACGAAATGTGGGTGTCCTGAGGACGCTGTCCGTATTGTTCGCTGGCAAGATGAAAGTGTTCTTAGAACATATTATGTGTCCTGGGATGTTCGTAAATAAACAAAATGGGGGTGTCCTGAGGACGCTATGCCTGTCCGTATTGTTCGTAGACAAGTTGAAACTGTTTTAAGAACAAACGCCTGTCCGTAACTGTTCGTTTCACTTGTGACGCACTTTTAGTCACTCCAGGACCCGAACAGTGTCTGTAGAACACCAATGCGCATGCGCAAAATAGTTTCAGTGCATTTGGTGTCCTGCGGACACCCGCTCCCTTCACGGACATGTTCGCAAAGCTATCTTGTGACCGCACCCACGATCAGCGTATGTTCTGATTGCGAACACTGTTTGTGTCCCTGATCAATTTAAAACTACATTTTCAAGTAATCTACAATATTTTCCAACAAAAACTCACCATAGAACAAGTCCCCGTAATCCTGAGTTTCTACATACTTTTTGTGACTTTTTGAACCCTTTTTTCTGTTCGATCTGTCCGCAGACAGCACGCATGTCCACGAACCATGCACAAGCACCCCTATAAAAGACCACGCCCTAGAGCTCATTCTCATTGTGTTTCTGGCTATCCTACAGAGCACAGCGAATTTTGCTGCCCATTTGCAGATTTCCATCGCAAACTTGATGGCATCCGTGGCTCCACTACTGCCACCTGGTGCTGCATCTGCCTCAGCACCACCCCCACCCCCTCCACCACCACCTCCCCAAGGGCCTGAAGAGGGGAACAGGAGTGAGGATGTACAGGAGGAAGAAGAGGATGATGAGAATAAGGTAGTGGAAGTCCCTACTACCAGCATTCAGCGTGAGTCTTGGGTGTGGCAGTTATTTACCATTCGTGGTAATGGTCCTAAGGCGCGTGCGAACCAAGTCCCCTGCACTGAGTGCAAAATGGTACTCAGTCGTGGGAGGCATGCTTCATACAGCTTTGGGACAACTACCATGAAGCAACGCCTAAAGTCATTCCACTCGGGGGCCGTTCGCAAAGTTGTACCTTGCGAGGAGCGTAGCAGGTTGACTTCCTCTACTTCATCCCATCCTCTGTTTCCGATCCTGTCACAACAAGGAACACTCCTGTGGGACAGCGTATTCCTCAAGCTGCCTCACAGGCCATACGCAATGCTGATGACCCTTACCTTTTGCGGGTCACAGTTGTGTGTATGTACTGCGACGCAGTACTGTGCAGGGGGGAGAGACTTCGTAGTGCTTTTGAGGCTATCGTTTCAGAGCACGAGAAGGTCTGCTCACTACCCAAGTGAAACCCACTCTACATCTTCCTCTCTCAGCTCGCCTTTTCTTATCCCCGTGGTTGGTGTACCCCCCTTACCCTCCTTTCCCCTCCTCTCCTAGTGTGTCTTGTATAAAAAAATTTAAAAAATTTAAAACAACAAAAATAAAAAAAGGCTCTTTTCAGAGCCGCCTTTTACAGTAAAAAAAAGAAGTGAAAATAAATGAAGCAGGACCCTGGTGGCTCTGAAAAGAGCCTGTTGGTGGTGTTTATTTGTGTTTGAAACATTTGAAATGCTCAACACCTACTATAAAATGGATGCTGTAATTCCAAAAAAGGTTGCAATGCATTTTGTACATTTCTCAAAAAAATCTGATTGCCAGCATAAGTAAGATGGACTCCATCTCTGCGAAAAATGTATGTACTACGAAACATAATATTTTCATTGTGAAAAGAGGACATGCCAAAATCTCTTAGAAAGGCACAAACAGCCTTATTGACATTGCGCCTTGCTTTCTCCATTTGTGGACCAAATGAAGAAGAATGAAGCCACATTTGTCTCTGCGCAATCCGTGAAAAAATTACTTGAGAATTTGGAAACATGTCCATGACGTTCCCAAGTCCTTCTTTCATTGCAAATTGCAAAGAAATTCCAGACACATGTCCTAAACTGTTCCCTCCACAATTAATTACAATTATGTCTGGATGTTGCTCTGTCTCCGAAGTAGCACAGAGAAGTAGAAAGTCCAACCACTTCATTCAACGTACTCCATGCCAGTGCACTTCCACATGTCGGTATCCAAGATCTACAGCTACTCCACAGCTTTCTGCATGCACCTTCAACCAATGTATCCACGAGTCTCCCAAAATCCAAACAATCTGTTTTTTGAAAAACACAGCCATAGCTATCTGTTCTTCTCTGAGCAAAAAGAGTATCTGAGAAACTCTTTCCTGGCACAACACACCCACTATACTTTCCTGACCAATCCCTTTCTCTGCTCATTCTCATTTGCATGTCTCCCCAACCCAAAAATCCCCGGATCTAACGCCCGATGTCCACGGACTACCGCCATGTCCGTGGACATATCGTAACATGAACAGTCCTTCTACCATTTCCTTTTCACTTTCTGTGCCATTCCCTCATTGGATATAGCTAAGAAGTCACATGAACATCCAGCAATCACATCCAAGACCTCTACATCTAACTGCATCATCATAGATCAGCACTTTAAATGTACTGTTAATCTCTCTGAGTACAAGTGTCATATCATTGGAAAGCACCTTCTACGAGAAATACTGTACAAGTCTCCAAGATTTCTACTTGCAGCTGCATGCATATCCATATGCATGAACACAAACTACATGTATGCATATTTTCTATATAGTACATGTACAATTTTTATAGATTCATATAAACAGATTAATTGACTTTTAGCTTGTATAAACTATAAAATGACTTTACTGTCATTTTTTCCATCTCCTAAAATCAACTGTCACTTCCAAACCTATCTGCTATTTAATTTCTTTTTACACACACATTTTCAAAGCATGTTGAACTAAAATATTTAAAGCACAATATGAAGAGTTAACATATTCAAATAAAATTGAATGCACACAGTATGTTCAAAAATCAAACAACAATACTTGTACAAAAATATAAACATTTATTTACTTATAATTATATACTGCGCAAGCAGCCCATGGCTTTGAGGCGCTGTTACTTACAAGAGCTTAGTTACAGAAATAGTGGTATTCAGTGGTACATTATGATTTCCACAAGGCATACAAATGATATTTTCGTTGGTACAGTTAGTCATTTCAATATAGTTTATGCATTAAGAACATATGATATGTATTCAACTGGTGAAACGCATCTTATGTGAATAAGATAGTTTTCATGATTTTGAGGAAGGCGCTGAGGATCAATGTCAATTAAAAAAATCAATGTCTAAATTAAAAACAATGCTATATACAAACAAAATTCCTTATTTGTTTCCTTTACAATTGCAGTGAAGACCATTCTCCTGAAAAGAAGCGGCCGAATTTGAAGTACAAAGAACAACTAAGAAGAAACCTGCTCATTTCAGAAAAAAAGTAAGTTGAATACCACCATATTATTTGTACTATTATTCAAACACACTGTAAGGTTAATTAATTCATGCTATTTCTGTGTCTAAAAATAGAGATTGTGCACCATTCTGTCTACAAATCCCCATTTCTTAAACAGAGATTTACAGGCAGAATGACACACAATTTCTTAGTTTTCGACACACAAATAAACCAACTCAACCCCTAGAATTTTGATATTATAGAACAAACAACTGTTTAATTGTATACCATTAGATTTACTAGTTCTACTTCTCCACACCACCAGCTTACTTTCTACTATCATCTGAACCCCAGTTTAGTAGCACATAAATTCAAGAATAGTCACACCAACGAGTTGTAGTTGCCCAATGCACAATCACACACCATTACATACATCTTTATTATCTTACTCACACACTCATGCAAACAGCACACATACATTAAGAACACCCCAACCCATACCTTCTTTATTTTTTTCAACAGACCCTAAAGAATGCCTACTAAAAATCAAGTCCGTAGAAAGCAACGCAGAAACAGCAAATGAAAATAGAAGTGTCCAAAACAAGCATCCATCTCTATCAGAATTTGTAAAAAAAAGTTAAAACAAAACAGCTAATACAGTCGTTTAGCGAAACAAAACAAGCTTCAAATACAGAAAGTTTGCCTCCTCTATCAAAAAATGTAAAACAAACCACAAAACAATTAAATAAAAATCAGCTACCACTACAGATAAAACTGCTCCTATAAATCTTGATATAGTGCAAACTAAGCATACCAAAAAAAGTATTTTAGCAAAAATGTTCCGTCACAGAGTCCTGCAAAATCGTATAAAAACAGGAGAGAAATCAAACTCAACCCTTAAAACCTATCGTAGGAATTTAATCTTAGAAGCGTTGATAGACAGTGCAATCCTTCTCAAAAGAAAGTTATTTATTTTAGTGTTAAACAAAATGAAACCACTAACAAAACTAATGACTAAATTACAAAAAAGACTTCTCAATAAACGAAATGTCAACGGAAATAACTTCTTAAGTATCTGTGGAGCTGAATGGAGTCACACTACGAGCACAGAACCATACTTTAATGAAGAAGTATACAAACAAAAGCAAACAAATACAATTACCATATATAGCAGTGGACGAGGTTATGAAAAAGTTAACAATACCATAATGGAACAAGAAATACTGCTTACAAAAATATCCCCAGAAAACTTAGAATTACCTCTTCATTCAACTGCATCAGAACGTCTAGTATACAAATGGCCATGCACGTCAATGTGTAACATTCCCAAAGAATCTTTCAAGTCTTTACGCCAATTCCTCAATCAATATGTGAAAGGCAAAGACAAAATGAAAATTAAACTACTGCAAAATACAGTACACAGGACTACAAGGACATTCATTGGCCTGCATTTCAGGACCTACTTGCAAAACCACCTTCCAGTATATCAAAATGATATCAACACATCATTCAACTATAAGAAATCTAGTCTATAAACTGTACTATGCTAAAAGTCCTGCTTTAGCACTAGCCAATTTAAATAACATTCTTCTACATGGTACAGCAAAAGACCAACTTGAAGAAATCGACTATATCCAGAAAATATTTTGCAAGTGAAAGCCACTTACAGAATGAAATAGCTTTAAAGCAAATTAGCAACAATTCTATGCATGGCAACCTTCTACTACACAGATACAAAAAAGAAATACTGAAATTTAAAAGTACATCTGCTGAAGTACCAAACCATGTGTGTGTATGTTGCCGTTGAACTTTCTATAAAAGTAACACAAAAACTGTAGACCTAACATATAAAATAGAAGATTCTAAGGTGCTGATTCATGGAACAAACGTGCGCCGAAAATCCCAGCGCAAGCAGGCGCAAGGAGGCGCAAGGGGGAGAAAGCAAGTGCACGCGTGCAATTCAAGGAAGGCGCTGCGCTACTTTCCCACTGGTTGTGCGCCAAATCCGTGCATGGCGCACGCTGGCGCAAACTTCTCCAAACAGCGTGCGCTAAGCGCACAGCGAAAGCGCACATAGCGCAGCGCATACAACAAAAGTGGGCGGAACAGTGGGTGGAACACGCGGAATGGGGAATAACGCGTGAAAAAGAAGGCGTAACTGGGGAGGTACTGCAGAGAACTACACGGAACGCCCACACGCATGCGAACAACCCGTATTCATGGATTCGAATATGGGAAACCCGCGCATGGCTATAGACGCGCACAGGCATCAACGTGTCCGCCACACGAAGGCAGGCGGAAGCGTCCCCGCACACAGCATAAAAGTGCGCGCAAACAACAAACACGTATATACAGCTACGATAAATGCCCCATTTGTCACAGCACTGATCGTGGGACACCGCAGGAGGAGGAGAATAGCCAGGGCATGCATTTTTTCACCACTGACAAGCCTTTTTGGGATACCTGACGACCAGGTCTATGGTAGGTATAGGTTTCCACCCCATATCATCCTAGACCTGGTCAGGGAGTGGGAAGATGACCTAACATCCCCCACCCTCTGCTCCCAAGCATTGAGCCCCTTGGAGAAGGTGCTCAATGTCCTGCATTTTTTGGCCACTGGGTCTTTTCAGCGGACTACTGCCATAGTGGGGGGGTCTCACAGGCCACGCAGTCACGCTGCCTACACCAGGTATTGGCAATCATGACAGCGCGCCCCTCAGTCCGCAGGCACATATACATGCCCAGAACACCCGCAGAAAGGCAGGCCGTTGTCCAGGACTTTTACAGGGTGGCACACTTCCCCAAAGTGCTCGGTGCCATAGATTGCACCCATGTGGCCCTACATCCACCTAGGGCCACTGAGCACATCTACCGAAACCGCAAGCACTGGCATTCCATCAATGTACAGGTGGTATGCGATGCAAAGGGAATCATCCCCTCTGTCTATGCAAAGTACCCTGGCTCCACCCATGACAGTTTCATATACAAAATGTCCGCCCTGAGCCGGGCGCTGGAAGCTGGGCGGCATGGCGACACATGGCTCCTAGGTGAGTAAAAATGCCCGTGCACATGCATGCATGTCAAACACACACAAATACACAAACCCCAATAATCACAACCATTATCACCTCTCCAGGGGACAGTGCCTACCCTCTGAGCAACCACATGATGACGCCAATCCGGAACCCCACCACACCACCGAGGTAAAATACAACGCGGCCCATATTGCAACCAGGGCTCCCTTGACCGCTCTGGTGGGCAGCTACTCTATACACCCCCAGTAGTGTGCAGGATCACTGTGGCTGCATGTGTCCTGCACAATGTTGCAACACGGCAGGGCGTACTGGTGGACATGGTGGTGCCCCCACATCCCCAACCACAGGCACAGGCGCTGCCCATGGGAGGGGATAGGGCATGTGGCGAGGAAGCCCGGACCCAGCTCGTGGCCAGATTTTTCACCTAAACTCCCAACCCTGTGGAGTGCACACAGGCCTGGCACATACCAGGTGACAATCGATGATGACAAAGAGACAGTCAACTGTCACAACCTTACCACCCTGAGATTGTTTCCATGGAATTGCCACCTTGTGTGCATCCCTAGCTACTTAAACACAAGCAATCCTGTGTGACCAAAAGGCACACATGCAAGGTGTAAATCACACAAACCTGGAAAACAGGACATGACTATCACTGGTATGTCACTCAAACCCTCCCAAACCACAACATGACATGGCAAGCAATAGCCATACACCAACACAGTACCAAAAAGGTACACATTGCCATGTGAAAAATGTAAATGGGCATCAGACAATGATGCCTGACATGGAATCAGATGAAATGACTGACCAACAACCTCCCACCCAAAATAAGTCATACCCAAATGCATTCCAAAAGTTGTATTTTAAACATAACAATGAATACCTGTCCACATGCACAATGTGCATTGCAAAATCAACACTGCAGCTACTCTGTGCCGTGTCCACCTCCTGCAACACACTGCTCAGCGCACAGCACAGTGAACAGCCATTGTGCGTAATGCACACCCTGAGCATCACATTTAAGTGACAAACTACATAAAAAAACCAAAATAGGCATTACAGGATCCACAAATGGTCATAGAACATGTGCTGCAGGGACACAGTGGGCACCAGAAGGCAAACAGAGTGTACACGTGGACATGGAAGGGTGGTTGTACATGTAGTGGATCATAGTGTGAGTGTGGGGGTCAGTAGGGACATGCACTCAACATATGCGTGTGAAATCAAGTGACCATCAGTGTCCTCTACACATCACTTGTGAACATTCACCATGTGTATACCCCAGCATGTCAAATCACAACTATCCCCTTACACCTGAAAGGTAAAAACAACACATGAACAGGCATTGATCAGCAGAATACATCATGCAAATAGGAACGCACAATTACAATTTCAGGGTGCCCATCACACTGCAGGGCAAGGCAACTATCAACAACAAAACACCCCCCCTCCCTCACAAATCACCACGACCCACTGAACAACTGCATCTGGGTTATTCATCCGACATCCTTGAATTCCACCTGGCCAGAGGATCACCCTTCCCCTTTGTCACCATCTCCCACCTTGTGTGTAAAAAGTTGCCAGCACCCTCAGAGTCCACCTCAATTTGCAAAAGCACAAAATCCAACAGAACTCAAAGCAGGACAACACAGAAGCCAAGCAAATAGCCTGCAGGCAGTAAAACAAACCAGAACAGCCTCCAGTAGATGACTTGAAGTAGCAGTACGCCACAAAGGCCAAGTACTACCACAATGATGTTAACAACCAAGGTAGCACAGTAAAACAATGTCACAACAGGATCTGAACCATGTGTGGCACATAACATAGAATGATGCACCACAAACGGATGTCTACTGTCACAGCTCCCGTGTACAGGCGCAGGAGTGGCACGAAACAACCACCCCCACTGTGGTCTGGGTGCCTGCAAGGTCTAACTCACACAGGCCTCTGAGACCCTGGTGGGGAAGGAGGGTCAGGGATATGCAGGCGGGACAGGCATTGGCATACTGGATAACCGGAATGAGGGGCAGGAGAGGGGAGTAGGATTGACACGGGAAAGTAGGGAATGCACCAAAATATAGTACACACATTAACACATACACAATTAGATCAAACTTGTTCACATGCACATAGCACCAAATTACTCAAATGTAAGTCAAAGAGAAACTTATCTCTGGGGTGGGGGCGTGGCTACGAGGGCCATGTAGGAGGACGCGTTCTGGAGGAGCTCCCGAGATCCTGCAACGATCCAAGCAAAAAAGTGCGTGAAGACGGGCCGTCGACTGCTGAAAATACACATGCCGGTGTGTGAATGATTGGGCTACGCGTGGTGAACTTCTGGATGGTGCAGGTGGGACGGCGGCAGAGATCGGTGCGGAAGAGATAAGGAGCACCGGAGACGAAAGACGATACAAAATGGCCGACCAAGGTCTGGAACAAAGGAAGAAGCAGGCCGCACGGTGACCCAGCGAGAGGGGCGCACTGAGTGCACATTTGTCACTTGTGCAAACTACAGGTCCCCTGGGTCATGTCGAATAGAACAGTGAGGCCAAAGGCGAAACAGCCCACCTTAGACGACTTTGCTAAGACGTCCCCGGGTCAAGACATTACCAAGAGCAGGGACAAGCTGCCTGCAAGCGGCATGACAACTTCGGGCGCCAACCAAGAAATCCTGGCTGCGATTGCGGACCTAAGGGCGGCCTGGGAATCTAAGCTCGAACTAGCCGTCACTGAACTAAAAACGGCACTGGACCTCAAGGTCGGAGAGGTGCAGGAGGACGTTAACCTACTCCGACATGATGTCAGGGCCCTGGCGGAGCGCACGGAGTCCCTTGAGAAGGAAGTCAGCCCGAATACTGCGGATTGCGCCTCCCATAAAGCCGAACTGCACGCCCTGATACAAAGAGTGGGAAACTTGGAGAGCAGAGCGGAGGAGGCGAAAGGACGAGCCCGACGAAACAACATCCGCATCGTGGGCCTGCCGGAGGGATTGGAGGGCCACGATCCTATGGAATTCATTGAGTCCATGCTACTGCAAGAGATACCCGGAGGAGCCCTATCCCAAGGATTTGCAGTGGAAAGGGCACACAGAGCCCTAACAAGGAGGCCGCCACCGGGGAACCCGCCTAGGCCTGTGATCGACAAAATTCTTAATTACCGTGACCGGGAGAGGATATTGGAACACTTTCGTAAGGGAGGAACGATCACACGAGGAGCGGCAAACATCACGGCTTACCCGGACTACACCCTGTCTGTGCAGCGTAGCCGCATGAATTTTGGGACAGTAAAGCGGAGATTGAGAGAGGCGGGCCACAAATATATGTTACTGTATCCGGCAAAATTGAAAGTCATTCATAAACTTAAAATTTTGTTTTTTGAGACCCCGGAGGATGCCATGGGATGGCTCGATGCGCAAGGATGTCCCCAAGAGTCAGAAGTTTGTACGGAGAAAGAGCTCAGAAGAGATAAGTGATGCATGAAGAAGGTGCCGCAAGATGGCGCGGCACGTGGGACTTGAATATAGTCGCTTGCGCAGCCTTTAGTAGAGGAGGTCAGACTATTGCACTATTTGTCATAAGCACTGTGGTTAATGTTGACTTAAACGGGAGCCTTACGGAGCGATTCTCTCTACCCCACAACAGTTTTAGTTAAGTGGCCATTAGGGCGACTTCACCCTACTGAGCTCTGTGCATCGTTCGGTGCCTGCAGGGCTAGATGTGGGGGTGCCTGAGCTCCGAGGATGGAGCTGGGCAGCAGTTGGGGTGTGTGATGTTGGGGAAGGGACGGGTGGGGGGAGGGGAGGGAAGTTGGGGATTTATTGTGTACATAGTTATGGGGAGTTTGAGCTGGTACGAGAAGCTACAAGCAAAAAAGGAGGGCTGTATCTGTATCACGTGGGCAAAGGGGAGTCGCTACATGGGAGGCAGGGAGACACTCATGAGCCATGGGAGACCTTAAGATCGTAACATGGAATGTCAGGGGACTTAACAGCTACTTAAAAAGGAACAAAGTCATGATGTACCTAAAAAGACAGAGGATTGATATTGCGCTGTTGCAGCAAACACATCTGACCCAGCAAAAATTGGAACTGGTGGGGAAGAAGTGGAGAGGCACTGTAGTGGGCTCTCCGTACTCTGCCTACGCTAGGGGAGTGCTGGTTTGGGTGGCACTGCACGTTCCGCTCCAACTCACACAAGAGGTGGTGGACACAGAGGGTAGGTTGGTCATATTGAAGGCCTTGGTAGAGAATAAAGAGGTGTGCATTATAAATACATATGCCCCCAACCAAAACACTGCTACGTATTTTAGAACCCTATGTACTCATCTGGGCGCGTGTGTGGGGGGAGCGGTAATCTGGGGAGGGGACTTTAACTGTGTGCTCGACCCAAAGGCAGACAGATCTGATGGGAAGATTGATCGGCCTACCCCGGCGGCCAGGGTATTACAGACATTACTAGATGACTTTGGGCTGGCGGATGTTTGGAGACTGAAACACCCTAATGAAACATAGTACTCGCACTACTCAGCTCCGCAGCACCTGCACACGAGGCTGGATTATTTTTTTGCCACGCCAGATGTGATGATAGAGACCACCCAAATAGAATATAGAGCGAGGGTCCTGTCGGACCACTCGCCTCTGGTGCTGACCTGGCAGCACTGTCACCCTAGGGCGCGGATACCGACGTGGCGCCTCCGGGCGGAGGCGCTCAGAGACCGAGTCTTCAGGGAAGACATCAGAGATGCGATCTCACAGTACTTTGAGGTGAATACAGGCAGCGTAGATTCAGCGTGTACAGTCTGGGAGGCCTTTAAGGTGGTGTTGCGGGGTGCTGCTATTGCTAAGTCAAAAGGCCTACAGGGTGGGGTCCTAACAGAACTAGAGGAAGCGGAAGAGAAACTGGAGCGCGAAAGCGACAGGTCAGGAGGGGACGCGGAACTTGTACTCGAGTTGCAGCAGAGGTGTGCGGAGCTTTAGGAAAGGCTCTGCAACCTTAACTACAAAAAGTATGTTGAGAGGCAACATGCAGGTGGGGATAAAACTGGCCACTTGTTGGCGTGGTTATATAAGAGCGAAACCCCCAGGCCCCTGATTAGGATAATAACCAGAGAGGAAGGGGAGGTGGTTGACACCCAGGAAGGAGTCAACGAGGCATTCTTGGACTATTATAGAACATTATATGAGGACAGAGGAGGGGACAATCAGGAGGAGATTATAGAAACACTAAAAGACATGGAATTACCAAGATTAGTGATGAAGAAAGGGAGGAACTAGACGCACCAATTACCCTGGAGGAATTAGAGGAGGTGGTAAAACAGCTGCCCAACTGCAAGACCCCGGGTACGGACGGATTCCCGGGCGAGTTTTACAAAATATATAAAGCAGAAGTACTCCCCCCTATGCTAGAGATGCTTAATGAGTCTTTGGAGAAGGGTCGGCTACCGGACACGCTCAGAGAAGCACTAATCGTGCCGTTCCCCAAGCCCAACAAGCCAGGGCATTGTTGCGGCTCCTATAGGCCGTTGTCAATGTTGAACCAGGACAGCAAGATCTTGACGGCGGTCCTGGCTAATAGGCTACGAAGGGTCATCAGTAAACTGATACACCCGGATCAGACAGGTTATGTCCCCAACAGAAATATAACCCACAACCACAGGCGACTCCACCGGGTGATTGAAGAGGGAAACAGAAGCGATGGGGAAATGGCGGTGGTGTCCCTAGATGCAGTCAAGGCTTTTGATTCAGTGAGGTGGCCATGGTTACTGGCGGCCCTGGAAGAATACGGGATGGGGCAGGGTTATGTTAAGTGGGCAAAATTGTTGTACAGTGAACCACTGGCCAGAGTACGCACAGGATTGGTGATATCTGAGAGGTGGCAACTCAGTAGAGGCACCAGACAAGGGTGCCCCTGGTCCCCGATGTTATACATTCTGGCCCTAGAGCCCCTGGCAGTGTACCTCAGACAACAATATGACATGGTCGGTATTGAAGCAGGGGGAGAGAAACACCTAATATCCTTATATGCTGACGATTTGCTACTGTATTTGAAATATCCGGAAGAAAATCTTCAGTATATTCTAGAGGTCATGGAAAAGTATGCAGAACTGTCCGGCATAGCGGTGAACCCCCAAAATTCGAGCATGTTCCCATTGGTGAGCTACATAGGAGTCCCTCTGGAACGGCTGCCAGTGTTGTCCGTAACTTGGGCGGCTAATTCCTTCCGCTACCTCGGAATAGATGTGTATCATACTGTGGAGGGGGAACACTTGCATAACACCGAGGTGGCCGTGAAGAAAATCCGCACAAATATGAAGTTTTGGGAGAAGCTGCCGCTGGCGATGATGGGATGGGGGGCGATGCTCAAAATGGTGGTCCTGCCTAGGTTGTTACATTTCTTCAGTAATATACCATACCTGATACCCAAAAAAATGTTGTCAAACTGAACAGCATGTGTAGGGACTTCCTGTGGCACGGCACTCGCAATAGAGTGGCACTATGGAAGCTACAGAACTTCCATGATAGAGGGGGCATTAATTTAAGCTGCCGAACTTTGAGGCCTATTATGTAGCCAGTCAGTTGCAATATGTAACCAGATGGCTCTCTGATGAAGAAACTTCTGAATCTAGGCTGTTTGGGCAGGACTGCACCCCATTTTACCTAAAAGAGATTATCTGGGTTCCTAGACTTGAAATGAAAGAACGCCCGGGTATGCTGTTGCTTGGGTGGAAGATGTGGCACAGAGTATGCCAACTGATGGAGAACCCGTGCCCGTGTTCCCCACAGGTGCCACTGGTTGCCTTGGCTAGGGGAGACAACCAGCTCAGGATGATAATCAGGACCTATTGGGAATCGGTTGGGCTGGCCACACTGGGAGACATATGGCAAGAAGGGGCTATTAAACATTTCGAAGACCTGGGAGAAGAGACAGGCTTGCATGGAGGCCAATATGTCACGTATCTTAGGCTAGTGCAGACTATTCGCAAAACCTGGCCAGAGACTGTACTGGCGGAAGAACCAGACGCTCTAATGGGAACAATATATGACATATCGGAGGGAGGGCACGATATCTCTAGACTATATGAGATGGTGATGACCCGGGTGGGGAAGGATTTGACTGATCTGAGGCTGGACTGGGAAGCGGAGGTGGGGGCACAAATGACTGATGGAATGTGGCAACGGGCCATAGGATACCACAAGAAAGTGTCCAGAAATGCTAGATTGCAGCAGATACAGTTATACATAACGCATAGAGCCTATATGACCCCGAAGAGAATATCTAAGTTTGTAAACGCAGGAAGGCAAGCATGCCCAAAATGCGATGAGGAAGACGCTGATATGACACACATGTTCTGGTCTTGCCCAGTGATTGAAGCTTTTTGGGGGGAAATGGCACAGAAACTAGCGGATAAAGGGATCCCGCTCAACATAGATACGGCCTGGGCCTGCCTGTTGGGAGGGTTTCCCAGACCACGGAACACTAAACACCTTGGGAAACTGAGGGACCTGGCATATGTGCTTGCTAAAAGAAGGATAGCCATGGGCTGGAAGCAATGCCACAAGCCACGGGTAGAGGTATGGTGGCGTGACTTGCAAAAATGGGCGGAGGCTGAAACGGTGGTGTAGCAGGAGGCATGTAGCAATTGCGGGGAGGAAGATGTAGGTAACCTGATGGCTTGGAGAATGTTAATAACAGGACTGTTTGGCACAGTAGTGGATCCTGCAGCTTCGGAAGGCAGCGATACCCAGCCACACGCAGCGGATACGGAACCAGAAATGCAAATAAGCTCTTGAGGGGGGGGGGATTTGGGGAGCAGTAATGAGCGTTAATTGATATTCACGAGTCTATTGTAAATAATGCTGCAAGTTTGGTTTGTACTGTTTATTTTTCAAAATAATTTTTTTTTAAAAAAAACATCTCTGGGGTGAGTGCTGGCCTCCTGCCTGCGCACTCTCAGGTCCTGTAACAGGAGCATTTCAATGCTGCAAAGAAAGCCACAGTTAATAATCTGTGCGTGCCCAAAACACACAAACACACCACCAAATATGCCCCAAAGTAACAAAATACACTACAAACAGACAAACTTGTGTGGATGCTTCATACCCATACGTAACATTACCCCTCTGATGGTTCATACACAGTCAATGCAGTAAGTCAGCACCGGTGGGTGCGTGGCAAATGGAACACTATTGTGTCACGATTCACACAACATGCAATGTTCCCTGTGTAAGCAGACAGACTCATATAGCAAGGCCTGACTTCGAAACAAGTCCTATACCACCATGACCAAAATAAAGTAGCCAGTTCATGTATCAATTTTTCCTTGGAAATGAAATGCACTACACCCAAGTCTGTCCCTTGATGTCTGTCCCTGTGAGCTGCTTCATTCCATGTCTCGGAATGCTACATGGCTAATACAAGTGCCTCAATGGACCATGGTGAACCGGAGGGTATGTGCCCCTGCAGGTGCCCCAGACAACTTTCACATCAACTAGCCATCAGTCCACTAACACATCTGAGTTGTATTGTGCGCTTCTACACCAATATTTGTCCAAGTTCACCGTCAGTGCTGCTACTAAGCATGCATGTTCAACTGGCCAGGTGGAAGGTTTGCTGTGTTGTGACCCCACATTGCTGCTCACCTTGCCTGGAGTCCCTTGAAACACGTCATCGATTTTCGGATGTATGATCGCAATCCCTGTGCCTCTGCTTGCGCACACATGCGCATGTCGGCAGCCCCAAACGTGTCCTGATTACAGACGTCCAATGGCCCATGTCTGCTGGCAAAGGTGGTCTTGAGGCTCATCCCCCTGCAGAAAGTGCATGAAACACATGATTAATGCTTAATATTTGTCTGTGTGTGTCTCTTCAGGCATTACATGACTGGACCATGTCAGAGACGTACATCAGAAATCACACCATCAGTCAGTCTTTCACAGCAACAGCGTGGAACACACTATCTATGGCATGATTTGCAACAAGCACATGTTCATTAAAGATAAGAAACATACTACACAATGCATAGCAATGAATGTACACATGAATCATTAAACACCCCATCTAGCAAAAGAAGAACAGTGGACAATTACACCCCAATCATCCCCACTAGGGGTGTTAACACAAGTTCCACAGCAACAGACATGCCACAGATATGACAGTCCATTGCCCTTGTGTAATAGGCTGTTACACCGAACCATCCTTGCGAGCCCATGGATAAGGGAAGCTGGAGTGGCATATGTGAGTCAAGGACCCCAAGCAGCAAACACATACACAAGACAAGCTTGAAGGGCCCAGCTGGAACAGACAGTGGATGCTTTCAAAAGCCACAAAGCACCACACCGTCACATGAAAGCACAATAGACTAGCAATTTTAAACTATATTAACTAATTGCATTAACTATGAAAAACCTACTTTACCTATTTAAACTAACTATCAAACAGAAACTTAACTAACTAAACTAAAATAAAAATAAAAAATGGCCACATACGACCCGGGGGGCAAGGCACCCAGGAGGGAAGAGGTACAGGGTGCTGCTCAACACCCACATGCAATGATGCTCAGGAAAAAAAAAACCTCCATGGGCTCAACGCCTGCACAGCCCGACCTATGTGGAGATAGATTGTTGTCCGAGTCTGGCTCTTCCTAGAAAGGAGGACGTGGCACAGGAGCATGACCACGCCTAGCCGCAGCTTGCCCCTCGTCGGCAGCAGGTCTGCCGGATGGGTGAGCCTGGTTCTGTGTGGTGATGACATGTAGGTCTGCATGCAGAACCTCCCGTGATACACGTGCTTCCTCTTGCAAGGTAGCACGTGTAACACAGAGTTCCTCCTGCAAGGCCTGGCTTGACAACCGCTGCACCTCCCGGCAAGCATGTAGCTCAGCCGAGATGGTACGCTCAAGCTGTGCAAACCTCTCCTCTGCCCGCTCCCTCTGGGACATCAGAAGGACACCCAGAGTGGATCTGAGGGAAGCATGCTCCTCCCTCAGGGCCTTCATGTGTGCCTCTGCGTGAGCAGCAATTGCTTGACGCAGAGACGACATTTCAGCCTGGCGTGCCCTGTCTGAGGCCGCCATGCTCAGCCTGAGCGAGTGGGCCGTGGACTGTGCCGCCTGCTGCTGGAGAAGCACCTGCCTAGCAGGGGGGAGCACAGATTGGGCCACACGCTCCATGCTCTCAGCGATGTTCTCCATTGCTGCCCCTACCGTTCAGAATTGGCAGTCATGTCTTGCTCCCACTCAGTATACTGTGGTTGCGCACGGCGACCACGTTGCTGGGCTTGACCCCTGCGGGACCCAAGGACCGGGTGTCCTTGTTGTGTTGGCACCGCCCGCGGCTGCACGACTACATGCCCCCGTCGAAGTGATGTCCCAGGCACATCAGTGACTGGTGTGGAGGGTGACCCTGCGTCCCGATCCACCACTGGCGGAGGTTCCAAGACTGTCTGACCCCTCAGTGCAGGTGTCGCGGACAGAGGAGTGTCCACATCAGAATCACTCACCCCTGACATATGGACCTGATGCTCATCCAACTCGACATGGTCATCAGAGTGCTCTTCAGGGCTGGACTCATAGGCAGCCAGAGACAAGATGGACTGTAGCACTTGGGGGTTTTCGTGGCCTACCACTCCACTACCCCCACTTGTGCTGGGTTGATGTAGTGATAGCAACCCTGTGCCTGGCATGACAACAACATCCTCCGGCTCCATTGCGTCATCATCTGAAAAATAGAGAGAAACAGGTCACTACACATGTTAGAAGCACACAACACACACACACACCAACACCAAACACATCAGGCAGACATGTGACACACAAAATAGAACCTGGCATGCATGCTGGGTCAACTTGAAATTGCTTCTGTGATCAAAGCTGTTGAAAGGTGGCAGTTTGCATTGAAGTGGGTCTATGCAGTGCAGCAAATATGTATGTCACTCACTACCTACATGTACAAGGACTTCATGGTGTGTGTCAGAAAATGTGAAGGCAGTGCAAGGTCAACTTCAGGCATCACGTGCAATGTGCATTCAATGGGTAGCATATCTACAAGCAAAGCACCCCTCCACCCAATTGCAAAAGCAGGGATGCCTAGCATGGTATCAAAAGGCTGACCATAGACCTGGGTATTGACAGACAGTGTTGACTAGCATCAACAGCTTCATGTGAGTCAAGTGACAACACTGCAAATGATGATGGGACAGTAAGCAGGACACATGATGAAACCTCTGGAGTCCACCCACGTGTGACGAAGACACTACACCAGTTGGACAGATTCATTGTCCATTAAACAGGCTGAGGCCTGTGACCCACACAGATTGTCATACCATAAACATGTGTGCAACGCAGTACTGAGCCACAGTTGACATGGGAAGGCAGATGAAATGCCATGCAATTTGGGTCATCATGAACTTGTGTAACAGTGATCATCCAGTTATGGACACATATGGGCATGCGTGAAATGCACATGGAGCATGAATGGGCACTCATGTCCCTGCGGGGCATCTGACCTCTGCACAGTCCAAGTGAGACACCCTGCATCAAGTACTAAGGATGTACCTCAATGGATATGTCTGGCAGATTGGCCGCTGGATGTTAGAATGTACACAGGAGGCATGACCAGGGAAGTAACCAAGGGCAATATTGTAGCAGACTAGTGCTAAAATGGAATTGGGGTGCAGAGCAGGGGGTTGAGGGGCAAGGGAGCATGCCTACATTGGCTACCCCCTTGCAGGCAGAGGACACATGCACGTCAGTCATGCTATGCATAGTTCCTGGGCTGAGAGGAAGGTCACCCCACGCTACATGCAGAAGTGCCAGTGAGCTGGAACATGGACCAGAGGAGTATACTGGTAACCAGCATGTGACAAGGGTGCAAAAGTGGTGATGTGGACAGTCCCTGTCTGCTCCACATGTCCACCATCCAGTAGAGTAGACATGTATCAGGGAAGCATTGCATTACTTGCACATCATAACCATGTATACGTGACATGTAGTGGCAGTCATGCACAACACATCACACAAGTAAAACACACACGTCCTCGACAGACACGCATCAACACTCACTGGACTGGGCATCAAAGTCCGGCATCTCTCCCACTCCTTCGACCGATTCAGATGGTATGAACTCCGCAATGAGTGACTCATGCGGAGTGAGGTCTTCCTCCTTCGGTGCAGGCCCACCACCAGTCACCAGAGTCAAGTTGTAATTTGAGGCATGCTTATCCTTAGCGCTGCGTTTGAGGTCATTCCAACGCTTCATGCACTCTTGCGCCATGCGCACCTCATGGCCGAATGCGCTCACATGTTCCGCAACTTGCTTCCAGTGGGTATCACGGTGGGCAGCCTTAGTCTTACAATTAGCACCCACTAGCATGTCACGGCTGTGGTCCCACACGTAGCCCACAAGGAAGTTCAGTTCCTGGTTGCAGAAAGGCTTTTTCCTCGACGTGCAGGAGGTCGTGGCTGTGTGTGGGGTCCCAGTCTGTGCTGGAGGTGCAACCTTCCTCCTCTTGGATTGTGGCGCAGACCCTGGCTGGCTGATGCCGCCCTGATCAGTATGGCCAGTGGAACCGGTGGATTGAGCCAAGGGAGGAGCAGGTGGAGGGACGGCCAAAGGGCTGACTTGTGTCAGTGGCAGCTGGGTGCCCTCTAACGGACCCTGCGCATCAACATCCGCTGTGGCAGGGTCATTGACTGCAACTGTCCTGGTTGGCAGACTCACAACCGGGGTGTTGTTGGCTGCATCTGCCCCTGCACTTGCCAACACCCGGCTGTTCGGGGCAGCAGATGACATTACTGCCCCAGGGACACGTGTCTTGGTCAGAGCAGCCCTGCGTGCCCCTACGGTTTCCCTCCGGGCCTGTTGGAAATCTTCCAAGGGCTCTTCAATTGCCAACGCAGCCTGCGCTGGCAGACCCCGAGCCTGGGTGGTGGTGTCCACAGCTGCACCTGCAGCTACCACTACCCTTAGGCCCGTGGCAGTCGATGAAACGGACTGCCGGCTCAAACGGGCGCCAGTGCCAGATGCAGAAGCTGCATCTCCCAGAACCACAGGGGTGGTGGCATGTTTGCACCGACACATGGCACAACATCATGCTCAAGTGGCGCACACCTGCCTCTTCCCCCTCTGCGGCCACCCTGGACACCCTGGAGTCCCCCGACTTCCTGGTCACCCCAGCCACGTCCCTGACCACGCCCGCCATGAGGAGTACACCCAGCTGAGGCGCCCCTCACCTTTGGTGGCCTCCCAACCATGGCACAGATGGAGTAGTGCCGGCACAGATGGAGTAGTGCCAATGGGAGTTGTACACCACAATTGACCTGGGCAATTGGGGTAAAGGGGGTGCGATGCAAGATGTTAACAGCCCCCCTGCACCTGCAAGGCTGTATGTGACCCCGGTGATGTAGTGACGGGTCAGGCTATGCTCAGGCACCCCAAAACTGCAGTAAAACAGTGCACGCAACCCTGCAGCCTACGTGCGTGGAATCAACCTCCCACAGTACGCGGTGGCACCCAGAAACACGAAAAACTTGTACGCGTGGGACACGCAGGCTACTATGACCTCGAAAACGGGTGCGATACACAGGGGCACCCACAGTGGGAAAAATAGCGTGCGCGACTCACCGTCTGACTAGCGTGATAATGAAAAACACGCGAAGCCAATACCCCCACCAAAAGAAGAGATACGTCCTCGATCGCTGTGAAGATGTGATGGCGCGCGAAACAACACGAAGCAGCTACACACGTCGGTCTCCAAGAAAGGCACGTACAGCGAACTGTTGGCCCCGCTCACCTTTAACCCGTGCTGTGGGAAACGCCCGCGCATCACATCACTTACGTGCGTAGGCCCTTTCCTCGGATTACACGCATTCACACACGGACGTTCAGTTTTTTCACGCGCGCTGAACCACTATGCCCACATCACGAGGGAAACGCCCGCGCGTAACCTCAGAGAAGAGCTTTCGCTCTAAGGGCCTTTGGTCCAATGAAAACGTGTACGTGTACTGACGTGCTTACGCACTAAGGGCCTTTCCTCCAATTACATGCTGACGTGCAATTTTTTCACGTGCCAAATCACTCCGTATCAAGCTGGCCACGCGAAAACACACGGAAGACCACGCTCCTGCCCAGAAGGCCGAATTACTGCCCCCCAGAGCCCCGAGCACGCTCCCACCTGCCATCTGCTGCTGCCTGACTGCCTGCTGCCCACGTGCCCTGCCATTTGCTGCCTGCACGTTAGCCAGGGGTGCAGTTGCTGTGACCACCCCTGCTGGAACCGAAGACTCCCGACTGGGATTCCATCACTCCACAGACCAGCCCCAGGACCCAGTTGCCCACCCACTCCTGCCTCTGAGGTTGCCATGTCGGGCACAACATCATCTGAGACCACTGGCAACCCCCAGCCAGAGAGGCAGAGGGCCACCAGCTTCAGTGCCAGGGAAGTTGGTGTCCTGGTGGAGCAAGTCCTGGGGCAGTATGATGCCCTCTTTGGAAGTTTGCGCGCCGACTATGAAGGACAGACAAGGATCTGGATGGACATCGTAACTGCCATCAACACGGAGGGGGTGGCAGTCCACGACTTACATCATGTCAAGAAGCGCTGGGAGGACTTCAGGTCCAGGACCCTCAACAAGGCCCGGCGCCTCTCGAAGGCAGTGGATGCCAAGGGGCGCCGGGGCCAGCTGTCAGATGACCAAATGAGGGTCCTGGAACGCATATGCCCAGCGCTCTACGTCCAGATCCTCTGGAGTCGAGCGGTAAGTGTACATGCATGGTGATTGGACGCTGTGCGTGTCGTGGTGTGCCAGTAGGGGGCAGGTTGCACATGTGTTTTTGTAGGGCCATGTAGGGATGTGTATGAACATGGGCGTGAGGCTGCCACATGTGAGTCCTCTCAGGTGTGAGACACATTGATGGTGTATGTGTTGGTAAGCGTGCTGGGCAAATGCACGTGTGGGAGCACACATGTTTGAATTTCTGTGTATGTACATTGGCATGGTTGTGGCATGGATGGTGGTTCATAATGCATGTATCTGCACTGTGTACATGTGCATGTATGTGTATTTGACAAGTGTGCAACTGTGATGCAACATGGATGCACGTGACACTGATATGTAGAAGGCTGAATGTCAGATGTGACATGTATGGCGATCTCATCACTGCGACAGTTGGAGGAGATGTACACATGCATGTAAGTGTGGTGGCGTGTGTGCATGTCTAGTGCACTCCCAGTGTTTCATGTGATGTCAGGCTCACCTTTGGCTGTACATGCTGTTGTATGTGTATGGATGTTGCTGCCTGGTGCAATATTGCTGTGGAAATGCTCATGTGTGTGAGCTAAAATGACATGTGTGTCGTGGAGTGTGCTGCCGTGTCCGAAGTTTGACAATGCCACTCATGTACAACTGTCATGTGTGTATCAGTCCAATGTACTGTGCCCTGATGCCTGTGTATTTTATCTCTCCCTGTTTGCAGCGTCGACTGATGAAGAGGGCGGAGAGGGTGCTGTGGAGCACAGTGGCAGGGATCGCACCACCAGCGGGAGACGCAAGGCCCGGCTCCTCTCCCAGATTGTCATCTCGTCGGGGAGTGAGGAGTCTGGTGCCGCGTCCCAGGCCACAGCTGCCGAGGGTAGGTCCAAGAGGCGGAGGTTGGAGGTGGACTCTTCGGTAGCAGAAGGGGCAACTGAGACCCCAAGATGGCATGGAGTCATCCAGGTTGGTGGGGGGTTTGGTGGAGGAGGAGGCTGTGGAAGAGACACACACGGGGTCTGGAGGTGGGGATTCCACTGGTGCTAGTGGTGCAGTGCAGGACCAGGGACAGGAGGCAGCACAGGCCGCTGCGGAGGTGCCTGTGTGCAATCCTGTTCCTGATCCTGTCACTGCATCATCTGGCACCAGCAGGGATGCCTACGCCCAGACCCGTTTTCAGGGAGGGGATGAGCGCACAACAACTGGCCTTCCTCTCCCTGCTGACGTGGCAATCCGGGACCGTGTTGAGCCTGTCCTGGCCGGGATAGTGTTGCGTCAACGGGGCATGCGAGTTGACGTGCGGTCTTTTCGTGAAGAGACTGCACGTCATCTCGGGTGCCTCTTTGACCCCGTTAACCTGCTGGGACGGGTCACCAGTGCTGGATTCCTCTGTGTGCTGGACATTCTTGCGACCCCCTCCTCACCTGAACCCCCTACGCGCCAGTCGTCCTCCATGCCATCTTCCCACCCATGTATCACTTGGGTACCCTGTGGAGCTGCCTCTGACCCTGCGGCCAGGCTGGTGGAGGACACATCCCTGCCACAGTCGGGAGTCAGACATCCAGCAGGGGTGGCCACCTCAACAACTGCACCCCAGCCGGAGGAGGATGTGCAGGCAGCAAGAGCCAGGGCACAGGCAGAGTCACAGCAGCAGCAGCAACAAGGTGGGAGCCATGATGGCTCGGGGCCTTCAACATCAGAGGGGCAGGCATCGGCCAGAGGGCAGGAGGACCCAGGACTGGAAGTGTCTTCCGTGTGGCAGCGGTTAGGCCATGCTATAGATGCGGAGCGGCAGCGAGCAGAAGAGGCACGGCTCACGATGGTCAGGGCGGAGAACTCCATGCGTAGGGCTCTGAGGCGGGCCGAGTGCCTCGAGGCAATTCGCAGGGACCTGGAGGTCCACATGTCATCGTCCCTCCGAACCCTCGGGGCCATGGAAGAGGACCACCTCCGGGACATCGAGCAGGAGTTCCATGATGCCCTGGGCCGGGAAATCGGGTAGTGAGCCGTCGGACTAGCCCGCTGCCATTGTAAATAGTTTTTAGAGTCAGGTTTCCTTTTCCTTTTCCTTTTATTTGTGGTCAATGGACAATGCCACACACATTTGTATATAGTTCTATTTTTAGGTAGTTTCTTAGGTAGGTTTCATTTGTTTCGTTGGGCTCATGGACCCTTTACATAGTTGGAGAATGGATTGATTTGATATGTTTTTTGATTTTGCACATGGAATCATGGAATTTTTTTTTGGACAATGGATTGTGAATAGTTTGATCATGGATTAATTTGATTTTTTTTTCCTTATGGACATGACGCAATGAATTTTCTTTTGTTTACATTTCCTTTGGATTTGAGTTGGTGGAGGGAGAGTTTGGACTGTTTTTCTTTTGATTTTTTTTGATTGGTTATAATTTTCATTCACTCATCTTTTGCACATGCTTTTCATTTCATGTTTGTTATTTTTGTGTGATTTCATTTCATTTATTTATTTTTGTACATAATACATTTTCATATTTTATTTCCATTTGTGGGATTTGCTCATTGGGTTGATGCATGTGAAAATGTGGGTTTACACAATCAATGCCAACCAGTGTATCTGTGTGACAGACATGTGTTGATGTACATAGTTATCTTTTGGTTTGTGTCTTGAGATAGGCATGTCAGTGTGGGGTGGATTGGGAAATCATTGCGTCTCAAGAATGGGGTGGCGTGATGTGGTTTTTTTGGTGCAGAAGTGGGCCATGATTGTGCTTCTTTATTTTGTGTAGGGGGGACATGAGTGGGGACCTGCTGGCAGGTGCCCCTGACTGCTGGGGGTTGGGGGTGCAGGGGGACATGAGTGGGGGCCTGCTGGTAGGTGCCCCTGACTGCTGGGGGGTGGGGGCGCAGGGGGACATGAGTGTGACATGAGTGGGGGCCTGCTGGCAGGTGCCCCTGACTGCTGGGGGGTGGGGGCGCAGGGGGACATGAGTGGGGGCCTGCTGGCAGGTGCCCCTGACTGCTGGTGGGTGGGGGCGCAGGGGGACATGAGTGGGGGCCTGCTGGCAGGTGCCCCTGGCTGCTGGGGGTTTGGGGTGCAGGGGGACATGAGTGGGACATGAGTGGGGGCCTGCTGGCAGGTGGCCCTGACTGCTGGGGGGTGGGGGTGCAGGGGGACATGAGTGGGGGCCTGCTGGCAAGCGCCCCTGACTGCTGGGGGTTGGGGCGCAGGGGGACATGAGTGCGACATGAGTGGGGGCCTGCTGGCAGGTGCCCCTGACTGCTGGGGGGTGGGGGCACAGGGAGACATGGGTGGGGGCCAGCTGGCAGGTGCCCCTGACTGCTGGGGGGATGGGGGCGCAGGGGGACATGAGTGGGGGCCTGCTGGCAGGTGCCCCTGACTTCTGGGGGGTGGGGGTTCAGGGGGACATGAGTTCGACATGAGTGGGGGCCTGCTGGCAGGTGCCCCTGACTGCTGGGGGGTGGGGCTCAGGGGGACATGAGTGGGACATGAGTGGGGGCTTACTGGCAGGTGCCCCTGACTGATGGGGGTGGGGGCACAGGGGGACATGAGTTGGTGATCACTAGTGAAGGTGACATGTGTGCTGGCTGGGGGGCATGGCCAGGGGTGCAGGGTAGTCCCCTGTGTTGTGGGTTGCCTGCAGGGGCCGTGGATGGGGTGTAGGGCACACCTGGGAGGACCCACACTGCCAATTCACGTGTGGGACTCCCCATTTACCCCACTAGATACACGTACCCGTTCTGACAGCGGAATCGCGTGTGAAAGTTCACGCGAACCCCAGTAATAGACGTACTCCACTCGCACAGGGCCCTTCCCGTGTGAAAATTCCTGCGAATCCCAGTAATACACGTACCCCACTCGCACAGGGCCTATCGCGTGTAAAACGTCCCGCGAACCCCAGTAATACACGTACCTCACTCGCACAGGGCCAATCGCGTTTAAAACTTCCCGCGAACCCCAGTAATAGACGTACTCCACGCGCACAGGGCCCTTTGCGTGTGAAACTTCCCGCGAATCCCAGTAATACACATACCCATACTCGCACAGGGCCTATCACGTGTAAAACTTCCCGCGAACCCCAGTAATACACGTACCCCACTTGCACAGGGCACTTTCGCATGTGAAAATTCCCGCGAATCCCAGTAATACACGTACCCCACTCGCACAGGGCCAATCGCGTGTGAAACTTCCCACGAAGCCCAGTAATACACGTACCCCACTCTCACAGGGCCCTTCGCGTGTAAAACTTTGCGCGAATCCCAGTAATACACGTACCCCACTCGCACAGGGCCAATTTCGTGTGAAACTTCCCGCAAACCCCAGTAATACACGTACCCCACTCGCACAGGGCCCTTTGCGTGTAAAACTTCCCGCGAACCCCAGTAATACACGTACCCCACTTGCACAGGGCCCTTCGTGTGTAAAACTTCCTGCGAACCCCAGTAATACACGTACCCCACTCGCACAGGGCCAATCGCGTGTGAAACTTCCCACGAACCCCAGTATTACACGTACCCCTTTCGCACAGGGCCCTTAGCATGTGGAAATTCCCACAAACCCCAGTAATACATGTACCCCACTCGCACAGGGCCAATCGCGTGTAAAACTTCCCACGAACCCCATAAATACACGTACCCCACTCGCACAGGGCCCTTTCGCGTGTAAAACTTCCCGCGAACCCAGTAATACACGTACCCCACTTGCACAGGGCCCTTCGCGTGTGAAAATTCCCGATAATTCAAGAGACACAAGAAGCTGGTCAATTTGAGCTCCTAGATCCTGCTACAATATCCAATACTTTAGACCATTATACAATTCACCCAATGCATTCTAATGACACGTAGAAGATGCACTAGAAACGTACCAAATGCGTCAAACAAAATGATCACCAATCAGCATATGGGAAATAAGTATAGAAGCACATGCTTTTCCTCTACTTTTTCCTACTGGCAAAGGAGGAAGGTACAATGATAGACCTATTCAAATAACAGCATCAGAATATCGCTCATTACGGATGTATTCTGAAGATCCCAGATTAAGACAAAATGTGGAATACATATTCCACTTACTCTTTGAAAGTGAACTAGCAACTTTATGTTACGGAGTTGAACACACATTAAAATCAGGATCCCACTTTCAAAATATGTCAGCTACACAATTATTACAAAAGGTGCAACAAAAAGATGAGGTTTTACAATCAAATATTACAAATCTATTAGCAAATATGCGTGGTACTAAAGAATACTGGTTTCGACGTCACGGAGATGTACGTTGTCTGATAAGAAACCTTGGCCCACCCACTTGGTTTGTTACATTAAGTTGTGCAGAATATGCATGGGAAGATTTACATGATTTCCTACGCATATCCAACAAAAACAAAACAAACATAGATATACTAACACCTGGAGAACTTTGTTCTCTAGATCCTGTTAATGTTTCAAGATATTTTCACCATCGCTTCATTGCTATGCTACACTTTATTTGTAATAAAACTGCTCCTCCCCTTGGAGAAGTGCAACACTTCTTTTGGAGAAAGGTATACCAAGCCAGAGGAGCACCACATATCCACATGCTTTTATGGATTAAAGATGCTCCCAAATTTGGTCAAGACAGTGAAGCCACTTTTTACAGTTTATTGGAAAATATGTCACTTGTAAAATTCCATCAGAAGCAACAAATAGTGATCTTCAAGCACAAATTTTACAATTTCAAAGACACAAATGTGGCAAATATTGTTGTCGCAAATACAAAAACAAAGGGAAATACTACACCAAATGCCTCTTTGGTTTCCCTAGACCGGTTACAAAAACAGGTCAAGTGAACAACGTCATGTCTTCAGTTAGACATAGTGTTAAAGGTAAATCACCTAAAAATACATGTTACATAAAAAGAACAGAAGAAGAAAAATATATCAATGATTTCAATGCAACTTTACACAGTACAAAACAATGTTGCACAATGAACAGCAACACGGAGAAGAACTGCAGGCCCAACTAGATAAGGACACTCCTGACAGTAGTCAACCTTCTGTAACAGGAAGCCAAGAACCACTGGGAGAGCCACTAATAACAAATGAGGCAGAATTAGCTATGACAGAAGTAGACAACACCATGTGTCAGTATGAAGATAAAGAAGACTCATTAAAGGGATACACAAAAAAGATAAACCACAGATCCAGAAAAAGAGAATTAACACCCTGGATCGACCTACTAATCTAAGAGATTTTTTTAACTTCAGACCCCTTGCAAAAACCGCCAGGAGAGAAGAACTCACAGATATGGAAATCCTGGAGGCACTGAATGACTGCATGCCGGTCTCTAAACAGCGACGAATGGAAGGGCATCTTGCGCATGCTACCGTGCCTTTAACTGGAGAGAGCGACAAATCTACAGAGACCTCTAACAAAATGGGAGACCTTAGAGACAGTTTGACCAGCAACCCTAGGCTGGCTCCAGATACTGTAGTGTCCAATGATATCTTAACATCAGAAACAGAGACGACCTTGCTGCAGCAGGGTATAAACACATCTTAAAAGGACCTAGTAGTAAACAACATCCCAAAAGAAGTAACCACACCAACAGAACTGCAAGCCAATGCCATGAAGAAATTGTCTCAGGTGCATGAGATGTCGGCTGGATCAGAAATCCCACTAGAGATGGGGGAAGCAACTATAGAACAAACTGATAATCCAGAACCACATAGAAACCAGAGCACGCCAGGAGAAGGCGCCAACAAGTCGATACAAAAAAACAGATCTCAAAGAAATGGGAACCCGACGTTGGAAAAAACGAATACTCGGAAACCACATAGTGAAGAAGACCTTTGGGACCCCTAAAAAGTGGCCGCAGGTCGAAGAAATTCACTGGATTCTCAGAGAATACACAGCTCTCTACAGCCAGTACCCTCCCCACTCTGGACGGACTCATCCTCGAAAGGAAGACACCACACTTATACAGAGTCAAACTTGGGGGCCAATCCGGCAAAGAAACCTGACATGCTATCAATAATGTCAACAGTAACAATAGCGTTAGCTCCCTTCATGAAGCTATATGAAGGGGTTAGTGACACCTTGAAAGATCATACATCGATACAGGCTACATTGCTGGACAAGCTGACCTTCTTAGAAGCCCACATCATGGCCCGAGATAACAAAGAAAACAGACTGCTTAGGACCCAAGAAGGACTACCGAGATCCTTATTGGGCGAACAGGATCAATTAATCAAACCAGTGACTATGAAAGAGATAGGGTCGCAAACAACAACTACGATCGTACTAACTATAACCACCAAAGATAAACCGGTTATGAGAAATGAAAAGAAAAACGTAGAAAAACCTGAGAGGCCAACAAACACCAAAGTGCTGGAACCGGTCTTCACATTAAATTGATCCCGCAAAGAGCTGCCTGAAGAAAGATGAAAAACAGCTAATAATGCACACACAAGTGAGACGTTAGGTGCACCAGTAGAAATAACAACGGTGGAACCAACCATATCCACTCAAACATCGCCGAAAACAATAGACGAATTTCTGGATAGCGACGCCCTGATGAACATGAGCTTACATCTTGATGACAAACTGCCCCCAGAAGAGATGGACGAAAAAGAGCTTCGGGTGTCTCAGGGACAAACCAGACAGACTAAATCCCCAATTCGGAAAAAGGGACGAAGTGAAGAAAGAGAAAACGTCGGCCAAGACGGTAAGAAAAGAGAACCAGAAGGGAGTGGGAATGGAAACAACACGCCTGGACATCGTGCAGTATGATCTTGGAAACCAAGGGTTTCAAGTGTGGCCGAATCCACTAGAAAATATGAGGCCAGCATGGGGAAACAACAGGAGAGCCATTCTAAGCTATCCTCATCATACAGAGAAAATAACAAGTGCCCAAACCCTCACAGAGGGCCATTGAGTCACTGGAACCCCCCCTCCAGGTCTTCAAGAATCCACTACATCACAAAAACAGAGATGTACAACAAAGGCATCAAGAAAAAGGATACCACTAGATGGATCCTAAAATTGGAACAAATTGAGGGAAACGATGATGAAGTCATCCTCAATGGAAGCTCAGTACTAGCCCTGTTTAGTTACATTTTGAACTTACACGGCATAAAATCAGATGACTTACTTATCGTGGACCCGAGCCAAAGACATGGTAAAGCCTTGGCACATCTGTACATCGCTTCTTCATTTGTAAAACGACAACTAGAAGAGGAAACCAAAAGCCTATTGAAAATGGGCTACGACCTGACTGAATCCACAAGAAAGGTCAATATGAAGTCAAGAGAAAACTCAGCCAATCGTGCAGTTGGTGTAACACAAAGTCAAGAAACTGCCCAACATAAACACGATCGGGAAAGAAGGTGAGAGACCCAAAATTTGCGTTTTAGAGAAAACAAGAACAATAGTGCCCATAGAAATTCAAGAGATCACCGTAGAACAAAGCAATCAAAGTCCCGTTCGAAAGGGCGAAGCTGTCAGGCCTCGCCAGCTGATAATACAACCAGGTGAAGTAAAGCAAAGAACTACAAACGGGCTCTATCTCCAGTTCCGCGTGAAAATAAAAGAACAAACAATAAAGTGAGATTCGGGAAACAAGACACTGGCGATAAACTTGTTAAGAAATCTTCTGTATATAGCTTGTGGGCCTGGCTACAGAAAGTTCTGTGAAAACAACAACAAAAATAGCAACCCTTGTCCATTGAGCATAGCAATCAAGTGAACACAACTTTGAAGAGCTCAACAAGGGAAATGAAGCTATGCTCATGGAACACAAGGGGTCACGCACACCTGACAGCTCCAAGCGATATACAATTGGTGGATTATGATGTTCTCTGTCTGCAAGAGACATGGTTGACAGTCTTCATCTCTAGATGGCTACAAAATATTCTTACCTCCAGCAAAAAAGGGCCCCCGGGGTCGTCCTTCTTCAGGAATCCTGATGGCTATACGTCATGGTTGTGGAATATCCTGCGCGGAAAGACTAATAAGTAATCAATCTTTACTAATGATCAAGGCAGAGTAGACTAACGCAGATAGTAACAGAACAAGGGAAACAAAGACAACAATTGTTAACATGAATACATACTGGAATCCAGCTACAAACGATTCTGGCCAATTTGATGATTGAAAGTGCAATTGACGAGGCAACAGCAATACACTTGGCTACACTCTTACTGATATGCGGAGGCATAAATGCGACTTGTAAACGAAAAACCAAGACAGTCTATTCAGCCACCAAGATCTCGGCAGCAGACCAAAGGGGAGCAGCATGGGAAAAAATAATGACATCACGGGAGCTGCACAACATAGACGAGGTACTACCAAATGAAAACACTCTGCCAACATGGGAATGTGAATCATCTAGCGCGACGATCGATTATATTTTTTCATCAGGTCAACTAGCACAAACTATAACTTTGTTTGAGGTGATACGCCCTGTTGCAAGTGACCATAACCTACTGTGTATCACCTGGCCAATAAAGCAAACCACAACCATGAAATCTATCTCGCACTTGGAGATAAATAACCAAGGCTCAAGGTTACAAATCTCGGCTGCTGCAATAAGCGATTTGAAGAACAAATACCATCCAGCAACCGTAAGCCAGATCTTTTGATCTATAAAAAGACACAGTGTAAACAAAGCGGCGCAGGCACAAAAAGACATGTGTTTGATAAGATCTTGGTCGAAAAAAGAAAAGAACTAAGAAAAGTGAAGAGAAAAGCCAAATTCTTAGGCCCTATAAGGACAAAGCCAGCAGTGATAGAGGCCACCTGAAGATACAAATCATGGCTTAAAAACCATTGGATCACGCTGTACCAGAAAGACGCAGAAAAGATCCAAAAAGCCATAAGTGGAAACAAAAGTAGAGAATTCTGTTCTCTCTTGAACTCAACTAGCCAAAAAGAAGAAATATCTACACTAACTAGTGTAGGAGAAGCATCATGGGTGAACTTTTTCAGAACTTTGTTTCTACCTCCTAAGAGCAACTCAGTTTCTAACCATAGTATGGATGCGGCAGAATGGGCATGTTTAGACTATCAAGAAGAGAATATTCAGTTGATCAAGACTCTTAAGAACTCTAGAGCACCAGGCCCCGATGGAATTACAAACATGGATTTAAAGGCACATCCAGAAGAATGGGCAGACCTTCTGAATAAAATATATCGAAGATGCGGCAAATTAAAATCAATCCCTCCATCTTGGAAGTCAGCAACGGTGGTGCCAATTTATAAAAAAGGAAAAAAGAGTGATCCGGCTAACTACCGACCGATCGCTCTATTGGACTGTATTGGAAAGGTGTTTGGGGCCATGCTTCTAAATAAATTCAAAGCATGGGCAAAAACAGCGCCATGTGAGGATTACCTGCAAACAGGGGTCAAGAAAAACCTAGGAACAACAGCTAACATCTTGACGATAAACATCCTGAAGAACAAGATCCTAGAAGGGGGACCCCAGATATTCATTGTTTTTGTGGATCTCACTCAAGCATGTGACCGTGTGGACAGGTCACTCCTCTGGGAGAAATTAACGGCTTGGAATTGTCCGACTTCACTTGTGGTGCCAATCAAAGCCTTGTACTCAGATACAAACAACTCTCTCTGAACAAATCCAGACGCAAAGAGGAGTAAAGCAGGGCTGCCCATTGGCCCCGGCCCTGTTCCTAGCATTCCTAGGAGACATCAAAAACTCAGACATGGAGCTCTGCTGCTTCCCTCCAAAAACTGGTAAAATCCCCATAAACAGGCTTTTGCACGCAGACGACTTGATACTCCTAGACTATACACCAATAGGGTTGCAATGACAATTTAGCAACCTACAGATATATATGAAATAAAACAACTTGGAGATCAATAAAAACAAAACTAAATTCATGATCGTCTCCACAGGTACAAAAAGAAAGGAAAAAACTAAATTGGAATTGGACGGAAGACAGATAGAAAATGTTGTTGAGTTCAGATACTTAGGAGTGATACTGGACAACTCCAAGAATGAGATAGCCATGCAAAAATTCTTGAAAGAAAAAACTAAACTCAAGGATGTGCAATTGACAAGAAATTTGGTCGATTTTCATTGATTCCTGTGTTAAACTTTTACAAAATGAAAGTAGTACCAGCGCTGATTTATCGAGCAGATACAATGCCAAATATCCCAGCGTCTCTATGGCCTATATTGGAGGCTTGATTCTGGAGAAAGGTACTTGGACTCCCAAACTGCTCCTCAATAGTCTGTATTAGGAAAGACCTAAGCCTGCTTTCTCTTGCGGCAACAGTTAAATGCAATTCTTTAACGCTTTTCCGTAAATGCCAGTTGTCACAAAAACCCTCATTATACAATCTCATTTTACAAGAAAGTAAGTTGTAAGATGCTATACAGGTGGACAAAATAGAACCTGGAAATTCTATGCGACGTCGCCTTGGATGAAGAGATATTGAAAACAAATCCTGTGAAAGTTCTGAACAAATTAAATGAGCTCCATTGGATCACGACTGGTGAAAAAGCTGCTGCAACAAATTGACGCGACACCTACCCCAGAATCCCAGAAAATTGAATGATGTATAACCATTCATAATGGATGCAGATTCTATGGCTTGCCAGAAGTGGTGGAGTCCATTCGGCACTTACTCCTCTCTTGTTCGGGCACTTCGAGTATAAGAGCACACTATTTAAGGCACATATTCTCAGACTTTGCTTTACGAGATGAAGACCTCTGCTGGTAAAAAATGATGGTGAGAGATAAAACCTCGTGGTTACTGGCAACATATAACATTTTACAACACATACAAAATTCTTTTCCCACGTTAAAATAACCAATGGACGATTGACTACTTTAGATAACGTGTCTTAATATCTGAGCTTTAACTTTTAGACACATTCTCGGGACCTCAAGACTTAAGACCAAAAGACTTTCTTGTATCTTTTTATAAAAATCAAATCGATTAAAATACAAAAAACTGTTCCTCCCCTCTGAGAAGTGCAACACTTGTTTTGGAGAAAAGAATACCAAGCCAGAGGAGCACCACGCATCCACATGCTTCTGTAGATTAAAGATGCTCCTAAATTTGGTCAGGACAGTGATGCCACTGTTTTACAGTTCATCCAAAAATATGTCACTTGTGAAATTCCTTCACAAACAAGACATAGTGACCTTCATGCACAAATTTTACAATTTCAAAGACACCAATATGGGAAGTATTGTCGTTGCAAATATAAAAACAAAGGGAAATAATACCACAAATGCTGCTTTGGTTTCCCTAGACCAGTTTCAACAACTGTCATGCCCGCGCCGCTGGCGCACGCATTGGCAACCATCATGGACTACTTGGTGCTCATTTATCCTCCTAATACTCCTTGAACAACTCCTTTTCACGCCTTGGTCTTTTATCTCCATTTGCTCAACTTTGGTTCTTTCTTATTTTATTCAATTAACTACATTTACCATAATACACCTGGCTGCAGTCCTCAATTCCTGGCTATTCTCATTCATCGTTATTGGGACCACAATCCCCAGAAACCCTAGCGGCCAGTGCTGCTTCCACCTGCTCAGGACCAGAGAGGGAGGAGGCAGATTGTCTTCAGGTGTGCTGCTACAGGTGCTGTCAATTAGCCTGCCTCAGAACAGGGCAGGGCTGTATATAAGCAGCTGCCTGCAGGAGCACAGTGTCTTGCATCTTGAGTTCTCCCCGCTCCTGTTTGCTTTGACCCTTTACTTTGTATGCTGTTCCTGTTGCTGCATTATCCTGTTTTGTTCCAGTGCCCTTTCCGGGCTCCCTGCCTTGCAGCCGATCACGCTCCGCTGCCTTCTACCTACAGCCCTTGTCCTCTGGGCTTCCTGCCTTGCAGCCTATTACAGTCCTCTGCAGCCCTCTACAGTCAGCAGCCCTGCTCCTCTGGGCTCACTCCTTGCTGCCCTGCTCCTCTGGGCTCCTTGCTCTGCAGCCTGCCTCACTCCGGCTGCCTACAGTCCTTGTCCTCTGGGCTCCCTGTCCTGCAGCCTACCTCACTCCGGCTGCCTACAGTCCTAGTCCTCTGCAGCCCGCCTTGCAGCCTGCCTCACTCCGGTTGCCTACGATCCTTGTCCTCTGGGGTCCCTTCCCTGCAGCCTGCCTCACTCCGGCTGCCTACCGTCCTTGTCCTCTGGGCTCCCTGCCCTGCAGCCTGCCTCACTCCGGCTGCCTACAGCACTTGTCCTCTGGGCTCCCTACCGTGCAGCTTGCAACCTTCTGCTGTCTCCAAGCCCCTGTTCCCTGGGCTCCCTACCTTGCAGCCTGCACCTCTTCGCTGCCTACAGCCCTGCTCCTCTGGGCTCCCTACCTAGTGGCCCTAGTACCTTTTGGGCTCTATGTCTGTCGCCTACCACTAATCTCTCTCTGTCCTGTTCTTCTGGACTCCCTGCCTTTCAGCCTACTACAGTCCTCCGCAGTCCAATACAGTTTGCCTGCACCTAGTGCCACTCTTGACTGCAGACCAGCTTCCTACTTTGCAGCCTTCTGTTTTCCTGACTGCTGCTCCTTGTTCTCTTCCTTGAGTCCGCTGTACTCCACCTTAGGTTATCTATTTCAGTCTAACTGCCTTTCCTTCATTTCCTTCTGCTAGATTGCTCATTGACTTCCTTTTCGCTGGATATTTCTGTTCTTGTCTTCTCATGTGTCTTATGTAATCCCTTTGTACAGAGCTTGCCTGTTGGTGTCCGGCAGGCAACCTCTGCCCCTTCCTTTGTCACGTTTTCAGTGTTACAGACACCCACTGCTGTTGTTCCCAGCCATGGGCATACAGCGTGGGCCTCTGTTATAGCAATCTGGGCAGAAGGCTGGAGTTTCCTAAGGTTCGTGGAACACTCTTTCCCATTTCAGCATACACCCCAAGAGGGAATCCAGTTTGTTTGTAACTTTGTATCTTTTGCCCCTTTTGGCTCACAGCTACTGTTTCCTACTCTTCTTTCTTGTTGAACTTCCTGCTGTGTGTGCTTATCTGCTACCCTACCTCAGCACAGCCACCCAAACCCTACTTGGGTACCCTGTGCCGCTCTTGACAGAGTGCCATTCCTGACAACAACAGGCCAAGCAAACAACTTCATATCTTCAGTTAGACATAGTGTCAAAGGTAAATCACATAAGAACACATATTTCATAAAAAGAACAGAAGAATCAAAATACATCAATGATTACAATGCAATCATTGCCCTCCTATGGACTGCAAATATAGATGTGCAGTACATTGCAGACAGTTCCACTGCAGTTGCACAATATGTCACAGGCTACATAATCAAAGCAGAAAAAACAGAGCTTCAAGAGCTCTGGGATGACATATCATCTGACAAAACACAATCACATACATTATACAGCTTTGGCATAAAAATGCTCTCCCATAGAGCATGTGGCTGCTATGAAGCTGTAGATCATTTAACCAGTACTGCCTTGTATGAAAAATCTGAAAATATAGTATTGCTAAGTCGTGGTCCAGCTAAATCTAGAAAAAGAGTTCTCAAATCATATGAAGACAGACACAATAGCCAAAAATGATCCCAACAGCCAAGACATTTTGAAAAACAATTTACTAGACACATACTACCCAAACAGGAGTACTTTGGAAACTATGTGTCTAAACCACGTAGCCCAAAACTTCACATACAAAAATACTATTAAACCAGATGAAAAGAAAGGTAGATACAGAGTGGAAAATTGTGAAGGAAGCTTAGTGCAACTTACCAAACGAAGCTTAATTAGTCATATCAAATTGTCATTAAACACTCCTCAACATAAAGAACTGTATTACATGTCCCTGCTACAACTTTTTAAACCATGGCGAAAAGAAGATTTACTATATATCTATGACTCCTATGAAGACACTTTCAAAGCAAATGAAAGCACTATAACAGACGTAAACTTTACACAGTACAAAACAATGTTGCACAATTAACAGCAACACGAGGAAGAACTCCAGGCTCAACGAGATGTGGACACTCCTGACAGTAGTCAACCTTCTGTAACAGGAAGCCAAGAACCACTTGGACAGCCACTAATAGCAAATGAGGCAGAATTAGCCATGACAAAAGTAGAAAACACCATGTGTCAGTATGAGCAATCTACAGAAGACTTTGCTGTACTAAACTCACAACTAAACAATGATCAGTGTAGCATTTTCCAAGAAGTAACAAAACAAATTGATCATGGTGTGCAACATGAAAGTAAAAATTGTACCTGCCAGTACTATAAACCTATACTGCTATAATATGTGAGTGGTCAAGCTGGTTCAGGAAAAACGTTCTTAATCAAAATCATCAGCAAGTTCCTCCAACAACTGACAAACAAGAAACTGTCAGCTGTTGTAACTGCCCCCACAGGTTTAGCTGCCTAGAACAACAACAACATAGGCAGTGTCACTTTACACCGATTACTACTCCTTTCAGTAGAACACCAAAACAAATTAGACTATTACAAACTTTCTCCAGAAGCTGCAATGGAACTAGGCAGAGTTTTCAAACAAATGAAAATGCTGCTAATAGATGAGGTAAGCATGGTTTCCAATCTAATGTTAGCCTTCATTCACCTCAGATTACAAGAGGTACTGAAAACAGACTATGAAGAACTCTTTATAGGAAAACAGATTATAGTTTTCGGCGATCTTCTTCAATTAACACCAGTTAAAGGTGAACCTATTTTTAAAACCTTAGGGCGCAAACTATACCGTAAAACTCTTGCCAGCACAGGAAATGTCAACCTTTGGCAACATTTCCAATACAGAGAATTAACTGAAAATATGCGTCAGTCTGCAGACCTCACACACGCCAACATTTTATAAAGTATTAGAGTTGGTGTCCTATCTCAAGAAGCACAATCTATATTAAAAACCAGGCACATCCATGCACTCTATGCCCATAACGCATGTGCTACTGATGTCATGGACCAATTAGCACACAGAAATGTCAATTGTATGTCCTTGATGCCAACTATATTAAAATTATCTTTAAACTGTAGAGTAATGCTGAAACGTAACCGTCACGCGGACCAAGGACTAGTTAATGGAGCACTTGGTACAGTTGTTGGCTTTCAAACATACCCACATGACAACAACATTCAGTTTGCCAATATTCTCTTTGACAAACTATCAGAAGTTAAAAGGATAGGATGCTCAACAGCCCACTTCCTTCTTTTCAAAGACATGTATGTACGCAGAGAACAATTTTCTCTAACTCTAGCATATGCAGTCACCATTCACAAATCACACGGTCCTACCCTAGATAAAGCATTGATAGATATTAGTAGCACAGTCTTTAAAGAAGACATGAGTTATGTAGCACTATCACGCTTACACACACTTCACAAACTATGTCTAATCAACTTTGATGCAAGTAAAGTAAATGCTGCTATTCCTTGCATTCTAGAATACAACAGACTGCGTTCACTCTTGACCCTCATCTAAAAACCTATCCTGTTCCGCAAAAAGCAAAACGTTGTAAAAGAAAGCTACTTCAGACTCAAACTATGCAGGATCTCACAGCAATTCCTCCAAAGAAAGTAAAAGAAGCTAATACTTCATCACGGACCACAACCAAAGAAAAATCTACTGCTCAAACTAACTCAACTACCTCTTCAAAGAAACAAAGCACATTCCGAACAAATGACTTGGACACAGAACTGTCAGGACCATTCAAATACAACTGCTGTAAATTGCTACGCAAATGTAGCAATCAATATTCTATTCCAATTGCCACCAATTATTGACAACATTTACTTATCCGGCACAGCCCAATTGTGTTTGCAAATGTTAGTCCTTCACAGAAATGCAACCAACAATCCTGACAACACTTGCAGTGTTTCTGGAATAAGGCAGGAATTGGACTACTGTGCTGAAATGGTCAAATTCACTATAAATAGACAAGAAGATCCACAAGAATTTCTACTGTACTTGCTACAAGTACTAGAAAACAAAAACGTACCTATAAATGAAATCTTCCAGATTTCATACACGTGGAAACATACATGCACTATTTGCAGCCATGTTGCACGAGAAGTTCTTAATGAACGCTTCGTATATGTATCCATACCTAACTGTGAATCCATGCCATTTCAGAAACTTGTACAAAATGCAAACCATAGCAGATTATGTAATATCTGCAATTCCGATAATCGCTCCACCTTACAAATACAGACACATAGTAAATATGTAATAGTAATGATTTTAAGTTTCAATGCAGATGGTACCAAAAACAACTGCAAGCTGACTGGATTCACACATGGTCAAGTATTGCTTGGTAAGAAAACCTTCACAACAATAGGTCTAATCAACCACGCAGGAGCCACAACCAATGAAGGTCACTACACTGCATATATAAAAAAAAGAATAGTGGATGGTTCGAATGTAATGATACTACCATTACTCTAACGCAGAGATTACCAGCAAATCTTGTAAATGCTTACTTAATATTCTTAAAACCAAAATTTAACTAATCTGTGTACGAACATAAACAAAATTTCAACTTCAAAACTATAAACAGTTACAATACGCCAACAGGTATCTAACTGCCCCAAGATTCTGCAACAAGCAAACAGATAAATGAATACCACTAAAATGAAACAAGAAATAAACAGTTAGAATACGCCAACAAGTATCTAACTGCCCCAAAAATCTGCAACATGCCAACAGATAGATGAATACCATGAAACAAGAAATAAACAGTTAGAATACGCCAACAGGTATCTAACTGTCCAAACCAAAAAATCTGCAACAAGCCAACAAATAGATGAATACCACAAATGGAAAAAGAAATAAACAAATAGAATACACCAACCGCTATCTAATTGCAACAATACTACCACAACTTCCAAATCAAAAAACATACACCTATTCAATTCTTCCTACTGAAATCAATGAAAGAAATATATTGTACCACAACATAGAAAGTTTTTTTTTCCCCACAGACCCAATGATTTAGTAAACAAACACAGGAACTGAGCAAATTGCATAGTACACTGGTTTGAACTATAATACTTCTAAAGTACTAACTATGAGGGTCGACAAAATACACTATGCAATGCAATAACTCATTATGAGCTACCTACACCAACATATGATCTTCTCTTTTATCACAGAGATTGAAAAATAATGTTTGCTACAATTACCCATGTCATAAAAAAACTGCATACAACCACAAAATGTCAAACAGAATGTATATAATCATTGGACTCACAAACACCACAGCATAACACACCCATTCAAGCAAACACCTGACCACAGACCACAATCCAAAATGTTTGCTTCCATGGGTATCTTATGCTGCTGTGCTTGTTGCCAAACCCTACAATCTTAACTGCATGGCCTGGCAAAACTCTGCATACAGCTTCAACAAAGAAGCAGTAAGTATATAATGATTGGACTCTCAAACACTGCAACATAATACAACCATGCAAAAGAACGCCTCACCAATAAATACAACCGAAAATGCCTACAGTCTTCAATACCAACATTCTGAACACAATCCAACAAACAAACTAACACCCATCATCTCACTACCCTATAAACACTATTACACGACTGCCAATCAGTACCCACATTTTTGAAAACATATCCCCTAAGCAGCCCACATACCACAGTCAAAAGGTTTGGCAACATTGGTGTATTATCCTGCGGTGGTTGTGGCCAGGGCCTAGAGTCTTGGGTACATGGCGGAAGGCATAGGCCATGCACCCAAGAATCTAGGCCCTGGCCACAACCACCGCAGCATAATACACCCATAGAAACAAACACCTACCAAATGACCACAACCCAAAAACATAATATATCCACCTCAAAACCTATCCACTTCAATTAACATTCTAAAATAATACTTACAACCAACGCACAAACTCTTCAATACATACCCTCTTCACCCAATGCTCTACTAACGACCCAAAACCAACATCATAGTAAAGTAAAATACCCAGTAGTATGCCCAGTGTTTAGTATGTCTGGGGACAACCGCGGTGACCACGGACACTGCAAACATATCAAGGCCTTCTCCCACCTAAACAAATAAAACATTTGACCCATCTCTTACTCCCCACTCTCTCCATTCACTCCTACACACCAACACACTCCCCAAAATTGGATTTATGCTCACTACCATGCCGCGATGTCCGTAGATCCAATATGGCAGACGCATCAAAACAATGTGACGCACCCCACGCTTCACCCCAACCAATCACGAACACGTCGCCTGTTCGTGGACATGACGCAAACCGATTATCCAATCAGTGTCCTGTCCGTGGAGCGAACAGGGAAGTGGTAAAATAATCAATTACTATTTTAGTGTTATAGCCTTGAGATAATGGTAGATCTACAATGAAAATGGTTGATATAATCTGCCACGGTTTGACTGGTAATTGGGGTGTAATTAGGTGACCTAATGGTGGTTTTCTAGAAAGTTTGGTTTGAAAACAAATAACACAAGAAGAGAGATAATCCTGGACATCAGAAACTATCTGTGGATAAGATCCAAGGTATTGGTGATGCCTTTATGCCCTGGAACTACAGAATCGTGATACATGTGTAATGCCTCTTTTTGTAACGAAAGGGTGGGAATCAAAACTTGATTATTAAAGAAGTAACCGATTTTGTGTATCATGTTGTGCTTTTCTGCAATATCTTTACATAATCTGTCATGTGTAAGCGTTTCTATCTTGATCACTTGAAGAAAATCTGTGATTGCATTTATAAACTTGGCTTTGGGAAAAAGTCTCTCTGGTTGGAAATAAGGAAAGGCGATCCGCTCTTTCTGGAGGGAGCGTCAGCCATTAAGTTAGTTTTTCCCGGTATGATGGTGAACATGATGTCAAATGGAGAAAACAAGTGGGACCAGCGGGCCTGATGACTGTTCCGCATTTCTGAAAACTGTAGACTTCTCAAGTTTTGGTGATCGGTTCTAACCTCTACTGGATATTTGGAGCCCAAAAGGGGATGTCTCCATTTCTTGAAAAGCCCTTTTGATAGCCAATAGTTCTTTCTCCAGGACTGTATCATTCCATTCAGATGGAGACAAAGTCTTTGACATATAAGCAACAGGGCATTCTTCCCCTCTTTCTGTAAGCTGTTTGAGTACTGCTCCTAGAGCTCTATAAGATGCATCAGATTCATGAATTCATCTTTTTTCTTGATCCAGGGTCTGTAATATTGGAGCCCAAGTGAAAGCTGTCTTGGGTGCACAGAAGGCGTGATTAGCAGTTGGAGTCCATAGGTATTTAAAACTCTTTTCGGTTTTGGTGCTTGGTGGAAAGACATTTAATTGCTAAAACATTGGTACTGTAAATGTAAAAATAAAAAAAATAAAAGGGGGTGAGTTCGGGAGCAGTGTACAGAGTTGGCATGGCCTCTTGCCGCTCCACTATCCGACCCTTCACCCTCTCCCTCAAGTCTGCTGACTTGCTCCTGTTGCCGGGGAGCTGTGTGCACTACCAAAGTAGAGTAGGAGCAAAATGATGGCACTTAAGTAGATGCCTGTTAGATTTTCATTTGTATGCACCAATACTTTTTGTTAGTTGAACTCTTGTCCGACTATGTTTTAAGTCCCTGGCGGCCTGTTATCTGCTGTGCCTGCTTCACCTCGATTGTGCTTTCGCCCACACTGTGGAGTAGCAGGCTGACAGGAGTTCACACTGACGACCCCACAGCAAGGATCCATGCGCCCAACACACCCCGTGATCGGCATCCAGTCCAGGGTGCTTAAGTACTGTAGGCACGGACGTGGGGGATTGCAGCTGGCAACGACACTTATGGATAAGACTTAAGGTGGGGGGGTTGAGGGTGAGCGCTTGATGCCTGCCTTGGAATGAGATGTCTGGCGTAACCAGCACTGAAAAAACAACCGGTTATAAATGTTAAAACTCATGGATTTCCTGTAGGGCTGAAATCAGAATTGGAAAAGAAGAAGAATGATAAGAATACTGTACACTGTTTCTCACACATATGTTTGTAATCTGAATCCATGTGAAGAAAATAAAGTTGGTAAAAAAAAAGAAAACGGTTTAGCCAGCTGCTGCTTGATACTGGAACATTTCCGGGTACCTGCACCAATTATCTTTAAATCTTCAGGAGGTTGGCATGTAGTGCCAGGGGAGAATGGCAGGATGAAGAGGGTATATGCCGTTTGGGGCACGTTTTGTGCCAACAAGGCATTCATGTTTTGTTTTGATTGTTTTTAAAGTTCTCATGTTGTTATACTAAGTATCCGAACTAGGAAAAATAAAGCACATAAGGAAACTAAATGTGAGACGGTACCCAAGCTGTAAAAGCGAAATGGCCCGTTTCCCAGCAGCCACAGTCTCTGCCCCCACGTTGGTAAATCTTCACAGTCTAGAGCTTGTAGTTAACCCAGAGCTTCTGGGGCACTCGCACAGTCACTTGCGCATTTTTCGGGTTATGTATACACATTTGGGAAACTGCTAAATCTGCAACCATTTGGACTGACTGGGATTGTTTCTTTTCATTTATATCAAGCAAAATGTTTCAGCAGTTGATCTAGTATTTGCGCATGTACGCTCATGCACTTTTCACTGGTCTGTGGTACCAGCTGCAGGGGGTCTTCTGCAATGGCGCACGCTTCTCTGTGGCCCTCTGCTAGGCACTCTTGGAAGTCCTTTCTGTGAACCCCGGCACTACGAGGGTTCGCTGCTCATAAAAGCAAGACGGATGTGTGCATGTAATTTGATTTAAAAAAAAACCTAGGGCTAGAATACCGGGGTACAATCGCAATACTAAGAATCCCACGGCAAAAGGCTTGGGCGGATTTGTCAAGGTAAGGGGCGTTAGAGATACGTGCACCCCTCCATGCTCGTGAGAGTCACTGCCGTCTTTTGCCTGTGTTCTACTTACTAGATGCAATATTTGATACATGATATAAAACATGTTAACACTACTTCACTCTGCGCGTTTTCCCCAATGCGCCCGCTCTGGCTCCTGATTTGGGGTGGGGAGTGTAAGACGTAGGACATTTCCTAAATATCTTTTTGTCATGCTGGGCACAATTTCGAGGTTCTCTAGCTTGATAGGTACCCGGGTGACAAAGAGGAGGGTGTCAAGTTGTAAAGAAAGGTGCAATGAGGGGGGCAGATTTGCAAGTGAATAAGAAGGAAGGAGTAATAGCCAGGGCTTTATGTTGGCCAGGGCTAGCCGAGCCCCGGCAGGCTCAGAAATCTCGTTCTGAGGCGGGGTCCTGCCAGGGCTCACTAATCTCCACTGGCAGCCAGGACCACTACAGGACAAGGCTTTATTGTCTGAAGCCTGAAGTTCTTGCTCATGTTCTTTCATCCATAATGGTGGCGCAGCACCTACAAGGCATCCTTTCAAGCAAGAGATTCCCGTAGGACAGCGCGCCACCATTATGGAGGGAAAGGTGAGGCCGCTGGAAGCAGAGGCCTTTTTTTCAAAATCCTGAAGCTCCCGCAAATTAGCGGTAGCTCCATTTGCAGGAGCTTCAGGATTTTGAAAAAAAAGGCCTCTGCTTCCAGTGGCCTCGTCTTTTCAGCCTCAATGGTGGCACTGCCCCCTCCCCACCTTGCGAGGGGCAGCGCCACCACTAAGGCTGAAAGGGCGAGGGGCTGTCCCCTGCCAGGCAAGCCTACAGAAAATACATGCAGAGATCAGCACCCTCTCCCCAGGGGGGAGAGGGTGCTGATCTCTACATAAGGCTGCCTGGTAGGAGTGCCTGTAGCCCTTTCAGCTGAGCTCGTCAAGGGGGTGTGGCCTAACGGGCCAGCAGGCGACTCCCCGAAAATGTTGAAGCTCTTTAATTGTTCCAGGAGGGGGCCATTCTAAGACTGCTGCCACTTTAGTAGCATCCATCTCTATCCCCTTGGATGACAATGCATAACCCAAGTATGTAACCTCAGCTCTAAATTCACACTTTTCTAACCTACAATAGAGATGGTTTTCTCTTAGACACTGAAGGACCAACTGAACATGAGCTAAGTAGGTACTTGTCTACTCTGTTGCATGAACTGTATGTTTGTGTGCAGATTAACATAGATAGTTGTGGAATTTATTTTAAAATACTGTCTAGACCCTAATTAGATTTTAACATCTGAATTGTGTGAAATGTTCTTTTGTGTGAAATAACTGCTAAAAATATCTAGATTCGAATTTGGCCAGCAACATCTTGATTTCAAGTTGAAAACTGTCACGCACCCTGTTGTAACACTCGCATTGCGTTGTTCTTCTGCAAGCTGCCTGTCAAGTCTGGCCTTGCCTAGGCCTGAGGGCCACTCAAGGTGGGGAGGTCGCTTTCCAATAAAACACACGCACACAGGCCAGTGCAGACCAACACGTTTCTATTGCCGCACCTATGTCACAGTAACTAAACTCCCTCAACCCGGCACCCCTCCCTAACCCAACGTCACTTACTGTGTCCTAGCCCAAACATGGGCTTACCCCTCATAACGTACGCCCATCGCGCTATCCTTGGCAGCATTCGTGATTCGGGGTCGCCATAGATTGTCAAGAGGGCTTGGTGATCGGTGACCACCATGAAGGCTTTGCCGTGTAGGAACAGGTGGAAGTATTCACATGCCCAGACGACTGCCAGGCTTTCTTTTACCACCTGGAAGTACGCATGTTCCATGCGTGAGACTCCTGCTTGCATATGCTACGATGAACATATTGTTGAAACGTGTAGCGTCCCGTTGCATCAGTATGGCCCCTAGGCCGACTGGGCTTGCGTCCACTATGACCTCCTTTTTCCTGTCTGCATTAAAGTATGCCATATCTTCAGCATTAGAGATCTTATTGCGGATGGTTTCAGAAGCGCCCTGACAGTCCAAAGACCACTCAAACGGTTGATCTTTCCTCGTGAGCAATCTGAGGGGGTGCCGATGGTTGCATAGTCCTGGATATACCTTAAGAAATAGCTTGCGAGCCCCAGAAATTAGCAAAGTTCAGACCACGTCTGTGTTGGTCGAGCAGTGTTCAGTGCTGCGACCTTGTCGGGATCGGGTCGCATCCTTTTTTCTGAGAATGTGTATCAGAAAAATTTGAGGGAACCTTTCTGGATTTCACACTTGCTTTTGTTAAGCATTAGTCCTGCAGCTTTGAGTGCTGCGCACAACCAGTGGAGTGTGGCATCATGTTCCTCTTTGGACTTGCCAAATACCAGGATGTTATCCGAATAGTTGAGAGTTCGGAATGTTCCTGATGACCTTATGGATCTCGTCTTGAAAAATGTCCACTCCGGACAAGATGCCAAAATGGAAGAGACCCATGTAGGTCACAAAAGTTGATATATATCTGGACTCGGGAGCAATTTCAAGTTGGTGGCAACCTATTGTGAGGTCCAGCTTTGAAAAGAACTTTGTGCCATGTAGTAGGTGGATCATATCTGTTATCCTTGGTGTCTGGTGTCTTTCGCGCTGTATTGCATTGAGGGGTTTTGGATCGGGTCTCTAACAAACTCAGGCATCCTTTGCTGAAGCCCTCTTGGGGCCAGTCCTGGCACCGTTGGCGCCAGGCTCATACTTCGTGAGGACTTGTGTTTTTGGGACTACTTTATTTCCAGTGCCAGCCAACATGGAACCAAGCTATGCGGTATAGTGTTTTGGGTGTGGTAGCCTAGGAACTTCTTTACCTGGACTACTTTTCTGAAGCTATTTAAACCACACCCGACTTGAATGACATGCTTCGCGTTACTTTGCAATCCTGCAACGTGACACTCATCGTGTTCAGCTGTACCTGCGAACCGCGGAAGAACAGCATCTGAAAAGACAAAAGGACATTGTTAATAGCAGCAGCTTACCTGTAATTCCATCGCTAGCTGCAGTGCTTTAAGTGGGGTAAGAAATTGAGGGGGGGCCCTCGTTTGGGGGCGTGGCTTCCATTGTGGGCGTGGCCTAAAACGTGCACAAATCATTGTAAGGTGCGCAAACAAATATATAAATGTATGTGAGCATTTATATATTTGTATGCGCACTACTATGGTTTGTGTACCTTTCAAGCCTTATAAACATACCAATGTTACATATTTCTAGGTTTATAAAAAGGTGGCCTGAAAAGTGCACAAACCATAGTAATTTACGCACACTTGTGTGCTTACCTTACTATGGTTTGTGCACTTTTCAAGCCACCTTTTATAAGCATAGACATTTATAACATATTTCTGTGTTTATAAAAGACAGCTTGAAACGTAAACAATTCAAGGCATCTTTTATAAATCGTTGAGGACGGACAAAACCCAAGGTGGCTTTGTCCATCGACAAAGCTTTATAAAAGATGCCTTGAATTGTGCACGTTTCAAGCGGTCTTTTATAAACATAGAAATATTTCTACATTTATAAAAGATGGCTTGAAACGTATACAATTCAAGGCATCTTTTATAAAGCTTTGCCAACGGAGATAGACGCCTCGGGCTCTTTGATCTATCTGCTCTGAGCAGATAGATCACTGAGCCCGAGGCGCCTTTCACCCTCTGCGAACCCGCGGGCTCCGTGATCTAATCTGCACATTAGATCATGGAGCCCGCAGGTTCGCTGAGGGTCAGTGACCTGGCGAGGGCAAACAAAGGAACTATAACTTCCCTGATGACCCCTCAGATGAGGGATCATCAAGGAAGTTACAGTGACTGACAGAAGTGCCAGCCAGCCTCAGCGACGCTGTGCCTGGCTGGCACTTCTGTCAGCTCGCCTGAAATTAAACTGGCGGGCGCATCTCCCGTCGCGGCTGCGACAGGATAATGCATCCCGCCAATGTTGTGTGGGATGGGGGGCCCCGGCAGGGCCCCGGCTCAGTCCCACTTTAAGCACTGGCTAGCTGCCCGCAGCTCTTGCAAACAGCATCTAAGGATGAGCGAGCCTCCCGGACCGACGGATCTGCAAAAAAGGGAGAAATAGGACAGAACTTCCTCGCTGATCACACCTGGTAGCCGCTGAGAAGGATACCAAAGTCCCCACAGCTGGGTGGCGTCCCCGTGGATACCAGGTGAGCGTAACATAGTCAGGAGCTCTTAGGACTGGAGCTTGACAAAGGGCTTTCTTCCTTCAAAGGCATGATTGCACTCCTCATTCCACCTGACCTTTTTAGGAAATTTGGGAGAGGAGATGACATTCAAGGGAGAAGCTATGGTCCCATAGTTCTCTATGAAGTTCCTATAATACCCAGTGAGAAGGCTTTCACTTGGGGTTGAGTAGTAGTTTTGTACAGCTTGTACTTTGCTAGGCAGTGGCCTTATTTCACCTCCTCCTACCTCATGTCCAAGGTAGACCACTGAACTCTGGCCAATTTGACATTTGCTTGCCTTTATGGTCAGATGGGCCTGTTCAAGAGCCTGCAATACATAACCTAGTTGTTCAACATGTTCTTTCCATGTAGGGCTGAACACTACAATGTCATCCAAGTATGCCATGTAGAAGTCCTCCATCCCATTCAGAACTTGATTGACCATCCTCTGAAATGTAGCAGGTGCATTCTATAATCCAAAAGGCATTACCTTGAATTGGTAGAGGCCAGCTGGGGTGGAGAATGCAGTTTTCTCCTTGGCATGGTCTGTCAGGGCTATTTGCCAATAGCCTGACGTTAGGTCAAATGTGCTGAGGTACTTGGCTGCACCAGGTTTGTCCAGCTCATCTGTCCTAGGCAAAGGATGGGCATCATTCGTGGTGACTGCATTTAGAGCTCTATAGTCCACGCAGAATCTCAACTCCTTGGATCCTGCCTTTGGTACAAGCACAACTGGGATAGACCATGGGCTAGTAGAGGATTCTATTACCCCGAGTTCAAGCATCTTGTTGACCTCATTCCTTATGTGGGATCTGACATTGTCTGACATTCTGTACCCCCTGCTTTTGACAGGCAAACAGTCACCAGTGTGTATGTCATGCTGGCCCCAAGGGGTCAAGCCTGGTGAAAGTGAGAACAGGGAGGCAAACTGATTTAACAGTAACTTGCACTCATCCTGCTGGTCAGATGTGAGACTGGAAGAGAGATTAACTCCTTCCACTTGCTCATCTAAAGGCAAGCCTCTGAGTAGGTCAGGCAGAGGTTCACTCTCCTCCTCCTCCTGAGCTGAAGCTAGAAGCAAAGCTCCTATGTCAGGTCTGGAGACATAAGCCTTTAAACGGTTGGTGTGAAAGACTCTGGGAACCTCCTTAGGATTGCCTAAGTCCACTAGATAGTTCACCTCTCCAAGTTTACCCACAACCTTGAAGGGTCCTATCCATTTGTCCTGCAAGGCCCTCTGCATTGTGGGGACCATAACAAGAACAAGCTGGTCTTGAGTAAACTCAACCATGTTAGCCTTCTGGTCATGCCAATGTTTGACCAGAGCTTGACCAGCCTTCAAGTTATCACTTGCCTCTGCCATCATGTGTGACATTCTCCTCCAGGGACCTAGCACATAGTCAGTCACTCTGACTGGCTTGGGGGAAGGAGCACTCTCCAACCCCTCCTTAATCAGGGCCAATGGACCTCTGATGGATGGCCGTAAAGAAGTTCGAAGGGACTAAATCCTACTCCCTCCTGAGGGACTTCTCTATATGCAAAGAGAAGGCTTGGCAGTAGAATGTCCCACTTTCTTCTAAGGGGTTCTTCTAAAGCACCTATCATGCTCTTCATAGTTCTGTTAAACCTCTCTACAAGTCCATTTGTTTGGGGGGTGGTAGGTAGTTGAGAACTTGCAGGTAACTCCACAGGTTTTCCACATGGTTTGCATGCAGTGGGACATAAAATGTTATCCCCTGTCAGATATCACCTCCTTAGGAAAACCTACTCTGGTAAAAATACCAAGTAGGGCCTTAGCTTCAGCCAGAGCCGTAACAGTCCTCATAGGTATAGCTTCAGGAAACCTAGTGGCATGGTCCGCTACAACCAGGATAAACCTGTTGCCTGAAGTTGTGGGATGGTCAAGGGGACCAACAATGTCAATCCCAACCCTCTCAAAAGGAATTCCCACCACTGGGAGAGGCACTAAGGGTGCCACATTCTTGGATCCACTCTTGCCAGAGTTTTGGCAAGTGTGGCAGCTTCTGCAGAACTTGTCTACTTCTGTACCCATCTTAGGCCAGTAGAAGTGCAGAGATAGCCTTTCTTTGGTCTTCTTAAAACTTAAGTGAAAAGCCAAAAGTAGCTCATGGGCTAACTGCAGAAACTGGAGTCGGTTCACTAGAGGTACTACAAGTCTTCTGTAGTCTCCAGGGGTTGACTCAGTTGGTTCACTGTAGAAGAGGCCATCTTCCCAGTGCAACCTATACTTCCCAGGCTCAGTCCCATTGAGCTGAGAAGATTCCTGTTGGCGAAGACCTTCCAAGGTAGGACACTCTCTTTGTCCTTTACTGAAATCTTCTCTGTTGGGTCCACCTTTTGCCAGTAAAGACTGCAGCTCATGATGGTCAACAGGGTCAAGATCTCCTACCAAGGTAAGATCATTTTCTAGATCCGATTCCTCAGTATCTAGTTTGACCATAGAGGGTTAAACCTCACACTCAGCCTCAGCTGGTGTGGAAGTCACAGGTGTGACTTTGGACAGTCTTGGAGATGTCCTTCTGGGCACAGGAGTGCTTGCTGGTTTCTTGCTGACAGACTTAGGTTTCCTCTTTGTCTTTTCTTGTCCTGCAATGGCAGTAAGTAAGTCCTGTGGACTTGGGGTGATAGATTCCTTTATCATGCCCCCAGGAGGGCCTCTTAAGGGTCTCTCCCTTGCAAACCTTGTGAGTTCCTGCTTCCTTCTGCTGGGGGGCCTGGGGGTGCTAGAAACAACTCCAAAGGTTTTAAGGTCATTATCCAAGAGGACCCGCCCAGGTACGTTATTTTGCACACTTACAGGTATTCTGACAGTCATGTCATTACACTGGATGAGAGCTGGTAACTGGGGAACCATTTGCACAGGGCCTCCAGCTAACTTGGTTAAGTGTTTGGGTGCCTTAGCAACATCCGCCACTTTGAAAAAACATTCATCAACCACAGTTATGCTGGCTCCGGTGTCTCTGATGGCAGGGGTCTCCTGGCCATTCACAAGAACACTATCTTTATAATACTCTTCAGTATTATCTGGGATTGAGTTATAGACATCTAAGTTCTGTTGTTCCCAAAGACCCAAGGACACTAAGGAAACACTAGCTGAGACTCTCATGGGATCATCAGCTAGTAGCTGAAAGATTCCACTGGTCATAGGTACTTCATCCACCTGGGAGAAGGCTAAGGAGACAGTTTTGATCCCTGAAGGTTTACCCTTACACTTGGGATCTCCTTTCACATGGCCAGGCAACCCACAAACAAAGCATTTTCCAAATGCTATCTGGAATGGGGGTTTGCCCTGGCCTCCATTGGGTGTGGAACCAGGTGGTATACTAGCCTGATTCAGTTTACCTTATGGCTTACCATGGTTATGTTTGGGGCCCTCTTTTGGATGGGAATTAGTGGAATTCTCTTTGTTGTCTTTCTTTGGCTGCTTCCCGTCATCCTTCTTCTGAGTAGCCCCAGAATCCTTGTGAGTAGCCCTGTTGGCAACCCACAAGTCAGCAGCCTTAGCTAGCTTCTTAGGATCTATCTCCTTTGCATCAGCCAAGTGCTGTCTAAGCACAGGAGAGAAGACATCAAACATAGACTCCAACATTACAAGATTCCTCAAACCTTCATAAGTGTTCACTTTGTAACCCTTAACACAACCATCTAAGTTTTTCAAACATTCATACACCCAGGTAGCCCAAGGGGTACCATCATGCCTTTTGAGGATTCTAAACCTCTTAAGATACTGGGAAGGAAGATACTGGGAAGGGGTCTTCCCAAACCTAGCTATTAATGCTAGTTTCACACACTCATAATCCTGCTTATCCTCCTCCCCCAACTCCATTACAGCATCACTTGCAACAGGGGGGAGCCTAGAGAAAAGGCAAGGAGTCAACTGATTCCCTGAGATACCTTGAATCCCATGATTGTACTCAAACATTGCTAACCAATCCAAAATATCAAGTTTAGTCTCATGCATACCAATCATTTCCTTTGGCATATGGGGTCTCTTAGGGCTTGAAGACCTAGAGGACTCTGGGAGAGAAGCATTTTCCAGAGACAGTTTCTTCATTTCTAGTTCATGGTTCAGCTCCATTTCTCTGAGCCTTAACTCTTGATGTTTCATGGCAGTTTGTGCATCAATACGTTTCACTTCTAATTCAAGTCTCATTTTCTCAAGTGCAATAAACTCAGGAGTAAGTGTAGGACCTGTGGGGGTCCCTGTGGACAGAGGTTGTGCATTCTGATCAGGCAAGGGAGTTGCAGGGTTTCCTAGCAAGGACTCATCTACTTCTTCACAATTAACACTCTCAGAATCAGAAACATCAAAATCCACATTTGCTGGAGTGGTAGGTCCTTCTGACCCACTCTCATGACTTTTTCCCATTAACTTTGCAACCAGTTCAGATTTCTTTCCTTTACCAGAGATATTCTTATCCCTACACATGGTTCTCAGAACCTCAGCAGTATAGAGTAAAAGACTCTCTTCAGTGTAGTTTTCCATATTTGACATGATTTCTTAGTTAAATAGAATTAGTGGTGTTAGCCTTGTGGTTAGTTGAACCCAAGCAATAGCAGCACTCTAAATGTAATCACTCTACTTCCAAATCCTCACCACTGTACACCAGTGTTAGGCAGAATCCTGTGCAGTGCCCTTAGGGACCACTACACACAATTAAGACTACAGATGGTGATACAAGTTTTACCTTTGGTACAAGTCTGTACTACTATGTCATAGTGGTAGCAGTGGCAGAGCAGCCAGGCTTATCTCAAGAGTATACGAGCAGTAGCAGAGATTACGCAAAGGGACCACAATTACTGTGACTCAAGCAAACACTGACTCAAGGTTTCTGTCACGACCCGTGACCCAGAACCCCACTGGCATGGTCACATGCCAGGTAGCGTTAGGGCTCGGGGTTCGTTTGGTGCCCCGAGGGCCTTGCATTTTCACCGGGGACTCTCCTGGAGTCAGTCCTAGCGCCTTTGGCGCCAGGCTCGTATTTGGAATGGGACTTGAAGGGACTACTTTTTATGTGGAGGCCTGCAGCCAACATGGAGACACCCACACAGTCTAGTCCCTAAGAACCAGACTGTGCGTTGCAGTGTTTTAGGGTGTGGTAGCCCGGACTACTTTACCTGGACTACTTTACAGGGTAGGCTATATAAACCACACCCAAGCTAAAGAACGTGCTTCGCGTTATTCTGCAGCCAGCAGCGTAACACTCACCATGTTCAGAGACCAGCACCCGGCGTTCCTGGAATCGCAGACCTGCAGAGGAGACAAAAGAACATCATTAGCAGTTCCAGCTTACCTGCAGTCTTCCATCCTTCGATCCCAACTGCTCGTGGTCTTCCATCCCGTTGGCAGCATCTTCAGGACATCGTGCCCACACCGGAACGAAGCACCTGGAGAGGAGAGAAAAAGGGAAAACGGTAAACAGGTTACTCACGGCAATCACAGCAGTAACCGAAATCGTCTCACCTGGCTGGGCATATCTTGGCCGGTTCCGCTCCGGAAATCACTGCACGCCGAGAAAGACCATCGTAACCTGAAAAGGAATAAAGAATACAGGTTAGCCCAAAAAGACATTAGCGCGCCGCACTTCGCGCTGAACCTACCTTTCTTCATACGCTCCGCGCCCATAATTCCCAGCAGGAGCCGAACCCAAGCAGCGCACCCAGCGAACCTCTGCATACCTGAGGGGGAAACAAGCAGGGAAAGACATTAATAGCCCGAAAGAAAAGCAAAGGCCCTCAGAGACTGCTATAATCGAATTTACCTCTTTAAAGACACTTGGATGGGTTGGCACCAGTGAAGTTAACTCGGTCGCTTCAACGCGCAGGAACTACACGCCCTTGAGCAGAAAGCAGGATGGAGAGCACGCCAGACATCATAACAAGGTGAGGAGGGGGCCATCAGGTCGAGTCCAAGGGGCTGGTGGGAGGAAACGAAATCTGTGCCTAAGTCCAGTCCTCCTGTGTTTTCAGGCCCACCTGCCATAGAAGACATCATCCCGAATTGAGTACATCTGGGGGGAATCCGGCAACCAGGGCATACAGGCGTCCCAGTGGATACCAGGGGAGCGTAACAGAACACGAAGCCTCATAACAAAATCCACCTGGGCGCCATGGAGACTTCGGAAATGGACCAACTTGCCCAGTTATTAGGACAATTACGCGCCAAAGTGCATTCGGCTAGGCAAGAGACTAATACCCTGCGAAGGGATCTTGTCGTCACCAAGGATCGCACTGAAGAACTCAGCAGGCAACTACTGCAATCACAGGCCGGGCAAGCTCCATTACCTGGAACAACTTTGCCGGCGCAGGCAACCACGTCGTCTACCGCTCCAGTGCAAATAAATTTACTCGGAACAATACCCTTAGCACCGCCAGAAAGGTTTTCAGGAGATCCAAGAAAATATGCAGCATTCATGAATCAATGTCGCCTTCATTTCCTCTGCAGACCGGCTGCATTCCCTAACGATCAGGCACGAGTAGCATTTATTTTATCATATCTAAGTGGTAGTGCAGCAGACTGGTCAGTGCCGCTTGTGAGCTATGATGATCCGTTACTACGTGACTTTGGGGGCTTTCAAAGGGAAATGGAAAAGCTCTTTGCCCGACACACCCATGAACAAGCTGTAAACAACAAACTCTTGTCACTCCGGCAGGGGAATCAGGACTTGCTAACATACATAGCAACCTTCAATAGGTTGGTGGCCGAAACCAGGTGGCCTGAAGACAAGAGAACCACATTGTTTCACCGAGGCCTTCGAGGCGAATTAAAGGACGTCTTGGCTCAGGTAGTTGATCCACCTAGAGACTGTAGTGAATTCATCAATCTGGTGATGCAATTAGATCATCGATTACAAGATCGGAAAGCAGATCGGTCCAAATCTGACACACGGGACGTGTATCTACGAACCAAGGATGCTACTCCACGCACGTCAGAAAATACCACAGAGCCAATGCAAATTGGAGGCATGCTACCACCGTTAACAAAAGCCGAAAGAGACAAGAGAAGGCAACAGCAGTTATGTTTGTACTGCGGACAATCGGGGCACTTCTTAAAAGACTGTTCAATAAAACCTCCCAAGCGAATTGTAGGAGCTACAGAAAAGGATGAGAGTAAGGAGTCGGAAAACTGCCTAGCTCGACAAAATTAGAGGTCAGTTTGTCGAGTGAGAAGAATGAGCTACCGACCTCACATTTTGCAATACCAGTAATCCTAATCAATCACCAACAACCTTCAAGGATGCATTGCGTTGAAGCTTACATAGACAGCGGGGCAGTTGGGAATTATATTGATCAAGATCTGGCCGCACGGATGGGGCTTCCGTTAAGTTTTAAGCCGAACACAGAAAAGGTGACCACAGTAGATGGGACTGAAATTGCTTCTGGACCAGTTACCCAATGTACGGCAGGAATAACCCTGCTGTGCCAGGATGGACACCGGGAATCGATTTCCTTCGATCTCATCAAGGTGCCTCAGTTTCAGCTAATATTAGGGATGTCATGGTTAGTTGCTCATAACCCTCGGATAGATTGGCATGCAAGAAAACTGACTTTTCCTTATGTTTGCGCCTCCACCTGCTATCTCCAAGAAAATGAGTCCAGTTTCAAGGTTTCTATGAGCCCTAGAGTCGGCATATCTACACTTGGCACAACCAGTATTCTCCCTGAAGAATATCAAGATTTCCAGGACGTGTTCCAGAAGGAACAAGCTAATACCCTACCACCGCACAGGTCCTATGACTGTCAGATTGACCTCATACCTGGTGCACAGATCCCTTGCGGTAGAATCTACGCGCTGACTGAATCAGAAAACCAGCATCTAAAGTCCTAACTGGACCAGTACTTGGCAAATGGGTTCATCCGCCCATCCAAATCTCCGGCAGCCAGTCCCCTGTTCTTAGTACCAAAAAAGGAAGGGGACTTGAGAACCTGTATTGACTATCACGCCCTGAACCAGATCACCGTGAAAAACCGTTACCCACTGCCCCTTATTCCCGAGATGCTAGATCAAGTCAAAGATGCCCAGATTTATACAAATTTAGACCTCAGAGGAGCGTACCACCTGGTCTGGGTCAAAAAAGGAGATGAATGGAAAACGGCCTTTTGTACTAAATATGGGTTGTTTGAGTACCAGGTAATAGCTTTTGGGCTGTGCAATGCCCCGGCGGCATTCCAATATTTTATGAACGACGTCCTAAGGGAGCTGATCGATGTTTGCGCCCTGGTTTACATAGATGACATCCTAGTGTATTCAACCTCAGAACAAGACCATGTTAAGCATGTCTGTGCTGTTCTTGCCAAATTGCGCCAACACCGACTATACGCAAAACTCAAAAAACTGTTCTTTTCATGTAACCGAAGTTGAATTTCTTGGTTTCGTTCTTACTCCGAAAGGCATTCGAATGGATGCACACAAGGTGGATGCCATTCTAAAATGGCCCTCGCCGACCTCAGTAAAAGGGATCCAGAGTATGCTGGGTTTTACAAATTTCTACCGTCGATTCATCCCAGACCTTTCTCAGATTGTGCATCCAATCACGTTACTTCTACGAAAAGACAATAAAAAATGTATATGGTCAGAAGATGCTGAAAAGGCCTTTCAAAAACTAAAGGAAAAATTCACCTCAGCCCCGATCCTACGACATCCTCGTCCAGATCTACCTTACATCGTGGAAACAGATGCTTCCAGTATGGCGATGGGGGTGGTTCTTTCTCAAAAAGACCCTGAAACTGGCCAATTGCACCCTGTAGCCTCCTGGTCATGAAAATTCACACCTCCTGAACTCAATTATGCCATTACCGATAAGGAACTGCTTGCTATAAAATCCGCCTTCAAGGCATGGCGGCATTATCTCTTAGGGGCCAGGAATACGGTCACTGTAATTACGGACCATCGGAACTTACAATATTTAAAAACAGCAAAGGCACAATCCTCGCGCCAATTATGATTGGCCCTTTTCTTCGCCGAATATGACTATATTATCACATATCGAGCAGGCGTAAGAAATGGGAAAGCTGACGCACTATCTCGCATGGGCATCGATGAAAGAGAATATGCAACTCCAGATCCAGTGGCCATTATACCTGAGGACAAGCTTTTAGGCCTCACCACAGCTTCAACTCAAACTGAACTTAGAAATGCAATCCAACAGGAAATAACCCCAAGCAAGTTACTGGAATGGCATACCAAAGAAGAACAATACATTGTCAAAAATCAACTGCCATATTTTGGCGAACGCCTGTACGTGCCTAAGACCGAGCTACAACAACAAATCATTTCAGAATATCACGACTCTTTGATGGAATGTCATCCCAGAATCGCCAAAACCTTAGCCAAAGTAAAATGCAATTATTGGTGGCCCACTTGGCGTCAAGACGTCATCCGATACGTTCAGTCATGTGGAGTGTGTGCACAAAACAAGTAATTGAAGCAAAGACCAGCTGGCCTCCTACAACCATTAGAAATACCTCCGGCACCATGGCATACACTCTCTCACGATTTCATTACTGATTTACCTCCCAGCCAAGGGTTCAATAACATTTTAGTTGTAGTGGACCTATTTTCTTCAAAGGCCTTCCAGATGCATTCCTGCTAGCAAAGGTGTTTTAGAAAACATTATCAAACTGCATGGATTCCCTTCAGTCCTGGTCTCTGATCGAGGAAGCCAATTTGTATCAAACTTCTGGAAAAAGTGCTGCGCTATAGCTGACATCGACATACGGCTATCCACCAGCCATCACCCCCAAACGGATGGTCAAACAGAGAGGACCAACCAGACTCTCGAACAATACCTTCGATGCATGCTGCATCAAGTTGAGGGAACCTGGAGAGACTTATTATGGATAGCCGAATATGCTTATAACAATTCTGTACATTCCAGTGCTGGGCAAACACCCTTTTTCACCCTCTGCGGCAAACATCTGCATACTTCCGAACTTGACAGCCCTCCCAGCCTCGAAACACCGGCTGTAAAGACGCTTCATGCAAACATCACTCAGGCCTTTAAAAAGGCAACAGAACAATTAATCCAAGCCAAAAGTATGCAAAAAAAGTTTGCAGACCAACATCGAAAAAAGGCTCCTGACTATCAGATAGGAGACAAAGTTTGGCTAGCAACAAAATACATACCACTAAAGGGAACCCGAACTTTTCGCCCTCGCTATTTGGGGCCTTATCCTGTCCAAGTCATCATCAACCCGGCAGCAGTTAAACTAACATTGCCAGCTTACAGGCGAATTCATCCAGTGTTCCACGTCTCACTGCTAAAACCAGTACAACCCGGTACACGAGTCAAACCACCACCTGAACCCATCTTGATCGATAGAGAACCCGAATACGAAGTGAAAGAAATCCTAGATTCCAAATATACCAGATCCAAACTATACTACCTAGTTAATTGGAAGGGTTATGGCCCTCAAGACAGATCCTGGGAACCTAGTGAAAACATTCATGCACCATGTCTAATTAGAACGTTTCATCGAAACTTTCCAGACAAACTTGGACCAGGCAGGAGAATCACCATAGGAGGGGCCTTGGGGGGGGAGTGCTGTCACGACCCGTGACCCAGAACCCCACTGGCATGGTCACATGCCAGGTAGCGTTAGGGCTCGGGGTTCGTTTGGTGCCCCGAGGGCCTTGCATTTTCACCGGGGACTCTCCTGGAGTCAGTCCTAGCGCCTTTGGCGCCAGGCTCATATTTGGAATGGGACTTGAATGGACTACTTTTTATGTGGAGGCCTGCAGCCAACATGGAGACACCCACACAGTCTAGTCCCTAACAACCAGACTGTGCGTTGCAGTGTTTTAGGGTGTGGTAGCCCGGACTACTTTACCTGGACTACTTTACAGGGTAGGCTATATAAACCACACCCAAGCTAAAGAACGTGCTTCGCGTTATTCTGCAGCCAGCAGCGTAGCACTCACCATGTTCAGAGACCAGCACCCGGCGTTCCTGGAATCGCAGACCTGCAGAGGAGACAAAAGAACATCATTAGCAGTTCCAGATTACCTGCAGTCTTCCATCCTTCGATCCCAACTGCTCGTGGTCTTCCATCCCGTTGGCAGCATCTTCAGGACATCGTTGGCCCGCACCGGAACGAAGCACCTGGAGAGGAGAGAAAAAGGGACAACGTTCAACAGGTTACTCACGGCAATCACAGCAGTAACCGAAATCTCCTCACCTGTCTGGGCATATCTTGGCCGGTTCCGCTCCGGAAATCGCTGCACGCCCAGAAAGACCATCGTAACCTGAAAAGGAATAAAGAATACAGGTTATCCCAAAAAGACATTAGCGCGCCGCACTTCGCGCTGAACCTACCTTTCTTCATACGCTCCGCGTCCATAAATCCCGGCAGGAGCCGAACCCAAGCAACGCACCCATCGAACCTCCGCATACCTGAGGGGGAAACAAGCAGGGAAAGACATTAATAGCCCGAAAGAAAAGCAAAGGCCCTCAGAGACTGCTATAATCAAACTTACCTCTTTAAAGACACTTGAATGGGTTGGCACCAGTGAAGTTAACTTGGTCGCTTCAACCCGCAGGAACTATGCGCCCCTGCGCAGAAAGCAGGATGGAGAGCACGCCAGACATCATAACAAGGTGAGGAGGGGGCCATCAGGTCGAGTCCAAGGGGCTGGTGGGAGGAAACAAAATCTGTGCCTAAGTCCAGTCCTCCTGTGTTTTCAGGCCCACCTGCCATAGAAGACATCGGGCCTCATTACGACCCAGGCGGTCTGGAAATAACGGTGGCGGTAAACCCTCCGCCACCGTTGTTTCCGGACCGCCTGAGTCCGACCCCTGCAGGCGGGAGGTGATGTTCCCGCCAGGTCTGACCTGGCGGGTTTAACACCGCCCGCCTGCAGGCAGACGAGGAAACACCGGCAGCATTACGAGATGCTGCCGGTTTTTCCATGATCCCCATTCCCATCGAGTCCCATAGGACTCGATGGGAATGGGGATTAACACCATTCCGCCTCCGTGATTCCCGGAAAACCGGGGTTGTAATGCCCCGGTAATTCCGGGAATCACAGAGGCGGAATGGTAATACGAGTCCGGCGGTAACCAGGCAGTTTTACCGCCGGACTCGTAATGAGGCCCATCATCCCGAATTGAGTACATCTGGGGGGAATCCGGCAAACAGGGCATACAGGCGTCCCTGTGGATACCAGGTGAGCGTAACAGTTTCAGGTAGAAAAATATAAGTACATTTATTTTTAAACCATTCGTTATAAACACAACACTTCTACTAAACTTCAATAAAAACCACACGTTAAATATACTACAACTACCCAATTCACTTTGTACAGTAAGTCTCAAGGTAAGTACCCTGTGTTTGAATGAACCGGTGTTAGGCACAAAACACGTTACCGCGAATACGATTGCGATCACTTTTTGACAGTTCGGTCTACTAAACAAACGCCTATCCGTGACATGAAATGCTACCGGGGCAAAAACACACTTAGCACCTGAGATACCCAGAGGGAGTTGGAGGCAAAAATCACAGGCAATATTTTGGTTAAGCAGGCAGAATCAAGAAACACTCAGAGACAGGAGTTCAAAAGTCAAAGGGCCGGAGCCAGGGTCGAAAGACGCCAGGGCCAGTTGCTGAAGATCACACAGTCTAACAGTTCACGATTCAACAGAGCCAAAAGTACTTCGATATTGTCAATGTTCAGAAGCAAAAGTTATAAGAAGGAGGGAAGACAAGGTCAAGCCTTGGAAATGAAGAAAAAGGGATTCACCCAGTTTCCTCAACAGAACACAGTACCTTGTTCCAATGGTGCAGCTGGTGCCCTGGCAGTTGTTCCTGTTGGTTTCCCGCAGACCCACGATTCCTGGAGCTTCGTCGAGAAGGGAGGACATCTGAAAGGGGTCTGCACCACACAGGGATGAGGCCGGCAGCAGCGACACGGAATAAAAGGTGCGCTCCTTAAAAACAGGAGAGGCTCTTCAGGTGGCTATCCGGACCACTACAGCAGTGTGGAGCGATTTCGACCACGGAAGATGATCCTCTGGCTGAAGAAGATGAGCTGGTTATCCCCACCAAGCTCAAGGGAAGAAGACTCCGGACTGGATCTTCTCTGAGTCGTTGAAGGGCAGATAGCTCAGGACTGCAGCAGGGCTTCACCGGGACGGGGTAGTTGCAGTAGCCGTCGTTCTCTCCGCTTCTCTTCGCTTCCTTGTAGTTCCAGTGGTGACTCTCTGACTTCTAGCACAAGAGACCTGCCTTTTATGCGAAAAACCCCCATTCACGCAGCCTGGCTGTCAATCACCGAGCAGGGGGGTTGTCCAGCCCAGACAACTACCCTGGCCAATCATGACAAAGTGCGACTTGGGTTTCCTAGGATACCCTGTGCAGGGGTGATTTCACCCCTCCCTCACATTCAGCCCACCTAGACACCCAGGCGCCTTGAGGAGGGCTTCTGGGCAGAAGCCCGCCAAAAGACAGTGAACAAAGAAGGCAAACCTAGTTTGCCACGCAAAGTAAAACACAAAAAGGACTTTAACAAAAAGAAATGGCGAATAAACCCAACCGGAGCCAAAAGAAAGACGATTTGGTCAAGCGGGTCAATGTTCGAGGCTAATATAATAGCCAAGAACAGTACCACGTTTATCTAATATAATCGCGGTAGGAAAGTTAGGGTAGATACCACTGCCACCAGCCAAGTCTAAATGTTAAAAGAGCGAAACAATGCTCTAGGAGGCACAGATAAAAAGGGATAGGAGTTAACCCTTTGCAGTACTCCATGGAAGATGGGCTGTACTGGATCTGTGGTAGATTGAAGATTGAATAAGTAAAGTTAATGGTAACTTTACCCTTTTCTGGGGGACAGTAGTCGCCTCAGAAATGGAGTCGAGGGAAGTCTCAAAGAAAACCCTGTGCCACGGCACTGAAGGTACTGTGTGACACACACTAAGAAGGGGGCTACTGAAGTGGTGTACTTCAGAGTCCACAATCACAAAAAACAGATGGAAACACATAGCAAAACACATGTAAGAGTGGGGGAAAGCTCTCACTCTTATCAGGTGGAGAAAAATAAACCCCAGAAGTCCAGCAAAGCTGCTGGGGGACTCACTAGGTGAGGGAAATTAGCCATAAATGAGAATTCTCCCTAACAGACTCTACCGCTGTTTCCATGCGTGTGAGTGCCAGAATTTCCTCCAGAGACCTCTGCTTCTGTAGCAGCTTTTTCCTGAATGCTTGGGAGTTACATCTGGCAATAACCTGAGACCGCAGTGCCACCTCATCGGAGTACCGATGGACTTCGGAGTGTTTTAATTTTATCCGAAGTCTCATGACAAAGATGTCTAGGGAATTCTCCTGTGTCTTGGCATGTGGTATGAAGATGTGCCTCTCATAATCGACGTTGCTGTGTGGCGTGAAATATTTGGTCAGTTTCATGTGTAGGTCCTGGAAAGACGCTGTTTCGAGGTTGAGCAGTTCTCCCGCAATGTCTTTTGACTGTGGGTCCAACCGCCATGGACAATGTGTTCTTTAGCCGTGTATCATCAGACAGCCCCACAGCTCCTACATAGAATTTGAAGTCCCTTAGCCATATTACCCTGCGTGGCCCTAGGTTACTTGTGTCCCACAGGTCGAATGAATGAGGTAGGTGCAATACCTGTGTTTCCTCCTCCCGAAGGTAGTTTCAGTCCTGGTGCACTACCTCCTGATGTGGAGGCAACCTCGTCGCCTGACATTTTGCGTGGCAATTACCCCTCTTTCTTGGGTTTCCTTCATGTAGTTAACACGCTTACGCCACTGGGCAGAGGGAATTCACCTTTCCTTGGTGGTTTGTGCACTCTGTCAGGTGTCTAGTACTGGTCACGTAGTGGCAGTGTAGTTTTCTGGCCGGCAGCCGCCATATGAGGGCTTCCCCTACCCCACATGATACGGGAGGGATCGGGCCCTGTAGGTGGCGCTGCACAATGGCCGTGTGCCCTGGCTCCTCTTGGGCCGCGCTGACACTGCGTGTGTTCTGGTTCTTCCTTTATCACCCGTTGCCTCATGTGCACTGCAAAGGGGGCGCTCGGGTCCCTCTGGTGGTGCCCTTGTGAGGAGATGCATCGATGCACGTTTGCCATGCCTGATGGCACCCTCCTGGGCTGCGCTACTGCGTATTTCCGAACCACGTGATTGTGCAGCTGGGAACGAGGTGTCCCGGTAATTCTACCTGGGTCGGGAGCCGTGAGAGCTGAGCTGTGGGTCCCACGGGGACCTCCTCGTCGCCAATGTCAAGTCTGTCCTTGCCCGGAGGACGCGCACACAGGCCGGTGCAGACCAACACATCTTTATTGGCACACCTGTGTCGCAGTAACTGAAATCCCTCAACCTGGAAACCCCCTCCCTAACCCAACATCACTTCCTGTGTCCTGGCCCAAACATGGGCCTAGGGGGGGCTACATGCCCTACGTAACAACATGACACTGCCATCAGGCACGTTAGCCATTGAAGCAAGAGGAAAAGTGAAATCCGCTCCCTTTCATTCCGCTTCCTTCGTTACAAGCTGTAATGCTGTAACAGGCCTGCGCTGTGGTTCCTGAGAACTACCTCACCCAGCATTCCCCAGGGAATTTAAGGCCCTCAGCAACGTGTCAGTGCCGCCGCATTGGGGGAGCCCGTTTGTGCCCGGGGAGTACAGGGGAAAGAATCATTTCTGCGTACCCTGTAAATATTACTTTTTCACTGACTTCCTTTAGTTAAGCCTCCTCTAGTTATTCCTGTCTTCACCATGGCTCACTTCAGCGTTCTATTTGATGAACTTCGCAGCCCTAAAGCAACTGTATTGCAGTTATCGCCCAAAACAAAAGGATATCTTAGCACGTTACTACTCTTCTGCTAACAGCCCCGCTACTATGCCAGGATCTACTACCATGTCTGGTATTAATGAAACTGAAATTGTAATTACTAACATGTTGCACCTAGTGACAGATGAAATAAGGGCAATGGAAACCCTGATCTCTTCACCCTTAAGGAGCCCTAATAAGGAAGAACCACCCTGCACTAATACCTCTATATGTGATTCTCCAGAAGCTCTTCCTATAACTATCAGTATGGACATCGAGGCACTACAACCTGTCAATACTGATCTCAATTTGATACCCCGGTACCGCCTTGATACCCCCTCAACGCTCATCTTTCAAAATGTCACTTTTAAACACACGCTCCATTGTACAACACAGACCAGAGGTAGAAGACTACCTTGTCACATCTAACCTTGACATATTGGCCATTACTGAGACCTGCTTACTAATACCACCAATATGGCTGCCTCATTAGTCCTTCCACACAACAAATGTTAAAATAAAATAAATATAACAGCTTTAGAGCTGACCGAGTGGATCAAAGAGGGGGAGGAGTGGCCCTTCTGATTAATGACCACCTGGACTGCTCTGTAGTTGAACATGCTGGCCCAGAAGGCCGCAAATGTCTGTTCCTAAAAATACAAATAAACTCTAATGTATCACTGACTATCCTAACCATCTATAGACCTCCACAAGAAATGCCCTTATTTGAGGAGCAATCTTCTGCCCTCCTCAATGGCATGACTACATCTAAGTCACCCGTCATTATTCTAGGGGATTTTAATTATTGGGTAGTAAATAAACCAGATAAGCTGGCCAATTCATTACTGAGAGCCCTGGGTGTTATTAGCTACATCCAATGGATCAAAGAACCAACACACATGGATGGCCACACCATTGTCTGGGTTCTTGCGCATCAACTGAATGTTCTGCATGTTCTGCATCCCACTACTTCGATATACCCATGGTCTGACCATTTTTTTGTCAAATTTACAGTATGCCTCCCTGAAGCAGCAGCACCCTTGGATAAATGGCCAAGAACTCTGAAAAAGTGCTGAAACTTTAAGAATTTACAGTCCACATTTTCTGCACTTTTGAAATCTAAGTAACTCCTTCCTACTCTCTGGAGAATGTCACAATCTTAACTTCCCCTTTGTCATCTGTCATCTGTCACCTTCCCTCTCCCCTGCAGTTGTGCGTTCTCAATGTCACTGGGCCTAGTAAGATCGTTGTTTTTGTCCTCCCTTGCCTCGTCGCACTCTGAAACACTTATGTATGAGTGCGACACAAATAAAATATAATTTTCTCCGCAATAGAGGTTTTGGCACCCGAAAAAATGGAAATGAACAAGCTAGAGACATCAAAGAACACCAGAATGCCATCAAAGATAAATCCAAACATTGCAACATTAGAATCAACGGGCTAAATCCAGCTCCAGTGAATTATTTAAAATCCTGAAGGAAGTAGAGGGTAAGACTGTAGACAACCATAACATCATATGAGACTCCGTGTGGTTCCAAATGATTCAGGAGGAATTTTTCAGATAAAATACTTGGTCACCTAAAAACCTCTCTCACGCAGCAATTCAATCTTAAAACTCTGACTGAAGACATGTTTACATCTGCTGTCTCCACTACTAATCCCTTGACATCCAAATTCAACTTCAGACAGTTTTCTGAAGCCGAGATATCCAAGATAGGAGCCATCTGTCGTGCCAATATTCTTAAAGAATCCCTAAATGTGTTGACCCTGTGGATTACCAGAATGGTGAACTTATCCTTCGAGTGGTTCGGGGCTCGCTTACAGAGGTCGGGGTTACACCCTTATTGAACAAGAGCACCCTCGATCCCACCTTGGCCAAGAACTATCGCCCTGTAACTAACGTCCCATTCTTGCTCAAGATCCTGGATAGGGTGGGCTATGTTCAATTTCAGGAATTTGTTGAGAGGAATAACATCCTAGGCACACACCAATCAGGGTTTGGAGCAGGGCATGGGACATAGACGGCTCTTCTGGACTTCAAAACTAGTCTGATTAGCACAGTGGAAAAAGGGTGTCCTGCACTGCTCATGTTACCAGACCCTACTGCGGCCTTTCGACCTTGTCGACTGTGCCGTTCTTGTCGACAGGTTGAAGTGCCCGGCTGGCTGCCCTGACAGGGCATTTGACTGGATTGCTTCTTTTCAGGACCCGAGTATTGCGAGTGGCAGTAGAGGGTGCACAATCCTCCCCTAACATCATTAACGCTGGAGTACCATAAGGCTCATGTATATCATCTCTTATTAACATCTACATTAGGCCTCTGCTTAACTTATTGGACTGCGTGGGTGTCTGGTATACTAATTATGCGGACAACACCCAGGAGGTCTTTGAATTGTCAGGCAATTACGATCAAGATTTAGAGACCGTGAATAGGGTATATGCTGCAATTCATTCTTGGATGGTCTCTAACTCCCTGGCGCTTAACAATGACAAAAACGCAGCTCCTTATCGTAGCTACCGGGCACCCTCTTAAGACACTTGATAAAGCTTGAACATCGCTAGTCATAAGATCATGGTAACTAATTGTGTTAAAACCCTAGGCATCCGCTTGAACACAGAATTGAGTATGAAAGCCCAGGTGGCGCATATTCATTCATCCTGTGGTTATGTGGTCAAACGTCTGAACCAAATCAGGCCTTATATCTCCCTCAGGAATAGATAGATCCTGGCCTCGGCCTTAGTAAACTCTAGAATCGATTACTAGCCTAACTCTTTTCAGATTACCCAGAACAGTGCAGTGTGAGCGGTTTCTGTTTTACGCAAACAAGGGTATTCCATAAGGGCACTACACTGGCTTCCTTTTAAGCAGAGGGTTGCTCACAAAATCTTTGCACTCTCGTATAAGTGTTGGACCTCTATCGCCCCCTCATGCCTCTTGGAGCGATTGATTGTCGATCATCCTTCCTGACAATTACGTTCCAATGATAATTACAAACTCAAACAACCACGGTTTAGATTGGGTACATTTTTGGAGGTGCCAGCTTTTCTGTTTGGGCCCCCCAGAGAATGCAATGCGCTTCCACTAGCAATGAGAGCCTCCAAGTCCTTGTCTGAATTCAAAGGTGCAGTGAAAAAGTATTTGTTCAATCTGAAACCAGGTTAAACGAGTCTCAACCACATATCCCCCCTTTTTGGTCTCAGATTCTAGCGCACTGTTTTGTCCATTGTGTTAATGTTGAGTGTGCGTCCTGAGGCCTATGTGCATGTGGCACGGAATAAGAAATAAATAATAATAATGAACAGTATGCTTGAGTGGATCATTGGAAAAAAACAAAATGTCATCCAGATAGACTATGAATGAAGAATTAAATCAGTGAAGATATGATCCATGAATCGCTGAAATATCGCTGCCGCATTAAAAAGGCCAAAGGGCATCACTCTGTATTCATAAATACCAAATGGAGTGCGATATTCATAAATACCAAATGGAGTGCGAAATGCAGTCTTCCATTAATCGTAACTGCTTCTATAATGTCTGCTATTAAAGGCATGGGATTCCCATCAGGTACAGTGATTTTATTGAGATCTCTAAAATCTATGCAAGGATGGAGCGCATCAGTATTCATTATGTGGATAAAAAGAAATTATGAAGCCCTGGCCGGTGAAGTTGACTCAGTAATAAGACTGTTCTTAAGATTAGTCTGTAGATACTCTTAAGACTATCTTTTCCATTTCCGATAATAAATATATTCTCCCAAAAGGTACAAGTTAAGTTGATCTGGGAGCATATTGATGCCATAACCGTCTCTTCGTGTGGAGGGAGTTGTTTGGATTGGATCTCAGAAAATACATCTTGGTATTCTAAATATTGCTCAGACACAGACAACAGGTTCAAGTTTTCTCAACAAAACTTTATTTAACTTAAAAGGCAGGGTGGGTGAATGCCTAACTTGCCCTATGCTAAGGTGGTATTTCCCTACCTAAAGAAAACAAAGGATAGTATACGTCAGGAAGTCCAAAGTAAAACCTGTCTGTGTCCAAAACCAATACTTACCCTCATGACTAACTGCATACAACACGTAGGGATGTCAGCATCAAAAAGGACTAGTGTTCAAAGTAAAGTTCAGAGCGCCTAGCTATTTGGCTTGTAATCAGCTCCCCTTCACCAAGTTCAAAGTAGCTCATCAAGGAGGCCACCAGGGGGCGCAGGAATGAAGGACGCATGATTGCAGTGCTCTGGCCCCTGACCTGTATAACTGCAGAGTGAAAGTGAAGTTGGCAGCCCGGGAACCACGCTGACGAGGTCCCCGGGCTGGGAAGTGGTGGTGGCATCGGCGCACCGGTTCTGAGGTGACGGCGGCACACAGCGGGGAGTAACAGAGCCCTGCCACTGGAGGCTCACCCTGCGTGAAAGAAGGTGGGCAGTGAGGATGAGGAGAAGTGGGGATCCGGTGGGCGCAGAGGTGGAGGCGGCTGGGTCGAGAGAGTAACCCGGCACAGAAGCAGGGATTTCTAGCCCCAAATACACTGCGACTGATGTGACTGCGGGCAGACTCCTCCCCTGAGAAGCAGTGAGGAGGAGCAAACTAGAGCTGCAGGGGAGAAGACTGGAGATGCCAGTCAGTGAGGAGGAGGAGCGGAGGCCCTTCGAGCCACTCCGTTAGAACAGAGTCCGAGGAGGGAGTCTGCAGAAACGTGCAAGGTAGCACGATGCGACTGCCAGGCAGCCCATTTCAAGGAGACCAAGTGAAGGGGCCTGGGGACTGGAAGGTAACACACAGAGGGCTTGCAGGGGGCTCAGAGATGAGAAGGAGCAGCATAAGAGTGGCCGTATGGGAGCTGCTGACAGACAAGGGACAGGTGAAGTGTAGTGGCCCGCTGCAGAAATAGGTCAAAAGAGTTGATGCCAGAGAGCTGGCACAGGAGACTGACATGAGCAAGGAGGAGTGAGTTACAAACCTGGGGGGAGAGGCCAGACCAGGGCGGTTGGCCTGGAGACTGACAACAGAGGGCAAAGTGAAGAAGTGGGAGACCCGGCGTTCACTGGAGTGAGTGCAGAGATTTCAAAAGGAGGTGGGACTGGGAGAAAGTGAGGAAACACCCGGACAAAGGGGCTGCGCTAGATAGACAAGTTGGAATGAGACGCTTTCCCAGTTCCAATACCTTGACGAAGGAGACATGGCGAAGGCAGACAGAGTATCTCACCCCTATCCCGTAGAGATCGGGGCCATCAATAGCGACATTCAGATGATCCTGGAGGAGATCCGTGGAATAAGAACGGACATTGGTGCCAACCCCATCGGCGAAGATGGTCATGTTGGAGGAATGGCTGGATGGGGTGGAGGTGATCCAGGTCTCCGCAAGGGTGCTTGAATCACAGATAAAAGTCTGGTTCTGGGGCATCGAAAGGTGAGAAATGGAGTTGGATCTCAAAGTGGATGATATCGAAAACAGAGAGAGGTGTAACAACCTCTGTTTTTTTGGCCTCAAAGAAAGGGAGGGGGAATTTCTGGCTGGAATTGAAAAGAAAATCCAGGAAATCATAGGGATGGTTCTCGGGTCGAAGGAAGGCAATGTGTGATTTTGGATAGAGTACGCCGGGCAGGAGGAGGAAACAGGGGACCTCCTCGGTGCTGGCTAAACTACACGACTATCGTGACAAAAATGCCATCCTAGAGAAGGCCAGGCGCATGGAAACTATTGACTATGAGGACTCTAAATTGTCCATATTCCAGAACCTCTCGGTCCAGACCCTTCTAAGGTGGAGAAAGTGCGGCACTCTTTACCAGATGGCTTAAGGAGAAAGGAGTAAAATGTAGGTGGGTATACCACTTCGCACTAATATTTGAATGGGAAGAAGAAATATTTCACCTGGTCTCGGAGGAGGAGGATATTACGAGGACCACAGAGGATCTTGTGGAGCCTCAGAAGGATAACACTGTAATGGAAGGGGAGCAGGGGACATCTGCGAGACGAGAGCTTTGTGGCCCAAAGGCAGAGCAAGTATCGCGCAGAATGCTAAGGCCAGGAAGTTCCAGAAACTTAACACCCCCACCCCCAGAAGGGATATGACATGAGGGGAATTTAAAAGCCTATTGTAAGTTAACTACTCCGTGGGGGTGATGGACCCCCGTGCCGGGATGCCGGTTGGACAGTTAAATTCGTATTCTAGAGGGGGTTTTAGAGGAGAGGGGTGCAGGTAAGGAGGGATTGAGTTTGAGTTTGGGAGGTAACGGATCCCTCATAGTGTTCTAAATGAGGTGAATTGAAGTGTATGAGAAATTATCCTATGATAGGAGGTGCGCACAAACATAAATGTAAGTAAACACTACGTGTATGTCTAAAAAGTGTTTGGTTGTTCTAGGGTATGCATCAGCAGTGAGGACCAGAAGTTTGAAGTCCCCTTCAAACAGTAAAAGACAAAAGATTTGGGAGTCCTCACTGTCTGCGCTGCCCACCTATGTCAATCAACTAGATAAGCAGACATAATTAGTCTGAGTATGAAAAAACTGTAACAGAGCCTCTTATGGTTGAAGGTTTTGTTATTAAACAATTGATGTCATAACGAAACACAAATTCCAACCTTTGGTATTTAACACATTTTTGCAACGTTACAATAGAGAGATCCACAATATAAGTTGGCAACAAAAAGGTCGCCTTCTTGCGAGTTTACAATAGAAGGGTCCGCAAAACAATGTTCCATAAGAAAAAAACGCCAACACATGTTTCAACCCTAACCAGGCCGTCTTCAGGGCGTATGAATCTACACTTGACTGGGTAGTAACAAATAATGCATATTCAGTAATTCAAACAAAGTACATAGGTACCGTATATGTAACATGTGAAGGATAACTAATGTTGTTATTCCATTTGGAATTTATCCAATTTCTGTGCGGAGTCACAGAGGCAAGAAGCGAAACAGGGAGAGGGGAAGGGGGATGGGAAGCGAAGACAAGATAAAAATAATAAGTGAACAGTCCTCAATATTGTAAAGTACAGATTCAGGATAACATCACAGTTATAACAATGATGCTTGGCGAGCATATTCACATCCCAAAAAATAATGCTTTTAATTAAAAGGTACCTGATAGGTTGAAAGCAGGGTACTGACTGTGCACAAGAAACCGCACAATGTTTAATTGCGTTTACTTCTAGTCTTTATCAGACGTCCATTTGGTATGTATAATCTGAAAAGCAGACACGACCTGCTTATATAATAGCCAATAACGAAAACTACAACAAATCACACATATCTGAATAAAGAACGTACTAGCGCTTACCTACCAATCTCGATATTTAGGTTGCAAGGTGCGTTGTCAATAAAGGCATAGTGTCCTGAAATTAGTTTCCAGATATAAAGCTTGTTGTGAGCTTGACAAAAGTATACTGAAAAGTAGAAAAGAGAAACACAGGTTTTTTTAAATACCAGCCCTATCCGGTATTGCTTTAACATTGCGGCATGAACTGAAAATGAAAGGTGACTGATTTAAGTATGCCGTGGCTTTTAAGCATGTATATGCAAAGTTCGGTTCGCTATACTGATAAAGAGTCTGTTGTGTCCAAGCAAGTACTTAAGCAGGGTAAGCTCACTATATTTCCACTTGAATGCGTTCCTGACATGGAGTCATTGCCGTGTGGCTGGTCTCAGAGTTCCGGAATGTGGGTGTTGGCTGTAACAGCCTATAACAGCCCAGGAGATTAAAGTAGCCTTTGGTCATGGGACCAGTGTGTTCAGGAGTTGCCTAGCAACACTGTGCAACTCAAACACACAGTGTCCCGTGATAAGCTATACAACTGGTTGCTGCATTATAACTCTTTATATTCAAAGTGGGAAACCTTGTGTGTTAACATTTTAAAATAATATACTTAACTGTTTACGTGACTAAAGGCTAACTTGTTTTGGGCGTTGGCACAATTCGTCCAATCACCAACCAGTGCTTGGACATGTGCTCAAGGGTTGCCTAGCAACACAAACCAGCTTCGATGCAGTGCGTCCTGTGCTCGGCCGTAGGGTTTTTTTTTATATTAGGAGCATCTGAAGCAATGCACAACTAGGAGAGATTAGAAACGTCAAACCATACCATTTCATTTCATTGTCGGACAGTGCAGTACTTTCGATCAAAATAACGTGAACGTCAAAAAGTTCACGAGTGTGTCTTTCGACCTCCCAGAAGTGGAGAGGTACCATTACACGCAGCTGAGACATGCCTTACAACAACATCTTCCTGTTTTCTCCGATATGTCGGAAACACCCCACTGGATTGAAACGTAATTACAGATCACATCCAAGCAAAGGTCACCACAGTGATGTATAGTGTTATTACCTCTTTTGCCACGCCAGAACTGGAATGGCTGAAAACAAAATGGGAAACTGAGGTTGGGGAGATCATGCCAGAAGATTGGGTTCAGATACTAATGTACCCACGTGAGGTCGCCATATCAACCAGACTACGTCTAGTCCTGAAAGGGGCCCCTAGGGGACCCTGACGTCTATGGAAACAAGGCGGGTCACCACACACGATAGAGACGCCAGACACGAGGTTGTATTCCCAAAGCTAGGGTTTTATTGCAAAGCAAAAGTCTCAGTTGGCCAACTCGGTCTCACGCCCCGCGACGTGTATCTCTAGACCTCGAGGGACGCAAGAGAGTGAATTACGTACATCAGTTACATATATACAAAATGCATATCAAACAATCAGCTATGACATGTATAACACCCCTCTTCATTGGGTTTCTTTGAACTTGGTGTGATGATGGACATCTCCGACCACTATAACACCTTCAAACATCTATTCTAGTAACAATTTGCAATTTGTGAGTGCGTAGGCATCTTTCAGTTATTGAATAGAACACGGCGCTTCTGTTCTTGGAAGCGAACTACATACGGGGGGAAGTTGCATTCCGGACCTTGCTATCTATCAGGTGCTATTCGCGTCCTGGGAGCCGACATGCTCTTAGCAGGCTCAGCAAAGGGGGGCCGTTAGAAAAGCATGATTCAAGCCTTTAGCAGTATTATTCTAACATATTCTACCATATAACGAGACTGGCTAGCAGCTGTGAAATTATTAAATGCCCTGCGGCTCTGCTTCAAAGCTACATTAAGGAGGGAACCGGGCATTCTTCCTGGCGCTGCCTACGTTTGTGTTTCAGCGACTCTTGTTACCCTCTGCGGCCTTGTCCTTTTCACATACAGACAACAATGTTCCACAGTCGAGCAGTGTAAGCGGAAAATATACTGCGAAGCAATAGGAACAGAAAGCAATGAGCAATGGTTAGAAAACAAAATGGCGGTTCTTCTTACTTCAAAATGGCCGTTTATTGGCAAACTCGAAAACCTATATTCTGTCGTATCGTGCATGAGACGGTTGGCCCACGGCCACCAAAATGCGTTTGCGGTCTCAAATTAGAGGTATCCGTATTTCTAGACTGACAAACCCTCCTTTGGCCGTATGCCAAACGTCTCATCTATTTATTGAAACCTCCTCTATCTAGTGATGATGAATCTGAAGTACTTATGTCTGAGTCTCGCATGCTATCGTGGACATCATTGTCTTCATCAATATCTATTTCCATCAACTCTTTCATTACTCTCATCTCATTTGGGTCTGGGCTAGTTCGATCATGAGGTTGTTTTTTCTTTGTTATCATATGCATGCATCCTTCCGTACATCCCTCAGTTACCTCTGCACAAACTATGGGTAAACAATGTATACAACAACACCACGTTAGGAATATTCCGAACACCACTACTAGTATTGAGATTAACTTCCATCCCCAAGATCGTAGTATTCCCCAAAACCAAGATCCTATTCCCCAGCTCCCTTCTCCCGTGGGGAGTTCAGAGCTTAGAACGTGCATTTTCTTTATTGCTTCAAAGATCGTGGGGGAATAGTCATCGACATAAACGCAACATGCTGATCCCACTATTTTGCAAATTCCCCCACGATCAACCAGGATTACATCGAGAGCCATTCTATTTTGCAGCGTCATTAACCTGATTCCTCTTTCTTCCAACGTCATGTTAAATAATATATCTGTTTTGTGTTTACTGTATTCTTTAGGATTCTGGACAGTTGCCTTATTTTATAGGAGTTCACTATCTGTCCTAAAAATGGAATGAATGATTTTGCTACATCAGTTGCTATTAAAACACCCTCGTCAGTCCTCTTGACTCTAGTTCTGGATAATTTGGCCATGGCTGCTGTTTCTAAGAGGAATACTCCTGGGAACAGTAGCCCTAGGTAACATGTACCTCCCCAGTTTCGGGGCAACCAAGGGTATGCTTTCTCTCCACATATAAAATAAACTGGATCACCTACGTATACTGGTTCTATTTCCCATTTTAGTACCACTGTATTCATACAACCAGCATATGTTCCGACTGAAAAAGAGCCTTTCTTTTTTAGACAAAAAGGGACAGTTCTTGGGCTATAATTCACCGTGTAAGATGGGGGAATTGCATCTTTGTTCCCTTCTGTTTTTACACGAAACGTCATTTCAGATGTTTTTTCTGGTGGGGACAATCTATCTCGTCTATTTTGTCGTGTTATCTTCCATGTACTTTTCCTCGTGGGCTCTGGGGCTATTACTTGTGCTTTATGGAAAATGGAACAATCCACAGGCTTCATTATTATCTCCTCAAACTCATTCATGTTGGTTCTGTCTAATTGACCCGTATTACTCTTATTCCACTTCCCATAGAACATTGCACCTAGAGATGCACTACATGCAGAACTTAATGGTAATGGCTGCACATACCACCCTATTCCTTTCCCAGCATGCTGTGGTAAATGGGCACATACCCAGCAATTTGTTTTCTTTAGGATTGCATGTGTCATGTTCATTATCAGAAGTAAGGTGTTATTTGTAAAACCTTCCCTGTGTTTTTCTTCCATTGGGGGTAGGGTATATGTTATCACCTGAACCGGGCTTTCAGTAGTGGATATATTAATTATTGGTAAAAACATTTCTAATGGGTGTATTGTTTCTACCCACCATAATAATAGGGCTGTCGATATTGGTGCTACCACGCTCATAAAGCACATTATTATCGTTAGTGCCAGCATACAATTTGTTTTACCATGCGTTTTTCTTAAACTTATAGTCTTTATAACGGACTCATTCTCAGCGGTGGTCGTGCAGGAGGAGGCTGGAACCGGTTCCGGCATGTTTCTTGTCGTCCTTCTTCTTCCTTATCACAGTTCGTTGTGGATATCTCTCTTCGTCGCGCTTGCTCTGATGTCTATAAGTTCAATGGAATTCTCACAATTCAGTTTTGCCTGTCCTTTTTTAGACTGTATTTGATTATTCGTTTTTAGGCGAGATCACTTGTCCCTTCTTATACTGCTCAGAAGACCTTTGATCAGTTTTCGCCTCAGTATCATGTGCGCCCAGCTTGTCCGCTCTGGTTCCAGACACATGTACTGTTAATCAATTATCTCACTTACCATAGTACCATGTGCGCCCAGCTTGTCCGTTCTGGTTCAGGACACATGTTCACAGGACACAGGACACAGGTTCAGGACACATGTACTTTTATGATTGCACCGAGGAACCGCGAGTCTTGAATTGTCCGACTTACACAATTCTCACGCTTCTCTCCTCTACACCCCTGGTTCCTTCTCCGTCCATGAGCTGAACCAGGGGTTGACATAAACACCAAAAGAAAAAGAATGCGGATCACTTTGTCTTCTGATGCCGCAGGTTGTATCGCCTTGCTCCTGGTATCGTATGATCCGTGAACAGTGCCGGTGCACTTTCAGATTCAGGCTTGAAGTCAGCCTGTGGCGCTACTGCAGGTGCTGGTGTGCGCCGCGCCAATGATGCAGATCCGTTTTTTGGCGTGCTGGCAAGTGCTGGTGGGCGCCAAAGGGGTACACGATTTGGTTTTGCTGGTATCTGCAAGGCAGATTTCACGTCGGTCAGCAGTGATGTCGATTCTGCTGGGCAACGTTGGGGCACTCTTTGCCCTTCCCCCCTTTTGGCAATCGTCTCAGGCTTTGTTTCGAGTTTCACTTCACGTTTTGGCAGATCAGGTGGCTGCTAACTGGAAACAGTTTCTTTCATTTCTGGGACCGCTGTCTCTTTCCGGTCATCAGTGTCAGGCAAGACTTTCAGTGCAGTTGGAATGGGTGGCATGGATCCACAACTTCCTTCCATCCACCCGTATTGCCGTCTGCGTCGCCAAAAGTACTTGATGGGGCCCGTGCCACCTGTGTGCTAATGATGACTTTCTTTCGAAGTTTTTTAGCAGCACCCAGTCTCCTGGCTCCAGCGCGTGCCCCGGACCGGTATACCGCACGGGTAATGCCTCCTGCACCTGCTGATGAATCAAACGCAATTTCTGCATTAAAAGGCCACAATAAGTACTAAGCACAGGATGTTCTATCTCACTGAGTCGTTTTGGCTGAGGTGCGCACCAAACATTTGCCGGCCTCCCCATTATGATCTCGTATGGGGAGAGCCCAGTTTTAGCCTGTGCAGACGTGCGCATGCATAATAGTGCTATTGGTAATGTATCCACCCAACTCAACTTTCTTCCTGCACAAATCTTGCTAATCTTTGATTTAAGAATGCCGTTGTGCCTCTCCACAAGACCGGCAGAACTCGGATGCCTTGAACTATGGAATCTCTTATCAATCTGGAGACCTGCACATATCTGTAACACCACTGCACCCACAAAATGTGGTCCATTATCGGACCATAGGACACGGGGCAAGCCAAATCTGGAAAAATACTCCTTCAACATTACTTTTGCCGTAGTCATTGCTGTGCAATCTTTTAAAGGATATGCCTCCACCCATTTACTGAATGCACAGATTACCACCAAGACGTATTTTAAGTTTTGGCACCTCTCCATCTCTATGAAATCAAAATGAACTACCTCAAACGGCATGGAGGGCGGGCCAAAACTGTCTGTTGGTGTCACTGTTCCCTTTCCTACATTGTGTTGTAAACACGTGATACAGTTCTGCACCAACCTCTCTGCATTCTTTTTTATGTTTGCATTCTGCCATACTGTAGAAAGGTGCTTTATCATTTTCGTGGCACAGATGTGCGTAGGGCTGTGGGCTATTGTGACCATTGCAGTTACATATGAATTTGGCAACATCCAGTATCTAGTTCCCTTGTGCACCCAACAACCTTCCAAATCCAACTCAGCAGATCCCTCTGCCCATCCCTGTGTTTCATCGGCCGTAGTCTCGGCCTGCATTTCTTTGACAGTCGCAACTCCATTTTCTATCATACAGGGTACTTCCTCTGTCTGAACCATCATCATCTTGATATTCAAATCAGTGGCAGTTTGTTTCGCAATCCTGTCTGCAAACGCGTTTCCCTCTCCTATTTTGCATGTTACTTTTTTATGTGCCTCACATTTCACTATTGCTAGGCACTTTGGAAACGTGAGTGCAGACAGCAATCGTACAATCAAAGGGCCATGTTGAATTCTGGCACCATGTGATGTCAGAAACCCTCTCTCAGCCCAGAGTCGACCAAAATTGTGAACCACTCCAAACGTGTACTGACTATCAGTATATATATTCACATTCAAATTTTCAGAAATCTCACAGGCTCTGGTTACTGCTATTATTTCCGCGGCTTGTGCTGAATTATAGGGGATTCTTTTACTTTCTACAACACTCTCTAGGGTAGTGATAGCGTATGCGGCAGTTGTCGTGCCATCTGGTAATTTAAAACATGAGCCGTCACAAAATAACTCTCCATCCGGCTCTTTCTGTGGAATATCACTTAAATCAACTCTCCCCTTGGTTTCTTCCTCAGTGACCATTAAGCAATCGTGGGGGGGGGGTGATTCATTCTTCCCAATCTCTTTTATGGTTAATGGCATTAATTCTGCAGGATTCAAAGCGCTACACCTCATAATTTGGATATGGGGCGCGAACAAGATAATCTCATATCTTGTCAATCTAGCAGAGGTGAGGTGTTGCGTCTGTGTCCTATTTAATAGAACGTCTATGGCATGTGGCACCATCAAAATTAAAGTGTGCTCCAATACCATCCCTTCCGTTTCTTTCACTGACGCAGCAGCCACCGCGACAGATCGCAAACATCGTGGTAGTGCGTGCGCTACAGGGTCCAGCGCAGAAGAAAAATAGCCGCACGGCCTATTTCTTCCACCTTGTTCCTGTGTCAAAACCGCCAATGCTCATCCTTCACTTTCACACACAAATTCTGCAGGATTCAAAGCGCTACACCTCATAATTTGGATATGGGGCGCGAACAAGATAATCTCATATCTTGTCAATCTAGCAGAGGTGAGGTGTTGCGTCTGTGTCCTATTTAATAGAACGTCTATGGCATGTGGCACCATCAAAATTAAAGTGTGCTCCAATACCATCCCTTCCGTTTCTTTCACTGACGCAGCAGCCACCGCGACAGATCGCAAACATCGTGGTAGTGCGTGCGCTACAGGGTCCAGCGCAGAAGAAAAATAGCCGCACGGCCTATTTCTTCCACCTTGTTCCTGTGTCAAAACCGCCAATGCTCATCCTTCACTTTCACACACAAATAATCTAAAAATGTTCTTATAGTTCGGCGTACCCAAAACTGGAGCCGAGCATAATGCAGTTTTCAATCCATCAAATGCTCTCTGACATTCCTCATCCCACTGCAAAGGCATAACCGCATCTTTTCTAGTCAAATTCACTAATGGTTTCACAATCAACGCAAAATTGCCAATCCATTGTCGGCAATATGAAGCCATGCCTATTATGGCTCTGACTCCTTTTTGTGTCTTTGGAATAGGCATACAAGAAATACTTTCTATGCGTTCTGGCGTTAGTCTTCTCCCTCCTTTCGAAAGTAGGTAGCCCAAGTAAACTACCTCCTTTCGATTATACTGAAATTTCTTCAAACTAGCTTTATGTCCATGTGCCGCTAGGTGTGACAGTAGTAATACAGTGCTTTCTTTACAAATCTCCTCTGTGTCTGCAGCTAGCAATAAATCGTCTATGTATTGCAAAAGTACACAACCCACGGGTAATTCCAGCATGTCTAGCTGTTCTTTTAATGCTCTACTGTAAATACTTGAACTTCCCGTATAACTTTGCGGAATCCGCGTAAATGTAAATGATCGTCCTCCTAATGTGAACGCGAACACATATCTACTGTCCTTGTCCACTGGAATACTAAAGAATGCGTTCTTCAAATCTATTACACTAAAATATTCTGCTGAAACAGGTATCATTGTCAATATTGTAGTGACGTCTGACACTAGAGGAAATTGCGGATGTACTACCTTATTCAATGAGCGTAGATCAATTATGAAACAGTATGGTACCTCATTACCTCCTTTTTTATAAACCGGAAGAATCGGGCTGTTACATGTACTGCCTGTGATTTCCTCTATTACCCCTAATTTCACCAAATCGGTAACAATACTCTTCAATCCTTTCTCACCTTCAACTGAAATTTTGTATTGGGGTATTCGCGGTAGGGTAACACCTTCTTTTAAAATAATCTTTACTGGCTCTATCTTTAAACATCCCACATCGTTGTCATGCATTGCCCATATACAGGTTGGTACTTTACTTAGTTCCCCTGGTAACGCTTCGGACATGAATTCTGACACAGGGGCATCGTGTGGCCATATCGTTAGAAACACTCTGTCTGCCGTGCAATGTATAACAGAACCTAGTTTTTTCAACAAATTTAATCCCAACAAATTTTCTCCACAATTTTCTGTTAGAAGGAAAGGACAATGTTCGGTAAATGGTCCTATGGTAACTGGGACTGGTCTGGACACTGGTTTTATGACTGGTGTACCTGCGAACCCTACAGAAATATTCTTTTGCCCTGACAGTGGTATATTCGGAACCAAGTGATGGTCTATTGAACACTTCTGTGCTCCTGTATCTACAAGAAAGCGGTGCTCCTCATTCCCGACTCTCTTTTCCACGTAGGGGACTCTCTGATTCACGGGAATAAACACTGGTTCCGACCCCTGTCCTGGGCTGTCCTATTGGGGAAATAACACATCGTCCGATGTGTAATCATTACTATTACTGTAATACGTGTTTGGCTGTGTATCGAAAACATTTCCTCTATTTCCCCCACTCTGATTTCCATATTGTTGATTTTGCTGTCCCTGACTCTGGTTTGGGGCATTTTGGTTTTGGCCTTGGTTTTGATTACCTCCGTTATTATGATGCTGCTGCATACTATTCCTATTTGGTCCATTCGCTCCTGGGTGTCCTCTATGCTGTCTCCTCTGACCAGACCCATTTCTATTCTGTAGATGCGGGCATTGCGCTCGCCAATGTCCTTCCTCTTTACAATATGCACACTGATTTGGCCCCACTGTTCCCCCATGCATATTCGAAGTACTCCTTCCTTGTGCGTTCCCTCGCCCTCTATTATGTCCTACTACTTTCTGCATTAATACTCGTGTTCTAATTAGACATTCTTTCAAGTCTGCCCCCACCTGTTTTAGCAACGATAATTCGTTCACCATCTCCTTCTGCGCGGGCGATGGTAACTGCTGTCGTTTATTATGCGACCCCTTTTCCCCCTTCCCAGGTCTCCCGATATCCCTACTCCTGTACGCAGGTGTAGTAAACATTTTGGCAGGTGTAGTAAACATTTCGACATAATCATTATCTAATTCATCTCTAAACTCAAGAAGTCTATACACATGTTCTCTCACTTCTTCATCCCTCTCCCTACAGCGTGCTAATGCATTCAAATCTAACAATCGCTGCGGTGGTAATTTACCAATTAGCTGTTTCCATCTCTCCACCAAATATTCACCCATGCATTCCAACACTACCTGTCTTTTGTTGCTTCTACGAAAGTCATATATCGAAGCCAATGTTGCCGTCCCATCATTCCCGTCTATATACATCTCTGCCTGTTGCTGCAATTCCACCTTCCTTTCCTTGCTGACTGCGCTGCGGGTTACCCTCGTGCACTCCCGTTGGTCAGTCCCACCTCTTGACCCCGTGGTTTCAACTTCAACCCCGGGAGCAACGGACGGTACCGAGTCTGTGTCTAAGGCGGGAGGTGCGGATGGGACAATGGGAACAGCGAGTGTCTGTTGTGGGCCTGGTTGGCTAGTGGAAGTGTTACGTGCACGGTCTGTGGCTGTGGGTTGGCTTGAGCTACCGGAGGGGGAGCTTGGGCTACGGGCGGGGTCTGGGCAATAGCTAATGACATATCTGGTCTTACTTCTGATCTTGGGCCTTGTTTTGTATGGGTCAATATATTTTCTATCAATTCATCTGTCATGTGTAATTCTCATTGTGGGTATATCTTTTCTATATTCAACTGGTCACGCCTGCCTGCCCTTCTTAGACTCTCAGTTTCCACTCCTCCTCTTCTTTTTCTTCCGCTACCTCACCTTTTGATTTATGCCTGCGCGCATGCTTTGCTCTGCTTTTAAATCGGAGCATTGCTTCCTTTCTCCAGTCTTTAATAGTTTCAAATGCTGCAGGACACGCTTTCTTTCTTATCAACACCCTTTCCAAGTTATCTATCCTCGCCATCTCAAAACTACCATTAATCGGCCACTGATGGTGTTGTTGCTTTCTGGTTTGCCTATGCCAAGTCTCACACAATATTATCGCACCCACTCCATACTTCACATACATCTCATACGCCGGTGTTCCCCCAGGTGGTACAATTTGGCCATTTTCTAAAGATTGTCTACCACAGCGGAAAAACCCAGCTAAGGTGGACAATACCCCAGGCATGTTTCAACCTTCCCCCTGGTTAATCAACCTTACCTAGGGCGTTTGATTTTGCAAAGTCAACTCTCAACCAATATCAGTATGCTTTGAATCGGGGAATGACTCACCTGATAAATCAAGTCGTCTGTATACTGAGGCACCAAAGGACGTCGTCTCTGCGTTTCTTGGCTTCCGCCTCATTTCGGAACCCTCGCCTCCTTGTTCTCTAGCCAGGCACGTCGATCAGGGATCAGATGTCTGCAGATCTGCAAAGGAGTCTCGCATCACTTTTACAGGGCGCCCCGAACACCTCTTGATCCCGGCTCGATCGTCCCGTCCTCGCCGTTCTCTGCCTTTCTCAATTACAACATTACGCGAAGGAACAAGTGGGGGAGGGTCCCTATTCGGGCGCCATCTTGAAAGGGGCCCCTAGGGGACCCTGACGTCTATGGAAACAAGGCGGGTCACCACACACGATAGAGACGCCAGACACGAGGTTGTATTCCCAAATCTAGGGTTTTATTGCAAAGCAAAAGTCTCAGTTGGCCAACTCGGTCTCACGCCCCGCAACGTGTATCTCTAGACCTCAAGGGACGCAAGAGAGTGAATTACGTACATCAGTTACATATATACAAAATGCATATCAAACAATCAGCTATGACATGTATAACACCCCTCTTCATTGGGTTTCTTTGAACTTGGTGTGATGATGGACATCTCCGACCACTATGACACCTTCAAACATCTATTCTAGTAACAATTTGCAATTTGTGAGTGCGTATGCATCTTTTGGTTATTGAATAGAACATGGCGCTTCTGTTCTTGGAAGCGAACTACATACGGGGGGGGAGTTGCATTCCGGACCTTGCTATCTATCAGGTGCTATTCGCGTCCTGGGAGCCGACATGCTGTTAGCGGGCTCAGCAAAGGGGGGCTGTTAGAAAAGCATAATTCAAGCCTTTAGCGGTATTATTCTAACATATTCTACCATATAACGAGACTGGCTGGCAGCTGTGAAATGATTAAATGCCCTGCGGCTCTGCTTCAAGGCTACATTAAGGAGGGAGCCGGGCATTCTTCCTGGCGCTGCCTACGTTTGTGTTTCAGCGAACTCTTGTTATCCTCTCGGCCCTGCGGCCTTGTCCTTTTCACATACAGACAACAATGTTCCACAGTCGAGCAGTTTAAGTGGAAAATATACTGCGAAGCAATAGGAACAGAAAGCAATGATTAGAAAACAAAATGGCGATTCTTGTTACATCAAAATGGCCGTTCATTGGCAAACTCGAAAACCTATATTCTGTCATATCGTGCATGAGACGGTTGGCCCACAGCCACCAAAATGCATTTGCGGTCTCAAATTAGAGGTATCCGTATTTCTAGACTGACAGTCCAACTAAAGATATTACATAGAATCTATGTACTATGTACAGAACTTATTTGATCAACCTCCAGTGTTTGCCATGCAGCACAGGAGGAATCTGAAAGACGAATTGGTTCGCACGAGACCCCCTTTGAAAGAACCGATTACACAACGAACTGGAACATTCCCCTGCCTTCATTGTACTAATTGTAATATGGTAATCAAGGGGAACATTGTATACCATCCACGTGCAGGCCAAAAGATTTTCCTCCGAACCTTTGGTACTTGCGACAGTATAAACATTATCTATGGCATAAAGTGCCCATGTGGAAAATATCATGTAGGCCAGTCCACTAGAGCAGCAAGAATTCGCTGGAATGAGCACCGTTCCTGCATCCAGAATGCAAATCCTAATTCAGCAGTGTCTCGTCACTGGATTGAAAAACTGCATAACTTGACACAAATCAGGTTTTTGATCCTTGAAGTACTGACCAAAGTCAACCCACATGAAGATCTGGGCCTGCGGCTCAACAGGAGAGAAACATTTTGGATCGACAGGCTTGGGAGTTTGGTCCCAAACGGTCTCAATGAGGAGATTAATTATCACGGTTATATTTGAATGTACATGTATCTTTTGATGTGCTTTGGTTTTCTCTCATTTACCTATATACTTACCCTCTTGTATGTCTTTAGGTTGTCTCTTTCACTTTGTTACATTACTATGATGGTTTCTTTTGTATACAAGTATTGTTGCCATATGAGTTAAGAAAAGGCACCTAGGTCGCAGATCCCGGACATTCTGTCTGGGACCCAAGGTGACACCATGTGATGCCACCTCCCGCGACCCGGATACCTCTTGATTACCGATGCACCTACCTATATATTATATATCCACCCTAACTGACATTGACACTCCACCCTATATTCATTTTTCTTTCGTGATTGACTCCGACCGGCTTGCACATGCCAGTTGAGTATTTCTTTTATGTTCATGTTTTTTTTTCCAGTTCCTGGATTACACTCATTTTATTTTCATGACCCGTCTATAGTACTTGGTAATTATTTTCTTTTGCAATCTGACTCTGAATTACTGTATTAGCAGTGACCAGTCCCCGTTGCACCATAACGTACCAAACATTGACGCGATGCGAGTACGATGCTTTAACAGCACCGCTACCATGGCAACGGCTTTACACAGAGTTGCGATTGACCGACTCTGCGTCGGCCGCAGCTCTGCTAGCAGCATAGACACGACAGGTATGCATTACGCAGCTCTTTTTCACTCTTGAGAATCCAGCACCCAGCGCTGGTACGTTTTATTGATTCAGACTCCATATCTACCCACAGAACGTTACACGCGTTCCTGCCCTGTGTTGATCTGGCGTTCTCCCGAATGCACTTTGTGACTACACGTACGGCATTAGCACTGATTCTTTACCTACGGGCTTGACACTCTTCAGGTAAACGGCATTCTTATTTGATTTGACACTGACCAACAGGCAAACAGTTCTTGATTTTCACTTGTGTGCATTTCTTTTCTGTTTTCTTGTCCTCCGGTATTCCAAACCTCACCTGAATCTACCTACGTTTGGTATGTTACCATGTTTATTTTTATTTTATTACATCGATTGTTTTCACTGATGTACACTTTATATGTTTGCAATAACATAGACTTGCTCTGACAAAGGAGAAAACTCTCCGAAATGCATTGGCGCAATAAGTCTACTTAAACAAGAGATGTGCTAGCTGCTTCCTCACTAAGAATCAATTAGTGACTTAGCATGGAAAGAATTGTTCTTGATAAAATATTATCCTTTGAAACACAACAAGGACTCTGACAATTTTTGAAATTTGCCATATTCCATTTATATATTAGGTTCCAATAATTTTGAACATTTCTATCATTATTTCATAACCCAGTTTGGGTACAATGGAGAGCGGCTGTGTGACTGGGTTTGCAATCTAGTCTCCATCCTCACATGTTTTTTGAGTCAGGGTGTCTCCAGACTCATCACAGCCAGCTCCTGGAAAACGTTTTGATTAATTACGAAGCAGAGATTTCTTATATATGAATTACTCGATTTGAAGTGAATATACCAGGTGGTGCCTGCTTATTCTTTGTTTGTTCCTTCTCCCCCCCTCGTGAGACACATGCAAGCGGAGGCACGCAGTTATTGAGGTTTTTACTATATCAACATGTCCTTTGAAGACATTGAAGGTCTTTCATCTAAATGCGCAGAAACCCTAGGGTTCTCAACAGAGGAGGTGACAGCAATTCTCAAATTAATCAGTGACACATCTATTGGCTCACATGCAACCGCAACCAAAGACCCAGCCAAACGCATTAAACAATTAGAATACCTGATACGCAAAGAAATTAACAGGAAATTACATGCGATCACATTAGGTAGTTACTTCAAAAACCAATGTATTCCAAGAGGTCTTCGCATTCAACTCCGTCCCACTTTATGCAAGGAAAGTAGGGAGTTTGTTCGCATGTGGGAGGCTATTCTGAACAAATGTTCCCTGGACCTGATCCTATTAACCATCCAAGAGCTATCTAAAAATCTGATTACCTTGAACAGCGAAATCCAATAAATTGAAAAAGAACTAGTTGGTTCGCTAGGTAAGGAAGAGTACGACATTATTCTGGCAGATATCAACACTAAACTCGAAGACTATAAGACCGAGCTAGAAAAAAAGAAAGTCAAAAAATTCAAACGAGATACCTATGACTATATTAATGAAGAAGTCTATACGTGAAACGACAAATATGGTCCAGTAGTTCCTAAAAAACTGTTCAAATATCTATCGGACAATACATCCAGCTCAGACTCAGAGGCACAAAGGGACGCCGACGTCCCCTCGGAACAGACAACTGATGGTTCCAACTGCACGACCAGTCCATCTACTCAAACTCCTTCAACTTCGGCTTTTTTAGGCGCCCGCCCAAAAGAACCCGCAGGGGGAGGAGGAAATCCAAGGAGCAAACCTCAAACGAGACTACAACTCAGGAAAATGTAGTCATCAATATATCCCACAGAACTTTGAATAAAGCTGAAGAAGATACCCTGCAAAAGGGTTTGAGTTTTGTGCCTACATACAGCACGACATTATTTGACACTAAGATTGAACTATATAAATTTGTAAGAAAGCTCAAACTTAAAGTCTTTTTTGAAGAACTAGAAACCCAAGAGAGTGTGACAGACGCTCCTGATTTCCAAGAATTCAGAGCTAAGAGCGGATTTATACCACCAATCACAGTCCCGTCTATCGATATCTTCCAAAAACTTGTAACCAGAGATCTTGAACGGATTAGCTACAAAACTCCCCCTTATAAGAACCTCAAACCCCATGAGTTGAAAATCATCAGGGATCTCTATAGTGACAATAAGATAACGATACGCCCGGCTGACAAGGGAAGTGCCCTGGTCATCATGGATACGGCCGACTATGATGCAGAATGTATCAGAAAACTACAAGATCAAACCATCTATGCGCCTTTGGACCATGACCCCACCATGGCTATCAAACAAAATTTGGAAACACTATTGGAGAAAGCTGAGGACCTGAATTGGATCAATGAACACACTCGCACATTCTTGCTTAACAATCACCGTATGGTTCCTAATTTCTACACACTGCCTAAAATTCACAAGTATTTAACCAAACCCCCAGGAAGACCAATAGTGGCAGGAATGGACAGTATCAATCAACCTCTGGGCATCTACATCGACTTCTTCCTGCAACCGTTAATACAGAGCACCTCCACCTACACTAGGGACACTACACATTTCCTACAGAAACTCAAATCCATAGTTCCTCAACAAGACCATCTCATGTTTACCATCGACGTCAAGAGCCTATACACATCCATACCCCACGATCTTGGCACAGAAGCCGTTGAATGGCTACTGCTAAAAACGCCTGTGGTACGAACACAAAAAGAATTTATATTGACTCTTCTCCAATTTATTGCCGAGAACTCATATTTCCAATACCGCAATCAGTTCTTTCTTCAGACCTCCGGGACATCGATGGGTGCCACCATGGCACCCACATATGCGAACTGCTTTATGCACAAATTCGAATTAGATTATGTATTGAACAAACAAGAATGGAGCCAAAACATTCACTTATGGACACGCTACATTGATGATATTTTTGGAATTTGGATAGGTACAGAAACAAAATTCAATACTTTCTTTGAATACCTCAACAGAATTGATAAACAAATTCAATTTACCAGCGAAATATCCAATGATACAATCACTTTCTTGGATGTCAAAATAGAGAGAAAGGGGGGTGGCTACAATACCACCCTGTTCTGTAAAGCGACTGACTGCAATAATCTGCTACACCGGATGAGTTTTCATCAACCCAGTCTACTTAAGAATCTACCCTATAGCCAGTTGCTGCGGGTTAAAAAGATTGTCAGTGATCCAGAAGAGTGCTCAGCGCAACAATCAACAATGAAAGATACATTTTTGGCACGTGGCTATAAGAAAGGAGAACTCAACTCAGCATCCCAGAGGGTGAATTCGCTTGATCATGACACCCTATTATCAGGCACCACTAAAACCAAGAGAGAATTGAAAACTGCAGTGTATGTTTCCAAATTTTCTGTATAGAGTAACAAGATTAAAAACACCATCAAGAAACATTGGAACATCTTTAGAAATGACATAAGGGTACAGAACTTATTTGATCAACCTCCAGTGTTTGCCATGCAGCACAGCAAGAATTTGCGAGACGAACACAACAAACTGGAACATTCCCCTGCCTTCATTGTACTAATTGTAATATGGTAATCAAGGGGAACATTGTATAGCATCCACGTACAGGCCAAAAGATTTTCCTCCGAACCTTTGGTACTTGCGACAGCATAAACATTATCTATGGCATAAAGTGCCCATGTGGAAAATATTATGTAGGCCAGTCCACTAGAGCAGCAAGAATTCGCTGGAATGAGCGCCGTTCCTGCATCTGGAATGCAAATCCTAATTCAGCAGTGTCTCGTCACTGGATTGAAAAACGGCATAACTTGACACAAATCAGGTTTTTGATCCTTGAAGTACTGACCAAAGTCAACCCAAATGAAGATCTGGGCCTGCGGCTCAACAGGAGAGAAACATTTTGGATCGACAGGCTTGGGTGTTTGTGTTCATGGTTTTTTTCCAGTTCCTGGATTACACTCATTTTATGACCTGTCTATAGTACTTGGTAATTATTTTCTTTTGCAATCTGACTCTGAATTACTGTATTAGCAGTGATCAGTCCCCGTTGCACCGTAACGCGCCAAACATTGACGCAATGTGAGTACGAGGCTTTAACAGCACCGCTACCATGGCAACGGCTTTACACAGACTTAATTTGAAGGTCACAACACTTAATGTGAAAGGGGAAAACTCCCCAAACAAATGATCTCTGATGGTAAACATAATCCGTAAAGCCAGATTAGCAGTACTTTTCCTGCAAGAAACACATTATAGACAGGGGCAAAAGCGTGCCGTGAGAGGGCTGGGGATTGGGTCGGCATACTTGGCTTTTCATAAGGCAAGTAAAAAGGAGGGCGTTGGGATTGTTCTGTCGAAGGCCATGCAACAGAGGGAGGTTCAGGTGAGGAGAGGTTTGGGAGGGCAGGATTGTGTCAGTGTCACTGAAGGGACGTCCGGAAGAAAGGCTGCTCACGCTTGCATCCATATACGCACCAAACGTACATCAGTTGGACTTTCTACTGAAGATGTTCAGTGTTGGAAGCGTGGGGGGGAGGGCTTGATGATGCTAGGCTGTGATTTTAACTTGATTGCAGATCCAGCAGTGGACTGATGGTCAGCGAAGGGGATAAAGTGAAGGCACGGGGGAGGGAACATGAAGCATTTGCCCGGTTGTTGCAGTACCATTTTTGGGTGGATGTATGGAGGTCCAGGTTCCCACAAGCAGGAGGGTATGCCTTTTTTCGCCCCTGCATCTAACTTACAAAAGGATTTATTTTTCACTGATCCCAAGGGAGCAGCAGGTGATGGTATCGGAGCCACGGGTGGAGGTGGTGACATGGACAGACCACAAGATGGTCACAGCGGAATGGTAGATAAATGAGACCCTGTATTTCGAGACTTGCTGCTGAAAGAGACTGTGCATCACTTCGAAAGTGATGATACAGTGGGGGGTACACAGGAAGATAGTGTGGGATGCAGCAAAGGTGACGATGCAGGGTCTCCTGATTGCGGTATGGGCCTGTAGCAAGAGGAAACTGATAGAGGACAGTGTGAGGGAGGAGTTACATGATATCAGGGCAAGACTATAAAGAACGGGAGAGGATAGGGAAGGATTACTGGGGGTAATACGGGATAAGTAACAGGAACTACACTCTCCTTATAGGAGAAGTGGCAAAGAAGATGTGCTATGATAAGCAACGCTTCTATGAGGGAGGTGACAGTGTAGGGACACTTTTGACAAATAGGATTAGAGAATGCAGGGTGGAAAGGAGGATTTACCGACTAAGGGATGAAAATCGGGAAGAGACTGGCCACGGGGAGAGTATTTCAGATCACTTTGCGGAATACTATGAATACTTGTACTCCAAGCTGTGTACGTGGAAGTTGGAAGGGCTCCCCATGCTGAGGTTGACTGAAGAGGAGACGTCATGGCTGGAGGCGGGCATAACAGGAGAAAAAGTCCAATAGCCGATTAGTCAACTGAACTCAGGCAATGCGCCAGGGTGATGAATATACAGCTGGGTTTTATAAACAGTTTCAGGAAGTTCTGGTGGAACCCCATGCAAAGGATTTCAACTATATCCAGGAAGCAGAGGACACCCCCACCCCACACACATTCCTTGAAGCGCTTATAACAGTGATCCCAAGCAGGGTAAAGACCCGGTAAAATGAGCCTCTTTTAGGCCGATAGCTTTGTTAAATGTGGACATGAAGATTTTCACAAGAATCTTAGCATCACGCTTAGCGATATGCTTCCCACACCTGATACACTTGGACCAGACGGGATTTATTCATAATCGGCAGGGCTCTGATAATTTAAGGAAGATCCTACATATTATGTATGATCCTGGGTTCCAAGGACAGGGGGCCCTGGTCTTGTCCCTGAATGCCAAGAAGGCTTTTGACAGGGTTAATAGGTCCTTCATGAAAGGGTTATTGGAGGGGGTGGGCATTGGGGGGGTTGTGGCTGGGGTGGATAATGGCCTTGTATTCTGCCCCGAGGGCGAGAGTTGTGGTGAACAGAGAGACTTCTAGGAGAATAGGGCTAACTAGGGTGACAAGACAGGGGTGCCCCCCTGTCACCTTTGTTATATGCTTTGGTGATGGAACCATGTGTCATTGGTCTAAGAGGTTGCAGGAATATAAAGGGGGTAGAGAGAGGTGGACAGGAATATAAAGCGAGCGTATTTGCGGATGACGGACTGCTTTACCTCACAAATCCGCGCTCTTCAGTGGCCCTGATACATGGGTTGAGAGTGTATGGGGAAATGTTTGTATTTAAGGTCAATTTGGGTAAGTCGGTGGAGTTCTTAGTGGGGGAGTGGAGTCAGGAGGATAAGGAATGGGTGAGCCGGTGGGGATTGATGATAAAGCAGGAAGGTTTCCGCTACTTGGGGATCGAGATTACGAGGAAGGCGGAGGACCTGTTTGAGAAGAATTATCTTTCACTATGGAATGGAGTACAGACAGATGTGCAGCGTTGGGGATGAAATGGCCTTTCTTGGATGGCGCGATTAATTGTTTTAAGAAGACAGTCCTCCCTAAGCTGCTATTTCTCTTTCAAATGCTCCCCACAACGGTACCGGTCCATTTTCTGGCTGGAGTTCAAAAGGTCCTCATAGGCCTCCTTTGGGTGGGTGCACAACCTAGGGTAGCCTATAGGACTTTGGTGTTGCCAAAGGAAGAGCGAGGTACTGTACCTAGGGGCATATTATAGGGAGGCCCAACTAAGAATAATGGTGGACCACCTAGACCCTGGGAAAAAGGTGAGTTTATGACCTTTACCCGACGGAGATAAGGGATCTTTCACTATTTAGGTACCTGCAGTTGAAGGGTATTTTGCTGAAGCCGTGTTGGGGGGTGGGGAGGACCAACGCAGGGAGCGCACTTCTTTTGAGAAAATGTTACTGCAGAAAACAGGCACTAATGGGCAGATATCAAGGATGTATGGGGAATTGAGAAGGGGTGAACCCGTTGGTATACTGCCAGTACGTGTGAACTTGTCCAAGGACTTGGGAATCGACTTGTCCAATCAGATGTGGGGCACAATATGCAGGAGAGTCACGGTGTCCATGTTGTCCCTACAACACCGAATGCAGGCACTCAAATTGATTTATAGGTGGCACTACCCACCCGCAACCCTAGCGAAGATGTATACAGAGGTGGACTCACGCTGCTGGTGCTGTAAAAGCCAAATTGTGATTACTATCATATCTAGTGGAGCTGCTCACATATTCAGATGTACTGGAAGGAGGTACTAGGTTGATTTACAGATCTGGATGGGGTCCAGAGATCAATGGAGCCAAACTCGCTGCTGTTCGGGGTGCGGGAAAGGGAGGAGGATATGGAGGAGGAGGGTCCGAACTCTTGGTAGCAACAAGAAGCTGTGTGGCGCAACATTGGAAAAGGAAGAAAGTGCCTACTGAAAGGGAGTGGGGACAGAAGGCAAAAACCATATATGATATGGAATACCTGACACACCTGTTAGATGAGACGGACATTGAGGGGATTTGGCTGCCTTTCTTTAATAAGTATGGTTAATAACCTGCCTTGGAAAAATTGAAAAGCGGTACAGTTCATGGTGGAGGCAAAAGGGGAGGCGGTGACAGTGCATGTAGGGCACAGGGCTGGACTGGGACAAGAAATAGGCCTAGACACCCAAAACAAAGTGGCCCACCCCTCCCCTCAAAAAGGTTGCTCATCCCTCGCCTCATGACCCTTGACCTCTGATGACATCACCAGAAGTGATGTCATTTGACCCCACCCCAAAGTGACATCCCGGGAAGCAATGAAACACGAGCTTTCACCCCTTGACAAAACAGGAAGTGGCATCAAATAGCATTGTTCCTAAGTACACTGCGAAAAATATGGTTATGATTTCACTAATGTCATATACATTTCATACAAGAATGTATCACCATATGTATCATTAATATCTATGATCCGTATTGTCAAATTACTGTGAATGCAAGCAGACGTCCAAGGCCAAATCATAATATGTAATTGTATAGCACTTACACTTAAGCTCTATTTTTATAGAACAAATATGCATACAACATCACCCAACATGTGCTGGTACTCATTTATTGACCTAAGAAGAATGAAAGGTGGAGATGGCCTTCCTGGGATTCGAACCTGCAGATCACACACACATTGCAGCAGCGAGCGCTCAACCCACTGAGCTATCATATCGGCTATAGTAAAATGAGCAATTATTCTGTAGTTGATACCATTAAACAGGTAACTGAGATTTAACAGAAGACCAGTTAAGTTCATCTGCAGGTCTGGTGCAATGTGAAGCCTGCATGCATCTACTTTCAGGCTTCAGAGGTTGGCAGAATAGGGAAATCAGCACACTCACAGGACATCCCATACTCTGAGCACTCGTTACCTCATACATGCAAACAAACATCCTGAACAGCATGCCAGTGAGATGGGAAAGATAGACACATTACAACAAAGCATTCATTGTGGCACAATGAAGTCAATGGCCACTTGGTGTGCTATGGTCAAATATTTGTACACTGTACAGAAGCTTTTAGGCACAAGGATTTTGTCAAGTGACCGAGGACCCCGAGATGGAATGTCTTGTGATGATCATGACGGAGACAACAGCAGAAAAAAAAACATGCTACTACTGCAACTTGCGAAAGGCAAGATACATAGTCGGAAATGGATGCTTATTCTACTCTAAAAGTGGTTGCTTATCACTAATATCACTAGTACATATTTATCACTAAAACAAAAGCACAGCAACTACAGGGGGCACCGTGCCCCCTGGAGTTGCGGCACAGTGACAGCCGCCGGCCCGGCTGCAGCCCTGGCCCCTCAACTTTGCATGCTGCAGCAGCATGTGAATGATGCATGCATCATCATTTATAATTCACACATCATGCATGCAAATAAATCATCAAAGCAAGGTAACATGAATTATGCTGTTTTCAAAAATATATATATATCTTTTTTCAATATATCTTTTTCCAAATATTTTTTGTTTTCAAATCGGCCTAGGCATGACCAGAAACCGGCCCCCACTCCAAGGCCGAGTGGCCAATCCAACCCTGGTAGGGCAGTGGGGTGGGGTGGATGATTATGAGAACTTTTCATTGTGGTCAAAGTATTACTGCGTTTGATAAATGAAAATAAATAATACATTTTCAACCAAAAAAAGTAGCTCATCAAATACAGGGGTTCCCTTCCCCAAGAGTTCAAATCTTCCAGCTTTCAAAACAACACTGAACTTAAATATCACAACAAGGTATTTGCGCAACACAAGTTCCTTTATTAGGTGGTTTCAGTGGCTTTTCCATTCAGGTGCGCCCGGTCTAGGCGCATTTATCGGAACACACAGTCCACCCATTACAGGTCATGCAACCGGTACCCTTCTTTGACTGCTTCTTCTTGGACACTAGTCCACTGCTTCTCCTCAGCAGTGAGGTTTGCCATAGCCACATGTGTCACCCTCTCCTGACACTTTATGGTGGCTTGGTTTAACCATCTTGCACTTGTTACACATTCTCGTTTCTTTGGCTCTTGCCAATGCTGGTTTCCTTATAATGTGCAGTTCTTTGCACTTTCTTGGCTGTGGCCAGTGTTGAATTTCGCATATCCTGCATTCAATTCTTGGTGCACTCTTTGCTAGCACTTGTTTCAGTTAATGCAGTTAATTATTTTTATGTATTTCGAAACGTTCTTTTGAATAAAAGTCACAATCTTTCTTTCACTCATTTCAAGAAGCCAGAATGTTTCCAACTTGCTCTCAATTGGTTCAGTATTCAAAATGCCTTGCTTTCCTTTCAGTTCTATCACCGCCTGCCAGCCCGGTGTTCCACCTCTCTGGTTTCACTCACTGGTCAATCTTACGGCTGTTCGCGATGTCTTCCGTGCTAATAGTTAGTTTCTCTGGGCTGTCTCTCGTGTTTTCTCCCAGCGGTTTTCTTGTGGCTCGCGTACACCCAGCAATGTTTTCACGGCAAAGCGGGATACATACGACTGCTTCCCTCAGTCCTGCCGGCCTCCTTCTCACGGCTTTCAGACAGGTTCTCGTGCCACTGCTTCCTGCTGCTTACACTCGGCACTGCTTCGCGTGTCTCCAACACTCTTCCTGTCACGCCGCCACTTAGGAGAGTTCTGCCTGCACATAGCTGACTGTGGTCCCGCAGCTGACTCCATTTGTTCGGGGCTTCCAGCTTTTAGAGCTCCGGCCTCCATTTTCATTACAAAAAGGACTAGACCGCTCACCAGCAAAGCGGTAGTCCTGCTTTGCTCTTGTTGTCCTCCTCATCCCAGTACTTGATTAGGGCTGATAATTGTTCGCTTTCAGAAAAATGAGGATGTGTTGGGTCTACGTGTCCTCTTCTTCGTCCCAATACCATATTGATGCAATTTGGGGAATACTTTTTAGCGGAATCATAGGGAAAGGGCTGACAAAAGCCTATGAAGGCTTGAGGGATGGAGGGTTTGTGGTGAAAGGGAAATGGAGAATACCATGTCTCACCTAAGGACGTCCTCTCCCCACTCCCAAATTCTCCTCCTCCCAGGGGATCCTCCCTTGCATATCCACCCCCAGGGTCAGGATCCAAAAGCGATGGCCTTTCCCTGGCCACCTGCGAAGAGGATACCAGGGGAAAAGAAGTGAGGACGCCCTCAAGTTCCTCACACTATACATTAAGGTGAAGGGGTGATGAGGGAAGAAGAGGTGATACATTGAATGTGTACCGAATCTGCAATCAAGCAATGAGAAACAATGCTGTGAGCCAAGAAAGAGAAAGCCTGCCTTCCAATTAATAAAGGTGTGATGACATCATAGCCATGGAAGACCCAGAATTATAGCGTAATGTGCTGCTTTATATCAAAGGCAATTGTTTCTTTATGGGATGCTATAAACAGCAGAAGAAGTACTGTTTGTTTACTAATGGGACCGGAAATAAGAGGAGTACCATCTACCGGAAATAAGAGGAGTACCATCTACCCCTTCTACTGGGACGTGCATGTCTTTTGAAATCATTGGAATTCCATTGCCGCTTGTCCATTGTTCGTCGATAAATAAACTCACTGCACCGCAGTCTATTAAAGTGCGTATGCCATGTATCTCAACGTTTGAAAATGTCAAGTCTAATTTGATTACCACCATGTTTTGATTTACAGCATGTTGAGGCAGTGGAACAGTATTAAGCTCCTGGGAACCTAGTCTTCCTTCCCTTATCGCGGTTCCCTCTACGATTGGGATTTGGCATTTCCCTGTCGCCTAGGAGGAGCCAAAAGGACAATAATGCACTAAATGATTTGTTGATGCACAATACACACATAATCCAGTAGATATCCTTTGACTTTGTTCCTGTGACGACAAAGGGCCTCTGGCCCTTTCCAACTACATTGGTCCTCTTGATCTGGAGTTTTTATCAGGTTACAGAGTGATTCAGCTGTGTATCTCGAAACCCGTCCCTTTTTGCGTTCCGAGGGGCGTTCCTGGAGTCGATAGTCTAACTGCATGGGTAGTGTGATCATTTTAGCTAAATTAGCGGCTCGAGGGACTCTGGAAATCTCATCCTTCAGGTCTTCCGTAAGACCCCTTCTAAACAATGTTGTCAGGGTGTAATCAGGCCAAGTGGTATCAGCTGCCATCTGCTTAAATCGGGTGATATAAGTTAATAAATCCATAAAACCCTTTTTAAAATCAAGAAGCTGTTCCTGGGCGTATACTGTGATTTCTATTCTACCAAACATGGCTCTTAGACTGTTTACAAAGGCCTGGTAGAAGTCGAGGATTGGTTTGCTAGCGGTCACCAAACGGGTGGGCAAAGCTAAGGCGGCACCAGTGAGATGGAAGTGTTAGGGAGAATTCTCAAGAATGTGCTAATTTCCCTTATCTTTTGAGACCCCCAGCAACTTTGCTGGATTTCTAGGATTTGATTTTTTTAACTGGGAAGAGTGTGAGCCTTTCTTTCCCCACTCTTCCATGTATTTTGATGTGTGTTTTACTTTTGTGTTCTTTGGATATGGAGTTTTAAAACAACTCCATAGGCATCATCTTTTTCTGTGTGTCACACAGCACCTTCAGTGAAGTGGCACAGGGATGTCTTTCAGACTCCCCAAGGGTTAAATACCTTCTCTGGGACTGACTACTGTCTCCCAGAGCATATAAAGTTACATTGACTTTACTAGTCTCTTTAAATTTACAGACCCAGCACACCATGTCTTACTAGAAAGTGCTGGAGGGGTTGCCTAGCATCCCCCAAGTCTAAACACTCATGTAACAGTCAAATGGTACCCTTTCCCACTTGAAATGGCTGGTGGCAGTGGTTTTAAACAAACTATCATGATTTTTCCCGACCGGGAACACCAGTAACTAAAAATCGGGTCAGCCATGTTTTCCAATATGGCGCCCAAGACCTATCTGTACAAACAGACTCTGGTCGACTTTTTTCGCCATTTCTTTTTGGAAAGGTCCTTCTTGTGTTTGTCTCTGCGCGCCAAACCAGGTTTGGTCCCTTTGTTCATTGGACTTTGACGGGCTTCAGTGCTGAAGCCCTCCTCTGGCACCTGAGTGTCTGGGGTGGACAGGATGCGAGGGAGGTGCCCGGAACTCCCTGTGCTTAGTCTCCTAGGAGATCTGAATGCACTCCGGTGTGATTGGTTGGCTGGCTGTCGTGCAAGGACAGCCACCCTGCTGTGTGAGTGACAGCGAGGCTGAAATGAAGAGGGGAAAACTGTTTAAAAGCAGGTCTCTGGGACTTGGAAAGCAGAGTTGACCACTGGAACGAAAGAACCGAAGACGAGCTGAATGAAGACGACTGCTGCAACTCCTGTTCCACCGGTGAAGCCCTGCTGCAGGTCCGAATTGCCTGAAACTCCATCGACAGAGAAGCCCTTGAATGTTAACTTCTTCCCTCGAGTTTGGTGGGAACAACTAACTCACAAGCCACCTGGACACCGTCCCCAACCTGGCCGAATTTTCTTCAGAGTGCTGTTGAAAACCGGATAGCCAGGGGGGAAGGAAACCAGCTTGTGGACTTTAAGGCACTCACACCTTAAACCGACGTTTTGCCAAGATTGTGGCCTCTTCCTTGGCAGTGCAGGAACCTCCCGACGTCCTCCTTCTTGTCCCCATGACTGAAGCTCAGGAACAGCGAGATCTGCAGGAACTGCCAGGAACAACTGCCTCAGCTACAGCTTTTCTTCACTTACAAGGTACTGTGCAAGTGCGGTGCAGAACTCTGTTTGGCCGGGGTGAAAGTTTGTGAAACTTTCCCAACCTGGAAGGCTTGTCCTTCCCTAAACCAACATCTAACTTTTCGTCTGACCAAATTCTTCTAAGATCTGTGGCAAAGACTTAACCGTTTACTACAAGAACTGTGCTATCCTACACAAAGACTCTGAACCATTGACTTTGGCCCAGGCCTATTAAATTGAATTGCTGGTTGTAGTGAACTGAAACCCTTTGCCCTACCTACGAAAGTATTTGTGCTGCTGATTCTTATAAGCTTGTCTTTTTACCCCTTTTTAAAGTAACTGAAGTGCCATTTTGCTCCCACTTCAGGGGAGCTGAACATGTTCAGAAACTGATTGGTTGGGTATTGTAGTGTATTAGAGTGTGATATTGAGCTGCTCTTACTAGTGGAATGTTTTCCAAATTACTGTGTAAATAAATGTATATTATTTTACCAAGAAACCTTGAGTAAGTGTCTGCTTGAATCACTGTATTTGCTAATCCTTTGTGTAACCTGTTGTACTGCTCACTTTACTCTTGAGATAAGTCTGGCTGCTCAGCTACTGCTACCACATTACTGTGTAGTACAGGCTTGTACCAAAGGTGAAATTGTACTTGCACTTGTAGTCTTAATTGTGTGTAGTGTTGCCAAAGGGTACTGCATATGATTCTGCCTAACAGGGATATCATATGTCCTACTCTGTCTCTTTCTGTAGGAAAATAGGCAGCCTTGAATGTGAACTGTACTGTACAGGCATCTAGGATTATTTGAGTTTATGTGGCTTACCATCATATTTACTGCCTGATAATGGACCAGGAGGCAGTTCACCTGCGCTTAGAGGGCAAACTAGTTGTTGTCTTAACATTACGTTGTCTTGTTTTAACGTCTGTACTTTTAAGGTCAGATTTTGTACTGATGCTACTAACTGCTGCATCTGATCCATTGTCTATATCTATTTTTTGTGCATCGATACCTGTTGTAACACACTTTAAATTACATCATAATGTACAATGGACTAACCTTTTCAGATGAAGCAGGTGTCTGAATGCAGCAAGAATTCTCCCTGAACTCTTGTTGCCCAGATTGATTGAATATCAGGGTCTCAAAAGCACCAGGGAAACCCTCTGGGGAATAAAACCCTGATAGGTGGAGAGCTTGTCTTGTAGTTAGTAGATGCTCGGTTTTGTTCTAGTGCAGTATCAGAAGGGTGCTGTAATTTCAGAACCCCCATGTGTTGACTGATGGTGATCCACTAAGGAAAGGTTGCGTGCTGCAGGGATGACAAAGGTGAATGTTGTATAGAGTATGAAGAGAGCATGCTTGCTGCCCGTGATCTGTTCCGCATGTACTGAATGAAAATTATTTACCGGAGGAGGCGGTGGCAGCACGGGTAAAGGAGCGTGGGAGCTTGTCAAGAGGAAACAGGGAAGAAAGCTGGGAAGCACTAGATCCAGGAAAGAAAACAGGTAACAGAATATTAAAGATGAACAAAGAAATATGAGCAGAGTAATTCTTTCAGGCAGAAAAATGCAAACTCACGAAGCGTCCTGCTAAGTACTAGAGACGCACTGATGCTCCAGTGCTTTTGTATACTTCCTGGGCAATCAACCAAGGCCGTAGACGCAACGCTGATGGCACCACACGCCTCCTCTGGGAACACTAGCCTGTTGCATGCACTTTGGATGCCATGGTGCGAGGACACCGTAACAAGGAATGAATCCTTCTCCATCTGCACCATAACGGTTGCTGTCGAAAACAAGATGCTACAGGGAGCTTGCAGCACTTTTCATGGCTCTTCAAGCCTTCTCACACTAAATCAAGGTGTGGCTGCAAAGGTGAATCTCCAAGGGGGACCCAGTCCTGGTAGGTTCTGACTTTCGAGTTGGGCTGTTGAGCTAAGCATACGCTGCTGTCTTTGAGAACATTTTATATCAAGGCTGTGGACAATGTTCAGGTTGACAGTTTGTGAGGGGGGTTTCCTTCCTCTGGTTTGATGATACGCCAGAGGGTGTTTTGACTGAACTGCAGGAGGTTTTGGTTACCAGTGTTGGACCTTTTTGCTTCTGCTTCTCCTCAACATGCCCAGCGTCCCAATATGTGCACCAGGGACATGGGGAGTGGATGCCAGGATGGTGCTTTGGCTGTTATGACTTCTCTATGCATTTCCTTCGCTGCTTCCCAAGCCACTGGTCACAATCAGTGACGGATGTGATTGTGGTGGCACCAGAGTGTCCTTGTATCCCCTACTAATCAAACGTCCGGTGGCGCGGGTGCATTTCTTGATGTCTTTTCCATGTCCTCTCAGGAAGGTTCAGGGGGCTTCAAGCCTCTCGCATCTCGTGTTTGCTGGTTTGGAAACTGAGAGGCAGGGGTTACATAGATAGCAATTGACACTGCAGCTAGTGTTGGCCAGGAGGCCTTCCAAGATGAAGGTTTATGATAAACATTGGAAGAACTTTCCACTATGGTGTGTCAAGAGAACAGTGCAGGCTGTGGATTTCTCCATCCCCGTAGTTCTGCAATTTTCACAGGAAGGCTGGGGTATGGACCTTGTTGTGTCCTCTTTATGGGCTCAGTGGGCAGTGTAAGCATACAGAAGGAGACGGACACACAGGCGGCATAGTGATTGCTATAGATCTTTATTCAATATAGAAATAAGCAAAAACGTATCTTCTTTATTTATGAGGGGTTTCCCTGCCTCAGCTAAAGTGCTAATGGAAAAAAGAGGATGGTGAGGGGCGCACTCCAGTTCCCAGTCAAATGATACCTGATAAAAATAACTTGGTTAGATCCCAAAAACAACTTGGTAAGTATTAATTGGTATTGTACTGGTTGTCGGAAGCGGCTGCCTTTGTTGCTGAACGCGGCTATGCGACTTCACGACGGTGACGATGGTGTACGCGTATACGTACGTTTGGAAGGCTCGGAAGGTCCCGTCCTCTAACGCTACCAGTGGGCCAGCGTTCTTGTTGACAGAGGCCGTGGCTAAGGCCTCACAGAGGCGACAGACGCGGCAGATGCAGGCAGACACGGCAGACAATTCCACGGTCAAGGCGTTAGGGCGACACGCCAGTTGAAGAAGTTGAAGAAGGGAATTGTGGCTGACCCACTGGTGTGCGCGGGCTTCCGGGACCGGAGGTGAAGTAGAGTGGGGCAGTGGCTGGGTGCTTCCTCCCTTCCCTGCATTACCCGTATTGTCGCATCTCCGATATCACCCAATATAAGTATTGTTTGTATTGGTGCATTGGCGGTGAGGTGATTGGACCGGTGGCACTTCTTCTGTTGGCCATGGACAGCTGAGGTGGCTGGGTGGTCGGTGTGGGGTGTCACACCTCTGTATTTGCCCCTATTGACCTGCTGGTCACCCAGTCGCCAAGACCCCTGGTTGTAACTGTGGGCTTATTTGCCTTTGAACAACCAGGATGTGTCATACCCCTGCATTTGTCCCCACTGGCTTGCTGGACACCTGTTTGCATGGAATTCTGGTTGTGACTGTGGGCTTATTAGCCTTTGAGCAACCAGGTCTCTGATCTGGTATATGGTGAGACTCCTCTGACACCTCTGAATTCAGTCGAGAGGGTCAGCGAGTAAAGTCATTCACTATAAGGCGCCTCACTTCAGTGTGAGGAAGTGCAAAACCTGTAATAGGTGGGGCCATTAGCTAATTAGGAAGACCGTACTTGGACTAAGCCTGGTGAATTTGCGACGGCACTGTGTGAAAGGGTGCCATCAAGGCCCAGTTGGGGGTGTGCCATTACCCAAATACTTAGGAGTGCACAGAGGTGTGGCTGAGAGTGCACTCTAACGCAATAAACTGATTCAGAATGCCGTCGGGGAAAAAAACTGCACAAAGTAAATATAATCTACGTAAGACAAGGAAACAACTAGATGCAGATGCCTTGCAGAGTAAGGAGACAGGCATCTTAAAGGAAAACAACAAAAAGAATGCCAAGAAGACCGTCCTTCCTGCACAAGGAACAATTACTCGCTTCTTTCCCCCGAATCCCATACCAGAAATTAATTCCACGATTATTGAGGAATCGGTACTGCCGGAGGTTGGTGGAGGAGACCCTATGAGCTCTTCAAACTATGATGATATTGATAACAATTCGTTGTTAGAACTATGCCTGAGCATACAGAGAGGGATGACTCCACGGATCCCCAGGTTGTCTGGAGACATCGGTTTGACACAGAGAAACAATCCATTGGCATCATCTGTTAGCGCCCAGTGTCATTCAGTTCCTACAAGTAGATTGTCTGCCTCCCCAAATATGGTAATAGTCTCTATGGAGGAAGCGCAGGACATGGAGGAAGAAGATTTCACCTCTCCGTTCCTGGGGGCAAATGTAATAGCAGAGATTCAATCTTCAGTGGCTTCCCTACAATTTGCCCTAAAGATACTGCTCAAATGACAGGGCGTATTCTAGCAAACACTAACTCATTGACCACGGTTCAGGTACATGTTAATGCCGAGGAAGTGGAAGCTGAAGTTGATTTGTCTGAAGCTATTGTTATTGCAGGGGCGATCAATAATATTCAAGATATTGCAGAGGAGATCAATAATATTCAAGATAATGAAGCCTCTGTAATTATGGACCAGAGTAAGGTGGTCTTCTATTCCCGAAAGCAGCGTAAAATGGCAAGGAAGGCCCAAAAGACCAGGAAATCCATCAGGTCGGTCTTGGTAGAGGGAGGATCAGCGATAGTTGGTAATCACTCAAAGAAAGCCAAAAAATGGGCAGCCAGAGCCAAGAAAAAGAATAGACCTGGAGATGGTTGTTTGACCAGTTGGCTGATTACCGATCAAGACATGAAGAAAGAGTGGCCTGAAGAGGTGGATCGCCCAGGAAGGAATGAACAGAGGGCAGAGGAAGGACGGATACCCACCTCAGAAGAAATGGAAGAACAGGTAGCAGAGTGGGAGCAATTTGAGAGAGAAGATCAAATTGAGGAGGAAAGACAAGCTTTGTGCTCTGAGAAATCTTCCCTACGCCTGCAAACCACTAACGGAGTCAGTAATCCATCAATGAAATCGGGAAATGTTGGGACTGATATCTCAGACAATAGGATCTGTATGATTAAGAACCTTTATACAGAAGGTAAACGAAGATGGCTGCCCCGCTCCGAGTTCCTGATCCGACTGCACTCAGTACCTGAAGTACATGTTTTGAAGTCTGACGACTTCCAGTTGGTGGAGCCACTGAAGGGCCCGAATCCTGCATTGTAAATTTATATCTACTGCCCAGATGATCAAATATCGGGATGAATTGTGGGCTGTAGATGTTGAAATCGACGCAGATCTAGAGGAAATTGACCCCAGTTTTGAATATGAGGAGGTCAGCGGCCCGGCAAAAGTGGTGGAATGTCCCATTGTACCCAGGGGAAAGAAGGTGGAAGTGGCAGATGTCCAACTTGTGTTAAAATGGCTGGCGGAATCCCTACCTGAGGTGCTAACTAGCCATTGAAATTCATCATTTATTTTATTTTAAAATTTGTTTATTGGCATTTTCGGTAATATCACTTACAAGATTTGCAAATGCGTCCTGTGCATGCTCTTTTACAACGCTTTCCGGTTTGGCTTTAACAATATAACAAACAACAAATAACGGGTAACGAATAACAGTAACTGTCTCCTTGCCATGTCCATATGTTTCCGCTTCTCTCGTTCCGGGGAGGAGGGGATGTAGGGAAGTTGGGGAGCATACTCAGGAAGGGTACAGGGGGGATGCCTTCCCAGGGCCTTCGTCGTTTCCAGTCATACATCTGGGGTTGCCCTTTCTTGTCTTGCAGATTAGTTCGTTTCGGGTCATGGGCTCATGGGGGCTTATCGTCCAAGGGGAGGAACATATGCCTAGTAAGTTCTTTCCATGCCTCAAGAGCTCTGCTGGACTCATCCGTAGATCTAGTGACACTTTCTTCCCAGGCCTTGGTCTCAGCCGATACCCATCGCTCCGCTTCACTATGCCATGCTTTATATTGCGGTCCTGCGGGTCTTTTCCAGGACATGGCTATGGTTCTTTTGGCCGGGATGCACGCTATGTCCATGAGTCTGACTATGTGTTTCAGTCTGGCAAGCCTAGGGTAGATTCCGAGTAGGCATTCCTCAGGTGCCCATTTGTAGTTGGTCATGCCTGTTTTCTCACATGTCTGTTTTACCCTATCCCACAGTGTCCTGGACTTGGGGCATTCCCACATCATGTGGATTAGATCCGCTTCCTCCCTCGTGCACCAGATGCAGTGTGACTGTGATTGTTTGTTAAACTTAGATATTCGTTTCGGGGTTAGGTAGGTTCTGTGCAACACATTCATCTGTATTTGTCGAAATCTATGATTCCTGGATACCTCTTTGGGGAATGCAAGTGCCCTATTCCACTCCCCCTCCATCATTTCTCTGCCTACATCTGTTTCCCATTTGCCCTTCATTTCCGCGCTCCGGGGGTTTGGTATGTCGCTCAGGTGTCTGTATATTTGAGGTATTGGTCTACTGCCCTCCCCCATATTATATAACAGCGTGAGTAGTGGGTCCGGGTCCGGGTCCGGTTCCGCAGGCCACGCTTCCCATTTACTTCGTGCTGTGGAGCGAACCTTCTGGTACCAGAGGAACTGGCCCGTGTGGATGCCCTCTCTGTCCTGTAGTATGGCAAATTCTTTAAAGGTGCCCTCTTCATAAAGATCTCCCCAGGTGTAAACCCCTCCGCTTTCCCATAATCTGATTTGTTTTAGATCAGTGACCGTTGTGTACAGGTCTGCGAGCAAGGGTATTTCTGGTGCATAAGCGTTCTGCATGCGGGTGAGTGTCCTTGTTCTACGCCAGATCTCCCTCCCCAAGGTAACTATGAGGGGTGCCGCTCCTAGCAGTTTCGTAGGTACCCAGACCAGCTCCTTCAGGGTGAATGGGAGGCTCGTGGCCTGTAGCAGGGGTGTTTCATCTGTGGGCTCATCGGATAACCATTTCATTACAAAGCTAAGCTGAGCTGCTAAGTAGTACTTTTCTAGGTTTGGGAGTTGGATGCCGCCTTGCGTGTATGGCAGGGTCAGTGTCGACAGTGCTATCTTATGTCTGTTTTCCCCCCAAATAAACTCTCTTATTAGCATCTCGAGCAGCCGGAAGAAGGGTTTATTGATATAGTAATGTACGTTCTGAAACCCATATAGGAACCGCGGTAAAACAATCATTTTGATTATGGATGCCCTTCCCATCATGGACAAGGGGAGTCTCGACCAGAAGTTCATGGATCTGCGCAGAGCCGGGAGCGCTGCTTTTGTGTTGTGTTCATGCATCAGTGCTGGGGTATGCATTATTTGGATTCCTAGGTATCGGAATGTGGTGGTCTGCCATCTTATCCCAGCCTCAGGGAGTGATTCTACGTCCTCCTTCTTTAGGGCCGCTAGTGGGAACAAGCAGGATTTTGCCTTGCTGAATTGGATCCCAGAGACTCTGGAATAGTTGTCCAGGACTTCTAGTATGGTTGGCACGTTGATGTGTGGGTCCCTGACATATATAAGAACGTCGTCTGCATAGAGCGAAATGATGTGGTCCACCCCTCCTAGTCTTATGCCGGCATCGAAAAACTGTTTCCGGAAATAAATAGCTATGGGTTCCAGCCCCAATACGTACAGCATTGGGGATAGTGGGCAGCCTTGTCTAGTCCCTCTTTGTATGCTCCAGGCGTCTGACACATGCTTCCCCGACTTTACTCTTGCTCTTGGCATGGCGTATAATATCTCGACCCATCTGATGAATCCGGGTCCAAAGCCAAATTCCTTGAGCACCGCCACAAGCCACTCCCAGTAGATGGAGTCGAAAGCTTTTATGGCATCGAGGGATAGTAATGCACTGGGACTCTCATCTTCACTAGTTTGCGCTATGATGTGTTGCAGCCTGCGCAGGTTCATAGACGTGTTGCGCCCTGGTATGAAGCCGTTCTGATCGGGATGTATTATGTCGCCTATTATTTTAGACAGGCGGTTGGCCAGTATGGTGGTTAATATTTTCACGTCATAATTTAGCATCGCCAGTGGGCGGTATGAGTCGCACAGGTCTGCCGGTTTGTTTGGCTTCAGGATTGGGACCACTAGTGTTTCTCTCATGCTTTCCGGTAGTATCCCCCTCTCATATGCCTCTTGGTATACTTTATGTAGCAGGGGTGTGAGGGAGGATTCATAGGCTTTATAAAACTCTGGGGGCAACCCATCTGTGCCAGGTGCCTTGCACGTGGCTAGGGACCTAATTGCTTCAGCTATGTCCTCAAGTGTGATATCTGCGTCTAGTGCCATAGCCTGTTCAATAGGCATTTTATGTAGCCCAATCTCGTCCAGCGTGTCCGTGATCTGTTCTTGGGGGACCTCTTCTGCGTGTGAGTATAGGCGTATGTAGTATTCCCTGAAGACTTCATTAATACCTTGCTGCGTGTGGTGTATGTTCCCTGCCTCGTCTCGCAACGATGTGGTGGGGTGTCTGGGGTGCTCCCTGCGGCATAGCCAGGCTAGCAGCCTTCCCGGTCTGTCCGCTTCTGTATGTGTTCTGTTCGTTTTGACCGTGTGGTCAAACTTTTCTAGTCTGCGCCATGCTGTTTCGTTCTTCCCCCTTAGCCTTTGAAGTTCTGATTCCCTTTCCCGGGTGTCTATGGGGGTCGCTTCCAGTTCTCCGATCTCCCTTTCCAGCTGGTCTAAGTCCTTCCTGAGCGATTTCCGGATTCCGCCGGCCTTTGCAATGGTCTCTCCCCTTATCACCGTTTTTAGGGCATCCCATACCGTGCTACTGTGTTCCACGCTTCCCACGTTGATTTCTATGTAGCTATCTATGGATTCTTGCAGCTCTTCTCTAAAGGCAGGGTCTTTAAGAGCCTCTGCCGGCATTTTCCACATGGGGATTGGGGGTCTGGGACCATTGTGGTTCCATGTTGCTAGGAGAGGGGAGTGGTCAGAGATAGTCCTTCCTAAGTACTGCGCTCCTTCCACCTGAGGTAAGTGTTCCCTGCCGATGAGGATGTGGTCTAACCTCGTATATAGGTTGTGCGGGGATGAATAGTAGGAATATCCTCTTACGGCTGGGTGGACTTCTCGCCATATGTCTGCCAGGTCCAGTCTGTCTATCATTGCAGTCAGAGCTGTTGTTGCTGCTGACGGACCTTTCGGGAGGGGAATGGATCTATCTAGGTTAGGGTCGCATATGCAATTGAAGTCGCCCCCCCAAATGAACAGACCATCTCTGTGTTGTGCAATTTTGGGGTATAACGAGTTCAGGTGGGCCGGTATATTGCTGTTAGGGAAATAGGAGTTTAGGATGCACACTTCCGTCTGCTCTATGTGTCCCCGTAGCATTACGAATCTACCTTCCGGGTCTATTTCTGATTTGGTCAAGCGGAAGGGGAGCTGTGGGTGTATCCAAGTGTATACTCCCCTAGCAAATCTAGAGTAAGCAGTACCGAATCCCTGCCCTCCCCAGTGTGTTTGAAGTTTGGCCATTGAGTCCTCGGGGCAGTGGGTCTCCTGTAAGAGTGCTATCATCACCCCCTTCCTGTGCAGATAGGTCTTAATTCTGTTTCTGCGGATATATGTCCCCAGGCCTCTCACATTCCATGTCAGTATTTTAATTGCCGTAGTGGTCATGGTGGTTTAAGGTGGGTATGGTAATTATTCTGCTTCTCTCTCATGAATGCCAGTGGTTGTGGGCCTGATGCCGAAGGTCCCTTCCCTGTGTGGGTCAAGGCACCGGTTTCCCTTTCCCTTCGGTCGGCCCCTCCTCCCCATCTTTTCTTTCCCTTTGGAGACTTACCAACAGTAGTAACGTTCATTCTGGTGAATGAGAACAGTGAACAGTGTAACTTTGAACTGCCCCCAGCAGTTGCCTCCAACTTGCAGCGCTCAGGGGCTCCCGAGCCTTCTGGGCCTTTCCGGGCCTTCCAGTGCGGGTGTTGTGTCGGCGGTATGCCTACACGTGTCCTAAGGGGGTGCGTCGACGTCTTGTCGTGTAGGTTGGTGTGCTCCTGCCCATTATCGCTTTTTTAATGCTGTAGTTTGCCATGCCGTGCTCTGGTTTGCTTATCAACCTGTTGCGCTGACCTCTGTCTTTCCCGCCCGGTTCTTCGGGCGTTCAATGTCCTGTAGTTCCTCTTGCCGTTCCTTCCTTACCATCTGCAAGGTTATTGTGTTCGAGCCACATGTTTGCCGCCTCCGGGGTGTCCAGGAAGACCGCTTTACCTTTGTGTATCACTTTGAGGCGCGATGGGTACATCGGCATGTACTTCAAGTTGAGTTCACGTAGCCTTGCCTTCACCGGGATAAAGGAATTTCTCGTGCGCTGTACAGTGGGGGTGTAGTCCGGGTACACCACTATTTTGGCATCCTGTCTCCTAATTTCCCCTCCTTCTCTGGAGAATCTTAGTATAGTCTCTCTGTCTCTGAAGTTTAGGACTTTGGCAATCATTGGGCGTGGGTGTGAGCCTGGCGGAGGTCTTTTTTGTAGGGACCTGTGGGCTCGCTCTATTGAGAATCCCTGGGACAGGTTACCGGCCCCAATTTCCTGCTGTAACATCGTCTCTATGAATTCCGTTGGGTCCGGGCCCTCCATTCCCTCCGGGACCCCAAGGATTCGGATGTTGTTGCGGCGGGCCCTCCCCTCAGCGTCTTCTGACCTTGCCTCTAGCCTTGCCACTTTTAGTTCAAGGTCCTGGACCCTGGTTTTAAGTTCCGTCGTGCTTTCTACGTTGTCCTGCAGGGTAGTCTCCACCGTGGTCACTCTTTCAGTGAGATTGCGGGCATCTTGTCTGATTAGCTGTATGTCCGATTTCACTTCATCCATTTTGGTTTCAAGAGATGTGCGTAGTGCCGCTATGGCTTGTAGTACTTGCGTGTTCGTGGGGTCTCCTTCTTGTGTCGTTTGTTCTGCTGTTGCCCCAGCGTCTTGCTGCTGCTTGGGCCTGACTGTTGTGAAGGAATCCATCGTTGCGGCTTTCAGTTTGCCCTTGGGTGGTGACATCCCCTGTCTTTGGGTGTTCGGCTCTCCCCTTTGCTTTGGGATCGCTTGCCCGTATTCAGGTTGTGGGTTCAGTGGCTTCCCTCATTGGCACTGGCCCCTCCTTGTAGCCTTGCTTTCTTGCCCCGGTGGTGTTTTGGGTCCTCGGCGGCCCCTTCTGCTTATGTGGCTGAGCAGTCGTGGTGGCGGCCCTGGCTGCAGTGGGTCTGGGGTACTGTGGTCGGTGTGCCTTCTCCCCTTCAGGGCCCGCGGCACCACATGGGTGTCCGGTTATCGCTGTGCCCTGCCGTCCGTGGCGCTGCTTCCCCCCTGCTTCTGGCTAGTGGGTTTGTCGGGTGCCTTTTCCTGCCCTTGGGCCGTCCCGCTGCAGTGCTCCCTGTGGCCCGGTGGTCTCCTGCGACAGTCCAGACGGCGGTTTGGACCCGGTACGTCGGTCGTCTGTGCGTGTCCTCTGCCGTGTTATCTGGGAGGCAGGTATGTGCTGTGCCCAGGTATCGGCCTCCCACAGGGGCAACTGGTGTTGTGCCCTTATCTCGCCGCATCCGGAGCAGCCCCCAGTCTTTTCGGCCTCCTGATCTGTGAGTCCCTCTCCCCCTCCGGTGAGGCACAATGCGGGCTTCCCCCCTCTCTGGTGCCGAGGCTCCCTCCTCTGCGGCTGTGTCCCAGCTGCGACGCGTAGCTCGGAGTGCGGGACCCGCGCAGTTACCAGTTGGCTGTTTGTTGCCGGTGTCTGGGGCGCAGTTGCTCGCCCGTACGCCACTCAAGAGGTTCGATGAGTGCAGGGTGCGGGTCGCCCCCGTCTTCTCCGTATCTTTTTGGCGGGTTGCCTCGATTGTGTGCTGTGATCCGCAGCGGGCCGTTAGTTCTTCGCGGGCGCCGCCATCTTGTGGACCGTAGGGGGCCTCCCTTCGCACGCTCCGTTTTCGCACTGCGTGGGTCCGTTTATTCCCCAGAGGCCGCGTCGGGTGTCGGCAGATGGTTCCCCTTCCAGCTGCTGCAGCGTTTATTACGATTTATAGTTGTTTGCCAGAGTTAAACGGCACGTAGCAGGATCGTGGGCAGGAGCGCTGGCGGATCCCGTCTTCACGCCATGCCCGTCGGCCACGCCCCATTGAAATTCATCATTACTATCCTGGAACTGCAGAGGGTTTGCACATCTTTTGTCCACGCAGGGTTCTGTAAATTTTGTTATAAAGCATAATCTCATATGTCTTCAAGAGACTTGGGCAATGGACACCCTGATGTTAGATGGCTATGTGAACTATGAATCTTTTGATAAACACGGGGACAAAGGGAGACCCTTTGGAGGGCTCTTGATAGGGGTGGCTAGCTTCTTGTCTTCGAGTTGGATTATCTGCAATCTAGAGAGCAATTTGATGGCAGTAGAGGTCAAATATGGTCCCAAGGGAAAAGGGGAAAAATTATTGCTGGTAAATTCATGTAATCCTCCCCAAACCTTGTTAAGTGATGTACTGCAAAAAGCTCTCCATGAGCTATTAGCCTCCTGGTCAATTAGATCTGGAAACACCTCAGTGGTTGTCATGGGTGATTTTAATTGCCACATGGCTGGTGAGGGAGGGAGTTACCCACAGAATCCAAAGTTAAAGGAGAAACGCTAACTGACTCATACTAAAATTGATAAAGAGGGGCCGCGATGGCTCCATTTGTTTGAGGAATTGGACTTATAAATGCTAAACGTCTATACTTTGAGTGATCATCCCGGTAGGTATACGTGGTCCAATGGGTCTTCTTTAGTACACTAGATTATATATTTATGTGCCCAAAAATGCTACTGGGTGTTGAGGATATGATAGTCACTCCAAATAAATGGAGTGACCATTCAGCACTCGAGTGTGTGTTAAGTGTCCCTCATGGAGATCCTGAGAAAAGTAATTTGGGCACAGTATGTGTTGACAAAGCAGGAACAAGCATACGGTGGTCTGCCAAGAACATAAATCAAGCGGCCGAGGCTCTTGTGATTGAGAGATGGCCGTATTTACCAGATTTGAAAAGCATGTCCATCAATCTAATAGAAAATTGGATTACTGTCTTTTCTAGCATGCATGCATCTTAGACCTGAAGGCGAGATACCCCCTTTTAACAAAAAGATTAGAGACGCTAAGAGAGACCTTAGAAGGGACTTGCGTGTCAGCAAGAATAAGCTTGGCCCCGCTGATGAACTAGGGGTGGCTGCTAGGAAAATCAAAAATAAATACAGAGCTTATATCAAGAACATACGATTTGTGGAAAGAATACAGGCCCATCAGAAATTAGTACAGACCATCTGTGCTAAAAGTACTTGCAGCATTTGGTCTCTGCTAGGTGAAGCTAGGGCGACTGCTAAGGGTCAACTGGTGAATCCTATAAATGCAGTGGAATGGGAAAAATTATTGGGGAATCGAAATGGTATTATGTTGACTGATGTGATTTATCCACCAATAGCTACAATACCAACCATACCCTTTCATATATCTTATACGGGCATAATCAGTAAAATAAAGACTCTAAAATCATCTAGAGCTCCGGGACCCAATGGTCTGGCTAACATAGTAATCAAAAGTCAGCCCGAATTCTGGGCCGGTTTACTGGCCATATTGTTTGAGAAAATCATGGCGCAGGGGAAGATTCCTAGTTCTTGGCAGACTGCCGTGTTGATCCCTGTCTTCAAAAAAGTAAATCGGCTCGACCCGAATAATTACAGATTACTGTCTATGCTGGATACGGCAGGCAAATTATTTGCGTCCTTGCTACTCAACGAGCTGCAGATATGGTTCGACAAGGCTAACATTTTGCCTAAATTCTAATGCGGTTTCAGAAAAGGCTACTCTACTTCCCACAATCATATGGTAATGAATGAATCTACTGAGATGTAGGGCCCGTAGAAGGGGTGAACCTCTGTTGTATGCGCTATACATTTATTTCAAAGCGGCCTTTGACTCTGTCCCTAGAGAAAGGTTATGGTCTAAATTAGCCACCTTGGGTTGTCCTGCTGGCCTGTTGTATTACCTTAGACTGCTCCATGTTAAGACCTCAGTTAGGTTGAAATTAGATCAAGAGGGGCATCTGACTAGAAAAGTGCTGCAGAATAAGGGGTTTAAACAGGCTTGTGTTACAGCCCCTCTGGTGTACAACCTTTATGTGCATGACATTCCGGTGGCTATAGATGCTGCTAACAATTGTCCTCCAAAAATTGGGGAGGCTGTTTGTTCTGTCTTGGCATATGTAGATGATCTGGTCATTTTTGATCATACCATTAGCGGTTTGCGTAGATCGGCTATGGCACTTTGGGAATATGCCTCGTGTAATGGTATCACCATTAACCTGAATAAAAACCAAGGTTTTGAGGTTTACCAGTAAAAGAGTCTCTCGGGTGAATCTCATGGTAGGCAACCTCAAGATCTCTTACGCGCCACAATATCGCTATTTGGGAATAGACATTGAGCCCAGTGGTGAATATGTGGCGTGTAAACATTCCCGTATTACGCGTGCAGCGCAAGTAACAGCTTTAATTGCCAGCTTTACAAACAAGCAGGGGGGCTTTACGCTATGGGGTACGCACCAACTTTATATGGAAGCATTTACCCCTATGATGACCTGTGGCCTAGAAGCACTGTTTGACATAGATCTTGGATAGCTACAGGTCATCGAGGGGAACTTTTGGCGGCGTGTCCTCGGCTTAGCACCAGGAGTCCCTATGGCCATTATACGCCTGAAATTGGGAGTGCCCTCACCGTATGCCACTATTATGAAAAAGAGACGAGGGTTTTTTCTGAAGATGTGCAGTGGAATAGATAATCCACTACTAACAACAGTACATCAGGAATTATGTAAGAAACAGAATCCCTGCTCTCCGTCTGTTATGATGACAAACTATCTAGCCGATATTGGCTGGGCCTGGCGAGGAGGGGTGAACTCAACTTTGGTACAGAATGCACTGAATAAGCATGTTGAAATGTGGGATTGTTTGGAGATTTTTGCTCACCTCAACACACTGAAAAGTGATCAGTTTGTACAATATAGGTTATATTCTTTCATGAAACCACAGGCTTATCTCAATCTTTGCCCCTCTAAAAGGCTGCAACGCTTTATATTGCTACTCACGATGGACCAGCTTCCAACCTTGATGGTCACGGGTTGTAGAGAGCATATCCCAAGGGACCAACGTTTTGCAGGGTATGTAAAGCAGACATCTAACTAGAAACAGCTAGACATTTACTAACCCAATGTGGTGGCATGATAGATACAATCCACCATTATATTGGGACTTATACCCACGACTTGGCAACTATCAATGACTCAACCTTCTGGCACCACTGCATTAATTCCAAGAGCCTGCGGACGTTGACGGCCTTGTCCAAAATCTGGCTAAGTATTGAAGAGATGTTGGGTATTAAGATTTGAATAGTAACTGGAAAACAATGTGTGGCTCATCACACTAGACTCTTGCTCATGCCGTGTGAAGTGGTAAATTAAGGTTGTAGCTGCCAATTGATTAGAGGTTGAATACACTTCTGCCCTGACCCTACCTGATATGTCTTCAGCACATCAATCGGTGATGCTCAGTGTTCTGATGTGCTGTTGATCGTTGCTTTCTATTTTTTATTTTGTGCTTGTGTGTACAAACAAGGTGGAAGATTAATTCTGGTATGTTTGTTGATTATTTGTTTTTATGTATACCATTTTCACTTTATATGTTCATATTTGCACTTTTGTTCTTTTATCGGTATCTGATTTATCCATCATTATAAATGTTATATCGGAATGTGATATGTATCTTTTAGGATCGCTTGTTAGTTGTATCTTTTATGATCTAGTGTATATTGTTGTTTTAAACTATTTGTTCTTAGGTATTTTCTACTATATATATGTTTAAATTTAGATTATGTGTAAAGTGTATTAAGTAAACTGTATCCCATTAAATAAATTATTATTAACAGGGTTGAATCCCAAAACATTGAAAAAGTATTAACAGGGTTGGATCCCTTCTGCTGTTCTGTTGCTCTGTTTTTGTTCTCCTCCTAGCGCTTTCCTGTCACAAAAATTCATCAGGGAGGCTGTGCTGGCATGCAGGTGGTTCCAATTAGCAGCTCTAATAGTCTCTAGTGATTCTGGTAGCTATAGTTGTCTCATGTTGCCAATCAGGTGACCAGGAACTGACACCCCTCCAAATACACAAGTCTTTCCCAAATTTGGGGAGGGGAGAAAACCATTAATATGGGCTCCAGAGACAGCAGCACCGGGGTTCCTGTGCCCCACTTTAGAGAACCATATTAATGGTTTTCTCCCCTCCCCCAAATTTGGAAAAGACTTGTGTATTAGGAGGGGTGTCAGTTCCTGGTCACCTGATTGGCAACATGAGACAACTACAGCTACCAGAATCCCTAGAGACTATTACAGCTACTAATTGGAACCACCTGCATACCAGTAAAGCCTCCCTGATGAATGTTTGTGACAGGAAAGCGCTAGGAGAACAAAAACAGAGCAACAGAACAGTCGAAGGGATCCAACCCTGTTAATACCTTTTCTTTGTTTTGGGATTCAATCCTGTTTATACTTACTAAGTTGTTTTTGGGATCTAACCCAATTATTTTTTATCAGGTATAATTTGACTGGGAACTGGAGTGCGCTCCTCGCCATCCTCTTTTTTCTATTTCCTACACTGTGGAGTTCTGGGCTCGAGAGGCGGCAGCACCGGGTTACTGTGCCCCACTTTAGAGAACCATATTAATGGTTTTCTCCCCTCCCCCAAATTTGGGAAAGACCTAGTATTAGGAGGGGTGTCAGTTCCTGGTCACCTGATTGGCAACATGAGACAACTACAGCTACCAGAATCCATAGAGACTATTAGAGCTTCTAATTGGAACCACCTGCATACCAGCACAGCCTCCCTGATGAATGTTTGTGACAGGAAAGCACTAGGAGGAGAACAAAAACAGAGCAACAGAACAGTAAAAGGGATCCAACCCTGTTAATACTTTTTCATTGTTTTGGGATTGAACCCTGTTAATACTTACTAAATTGTTTTTGGGATCTAACCCAGTTTTTTTTTATCAGGTATAATTTGACTGGGAACTGGAGTGTGCGCCTCGCCATCCTCTTTTTTCTGTTTCCTAAAGAGCTAATGGGTCTGTCAGGATATCTTTGTTAGTCAAAAAGTTCACCATCCTGTGTCAAACGTCCCCATCTCTGCCCCTTACACTTATAACTAAACAAACAGTTGTACCAATGTTCTTGGCCCAGGAGAATGACGCCCTCCCACTGGACTGGATGTCACAGTTCTGGTTTCAAGTTCTTCTCCAGGAGGCATGACTCCCTTCCTCTGGTTTTGATATTTCACTCACAACAATCCTTTATCACTCTACATCAGAAGGTTCAGTGTTTCTTCACGCCAGGGGGAATGACTCCCTTCCTCTGTACCACTAGTTTGATCCTCTTTGCAAGCTCAACTATCAGGATAACGACTCCCTTCTGCTGATGTCCGATTCTCACTATTTTATGCACGCTAAGCCAGGGGAACTGACTCCATTACCCTGAGTTTCTTGTCCCTTGGTTTTACGATTGCACAATGGCAGGGGAATGACTTCCTTCCCCTGGCCTTCCTTGGATTTGTTCTCACAGGGGAAATGTCTCCCTTCCCCTGGTGTTTCTCAATATATTCGGTATGGCAAACCTGGTACACTCCCATTCCAGGTACTGCCATGAAGAAGAGGACTTGTAGGAATCCCCATACGTTATTGAGAGTCCCCGACCTTATTAGCGCTATACTTTATATCTGGTAGACCTGCTTCACTCTCCTGCCATGTATTGCCACAAAGATGATTACTTGTAGAGATATTCCTCTGTGCACTGGGGTCCCAAAATCGTGTTTCTTCCATCATTCTTGCACTCTCGCTGTAGCCCCTACCATCCTTCCTGACCACCTGTGTACCTTTCTGGTCTCTGCCAGTGTCGTTCAGTGGTTCACAGGGTCTTCCGACACCTACATTGGTATTCTCGTCACCTTTTCGGTTACCGGTCTGCCCACACTGGACTGGGTAGAGTGTCGTGGCGAATTCCGGTCCAGTGCAGAAGCAGCACAAACTCCTACCTCCCCTTGATGGTTTTGGTGCCTGGAACTCAATTGCACACAGACCTCCGCAATCACCATGGGGAAAGAGGGTTAGGGTCAGCGGATTGGATGGGTAGAGGGATGGAGGAACACCGGGGAGAGGGTTAGGTCAGGTTATGGATAGGCAGGGGGAGTTGGGGTAAACATGCTGCTTGGCTCTTGCTGGCGTTGTGCTGGCGCTCCTTGTTGTGTCTTCACATTCATACATACGCACATTCACACCCAGAAACCACCCTTGGGCTTACCACTCAGTTGGATCAGCACTGAGTTCTCCCCAAGGTGTGCGGTTGAGCATAAACAGAACCAGCACTCTAATCATCACACCACCTGGGAGGTTTCACCACTCAGTTGTTCTGCACTGTGTTCTTTACCCCCAGTGTAACTGAACAGAACAGTAGCCACTCGGTCCCCTGACACTGATTCAGGAACCAAAATGAGCACCAATGGGCCACCTTACCACAGTTCCACGTGAGTACAATAAACAGGGCTGGCTCTCCAGCTACATTGTGTACATATCTAACCCCTCAACAGAACAATGCTGGTCCACCTCTTAACATAGTCTGTACATGCATGCTTTTTCCCCAGAAGAAAGAAAACAAATCAGCACTTAGCTTTGGGCTACTGTCCGTGGAGTCCTGTACTCTGTCCCAGCCTCCTGCGGTCTCCTGAAGCCTGCGAGCCGTGTCAGGATAAGAAATAGTGAATGCGTGTCTACAGTGTAGCATGCAGATATTTCAAAAGCCACAGGCATTATGGTCAAATTCGTTGCATCCGGTGGGTTCTCTGCTTCAATGCAGTATTAGCTGGGCTTCCCCGTGTGGGTTAATGCTCCGGTGCGCTTCTGAGACCGGGTGCCCTCCCGTGCCTTATCCGCATGCTGCGATCATGCTGTTAGTAAAGGGAGCATGCTTCGCACAGTTCATAGCCAAAGTAAGAACAACAAACTTACCTTTAAGGCCGCGGGCCGGAAGGATCTGTTTTCTGGCGAGGGTTGGCCCCACAATGGAATCAGCGAAACCGGAGCTTCCAAGGATGCGTCTGCCTGAAGGAAAATCTGAGCACGAACAAGCGCTCTGTGTTTGTGCATGCGCACACGCTTGGGCGTTGGTCTGGGCATTGCCCAGCAAGTTTATAGGCTCTGTGTGCCTGTTCTTCACACGTGGTAAGTGCTGGGGCTGCTGGGACTTGCAGTTTCGTCCCCTTCTCAGCCTGATTGCAGGTTGCTTCCCAGCAGATGCCATCCTTCCCCACCTGATGCACCTACAGGAGGGACAAAGGTGGCATCTGCTGGATGAGTAAGCCCCCAATACAGTGCCTGCCACAGTGTGCTTTCCCTGATGCTTAGGCTTTATGACAGTACACCCCCTCCCTGGAGAAGGGTCTGGTTTGGTTGGATGGTTACGGTGAAACAAGCCTAAGAGCCGAAGAGCATGCACATTGATTGTGGGTTCGCAGGAGCGCTCTTCGGGGCCGTAACCCACCCAGTCAATGAGATAATACAACACCCCTGCTCTTTTTTGTGAGTTGAGGATGGCCCGAACCTCGTATTCCGGTTACCCTTCTACCAGAACAGGAGGGGGTCTTTCCATGCGTTTGTGCGGGGCTGCAGGCTTCAAGAGGGCAACATGGAACACTGGATGCACTTTCATATGGGTTGGCAGTTGCAGTCGCATAGCGACTTGGTTGATAGTTTGTGCAATGTGAAATGGACCAAGAAAGCGGGGCTTGATCTTTTGCAACCCGGGTAGCTTTAGATGCGTGTTGACAGCCACACCTTGTCTCTCACTTTGTAGTCTGGGCCCACTTGATGCTTTGAGTCTGCCTATTACTTGCTTGAGTCTTCGGCTGCAATTAGATTCCGGTGTGCTTTTGCCCATGTTAGTGATTAGAGGTCCATTCGTGTCTGCACTGATGGTAAGGTGTCCGGAGCTTGTACAACTGAAGGCTGCACATGCGGATCGTAGCCATACGTGACATAAAATGGAGAGTATCCAGTGGAGGCATTCTGGGAGTTGTCGTAGGCTAATTCAGCTAGCCAAAGAGGGTCCACCAAGATCCCTTCGCGCTGTGCGTATAGCATCGTAGGTACTGTTCCAGTGTCTGAGTCAACCGTTCCGTCTGCCCATCCATTTCGGGATGGTAACTACTGGACATCCGTAACTTGATTCCCAATCTTTTGCAGAATAGTCACTTAAACCTGGAGGTGAACTGTGATCCTCGGTCGGAAACTACATGCCGTGGTATCCCGTGCAAGCAAACTATATGCTGTAGAAAAAGATCCACTAGCCCGCTGGCGGTTGGTACTCCCTTGCAGGGAATGAAATGGGCGAGCTTAGAGAGAGAGTCCACTACCACCAATATCGCGGTATGGCCTTGATCGGAGGGCAGTTCAACTATGAAGTCTAACAAGATGGTGTTCTATGGTAGCGTAGGCGTAGGTAGAGGCCGAAGAAGACCCATGGGTTTTCGATGGTCGATTCTGTTTCGTGCACAAACCTCACATTGCTGTACGTACATTTGGACCTCTTTATGGAGACGCGCCCACCAATAATGACACTGAATCAGTTCCTGAGTTTTGTTAACGCCGGAATGGCCACCTAGTGGCGAGTCGTGACACCATTTCAGCACTTGCGATCGTAGAGCGGTGGTAGGTAGATACACGACTTTACCTTGGTAAGGTATCCCATCCAGGAAGTAACGTTCCTTTTTGGGGTTTTCCCATTGGAGCAGCTCCTGTGCTGACATTCCCTTCCCTATTTGTTCAAACAGGTCCTTGGTAGTCCACCCTACAAATTTTGCTTGCCTGATTATGGGTTTAGCCGCCTCTTCTGGGGTTGTGGGTGTCGGGGCCTCTGGGTATCTGGATAGGATGCCAGCATTTTTGTTCTCTAGTCCCAGTCAATACGTAACCACAAAATCGTAGTCCACAAAATACATGGCCCATCGTAGTTGGTGTGGGGTGAGAGCACGTACAGACTTCAGAAACTGAAGATTACGGTGATTTGTGAGAACCGTTATGGTGTGCCTTGCTCCTAGTAGATAATGTCTCCATTCGGCAAACGTCACCTTGATGGCTAGCAGCTCTTGATCGGCTATCGTGTAGTTTTGCTCCGCCGGGTTTGGTTTCCTTTAGTAGTAAGCTACTGGGTGTAGACAGCCCGACTGATCCCGCTGGGACAAGATTGCGCCCAATACCATAATTCGAGGCATCCGTCTCTACCATGAAGGGCTGCTTTCGGTCGGGGTGTAACAAAACTGGGACCGAAGTGAAGGCCTCCTTCAAGTGGTTGAAACTGCGTTCCACTTCTGCATCCAAAACAAATGCTTTGCCTTTCCTCAATAGTCATGTGATGGCGAGTGCCTTCTTGGCAAAGTCCTGGAGAAAGCGCCGATAGAAGTTTGCAAACCCTAAGACTGATGGTACCTCCTTAATGTTTTTGGGAGCAGGCCAGTCCAAGATAGCTTGCACCTCACGTTTCTCCATTTTCACTCCATCCGGTGACAGTAGGAAGCCTAAGAACTCCACTGTAGTACAGCGGAAACTGCATTTCTCAAGTTTAGTGTTTAGTGATGTTCTCTCAGGCGCTGCAGGACCACTTTCACATGCTGTACATGTTCTTCTCTGGTATGAGAGTATATCAAGATGTCGTCAATATACACAATGACGAAGACGTCCAGAAGACCGCAGAGAACCTTGTCTAGGAAATGTTGGAAGGCGGCGGGTGCGTTGCAGAAACTGAATGGCATGTCCTGATACTCGTAAAGTCAAAATCTTGTCCAAAAAGCAGTCTTCCATTCGTCTCCTTCACGCACCCGCACCAGGTGATATGCCCCCCGCAAGCCCAACTTGGTATAGATATTTGCTCCCCGCACTTGGTCTCGAAGGACTGGGATGAGGGTTAGAGGGTAGCAGTTCTTTATCGTAATGCGGTTCACTGCATGGTAGTCGATGCAGGTTCTGAAGTCGCCAGTTTTCTTGGGTTCAAAGAACAACGGTGAGGAAACGGGTGAGATTGAATGGCGTATGAAGCCGTTCCGTAGATTAGTGTCGATATATTCCTTGAGGTGTTTGTTCTCAGCCTCAGTCAACGCGTAGATCCTGCTACATGGCAACTTTGCCCCTGGTTCCCGGTCTATCCTGCAACGTCTCCGCCACCACCTTGCTAAAAACGTCTTGGTATTCCGTATATCCGGGCGGGAGGCCCACCATCTCCTCTGTGTGTTCTGCCTGGGTATGTTAAGGATTTCAATCAGGCGACACACACCTTGGTCTCAGCCTATTATGCAGCGCACGACTGAAATGCTTATCTCTTTATATTATATAGATTCAATATTGAGATGTTACACCACTCACATCACACCCCCTTTTCAAATACCCTGGGACACAATGGACCATGAAGCAGGCTCGTTGGTAAAATACAATATTTATTTATTTCAAAATTCAAAAGAAATCATACACTTTTTAATATGGGGCAGCAATCACCAATGGGTTAATAATTAAAATGTGAATGTGAGCAATGCACTGAGTTTAACTTTCTAGTGGAACATATACACAGCACTGCGGAATAGGACCACTTTCTGATTTAGAAAAGATAGCACCCAAGTTAGAAATTCCCCCTGCAATGTTCCCTCAACCCATAAATAATCAATTTTGAGTGGATAAACAGAAGCAGCAGGTAATCAGGAATAAGAAACAGGAAACAGAATCCAAATCTGACCTTCCCCCACACCCCGCAAATAAGAGAGAAAAACGTATTTTAAACCTCTTGCAAGGTTATGAAATGACACTCGGAAATGGACAAATAAATAATGAATGTGTGTTAAAAACCTTGAAGCAAATATAATCCTTCACAAAAAGAAACAATGCAAAGACACTAACAATTACAAAGAATGGATTACCAAAAGCTTACAATTAAAAAATTAGTGGTCGGTGGAAGGTTTAAAACAGATTGCAGCACAATGACACGTTGGATACTTCGCAATTTTTTTAATTCCCACCTGAAATTACCCAAATGGTTTTTAATAAAAATGGGTGAAATATACTGATTTGGAGTGCAGGGGATAGAGGTATATTCTAGGGATATTATAGAAGTTGAACTAGGTCTCTAGCTAGTAAATTGGAGGAGTTATACAAGATATAAAAAGATGCGCTTTGAGTAAAATGAAGCCGTGAAATAGGAAAGGAAATCAGTTGTGACAAGAACAGTTTTACTTTAAACTAGAATATTCAGGCTAGCCCACCACAGTAAGATCCAGGGTTGATTCACAATTTCAACCCCGTCACCCCAGCGCCTGTCACGACACTCGCCCAAAACCCCCTCTGGCAAACCCATTGGCCAGGTGGAGTCAGGACTCGGGCCTCTAGAGCCTGGCATCCTCTTCAAAACCCCTATGGCGCCAGGCTCATACACCATGAAAAACAATGTGCTTGGGAACTACTTTATTGTATTGTCAGCCAACATGGAGGCATCCACATAGCTTGGATCCTAAGAACCAAGCTATGCAGTCTAGTGTTTTGGGTGTGGTAGCCTAGGGACTACTTTACCTGGACTATTTTGTTGGGGCTATTTAAACCACACCCGAGCAAGACAACACGCTTCGCGTTACTTTGCAGCTCGCAACGTGACGCTCCCCATGTCCAGCTATTCCCTCGAACCTTGGAGAAGCAGAACCTGCAAGGAGACAAAAGGAACATCATTAGCAGCAGCATCTTACCTGCAGTCTTCATCTTTAAACACTCGCAGCTACTGAGAACAGCTTCTCCAATCTGCACGCCTCCCGGACAGAACGACCTGAAACAGGAAGATAGAGGCAACATTAAAGAAAGCAGTGGAGACATTTACAAATTACTAACTGCTCAAAAGGCTTACCTGGCTGGTCACCTCTCGGCTGGCACCACTCCGGACATTCCACTCGCGCTGAAGAACACCAGGACCTACAAGGAAGGAAAACACAGGTTAGCAAAGGCAAGACTTGGGAACTACTTTATTGTATTGTCAGCCAACATGGAGGCATCCACATAGCTTGGTTCCTAAGAACCAAGCTATGCGGTCCAGTGTTTTGGGTGTGGTAGCCTAGGGCCTCCCGGACAGAACGACCTGAAAGAGGAAGAAAGAGGCAACATTAAAGAAAGCAGTAGAGAGATTTACAAATTACGAACTGCTCAAAAGGCTTACCTGGCTGGTCGCCTCTCGGCTGGCACCACTCTGGACATTCCACTTGTGTTGAAGAACACTGCGACCTACAAGGAAGGAAAACACAGGTTAGCAAAGGCAAGACTTTGCAGCGCTGCGCATAGCGCTTACCGCATCATAGTGCTCTTAAAGCGTCCTTATTTACCAGCGGGGCTCAACCAAGCCAGTTCACCGCGCTGAAGCTCTGCATACTTAAGGGAGAAAAAAGAGATATTGTAAACAAAGAAAGGCATGCAGGATAGCAACAAAACTAAAGAACAGCAATAGGACCTACCTGAACAATATCAAACGGGCCGGCTTCAGTGAAGTAACTGGACCGCACTGGCCCATGAAATACAATGCGCCCCTGCAAAGAAGGCAGGACGGAGAGCACGCCTAATTCTACCACAAGGTGAGGAGAGGGCAACCGGAGGGACTGAAATATGGGGTTGGAGGGAGGATACTTACCCCAGTTGGTCAGTCTTGAACACAGTCCTCCTGTATTTTCAGGCAGAACCTTCCCCGCAGACCACATCAGGGAAAAGCTGAGAAGCATACCAGCGAGTAACCCGGCTGGGTGGCGTCCCTGTGGATACCAGGTGAACGTAACAGCGCCCAACCCTGGCGGAAACCAGTCCGATCACTCGAAATGGAACTAATGGTTTTGGATTACACAAGACAAAATTACTAAAGAGATGGTGCTAGCACTAGAAATCAAGGGCAGAGTTACAAGAATGGGTCACAGTTTCAACAAATTATCAGGATACGGATAGGATGACTTGGAGAGTGCAATAAGGACCAAGGCAAGACAAGGTATACTATGGATTTCTATGGGGTGGTGATTTATACTCACAGTCCACCTTTTAGTTTTGGGATTTTTGGAATGTCAATAGGTTCTGGTCACCACACGGTGGCATGCCTTTCAAACAGCTGGGCAGTTCTTGTCACTAGCTGGCACTGGACTGGAATGGCAATTCTGGTCACTGGATACTGAAGATCAGCTGGATGGCAGGATTGCAGCGGGCACGCAGTTAGTGGGCAGCAAGCCAGGCTGGCTCAGGATGCTTTCCAAAAGAATACCACAGCTTTCCCCTTTTTAATGGGAGATTAGTGGGTTTTCGGAATTATATATATAATGCATAGTGACATCATCAAAGTATATGGCTGGGGCAGGCTTTACTAAACACGCTCTAACAACGGGATTGGACCAGGGTGATAGTCTCTGACTCGCTCTCAGCTGGTTGGATTTCAGGAAAAGGATGTCAGATTTATGATGTGAGTTTTACAATGTCCAAAACCTCCCACAATTACTTTACTTAAAATCAATGTTTTCCCTAATTGGCACCTTCATACATTGGAAACATCTAAACACTTACATAAGCAGGTTATATATTTTATGCAGCACTTGGCAGTTCAATCCTCCAGTTTGTGAGAACTTGTTTCACCCTTTTACCAGTTTTCTGCACTTTTCAATGGGATTTATATTACTCAGAATTCTGTAACTTTATACATGGGCGTGGATGATCATAAGGGATTTATGTACAAAACTTTGCATTTGCAACATGATGCTTTTCTTGTAATCCTGTCATGTCACGCGGGAGACTGGGGTCTGCCGCTCCCATTTCCTCCTGGCGAGCCTACCCGCGCGTTCGCGTCTGGGGACTCGCCGGGAGGGGAGCGACGGGTTACGGGGCCGGCGGTCTTCGGCGCATGCGCGGAGGACCTCTCTCTCGGTTCCGCGCATGCGCCGTGGACTGGGCTCGCCTCCTTGGAGGGGCTTGCCTGCCAAGCCTCGTTGTGGGTTCGCCGGCGCCCGGAAACGGAACGGCTTGCGTTCCAGGCCTCTCGGGCGCCGGCGGCCCATAAAAGAGGCCACGAGTCAAAGCGGGTCGCGTCTCAACGCGGTTCGCTTCGCTCGCCTCGTTGTTCCTGCCTCTATACTTACCTGGGTCCTGTCCTGGGCCTGCCTGCCTCCAGTCCTTACCTGGGTCCTGTCCTGGGCCAGCCTACCTTCAGTCCTTACCTGTGGCCTGTCCTGGGCCTGCCTGCCTCCAGTCCTTACCTGGGTCCTGTCCTGGGCCAGCCTACCTCCAGTCCTTACCTGTGGCCTGTCCTGGGCCTGCCTGCCTCCAGTCCTTACCTGGGTCCTGTCCTGGGCCTGCCTGCCTCTAGTCCTTACCTGTGGCCTGCCCTGGGCCAGCCTGCCTCCAGTCCTTACCCGGGTCCTGTCCTGGGCCTGCCTGCCTCCAGTCCTTACCTGGGTCCTGCCTTGGACCAGCCAGCCTCCAGCTACTTCCTGAGTCCTGTCCTGAGTCATCTACCATCTATTGTGTATATGGGTCATACCCTATGCTAGCCTGCATTCTCCTGTTCCATCCTGGACACGTTTATACAGTTCTTTATTTGGCCAGACAGCAAGCTCCAACTGACCTCAAGCTTTCCTGTCTTGCCTGACTCCGAACTTTATCCTGTGTACCATTGGAACCATCAGCACCAGCCAAGCTCCTTTTGCCTACTGCGAATACCTTTCTGCTACACTGGTCTATCTACCAACTGTCGCTGCACTGAGGTTCTTGGAAGATTCATGGTCTTGACAACAAGCTCCACCTGGACTATGGTTCCATCCATCTGAGCCTACTATCCTCTTGTCACGCATATCTGGAGAGTGCCTTTCGTGACATTGGGAGTTGGTCCATCCTTCACCCAGTTCCTCTTTTGGGTGGTGGAGAGGCTGATTCCTCGTGCCGCTATTTCATCAGTTCCCGGACTCCAGACTGGCGACCTCTGCGAGACCAACCACCAAGACTACAGGTACGCGGTCCTCTCGGGCCAATCAGCTTGACAAATCCACAATACTTTGCCATTTCTGTCCCCAAAATGTCAGTGAATTCTACCATGTCTTAAAAAAAGCCCCTAAAATCACGTTTAACTGCGAAATTGTTACATTTTTACAAAGTCTTGCTGCAGAGATAAAAGTCCTTAAAGTTTATTTATGAAATGGTCACTGGAAGCAAATGGCCATCCTTTGTCTGCCATATTTAGTCATAGCTTGCAAGCTACCCCCTAAAGGGCAGGGCCATCATGGAGATATCCTCTGAAGCCTCCTGTATAAATCACAATGGCGTGCGACTTTCTTCTCACATGTCCTTGTCCTGGAAATTTCATTGTCAGTGGGCTCAGCCTAGACTAGATTCTTTCCTACCCTGTAATTATCCTGGGGGTGTTAGCATCTGCTGAGAGTTTGGTGTGGCTCCCTTCCTAGGGGAAGCTTTAACTCTGCCAACCAGGATAACCTGTTTTTGACAGCTTGCAAATCCAGCCAAGGGTGTTGATATTTGGTCCTGAATTAAAACAAACCTGTGGAATAAAATAGCCCATTTGTGTATTAGCAACAAAACCCCTTCACATTGCTAGGTAATGACAGGCTCTCATTGAACAGTTTACTTTTTAAACAGACACTTGAAAAATGTCACCTCTAAATGATTGCGCAGCCCTAAGCGAATGGTAATTATCCTATTCAAATTGAATGTGCAACTGGACAACAAATACAGTGAAACAAAGAGTCCAAAGCAATAGATTCTTCAGTCAAAAAAACGCTGTTGAAACAGATTTTATGAGCTGATGCAAAAACAAGACTGCCGACACGTGTTTCGACCCAAAACAACGGGTCCTTTTCAAGGCAAGACGTATGTTATTCAAACCGAGTTGGAAAACCCAAGCCCTCCTTAGGGGCAGATATATGGACCAATTCTAAAGTAGTTGATTCTCCTCAAGAATATAAATGGCAAATAACTGAAGCAGTCTCTGTTACTGATACATTGTGGTACTTTCCCAGAACATGGGAGTTTGTTAAAACGTTGCAACTGTAAGTTCAGGGGCTGGTTCCCCACTGTGGCCAGAGTCCAAACGCTTCACGAAATCAGTGTTGTGCAGTTTTACTTTTTAAACAGGCATGTTTCTCTTAGTTTCGCAAAGCCCATTTTTTACACGTAGTGCACTGCTGGCATTTCCTTTTACATACGTGTTTGCATCTCCATCAGATTTCCACTCTGTCCTACAGCCATGGTTATTTTCCTGAGTGCAGGGATTTTGTCTGAAGCACAGATGCATTGAAACTGGCATGGCTCAGATAGCTGGAGTCTTTTTTGAACTACTGAGGTTTGATACATTTGTAAAGAAATGAACGTGTTTTCCTGTGTGGGAAAAGTGAAGCTCCTTGTTGATTTTTCTCAAAGTTGGTTTGCCAGGGCCTGTTGTTCAGAAATCATGCCTGGTTTTGCTAGAGCACAATGAGATATCATGGGCATGGGAGAGCCTTATTGATCACAGTGGGTTAAGAAAGAACAGATGGAATTAGCGTCAAAGCAGCATTTTTAAAGGTGAAAAAGTTTACTTTTCAATGGGGATTTTGGGGTTTTCAGCAAATCAGGGCTGCCTTTTTACTTTCTTTCTTATGTATATGTCAGAACACACTGGTACTCTCTTTCAGTGTGACCCCTTGTTCCATCCTGCCCAATGTATGCTTGGCAAGAAGGTGCAGCCATCTTTTTGTTGCTGCAAAACACAGTTTTGAGGCCATAGCGCTCACAGGAGCCAGCACAGCCATTTTGCTTTTTCTGCGCAAATGCAGCCTGGTGATGCGGGGAAATACTGTTGAGTGGGTCAATATATCCCACAGGTAGCACCCTATACATGCACGACATGCCCACCTTCCTTGGGAAAGTGATTGCCGCAGTAGTCCGAAGAAAACCGTACCATACCCCGTGCCCAGTCTATTGCTGGATTGTGAATTGCGAGCCGGGGTAATACTAGTATGAGCCCGAACTGTGGAGCTGCTATGACATTGAACCAAATTATTTCTTTTTGCCCTTGGCCATCTAGCACCACTTCCTCAGTGTGCTGTTTTACTTGCCCGGACTTCAGCGGGGATCCGTCCACAGCACAAGCTGCTTCCTTGCTCCCTTTGGGCTTAACAGGCAACTCCAGCGATTGAGCATGTGTGCAATTACAAAATTCCCGGTTGCTCTGTAGTCCACCATGAGGGTATATGACAGGTTCCCTTTGGGTTTAGCTCCGCATTCCTTCACAAAATGCCCTGACTTGCCACAATACATACACAGTTTGTCTTATCTTCACTTCTCTCTTTCCTCTTTCGAGATGGGACCACGGACTGTACCTATCTGCATGGGCTTGCCCTCTGGAGTTTTCTCGTTCTTTCCCATGGTTGATTTCTGGTAGTCTAGCCTTGCCGAGATCTGTTTGCTTTCCCACCTTTTCTTATCCTGGCGTCTTTCGCCCTGACGGTGGTCAGATGCAAGGCTAGGTCTATCATGCCTGTACCTGTACAGGTGTGCGGCTGTGGATCCACTTGTAGAATGAGGTCCTTTAGATCGTCCCTAAATCCTTGATAGAAGAGGGCCAGTCTTTTCTCATGTGGCCAATTTGCTTCCACCACCAGATGATTAAAGGAGGTCACATACGTTATTAGATCTTTGCTGCCTTGTTGCAACATCAACAACTCGCGGCCCTTAACAAGGGAGGCTGCTTTCCGGTTGAAGATCTTACCAAACTCTTCTTGGAAGTCCTGCCAGTCATATAACACTGCATCATCTTTCTGGACCAAACGCATAGCCCAGGCACTGCGTCACCAGTTGAAAGACCAAAGAAATATCAAGGCTTAGTACCACAAATTAAATACGCCAATCGCGGAATGAAAAGATACAAGTATCTTTTATTACTGTACAGTTACAAAGCAAAACAGATAGCTATCTGGCTCCCAACACCTTGCAGTGTGTACCAGCAGACACAGTGAGGAGCAAGAGTGCTGGACATCTAAACACAGACATTTTTATACAATTTTAGCAATATTGTTCAGCCTCTCACCAATCTAATAATTTGCTGGCTAGAGTTTGTGCCTAGTTCACATGTCAGATGTTTCAATGTTATACAAAGGATTAAACAAGTTTACATGTCCATGAAGACACAATGATACTGTTGGTTCTTCGATCCACGGTAAGCCTTATTCCACGAATCGCTATAATGCAGTTCAGCCAAGGGACTTGTGAGCGCAGACAACACTTGAATGGTAGTTCATATCAAGCACAAGGTTTCTTTGCTTTTGTCAAACAGTCTGCTCTCGGTCAGCCTAAACATTAACGAAAACTCAAAGGTCGTTCGGCTCGACTGCAAGTTGAAAACACAGTCCACCATTTTAGAACATGGAACACGAGTCGAAATCAAAATGGCGGATGATTCCTAAAATGGCGGCGGAGTTAACCCAAAATCGGAAAAACATTACAGTCACGGTTTTCTGTGTAACGCATATGGGCTTAGGCCATATTCATAATGAGGTATTCTATGATTACAGTTTAACACAGTGATGTAGGAGATGACAAACGCAGTCCAGGCCTGGTCTGACCGGAAGGCATTTGGCTTGGTTAGGAAGTGAGACTGGCATTGCGTGATAATAGTTGTGTACTTTTGTGGGTCCCCCCATATCTCTCCGGGGGAAGCTAGGGGTACTGGCGGTTCGGTAGTGACCTGTATTTGAACTGGGGTCGGGGTGGCTGAGCCCCTATCAGGAAGTGGGGCCCCCTGTGCAGTGAGCGCCTGTACACGTGTGGAAAGTGTTGCATAGTCTTGCCGTGTAGCGGCTAGTTCGGCCTTGAACTCATGCAAAACCTGTGCTATCTCCTCCATGCCGGGCAAATTCCTGCTGCCTAAGCGCTTGTAGATACATGGGTTTGTGGACCAGCACTGAGTTCTCCCCAAGGTGTGCAGTTGAGCATAAACAGAACCAGAGCTCTAAATCATCACACCACCTGGGAGGTTTCACCACTCAGTTGTTCTACACTGCGTTTTTCCCCCAGTGTAACTAAACAGAACAGTAGCCACTCGGTCCACTGACACTGATTCAGAAACCAGAATGAGCACCAATGAGGCACCTTACCACAGTGCCACTTGAGTACAATAAACAGGGATGGCTCTCCAGCTACATTGTGTACACATCTAACCCCTCAACAGAACAATGCTGGTCCTCTCCTTAACGTAGTCTGTACATGCATGCTTTTTCCTCAAAAGAAAGAAAACAAATCACCACTTAGCTTTGGGCTGCTGTTCGTGGAGTTTTGTACTCTGTCCCTGCCTCCTGCGGTCTCCTGAAGCCTGCAAGCCGCGTCTGTCAGGAGGAGAAATAGTTCATGCGTGTCTACAGCGTAGTGCATGGATATTTCAAAAGCCACAGGCATTATGGTCAAATTCGTTACATACGGTGGGTTTTCTGCTTCCATGCGGTATTAGCTGGGCTTCCCCCATGTGGGTTAATGCTCCAGTGCGCCTCTGAGACCAGGTGCCCTCCCGTGCCTTACCCCCATGCTGCGGTCATGCTGTTAGTAAAGGGGGCATGCTTTGCTCAGTTCGTAGCCAAAGTAAGAACAGTGAATCTTTAAGGTCGCGGGGCCTGAAGGATCTGTTTTCTGGCGAGGGTTGGCCCCACAATGGAATCAGCCAAACCGGAGCTGGCAAGGATGCGTCCGCCCCAAGGAAAATCTGAGCGCGAACAAGCGCTCCTTGTTTGCGCATGTGCATACGCTTGGGCATTTGTCTGGGTGTTGCCCAGCATGTTCATAGGCTCTGTGTGCCTGTTCTTCCCGGTGGGAAGCGCTGGGGCTGCTGGGACTTGCAGTTTCATCCCCTTCTCAGCCTGATTGCAGGTTCCTTCCCAGCCGATGCCATCCTTCCCCACCTGATGCACCTACAGGAGGGACAAAGGTGGCATCTGCTGGATGAGTAAGCCCCAGTACGGTGCCTGCCACAGTATGCTTTCCCCGATGCTTAGGCTTTATGACATAGAGACACGTGAGCCTCCTTGCTCGCATCCCAGTCAGCAGCGTTTCCTTCTTTCCACATAAGACAATCCTCTCGCTTACGGGTCCTCATGGGAGGGTCTGACAAAAAGGTAAGTCCTTCCTCTCTATGTTGAATGAGCAATGACAGATGGAATGCTCATTCAAGTTCTTAGGAGACATTGTTTTGCACCTCCTCCTTGTCTCAGTACCTGTCAAGGAGGTCTTCATTAAGTCATCCCTACTCTTCCTCGTCTCAGTAACTGTATGGTATTCAGTATCAGAAATATACATTGAGGTGTGTGGTATAGAAGTGAGAAATGTGAAGGTGGACTTCATGGACTGAGGGGAGGTAAAGGAATTGGGTGAAGGGTGAGGGGTTTTGGACAGGATTCTCCCTAGATGTGCCATCTTGTCCCCAGAGGGGAAGTCTCTCCACATGCAATCCCTCTTCTGTGTACCACCCCCAGGGGGACTATCGGGTAGCAGCCTCACCTCCCTGGCATCATGGGAAGGGGCTCCCCCTCAGGGAGGAGTGGCATCTCGGGATTCGTCAAATATCATTCCCTTAATGCCGCTGGCTTCCCATCTGAATTTACTGTGGGTTTCACGTCCCCAAAAGCTTTATGGTGGATCTTCTTCATAACCGCCTTTCAAACGTCAACTGGGTTGTCTTCTCTGACCGTACCTCCCTCCTCGATGTTTAAAGGAAAGTATTTCAAAGGTGTGCATGTATTATTCCATGGAGATTTCATTTTCCCCTCTACATGGACAATTTAGTATACCCACTGTGAAAAACCAGAGTGTTTTTCACTGACTAGACTCCAAGGATTCCTTATTCAGGTGGCCAGGGCATGGCCATCGCCACTGGATCCAGTCCCTGGGGGTGGACAAGTGCAGGAAGATCACCTGGGTGAGGGGAGTGGGGGAGAAAGACCAAATGGCGAGACATGGTATCCCCTTTCCAAATACCCCTGTCCCATCATATTTTATAGGATATTCCAACTTCCCAGACACCCTCTCCCCCCTTTCCTACACAAACACTGAGCCGAGGAAGAGGCGGTCTGAGGATGAAAGGAGTACCACCCATGCAATATTTTGGACATGTCCCACTAAAAATAACAGGCAGAATCAAGCGCATGACCTTAATTACAAACACCTGCTACATAGTAGCTCTCACAAACCTTTACAGGTCAAATTCATGATTGTAGTTCAGTCATGTCATTTTATACAACCTGCGTTGCCCTCCAAGAATACTAATTGTGCTCTCCTGTAGTGACTGCGTCCTAGATCTCGGTGATGTGCCGCTTGGAGAGGCTTGCCCTACCTAAATAAGGCAACAAACAGCAAGGCTAAAAATACTTTTGAGACACTTCACGCTGTGCCCCAGAGTGATGGAGATCAAACAGGAGATAATAGTGCTTTTAATTTTACTGTTTTATGAGCTCAAGTAAAGTAAAAATGTATACTAAAAACAAGGCTCAAAAGTTAAAGAGCTGTGTGCAACAATTTCTACACACCAATGTTCATAAAGGGTGAATCGCTAGATTACTGGGAAGACCCCAAGAACAAAAAACATTGGTCGACCGGTTTCAGTGGTATGTAGAAGTACTACCACTTTCTTGAGGACCTGTGGTACCAGAGTGGGCACCAAAACAACTGCTGGGTAGGAGATGGCGACTGCACCTGTAGTGGAAGGAAACGGGGTAGGGGAGGAAGGGGAAGCCACATGGGTGGTATCATTACTATCCCCATAAGAGACTTCTTCATGGAATTATTAAATCATTTCCCAAAAGCCCAAGGTGCTAGATATGAATACTTACCCCAATGTGCAGTCCCAGGCCGTACCTCAGCCCTCTTGGGGGTTTTTGCCTCTTCAAGAGAGGACTAATAAATAGTCCATACAACCTAAATGCAATACGATACTTCATTTGAATGGATTGAGGGTAAATAACATTTACTTGCAATTTTGGGGGTAAGGATTCATATATAGAACCTTGGGTTTTGGGGAAATGTTTTAATAATTCCAGGTTCTTTCAGGGCAATGGCAAACCAGGCGGAGCAGAGCGACAGGCCGAGGGACGGAACCAAGGTATGGAGAAACCTTGGACACTCCGGCGAGAGATTGTTACCTACTTAGGGTCTTGAAGGTTTCGCAAGGAAGCCCAGCCAGAGAGAAGGGACAACCCTCTTTTGTGTTTCAGGGATGCCAGACACCCTCCCCGGTGAACGGCAGAGATGGGGATGTGCAGCGGCAGTTGTGTTATCAGCCTTGACTTCAGGATCAAAGCAGCGAAAGACGAAAATGAATTAACAAAGCCGGTGAGTTGATGAAAGCAATGAAAGTCCGGTCTGTGCTTAATGAAATTTGACGGCAATAGTATCCGATGAATGAAGGTTGCGCGTGTGCCGATAAGACGCAAGAGAAAGCAAAGCATTGTAAAGAACTATAAATTAAAGATACAAAATAACAGAGTGGTTGGGCTAAAGAAGTTTGTCCAATCGAAAGTCTCTGTGAAATGTCTGATGCCGTAGAAGTGGCGGGAAGAGAAAGAAACCGAGAGGCAAGATTTGAACTGTTAGGTTTGATCCCAGCTGGGAAACCTGGATGTGAGCGATATCATTGAACTTTGAAATAAGTACTGTGCTCGAAACTACTTTTACCAAGAGGCCTTGGTGTAGGAGAGAAAAAGTGATGTTTGAGGAAAGAAGGCGAAGTGGTCATGCTGAGGTAAGAGCAAAAGCCTTGCGGTTTTGAAAGTCTTCAACAGCGGAAGGAATGTGAAAGGAGGATTGAGGCCGACGGAGGGAAACCTATGAAGGTGCGATTGAAGCTTAGGGAAGAGACCCCTCACAAATTGTGATTGAAAGGTTTGAGTCTCGTGGAGGAAAATCTGTACTGAATTGAGATAACCAGAAGGAAATTAACTTTTGTTGAACTGTATTACAAGCTAAAGGGTGACCTGGGCTGGAGTGAGAGAAAGACGAGAGGTCCAACGGATAAACTAGTGACTTTTCGTGGGAGGCCAAGTGGGCCCTAGTCCATGAAACGAACTGTATCCTTGTGTCCGAAACCAGAGTGTGTTGCAAAGTCCAAGCGTGCCACCTTATCCTGTGCTACAAAACGTGGGGAAGGGAGTTTACTCAGCCATACTGACATTTCTTTTGAACACTGATTTTCCTTTTTGCAATACACATTTCACTTACACATTTATTGTAGTAGAAAGGGGGCAGGCATTAGGTTTATTAGTATAAGCCATTTTATTTTGACTAAGGACTCACTAGGACTGTATTTTCGTTTAGTTTGATGGCTGAGAATACTCCCATATTGGTTATAAGGCAAGATAGGAGTTTTCCAACCCCTTTTGAACGATCAATAAAGGTTTTGAAACGGCAGCTCTTTTATCAGTGTCTACTTTTGATACCATGGCCCTCATTACAACCCGGCGCTAAGTACCTTCCATTACCGGCATGGCGCAATTACCGTGTCCGTGCTGGCAATGGACCACTAAAAGCGGCCCATTACGAGTACGCGGGCATGACCTCACCGCCATGCCGCAAAACCCCTGAAAATCCCCCTTTCCGGCACCGTCAGTAGTAAAATAGCACCTCCGGCATCCAAGCATGCTGCATTAGCGACCACCGCTATTAGCGGTGATCGCTGTTAGCGTTGAACGCTAATAAGCGGAACCGGAAGGTGCGTCATCGCACAGGAACGGGAAAGAGCACGGCGGCCATGTTTAAAAACACAATCCATTGCCATCCACCACAACCAGAAGCCATCTGACCCCCAGAACTCATACACACCTCCACCACTACTTTCTCCATTTAACCATGCCAAAATGTGTGAAGAAAACGGGAGATCGGCTGCGCAAGGAGCGCTTCTCCAGAGAGGAGCTGACAATGCTAGCCGAGACACTGCATGAGCATGAAGATGAGGTCTTCTCGAATGAGATGTCCCATCCAGCACTGCAGCGGAAAAAGCAGATTTGGGCGGAGGTCAGCCAGAAAGTCAGCGCCGTTGACACCACACCCCGCACACCAAAAGAATGCCGCAAACGCTGGGATGACCTGCGTCTACGTGTGCGCAGCATATCTCTGCAAATCGCAACATCGGGATGGTGACAGGTGGAGGAGCGGACTCCCCCATCAAACTACAACCGTGGGAGGAGATATGCGCCACCACCATAGGGGCAGGGTCAATACACAGAGTCGGGGACATGGAGCGAGGAGCACCGTCATCGGCCGATGCAGGTAGGTGTCCTAAATTAATCAATATTAATCCGGCCACGATGTCGACCAGAACTGACAGTGCAATGATGTAGATCATGGTCCACCAGACACATGAGTACAAGACTGCCTACAGGCAGTGTAGAGCTTCACCTTGTCCACATGCAGAATGCACTCCATATGTGTAAGGCCAGATGCCTCTACGCATCACCCACCCAAAATCCAAGCAACCCGTATGTCACTTCCCCAATGTCAATCATCTGCCATTCCATATGGATGCAGCCACCCCAATGTATGCCCGATGCCTGTAGACTCATCATTAAGCCTCTCCCTCTGTTGGTCCCCCACAGGCACGCAATCAGACAGTGGTGATGTGGACAGCAGGGAGGAAGATGACACACCACGCAAGAAGTAAGAAACAAGATAAGTTCCCAATTAAGGAACTCACTGCACACTTTCCAATGTCTGGAAAACCAGACCAACAATTAGTTTGTATTCTAAACAGTGTTTCTAATATTATCTTTTGAAACCTTTGCATTAAACCAAGCTCAAAAAGGTCAATTATTAAAGAAATCAACATTCAGGCAAAGTAGGTCACAAGAACCAAAATTCATATTTATTCTTGATGTTGAAACTGTGGATGGCCCAACGCGTTTCGAGTGGTACAACACTCTTCAACAGGGGCAAATCAAAAATTCTAATGAAAGATATGTACAAAATTTACATTAGAGTGATATTTTCCATTAACAACAATTTCGCAAAACAAGTCGTTTCAACAAACTTCAACTGGTATTTAGGCTAATTGAATGAGCATAATTAACACTAGATATCTAAAGTTCTGGGTACATTGATGCAAAAAATAACATGTTTTTAACTGGACAGCTACTATAATATTTCTATTAGAATAAAAGCAGTAGATCGGTGTCATGGGATTACTTTATAAACTGTGCTGTGCACAAGGTGGACTATATGATCATAGAATAGACATAGCAAGTGTGGACTAAAGAGTAACAGCAGATAGAGGGGGCTCTAACCTTGTGAATTTAGTAAAATATCTTCAAGCGAAAAGGTAGTAGGTCCGGGAAGATGATCCCAGGTAATCGATGAGACAGTACAAAATGAGTATTGTCAACGGACTCATATCTGTAAAAGAGGAGTGAGTATCAGAAGCTAGTAAGAGGGTGCAGGAAGAGAAAACTAAGGCTAAAAAAAAAGAATAAACAACTTACAACTGATGGCGATCTATCTGGACACTGAATAATCATTTTAGCCATGGGTTCCCAAGGTTCTTAGTGGTCCAAGGAGGTGGCTTGAAAAACCCAGATTGTAGCCAATAACTTTTTCAAATGTTCAGCAGGTATCCACTGTCACTAAAAGAAATAACAATGGGAAGAGTGGAAAAAATCTTAGCGGAAAAGAATTGGGAAGAGTATAACTAAAGAGGTGAAGGACTTAGTGGGAAGGAGGTACTGCACAGAAAGGGCTCCTGTGCATATCAAGAATTCCCTTGGGTAGGGAAGATCTTACCTGTTTAACAATAGCGCTGCCAAATGGAGACCGGAACCCAGAAGGAAAGCCAACGCCATTTGAAACACTGTGCGTGTTTATATTGTGTTCTAAGGCGTGACGTCATCACGCGGATGCGTGTGACGCGGCGTACTCAAATTAGAGTATAATTAGAAGATATGCCATAAGCATTATCTGGGGCATATGACGTGATGACGTTATGTTATCAACATCCCGGGCCACCTGTTACTCTGCCTCGCACTTTGCCGCAACAATTACTCACTTTGTGACAGTGACAATAGTTCCACTATTGTGATGTCTTCCCCAGATAATGCTTATTGCATATCTTCTAATTATACTCTAATTTGAGTACGCCACGTCACACGCATCCGCGTGATGACGTCACGCCTTAGAACACAATATAAACATGCACAGTGTTTCAAATGGCGTCAGCTTTCCTTCTGGGCTCCGGTCTCCATTTGGCAGCGCTATTGTTAAACAGATAAGATCTTCCCTACCCAAGGGAATTCTTAATATGCACAGGAGCCCTCTCTGTGCGGTACCTCCTTCCCATTAAGTCCTTCACCTCTTTAGTTGTACTCTTCCCAATTTTTCCCTGCTAAGATTTTTTCCACTCTTCCCATTGTTATTTCTTTTAGTGACAGTGGATACTTGCTGAACATTTGAAAAAGTTATTGGCTACAATCTGGGTTTTTCAAGCCACCTCCTTGGACCACTAAGAACCTTGGGAACTATACCATGGCTAAAACGATTATTCAGTGTCCAGATAGATCGCCATCATTTGTAAATTTATTTTTTATTTATTTATTAGCCTTAGTTTTCTCTTCCTGCACCCTCTTACTAGCTTCTGATACTCACTCCTCTTTTACAGATATAAGTCCGTTGACAATACTCATTTTGTACTGTCTCATCGAGTACCTGGGATCCTCTTCCCGGACCTACTACCTCTTCGCTTGAAGATATTTTACTGAATTCACAAGGTTAGAACCACTTCTATCTGCTGTTACTCTTTAGTCCACACTTGCTATATCTATTCTATGATCATATAGTCCACCTTGTGCACAGCACAGTTTATAAAGTAATCCCATGACACCGATCTACTGCTTTTATTCTAATAGAAATATTATAGTAGCTGTCCAGTTAAAACATGTTATTTTTTCGTCAATGTACCCAGAACTTTAGATATCTAGTGTTAATTATGCTCATTCAATTAGCCTAGATACCAGTTGAAGTTTGTTGAAACGATTTGTTTTGCAAAATTATTGTTAATGGAAAATATCACTCTAATGTAAATTTGGTACATATCTTTCCTTAGAATTTTTGATTTGCCCCTGATGAAGAGTGTTTACCACTCGAAACGCGTTGGGCCATCCACAGTTTCAACATCAAGAATAAATATGAATTTTGGTTCTTGTGACCTACTTTGCCTGAATGTTGATTTCTTTAATAATTGACCTTTTTGTGCTTGGTTTAATGCAAAGGTTTCAAAAGATATTATTATAAACACTGGGCCTCATTACGAGTCCGGCGGTAACCGCGGCGGTAAAACCACCTGGTTACCGCCGGACTCGTATTACCATTCCGCCTCCGTGATTCCTGGATTTACCGGGGCATTACAAACCCGGTTTTCCGGGAATCACGGAGGCGGAATGGTGTAAATCCCCATTCCCATTGAGTCCTATCGGACTCAATGGGAATCGGGATCATGGAAACACCGGCAGCATCTCGTAATGCTGCCGGTGTTTCCTCGTCCGCCTGCATGCGGGAGGTGTTAAACCTGCCAGGTCAGACCTGGCGGGAACATCACCTCCCGCCTGCAGGGGTCGGGATCAGGCGGTCCAGAAACAACGGTGGCGGCGGGTTTACCGCCACCGTTATTTCCGGACCGCCAGAGTCGTAATGAGGCCCACTGTTTAGAATACAAACTAATTGTTGGTCTGGTTTTCCAGACATTGGAAAGTGTGCAGGGGACTTGAGTTCCTTAATTGGGAATTTATCTTGTTTCTTATTACTTTGTGCAACCTAGGTGTCAAGGTTGCCTATCTCTCCTCTGCACCTCATATCTATTTTCTATTTTTCTTAAATTTCCTACTTAGACAATAATCCAATACACTATTACCCACATTAATAGGGTGTGCCTTATCCGTCCAATTTTCTCTTTTACACCATGCAAGAAGGCCAGGGCCGAGGAGGGACAACACCACCCCTCCACTTCAAGGGGCATAGGCCAACTGGCACGACATAGGAAGGCCAAGACCACACCACAGGCCACAGCACCAATGTGCTCAACGTCCCCCACTATGGCGCCCACAACAGCCACCAGCACCCAAGTGTCAGTGGCAGAAGGGACTGCATCGGCTGCAAGCAGCACAGTTGGCGAAACAGCTGCCACAGCAGCAGTCTCAGATGATGAGGAAGGGGATCAGCTGCATGTTGCAACTCCCCCCACTGGCCCCCTGCATTCCCCACTCCCGTCCCCATGCAGCCTGCCCGACACCAGCATGCACGGCCTGTCTCCGGATCACTCAAGGCCTGCAACTCCCAGCCCCACCCCAACTGTGCACGAGCAGCATAGTATTTCGGGAACCCCCAAAGATCCACCGCAGCCCAAAACACCCAAGAGGGGATCCAGGACATTCAAAGGCGCCAGCAGGAGATCACTGGCCTCTTGACGCAGCACATAACTGAATGTGGGAGTGTAAGTGACGACATCCGGGAATGTGCTGCATCCTTGAAGTCAGCTATAGAGACATCCTCAAAGGACATATGTGCCGAATTGGCCGCAGTGCGGCACGTACTATCTGAGATGGTGGCAGCAATGCGGGACATGCGTCCACCACAGTCATCCGAGCAACCAAGTACATCTTCAGCTGCTAGTTCAACCAGGACCAGCCCCGTGCGCAGGTCTTGCAGGAACCTGCGCTGATCGGACAGGGGGGCACCTGGTGCTGGAAGAGGGCGAAGCCAGTAGGCACAGCCTTGCATACTGGTGCCATGTGGACCACTGGTGTGGTTGAGTTGAGGGGGTAGGGGGGAGAGGGTGTGTGGGGGAGTTGAGGGGGTAGGGGTGAGAGGGTGTGTGGGGGAGTTGAGGGGGAGGGGGAAGGGGGGGGTGGGGGAGTTGAGGGGGAAGGGGGAGGGAGTGTGTGGAGTGGAGGGCTTGTTCACTTAGTTATGCTTCTTCAATACACATTTTGGTTACTCAAAATTCACATGTATGGGCATTGCTTATTGCGTACGTGTGCTTTATTGGTTAACAGTCTACAGTGTCCATGTCCCTGACACACCCAGTGCTTCGAGTGCCATCTCCATGTAACACCCCCCGGCCATGTGTGCTAAAATCATTGGTTGATCAGAGTGTGACGCATGTCACGTCCCTCCTGTGCATCGCTGCCTCCCTGAGGTGCTGCCCCATCCCCACCCTCCTCATCCTCTTCGTCAGGTGGTTGCAGCTCAGCATCAGGGGGCAGGGGCACATTCCGTCTGATGCACATATTGTGTAGCATGACACATGCCATGACGATCTTTGCCACCTTCTCATAGCGGTACAGGAGTGCCCCACCAGACCTGCTGAGGCAGCGGAACCGTGCTTTCAAGAGGCCAAATGTCTGCTCAATCACCACACGGGTTCATGTATTGGCACGATTATAGTCCTCCTCGTGCCTGTTCTGTGGGTTCCGGACTGGGGTAAGGAGCCACCTCTTCAAGGGATAGCCTGCATCACCTGCATGCGGGCAACAATGTATGTGTAAGTCATCACATCATATGGAACCTTATTAAGTGACACCATGGCATGCATTTATTTCTTCAATTCAACCCCATTTCAATGCATGAATGGACACACGATGTGACTGCTATGTGTGTGTATTCCTCTTATGGACTGGAGTGCATGCCATCAACTAGTCGGCGCAGGGGGGTCCAGTTCCTTGTGAGTGCTCATGCACTGTGTTAGTCCACGGCGGTCGTTTCTGTGATCTGGCAGATGTCCAGTAATTTGTATGCTTTCATCCTGGCACCGTTGATGTCAGCCTCATGATGATCTCACTACGCACAACAAATGGTGTCATGCAATTCAGTTGGGCCTCTGTGTCAGTGTAGTGGTGTATTGATGTATTTGACCCTCATGTGACTCCTTTGTACGCAGTAATGGGGGACTGTCCTTTCAGTTGATGGTGTTTGGTGCTGTGTATTGGCTATAGTCATTTCTTGTAGCTGCATTGTGTTGAGGGGGATTTGGTCCGATTTGATACAGTGCACATGCAGATGGCTATGGAATGGTTGTGACACTGCTTCATTTACATGGTAGGGCTGCTTACATCTTGCATTATGTGATCAGGTGTCAGGTTCAGTCTGGGCTGCTTTGGGGTATGAGCATGCTCCATTCCCTCTGGCACTCGCAGCCAGGTGAAGTATGCATCTCTCCCCCCCTCTCAGCCAGGTGAAGTATGCATCTCTCCCCCCCCCCCCCCATGTCAGCCAGGTGAAGTATGCATCTCTCCCCTCCCCCATGTCAGCCAGGTGAAGTATGCATCTCTCCCCCCCATCTCAGCCAGGTGAGGTATGCATCTCTCCCCCCCATCTCAGCCAGGTGAAGTATGCATCTCTCCCCCCCATCTCAGACAGGTGAAGTATGCATCTCTCCCCCCCCCCCATCTCAGCCAGGTGAAGTATGCATCTATACCTCAATCACCTACCCACATCACATTTCCATGGGCATAACATGCGACTCACCGAGAAGCCAGGATCTCTGCCCTGCATGTCGCTCCAAGTAGCGTGGTATCGCAGGACCATTGAATCATGGGTTGATCCGGGGAATCGCGCACAACAATGTATGATGATCTTGTTCGAGTCACATACCATTTGCACGTTGATTGAGTGGTATAGCTTACGGTTGCAGTACGCTTGCTCCATGACATGTGGGACCACCAATTCCACATGGGTGAAGTCGATGGTGCCAATGCAACCAGGGATGCCGGCCAGTTAATGGAAACCTACTTTGGTGTTTGAGATCTCCTGGGCAGACCGTGGTAAGGAAATGTGGTTGTCTGTGTGCTTGAGGAGGGCATCAAGCACTTGGTTCAGCGTACGTGAGAATAATGGTTGTGAAATGCCATGCATGTGCCCCACTGTGTGCTGGTAGGTGCCTGTGGCCAGGAAGTGGAGCACAGACACTACCTTCAGTAGGGGTGGGATGGCGGTGCGTGTTTCAACCAGGCTGACAATGTCATCATGTATCATGTCCACAATGGTGGTGATGGTGTCCCGGTCCAGACGGTACAGGGTGTGGATCTGCTCAGCGGTTAGGTTGAATGGACTGGCTCTGATGCGTGGGATTGGGGGCTGCCTGCGTGGTGCCACTGGCTTCACTGGTGGGGCATGCTGGCCCTGCCTTGCCCTCCTTCTCCTCCTGAGTCTCCTCTGTGCTGCCTGTTGTTATTGTTGTAGTAGCACTTCCACTACAATCAGGTCCTCCAGCCCCTGCATTGCTAGTAGTATTGGAATCATTGTGGAGTGTGACTGGGTGGGGGAAGGGGTGGGGTGTGCTCCTTTTGTGCTTGCCCAGTCTGTATTGCCTCCACCTGTGCTGATTGTGGGCACCTGTGGCAGTTGGGAACACTGCACATGGCCGTTTACGGGTGGTCCGCGATGCCGGTATTTGCACCATGGCGGTAAGGTACTTTACGGCCTTCACTAGGGCGTTAATTGCATGTCCGCATGAGTCGTGATGTTCCCCTGTTTGCGCCATGGCGCTATTTCCGGCATGAGGGGTCGCGTGCCCGCGCTCATGTTGCTATTATAATAGCGGGTTGTCCTTTCCTAATCGTGCGGAGCGGTAATCGATGCCGGTAATCCTTTACCGGCATCGTTATTCACTTACCGCCCGGGTCGTAATGAGGGCCCATACATCCTTCACACCAATCATTAAACTGCAGGATCACACTTACTAGAATGGGCTGGCAAGTTAGGAATCACAACTGCCGTGATCCACCTTTCTTTTCCCAAGATGGTTATAGGGACTTGTGAGGAGTCAGGAATGAAACTCTGACACAGTTTGCCATGTTTTTGGTTAAAGACTGTTATTCAAAGAAGAAAAGGGTTGGAAAAATGCCTCTCTGACCCTGCTCTAAGAGAAATGTCCCCTCACTAAACCAAAACTAATGGTCTGGAGGTGTCAGAATGTCCAAGACAATACAGTCTTGTGTCCAAGGTTCTATTTAGACCCTCACACTAAAACTAAACTCTTAAGGGCAAACAGGAAATGTCTTTAACCTTTGGAATGTTTTGAAAAGTGTTTACACAAAAAGAATAAATGGTTCCAACACAAAGGTTCATTGAAGATAGGACGTGTCGGCTCCAGAGGGTTGCTCCCTTGCACTGGATTCCCTTTTGGTATCTGATGTTTCACATATAACAGTTCCTTATGCCTATTGTGGCCCACAACAACATTAACGTATAAACGTGTCTGACTTTGCAATATATTTCTGTCTGAACATCTGGTATGCTTTCCTGTCAGGCATTTGCTTTTCCTTCTTAGTTCACACAATTATTTTTCTGGTCTTGATCTTCCTCCTCAGGACCTCTTTAGCTCATACAGTTATTATTGCTTGGTATACTCTCCTGCCAGGGCTTCTTGTTTTCACACACTTGTAATTACACAGGCTCTCTGCCTTTCTGCAAAGTTGCACATAGACTTTTCTCTCACTATGTGTCTCGCATTTGTTATCCGTTCCGGGTTCCTTGTGTGTTTGTAAGGGTTTTCTTTTTTCCCTTTTGATATTAAGTTTATTCGCTCTTCCTCTCTTGGTCGCTAGTATTTAATTTCCTTTCATTTGTAATGGCTTCCGAAACGCCCTGGTTCCCCACTGCTTCTGGGCAGACTCACTGGCTTTTCTTTATGTTGCTGAGCATTTCCATTGATTTTCCTTTCCCGACCACTTCCTCCGGTTTTCTTTGACAATTGCGGCTTCCCTTTCACATATCTGCTTTGCTGGAGGCTCCGGTAAGAAACATGCTGCTCGCTATCACCTGCAAACACCCAGGAGTCCCTCGCCCACTCCTAGCATTCCCACAGCATTTCTTTTCTTTGAAGCAGTTTCTGCTTTTTTCAAATGGTGAGCCTCCTGGCCGTTAATGGCCTCTCGGTTTTCTCAACCTCACGGAGAGACTTCACTCTCTCTCGCCAGCTGCAGTCGACCTCCATTCTCTGATTCATTTAACTTGTACACTTCTTGGGCACCGACATGTGAATGCACAACCACGCGAGCGCTGAGATTGTTGCTTCCTTCTCTCTGCACTGTTCAATCCCTCTTCCCAGTATTTCAGTAATTCTCAGAAAGGAAGTCCAGTTTTGAGAACTGTATCGGAAAACTTGAACAAACATTCTTAGTAGTGTCAAATGGTTCTGGATGAATGATAGGTGGGATTGGAGAGAGTGATTTCCCTATTCTTCATGGGAGAAGGAGCAGATGCATAACAATAGGCCATTAGGGAATTGGACGTGGGAGGGTTATTTTCAAGAGACAATGGGGGAGACCATGTCTCACCCGATGAAGCCATGACATCTCCCCAGAGGCTGTCTCCCCTCATGTAGCCACCCCCGGGTTCTGGTAGCGGCTGCTGTCCCCTGGCCACATAGGAGGAGGTTACTGCCGGGAAATCAGTGATGACTGTATCAAGTTCATCTCATACCCTTCCCCTAATGCTGCTGGTTCTCTCAGCACTTATTAGGAACCAGGAAAGGAAGTCTAACATTGCCCTGTTCTCTTACTTTTTGGTGTTCTACCCTGAAACATTAGAGCTGAAGGTCCAAGAACCAGCGCATGACTTGTGCGTTGGGCTCCTTGCGGAAGCTCATCCATGTCAAGGGGGCATGACCTGTGACCAATCTAAACTTTCTGCCAGTGAGGTAGAATTTAAGATAGGTTATTGCCCATTTTATTGCCAAGGCTTCCAATTCAATAGTGGCATAGTTCTTTAACCTGGGGAAGGTTTCTACTGATGTCAAGAATAGGGTGTTCAATACATCATGATCTTTTGAGAGAACTTCCCCTAACCCAACGTGTGAACCATCGTCTGTAAAAAACTTCCTGTTGAAATCTGCCGCTTTCCACATGGTTTGACTACACAGAATGAGCTTGAGTTTGTAAAAACACAGTTGGTCTTCCTCTTTCCATTTTACCCTTTGGAGCTCTGCATTTGTGAGTATGGCAGCGAGGCAAGATGTGCTGGATGAATAACTGGGGATAAATCATCTATACCACCTCACTATGCCCAAAAAGGCCCCTAGATCTTTCTTTGTATTTGGAACCAGGGTTTCCTTGACTGCTTTGACTTTCTCGGTCTGGGGTTGAACTAGCCCATAGCCAACACAAGAATCAAGGTACTTGAATGCGGATTGTGCCAAATGACTTCATTGGATCTGCTGTGAGCCCGGCTTTACTTAATGCCCTGGTAACTAAGTATAGGTGGTGTAAATGTTCTTTCCAGGTCCTACTGTGGATGACATCCCTGGCGTACGCTCCACAGAAGGAGGCATACGGCCGGAGGACTTGTCCTATTAACCTTTGAAAGGTGGCCGGGGCCCTGTGTAGTCCAAAAGGTAATACCTTGAACTGAAAGAGTCTAATGTGGGTCTAAAATGCTGTTTCTCCGTCTCAGAACCTGGTTGAGGACTGTGGTGTTATTATGGACGGCAAAAGGGGCCCACGGTGTCATGACATCACACTTTGTGCTGTCAGCTTCAACTAACTTATTCAAGATATGTTTTAAGGGTTTGTTAAACCATTCCACTAGTCCATCAGTCTGTAGGTGATCAATGGAAGATATAAGTGTTTTTACATGTAGAATTTCTTTCACCTCTCACATTAGTTTGCTCACAAAGGTAGTCCCCTGATCCATTAAGATTTCCTTTGGGGATTCCAAAATGGCCGTTTGCAGGGCGAGGACGTGCTAATCGTAGCTCATCTCCAGCCTCCTTCTAAAGGGGTTTGGCAAACTGTCTTTGACCTCCACCCCCTCCAGGAAAGGGCATGGTCGGCGGCCCCCAACTGAGTGGTAATGGCATGTGCAACCGTGAATACTGAAGGCAAATTGGAGATGAAGAAGCTGGCAGCTGTGAGACCGGAGAATGCATAGAGCATGGTGGCTCATGCAAACAGCCGTTACAGCAGAACTCTGTCGTTGAGGGATGCAGCGCCTCTTACATATTTTTTTAAGGGTCACAAAGATGAAGCCGCCTGCACCACGGCATGTGAGGGTGACTGGGGAGGAGAAGCCCTTCCCTCTGGGTGTGTGCGGACAAGAGCGGCAACGGTGACGTGGCGGCTGTGGAGGTGTTCAGCTGACTGGGATATAGGGCTGAGCACCCACTGGCGCATTGGAAGGTGTGTTGGGACTATGGCCTTCTGGGGATTCCAACAATGATAGACCCCACAGAGACATTAATATCCATGACTTGAGAAGAGGGCAGTGCCCATCTATAAATACATATACATATATATGTGTGGCCCAAGCATTGATGCAGGAGACTAGGGGAGAGTAGTGTAGGCCTCTGTCGAGGTCTGTGCCAGCCAAGAATTACAGCCAGCCATAGTGCGGAAAGCAGGGCAGGTGAAGAGGAGCTGGGGCCAGTGCCAGCTAAGGAATAATAACGAGCCACGTTGTGGAAGGAGTGAGGAGGCCCCTGGCAATCATGACATTGTATTAAGAGAAGTAGCGCACGGGGGCTTACTCCGATGTCAGTGGAGGTCTTAGGGACTACTAGCAAAGAGGAAGCCTCTTACCACATTGAGACCTCTGTATTACCTGCAAAGGGGAAGGTCCTTATCACATTGTGTCCTCCAGGCGCGTTGTGGTTGAGATTCATATATTCGGTGATGAGTAGGCACCTGTAAAGAGAAACAAAGTGATTTGGCATTACTGAAGAGAGTAACGTCCCCCTGGGTGTTATATGCAAGAGGCCTAAATAGTGCTGGAACTTAGGCTCTACCCATAACAGAACTCTTTAGTGTAATCAGTGGACACTAACTCCTCCCATGGTCGCAGGCATCATCATACTGAAACAGGGCAGAGTGGGGTCAGCTGTGTACAGCTAGTCAGTAAATCGGTGTTGTGAGGATTGCCAAGTAGAAAACGTTTGTGGAGGCACATGTTGAAAACTAAAGGAAGAAGACAGAATAAGGGCTCCCTGGCACATCCCACAACGAATGCTCAGGGGCGCTGATGGGAGAATCAACAAGTGTTGAAAGACAGAGGTGCAGGCAACTTCAAGTGTGGCCCAATCTCCACAATTATCGACATCCGAAATAGAGACTCCAGAACACTGGGATACTACCTCAATGACTAACAAAGAATGTATTCAATGTTTAGTGGACCACCAGCAATGCCTAAAAGAAACTCTTCAAGAATCTTTTCAGGACCAGATTTCCTCTTTAAAAACGGACATGAAAAGTGCTGTCCAGGAAATGAAAAGGGACATTTCGTGGACACCAGAGAGCAATGATTGGACTGGAACACAGGATCTTGGAAGCCGAACCACCCAGCAGAGGCAGCAATGGGAGTGGCCCACGGAAAAGCGAGACAATAGGAAAGCCCATGCCTCGAAAGGTTGGGACAAGCTGGGGGACACGCCACGCACAGGGGTGATGGTGGGGGGGCCCAGTACACTGACGAGTGAAGGTGGGATGTTAAACTTAGACTTGGCAGTGGGTGAGCAAGGGTAGTTGTTGGGGGTTGGGATGAGATCGGGGTTTGGGTTGGGAGACCAGATTGGGATTTTTTGGAGAGGGTTAGTTTATCTCTCCACAGTTGGTAGGACCCAGGTAATTTATCGGTACATGGTCAGTGATTTTCCCCACGGTTGTCAATAGGACCCATGAACCGGCCCGGGTCATGGTATAGGGTTGGGAGAGGCGGGGGTGGAAATGGCAGGGTGATCTGCTGGGCAAGCGAGGGGGGTGTGCACAGGGAGGCGGGCAAGATAGTACAAGGTACAATGGTTCTGTCATACTCACACTATGAAGAGAGTATAAACAATAAACAGTATTGACACTTCCCCCGAACCACTGAAGCCGAATGGATTCGACCCTCCCACCATGGTTGGCACGGGCACCTGATGTCAAGATCACAGGTAACCACATGGCAGCCAATGGGGAGGTACGGGGGGAGAGGGATTAGGGAGAGGTTGTGGATATGGTTGGGGGAAGTTAGGAAAACCGGAAAGAGGATAAGGGAAACATAATTGGATAGGTACAGGGGAGTGCATGGAAAAATGCATATGCATAATAAACCATTCTACAGCCTTGTAATCCTGTTCCTACCTACCACATACTAAGCTCCTAATATCCTGTACCTAAGACTTTTGCAGTAATAAATAACTCCGTCCCCCTTGAGGGAGCATATGGTGCATAACCAGACATATAACATAAAACAAACAAGCATGAAACATGGACAACACTTAGCAAACCATATCAAACACACAGAGATTCTTTCCCATATGACTGTACAAACAAATGGCCCTGGGGGCAAGCAAAGTAAACAGGACAGGAACATAAATCAGCTTGTTAGCTCGTAAGATGCATAGCCGTGTAGTGTCCTGAGTAAACCAACACGTGTTATCTAAGCACACGTACTGTCATAAACCCCTAAATATAATAACCTTGTAGTGTCCTGGATAAACTGACACGTGTTATCCAAGCACACATGCCGTCATACACCCCCAGCATACACCGCTTCCTATGGCAAACCTATAGCCCGTAGGCTGCCTCCTTCTGACCCTGGGCGTGTGCGGTTGAAACAAGTAACATTTCCCCTTAGGTCAGTTGCTGCAGTTCCAAAGAATTATGTCGGAATGCCGACCTTACTATCATAATGCAATATAAATAACCAGTGTGTCACTTATCTGTCTGTTCGGAAGCCCCATGGGACTACCCGGACTGGAAGAATTCAAGCGTTAGCAAGGAAAGCCTCCTGTCACCGCCACACTGCCGGGTTCATATCTTGGCTGAGCAGACCTGCGGCGTTCCGCTTTCCCTTCCGAGATTCCCTTCCAACGCCTTGACCGCCCATGCAGAATCTGAATAATCTGCACCTGGCACGGGCAGCTGGCGTGTTAATGAACACTCAGCAATCACACGCAGATGCCGCACCGAACGTGCAGAAAACTACCCAACTCCCACGGCCTGCTGGGAAATGAAGTTTTTTCCCCTATTCCACTGGCATTTAGTTTCCTGACTGACAATGTCCATGTCTGCCCCAGCCCTTAATCCTGACAGGTTCAAATATGGGTCATCTACATCAATAGCGGTAAAGGCTACGCTAAGATTTGGGGTTCCCAATAGGGACTAGTGACAAGGGCTTGAAAGAGGGGTGTGGAATCTGTAAGGCAAGTGACTATTCATGGGTTTGAAAACAATCACGTACAATATTAGAGGTCTAAATTCGCTGGTAAAGTGATCTAAGTTGGGACTCTTTTAGAGGCGTGAGAAACCGGATTTTCTCGCTTTCCAAGAAACCCACATATGCATGAAAGATAAAACGCGAATTAGACTAAAGGGGTACCCACATATTTTTCAGGCGAATACAAATGAGAAAAAGCTGGTGTTTTGATAGCATTTAGAAATAATCCTGACATGGTGATCCTGGGCTCCACTAGCGACAAGCAAGGGAGATACCTATTTGTTAAGTTTTGCATTCAGACAGAGGTATTTACTGTAACTACGGTGTATGTACCTAACTCCGGATAAGATGGTTTTCTCAGGGCCACATTGGCGGTACTTGGAAACATAGAGGTAGGGTATATTATATTGACAGGGGACTTAAACCTAGCTTGGGGTGCAGAGATGGACAGAAGTAGAGTAGGATATGCGCCACAGGGCACACCATCCCAACAACTTAAAGACAAATTTAAACAATTGGGGTTAGTCAACGTGTGGCGCATTTGTAGGGGTAAGGAAGCGGGATCCACATTCTATTCGCACGTTCATAGAACCAGTCAGTCGTGTATAGATTATATTTGAGTGTCTTCCCGATTGGCAGGACGAATTAGGGAAGTATTTTAGGGGGCCATTGTGATATCTGATCATGCATCCTTGGGGCGGTACTAGACTTCGACGCAGGTGGCTGTGGCAGTGGTTATTACAGGAATGGATCCCAGCGGATACTGTCTTGTCAGCCGAGATATAGAGAGTGGATTCAGAGTCATTTTAAAGAGAATTAGATGGCAGATACCTCCCCGGGGATATGGTGGGATGCTTTTAAAGTGGTAATAAGGGGGGGAATTGATTGCATGTTGTTAAGGATTTCAATCAGGCGACACACACTTTGGTCTCGGCCTAGTATGTATCGCACAACTGAGATGCGTTTCTCCTTATTTTGTGCAGATTCAATTTGAGATGGTGCACAACTCATATCACACCCCCTTTTTCAAATACCCCGGGTCACAATGGACCATGAACCAGGCTGGTTGGGGATATGCAATATTTATTTATTTATTTGAAAATTCAAAAGAAATCTTACAATTTTTAATATGGGACAGCAATCACCAATGGGGTGATAATCACAATGCAAATGGAATCAAGACACTTGGTTACCCTTCTCCTAGAACATATAAACAGAACAATTGAATAGGAGCACTTTTTGATTTAGGAAAGATAGCACCCAAGTTAATGTTTCCCCCTGCAATGTTCCCTCAACCCACAGATAATCGAATTCTGAGTGGATAGAAAGAAGCAGCAGGTAATCAGGAATAAGAGGCAAAAAAGAAAACAGAATAAAAATCTGACCGTCCCTCTCAGAATAAGTGGCAAAAACAGACTTTCAACCCTTAACAAAGGCCTAAAATAGCACTCAGAAATGGCTAAAAATTAATGTGTGGTTAAATTATAATAAACATATGTTTTATCACCATAGCATGTAGGTTATATCATTGGCAATCACAAGGCAATGGATCAGCAAAAGGCATAAAATTCAAAAATGAGTGGAAATTTTAGCAAAGATTGCAGCCAAATGACATGTGTAAAAGTTGTATTTCTTTTCAATTCCAGCTTTAAATTACCCCAACAGTTTTTAATAAAAATGGGAGAAATACTCTGATTTGGAGTGGATATTGGGTTGGGGGCAGATATACATCACAGGGACACTCTAGAGTTGAACATAGGTCTCTAGCTATGAAACTGTATGAGTTATGCAAGATATAAAAAGGTGCGCTTTGAGCAAAATGAAGCCGTGAAATAGGGAAGGAAATCAGTTGTGACTTGTGACAGGAACAGTTTTACTCTAAACTAGAGTATTCAGACTAGACCACCAAAGATGGACACAGTAACATCCAAGGTTGATTCGCGAATTCAACCCTGTCACCCCAGTGCCCAACCTTGGCGGAAACCAGTCCGACCACTCGAAATCTGACTAAGGGTTTAGGATTACACAAGACAAAATGGAAAAGAGATGGCGCTAGCACTTTAGGAAGTCACAGGCAGGGTGCACAGATAATTCTAACAGTTTTAACAAGTTATCAGGATAAGGATAGGATGGCTTAGAGAGTGGGATAAGGACAAAGGCAAGATAAGATCGGTTATGGGTTTCTATGAGGTGTGGATTATACTCACAGTCCACTTTTAGTTTTGGGATTTTTGGACCGTCAACAGGTTCTGGTCACCACACGGCTGCGTGCCTGGCAAAAGAAAACAGCTGGGCCGTTCTGGCCACCGGATGGCAAGGACAGCGGAATGGCAATTCTGGTCACTGGATACTAAAGGTCAGCTGGATGTCAGGATTGCAGCGGGCATGCAGTTAGTGGGCAGCAAGCCAGTCTGATTTCAGGATGCAAAAGGTACCAAAGCTTTCCCCTTTGGTTATTTGGGATTTTAGTGGATTTTTCTGGATCAATTATCTTGCTGGGAATAGGAATGTATGATTGGGTTTTGCAGTGGGGTATGGAATCTGGATGACGCAGGTCAGGAACGCAGCGCAGTAACTTCAGGAAGATTGTGTGTCTGGAGTCTTGTCAGAGACTTATTTATAATGCATAGTGACATCATCAAAGTATATGGCTGGGGAGATTTAGCTAAGCACACCTCTAAACTACTGGATTTGCCAGGGGTGCTAGTCCACGCCTCGCTCTAAGCTGGTTGGATTTCAAGGGAATGATGTCAGATTTATGATGCAGGTTTTACAATGTCCAAAACCTCCCACAATTACTTTAACTAAAATGCAGTTTTGCCCTAAATGGCACCTTTATACAGTGGAAACATCTAAACAAATTACATAAACAGGTTACATATTTTATGCAGCACATAGCAGTCCAATCATCCAGTTTGTGAGACATTGTTTCGCCCTTCTACCAGTTTTTCGCTCTTTTCAGTGTGAAATGTTCGGCCTAAAATTCCATAACTTTATACATATGTGTGGATCATCATAAGGGATGTAAATATGAAAATTTGCAATGGCATCATGGATACTTTCCTTGTAATCCCCGATTCTTTGCCATTTCTATGCCCAAGGGGGTCAGTGAATTCTACAATGTCTCAAATTATAAACCACAAAATCACTTTGAAACTGCAAAATGTTTACATTTTTACAAAGTCCTGCTGCAGAGATAAAAGTCTTTACATTTTTATTCATGAAGAGTCTTTGTAAACAAATGGCAGTACTTTGTCCCCCATATTTGCGAATAGCTTCCAAGCTACCTCCCTGGAGGGCAGGCCGTCATGGAGATCTCCTCTGAAGCCTCCTGTAGAAATCACAAAGACGTGTGACTTTCTTTTCACATATCCTTGTCCTGGAAATTCCATTGTCAGTGGGTTCAGCCTAGACTAGATTCTGTCCAACCTAGTAATTATCACAGAGGTGTTAGTATCTACTGAGAGAGCCTTTTATTTCTGTCATCCTCTCAGCAGAAACCTAGTTTTTTTAGCCAACATCCCCCCCAGCAGCCACTGAAGTTTTAATTAATTGCATTTATTTTGGCTCTGAATCGTAATAAAATCTGTTAAATAGAACCATTTCCTTCATTGTATTTTCACATCACAATCCCCTTCACATTGCTAGATAAGGGCAGGGCCTTGTCCAACATGCCCTTTTAAACAGATATTTTCCTTTATTTTGCAAAAGTAGATTTCCCATGTGGTGACTGAAAGTTGAATTTTTCTTGCAAATCCGCTTTTTCTATCTAGATTCCCACATTGTTTTGCAGCCATAGTTATTTTCTCTTGTAGGCAAGAGTTTGTTTGACGCACAGATGCACTGAAATTGACATAACCCAGATAGCTGGAGTTCCTTTGAAATACTGATCTTTGATACTTTGTGAAGAAAATGAACGCGTTTTCCCGTGCGGGTAAAAGTGAGGTTCCTTTGTTGTTTTTTTCAGATTTGGTTTGACAGGGCCTGTCAATTAGAAATCATGCTTGGTTTTGCTGAAGCACAATGGGATATACTGGGCATGGCATGGCCTTATTAATAACAGTATGCAAGGAAGAACAGATGGAAATAGCATCAGCAACATTATTTTAAAGGTGAAAAAGTTTCCTTTTTAATTAGGATTTTGGGCTGGCAGCAAGGCAACGCTGCTTTTTCACTTTATCCCATTTGCATATGTAAGAACACACTGGCAAGCTCCCTCAGTGTGCCCCCTTGTTCCATCCTGCCCAATATGTGCTTGGCAAGATTGTGCAAGCCATCTTTTTGTTGCTGCAAAGTGCAGTTTTGAGGCCATGGTGCTCACTGGAATCAGCGCAACCATTTAGCTGGTTCTGTTAAAGCGCTGCTTGGTTTTGGAGAAATTCTGTTCAGTGGGTCAATGTAGCCCACAATGTAAAACCTTGAGGAAAACTTGAGCCGGCAACTAGAGGAGGACTTAGAAGCACGACTGATTCATAGGGTGTTTTGAACGTTTCTATGGAGCTTTGTACTTGTCAGACTGCGGTCCCACCTCCCCTATCTCCTCACCGGATTCTTCAGAGGATAGATCCTTGAGAGGATTCTTCTTCTTTGGAAGCTTCTTCTTCTTGTTGCTAGATGACTTGTCCTTATAAATCCGGACCTTCTTTTCGCGGAGATAAGGTCTATCCCCTCCAGAGGCCACCGTGACAGTAGTGGGAACCTGTCTTGGGTGCCTCCAGTGGGGCCAGCCTCACTTTCAGGGAAAAAGCCAAAGCAGAAAAAACCCTGTAGGTCTTGATGGTAGGAGGTGAGGTAGTCCTTGACAAACCCAGGCCGTTGGAAGAAAGGTGGATAGCGAAGGCTGACTGGAAGTAACCAGATGTCCGCGACCAGTTTCCCAGACAGAGCTCGGAATAAGACTTGCAGGTAGAATTCTTCGATAGCAACAAGGAAATCGTAAGTAAGTAGCAGGATTATAGACGAAAAAGAGGAAAGGAAAGGAGAATAAATGGCCTAAGAAGGAAACCCGAAATGCAATACCCAGTGAAAGGAATAGATGGCAGATACCGCCGAGTAATAAATAAACCAGATACCGGAAGAGAGTGTCGCAAAGTTTGAAGTACCGGAAGGGAAATGTAAGTAGCAAACCGTGCAAACAGTGCCGCGCACAGAGAAGGCTGCAGGCAGCAGGGAAGGAACGGTGAGTAGTCGAGCAGGGAAGTAGGAGGAGCCAAGTACCCAGGTAAGCAAGACAGCAAGTCACCGAAGCGGTGAAACAGCGGAGTACCCGCCGTGAACCCTAAGAATACGAAAGAAGGAAATGCAGCGAGAAACAAAGGTTGTACAAGATTTGGATATAGTTGGAAAACTAAGGCGGCTAAGGAAGCCCAATGGAAGGGAAAAACTAGAGAGCAACGGAGCGTTAGAGTGCGAGAAGCAAACACAGATACAACACACCGCACAAGGAGGCGGAGTCAGTACTTATAGAGTCCTCTGCCATATTGGATGAGGACTAGAGCGAGGTAACCGCTAGCTAGTGCCGCCAGCGGTTCCATAACTTCCACCCCTGATTCCTGACAGTACTCTCCAGATAGGTCTCGGGACGAGCTGATGAATACTTATCTGGCTGATGTAAACCTTCTGATGCTGCTGAGAGAAAATAGGGAAGATCTAGAGAAGGACATTACTGAGGAGGAAGTTAGTGTAGCTATTGGAAAATTTCCCTTGAACAAGGCTCCTGGCCAAGACGGCTTCACAGCCGTTTTCTATAAGAAATTGGAAAACGCTTGTCCCCCATCTAACGCGATTTCATAACGCCTTTGAAAAAACTGGGCATATTACAGCTTTGATAGATCAGGCTAAATTGGTGACATTCCCGAAACCGAGCAAAGACCCGACACGGTGAGGGTCATATCGCCCAATATCGCCAATTAATATTGATGCTAAAATATATACCAAGATTTTAGCATCTGGACTGGAGGATATACTCCACACCATAATAGGACCCGATCAGGTGGGTTTCATTAAGCAACACCAAACTTTTGATAATACAAGAGGGGTTTGTCATCTAATAGAAAAGGTGGAAAGATGTGGGATTCCAGCAGTTCTCCTCACATTAGATACTGAAAAGTATTTGAACGGGTGGAATAGTCATTTCTCTTTCAAACAATGACAAGTATGGGGCTTGGGAAAAGCTATCTCCGGAGGATAAAAGCTAACTATCAAACCCATACCCTGCACTTGTCCATCAATGGACAGCTTTCGTGCCCAATACCATTAAAGAGGGGGACCAAACAAGGGTGTCTATTGTCTTCCTTGCTCTATGCAATTTATCTGGAACCTCTTCTGCAGCGTATACGGGAAGCACTGGACATGAAAGGTATTCATTTAGGGGTGCATGAACATAAATCAATGGCATTTGTCGATGACATGCTGCTGGCTCTATTGGACCAGAGTCCCTAAGCGTGATAGCCTCGGTGCTGGATTTGTTTGGTGAAGTGCCAGGTTTAAACATCAATCCACATAAATCAGATTTTAAATCTTACACTATTGAGGGGAAAGGTAGGGGAGATACGGGGGTCCACCCAATTTCAGTGGGTGGAAGAAAGAATTTAATATTTAGGAATTTACATTACAAAATCTATGGCAACACTACGGTTACTAAACACTCTTAACCCCTTAAGTGCCAAGGACAAGCTATCTCGTCCTTGACATTAACTTTGCAGTGCCAAGGACGAGATAGCTCGTCCTTTTTGGCACTCTGTTTTGAGCGATCCCTGAAAAGCAGGGATCGCTCAAAACTGTAATCAACCCCCGGGCTATGTGAGGGGGAGGTCCCCCCTCACTGCCAGGGTGCTGGATTACCTTCAGTTTCACGTGTAATGCACGTCGGCGTGAAACTGAAAGTAAATTCACTGCAGCAGCCATTTCGGGCTGCCGCGGTGAAGAGTGAAGGTGAGTGCCCTTCTCTCTCTGCCTCGATCTCCAGCTGTATTTCAAGGCAGGCATTGTTGGAAAGGGGAGCAAAACACACCGCCAACAACACATGGCCTACCTTCCCACATCCCCACACATGTCCCGATGAAAACGATAACGCACATGTGTGGGTGCACCTACCTGGGGCGCAAAAGGAAAAGGGTAACCCACTGATAACCCCAAGCCTTCCGGCACAGCACATTTTGTTCATGTGGGCAACCCACAGATTTGTGCCTAGAGTGTCGAAGCCAGCAAGGAAAACAGGGAACCCCATGCATTTCTGAAAAGAGGACACATGTGGGAATCCGCAAAGGTCTGCCTTACGCAAATTTCCCCAGTTTTTATTAGCCACAGTCCCCGACAAAGTGTGATATTTGGTGGGGAAAAAACACAATGTTCACTTTGTCTGGGCCGCTTCACGCAAGTCAGACCTCTGTGCATTCCCACGGGTGTCCTCTTTTGGGAAATACATGGGGTTCCCTGTTTTCCTTGCTGGCTTCAACACCCTAGGCCCAAATCTGTGGGTTGCCCACACTAACAGAATGTGCTGTGCCGAAAGGCTTGGGGTTACCAGTGGGTTACCCTTTTCCTTTTGCCCCCCGGAAGGTGCACCCACACATGTGAGGTACCGCTTTCGTCGGGACACCTGTGGAAACGCGGGAAGGTATGACATCTGTTGTTGTCGGTGTGTTTCGGTGAGTGGACAGAGGGAAATGTCTCTGAAATTGTCTGGAAATAAAAGACAATTCTCAGACATTTCGCTCTGGCCACATCTCGGTTTCCTCAACCTCACACAGAGACTTCGCTCTCTCCCGCCAGCTGCAATCGACCTCCATTCTCTGGTTCATTTGCCTTTTAATCTACCCGGGCACTGGTGTGTATACACAACCACTAGAGCGCTCGCTGAGTTTGTTGCTTCCTGCGCTCTGCGCGGTTCGATCCCTCTTCCACATCTAAGTATTTCGGTCATTCTGGGAAAGGAAGTCCCGTTTTCGAGAACTGTCTCTGAAAACTTGACAAACATTCATAGTAGTGTGAAATTGTGAATTTTGGGGATCTCCAATCCCCAAAAGGGATTGGAGAGAATGATTTCCCTATTCTTCATGGGAGAAGAAGTTGATGCATAACAATAGGCCATGAGGTTACTGTATATGGGAGGGTTATTTTCAAGCGAAAACAGTGGATACCATGTCTCACCCAATGAAGCCATGACATCTCCCCAGAGGCCGCCCCCCCATGTGATCCTCCATCCTATAGCCGCCTCCAGGGTCAGGATCACGTATCAGCTGCTCTCCCCTGGGCACATGGGAGGACGTTAACGCCAGAAAATCGGTGATGACTCCATCGGGTTCATCACAGATCTTAACAAAAGGGTGTATTTCGACATGGCCATGTATGCAGCAAACTGCTTCCTTGTTTGTTTCTTTCCATCCCCAGGTAATCAGTTCTGGTCTTACTGCACACCCCTTACTCCTACTGTCTAACTGGGCCTATACACTTTTTCCCTTGAACAGGAGCAGGAATTTGATATACAGTTTTGTACCCCACAAAGAGGAAATAGTTTTCCCCCTTTCCCTTATTTTCCTTCTTTAGGGAAAGAGTAGGCTAAATCTTGTCTCTCAGAGGTTAGTATCAGGTATCCAGTCTTTCCATCGAAAACGTTTCCAACAAAACTCTTTCCATCAAATGTTTTCCAATGAAAATGTTTCTATCGAATGCATAAATGTGTGGGGCAAAGGGTTAATTTTGTTTGGGGTGGGTTTTTAAGGGTAAAAAACAGGGGGTTTGAGGAACCCCCCCCCTAAAACAAAAAAATGCATTAGATAGAAAAAATGTCATTGACAAACTTTCGATGCATTATAGTAACCTTAGTATCAATGCTGAGTATAAGGATAAGTATAAAAGGATGTTGACTTAACATTTCAGGGTTTTCTTTAGGGGCCACTTCTACCCTTTTGGGTTTTTGTAAGGAGGGCAAAGAGGAAGAAACTTTCATATTTAAGGGACAATGTCTCATGAGATGGTCTACTCTTTCACACAAGTGGCACTGGGTGGTGTTAAAAGGGAGTCATAGCGAGGAACACCTGTTCAGGCCGATAGTTCTCGTCAGAACTTAAAGATTCCCTAACTTGGAGCATGTCCCCGAATAAGCAGAGGTGTTTGGCTTTATGCTCAAATAGGCCTGGATCTGGTGTATCGTTCTCGGTTGAAGTTTTCATTTTGGTAAACCAGTGGTTGATAAGAGACGGCTGGAGTGTGTTCCCTGGTTCTGTTTGTTATTTTTCCCGAATGGGGAGAGGCGAGGAGGACTCAACACAAGGGGGCAACCTTCGGTGACAATAGCTCGTTCAGTATCTGAACCACATATGGGAGTCTTACCGGCTGGTAACGGGCCAGAGGGCAGGTCATGGTTACCATTGCATTCACCACGGGCTACTATAGAAATATTTTCCCTTACTTGAAGAGTTAGTGGAGACTCTCCGGCTCTCATTGTTTCAGATGTTCCAACTTCATCTGAGCAGTATAGAACTTTCCCACAAGTGGGTTTTCCCCTCCTCCCTGGTTTCTCATATTATGATAATCGACGTGGTGGCGTTGGAAGCTTCAGGGTTTTCTTTCTTCTTTGGATGACGTTTTCCCAGGGTTTAGGCGCACTCAGATAGTTCTTATTTTTCCCTGAGATGGTAAGGTCGGTTTCTCCATGAGTGCAATCATGATTTAACACATTCTCCACAAGAAAACCGTTGGAAAATTCGCTTGGTACAACCTCCCCACTATGTTGTTCATCCGGGTCATCCAAGTCATTCCTGCTGGTGTTTTCATCTGGAAACATCTGCCATCAAGGTCTCATATGTCAATTCCCCTACCAATTTGTCTGTATTGAAATGGGATTCGACAAACAGTTCAAGAGGAATAACACCATCTCTTGTCCACTTTATATGAGCAGTAAGATGTGTATTATCTTACTCTTTTCTGGGATTTCTGGGGGCATTATATAAGCCACGAAATTGGTAGGGATCTCTATTCATAGTCCCAAGGAGACAATTTTGACTCTTCCTGGGAACATAACACTCTTGTATAAAATAAAGTTTAGGACTATTTCCCTCAGCATTTTTCCTTATCAGAAGATCGGCATGGGGAGTCAATAGGTGAAAGTTGACTCCCATCCTAAGGCTTGGACAAATGATGGGCTCTCGTGTTCTCCAATCTTTAGTGGTCTGGTTGGAAGTGGTAATGGTCAATTTATGAAATCTCGGGGTCTCCCAGTTTGTGTCAACTAGGTCTTATCCCACTCTAACACCATATGTAAGAGTACAAGAGGAGACTGACACAGAGGTGGCATAGTGATTGCTTTAGACATTTATTCCATATGAAAATAAAGACATAACCTATCTATCCTTATCTCTATGAGGGGTTTCCCTGCATCAACTAAAGTGCTGATGGGTCTGGTCTGCCGGGATGTCTTTGTAAACCAAAATGTCCACCTTCCTGTGTCAAACGTTCCTATCGCTGCCCCTTATGACTAAACTAACGGTTATACCAATGTTCTTGGTCCAGGAGAATGACTCCCTCCTCCTGCACGACACACAGTTCTGGGTGCAAGTTCTTCACCGGGAGGAATGACTCTCTTGCCCTTGGTTTTGATACTTCACAAACAATGGATTGTTGATCCTTTAACCCTCTACATCAGAAAGTTCACTATTTCTTCACTCCAGGGTGAATTACTTCCTTCCCCATGGCCACTGGTTTGATCTTCTTTGCCAGCTTAACTACCAGGAGAATGGCTCCCTTCTCCTGATGCCTGGTTCTCACTATTTTCCACACACAAAGCCAGGGGGAATGACTCCCTTCCCCTGGACTTCCATGTCCGTTGGTTTCACAATTCCACAATGCCAGGAGAATCACTCCCTTCCCCTGGCCTTCATTGGCTTTGTTCTCACAATTCTGTATACCAGGAGGATTGACTCACTTCCCCGGCCCTTTCTCAGGTTTATCTCATAGCTCACAACCCCAGGGGGAAGGTCTCCCTTCATGCAGTCTCTCTCAGGCTCAACTCGAAGTTCACAAGACCACGTGAAAGATCTCCCTTCCCCTGGCCATTCTGAATATGTTCGGTATGGCAAACCTGGTTTACTCTGCAGCTAGGTACTGCCACGAAGATTACTTTTAGAGATCCTCTGTGCACGGGAGTCCCAACCCTTGCTTCTTCCATTCTTGCACACCTTTTTGGTCTCCGCCAATGTCGTTCGGAGGTTCGCAGGATCTTCCGACCTCTACTTCGGGTCTCTCATCACCTTTGCGATTACTGCATCTGCTGCAGCAATTCCGCAGGACTTGCTTCTTCATGGGTTCTCTGTCCTTTCTTGCCAGCACGATCCAGACGCCCCGCTTGCCCTAACCTCTGCTGTTCCTGCTCTGCCCACCTGAACCCCCTTGCTTGCGCCACGGTCAGCAGCATTTCCTCCTTTCCACGCCGGAAGATCCGCTCGCTCGTGGGTCCTCATGGTAGAGTCTGACAAAAAGGTAAGTCCTTCCCTCCCTCTGTTGAATGAGCGATGACAGCTAGAATGCTCATTCAAGCTCTTAGGAGGACTCTTCATTGTTCCGCACCTCCTCCTCGTCTCAGTACCTGTCAAGGAGGTCTTCATTATGTCATCCCTACTCTTCCGTGTCTCAGTAACTGTATGGTATTCAGTCTCACATATATACATGGAAGTGTGTAGTAGGGAAGTGAAGGATGTGAAGGTGGGTCTCATGGACTGAGGGGAGGTAAAGGAAGTGGGTGGACGGTCAGGGTTGTTATACTGCATTCTCCCTGGGGGCGTGGCCTAGATCCATGGACTGAGGACGTACTTCTCCTGAGCTCCTGCCCTGATCCTGAGACCGATCCTCGTAGGAACTTCCAGCCCGAACCGAGGACGGAAATAAGCATATCTCCAGCTGCCTCATCCGAGCCTGCTTCGCCCGAGAAAAAATCCGAACGAAAACGGAGCCGGCAACACCGAAAACGCGACCTCCGCGCTTCGGTCCCCGAGAATCCAAAATGGCGGCCGCGACTCCGTCCGAAGCCCGCAGACGAGGAGAGCCCGGGAACTGAAGGAGGCGGCACCTGCGGCTCCGGATGGTGATGATCTACGGGTCATCTGTGCCACAGACGGTGAGCAGACCACTGCACCTCCCATCCCTGCGCTGAGACCGCCGCGGGGCGCACACCGCCACACACCGCTGCTGCAAGAGAGGAGGTGAAGGCCGGGGCTGGTGGCCCGGGCCGCTACGGGCCCCTAAACAGACGAGGAACACCGCGCGGAGGGGCAGACTGGGCCTTCCAGCCCTTCTTTGGACCCGACAGGTGGGGGCCCTTGCTGACGGGCAATACTCGCCCTCGGTCCACGGCGCCCCCATTAGACGCCGGTGGGCCCTGCGGGCGACTACCACTTGGCCTGCGCACATGACACGGGCCACTCAAGACACCAAGAAGCAACCAGGCCACAACAAGGGCCTGTGAGCCCCGCGGCGAGGGCCATCACACGGCCCAGCCATATAACGCGGACGAGAAGACTGATAGCTACACAACGCTGAAGTGCCGGGCCCCAGCATAAGGAACGTCCCGCACCGGCGGCCAAGAGTGGCTTCACCCCAGCGGACACTTCCCCACCTTCTGGCCAAGGATACACCCATGACTGGGGAAACCAGCAAAGCACCATAACCCCCCGCAACCCCCAAGAGGAAGAACGACCCGCTGGCAACTACCTGATCATTATCCTAAAGTAACGAGACGAGTGAAAGGGAGCACCTTGCTGCATGCAGGAAGACAGCGTCTACAACAAACCAGTGACTGGCACCCTCCCTCACTGAAAACGACCTGAGGAGCCATAGGGCCACAAGCCCACCAAACCACGACGGCCCCATATTCCCGACAACCAGGCCATTGAGAGGGGCCATAACACTGTGCGAACCTGCCCTAAAACATGTGAACACGGTCTGGCCCAACAACAACGAGAAGCGAGGGCATCAGTTGCATAAACGACTCAACGGATACGCTGCCACTGCAGGCAGCGATGACACTGCACATACCTCTCGGAACACTCTCCTAAGAGCCCTGGTGGACGAGCTTGAAGCGAACATCATATAGCACCTCATCAAAGCCCTCTCTAGAAGGAATGCCACCTCCAAAGCACAAACCCAAACTTGTCACAATGGATGCCTTCACCTCAGTCCGACCAAAACAACAGATTCCACAGGAGATGAGCGCTGTTCAAGGATCTCCGACTCAGGCAACAGATCCTAGAGACTCCCAAATCCTACAAGCGATAGCAGCACTGCGAACATCCATGGAAGACAAGATCGGCGAAATAAAATCAGACATTCAACTGATGAGACAAGACGCGCGAAACCTAACCGACAGAATGGTCACTGCTGAAGCCTCTTTGAGGGAAACAACGGAGACCACACAGGAACTCAGGGCGAAAGTCAAAGAGCTGGAATCCACAGTAGCCCGACTAGAAACGCGCTCAGAAGATGCGGAGGGCCGTGCCCGCCGCAACAATGTCCGAATACTGGGGATACCGGAGGATTCAGAGGGCCCCGACCCCACCGAATACATTGAAACGCTGTTCCTGCAGGAAATCGGGGCAGGCAAACTCACCCAGGGTTTCTCTGTGGAGCGAGCTCACCGATCCCTTCAAAAGCGACCTCCCCCCGGCTCACATCCGAGACCCATAATAGCTAAAATCCTAAATTTCAGGGATCGGGAGGCCATTCTGAGGTTCTCGAGAGAAGGCGGAGAGATCAAAAGAGGCGCGGCGTCAATAGTCATGTATCCTGATTACACCCCAGTAGTACAACGGGCGAGAAACTCTTTTATACCAGTGAAGGCCACTGTAAGGAAACTCAACCTTAAATATATGCTGCTATATCCAGCGAGACTCAAAGTGCTCCACAACGGGAAGGCAATCTTCCTTGAAACCCCAGCGGCGGCAAATCTATGGCTTGAGCACAACAATCTGGCTGAAGATGCGGAGGGAACAGCGAGAAATAATAAACACCAGGGCAACGACAAAGATCACGCGAGAAGCTGAAGGACACATCAACCACGGTTACTACTTCGGAATAAATCGCATCGCCACACCAAGAAGGCGACGCAATCGTGCAGGAGCTCGGAGGCTCTTGTGCAAAAACACTGACGACCCACCCCAACCGAAGCGGTGCAGGTAAAATACCTACACATCACCCGGGCTGGAAGACCTGGAGAGGACTGGAAGGCCCGGGAGCCCCCGAGCGTTGTGAGTTCATAACAACTGCTGGGGGCAGTTTACTGTTGTTCTTTTCTGTTGATCCATCCTACGGGATGGAGGTTGTTAATGTTGATAAATCTCCGAAGGCAAAATTACAACTGACGGGTGGGGGAACTGGCTGGAGGGCCGGGATGGGCAGGACCGCACAAAACAGTGCCGAACCGGCGAAGCCGGTCGCCACCATCTGCTTCACTGGTGGAAGTGGGGGCTCTCTTAGTGTTTTGCGGAAACAAGATGGCTACACACATTAGACTATTGACCTGGAATGTAAGGGGCCTGGGCACCTACCCCCGCAGGAACAGGATTAAATCCTACCTACAGAGGAAGAGAGTGGACATTGCTCTCCTACAAGAGACTCACTGCACCGCTGAAGCGGATGAGAAGCTCAGAGAACACTGGGGGGGACAAGGCTACGGAGCCCCCTACTCTAAATTCGCCAGAGGGGTGTTCATCTGGTTCAACCCCCAGGTACCGTTTCTCCTACGCAGGTTGGTGAGGGACCCTGAAGGTAGATATCTGATCATATGGGGAACAGTGGAACAAAGAGAAATATGTATAGTAAACTCATACTTCCCTAACAATAATATCCCAGCTCACTTAAAAACACTTAGCGCCCAGATGTCACAGTATCGGGATGGCCTCTTCTTGTGGGGTGGTGATTTTAATTGCGTTCACAATCCTGAACTAGATAGGTCTTATCCACCAGCAAGCGGCTTCCCCGCTGCCACCTCATCCCTAAATGCAACGGTCAACGAATTTGATCTGATAGATGCTTGGCGGGACCTCCACCCAAGCGAAAGGACATACTCATATTATTCATCCCCACACAAACTACACACGAGGTTAGATTATTTTTTCATAAGCAGAGAACACACGCCTCAGACGGCTAACGCACAATACTTAGGAAGGACTATCTCCGACCACTCCCCACTCCTATTAGACTGGCAACACAACAGCCCTAGACCGCCCATTCCTATGTGGAGAATGCCTGCTGAGGCTCTGAAAGACCCGACCTTCAGGGATGAGCTCCAGGAGTCCTTAGAAAACTATATAGCGGTAAACACAGGCAGTGTGGACCAAGTAGGTACGCTATGGGATGCCCTAAAGGTGGTAATACGGGGAGAAACAATTGCAAAAGCAGGAGGCATCAGGAAACTACTACGGGAGGAACTGAACCAGAAAGAGTTGGTAGTCCAACAACTAGAGTCCACCCCTATTGGCACGTTGGGGAGGGAGGAAGAACTGAGTTCTCTTAGGGAGGACTGCTCCAGGGCATGGGACAGGCTGGCTAAGTTCGATTTTAGCGTTAGAACTAATAGAGCACATGCAGAGGCCGATAGACCAGGTCGGCTACTAGCGTGGCTCTGCAAAAAAGAACACCCTAGGCATACTACTACAGCACTACAAGACGAACAAGGCATAGAACACAGGACTCAACAAGACATAAACAATACCTTCCAACGATTCTATGCACAACTATACTCCCACACACACAAGGTCCCACAGGACCAGATATTGGACACCCTAGAGGAAATTGGCCTACCCAAATTGTCACCAATGCAGTCCGAAGCCCTAGACTCCGACATCACACCGGAAGACATAACAGAGGCTATTAGGTCCCTCGCTACTTGTAAGACCCCAGGATGCGATGGTCTCCCCCCAGAATTCTACAAGGAATACGAACCCACCCTGACGCCCCTGTTACATCAGGTCTTTTCTGAGACATTCGAAACTGGTATCCTACCTGACAGTATGAGGGAAACCTTACTGGTCCCGATGCTCAAACCCAATAAACCCTCCGATAAATGCGACTCCTACCGCCCGCTCGCCATGCTTAACTATGATGTGAAAATACTGACGACAATACTAGCGAGACGTCTGTCCAAAGTGATTGGTGACATAGTACATGAAGACCAAAACGGCTTTATACCTGGACGTAACACGTCCTTAAACTTACGCAGGCTACAGCACATTATAGCTGAAACCAATACAAGCGGAAAACAACTCGCACTACTCTCCCTGGATGCTATTAAAGCATTTGATTCCATTTATTGGGAGTGGCTGGTGGCGGTCCTGGAGGGTTTTGGGCTCGGTCAACGATTTATCAGATGGGTAGTGATCCTATATAATGAACCTAGGGCCAGGATAAAATCCGGGAAATATGTATCAGACACATGGGAAATTCGCAGGGGCACTAGGCAGGGCTGCCCACTCTCTCCCATGCTCTACATCCTGGGTCTAGAACCCATTGCGATCTTCCTTAGGCAGCAATTTTTTGATGCAGGAATCAGGCTGGGCGGGACTGACCATATTGTTTCACTATATGCAGACGATGTCCTAATATATGTTAACGACCCTCATCTCAATGTCCCGACAATACTGGAGATCCTTGATAACTACGCCAAAGTTTCGGGCATACAATTTAGCAAAACGAAATCCTGCATGTTTCCATTAGCATCCCTGAAAAATAAATCTGCAGAAGAGCTTCCCTCAGTGGGCATAAAGTGGGAGACCGAATCTTTCCGTTACCTTGGGATCCAGATAATGCACACCCCAGAACAAATGCATACACGAAACACGATGGCTGCGATACCCAAATTGCGCAAATCCATAAGTTTCTGGTCTAAGCTTCCATTATCCATGCTGGGCAGGGCCTCAATAACCAAGATGATCATTCTCCCTAGATTCCTATATGGGTTCCAGAATGTGCACTTTTATATTACCAAGCCCTTTTTTCAGCTTCTCGACACAATAATTAAGGAGTTTCTATGGGGTAAGGGCAGACATCGGGTGGCACTATCTACCTTAGTATTACCGCACAGCCAAGGAGGGATCCAGTTCCCTAGCCTAGAGAAATACTACCTTGCAGCTCAGCTAAGCCATGTAACCAAATGGCTGGCAGACGGGACCACTTCGGAGAACCCCCTCCTACAGGCCATGATCTCCCCAATTCGCCTGAGGGAATTGCTCTGGGCCCCTCAAACTCTGCTACACGATCAGCCTTTTCTAACAATCCTAGGCAGGAAAATATGGTGCAGAACCAAGACGGTGTTACACCTGAAGCAACCATACTTCCAAGAAGTGCCAATACTCTCGGGACTCGACAAATCTGTCACCACCCTCCACACCATTAGGCACTGGGAGGAAAAAGGAGTATACACCTGGGGCGATCTATACTCCGGAGGCACATTCAGGGAGGAAGAGGGCATCCACGCTGGCCAATTCCTGTGGTATCAAAAGATCCGCAAGATAGCACGCACAAAATGGGACACCTGGCCAGAGGAACCAGAGATCACTCCCCTCTTGGCTTTGATGTACACCCTGAGTGAAGAGGGGAAAGCAATATCTCAGATATAAAAACTCCTTGTTGACATCCCCAATCCCCGCGGTGATATACTAAAGACCCGCTGGGAATCAGACATGGGACGGGAGTTGTCCGAAGAGGAATGGAGCAGAGCGCTGTCCTTCCCGAAAGAGGTCTCTAGAAACCAGAGATTTCGGCTACTCCAGTTAAATGTACTCTATCGTACCTACTTAACCCCGAGCAGGATCGCTAAGTTCAACAAAACCGCCCAGACACAGTGCACCTGGTGTGGGATAGAGGGAGCAGACTTAATCCATATGTTATGGAACTGCACCAAAACCCGTAGCCTCTGGTCGACGGTAAAAAAAACCTGCGAAGAGGCAGAAGTCACCAGATATAAATGGACCCCAGCAGAATGCCTTCTAGGCTGCTACCCCAGACTGGCCAAATTCAAATATGCGGTTAAGCTGATGGACTTGCTATGCATAACAGCCAAAAGAACCATCGCCATGGCATGGAAACGACCGGCAGGACCAAATCAAAGGGCATGGCGCAAAGAATTTGAAAGATGGGCGACCGCCGAAACAAGAGCTTGGGAGGACAGCGTGGCTAGATCTACGGATGAGTCAAGCATGGTCCTTGCTGCTTGGAAAGACACCATGTCTAGACTGTTTCACTCCTCGGATGATAAGCCCCCCTGAACCACCTACCGGCCCTAGCACAGGACCTGAATGATTGCCTAAGACATTCGAAACCAAGCCCCTCCAGCATTAACATTCTCGGAAAGCCCATACCCGTGTCCATGTTGCCCGGCCGCTTCCTCCCCGCTTACAACCTCATCAGTCATCACCCACCCTTGAATCGGAGATAGTTAATGTTTCTATTGTTTATGTTCTTGTTATGTAAAGTTTGTTGTTTGACCACAAAGGCTGAATGTCGCTGACCAATCGGTCACCTTGGAATATGTAACTATAACTAAAATGCCAATAAACAAATTTGAAAATAAATACTGCATTCTCCCTAGATGGTTGACCTTGTCTCCAAAAGGGGGAAGACTCCCCCCATGAGATCCCCCTGCTGTGTACCACCCCCAGGGGGACTATTGGTAGTGGCCTCACATCTCTGACCTCACGGGAAGGGGCTGCGCCTTGGGGAGAACTGATATCTCCGGATTCGTTCCAGCGGCTATTCAGGTCTTTCATGAGTTGTGGGTATGGGTATGCAGTTCGGAACTGCTAGTGGCCCAGCTGCTGAAAGGTTTCTTGCTTGTTTGACCCATGGTGTACACAGGAGTTCTGCCTTGGAATCATACTTTGGTGCTACTGGTGTTGCAGGGCTCGTATTTTGAGCCTATGAAGTCTCCTGATCTGAAATTCAAATTGGATGTCTGATTTGCTTGTGGTTGTTACATCTGCCTGCAGGTTGGGGGAGATTGGAGAACTGGTGTGTTCAGCTCCATTCCTTATTTGTCATGATTCCTGCCCCACATGTCCCCAGCCCTCCAAGATGTCAGGCTGGAGCCAGACCACAATCACCTACATGGCCCTCAAGGGCCTCTCCATCCCTCCAAAGACCCACTTGGAGTCATACTTGGCGCTTATGGCACCAGACTCACTCACTCCCATAGGATAACATTGGGAATTGGACTTGTAGTGCATTGATGGGGACAAGATGGATGCCCCCACATATTTTGGTTCCCAGAACTGCATGTGCAGTCTAGTCTTTTGGGTGTGGTTCAGCCCAGAGACACCTGGGATACCCAGAGACTATTTAAGCCACGCCCAGGCTGAGAAACATGCTTTGTGTTTTCTGCAGCGTGACACTCACCGTGTTCGGATCGGTCTCCAGTAGGCCTGCACCTTTCTTCTGCGCTCAGCTACTGCAAGAAAAAGAACACCGTTAGGAACAACCTTACCTTGCAGCGCTTCTGCCCATCATTCATCGCTTCTTCTGTTCTGTGGGCATCTTCGGCGGTGTCATTCCCATTCCGGCACTCCGCTTCCTAAGGAAAAGGGAAAAGAACAGAAAAAAGGCATTAGTAAGCATTCAGCAAATCTTCGCTTATTTTTAAAGACTGCACAAGCTTCAAACGCTTACCTGAATCCCAGCCGCTCTGGGGGAACTCTGTTTCCGGAACTTCTCATCCATCTGCAAGAGGGAAAAGACACTCCAGGTTAGCGTGGAAACATCTAGAGGCGCCGCATACTGCACTTACTCACCGCATTTCTTCTTCATAACCGGCATCCACGCTGAAAACGTCACGGCACCTAAAAGACACAGAAAAATAACTCAGTTCAATACAAATACAAAAGGGTCGCATCGTGCATCGCGCTCTCACTCACCTTCAGCGCTACTCATCTCAGCAGCACGTCACATCCCCGGACGCCGGCAATCATCTAAGGAAGGAAAGGAACGAAGTTAGAGAACTGTTCAAAAGACTCATTATACTTACCTGTCGGACTCTTGCCAGTGAAGTAACTAGGCAGCAACGCGCCTGCATCAATCAATGCGCTCCTGCGCTGAAAGCAGGATGGAGAGCACACTTTCCAAGAAAACAAGGTGAGCTGTGGATCAAAGGAAAGGGTTGGACCCGGGGAAGAAGGGGTTCAAGCACACAGAGACAATAGGGAGTTAAACTCTACCAATCCTGTGTTTCAGGCCCCGTCTCCAGTCGAGTAGACTCCAGGGAAGGGTTTGAGGTCGTAAGAGGTCAGAACAGGCTGAGTGACGTCCCCGTGGATACCAGGTGAGCATTACAGAACACAAAGCCTCACTTCAAAATCCATCTGGGCGTACCGAAGTACATGCAGCCAGGCAGGACACCAACACCCTGAGGAGAGAGCTGATAGTAGCCAAAGAACGCACTGATGATTTAAGCCGGCAACTTCTCCAGTCACAACCAGGGCTTGCACCATTGCCGGGAAGCGTGCCCTCCATGCCAGCACCATCAGCCAATCCCGTTCAGATAACCCTTCCTGTGGCAGTTCCCTTGGCCCCGCCCGAACAATTTACGGGGGATCCCAAGAGGTTTGCAACGTTCATGAACCAGTGCCGCCTGCACTTCCTTTGTGGACCAGGGGCCTTTCCGAATGACCAATCACAGATCGCTTTTGTGCTATCCTACCTGAATGGTAGCGCCGCAGACTGGTCTGTACCCTTTGTGGCCCAAGACGATCCTTTGCTGCATGCCTTCAGAGGCTTTCAGCAAGAGATGGAAAAGCTGTTCGCCCGTCGTACTCATGGGCAGGCATTAGACAACGAACTTCTGTCCCTACGCCAAGGGAATCAAAACCTAGTAACATACATAGCCACGTTCAATAGACTCGTAGTTGAAGCAGAATGGCCAGTGGATAAGAGAACCACGTTATTTCATCGGGGTTGCGGCGGGAGCTCAAGGATGTTCTCGCACAAGTAGTGAACCCACCCGAAAGACTGCTCAGAATTCATTGACTTTGTTGTTCAACTGGATCATAGGTTGCAGGACCGAAGAGCAGATCAAACCAGACCGGACCCTCGCCATATGTATGTGCGTTCAAAGGACAATATTGCCCGCACAACAGAAGGTTCAGGAGAACCAATGCAAATCGGGGGGGTCAGCTCCCCCTTGACTAAAGCGGAAAGGGATAAAAGGAGACAGCAGCAGTTATGTCTGTACTGTGGAAGGTCAGGTCATTTCCTTAAAGAGTGCCCTGTGAAGCCACCGAGGAGGACGGTAGGGGCCACGGACAAGGAAGATACCATCAAGGAATCGGAAACCTCCCCAGCCCGGCAAGTGTAGGGGTCCACTTGTCGAGAGAAGAAAGTGAACTACAGACCTCCCATTTTGCACTATCTGTGGTCTTGATCAATCACCAACAACCATCTCGAATGCACGCAGTAAGAGCGTACATTGACAGTGGAGCCGTTGGGAATTACATCGACCAGGATCTTGCGGCAAAGATGGGGCTTCCGTTACGCCCTAAATCAACCACTGACACTGTTACCACTGTCGACGGCACGGAAATAGCTTCTGTCCAGTATCCCAATGCACTGCAGCTTTAACCCTTCTGTGCCAGGAAGGACACCAAGAAACTATCGTTTTGTTCGACCTCATTAAGGCACCACAGTTCCGGTTGATTTTGGGAATGCCATGGTTGGTAGCTCACAATCCTCGAATCGATTGGCGAGCAAAAGAATTGGCCTTTCCTGAGACTTGCGCCCACACATGTTATCGCCAAGAGAAACAACCAATAGACACCAGAACCTCCATGCTTGCGACTGTGGCAATCGGCACCCTACCAAGTGAATACCAGGACTTTCAAGATGTCTTTCAGAAAGAACAGGCTAATACCCTGCCACCGCATAGACCATACGATTGCCAAATCGACCTGATACCCGTTGCACAAATCTCTTGTGGGCGAATTTACGCACTCACGGAACCAGAAAACCAGCACCTGAAGGCCTATCTTGACCAATACCTGGCAAACGGGTTCATCCGTCCCTCGAAGTCTCTAGCAGCCAGTCCTCTATTCTTCGTACCGAAAAAGGAGGGGGACTTGAGAACGTGCATCGACTATCGCGCACTGAACCAGATTACCGTAAAAAAACACTACCCCCTGCCACTGATCCCTGAATTGCTTGATCAAGTCAAAGATGCCCAAATCTACACAAAACTAGACCTGAGGGGGGCATATCACCTTGTTCGCGTAAAACAGGGGGACGAATGGAAAACTGCTTTTCGCACCAAATACGGCTTGTACCAATATCAAGTAATGCCCTTTGGCCTTTGCAACGCGCCTGCAGCATTTCAATACTTCATGAACGATGTCCTACGGGAATTCATTGATGTCTGTGCTCTAGTGTACAGCGACGATATTCGAGTATATTCCGCATCAAAGCAGGACCACGTTAAACACGTCCGATCCATATTGGAGAAACTCCGTCAACACCAGCTCTACGCCAAGCTCGAAAAGTGCTCATTCCACGTCTCTCGCCCTGATCTCCCATACCTGGTGGAAACGGACGCCTCAAGCATGGCTATGGGAGCCATCCTCTCACAAAAGGACCCCGAAACGGGCCAGTTACACCCTGTTGCCTTCTGGTCGCTTAAATTCACACCCCCTGAACTCAATTACGCTATCACAGACAAAGAACTCCTGGCCATTAAGTCAGCCTTTAAGGCATGGCGGCACTACCTCTTGGGCGCCAGACACACAATCACCGTAATAACTGACCACCGGAACCTCCAGTACCTAAAAACGGCAAAGGCCCAATCCTCACGACAACTACGTTGGGCTCTTTTTTTTGCTGAATATGACTACGTGATTACATTTCGACCAGGGGTGAAAAACGGGAAGGCCGATGCCCTTTCCCGTATGGGGGTGGAAGAGCAAGGGAATCAGACCCCTGACCCAATAGCAATCATCCCGAGTAACAAGCTCCTAGGAATCACAGCAACCATAACTCAGAAAGAATGACATGAAGAAATCCAAAACCTGATGAGTCCGGAGCAATTACAAGCGTGGAGTGCACAAGGAGAACATTACATGATAAAAGATAATTTGCCCTACTTGAGGAATCGTTTATTCTTACCAAACCAAGAAATACGAGAACAAGTCATGTCCGGTTATCATGATTCCTTGATCGAGGGCCACCCCGGAATCGCTAAAACCCTAGCCAAGGTAAAACGAAATTATTGGTGGCCCACGTGGCGTAAAGACATTATCCAATTCATCCTATCTTGTGGAGTGTGTGCTCAAAACAAGTCATCCAAGCAGAAACCGGCTGGGCTATTATAACCATTGGAAATCCCACCAGCACCCTGGCACACGTTATTCCTCGATTTTATTACTGTTACGCTCACCTGGCTCCCACAGGGGCGTCGGTCGGACCCGGACAATTGCAGTCTCCACCCACGTGATGCATAGTGCAGCGATGACTGACTGGATCTGCCCTCCTAATCTTGTCTGCTTAACCCGTAGAAATATTCTCCTGCAAGTGGAGAGATGGATTTAGCCACTTGTGGATTCAACTGATAGCAACCCCACAGTCCTCCCCAACTAATCACCTCCGAAATGCCCTCACAGCAATCTCACCTTATATTCTTGAAAGATGAGCTCTCCATCCTGCGTCGATTTGCAGGGGTGCGTCGATTCCAGTTACTTCACTGGTTTGAAGGCTCGGGAGAGTTCCGGAGAGTATTGACTCTGAGCTTCCTGGTGAGGACCAGTAAGTATTAAGTTCATAGAGTTCAATATGTCCGATGTTCACTCTTGTTCCCCCCTTCCTTTCTTGTCTTGCAGCTGGCTCGTGAAAAGATGCTCTTGTGGCAGCTGGTGGCGCTCAGGTAAGAGTCTGTATTACCCGGCGCTGTCCGGTAAATGTTGCACGAGGAAAACGTGTTGTTTTGTCTCTCTTTACAGATGTGGCACGTGAAAATATGGAGAGTCACAAAAGGATGCCTCTGGTGGTAAATCAGGTAAGTCTATGGAGGTAAGAATTATATTTGTTGGTTCCCTCGGCTCACCTTGTGGTTTTCTTTTGTCTCCTAGATGCTGAATTTCGGCGAAGAAATGATGGAGGCAGCGCCGACCCAAAGGATGCAGTGAAGACTGGTGAGTATGGCGTGGCGCTGCAGCTGGAGGTGCGGCGCGTGCAGAAATGATGTGCTTTACAGGTCCGGAGACGAGATGGCTCCAGAATCAGGTGTGGAATAGAAATAAGTTCGTTTTCTAACCTTGTCCCTTTCTTTCCTCTTTGTTTTAGGAGCTCCGGATTCGAGGCGGGCGTGGCAGAAGACTGGATGCAGGCTGCAGGCACGGTGAGTGTTACCCTGCTGGATGCAGAATAGCGCGAAGCGTGTGTTGCTGGTCGGGCGTGGTTTAAATAGCCTCAAAAGTAGTCCCAGGTAAGAAGTCCCTGGAACCACACCCGAGTAAAAAATAGTCCCTGTAGAAAAATAGTCCCTTTCAGGCTTCATGTTGGATTGGAGTCATTTGCAGCATGGTCTGCCTGAGGTAAGTAATGACTATGAGCCTGGCGCCTTAGGCGCCAGGACTGATTCCTACTATGAGCCGGGCGCCTAAGGCGCCAGGACTGAGCCGAGATAGCCCCTAGCCGGGGCTGCTGAGGTTTTACTAAATGTCTAGATGCCTGCTCCCGGGGCTGATGGGCTTGGTCCAGATGCCTGGGGGTAGGCATCATGACAGCACTCCCCCCCCCAAGGCCCCTCCTAAATTTGTTCTTCCTCTGGGCCCTGGTTTGTCTGGGAAGTTCCAATGGAATCTTTTCACCAACCGAGGTGCATGGACGTGGTTACTAGGTTCCCATGACCTTTCTTGTGGTCCGTAGCCCTTCCAATCGATTAAATAAAAAAGTTTTGATTTAACCATCTTGGAGTCCAGGATATTTTTTACCTCGAATTCAGGTTCTCCATCTATCAAGATGGGGTCGGGTGGTTTGGGTAATCTTGTTCCTGATTGAACTGGTTTTAAAAGTGAAACATGAAAGACAGGATGAATGCGCATATTAGAGGGTAATTCCAATTTGACGGCTACCGGGTTGATAATGGCCTTAATAGTGTAAGGTCCCAAATATCTAGGGTTAAAAGTCAGAGTTCCCTTCAGAGGTATGTGTTTTGTAGCCAGCCAAACTTGATCCCCAATCTGGTATTGTGGAGTTTCACTTCTATGTTGATCAGCATTTTTCTTATATTTCTCTTTTGCTTGTTTCAAATGTTCTGTTGCCTCTTTAAAAGCTTGTGTAATAGTAGAATGCAAATGACTAACTGCAGGCATTTCTAAATGCTGAGGCGAATCTAGTTCTGAGGTTCGAGGGTGATGTCCATATATGGTATAAAAGGGGCTTTGTCCGGTTCCTGAATGTACAGAGTTATTTTATGCATACTCGGAAATCCATAAAATATCTTTCCAATTACTTTCGGTCTGGTGTAGCATGCAGCGTAGGTACTGTTCAAGGGTCTGGTTGGTCCTCTCCATCTGACCATCGGTCTGGGGATGGTGACTGGTTGATAACCTCATGTCGATTTTCGCCAGTTGACAACATTTCTTCCAAAAATGTGAAATTAATTGACTACCTCGGTCAGAGACCAATACGCAAGGAAATCTGTGTATTCGAACAATGTTTTCGAGGAACTCCTTGGCCAGAATTGAAGCAGAAGGTAATCGCTTTAGAGGAATAAAGTGGGCCATCTTGGAAAAAAGATCCACAATAACTAGAATGGTGTTAAATCCATTACATGGAGGTAGATCTGTAATATAAAGTCTAACGATAAGGTGTGCCATGGTGTAGGTGGAATATCTAAAGGTTGTAAGAGGCCAGCTGTTTTTTTCTTCTGACTTTTGTTTTGGGCTCAAATGCCACAAGACATTACAAATGACTTTATGTCTTTTCGCCAGGTGGGCCACCAGAATTGTCTCTTAATTTTAGCTTCAGTTTTTGCGATACCTGGGTGTCCTTCCATCAGGGTGTCATGATAATTGGAGATGACTAGTTCTTGTAGTTCCTTGTGTGGTAGAAATAGTCGCCCTTGATAATAAGGTAGGTCATTGATGACCGAGTAGTCCGGGCCTTTCTTCACCCAGTCCTGCAGGGCTGTTGGATCGAAGAGTTGTTGGATCTTTACTTGAATATCCTCTAGTGTCTGTAGAGTGGTTATGCCAAGAATTCTTTGTTCTGAAATCATAGGCACCGGTTCCGGGTTCGCATATGCTTCTCCCATCCCTATTCGGGATAAAGCATCTGCCTTGCCATTTTTACAACTTGGTCGATAAGTGATCACGAAATCGAACTCAGCAAAGAACAATGCCCATCGAAGTTGACGCGACGATTGGGCCTTGGCTGTTTTTAAATACTGCAAGTTCCAGTGATCGGTGATTACCGTAATGGTATGCCTGGAACCGAGAAGATAATGCCGCCAAGCCTTGAAGGCGGATTTGATGGCTAATAATTCTTTATCGGTAACCGCATAGTTTAACTCGGGTGCGCTACTGGGTGAAATTGACCGGTTTCAGGATCCTTCTGGGACAGGACAGCTCCCATGGCTAAACATCAGTTTCAACTATGTATGGAAGTTTGGGGCGTGGATGCTTTAAGACAGGTGCAGACGTGAATTTCGCTTTCAGCTCATGGAAGGCCTTTTCAGCTTCTTCGGTCCACAAGAAGCGTTTGTTTTTTCGCAAAAGTGCTGTGATAGGGTGTACAACATGTGAGAAATCCGGAATTAATCTGCGGTAGAAATTAGCAAATCCGAGCATGCTTTGTACCCCTTTAACTGAACTGGGTGATGGCCACTTGAGGATTGCGTCCACCTTTCGAGAGTCCATTCGGACTCCTTTTGGAGTCAGGATAAATCCAAGGAATTCAACTTCCAGAGCATGAAAAACGCATTTTTCCAATTTTGCATATACCTTGTGCTGGCGTAGTTTCTCAAGGACTGTAAGAACGTGCTTCACATGGTCTCCATGATTCTGAAGAGGAGTACACTAGAATATCGTCTATGTATACAACAACACAGACGTCAATGAGTTCACAAAGGACATCATTCATAAAATACTGGAAGGCTGCTGGTGCATTGCACAACCCGAAGAGCATCACCTGGTATTCGAATAACCCATACTTAGTGCGAAAAGCAGTCTTCCATTTGTCGCCTTTCTTTACACGTACCAGATGATATGCCCCTCGGAGATCTAATTTAGTGTAGATGCAAGCGTCCTTTACTTGGTCTAGTAATTTGGGGATCATAGGCAATGAGTATCGGTTCTTAACCGTGATCTGATTTAATGCGCGGTAGTCTATGCACGTTCTGAGGTCACCTTCCTTTTTAGGCACGAAGAACAAAGCTGAAGATGCAGGGGACTTGGATGGACGAATGAAGCCATTAGCAAGGTATTGGTCCAAGTATTGTCGAAGGTGAAGGTTTTCGGGTTCCGTAAGGGCGTAGATCCTACTACATGGAGGTTGTGCACCGGGTATGAGATCGATTTGACAATCGTATGATCTGTGAGGTGGTAGGGTGTTTGCCTGTTCCTTTTGGAAAACATCCTGGAATTCTTGATATTCCTGAGGTAACTGCACGACTGGAGTAGCGCCTGTGGCCAGGCCTTGGTTCAAGGGTTTTTTTGGGTAACAAGTATGTGCACAATCCGGGAAGGTTATTCTCTTCTCTCGCCGATCAATACAAGGATTATGTGTTTCCAACCAAGGTATCCCCAGTATTATTTGGAACTGCGGGGCTTTGATTAAATCAAACACAATAGTCTCTCGATGCCCATCCTGACCCAATAGTGTCATCTCTGCGGTGGAATGAGTTACAGGCCCTGGGGCAATTTCAGTTGCATCGACTGTGGTGATGACATCTGAAGTGGTCTTTTTGAAGAGAGATAGATTCATCCTAGAAGCCAACTCGTGGTCCACATAGTTTCCTATGGCCCCGCTATCAATGTATGCCCTCACTGCGTGCATACGTGATGGCTGCCTTGGATCTATAAGGACCATTGGTGTGATGAGGTGCGAGGTCTGAGTATCCTTCTTCAAGCTCGGCAAGTGGACCTCTACGCTTGTCGGGTGTGGTCGTTTCCCGAATCAGGCTCTGTTTGATTTTTATCAGCAACTCCGACTACTTTTTTAGATGTTTTTATAGGGCAATCCCGTAAAAAATGTCCTGAGGCCCCACAGTACAGACACAATTGCATCTGCCGTCTTCTTTCTCTTTCCTTTTGAGTTAAGGGTCCCTTGACCCCCCCGATCTGCATTGGTTCTGATACATCTGTACCTTTGAGGGTAACATTGGGTTTAACCAATACCCGATTCTCGAACTTTGCTCGATCAGCCTTTCTATTCTGAAGTCGGTGGTCTAACTGGACCACTAAGTCTATATATTCTGCACAATCCTGAGGTGGGTTCACAACTTGGGCCAAAACGTCTTTGAGTTCACCCCGAAGTCCACGATGAAATAATGTAATTCGTTTTACCTCTGGCCATCCGGTTTCCACCACTAACCTATTGAAAGTGGCGATATAGGTTAGTAGATCCTGGTTACCTTGTCGTAATGATAAAAGTTCGTTATCCAGGGCCTGTCCCTGTGAATGTCTGGCAAATAGTCTTTCCATGCTCAATTGCAAACCTTGAAAATCCCGAAGAAGACGGTCATCCTGGTTAACTAATGGAATTGGCCAATCCGCTACGCTGCCACTAAGATATGATAGTACAAAGGCTACTTTGGTTTGGTCGTTTGGAAAAGCTCCAGGTCTGCATAAAAACTGCAAGCGGCATTGGTTCATAAACACGGCGACCTTTTTTGGGTCCCCAGCAAAACGTTCGGGTGGAGCTAAAGGAATGCTCCCTGGTAGAACCACTTGCACAGGATTGCTCGATGAAACAGGAGTTGGATTCCCCCCCGAGTCCAGGTAATGGTGTTTGCCCAGCTTGGTTTTGCAGTAATTGTCTAGCAAGATCATCAGTGCGCTCCTTTGACACAATCAGTTCTCTCCTGAGGGTATTAGTCGCTTGGCGTGCGGAGTGCACTTCTGCCCTAAGTTCCCCTAACAATAGGGCTAGTTGGTTAGTTTCTGAGGTTTCCATAACGCCCAGGTGGGGATTTGTAGATAGGCTTCGCGTTTTGTTACGCTAACCTGGCTCCCCCAGGGGCATCGGTCGGACCCGGACAGCTGCGGTATCCACCCACGTGATGCATAGTACAGCAATGACTGACTGGATCTGCCCTCCTAATCTTGTCTGCTTAACCCGTAGAAATATTCTCCTGCAAGTGGAGAGATGGATTTAGCCACTTGTGGATTCAACTGATGGCACCCCCACAGTCCTCCCCAACTAATCACCTCCGAAATGCCCTCACAACAATCTCACCTTAAATTCTTGAAAGATGAGCTCTCCATCCTGCGTGGATTTGCAGGGGCGCGTCGATTCCAGTTACTTCACTGGTTTGAAGGCTCGGGAAAGTTCCGGAGAGTATTGACTCTGAGGTTCCTGGTGAGGACCACTAAGTATTAAGTTCATAGAGTTCAATATGTCCGATGTTCACTCTTGTTCCCCCCTTCCTTTCTTGTCTTGCAGCTGGCTCGTGAAAAGATGCTCTTGTGGCAGCTGGTGGCGCTCAGGTAAGAGCCTGTATTACCCGGCGCTGTCCGGTAAATGTTGCACGAGGAAAACGTGTTGTTTTGTCTCTCTTTACAGATGCGGCACGTGAAAATATGGAGCGTCACAAAAGGATGCCTTCGGTGGTAAATCAGGTAAGTCTATGGTGGTAAGAATTATATTTGTTGGTTTCCTCGGCTCACCTTGTGGTTTTCTTTTGTCTCCTAGGTGCCGAAGTTCGGCGAAGAAATGATGGAGGCAGCGCCAACCCGAAGGATGCTGTGAAGACTAGTGAGTATTGCGCGGCGCTGCAGCAGGTGCAGAAATGATGTTCTTTACAGGTCCGGAAAAAAGATGGATCCAGAATCAGGTATGGAATAGAAATAAGTTTGTTTTCTAACCTTGTCCCTTTCTTTCCTCTTTGTTTTAGGAGCTCCGGATTCGAGGCGGGCGTGGCAGAAGACTGGATGGAGGCTGCAGGCACGGTGAGTGTTACGCTGCTGAATACAGAATAACGTGAAGCGTGTGTTGCTGGTCGGGGGTGGTTTAAATACCCTCAAAAGTAGTCCCAGGTAAGAAGTCCCTGGAACCACACCCGAGTAAAAAATAGTCCCTGTAGAAAAATAGTCCCTTTCAGGCTTCATGTTGGATTGGAGTCATTTGCAGCATGGTCTGCCTGAGGTAAGTAATGACTATGAGCCTGGCGCCTTAGGCGCCAGGACTGATTCCTACTATGAACCTGGTGCCTAAGGCGCCAGGACTGAACCCAGATAGCCCCTAGCCGGGGCTGCTGAGGTTTTACTAAATGTCTAGATGCCTGCTCCCGGGGCTGATTGGCTTGGTCCGGATGCCTGGGGGTAGGCATCATGACAGTTACTGTCTTACCACCCAGTCAAGGGTTTAACACTATTCTTGTGGTCGTGGACCTATTTTCAAAAATGGCACATTTCATTCCTCTTAACGGGCTCCCAAATGCTTCCACTCTGGCAAAGGTATTTCTTGAAGGCATCGTACGGCTCCATGGGTTTCCTTCAGTTTTAGTCTCAGACCGAGGTACTCAATTCGTATCTAACTTCTGGAGAAAATGCTGCTCTATGGCCCAGATCGACATCCGGCTATCCACCAGTCACCATCCCTAACGGATGGTCAAACTGAGAGGACAAATCAGACGCTCGAGCAGTATCTGCGTTGCATGTTACACCAAGCTGAAGGAAGCTGGTTCGACCTATTATGGATAGCTGAATATGCTTATAATTCACTACACACCAGCAATGGGCAGACACCCTTTTATACCATGTATGGCAGGCACCCACGTACTTCTGAGTTGGACGTTCCAACAACCCTGGAAATGCCAGCAGTCAAAACCTTGCACACAACCATTTCTCAAACCTTTAAAAGGGCAGCTGAACACCTACTTCAAGCTAAGAATCGCCAAAAGAAGTTTGCTGATCAACACCGAGCAAAGGCCCCCAACTACCAAGTGGGAGACAAAGTCTGGCTGGCGTCTAAACACGTGTCCATTAAAGGAACCCGAACTTTCCGTCCAAGATACCTGGGTCCATTCACCATCACCTCCGTGATAAATCCTGTGGCGGTCAGACTAGCTTTGCCGTCAAACATGCAGATTCATCCTGTGTTCCACGTGTCTCTCCTTAAACCTGTTCAACCTGGGACCCGGGTAGCAACGCCACCGCAGCCAGTAGTAGTCGCCGGGGAGCCAGAATTCAAAGTCAAGGACATCCTGGATTCAAAGTACGTCAGATCCAAATTATACTACTTAGTAGACTGGAAGGGGTATGGTCCACAAGACAGGACATGGGAGCCTTGTGAGTACATCCATGCACCTCGCTTGCATAGATGATTCCATCAAAACCATCCAAACAAACCAGGCCAGACAGAAGAGCCACCTTGAGAGGGGCCTTGGGGGGGAATACTGTCATGATTCCTGCCCCTCATGTCCCCAGCCCTCCAAGATGTCAGGCTGGAGCCAGGCCACGATCACCTACATGGCCCTCAAGGGCCTCTCCATCCCTCCATAGACCCACTTGGAGTCAGACTTGGCGCTTGTGGCACCAGACTCACTCACTCCCATAGGATAACATTGGGGATTGGACTTGTAGTGCATTGATGGGGACAAGATGGATGCCCCCACATAATTCGGTTCCCAGAACTGCATGTGCAGTCTAGTCTTTTGGGTGTTGTTCAGCCCAGAGACACCTGGGATATCCAGAGACTATTTAAGCCACGCCCAGGCTGTGAAACATGCTTTGTGTTTTCTGCAACTGCAGCGTGACACTCACCGTGTTCGGATCAGTCTCCAGTAGGCCTGCATCTTTCTTCTGCGCTCTGCTCCTGCAAGAACAAGAACACCGTTAGGAACAGCCTTACCTTGCGGCGCTTCTGCCCATCATTCATCGCTTCTTCTGTTCTGCGGGCATCTTCGGCAGTGTCATTCCCATTCCGGCACACCGCTTCCTAAGGAAAAGGGAAAAGAACAGAAAAAAGGCATTAGTAAGCATTCAGCAAATCTTTGCTTATTTTTAAAGACTGTACGAGCTTCAAACGCTTACCTGAATCCCAGCCGCTCTGGGGGAACTCTGTCTCTGGACCTTCTCATCCATCTTCAAGAGGGAAAAGACACTCCAGGTTAGCGTGGAAACATCTAGAGGCGCTGCATACCGCGCTTACTCACCGCATTTCTTCTTCATAAACGACATCCACGCTGAAAACATCGCGGCACCTAAAAGACACAGAAAAATAACTCAGTTCAATACAAATACAAAAGGGTTGCATCGTGCATCGCGCTCTCACTCACCTTCAGCGCTACTCATCTCAGCAGCACATCGCCATCCCCGAACGCCGGCCATCATCTAAGGAAGGAAAGGAACGAAGTTAGAGAACTGTAAAAAAGACTCATTATACTTACCTGTCGGACTCTTGCCAGTGAAGTAACTAGGCAGCAACGAGCCTGCATCAATCAACGCGCCCCTGCTCTGAAAGCAGGACGGAGAGCACACTTTTCAAGAAAACAAGGTGAGCTGTGGATCAAAGGGAAGGGTTGGACCCCGGAGAAGAAGGGGTTCAAGCACACAGAGACAATATGGAGTTAAACTCTACCAATCCTGTGTTTCAGGCCCAGTCTCTAGTCGAGTAGACTCCAGGGAAGTGTTCGAGGTCGTAAGAGGTCAGAACAGGCTGAGTGACGTCCCCGTGGATACCAGGTGAGCGTTACATTATTTCATAGTTTTGCAAAGTGCAGGATATTATTCTGCCATCTTTTTTGGGAGAACGCAGACTCTCCAGAGCAGGAGCGGTGGAACAAGTCTGACGTGAAAAGGGCGGTGTTGACTTATCTGGACCAAACTGCTTCAGGCAGTCGCAGACTCTGAGCCTCATCACGACTTCGGCGGTAATGCGGTGGATTATCCGCCGGACGTAATTAGCACTAACGCCAAGGCCCCCGGCGGATAATCCGCCAGATCATAAGTCATCATGCACGCGCCCTGGTCCCTGGCTTTAGCGCGAATAGCGCAAACCTTTAAATCCAGCGCACCGTGCACTACAGCCATGTCGCGCTCATAGCGTGCGCTATGAGCACCGGAAACGCGTCACCGCAGGAACGGGAAATAAAGCGGTGGCCCTCTTGGAAATCACAATCCGTCGGATATCACAGCCCGTGGAAGCCATACACGCGATCCAAGCCCAAAACATGTCTCAGGAGCGCACTAGGGGCAAGTCCGCCCTGGACAGGGTGAGAAAGCCCAAATTCAGTGACCAGGAGCTAGCAGTACTGGTCGAGGAGGCTGAGATACACCACGAGGAGCTGCAGCAGCGCAAAACAAGTGGCCAGCGCAGAGCCCAAATATGGCGAACCATCAGCCAAAGGGTCAGTGCTGTGGGACGCGTGCCCCGGGATGGGGAGGATTGCCGCAAGCGCCTGAACGACCTGCGCGTGCGAGTCCGTGGCATCCTGTCACAGCACAGGAGTGCAAGCAGGGCCACTGGAGGAGGCACACCCTCACCCCCACCCACACTCACACCTTGGGAGGAGGAAATGACAGACCTGATAGATGTTGGCACCATCAAGGGCATTGGTGGAGCGGAGGCAGGCACTAGCATCGACCCAACAGCAGGTGAGTCCCATCCCCAAATACATGCAGCTGAAAGTACCAAACATGCAGACCATGAGTGAATGAATACGAAGACATGTGTCTGAGGTACTGCATACACCCATAAGTGAGGCCTACATCCATCGAACGGTAGTGCTGCCTAGACGACCCTGTACGTGCAGTGCATGAATGACAGGGGCAGGGGATAGACTTCCATAGCCATAGGACAGCTACGTAGAGTTGGAGTGTGCATGAATACACCCCCAAATCCCAGAGCGCAGTGCACCCCAACCACGCAAGCAATCTTATCACTATGACATTCCGATGCAGTGTACCCCCATACACATTCACAACAAGCACCACATCGCGACTGAACAGAATGCAAGTAGAATGCGTGATTGTTACTGTCTTCAATCACACTTGTTGGCATGACCTGCATCACACAAATATATGTAGCATTGAACTCAGACCACAACCTATGTACCCAACAGGCACACATCGATCCCAACGGGATGAAGATGATGGGGAGGAGGCCACACCAACACAGCGCCCACGGCAGCGCGCCTCCACCAGCACCAGCACCCCACAAAGAGGCTGCACCGAAGGCAGACGACCCAGGCCAACACCCACTTCACACCAACGCAGCCCCACCAGACAGCAGCAGCAGCCACATGGCCACAGGGAGGCGACCACCAGCTCGCCCCAAGCCACCAGTCACAGCCCCGATGCTGAGAGAGAGAGGTCTGCATCGGAGCCCGACGTGGGAGCAACACCTCCACGTGGCCATCATGCCGTAGGACAACACTCTCCTGCAAGCAGTCGGGCTGAAGGGATGATCACACCCCAGGGAAGCCCAAGGCCAGGCATACAGCATGCAGGAAGTCGACATGTGCCTGTGCGTCGTGTCCGCACACCGCAGCCGGACGTGGACACGCCATCATATGGGAGCCCAGAAGACCGGCACTCTGAGCCAGGCAGCCCAGTCCAGGCTGGCGCCATGTCGCCATGCACCCCCCCCGACAGCACACATGTCGCAGGCCACCACGTGACACACCAGGGGAGCCCTTTGTCACTGGGGCAGCAGTGATTGGCCGACTCGACATCATTGAGGCCAAACAGGCCAGGGTGGAATCGATGGCCAAGGTGCAGAGCCGACACATCAAGGCTGTCAGTGCATCAATAAGGCATGGGTGCAAGTACATAGCGCGGGACAATGCACGTACACGCCGAGTTGTTGAACAATGTACCGCTGCCCTGACAGGCTTCGGCCAACGAGTGAGGGAGTTGACGGAGGCAGTCTCAGCACTTGCTGAACAGACACGGGAGGGAAACAACCTCATGCGACAGCACATGATGGCCACCGCTTCAGTCCCTTCGACATCGACCACACCCACGGAGGGTTCCCTAGAGCCATCACCTAGGCGCCGGTCTATGCGCCACCTAAGGGCACGCACACCAGAGGGGCCCGGAAAAGGGAAGCACCAGCGACAATCCTAGTGGTGCACGGCATCGTTGTTGGTGCCCTGATGAGACACATGTGCCTATCTGCACAGTTGGGGGTAGTTTACTGGGGGGAGGGGGGTTAATGTGCTGGGTGTTTACTGGGGGGGGTTAGTGTGCTGGGTGTTTACTGGGGGAGGGGGGTTAGTGTGCTGGGTGTTTACTGGGGGTGGGGGGTTAGTGTTCTGGGTGTTCACTGGTGGGAGGGGGGCTAGTGTGCTGGGTGTTCACTGGTGGGAGGGGGGTTTGTTGGATGGCAAATAAATCACGTTAGAAAATTCACAATGCATGGACAGTAGTGATTGTTACTGATGCAATTCAATGTTGAAGTGACATATTTCCAATTTACCCATTACCCATTTCTATAAGAATCCATCAATCAATCCCTGTCTGGCCAACCTCCCCTCCCTCAGCCCAATCCTCTGTGCATGTGCAACACCTTCTGGCACTTCATCGCCCTCACTCCAATCCTCAGGTGGCTGCACATGAGCATCAGGGGGCAGTGTCACATTTCTGCGACAGCAGATGGTGTGCAGCATGGCACATGTCAGTACAATTTTGGCAACTTTTTCTGTTGCATACATCAATGCCCCTCCTGTGCGGTCGAGGCACCGGAAGTGTGCCTGCAGCAGTCCAAATGCCCTCTCCACGCAGATCCGTGTACGGGCATGGGTAAGGTTGTATGCCCGCTCCGCCGCCGTGTGTGGGTGACACACAGGGGTCATGAGCCACGTGTACTGGGGCTATCCAGAATCACCTGCAGGGGACAAAAAGCCGGTATGGGGACAAGGTACGTCCAGTGGGTGTACAGAGCTCTGTAATCAGTGTCATTTTGCCATTTTTAGCATTTGGCCTATAACATTGTGGAGTGTGTTGTCCTAGGGGCACGATTGAATCAATGAGGTACTCTCCACTTGGTACGCCTAGGTTTCTGTATGTAACAGTACTCATTCACCTGTCGCAGGATAAGGGGGCCCTTCCATCTACTTCTGCATGACAGAAGTGGCTGCCTCATGTGTCATCGCAAATCCATTTGGCTAATGTTGCATTTGCTGGTCGTCACTATTCTGTACTGTTCTCCATGCATTTCCCTGACCATTTGGGGGACAGTGTTCGTGGGATGCACATTGTCATTACTCGGCCTACTTATGTGTGGTGCATTTGTGGATGTGCCAGTTTATGGTTTGGAATTCCCTTACTGTAGGGTGGGCAGGGTGGAATTTCTCTACTGTGTCAGTGTTGGGAGCCATGGTGCCACTCACACAGGAGGCTTAATTGTGGTGGGGCTTCCATAGGTCACTGTGCTGCCACATGTCTTACATCCTGCATGAGTGTGTTGTGCTGTGTTGGACATGTCCAAGGTTTATCGTGCAAGGTGCTTGAATGTGAATTCTGCAGTAATGCTGCTGCCTATTGGGAATAATGGATTCTGTGACAGGCACCATCTGTTGTGGATTGACATGCTTTATGGTATACATTTGTACTCACCCAGTAGCCATGTGTTTTGGCCTCGATGCCTTTCCATGTATGCCGGCAGGGTACTGTTGCGCAGGACCATGGAGTCGTGGGTGGATCCTGGGTAGCGGGCACAGCAGTGGCTGAAGGTGAGGTCAAGGCCACATGTCATCTGCACGTTGAGGGAATGGTACTGTTTCCGGTTTCTGTAGGCAGCCTCAAGTGCCTGGGGTGGTACGAGTGCCACATGTGTGTAGTCCAGGGTTGATATTACATTCGGGACTTGGGCAATGGCATAGAATTGACCCTTCAGCTGGTGCACCTGTGCCTGTGTGGCTGGCAATGCAATGTGTTCGTTCACATGATTCAACAGTGCATCAAGCACCTGTCCCAGCATGGCACTGAATGTGGACTGGGCCATTCCATGCATCATGGCAACGGTATGTTGGTAGCTGCCAGTCCCAAGAAATTGAAGCACAGACAAGAGCTTCACTAGGGGAGGTACTGCTGTGCTGGTGGCTATGGGGCTGCCAATGTCACCCTGGATTGTGTCCAGCAACTGGGTGATGTTTGCCCTGTCCAGCCGATATTCTGTCACCAACTGACCATCAGTCAGGACCCAGGGTGTTGGCCTGACCCTGGGGATGGCTGGCCGTCTTGCTGGTGCTGCTCTCCTCCTCCTTCTCCTCATCCCCACTGCCCCCTGTACTCCCAGGGCCCTGGCCTGGTTGGCTGGCCTCTGTAGCTTCAGGCGCAGCAGGTAGAAGTCAACATCAAGGCTCCTGGCTCCAAATGGCAGCATGGTGTTGGGGAGGGTGTGTTGTGCATGGGTGGCTCCTTTGTAGGCCTCTGATTTGCAGTGGTTCCACCTGGGCCCTTATTGCTGTGGCCTGTGTTCTGTTACCTCCAGCTTTTTGCTGGAGGTATTTTCGGCGGATTGTCCGCCGCTTTTCTGGCGCTAATAGCACCTACGCCGGACTCGTGATTGCTGATGTTTTAGCGCGAATGGTTCCTGGCGCTGTTATGGCCGGCGCTTGCACAGCCGGCTCTACTTACGCCGGCTGTAATGGCGCCGGCGGTATTTGGACTCGATCCGATGGACCCTTAAAATCGGCGCTAACAGCGTTACCGCCGATTTTAAGGGTTACCGCCGAAGTCGTGATGAGGCCCTCTGTTTGTTACATTTGGGAGTCACAAGCCTGGCTTGCGGGCTTCAAACCCTACTAGTTGCAGATGAATTCGGCAAGCGATTTCTATGCCCTACTCTGTGGCCAAGGTTCCATTGCTTGGCTTGATTATGGTCACTCAAGAGGGATGGCAGCAATCTGAATGGAGGTGCAGGGAGTGCCTATTCAAACATCTGCAGAGCAGTGACTGGGGTAGACTCAAATACTTCATCAGACACTACCGCCTCACTCTCCAGAAGCAGGGGTGGCACTCCTTTGGGGCAGGGGTTCTTGAGCTTTGGCACTCACTTTAAAGGGTGATTGCTTAATGGGTCCTAGAAGTAAATTGGTTATGGAGTGTTTTAGCAGCACTCCTGCTAGCCTGTGTCTTGTTTCATGGGCCTTGGTAATCCTTTAGTGCAGTAGTTGCGCTAGGAAGCACATATACCGGTTGGTAGCACGCGCTTATGTTTCACCCTTCATCAGGATTTATCAAGGCATAGTATCATATCTACAAATGTTATACATATGTTCATTTCTGTCTGACATATGTACACATTCATTTACAGTATGGCTGTACTTTTTCTTAACAGGATAATCTGTTTTAGTCCACGGCATAACAATTGTTTAGTTCCCTGTTTTTTGTGTCAAAATACAGGATTGTTGCATAATTTCATCATTACAGGTATGCATTCTAATATTGATTAAGGCATAATAGTTATTACACAGTCATTTGTCGAATTGTGGTGGATGGAAGCAAAGAGCGAGAGAGAGAGAGAAACTTAAGAGTTGTCACCAGTGAATTTGATATTCCTCGCAAATACTGGGAGAAGAGGGACATGGAGGTAATGAGTTGGTTACTTAGCAAAAATCTTCATCAACGGATCGATCCATGAGAACCTAACGATCTGGTAAGACATCGCCCTGGCTCCCTCCCACCCACTCTTCCTTGGTTCTCTGCAGTGACCGGCATTCTGTTAGGTGGCGCTAAGAGCCAGCACTCATATTCTGGGTCTGACACCTGTGTGAAGTACGTCACGTAAAGGAAGGAGCACCATGCCTACTCTGGGTTGGGACAAGGCCTGCTGCCTGTTCATTCGATGAGCCTCTCCTCCAGATGAGGAGTATGTTATGCAGGCGGGAGCGACTTAATGAAGAAACATGCAAATTGGATAGCTGCTCACACTCTTGAGCATTTTCCATGGATAGGAGATACCATCAATTTTTACTGTATTTCAGATGGACATTCAGCAGTGTTAGGACAGTTCTTCTGAAGTCCAACTAAGGGCTTAGTAAAACCATTCACCTGAGGCAGTACAAGACTCCATTCTTAGTATAAGGCTGTGCCACCAGAGTTCATGGTAGCATAGACAGAGTAGCCAGGCTTCTCTTAGGAGGGAGAGAGGGCTGTAGAATTAGTACAAAGAAATTGTAATGCAAATGGTCCAAAGAAACACTACGTATTGTAAAAAATAAATGGTTTATTTAAAAACAAGTAGGCCCAGATACATCTTGGGGGGAATAAGTACTATCACAGATTATAGAAAAACACAACACTCTGCTTGAAGGTACAGTGACCAAAGCATATAACCTAATTTGGAACACCTAAATGGAGTTCTAGGGAAGTCAAACCAATAGTTACCTTTTAGATTGCTTTCAGTAATTTAAGGGTAGTAGACCTTAGCAGATGTACCATGACACTCAGCAAGAAATCTCTTAGTAATCCAACTGGACGATATACATTTTGTGAATAGAACTCTTATTCTAGGTACAGTAAAACCTATAACTTCTTTTGTGATAACCCTGTTATACCAGGGGAGTTGGAACTTGGGGTGCAACATTCAATTACAGTTGCTTTTCATTTGACATACTAAAGGAAGCAACTAACTTATTTTAGGATAACAGACTTATACTCGAGGTAAGGAAAACCTACACACTTTTTACAGGGGCTATCAGCAACTTAAAGGCAGGTATAAACCTAAGACTGTTTTTGTGTCTGTCTAAAACAAACCAGGGAAAGCAAAACCCAGTGTTACACTTTATGTAGGTAGGTAAAACCCAAGACAGACTCATTCTGGACAGGCTAACAGCAAGTCAGGGGAAGCAAGACCCAGTTGGGGACACTCATACATTTATCCTAACATGAATAGTGAAGTGAACCCAAAAGCATTACTTTTGGGAAGAGGCACAACCAAATCACAGGCGAGTAATATATAACCTTACATCTACTTTCTGTTAGAATGGCAAAACAGGAGGAAAGAAAGATGTTAGATATACTTTTCAGAATGGCAGAACATTTCTACGTTAAGTAATAACTTGTGTAACTGTTCACTCTCAGAGTTACAGTTACCAACAAACTTCTTTTGCAAGTAAGTAACTTTTAAACACTTATTCTCTTTTCTGGGAAAAAGGCCCAATCCTTAGAAGTCTTTCCCTTATTCTTGGAGCATGAGTGTTCTCAGTGGCAGAAGGGGGTCACTAGGGTCTAGTGTCCAACAGGCAGGTCTGCATAGGTTCTTAAGTAGCAAAAGTCAGAGTTCCTAAGAAGGACGGTTAGAGTAAGTAAGTACTTCACTTTTAGAGTTAGTTGAGGTTCCAGGGGCTTCACAGAACACACCGTAGGAGGATTCTAACAGGGGCCTGGGTGCACTGGACGAGAGGACTCCCAATCACAGAAAACACCCCGCAACTACACAGGAATCACAAGAGATTTATGGTAAGTAAATACCCAAGCCATCACAGTACCTCAGCACAGAAGAAGATTTTGCAGCAGGACTTCAGGATCTGCAGCCAAAACCCAGTCGTTTAATTCCTTCATCAAGAAGACAGGACACTGGAAAGGTTTTTGCTGCATGGATCATGGGGAGGGCTCTAGGCAAGGTTTGCCTTGTGGCTGTATGTGGTTCTGTGGATTTGGTGCCTTTTCCAGGAACACAGAAGAAGACAGAATATCGCTGGTCGGATTCTCATCGTTTGCAAGGTCTAGCACTCTGGTGAGGGGACTTTTCGACTGGAATCGTGCCTCTGGAGATCCAGAAGGATGCCCACGAAGTTTCAGCGAGATTCATAATTTGGAAGACCATGCACGCACAATGGCTTGAGGTCCCAGGGTATTGGGGTATTGCACAGGCCCGCAAGGTTGCAGTACGGCGTGGGATGGCTCAAAATGCAGGTCTTCTCGAGTCTAATGTATCTCACCAGCCTCTGGGTCGGGGTCATCATTTTCGGAGTGCCCAGGTTGATTGGAAGGAAGGGCTACAGCAGGCTCCGGTTACACCTCAGGCTCTCCAGTCGCTGGAAATCGTTTCAGCCGTGAATTCTTAATCTTCTGCTTCGGTTTTGGTTCCAGTGGTCAACTACCTCTTCAGCTTCCACCTCTTTAGCTTCCTGGATCAGACTTTTATGCAGAAACCCAGCCGATCAAACAAATTTGCAACATTCAAACTTGGGGGGTGGCAATTCTTTCTTGACAGCCAGCCTCCCAGTTTGAACTTGAATCTCGCAGTCAGGCTGGAAGACAACGGCTGCAGAGTTTTGGACTCCTCCCTCGCTTCCTGCCTTAACGGACACTATGGAGCCTGGGCGGGGTGTCCACAGGACTCCCGGCGAAGATATAAATCACACAAAGGAATTTCCCACCCTGGATGTCAGGGGAAGGAACAGGAAAGGACACGAAATGCTAAAATTGGGGAAAAAAGAGACAGGGGCCAGTTTGGGAAAAGGAGCACCCATGGGTGCCATTACCAGGGCTGTGCAAACAGCCCACGGTAAAAGTGCACCGAATTAATAAAAAGGTTCACTGCCACCAGCCAGGAAAGGTAAGTTTGTCCTTGTAACATAAATCTTACATTTAAAATGAGAAAGGGGATACTCCGTATTTCCCGATCACTCCACATAAGGTGGGGGGTGCTGGTCTCACTTAATAAAATGTAAAAGGGATCCAAAGATCCTTTCTACCCTTGGGAACTGTAGTTCTCACAAGGTTAGCCAGAGAAAGTTAAAAGGGGGGCCCCTAGAGCGACCCAGCAACAATAGGCGCTTCTTGCAAAAACGTTGTCAAAGAGGATAACTTTTAAAAGACACTATGGAGAGTCTTAAAAATGACACACATAAACAGAGCAAAAGATTCTGTGAGTGAGGAAAGGTTTAAGGAAAAATAATCCACCAGTAAAATCAAAATGTTCTGGGGTTGACACAGGTCAGGAAGTTTTACTATGAACATCTTACCTAACAAGCAGTGACATTTAACACAGTTAGAGGGGCAGTGAGTGCGGTGGTGTTATTGTGAGGAAACGTCCCCTTATTCCCATTTATAGTGTCGGTATTGTTTGCAATTTCAAAGTGGACCCATATCACTAGAATGTTGCATGTGAGCCCAAGTAATGTATACAGAATTGTCCTACTCTGTGATACCCCTGGGAGGTATAGCAAGTTGTGGAGGCTACTGCCATCACCATGAGTGTTCTGAGGAGTTGTGTTCCACAAGCCTGGGCCACACAAGTTCAGTGATGCCATCCATGAGTCAGCCACCCATGTTCCTATGTGTGATGGGGTCACTGCAGTTATCATCAGAATTGCGGAGAGGCTGGAAGACAACGGCTGCAAATTGTGTAGAAGAAAAGACCCGAGTATGGTGAATGTGATTGAGGAGGAGTCATAGGAGAGTGAAAGAGAAGACAGTGAACAGCGCTTGTGGTGTTGAATGATGGTAATAAGGCACAATGGGCCTCATCACAAGTATGGCAGTGTGGTAAAAAATGGCAGTAAAACAGAGACAGCTCAGTAACTACTGCATTACCGCACCACCCTTCTATAGGTTTGGCGGTGAGGTGGACGAAAAACCACCAGTTGCCAGTAATTCTGCCTAGATTCCAATGGAGTTCGCTGGACTGCATTAATGGGGACCGACACTGCCATACCACCAATTGTGATCCAGCAGTAATTCAGCCGGACCAAGTGGCAGTAACGGTAGTAAATCAATTTGACAGTATTTCCGGCGGATTTACCACAAAACCTGTAATGACGCCCAATGTTTCCAAGCATGGTGTAAAATATGGTTGGATGAGATATGTATTGATGTAATGGCTTACTCTGACTCTTGCACACTATTACCTCTAAGACAGCTTTCGAAAGGATATAGCCAGAAACTCATAAACATGACCTTTGCATCATGCAAGCAGATATGAAGGGTGAAAAAAGAAATCAATATTTTGGGTTACGTGTTAACAGAATGTGAGTACCATGGAAGGGTGGCAACAGTTAAAGTGTATTGTGTAGAGAAAGGTATGCCCATCATCTGGTGGCCCCTTCAAGGAATGTTATAAATTAAATTACATCCAGTTGAAGCAGACCAAGTGTTGGTCGTGGGGATGTCCATTGTTGAGGAAGTTGTATCTCAGTATACTAGTGTTTTTGAAAATCAGTTCGATGTTTCAAGGGAATCCAGCATAGAATAATTCTGAAGAAAAATGCGGTGCCAGTAGCACAAACTGCAAAAAATACCAGTAAACTATCGGGAGGAACTTGGGAATATTTAGGCATTGTCACAGAAACACTCCAAGAGGATAGTTCTATGATTGTTATTAAGTTTGTGGGCTCTAGGGCCATCCTTCTGTCCCTCTCGGCTCCCTTGGGATTCTCTCCCTAACCCTGACATCCATAACCCAGGCAAGTGCTACCACATGGTAACCTCTACTGTATAATTGCTACCATTGGCTACGGGTGGCTCCCTAAGACAAAGGCCCTCCAAACTCCCTATGAGGGTTCTGTGCTGTCCCTACTCTATCAGGAGTTAGTATTCTATCAGGATTTTGGGGAAGAGCCTTGCAGACACCCAGAAAGATTTGTGATTGTCTTCCACACCCACTCTCTCCTTTCCCTTCTTCTCTCTGTACCCTGTATCTCCCTTCTTCCCACCTTTTCTTCTCTCTCCTGTGTCCCACACCATCTACTCCTCGCCTCCACCCTTTAATGTTACTCCTCCCCCTAAAACACGACTCCACCCGCTACTCAACTCTCTAACCGCTACTCCTACTCAAACAACCTCCTTTCACTTTGTAACGAAATGCTTCACAAACACTCCTTAACTTACTCTTTGTAGATACACACAACCAAGCACACTCAACCTGCCGTCTCCTTGCTCTCTCTTTTTCAACACCTCACCTTTTCCAATCTATACTTCCATACTTCACGGCTCCTTCCTTCCTCCTGCTGGTTTTTTGGTCCACTACCTCAACCTCCTGTGACCTTAACTGGACAACTCACCTCTTCCTGTTTCATGTCTCTGTTATAATTCCCCCGCGTCCTTTTATTGTCCAGTTTTTCCTAGCCATTTCTGTTCTATCATATCCTTCCAGGATGTGTATCTGCATAGAGAATTCTCTAAACAGGGGCTAAGCCCTCACCTACTTTCTCCACATGGGCTGGCAGCATTTAGATAACTGTGGCGTTGGACGTTCAGGTTTTCTGGGGACCATTGGTAAGTTTGATGTGGAGGGGGTGGTCCCTTTCCCCTCTTTGTCCCCGATAGTCTAGGGGGTCAGCCTGTATAAACAGAGGGCTGCCGGTGCTTATGGGTAATCTCACAGAGTTCTTCTGAAAGCTGGCAGCCTTCTTCAGTAGCTCTCTCACCGGTTTGTATTACTTGGCGTTGACTCGTCCGGTTGGAGTCATGATTTTTGGATGCAGTAGCGGTGTATTATTTCTGGGTCTCTGTCCCTCAGCTGGTTTCGCCATGTTTTCTCTGTATTCTTGAGGTTTTTGAGATATGGTTTAACTCAAAGGCATACTGCTAATTTTCATACATGCACAAAGGGTTGGTTAATGTCCCTCCCAACAGCCACCTCCAGCCTCAGGGGTAGGGATGGGTACCGATTCTTCACCCCTGGCTGAGAAGGGTTCTTAACCCCCCCCCGACCCTCTTTGCCAAGGCCATGTTACTGACCTTGTCTCAGCAGACTTGTGAGGCAAGGGGGTTATTGAACCTATTGACTCCTCTGAGTGGATTACGCTCATTGTTCTTTCAAGGAAGGCCAATGGAAATGTATGATTGCGTGCTGACCTCCGTGGCCTCCCCTCCCGAACATGCACGAATTATTTTCATTCATTTGTGCTGCCAGATTCTACTCCACTTTAGATATGGCAAGTGCGTATTGCCCACTGTCACTGCACTCAGAATCACATTACTTAACTGCATTCCTTACACCTAACGGATTGTTCCAGCTTAAATGTTTGCCATTTGACTTAGCAAGCGCTTCCTCAGTATTTCAACAGCTAATGATGAACCTGCTTCAAGGTTGAAGGGTGTTGTCTCATTCCAAGACGACATAATAAACTATTCAAATACATTAGAACACTGAGGTTTTAGCTAAAGTTTTGAGCATGTTGGTGAAAACAGGTTTAACATTACAAAAAGAAAAATACAATTTTTCAAATAAAAGGAGTAGTAGTACATTGGCCATTGTCAGGGGAGGGCTTGAAACCAAAAAAGAAGCTGCTCCATGCCATCCTGAAGGAACTGTACTCGGGGGCCCTTTGAAGCCTCCCTTGTGAACGATTTATATTGTGAATACAATGGTCCAGGCATTAGAGACAGTTTCAGCTTGAATGTTCATATTTTCTACCATTCCCAAGAAACTCATTGGTTATGCTACGTCATTTCCTTAGAGCCAAGCTAGATTAGTGGAACATGACTGGAGCGAAGATATCAATAGTATCCCAACTCATTGCCCCCACATGTTTCGCCACATCCATTTTCACCCCTCCCAAGAACAGTTTGTAATTAACAAAATAGCATTTGTGCTGACCGCCAGAACTTTATTATGCTGCCATTGGTCAGCACCATTGCAGGAAGAACGCGAGACACCCTGCTTCTGGTGAGGAGACATTCACACGGTACCTACTAGATATCGGCCTTCGCAAACCGGTTACATGTGATTTTAACTGATGAAATTATGACGGAAAAAAATACAACTTCCCCACTTAAACACACCTGTTTCCCCACGTTTCTAACCCCACCTTGAACCCCCACAACCCCTTTTGACCCCTTACCTCCACCACTGCATATCTATTTATTTTTCAATATTTTGTTTGTTATAATTTCATAAATTCATTAAAATCACTGCATACCTCGCAAACCTTCTAGTTGATACTCTGACGTCTGGCCACATCCCAAAGACATTGCAACTTGCCATTTATTTGGTCCTTCCAGAACACCAATCCGGCAAGTTTCCCCTTTCCATAGCCACCTGCCGATAGGCACTTGTCGCCATGTGAACAGTTCTGTGGCTTAAGTCCACTTCCTCTCTACCCCTGACTGCCCGCAGGATTGGCTTGGCGCCATGTCATTACATCACCCAGTGTTGTCCTGGCTGCTTCAGTATTGCCTGTGAAGTACAGCCTGAGCTTCGTCTCCCTCCTCCCTGGCCTGCAGAGTGTTGTTCATGTGTTCAGAGTGGAGGTTTCATGGGCAGGGCCCATCCTGGGGGTATCCCTGCTGAATGCGTTTACATGGGATATGTTTTCTCCATCTTGTGCTAATCATGTTACGCTCACAGGGGCGTCGGTCGGATCCGGACGGCTGCGGTCTCCACCAACGTGATGCGTAGGGCAGAGATGACTGACTGGACTGGCCCTCCTCATCTTGTCTGCGTGACCCGTAGAAGTATTCTCCTGCAAGTGGAGAGATGGATTTAGCCACCCGTGAATTCAAGTGATGGCACCCCCCACAGTCCTCCCAACTAATCACCTCCGAAGTGCACTCTCAGCAATCTCACCTTATATTCTTGAATGATGAGCTCTCCATCCTGCATGGATTGCAGGGGCGCGTTGATGTCAGTTACTTCACTGGTTTGAAGGCGTGGGAGAGTTCCGGAGAGTATTGACTCTGAGGTTCCTGGCAAGGTCCAGTAAGTATCAAGTTCATAGAGTTCAATATGTCCGATGTTTCACTCTTGTCCCCCCTTCCTTCCTTGTCTTGCAGCTGAGATCGTGAGAAGATGCCCTCGTGGCAGCTGGTGGCGCTCAGGTAAGAGTCTGTATTACCCGACGCTGTCCGGTAAAAGTTGCATGTGTTTAACGTGTTGTTTTCTCTCTCTTTGCAGGTGCGGCACATGAAGATGTGGAGAGTTATAGAATAATGCCTCTGGTGGTAAATCAGGTAAGTCTATGGTGATATGAGTTATATTTGTTGGTTTTCTCGGCTCACCTTGTTGTTTTCTTTTGTCCCTCAGGTGCCAGAGTTCGGCGAAGAAATGATGGAGGCAGCGCCGAATCGAAAGATGCTGCGAGGACTGGTGAGTATGGCGCGGCGCTGCAGCTGGAGATGCGACACGTACAGAAATGATGTTCTTTCCAGGTCCGGAGGCGAGATGGATCCGGAATCAGGTGAGGAATTCGAAAATAGTTCGTTTTCTAACCTTGTCCTTTTCTTTCCTCTTTGTTTTAGGAGCTCCAGATTCGAGGCGGGCGTGGCAGAAGACTGGATGCAGAAGTTCCCTAGAACCACGCCCGAGTAAAAAATAGTCCCTGTAATAAAATAGTCCCATCCAGGCCTCACGTTGGCTTGGATTCACTAGCAGCATGGTCTGCATCAGGTAAGTAAAGTCTATGAGCCTGGCGCCTATGGCGCCAGGACTGATTTCTATGATGAGCCTGGCGCCTCAGGCGCCAGGACTGAACCCAAACAGCCCTCAGCCGGGGCTGTTGGGGTTTTAATAAGTATCTGGATGCCTGCTCCCGGAGCTGATGGGCTTGGTCCTCATGCCCGGGGGTAGGCATCATGACAATCATACAAAGGTCCCTTGGGCCGATGATACATATGATGCATCCCTACACCCGCATTTTCTCATGAGGCCTTCATCCGTGGTGTAGCTGCGGTTTGTGTTCCCATGTTCCCCACCCACCTAGAAGGTGTCCCGTTCCCCCCTTCCTTACTCTCAGAGGTGGAAGGTGTGCCCCACTATCTGGTGCTAAATTAGCACCTTTAATATAGAACGATGCCCTATGAACAGTAATCAACTAATGTCCTCCCTTGGACCAGTGGAATTATACTCCAAATTTGCATGAATATCGCTGACAAAAATTGAAGTACTACGCATGAAAGATTTGCCATTTAGGTGGGATGATACCACTGAAACATTCTTTGAGGAAATTAAGAAGGCAATTTTAAATGCTCCCATTAAAAAAAAATGTCATGTTAGGAAAGAATGTGCAAACAACGTTGATACTAAAGTGTATGCCTGCTCCCTGTACTGTTGCAAAGGCAGCAAGGGAAATTGTGTCCAGTTGCTTTCGCCTCACGGTTACTGAACAAACGGAGCCACTGTGTTCTGTCATTGAGCGATGAGGCATTAGCATGTTGGTGGGAGGCTTACCACTTCCATATGTTTTTCTGGAAGGGGGGCAGAAGTTTCTTCAGAAAATAGACCATAAACCACTTGCAAATGTTGTCAGATCTGGTCATGTCAAGAACAATTCTCCCAGGTTAGAAAGATTAACCAAAAACTAGAGCCTTATCAGTGCGAACTGCAGCTCATCCCAGGAAAAACAAGCGTGCAAGCAGATTTACTGTTCCGCCAACAATTAGAAGAGGACGATGACGATAAACGCGGCAATGTCGCATGTACAGATAATTGTGTGCCAGCTGTGCACGAGATTGGTGTAATGGCTGAGTGGTAGACAAACAAATGTGGAAATAAGAATGTGAAGAGAATGAGATTTTGGTACAAATACAATATTTTTACTAAAAAGGTTGGCCAGCAGAAAAATCACACTTTCCCGAATTGCAGTGTTATTGGAAGATCAGAGGTGTGATGAGAATGCATTGCTGGAGGACATGTCTGTGCCGCCTAACAAATTGAGGAGGCTGCTCGTTTAACAGTCAAAAGTGCCATTTCAGTATGTCAGCAAATGAAGAGGAAGATACGTGAAAGCTTTTTGTGGCACAATAGAGACCATGATGTAGAATGTATGTCACGAATTGTGTGGCGTGTGCTCAAAGTGACAAGATTTTAAAATCTGCAATAATACATCTCTCTGTGATAGTCATTGACTACTAATCCAAATGGCCATATGTGGGACTGAAGATTTTAGTACTACAATCACTCGTCCAGTATGTATATACTGCGCGAGTGACTGAAGTACTAGGATCTTGGTTTGACTTGGAATGTTTGACCACGACTGTTGTGACAGACAATAATTGTAGTTGCCATTTATGTAGCGCCTTTTACCATTATTATAGTCTCAATGCGCTGGTGGTGGGAACGCCGTCCTGGACCGATAACGCAGAGGGTTGGAGGTCACGGTGTAAGATTAGAATGCATGTGTGCATTCGGCCAAATAGGCTTAGCAGGGCTGGCCAGGCTCCGGTAGAGAGCAACGCATTGGGTCAGGCACGTGCATGGGTGCTGGGAGGAGTGAGGAGATGGCGTGAGTGCTACGTGTCCACATTTGTAATAATTCTTCGCTGCATACTGATGTCAGGGGTGTTGAGGCGTAGTCTGGTGTAAATAGGTGGAACATTATGTGACCAGCGCCTACCGAATTTGTCACAGTCACTGCTATATTCTAATGTGTGCAGGTAGCGATGCCTGCAGCCAGTGTCCACCGGAGTGGTGCATTATACGTACCTAGCTGATTTGGTGGCGATTTGTTGTATGTGCGCCCGATCAGGTGGTAGCTTCCTCCATCGATTCTCGTGGCTACGATAAAACGATTAGCAACAGTCCATGATTCAACTAATTGCAACTAGAGGAGCACGGGCTACACTTACAGGCTCTTCTAGGTGGACCTATGGCAAATCTATCCAGATATTGTGCGCGTACTGAACCTTCTCAATTGTTGCTTTACTATGTGCATCCCACTCTATATTTCATCCATGCGCAAAACCCGCACATCCCTCAAGTCCTTCCAGTGAAACCCCCACCTGGCATGAGACATGGCCAGGGCACAATTCCTATCATGACATTTCCCTACAGGACATCCCAATCTGTCTGAGTGCAATGGTGGTGTTATTCTACCACAACCACTTTGAGTGCGATTTGCCTGTTTTGCCCGTACATGCCAGGTGCAGTGACTAATCAATCCTGTGACATTTCATTGTGTGAAAAACAATATGGTGGTGCTTTTGGGAACCAAGGTCATGATTGGTGTTTGTTAGTGTTTGAGTTCCAGGCCGCCGTGATAACCACAAGGTGCTGAAAGGTCAGGGCCACTGCAAAAATAGCCAGCGCTGCCTTGTGGTGAATGTTCATATGCTTGGATTGGGAATTGAAAGGTTAGGGTCAGTTTTCAGGATAATATGGCAAATAGCCAGGTTTTGAGGACTTTTTTAAGGCAAGGTAGTCCTCAGTGTGGCGGAAGTGCAGGGGAAGAGTGTTCCAGATGGTGGGGGGGGAGTCAGGATACGGTAGGCTGAAGTGCCAACTCTGGTGGAGTGAACATGGGGAATAGCGAGGAGGAGAGCTGAGCCCGATCTGAAGTTTCTGGGGGGTTGGTAGTGGATTATTGGTTGGTAGGAACTCTGGTCCTATATTATGGAGGGCTCGGTGTGAGATGCACATTGCTTTAAAGGTCATTCTTAGGCTGATAGGGAGCCAGTTTAATACTCTGAGGGCAGGGGTGATATGTTCGCTGGGTGAGAGGGCAAGGGGCAATCTTGCTGCTGAGTTTGAAATTTGTTGGGGCTTCCTGAGGTGGCGTGCTGGGAAGCCGAGATAGAGGGAGTTGGCATAGTCTAGGTGGGAGATGAAGATACCCAATATTGCGGAGACTCTTTAAGGCATAAATTTGTTTTAAAAAATTGATTAGCAGAGATTGCCAATTAAAATGTTCTTGATTAGCAAACAAACTCAGTTGATTAGCAACGTTGTACTAATATTTGTAATGCCAGCAGAAGTTATTTGTACCCAAGACATAAAATGAGCAACAATGCATCATTTTTGTGTATCAACCGCTGAAGTAAGACATTCGTGAGATGAGTCAGGCCTTGCAAATTCTTTAGAATTCTACTAGACCTGCAAGTTTAGTTACTTAGTTTACCTACTCGACTTAAGAGAAATGCACTCGACCCATAGCAATGGATGACAAAAATTGTAAATGCGCTTTCTGTAAAATGGTGCATGTGACCACATACCTACTTTCTTTGGCACACTCCTGCTACCCGGAGGCCAGCCATGCAGAGTGAAATGTTTATTTGAGATTTACTGCAAGCAAAGTAAATGTTAAATAAAGGTTTCAAACATCCCCTGCAAATGGTACCCTTTCCAAAAATCTACTTGACTATGCGAGCGGGCAAGTAGACTTTGCAAACCCTGGATGAGTGTCTGTAAAATGTAAAAGGTCAGCTGCATGAATGGGCACAAATAGATATTGTAAAAAAGGCTCTGAAAACAGCCTGGCCAGCTGTCTCATGCAGGTACTAATATATAATGCAAAAAAGGGTAGCAGGTGCCCCTCTCTAGAAGGAACATGGCATGATAACCTGTTCTGTGGTTTGTTCCCTACTTTGAGAGTACACTGTGGTTGTCCCCATCTGTAAAAGGTACAGTGAGCAAAAAGCGATGGCTGCCGACTCTCTAAGTCGGAAAAAAATGCAGAACAGGTTATCATGCCATGTTCTTTCTGGAGAGGGGCACTTGCTACCGTTTTTGAAATAATATATAATGCAATCATAGAGCAAAGCAAGCTCTGGGGGCTTACTACAGTGCATGGTATTGCAGTAGATCTGTAGATGTACAGTCTGGATGGAACTATTAATCACTACTTAATGTAAACATCTAATTAGCTTTGTGTATTCATTATTTAAGAGGAAAGAAAGTAGGAAACTAAGCAGATTGGATGTCGAAGCAGGCAGTGAACTGGCCAAAGTAGGTGGAATGTTGTAGTTTGTGGCCGTCTCACTTTCAGGGTAGCTTGTATAAAAGCAACAGGGTGATCAGATAGAATGTCAAGAAGTATGGGATCAGCTCATGGGTTGAGCATCATTTGCACAGATGTATGCAACCATCAGGTCACAGAACTAGGTAGGTTTGCCATCAAAAGCATTTCGCTGTGTGATCATATACATTTTGGAAAGTGTTCCCTCGTCGATTTGATGCATCTTCGCCAACAAATTGAAATATAGTTGACACTATGAGATTTAGATACACTAACCTAAACTGGACAATAAAGCATGGCGACATTGCAGCGTTTTAGTCGCAATAGTGTTATTATACATGAAGTTCCTATATCCTCTAACCGCCTACCGGTCTTTGAATGACAGGATATAGTTAGCTAAATACAAGTATTCTCCCAATTTACTTCTTTCAAGAGATGAATGCAGGGTGAGCTGTGTTTTCATTGAACAGGGTCACTTCGATAGCTAGTTTTGCTACACACGTTTTAATTTAATTAGCAAACCTGCAGAATTACATAGCAAATTGCTATGCGACACTGCTTATTTTATGCCTTGCTCTTCGAGGATAGGTGAGATGGGGAAAGATTGCTTTAGGATGCGTGAGTGGAAATGGTAGGTTCTGGATACCGAGTTGAGGTGTTTGGAAAGAGATAGGTCTACGTCCATGGTGCATCCAAGGTTTTTAACGGAGGTGGAGGAGGCAGGGCGAGGCTCCCAGTGCTTTTAGCTATGGTAAAGGTTGGGAAATCAGAGCATAAAGGTTTGTGTAGAGATAAAAAGGTACATGGAAATAACGAGAAGATTATTTTGTTTTTAAAAAGTCACAATATGCTCCTTAATGGAAGATTATCGGCATTTGTCTGCCTGACATTAAGCACCTCCAGATAGTGCCTCAAGTTAACATGAACTTGGTGCGAACAAAACATTCCAAATGTAGTTTCATAAAAAATTGAAAATTCTTTACCCAAATGCTTTGGTATCATTCGGGATCAAGCGTGATCTACAAGTCCTGATGTTCATTACAACTCCTCCTGAGTCTAGCACTTCAGGAGTACACGAAAAATTAAAACAGAATACAATATAAAGTTTGGCATAACACAAGGTCAATCATATGACCTGTTGGAAAATCCTAAGTATTCAGCACATAGCTGTTTAGTTTGTAATAGCTACTAGTTGTCACCCCTGTTCCACTGTAATCTTCCTTTGATATCATGAAAGCAGTATCTGTGTTGTAATCAAAATGCATTAAATTCATGCAGGATTCACACTCCCAAATAAAGTTACAAATCAGAAAGGTTCCAAATGTTCCCACACTTTTCTTTCATATGCCAGAATTAGGTTTTTGGTTCAAGGAACCACATTTTTTAGTACAAAGACATTTTCTAAATATAAATGGAAAGTATTCCTAGCTGGGGGAGACACAAAAGGGGTTTCTGTATCCACTCTTCAAGACCACTAAAACGGGCTACAGATAAGTAAGGTTCAACATTTGGGCAAAATAAGATCATAGGAAGGATCTTTTAATTATTAAAGGAATACTAAAAGGTAAGAACAAGTAGCCCATTAGTAATGTTTACTATTATGACAATGTAATTGCTTACAATGCATTTTTCATATTTACCAGTCCACAGGTTTAAATAGCATGACTTGGATTGATTCAAATGAATAAAGTAACGTGTCAACTTGGGATGTATCAATTTATCTCATGAAGATCATGTTACAAATATAATACCAATATTGGTAGATGAAACAATTACATTGTATGTCATTTGGACTTGATCGTAAAGGTTTCTTGTAAAGTAACAGGCACGTCAGAAAGCTTGTTAAGAAACTCCAGAACTTGACTAATCAGTTTTGAGGTTTACTTCTTGTTCAGAGAGCATGGTTTAGTGTCCATTTCCATTGGCCAGAATGGTGATCCTACCAGCTTCCCTTGCCATACGTGTACAGGGTGTATTCATAATAGGAGTCAATGCAACTTGTTGATTCCTCTTTTTTGGTTGCTTAAGGCACATTTTCTGCAAAGCACTGCCTAATGTCAACTGATTTGTTTTTACTTTTGAGGCCGTTTCCAGTTCCCTTGTATATATGCTTGCTTAACTGAATGCCATAGTAGGTTGCAAGTCAAAACAAAGTTGTCTTTTGTCATTAAAGTGGCCTTTTGGGCACCACTCTAGTGCTTTTTCTTTTCAAAGTACGGCCATGTCTGGGTCGATTTCACCAACAGAAACTCTTATTACCCTTTCAAGGCCGACCTTTCTTTGATAGATCAAGGGCTTCAGTGCCTCCGGGGGATAGAGTACCAGGTTCCGAAGCTCTTCAAAGCGACTAAGCGAGGTTGAATTTATAGGATTGCTACAGATCAGCTCACACACATCATGGGACATACACATCTCATTCACACACAACGCCTGACAGTCATGAGGCAGGCCATGGAGATATCACGTCACAGTGCACTCGAGGGCAAATTAGCAGCGTGAGGCAATCGCAAATCAAAAACTCAAATAACATACATCCCGGAGTGTTGGGCAGTCACACACTCACTACTCAGACACACGCACATGTACACCATGTATGTCCATGATGGTGACATAAGCACCCATGTGTCACACCTCTCGCATGCCCCAGTCCAGACACAGGTATGCAAACATGTGCGCGTTGTTACACGCCAGTGCACATAACGCATTGCAACACAGACACCACTGATGTGGGACACGGTTGAATGGACGAACACGCAGCACTGTCAGGGAGAAGCACACAGACTTCTGTACAGGAGGCATGCCAGATAAAAAGCCAAGGTGCACACTCCAGCCACACGTCAACATGCACTATGGTGGACAAGAACACATGAACACTTACCAGTCGATTCCAGACGGAGCACCACCTCCAAAACCTGGGGGTACAGCGCTGGGTAGAAGCGCTCCAGGACCCTCATCTCATCAGTGATTAACCGGCCCAGCGCCTCCCTCGATCATCAACTGCCTTGAGGAGGTGCCGGGCCTTGTTGTGGGTCCTGGACTTGAAGTCTTCCCAGCGCTTGTGGACATGCTGGTAGTCACGGGGTGCCACCCCATCCGCGTTGATGGCACCCACGATGTCCTCCCAGATCTTCTTCCGTCCTTCATTACCGACTTGCAATGGGCCATGGAAGAGGGCATTACGATGCCCCAGGACTTGCTCCACCAGGATGCCAACTTCACCGGATGAGAGGCTGACGGTCCTCTGCCTCTCTGCCGGGGGGTTGCCACTTGCCTCTGATGGTGTTGGGTCGGATATGGCAACCCCCGAGGCAGGTGTGGGTGGGCAAGGTGATCCTGGGGCTGGGCTGTGGAGTGGTGGCATGGCAGTCAGGAGTCCTCAGGATCAGCAGGGGTGGTCACAACAACAGGATCACTGGCAATGGCTTCAGAGCAGGCACCAAAATGCAGGGCATGTGGGCAGCAGGCACACACGAGTGGGCTGGGCAGCTTGGGAAGTTGGAGGCAGGTAAATGGCCTTGTAGGCAGGAGCATGGGTCTTCTGTGTTCTTTCGCGTGCCAGCCAGAAACAGAGTGACTCCGTATGTGCGGAAACATCGCGTAAGCCTGAAAACAGCGGAAAGCCCCTAAGCGTGTAAGTTACATGTCGCGCACTGGCCGTTGGGCGTTGCCGTTCAGTATTGGGTTAAAGGTCTGTGTAGGACAAAGAGTGCACTGTACATGCTTTTCGTGGGGATGGATGCGTGAACTTTACTTTTTTGTAGGTTTGCACGCAAATACTTCACGACTGCGGCAGCACATACTTATTGTTTTGGCGGGGGTGTTGCCTATACGCACACGCGCATTTTTTTTTTCTTTCTACGAGGCAGACAGTGAGGCGCGCATGCATTTTTCATTCTGTGGTTGCCCCCGTGTGTCGCATACCCCATTTTTGGGCTCATAGTAGCCTACGTGTTCCTCACATATGCACTTTTTGTGTTGCTGGGTGCCACAGCGTACTGTGGGATGTTTTTTCATCACACGTGGGCTACCAAGGGGTTGCGTACACGGTTTTTGTTTTTCGGGTGCCTGAGCGTTGTGCAACCCATCCATTTTCCACCAGGGGTCACACTGAGCCTTGTTGGGGCACGCATGTATGTTTAAGATCACATACCCTGCTGTCACGATCCGTGACCCAAAACCCCACTGGCATGGTCACATGCCAGGTAGGGTTAGGACTCAGGGTTCACTTGCGGCCCCTAGGGCCTTGCCTTATCATCATAGACTCACCTGGAGTCAGTCCTGGCATCTTCGGCGCCAGGCTCATATTCAGATTGGGACATTGTCTTGAAGGGACTACTTTTTCTGTGAAGGCCTGCAGCCAACATGGAGGCACCCACACAATCTAGTACCTAAGAACCAGACTGTGTGGTGCAGTGTTTTAGGGTGTGGTAGCCCAGACTACTTTACCTGGACTACTTTACAGAGGGCTATATAAAGCACACCCAAGCTACAGAACTTGTTTCGCGTTATTCTGCGGCCAGCAGCGTGACGCTCATCGTGTTCAGAGACCAGCACCCGGCGATCCTTGAATAGCGGACCTGCAGAGGAGACAAAAGAACATCATTAGCAGTCTCTGCTTACCTGCAACTTTCCATCCGTCCATTCCTGCTGCTCGCGGTCTTCCATCCAGTCGGCAGCATCATCAGGACACCATGCACGCACCAGAACGAAGCACCTGGAGGGAGAGAGAAAGAAGGACAACGTTAAAACAGGTTACTCACGGCATTCACGGCAGTAATCACAAAATCCTCACTTGGCTGGGCATTTCTTGACCGGTTCCGCTCCGGAAATCTTCACACGACCAGAAAGACCATTGCGACCTTAAAAGGAATAAAGAATACAGGTTAGCAAGAAAGGACATTACTGTGCTGCACTTCGCGCTTAACCTACCATCCATCATACGCTCCTGCGTCCATCATCCTGGCAGGAGCCTGATCCAAGTAGCGCACCCACCGAACCTCTGTGCACCTAAGGGGAAACAAACAAAGAAAAGACATTAATAGCAAGAAAGGAAATCAAGGACATTTTAAGACTGCTATAACCAAACTTACCTCCTAAAAGACACTTGAATGGGTTAGCACCAGTGAAGTTAACTCGGTCGCTTCAACCCGCAGAAAACTATGCACCACTGCACAGAAGGCAGGACGGAGAGCATGCCAGAGATTCGTAACAAGGTGAGGAGTGGGTCAACAGGTCGAGTCCAGGGGGCTGGTGGGAGGAAACGAAATCTGTTCCTGAGTCCAGTCCTCCTGTGTTTTCAGGCCCGACCGCCATGGAAGGCATCGTCCAGAATCGGGAAGGTCCAGGGTGAATCCGGCAACCAGGGCATAAGGGCGTCCCCGTGGATACCAGGTGAGCGTAGCACGTGCCAAACACTCCAATTGCCCAGGTCAATTGTCTGCTGCACCCCCATTGCTGTTACGCTCACCTGGTATCCACAGGAATGCCACCCAGCCGGGTTACTCGCTGGTATGCTTCTCAGCTTTGCCCTGATGTGGTCTGCGGGGAAAGTTCTGCCTGAAAATACAGGAGGACTGTGTACAAGACTGACCGTCTGGGCTAAGTATCCTCCCTCCACCCCCGTATGATTTCAGTCCCTCTGGCGCCCTCTCCTCACCTTGTGGTAGAATTAGGCGTGCTCTCCGTCCTGCCTTCTTTGCAGGGGCGCGTTGTCTTTCATGGGCGAGTGCGGTCCAGTTACTTCACTGACGCCGGCCTATTTGATATTGTTCAGGTAGGTCTTATTGCTTTTCTTTAGTTTTGTTGCTATCCTGCATGCCTTTCTTTGTTTCAAATTTCTCTTTTTTCTCCCTTAGGTATGCGGAGCTTCAGCGTGGCAAACTGGCTTGGTTGAGCCCCGCTGGTAAATGATGGCGCATTAAGAGCGCTATGATGCGGTAAGTAAGCGCTATGCGCAGCGCTGCGAAGTCTTGCCTTTGCTAACCTGTGTTTTCCTTCCTTGTAGGTCGCAGTGTTCTTCAGCGCGAGTGGAATGTCCGGAGTGGTGCCAGCCGAGAGGCGTACAGCCAGGTAAGCCTTTTGAGCAGTTTGTAATTTGTAAATGTCTCTACTGCTTTCTTTAATGTTGCCTCTATCTTCCTCTTTCAGGTCGTTCTGTCCGGGAGGCGTGCAGATTCGAGGAAGCTGTTCTCAGTAGCTGCGAGTGTTTAAAGATGAAGACATGCAGGTAAGATGCTGCTGCTAATGATGTTCCTTTTGTCTCCTTGCAGGTTCTGCTTCTCCGAGGTTCGAGGGAATAGCTGGACACAGTGAGCGTCACGTTGCAAGCTGCAAAGTAACGCGAAGCGTGTTGTCTTGCTCGGGTGTGGTTTAAATAGCCCCAACAAAATAGTCCAGGTGAATGAGTCCCTAGGCTACCACACCCAAAACACTAGACCGCATAGCTTGGTTCTTAGGAACCAAGCTATGTGGATGCCTCCATGTTGGCTGACAATACAATAAAGTAGTTCCCAAGCACATTGTTTTTTATGGTGTATGAGCCTGGCGCCATAGGCGCCAGGACTGGCCCCATGAGGGCTTTTGAAGAGGATGCCAGGCTCTAGAGGCCCGAGTCCTGACTCCACCTGGCCAATGGGTTTGCCAGAGGGGGTTTTGGGCGAGGGTCGTGACAGCTGCACCATTCCATCTGAGTCATAACTGGGAGTGCAAAATGTGGGAAGGGAGGCAAAGGAGGCCAAGGTGTTGGAGCTGCCAGAGGTAGCCAAAGGGGCCGAGGTGCTGGAGCTGGCAGAGGTAGCAAAGGGGGCCAAGGAGCTGGAGCTGGCAGAGGTGGCCGAGGGATCCGGGGTTCCCAGGTCCATGCAGGGAGGGATATGCCCCCCTCTCAAAAGGGTCCGGTAGCTGCAGGGGCAGCTGCAGCGCCAGCCACCCAGGCTCAGGGTCCTCCTGCCATGTCTGTAGTGGTCCTGGCCCCGGCCCAGGGAGACCAAGGGGCACATGTCCATATTACAAAGGCCAAGAGGCGTGTTCTGCAGGGACCTGCCACCAGTGCCAGCGAACCAGGGCCAGCAATTCCATCTGCTGGCCTGACCAGCCAGGATCCGGTAGCTGCAGGGGCAGCTGCGGCGCCAGCCACTCAGGCTCAGGGTCCTCCTGCCATGCATGTAGTGGTCCCGGCCCCGGCCCATGGAGACCAAGGGGCACATCATCATCATCATCATGTCCATGTTCCAAAGGCCAAGAGGCGTGTGCTGCAGGGACCTGCCACCAGCACACAGGTACACATGCCTGCAGGGCCACCTCCACTTACAGTATCAGTGGCTGATGCCTCAGCTCCGGCCACCAGTGCTCCAGCCCCTACTGACCCAAGTGGTCCCAGCCACACATGGACTGGACAACCCTGCAGCAAGGGTAAGTGGGCAGTAGGCAAACAGGCTCTGTCCGCGGCACAGCACAGGGGACTCGTACGGCGAGGAAGAGGAACTTCAGTGATGCAAAAATCCAGATCCTCTTGTACGTGCGGGAACGTGAGACTGACATGCTTGTGCGGGCAGGTAGCACACATACACACGCCCAGCGTAGGCCCTCTGGCAGTGTTGCCAATTGCATCAACGCCCTGGGCATTGAGAGGCGCACAGCTTCTGAGGCAGTGAAGCGCTGGAATGACCTCCAGCGCCGAGCCAAAGAAAAGCTAGGTGCCGACTACTCCTACACACTGGTGACTGGAGGTGGACCAGCAGTGGAGGAAGAAGTATTCACTTCCCACCACATGAGGACATCGCTAGTCAGATGATTGATGCAGAGCTGATCCAGGGCGTGGGGGTCCTTCCAAATTATGAGGCAATGTCTGGTGAGTGGTGATGGGTGTGTGTCAAGGACATGTGTATGTTGTGTCATGGCTGTGTGTTGATTGTCTGGCAGTTCTGCATGCATTCACATGACTACCATGGGTGTACCATGTTATGGTGGTCTGACACGTACTTGTCCTGCAACCTACACAAGCACGATGTGCTGCACTCCCTGACAACGGACATCTGCACACCTGCTCAATCCTCCAGTTACACCCTCTGTCCGGGAACTCTTGGACCTCTTCCTGATCAAACCCGTGATGTCTGATGGGCTGTGACCATATGCCACTCAACATTGTCCCTTTCTCTGCTCATCTCTGACGTCTCTGAATGTTCACCCTGCCAGCAGAACCTCCGCTCTCCCTTTCCCCACCTCCCCACGGCAGTCCGCAGTCTCCAGGGGACTGGTCATACATGTGGTGTGGTACTGCAAAGTCCTCTAGCAAAATATATGTGCTCCGATTCACTGTGCTCGGCAACTCATCCTGAGCTGGACTGTGTGGATTGTTCTTTTGTCTTGGGGGCAGGTGTTGTATCTGCATAGGACTGTGATATTGGCATTGGGTCACAGAGGGTACGGCTGTTGATTTCCTTCACGGTGCAATGTCCACAGGGATATTTGGGAGCTGTGGCCACAGTTACTTTTAATCCATCTTCTGCATTGGCTTACCTATCATGGACTGTGATCATGCCTTCACTGTTACCTCAGGGTCAATCACTTCTCACATTGCATTCAGATGGTGGTGAGGGTCTCTCTCTGGCAGTGGCCTCCCTCTGCTATGGGCTCCGTGCCTGAATTGGACTGGAGGTGATCCATATCCAGGTCAGGTGTCACTTATGGTGATTGTACATGTGTTGTGCTGTCACTACTCCTCACCCGTGCTGACGTCCACGATAAATGATGGAATGCACTAGTCACTTGCCCAAACTCTCTCCTCAGGCACAGGCCTCTGAGCTGACAGTTTTACATGTGCACTGCATCCACGCCATACACCACACTTGGGGGAGGTTGGATGTACACCTACAACCCTTTCCATGCTATTGACACATGTTGTATGCACTTCGACCTGGCCGGTACATTCCCATGGGTTGTTAGTGTGTCGCATTTGATTTGTGTGACGTTCACCTGTGGTGCACAGGCCACTCTCACTTACATCCACTGGGATCCCCTCCAAAGTGCATTTTGACTTGACTGGTGTCGATGTGACATGGACTCATGGGACGTGTGTATCCACATTCAACATTTCACTACAGCCTTGCATCTTGCTACCTTGTGGGACCTGTGTGTATGGAGTTTTTGTGTTACATGTCACGTCACATCCCTCATTCATGGCTCTGTGACAGTGGTATGCATGTTACATCTGATGCATTTAGCAGATCAAGGCATGGCTATGCTACGTGGCATATGTGTGTTCACATCATGGATGTTGGTGTATGGACTATGCCATTCAGGTGCTCAATGGTTGGAGCAGGTGCTGGGCACCATGCATCAAATGTGTTTTTCCCTTCTCACACATGTCCATGTCTTCTTTCATGCTGTCCATCACCTGTATTGGCACTGCATACGTGTGCGAGATTGTGACAGGGCAGGTTGATGTCATGCATGTCGACATTGTGGTGGCAATGTGTATGGTCTACATTGTTTCTATGACTAATCATGTGTTGTTCTGTCTATGTGCAGGTGATGAGGCACTGGAGGCAGAGGAGGAGGTGGAGGAGGTACAGGATAGTGAGCCAAGACCAACTACCAGTGGAGGACATGGGGTGGTAGCTCATGACAATCCACTGGTTTTGCAAGCCATCCTGGATGTGACTCAGTCTGAGCCAGCCTCTGAAGAAGCCTATGGCTCCGGTGGTGAAACAGACATGGATGCCTCTGTGATGTCGCAGGTGAGTGCATGGAGTGTGGATCCTGTTGCATCCCAAGTGTCTGAAGGGGGGGGGACCCCTCACAGGGCCAGTCAGTTTTGGTGCATCCATCTATGGTGGTTACGGCTGCAGGGCCACGCTCCATAGTCTTGACCCCTGGGCCTGGGCCAGCTGATCAGGTGAGGGATGCAGTTCTGCATCCACAGGCAGCGCCATCACATGAAGGGCCAGGTTTCTTTTGGCCAGGGCAGGCATGGGGTCTGCCAATGCAGTGGCCGTGCATTGACTGACCTTACTGTGTGGGAGCATTCCATGTATGCTGTTGCACAACAGGCTGCTTCACAGGAAATGTTGGCTCAGGGCATGGATAGGGTGGCCAATTTCATGATCCCCCAGCTAGACAGGTGGAGCACTAGCAGCAGGCATTGCGGTCCACATGCCGCTCACACAGGCTGAACATGCTGGCCATCAACAGGAGCCGACGGGTGGACCTGAGGGATCTACGAGCATCCTTGGCTGCAGAGGGTCAGGCCCACAGGGAAGCCCTGAGGTTGGAGTATAGGTCCCTCAGGACAACACTGGCTGCACTCGAGGCATCCAGCACTAGGCGGTCTGAACAGCAGTTGCAACTGATGACTCGTGCCATCACGGAGGAACTGCGTGCATCCCGCTAGGTGTTGCATGGAGACCTCAGAGCCATCAGGTTGCAGCTGCAGGCATCTCAGTCCCGCATGGCCACTGCCCTCGAGGACCAGACCAGGGACATACGTGGTGTACCTCACGTGCCACTTCCACATTCAGATGCACCACCAGAGTATGACGACAGCAGCAACAGCTCTCCTGATCCCTGATAGCTGTGCGGCCCATTAAACCATGGAGTTTTTTTTTTCACACATCATCCACACATGTCGGTGTTGGTGTGCACCCTGCACCTCCTCCCTCCTAGGTGCCCCCCCGCCTCCAAGTCCCACATGGGCAATTTTGATTTTTCTCTTTTTCTCTTTTTTTCTTTGTGTATGTGGGGATTTAAGTGTTTAAGTGACAGTGTGTAGCTTTGTGTGGCATCCCAAGGCATCCACTGTGGTTTCCAGCTGGACCCATGCAGGCTTGTCTCTTGTCTCGTGTTGGTACCCTCCTTGTTTGTGCCTTGGGGTCCAGACACATGTGCGCCTCCTGGTTCCCCTTTCCATGGGCTTGCAAGGAGTGCATCGTTTGAAAGTAACTTACACATTGGCAATGGGCTTCCATGATATCTGTGGGCAGTCTCAAGTCCAACATGTTTATACACCCCTAGTGGGAATCATGATTGCTTGTCCCTTTTGGTTTGTGTATTTAGTCCCATACTTTGTTGGTGTAGTAACTTCCTTTATTTGCTTGTCTGTCTTCATTGGTGTTGGCCATATGGCTGTATGCAATTTGATGATCCCTTTGGTTGTCTGGGACACACGTATGTCCAAGGGTGACATGTTCAAGTCACTGCACATTGTAGCACGAGTGCAGTTGTGTCTGGTCATGGGAGGAGGGCTTCACTGTTGGGTGCTGTTTGTCTGGTATGTTGTACTGGCCAATTGTTGTTCCTGTGTACATTGTTAGGTTTAGTTGACATGGTGGGTTGATTCATGGTCTTGGTCCTTTTGTGACAGTGGTGTTATGTGTTGGCCATTTGTTTCTCTGCTTGGGAATTGCATGCCATGGAACGTTGTGTGGGACAGGTGACATGAATTGTGTGGGGGTTTGGGTGACATACCAGCATTTAGATGGTTGCTTTGGCATGGTGGTGGTTGCAAGCTAATTCTTCCATGAGTCCCTTTTGTACACGCCAGATTTTGTTGCTTTTAGCGCTAGGGAATGCACACAATGTGGCACTTCCGAGGCCACATTCTCAGGGTGGTAAGGCTTGGACAGATGTTTGTACCTTTGTCATCATCGATTGTGGCCTGGCATGTGCCAGGGCTTTGTGCACTCTGCAGGGGTTGGATTGTAGGTGAAAAATTGTGCCACAAGCTGGATACGGGCAGCCTCGCCACATGCCCTTTCCCCTCCCATGCATAGCGACTGTGCATGTGGTTAAAGATGTGGGGGCACCAACGTGTCTGCCGGTACGCCACGCCGTGTTGCAACATTGTGCAGGACACATGCTGCCATTATGATACTGCACACTACTGGTGGTGCATACAGTAGCTGTCCACCAGAGTGGTCAAGGGAGCAAAAGCGTGACCTTAGCACTCCGAATGTGTGCTCCACTATGGCCCTAGTTGCAATGTAAGCTGCATTGTATCTTACCTGGGGTGGTGTGGTGGGGTTCCATACTGGCGTCATCATGTAGGTGCTCAGAGGGTAGGCACTGTCCCCTGTGGTGGTGAGATGGGTTGTCAGTGATGTGGTTTAGTCTGTGCGAGACATGCATGCAATTGGCGTGCCATTTGTACTCACTGATGAGCCAAGTTTTGCCATGCCTCCCAGCTTCCAGGGCCCGGTGTAGGGGTGAGATTCTGCAGATGAAACTATCGTGGGTGGGCCCTGGTTAGTTAGCATATACAGAGGTGACGATTCCCTTGGCATCACATGCAACCTGCACGGTGATGTAATGCCAGTGCTTGCGATTGCGATAGATGTGCTCTGTGGCCCCAGGTGGACGTAGGGCCACATGGGTGCAATCAATGGCACCAAGCACTTTAGGGAAGTGCGCCACCCCATAGAAGTCCTGGACCACAGCCTGCCGTTCTGCTGGTGTTCTGGGCATGTATATGTGCCTGCGGACTGAGGGGCGTGCAGTCATGATTGCCAACACCTGGTGTAGACATCGTGACTGTGTGGCCTGTGAAACACCCCCGACTATGGCAGTTGTCCGCTGAAATGACCCAGTGGCCAAATAATGCAGTACATTGAGCACCTTTTCCAAGGGGCTCAGTGCTTGAGAGCACAGGGTGGGTGATGCAAGGTCATCTTCCCACTCCCTGACCAGGTCTCAGATGATATGAGGTGGAAACCTATACCTGCCATAGACCTGGTTATCAGGCATCCTAAAAAGGCTGATCCCGGGTAAGAAAATTCGGGCCCTGGCTATCCTCCTCCTCCTCCTGCAGTGTCCCATGATCACTGCTGCAAGAAATGGTACATCAATCATAGCTGTATGCATGCGTTTAATTTTCACATGCACTTTTATACATTGGTTTTGGTGCGCGGTGACGCTTACGCGTGGCATACGTGTTTCAGGGTGTGCGTGTCTTTTGCCGCGCAAGGTGGGCCCTTTTTGAATCCATGAATACATGTTGTTGGTGCGCGTGTAGGCATTGCGAGTATTTTCCTGTGGTACTTCCATCGTAACGCCCACATTTACGCTTGTTGTTCCCCATTCCACGTGGTCCACCCCCTTTTTTAGGTGTGAGCGCTGGACGGTGTGCACCTTCACTGGGCATCTCGCGCAAGGCATTTGTGGTGTTGCATGTGATGTGTTGGACCGACGTGGATTCAACGCAGGTATCAGGTAAGGCACGTGCAATGTGTTCCATGAATCGGTAAATGGGCGCTTGCGCGTTTTGCACGCAAGCGCCCCGTTTTCGGGCAAATTTATTCCCTGAATCGGGCCCAAAGAGTGGATGGCAGAGAACGGTGCAAACTAGGGGGAAAATTGTAGTTTGTGGCCATCTCACTTTAAGAGTAGCTGGTATAAAGCAATATGGTGAAAAGATAGAATTTCAAGGAATATAGGATCAGTTCATGGGTTGAGCACCAGTTGCTGCAACCAGCAAGTTGTAGAACTAAATTTGCCAACCAAAGCATTTGGTTGTGTGTTCATGTACATTTTCAAAGGTCTTCACTCGTCAATATGATGCATCTTCCCCAACAAAATGAAATACAGTTGATAGTTGACATTATGATATTTAGATACACTAAACTTTACTGTAAGGCATGGAGATAACGCTGTGTTTTACAGGATCAATACTGATAAACTGGGTTGTCTCTCTTGATATCTGGTGAAATTCTCAGATAGACAGGTCAGAAATAACTTTCTTAGAATAAGATTGAACCCAATACACACTGGGGAAGTCTTGACCAGGCACAACCAAGGGGGAAAAGCCTGCAAGCTCTGTAAAATATGTGCTATTCCCTCAAATCAATTGTTAAGACATCTTCTAATGGATTGCAAGGGAACATGGAGTGTGAGATTGTCTCTCTTTAGATTTGTGGATCGGAAGGAGGGGATCATTTCAGAATATTTTTGGGACAGAATGATTTCGGGTTATGAAACAGCCTTAACATCTACTGTTGTACAAGTTTTGAAAAGAGGCTATTTTATTATCTGAACGTAGATGGTTTGAAAAGATGCAACTCTTACTTGTAAGCCGTCCTCTGTTTATTTTGCCTCTGAATTAGGCATAGTAGGGGAAATGGCCTATCTTGGTCCAGGATGAGAGTAACCTCATCTGAGTCTTATTAAGAAAGTCTAGCATATATGCTGAAAGATATGGGAAGTGGTTGCAAGCCTTATTTTAGGAAAAGCTTTGTTATCAACGTCTGTAATTAATGCTTTTATGTAGTTTTTGTAATGTGTTTTATTATTACCAGCAATTATTTAATTTGTAAAGGTTTTGTCTTCTTTTTAAACAGAATACAAATAATAATTTTTAAAAAATATTGGATCAATACTGTAATAATGCTTTATTTAACAACTTAACATTTTAGTAAGGGAATTGCATGACAGTCTTTTTCTTTAAACTAAAAACACATTAGTGGTCTTTCCAGACAGGGTGTGAGCTTAATAAAAGTATCATTCCGATTACATCTGGTTTGCAATTCTTTGAAAAATAAATTCTTGCCTACCACTCCCACACAGGAAGAGTGGAGATTATTGCTGCTGCACTCTCTCCATTAGCCCATTTGAACGTGCAGAGAACAGAGAAAAGAGCACGAAGAGAACCATGAGGGCAAGGGAGGAATGCAGGGTGAGCTGTGCTTTCATTGAACAGGGTAACTTACATAGCTAGCTTTGCTACACAAGTGTCAATTTCATTAGCAAACTTAAGAAATTGCATAGCAAATGGCTATGCGACACTGCTTATTGTATGCCTTGCTGTGATGGCCAGAATCACACTAATGAAAATGGTGGTCCTTTCCTGGCTGCTTTATCACTTTTTAAATGGGTTCTTCCGAGAGCTGAATGGGATGATAGGAAGCTTCATATGGGGCTCGAGGAGATGCCGATTGGCCCTAGACACTCTATACAAGGATTTTGAGGGGGCGGGGGGTAGACTTCCTCGTTTTTAAATATATTACTTGGTTGCACAGTTACAACATGTGGCGGGGTGGCTAACAGACAATGACGGTCGAGCACACCCTCCTGAGTGCAAGAATAACTCTGTATTTACTGAAGAAGGTGCTATGGTTAAGCGAAGATAGAATTAGTGATGCCTCATACAGTTGGGCAGGAGAATTTGGTCTAGGACTAAGGGGTTTTTGAGGTTGGCAGAGCCTTATTCCCCCCGCATCTCCATAGGGTGCAATATACAGGAAAAATGCGGGGGATTTGGCACAGATTAGGAGACGGTGGGAAAGCAAGGGGATTGCTACAGTGGGCGACCTGTTTCACCACATGGATTGCAAGTTTCAAGCGGTAGGAGGAGGAGTATGGAGTGAGCAGTGGACAGTTTCTAGCACATTCCAGGCTGATACGTGAGGTGGAGAGTATTTATTTATTGTTTGCTTGTAAGGCACTTATACAATGAGAATATACTGTTTCAAAGCACCCACAGGGCAGGGAGGGTGGGAAATAAATTACAAAACAATATTAAGAGCAGATGGGGGAAGAGGGATGAACCTACCATGCCTGGTGAGTATTCAGAACGTGCAAGTGCAAAAAGGAGGAGGGAAGAGGGGGTACGTGCTAGGTAGTCAGAGCTCATGGCACGGACGAAGTGCTAGGAATGTTGTGTGCTACACGGCCTGGTCCGCCAGAGGTGTAAGTGCGAGTCTCCAGAGCAGAAGGTGTGCAAATGCAAGTGCTGTGGATAGACAGGAGCTGGGAAGAATTGGTGTGGGAGGTCAAAGAAGATGCTTAAGGGTCAAGGACACCGATTCAGCAACTGTGGGATTTGCAGAGGAGAGAAGGAGGAAAAGAGGAAAGTCTTAAGGAGCTTCCGGAATTTGAGAAAATCCTGCTCAAGGCACAGAGAGAGGGGGAGGCTATTCCAAAGGAGGGGGCCCACAGAGGAAAGTGAGCGACCCCCTGCCCTCTGTTTAGCAAAACGCTTTACACACGAGTTGGTGTCAGAAGAGCGAAGTGGTTTAGAGGGAGAGTATTTAGTGAGATAAAGTTGAAGATAGTGTGGTCGGTAGCAGGATAGTAGATAGCGAGACTGCCCGCCTCCCCCGCAGGAGGACAAAACACTGGAATTATTATATGTAGTCTCAGAGGGGGGACATGGTGTATCCAGAATGTGTCAAGGGTTGCAGCGGCAATATCCAAATGAAATAAGCAGATGGGCGTTGGAGATAGGTAGATTCAAGAGTGGAATCAGGCGCTGATGTACCCAAAAAGGTTCTCTATGAATGTACACAGCTGTACATGCTACATTGAGCCTACATAACACTGCGCCTCACATTTCCCGGACTCAAGGGCGGAGAAGTGCTGGAGGGGCAGACATGCTGAACATGTTCTGGACATGCCCAGTAGTTCGAGAATTATGGCAGGCGGTGGAAATCTGGCTTCAAGGGAGGGATAACCAAGTATAACTGAATCAGAGAAGCTTGCTTGCGGGGCATGTTTGCACGCCCTGAAGAAAACCAAACCTGCAAACAGACTGATAGACCATGTCTCGGTTTTGGGAAAAAGGAGGATTGACATGGCATGGAAATTGAGGGAGGGTCAGAGAATAGAAGGATGGTGGAGTGATTTACAAGGCATAAAATAAGCAGTGTTGCGTAACAAATTGCTATGCAATTCTGTAGGTTTGGTAATTAAATTGACACTTGTGTAGCACAGCTAGCTATTTGATCTTATTTTGTTCAACGAAAGCACAGCTCACCCTGAATTCCTCTTCTTCCCCTTGGTACTACCCCTACCCTCTGATCTGTTCACTGTAAGTACAAAGAGACTAATGGGAGATAGTGCAGCAGTAATCAGTAATCATCTCCACTATTAAAATTGCCACAGTCCTGTGTGGGAGTGCAAGGCAAGAAATGTTCTCCCTTTTTTTAAATAATTGAAAACAAGAAGTAAACAGGGTGACACTATTAAACTAACTATATACTGTCTGGCAAAGACAGTATGTGTTAACTTAATTTATTTTTTTAAAAGACAATCATGAATTCCCTCCCTAAAAATATAAGTTGTTATATAATACATAATTTTGCATTGCTATTGTAAAATACTGCATGGTTTCAATGTTTTTCAGTGAGGTATAAGTGAGTGAGTGTCTAAATCTCATAGTGTAAACTATTTTTCATTTTCTTGAGGAACGTGCATCATATTGACGAGTGACCACTTTTGAAAACATACATGATCGCATGGCCAAATGCTTCTGATGGCAAACCTAGTTATGTTACCTGCTGTTGCATTAATATGTGCAACTGGAGCTCAACCCAGGAGCTGATCTCAAACTCCTTGACATTCTATCTTTTCACCATGTTGCTTTATACCAGCTCCTTTGAAAGAGATATGGCTGCAAACTACAACATTCCACCTAGTTTGCCTAGTTCTCTGCCTGCTACACTATCAATTCTGCTTAGTAACTTACTTTCTTTTCTCTTACACAATTAATGCACAAAGCTAACTAGATGTTTGCACAAGTAGTGATCAATAGTTCCTTACGGAAATACCACACACTGTAGTTATCCCCTAGAGCTCGCTTTGTTCTACGATTATGATTGCGTTATATAAGCACCTGCGGGGAGGGCTGGCCAATCTGGAGGCTGGGCACACAAGCGGAATTTGCAAGAAGCTGCTTGCATATCATGCCAGGCCGCTGCACCTAGCTTTCATTCACCATGTCCTTGGAGGCGGTGCCCCATGCCAAGTCTCCACTGGAGTGCCACACCTCAACCCCTTGCCCACTCACCTGCACACCTCCTTGCTTACACTCAAGGTCTGTAAATACTGATTCTCAATCACAGATATATGGGTAATCTCTTTTTAAGGGGAGCATGAACTGCGCAAAGCATGGTTCCCTTAAACCAAACAAAAAAGTATCAAGCTTGAGATGGAAGTTCTGAGCGCTAATAGCGATACATATTGCTTTCATGGATGCAGAGGGCTGGGCTTGTCTAAGAAGTAGTAATTAACGCTAAATTGAAAACAGTTGATTTCAATGTCAGGCAAGGGCCATCTTGTCCACCTGAAGTTGACCATTACCCTGCCTGCTGCAAAACCATCCTACGTGCTTAGCCTGAGACTATTTTAAAATTTTGAACTTTTTGGCTTTGACATTGTGAACTTTTTGGCTTTATGAAACTTTTTACACAGCAAATGATGGTTGAAGCATACAATATAACAAGTCACTGCCCTGTTCAACGCTGACTGCACCCGGCTGCACAGAGCATTGCACTGAAAAAAAATTTCAGAGCCTTTCTATCACATCTATTTATTTGCGTCATTCATGCACCCAACCTTTTATATTTTACAGACTCCTCTCACTAACATCTTACTTCAGCGATAGACACAAATGCGGTATTGTTGCTCATTTTAGGTCTTGCATTCAAATAACTTATGGTAACATTTAAAATATTAGTACCAAACTGCTAATCAAATTCTGCTAATCAATTTTTGAAAATGAAGGTATGCCTTGATTTAAGATGCTTGGCCATGGCTGAAGCTATGGTCTGGTTCAAGGCTGCACATAGTGGAAGCGGAAAGAACCTGGAATGCCCTGGTGAACACATTATTTAGCTCCCCGGATGACATGCGCCCCTGACTTTCCACTATCAAGTGGAAGATGCAGAAGTGAAATTGAGAGCCAAAGACATCTATATTGTGGGGAGAGTTAGACTGGAATGAATAGATAGGGAACCATTTGTGAACCTCGGAGATGCAGAAGATGTGTTTGTTGTTGTTGCAAATTTGTTTAGTTGGGTAGGAGTAGGGAAGTGGAGCAGGAGGACTCATTTGACTGCACGATATGATACGATAGCAAATATTGTGATGCGAGATCTGTGAAAACAGAAAATAAAAAAAATCTAAATCAGCATATGCATACAACACTATTGAACATTGAGACAAATGAAAGCTCCCAATTGTTAACCATAGGGACAAAAGCATACAATCCACAGGACGAAACGAACATCACATGTATCTAAAAACGGCACTGTGGCAAAAACCAGCTCTTTGTGCAAAGTAGCAAAAAAAGTGATGAGTACTTAATACAGTCTGGCACTAATATATTCAAACATATGTGCCTTTATACCAAAACCGCCACGTGGCAAAAGGCTCTGTGTATAAAGCTATGGGATTAGTTAAGGAAAACAAGAGAAATTAAATACAACTCCAAATTGATATAAAGACAACTTGAGTTTCAATTATAGGGTTAAGTTATAACAAACACCCTAGCCTTCTTCAGGGAGAAAATGTTCGTCCAACATGGACATGTGGTCATATCTGAAACAACATTGAAGAACTAACTATCTCTACAATATGCCTGCTACTCGAGTTGAGTATATCAACACCTTCAATATCTATGATTAACTGACCTTTGTATTTACCTTGTGGCAAGTGAACAGTCTTATAACACGCCAACATATTGCTTTCTTTATTACTTTTGTTCTAGGGTTTTAAAAGTGGGCTTTGCAGCACGCATAGCTCTCAAATCACATGCTTTTGACGGGCGTCACCCGCCAACGAATCCACCCACCATAACCTGTCCATACAATGCAATGGTCTCTCACCCGCCCAAAAGGAAATCTTGCATTTTCACCCACTCTCGGGAGAAAAAAGGTTGAGCGGTATGTACTAGCCTTACAAGCTGCGTTTGCTGGAGCCATTTCGGCCGTCACTTACATCTTCTCGTTGCCTTTTAACACTGGTCAAAGAAGGATGTATAGCTTTTCAGTGGGCATTTAAGGATGCTACTCCCTGCTGGCTAGCCATTTAGTGATAACTGTTATGTAGTGATGTATGATGTGCGTATGCGCAATCCTCGTTCCGGCTCACGCATGCGCACAGTGAATAAACGAGGACTGGTACGGCAGTAGCGTGCTGAGTGGGCGGCCTGGGGTACAACAGGGCCATAACATTTGGCAACAAGGAGAAAGGGCTGCGCAGGTGTGTGGGATCTGTTCCATGTGTTATATGAGGCAGCAGTATCTCCTCATACTGCGTAGCTCCGGACCTAACACAGCAATTGGCGGCCATTTTCGAATCTTACATGCGACAGTTGCGGCCCGAAAGGGTGCTCGTGCGCTGTCCGTGGGATCATTTAAAATCAATTTTTGGAACTTACACGGTTTTCTGGCATTGGGAATGTCTTGATATGGGCAAAATCTTCCTCGGGGCCAGCCCTTTGAGAGCAAAAATACCCAATTCAGCCCAAAATACAGGTTCTATTGTGCTGAGCAGTGATCTCATGCTAGTGACAAATGACACCCTCAAAGTTTTTAGCATATTTATTCTAAGCAGTGAATTTCATATACATTTGGGATTCAAGTTAGAGAATATTACAAAGCATAAAACAAAGAGCAATGCAAAATATAGTGAAACATGGAACTTAGATAAACATAGAGAAACATAGAGAAATATAGAGAAACATAGAGAAACACAGTCTTACGTCCCTTAATCAGCCCTGGGAGACCTGGGTTTTTCATAAGCTAGCTGTAAAACAAGCCCCGCTCATAGAAAAACAAGGCTGGAGGACACCGTGAGAGCCAATTCCGGGCACCTGACTGTACACGAATCAAGTCCACAGGCGATCTCCCCCTGATCCATGTGTGCATGGATATTTTATAATCTCTTGCTGTCAGTCACCATGACGCACAGTTCCAGAACTTTCCCTGTGCAACTGGCTCATGGAAAAAACCCAGCTCTCTCTGAGATGCTCCCTGCTCGCTCCTACCCCCTCCCTTGGTTCCCATCTGCGCTGGCTGAGGAATGTCTTATCAGTACCTTCCCAGAGAAAAGGAAGATTAGCTTGGAGCCAGGGCTACCGTTAGTGAGGCTGAATATTCTAAGGGAAGCAGGGATGTATTAACCCCATCTGCAAGCTCTAAAAGGCATGCACTCATAGCTTAGTGTTTATAGCGCTTAAGACTGGCTATCTAAGCGCTATATAGGTGCCATGATGTTCCAAACACTCCAAAAACCTATTAGCTACATAGCTAGGGGCCCTCCCTGCCTGTCTATCAACAATGCTTAATTTGACCTATTTCATACTAGGCCTGCATATCCCTTGTAGCTCACTACTGCATAATGGAAGTGCTACAACAGACTACTGTCAGCATTTTTAGCACATACCTTGAATACACTATTGGCTTTCAGCGGCTAATGCTGTCATCTAAAGCCCTGATTGGCAAGGTTGCAATTTCGTGTATCACTACATTCCACCCCTATTCAACGTTTGTGCGACAAATGCTGACTAATACCTATCAATATAGTATTTAGTGCAGTGATAAAGACCTTAGGGCTTTGCAAGAGGTTTAAGCAAACTATCTTCTAGCGGTTAGTTAGCGTGGCATGCAAGGTAAAACACTACCTAAACAAAAATGTACACAAAGTGAACAGTGACATATACCCTTGCCAAAACCTGGCCTACACAAAAAAATACCTACACCAAGTGAACATGGACATTTACTCTAGCCAAAACCTGGCCTACACAAAAATACCTAAATCAATTTTGTATAACTGATTGTCAGTTAAAAAGCAGCATGCAGTTAAAATGTCAATGCAATCCAGTGTAGTCTAATCTACAATGCACTATTGCATTTATGTATGGTTACCAATTCTAAAACCTGGCAGCCTTTCACTCTAAGGGCCTACCCTCCCCCTGATCCCAGGGCATTCAAGCGTGACTATGGGCTGTGTGACTAGACACTTCCCCCAGGTAGGTGGAACCCAACCAGAAACCATCTAATTTCGTGAACAAGGTGAACCCATGGGCACCAGGTTGTCTAAATAAAAACAATTCTACTAATTTACATCAAAGCATGGCATGTGTTATTCATGCAATCAAAAGCAAGCAATTCAATCCATATGTATGCTGGTAACTGTAGCTCTGCGTGCCAGTGTGTGGAGGATGGTCGCCCCCACCCAGTAAAAAGCCAACACCTGCTGATTTAACAATGTTTGCCATACAATGCATTGTGTGTATTTAGCAGTCTTGTTGACCTGCCCTATGGCAGACAAAAATGTCTTCATGTCTAAAATTCTGTCATCTTCAATTGGCTGTCAATACTTGTAGCAGTGCTGGGCATATCAATGGGCCCCACTAGGCCAGAAGTTCTATAGCAGAGCTGGCATCAGAACCCATAGTGGCTAGCTTATTGTGCACAGTTTCTATGTCACAAGCATATAAAGCTCCTGCAATTAATGAATCTAGCTCCCTAGCTACGCGCACTCTAGTGATGGGCCATAGAAATGGACTCCATTTGTAGCAGCTTGGTAGTACTAAGGAAACATTGCCTCATGATAAATCTATGTCTAAGTGTAGCACTGTAATAATGAAGGTGTGCATTACCAGTCTACAATTTACATGTTGTCTTACCACTGGAAAATCTAACAGGTTCACAGTGTCTACCTTCTGTGACTTGGAGAATACCCTTCTTCAAGTGGGATATCTACCATATACAATATTAACTTTAGCCACAAACACCATACTACTATCCGGCAGTGGCTGTTTCATCACACCATGGAAAAAATTCATTTAGTCAAGTTATAGTTCATTAAATCTTGGCGAGAACACTCGCTGCAGTTCTTGGTCAGAAAAACATCACATTAGACAAATTAAACAAATGGTATCCATTCAGTGACAAAAGATGCCTGACAATGTGCCAGGCCAGTACACTAGCAATTCCATGTGGATACTCATTTGTAGCGCTTTTCCAAAGAATTATTCCAAATGTCTACAATCAAAAGGTGACTCTTTGCATTAGTGTGCTGGAGACAGCTGTCCCCACAAAAACATGAAACTGGTTGGTTTAACAAAAAACCGTGTCACACTCTGTGTCATAAAATCAAACATCAAGTCAGTCATGGTTTCATTTACCTGCCTTAAGCTGGCTGTAAAAGTATCCAGTGTTTCAAAGATTACCATTTCAAATTATAGCTCATACACTTGGCAGCATTACTTCAATTAAGAATCTTAACCTACGCACAGGTGACTTTGATGTGCGCACCCATCTTATCTCAAAATAAATTACGCTCCTGCTTGCATAATTCTGCTGCCCCAACAGTTCATAAATCATTCTCCTGCCTACGTGCAATGTAGAATATTTTTTTTTATTTAAAAAAAAAAAAAAAAAACATCTCTGGTTAAAGCCATTCAGTTGGAAGAGTAAAACCATTTGGTTTTTTCAGATTCATCTCAACAGTGCATTTAAAAACCAGTTTTCAATGTGTTAGCATTCAATTGCTGTGTCACACAGCTGTATGTGGTGCCTGATGTTACAGTCCACAATTCATTGTCCATAGTCCTTTAAACAAGAAAGGGCAAAACATGTCATTTAAATGTGTAGCATCAAATACTTGATAATTAGCCAAGTCTGCATCGTGCCAGTTCAGCAAAAGTTATTACTCTGTTGGACACTATTCGCAGGTTACAGCATTGAGTGCGGTGCAGGGCACGTTAAAGTTGAAATAGCATGTCGCAGTGGCTCGCTTTCTCTGAGAATGCGTCTGACCCTTCTTTGATCAGTGTCACCCACAAACTGCATATTAATTTCTGATATTATGAAATGTCTTGTCGTGCTTTGTCTAGGCAAAATACAAACAGAAATGTTAGGATGTCATCAAAACTTCAATATCAGCGTTATCCACCCCTTCCCATAATACCACCCCCATCTTCAAAAAGTCTCATCAGGTAACTACACACTTTGTCATTGCTACTGCAATTATTTATCACCTTTCTGCATGTTTCTGGGGGCTTATTTACACTCAACCATACGGGGTGTAACTGCCTAATCACAAACTCATTTGTGCAATGCAATCATAGCTGGTCAATGGTACCTCAGACTGATCTGTGCTTTTACAAAGCCATATAGTAAGTACCCAGGTCGCACAATGCTTTTCTTTTTCACCAAAGCGATCACCAATGCCAGGCGCCAACTTGCTTCCAGTGTCTCATGATCTTGATTCAGTTTGCCCTGCTGGCATCACTCCATTTTTCAAAGGTAAAGTCTTTCAGTCCAATACCGCTTGCAGTTGTACAAGCAGCTTTGTTTATTTATCTTTCTTTTCTTAGCAGTGTCTTTTCAAGCCTCTGGTTTTTTCACTTGTCATTTTTTCAAAGGGCGTTTGCTGTTTTTGAACCACCCCTTTGAGTGCGATAGTCTAAGCCAGTTTCTTTTGTTGCTTCAACAAATCATTCATTCTTGCACTAAGCCGTGTGGCTTCTGGATCATGGCTAATGTGCAGTGTTCATGTTGTACTTCAAAGCCCCGCTCTGCATGTTGTCTCTTGCAAAACGGCTAAGCACTTTTTGTCAGTTTTGCTTCCATCTGGAAGGCCATAATGTCTTTGTCAGTTACTCCATCCCTGGCAATGTAGCTTGCAGTTTGCCAGATGTGTATTTTCTCTTCTCAAAGCGCCTAGAGGTTTCTTCTCCAGTGCACAGCGCTTTACTTCAGTTCACATCACATGGAGCATTGGAATGCAGCTTGCACAGCAATAGCGTTTCACTTCACTTCACATCACATCACATGGGAATGCGGTTTGCACAGTAATGTCTGTTGGAATGGGCAGCTGTCTTTTCTTGGCCCATTCACAGATGCATAGGTAAATGTTCAGATGTGATGTGCCCGTCTGCCATCCTGCATGAAGCCTTTGCTCCGTACCACAGTTTACTGGGCAAATTCTTTACTTTTTGAACAGCTCTCTGTTTTTTGCTCCCCCGTCCTCAGGAATGCAGGCATGTTTATCTTTCGTGTGCACCTGGCAGCGCCATGAGCACGCAGCTTATCTCTTTTGCCTATAACTCTTATACTGTGGCGGCTTCACTCGTTTCAGACAGTTCATCCAGATTAACTCTTTCTTGTACTGTTTCTGCTTTTGTTTGCCTTCACGCGCCTCGCCCAAGACAGCTTCAAGGCACAAGCTCTGCACACACAGCAAGACTCTTGTTTTCAAAAGCGGCACTTTTCTTGTAATGTGCGATCTTTCAAGAGAACTCGCAACCCATTAAATCTTTGTGCTATCTTATCACACACAGATGTTTCATTCTGTTGTACCATTGCCAAACTATAACCACTCATTTCAGTGCATTTAAAAAATAAAAATGCCATATTTAATGCAGCTCCCTGCACGTTTTTTTTCTGCAAGAACAACCCACACTCTATTGCTTGTGGGCTGTTTAATGTGTCAACAACATTTTTCCCCCATGTATCACAGTCAACAGGTCACTATTTCCAAATCATACATCACTTATAAGGCAACAGCACAAATCCATGGCATAGCATGGGGACAGTCAAAAATACTCCAGGGGCAATTTAGAAAAATATAAATTGTTTTTCTCCCCAACCATTGCAAGCTGATTCTGCAATTTCAAATCAGTACACAAAAATCGAAAATCCAAATAACATTCACTCACTTTCCTTTTAAGTGAGTCTCTCACCCAATATAAGCATGGCACAGCCTAAAATGTAATATAACCATTTTAGTGTGTTTCCTTTAAACAGAATTTGCCACCATTAGCACATGGAATTTTACAGTTGCCAAAAGAAAGAAAAAACTCTTTAGGCTCTCAGCACAGATGTTACTCATTCTCCTAAGCATGGCTCATTCCCCTTCCTCATTATTCAGGAATGCCAACCCTTCAAAAGCATATATCAAAAAAACGAACCTTCGCCTCCGAACATTACAGCCCCCACTCGCTAGCACACTGGGGCTGAGTCAATGGTTAAATCACTATTCACAATTTGCATGTCAAATCCCTGCAATTATTTTTTTTCCTGCCCTCATGACAGAATAGAGATGAGAACTCCGTCTCATTATGCATTCCAAATTACAACTTTAAACTTGGGAAACCACATGATAAAATTCTTTTTCTAATTGAGCATACATCTTTCTTAACCATTCATCGGAGTGCTTTAAACAAAGCCATTTCCCGCTCGTTTATTGCCTTGTACTCCCTGGCACCAATCCCATGCAATAAGTCAGTCACGACTGATTTACTGAAGGGAGTCTTAACCACACAAGCTATCGGCCACGGCAAGCCGACACAACATTGCTGCCTTTTGAAGTCTCAGAGCTGCAGTGAGACCATCAAGGAAATGCGACAGCCTGCTCCCCACTCTACACTGTGTTCTCTCACACCATTTGTCATGTCAGCATGGCACTGCTCTTCACAAATCCCACAAAGCTGCCACCAAATGTCTTGATATGGGCAAAATCTTCCTCGGGGCCAGCCCTTTGAGAGCAAAAATACCCAATTCAGCCCAAAATACAGGTTCTATTGTGCTGAGCAGTGATCTCATGCTAGTGACAAATGACACCCTCAAAGTTTTTAGCATATTTATTCTAAGCAGTGAATTTCATATACATTTGGGATTCAAGTTAGAGAATATTACAAAGCATAAAACAAAGAGCAATGCAAAATATAGTGAAACATGGAACTTAGATAAACATAGAGAAACATAGAGAAATATAGAGAAACATAGAGAAACACAGTCTTACGTCCCTTAATCAGCCCTGGGAGACCTGGGTTTTTCATAAGCTAGCTGTAAAACAAGCCCCGCTCATAGAAAAACAAGGCTGGAGGACACCGTGAGAGCCAATTCCGGGCACCTGACTGTACACGAATCAAGTCCACAGGCGATCTCCCCCTGATCCATGTGTGCATGGATATTTTATAATCTCTTGCTGTCAGTCACCATGACGCACAGTTCCAGAACTTTCCCTGTGCAACTGGCTCATGGAAAAAACCCAGCTCTCTCTGAGATGCTCCCTGCTCGCTCCTACCCCCTCCCTTGGTTCCCATCTGCGCTGGCTGAGGAATGTCTTATCAGTACCTTCCCAGAGAAAAGGAAGATTAGCTTGGAGCCAGGGCTACCGTTAGTGAGGCTGAATATTCTAAGGGAAGCAGGGATGTATTAACCCCATCTGCAAGCTCTAAAAGGCATGCACTCATAGCTTAGTGTTTATAGCGCTTAAGACTGGCTATCTAAGCGCTATATAGGTGCCATGATGTTCCAAACACTCCAAAAACCTATTAGCTACATAGCTAGGGGCCCTCCCTGCCTGTCTATCAACAATGCTTAATTTGACCTATTTCATACTAGGCCTGCATATCCCTTGTAGCTCACTACTGCATAATGGAAGTGATACAACAGACTACTGTCAGCATTTTTAGCACATACCTTGAATACACTATTGGCTTTCAGCGGCTAATGCTGTCATCTAAAGCCCTGATTGGCAAGGTTGCAATTTCGTGTATCACTACAGGGAAGCCGTGATCTCTTGACAGTGAAGGAGTGTGCCCATTGGCAGGCATAACTTGACCCAAGAGGCTGAGGGAGCACAACTAAGCTCTGACAACAAGTGGAGCACCATCAATGAGGTCAGTGAACGTCCTGGGTAGGTATAATATTACAAAAGCTAGTCAAGGGTACGTGAAAGCGCCGTAGCACCTACATAGTTGGAGTGAACAAGAAGGAGCAGCCATCTCCCCAGCAGAGACATCACGCCGACAGCAAGACACGCTTGCACCAATGCCAGAATTGACATCTGGACCTCCGTCCAAGCTTGGGCCCAAATAGTTACAGTGGGTCAAGAAACTGAATATGTTTTTTAGAACTACTGGAGAAAATGACGATGATGCAAAAGTTGCAACTCTGTTATATTCTGCGGGGACTGAAATACACAGCATTTTTCAGTCATTAAACCTCCAAGATACTTCCTATACAGCAGTTAAATCAGCTTTACAAAATCATTTTCTCCCCATGGACAACGTGGACAACAATAGATTCATATGTGTGTGGAAAGACAACATGATGATGAGTCCCTTGATCAATTTTGCGCAAGGCTGCGTAGACTGGCAAGCACGTGCAGATGGGAAAACGAAGAGGGCATGGTGAGAAACCGATAATTCAGGGGTGCAGCTCTGGAAAATTGAGAAGGTACGTTCTTCGAGAACCAGGAATGACTTTAACACAGATTTTGGACACTGGTTGAGCCTATGAACTGGCAGAAAATAGAGGTGCAAAAATGGATGCCGCTATTCGCCCGAGCAAAAATGAAGATGCTTTTGCACTAGGAAGAACCACCCCGCCCAAGCCAAGGTGGAGCCAAAAGCGAACTGACTACTTCCCTGTCCACAGCACTCCGCAGCCATGCCAATACTGTGGGTATGATTTACCACATGTGGGGGAATGCCCGGCGAAGTTGAGAGTGTGCAGCAGGTGTAGCACACCAGGTCATTATGCCAGAATGTGCAGGGCACCGACGCCGGTAGCAACCTCGAGAGGTCCTGCGAGAGTGGGCGGAGGAAACCTCAGGAGGTCTAGGAATGTAGCAGCCGTGGAACAAGGCATACAAGAGCTTGATATAGCAGAGGAGGAAGATGATGAGGAGGTATTCTTTATCTCCAACATAGCGACGGAAACCAAGAAGAGGAGGCAACCTACATGCATAGTTGACATTGGTGGCACCCCGACGCCAGTGTTGATCGATACTGGGGCATCGGTATGTGTCTTAGCAACAGAGCATTACAAAGTCCTCCTTGGCCCACCAGCACTTGAAACATCCGGAGCGAAGATCTACACATTTTGAGGTAGTAAACCATTACCGACACAAGGAGTCTTTGTGGCACCAGTCACCCATGGACCTCATGCAATCAAGGCCAGATTCTTTGTGACCGACGTAAGTCCTCACTCTCTACAGAGTGGCGCTGCATCAGAGGCATTAAACATTGTACATTTTACCATGTCTGTGTACCAATCTGATGTCACACTCTCCTAAAAAAATATGAGAACTTGTTCCATGGCCTAGGTAAATTGAAAGCGGAACCAATACGGCTTCACATTGATGAAACGGTGAGATCCACTGCTCTAAAACATCGAAGACTACCGTTTCACTTAAAAGCCCAGGTGGAAAAGGAACTCCAATCATTGATGGACATGGACATTATAGAACGGATGGAAGGCCCAACCCCATAGGTATCCCCGATCGTGGTGGCTCCAAAACATAAGCAGCCTGGAGCGGTGCGCATTTGTGTTGACATGCGCTTACCTAATGCCGCCATAAAAAGGGAACTACATCTCACACCGACGCTAGATGACATCATCAGTTAATTGCAGGGCGCCAAAGTATTCTCAAAATTAGATTTACGGTCCGGATACCACCAATTAGAACTGCATCCAGAGTCTCGTTATATTACAACCTTTACCACGCATGAAGGGTTGTACTAGTTCAAGAGATAAGGCTTTGGAGTATCATATGCAGCAGAGGTGTTCCAAAATACCATTAGGGGAGCCCTCGCTAGACTGAAAGGAGTCATCAATATGAGCAATGACATCTTGGTGTTCGCAGTGTCAGAGGCGGACCACATGAAGCGGCTGGAAAAAACGCTGGAAAGATTGAACGTCCTAGGTCTCACACTTCACAAAACCAAGTGTGAATTCTTCAAAGACCGCATCCAGTTCTTTGGCTTTGTCTTCCATGCTGGGGGAATTTCTCCCGATCCCAAAAAAGTCTGTGATATCCGTGAAGCCGCCGCCCCGGAGTCGCCAGCAGAAGTTTGCAGCTTCCTAGGCATGGTAAATTACTGCGGCAGATTCATCAGGGGCCTGGCATCACTGTCGGAACCTTTAAGGGCACTAACGAAAAATGATGTGGCATGGACATGGACTGGGACGGCGCAAAAGGCATTTGAAGCTATCAAATTGGCTCTATCGGACCAGGAAACCATGGAAGACTTCGACCCAAAGAAGGAATCCGAAATTGTGGTTGATACTAGCCCTGTGGGTCTGGGGGCAGTACTATTACAAGCCAATGCACAATGAAGCATGTGCCCTATTGCTTACACCAGCAAGGCCCTCTCCGAAACTGAAAGGTGGTACTCTCAAATTGAGAGAAAAGCACTGGCAATATTGTGGGGTTGCCGCCACTTTCGATTGTACATTCTAGGAAAACCAGTGGTGGTCATCACTGACCATGAACCCTTCATACCAATCATGGCTGGCGTGTCATCGAAACCACCCCCGCGCATAGAACGATGGATGTTATCATTGATCGAGTATGGGACTGAAGCTCCAGGACAGGCCTGGCACTCATAATCCGGCAGACTATTTGTTACGCCACCCCAGCACAAGTCGTGCGTTCGACCAAGTAGAGGTGATGGAGAGCAGGGAAATGATACGCAACACAGTGGAAGCTGCCATGCCAGTAGCACTAGCACCATAGGACATTATTGAGGCGTCTCACAGCGACAAAGTGTTCTGGATCATAAAAGAGGCAATTGGAAGCGGGGAATGGAAGGAAGTACTCGCCCGAAATTCCAAACGGGATAATGGGGCTCAAAGAGACATGCAGGCACTATGGAAGATAAGACATGAGCTGTCCATGTCTGAGGATAGACTCATCCTATAGGGCCGACAAATAGTAATCCCTGGGTCATTGGTGTTCAAAGTACTGGAGCTGGCGCACAAAGGACATCAGGGTGCAGCAAAAACAAAAGCTTGCTTAATCCGAAAGTATGGTTTCCTGACCTAGAAAACAGAGTGGACAGATTTGTGTGGGTTTGTGTCCCATGCCAAGCGGCGGGCCCTGCAGAGAGAGCGCCCCCAATCAGGTCAATGGAAAGGAGCGAGCAACCTTGGGATACTGTTGACAGGGACTTTGAGTCCACAGGAAGAGGCATGTACTTACTGGCAATTGTAGACCAATGGTCAAGTTATCTGGAGGTGGAATAGGTGGAATTGACGGCCTGCGACCACACCATTTTGGCGCTGTTAAAGATATTTGCCACCCATGGGTTCCCACGAGTACTGTGTTCGGACAATGGCCCACCATTTCAAGGTAACCAATTTCGCAAAGTACCTAGAAGAAAGAGGGATTCAGCACAGGGAAATCACACCCCTCGGGCCCAGGGCCAACGGAGAAGCTGAGCGGTTCATGCGAACTCAGAACAAGACTTTTCGTATCTCCATTAATGGGGCTGGGGAGTTACGATGGAACCTATTTGAGTTTCTGCGGGTATACCGGAGAACTCACCAGTCCACAGGCATCCCACCGGTGGAAGCCCTGTTCAAACGCTGTCCGCTAGAACTAATTCCGGAAATTGATGGAAGACTGCCAGGAGTGATCGACGATGAACGTGTCAGGCAGGAGAGGAAGGACAAAAATGAGAGAGAGAGTGAGCGGAGAAACCCCCAAGATAAAGACATTGTGGTGGGAGACACTGTGCTAGTAAGGAACCGACATCCCGAAGGGAAGACATCTCTTACCTACGAACCACAACCCCTTGGGGTAACCCATGTGAGGGGATCTATGGTGACAGCTGCCAATGAGCGAGGGAAGGTCACACGAAACAGATAATTCGTCAAGAAGATTGAAATGAGCCCGACAGTTGACCCGCCCGAGGTGGCTGAGCAGTCTGATCCAGAGGAAGCTCAACCGCCAGAAAATCCACATGGGGAAAGATGCATGCCAATTGAAGCACAACTGCCAACCTCAGGGAGTAGCAGCAGGTATCCGAGCAGAGTGGGTCGAGAACCCCCTGTTCGGTTTCAAGACTATGTCATGGACTCCGATGGTTAGAGCAGAGATAAAACAATGTTGGTTAACTCACGTTGAGTTGTTGTTATATTACCTATGCCATGTTCTTCTCGTTTAAAGAAAAGGAAGGATGTTACGTAGTGATGTATGAAGTGCGCATGCGCAAGCCTCGTTCCAGCCCACGCATGCGCACAGTCAATAAACGAGGACCGGTATGGCAGTTGCCGCTGGGCGGCTGAGGGAGCCGGAGAATGGGCGGAGGCAGAGCAGGCGGGGCGCATGCGCACATCAGTCAGTCTTTGGGAAGAGCCACACAGGGCGGGTGGCGCGCAGACCGTGGCGCTTCGAGGCCTTGGGTTTCGGAGGCGGCAGACGGAGTGCGAGCCCCTGGGGGAATGGGGACTAGTCGTTGAAGTGCGGTCGGCGTGTTTCGGGTCGGTGGTTGGGCTGTTGAGTTGTGTGGCGCGGATGCGTTTGGTAGTGGCGGGTGGATGGCGGAGCTGGGGTCGGGGTGTGAGTTGGTGGGGGGCGTTTGTTTGTGGTAGGGTAGCTGTAGGTGTGGATTGGTTGGGTGTGGTTTGTGGTAGGGTGGCTGGTGGTGTTGAATTGGGGTGGTGGTTGTTTGTGGTTTGGTAGCTGGAGGTTCGTGTGGTAGTGTGGGTGTCGCTCGGGTTGGTCGCGGTGGGTGGGCGGCAGCGCACGGTGCCTCGCCTGAAGTGCATGTGTAGGCGTACGGGCTGGGGTCTCGCGGGTCTGCGCGCCGGTCTCCGGGCTCGCTGGGTGGTGTGAGTTTGGGGTGTTGTGTCTGTTGGTGTGGAGTGGTTGTTTGCGGTGGGGTTGCGGGTGGCTGGTGTTGGATTGGTGGGGTGTGGTTGTTTGCGGTGGGGTTGCGGGTGGCTGGTGTTGAATTGGGGGTAGTGGTTGTTTGTGGTTTGGTGGTTGGATGTTCGTGTGTGGGGGTCGCTCGGGTTGGTTGCGGTGGGTGGGCGGCAGCGCGCGGAGCCTCGCCTGCAGCGCATGTGTAGGCGTACGGGCTGGGGTCTCGCGGGTCTGCGCGCCGGTCTCCGGGCTCGCTGGGTTTTGTGTGTTTGGGGTGTTGTGTCTGTTGGTGTGGATTGGTGGGGTGTGGTTGTTTGCAGTGGGGTTGCGGGTGGCTGGTGTTGGTTTTGTGGGGTGGTTGTTTGCGGTGGGGTTGCGGGTGGCTGGTGTTGAATTGGGGGTAGTGGTTGTTTGTGGTTTGGTGACTGGGGGTTCGTGGGGGGGTGTGGGTGTTGCTCGGGTTGGTCGCGGTGGGTGGGCGGCAACGCGCGGTGCCTCGCCTGGAGCGCATGTGTAGGCGTACGGGCTGGGGTCTCGTGGGTCAGCGCGCCGGTCTCTGGGCTCGCTGGGTGGTGTGAGTTTGGGGTGTTGTGTCTGTTGGTGTGGATTGGTGGAGTGTGGTTGTTTGCGGTGGGGTTGCGGGTGGCTGGTGTTGGATTGGTGGGGTGTGGTTGTTTGCAGTGGGGTAGCGGGTGGCTGGTGTTGAATTGGGGGTAGTGGTTGTTTGTGGTTTGGTGGTTGGGGGTTCGTGTGGTAGTGTGGGTGTCACTCGGGTTGGTCGCGGTGGGTGGGCGGCGGTGCGCGGTGCCTCACCTGAAGCGCATGTGTAGGCGTACGGGCTGGGGTCTCGTGGGTCTGCGCGCCGGTCTCCGGGCTCGCTGGGTGGTGTGAGTTTGGGGTGTTGTGTCTGTTGGTTTGGATTGGTGGGGTGTGGTTGTTTGCGGTGGGATTGCGGGTGGCTGGTGTTGTATTGGTGGGGTGTGGTTGTTTGCGGCGGGGTTGCGGGTGGTTTGTGTGGAAGTGTGGCCTGTGTGTTGATTAGTGGGGTTGGTGCACATCATCCTTTAGGATGGGGGAAGCGCCTGCGTGGGTCCGCCCACGCGTTTGATAATTAAGAAGAAGTAGTTGCCGCTGGGACCCCATTTACAGCCGACGTGTCTGCGAGTTCTTCCTCTGGTGGGGTGTGAGTTTGGGGTGTTGTGTCTGTTGGTTTGGATTGGTGGGGTGTGTTTGTTTGCGGTGGGATTGCGGGTGGCTGGTGTTGTATTGGTGGGGTGTGGTTGTTTGCGGCGGGGTTGCGGGTGGTTTGTGTGGAAGTGTGGCCTGTGTGTTGATTAGTGGGGTTGGTGCACATCATCCTTTAGGATGGGGAAGCGCCTGCGTGGGTCCGCCCACGCGTTTGATAATTAAGAAGAAGTAGTTGACGCTGGGACCCCATTTACAGCCGACGTGTCTGCGAGTTCTTCCTCTGGTGGGCGCGCGTGCTGAGTGGGGCGGCCTGAGGTACAACACGGCCATAACAATAACCAACGGCTATTATTTCGTTGTCACCATTATAATGTAGGTACCCCAGAGGCGACTCAGACTGCTTTCTGCGCTTACAAACCATCATTTTGAAATGGGGTCCCACACATCTTCAGCTGGGCAAAGTGTACTCAGCCTGGGAGGGTTGTACTCTCAGTGGAGGAGAGGCTCAGTACATATAAGGATTAAAGAAAATATGTTTTCCCTGAATCCCTCATTAACCCGTTTCAACGGCCGTGCTTCTGGTGTTGTTCCATGGACATAGAAGAGGAGCGTCTTCCATTTCCATGGCGGCCATCTTTAGACAGTATAATCATTGATTGAACGGGACTCCACGCGTCCCGTTCAATCAATGAAAATACTTAATTTTTTGTTTTTAGCACCCCTGACGTGCGAATAGTCTTAGGACACCATTCGGGCAGGATGGGGTCTACACGCCATAATGTATTTGTAGAACTCTGCGACAATAGCCATTGCGAGTGTTAGGCGCATGAAAGTTACGTCGTGGCCTCAACCAATCACACGCAAGTTCAGTTCTCTAGCTAGCGCTACAATATCCGGATCCGGTCTCTTTCTGTGCTGTGGAGGTCCCTGTGTTCTGCAACTTTTTACTCTCCGTGCAAACCTCGCTTCTCGATTACGTTCAGGTTAGCGTTAACCTTAGTTTTTTTTCCATGGGAGGGGGCGAGTAGCTACAGGGCATTTTTTCTGCTACCGTGAAACAACTATGATCGTTGTGTGTCCGGTTGAGGCATGTAATGGGGAGCGAGGGAGGTCTCCGCAGTGTGCATGGTACTGTTCCTCTTCTAGTTTTTTGTGTAGGCGCTCGCACTAGGTACCCGTAGAAAATGTAACGTCTTTAAGAAATAGTTATTTGGTCCGTTTTTATATATTTGTGTCTCTCTCACCCCCTATCCGCGCCAACGAACGCTACCATCGTAGGGGTTTCTTGGACAATGGGCTGCTGGCCCGGGGTTGTATAAGCGTCTACTTAGAGAAACATTCTGCTCGTCAGCCCTTGCACCGAAATGATAGGCTGCCCAAATATGTCACATGGTTACGTTCAACATTCTTTAATGGATACTTCTGATTAGAAGTACTTAAGTTAAAATAAAAATCGGGAAGCCGAACATAATCTTTCAGAAACAATTGCCATGCACTTTACATTTCTTAAGCTTTGCGCCACTATTTTAGCAACCGTAAGCGGGGAAAAGACTAGTTTCTCCGTAATTTAAGTCAATTGATTTGTTTCCAAGCAATGTAGGTGTATCCATAAGTGAATCGACGTGTAATGTCCGATAACGCTTCAATTCTGTCTACACTTCAAATCGCACACCTTGAGATTTCTGGTGCCTTTACGCAGAAACCAGCAAGCACACGCGTAACTAACATTTCTAATTTTGGAGCCGTCTGACTATATATATATATATATATATTGCAACCTATCAGCATATACATGTTTTCCCTGGTGTTTTGTAAACAAACTGTTATTCTGCGTGTGCACAAGTTGCATTGAAAGGTATACTTCTATAATTTGAGGGAATCGCCCAAGGTGGCTGTGGCTGCAGCATCTGCAATAATGCACTGAATGTGTTTATATACTAAACATGCCACCCTTTTATTCTGTTCAAGGCATCACGCCTTTTGTTAATCCTTCCATCACAGATTGGGGAGGGCTCTCTTCCTTCATGCATCTTGACAGACTTCCTACTTAAAGCCCACGAATGCTCTCCATTGTGTTTGGCAGGAAGCAGAGATGGAACTGTCTGCCCCCAATCCTCATTCCTCCAGGGACTTGGGAGTTGCTGAAAGATTCTAGGAGGATTGCTGCTCCTGAGTGTGCACTGATGCACTTGCTCTGCAAGGCTGACACCAGGTGGCATTGAAATAGGTTATTTATAACGTGCTTAATACCCAGAGGTTTCTGAGCACAGACCAGTGTTGTCTTGCTTCCAAGGCGAGCACTTTGCCTTTGAGCTATCCTCCTGAGACTACATTGCAAGGACCTCCGGCTGGCTTTAACAGCTGGTACTCATCGTGGGTACCTTCCAGACTCTGGAAATCCGATGTGTTGCCCTCTACTGGAGACGTGCCTGCAGGATGGCTGAAGCTCAGCTGCCAGGAGTGCCTCCTGAAACTGTCTGGGGTCCGTGTAAGAAGTGCATCCATGAAGATCTCCGTTAAGGTCCCTTCACTGTGGAACCAATTCTGCATTTAAGCAGGACTGGTTAACGGTCACATTAGTAAACATCCATGCCAAAATCTACTTCCATTGAAAATAGTGGATGCTACCGCAGATGGCTCCAAGAGACCCTTTTGCCTTTTATTGGCCACTCCTCTTAGCAAAATTAAACTTCGTCTTCTATTGTAGTTATTGATAACACATTCCGTATTATGTTCCGCTTGAACTTTTATGCATCACTGTTTTTGCTTTGTCACCCCGAGTGGGACGGGTATGCCCAGACGTGGGTCCCGTGCCTGCTGGGCCTAGAGACCCAAGCTACTCCTCACTGATGAGCCCCAACAAGGGCGAAACATGTTTGGGGATGCTTGTGGTCTCGTGCAGAAGGGATGTGACCTAGCAGTTCGGGCTGGACTGCCCCTTTTGGGGTGGGGCCAAGACTGATTTGCATATGGTCTTTCCCCTTCTGTAATGGCTTGGCAGGCAAAGAACAGTGGTCTGGAGGGTTGCCCAGAGCAATGCCAGTGGTTAAGATTCATTCTAAACCTTCCAGCCATCACCTCTTTGTTTTTGCCCCAACAATGAAGCTGTCGTGATCCGCCCTATTCCCACCCCACGGATGGGAAAGCATTTCTCCCTGATCCAGTGGTAGAATTGCAGGATTCCATGGCCTTTCCTCAATCTAACCGTACTGGGAACGGTTTCGGGTCTAGGGGGACAGATCCTGACAACCAGTAGGGGTGTGTATTTAAACGTGCCATAAACGGTTGTCCATGGTTGGCAGGGTGAAGTAATAGGTTATTTCGGGGGCAAATGTGCATGTTGGGACAAAGCCGTCGTGACCTTTGTCTTGTTTTACAGTGGGCAAACGGGCCTTGTTTCGGTTTGTAGTAAACATCTACACGACTTCAACTAATGTACTTTTCTATACTAGTATTGCATGTTCTATTCCTGCACATAGAATAGTTTATTATATATGCTTTAATCTTTTGCCTTTAACGTGCACTCTGGTGGAAGATGTTGCGCTTTATCAATGACTTAGCTTATGTTATGTATAATCGCTCACTTCTCACTGTCATGAACAACTTAATTGAACATAAAATAGATGTTTTATAGTTTTGAGATCCGCATACAGTCTATTGCCAATATACATTCATGGAGACATATTTGGTGTGGCATTTCTGCTTTGATTTTGTTCTTTAGTCATGCAGCGTGACTACGGCCACGGGGCCTATGGCGGCCAGAACCAGCCTGCTTCTTATGGAATGGAAAGTAACGACCGGTAAGTATATATTTAATTCTCCTGCTTGAGTATTTAAGCCGCAGACGCGAAGGCTCCAGTTTAGTCTCCTACCTTAATTCATGATCGCGTTGCTTTTTTAAAGCAACCCTTTAAGGTTTTTAAATCATATCGTTAGTGTATAAACGGAGCCATTTTTTTGGTGCTGTGCCGTAAGCAAACGGTTGGTGTCTACTATTGAGAAGACTTTTGCGGGTACAAGTACCTCCATGTAAGATTCGGCCAGGTTTTCAGGTGACTATCATACTCGTGAAGAGGAGGGTGATGTACTAAGTGTACGCTTTCCCGTTACAGCATAGTGGCTGATAATGCACTTTTACAGCTACACTTAAGAATCAGTTTATTGTATATAGGTAATCCTCTAAGTTTCGCGCAACGCGACAGTGACCTCCGACTCACTTTGACAATGTGTTGTTGCGACGTTAAAGTTGCTTTACGCCCCTAAAAGCGTGACATGGACTCACCGACGCTTTCAAAGTGCAGCTTACGTTTTTAAACCACAAAATGTAGTTTAGCCTCATGAAGGGGGACCGCGCATTGGGCCTGCAGAAACTTTCGCTTCAGCCACCGCTGCATTACTGGAAGAGCTGGTTTAAATCGGAATTTAGTCCACGGCTGTTGCTATTCACTAATCTCTGTATGAACAACACAGTAAGAGGGCCTGTGTGATGCTCGCATATCGGGCTGCAATTACTCTGGAACAATGGCTATTTTTAAGGTGTTGACAAATGGACCAGGCTGTGGCTGCTCCTTGGACAACACAATTCATTTAAATGATTCTACTAAACTTGCATGAAGGCACGTAAAGAAATTTAAAATCATATTGTATGTCCCCTTCCCTTTAATGTAAGCCATAACCACGTGGAGCATTTTCTGATGCGCTTGAAACTGTTTGGAGGGGGGGGGGGGGTGGGGTAATGCTGGTTTTACAGGGGGAAGTGAAATGTATGCCATAAATGGAAAGCTACGTGCTCCCTGCTGTCACCCTAACCTTGGGTGGCATCAAAGGGGGTGCGTGTGCTTTATAGTACTATAAAGGGAAGCCTCTTTGCAAATTTGAAAGGCCTGTCCATTCCATGTGTTTATAATTTATGGTCTAAATTTCCCTTGTACCTGACTATTTGGATGAATGTGACCGTTCAATATTAAAATAATGCAAATGTCAAACGTTACTTTTTTTTTAAAAAAAAAATGTAATTTCCTTGTCACCGGGCATATCGTGCAGTGACCTAGTTGAGAAATGGTGTGTGCCTTGGGATTTCGTCTGGTTATGTCCACGAGTATGCTGTCCATTCACTGACGACCGAGACAATGCTTGTAGTGGTGTGGACTAATGTTTAAAGTACACGCTTTTGAATCAAAACTAAGCTTGGGGTAGATCCTGTCGATTGGGGTGGGGAAAAACTCCTTGGCCTACTTGTAATTTCTCAAGATCACTCGGGCTGTGGTCTTAACAAGTTTAGCAGTGGCTGTCGTTTTTTGCGGTAACCCTCCCATTGGAAACTGGTTTCAGTTAAGGTGCCGTCATAGTTTTTGGGTGCTATTGCGCTTTCCCATAGCAAAGAACAGGTTTACACACCTCAGTCTGCAAACTGATTCGGTCCTGGAATACTGTGCCTAAAACGTAACTTTACGAGCGTGCCACGAAACAGCAAATAAGGTGTGCTTAAAAATATCACCCCTCCTGCTATCTGGCTGTAAGGTTCTCGGCTGTCCTCATTAGCAGCACCCATCCTGCTGTCTGTAACCTACTGACTAGCTAAAAGAGCCTAGACGCCCGTGGGTTAAGTGCACTATTAGTAAAAGTAACTAATTTGACCTCCCCTTTTCAAATGCTTGATATCGTTTGTATAACAGTGTAAAATGTAGTTCTCGGGCAGTCGCTTTTAAGCTCGGTGGACTTTCAGTTAAGCAAACTTAAATGAAGCCTGGCATTCTAATTGTCCTTTACACCAAATACGTCCTTTTACACGGGCAGTGTTTTCACGTGTAATAATGAGATCTTCTATTGTGTTTACGGAGCTACTGGATTCTATTTGGTATTCCTCAGCCTGTACTTTAAAATTATCCTGGTCTGCAAGCATGTCTCCCTTTTACTATGAAGTTTATCTTTCAGAAAGGGGGGGGTTCTTTATGAACTTTTTATTCCTTTCTGCCAAACATTGTACGGCCAATTGTTGCACACTTTTTTTAACTTGGATGAACACAACTTGAGTCACAACTCCTGTTCTATATAGAACATGCACGTCTGTTTTCATGCAACTGTTCAGTGCGTTTGAAATCTCCGCTTGGGTGCAGTGCCTATTCTAGACCTCGCAGGACTTGCTTGTTCAGGTTAAAAGCTACATTTGCACCAAGGAGTAAGATAGTTCAGAAAAGTGGGCCTATTCCTTTCCTCAGGGTGATGTTTGGAGTTTAGGGCTGGACCCGAATTTCATTCATGGTTTCCTTGAGGCCATTTGAGGACTGTCGTTATGACTTGGCCTCTTAATTAACTACTGTAATATATGTTCCCATCTGGTCATCAATGAAACCTGCCCAGCCCTACTCAATGTAAATATAAACTGTTGAGAAAAATATATTTTAAGCAATGTAGTTGATTAATGTCAACTGATTTGTATTTTGCAATGTTATGAAACCAGTAAGCTTACTTTATTTTTATTTTTTTCCCCTCACTGCAATTTTTCCAGGTTTGGACCTTATGAGTCTTACGACTCCAGGTCTTCTCAGGGTGGGCGAGATCTTTTCAGATCTGGCTATGGGTATAATGAACCCGAACAAAGCCGCTTTGGAGATAGTTTTGGTGATGGATTTGAGAACACCTACCGGAATAGCCATGACAATTTCGGAGGTAGAAACCAGGGCGGGTCTAGCTGGGATGCACCGTACTCACGTTCACAAATGAGACCTGGGTTTATGGATGACAGAGGAAGAGGCGGTTACTCTTCCTACGGCGGTTTTTCTTCATCCCTAATGAAGCCTGCGCCTGCAGGCTCCCGGGGCAGAGGAATGCCTGCTTATCCTGAAGGTGCGTTTGGAGGCAGAAACTATGATGCTTTTGGAGGACCGTCATCAGGCAGAGGTCGAGGCCGTGGAGTAAGTACAGAATCTTTTCAGATTCTTTTTACAATAGTCACTTTGAACTATTTCATTTTAAAGACCAGAACTTTAAAAATGGAATGTACTGTTTTTCGACTTGGTATCTTGTGAAGGGGCTTAAGATGTAAGCAAGTCTTCTTGATTCTATCTTTGAAAACAGTATACCTGTTTGAAAATACAAAAGAAAATCTTGTCAAATTGGTCTGTAAATATTGTGATCCAAGGAGAGAAAGGTAACCATTTATGGCTGGCTTTTGTAACGACCGCTCCGTTGTTACAAAAGCATTTGAATCGTGTTTAAGTTTTATTTTCTGATTTAAAAACCAGGCTGTAGCTGCTTCCTGGTGCTTCCATTATTAACATTTTGGAGCATTTTTACCTTATGGTGAGCACTAAAGCTTTACTGAGCATTAGTCTCATAGCTTGTTTCAATTCTGTTATCCTAACACAAAGCTAGACTTGCATATAATGTCCATTTACAGCACTGTTTTTTGTTTAATGTTGTCAAATCTTTACTTTTAGCAAACATGGTAAAATGTTGCGGCTTAATTCTTTTATCCGGATTTGAATATATTTGTTTTTTTGTCATGTTTACATGTCCATATGTACTTGTATATTCCACAGCTAGGCTTTATTTTCCTTGCCATGTTACACACCACACCTACCTGTCAAAGCTTGTATTAAACCTGTCATTTCAAGGCAGGGTATTGGAATGTTTTATCAAAGTTCTAGAATATGCATGTAGGTGGTAACCCTTTAGATCATGGTAGTTGCATACAAAATGCCATTGGTGTTCTTCTTCACATTCGATTTTTAAAACTGGGTAGCCATGTACCTGTACTGTGATCACATCTTAAATGATTGGTTACATTTCACAGCATCAATGATGAGTGTTGAGTTGGGATGTTTCACTTGGGTTTACCTTTGATAAAAGTGATCTTTGTGAAAGTAAGATTTTGTTCAGAGTTAATATGCACTTTAATTTGCTCCTATGTTAACATGATTCTTGATATATATATATTTAACCATTTGCAGCAAATGGCGGATTTTGGAGGAGCGTTTAGGGCTGGTATGAATCCGTCCAAAGCTGGAGCTGCTGGAAGAGGAATGAAGAGAAAAAATAATCCTCCTGGTGATAAACCTACTGAAACGGTTGGCAAGAAGGCAAAACTAGCAAAGCCAGCTGCAGCTGCAAATGCAGCTAACAATGCAAGTAACAAAGTGGGTAAGTTTATCTTTTTATCAGTTTGTAAGAAGTCCATGTATTGGAAAAGATTCCCCAGTTGTTCCTTGTGACATTTAACCTAGGCCCTTAAGCAAATTGTAGACCTCACACAGGATTTGTGTATATTGGGCATAGTCATGTTTTTCTTCTGTCAACCAACACCAGTACGTTTTTTGTGTTTTATTTTGCGTGTACTGTGATATGGCATTTGTAATGGAGGGGGAAACTGAGGGAAGACAGACACCGATCTTACTAGGCCAGGTGTAATTCAGATCGCGCGTGCATGGAAAGGGATAAGCATGGGCGGGGATTGGAGAGGGGACAATGCAGTACATGGGATAATGGAATAAATAAGATAAGAACGGCCAGATGGTGGCAAGGGCAGTGCTGGTAGGGGTTCCTGTGGGGATGCAGAACAATCCCCAGGTACGGGGGTTGCCAAACAGGCAATGCAGGTGTGCAATTGGAGGGGCCAGGGCCCGAGATCCGAAGGGTGGTCAGGTAACCAATGCAGTTTCAGCCAGAAATTCAGCAGAGCAGAGGCTAGGGGGGGAGAAGGCAGAAGCAAAGAGGAAGGTTTTGAGGTGCTTCCAGAGATGTTTTCCCTCAAGTTTCAGGGAGGCAGGAAGGCTGTTCCAGAGTAAGGCCCATGCTGAAGAGCGATTGCTTGGAGAAGCAACTGACCCTGGGGGAGTTGGAGGCGGATGAGCGAAGCACTTGAGTAGGAAGATATTTGGGAAGAGAGAGTTGAAGGTATTATGGGCCCCAGAAGGCTTTGTGGGCAAGCAGAGGGTTTTGAACTTAATCCTCGCAGCCACTGGGAGCCAGTGTAGAGATTTCAGTCCTGGAGAGATCCGATCCGTGGGCTTGAGGCCAAGGACCAGTCTCGCAGTCCTTTTCTAGATAAATTGCGGAGAGTAGAGGCAGGCAGATTTAGATAGACTGTTACAATAGTCCAGTCTAGAGGGAACCGGGGCTCTGGAGACTGTTGAGCTTCTGGGGGAAGAAGAGGAAGGGAAAAGTACCTCTGTGGAGGTGTAACTGGTGGTGACTTCTTGGAGATGTGAGGAGAGTGGAGCCGAAGGTGACGCCAAGTTTTTTAGCCTTGCAGGTAGGGGGCCAAGGGAGGCCGGCCAAAGAGTTTCAGGGAAGGGGGAGTGGGTGCATCTTACTGGCATTACGGCAGAGGTCATTGGCTGCACACCACTCCTGGATAGCAGACAGAGGTGAGGGTAGGAGAGGAGGCGGCCGAGGGTAGCCTGAAAATAAACTGGGTATCATCCACATAGCACTGAATTGGGGCAGAGAGCGGTGATGCGTTGGGCTAGGAGCGCCAGGTATTGGTTGAACAGCCAGGGAGAGAGGTTGGATCCTTGGGGGACACCACAGGTAGAGAAAAAGATATCGGAGAGGAAGGGCCCAAGATGGACCTGGGAGGAAAGAGGTCGGCCAGAGCCTGACCAGTGATACCCTTTGCAAGTGTTTAACCTATCAGGGTTTTCAATATATTCCAGCCTTAATATTCATGAGGAAAAATGTGCATACATTTGGAATCCTTGTATGCAAATTTATCTCCTGAATATTATTGCAGAGTATACTGAACCCACCTGGTTTGAGATAGACCAGCCTTTATTGGCCTTCAAAAGAAAACCAATAATTATTTAGGTTTTCCTCTTGACACGCTTCTAAATGGAAATGTCCCATTGTTTATTTACACCGCACCATGTATGTAGCCTCGAAGCGCCGACCTCCTAAAACGAGCAATGGCAACAGTTTAGGTTTGTGGACTTCTGCTAGCCACTTCCTTGGTGGTATTAACTGACCATTGATGGTAGACGGTGCCAACTGCTGTGAATAATTTGTATATAATGCCTTCTACTTGTTCACAAGCCGATTTCTAAAAGGACTTGAGAAAGGGACACGCCTTCTGCTTCTAAATGGAGTGCTGAAGGTCATTTCTATTACACCAGTAGCATGTTTAAAATGCCAATAAGTAATCGCGCGCAGGATGATATCAATGACTAGCCATTGAAATCCTTATTTAGCTCACTTACATTTTCAAAATATTATTGGCTTTTTCCAATATTAGATGGTGTGCAGGGGACAGGAGGCTTACTACTGTGCATCTTCTTGCTTTATAATTCAATATTTGCAACATTGGGGGTGCACCTCTGCTCCTTTTCCACAAACCATTTACAGATCAACCTACTTACCCCACATTAAAGGTGGTTGGTGTAGTTGGTTCCTCAATGTGTGCAGATTTCTCTAGGTTGAAGTTACTCTGGGTGTATACCTTGAACGTGCCATGTGTGCAAACCGTTCCACACATGTCTTGGCTTTAGATTATTTCTTGGCTTTAGATTAAGTGTTTTGTTAGGTTTAATATTTTTCTGTAAAATGTACCAGGTTAAAGCCCCCTTACATTTCAAATTATAAATGGGTCTACCGTTGCGTTTTCAGAAGGGTTTTAACAATGTGTTCGAATTTCCTGTGCTGATTTCTGCTGGCAGTTATCTTACTTATGACTAGGCAACCATCGCTGCTAATTTGCAGGGCACCTCGTCGTGCAATAGTTTATGATGGTTCTGCTTGAATCCTATGTCGTTGGATCTATGGATTTTCTGCTTTTAAGCTTGCACCAGATGCTAAAATGCTTTGGGTTACAAGTAAAATGCATCTCACTTTACTCAATTTAAATGGGAGACAAGGTAACTTATTTAACACTGCACCGTTGTCACATTAACATCCACCTATGTCTCCTGGCCACATGTTGGGTTCTGCCTTGCAGAAGTAAGAGTATGGGATAAAATTCCCACTCTGCCCTCACACTGCTACAAACCAAGCGCCAGCACAACAGTAAAACTGGCATGGTTAAGAGATGCACGTCATTTGCTGTTAGTGGTAATGTGGGCCGAGGGAAGGCTGTTAAGCGGGCTGTGAATGTGATTCAGTAGCGACCCAAACGGCAAAGCCATAACGGGAATGTCCAGTCAATGGTCTATAAAATAGGTTTGCGTTATCAAATCTGAAAAATAAAAAAATGGAAAAAGCACTACACACCCACCCCTGAGGAAAGAACCAAAGATCGTACAATGCAGAAGTTGCGTCTACCACCACCCACATCCTAGTTCGTCTTTGCCCCCCACAGAGCAAAATCATGAACTGTTAATAGGATGCTCTAAGCCAACGAGAAGGCAGAGGCCGCCTGTCTTACGGCAGCATGGCCGCGCACCCACCCGGACACTGACCTCCCAACCCCATCGTCTCTTGAGAACTCTGGCATCCATCCACTCCCACTTTTCTCCAAACTGTACATGGAAACACTTTGGAACCATCCTGGCGCAACACAACATGCATGTGATATGCATATCGTCCCTTAAAACCTACACTGTGCAGTGCCTTAGATTTATCAAGTCCTGGGTGTCCAGCGCTTACCTGAACCCCCTCCAAGACGAATGGTGTTGGGCTGCAGTAGGAAATTGAACACCCCGACATCTGGCTTTGCTCTCGGCTATGAACCTAGAAGACCCACCTGACCGCCTGCGCCAAGACACTTGGTTCTACATTGAACTCCTCCTTCAAGGAGGACTTGCATGGCTTTCTCTGCTGTGGAAAATTAAGCCTGTCATCCCAGCAAATAACTTCTGGTCTAATGTCCAAACCATGGTCCTCACACCTGGATGGTGGCGATCCCCTTCTGGAAGCCCTTACAGCGCCCACCCTGGCACCCGAGGTGTCCTACATGGTGCCATACTGCACTGGCTCTGGCTGCGAGCATGCATCACCAAGGCCATCCCCCATCAAGTCACCAAGCTACCTTGCTGATGAGTTCTACAATCCACCGAAGTAACAGTATGTGCATGCTTTTAACTCCACCGGTCTGTATGCCCCGAGAATCGGGAACCTCCTCCCCATCAACACGACACGCCCCTTCGCTTCTACATTTTAGAAAGGTGCTCCACTCTGAAGGGATGACTCCTCCCACACACTCCCCACCAAATGCAAGGCTGGGTGATCTGCACCTTCCTGCGTTGTTGGCTTGCTTGTATCTCTGATTCTGTCCCTTTGAATTCCACTCCAACCTCTGCTATGACTTGCAAAGTGCTCAATTGCTTCTAGAACCTAGGTTTGGCTCAATGAGTAGCCCAAGGATGGGCACACTACACTTTTCATTGACACGTGTGAGTATGTTCACACTTTATTTTCTTTATGGGGCAAAGCAAAATAGTGCCTACACTTGCAGGTAAACCAACTTTGTGAAACAAGATGCCACAGTGTAGCGGATGTGGAAAAAACCTTTTCAATAAGAGTAATTCCAAGAAAATGCAGGTATGTGAGGAGTTCGGCAGTCCTTGGTGGGAAAGTAGCCTTTTGTGCAAATGACGCCTTGTTAAATTCTTGCTACTGTGTCTTGTTCCCACATATGCATTGCTTTGTTGCTCCTGCCTTGGATTCATGCTATACAAACGAGTGTCGCACAAAGCACATTTTGGCGTTCCCTGGAGTGAGTCCTCCCGTAGGAGACCCTGGGGGATGAAGATGTTCTCCAGCAGCAATGGAGAGTCTGGTCAAATATCCTAGGATGGAAAAATCGGGGGCAATTGCTGTGCTGCTTGTTCAGCAACCACTGAGGGTGCCAGCAACAGCACACTGACCGTAAGGCCATTGGCAAGGTTCTTTACTAGTGATTGGGAGATTCTAAACCCTGGAATCGGAGCCAGAAAGCGGAAATGCTAAAGATTTTTTTTTTTTTTTGACACTTGGGGAAAACGAGCAGTGCAAGTCCTTCACACTGGGGGGCTGGGAGGGGGGACTGGCAGTGCAAGTCCTTTGCAGGCATATTGCTCAATCCGGAGGCCTCTGGATTTTTCCGTCCCTGGGGGACAGCTATTCATTTACTCATTTCTGGCTATCCTGCAGGGGTCTACCTCCAGGTTAAAAAGTAGGTTCTGGGTGAGGTAGAAAAGACCCAGCAGGCCTGAAGCAAATCGCACCGTTGTGCCATTTTGCACTCGTCATTAGCTAATCTACTTTATGAAATTGTGATCTGCGTATATGACTTTGATACTGACTTGTAGCTTACTCTGATCAGCCATTGAGGGGATAGGCAACTCATAACATAGTTTCTCTGCGGACCACCATATTTTAAAATCATTTTATGAAAACCATTGGGCTTTCCGTTTTTTTCGTCTCGCACGTAAGACAACTTGTGTATAGAAACCTAACCCGCTGGTCCTGTTCCAGCCGGTCACTTCCTTCAATTGAGTTTGGCTTGAATTGTTGACCTCTATTGCTATGGACTTCTCCCCTTCCCATTCGTTTCCCCTTTGAGGCCCCGATCTTGGTTCATTGTGTAGTTGAGCTGGGTTGTGGAATGGCTGGACTCTACAGTTCAGGCCCAGTAATTGGACCCTTTTAGGGCACCATGCGTTTTTGGAGTCTCAGGTGAGGAATTTCATCACGAGGTGCCAGTACAAACACATCTGGTTTTCTCCTAGGAGGGACTATGAAACCCATTCCATAGTCGCAAAGTCCCATACTTTGCCTGTCCATTCATGGTCCGTGGGTGCAGCTTTAGACTCCCACTTCTGGGCCATTAGTAGGACGCCTGCCAAAACCAGAATCGCATACTCTTTACATTGGGCCTTTGTGGGTAGATGTCCCAGCCCAAGATAAACGTACCCATGTTGGCCACATGGTTTATCCCCAGTATTTCTGCCACCTGATGTTTCTCCAGCGCAGCAAAAGAGGTGGAGCATGAGAATGTGCCATCTTAACCAGGGGTCATATGCCATTGGTACATTTTATCCCATTTGTAGTGATTTGGGTATGCTGGTCCATAATCCCCTCATTAGTCTTGCCTCTTGCTCCCACTTCCTCCCCTTCTTTGATTATATGCTCCCACCAATATACTTCTTGAAGGGGGTTAACTCCTAACTTTGGGGTTTAGAAGCCAGTGTCTTAGCTGGACATATCAATACCCTTTTGCACTGGGCAGAGATTTTATTTCCCCTCCCTCGAACATATCACCGGGGGGGGGAGGCGGGGGAAGAATCACCTGTTCTCTAGATGGGGCAATCCCCAGATCAATCTGTTTGCGTAGTGACACGTGCCGGAGGTTCGCCAGCAGGTTTCCCCAGCCGGGTGAGCATGGGGGATGCATTCTCTTTCCCTGTTCCTGTATGCGTTCCCTCTGTTGCTTATTCGACTAATGGATAGAATGGATGGAGTTGTTGGAACAGATGGGAGTGGATCGAACTGACAGTGAATTGTTTCTCCATGAAGTGGATGGAACGGAGAGGATGTATATCCCCTGTATATGCTATGTACCTGTATCCATCCTGCTGCTTTATATACATATGCCGCTTTGTATTGACCCCCCCCCCCCCCCCAGCTCGCTTTACTGATAACCACCATATCGCACTACTACGCTTACTCTCTCCTATACACCATCATTCAACTAGAACACTGCTGTACCATGATAAATTTGGGCTAGCTGTTCCCATACTGACATCACCCCACGAACTGAACACAGCTAGCTGAGCACATTCAGGCTAGCTTAGGCGTCTCTCAGGCCTAACGCCGCCAGAACTGTCTTGATGTCTGTCCTCCTGACTGAACATATCCAACTGACTTCCTCAGCACCACACCTACTGCCAAGAAGCAGGTATCGTGCAACAACCACGCCAGCTGCACACCTATCCGGTGCACCCACGCATCATACAACACTCTCCCTACTGACTTGAACTGCGGTTCCTGGGGGTCGTTCAACCTACCAGTATTTTTGAGGTCATGGCAATTATATAAGGTGCTATATAAATGCAAAGTAACACTATCAACTCACAGTCCTGGTGCAGGATGTTACTCTTCGCACCGGCGTGGCCAAGCCAGATATGGTACCCGAACCACCTGGACATGTCGGCATCCCCTCCAGTCAAGCTTCCAGCGGTCGCAGATCTTTTCGCCGGGGAAGGAGGCGCGATCCTGCACCACGACACATGGTTGCTGAACCGGGAGGCTTGGCTACTGCAGCACTAGAGTTTGGGGGGGGGGGACTTGGCTCTTATTGACCCCTCTACGAGTCACTGCTCCGCAGGTGCTTCAGTATTCGTCATTGGCCAAGGCAGGACTGGCCCATGCTTCCATCAAAGTTCATCTGGCGGCTATCCCCCGCTACACCAGGTCTCTGGGACGATCATCCTTATGGTCACACCGATTGGTCAAGGAGTTTGCCAAAGCACTTCATGCTCAATGTGGTGCTGACTAGGTTCATGGGTACTCTGTTCGAGCCTATGCATTCAGCGCGACTGAAATTTTTATCGCCGAAAACTGCCTTTCTGTTGGCCATCACCTCTGCGCAATGAGTAGGAGAGATCCAGGCCATCTCTTGTAAACCACCTTATTTGACATTCCACAAGACGAGTGTGGTGCTAAGGATGCACCCCTCTTTCATGCCCAAGGTGCCATCGGACTTGGTGTTACCTGTATTCTTCCCAACGGCTTTGTTGCCGGCTGAGAGGACTTTGCACTTGCTGGATAGAGCGCTGAAGTTATATTTGGACAGCACAAAGGGTTTCCGGAAGACGTCGCAACTTTTGTGAACTTCGACCCTGTGAACCATGGGAAGGCTTCCATTTCCAGGTGGCTCTCCGGCTGCATCACCCATATTGTCACCGGTTGGCAAACCGACTGGCGGTCCGAGAGCTCACTTGACCAGGCAGATCGCTGCAACTACATCGTTCCTGTCTGGTGTGCCCCTGCTTGACATCTGCAGGGCTGCTACGTGGAGGTCGATGCACAACTTCATGAAGTTCTACTGCATCGACGGGTATTCCAGGAAGGAGTCCAGAGTCGGCCAAGCAGTGCTGCACAACCTGTTCACTTGAAGGTGAGCCTGGTGAGGAGATAAGAGATGCTTACTGTTGAGCCTTGCCACCTCACTTGGTTGTGCATGTGTGTACTGCTATGTATTCTTTATTCATGAGCATGTAAATCCATGCCAGATCCCATGCTGGAGAAGGAACAAGTTACTTACCTGTAACTGTTCTCCAGCATGGGTCTGGCATGCAAACCCTCCCGACTACCCCTCTGCAGCTCTTCTCTTGGTCCTAGTGCCACTTTACATGCTACCAAATCTGAAGATCGCTGGCAGAGGAGGGGCTTAGGTAGAGGACAGTCATTGGCTGCGGGCAGTATGACCCAGAGACCAGTGACTGGTTGTTAGGAGACAGTACAGAAGTGAAACTGATATTTTCTTAACCGGGGATTCCCAGCCTGATGCCAGGAAATATTAATGTGAATCCATGCCAGACCCATGTTGGAGAACAGTTACAGGTAACTTGTGCCTTCCCTTTTACTATTCTACTGAGTAGCCCATTTGGAAATAACCAACTGCATGTGACCTATGAAGGATATCAATGCTGGAGACCCTTCGCTACAGGCAAGTAACTTTTCCTCTAACTTTTGAGCACGGCATCTTAAACATTGAATGAATTGTACATTCCAAATGCAAGGAATTAATAGTAAAATCTAAGTAAATAAGGAGTTTCAATTATATCATGTGGACTGAAACATGCATTCTCTGCTTTCAGCTAAACCAGCAGTAAATAATGAGGAGGAAGAAAAACGGAAGCTTGAAGCAAGAAGAGAGAAGCAGAGACGGCGACGGGAGAAAAACAATGAAAAGTACGGTGATGGATCCAGGTTTGTTTGTAGTGAGTTTAGTGCCATGGTCTCCAACCAGTAGATCATGAGCTCACTGCATCAAACCAAAACAGAACAGTGTTTCTTTTGATGTCAAAGTCCCTGTGCCTCTTTCCCCGCCCTCTGCTTTTTCTGCAGAGCAAACAGTCAAAAAGTTGTGCGGTGATAATGGGGGCTGCATCGAAGGGCTTTGGAATGTCCCAAAAATGTAACTAATGAATAACAAAGTAAATTTAGGGGGAAAGGGGGGTGTTACCAGGTGGTGATGGCTGATTAGAAAAGGGAAGGAGTGCTGAAATCTGCAGGCCATTTGAAAACAAGCTGGCTGGCGCTGTGATGGTTTGAGTCTCACTGTTTCTTTTACAACCTTAGTTGCCTATATCCCGTGACGATATTGACCTCCTATCATTCCTACAAACATTGCATCCTCATACAAAGGCTCCACGATACACTTGGTATAACGGAATGGGCACTGGATTGGTTGTCCTTCCTCGCTAACCACTCCTCGTCATCCTAGGCCCCTTCTCTCCTGCTTCATCTGAACCTGTATGTCCCCCATGGCTCTATAATCTCCCCCTTGCACGCCTCCCCTCTTTTTCCTCCCAACTTCCAGTGTTATGCAGATGACACCCAGCTCTTCACTCCCTGCTATCTCTCTTGCACCCTCCCATCATTCCCTGACTGCCCATCTGCCATCCAGTCCTGGTGCACCTCCAATGATCTGCCTCAACACCTGTAAAACCGATCCTTCCCATTGGGACCCCTGCTGCTGCCTTCTTTCCTTCACTCTCGCCTTTCTCCTTGGGCACACCCCCTGTGCCTTCAACTGAAGCCAGGAACCTTGGAATGATTTTCGACAACCTGGGTCTGCTTTACTCTTACTCGACATGCATCCAAAGTTTATTTTAATTGCAGTATTTATCTTTACTAGTCTTGATGACTGAATCGGGGCGGTCAGTAATGTTGGTTTATGACCCGGCATCAGATATGCATTTTCAAGCCATCCGTTTCCCAGTTTTACCACTATTGGATCCAGCAGGATCACCTTTTTGCGTTGATTTTAATGTGTGACAGGACCTCCTTTTGGGATGTTTGGATGATGGGACAGCCCCACCACATGACCAGGTTTCCCATTGCACTGCAGCCTGAAGGAGTGCATTCAAGCTTTACTTTATGGATTCTTTGGGGAGTCAAGTACCTCTTAGAAGGGCTCACCCCACCCGAATGCACATTCTGTGGTCTGTGCTTCCCATCTCCATCCCCCACTGTTCTTTCTCACGTTTTGTCATACATGGAATGACTCCTTGTGCCATTTCCTGGGAGCTCACACATCCTAGTTATATTCTTCTTTTGTAAGCCTTCCTCAGTTAGTTGGCTGTAGTTCCTGACTTAAGGAAGTACTTGAGGTGGGAACTGTACTCGGACCTGGCAAAAAGGGTGGGAGGGTTGTTTAATGGCAGAGGTGCCCCACCCCCACTTTCACATCGTGCAAGCCTACCAAAATATGTGGTGTGGGGCCGGCTGTAGATTTATTGCTAAGAAATGGGTGTGAGTCCAGTGCCAGCGGGAACCGTTCCTGCTCCATCTGATTGACGATATGGGGGAAAAAGCACCAAATATATTTTCCAATTGGGTTGCTTCAGGTGTGGGACTCCTAGTTCACTTGGGTTTGGATTCTTCCATTTACTCTTTTTGGGTGACCTTTTTGTGTCGCTCCATAGTGTACGGTTGAAGTTATATGGGCTCCCTGCTCATTTCTGTCATGTACTGGGTGAACTACAGTTGCATACTTTTTACAAAGTGAGCCAGCACACCCCACCTTATGCAGAGTGCTGCTGGAGGATACAATGTATCCCTTTTTTATTTTGTAAAACAAATTGTAACACGCTGGTAACCCTCGGGTGTTGGGGCACGCATACACTGAATAACGGTGACAGACAAGACCATCCTGCATCAGGTTCAAGGAATCAGAGGGACAAGCTGATGTGTTTTTGGGACTGTCAAAAGGTGGGAATATTCTGCTCGTATCTAATCCTTATGGGAAGTGAAGTTTCAGAGGTTTGCTGCACATGTCGGAAAAGCAATACCATTCTATTTTTGCATTTGAATCCTTTACTGAAGATTTTAAGTAGGCCAGGGCCGTTCCATAAAGCTACCTATAGACTAGGTAGCGGAGTTAAGAATCTGAGCCAGCACTGGGAACCAGTTTAGGTCTCTCCTATGATTGGAGATGACCTCTTTGGAGACCAGAGTTATTGGCTTCAATCAGCAAGACGTTGCAGTAGTCCAGACGTGCCAGGATGGTAGCTCTTGCTATCATGGCACAATTCACTGTAAAAGAAAAGGGCTAATATTGCAAAGCAACCTAAGATGTTGAGCACAGTTCCTGGCAAGTTATGTGGGTCTCTTCACTTCATGATTGCTCTAAGTGTACGCCAAGTGTTTAACTTTTTTAGAACAAATCTCACAATTCAGGAGATAAACTTTGGTAATCCTGGGACAATTTGGGTCTTGCTTGTCTTGCTCCAAAAATGTGGTTCTGCTCCAGTTGAGACGAAGCCAGTTATGCAGGATACCACCAAAGGAAATTGTTGTTGAGCCTTATCTGACTCAGTTTCTGATCTCCAGAATGAGCTGCATGTCGTTGGCATAGTTGCAGGAAAGGGGATTCTGTTTACAATGTGCATAGAGGCCTGATGTAGTAATAAGGGACATACACTCCAAGGAGACGTTCATGGTCTAAAAGGTTAAACACTGCCAACAGATCGCACAGAACTGTTTTTCATTTATCTAAGATGCCTAACATGAGTTTGTAAATCGACAAGGGCGGTTTCTGTACTGTGTAAAGGCCTAAAGCCTGACTACTACATAGAAGCATGTTTGTCTCTATGAACGCTTGGAGCTGTGAAGTGGCCACCTAAGATCTTTAAAAGGTACTTTGATTAGTGATGGGACATAGATTGGAAGTACCCTTGACCCTGTCCAAACTCTGCTTGCCATCGGATAAGACGTCGAAGGAAAGGTGGCTTTTCAGTGCCCCCATCGGCGACACGTCAATATCTGCAGCTCAGCCCTGCAAGGACAACTTCAGCATCGACTTCCACCAAGGCTCCCTACCGCTCCTTCAGCAACCTCATTTGAAAGGGTAGGGTGGGGGGGGGGGGTCAGTCACAAAGATGGTGTCCACTGTCACGGCCGAACCCACTCCTTGAGTGTCGGTGCCTGCATGGTGTGAGAACTGTTGAGGTGCCTGTGGGACTGTTCCTCTGGCTGCCCTTCCCCCAAAAGTCACCGGAGAAGGAGCTCCTGCCTAGCCATAGGGTGCAGACCTGCTGGCTGTCCAGAGGCTGTACACTTATACCAGCTCAAACGTGTGAGTATGATCTGTACAATGGTTACTATTCGGACCACAAAGGGGACCATGTTGGGGAGAATTTTCATTTATGTGCTAAAATCCTTCCACCTTTTGCTCACTAGTCTTTCCCTGATTTGAATTATTATTATTTTTTTTTTTTTTTGCAGCCTACTAAATTCCGTATGCATTTGCTTTTTGTATCTTCAGTGCCGTGTCACTGAGGTCCTTGTTTACTCTTAATGTTTAAATACCTTTTCTTGGGTGAAGTACTATTCCCAAGAATAGTAAGGTGAAAATGATAGGTCCAGCACATCATCTTATTTGGAGTGCGGGGGGGTTAGGTTACTTAGTAACCCCATATCCTACTTTCCAATATAACATTTTTTGTTTTTTGTTCCCCGCACCACTTTAAATGGCCGGTGGCAGTTTTTACTGCAGGCCGGACCCTCAGCTGCAATACAGCACCCATGGGTGTCAATTTTTTCAAAATGGCCCAGTCTTCTTTTTTGCCATTTTCTGCTTGTGAGGTCTTTTTTTTGTTTTTACTGTGTGGTGAAAGGGTTTGAGCCCTTTGTGTTTTGCTTTTGGCGGGCTTCAGCCCCGAAGCCTGCCCCTCGCTCCAGTGTGTCTGGAAGGACCAAATGTGAGGGAGAAATCGTGAAAAGAAACCTGCTGCAACCTCCTGGACTTTGAATTGCCCGGTGAAGCCCTGCTGCTGCTGTACTGACTTGAATGACTTCTCCCCTTGGGTTAGTGGGACCAACTAACCCAGAGACTAACTCCACTTGGGTGCAACCCCCGACTTACTGTGCCTCTCCGTTGCTGCAGAAACCCAATGCTAGTGGTCGAGTGTCCATAACTGAGTGCAACATCTGCAGTGGAACAAATCCAGCCAAAAGCTCCAGGAGCTGCCTGGACACTCCAGAAGCAGGAAATCCTGATCCAGAGTCCAGGTGTGAGGGAGCAAGGGAAGTTCAACCGAGATATTTCATTGCGTTTTCAGCGCCTCGCAAACAGCAAAGTGCTACTGAATCGAAGAGTGCCCGTAGTGGCTGAAGTTCTTCCACAAGTACTGCCGCTGGAGCCCTCAAGACGTCCTCCCTCTTGTCTCCACGACTGAAGATCTGGGGCTGCATGGCTGTAGCAAGACTACGTGCAGCTGGACCACTTTTCTTTTAACCAGAGGTACTGTTAGGGCTTGGGGGTACTTGCATTCTTGCCTTAAGCCGTGCTGTCTCAGGGGTTGGCACGGCTTTGTTAATTTATTGTGCACTTATATAGCCTTATATACCATTGGTATTGTCCGAAGGCGCTGGTAGGTTGAACGCCCATGGGAACGGAAGTTCAGATCAGTAGAGAGTCAAAGGTGCATGTGAGCACCGGGTATGTGTGCAGCTCATGCGGTATTCATGTAATAGCTGCTTCTTAGTGGTAGGTGTTGTGGCTGAGAGGTCAGGAGAATGTGTCTGTTCTGGCAGGTTTTATCCAGAACGGCTGCGTTAGGCCTGAGAGCGCCTGGCTAGTGGGTGTGAAACCAGCAGTGATTACTTAGAATGATGTGGAGTGAGCGGCTGATATTAGTATGAGAACAGTTATACCGAATGGTCCCAGTAGATTTCAACTCCCCTTTGCACAGCTTGTGTTCCTAGTGTGTGTTTATTTTTTTTTTTTTTTGGGGGTTGAACGATCTGACTTTTGTGAAAGACTTCATGCAAGATGTGCATCAGAACTATAGACATTGTCCAATTGACTGTCCTGGCACTGTCTGAATCATAGATTACGATTTGTTGAATACGTTTTCTGCTGGGAAAGGCTTGCCTAGATTTCATTGGAGGATTGTCCTCCCATTAGTATAGCTTTATAGACCTGCAGCAAGGGCCGGACCGGGCGTTATGGGTCCTGAAGACCGAGTTAATGGCCCAAGCGAAGCGAGTGCCTTTAATGAGGTATGAGGGACCAGAACGCCCGGTCCGAGCTGCAGGTCTATAAAGCTATTAGAACACCCTCAGGGCCCGATTCTGAACTTGGCGCAGTGAATATGCTAAAAAGCAGGATTCACTGCACCAAATCAGTGCGCCCAGGCTCCACCAGTATTTTCAAGTGGGACTGGGTATCCTCGTAGTGCACGACAGTGCAGCTTCAGGATTGCGCCTGTTTTTGTCATAACGGGGGCATCCTGAAATCTCAGCAGCATTTTTGTAAAATGACATGTTATATTACAAAAATGATGCGGAGAACATGGATGTATATGAACACATTCATATAAACCAAAGTAAGCAGCTTCAACGTTGCAGAATTCCATGTTGAAGCTGCTTGCTTTGACGTATGTGAAGTGTTCATGTACACCCATGTGGTGTATATGAACACAGTCATATACACCATGGGTGCACAACATACGGCCCGCGGGCCAGTTGCGGCCCGCCATGCTCTTTTGTCCGGCCCGGAAGACAACAAAGACTTTCCTAATGGAGGGCGGCCCGCGGCCGCCCTCCATTAGGAAAGTCTTTGTTATCTTCCGGGCCGGACAAAACACTGGCCCTCATTGGCTCAGCATACACACCACGTCGCTCCTACGAGCCACGTAATGCGTGTGTGCTGCACCAATGGAGGGCCAGCACTACGGCTGGCGTGGTCCATAAGGCTTGATGCCGGAAGGCATTTCAGCCTTGGACCACGCCAGCCGTAGTACGATTCCAGCGTTCCAGCTTACCTGCCGCTTGCCTGCCTGCCTTCCAGCACATCTCCGGTAAGTGGTTTGTTTGTTTGTCGGGTTTGTTTTGCTTTGTGTGTGTATGTTGCGATGAGGGGGGGGGGGTCGGATGTGTATGAATGTTTGGATTTGAATGTATTTTGTGTATGTTGAGATGCGGGGGTTGGGGGGTGTCGGATGTGTATGAATGTTTGGATTTGAATGTATTTTGTGCTGATTTGGGGGGGGGGTGGGGGGTTCGGGTCATTATGCGTGCATGTTTGTGTGTGTGCTGAGTTGGGGCGGGGGGTGTTCGGGTCTGTATGGGTGCCATGGTTGGGGGTGAGGGGGCCATGGGTCAGTGTTTGGTTGGGTGTGAGGGAGCCATGGGGCATAGTGTTTGGTTGGGGATGAGGGGGCCATGGGGCATAGTGTTTGGTTGGGGATGAGGGGGCCATGGGGCATAATGTTTGGTTGGGGGTGAGGGGGCCATGGGGCATAGTGTTTGGTTTGGGGTGAGGGCGCCATGGGGCATAGTGTTTGGGGGTGAGGGCGCCATGGGGCATAGTGTTTGGTTGGGGGTGAGGGGGCCATGGGGCATAGTGTTGCACTCCAAGAGTGAACCAGATAATAAAGCTAAAACGGGCACAGTTAGGAGATGTTCATCTTTGGCTTTTTGAGGAAACCTGACTCAACGAAGGCCATCTTGGGCAACCCAAATAGCAAACTGTAGCAGTCCAAAATAATGGCATGTCCAATCTAGGGTCAATAAAATATGTTAATTAAACAGGCGAGATACAATAACTAAATAGAAATAAATTATAACAATGGAAAATGTGTAGTACAAAATGTAAGTTTGAAATGCAAATAAAAATCGTTACCCCTCAAAAACATTCTTTTTCCATGTGTTTAGTACAAATTGGGGGTTTAAAAAGCCTCCTACCGCCCCGCCCACATACTTTTCGGCCCACTATAGCCCTCATGTAAGGTACTTTCGGACCTCTGTCAAAATCAGTTGTGCACCCCTGATATACACCAAAGGAAGCAGCTTCCACGTTGGCTTCTGCAATGTTGAAGCTGCCTGCTTTGGTGTATATGAACTACATGTGTACCACAGGTGTATATGAACACTTTCATATACACCAAAGCAGGCAGCTTCAACTTTGCAGAATACAACGTGGAAGCTGCTTGCTTTGCAAACACCCGATTTGCAGGCTGTTATCAATCTACGGGCTATATCGGTGCGTATAGCCCGCAGATTGACCAATCGGCTTCCCTGAAATGCCACTAGGGTGTTCTTGTTCGAAATGTACTAAACTTTCTATTTTCCTAACCCTTCCTTTCTGAACTGTCAAAGTTTGCTTGACTGTAAAACAAGAGGCAGATTTATAAGTGTTACTTGGCTGCTTGTAGTTAAATTTCATTTGTACAGCTCTACAACTCGCATTTACCCCTCTTGAGATAGGCTTGGCTGCTCAGTCGCACTAGCCCTATAACAAAATGTGGGTTACTTAATATCAAGCAGAAGTGTTGTGTAGTCTGTTACTACATCAATTCTTACCTAACTGGGGCCATGGGCTGCAGATTGGTGATGCAAACCTCTTCGTGCTGCTGGGTGATTGCAGACCAATTTCCCCTAACCCCTAACCCCATAACTAATGGGTTATTGCGGTTTATTTGGGGGGTGGCTCTATGCGCATCAAGTAACCGGCTAGTTAAAGTACCTGGCCCCTTTATCTCGCAAGAGTTGGGCCTTTGGCAACCACATCCTGTATTGTACCTAATGTGATACATGTAGAGTTCATGGGGGTCAGGTATTTCAGCGATGACTGGCCAATTGTTACGACAGGCCCTCCTAGGTAGCTTGGCCAGTTGCCTTTGTTTTCTAGTCTTATACAGTGACACCACCGTTATATTTACTTGTTCCGCCTCTGACACGACCACCTGCAACCTTGTGGGGGGGTGGTGGGGGTGTTGAGTAGACTCCTGGGACCTGCAATCATTGATTGTGGCTATAACCAACCTTTCCAAGATTACACCACATAGTAAGATTATTAGGGTGATATGGATCACTGTCTGCAGGCACTGAGGTTCCAGACAAGGAGCTTGAATTGGGAATGGGCCCAAGTTGAAAACTGGGCTGCTGTACTCCAGACAGTCCGTGTGCCTGACGAGTCAATGGGGGCGGGGGGGTTGAGTGCTGGGGTGGTCAATGTTTTTACAATTGTCTCTGCTTCTTGAGAGCTGAGTCCGCTGTTGAACGTCTGGTATCTGAATCAACCCCCTGTACATGTAGAAAATGGGCCCATCGATGGGTCTGCCATGGATTTCACGGTTTCTCTTGGCTCCCAACTGTTGGTGTGGGTCGATGTTCACAAAGGGAAGGGATACACAGGCTGTAGCTGCTCCTTGTAGCAAATGCCATAATGCCATTAAGAATTGTTATCCAGGTCTGCAGAGGCCTCCTTTGTGTTGGCTACCACCCCAATAAAGTAATTTTAGCCATGAACTGCTGGACTGTTGGTAGCATCCTTGTCAGTGGGCTGAAAATAGTCATTGTTGCACGTGTGACCCCAGGGGCCTGTTGCTTGTTGCTTTTGATTGCAGTCACTGCACGGTTTGTAACGTGGGAGGGGGAGCCGCCGGCATTGGACCTTGAAGGGTTGTTTGTTTTTGCCATGTTTTTCGATGGCTGGTTGCCTTTCCTTTGGTCCTTTAACTTGGACGCTGCCTTGCCCGGCATGTTAGTTGGGGAAGGTGTGTGTGTTTGTTTTTTGCTACAAGTGTCTGCACTATAGAAAGCAGGCAGGACCTCCCTCAATCGCCAACACCGATAAGTCGCAGGTGTGCACGTAAATGTACTGGCAATAGATTGTTAAATCTCCCATCCCATTGAGTCGTACAACAGGTTGGACCACCTAAGAGACCTATTGCGCTGCACTCTGCATGCTGTCAGTTTAACAACCGAAAGGGAGCCAGGCCAGGCCATACTTTTTTTAATTCACTTGTGCCCACCCATCCTCGCCTTGAGTAGAAGGTGCCTGGGAAAGGAGCAATGATCTTTCACACCTCGGTCTCTACCTACACTTCACACTTACAACTTGACTCCCTCTAGTTAAGGTGCTCTGAGGGAACTTGATGAATGGGTGGGGTCATGGGTACAGGGTACATCGCACTAGGGATAGTATTAGTTGCGCCCTGTCCACATCCATGTCAAACTTTGAAAACTAAATGTGCAATACTCTGCAAATTCCACTAGATGTCAGCCTAATGCAAATCTAAGCAGATGCACTCGTCAGAAATGAGTCTTCAGTGCGTGATATATCATTTGTAAACATTTGTACAATCACTTATTCAACATAATGAAGATAAGTAGTGATGTAGTAAGCAAAAGCAGTTCACTAGAATGCCTGTGAAAGTCCAATCCACGTGCTGAATGGGGCCTTGTGCCCAAAAGGGGACAAATGTAGCAAGAGTTCTTGTGGTGGTTTTTTTTTTCTCAAACGCCGAGTATCTTTTGAACAAATGTTCAGAAAGTGATGGTATAAACCAAAGTTTGGGGTTTATTATAGGGGAGACTGTGGCAGTTGAGTATTCATTCCCCCGGACTCTGGTTTTCCAAAGTGACCTGGTGGTTCGACAAGAGTTGCAGGCGGTAGGTTTTCCTGACATTGATCCACGAGCTGGAGGTGCAGAGAAGATTCTGGTTGTCCAGTTGCCAAGTGCAACCTTTTTACGAGAAGAAATGCAGCAGGGACTGATGCAGGCAATTGGGCAAAGGGGAAACTTGTTCCAGTGACCATCACGGCATACAGGCAATAGCAGGTGTCTTTCCAGTCATGGTCAAAGATCTTCCGGGACAGGATCCGTTCATCCTGGGCAGCTGTAACTTTGCAGGACGGTAACTTGTGGCATAGGTTGGCATCCAACAGCGACACCTCAGGGTACTTGGTGGTCCAGGGATGGTTCGGAGCGCTTGGGATCGCTGGATCTCGAAGGCGTCAAGACTAGTTCATCCCACTAGTCCCTGGGATGAAGCACCGCAGACAGCCTTTGCAGGGCTTCACCAGGCCAAACGCAAGAAAGGATGCCATACCTCTTTGGAAGTTGTCCAAGGATATTCAGTTGTCTCCTCTTCTACACAGGATACTTGACTCCCAACACTGATCTGAAGCAATGGCTTCAGAGTCCTTATGAACCCAAATCCTGGCTGGAAGGAAGTCCAAGCCCACCACTGGTAAGGATCTACACTATTCAAACAGCCGGCAGTGTTCCAGTCCTTGCCCACTGTGGGTTTCACTCATCCATACCCCAGACTCTCTGGCACCATTGATGTGCAATGGGCGCAGACTGTCTACACATACTGTGCAATAGCCCCCCAAAAAACAGCAGCTTTCCCAAGCGTATGCATCACCACATACAGGATTTCCTGACCTAAGAGGGCTAAGAAACGATCTGGCCAAAACCAGCAACAATCTCATGGCATGCCCATTCTAGCCACGTTTAGTAGCCAGAGGTGGTAAATGCGAATGTGCACACTAAAAATATGCAAAATTGTAAACTGGCAAATAGACAAAATGGAAACCTCCCAGTACTGATGGTCTGAAGGACGGATCAGTTTCCCCGTGACAAATGAGCAAAAGGCAAAGGGAGTGAAGCTGCTTCCTGGTAAAATGCCAAGACTGGTTTAACCGCAAAAGGGTTTGGGGGTCCATAATGGAATATGGAAGGGAAAGTTTCCTAACTATCGGAGCGCCTCTGCTGGTACCCCTAAGAAATCTGAAAGTTCTGCGTCTATGGAGTTGGGTGGATGTGGAAGCAGGGGGCAGGCATGGAGTTCATATTTTAGGGACATGCGATATTGCCTGTGAAGTCTTGCTCCCATCATGTGACAAAATAACTGAAATTGCTTCCTTCCATGAATTCTGGTAGTGCCCATAAAAACTGCATAGTGAGAACATGTTTTCTGTTTTCAGTAAAAAAAAATGAATCCAATGTAGATGAACCTTTTCTTTAGTTGAATGAGCAAAAAAGTGGTCATTCTGCTTTTTTTTTTTTGTTTTTTTTTTAATTGTATTTAGTTTGCTAGCTAAATATCTTCCGGAGCATGCTTTTTAACTGCACCAATACTTTTTCTTCTTTATAGGATGGCATTTGCCTGTTCCTTTTGCAAATATCGAACATTTGAAGAGAAGGAAATTGAAGCTCATCTTACAAGTGCTACTCATAAGGAAACTTTGGATCATATTCAGAAACAAACAAAATTCGATAAAGTTGTAATGGAGTTCCTGCATGTAAGTTTTTGTTTTAAGGTCTGTGTAGAGTTCTTCCAAAAATTGCATATAATGCACCCAAGACTTGCTGCTCCCCACCCCCTACCCCGTAGCCTACACTTCCTCACCAGCGCATTGATGATTTTGCTTTAGTTATATTCTTGAAATATAAATGGATCTGACTAATCTTACAAAACTGTTATGTGCCCTGCCACCCCTCCTTTCCATGGCTTCCCAAAGCAGAGGTAAGTGAAACTGCCCTAACAGTCTGAATAAGTGTGTTCTGCCCCGCAGACTTAAGGACGGGGTAGGGTCTAAAATGCCTTCCTTGCCCTCACAATACTGTAAACCAAGAGTCCACACAATCTCAAAGGAATAGTGCGCTCAAAAATATTGTCCCAAAAGATGGGCAATAATACAAAACATGCATTATACACTGTTCCTATAAACTTTTGAGCAAACAAGGCTCAAAGCGTTTACATGGGAGCAACCATTTTTGCCATTTCAGGCAGCCTGCTCAACAAGCAGCAAAAGCCCCCTACTGGGAGCTCTTGTTTACTGCAGCCAGGGCAGAGATGCATGAGCTGAGGAGGCTGCCAGTGCCTTCACTTTCATTTTACATTTTCGGTGCTCCTCAAGCCAAGGGAAGCACAGAAAACATAGTGAAATGCAAAAAGCAAAGGCGCTGCAATTATAAATACAACTTTGTTGTATTTGTGACTGCCTTGGTTGGAAAACCGCATCAATCGCAAATACAACCACGTATTTCTGACTGCAGCGGCTTTCACTTTGAGTCTATTGGACTCCCCCAGGTGGTGGCGCCCAGGAGACTCAGCCGCCGCAGTCGGAAATAAAACATGGCTGTATTTTAAATATGCTGCTGTCACGCCTACGCCGCGTGCACCATGTCTGAGAAAGATGCCACCCCTCTTTTTCAAGCTTTGCTCCGACAGCAGTTTAAGGAATGTTTTCTTGGGCGAAAAACATTCCCAGCGCCTGTACCGACACACAAGGAGGATTGTGCATTTTGCCATGAGTTCTCGACACGCGCTACGTGTACTTTGATGTTCCATAAAGACAAGTTGGTTTTTGCAGTAGCAGCCAACATACGCTCCACTGACATGGGTCTCCTTGAAGACATTGACCCCGACATTCTTGCTCTTACCAAGACATAGTTCAATGCCAGCTGTTTACTGCACCTTTCCTTCCATCTTAATGCAACTCCCAAACCTTTTGCTTTATTTTTTAATCTGACCTGTACTTGTTGCTGTACCATGAAGCCTTAAGCTTCAGTGCTCAAGCTTTTGCTCATGTCATGGGGAAACAGATGTCCTTCAGGCTGTCAGTACCTGGAAACCTTGTTTCCCTTGGTTGTGTAATACTTTTGGTAACTTTATATGTTTGTACAATGCAGCTTACACTGCAGTGCAATAGGGTACATTTTTGTTTTTCCCCCTAGACTAACACTCGGAGGAGTTTTGCTTCCTCGCTGTGCTAAAAAGATAAGCTAGTGGCAGCAGTGACTTTTTCACACTTTTTACGGAATTTTCATTTTAGCCTTGCTGAGTTTACAGTGTTTGGCTACCAACTACTGGTGAAACATGGCCATGCCACGAGAATTTTCACTTGTCCATTTGCCATTTTTGTTCTTTGGCCTTCTTCCTGGCATAAGAGGTCAGGAAAATTCTTAGACTTCCAGTGCCCGGGGAAAACAGGAGCTTCTGGAGGACTGCGCGTTTGCTAGCAGGATGTGGGCTGGGACTGTCTGGTCCCAATCCACAAACTGATGATTTCAGTGTGCATGATATGCATTAATGTTCCCTCCAGTGGTCCTGACTGGACCACTGCTGGGGCGTGGGGGCTAGTCTTGCAATTGACTGAGGGCGGCAGCTCTTACTTGGCATTTAGGATAAGAGGACCCCATGCACCCATTCTTCAGAGATCAGGAGAAACCGGAAGGAGCCAAGTATCCTATTCAACTGCGAGGCCCACAAAGAAACCTGAGACCTGACTGGGCCTGGCCGCCAACTTCTGCTACTGTCCTGATCGAGCCCTGTCGTGCTCGTGATCTTTAGTAGTCCTATGAATGAGCTGTCACCCTTGGTATGGACCATCCATTCCTGACGTCTGCTTGATGCCCTTTTGGAAGTGCCCTGGAACTGTCCTGTGACTGACCAGCTTTGCTTTTTGGGCTGCCGGCGTCACCATTCTGAGTTTTAACCTAGAACTTTTGTGGGGGAGATCCTCAGCGGCACTAAAGGACGGGCCTCTACGAAATGTTGGTGTCCTAGCATCAAAGCTACCTGAGATGGGAGGGAAAGTCAGACCGTGGCTGCTGAGTCCTTTTGCATCGCCATGCTGTGGTGACCACCATCTGAAATCGCTCACCCGAGTCCAGTCCTGGTCCTGCATCGAGTTTTGCTGCATTCTTCAGTCGAGAGTCCTTTCAACAGTGAAAGACACCAACTGGAGAGCAGCGCGAACCTGCAACCCCTGTGAATCTAGGACTGCGGCATTTGGCAGGAAAAGCAACATCAGTCCGTCTTACATTTTCCTGCCAAGTCTAGCGAAGACTTGTCGTATGGGGTAAATTACAGAGCTTATAACCTACCCCTATACTACCATTAGAAGTCAATGGGCTTAGCCTTAATTCTAACCATAATCTTTTCACATGCTTGCTTCCTGTGCCACTGAGCAAGGACTCGTAGGTGATTTTAGTGCACGGCTTTTCCCATGTAGGAGTTGGTTAGTGTAGTTTGCTTATGATTTCAGTGAGAATGTTTGTGTATTTGAAAGGAAACCATGCTTGAACCTGTTTTTAAGGTAAGTAATAGATTCTTCACTGGCTTTGATGCAGTGTTTTGTTAAGTGGGTATTGTCCAGCATGGGGTCTGGCATGGATTCACATGCTCATGAATATTTCCTATTGTATCCTCAGTAAAGAGAAATATCAGTTTCTCTTCAATCACTGGCCTTTGGGTCCTACTGCCCCCAGCCAATGACTGCCCTCTACATAAGCCCCTTCTCTGGCAGCTATCTTAAGATTTTTACTGCACGTTCAAGTGTTGGGAGTCCTCGTGCTATAGCTCTCTAGCTTTTACCGCATTTTGCAATTTTTTTTTTTAGTTCATTTTTTTTTTTTCTCTAAGTTTTATTCTATTTTTGCAGTTAATCGAGCCTCACGCTCCACTGATTAACGGGGACCCGTTTTTGGATTCTTCAGTGCCCCCTCGAGGGTGGATTATCGTTGACTTTCTTCTTGGATGATTGCAGAAGCTTCTTCGAGGCCTACCCTGTGTGGACATGGCGGAGGAGAAGGGCTCGGCGCCTCCAAGGTTTGCCCCGGCTGCAACCTATAGAACGTCTTTTCAGATGACATTCCATGTGCCTCTACTACCTACATTTGGACCAGTCTCGTGTGTAGGATGACAGCATCGCTCGTCGGGAGATGGTGCTGTGCACGCAGGCCGACAGACGCAAGTGCCTGAAAGGGTGGCTGCAGGCCAAGGTACCTGCTCTGGGTGGGGTGGGTCCCAGCAGCATGCCTTCCCTGCCCAGAATAAAGCTGAGCCGTCTTCGAAGACCATTGAGAGTGCCCCTCCTGCAGGGGCCCAACATGAGGCCAAGCACCGCACGCCCACTACCTCCAGGCGTGCTGTTGTGACAGCTCCTCAGCAGCCAGGGCGTCTCTGGTTCCTTCGACCGCGAGCCAACGCTCCAGTTCTTCAGAGGAAGTCGGACCATCCGGGTAAGCTTTTGGAGAAGACCCGACCGAGGGTGGATTCGCAGGGCGCAGTTCCAGGGCAAGGGTGTTCCTGCCTGCCAGCCCAAAACTGTCTCCCCTGGTTACAGAGAGGGGGTGGGCGGGGGAAGTACAGACATTTCCTCAAGCGCTCACCAGCCTCCCTGTCCTCCAGGAAGGGAGATGTGTCGAGAGCAGGCCCTACGGGGGGTGGGGGTGGGTGTCCTGATGAGGGTGACTACGACGAGGAGCCGCAGGCCGGTGATTACGGAGCGGATCAGCCTAAGCCACAAACAGCCCGGTCCCAGTCGCCTCCACCCCTGCACCCACCTGGGGACATCTCAGACGGTCTTACAGCTCTGCATACCATGTGTACTCGGAAATCAACAAGGATGCCTCTTGGCCCGGCGGCCCCGTGCACGGCTCTGAGGCCGTCGGAGGAATCACCACCCAAGAGGAGAGTTCACACCCTCTGCCTTTTTGCCCCTTGCCCCCGCCGGGGGATGACACGGGACAGGACACAGCAACGACTGGCATGGACAACAGCAGCTAGGGATCTCCGCCAGCCAGATCTTCACCACCGACAAGATTGCTCATTCCACGCCATGATATCCAGGGCCTCAGAGCTGTTCCAACTCATCCCAGAGGAGTTTCCTTTACCAGCGAAGAGGAAGACTGTACTTTCGATCCCGTTATTGGATGACATTGGATAACATTTGGGACGAGGGAAGAACCCTTCATCGGCTCCAGCGAAGAGGGATTGCTACAAGATGTAGAGTGCTGGACTCTGCGCCAAGTGTTTACGGTACCAACCGTCTCCAGACTCTGGTTTTGGCAGCAGCCAAGGAGAAGTCTTGGGACTCATCCTCGTTGGTGGCCTCCTTCGACCGAAGGACGGTGAGGTAAGAAGTTGGATACTATGGGGTGAATATCTAGTTGGTAGCACCGGCCATCATCGCGTTATGACAGGGAACTTGGTTCAAGATGGCCCCTTTCCCTGGACTACTTCCCGACGACAAGCTGGCTGAGGCATTGGAGATTCTACGGTAAGGTGCGGTGGCTTTGGACCACGCCATTAGTGGCCACGGACATTGCCAACACGGGATTCCGCCAAATGGGCAGCAGCGTTTGCCTTTGTCAGCGAGGCTGGCTGAGGGCCACAAATTTTCTCCTGGAAGTTCAATCGGCGGTGTTGGACATGCCCTTTGACAGTTTGTTTGGAAAGACGCCCGCTGAATACAAGTGGCGGGGTGCTTCGAGGACAAGATCACAAGGGTTTCCGTCGAGCGGTGCAGTGGTGGGGAGAGCACACATCTGTCCGCCGGCACAGATTTCCAGACGGTCACAACTGACTCCTTGGAAAGATGGGGAATGCATTCCGGAAGTCTTCATGCAAGAGGCCTGTGGCTGCTGGAGGAAAAGTCGTTGCACATCGTGTTGGAGCTGTGGGCAGTGTTTTGGGCCCTCCAATCCTTCTCTCCCTCAAGGGCAAAGTGGTATGGGTCTTCAGACAGCACCACCATGTTCTACATCAGGAAGCAGGGGGAACCAGATCCCTGGCGCTCTCCAAAGAGTGAAGAGCACTATTGCCGACTCAGCATGGATCTGAGCTCTTGCCACGAGTGGGAACTTTGGCAGGACCAAGTGGATCACCTGTTCGCACATAGGGCAATCCCCAGATTGATCTGTTTGCGGCGACGAACACCAAGTGCCAGAGGTTTGCCAGCAGGGGAGCATGAGGGATGCATTTTCTTTCCCCTGGGACGGCCTGTTTCTGTATGCGTTCCTGCCATTGCTTCTTTGAATAGTCAATCAACTTGGACGGTCCCGGTGCAGGATGATCCTTGTCGCACTGGCGTGGCTGAGACAGATATGGTACCCGGACCTCATGGTTCTGCACCACCACCCAGGATCGGTGGACCTGAAAGCCTGGCTCCTGTAGCACGAGCGTTTGGGGGCTACGATCTGTCAGCGGATTGTAAGGAGGTGCTCACCAAGGCTAGAGCTTCATCTACTCTCAAAATGCTATGGGCGCAAGTGGAAGTGGTTCGCTGTTTGGTGCCGTAATCAGAAGATCGACCCTTGTCACTGCTCCACAGGTGCTCCCGTATTTGTAGTTGGCTAAGGCAGGACTGGCCCATGCTTCCATCAGTTTCTGGTGGCTATTTCCCGCTACACCAGATCTCCTGGGCGATCAGCCTTATGGTCGCATTGTTTGGCCAAGGAGTTTGTCAAAGGACCATTTTGCTTGTTCCCTCCAGTGAAGGCCCTGGCGTGGGAGCTCAATGTGGTGCTTACTAGGCTCATGGGTCCCCCGTTCGAGTCTATGCATCGGCACCGCTAATTTTTGTTGTGGAAAACAGCCTCGATTGGGAGAGATCCAGCCCCTCTTGTAAACCACCTTATTTGACATTCCATGAGACGAGGGTGGTGCTGCGGACTCACCCCTCCCTCGTGCCGTCTGACGTTCATCTAAACAAGCCCTTGGTGTTGCCTGTATTCTTTTGTTGCCAGCTGAGAGGACTTGGCACTCGCTGGATGTGGCTTGAGCACTGAAGGTCTATGTGGACTGCACAAAGTTTTCGGGAGACGGCACAACTTTTGTGAAGTTTGTCCCTGTGAACCATGGAAAGGCCCTCTCCGAACCTTCCCTTTCCAGTTTGCTCTCCAGCTGCATCACCCATTGTCACCGGTTGGCAAATTGGCCCCTGCTTAGTATCTGCAGGGCTGCTATGTGGAGGTCGATGCACACCTTCATGAAATTCTACTGCATCGACGGGGATTCCAGGGAGGAGTCCAGAGTCGGCCAAGTAGTGCTGCGCAGTTTGTTCGCTTGAAGGTGGGCCTGGTGAGGAGGTAAGAGCTGCTTAATGTTGAGTCTTGCCGCCCCTGTAGTTGTGCATGTGTGTACTGCTATGTATTTATTCATGAGCATGTGAATCCATGCCAGACCCCATGCTGGATAAGGAACAAGTTGTTGTTGTTCTTCTGCAGCATGCGTCTGGCATGGATTCACATGCAAACCCTCCCGCCTACCCATGTGCGGCTCTTCTCTTGATCCTACTGCCACTTTACATGCTACCAAATCTGAAGATGGCTGCCAAAGGAGGGGCATGGGTAGAGGGCAGTCATTGGCTTGGGGCAGTATGACACAGCGGCCAGTAATTGGTTGTTAGGAGAAAGACCGTTCAGAAGTGAGACATTTTTTTCCTTTACCGAGGATGCCTAGCCCGACGACGGGAATATTCATGAGCATGCGAAGCCATGCCAGACCCATGCTGGAGAACAGTTACAGGTAAGTAACTTGTTCCTTCTGAAGGGGCTATATTGTGCTATGCTTTCATTTGGTTGTACGAAACCTTTGGTTTAAGCGCTATATAGAACATTTAGACAATTCTTCTAAAGTTTGTTCATTTTTGCCAGGGTTAAGTCACCTTTGTTTTGATTTTAGGAATGCATGGTAAATAAGTTTAAGAAAACATCTTTGAGAAAGGCGGCGAGCGTTCAGAATGAAGCCACTAACAATTTACAGAAGAATATGATGGAAGGCAAGTTATTTTAACTCTCTGGGAATGAAATTTGGGAATTCAACGTCAACCATAACATTGCTTTGTTTAGTTGTGAATGAGATATTGGTGCCAGCACAAGTGTGGAGTGCAAATTGGCACTGAAGTCCTTGTAATTGTGTACTCCTTGTAGTAGAATCTTAAGGGTGAATTGTTTTACATCAAAAAATAGTTGTGCTTTGTAATCGGACAACTTATTTCTTCCTACATTTGAAGTGCCATCAATTTACAAAACCAATTGATAGTGGACCGTGTCTGGAGCTTCCCTTTGATCCCTGCGTACATACTGCCACTGATGTATTGGTTGCTCTTGTCCAGGCCAAGCAAATGAGTTTGGCAGATAGTATAGTATCTTAAATCGGATGTTCTCCCCGATCGGGTAGGTAGAACTGAATGTACTGCAGGAAGGTCCTTGCGTTCAGTCATGTCTGTAGATGGAATAGGTAACCTTCCAATCACCAGCCGTTAGGGTGAAACTTGGAGTTCTATTTGGCGTCCCTGCCAAGGAGGGTTTTCCTTAAGCCCTCTATCAATTGTCTTTTAGATATGGCTTCCTTCCTTAGGTACTGCATTCCCTTAGGGTTCACCAGGCTCTCATAGTGGTACAATGGCAGAGCAGCCCAGGCATTGCGCTCTGGAGGTGAAAAGGGGTGGTTAACTGGTACAGTACACTGGTTTCACAAATGACCGAGTGATTGTCCACACTATTTTGCTTAAATGGATTTTATATGATCAGCATATAGAATATATATCTGTAGAGCAGGTAAGTATGAGTTCAAGAGTTCTCAAGTTCAATGAGTTTCTTCAAAGGGGGCCGGGGGGGGGGGGGGGGGAAGAGAACAGGCAAGTCATGTGGGGAGTGGCCAGCCCAGGACAGAGACGCATGTTGCCTCTGAGCTTCTGACTGCTCCCTAGGCCCTGAATCCCCCCTTAAAGGTTGATGGCAATCATTTGAGGGGTTACGCTTGTGGGTCTGGGGTTTCGCCAAGTTTGGACTGCATGGGCCCACGGGAAGGAGTAAAGCAAGCGTAGACTCCCACAGTGCCTCTACAAGATGGTAGGTACTCCTTCTGAAGCGCAGCCCAACGCTGAGTGGCATACCCTGCTCCCACCACAGCCCGGGAAACGCTCTCACATCGGAGAGGACCATAGCAAGGATTCAGAAAGCAGTGGGAGCCACCCCTGGGAGGCAGAGCATCCACCAATGCTGATATCGGTGAGTATCTCTGGGATTTCGTCACCATCGCCCACCCCCGGGGCTGCTATCTGGCAGGCTGTAATAGCGAAGTTGGTTGCTCCGATTCCCTCCTGGAACTGCAACGGTGCGCCTTATCTATTATGTAGAGGTAGGGGCTAACTGAGGCTTGCATGGTACGCCGCCTGTGCATACATTAGTTATCCCTCACTGTATAATGCGGGGAAGAATACAAACCGAAAGCTCCCATTTCAATTGGGAACCCAGCACGCACAGGTGGTACACATTCGGCAACACAGGCTAGTTTATGAAGCCAGCCCATAAACTGATGTAACGTGATGCTACTCCTGATGTTTCCTTGGCACTACCTGCTGCTTCTTTAACAAGCTGAACCGGGTCTGGAGTGCAGTGAATTGGAGGCCGAATTTTGTGCACGTGGGAAAAGAAAAGCAACTAGGCAGAAACTTGGAACTCTAATAGTGCCACTAAACCCTAGTTGGGGGGGCGGGGGGGGGGAGAATCCATACCAACTACATCTGCCCAGCAACCAAAACAGCAGCTCTATGCCTGTTGAATACATAATGTACTGATGAATGCCTCTTTGCCTGTAACTAAGCTCCTGCAGGTAACAGCGCCTCAATGCCCATGGGTTACTTGCGCGCTATATAAATTTAAATAAATAAACAGAGCAGTCGGGATCCCAGCTGCTACCTGGAAGGGAGGTGGCTTCATTTGTAAGCCACCGAGAGTGGAAGAACTACCTGTGCATAATGTTGGCGGCCGGGTCTTGCTGCTGCAGGGTGTAGATCTGAATGAAGGGTACAGATGGCCAAACAGGCGAGTAAACCGGCTCTGGGAGGACATCGTCCTAGGAGGATAGCGCAGCGGCAACAAGCTCTTTCCTGTAACAGCGCAGCGCCTCAATGCCTGTGGGCTGTGTGAGCGCTTTAAAAATGCAAAATGAAATCAAGGCAATGATGTAAGTCCAGGAGACCATGAACAATAGGATTTAGGTCTCACAAAGCCACAGGTAAGGTTTTCACCTTGGCAACTATTTGATTTGTGGAGGGGGCGAGGGTTCGACGGAGTTGTTTTGACCAGTTGAATGGCACTGATCCTGGGGACAAGCTCTATAGAGTAATTAGGACACTGTTGGTGGTTTGGATGCCCTTGGGAAATGGCTGAAATTAATATGGTTACCTTGAATGTCCAGGGTTTGAACTACCCAGCAAAACACTGATCGATATTGCGGCGCCTATTTGAGCTTCAGGCCAGTGGGTTTTCTGCAAGAAACTCTCCTACTCCTTAAAGACGAGGTGCGCATGAAACATAGGGACTTTGCAATGCAATACTTGCGTCCAAAGGAACTAAGACGAAAGGGGGAGGGGGGGCGATATACTGTTTAGAGGCGAGGTGGGTTTCCAAAAGCAATTCTTGTATAAAGACCCTGAAGGGATAGATCTAGTGCTGAAAGGAACTCTGGGAGCCTAGATGTTTACATTGGTATCGATCTCTGCCCTGAATGAACGACTGGCTCGTGTTACTTGAGAAAATATGGTGCTACTGCGAGGGGCCAGTGGTGGGAGGGGATTAAAATTGCATTTTGGATCCTGAACTAGAAAAACACTAGTCCCAACACACAATCGGATTCCGCCATGCCATTGGGAAATTCTTTAGAGACAGAACTTAATAGTAAGCCTGGTGGTTTTTTCATCAATCGGAAAGATTACACACTGCGGCACACCAGGGTTATTCGAGGATAGTTAAGGTCCTGATATCAACTCTGGTCCCCGTGGTCATGGGAGTAGAGATTGGGGTGAGGTGGATCACGCCGCAGTGCTTGTCCAGATTGACGACCCCAACTTTCAAGAAGGATATTGTGGACCATGGAGACTGAACAAGCCGATCCTCAAAGAGAATGTGCTAAGATCCCGTATGGAGAAGGTAATTGCTGACTACTTTAGGGAAAATTATACAGGGTTGGTGGATCAGAGTAGTGTGCGATGCGAGCCAAGCCGTCATTAGGGGGAAATGTATATCCCAAGCCTCTGCCTACCATAGGGATAGACTCCTTTGCTGCATGGAACTGGAAATGGAGGTGAAAGATGCAAAAGTCCTGCATAAGGCAGAATAATCGGTTGAAACATTGCAAGCCCTGCAAAATCCAGCTAGAAGCCCATGCAGCAGATAGTTCCGCCCAGACATTGTTGCGCACGAAGCAGACCCATTACGTGAAGGAGGCAAAGCCACCAGTTTCCTAGCAGCTAAGCTACGGCAATAAAAGGCATGCAGTTAAAAGTGGAGGCTGGTTAATGCAGCAAACTGAGGAAGGCATGAGGGTAATGTCATAAGGGTATACTAAGGAAAAAATGACCCAACCCAGCAAAGAGTGTGTAGCGGGAATAGTCTTACCACAGATTTCACAAGAGGATAGGGAGAGCCTAGAAGAATGGTTCAGAGGTTGGTGATGCAATAAACTCCCTACCAGCCAACGAAGCCCAAGGCCCTGATGGCTTTTGTACAGGGTACTATAAGGTCTTTAGAGACAATTAATATAACCTCTGGCTCTGATCTTAAACCAGATAAGACGCTGGGGCAATTACAGAAGACGTGGCTATCCACTACATCTTTGATCCTTTAACTATCTCGTTGCTCAATGGTGACGCTAGAATATACACTAATGGTAGATTGGCGAAAGATCAATCTGTTAATCCTTGGTAGGCACACGCAGGACAATAAGGCATGCCATCAACATTATAGACTTTGGGGCTAGAACAGGGCAGAAATTCTCCATAGCCGCCCTAGATGCCAGGCGGACTTTCGATAGTCTGCATTGGTGTTTTCTTAAATATACACTGGGAGCCTTCAGATGCAGCATGGAGTTTGTACGTATGGTATTAGCCAACTTCCGAATCCCCTCCACAAAATGTATGGTTAACGTAAAAGGAACAGCACTGGTGGAGATCAGACTGGGCACACGCCAGAGATGTCCATGCTCTCGCTTTGTTTTTGCTGTGTCCATGGAACCACTAGCGGCCCTAAGAACTGATCGTGAAATCCTAGGGATTATGGCAGAAAAGGGACGCATAACATGTTATATGCAGATGATAAAATGTATGCGGGACACTAAGGGTGATAAGGCTAGAAGAATTTACAAGCGTTTCTGGGTTCACGATTAATTACACCAAATCTAAAGATCTCTCTATATATAAACTGCTGAGCCTAAAGGTGAGTCAGAACTTGGCACTAAGTTTCCTTTGATTTGGGGAGATACGGGAATAGATTACCTTGGTGTAAGCCTAACCAAGGAATACAAAGGGCGCAATGGAGCAAATATAGCTCCCCTGTGGGAAAGGTTGATGTAATCCCTTCAGATGGGATGCGCAGGACCTGTTTTGGTGCACTAGAATTGTGTCAATGAAGATTACTTTACTGCCATGACTGCTCTACACAGTGAGCTCCCCAGATGCTCAAAACGCTGCAAGCAGCAATACCTAACTTCATTTGTCATAAGGAAAGGCCTAGGGTCCTTAGAACACTTGTCAGATTTCCCCACTGATGGGTGGGCTGGGTGGACCCATGGTGAGTTATTTGCTCGCAGCACAATTGACACCAATGTTCTACTGGTCTATGCCCGAACTGGAGAATGGCTGGAGATCTATAGAGTAAGGGGTGTTACATCTATTCCACTGGGCAAGTTACCATTTATTAAGCACGTAGTGGGGAGGGGCATTATTTGAGACAACCAGATGTAAGGGGGGGGGGGAGACACTTTACGTCTGGACATCTGCTGCAACAGTCCTTTTTGAAGACTAAACAAATATATTTAATGCTGGCGAAAAGGAATGCTACAAATGAGGCATTGGATCTCTCCCAAGGGGCAGTAAAGGAAGCAGATAAAAGGGCACCATCTGGAATGCAATGTATGCTGTGATGGGAATAGCAGAAAAGGGTATTTCAAAGCTTTATTGCCCATTAGACCATGCCCAACCAGAAGAGAATCCTGTATATGGACCGCTGGGATAGTAACTGAAAGGTAGCCCAACTTACAGGGTACCCCCTTAATTGTACAGGTACCCCTAATCACGCTCCCACCAGATTAAAGTTCAATCCTCTGGGGACTTGCACTTGCAAGGATAACCAGTTTAATCTATACAGAAATGAGGATGGGGCAAAGAACTCTGCTGCTGAATGGTATATTTTTTCCCCTCAACCGCTGCAAGCGCCTCCAGACTGGTGCCAGGCAGGAGCCTTATATACTGTTAACTTGGTCACTGGATACTGACACGGCTCATCCAAAACTGTCCTTATACCCTTACAAGGGATGCTTCAGTCTTCCTTCCTGCAAGGCTGGGTTTCCTTCCAGGATTGAGCGGGTTGGGGGGGGGGGAATCCTGAGAAGACTAAAGCGCAGGTAAAGGTGACTGGCCTGCCCCAGAAGGCCCAGGTGATGCGGTCCAGATGATGTCGACAATTGAGTTTGTGGCAGCTGCCCCCTCAAAGGCCAAGGGTGCTGACACAGTCAAGGTAGCCCCGGTAAAGTGTCCCTATGTCAGATTCTCCCCAGACAAGGTGGGATTGTTCATGTCATGGTCGTCGGAGCATCCAAACTCTTCCAACTGATGCCAGAAGAGACCAAGAAGGAAGGTTTCCTATACAAACCGCGTGAGGAGGATGACCATCTTGGCGGCGCCTCTCCTGGATGACGTTTGGCAGGAGGACGTAGCTTTGAGCGATAGGCTAGAGAAAGTACTGGGTGCTGACGCAAGTTCCTACATTCACAGCCTTCCACAGACCGGTGGTTTCGGCAGCAGCGAGGAAGTAGTCTAAACCCTTGTCTTAATCTTCCATTCACCCAGCTAGCGAGGGGAAGAAGTTGGATGCCATGAGAAGAAAGGTGATCTAACAGTCAAGGCGGCCAACGCACTTGCAATCCTGGCCAGGTGTGATGATGAGCTGTGGTATAAAATGGCCCTGCTGATGAGTTCATACCCAACGACAAGTTTGTCGAGGCGTTTTCCATCCTCCAGGAGGGGGAGGTGGCATCAGACATGCCATCAGTGGCCATGAATGTTGCGGGCACTATTCAGCTAGATGAACAGTGTCTCCATTGTTGTGGCTGGCTGAAAGCCACCAATTTCCGTCAGGGGGTACAGATGAGGGTGCTGGACATGTCTTTCGGGGACAACCTCTTTGGGGGAGGCCTTTGAGTCCTTTCAGGCCATTTAGACGACACCCATGTACTCCAGTGGGAGGCCAGCTGGCAGGCTTTGTCAGCTAGTGGAAGATGATCCCCACTGGGTGCTGAACGCTCTCTCCCATGGACACTCTAGAATTCCAGCAGAAGTTCTGGCGAATCCCTCTGGTGGCGCGGCAGGAGTAGCACATCCCTCAGCTCCTGCAGGAAGTACAGGCCATGTTAAAAGGGGCAATAGAGCTGGTTCCAAATGACTGTCTACTCCAGATACTACTTGGTAAAGACCAGGGACTGGAGGCCTGTTCTAGACCTGCGGCGTCTCAACAAATACCTCAAGTCCCAACATTCAAGATGGTCATGTTGCAGTACGTGCTCGGCCAACTAGAGTAAGACTTCTTGGCATCGCTGGATCTGGAGGATGCATACTTCCACGTCCCTATTCACGAGAAGCATTGGAAGTTCCAGAAGATCGACCCTCTGAGGGTCACATCCCCTCAGGTACTTCCATATTTGTTGCCGTTGGCCCAAGTTGGTCTGGATCATGCCTTTAAGGTTCATCTGGCAACTATTTCCTGCTTCACCGAATCCCCAGGACGACCCTCCTTGTGGTCGCACCGGTTGGTCAGTTTTAAGGGACTATTCCACTTGTTCCTGCCGGTGAAGGCTCTGGCCCAGATGTGGCAGCTCAATGTGGTACTTACTAGGCTCATGGGGACCCCCGTTCCACTCAGGTTTCTGTCGTTGGAAGCAGCTTTTCTCATGGCCATCGCCGCTGCACGTCGAATGGGCGAGATCCAGGCCCTTTACTGTAAACCACATTACTTGACTTTCCACGACACGAGGGTGGTGCTGCAGACGCCCAAGGTGCCGTCACTAAACGAGCCCTTGGTGTTGCCTTTGTTTTTTCCGACACCTTTGTCCCTGGCAGAAGGACTTTCCACTTCCTGTATGTGACTGGAGCGCTTAACTTTTATGTGGACCGCACAGAGAGTTTCTGGGGTACTTCTCAGCTTTTTGTCAACTTCGGTGCTCTGAACAATGGGAATGCCCTGTCCAATGCTTCCGTTTCAAGGTAACTTCTTATGCACGAGCATGTGAATCCATGCCAGACCACCAGACCCCCTGCCAGACCATGCTGAGAACAAGTTACAGGTAAGTAACTTGTTCCTATACAAGATTCTACTGTGTCAGTATTTCAGAGAGGCGTCCAGGGTCCTCCAAGCAGTGCTACACAACCTGTCCGCTTGAAGGTGAGCCTGTTTGGAGGTTATAGTTCTGTTCAACCTTGCCACCTCCAATGATTGTATGTTATACTGCTATGTATTCTTTATTTGTGCATTCCAGACCCCATGCTGCTGGAGAAGGAACACGCTACTTAACTAACTATTGTTCTCCAGCATGGGACTGGCATGGATTCACATGTGAACCCTTCTTCCACCCCTCTGCGGCTCTTCTTGGTGAGACAGCCTTTTTACATGCTTACCAAATCTGAAGATTCCTTCCAGAGGATGGGCTTAGGGAAAGGACTGTCATTGACTTGGGGCAGTATGACCTAAAGGACAGTGATTGGATTAGAGGAGAAATGCAGTTTCTTTTGCCGAGGATTCCTGGCATGACTACGGAACATTCATGAGCATGTGAATCCATGCCAAACCCATGCTGGAGAACAATAGTTACCGTTAAGTATCTTGTCCTTCTTTCCCATACGTCGCCCCCATCTGGCCCACTAGCACCTTAAATGGTGCAAACTAATGTACTACACCTGAATCTAAGGGCACCTTGGATGAGGCCACTTAATCTGGACGTAATGCTTGATCAGACGGACAGCTAAAGTTAGCAACGGTAGTGGGGCCAGTTTGAATTGGACACTTAGACGGTTCTGACGGGGAAACTACCCTTGATCTTAGGCCAAATGCGGCAAGGTCTATGTAATGTATTTACCATGGCACTCCAAAAATACCACCAGCCAGGTCTTCCAAATGTAGTATGCTAACCCCACCGGAAGATGCACCCCAAGAAAAAAAAAAAATATATATATATATATTTTTTTTTTTTTTTTTTTTTTTTACACATTTTTAAATTGGTTTTACAACAGAATAAACCTATTCCCTCCCCCTTCTCTGGCAGCTCAGAATCCTTTTCCTTTCGTCACTGCTTCCCTGCAATGCTCTTAGTTCAGGTCCACCAATTTCAGTCTTTGAGGGTACCATTGTTCTCTGAAATCTCCCTTTAGAAAGGTCAAAACCTTGTCCCACTCCGCTGTAAATTGCCACAGGTTGTTGGTTGTTGCGTATGTGTGCCGATCTAGGGCTACCAGTTCCCAAACTTTCCTTAACCATTCCTGTTACATTGGGAGCGCTTGACCCATCTATTTTTGTGCTGTGAGGGTCATGCCGCCAATTTCATTATCACCTTGGCCTTCCCTCTACCCCAATTCCCCCTTCTGACCTTGTTCCCATTTTTCCTTGCGGGATAAGTTTCGCATCCTTCCCAAAATGCCTGTGCCTTGAGAACTTTCTTCCAAAATGGCCTGATTTTGGGGCATTCCCACCAAATGTGCACTGTGGTCCCCTCCTCCCCCGCATCCCCTCCAACAGTCTTCGCGGTATCTGGGTTTATATTATGTGACCGTGCCAGGGTTTTATCCAACCTGTATGGGATTTTATACCAAGCTTCTTGACGCTGTACCGCCCTTTCCAGTTTCAGTATTTTTCTCCAGAGCCTTTCCCATTCCCCACTCTAGCTCCTTGCCCTCCCTTCAACACCTTCGCCCCCTAAACCCCCCCCAAATCTGTTCCCATCTCATCATATGACTGTTGTTGTGCTGGGCCCTCATAATTCTGTTTGGGCCTGAGGTTAGGCCCTTTAATCCATCATTCGTCAAGAGGAACTTCTCAAATGGTGTAAATTGGTGGGTAGCCACTTGCCCAATCTCCCCATTCATGACCCAGTGTTGTTTTTCAAAGTACACCCAATCATTCACCCCCCACACACCCAATGTCGAGTTTGCACTCCTGGAAGGATTTCCCTGTGCCCTTGAACATGTCCCTAATCTTCTCAGACCCCACATCTTTACATCTTTCCACTTATCCGTGTTGGTGAAGATCTGGGGTGAATGGCGACGGGAAGGTGCTAATCCCAAATCTCTTTGCCACCTTGTCCCATGTATCCGCAAGTGCTTTCGTGATGGTGCTCATGTTTTAGTGTTTCGGGGGCCACAGGACCTCTGCCAAGTTATGTTGAGCCACTCCCCTGTCCATTTGGTTCCATAATTTCTCACCCTTTGGTGTAAACCACTAGCGTGTTGGTCTGCCTCAAAGTACTGCTCGAAGTTGGGGTGCGCTAAACCCTCCCCACCCCCCACCCCCTCCTTGGGGTTGTGAGCAGGTAGTCTCTAATATGTGGCTTTTTTCCCCCCTCCCATATATAAACTCTCACCCTCCTCAGCTCCCTAAAGAAGTCCTGCGGTATTATCAATGGGATCGCCTGAAAGAGGTGCGGCAGACGTGGAAGCATGACAGTTTTTACTGCTGCCACCCTACCCATCCAGGGGACTTTGTAATTTCACCATTTGATAGTCTTTCTGGATTGTGTTTAGAGTGGGTACATAGTTGGCATTACACCATTCGGACTGGGATTGTGTAATTTTGACCCCCAATTATTTGATTCCCCCTGGGTCTCCATAGAAAAGGGGTGCTGCTCTCTTGCCTTCCCCAGCGTCCGGTCCAGTAGTTCAAATTTCCCCAGGTTGACTTTCAGGCCTGACATTTCCCCGAACTTTGCCAAGAGTGTCCTGCATGCTATAATTGAGACTATCTGGCTAGTGAGCGAGAGGATTTTATCACCAAAGGCCGCAATCTTATGCTGAGTCCCGCCACAAGGATCCCCTGTATCTGCTACTCCCTTATTGCTTCTAACAAGGGTTCCAGATATATATAGCCTAGAATGGCAGTGTTGGTGGGGAGGGAGTGGACACCCCTGCTTAGTTCCTCTACTCTGCCTAACTGGCCTGATTGTTAGTAAGAATTCTCATAAATGGCTAATTTCCCTTACCCAGTGAGTCCCTCAGCAGCATTGCTGGATTTCTAGTCTTTTTTTTTTTTCTTCACCTGGTAAGAGAGCCTTTTCACCACTCATGCATGTGTTTTTGCTGTGGTTGATTTCTTTTTTTTTTTCTTTCATTTGTGCGATCCCTTTTGTCTGTCTCTCTTGGAGCATTGTTCGCTCCTTTTACATCTAAGACTTGGCTGGTGGTGGTGGTAAATACCCTAACCTTTTTACCGCGGTTATCTTGTATAACCATGGTTTTGTTTTTATATTGGCCTCTAACATAACCCTGCTTAACCAAATACATTTTATTTTGACTCCGGCTGGGTTTATTCACCATTTCTTTTTGTTAGTCTTTCTTGTGTTCTTCTCTGCGAGCCAAACAGGGGTTGATTCCTTTGTTCGCCGTCTTTTCGTGGGCTTCTGCACAGAAGCCCTCAAGGTGCCTGACTCTGGGTATGCAGGATGTGATGGAGGGGTTTGTGACACCTGCCATGGGTTCACTTGGTAACCCAAGTCGCACTCCTGTTTGGCTGGTTGAATGTCCTTGCCAGGACAGCCACCCTGCTGTGTGATTGACTGCCAGCCAGGCTGAATGAATGGGGGTAAAACTGCATAAACAAACAGTCTCTGGGACTGGAAAGGCAGTCACCACTTCAATGAAAGAACCAACAAGGAGCTGATGGAAGAGGACCCCTACCCCGACTGAACCGCCCGGTGAAGCCCTTCTGCAGTTCCAAAACTTCAGAATCCGCCGACCAAGATGATCCACCAGGAAACATCTTCCCTTGAGCTGGTGGGACCAACCAATTTGCCCAAACTGCAAGCCAGGACCCCTCCTCTGGTCGAATTTGCTGTACAGAGCTACAGTGGGCCGGATAGTCGGGAAGGTCGGACCCGGCTTAGGTTTTAAGGAGCGCTACTTGTTGCTTTGCTTTGCTCTGCTGCTGGTTTCTTCCCTGGGTAGTGCAGGACCCTCCAGTCTTCCTACTTCATGTCAGTCCAACAGTCACTTCAGGAACCGTGAGCCTGGTGGAACTACCAGGAACGTCCGCCTCAGCTACAGCTTACTTTCCGTTTTAAGGTACTGTGCAAACCCGGTTGCTTGTTTCATTCAGCCGCGGGGAAAGAGTGTGAAATCTTTCTACAATCTGAGGACTTGTCCTTCTCTTCATTTTGAACTAACTTTTCTACCAACCTAGTCCGAAATCCGTGGCACAAACTTTACCGCGAACTACCCTGAACTGTGTAGTCTTGAGCAAAAGACTTCTGTCCTATTGACTTTGGCCCTACCTGATTCTATCACTGTAGTTCCTCTTGCTCTATTGCCCTGAGTACTTGCCTGTTGGTGTGATTCAATTTCTATTAACTGTCTTTCTCTCCCTTTTTAAATTGCTGGAGTGCCATTTTGCTCCCACTTCATTTTGTGAGCTTAACTTGCCTGGAATTTAAGGGACGGGGATGTGGTGTATTAAGATTTTTTTTTTTTTACTGCTTATAATAATGATGTAATGTTCTACAACTGAAGAATGAAATAAATGTATATTCTTTTACTTGAAAACCTTGAGTCAGTGTTTGCCTGAATCATAGTAATTGCTGTCCTTTGTGTAACTATTTGATACTTCTCACTTACTCTTGAGATGAGTCTGGCTGCTCAGCCATTGCTACCACTTTACTGTGTAGTACAGGCTTGTACCAAAGGTGAATTTGTACTGTCACTTGTAGTCTTAATTGTGTGATGTTCTCAAAGGCTACTGCATATAATTCTGCCTAATACTGGTCATGGATCCGTTCACTGCTAGACGGATTGACTGGTTATTGGCTTGGACCATTCTGAGGTAGTGGCCCCAACCCCTCCTTACTCTGTACAGAAACAACCACTCCACGCGGTCAAAAGCCTTTTCAACATCCAATGCAAGGAGGACCGCCGGGGTGCCAGTCGTCTGCGCATTCACCACCAAGTGGGATACCTGCTTAATGTCTGTCTAGCGCCAGAGTACAAACGCTGCTTGGTCGACGTGAATCTGGTCAGGGAGATGATTTCTAGTCTCTTCGCCAGTATTTGTGTATATTTTGGCATCAATGTTGAGGGCTATGGGCCTATATGATGTACATTCAGCTCGGTCTTTGTTAGGCTTCAGAATCAACCATACCTTGGCTGCCTCCTTAGTTTGTTATACACCCCGTAGTTTTAAATGTGTTGAATAGATGGGCTAGTCGAAGAGATAAGATATGTATGTTTTGTAAAATATGGCCGTGAAGCCATCCGGGCTTGGGGCTTTATTTGGGGGTAGCTTCCTGATTATATTTTTGACCTTCTCTACTGTTATTTCCTGTTCAAGTTCGCTTTCCTCTTGAGATCCTACGCAGAGTAGTCTCTACAGGAATTTGTTGGTCTTGTGGGTTCTGGGAGGCATATAGCTTCATATTTGGCTAAGCGGTCCTGAATTTGCTCCATGTGCATGAGCCTCTGCTCCTTCATCTTTAATTGCGTTCTTCACCTGGGCTTCCCTCAATAACCCAGCTAGTAGGTTGTCTGCTTTGTTGGCTTTTGCGTAGAATTTCTGCCTCATAAAATAAATAGCAATGCCTTTTCTGCTTTTTGGGTTTTACTGCTGTCCTGTAGGCCTGCAATAATTTCCTCATGGGATTTTTAGATGCCTCCTCGACTAAAGCCCCCCATATCGTGGCCTTGAAGGCATCCCACGTAGTGCTATGACTTGTCTGCCTTGTTTAGCTCGAACATCCTAATCTTGTCCCCCTATCCTCCCTTAATACTGGGTCTCCGAGCAGCTCCCTGACTAACAATTTCCATCTCCCTGGGGTGGAAGTATCAAGGTCACAGCAAGCTTCTGGTCAGCTATCCCCAAGGGTCAGTCTCCACCACCACTATTCTTCCCACCAGGCGCGCCGAGACCCAAATGGAATCTATCCTAGGCTACATGCTGTGTACGCCTGAGAAAGGTGCATCAATCTTTTTGCCCTTCCACTGCCCTCCAAACATCTTTGAGCATCATGGACTCCATTATTTCCGTTAATTGTGGCTACTGCTCCCACCCCCCTTGCCCTCCCTCATTGTTTGCTCTTCTTAAAGTCCCCCATAAGGATTATATGCTCTTTAGCGATTCCTCACAACTTTCTCAGGAGCTCTCCCAGGAAGTGTTCTTGGGCCACATTGGGTGCTTATATTGACCCGGATGTGTTTGCTATTCCTGGATTCACATGCTCATGAATATTCCCCTTCAGGCTGGGAATACTCGCAAGAAAAAAATCAGTTTCACTTCTGAACTGTCTTTCTCCTAACAACCAGTCAATGGTCTCTGGGTCATATTCTCCTCAGTCAATGACCACCCTCTACCTAAGCCCCTCCTCTGGCGGCCATCCTCAGATTTTTACCGCACATTTTGGGAGTCCCCTTGCTATTGCTCTTGAGCTTTAACAGCGTTTTGCAATTTATTTCATCCTGTCAATTGAGCCTTAAGCTCCATTGAGCCATCATCTGACTTACGGGGACCCGTAGATTTCCATTCTTGGAGGATTCCAGAAGATTCTTTGAGGCCTACCCGCGTAAGCATGGCTGTGCCTTTACTGCCTACATTACAACCAAACGCACATCGAGACCTGTGCGTTCTGCAAGGATATGGTGCCCCGCACCATGAAGGACTGTCGCAAGCGGCTCTCCGAGTGGCTCCAGACGAAGAGCCCGGCTGCGGGTGAGGCCCAAGCCTCACCCAGCAAGAGGAAATCTGAGCGGCCTTCAAAGACCTTTTTAGGGTGCTCTGGCAAAAGGGGCCCAATATAAGGCAAAGCACCGGGAGTGCCGTTTGGAAGGGCCCCTCAGCGACCAGGTCAGGAACAGCATCCCTGGTACCTTGGACCACGAGCCAATGCTCCGGGTAGGCAACGGAGAGGAAGGTCTCCAGTGTGTCCAAGTTCACCAGGCAAAATCTTCCCTTTTATGTAGTGGTGGCATCCCTAGCGAAGGCCGGATGAGGGTTTGCAGGGGGCGGCCCCTAACCTAAGACGAGTTTCCCTGCCTGCGCGTGGGGAATAGTTTTTTTTCTGCCCATCGAAGACACTGGTGAAGACTATGCCTATCATCTCCCTTACTGTCCCCACAGGTTGAGCAGACAGGGGGGCAGGGGGTCCAGTAGTCCTGCAGGGCTCGGACATCTCCTCTGAAGAGGAGCTTTCTGGTCTGAAGGCTGTACTGGATAAGTTTGCCGAGGCCAGATCCTACAGGACGCGGAGAGTGGCAAGGAAACCGAAGAGCAGCAGGGCAGAGGAGCTGGAGGACCTCACGCCACTGCGATCGCTCCCATTGCAACCTCACAGGGGACATCCTACAGGCACTGCACACCTTGTGATCAGAGATCCGGACAAGAATGCCCCTGTCACCAGTGGGAGACCCTGCGGTCCCTGCGCCCTCGGAGGAACTACCTGTCAAGAGGAGTCACCTGCCACCTCCTTGCCATCTTTCACCACTATCACCTCGTCGGAGGGATGATACAGAACCGGATACGGGGACTGGTACGGACTACTGAGTTGGACCTCCAGTGCCCAGGGTCTCGCCACAAGGCGAGAATGGCTCTTTCCATGACATGATCTCCAGGGCCTCAAATGTTCCAATTGGCCCTCGAGGAAAAGGAAGGCTTCTTGTACCAGCGACGGGAGGCCAAGAGGAAGACCGTGCGTTCAATCCCACTATTGGGCAGCATTTGGGACGAGGGACTGTCCCTTCATGAAAAACCCGTCCTCAGCCCTGGCGAAGAGGGACCGGTATGAGAAGAAAGAGTGGCGGACTCTGCACCCAAGTGTCTCAGAACCCAGCCATCCCCGGACTCTGGTCTCAGCAGCGGCGAGGAAGAAGTCTTCCGGATCCTCTGCATCATTGTCCTGATCGTCAACCGTCCCGCTCTTTGGCTAAGGAAGGCTACAGGGGCTGCAGAATGTCTGGCGGGCGGCGCGCAAGGTGACGCCACCACGGCGAAGCAGGATTGAACCGACCGTGACGTCTAGCCTGCACCCCAGTGGGAGGCTGGCTGGTGAACTTCATCAGCATGTGGAAGTCCATCTCCACCGACCGGTGGGTGATGGACGCCCTGGCCAGGAAGGAAAACCACGTCCCTCATCTTCTTCTGGAAGTACGGGCCATGCTGAGTAAGGGCGCAATAGAACTTGTCACAAAAAAGGCTCCGGGGTTCTCCCTGTACTTCCTCGTCAGAAAGAAGACTGGCGTTTGGAGACCCATACTAGACCGCCGCCTCCACTACATCAGGTCCCCGAAGTTTCGGATGGTCACACTTCAGCACGTGCTGGGTCAGCTGGAGGAAGGGGACTTCCTGTCGCTGGATTTGGAGGATGCCCATTTCCACATTCCCATCCACAATGGGCACCACAAGTTTCTGCATTTCGTGGTCCAAGGGCAGCAATACCAATTCAAGGCCCTTCCCTTCCAATTGAAGTTGGCTCCAAGGGTTTTCACCAGGTGTCTGGCGCCAGTGGCGGCACGGCTGCACTTGCTGGGGATTCACATCTACCCCTATCTGGACGATTGGCTCATCCGAGAGAAGTTGAGAGACCGCCATGGAGCACATGGTGGGCACCGTCCGGCTACTCGTGGAACTGGGGTTCTGGATAAACTTTGCAAATTCCCGCTTGGAGCCATAGCAAAAGACTGTTTCTGGGGGCCTGGCTCAACACAGTGTTGTACCTGGTGGCCCCGTCGGAGAAGCAAATTGCGGCTATCCTGGGCAAGGTACAACGGCTGTTGGACATGAAGGTCGCAAGGGTGCGGTTCCTTCTCGGCATGATGTCGTCATGCATATACCTCGTGCGCCTGTGCAGGCTGCGGATGCGACCGCTGCAAGAGTTCCTCGACACCCGTTGGAGCTAGTTATCAGGAAGCTTTGAGGGCAAGATCACCCTCGAGTTTCCGTCGAGCGATTTGGTGGTGGGGTGTCAGAGCGCATCTGTTGGGGGGCACAGACTTCCAGACCCCCCTTCATCAGGAGACAGGTGCGACTGACGCATCCCTGGAATTCTCCATGCAAGAGGCCTATGGCTACCGGATGACCAGTTGTTGCACATCAATGTTTTGGAGCTACTGGCAGTGTGTTGGGCCCTCCAGTCTTTCCTTCTGTTCCTCAAGGGCAAGGTGGTGCAGATCTTCAGACAACACCGCCACAATGTTTTACATCCGGAAGCAAGGGGGCACCAGATCCCCGGTGCTCTCCAGGGAGGCGCAGGACCTATGGCTATGGGCTGTCGCCCAGGAGATGTTCCTCATTTCATCTGGCAGGAGTGAAGAACACCGTTGGCGACTCTCAGCAGAGAGCTGTGCTTTTGCCACGAGTGGGATCTTCGGCAGGACCAAGTGGATCTTCTATTCCGACGATGGGGCAATCCCCAGATCGATCTGTTTGCGACGGTGACTAACACTAAGTGCTGCAGGTTCGCCAGCAGGTTTCCCCAGCCGGGGAGCATGGGGGAGGGGCTGCTGTCTCCCCCTCCCCCCCCCCCCGATAGCCTGTTCCTCTATGCATTCCTATCGGAACCACCCCCACCCACCCACCATCCACCCAGTGTTGCCTCTGCGACTCATCAGTCAACTCAGATATGGTACCCAGACAGGTCAGTGACCCCTCCAGTCACGCTTCTGGCAGACGCAGATCTACTCGCCACGGAAGGTGTGATTCTGCACCACGACCCAAGGTGGCTGAACTTGCAGGCCTTTCTCCTGCAGCACTAGGGTTTGGAGAATGCGATATCCCATTGAATTGCAAGGAAGTACTCGCCAAGGCTTCGTCTACGCTGAAATGCTATGGGCATAAGTGTAAGAGGTTCGCGGTCTGGTGCTGTGCACAAGCACTTGATCCTCTATGGATTACGGCTCTGCAGGTGCTGCCGTACTTGCTGTTGCTGGCCAAAGCAGGGCTGGCGCACGCTTCCATCAAGATTCATCTGGCGGCTATCTCCTGCTACACCAGAAATCCAGGGCAGTCGTTGCTGTGGTCGCACCATCTGGTCAAGGAGTTAATGAAAGGACTTTTTGGCTCACTCCCGCCGGTGAAGTCTCTGGCCCCGGCGTGGGAGCTCAATGTAGTGCTGACTAGGCTCATGGGTCTTCCAATCGAGCCTATGCATTTGGCACCGCTGAGATTCCTATTGTGCAAGACGGCGTTTCTTGTGGCCATCACCTCCACACAACGGGTGGGAGAGATTCACGCCCTCTCCTGTAAGCCTCTGTAATTAACATTCCACATTATGAGGGTCATGGTGCGGGCGCACCCCTCCATGGCCACGGTGCCGTTGGACTTTATCTAAACAAGCCCTTGGTGTTACCCAGTTTCTTCCCGTCGCCGGCTGAGAGGACTTTGCCCTCGCTGGATGTGGCTAGAGCGCTGAAGTTCTACGTGGACCACACAAGTTTTTAGGAAGACAACACAGCTGTTTGTCAACTTTGGTCCTTTGAACCAAGGAAAGGCCCCCTCCAAGGCTTCCATTTCCATTTGGCTCTCCGGCTGCATCACCAATGTCACTGGTTGGCAAACTGACCGTTGCTTGGCCGCCCGAGAGCCCATTCGACCAGAGCGATCGCTGCAACTACGGCGTTCCTGTCTGGTGTGCCCCTGCTGGACATCTGCAGGGTTGCTATGTGGAGGTCGATGCACACCTTCACAAGATTCTACTGTGTCGACCGGGATTCCAGGGAGGAGTCCGGAGTCGGCCAAGCAGTGTTGCGCAACCTGTTTGCTTGAAGGTGAGCCTGGTGAGGAGATAAGAGATGCTTATTGTGCTTGTGCATGTGTATTCTTTATTCATGAGGATGTGAATCCATTCCAGACCCAATGCTGGAGAAGGAACAAGTTGCTTGCCTGCAACTGTTCTCCAGCATGGGTCTGGCATGGATTCACATGCAAACCCTCCCCCTCTGCGGCTCTTCTCTTGGTCCTACTGCCACTTTACGTGTTACCAAATCTGAAGATGGATGCCAGATGAGGGGCTTGGGTAGAGGGCAGTCAGGCTGGGGGCAGTATGACCCAGAGACCAGTGATTGGTTGTTAGGAGAAAGACAGTTCAGAACAGAAACTGATTTTTTCTTTACCAAGGATTCCCAGCCTCATGGGAATATTCATGAGAATCCAACAGTTAAAGGTAATTAGCTTGTTTCTTCATCCATCTCTGCTTCCTTCTGTTCCTTGGAACTGTCTGCCCCCCCTCCCACCCCCCCACATTGTGGGGCAGGTGCCTGGGGTGTGCCACATGATTGCTGCTGTTTTACCCTTTACCAGACATTGATTCTCCCGAGTGAAGACCCCCTTGATTGGCCTGTTGGTTGTGACTCTATCCCATGATTCCTAGTGTTAATCAGGTGGTCTGTAGTACGCCTCCTCTACGCCCCGTAGTGGGAGCTTGCGCCCGTCTCACTCCTGTTCGCCTTTGCTTATCCTGCTGGGGTGCTTACTTCAGCTTGCAGACCCCCTCGTGACTTTCCTGGGCACACATCTCCCCTCTCCACCCTTTGCTGCTCTCATCTGAGAGAGTCTGCGCTTTTGCCTGCTGGGGTGGCCCCTCCAGTGTCTTTTGGTCAGTCTGTAATGGGACGCTGCGTCTTCTTAGATTCTCTCCTTGCTTACTGTGCCTGCCCCTTCCAGGGTTCTTCCTGCAGTTCCTTCCTGGTTGTTTCTCTACTCAGAAGGAGGGGAGGGGAGGAGGGAGGGAGGGGTGGGCAATGCCGCTCTCCTCCCTTATTCCTTGGGGACCTTGGTACCTCTGTTGGGGCTAATGCGCACACGTTGCAGCTCCTTCTTGGGTTGCTGTGTCCCCAGCGGCTTCAAGCTTCCCCTCTGGGCTTGTCACTCCTGGAGAGCTATCCATGTGTCCTATCTCCTCTTGCCCCTCCCCCCACCCACCTCCTTGCACCTTTTTGTTCTGCGGCTGATCTCTGCAGCTCCTTTTTGGGGTGGGGGGGGTGAGGGAACGGCGCATGGGACCTCTCCTCCCACTCTGTGCACTGTCCAGCCACCAGGTCTCCCGGCGCACTCTCCCCTGGTTCGGGCCGCTCTCCACTTGGCGGGTTGTTGCTGATTCTCCCGTCCACGTCTTCCTTCGCCGGCCTGGATCGGATCCTTTCCCACCTCCGGTGACAGGCCCCTTCTCTGGGCCTGGTCACTTCTTCCCAGGGCTACCTTCTGGGTTGGCAGTGTCTCTTGCTCACTTCTCCACGGTTCCGCTATCCTTGGTCTTCTTCCCTGGTCCCTCCCTGGTCTTGGTGCTCCAGGGGCCTACTCGCTCCCTACCCAGCAGTAGGGCAGGGAAGGTGCCAGCACCATGTTGGCTCTCCTTGTTCTTCGGCAGGGAGCTGTGTCCCGTCTGACTAGGTTCCGCTTCAGTCTGTTACCCTTCATCCGTTTGTTTCCCCCAGGCCCGGGAGCAGCCGTCAGCACGTCAGTTGATGTTGGCCACCATCTTGGAATCTGGAAGATGCCCTCTTAACGATCAATCGCCATGAGAGACCTAAGAAAACGACACAAGATAAAATCTGGTTGCTTAATAGGGTCCAGCCAGCCCCCCATAGCACACTTCTTTCAGATGCTCCCATACATGGACTTCAGTCTCAAAGGTGTTCCAAGCACACAGCGTATTGAGGGCCGTACAAAGGGGGAAATGGTGCTTTGTAAATACATATGCTCAGATCAATGCTAGTTTCAAAGTGTACATATTCCGGAATAACCGTTAGATGGTGTCCTATGCAAATCAGGTCAACCTAAAATCAATACTAGCTCAGGAAATTACAGGCAAGTAATGTCTCACATACTTTGGCCACATAATGTGGTCTGGAATGTGAATTCCCTCCCTTCTGCACACCTGCCTATCTATTCTGCTTATGCCACCCCTTGCCTGTCCTGTGGATGTACGGAAAACCTCTTGAATGCAAAAGCCAAAACTTAAGTTCATTTTTTTCATTGCTGTGCCTCATCCGATTATGTGCTGGAATATACTGCAGCAGTTTCAGTTCTGAAGATTAAAGCAGATTTATTCTGGTTTGGTAAAATGTGCAGTTTATATTTGAGTTCTGCGCCAATTGTGTTATCCTTTTATTTTTCAGGGATAACTGATGACGATCACATGATGAAAGTTGAAACTGTTCATTGCGGTGCATGCAGTCTGTATGTTCCTGCATTGTTTAGTTCAGTGCAGCAACACTTGAAATCTCCTGATCATGCGAAAAGCAAAGTGGTAAGTTAAAGCACAATGGTGAATTGTTTGATTTCCTAAACATTAAAATCAATGCCTAAGTAGTTGGGCACCAACACATTCCACAAAGCACACAGGCCAAGTTTGCCACGAGGGTTCTTATCTAGTTGCATTAACCACCTAAATCGGAGAAAGGTGTAACTTTGTGATTGGCCAGCACTACTGTAGCAAATGTCACACAATTAAGTAGAAATTGCTATTTTGGATCTGCTAAAGGCAAATCTACTTGCTGCTGGATTGTCATCTGACCTGGTTGACTGTCATGATTTCAGATAGTTTTATCAATGGTCTCCTTAACGATGGTACCCCAGAGTACAGTTGAATAACATGATAAATGTGGCCCAATTGTACACCAAGCTCTTCTGCCTTTTTCCTTTGCATGCCTTCCTGCACGCCTGATCTATTCCTTGCCCTCATACCATCTAGTTACCCGACTTTGCTCCTCCCTACCACTAAAATGTTCTATCATACCCCGTGTTTGACTGTCAAAACCGCTTGACTCCCTAAACTATGGCAATAAGCACTTTACAAATACGAGGTAACTACTTCATACAATCTAGCTCAAGGTGCAAAGTTAAGCATTGCTTTTTCATGAGCTTGGTACAAAATATTTGTAGTTATGCTGGAGGATGATCAAGCTGTATTGGGCGGTGCAAAATAAACCCTTTCCATAACCACTTTGCGGCAAAGAACCCCAAAATCTGTCTGGTTTCCTTCTTTTTAAAAAAAATATTTTTTTTCATTTTTTAAATGAGTCCTTTATAGCCTCACTCAACTCACTTGTTTATGGGGGGTACTGGTCCCTCCCTAACACTGCTAGTTCAGTGCGACTTAATTACATTTTCTTCTGGTTGCACTTTGTAAAACACACCCATAAGCGATGTTACATGGGCACACTTTGCATAACCTAGTTTACTGCAATAATGTCCTTTTCAGTACCATATACTCAAAATGTCTGGCATGTTTTAAGACCTGGTCTTTTTTCGTTCTTGTATTTTTGGCAGGCTTTCTTCAGTCTTGGGATGAAACTCCATATAAGGGCATGTACTGTATGGTTGCACACTCCCAGACCGTGCTTTGTGTGGTCAGCTGGTTGACACTGGGATTGGGCAGTCTGGTTCCAGTACACATTTATCCCAGTGGATGTCTGCTGGGCAGATATGGTAGCTGGTGGTACATGATAGGGCAGCCACTTCTCGTTTGATGCAGATTATATTGATTGCAAATTAGCCCGCCCCTGTGATGTCCGCTGGGCAGCCTGCTCTGAATCCCTTCAGATAATGGATTGCTTTATCTCAGCACCAGCAGACTTTGTTTCTCACCACAGTGGGGGCCATACGGGCAAAGCACGCTTAGTGAGGTGGGAGGGGCAGCATTATTCAGTGACTTCAGCAATGCTTGGGGTAAGCAGCATTCACAGCAGGGCAGCAGCAACATTAAGAGATGGGTGACAGCCGTATTTGGTGAGAGGGTGCAGCGCTTACTGGGAGCAGCATTAAAAGCGTAGTGTCAGCAGCACTCAGAGGGGCAGCAACATTCAGTGACGGGACAGCAGTGCTCCAGTAGGGACGTGGGAGATCTGTCACTGTTCACTTTGCGGGTAATTGTGTATAGCCCAGGGCTGGCCCACGCACACCACCATCTGCAGCCAGAACTATCACCTTCCAGGTCCCATGGGTGCATATGCTGTGAGGCATTGTTTAAAACAAACGGGCTTCTTAAGCACAGTGATCACCTGTGCATTCATTCATGACTGCTTACTTGCAGTAGTTTAGCAGCGGGGCAACAAAGTTCGTCTCATCGGTCTCGGGTCAGTTTCCTGTGTGCATTACAGTGGGTGGTCCCAGTGTTTCGCGGGGAGCCGCTCTGTTGCAGCTTTAGGCAGGGCTCGGAGCAGGTATCCTCTCGGACTTGGGTGCCCAGCATACACTGCCTTGCTGTGTCGGCAGACTATCAGAATTACGCCCAGTGAGTATGCGGCCTCTCGTTTCAGGTCCTGCAGGTTATGGGGTGTGTGTATAACTTCAGCTTTGAGTAACAATTAAGTATTCTGCCGAATAGCCATTTTCGGCCAAATACTTGAATTTCGGTACACCCCTAGTTTGGGCAAGGTACCCACCCCCTCCCCCCATGAATACTGGAGGCGAGGGTCTGGAGCTATTCTGCTGGTTGTCTACTGGAGCTGAGAATCCAAAGGGAAAACCATGGTGAGAAGACCTTTATGTCTGTATCGCAAGCATGCAACATTGCCAAAAACAGTCGGTGTGGGGGGTGGTGGGGCTGCAGGTTTAAGGTTTATCAGGGGTTCTCCCCCCCCCAAAGCTTGCTCTCCGGTGACCATGGATAACCTCATTCAGTGCCTTGCTTGCCTAGATGGGCGGGGACCAACCAATCTTTTGTGCTGCATTGCTGTCCTACTGATGGGCTTCAAACGCCTCTACCATCCCAGGTGCTAACTATCCACTGACTGTTAAGAAAGTTTTCTTTTTAGTAACGTTCCCTCCATTTCTATGGCCCCCGTCATATCCTCCCCAGCCCCCTGACCCCCCCCCCCCCCCCCACATTTGTTTTTGTGCTTGACTTAACTTTCTCCAGTCAGGTGCAGCCTTCATCTTCATTCCACTTTAATTGTTTTGGGGAAACTGACTAGTCCTTAAGGCTCAGTATTAGCAAACTACTTCCCTTTTTTTCTTTTTACAAGTTATCTATTTTTCTTACTGTATTTACTGTACTCTTTTGTTAGCCTTGCCATATTTACCGCAATTGGCTACTAACAGTGGGTAGTGTCCTGACATTGGTTTTAGTTTGTTCCTTGGACATCTTGTTAAGTTACCTACCTCCTTTGTTCCTTGTGTGTATGTGTGGTGTGTGTGTGTCAGGCAAGAACTTGTGCAGCAACTTGTGGGAGACTACACCAGTCTTGGCCTCTTGGTATTGGGTAACCACCTACTGGTATAGGTCTGTACTACACAAGTTGGTAGTATGACTGAGCAGCCAAACTTGTCTCAAGAGGGGTAAATGTGAGCTGTAGCTTCGAAATCCACCAAAACAAGTATCCAAATAACACTTGCACTCGGTTTTCTAGTATCTTTATTTAATGATCAGTTTAAGCCTTCAAAAAGGGCAATGTGCGACAATAAAAATTCACTTGAATACTTCTCAGAATTCAGGCAAAACAAGTTGATGCTCTTTAGAGATGCTTCATACACACTTCCTACACCCTGGGGCGACTTCACTAACTACGACATTATTGACATTTATAGATCACTTTTGTACTTTGTAAAATTCTGAGGCTGGCAAAAAGGGAAAGGGTGAGGAAGGAAAACAGTTAACCGGTTCTCAAACTATCTCCCAATCCAGTCTAGATAAACTTTTCCCAGCAATATAAGTTCAAAACCAATGCATCACTTATGAAAGATAGTCAATGGGTTGGAGAAGTCTGCAGGGAGCCAGGACGGCCAGAGTCAATTTGGAATAAAGACTATGGCGCTGAGGCACTACTTGGATGGCAAAAAGTCTTACACAAAGTTAGTATTTGTTGTACAAAATCACTTGGTTGGCCACAAGCTGTTACACTTGTGAAAGTTGGAGCCTAGATCAACTCTAGAAAAACAGCTACTGCAAGTCTCAACTGGCAAAAGCAAGCTATAGTCAAAACCCCTTAGAACAGTACCTTAGGTTAGAGGATCCAGCTGGCTTCTGTCTTGGTTGCTGTGTTACAGATCCTGTGTTCCTGGGCCTCGTTCGTGGGGACAAGAGGGAGGGTGTCTGGAGGACTCCTGCACAGCAGTTCGGAGGTCAGCAGCAGCTACTGCTCTTTTCAATTCAGCTGCACTTTGTGTTTTTTCAGTGCGCAGTAAACGGCACCACTGCAGATCTTGGACAGTGTTTGGGCTTCCTGCGCTCCCGAGTTTAGCACTCTGGTGCGGTGACTCGAACTTGGGTTGTCCTGGTTCGGGAGGGTCCTCTAGACTCTGAGCTTTTGGCCGGCTTAGACGTTGCACTTGACTGGATTTCTCGACGCCTGCCACTCTGTTCCAGCAGCAAGGAAGTACAGGGAGTTGGGGAAAGGTCCTCCAGCAAAGTTCGTCTCTGCGTTAGTTCCCACTAACCCAATGGAAGAAGTCGTCCCTTCCGGAGCGTCACTTGTCGATTCGGAAAAAGCACAGCAGCAGGGCTTCACCGGCAGTTCAACTGTCCAAGAGGATGCAGCAAGCTTATCTTCATGATTCCTTTGGATGGTTATACCAGTAGCCGACTGTCTTAAGTACATGAAGCCTCTCCTTTTATGCAGGTTTCAGGGCAGCCAGCCAATCAGTGCTGGGTGCATTCATGTTGCTCTGGATGATGACCATTTTTGGGCACCTCACTCACGCCCTGCCAGACACTGAAGCCAGAGGCAGGTTTCAGTACTGAAGCCCGCCAAAGGCAAAATGAACAAAGGGGTTAGACCTGGTTTGGTGTGCAAAACCCAAGAAGGACCTCACAAATGTCAGGGGGGGGGGGGTCAGGCAAGTTTGACACAATGGTTGCCCATGGATGCTATGCTGCAGCTGAGGATTCAGTCTGTGGTAGGAACATTAAACTATTGCCACAAGCAGTGGTAGGAACATTAAACTATTGCCACAAGCGGTTTAAAGTCATGATGATAACATAAAATGTTGTACACGAGTAAGTAAGAAAGGGGGCTACTAAGTAACCCCCAGCACTCCACACACAATGACCTACCTACAAAGAGAAAGCTAAGTAAAGTCCGTTTCAATTTGCGTTGCTGTGTCACCATACAAAAAATGGATGCCTATGGAGTTTGTCAGACTCCAAAAACAAAGGAAACCCATAATCCAAATCGGATCAAAATACATGAGTGAGAATAAGGTCTCACTCGGGATGAAAAAATCCATAAATCCAGCAAAAAAGCTGTGGGTCTCCCAAGATTGAAGGGGAATTGGCACATACATGATGATTCTCCTTAACAGTCTCTAGGAAGTGGTTTGAGGACTCTGGTCCCTATCCACATCTGTATGTCTAGGGAGTATGCATGAGTTTCATCATCTTGTGTGTTCCATTGGGTGAAGGCTGAGTTTCTGGATAAGAGTCCTACACTCATGCCTCAGATCCTGGAGAAATCCTGCAAGGAGCAAAGTATCCTGCCCAACTGCGAAGGCCGTGTAAGGTCGTGGGCCTGTCATAAGAAGGCATGGCAACCAACTGTTGCTGCAGTCCCAGTGGCGCCCTGTCTGGCTGGCTTCAGAAAACCTTCTGTGCTCCTCCTTCGACCATTTCTCCAGCATGGGGTCTGGCATGGATTCACATGCTCATGAATATTCCCCGTCAGGCCAGGAATCCTCAGTGAAAAAAAAAGTTTCGTGTGCAAACTGTTTCTTCTCTAAACCAATTGCTGAGCTCTGGGTTATACTGCCCCCAGCCAATGACTGCCCTCTCCCGAAGCCCCTCCTCTGGCAGCCATCCTCATATTTTGTTCTGCCTCGTGTTTTGCTCCGTGAGCTTATCTATGATTTTTCTCATTTTCAGTTAAAGTTTAATTTTTGTCAAATGGGTCCCATGTGCTCTTTTGTTCCTTTGACCGGCAAGCATGGATCTTTTTGTCGATTTTCGTTGCCCCTCAAGGGATAGAATTGTCGAGTTTTCATCGAAGATTCCGGAAGGCCATCAAGCCTACACTGCACGCTACACCATGTCGGAGGGGGAAGGACTGTCTCTCCAAGCTCTGCCCCTGCTGCAGATTGGGAAATGTTTGTGGGGGACAAACACTCCCAGTGCCTGTCTCCATCTGGATCACAGGGAGGCAGATTGTAAAATTTGCCTGTGAGTCACCAACGCACCATGAAGGACCGGCACAGCAGATTTGCGGTGTGGCTCAATGCCAAGGCCTCTAACCTGTGCATCAAGCAGCAGCATGATTCGCCCAGAACTGGCTGGTCCAAGGAGCGGGCTTGAGGACACCCCCATCCGTGGGGACCCAAGACGAGGCCAAGCACCGCGTTTCCTTTGGTTGCTGCGCAAGCGGTCCTGTGGCGAGCAGGGCACCATCGCAAGACATCCCTCCTGCTCCTCCTGGAAGAGGAAGTCTGCTACCCCGTGAAGCTGCGGAAGAAGGCCAAGGCGCTGAGTAAGGTGACCAACCTAACCTTGAAGGCCCAGGTGGTCCAGGAGAAGTCCTCTTCAATAGAACTGGTGGTGGCAGCCCTCTCAAACGTGGGGGGGGGGTTAACCCGATCAGGGTACCTCAGCTACACGCAGTGGCCCTTCCCAGGTGGGAGACTTCGGCCAAACCTGTGGACAAAACACTGGACAAGACTAAAGTCCTGAGCCTGACTCTGACCGCCAGAAGCAAAGAAGGGAGTGGGGCAGTGAGGCCTCTAAGGTGCTCCAAGGTGACAGATCTCTCTTTGTCAGACAAGGACATGGCATCCGTTCAGGCATGGAGGATGCAGGGAATGACGGCCAAAACTCAGGACGATGGCAGTGAGATAGTAGAGGGATGACTAAGAGTTAGACGCTGGGCAAGCCTACACCCCCCCCCCCCCCACGCCCCCCCGCCCTCCTTGACACATGTCGCTGGACATCCTGTCTCTTCACACGCTGGTGTCAGAAGAGAATGCCAACGGCACCCCCAGCTCTGCCGGTAGTGGGCCCATGCCACCAAGGCAAAGAGGAAGCACCACTCCACCTCATCAACCTAGGGATAAAGGGATAGATATAGCGATGACTGATACGGACGGCGGTGTGACCCTGCCACCAAGAGCGTATCCACCGGACAAAGTGGGATCTTTCCACGTTCGACCGTGTCGGAGCTCTACCAGTTTACGCCAGAATACCAAAAAGGAAGGGGTTCCTGTACCAGCGCAAAGGCTAAAAGGAAGACTGTTCTGGCAGTGCCTCTCCTGGACGATGTATGGGATGAAGGTCTGGCGCTGATGAAGAATCCTGCCCCGGCCAAAAGACCGACTGGAGGGGTGCCGGAGTCCACACCCAAGTGCCTGCGATCGCAGCCCTCCCCGGACTCTGGTGTCTTGCTGGCTGCGAGGAAGAAGTTCTCCAAGCCATCGTTGGCCTCCATTCCCCTGGACTCCATGGGTCGAAAGGTGATATTCTTGGTGGCAACCATGGTCCAGGCAGCAAATGCTCTTGGAATCCTGGCCAGGTATGACTGGGAGCTGTGGTACAAGATTGCCTCGTTGCTGGGATTCCTCCCCATCTACAAGCGGGTCAAAGCACTGAAGATCCTCCAGGAGGGTGAGCAATATGACCATGCCATCTCCATGGCCCTGGACATCGCAGACACTGGGTTCTGCCAAATGGGAAACAGTGTCTGCCTCAGTCGTCACGAGAAGCATCAACATTTCTGCTCTTTTTCGTACAGGGAAAGCATTACCAATTCAAGGCTTTTCCCTTCGGATTGAAGTCCACCCAGGTTGTTTACGAAGGCCCCCTCGGAAGAAAGGATTGCAGCCATCTTGGGCATGATGCAACGGCTGTTGGTGCTGAAAATCGCCACAGTGCGACCCATCAAGTAATTGCTTGGCATTTATCTACCTGATCAGGCTCTTGCGGATGCAACCCCTCCAATAATTCCTCGATGCCCGGTGGATCCAGGTGTCAAAGCTTCATGGACCAGATTGGTTTTGATGGAGGGATAAGGTGCTGTGGCGTGTGCTGCAACATCACCGTGGGCACAGACTTGGAGTCCCTCGTACCTGGAGATGGTCACCACGGATGCTTCCCTGGGGGGCTGGGGAGCCCACACCAGAGGCCTGTGGTTACCAGCAGAGGAATCTCCACATCAATGTCCTGGAACTGCAAGTGATCTTGTTGGCCCTCAAGTCGTTCCTTCTGTCCCTCAAGGGCAAGGTGGTGAGGGTCTTCACAGGCAATACCACCACAATGTTCTACATCTGGAAGAACGGGGCCACCAGATGCCCAGCACTCTCCAGAGGCACACGATTTGTGGCCCTGGGCTGGTGCCCAGGGGATGTTACTCGTTCTCCAGCATGGGGTCTGGCATGGATTCATATGCTCATGAATATTCCCAGTCAGGCTGGGAATCCTCGATAAAGAATCTGGTTAATTTCTGAACTGTCTTTCTCCTAACAACCAATCGCTGAGGTCTGGGGTCATACTGCCCTCTACCTAAGCCCCTCCTGGCAGCCATCTTCGGATTTTTACTGCACGTTGAAGCGTTGGGCATCCTCGTGTTTAGCTCTCGAGCTTTTACTGAATTCTTTTTGCTTTTTGGAAGAGTATTACTCTATTTTTCATCCGCCTCGTGGACCATGTCAGAGGAGAAGGATTCCACTCCCCTGTTAAAGATTTGCTCCTGCTGTGGCATGGCTTTTCGAATGACGAGCATTCCCAGTGTCTTAACTGCCTGTACCCTGGCACAAGAAGGAAGATTGTGCGTTTTGCCAGGAGATGGTTCCTCACACAATAGATCTGCACAGTGAATGAGTGGCTACAGGCCAAGGCCCCTGCTGTGGGTGCCAGCAGCATGCCTCTCCCAGCTCCAAGAAGGCTGAGTGGGCTTCTAAGAACTTTGAGGGTGCCCCTCCTGCCAGGGTCCAACAAAAGGCTAAGCACCGCAAGTCCACTGCCACTGGGAGTGCTGTTGTGAATGGCGCCAGGCCACGTTTGATGTCTCCAAACAGTCACCGTCAATGGTCAGGATCTTCGGCCAAAAGAAAGTCGGATCATACGGGAAAGAGAAGCCCCAAGTACATCCTGCCGGGGAAGGCCAAGGGGAATTGGGGCAAGGACACTCCCCCTAAGGAGAAGGCCAAGCAGGACGAGTCTCCAGCCCTGATTGTGAAGTCCCAGGTACACCTGTCGAATGCCCAGCCTTCCATCGAGGAAGGGGGGGGGGTGCCGCATCTCTGAAGGCGGCTCCGGAGTGCGCAACCCCAAAGGCGAGGGAGGCTGCATTCCAGCCCATAGAGAAGACCGTGCCGAAGATGACCATCATTTCCCCAAGTCCTTGCCTGCTGGGAGTGAAGAGGTGGGAGGTGTGGTGGCCCTCCTGGGTACAGATATCTTCTGAGGAGGAACTCACCGGCCTGCAAACCATCCAGGAGGAGGAAAACATGGGGAACCGGCCCTGCGAGGACATGGAGTAAGAGCAACAGGCGACTATGACCTGGGCTCCCAGCTGGTGCCCCAGCTGCCTATTCCGCCTCCTAGAGACCTCTCCGTGAACATTCTCTCAGCACTGCATATGCTGGTCTGAGACACCTAGCGACAGCCAACTCCCTCCCCCTGGCAACGGTAGAGCCTCCATCCAAGAAGGGAAGAGACGGATCCTGATACGGTGACCACGGGCACAGACGAAAGCAGGGTAGGGGACCTCCCGTGTCTGCCTCACAGATCTTCCCCATCGGTAGAGATAGGCTTGTTCCACTTCTCCTGAGCTTTGGAACTTGTCAGCTCACCCAGAGGAGAAGGAAGGCTCTGTGCCCAAGTGCTTGAGGGCCAAACAGTCTCCAGACTCTGGTGTCAGCAGCAGCCAAGAAGTCCTCGGGTGCTTCTTCAGCAGCAGCCACCCCTCTGGACAGCAAGGGAAAGTAAGATGCCGTGGGATGAATGGTCATCTATTCTGCGGCGACTACCATCCAGGCCGCCCTCGCCATCGTTGAACTCAAGACCGGGGGGCTGTGGTTCAAGATTGCTCCCATCCTGGACTTCCTCCCCGACAACAAGAGATTGGAAGCACTGGAAATTCTGCAGGAAGGCGGAGTGTTGTTGGACCACGCTATCACGGTGGCCAGACCTTTCCGACGCGGGGTTCTGCCAAATGGGCAACATCGTTTGCCTTTGTCGTGGCTGGTTCAAGGCCACCAACTTTCGTCAGGACGTTAAGTCGAAGATGTTGGACATGCCCTTCAACGGAGACAATTTGTTCAGCAAGGCTGTGGATGAGTCTGCAAGCCATGAAGACTGACACTGAGATGGCGTGGGCCTTGGGCACTCTTCAACTAAGGCCGTCCTTTCGGCTCTCAGGCAGCACGTCCCTAAGATTCCTCAAAGGTCTTTGGTGGGGGCTCCTTACCACCCAACTGGGGGGTGCTCCAAGGCCGTCTGAGGATGTCATCGCCAGACTCCCCCAAGCCAGCCCTTCCACATCCAAGCAGGATTGAACTGACCATGGCATCGGGCCCCCCATACGTGCACCCTGGTGGGAGGCCGGCTGCAAACTTCCTCAGCGTGTGGAAGACTATCTCCACTGACCGTTGGGTGCTGTATGCTCTCGCCCACGGACACACCCTGGAATGTCAACAGAAGTGTCCCTGAATACCACCAGTGGCCTGGCAGGAAAACCAAGTCCCTCAGCTACTACTGGAGGTGCGGGCCATGTTAAGAAAAGGCGCGATAGAGCTTGTCCCAAAGAGGCTACAGGGCTCTGTGTACTCAAGGTACTTCCTCTGGAAAAAGACCAGAGGCTGGAGGCCCATCCTTGACCTCCGTTGACTAAACAAATCAAGTCCCAAAAATTCCAGCTGATCACGCTTCAGCATGTGTTTGGACAGCTAGAAGAGGGGACTTCTGCTGTTGCTGGACTTCTTGGTGGATGCATACTTTCACACCCCCATTCACAAGGGGCACCGCACATTTCTGTGCTTCATGGTTCAAGGGAAGCACTACCAATTCAAGGCCCTTCCCTTCAGATTGAAGTGGGCCCCAAGGGTTTTTCACCAAGTTCCTGGCGGCGCAGCTGCGGGGGTTCTAAGTCTACCCTTATCTCGGCAACTGGCTCATCCGAGCCAGCTCAAAGGACATCGCTGTCGATCACACAGAGGGCTGGTCGCTTGCTGACGGATCTGGGGTTCTCGGTGAACTATGCAAGTCCTGCTTGACTCCATTGCAGGACTCTGTTTCTGGGATCCTGACTCCACGGTGTCGTGCCTGGCATCTACATCGTAGGAGAGGATAGCAGCCATTTTAGGCATGGTACAACGGCTGTTGGCCCTGAAGAGCGCAAGGGTGAGGTCCATCAAGTCTCTGCTCAGCATGTCATGCATCTACCTCTGGCTGTGCAGGCCAGGGATGCGTCCAGTACAGGAGCTCCTCGATGCCCTTTGGATACAAGTGTCAGGAAGCTTTGAGGTCAAGCTCACACTGTTTCCATCAAGCGATATTGGTGGGGAGTTCGCACACGTGTCTGCAGGCGTGGATTTCCGGACCCCACTTCACCAGGAGACTCCAGATGGACGCTTCCCTGGAAGGATGGGGAGCTCACACTGGAAGTCTTCACGCAAAAGGCCTGTGGCTACCAGAGAAGCTGTTGCACATCGTGTTGGAGCTGCCCTCAGTGTTTTGGGCCAGCACGTCTTTCTGTCCCTCAAGGGCGGGTGGTGTGGGTCTTCACGCACAATACCACCACAATGTTTACATCAGGAAGCAGGGGGACACCAGATCCCTGCTGCGCACTCCAGAGACGCAGGGCCTATGGCACTGGGCCATAGCCCAATGGATGTTCCTCATCCCATTTCATCTGGCAGGAATGAAGTGCCGACTCTCTCAGCAGGGAACTGCATCCTTGCCATCCTTCAGCAGGACCAAGTGGAGCACCTGTTCAGCAGATGGGGCAATCCCCAGATCGATCTGTTTGCAACGGCGACTAACGCCAAGTGCCTGAGGTAGGTTCGCCAGCAGGTTTCCCCAGCCGGGGATCTTGGGAGGGGGGAAGGGGGGGGGTGTAAGTCTCATTACCCTGGGATGGCCTGTTCATGTAAGCATTTCCTCCGCTGCCGTTGCTGCTTAGCCCATTGTCACTGGTTGGTTAACCGACAGTTGCCTGGCCATCGGAGCCCATTTGACCAGAGCGATCGCTGCAACTATGGGGTTCCTGTCTGGTGTGCCCATGCTGGACATCTGCAGGGCTGTTATGTGGAGGTTGACGTATATCTTCACGAAATTCTACTGCGTCGACAGGGATTCCTGGGAGGAGTCCAGAGTCGGCTAAGCAGTGCTACGCAACCTGTTTGCATGAAGGTGAGCATGGTGAGGGGATACGCGATGCTTGTTGAGCCTTGATACCTCCCGTGGTTGTGTATTCTTTATACATGAGCATGTGAATCCATACCAGACCATGCTGGAGAACAGTTGCGTAACTTGTTACTTACCCTGTATCCTCCATTATGACCCAAGGTGGAGGGGTGCTGATCTTGTCTAACAAAGTGTAAAAGGGATCCAAAGATCCTTTCTACCCTTGAACTGTAGCTCTTTCAAGGGTAGCCAGAGAAAGTTAGAGTGCCCTAAGGGCAACCCGGCAACAATAGGCAGTATGTGCCAAAAGTTGTCGGAGGATACATTATAAGAGTTTAGTCTTTTTAAAAAGAGGTTGTGTGGGGAAAAAGTTGCCACTCTGAGGTATAGGGTTAGAAGAATCCACCACTAAAGCAGAAAGTTCTGCGGGTGACACAGGTCCGGGAGATTGATCATGCTATGAAAATCATACCCAACCCTCTAGTAGCCATATGCAGTCTCTATTTAATGAATCTGCAGAGTCTAGGTTTCCAACCAGTTGGGAAGGAGTGAGCAGAATGATTGCGTACGATCAAATCATCTTCTTGGTGGTTCTGATACTCCTAATCTTTGCTCTACTTCCTCACCCCCTCCCAGCTGTTCCACCTTGCATGCATCTGCTTTTGCAACCTCCACGGCAGAACTGGGAGTTGTTGGTTGAAACACTGGTGGGGTGTATGCCAGGCATACAAAGGGATGCACCCGTAGTACCTCTCTAGTCTTCAAGTTACTGCATCCTTTTAGGGAAGCTTCCCCCATCCTGCCTTCAGCGCAGGTTATATCAAACCATTGTGAAGCAGCAAGAGCCAGGAATATTCCTGCAAATGCCATGAAGATTAAACAAATTGTTATATGGAATCTTGAATAGTTGTCTACACAATGTATGGATGTAACCGCTGTTGTTCGAGTATTGTTGCAGTTGTTCATAACACTTTAATTTTTTATTAAAGGCTTTTAAGGAGCAAGTTAAAAGGGAGAGTGTGCTCACAGCTACCAGCATTTTAAATAACCCAGTTGTGAAGGCAAGATATGAACAGTTTGCCAAGGTAAGATTTAAAGTGCATTCAGTTTCTGCAATTTTTTTTCATGCAATGTAGTTTCCAAAAATAACCATTCTTGGTTAAATCTTTGAGGGACATGATTCCAACCCTCAAGCTCAAGATGCATGTGTTAGAGGTTCTTCTGTTCTCTAGACAGTAATCAACTCCTGCAAGTTCCTATATCATTTTTAATGTCTACTTTCATCAGATGTTAACCATGGCACTTTAATGCACGTTCAATTTTTCTTTTGGCACACTGGTATTTCTAGAAAACCCAGCCTAGACAACTCACTCACCCATCTACCTCAACTGGTTTGGCTACAGCTTCGAGTTGTTCCTCATCACTAAACTAGGTTGACCTATACCTCTGTCCACCAGGCCAGAGTATAGAAAATGCATCTGAACGGTACATACCTTGAGCCATTCTGTCGGTCCTTTGTTGCTGGCGTGCTGATCCTGATGTTTTTGTGTGCGCCCACAGTGGGCCTTTACCTAGTTCCCTGAACCTTTTTGGCCAACAAAAGCCTTTTAAAGTTAAGAATCCTGGAACGAACTTTCCTGTATCTGTGCCTTATCTGCTTTCTCCAGCATGGGGTCTGGCATGGATTCACATGCTCGTGAATATTCCCAGTCAGGCTGGGAATCCTGGCTAAAATGTTTCATGTTCACTTCAAAACTGCATTTCTGGGTCATACTGCACCTTCCAATGACACTCCTCTTCCCTAAACTCCTCACCTGGTGGCCATCTTCATATTTTTACTGCACATTCAAGTGTTCAGAGTCCTTGTGTTTTGCCCTGTGGGCTGTTCAATGTTTTTGCGCTTTTTTTTCTGTAAAATGTACTGTTTTGTTCAAATGGAGCCTGTGTGCTCTTTCGCTCATTCTGCTAACAAGCGGGGATCTGTTTGTGAATTCCAATGCCCCTCAAGAGCAGAAATTTCATCGAAGATTCCAGAAGGCCATTGGGCCTACTCCGCACTCAAGACCATGTCGAAGCTTCCTTTTCAAGCTCTGCTCCAACTGCAGAACATGTTTGTGGAGGACAAACCCCTTCAATGCCTCTGTCTCGTCCATATCACAAGGAAGTGGATTGTGAAATCTGCCTTTGCTTCTGCAATCAAGCTGAAGCATCGTCCCAGTAGGCTGGCGGCGTGGCTCTGTGCCAAGGACCGGCCGGTCTCAAAAGTGGGCTTCTAAAGTCCTTTTGAGGGCCCATCCGTGGGGCTTAAGACGAGGCCAAGCACTGCAGGTCTGTTTCTGTCGGGGAGCTGTGCAAGCGGGTCCTGCAACGGGCATGCTCATCTTCAACATCTGCCCCCATTGCTCCACCTCCTCCTCTAAGAGGAAATTGGCTAACCCTGCAAAGTGCAGGAAACGCCAGAAGACTATGGCGCAGGAATACTACCTGTCCCAGAAGGCCCAAGTAGCACAGGAGAAGTCGTTGAAGGAGTTGGTGGCGGCTACCCTCTTAAAGGCTAAGAAGGGAAGACAAGGTAGCCTTGCCAGTGTCCTTGCCCCCGAGATGGGAGGCATCAGCCAAGCCGGTGGAGAGGACACCGGAGAAGAGGCTGCCATCCCTGAGCCCCAACCAGACTCCCCAGAATGCAAAGAGTGGGTTGGGGGGAGAGGCCTTAACCATACTCCAGGGTATAGGCATTTCTTCCTCAGACTAGGGGCCCAGGCATACGTCCACACGATCCTGGAGGTCGTAGGAGACTGCAAAAATCCTGATGGGATGACAGCAGACCTGTCGACCTAGTGTGGGGGGAGAGGAGGAAGTGGCATCCTACCCCACTGCATCAGCCTCGTGTGACCCCACCAGAGACAGGGACTGACGAGGATGATGACATGGGCACAGCAGGTGGTTCGCAGTAGCGGAGGGACACTAAGCCCCCAACCCCCCAGACATGCCCTTCGACCTTTTTGTGGAGGCTGTCGAGTCGTTGCCGGCCATTAAGACTGACACCAAGATGGCCTCTGCCTTGGGCACTCTTAAACACCGCCCGTCCTTGCGTGCTGCGGGCAGAAAATCTGGCTAATGATTGCAGGGTTTCAGCGGAGGATCATCTTCATACCATCAACCCTCCTGATCCACGACCCAGGAGGGCATTCCAAGACCTCTGGTGGAGGTGGCTGTCATGGTCTCCCAAGGCGGCAGGCAGGCCCCAAAGCAAGATTGAACCTGCCAGAATGTCAGGCCCCCACCCATGTAACCCAGTGGCTGGCTGGCTTCCTTAGTCGGCGAGTGGGAGAAGAATCTCCACCGACCGATGGATGCTGGACGCTCTTGCTCACGGATCTCCACATCCTGGAGCTGTGGGCCGCCCTCTGGGCCCTCATGTCCTTCCTTCGTGCCTCAAGGGCAAAGTGGTGAGTGTCTTCAGACACCACAGCTACATCGGGAAGCAGGGGGGGCATCAAATTCCCACGCTCTCCAGATAGGCGCAGGATTTGTTGCACTGGGCCGTCGACAGATGTTCTCCAGCATGGGGTCTGGCATGGATTCTCATGCTCATGAATATTCCCCGTCGGGCCAGGAATCCTTGGTAAAAAATGTCACTTTCAAACTGTCATTGATGAGCTCTGGATCATACTGACCCAGCCAATGACTGCCCTCTCCCTAAGCCCCTCTGTCTGCCATCTTCCCATTTTTGTACTGCACATTCAAGCATTGGGCGTCTTGTGTTTTGCGCCAAGCTTTTCTACGTATTCTCACTTTTTCAATAGTTTTTACTTTTGTCAAATAGAGCCTGTGCTCTCTAGTTCTTTTAACCGGCAAGCATCAAGTTTCATTGAAGATTCCAGAAGGCCATCGGGCCTACACCGCACGCCGGACCATGTTGTCGGAGGAGATGGGTGGAGGGGGGGGCGGATATTCCAGCTCTGCTTTAGCTGCTGATTATCATGTTTGTGGAGGACAACCACTCCCAATGCCGGTCTCCATCCGGACCATAGGTGTGCAGATGTGAAATCTGCCTTGGGATCTCAAAGCACACTGTCAATTATCGTCACAGTAGGTTGGCAGCATGGCTCAACACCAAGGCCTCTACCCCATACAGCAAGCCTCACCCACATCTAGCCGGTCTGAGGAGCAGGCTTAGTCATGTGAGGGCACTCATCCGTGGGGGCCCCAAGACGATCCCAAGCACCGCAAGTCTGTTTCCGTCAGGGTTGTCTCAATCTTGGCCGGCTGCCTCCATCTAGTCATCGCTCCAGCTTGTCCTCTAAGAGGACATCGGCTAACCCAGGGAAGCTGCGGTAGAAGACCAAGGCACAGGGGAAAGGTGTCCGACCTGCCCAGGTGGTCAAGACAGTCATCCTCCACTATTGACCTAGTGGTGGCTGCCCTCTTGAAGGCAAAAGGGCTGACCTGCTCCTGGTGGTACCCTGATTGGCCCTATCCCAGAAGCGGGAGGCCTCGGCTGAGCTGGTGAACGCCTGAGAAGAGGACCCCCACCAATGCAACACATTGATAGGCTGACTGGCAGCCTAAGTCAGCGAGTGGGAAAATTTCCACTGACCAATGGGTACTGGACTCTCTCGCCCACACACTATAGAATTCCAGCAGAAGTGTCCACGGATGCCACTGGTGGCCTGGCAGTTGCAGCACATCCCTCGGCTCCTACAGGAAGTACAGGCCGTGCAAAAAAAGGGGTGATGGAGCTAGTTCCAAAGCGATTCTTGGGCTCTGGAGTTTACAAATACTACTTGGTAAAAACTGGGAGCTGGAGGCCCATTTTAGACCTGCGACGCCAGATGGTCACGATGCAGAATGTACTCGTCCAACTGGTGGAAGGAGACTTCTTATTGCTGGATCTGGCAGATGCATACTTCCATGTCACCATTCACGAAGCATAGGAAGTGCCTGCACTTTGTGGTCCAGGAAAGGCATTACCAGTTCAAGGCCCTTCCCTTTGGATTGAAGTCGGCACCCAGGGTGTTCACAAAGTGCCTGGCACAATTGGCTGCCCATCTGCGTCTAAAAGGGATACATGTGTACCCATACCTCGACAACTAGCTCATCTGCGCCAAGTCCAGTGGGGTAGCCATCAAACAAACGGAGAGGACCGTCTGGCTGCTGACTGATCTGCGGTTCTCAGTCAACTATCCAAAATCCTGCTTGATACCATTGCAGAACGCACTCTTCCTGTTGGCCGGGCTCAACACTGTCTCCTACCTGGCGGCTTAACTAGTAGACTTGTACTAGAGGATGGGGCTCTGTATACCAAGGGATCGTTTTTATAAAGTCTTCTACAGCATGGCGTCTGCCATGGATTCACATGCTCATGAATTTTCCCCGTCAGGCTGGGAATCCTTGTTAAAAGGAACTTTAGTTTATAAACTGTCACTCATATAAGCCAATCACTGAGATCTGGGTCATACTGCCTTCTCCCTAAGCCCCTCGGCCGCCATCTTCAGATTTTTACCACACGTTCAAGTGTTGTGAGTCCTCGTGCTATAGCTCTCGAACTTTTTACTGTGTATTGATTTTTTTCGGCTCCGCCAATTAATCATCTGATTAACGGGGACCCATTTTCGGAAGCATCAATGCCCCTCAAGTGCAATTTTATTAGAATTTTTTTTTTTTACTTCACTTCTTGGAGATTCTTGAGGCCTACCCCGCGTGGACATGGCCTAAGATAAGGGAGACTAGACGCCTTTGTTCAGGATCTGCCCGGGATGTGGACTACAGAACATATTCCTGGAGGATGGGCACTCCTGGTGCCTTTACTGCCTACACTCGGACATATCGCACTTGGGGAGGCCTGTGTTCTGAAAGGATATGTCCACCCGCACCATGAAGGACCATCACAAGCGGCTCGCTGAGTGGCTGGAGACCAAGTGTTGGGGAGAATTCTCTGATTAGGCTAATTTCCCTTACCTATTGAGTCCCCCAGCAGCTTTGCTGGATTTCAGGGTGTTTTTTTTTATTTTTTTTTTTTTTTATACTCCTAAGAGTGGGTTTGTTTTTTCGCCAGTGTCCAGGGCTTCTCCCCCATGAGATCAGATCCTTCCCTGATCTCTAGGGCCTTTGAACTGTTTCTGCTCAACCCCAAGGAAAAGGAGTTTCCTTTATCGGCAACAAGAGGCTAAGAGGAAGACGGTGCTCTCGAGCCTTCTGTTGGACGACATTGGGAGGAAGGGATGTCCCTCCTGAAGAGCCCATCCTCGACCCCGGCGAAGAGACGGTACGAGAAGAAATATCGGGTTCCAGACTTCAACGATGTGCCTCAGAGCGCCGCCGTCCCCGGACTTGCTGGTCTCGGCAGCAGCCAGGAAGGAACTTGCAGGGTCGGCGGCATAGACTGCCACTTCCCCACCGGACGGCGAGGGGAAAGAGGCTAGATGCATCATGTAAGCAGCGACGACCATTAATGCGGCCAACGCTCTCGAGGCTCACGACGGGGAGCTGTGGTTTAAAATCGCCCCTCTCCTGGACTTCCTCTTTGACGACAAAGGGTGGAGGCCCTTGAAATCCTACAAGAAGGCGAGGTGGCTTCGGGCCATGCCATCAGTGGTCACGGACATCGCCGACACCAGGTTCCGCCAGATGGGCTCAAGGCCAGCAAATTCTGTCCAGGCAAGGGTATTGGACATGCTCTTCGGGGACAACTTGTTCGGCAAGACGGACGAGTCACTGCAGGCCATCAAGCCAGACAGATGACCCGTGCATTGGGCACACGCCAGCAACGACGGCCGTCCTTCCGGTCCTCTGGAGGCAAGTCACAGGGTGCCTCTGAAGGATTGAGTGGCAGCTCTTCATACTGTCAAGCAGCCCATTCTTCGCCCTAGGAGGCCTACAGAGGCCACAGCAACGCCAGAGGAAATAGTCATTGCCAAGGGGCCGAAGGTTTTACGGCCTCAGTGAAGTAGGACTGAACCGGCCGTGACATCGGGCCCCCACATGAGCACCTCAGTGGGAGGCCGGCTGGCGAACTTCGGCATGTGGAAGTCTCCACTGGCTGTTGGGTGCTGGATGTCCTGGCCTATGGACACAACCTGGAGTTCCAAAGGAAGTGTCCCCGTTTTTCCACCTGTGGCCAGGAAAGAATACCATGTTCCACAACTGCTTTTAGAGGTACGAATGATGCTGAAAAAGAGCGTGATAGAACTCGTCCTGAGGCTCCGGAGTATGCTAGCGGTACTTCCTCGTCCGAAAGACCACCAGCGGTTGGTGACCCATTCTAAATCGCTGCCTCAACAAATGCATCAAATCCCAGAAGTTCCGGATGGTCCCCTTTCAGCATGTGCTGGAACAGCTGGAGGAAGGAGGAGGATGCTTATTTCCACATACACAAGGGGCATCAATTTTCTGCGCTGTGGTCCAAGGGCAGCACTATCAATTCAAGGCCCTTCCCTTCGGTTTGAAGTCAGCTGCAAGGGTCTTCAAGTGCCTGGCACTGGTGGCTGCGCCTGCAGGCATCCATTTCTACACCTATCTGGACGATTGGCTCATCTGAGCGAAGTCAAGGGAACTCGCTGTCCGATCTGCTCATGGAACTGGGGTTCTCGATAAACTATGCTAAGTCCTGCTTGGTGCCATCGCAGGACGCTCTGTTCCCGGGAGCTAGACTCCACACGGTTGACCATGGAAGTTGCTAGGGTGAGGTTTATCAAGTCCCTGCTTGGCATGATGTCATCGTGCATCTCTCGTTCGGCTGTGTAGGCTGCGGCCTCTGCAGGAGTTCCTCGATGCCTGTTGGATACAAGTGTCGGGAAGCTTTGAGGACAAGATCGCCCTCAACGAGACATTCCGTTGAGTGATTCGATGGTGGGGCGTCTGCGTGCATCTCACAGCGGGCACAGACTTTCAAACCCCAGCGCATCAGGAGACTGACAACGGACTCCTCCACTGGAGTGATGGGCCGCACATACTGGAAATCTCCACGCGGTCTTTGGCTCCCAGAGGAGAAGACGTTGCACATCAACGTCCTGGAGCACCAGGCCATGTTTTGGGCCCTCAAGTCATTCCTTCCGTCCCTCAAGGGCAACAAGGTGCCGGTCTTCACTGACAACACCACCACGATGGTCTACATTCAGAAGCAGGGGGGCACCAGATCCCCCAGCTCTCCAAGGAAGCGCAGGATCTATGGCACTGGGCTGTTGCCCAGAGGATGTTCCTTGTAGCCTTTCATCTGGCAGGAGTGAAGTACACTCATCGACTCACTCAGCAGGGAGCTGCGCTCTTGCCACGAGTGGGAGCTTCGGCAGGATCAGGTGGACCTATTGTTTCGACGATGAGGCAATCCCCAGATGGATCTATTTGCGACGGAACACCGTGCCGAAGGTTCACCAGCAGGTTTTCCCCAGTCTGGGAGCATGGGATGCATCCTCATTCCCCTGGGACGGCCTCTGTTTCCGCCGTTGCTTCTGCATCTCATCAGTCAACTCAGATGGTCCTGGTGCAGGATGATCCTCGTCGCACCGGCGTGGCAGAGGCAGATATGGTACCCGGACATTCTGAACATGTCAGCATCCCCCTCCAGTCAAGCTTCTGGCGGACGCAGATCTTCTCGCCAGGAAAGGAGGCACAATTCTGCACCACAACCCAGGGTCGCTGAACCCGCAGGCCTGGCTCCTGCAGCGCTAGAGGCTGGAGGATACAAGATCCAGGCAGACTGCAAGGAGGTGCTTGCCAAGGCCAGGGCTTCTTCGACTCTTGTGCTACAGACATAAATGGGAGAGGTTCACGGTCTGGTGCCATGCACAGAAGATAAACCCTCTACGGATTACGGCCCCTCAAGTGCTACCATACTTGCTGTCGCTGGCCAAGGCTAGGCTGGCGCACTCTATCAAAATCCATTTGGTGGCTATCTCCTGCTACACCAGGACTCAGGGGCAGTTGTTGGCAGAGGTCGCATTGCCTGGTTAAGGAGTTCATGAAGGGACTTTTCTGCTTGTTCCCGCTGGTGAAGGCTCTAGCCCTGGCGTGGGAGCTCTCAATGTGCTGCTGACTAGGTTCATGGGTCCTCCGTTCGAGCCTCTGCATTCGGCCCCTCTGAAATTCCTATTGTGGAAGATGTTGTACAGAGGTGATGGCCACAAGAAAAAAACAAGTGAGAGATTCAGGCCCTCACCTGTAAGCCTCCGTACTTGACATTCCACGAAACGAGGGTCATGCTGAGGACGCACCCCTCCTTCATGCCCAGGGTGCTGTCGGACTTCCATTTCAACAAGCCCTTGGTGTTACCTGTTTTCTTGCCTTCGCCGGCTGAGATGACTTTGCACTTGCTTGATGTTAGAGCGCTAAGTTCTACGTGGACCACACAGAGTTTTCGAAAGGCATCACAGCTGTTTGTGAACTTTGGTCCTGTGAACCAAGGGAAGGCCCTTCAAGTCTTCCATTTCCAGGTTGCTCTCTGGCTGTATCGCCCATTGTCATTGGTTGGCAAACTGACTGTTGCCTGGCCATCCGAGAGCCCATTCGACCAGAGCGATCACTGCAACTGCAGGGATCCTGTCTGGTGTGCCCCTGTTGACATCTGCAGGGCTGCTACATGGAGGTCTACGCACACCTTCGCGATGATCGACTGGGATTCCAGGGAGGAGTCCAGAGTCGGCCAAGCAGTGCTGCGCAACCTGTTCGCTTGAAGGTGAGCCAGGTGAGGAATTAAGATGCTTAATGTTGAGCCTTGCCACCTCCCGTGGTTGTGCATGTGTACAGCTATGTATTTATTCATGAGCATGTGAATCCATGCCAGACCCCATGCTACAGAAGGAACAAGTTACTTACCTGTAATTCTCCAGCATTGATTCACATGTGAACCCTCCCGCCTACCCCTCTGCGGCTCTTCTCTTGGTCCTACTGCCCCTTTATGTGCTACCAAATCTAAAGATGGCTGCCAGAGGGGCTTAGGAGGGGACAGTCATTGGCTGGGGGCAGTGTGACCCAGAGACCAGTGATTGGTTATTAGGAGAAAGACTGTTAAGAAACTAAACAGATTTTTTCTTTACTTAGGATTCCCAGCCTGACGGAATATTCATGAGCATGTGAATCCATGCCAGACCCATGCTGGAGAACAGTTACAGGTGAGTAACTTGTTCCTTGCCTCCATCCCTCTCGTTCCTCCACCCAGGAAGGCCTTCAGGGGTGGTTGTCGTTGGGGACCGCAGAGAGGTCCGGCTACCTTCAGGCAAGATTGAACAGGCCAGGACGTCTGGCACCACATGTACACCCCGGTGGGAGGCCAGCTGGTGAGCTTAGTAAGCCTTTGGAAGACCATCTCCACTGTTGGGTGATGGATGCTCTCACCCACAGACACTGGCGTTATGACCAGTGTCTGGGAATACCACTGGTGGTCTGGCAGGAAAACCACGTCCCTCAACTGCTGCTGGTGTGGGCGATGTAAAAAAAAAAAATAATAATAATTAAAAAATAAATAATAAAAATAAAACACAGGCGAAAGACCACCGGGAGGCCCATTTCAACAAACGACAACTAAACAAATGCATAAGGTCCCAGAAGTTCAGAATGGTCACTCTTCAACACTTGCTCGGACAGCTGGAAGAGGGAGACTTTGTCATTGTTGGACCTGGAGGATGCATACTTTCCCGTCCACAAAGGACACAGCAAGTTTCTACGCTTCGTCGTCAAGGGGGAAACATTACCAATTCAAGGCCCTCCGTTTTGAAGTCGGCGCCCAGGGCCTTCAAGTGCCTGGTGTTGGTGGCGGCCCATCTGCGACTGCAAGGGATCCACGTCTACCCTTATTGGATGACTGGCTCGTCCAGGCCAGATCAAGAGACATAGCCGTCGACCACATGGTGAGGACTGTCCGCCTACTGTCAGATCTGGGGTTCTCAGTAATTTCTGTTGCTGGGTGCCCGGCTCGACAGTGTCATGTCTGGTGTCGCTGTCCGAGGATAGCAGCCATCTTGGACAAGGTGCAACGGCTGTTAGCACTGAAGATCGCAATGGTGAGGGCCATCAAGTTTCTTGTCGGCATGATGTCGTCCTGCAGTTCCCTCATTCGAGACTGCAGGTTGCGGATGCGCCCTCTACTCATGTTTGGGTCTAGTGTCCAGAGGCTTCAGGAAAGGATTGGGCTCGAGTAGTTCTGTCGAGCGATACAGTGGTGGCGTGTGCTATCTGAGGCATGGATTTCCAGAACTCTCCCATACTAGGGAGCGGTCATGGCAAACACTTCCTGGGATGGGGAGCACACTCCAGCCATCTTCACACCAGAGGCCTATGGTTACCAGAGATGTTACACATCGTCCTGGAACTACTGGTGGTATTTTGGACTCTCGGTCCATTTCTACCATCCCTCAAGGGCAAGGTGGTGGTCTTCACTGACAATACCACTGCTATGTTTTTCGTCTGCAAGTAGGTGGGGGGGGGGGTGTGCATGCAGGGGGCCACCAGATCCCCAGCATGCCAAGAGGCGCAGGATTTATGGCACTGGGCTGTCACCCAGGGATGATGTTCCTCATTCCATTTCACCTGGTAGGAGTAAATGCCACCACCGTCGCAGGCTCTCAGCAGGGAAGCTACACTCTTGCCATGAGTGGGAACTTCGACAGGATCAAGTGGGCTACCTTTTCGTCAAATGGGGCAATCCCCAGATGGATCTGTTTGCGAAGAACCCAGTGCCGTAGGTTCGACAGCAGGGTCCCCCAGCTTGGGAGCATGGGGGACACATTCTCCTTCCATTGGGGAGGCCCGTATCTGTATGCGTTCCTGCCGTTGCTTCCTGTCATCAATCAACTTGGGCCGGTGCAGGATGATCCTCGTTGCACCAGTGTGGCTGAGACAGATCTGGTAACAACCTTATCGGCATGTCAGCGTCACTGCCAGTGGTTGCAGATCTTCTCGCCAGAGAAGGAGGCACCATTCACCACAACTCTGGTCTCTGAACCTGAAAGCCTGGCTCCTACAGCATTAGATTTCGGTGGTGGACTACAAAGATTCTTGCCATGGCCAGGGCGTTGTCTAATTCAAAATGCTATGGTACTAATGGAAGCGCTTTGCAATTTGGTGCCGTTAACAGAAGATCGACGCTCTGTGGGTCACAGCCACTCCAGTACTTGAATATTTACTATTGTTGGATAAATCGGGACTTGCTCATGACTCCATTAACGTTCATCTGGCAGCTATCTTTTGCTACACCAGATCTCCAGGACGGTCTTCTCTGTGGTAGTACCATCTAGTTAAGGAGTTAGTCAAAGAACTGTTTCGGTCGTTCTCACCAGTGAAGGCCCCCGGCATGGGAACTCAATGTGGTACGTGTAAAGATGCCAGTGGGGGGGTGTCTGTACGCACAGAGGACCCCAGCCAAGATTCTCTATTGGCACGTTTTCGAGCAATCAAGGCCTCGCTTCTCAGGAGGTCATGCAGGCTGGTTCTTAAGTACAGTGTAGTGTAGTCCCCAAGCACCCAGAAAGGAATGTCCACACACTATCGGGTAAAACAGTCTTAATATAATTAATATTCAAAGGTGAATACAATATCACGATAACTCACTTTGTACTCCGAAAATCAACAATATACAGTTCTAAAGTGGCATCACTAATGTTATCGGATCTCATTAAATTGCATACGGTCAGAATGAGACACAGATCAAAATAAATAGGAAACCAGCAGTAGAGGGAGGAAGGAAAGCAGGATGGTTGAACAATTGGCAGAATACTGGTCCCGATACCTAGACAGTTCTGTGTGGAGATTCCCCCACCTGGGCAACCTGTAAAGCAAAAATGTATCACAAGCCCAATCCATATATTCACACTAGACTTTCCAATAGTTCTGCAACCCCAAAGTACCTTGGTGTTGTAGCGTTCCTCGTCGGGGAATCAACGGCCCTTCTCGAGTGTCCCCCCTTTCAGGCAGGAGTCGGGGGTCGTCGAATGTCAACCGGTCGAGCTACGACGTTGAAGTGGCCGTCGTTCCTAGCGGTGCTCATTGACTGGGAAGCGTAAACATCCTGCAAGGAAGAGGCGTGCGGGGCACCTCGGTGTCGATGGTTCTGGACCGCAAAGAGTTTGAAGAACTGTGGCCCAGCAAGGGCGTCGAGTCGTCGGCGTCTTTGGGTGGTAGGAAACCCACCGGCAGATGCTCCTCGGCGTGTTTGACGGTCAGGCCTTCTCCAGCAGGATACAGCGGCGACGACGCAGACGAGAGCATCCTTGGATCAATGAAGTTCTTAGGCAAACGGGAGCACAGTGGCTCCAGTCGGCGACAGCGGTTGTCAACGGTGGCGGACAACAGTCCGGGCGCTTCTCCTTGGAGTTCCGCAGCAGTCCACGTATCAGGTCGGCAGCCTGTCGAAGGTCTGTCTACCAGGGAGCTTTGGCAAAGATCTGCTGGTGCATGATGGTCCCTCGTAGCTCGGGAAAAGGGCGCCTTACCAGGTACTCTCTGTGAAGGAGAGCAACAGCAATTCTTCTCTTCCAGCAGGGCTTCAAGTGTCAGTTTCACTCCAGTTACTCTTCGTAGTTTGAACTTGAGCTCTGAACACTTCTGAACATGATTCCTAGCAGTGAGAGGTCCCCCAGATATACTGTTGATCTCCCATTCATCCCGCTGGGTCACACTTAAGCATCCAATCACTACGAAGGGCATTCATACAGGCAGGTAACCAATCAGGTGCATAGTGCATGCAGGCCATTCACTCCTCTCCAGACACCTGCAACAAGTTATGTGTATTGGGACAAGTAACGAGCCATTCAACACTCCACATTGCATTCATACCGGTTTCGGGCAGGGTTGTCTCAGTCATTGTGTCAACCACCAGATACTAGACACCCACAATATAGAATGCGTATTCGTCACACTCCATTCACCCAGGTCCCACCCACAGGCGTACCCACAACATACGGTCGTTGAGAAGGCTCCAGCCAGTCTGGTCCACACTTCCCCACACTACCATATATGGAACTTCCACCCAATAGCCAGTCAGGGGAAATGGACAGTCAGGGCTTCCCGAGACTTAGGATCAAGGTAACAGGTGCTGGAAGGCAAGAGGCCATGGGGGCCATTTTGTCTCTGTCAGGAATCTACTGATTCCAATGACAGGGCATCCCAAAATGGAGGACGCTCAGGGCACCAGTCAATTCAGCACGTAGCTGCCACCAGCCCATACCATGCTCTGTGGGTCACACAAGGGTGCCCAAAAACATACAGTAAGGGCACAGGCTTGCATCCCTACCTATGGGTGCCATAAGGGTATCCCATGGGTCTGTTCACCAAAGCAAAAGAGCTCCACCGCCAGGAGTCGCACATTAACTCCTGCGCGGAAAACGCGACAGAACACATGATAAAAAGCAGTAAAGGACAAGGATATGGAGGCCCTGTCCCTCCGATGGATTTCCAGCATCCCAGTGCTTACTAGGCTCATGGGGGGGGGGAGGGTTCCAATCGAACCAATTCTTTCAGCTCTGCTCAAGTTCCTGTCATGTAAGACCGCTTTCCTCATGGCCATTACCTCTGCCAGAAGAGTAGGTGAGATCCAGGCCCTGTACTGCAAGTGGCCTTACTTGACTTTCCACGAGACAAGGGTGTTGCTGTGGATGCACCCCTCCTTAATACCCAAGGTTACGTCCGAATTCTACAAACGAACCCTTGGTCTTACCTGTATTTTTTCCGACTCCTTAGTCGCCAGCTGAAAGAACTCCTGAAGTTTACATGGCCTGCACAACTCGACTTTTTGTGAACTTTGGACCTGTCCAAGGCTTCCATTTCCAGGTGGCTCTCCAGCTGCATCACCCACTGTCACTGGTTGGCCAGCTGACTGCGCTCTGGGGCGATCGCTGCTACGTGTGCCTGTCTGGAGTGCCCCTGCTGGACATCTGCAGGGCTGCTACATGGAGGTCTATGCACGTCTTCACTAAATTCTACTCCGTCAACAAGAATTTCAAGGAGTCAAATCGGCCAAGCAGTGCTGCGCAACCTGTTCATTTGAAAATGTGCCTGCTGAGGAGGTAAGATTGCTTCTGTTGAGCCTTGCCACCTCCCATGGTTGCATGTGTATAATGCTATGTATTCTTCTCCAGCATGGGGGTATGGCATGGATTCACATGCTCGTGAATATTCCCCGTCAGACTGGGACTACTCGGTAAAAAGAAAAATAAGTTTCATTTCTGAACTTTCTCCTAATAACCAATCGCTGAGCTCTGGGTCCTACTTCCGCAGGCAATGACTGCCCTCTACCAAGCCACTCCTCTGGCAGCCATCTTCAGATTTTTACCGCACGTTCAAGTGTTGGGAGTTCTTGTGTTTAGCTCTAGCTTTTACTGGATTTTTTTTTTTTAGAGTTTACTCTATTTTTCAGTCAGTTGGGCCTTGTGCTCCATTGATCAACCTTCCAATTAACGGGGGCCAATTTTAGTGCCGTTTCCAAATGGGGGGGGGAGGGGGGGAGTCTCCTTCCAGATGATTCTCAGGCCTACGCTGCATGGACAGAGAAAAAGAATTCAACTCCCCTGTTGAGGACTTGCTGTGGCTTGCGTTATGTCTTTTCAGATGACCAGCATTCCAAGTGCCTTTACTGCCTGTACCCGGTGCACATGGGGCGGATTGTGCGTTTTGCCAGGAGATGTCCCCTCGCACGATGAAGGATCAGCGCAGGCGGACGAGTGGCTACCGGCCAAGGCCCCTGCTCTGGTTGGGGTCCCAGCAGCAGGCATCTCCCAGTTCCAAGAAGGCTGAGCAGGCTTCTAAGACATTTGAGGGCGCCCCTCCCGCGGGGCTCCAACAGAAGTCCATTGCTACAGGAGCACAGTTGCGACAGGCTCCTCAGCGGCCAGGGCACACTCTCCTCCGTCACCAGTCAGGATCTTCGGCCAAGAGGATGTCGGATCATCTGGACCGACTCAAGGAGAGGCCCAAGTCCATCCTATTGAAGTCCAAGGGGAGCGGGGCTCGGACCCTTCCCCTAAGGAGAAGGCCAAACAGGACAATACTCTGTCCTTGACCATGAAGGCCCAGCCTTCCATCGAGGGGGTGATGGCGTCTCTGGCGAATGCTGCCGAGACAGTCCCACAGGGCACAACCCTGAAGACCAGGGTGTCCATTCCTCCCAGGAGGGAGGTTGCGTTCCGATCCATAGAGAAAACCCCAGAGAATAAGATGCCTGTCATTTCCCCAGGACCTTCATCGCTGGACATTCAAGGGATGGGATCGACTCCGACACAGCGACGACATGTGCGGAGCAGACACCAGTGTCTTCACTTAAGAGGCCTGTGGTTTCTGGAGAACGTTGCACATCAACGTATTCGAGCTGCGGACAATGTTTTGGGCTCTCGTCTTTCCCTCTGTCCCTCAAGGGCAAGGTGGTGCGGGTCTTCACGGACAATACCACTATGTTTTACATCAGGAAGCGGGGGGGGCACCAGGGTGGGTGGGGCACCAGATATTCGCCCCACCCCCTCCCCCCTGCTCTCTCCAAAGGGACTCGGGGCCTATAGCACTCGCTGCAACCATGGGGTTCCTGTCTGGTGTGCCCTTGCTGGTATCTGCAGGGCTGCTACGTGGAGGTCGACTCACACCGTCACCAGATTCTGCATCGGCGGATAGTCCAAAGAGGAGTCAAGAGTCGGCCAAGCAGTGCACGCAACTTCTTCGCTTGAAGGTGAGCCTGGTGAGCAGGTAAGAGATGTTTGTTGAGCCTTTGCCACCTCCCGTGGTTGCATGTATACTGCTATGTATTTATTCATGAGCATGTGAATCCATGCCAGACCCATGCTGGAGAACAGTTACAGGTAAGTAACTTGTTATTTACCACAGGTAGACTTTAGGAAAACTCCCAGAAGCAGTGGACCCAAGCATTCATTTCAAAGCAAACAAATGCAAACTCCATTTTGTCTAATCCATGAAAAATGGATTCCACCAGCCAAGCCACATGACTGTTTGGTGGACAAGGGGTACTATTGTGCTACCCCTGCCTTAGGAGTCACAACTCATAAACCATAGCACATAAAATAGAACCACAGTTCCAGGCTTTGGATTAAACTTTTGTAAAGAAAGCTCAAGTCAGAAGAACTACAGGTGCTGCATCATGGTGTAGAAGATGGGCTTTCTACTAGCCATATTGGGTTGTTTCAGACGAGCCCAGTCCCCTCTGTCGCTCAGACCCCTCATTTGCAATGTGCATTTTCACAATCGTCACATATTGCAATTGTTCTACAGTGAAGTTACTATTCAGTGACCTCATTTGCATACAAGCAACACTTGCTCGTAGATGTCATTTAAGCAGCAACTTGAGGCAGGCTGCATATGTTCTGCATGAATCAGTCCCTCAACACTAGCTCTAATGCTTTTTTTCATTGACCTGTGACAGGACCTTGAGTAAGTAAAAGCTATGGTCCTTTCTGACAATGGTGGTCCATTTTGCATTCCTACGAATCCCACTCAATTTTCTCTTGTGGAATTTGCAGTAAGTGTGAAGGATCTGCAGCCCTAACACTGTGCGCATGGGTTCACCTGTATGCAGCCTCTTTCCAGACTTGCTTTGTCTATATTGTACCAGAAATGGCATGTGCAACAATGTTGCACGTGCAGTAACTGATTCCCTAAGTGGAGCAAATTGTAATTGCACAATGCAAATGTGTAAATGGTGCGGCAAATGTTTATGGTGAAAACAAAGGCCCAATACTTTCTTTTTGTTCATTTTTAGGGTGAAAATCCTTTTGAAACTGTTGAAACACAGGAATCTGTAGTAGGAGAAACTGAAGCTCAAGATGCAACAGAGCAAACTGATTTTTCTGAAGATGCAGCTATTGATTTCACAGAAGACACCACAAACTTTGTGGAAGAGACCGAAACCACCACCACCGTTGAAGAGACTGCTACAGCAGATGATGCACCTGACTTTGCCGAAGACTCAACTGACCAAATTGACTTCACATCAGACTATGTCACTACGGAAGAAAATTAACTTGTCACGAAGGCAAAAATACATTTGTTTTCCATTTCTAATTCTGATTTGTGACTAAGCCCACAAATATCCAATACCGATTGTACAAGTATTTTCCATTACATTGCTCACCCTGCATTCCAGTGTTTATATCCCTTATTATAATTTCTGCATTTTTTTGTATTTGTTGGGTACAGTTTTAGTTGTGGTTTTATCAAATCGATGCAGTGTGAGGCTTAGTTATTAAATGTTTCTTTAGTTCTAGGATTGCTTTCTAGTGTTGAAACACACAGCGTCGAGGGAAGAAAGTGTCTAGTTTTAATAAAACATTTTATGCTGTGAATAATGGCGGATTTGGAATGTATTGGTCCATGTCTGGCTTAGGTTGCACCTTTTCCATACTTTTGTAGTCATGAATTTAGACACTGAGCCTGCTTAACTCCTGTACATTTTTCATATTTTACATGAATAAATGTTTGTCTCAAAACATTATTTGGATCTATTCTCCTTTTTCAGATGTTTTTAATTGGTTTTCACACGCAATATATGCTCAGCATTAGTGTGCACATTGACACAAATGGAACACTGAACTTTTTTAAGGGAGATGTAACCTTACTAAAGTTAATGGGCAACAATACCAGCAGTGCCAAAACTAAATATAGCCATGAAACCTACGGTATTACCCAATTGACCTTTTACAATTGACCTTTATATTTTCGTTATTTATATATGCATTGGTTTGGTTTTGGATTATAAATAATAGAAGGGTATTGGGTCAGGGGTTGCAGGTGGTTTCCCCGCATATATTCTAATAGACCTTTTAAATTGGGTCAATCCTCCCAAGGTCAATTAGTATACAGCCAAAACGACACTAGGCATCTGGTAGGAAAACCTAGCTAATGAGAACAGTTTTATTGTTTTGCAGAATACAATACAAAGCGAACACCAAAAGAACTGGGATCCCATCCAGCCAGTCACTCGCCCATCGTGAACATTACAACCTAAGAATACATTTCTGACCATATGCTGAATAATCTTGTCAACCTATAGTAAAAGAACCAACCAATAAACTTCCCCTATGACAGTTCAAGCTTAGTTTCTAACTCCTCCACAGTCTAATGGCTCCAAGTTGTATCGTGGCAAGGTAGTCTTTTTCTGATGCTTGTCAATCTGCTTAGAATCGCATCCAGTGGTCTCAGTGTTATTGCATCTTGTCTTTCGAGATTCTAAAGGGGACGTAGACATGGGTGTGCCTGTAACACTATCCCTGACGTGTAGTGTACCAAAATCCCTCGTGCGTCGAGGTCCCTCCAGATTTCTTTTCTTCTGCCCAGCATACTGGTTGCCTTATGCGGAGCTAGTCCAGAAAATTGCTTCGACCTTTGGGTGGGTGTGTTATGTTAAAGCTACTTATATAGCGCACTGTCACCAACCAAGTTGGTCCCCAGGTGCTCTGGCGGATCTGTAAACGAGAAGGTGGGACGGGTTAGTAAGCTGAAGAGGGAGTAAGGATAGTGAGAGCGGTGGTATACTGCTGGCAGCTTCAACTCTAGACACCAGGTGCTGAGATTTGTTGCAAGTATTGGATCGGTGTCAGTCCGCGTGTGCTGTTGGTGCAGTTTATGTGGTGTGGTGCAGTGTGCAGCTTGTTGTGCGAGAGATGGTTGAGTTTTTCAGTGATGTACGTATGCGGAGAGTTTGAGATTATATTTGTTAGTGGGTTATGACATTTAACATGCTTACCTACATAGTTCCGTATAAGTGTGGCACATGCAACATTCCGTATCCTGTCTAGATACGGCACAGGCTAATGTTGTCAATGAAGACAGTCTTGTTCTACAGGAAATGTATCCTCGACTGGCCTCCAGCCCCTTTCGAGATCATGGCAAAAACGGTTGGGAAGCAGGACAAAAATCTCCAACTGTGGAAAATGAGATGACGGCAAGTTCTAGCGCACTATAACATCAAAGAGACCCTAAGGACAAATCCTGATAAGGCAAAGGAAATATTGCGAGAAAATGATTGGGATGAAACTAGCACGCTAAAGTGAGTGAGTAAATTCTGCTTTAACATCATATGGGAGCGCAAAGCAGTGAATGACCTGACTCCGTATCTGAGGAAATTTCCATCATCCTGTAAGGGATTTACTAATACGATGTATGTCAAATATCCTACTAACTAAAGAAGTACGTCATAGAAAGCAGATTATGCTCAAAGACGCAGGCTTTCGATATTGTGGAAATCGAAACATCTTGGAAACAACCAGGCATTTGACATTGTCCTGTCCAAAACTCATACCTCAAAGGAGAAAGTACCTGGGAACCTATGTTTCTCTAATTGACTTGGATACGGAGGAGGAATATTGGGAAAGGCTAACTGGAAAGAATCAGCAAGACACTGGTCGCTCTAAAGTTCATAGAACAGAGCCTATTCCCTAATGGGTCGTACAACTATGGAAGGGTAGAGGGGCCTAGGCCTGCTTTCAGTCTCAGGCTTGACCTGAAACGGACTAAACCTCCAATCTCCGTAAGCTTCCCTTGCTCCAATTCCAACATATAAGGAATAGGACATTGGACTGAAAGCATAGTGAGGCCTCTCGGGATCTCTCGTCATGTTCCAGAGGACTAAGGTTTATGTTAAAGGTTGAAATGTCTTATTTAACCAATAAAACATGTAAATAAAAAATGTTCTAAATTGTGGCAGATGCTAACATTCACAATCCTATCTAGATACGGCACAGGCTAATGTTCTCTCCTCCAGCTGTGACACTTGTTAACATTGATTAGTATGTTGGGATGCAAGGCAACCTTTTCAATACTTTCATGGAGAGATTTGGCAAATGTAACTGGTGTTTACCCCTTAATCGTGAAGAAACGTTTTGTGCGGCTCGCAAGCTCCTGAAAACTCTAAAGGGGCGCTGTTAAGCGGTGGGCGGCCTATGGAATGTCTCGGGCAGAGTCTGGTTCTCCTGCTGCCACAACCGCCGATTGTGACGAAGGGCTGAGTGACGAACAAGCCTGATTGCCCTCTCAGCAGAGCATTCTCGCTCAGCGTCTGTCCCCAGCCCGCTAGGCAAGACTCTGGTCCTGCTAGGGTGAATGTACACCCTGGCGACATAGACGCACATGTTACACACGCTAAACACACCCCAGGGATGTCTTCAACAAAACAGTCGAAGCGGTCCATAGTGCCAACGGGCACACCGAAAACTTCGGCATTGCCTGTCAAATGTCAAGGTCGGCAGCCCTCCGTCCAACTGCAGGCGCGTCTTGTGACTGGGCCCTCTATGGGTGCTGCCCCCAATATCCACCCACCTGCTGAGACGCATCGGAAGAAAGCATCCACAGCCAAATAGGCCCTGGTTCCGCCAAAAGTAGTCGCGCAACCAGAGGCACGAACATCAGAACTTTCCGATTCTGAGGTGATTACTGAAAGCATCGCCAGGATCATTTTGGCTGATTCTCAAGGACAAACCCAAGGACAAGCACAAGGATTTGTCTAGATCAAGGATAGGCTGAAGGATTTACCAGAGCCTACGGAAAGGCCAACAGACAAAGGGACACGTGTCAACCATCGGAACCCTGATAAGACTTTTCTGAAGCTCCTGAAGGGATTTCTTCAGCATTAAAGAAAACTTGACATTTGCAAACTGATGATGCACTAGAAGACCCCTTTCCACCCTTGGAGCGCTCTTGTGCATCGGTTTGGACCAGAGAAAAATGTAAAGGCTGTATGGACAGGCTAGAGAAGTTTGTGGAAGTAAACGCCCAAGAGGTCTAGAGAGGAAAATCCTCCTCTCCCTGTGGCTAAGCTGCAGAGGGTCTTTGACCCTACTCAAGAAGAGGCAGAAGTATTTATGACCTCACTGAAGATGAGGCTGAAAATGAAGATGCCTTTATCGACTGAGGAGGTTCATGGAGACCCCACTGAGGGTTGGAGTGGACCAGGACCGCATTGATCCTCGACTTTGGCAGTCACTTAACTCCACACCGGAACCTGATGCCTTGTGCTTGGACTCTCCTCAACCACCCCCATTCGACAGGCTTCCCCGGTGGACGATTAAATGGCTTTCAAAGCCATACTGACTAAAGCAGCCGAACACTTCAACATTGCTACTCGAGAAGCTGTTCCAGAGGCTGATTTTGTGGAAGACATTTTGAAAGAAAAACCACCTGCCAACCAAGCTATTCCTCTACTAAATTAAGAAATTGTCCCCTTCATTAATACCCGCACTTATTAGAGCAGTGAATGCGAGGGTAGAGAAACTTTTCCGACCCACCCCCACTACATCAGGGCTCATTCTACTCCAGATTCACTGGTTGTTTCAACTACCAGGAAAAGAGCTGGGGTTCCCCTATCTACTGGGGAGGCACCCCCTGACAAAGAATATGACTATGCTCTAGGGAAAAGTATCACTTTGGCAGCGGCTTACTCCACTCATCGCAAACAATACAACGTTGGCCAGCTATTTTGATGCGCAATGGGCCAAGCTAGAGGAGGGCCTTCAAGGAGTCCCGGAGCCACTGCGAACCCATCGGATCTCAGTGGGCAGGCAAGTTAATGCTTAAATACTTTGGATGCAGCAGAGACAGCAGGAAGGTCTTCGGCTCAAGGTACCCTCCTGAAAAAGACACACATGGCTTAGGAACTCTGGGTTCAAGCCAGAAACAGAGGAGATTAATTTATTTGGAAAAGCAGTGGATGAAGCCCTGGCAACTGCAAAAAAGGAGCATGACTCTTAGACTTAGGATCAGATCACCCAGAGACCTTCTCAAAGAACGGGAAGCTGGAATAGACGTTCCTTTCGTGGGCAACAGTTTCCTCAATCAATACAGCTTGGGGCAATAACTGGTCCTCTTCCAAAGGAACCAGCAGCTACACCACTCCATACCGCACGAGGGGGCAACGATGTGGTAAAGAAAGGGGCCATAATTGTACCCCTCGAGGCTCCCCGCCCTCGGGCCAGAAATGACTTGCAGTTCCTGGTCCCCTCCCATGCATCCCCGGTCGGCGGCTGGCTAACATTTCTTAAAGCATGGGAGAGAATAACTACAGATCAGTGGGTGCTGAAGACAATTGCCCACAGAAGTTTAGAATTCTGACAGACCCCACAGTTCAGACCGCCACTAGCGAGACACCTGATGCCAGAACATCTGCGCATCCTGCTACAAGAAGTCTAGACCCTGCAGGAAAAGGGGGCCATAGATGTTGTACCTCTTCTACAGGTAAACAAGTGTATTCAGTGTACTTCCTTGTACCCAAAAAGGATCTCACCATGCTCCCTGTACTAGATTTGTGCCTAGTGAACAAATTTGTGAAGCCCCAAAAGTTTTGTATGGTCACTCTGCAAGAGGTAATTCCTCTGCTCATACTGGGGATTACATGGCAACATTGGACATGAAAGATGCAGATTTTCATTTTTTGATGTTGTCGGCGCACAGAAAATACCTCAGATTCATGATACCAGACCAGCACTATCGGTTCTAGGTACTACCCTTTGGCATAGCCTCTGCACCAAGGGTATTTACAAAGGTACTGGCAGCAGCACACCTGTACAGGCAATCAATTCCAGTTTAACCTTGCATCAACGACTGGGGACTCCTACAAAACATGTCTGTCAAAAACCCAAAGAACTATAGAGCTTCTATTCGGTCCGGGATTCTCCATTGAGGAGAAATCCAGCCTAGACCCCAGTCAGGTCAAGCAATTCCTAGTGGCTCTAATTGGAACAAAGGACGGCCAGTCTTCACCTCCAACGATAGGGTCCAAAACATGCTGTTTCAAATCCCTCAATATGTAGCCAGTTGAGAGGTGATGGTACGCAAAGCTATGTGACTGTTGGGAATAATGGTGTGGTGCATTTATTTAGTTCCTTGTTTGCGCCCAATGCAGGAGTGGCTCAAAAGCCAGTGGTGTCAGGCCAGCTGACAATGCAACGATCTACTGGTTGTCTCGCCAGCCCTCGTTCTCTCGCTGCGATGATGGTCGAGGGAGAACCTCTAAGGGGAAATCCTTCACCACCCCTGCAGTGGAGGCCACTCCAACTACAGATGCATCTCTCACAGGGTGGGGAGCTTGCCTGCTTCAAGAGACGGCGCACAGTTTGGTCGTCAGACATAGCATCCAACCACATAAACATGTTGGAACTGTTGGCAGTATTCAAAGCACTGAAAGCTTTCCAGACACAACTGCAGGGAAAGAAGGTCTTGATCCTCAGACTGCACCACGGCCATGTACTATCTGAACAAGCAAGGGGCGCGTACACACTCCAGGGCTGTCCAAACTGTCCCAGAACATTTGGAAGTGGGCTCTCAAACACATGTTCCTGTTGACACAACATGTTCCAGGGGAAACTCAATCTTTTGGCAAACGTACTCAGCAGAGATTTCCCACTACCCATGGAGTATGAATGGCGATTACACACAGACCTTGTCGCCGTCTTCTCAGAATGGGGCTTCCCAGAGATTGACTTGTTTGCAACTCTGGAGGACGCTCCATGCCAAGATTATGCCTCCCGGTACCCCCAGAACTGTCCAAGTGGAACGGACTCTGGATAACATGGTCAGGGAAAATGTTTACAGCTCCCCACCCACCCCCCTTGACTCCTGTACTCAACAAAATGGTGCACCAGGAACTAGTCACATTGAGTATTGGTGGGCCTGCCAGCCATGGTTTGATCATTTGATGGATGTCTGTATCCTCCAATGAAACTGCCTTGCCTGTACATGTTGTTGCAAGACAAATGGGAGACACTTCACCCATGCCCGCAGACACTGAATTTAGTGGCTTTGCTCCTGAGGTCATAGAGTTCGGGCACCTGCTACTCCCTCAGATATATGGACATTCTCAGTCAAGAATACTTAAAACACAATATTGCTATTCCAGTAAGTGGAAGCGTTTTTGTAATCTGCAACTCAAGAGCATCAACCCCATTGACAACTCTCCTACACATCGTTTTGTACCTGACTTTTACTTGAATCAGGCCTGGTCTGTAACGCTCAAAGTTCACTTAGCTACTCTTTCAGCCTACACTACATCACAACAAAAGGTGTTGTGCTGGAAGATGCCAGTTAAAGCTTTCATGGAGGGAATAAAGAGAACTCACCCCATTTCTAGCCCATCTCCCCAATGGGACCTTAACTTGGTGTTGACTACTTATGGGGTCTCCTTTGGAGCTCGTGCATAAAGCAAGTCTCAAAGATCTCACCTACAAGACTGCCGTTTTAATAGTCATTACTTCCATTAGATCCAATTAACTACAAGTGCTCAGTTCTAGACCCCTTTGTTACAGTTCAGAGATAAGGTGGTTCTGCGTACTCACCCTAGGTTTGCGCTTTAATTCATTTTAAAGTTCCATGTGAACCAATCCTTAGAACTACCAATGTGCTTTCAGAATCCATCAAACCTGGGCGAAGAAGCCTACACACTGTGTATGCAGAGCAGTCATGTTTTACATTGAAAGAACTCGACCTCTATGAAAGACGAATCATTTTTTTGTTTCGGTGCCAGCAGGTAGAAAAGGAGACTCAGTCTCCAAATCTACAATCTCTAGGTGGATTGTCAAATGCATCACACTGTTACTCTTTCTAAGAGAGAACTGCCCTTCAAGCCTAGAGCGCATTCTACTCGAGGCACTGGGGCTTCCATAGCATTCATTGCGAATGTTCACCTAGGCTCCATTTGCAAAGCAGCAACCTGGAGTTCTGTACACCCTTACAAAACACTAGTGCCTTGACACGCCTTCTAGGTAGTATTATCAAGCAGTACGAAGACATCTTTTCACTACTGTTCCTTCTCACAACCTTCATCTATTGACTCTCCCTACCTTCCCACTTCTTGAGAAGTAGGCTCCTGCAACAGTCTATGCTACAAATATGCTGCAAAAGAGAAACAATTCTGGAATTATTCTTCTCAAAGTACCTAAATGATTGACCTTCGTGCACACATCTGACTAACGAGGGAAACACTTGGTGAGCAGGTGAAGTTGGTGAACTATCCTCTGATTCATTTGGAAGGAATATACCCTTTCCCGGTGATGGGGTGTATTTCTAGAATCTGACCTTTTTAGACTGACTTTAGGAGGCCACTCTAGTTTGTGTGAACAGGGAACTGAGTTTAGCCAAAAGCCAATCAAGGTAGCGATCGAGAGTAGTCGAAGCTTCTTCTCAGACGATTGAGGAGCTTATCGCGTCCACACAGTATGGCACACAAGAATTCCATTTAGAGAGTAAGTATAGAACATAGATACCTATTATAGGTCATTCAAACACAAAAATTAATGGAACAGGTGTTGGTGCACAATACTCTGTTACACACATATACATTCATCACTGGTGTACAGACCACTGTGATGGAGCCTTTGTTGACTTCATAGAAGACATCACCAACATAGCCCTCAAGCACGAACATCTAATTATCCTGGGGGATTTCAACATCTGGTTTGAAGCAAGTCACGCCAACTCCCAAAACTCTCTGACCAGACAACTCAACATGAAACTATGACAGCTGGTCAAAGAAGCAACACCCTCGGCAGGACACACCCTGACGCTCTTTGCCCAGGAAAAATGTATCACCATGGCACCACTGATACAAATACTGTGGAGCGACCATCTCATCACCCCTTTCATCAGACTACCAACTCCACTCTGCATCCAGGCCCCCCAACTCACAACCACCACAAAAAGAAACTGGAAAACCGTCACAATAAGCAACCTGTTCGAACTGGAGACGACCAAACCCTCGATTACAGAACTAGAGCTGGCTGACCTAGACGGGAAAGTGGAGCTGCTACACAAATGGATCGCTGATAAAATCGAAAAGATCGCACTGGGAAAAACCATTTACCCCATCAAAAAAGACAATGGCAAATGGTTCATCCCATGACTAAGCACCATGAAAAAGGATAACCAGAAAATGGAGCTACAATGGAGGAAAGGATACAACCCAGGGAAGAAAAAACTGTTCGAGAAACAAATCCGAGCATAAAAGAAGGAAATAGAAAAGGCGAAGCGAAGGCATTATGATGATCACCAATGCGACAAACTAACAAAGATGTTCAAAATAATCAAAGATGAGAAACCCACCAGGCTGTGAAAACACCCCAACCCCCTCTGAGAAACTTTGCAACGACCTGGCGGACCACTTCAAGAACAAAATCGACGACATCCACCAAACCATACAAAACAGACCAACCATAACATCCAACAAACCGAACCCAACACAGACCCACAACACAAACTCCAAAACTTTCCAGAAATATCAGCAGAGGCTTTAGTCATGCTGGTGAAACACAGCAAGAAATCAGGTTAATCCATGGATGTCTGCCTGCCTGACCTCTACAAATCAATCCTCGCACAAGGAACACCATCAGAATATTACAGAAACCTCCTAAATCTCTCACTAGCAACAGGAACTGTAGGGGGGGTCGCTACGAGAGCCATGTGAGCAGTCGCGTCCTGGAGGAGCTCCTGCGATCTGAGAATTGATCCTTTACTATAGTGCAGATGCATGGCAGTCCTGAAAATTCGTATGCCCGCTTATGAAGGTGGTGCACTCCTGGAGCCCGGGAGACCCGCGGAGCCAGAGATCTGAACACTGCTGAGATCGCAAGATAGGTGACACAAGATGGCGGACGGTGAGGACAAAGGACCTGGCTGGCAGTGCAAGGACGCTGAAGAGAAAGCAATGGGCAGACACGGCTGCCAGCTGATGCGCGTGGGGGCCCTCGTATAGCAGGCACGGACGCTGGTGTGCCAGCGTATACGGACACTGAGGAGCAGAGCTGACCCTGACACACGGGAGGAACCCACGAACACATCGGCCTTGTGACCCCATTGTGGCGAGGGATAGCTGCCTATGAAAGGGCGAGTGGCGGCGCTGCCAAGATATGCAGTGGGGCAGGACCCGCTCTCTAGCGCCTGCCTAGCGCAACAGCGTGAAATAAGTGGACACGAAGGGGGTAGGGGAGCCCTGTGAAGCGCATACTGGGATGACCGTGTGAGGAACGGTGGGGCGTCCCTAACCAGCCCTGCAGGGTGTCCCTAACCAGCCCTGCAGGGGGAAGCAACGAAGGACCCAGCCATCAGGGTGCTCCTGAGGCGGAGGGGCACTGGTGAGGATGTGGTGGCATGAGTGAAGCACGGCGCTAGCTGCCAGCTTGCGCACGGCTCGCCACTGAGCCCATGAACACACGCGGCTGCTCCCTGGAGGGGCCTATGGTTGACACTTTGGGGTGCAGTACACCTGCAACGAGTGCAGCTCTCAAATGAGGGAATAGCATTCCAGGAAGACAAATATGAGTGGCTGCCACGGGGGAGGCTCAGTGGGCCCTGCCTGCGTTGCCCTGCAGGGCAGGCCCGAGCAGACGAACAAACACGGGGCTAAAGGACATTACATTAACCATATGAGGTACGGTCATATAGGTGCAGTGACTGCTCCCCCCGAGGCTGATGGCCCCTGTAAAGACCGAGAGCTGCAAAGTGAGCAAATTGGTGGCAGCCAGCAGAGCCACCCTGTGCACACACAAGGTGCTGAGGGCACATCCCGGGGCACAACTTGAAGCGGGGGACCTGCCGGAGTTTAACCCTTGCAAGTAACACCTCCTGCTAAGGCCAGCCAGGGCTGCAACAAAACCCAAATAGGACCATGGGCCACGGGGGCACAGACAGTGACCTGAGATATCGGCAGTGGGGGCACAAGCATGATAGAAAGTGATAACGCTCAAGTGCGTGGGAGGACACAACCCACTCTGGGTGTGAACAGGGCATGAGGACCCCTGCTGCGGCCTCCCCCGTGGACTACTGCCGACTACGAGGTGACCCTGAGGAGCGGGAGGCCCTAACCAGGGTGCCCGTGGAGAAACGCACAACATTAAGATGGCCACCAAACAGGCTAAAACAAAGGGCAAACAACCCACGTTGGACGAGTACGCCAGAATGCTGCTCACGGCAGAAGGAGCAAGCAGAGGACCCCCACCACGGGTCCTGACGCCAGGAGCAAAGATCAGCAAATCCTGGGAGCCATTGCAGACCTGAAACTGGCGCGGGAAACCAAACTGGAATCAGCCATGGTCGAACTGAAGGTGGCACTAGAACTCAAAGTAGGTGCAGTGCAGGAAGAGGTGAACCTCCTCAGACAAGATGTCAGCACTAGCAGAACGCACTGGCGAACTGGAAAGGGAAGTAGCCCCGAACACAGCTGCAAGTGCGTCCCACAAAGCAGAGATCCACATCCTCGAACAGCGCGTGAGCAACTTAAAAACAGAGCGGAGGGAGGGGCCCGGAGGAATAACGTTCGCATTGTGGGTCTGCCGGGAGGAGCAGAGGGACCAAACCCCACAGAATACATGAAAACAATGCTGCTGCAAGAAATAACCGGGGGGGGGGGGGGATGCTGACCCAAGGATTCGTGGTGGAATGGGCGCACCGTGCCCTGGCAAGGAGGCCACCACCAGGAGCCCCCCCGGGGCCAATAATAGCGAAGATCCTGAACTATCAAGACGGGGAGAAAATCCTAGAGCACTTCCGGAAGGGTGGAATGATACAGAGGGCATTGGCAAATCTAACACGGCATACCCGGATTATACACTGCTGGTACAAAGAAGACACATGAACTATGGCTTGGTGAAAAGAAGATTGTGGGAAGCAGGATACAAATACATGTTGATATACCTGGCAAAACTGAAGGTCTACCACAAAAACAGGGCACTGTTCTTTGACACCCCGGAGGATGTGTCGGAGTGGCTAGATACAGAGCTGTCCGCGGAAGTCGGATATCCAGAAGGAAGACGGCGCAGATAAGTAGAAGGGAGTCTGTGGTGCTAACGGTGCAGCAGACTCAGACACTGGGACTTTAATATAAGATCGGGCTATGGTTGCTGGGATAGGCGCAATAAAGGCCATATGAATATGATCCTTGGAGCACGGGAACATAGTGCAAGACATAGGAGCCTAAGGGAACCTGCTCTAATATCCCTGTAAAAAGACTAGGTGGGTGACCGGCAGACTGGTAACATGCTGCTGGGAACCTGATTTTGGCATTCAGAGTGAGGACCAAAAGCGGGGGAGCCTGAGATCCAGGGATGGAGCTGGGCACCAGTTGGGGACGGGTAGGGAGGTGGGAGGGGCGGGAAGGTGTGTTGTGAAAGTAGTTGGCGGGAGTTGAGGGGGGGGGAAGCGTTAGATGGGGAGTTATTGTTGTATTTGGAGGGGTACGTGCCCACATTCATGCCAAACGAGACGGAAGGGAGGAGCGAAGAGGGAGGGCAGGGGACAGACCACGCATGGTGATGGGTAGTCTTAGAATAGTCACCTGGAACGTGAGGGGCCTAAATAGTTACCTGAAGAGGAATATTTAAATGCACGTTACACCCCAGAATGGATAAGTCGGATGACAAACTAATTAAGCCCATCCCCGCCTCGAAAGCACTACAGACCCTGTTGAGAGATTTTGGGTTAGAGGATATATGAAGACAGCAACACCTGAAGGATAGGCATTACTTGCAGTACGCTGCCCCGCAAGGCCTGTACAAGAGATTGGATTATATTTTTGTGGCTTCGGAACTCGTAGGGGAAATGATAGGCTCAGAATACAAGGCAAGAGTATTATAGCACCACTCACCCTTGGTCTTGGATTGGAGACACCAGCCTCCCAGAGCGAGACATGGAGGCTCGGAGCCAAATCCCTGCAGGACTCTATTCCGAGAAGATTTAAGGGAGGAGATTATGGAGTACTTTGACATTAACACAGGGAGTGTGCAGTCGGAGGGAATCTTATTGGAGGCGTTCAAAGTGGTGGTAAGAGGTGCGGCCATCTCCAAATCCAGAGGGCTCCAAGGGGGCATAGAGCGAGAGCTATAAGAGACAGAGGAAACTGGAAGAATTGATGCAGAAGGAGGGCACCTCACAGGAGGACACCGGACAGGTGAACTCGCTACAACAAACTAGCGGGGAACACTGGGAAAGACTATGTAAATTGAACTATAAAAAAATATATTGAACGGCAACAGGCATGGGGAGGTAAACGAGGAAGGCTGCTAGCATGGCTATATAAAAATGAGACGCCCAGACCAGTTGTCGGGGACATAGGGGGAGAGGAAGGTCAGATCTGGGACACCCAAGAGGGAGTAAACAAGGGGTTCCTTGGTTTCTATAAACGCCTCTGAGGACCCGGGGGAGGAGACGGGACTGGAGATTCAGGAAACATTGGAAGTCATAGGATTACCCAAATTAAATGATGAAGAACGGGAGAACCTGGACGTCCCAATCACAATAGAGGAACTGGAGACGGTGGTTCTGCACATACCCACATGCAAAGCTCCGGGGTTGGACGGGCTCCCTAGTGAATTTTATAAAACATATAAACAGGAAGTACTTCTCTCCCCCCCGCTGCTGGCCATGCTCAACGAAACGTTTGAAAAAGGAAGGCTGCCGGAGTCTTTGAGAGAGGCGGTGATTATACTGCTACTAAAAACAGGCAAGCCAAGCACAGATTGTGTGTCATATAGACCCCTATCCATGCTGAACCAAGACAGCAAAATTATAATGGCAGTGCTGGCAAACAGACTCAAAAGGGTAATTGGTTAACTTGTACACCCCAACCAAACAGGCTATTGTAGTGAAGCAGCTCCCAGCCTTCTTAGGTTGACATGCTAGGTTTATCAGCTTCATAGACTGTTATAATGGCTCTTGGGTGGAATTCTATCTTGTAGAATTCCACCCATGCTCTGATGTCATGTTTGCTTATGGTTCTACATTCCAAGTAGGACGGTTAGCAGTGGATCTGGAGAGCTGTAATGTAGGCTCAGCACTGCTGGGCTTAGGCTGGTTGCCAATAAAGAAGCTTTGCTTACAACCCTGTGTGCCTCTTTTCTACATTGGCGACGAGGGCAACCAGCCTTCCAACCCACGTAGCCTATTTCGGCCCAGCAGTTGCCCATGTTTTCCCCCTGAAGGGCTGCCTGATCCTAAGGTAGTGTCCGGGCCCCTCAGGAGAAGAGCCCTCCAACTGACGCTGCCTGCGAGGCAAGGGAGTGAGAGCAAGTTTCCCCTGCGCCTCGACTTCACCGGGCAGCCTGCCGGGCCTGCACTCCACAGCCAGGACGAACCAGGTGCCCCGGCAGCAGCGAGTGTTTGTGGAGGAGGGAGAAGTCATTCCCCACACACGTCGGCAACGCGGAACGGTGTGCTGTCTGGCCTGCGCTCCCCAAACTGGGTCGAGTGCGGTGCTCCCACCGCAACAGAAACAGGTGAGGAGCTCCGTGACCTTCCCCTCTCCCGCGAGCAATGCTAACGGTGCCCATTTCCACGCCCCTCTTACAGGAGCGCAGCGCCAGGGAATCCGGGGATAGCAGAGAGTGAGAGCGGCCCATTTCCTCGCAGCGCCGCGGAGTCCGGAAACAGCGGAGAGGGGGAGAGCAGTGAGCAGCCCATTTCCACGCCCCCCTTGCCGGAGCCCAGCACCGTGGAGTCCGGCGACAGCGGAGAGGGGGAGAGCGGTGAGTCGGGAAACAGACGATCAAGGAGCCTGCAGCTCTGGCCCACGCGCAACTGCGGCCCAGCCCTCTGGCTGGTTCAGCGTAGTGCTTCTCCTTTTTCCACGGACATCTGAGGAGGAAGTCAGCAGCAAGGGGGAGAGAGGAGACTGAGCTCTCTTGCCGGGCAGAGTCCCCGCCCACGCAGGAGGTGTCCGTCCAGCAGTGGAGGAAGGAGTACCTAAGGGGCGTTCCCCTTCATCGCTCGGAGAGGAAAATTAACCCTGTGCCTACCGTGTCTACAAATCTGACATTGTTCTAACTGTCTATAATCCAGAAGGCCTGGAAAGCATGAACAGTGATTAGAGGAAGTTGAACGGTGCTCTTCCAAGTAAACTTGCCAGCCAGTTTGCATCTGTCCCAACATGCAGCACAACAATGCGTGTCCGCCTGCAGCCTTTCTGGCCAGTCCCGGTGAACCTGCAATTGTATGGGACTTATGGGTTGACATGTTTAAAGTTTACCTAAGGGCGGCAGGTGGCGCCAAATTTACAGATGATGAAAAAGAAGCCGCTCTACTCAATTGTTTGGGAACTGATGGACTCGGACTGTTCAGGCATCTTCCTGGCCCCAATGTGCACGCTGCCCCCGCTGCTCCCGCGGAAGGGGCTGAAGGGGGTGATGCCCTACCAGGAGTAGTAGTAGCCTATGAAACAGCCTTAGGCAAATTGGAAGCGAGGTTTGGCAAGAGGGCCAATGTGGTACTTGAGAGATATCACTTCTTCTCGAGAGCTCAAGGTTCCAGTGAAGGCATTGATGCTTATGTGACTGCTCTACGTACTTTAATAGCAACGTGCAAATTCACAGGCACCATAGACGAGTACATCCGTGATCAAGTGATGATGCGGACGTGTGATGTGCGCGTCAGAGAGAGACTATGGATAGAGAAAGATCCACCTCTAGATAAGGTCATTGAGATAGCCCGTGCAATTGAAGAATCCAGGAAAAGTGTGAGAGTGATGTCTGATAAGGGGGAAGCTGTACATGCTGTGATTCCCCGCGGGTCTACGGAAGCTAAAGGGAGGAACAAAGACAACAGGGCTGTGTCTTCCTCGAAGGACCTGTGCAGGAAATGTGGGTGGCGTGGCCATGTAGCGGGTGCAAAGGGGTGTCCTGCTGCCAATGTGGTTTGTAGGAAATGCAAAGCCAAGGGACATTATGCCCGCATGTGTAGGGGTGTTATATCCATCAAGGACTCGGTGAAAATGGTAGACACTAATGATGATGATGATGATGTGACAATAGTGGGCTACATGAGTTGTTCAGACGGGAGTGAGAGAAGTGTGCCTGAGGGTTCATTGCTGAGTGTGGAGAACTGCAAGAAAAGAGCTTGGGCAACGCTCATGGTTAATGGCGTCCCGTTGGAGATGATGGTGGACACAGGGTCTCGTTACACTATCTCCCCGGAGCTATATGAATCCAAGTTCCACAAAAGAATATCTGATTTATCCTCTCCTGACATAAACCCGTACGCTTATGGGCGTCTACCCATTAAAGTCCTGGGATTTGAATGGGCTGACATAGAGTTTCAAGGTAGAACAGCTAGAGGCAAGTTGTACGTGGCCCACAAGGGTGCCCCCTTTGTTGGGTGGGAAGAACAAGCTGCTCTGGAGCTGTTGATTAGACCCCGGAAACTTGTTCCGGTGACGAGTGTGACTGAAGAGAACAATTGTACTGTGTGGTCTGGGGGCATCACGGCTGAAATTCTGGAGAGTAGGTTTCCCTCAGTTTTTACTTCTAAGTTGGGCAAATTGAAGGGTTTTGCACACAAGATAGTTCTCAAGAGAGGTGTAGTACCTGTTGTCCACAAAGTCAGAAGGGTCCCCATCATGGCTCGTGATGCTTTAAAGGAGGAACTGCACAAACTCAAGGAACAAGGAATCTGGGTCATAGAAGATGTAGAGTGTTCAGAATGGTTGGCCCCAGTGGTGTTGGCACGCAAGGGTGATGGAGAAATGAGGATGTGTGTAGACCTCAGAGATCTCAATTCATGCATTTGGGTTGATAGACGCCCCATACCCAATATTAACGAGATGCTTTCCTTGGTATCAGGGGCTTCAAGTTTTTCTACTTTTGATCTCTCGTTTGCCTATCATCAGATAGACCTGCACAAGGAATCTCGCCCACTCACATCCTTTGTGACCCCTTTTGGTGCATTCCGTTTTTGTAGGATGCCCTTCGGCTTGGCCTCCGCTGCTGTGGTTTTTCAGAGGATTATGCAAAAACTCTTTAGGGACATTAAGGGGGTGGAATGTTTCCAGGATGACATCCTTGTGTGGGGTAGATCGCAAGCTGAGCATGATTGCAGGGTTCTTGAAGTGATGGGTGTCTTGAAGGATTGTGGTCTCACTGTCAAACTTAGCAAATGTAAAGTAGGGGTTCCCAGTGTGACTTATTTGGGACATTCATTGGATGCTGAGGGTATTCATCCCAAGGCAGAGTTGGTGAAGGCCTTGAGTGATGCACCGGCCCCGGTAAACAAGGACCAGTTGAGATCCTTCATGGGTCTTGCAGAGTATTATAGTAGATTTGTGCCTTCGTATGCTGACAAGACTGTTAGTATGAGGTCGTTGGTGAGGAAAGGTGTGCATTTTGCATGGTCTGATCAGTGTCAGGCGGAATTTGTCAGGTTGAAGGAAGAGATTGAACAAGCCCTGTCCCTAGGGTCCTTCTCTCCGGCCAGGAAAACATTTCTTACCGTGGATGCGAGTGAGTATGGCATAGGCGCGGTTTTGGAGCAAAGGGTGGATGGTGAACTGCGACCTATTGCTTTTGCATCTAGAGTGCTCAGAGAGGCTGAAGGTAGGTATGCCGTCATAGAGAGGGAGGCTCTCGCTGCTGTGTGGGCCTCCAAATATTTCAGGACCTTTCTCTGGGGAATCGAATACACCCTGCGTACAGACCACAAGTCTTTAGTGTATGTGTTGACCACTAAAGGGTTATCACACGTGTCTTCAAGGATCATGAGGTGGATGGCCGATATGGCGGAGTTTAATTTCAAAGTTGAGTATGTCCTGGGAACTATGAATGCGGTAGCGGATTGTCTGTCGCGCTTTCCGAAATCTGCCGGTGATCTTGAGCTCCAAGATGTGGCAGGGGACGATTGTACCCTGGTTGCCAGTGTGGTGCCCGCAGTGTCAGAACATGAGTGGGGTACAGAATGTGCAGCTGATCCTGAGCTGATGGAAATGAAGACGGCGCTCAGCAGTGGAGTTGTAGGTCCAGCTTTGTCTAAATCCTATGGCCAGGTGTGGGAAGAATTGTCGGTGGGTCCATGGGGTGTGGCTAGAGGCCTGAGGTTGATTCCTCCTCGTTCCCTTAGAGGGAAATTTGTTGACTTGGCCCATGAGGGGCATATAGGGAGGTCCATGACCAAGAGAAGGCTCAGAGAAGATTATTGGTGGCCCCGGATGGATGCTGATGTGGAGGACATGGTGAAGGATTGTGCAGCTTGTTCCACTTGTGACAAGAGCAAGGTTCCCGCTCCCCAACCTATTTATCCGGTGGAACTACCGTGTGATGTGTGCTCCAAGGTGGCGCTTGACATAATGGGCCCCATTGATTCATTGGGGGGAGGTTTAAGGTTTATTGTCGTTATGGTGGATTATACATCTCGATGGGTGGAGGCCATAGCTTTGTCTACGGTTACCGCTGAGAAAGTGGTGGAGTTCCTCTCTGCGGTGTTTGACAGGGAGGGTGTGCCTGCAGGTTTAGTTACTGACAGTGGCTCTCAGTTTGTGTCGGAGTATATGCAGAAGTTTTTGGATGAACTTGGGATACGTCATCATAGATTTGCACTATACAACCCACAAGCCAACGGTCTGGTAGAACGCATGAATCGTTTTTCGGAGAAGAGTGGTGTCAGAATCACTTAAGGCTTACAGGCTTACCCCTTCTATTGTTAGTGGTCATTCTCCTTTTGAGCTGATGCGAGGGAGGAAACCTGGCTCCAAGTTGAGAGTGCCAGCCCTGGGTGGCGGTGTTCAGACACAGGTGAACATGCGGGAAGTTTTGGATCGAGTTCGGAACAAGCAAGAACAGTTCTTGAGTGAGCAAATGGCCCGTAGGAAGCCCCTTCCTGTGAAGATTGGTGATTGGGTTCAGATTAGGAATCCTAGGTTTGTGGCCAAGGGTCTCAGCAAATACTTAAATCCACGCAAAGTGGTCAAGTGTGGTCGTGGCTATGTAAAACTTGATGATGGATCCACCTGGAGTCTCAGGCGTGTAGTAGTGGTGGACAAGGAGAAAGTGGTTTCTGCGGGTGGTGAGTCTAGCGTGCCCGGTAACGGTTCAAGAGATGCTGGGGTGGGTTGTGATGTCCCCTTAGAAGGCTCAGCAGTCCGGGAGGAGAATGAGGGACTAGTTAACTTGCAGCCCACTGTCAGTGGAGCGGCTCTTGATCCCCAGGGTGTTGAAGAACATTCCTTTCCCATCTCTGTGCCTGATACGGGTGTTAGGGATGTTCCGGTGGATGAATGTGAAGTGTCCGCTGCTGGGGCGGCCGACTCTATACATACACATACTCTGTCTGGCAGGGAGAGGAAGGTTCCCTCCAAGTACAAAGAGTTTGTTTTGGGTGCTGTTGTTTAGTAGCACCTCTTAGTTTTTGGTATTTCTTCCTTGCTCTTGTGGGCAAACTATTTTATAGTTGGAGTTAATATTGAGTGAATGTCAGTCTGGTGTGGTGTGTGTCTGTGTGTGTGTGTGATTGCTGGTCCAGTGTGTGAGGGTTTGAGTGTGGACCTTAGGGTGGTTGTTTCTTTTGTTGAATAAAGGGGGGGGGGGGAGAAGTGTTATAATGGCTCTTCCATGCTCTGATGTCATGTTTGCTTATGTTATGGTTCTACATTCCAAGTAGGACGGTTAGCAGTGGATCTGTAGAGCTGTAATGTAGGCTCAGCACTGCTGGGCTTAGGCTGGTTGCCAATAAAGAAGCTTCGCTTACAACCCTGTGTGCCTCTTTTCTACATAGACCTCATCATAGCAGTCATACATATTACATTCAAGTTACTTATAGGACAATAAAACACTGGCAGCCCATCACCCAGGCAGGGGGCTCACCAACCGACCAGGTTAGAACATTCACTCATGCATTCCATCACTCAGGCATAAACACTCCACATGACATCACAACATTCCTTCTGCAAAGCCAAGCCATACACAACAGATCTCCTCCCCTTACATTGCACATCACTAACAGCAAAGCATTACACAACACATCTCCCCTCTTCTGGCAACAGCGCAAGACCATACACAACACACCTCCACGCACACCAACATAAGACATTCACACCAGCTACATCATCAGGGCTAGCACAAAACATGTGCTTAAACAGTCTACCGCTCACCTTATACCCGATGCACTGGCCAGACACACCGGGACCAACAACCACATCACTGTCACACTACGGACCCTGATGAGGGTGGAAAGAGTCATAGAAGGGCACACAGTGCAGCTAAACACAGCCGCATGTGCATATAGAAGAAAAGTTATTTGTGGTAAATGAACCACAAAGACGGGTAATGTGTGACCATGCAATGTCTAATACCATAGACACACCCCTACCAACACCGGGGGCGCTACCACCCGTACACACATACCCCTAACTATGCGTTACTTATGCTACAGTCACATCACTACACCTACTGGGGGTGCTCCCACCCAGATACCAAACCATTCACCTCGCATGACTAACCGCAGTCACGCCCGACAATTGGTGGCACTATCACCACACAAAGACATACGTGAGATAATCATGCATAACCTCATTATAGTCATGCCCTGACATAAATGGTGGCGCTACCACCAAAAACACGTACACTGTTTAACCATGCGTGACTCATCACAATCACGCCAATACCAAACTTGGGGTGCTACCACCCAGATACCATACCATGTGGCACTACCTCTCAAATACCCAAGTGGCATACCCATCCACATCCATACTGAATTTTAGCCTGAAGGCGCTACCCCCAGCAACCAAATTGAGAGGTAATACATGCTAACCTGGCACTCGCACCATCATTAACCCTACTTATACATTTCACTTAAGCTTCACCCAAAACTAAAAACACGGGAGGCGCTACCCCCTCAATCACCAGACAATCATATCGACACCCATACAAGGGATAATTGAAGGTGCTACCCCCAAAATGACTAAACTGCCCGGATCAATACAGAAGTTCCATACTGTAAACCATACATTGCATAACACATTATGCAGTTCACATTGCATTGTTCTATACATTTGAATTGATGCATTTCTCAAGACACTGTCAGGGTAATTCATCGAATTTCGAACAAAAGTGGTGCACGCGGCTGGTGCACAGTGTGCGCGTGCGAATGTCTGCGCCAGCCCCGTGCGCTAAAATCGATTTCCGCGCACAGCGTATTCATTCATTTTAGCCTCCAAAACCAGCCGTGGCGCAGAATGGCGCAGCGACCCTGCAGCAGCGCCAGTTACGCCCCCAAGAACACCCCTAGCGCAAGGAAAAGCCATCAAAATCCCCAATCCAGCGCAAAGGGCTGCGCTAACCCTGGACCAGTTTACAGGGCTGCCAAACCGCAAACGCCAAGCGGGGAACGTGTATTACTGGGGTTCGCGTGAAGTTTCACACGCGAAAGGGCCTGTGCGAGTGGGGTATGTGTATAACTGGGGTTCGCGTGAAGTTTCACATGCGATTGGAGCAGGGTACGTGTATTATGGGGTTTGCGGGAAGTTTCACACGCGAAAGGGCCTGTGTGAGTGGGGTACGTGTATAACTGGGGTTCGCGGGAAGTTTCACCCGTGATTTCAGCAGGGTACGTGTATTACAGGGGTTCGTGGGAAGTCTCACACGCGATTGGGTCCGGGTACGTGTATTTCGGGGGTGCGCGGGAAGTCTCACACATGAAACGGCCTGTGCAAGTGGGGTACGTGTATTCCTGGGGTTCGTGTGAAGTTTTACACGCGAAAGGGCAATGCCCGTGCGCGATACGTCACAGACGCGCTTACGCGCTAAGGGCCTTTGGTCCATTGAAATCGCGTACGTGTGCTGACCCGTGTACGCGCTAAGGGCCTTTCCTCGAATTACACGCTGACGTGCACATTTGCCACATGCCAAATCACTCCGTATCAAGCTGGCCACGCATACACACACGGAAGACCACGCTCCTGCCCTGAAGGCCATTTTCCTGCCCCCCGGAGCACACTCCCACCTGCCATCTGCTGCTGCCTGACTGTCTATTGCCCACGTGCCCTGCTATTTGGTGCCTGCACATCAGCCATCTGCAGGTATCCAGTTGATGTGTCCACCCCTGCTGGAACAGAAGACTCCCGACTGGGATACCATCGCTCCACAACCCAGCCCCAGTTGCCCACCCACTCCTGCCTCTGGGGTTGCCATGTCAGGCACATCTCCATCTGGCACCACTGGCAACCCCCAGCCAGAGAGGCAGAGGGCCACCAGCTTCACTGCCACCGAAGTTGGTGTCCTGGTGAAGCATGTCCTGGGGCATTATGATGCCCTCTTTGGAACATCACGCGCCAACAAGGAAGGACGGGAGAGGATCTGGGATGATGTAGTGGTTTCCATCAACGTGGAGGGGTGGCAACCCCCCAGCAGTGCAGGGCACCTGCCAGCAGGCCCCCACTCATGTCCCCTTGCACCCCAGCCCCCAGCAGTGCAGGGCACCTGCCACCAGGCCCCCACTCATGTCCCTTTGCACCCCCAGCAGTGCAGGGCACCTGCCAGCAGGCCCCCACTCATGTCCCCTTGCACCTTCACCCCCCAGCAGCGCAGGGCACCTGCCAGCAGGCCCCCACTCATGTCCCCTTGCACCCCCACCCCCCAGCAGTGAAATGCTGATCTCATGACACAAACCAAAAGTCAACTATGTACATTAACACATGTCCGTCACACACATACACTGGTTGGCATTGCTTGTGTAAACCCACATTTTCACATGCATCAACCCAATGAGCGAATCCCACACATGGAACTAAAAAATGAAAATGTATTATGTACATGAAATCAAAAATGAAATGAAAGCATACCAAAATATGAAACATGAAATGACAAGCATGTGAAAAAGATGATTGAATGAAAATGATAACCAATTAAAAAAAAATGGAAAGAAAAACAGTCCAAAGTCACACTCCAACAACGCAAATCCAAAGGAAATGTAAAAAAAATCTCCATTGCTTCATGTTCATAATAAAAAAAAAAAAGAGAAATCAATCCATAGTCCAACTATTTACAATCCATTGTCCGGAAAAAATAAATCCATTGCTCCATGCCCATAATGCAACAAAAAAAACAAAAATGAATACATGATGAAACTATATACAATCCATTGTCCAAGGATGTAAAGGGTCCATGATCCCAACCAAACAAATGAAACCTACCTAACTACCTAAAAATATAACTATATACAAATTTGGGTGGCATTGTCCATTGACCACAAATAAAAGGAAAACGAAAAGGAAACCTAACTCTAAAAACTATTTACAAGTGGAGCGGGCTAGTCCGACGGCTCACTTTTGGATGTCCCGGGCCAGGGCATCATCGAACTCCTGCTCAATGTCCTGGAGGCGGTCCTCTTCCATGGCCCGAGGGTTCGCAGGGACGACATGTTCTCCAACTCCCTGCGAATTGCCTCGAGGCACTCGGCCCGCCTCAGGGCCCTCCGCATGCAGTTCTCCGCCCTGACCATCGTGAGCCGTGCCTCTTCTGCCAGCTGCCGCTCCACATCTATAGTATGGCCTAACCGCTGCCACACGGAAGACACTTCCAGTCCTGCGTCCTCCTGCCCTCTGGCCGATGCCTGCCCCTCCAATGTCGAAGGCCCTGAGCCATGATGGCTCCCACCTTGTTGCTGCTGCTGCTGCTGTGCCTCTGCCTGTGCCCTGGCTCTTGCTGCCTGCACATCCTCCTCCAGCTGGGGTGCAGTTGTTGAGGTGGCCACCCCTGCTGGACGTCCGACTCCCGACTGTGGCAGGGATGTGTCCTCCACCAGCCTGGCCGCAGGGTCAGAGGCAGCTCCACAGGGTACCCAGGTGATACATGGGTGGGAAGATGGCCTGGAGGACGACTGGGGCATAGGGGGTTCAGTTGAGGAGGGGGTCGGAACAAGGTCCAGAAAACGGAGGAATCCGGCCCTGGTGAGCTGTCCCAGTAGGTCAACGAGCCATTCGAGAAGACGTGCAGTCTCCTCATGAAAAGACTGCAGGTCACCTTGCATGGCCCGTTGACGCATCGCCACCCCACCCAGGGCAGGCTCAACCCGGTCCCGGATAGCCACGTCCGCAGGGAGAGGAAGGCCAGTTGTAAGCGGATCCCCTCCCTGAAAACGGGTCTGGGTGTAGGCATCCCTGCTGGTGCGGGATGATGCAGTCACAGGATCGGGGACAGGATTACACACAGGCACCTCCGCGGTGGCCTGTGCCGCCTCCTGTCCCTTCCCCTGCACTGCACCACTAGCACCAGTGGAATCCCCACCTCCAGACCCCGTGTCTGTCCCTTGTACGGCCTCCTCCTCCACCAAACCCCCCACCAACCTGGATGACTCTGTGCCATCTTCCTCTGTCGGAATCTGTGGGGTCTCAGCTGCCCCTTCTGCTGCCGAGGACTCCAACTCTGACCTCCGCCTCTTGGACTTTCCCTCGGCAGCTGCAGCCTGGGATGCGGCACCAGACTCCTCACTCCCCGACGAGATGACAACCTGGGAGGGGAGCCGGGCCTTGCGTCTCCGGCTGGCGGGATGATCCCTGCCGCTGTGCTCTGCAGCACTCTCTCCGCCCTCTTTTCAGTTGATGCTGCAGACAGGGAGAGATAAAACACAGGCATCAGGGTGCTGTACAATGGATTGATACACACATGACAGTTGCACATGAGTGGCATTGTTTAACTACAGACACGGCATCACACTCCACGACACACATGTCATTTTAACTCACACACATGAACATTTCAACAGCAATATTGCACCAGGCAACACCATCCATACACATACACCAGCATGAACAGCCAAAGGTGAGCCTGACCTCACATGAAACACAAGGAGTGCACTAGACATGCACACACGCCACCACACTTACATGCATGTCTACATCTCCTCCAACTGTTGGAGTGATGAGATCGCCATACATGTCACATCTGCCATTCATCCTTCTACATATCAGTGTCGCGTGCATCCATGTTGCATCACAGTTGCACACTTGTCAGATACACATACATGCACATGTACACAGTACAGATACATGCATTATGAAACACCATCCATGCCACAACCATGCCAATGTACATACACAGAAATTCAAACATGTGTGCTCAAACACCTGCATTTGCCCAACATGCTTACCAACACATTCACCATCAATGTGTCTCACAACTGAGAGGACTCACATGTGGCAGCCTTACTCCCATGTTCATACACATCCCTACATGGCCCTACATAAACACATGTGCAACCTGCACACTACTGGCACACAACGACACGCACAGCGTACTATCAACATGCATGTACACTTACCGCTCGACTCCAGACGGGTCTGCCTCTCAAGGATCTGGATGTAGAGCGCTGGGCATATGCATTCCAGGGCCCTCATTTGATGGTTCGACAGCTGGCCCCGGCGCCCCTTTTCATCCACTGCCTTAGGTGCCGGGCCTTGTTGAGGGTCCTGGACCTGAAGTCGTCCCAGCGCTTCTTGACATGATGTAAGTCGCGGACTGCCACCCCCTCCGCGTTGATGGCAGTCACAATGTCCATCCAGATCCTGGTCCGTCCTTCATTGTCGGCGTGCGAACTTCCAAAGAGGGCATCATACTGCCCCAGGACTTGCTCCACCAGGACACCAACTTCCCTGGCACTGAAGCTGGTGGCCCTCTGCCTCTCTGGCTGGGGGTTGCCAGTGCTGCCAGATGGTGTTGTGCCGGGCATGGCAACCCCAGAGGCAGGAGTGGGTGGGCAACTGGGTCCTGGGGCTGGGCTGTGGAGCGATGGAATCCCAGTCGGGAGTCTTCAGTTCTAGCAGGGGTGGTCACAGCAACTACACCCCTGGCTGACCTGCAGGCAGCAAATGGCAGGGCACGTGGGCAGCAGGCAGTCAGGCAGCAGCAGATGGCAGGTGGGAGCATGCTCGGGGCTCTGGGGGGCAGTAATTTGGCCTTCTGGGCAGGAGCGTGGTCTTCCGTGTGTTTTCGCGTGGCCAGCTTGATACGGAGTGATTTGGCACGTGAAAAAATTGCACATCAGCGTGTAATTCGAGGAAAGGGCCTTAGCGCGTAAGTGCGTCAGCACACGCACGCGATTCCATTGGACCAAAGGCCCTTAGCGCGTAAGTTACATTACGCGCGCGGGCGTTTCCCTCATAGCACGTGATGACAGAGCACACATGGAAAAACTGCACGTCCGAGTGTCATCGCGTGTAATTGGAGGAAAGCACCTGCATACACGCGTATCTGATGTGTACGTGTGGGCCGGTTTAAAAGCTTCGTGTAGGACGCCATTTCCTTGTATGTGCTTTTCGTGGAGAGCGAGTGGGTGAAATCTGTACTTCTTGTCGGTTCACACGCGATTACTTCACAGCGTTTCTAGTTCGTACTCCCTGTTACCTCTGACAGCTCTTTTCTGAATTTTTGTTGGGCCTGTTTCCTCAAACAGAGTTCACTTCTCCTTTTGTCCTGTCTCCTCAGACAGCGTACAATTCTTCTTTTGGCGGGGGTGTTGCGTATTTTTCACTTTTTTTTTCCAGGCAGACGGTGAGTTCCGCACGTACTTAGCAACTGTGCTTGCCAGGTGTGTCGCGTTCCCCTTCAGAGGTCATTGTAGGCTGCGTGTATTACGCGTACGCTTATTTTTGTGTTTCTGGGTGCCACAGCGTAGTGCAGGTTCATTTTTTCACGCACGTGGTCTACGAGGGGTTGCATGTACGTTAATTTTTGATTTTGGGCTGCCTGTGCGTTGCGTGACCTGTCATCTTCCCCCTGGGGTCACAGACAGCCTTGTTAGAGCACTAGGGTATGAATTCCATCTGGTATCCTACCCCTTTAACCCCCAATTGCCCAGGACAATAGTTTACTGCAACTCCCATATGCACAACAACATCAGTGCCATGGTTGGGAGGCGACCAAGCGGTAAGGGAGGCAAAGGTGGCCGACCTTCAAAAGGTGGGCATGGTGGGCGCGGTAGGGGACGTTGCCGGGATTTGCAGGGTGCCTCTATACCCCCATGTGTGGAGGAACAATCGGGGACACCCATTTTCCCCCCACCCATGGTTGAGGGAAACGTGGCTGACACCATCCTAGCTCAGCCCCTGTTGGACCAGCCCATTGTGGCACCTGACCTGGCGCAGGATGACTCCCTGGCTGACTTCCAGGTCAGCAAGTCTAGGCCACGTGTGGCGGTGCAAGTTGTTGTCACCAAGCCACGTGGATCTGGGGCAGCTATGTCATCTGCTGCCCCAAGTATGCAGGGTGGGGAGGCTGCAGGGGCAGCTGCAGCTCCATCCGCCCCAGCTCTGACTCTCCCAGCCAGGACAGTGTCAGTCCCGGTCCATCAAACTGACATTCCCCCTGCCAACATTACCCTGCAACCAATGCCTGCATCAAGACCTTTGGTCATTGTGCATTTCCACACTCCTACTAACTAGTCCACTGGTGATTCTGCTCCTACTGACCAGAGCGGCGTAAGCCACTCTGGCTCTGCTCCACCTTTAAAGAAGAGGAAGAAGGGTGCTCTGGCACGACAGGCTGAGACCCCAGACACGGCTACACACTCCGGTACCTAAAGGAAGCCTTGCTTTAATGATCCGGAACTTGATGCACTTGTGGCCTATGTGTCGGCACATAGCCACGAAATGCTGGTGACTGCAGGGTGCAAGACCACACCTGGTCAACGTAAGGCACACTGGCAGACCATCGCCGACCACATAAGTGCCCTTGGATTTGTGAGGCGCACAGCTGATGATTGCTACAGGCGGTGGCATTACCTGAAACGCAGAGCAAAGAACAAGCTGGCCTCAAATCATGCCGCTACTCTGGTGTCTGGCGGTGGGTCTCCACAAGAGGACAACAAACTCACTGAACATGAGTCTGTTGCTAGGGCCTTCGCCACAGAGGAAAAGATCCAAGGTGTGGGAGGACTACATGATTATGATGCATTGTCCGGTGAGTGCCCATGCATGTGTGTGTAATGCATGTGTATGTTGTTTTGGTGACGGGTTCTGATTGAGTGCCAGGTGAGGGTGTGTGTGCCTGAGTGGTATGGGTCACCCATGTGCTTCATCCAAAACATTCAGCGGCCTTGGATTTGGGTGTGACAGTATCCCTTCTGCCCACAGTAGTAATTTAGCGCAACATTACGGCAGTTGCCCTTGAAGTGGCATCGTGAAACAACATTGTTTGTATTTTTCAGTGTTCCTTCAGGCTGATTGTTTCAATTCTCCCACTTTTTCTATGCATTCCTCAGCCCTATAAGCGTCGCGTTCCCCTTCAGAGGTCATTGTAGGCTGCGTGTATTACGCGTACGCTTATTTTTGTGTTTCTGGGTGCCACAGCGTAGTGCAGGTTCATTTTTTCACGCACGTGGTCTACGAGGGGTTGCATGTACGTTAATTTTTGATTTTGGGCTGCCTGTGCGTTGCGTGACCTGTCATCTTCCCCCTGGGGTCACAGACAGCCTTGTTAGAGCACTAGGGTATGAATTCCATCTGGTATCCTACCCCTTTAACCCCCAATTGCCCAGGACAATAGTTTACTGCAACTCCCATATGCACAACAACATCAGTGCCATGGTTGGGAGGCGACCAAGCGGTAAGGGAGGCAAAGGTGGCCGACCTTCAAAAGGTGGGCATGGTGGGCGCGGTAGGGGACGTTGCCGGGATTTGCAGGGTGCCTCTATACCCCCATGTGTGGAGGAACAATCGGGGACACCCATTTTCCCCCCACCCATGGTTGAGGGAAACGTGGCTGACACCATCCTAGCTCAGCCCCTGTTGGACCAGCCCATTGTGGCACCTGACCTGGCGCAGGATGACTCCCTGGCTGACTTCCAGGTCAGCAAGTCTAGGCCACGTGTGGCGGTGCAAGTTGTTGTCACCAAGCCACGTGGATCTGGGGCAGCTATGTCATCTGCTGCCCCAAGTATGCAGGGTGGGGAGGCTGCAGGGGCAGCTGCAGCTCCATCCGCCCCAGCTCTGACTCTCCCAGCCAGGACAGTGTCAGTCCCGGTCCATCAAACTGACATTCCCCCTGCCAACATTACCCTGCAACCAATGCCTGCATCAAGACCTTTGGTCATTGTGCATTTCCACACTCCTACTAACTAGTCCACTGGTGATTCTGCTCCTACTGACCAGAGCGGCGTAAGCCACTCTGGCTCTGCTCCACCTTTAAAGAAGAGGAAGAAGGGTGCTCTGGCACGACAGGCTGAGACCCCAGACACGGCTACACACTCCGGTACCTAAAGGAAGCCTTGCTTTAATGATCCGGAACTTGATGCACTTGTGGCCTATGTGTCGGCACATAGCCACGAAATGCTGGTGACTGCAGGGTGCAAGACCACACCTGGTCAACGTAAGGCACACTGGCAGACCATCGCCGACCACATAAGTGCCCTTGGATTTGTGAGGCGCACAGCTGATGATTGCTACAGGCGGTGGCATTACCTGAAACGCAGAGCAAAGAACAAGCGGGCCTCAAATCATGCCGCTACTCTGGTGTCTGGCGGTGGGTCTCCACAAGAGGACAACAAACTCACTGAACATGAGTCTGTTGCTAGGGCCTTCGCCACAGAGGAAAAGATCCAAGGTGTGGGAGGACTACATGATTATGATGCATTGTCCGGTGAGTGCCCATGCATGTGTGTGTAATGCATGTGTATGTTGTTTTGGTGACGGGTTCTGATTGAGTGCCAGGTGAGGGTGTGTGTGCCTGAGTGGTATGGGTCACCCATGTGCTTCATCCAAAACATTCAGCGGCCTTGGATTTGGGTGTGACAGTATCCCTTCTGCCCACAGTAGTAATTTAGCGCAACATTACGGCAGTTGCCCTTGAAGTGGCATCGTGAAACAACATTGTTTGTATTTTTCAGTGTTCCTTCAGGCTGATTGTTTCAATTCTCCCACTTTTTCTATGCATTCCTCAGCCCTATTGTCACATTTGTGACATGCTTCTGTCATTGATGAACCCCACATTGGCCCACATGTGTTACCTTGTTAGGTGAATGATTTGACCATTCGGGTTCATAGAGTATTGGCCCGATCACATACATTTTTTGGGGCCTGTTGGAATGTGGAACATGATAGTTGCTTCCTGTCATGTTGAAGTGCACAACCATTGATGTGTACATCGGCCTGCAATCACTGTATTTTTGTACACTGGATGTGTTGCAGTGTGTGGCACATGCCTATTTTGTCATACTATGTAGCATTTTTCATCTCACCATGTCCATCTCACATGGATGGCTGACAGCATTCATTCACTGACATATGGATGTACTTGTGGAATGTATCATGGCTATGGTACATGCCGTCTGTGTGATGGCATGTGTCATGTATGTGTATTGGACATGCCACTCACAGGCCAATGTGTGATGGCAGTGCTACCCAGCATGCAGCAAATGTGTTGCTCTTCCATCTTGGTGTCATCAGTGTCTGCCTTTTGCCTCCCCTTCCAACTCGGTGACAGTGCATGCATGGGAGGGTTATAGTCATGTGGGACATGTGTAAATCATGTACTGGTTCTGTTGTCAGGCCTATTTGTGTGCTATGGTGCTAATGCCTGTTTCCATTTTTTGTCTTTCATGTTTTTGCAGGGGATGACGCACTTGATGCTGTTGAGGTTGAGCAGATGGTGCAGACCCAGGAGGGATCTCAGGCACGACCGGGAACCAGTGGGGGACATGGTGTGGTGGTGGGTGAGAACCCAATCTTGCTGCAGACCATTCTGTCCAGGGGTTCCTCTGGGTGCACCTCCCCAGACCTCTATTCAGGTGCTGATTCGGATGATGAGACCTATGTGCTGTCGCAGGTAAGTGTTTCTGGCAGGGATTCTGTTCTGTCCAACCCACCTGCACCAGGGGTAGAACCCTCTATGGGGATGTCGGTGTTGGTAAGCCCGCCTTTGGTAGCTACGGATGCAGGGTCACACTCCACAACATCTGATCCTGTTCCTGGGCCAGCAGATCAGAGGGGGAATGCAGTCCTGCAGCCTCAGGCAGTGCCGGCACAGCAAGGCGCAGATCGCCTTGCCCCAAACAGGTGTGGTGCCCGCCGATGCGGTGGCCGTACGCCACCAGGCAATACCGCATGGGAACAATCCATATACGGTATGGCAACCCAACAGGCAGCATCAGTTGAGATGATGGCTCAAGCAATGGAGAGGGTGGCCACTTCCATTTTCCCTCCTGAAAGGCAGATGGAGCAACTACAGCAGGCAACAGACTCCATTTGCCAATCACACAGGGAGGACATGTTGGCGTCCAACAGGGACAGACGGGCAGCACTGGAGACTCTACGCCAATCGATATCAATAGAGTCCCAGGGCCACAGGGAAGCCCTGAGGGTAGAACTCCATCACCTCAGGGAGACTCTTGTTGCTCTTGAGGCTTCCACTAACTTGAGGACAGAACAGCAGCTGGAGCGGCTCACACGTTAGCTCTCAGCTGAGATGCAGGCAACTCGGGAGGAGATCCGGGCATCACGTCACGTGGTGCATGGGGATCTCCGCACTATAATCCTCCAGAACGAGACCTTCCACACCCGCATGCTTGCTGCCATGGAGGACCATACCAGGGCTTTGCGTGGGCTGCCTCCCATAGCACCACCACCTCCTGTGGCAGCAGCAGAGGGTGATGAGAGTGACAGCAGCAGTTCTCCCACATTGGCATAGCTGTGCAGGCCATGAGCCCATGGAGGTGTTTTTTTTTCTCCCAACATCCACACAGGTGGCTGTTGGTGCGCACCCTGTCCTCGGACCTCCTGTGTGGCCTCCCCCCATCCCGTGGCCCCCACATGGCCATTTTTGATTTTTGATTTTTTTTTTACAGTGTGTTGCCTTGTGTGGTCCTGTGGGCATCCACTGTATTCCGGCTGGGCACATGCAGGCTTGTCCTGAGTTTGGGTTAGATGCTTGGGTTCGTGAGACACACACCCCTCCTGCTTCCCATTTCCATGGGCTTGCAAAGGGTGTGCCCAAGTGACAGTGACTTACACAGTGACGTTGGACTCCCATGAGTTGTGTGGGCAGTCTGTAGTCAATACTGTGTATACATTCCTAGTGGATATTGTTGTTGTATTGTACACTGCATGGTGTATTGATATGTGCTTGTGCATCCATGTCTTCCTCCTAATTTGCAGGTTCATTCCTCATGTCTTCACAAGGCCATCTACTTTGGAGATGGAGTTCATGTTGTAAGCAGTGCACTTAAACATTTGCGTGGCAGCAGCACTGTACAGTTGGAAGTGGTCGATGTGCTGACATAATCAGGTTGTAAGACTACCACTACTTTAACTTAGTACTGTCATGTTTATGCTATGTTTGAGGTTGTGTAGCTGCATTGTATTGTTGGTAAGTATTTGGTCATGTGTGTTGTTAGTTCTACATTACTGGGAGCAGTTTGTGTGTGGGCAGTTTCCATTAGGGACACTGTACTTTGACACGTGTCATGTTTTGGGGATTGCTTTGTTTGCTCTCACATAGCATGACATGCCATGGTGTGTTGGGTGGCGGTGCTGGGGAGGGGTTGGGTGACATGGCACTGTTGTCATGTTGTATTTTGCAAGGGGGTAATCAATTTAGCAGCATAGAAGTGTGTCTTTTGATGACACAGCATTGGTGGTGTTTGTGTAGATAGGGATGCACACAATATAACACTTCCAGGTGACCAATCTCAGGCTGGTATGGTTGTGACAGTTGACTGTCCCTTATGTCATCATCATTGATTGTCAGATGGTATGTGCCAGGGCTGTGTGCACTCCACAGGGGTGTGATTTTAGGTGAAGTAATTAGCCACCAGCTGCGTACGGGCTGCCTCACGCTGTGCCCTTTCCCCTCCCATGCGCAGCGGGCGTGCATGTGGTTGGGGATGTGGGGGCACCACCATGTCCACGGGCAGGCCCCAGCGTGTTGCAACGTTGTGCAGGACACATGCTGCCACTATGATCCTGCACACTACTGGGGAAGCGTATAACAGCTGCCCGCCAGAACGGTCAAGGGAGCGAAAGTGTGACTTGAACACTCCGAATGTGCGCTCCACAATGCCCCGGGTTGCAATGTGGGCTGTGTTGTATCTTACCTCGGGTGGCGTGGTGGGGTTCCGAATTGGCGTCGTCATGTGGGTGCTCAGAGGGTAGGCACTGTCCCCTGGGGAGGTGGTGATGGGTATCATTAGTGGGGTTATGACATTACCAGTAAGTGACATGCATGCATGTGCTGTGGCATTTATCCTCACCGAGCAGTCATGTATCGCCATGCCGACCAGCTTCTAGGTCCCGGTTTAGGGTTGACATTCTGTAAATGAAACTGTCGTGGGTGGACCCTGGATAGTTGGCATATACTGAGGTGATGATTCCCTTGGCATCACATACTACCTGCACGTTGATGGAATGCCAGTGCTTGCGGTTTCTGTAGATGTGCTCAGATGCCCGGGGGGGACGTAGAGCCACATGGGTGCAATCAATGGCACCTAGCACTTTGGGGAATTGTGCCACCCCATAAAAATCCTAGACGGCAGCCTGCCTTTCTGCAGGTGTTCTGGGCAGGTATATGTGCCTGCGGACTGATGGGCGTGCAGTCATGATGGCCAAGACCTGGTGTAGGCAGCATGACTGTGTGGCCTGTGACACCCCCCCCCAACTATAGCAGTTGTCCGCTGAAATGATCCAGTGGCCAAGAAGTGCAGTACATTGAGGACCTTATGCAGGGGGCTGAGTGCTTGGGAGCACAGGGTGGGTGATGTGAGGTCATCCTCCCACTCACTGACCAGGTCGAGTATTATGTGAGGTGGAAACCTGTACCTCCCATACACCTGGTCATCAGGCATCCCAAAAAGGCTGGTTCTGGGTGTAAAAATTCTGGGCCTGACTATCCTCCTCCTCCTACTGCGGTATCCTGCGAACACTGCTGCTAGGAACGGTATATTCATCCTGGCGTCTGAGCTTGTTTGTTGTTTGCGCGCACTTTTATGCTGCTCGGGTCCACGTACGCCTGCTTTCTGCTGGCGTACGTGTTTCCGGATTAGCACGTCTTTTTTGGCGCACGCGTTAGCCCCGTTCGATTCCATGAATACGTGTTTTGAACGTGTGTGTGGGCGTTCCGTGCATTTGCCTCCTGTACTTCCCCCGTGATGCCCACATTTTCACGAGTTGTTCCCCATTCCGCATGTCACGCCCCCTGTTCCTCCTACTTTTGTTGTGTGCGCCGCGCTATGTGCGATTTCATTGTGCGCGTAGCGCACGCTGTTTGGAGACGTGTGCACCAGCGTGCGCCATGCAGAATTTTAGCGCACATCCTGGGATTTCCACGTGCACAGACTTCCATGAATCACTGTGCGCGGGTTTCGTTGCGATTTTCGCAATGGCACTGCGATTCGCACGCTTTCGCACGCTTGCACCGAAAATTTCAGCGCACATTAATTCCATGAATCGGCCTCTGAATATCATAAAAAATTTGGCAGAGGACAACCAGATCACAATCAAAAAAGCAGACAAAGGAGGAGCCTTGGTCATCATGGACACCTCTTTCTACAATGAAGGTTGTCTTAAATTACTGTTGGACGAAAACACCTATCTAAAACTAGATCATGACCCAATCATTGACATCAAGGAAAACATCAAAAAAACTGGAAAAAGCAACTTCTTGATTAACAAACACCCAGTGACTCCGGTGTTCTACGGCCTCCCGAAAATCCACAAACACAGAACTGATCCACCTCTAAGACCCATTGTCGCAGGGACGGAAAGTATTTTTCAACCCCTTGCAATCTACCTTGACACAGCACTGCAACCTCTAATACAAAAAACCAATACCTATCTAAAGGACACAACCCACTTTCTACAAAACATCAAAGACCTCGACATGAACAACCCTAACCTCATACTATTTACAATGGATGTGAGTAGTTTATATACTTCAATCCCACACAACCAAGGAATTGACGCATTAGAATGGTTCCTCCTTCAAACCACGAAATCAAGATACAAAATACCTTTGCAATTGATTGAATCAACATCATCCTATTCACCAACTATTTCAGATTCAACGGACAATACTTTTTACAAACCTCAGGGACATCGATGGGGTCTCCAGTGGCACCCTCCTATGCCAATATATATATATATTTTTTTATTTATTTATTTGACTTATATTCAGGAAAGAAAACCTGTAATTTTGTCAAAGAGTGTGGCACAGTGTTGTCCCGCAGTTTGTTACTCTTGGTTTCATCGAAAAAGGTTTCATCGAGAATGGCTTTCCACAGATCCGACTTGTTAGAGTGCTTGTAGGAGACTTCCGAGGTCGTCTGACTATAGGCCCACTTGCCTTACTCCGCTGCAGTAGGTTCAGTGGGCTGGGCCTCGTTTATATGTTTGAAAGCCATTTCGAGTAGATTTGTCATGGCCATTGTCCACCGAGTGGCTTCGCCGGCGATGAGTCTGTTCCACAAAGTTTCTTCTTGAATCATCCAATGATTCGTGATCAGCGGTGATAGGTAGGTGATTCTACCTATTTTGTTTATGCCAATATATTTATGTATTGTTTCGAACACACTTATGTCTTGGAGAATCCAACATGGAAAGAAAAAATCAAAAAATGGTACAGATACATCAATGACATTTTTGACATTTTCAAGGGCACAGAATCAGAACTACTGACCTTCTGGGACTACCTAAACCAATGTAACGAAAGGATCAAGTTGACAATTGAAATTGGAAAACCATCCATCAATTTCTTGGATGGTAACTATCGAAATTTCCAACTCAGCCTTAAAGACACACATTTACAGAAAACCTACAGATGTTAAGAGTACCCTACATTTCTATAGTACTCATCCGAAACATCTAAAAGAGAATTTACCATATAGCCAACTCCTCCGCCTGAAGAGAATCACCTCAGAGGCTGACAAACTTCAAGAGGAATACTCAATCATGAAGTCTAGATTTAAAGATCGACATTTTTCAACTGAACTTATCGACAAGGCCATACTGAGAACAGAAGCACAGAGCCGGACTGACCTACTTGACACTAAACCTAAGGAGGCCAAATCCAATTTGATACACACACACTGAAATACTCTAGCCAGAGTTTCCAGATAAAACGTATAATCTACAAAAATTGGGACATCATCAAATCGTATCCACAGCTCAATAACCTGTTCCCAGAACCACCTATGTTGGCCTACAAAAGGGGTAGACATTTTCGAGACAAGCAAATCAAATCAGAAACACAGAAAATTCCTAACCAAACCTTTTTAAACAAACCAAAAAATGGCACCTTTCCTTGCTTGAACTGCCAGCATTGCTCCAATGTGATAAAGGGAGACCATATTAGACATGCCAACACTGGCAAAAAATACCACTACGACAATACGCCACCAGTGACTCGAAAAATGTCATTTATGCTCTACGCTGCCCTTGCGGGCTATACTATGTGGGGAAAACAGCGAGAAAAGCAAAAGAACGTTGGACGGAGCATAAGTCAAATATCCGTACCAAAAATACAAAATCTCCAGTCTACAGACACTTCAGAGACCACAAACACGCTGTGGCCCAAATGAGAGTTGTAATCCTCGAAATTGTAAACCCTAGTGCAAGAGGTGGTAACCTACAAAAAATCTTGTCACAAAGAGAACTTTATTGGATACATTGCCTTGACTCACTTACCCCGTTGGGGATGAATGAAGATTATTATTTAGGTCCTTTCTTATAATTAGCCATCTTTTGTCACTGCCTGGATTCCCTTCCTCTTTTGTTCTTTTAAAACTATTTCTTCAATAGACAGACTGCCAAACTACCCCTATGGCACCTGAGAATTCTCCCAATCCGTACTATTTCTTAGCATCTACTATCTGTGTTAAAGACTAGGTTCTACTTATGAGAATGTGCATCCAATGTGGGACAGGAAATGTGAAACCATACATTTACCCTCCGCTGATGGAGCATGGTCTGATTTATATCAATATGTATTCTTTATGTGTATGTTCACATTTATGTCTATTTGTGCTTAGGCTGACGAATCAAATCGAGACTGACTGATAACTTGATCAATAACGCCTGTATACATACTCCTCTGTTTGGAGTAAGTTACACCGGCTCTATCATGGTGATAACCATCTCCCCCTATTTCATTTTGTCTAAACGATACACTTCGGTTGACTACTCGATACATAATATTGTACAAGTATCGGATTGCTCATATAACTTTTACAACTGTAACTTCACTACTCGAACTTCTCCACATTGAAAATACTATGCAATACACCAGCTTACTTTCAAACATCTCACGCTCGATGTTTTCTATTTACTCACGCACAACGTGATTGTGACGTCACTCGTCTGATGCACACCACGTAGCATTATGATTATCCGTCAACAAACATGACGGTAGAAATCTACACATGCGCACCTCGGCATAATTGCCGCACATGACTCCTGTGACAACCCAATGATGACAGTATAAAAGGAGACGCCTCACGGTGCGGTCGCATCTCCAGCACCGGCAGACGCGACCCACCGTGAAGACTCCAAGCACCTTTTCTGTAGATTTAAGTAAGTACTTTTTGCCTCTTTGGCACCTAATACTTGACCTCCAATCTGCAGACCACTATAAATACTTACCTACATTTCCTTACCTGTCCTCTTCTTTACTACTCAGCCGACTGCCGCCTCCTGGGCATTACCTGTAGCCATTCCCTTTTGGAGACAACCATCCGATGGAATGTGCAAAATAGCATTTTGATTCTTGAGAGACATGTAAGTTGCCATTCACTTATCCTCATTTACCTATTTTTATTGGTACTTAGACTATTTTTCGTGACACTCTTTCTTATATATTATAGAGAGACTCAAAAAAAGAAATTTGAACACTCCATCCCGAAGCACTTCTTTAAAAACGTACCCTTGCACAACGTTCTACCCTTTAGGGTAAGTGCTTTCTCCATTGGTTTGTCTAAAAACTAATATGCCAATTGGATTATGTATGGGAATACTACCTACCTCTCCTAGACATACAGGACCTGTTTACAAAGACAATTTGGATAAAATATGAGTTACCTTTTGTCCCTTTGTCCAAAAAAATGACTATCACAATGTCTAGTCCAGGGATTGTCTTGTAAACTTGTAAACTGATATTTGCATCCTAACATTACTTTTCAAATTGTTATCACTTGCTATCATGATGGCTGCATTGTCATTTTCTGAGTTTAAAACGTTTATAGACTATATGAACTTATATAATTGGTTAAAAATATGACTTATGTTTTCTTTGCTTTTTTAGAAAAATTGAAAAATGGTGCCATTGCCCCTGAAGAAGAGTTGATAACTCGAAACGCGTTGGGCACCATCATGTACTACGTACAATAAAGAAGCCAATATTTTCTACAATCTTCGTTTCTTCAAAAAATGTATTTGTTCAATGAAAATGGTTTATGTACCACTTAAATTGCTTACTATAATCACTTTATGTTAAATGTTTCCTGAAACAATGTATAAAACGAGTACCTAAAACTCCTTTTAGTTATTGATCTGTATTTACAGATATTCGATAGTGTGCAGGGGACGGGAGTTCCCAAATCTTTTTGGGAACAACCACTCTTTTCCATATATGTACCCAACCTAGGTGCCAAGGTTGAGCCTTTCTCCCCCCGCACCTCAAATTTATTTCCAAAATTCTTACTTCCACTGTTTACCTAACTATAAAATATCTTACATAGGTGTGCCTCCAGGTTCTATATACCTTTCTTAAACCTTTCTACTAACCCATTTGTCTGAGGGTGGTATGCTGTTGAGAACTTGTAGGTAACTCCACAGTTTTTCCACAGGGCCTTCATGTAGTGGGACATAAAATTCGACCCCCTGTCGGATATTACCTCCTTAGGAAACCCAACCCTGGTAAAAATACCAAGGAGGGCCTTAGCCACAGCCTGAGCTGTAACAGTCCTCATAGGAATTGCTTCAGGGTACCTAGTAGCATGGTCTACTACAACGAGTATAAACCTGTTGCCTGAAGATGTTGGAAGGTCAAGAGGACCAACAATGTCGATCCCTATCTTTTCAAATGGTACTCCCACCACAGGGAGAGGCACTAAAGGTGGCACGTTCTTGGAGCCACTCTTACCAGAGGTTTGGCAAGTGTGGCAACTCTTGCATTATTTATGTACCTCAGCCCCCATTTTAGGCCAATAAAGGTATAGAGAGAGCCTCTCCTTGGTCTTCTTGAAGCTCAAGTGACCAGCCAAAGGTATCTCATAGGCTAGTTGCAAGAATTTGAGTCTGTTCTCTTGGAGCACTACAAGTCTTTTGTAGTCTCCAGGGATTGACTCTGTCGGTTCACTATAGAAGAGGCCATCTTCCCAGTGCAACCTATACTTCCCAGGCTCTTGCCCTTGAAGCTGAGAAGCTGCCTGGTGGCGAAGACCTTCCAGAGTTGGACATTCTCTTTGTCCCCTACTGAAGTCTGCCTTGTTGGGGCCACCTTCTGCCAGTAAAGACTGCAGCTCAGGATGGTCCACAGGGTCCAGATCTCCAATGAGTTCCTGGCCTTCTACTAGATCTGAGTCCTCAGGCTCTAGTTCAACCACACAGGGTTGTACCTTACTCTCAGCCTCAGCTGGAGGAGGAATCACAGGTGTGATTTTTGACAACCTAGGAGATTTCCTGGTTGGAAGCACTGGATTGATTTCTGCAGGTTTCTTCTTAGAAGTCTTGGGTTTCTCCTTTGCTTCTGGTTGCTTTGAAATAGCAGGTAGTAACTCCAGTGGAGTAGGAGTGAATTCTTTCTCTATCATCTCCTCAGGAGAGCCCCTCAAGGTCCTCTCCCTTGCAGGTCTGGTGAGCTCCTGCAACCTTTTGCTGGGAGGCCTGGGAGTACTTGACACTACTCCCAGCTCTTTAAGGTCATTCCCTAAAAGAACCCTTCCAGGCACCTCAGATTGCACACTAACAGGAATCCTCACAGTCATTTCATTGCACTGGATGAGAGCTGGTAATTGGGTAAGCATCTGCACAGGCTCTCCAGCTAACTTGGTGAGGCGTTTAGGTGCCCTAGCAACTTCCTCCACCTTGAAAAAAGATTCATCCACCACAGTTATGCTGGCCCCAGTCTCTCTAATGGCAGGAGTCTCCTGACCATTTACCAGGACACTGTCTTTATAATACTCTTTAGTATTAGGAGGGATAGAATTATACATCTAAATGCTGTTGTTCCCACAACCCTAGGGATACTAAAGATACACTAGCTGAGACTCTGATGGGGTCTTCAGCTAGTAGTTGAAAGTTTCCACTGGCCATATGTACTTCCTCCTCTGGAGTGAAGGCTAAGGAGACAGTGTTTTCCCCTGAAGGCTTACCCTTACACCTGGGATCCCTGTTCACATGATCAGTAGAGTCACAAACATAACATTTCCCAAATGTCTTTATGAATGGTGGCTTGTTCTGACCTCCTTCTGGTCTGGGACCAGAAGGTACACTAGCCTGATTAGGTTTCCCTTGTGGCTTACCCTTAGAATTTTGTTTGGGGCCCTCTTTGGAATTGGAATTATTTCAATTCTCTTTGTTGTCTTTCTTAGGCTGCTTTCGCTCATCCTTTTTCTGAGTGACCCCTGAATCCTTGTGAGTAGCCCTGTTGGCAACCCACAAGTCAGCAGCCTTAGCTAGTTTCTTCGAATCTAGTTCTTTTGAATAAGCCAAGTGCTGTCTGAGCTCAGGAGAGCAGGCATCATAGATAGACTCCAACATTACAAGATTTCTCATTCCTTCATAAGTGTTAACTCTGCATCCCCCTAAGGTCCTCATACACTCATTCACCCAAGTAGCCCAAGGGGTTCTATCATGCCTTTTGAGGGTCCTAAACCTCTTAAGGTACTGGGAAGGAGTCTTCCCAAATCTAGCTATTAAAGCTAGCTTCACACATTCATGATCCATCCTATCCACCTCCACCAACTCCATTACCACATCAGATGCAACAGGGGGGAGCCTAGAGAATAACCATGGTATCAACTGATTCCCTGTGATATCCTGGAGCCCATGATTGTATTGAAACATAGCTAACCAATATAATACATCCAACTTAAGTTCATACATACCCACAATCTCTTTAGGCATCTGGGGTCTTTTTGGACTGGAAGATCTAGAGGATTCGGGAGAGAAGCATTTTCCAAAGACAATTTCTTCATCTCCAGCTCATGATTGAGCTCCAATTCTTTGAGCCTTAGTTCTTGATGTCTCTGTTCAGTTTGTGTAATGCTCACCTGGTAGCCACGGGGACGCCACTCAGCCTGTCTGGACCTCCGACCACTTCAAGCCCTTCCTTGGAATCTGCTCAACCAAACACGGGTCTGAAATACAGGATTGCCAGAGGTCAACTCCCTATTGGTTTTGTTTGTCTAACCTCCCCTTCTTTCGTGGGTCCCAACCTTCCCCCGGGTTCTCTCCTCACCTTGTTTTCTGATGTGGGGCGCTATCCGTCCTGCCTTTGGTGCAGGGGTGCGTTGGGTGATGCAGGCTGGATGGTGCCTAGTTACTTCACTGGCACGGGCCTGACGGACCGGGCTTGCTGTGACTTCAGCCCGACCGGTAAGTGGAATGAGCATTGCGAAAAGTCTGATGGCTCTAGTCTCTTTAAACTGTCTTTCCTTCCTTAGGTGGTGAAGGTCTTGGGGAGGCGAGGCGCTGCTTAGGTGAGTAAGAGTGCGGAGCGCAATGCTAGTTGGTTTCCTTCGCACTAACCAATGTTTGTTTTTTCTGTGTCCTTTTAGGTGCTGGAGTAACCCAGCATGGAAGCGAGCTGAGGAGATGAGCTGCGGTGAGTAAGCGCAATGTGCGGTGCCTCATAAATGTCTTTTGCGCTAACCTGATGTGTCTTTACCCTTTTTCAGATCGGCGGAATGCTTCGGAACAGAAGATGTCCGAACGGCAGGAATTCAGGTAAAGAACTAATTCTCCTTGTAGTTTCGAGAGCGTTAAGGTATTGCTGAATGCTTACTAATGCTTTTCTTCTGTTCTTCTCCCCTTTCGTAGGCGCGGCGTGCCGAGATGAAGATGACACCGCCGGTGGAATCTGCAAGACTGAGACAGAGCTGGGCAAAAGCTGGATGCTCTTCAAGGTGAGTAGTGTTAATGATGTTCTTGCAGGAGCGGTGGCGTGGAAGAAAGAAGTAGGCCTCTTTGAGAGAGATCCGAGCACGGTGAGTGTAACGCTGCAGGTGCAGAGAAACGCAAAGTGTGTTTCTTGTGCCGGGCATGGTTTAAATAGTCTGTAGGTATCCCAGGTACCCCTGGGCTGAGCCACACCCAAAAGGCTAGACGTCTCATTCAGTTCAGGGAACTGAATTACATGGGGGCACCCATTGGCCTATAATACATTGCAAGTCCAATGTTAAATGGATCTTAGGGCTGTGTGTGAGATTGGTGCCAAAGGCGCCAAGTTTGAGTCCAAGTAGGTCTCTGGGGAGATGGAGAGGCCCTTAGAGGCCAACTAGGTGATCATGGCCTGGCTCCAGCCCGATATGCCGGAGGGCTGGGGGCAGGAATCGTGACAGCACCCCCCCCCCCCCCCCATAAGCCCCTCTCAAGGTGACTCTCCCATCCGGTCCCGGCTTGTTTGGGTGGTTTTGATGGAACCTCCTAAGCAGACGAGGTGCGTGGACATACTCACAGGGTTACCATGTTCTGTCCTGGGGACCGTACCCTTTCCAGTCCACTAGATAGTATAGTTTGGATCTGACATACCTGGAATCCAGGATGTCCTTGACCTCGAATTCTGGCTCTCCAGCGATCTCTATTGGCTTCAGTGCTGGTGTTACACGGGTCCCAGGTTGAACAGGTTTTAGGAGAGATACGTGGAACAGAGGATGAATCAGCATATTAGCTGGCAAGGCTAGTTTGACAGCTACTGGATTTATTACCGAGGTGATAGTGAATGGGCCAGGTATCTTGGACGGAAGGTTCGGGTTCCTTTAATGGGTACATGTTTGGATGCCAGCCAGACTTTGTCTCCCACTTGGTAGTTGGGGGCATTGATTTGGTGTTGGTCAGCAAATTTCTTCTGGCGAACCTTCGCTCGGAGTAGGTGTTCTGCTGCTCTTTTGAAGGTTTGTGAAATGGTTGTGTGCAAGGTTTTAATTGCTGGCATTTCTAAGGTCGTAGGGGCGTCCAGTTCAGAAGTGGGCGGATGTCGACCATAGATGGTATAAAAGGGGGTTTGCCCAGTACTGGTGTCTAGGGAGTTATTGTAGGCATATTCAGCGATCCATAATAAATCTGACCAGCTCTCTTCAGCTTGATGGAGCATACAGCGTAGATAATGTTCGAGCGTCTGATTCGTTCTCTCGGTTTGACCATCCGTTTGAGGATGTGACTGGTGGATAGCCGGATGTCAATTTGAGCCATAGAGCAGCACTTCCTCCAGAAGTTGGACACAAACTGAGTACCTCGGTCCGAAACCAGTACCGAGGGGAAACCATGGAGCCGTACGATGCATTCCAGAAATACTTTTGCCAGAGTGGAAGCGTTTGGGAGCCCCTTTAGAGGAATGAAGTGTGCCATTTTTGAAAACGGGTCCACGACTACTAGGATGGTGTTAAACTCTTGAATGGATGGTAAGTCAGTAATAAAGTCGAGGGATAACGTGTGCCAGGGTGCTGGTGGAATATCCAATGGTTGCAAGAATCCAGCTGGTTTCTGTTTGGATGATTTGTTTTGAGCGCATACCCCACAAGATAGGATAAATGGAACAATGTCTTTACGCCACGTGGGCGACCAATAATTCTGTTTCACCTTGCCCATCGGTTTTTGCGATTCCGGGATGGCCTTCGATTAAGGAATCATGATAGCTGGACATGACTTGTTCTCGTAGTTCCTGATTTGGCAAGAATAATCAGTTCCTGAAATAGGGCAACTGGTCTTTTATCGTGTAATTTTCCCCTTGTGTGCACCACTCTTGCGATTGCTTAGGACTCATCAAGTTTTGGATTTTGTCGTGCAGTTCCTTCTGAGTTATGGTTGCAGTGATTCCTAGGAGTTTGTCACATGGAATAATAGCTATTGGGTCTGGCGGTTTGTACCTCTGTTCTTCAATGCCCATACGGGAAAGGGCATCAGCCTTCCCATTTTTGACTTCAGGTCGAAACGTGATCACGTAGTCATATTCCGCGAAAAACAGGGCCCAACGTAGCTGTCGTGAAGACTGCGCCTTAGCTGTTTTTAGGTACTGGAGATTTCGGTGATCTGTTATGACAGTGATGGTGTGTCTTTCACCCAGAAGGTAATGGCGCCAGGCCTTAAAGGCTGACTTGATGGCTAGGAGCTCTTTATCTGTGATGGCGTAATTGAGCTTGGGGGGTGTAAATGTATGTGACCAGAAGGCAAACGGATGTAATTGACCCGTTTCAGGGTCTTTTTGCGAGAGGACGGCTCCCATGGCCATACTTGATGCGTCCGTCTCCACCACGTATGGGAGGTCTGGGCGAGGATGACGTAGAATTGGGGCCGAAGTGAATCGAGCCTTAAGTTCCTGGAAAGCTCTTTCTGCTTCCTCTGTCCATTGAAATTTTTCATTGCTCTTTTTTAGTAACGATGTGATGGGGTGCACGATTTGTGAAAACCCCGGGATGAACCGGTGATAGAAGTTTGCGAAACCCAACATGCTTTGAACTCCCTGGAACGAGTTTGGTGATGGCCAATTTAGGATCGCATCTACCTTGTGTACATCCATACGGATACCATTCGGACTGAGAATGAAACCAAGGAACTCCACCTCGGAAACATGGAACAAACACTTTTCAAGTTTGGCATAGAGCTGGTGCTGACAGAGTTTTGCCAGTACGGATCGAACGTGTTTGACGTGGTCCTGCTTTGATGCGGAGTACACTAGGATATCGTCAATATATACCAAAGCACAGACATCAATTCCCTTAAAACATAGTTCATGAAATATTGAAATGCAGCAGGCGCGTTGCAAAGGCCAAAGGGCATTACTTGATATTCGTACAGGCCATACTTGATAAGAAAGGCAGTTTTCCATTCATCACCCTTTTTAACTCGAACAAGGTGATATGCTCCTCTTAGGTCTAGTTTTGTGTAGATTTGGGCGTCCTTGACTTGATCAAGCAGTTCGGGGATTAACGGCAAAGGATAGCGATTTTTGACGGTAATCTGATTCAGTGCGTGATTGTCGATGCACGTTCTTAAGTCCCCTTCCTTCTTCGGTACGAAGAATAGGGGACTGGCTGTGGGGGACTTCGAGGGACGGATGAACCCGTTTGCCAGATATTGGTCGAGATAGGACTTCAGGTGCTGGTTTTCTGGTTCTGTGAGTGCGTAGATTCGTCCACAAGGGATCTGTGCGCCGGGTATCAGGTTAATCTGGCAATCGTATGGTCTGTGCGGTGGTAGGGTATTAGCTTGTTCTTTCTGAAATACATCTTGAAAATCCTGGTACTCTCTTGGTAGGGTGCTGACCGCCACTGTTCCAAGCGTAGAGGTTCTGGCGTCAATTGGTTGTTTCTCTTGATGATAACAGGTTTGAACACAGGTCTCGGAGAAGGTCAGCGCCTTTGCTCGCCAATCTATTCGAGGATTATGAACTACCAACCATGGCATCCCTAGGATCAGTCGGAACTGAGGCGCCTTGATGAGATCTAAAACGATAGATTCTTGATGCCCATCCTGGCACAGAAGGGTCAACGTTGCAGTGCATTGGGATACTGGACCAGAAGCTATTATCGAGCCATCGACAGTGGTTACAGTGTCTGTGGTTAACTTTGGACATAAAGGAAGTCCCATCTTTGCTGCGAGATCTTGGTCTATGTAATTCCCAACAGCTCCACTGTCTATGTACGCTCTTGCTGCGTGCATCCGCGATGGTTGCTGGTGATTGATCAGGATCACCGACAGTGCAAAATGGGAGGTCTGTAGTTCACTTTCTTTGCTCGACAAGTGGACCCCTACACTTGCCGGGCTGGGCAGTTTTCTGCCACCTTGGTGGGGTCTTCCTTGTCCGTAGCTCCTACTGTTCTTCTTGGTGGCTTCACTGGGCACTCCTTAAGGAAGTGACCCGATTCTCCACAGTACAAACATAACTGCTGCTGCCTCCTCTTATCTCTTTTCGCCTTAGTCAAGGGGGATCTGACGCCTCCAATCTGCATTGGTTCCCCTGAGCCTTCTGTTGATCGAGAAACGTCCTTCAAACGCACATAAATAGGATGAGGGTCTGGTCTGGCTCGATCCGCTCCTCGGTCTTGCAATCTTTGATCTAACTGAACCACAAGGTTAATAAATTCTGCGCAATCTTGAGGGGGGTCCACTACTTGTGCAAGAACATCCTTCAGCTCTCCCCACAGACCCCTATGAAATAATGGGGTTCTCTTCTCTGCAGGCCATTCAGCTTCAACCACAAGTCTATTGAACGTGGCGATGTATGTCAATAGGTCTTGGTTCCCTTGACAAAGGGATAGAAGTTTGTTGTCTAGGGCCTGCCCACGAGTACAACGGGTGAAAAGTTGTTCCATTTCCTGCTGAAATCCCCTGAATCGTGTAACAAAGGATTGTCTTGAGTCACAAATGGTATAGACCAGTCTGCGGCACTTCCGCTCAAATAAGATAGTACAAATGCGACCCGTGACTGGTCATTTGGGAAGGCGCCAGGCCTGCAAAGAAAGTGCAGACGGAACGGTTCATAAAAGTTGCATACTTCTTGGGATCTCCAGTGAATCGCTCTGGTGGGGCCAAGGGAGCTGTCCCAGGAAGGGTTATCTGAACTGGACTGGCTGATGGTACTGGTGTAGTAGGCACATTTCCCGGCAATGGTGCATGTCCCACTTGCGACTGGAGAAGTTGTCGGCTTAGGTCATCAGTTTGCTCTTTAGCAACTATCGACTCTCTCCTCAGGGTGTTGGTCTCCTGCCGGGCTGCGTGCACTTCGGAGCGTAACTGCCCCAACATCTGACGTTTCCATGACGCCCAGGTGGATTTTGGTGTGAGGCTTTGCATTCTGTAATGCTCACCTGGTATCCATGGGGACGCCACTCAGCCTGTCTGGACTTCCGACCACTTCGAGCCCTTCCTTGGAATCTGCTCAACCAAACACGGGTCTGAAATACAGGATTGCCAGAGGTCAACTCCCTATTAGTTTTTCTTGTCTAACCTCCCCTTCTTTCGTGGGTCCCAACCTTCCCCCGGGTTCTCTCCTCACCTTTTTTTCTGATGTGGGGCGCTATCCGTCCTGCCTTTGGTGTAGGGGTGCGTTGGGTGATGCGGGCTGGATGGTGCCTAGTTACTTCACTGGCACGGGCCCGACAGACAGTGCTTGCTGTGACTTTAGCCCGACCGGTAAGTGGAATGAGCCTTGCGAAAATTCTGATGGCTCTAGTGTCTTTAAACTATGTCTTTCCTTCCTTAGGTGGTGAAGTTCTTGGGGAAGGCGAGGCACTGCTGAGGTGAGTAAGAGTGCGGAGCGCGATGCTAGCTGGTTTCCTTCGCACTAACCAATGTTCGTTTTTTCTGTGTCCTTTTAGGTGCTGCAGTAACGCAGGGTGGAAGCGAGCTGAGGAGATGAGCTGCAGTGAGTAAGCGCGATGTGCGGCGCCTCATAAATGTCTTTTGCGCTAACTTGATGTGTCTTTTCCCTTTTTCAGATCGGCAGAATGCTCCGGAACAGAAGATGTCCGAACGGCAGGAATTCAGGTAAAGAACTAAATCTCCTTGTAGTTTCGAGAGCGTTAAGGTATTGCTGAATGCTTACTAATGCTTTTCTTCTGTTCTCCCCTTTCATAGGCGCGGCGCGCCGAGATGAAGATGACACCGCCGGTGGAATCTGCAAGACTGAGACAGAGCTGGGCAGAAGCTGGATGCTCTTCAAGGTGAGTATTGTTAATGATGATCTTGTTCTTGCAGGAGCGGTGGCGTGGAAGAAAGAAGTAGGCCTCTTTGAGAGAGGTCCGAACACAGTGAGTGTGCAGAGAAACGCAAAGCGTGTTTCTTGTGCCGGGCGTGGTTTAAATAGTCTGTAGGTATCCCAGGTACCCCTGGGCTGAGCCACACCCAAAAGGCTAGACTGCTCATTCAGTTCAGGGAACTGAATTACATGGGGGCATCCATTGGCCCATAATACACTGCAAGTCCAATATTAAATGGATCTTAGGGCGGCTGTGTGTGAGATTGGTGCCAAAGGCGCCAAGTCTGAGTCCAAATAGGTCTCTGGGGAGATGGAGAGGCCCTTAGATTCCAACTAGGTGATCCTGGCCTGGCTCCAGCCCGATATGCCAGAGGACTGGGAGCAGGAATCGTGACAGTTTGGGCACTAATTCTTTTCAATTCTAGCTCAAGTCTAATTTTTTCTAAGGTGATAAATTCAGGACTTATTGTGGGACCTGACAATGGTCCAGTAGCCAGAGGTTGAGGCCTTTAAGCAGGCAGAGGGCCAGAGGGGGTAACATTGTTATCCTCCTCCTCCTCTTCCTCATCTGCTTCAACAATAACATCATCAGCAGTATCATCCTCAATGTTTGCTACATTTGCTGGAGTAGTAGGAACTACAGCCCCACTATCCAGACTTTGTTTTTCTAACAGTCTATCAATGATTTCTTGCCTTTGACAGGAAGACCTTTCTGTCTACACAGATCCCTTAGATAATCAGAAGTATTAGTAAGGAGGGTCTCCTGGCTGTAGCTTTCCATACTTTGACTTTGTTTAAAATAAACTTTTTGTGATTGTTAGCCTTGTGGTTAATTGAACCAAGGTACTAGCAGCACACTAAAATGTAAATCCAATACTTTTACCCTCACCGCTGTACACCAGTGTTAGGCAGAATCCTGTGCAGTTCCATTAGGGAGTACTACAGAAGATTAAGACTACAGGTATGAGCAATAAAAATCCCCTTTGGTATCAGTCTGTACCACAAAGATTTAGTTGGTAGCTGTGGCTAAGCAGTCAGACTTATCTCAAGAGGGAGATGAGCAGTATTCAGGGTTTAAACAATAGGGCTACAATACTATGGCACAAGGAAACACTGACCAAAGCTTTGTATTAAAAAGAATATATATTTATTGTACACTCCTCGTTCAACACATAAATCACAGTTATTAAAGCAAATTAAAATCAGTCAAGAAAAGTATACACAACTCCCTGGTTAAATTGTAGACAAGTTTGAGCAAGAGTGAAAAACTGAGCAAAACGGCACAGTGAAAACCAAACACAAATGGCACTCTATACATTTCTCACAAGGGAGGGAAAGAACAAGTTATGCCGGAATATACTCTTAGGCACCCTAATAACACTTCCCAATAAGATTGTGAACAAGTTTAGACAAGGTAGTACTTTAGCATGTATAATACTGAGGTGAAAACCGAGCAAAATGGCATTCCAAAAGTTTAAAAAGTGGGAAGGAAAGGTGGTTATAAGTGTTGGGTGCACCAACACATTTCTAGATGAGAAGCAATCTACAGAGGGCAGTTGTAACAGATTTAGCCAGAGTCAATAGGCCTGTGCCAGAGTCAGTGGTACAGGGCAAAGAGCCCAGGAGTAAAATGTTCTTGAAGCTGCAGTCAAGTCTTTGTTAAACGATTCGGAAGGGTGGTTGCTGAAGGTGAAAGACAAATTTAGAGGATAGGGGAAACCAACCCAACAAGCAGGTAAAGGATTTAAAACACCTTTAGCGCTACCCAACGAAAGGGGAGGCCTGGCGGAACAAAGTACCTTCAAATGTAGAAGAGGCTCCTGCGGTGGCGGTTGTTCCTGGAAGTTCCTGCAGTTTGGGAGATCCAGCAGAGGAAGAGAGCTTCTTATCGTGGAGGAATGTTCAAGTTCCTGCACTGCCCAGGGATGAAACCAGCCGCGGTGCTGCCAAACGAAATAAAAGGTACGCTCCTTTAAATCGCGGTCTGGGTGGACGGGTGCCTGGCTATCTGGTCTCCGAGTGCAGGGCACTGGCGATTCGACCAAAGCAGGTCCGGGAAGGTGATTGGCAAACTGGTTGGCCCCATCAGCTCAAGGGAAGAAGGCTCTTGCAGATGAAGATCTCCTCTCGTTGTGTAAAGAAAAGTGGTGAGACGCTGCAGCATGGTGGTTCAGTTGATGCAGAGGTCTTTGGCTTCAATCCTCTTTGGCTTCTTAGTTCCAGTGGCGACGTCTTGCTCTTCCAGTCCTCCGGACCCTCCTTTTATGCAAAAAGATCCCCATTCATACAGCCTAGCTGTCACTCACACAGTGGAGTGGTCATCCTGGCGGGAGACCCTCCAGCCTATCAGGGCAGAGTGCGACATGGGTTGCTGAGGCAACCGTGTCCAGGGGTCCTACTCCCCCGCCCACACAATGGGTCCACCCCAGACTTAGTGGCGCCGAAAGGAGGGCTTCTTGGCAGAAGCCCGCCAAAAGGACGAACAAAGGATCCCCAACCTGGGTTAGGATTTTAGAGAAAGACACGAGAAAGAATTTATATAAAAGTTCTGGCAAAATAAAACCTACCGGAGTAAAGTTAATATAAAAATAAACTGACGGTATGTTAGAGGCTGTCAGTAAATGTGGTAGTCTCGAACAATGGGAAAATCCCATAGGGAAATATTTGCGGTTGAATATTTTTGGTAGTAACCACTGCCAACAGCCAGAAACTTTTGAGAGAGGGACTGTAGCGTACCATCTCGAAAAGGAACATAATGGAAAAACTATAAACCCTTGACAGTACCTCCATAGTAAGATGGGTTGTACGGGTTTTCTTCATAAAGATTGACTAGTAAAGTCAATGGAGACTTTACATGCCCTGGGAGACGGTAGTCAGTCCCAGGGTATGGAGTCTATGTTTGGGCGTGTCGCTACGACATCCCTGTGTTACTGCACGGAGGGTGCTGTGTAACACATGTGTATAAAGATGGTTCCTATGAGGGTGAGAAAAACCCCATAGACATTAAACAAAAAATAGCCTAGAACACACAAAGCAAACATGCCTCAGAGTGGGAAAAAGAGTCTCACTCTTAGCAGGAGAAAAAAACAAACCCTTCAAATCCAGCAAAGCTGCTGGGGGACTCTATAGGTAAGGGAAACTAGCCATAGGATGAGAATTCTCCCTAACAGGTATTTATGTCATGCAAGAGCCCAAGGTACAAGTTACTCCATTCAGACATCGTCTGATGCTCCAGAAGGGGGGTAGCTCACTGTCACAATCTGGAGACCTTGGAATGTTTGCACAAACTGAACGATCCCCTTGTGAGTTGCACATTGGGGCCTTGCTATCTACTGCATGGCTCTCCCGAGACCCTGTTGCATTTCCCCTCGACACCTATCCCTGTGTTGTAGGCCCCTAAAGTGGCAGGTATTAGGTAATCGTGTTGGTCAACTCCTCTAATAATGGTACCACGTTATGGGAATATTCTACTGAGGTGGGTGCTTCTGTGCACAATCATATAGAGCACCTGCTCTACCCGCAATTCCAGGTTGTAAGACAAAACCTGATCGAATGTGAACAACCCCAGTACTCATACCTATTTACCCCATATCCATCCTGACGCCTACAATAAATACCCTTTACACCTGACCTATTTGGCAAGTGTTCTGTTGGTCCACCACCTTGTCCGTATCCCACTTGCTACAGATGACTAACCCATTACCCCATTATCTGCTATTAACCTTTATCGTGGCACCCATGGAGAGAGTATGACTGAGGTATCAAAGGTGTTGTATGTGTAAGGGTGTGACGGCTGCATATATTATTCCATTGCTTTCTTTTGCTTTGCATGACATGGTCCAATTGATTTAATGAGAAAAAGGCTTTCCTAGGAAACTATAATAACTTGAACCACAACAATAAAAAGTGTGGGGGTAATTCATGGAAGTGCTACATGATACAGAAACATATCTTGAGATTCCAATCAATATAAAACAGGCTACCCTGTTATCTGTCTGTGGATGGACCCTTAAAAGGCAGAAAATACGGATTATCATGGCTGTTTACCGGGCTATGGTATCTTGCATCCCCCCCAAAACAAAAGGTAAGGATGTTCAGGAAGAGGGCAGCAGAGTTCGGAACTTGGGGCTTAAATACATATGTAACAGGCTCACCTGGTGTCTTTCTGTGGGTTAACCCCTTTTGTGTGAGAAGATGTCGATTACCATTTCCGTGCCAGGGTCTGAGATCTTGTTTGTTGGTTTGTTTATTTGTTTTTATATAGCGCTCCTGACCCAGGGGTATATGGGCGCTTAAACATCAAGTTACAGGCAAAGGTGAGGAACATTTGTACATTTGTGCAGCATAGGTATGGTTACAAGAAAGCAGATAGTAACAAGCAGACATAGTAGAGGATACAAGCATACATTAGGCATATATACATAATTGGTTATTTATTGAGTAACCAAGTGATGACCTTAGTTCTGAAAGGTTGGAAGGTAGGGGTAGATTTGATGTCCAATGGATAGTGTTCCACAGTTGTGAGGCTAGAACTGGGAAGATGGATCCACCTGCTCTTTTAAGGGAGTATTTGGGCACCGTCAGTTGTAATGTATTGGAGGATCTGGTGGTTCTGGTGTTCTGTCATAAGGTGAATTTATTGGTTAAGTAGGGCGGGGCTAGGTGGTTGAGAGCTTTGTAGGTGAGGCAGATGGTTTTTAGGTCTATTTTTTGTTGGATGGAGGGCCATTTGCATGAAGTTCTTGTGGCCGATATATGTTCTCTTCTCGGAATATTGAGGGCGGCACGGAGTGCATTGTTTTGTAGAACTTGCAGTTTATTGATTACCATTTTGTTGGCACCTACATAAAAGCTATTACAGTAATCCAGTTTGGATTGTATAAGTGCTCTGGCTAAAGTGAGGCAGTTGTTGGGGGATATCAAAGGTCTGCAGGCCCTAATTAGTTTGCCAGTGCAAGCAGTGGCTGAGGCGGTCATATTAATTTGTTTGGCGAGGTTGGTATTCGTGTCTAGAAAGAAACCAAGAGTTTTTACACTCTTCGCGATAGGGATGGTGTTACCGTCAATGGTGAAGCTGGTGTAACTAGGGCTGAGCTTCCGGATAGTATTAGGTGAGCCGACAAGGAGCAGTTCGGTCTTGTCATCATTCAGGCAGAGGCCATGTATGGCCATCCATGCCTGAATGATGGAGAAGACTTCATTGATCCGGTTGGCGTCTGTGTTGTAATTGCCAGATAAGGTGAGGAGTATCTGGGTGTCATCTGCATAGTTAGTGTAGGTGACACCCAGATGGTCCAGCTTGTCGAATAGGGGATTTGTAAATATATTATACAAAGGGGGTGAAACACTAGATCCTTGTGGGACACCGCAGGTGATGGGGATAAGGTCGGCCACTGCTAGGGGTGAGAAGACCCGAATGGACCTGTTGTCAAGGAAGGATTGGATCCATGTGACCGCAGAGTGGGAGAAGTATGCTGCCGATGACAAGTGGTTGCACAAAATGTTGTGGTCAACCAGGTCAAAGGCAGCAGAGAGGTCAAGGAGAAGAAGGATGGCAGCCCTACCTTTATCTTTGAGTTCGTCTATCTGGCTTTTGAGGTCAACAAGGGCCGTTTCCGGCCCATGTTGAGGACGAAAGCCAGATTGGTGAGTTCAAAGTAATTGGTTAGTCTCGAGGTAATCCTGAATTTGTAAATAGGCCACTCTGTCAAGAATTTTTTGTAAGAATGGGACAGTGGTAATGGGCCTATAATTCGTGGGTATATCTGGGTCAAGGGTTTGTTTTTTTAACAGTGGGAGGACCCAAGAGTGTTTCAGATTACTTGGGACCGTGTTACTGGAGAATGACAGATTTATTAATTTGGTAATGAAGGGGGAAAGATCCCTGGCTGTGCGGGGCAGCTGTCCCCCTTACAGTTTGAGGGTTTCAACAATGCTATAATTTTTTGTACTTCAGGTATGGTTACCTTTTTGAAGGTGAAGCCTGAGTTAGTGTTGGTGGGTGAAGGAAGGGTGGATCTGGAAGTAGGACCATGAGTGAGCTTTTGTCTTTGTTTTCAATTTTTGTTTGGAGCCCTGAGATTTTGTTAGCAAGGGCATTCTGGATCCCTGTGCACCATGGTTTGTCCTTTGTGCAGGTATCTGCGGGTGGAATGGGGTTTTCCAATTCTTTTAGGATGTTAAAGAGCTCTTATGTGCTAGAGCCTGCCTGAGAGATCCTGGAATTAAGAGATTCTTTCTTAGCGCGTGTGATCTCATTTTTGTAGAGGGTAGAGATATTGGTGAGATTAGTTCTGTTATCTACTAACGGCACTGATTTCAAGTTTACTTTTTTGTTGTCAGAGAATTTTGAGTTCCGGGGTGTACCATGTATTCAGGTGCGCTTTTGATTTCCCTTTGCGCATTTTTAGTGGAGCAATGATATTGATAGCTTTAGCCATGGAATCGTTGTAGGCGTTGACCAGCAAGTTTAAGTCAGTTGTAGCTGGTAGAGCGTTCAGAATAGGGGTTACCAGGGGTATTAGGGCTTCCGCTGTGATGTTGCCCTTTTTCCTAGTTGGGCAGGCCGTGCAATAACAGGCCTTTTATGCACTAGGTTGCTGATATTAATGTCGAATGGGAGGAAGTAATGGTCCGTCCAGATAAGCTTTACGGGGTCCTTCGGGGTGATGTTGCAATTAAGGGCGGTTACCCAGTCAAGGATTCTACCCTTTGAATGGGTGGGTTTGTAACAGAATTGTAGGAGGCCATGTTCCTCGAATGCCGTGGCCAGGGCAATGGCTGGGGTGTCGAGAGGGTCGTTGAACCCAAGATTGAAGTCTCCAAGTATGATCATTTGTGCTGAAGGTTTGGAACTTTCAGCTACTAGTGAGGTGATATCTTCCTCAAATGAGCCAGGTGGGCCCGGGGGTCTGTAAATTAGATGCAGCGTGATAGTACTCTTAGGGGAGGTTTGTAATTTAACTGTAAGATGCTCACATGATTTGAGTGGGGGAGAGGAGGCTAGTCTAATATCAAGCGAGGACTTAAAGATGATAGCTACACCACCTCCTCGAGCGTTGGGTCTGTCTACTCTGAGGATAGTGTAGTTATCAGGGATAGCTAGGGTAAGATATGGTCCCGCAACATCATGCGACCAGGTTTCGGTCGCAGCAAGGAAGTCCAGGTTGTTGGTCAGAATAATGTCGGCGACTTCTATGGAGTGGGCGACTAATGAGTTCTTGTTGGCTAGGATATCAGAAGGGTGTGTGTGGCCGAAGGTGGGATAGGCCGATTGTGTGATCGGGAGGAAGGCTGGTGTAGTGGGCAAGAATGGTGTGGGGCAGATGATAGGGAAGTGTCTTGGGCAGGCAGGTCTCGCTAGACCCTTTCTATGGGCTATTTAGCTGCTACCATTGCAAGGTATATCACTTTGCACGACACAAAAGGGGAACATGATCGCGGTGAGACAAAGTAGCATAATAAGGAAGCTCGGGCTAAGGCCCCGTGCAGAGGATTGGCGACTGAGGGACATCGGTGGCATAGGTAGGGTAGTGCCAGATAGTAACAAAGTCAGAGGGCTGGTATCAGGTTGTGGCTGAATGTCAGGCAGGCAGGGGTATTGGTGTCTTTTAAGTAGCTAAATACAGCTATCAGGGGCAGGCTGCATGCAGCTACCAGGCTGGCTGAATACAGCTATCATGGTAGGCTGAATGCAACTTGAAGATTCAGAGCAGTGTCAGATGAAATACGGCTAACAGGGCAGGCTGAATACAGCTTAAAAATCCAATTTGGTAGAGCCATTGAAGGCGTTGCAATTACACGAGGCATTATAATGCAGTACAGTACTAGTGTAATTATGGCTAGCATTTGGCGCAATGAGCATGCAATGATACTGTTGGCGTGCAATAGTAAGAGGTCATCAGAGCATTGAAAGGCCTTGCTAGGGCAGAGTTTACATACGTTTAGCAGTTGCAGTTATATCATAATAAATAACAGTTTGCTGGTGTAAATCGAGGCGGATGTACTGAGCTGTAGCTGTTAGGTAAAATGGGTTATGATCATACATGCAAATGTGCATACATCTTTGCAAATCTATGGCAAGCGGTTGACTAATTCCATGGGACAATGTAAAACATATAGGCTAGCATGTGAATTGGATATAACACGTTGAAATGATAGCCTTTACAGTGTGCAGGGTCTGCGGTCCCTACAGGTAGCGTATACAGGCACTATAAATGATAGGTGAGCGAGCGGCTAACTGTACTGTATTGGTACTTACAGTATAGATATTGTCCAGAGGTCTAGTCCAGTAATGGTCATCATGCGCCGTCCAGCGGCGAACAGGGGCAAACAGGGCCTTAGATGGCCTTTGATGAGGACGGCTCTTCCACCTGCCGGCGGATGCGGGTGTCACGATGCCTGCCCCCGGAAAGCCAGACCAGGCCCAGCAACCCCGGAAGCAGGCATCATGCCACTTGAAGCATGCCCAAAAACCCCAGTTAGGGACTCTTTGGCTACAGTCCTGGCGCCAGGCTCATAAGAGTAAAGTCAGTCCTGGCGCCATGGGCGCCAGGCTCATTACAGAAATCTTACCTGTTGCAGACCATGCTGCATACCTACCTGATGCAGACCATGCTGCACGAAGCCACAAGCCAAATGAGGCTTAAAGGGACTACTTTACCTCAGGGACTCCTTTCCTCTCGGGTGGGGCTGTGGAAGAATACTTACCTGGGACTTCTTCCACGGCTATTTAAGCCACACCCAGACAGCCACACGTGCTTCGCGTTATTCTGCTTTCTGCAGGGTAACGCTCACCGTGTCTTCAGCAGCTCCAGTCTTCAGCCACGCCCGCTTCAGCCCTGGAACACCTGGAACAAGAAAAGGAGAAGGAGAAGAGGTCAGAACAAAACCCTTACCTGAATCCTTGATCCAGCACATCGTCGATCTGGAAGAGAGAAGCCTTCTCAGGTGCATTGCCACGCACCTCGCAGAGCCGCGCTGAACTCGCCAACCGGGACTGCATTCCTTTACTCCATCGCAAATCCAGCATCTCCAGGCCATTCTTCAACGCCTGGGGGAGACAAGAACAGATAGGTGAGCAAGAGCAATACAAACCACCCCCAAAGACTTACCTGATTTACCACAGGGGGGTACTCACCTCATCTCGGGTTGGCGTAGTCAATTCTGCATCACTGCCGCACCCCGGCCCCTAAGGGGAAAACAAGGACAATACAAATCACCCCCAAAGACTTACCTGATTACCACAGGGGGGTACTCACCTCATCTCGGGTCGGCGCAGTCAATTCCGCCGCACCCCGGCCCCTAAGGGGAAAAAACAAGGACAATACAACCTAACCCCAAAGACTTACCTGATTTACCACAGGGGGGTACTCGCCTCATTTCGGGTCGGCGCAGTTAATTCTGCATCATCGCTGTACCCCGGCCCCAAAGGGGAGAACCACAATAGACTTACCAGGATCTTACCAATTGCCACCTGGAACTCCTCTGGTGGTTTAAATCCGCAACCTGCAAGGAATCTGGCAGAGTGAAGATCAGACTTTTGAACTCTTACGAACAATTGGACTTAGAGTCAATACTGGAACTCACCAATTACTCCACGCCAGTGAAGTAACTGGTCGTCTATGCGCCCCTGCGCTCGACACAGGATGGAGAGCTCATCTTTCCAAATCTTCAGGTGAGATAAAGAGGGAACTTCAGGAGTGTTCTGTGGGCAGACAAGGGGAGTTGGAAGGCGGGTTAACGCTCAGATTACGGGAGGTTAATTCCCTTTCTCCATTGCAGAAAGATATTCGTACGAGTCCAACAAACGAAGCTAAGTGCGTCTGTCCAGTCTGTCATCTCGGCTCTACGTGTTACTCTGGTGGAAGCAACAGCGGGCCAGTCCAGATCGATGCCCCTATGGGAATCAGGTGAGCGTAACAGAACGCGAAGCCTACCCACAAATACCCACCTGGGCGTCATGGAGACATCGGAAACCGATCATTTGGCCCAATTATTAGGGGAACTAAGGGCCGAAGTGCATTCCGCCTGCCAGGAAACCAATGCCCTCAGGAGGGAATTGATGGTATCAAAAGAACGAACTGATGATTTGGCCAGACAGCTATTACAAAGCCAGGCTGGACAAACACCTCTACCTGGACTCGGGGCCAGCCCAGCTCCGGTGCCACCGAGTAACCCGGTGCAGATAAAGCTTCCTGGAGCCGTTCCCTTGGCTCCGCCCTCAACGCTTTGCCGGAGACCCTAAAAGGTTTGCTATATTCATGAATCAATGTCGCTTACACTTTTTATGTAGACCTGGAGCTTTCCCAAACGATCAAGCCAAGGTAGCTTTTGTACTGTCATATCTCAGCGGCAGTGCAGCGGACTGGTCCATTCCGCTAGTAAATCAGGATGACCCGATTCTTCGAGATTTCCAAGGTTTTCGAACTAGCATGGAAAGACTGTTCGCCCGACATTCCCAAAGACAGGCTTTGGTTAACGAACTTTTATCCTTACGGCAAGGTAATCAGGATCTTTTGTCTGTCATTGCAACTTTCAATAGATTAGTAGTGGAAACCGAATGGCCTGAAGCCAAGCGAATTACATTATTCCATCGAGGGCTTCGGGGAGAACTCAAGGATGTTTTAGCCCAAGTCGTGAACCCGCCTTTAGACTGTGCTTAATATATAGATTTTGTGGTCCAGTTAGATCACAGACTTCAAACCAGAAAGGCTGATCGAACCAAGTTTGAAAACAAGGTCTTGGTTAAAACCTACGTACCCTCGAAGGGGGTAGATGCCTCAGAACCCATGCAAATCGGGGGGTTAGGGGACCCTTAACCCAGAAGGAAAGGGAAAGAAGACGGCAACAGCAATTATGTCTATATTGCGAAGCTACTGGTCATTTCCTTCGGAACTCCCCTGTAAAACCACCCAAGAAAACTATAGGAGCAGCAGACGAAAACCACTTGAAACCTGACTCGGGAAACAATCACGCCCGGCAAGTGTAGAGGTCAGCTTGCCGAGCTTAAAGAAGGACACTCTGACCTCGCATTTCACCATACCCATGGTCCTTATAGATCCAGAGCAGCCATCACGCATGCACGCGGTAAAGGCGTACGTAGCTAGTGGAGCCATAGGAAACTATTTGGACTACGGATTGGCTTCCAGGATGAATCTACCTCTCACCCGAAAGACCACTACCGATGTCGTCACCACTGTTGATGGAACTGAAATTGCCTCTGGGCCCGTAACTCATTCCACTGCAGAGATGACTTTGCTGGGTCAGGATGGACACCGAGAGGTTATGGTTTTTGATTTAATCAAGGCTCCACAGTTTCAACTGATACTGGGAATCCCTTGATTGGAAAAACACAATCCCTGTATTGATTGGCGAGAGAAGAGACTAACCTTCCCAGAATGTGCTAACACCTGTTACCCAAAGAGAACTCTAAATTCAGTACTGGCCCCAATAATCCCAGCTGCCATACAATTACCTGCTGAATACCAAGACTTTCAGGATGTCTTTCAAAAGGAGCAGGCAAACACCTTACCACCGCACAGATCGTATGATTGTCAAATAGATCGCATACCAGGAGCACAACCACCTTGCAGCAGAATCTATGCCCTCACGGAACCTGAAAATCTCCACTTGCGCCAGTACCTAGACCAGTATCTTGCTAATGGCTTCATCCGCCTGTCCAAGTCCCCTGCATCTTCCGCTTTGTTCTTCGTGCCAAAAAAAGAAGGCGACCTTAGAACATGCATAGACTACCGCGCGCTGAATCAGATAACTATCAAGAATCGGTACCCATTGCCTTTGATCCCTGAACTACTAGACCAGGTAAAGAACGCTTGTATATACACAAAACTAGACCTTCGGGGGGCATATCATCTGGTACGCGTCAAAGAGGGTGACGAATGGAAGACTGCTTTTCGCACCAAGTACGGATTATTTGAGAACCAGGTGATGCCTTTCGGACTGTGTAACGCACCAGCAGCCTTCCAGTTCTTCATGAACGATGTCTTCCGAGAGCTCATCGATGTTTGTGTAGTCGTTTACATCGACGATATCTTAGTATACTCCCTATCAGAATCCGATCGTGTAAAGCACGTCCGAGCAGTCCTAGAAAAGTTACGCCAGCATAAGTTATACGCTAAACTGGAAAAGTGCATCTTTCACACTACGGAAGTAGAGTTTCTTGGATTTATTCTGACCCCGATAGGAATCCGGATGGATACAGGGAAGGTGGACGCAATTCTTAATTGGCCTTCGCCAAGCTCAGTCAAAGGAGTTCAAAGCATGCTCGGCTTTGCCAATTTCTACCGCAGGTTTATCCCGGACTTCTCACACATTGTACATCCCATTACAACACTATTGCGAAAGAATAAACGCTTTACATGGACAGAAGAAGCCGAGAACGCCTTCCAAGAGTTAAAAAAGAAATTCACGTCCGCTCCTGTATTACGACACCCGCGCCCAGAGCTTCCCTACATAGTGGAAACAGATGCATCCAGTTCAGCTATGGGAGTAGTGCTCTCCCAAAAGGATCCCGAAACTAACCAGCTGCACCCAGTGGCGTTTTGGTCAAGAAAGTTTTCGGCTCCCGAATTAAATTATGCTATAACCGACAAGGAACTGTTGGCCATCAAGTCCGCCTTCAAGGCTTGGCGGCACTATCTGCTGGGCGCCAGGCATACCATTACGGTCATCACTGATCACCGCAACTTACAATACCTAAAGGTAGCCAAGGCCCAATCTTCACGCCAACTCCGTTGGGCATTGTTCTTCGTCGAGTTTGAGTTTGTAATAACCTATCGACCAGGTTGTAAAAATGGAAAAGCTGACGCCCTGTCCCGAATAGGAATGGGAGAAACAGAAAGAGCTTTAGAACCTGTACCCATAATTCCTGAACAGAGAATCCTTGGTCTGACATCCATACACTCTCTGGAGGACATTCAAGAAAAGGTCCATCAACTCTTTGATTCCGATGCCTTACAGGGCTGGGCAAGGAAAGGCCCAGAGTATTCTGTCACCAACAATCTACCTTATTACCAAGGCCGGCTATTTTTGCCACTAGAGGAACTACAGAAACTTGTCATTTCTCTTTACCACGACACCTTGATGGAAGGACATCCTGGCATTGCTAAAACTGAAGCCAAAATCAAGAAACAGTTTTGGTGGCCCACCTGGCGAAAAGATGTCAAGTTGTTTGTCATGTCTTGTGGCATTTGCGCTCAAAATAAAGGGGAAAAGAAAAAACCTGCTGGATTATTACAACCGTTAGACATACCACCTACTCCTTGGCACACCTTGTCATTAGACTTTATCACGGATTTACCCCCGTGCAAAGGTTATAACACCATTCTAGTTATTGTAGATCTTTTTTCTAAAATGGCCCATTTCATTCCTTTAAAAGGAATACCTTCAGCTTCAATCCTGGCCAAGGAGTTCCTTGAAAATGTTGTCCGTCTACATGGCTTTCCTTCCGTGTTTATTTCAGACCGGGGAAGTCAATTTATTTCACATATTTGGAGGAAGTGCTGCCAGCTGGCACAAATTGATGTTAGGCTTTCAACCAGCCACCATCCCCAGACCGACGGTCAAACAGAGAGAACCAACCAGACTCTTGAGCAATACCTACGTTGTATGCTACATCAATCTGAGGTGGATTGGAAAGACATTCTTTGGATCGCCGAGTATGCATACAATAATTCTGTACACTCAGGGACTAAACAAAGCCCTTTTTTTACCATATATGGTCACCATCCTCGAACCTCAGACTTAGATTCTCCCCAGCATTTAGAGATGCCTGCGGTGGACCATCTCCACGCTGTTATCACACAAGCCTTTAAAGAGGCGACTGCACCTTTACAAAAGGCTAAGGATAAATACAAGAATGATGCTGATCAACACAGGAGTGAAGCACCGCAATACCAAGCAGGGGACCAAGTATGGTTAGCCACCAAGTACTTACCACTCAAGGGAACACAGACTTTTAACCCCAGGTACTTGGGACCTTATTCTATTAAGGCTATTATTAACCCAGTGGCCGTCAAGTTGGACTTGCCTGGTCATATGCGTGTTCATCCTGTTTTTCACGTGTCTCTTTTGAAGCCTGTGCAACCAGGAACTAGACTAACCACTCCACCTGAACCTATCCTCATAGACGGGGAACCCGAATTCGAAGTCAAGAATATTTTGGACTCTAAAAGGGTGAGATCAAAACTCTTCTATCTCATTGATTGGAAAGGTTATGGTCCACAAGAAAGATCTTGGGAGCCTAGTGACCATGTGCATGCACCTCAATTAGTGAAAAGGTTCCACCAAGAATTTCCAGACAAACCAAGGCCGAGAGGGAGAACAGCTTTAGGAGGGGCCTTGAGGGGGAGTGCTGTCACGATGCCTGCCCCCGGAAAGCCAGACCAGGCCCAGCAACCCCGGAAGCAGGCATCATGCCACTTGAATCATGCCCAAAAACCCCAGTTAGGGGCTCTTTGGCTACAGTCCTGGCGCCTATGGCGCCAGGCTCATAAGAGTAAAGTCAGTCCTGGCGCCATGGGCGCCAGGCTCATTACAGAAATCTTACCTGTTGCAGACCATGCTGCATACCTACCTGATGCAGACCATGCTGCACGAAGCCACAAGCCAAATGAGGCTTAAAGGGACTACTTTACCTCAGGGACTCCTTTCCTCTCGGGTGGGGCTGTGGAAGAATACTTACCTGGGACTTCTTCCAAGGCTATTTAAGCCATACCCGGACAGCCACACGTGCTTCGCGTTATTCTGCTTTCTGCAGCGTAACGCTCACCGTGTCTTCAGCAGCTCCAGTCTTCAGCCACGCCCGCTTCAGCCCTGGAACACCTGGAACAAGAAAAGGAGAAGGAGAAGAGGTCAGAACAAAACCCTTACCTGAATCCTTGATCCAGCACATCGTCGATCTGGAAGAGAGAAGCCTTCTCAGGTGCATTGCCACGCACCTCGCAGAGCCGCGCTGAACTCACCAACCGGGGCTGCATTCCTTTACTCCATCGCGAATCCAGCTTCTCCAGGCCATTCTTCAACGCCTGGGGGAGACAAGAACAGATAGGTGAGCAAGAGCAATACAAACCACCCCCAAAGACTTACCTGATTTACCACAGGGGGGTACTCACCTCATCTCGGGTCGGCGTAGTCAATTCTGCATCACTGCCGCACCCCGGCCCCTAAGGGGAAAACAAGGATAATACAAATCACCCCCAAAGACTTACCTGATTACCACAGGGGGGTACTCACCTCATCTCGGGTCGGCGCAGTGAATTCCGCATCACCGCCGCATCCCGGCCCCTAAGGGGAAAAAATAAGGACAATACAACCTAACCCCAAAGACTTACCTGATTTACCACAGGAGGGTACTCACCTCATTTCGGGTCGGCGCAGTTAATTCTGCATCATCGCTGTACCCCGGCCCCAAAGGGGAGAACCACAATAGACTTACCATGATCTTACCAATTGCCACTTGGAACTCTTCTGGTGGTTTAAATCCGCAACCTGCAAGGAATCTGGCAGAGTGAAGATCAGACTTTTGAACTCTTACGAACAATTGGATTTAGAGTCAATACTGGAACTCACCAATTCCTCCACGCCAGTGAAGTAACTGGTCGTCTACGCGCCCCTGCGCTCGACGCAGGATGGAGAGCTCATCTTTCCAAATCTTCAGGTGAGATAAAGAGGGAACTTCAGGAGTGTTCTGTTGGCAGACAAGGGGAGTGGGAAGGCTGGTTAACGCTCAGATTACGGGAGGTTAATTCCCTTTCTCCATTGCAGAAAGATATTCGTACGAGTCCAACAAACAAAGCTAAGTGGGTCTGTCCAGTCTGTCATCTCGGCTCTACGTGTTACTCTGGTGGAAGCAACAGAGGGCCAGTCCAGGTCGACGCCCCGTGGGAATCAGGTGAGCGTAACAGCGGGGCAATTAGAGAACGATGGTTGCTTAGCAACCACGAGGACGCCTAGGAACACCACAATACAAAACGATGTGGGAATGTGTGGGGGAGGCAGGCAGTAGTCCACTTAGTACTTACCATACCTTGGGTCTCAATGAAAAAGGCTAGCCTGGGTGTAACTCTGGGTAAACCCCTAGAGAGTGGGGGGATGTGAATTATCATGGTTGCGTATGGAGCCATGATATCTTGTATTCCAGCAATAAAGCAATGTCTTGGAGGAACTGTGGGGATTTAGGTTGTTTCTGGCACATGTGGTGGTCTTTTAAGAGCACCCAGGCATAATGGAAAGAGGTTTTAGGCTGGATTAAAGAACGGGAAGGTATCTCCAGAGAAAAAAGTCCACTGTAAGTGCTGTTTTGTCTTCAGAGAAGTGATGAGAAATGGGGCATTTTCCAATTATGATGCAACAAATTTCTTGCTGCTGGCAGCGGGAGCGTGCTTACCAACTTATTGGAAAAGAGATGGTCTGCCTACCAAAAGAGAACGGGTACTGAATGGGAAATACATCTTTGAAATGGAAAGACTCACTGCTATGTTTAGTTTAGTTTGTTTATTTGTAAATGTTATATAATAACAAAAATTATTGTGTGTGAATGGAGAGCCTTCAGGGAGAAATATTTTGATGAAAAGGAGGTGTCAATGTAAAGTGATGGACAAGGAGGAATTGAGAGGGGGTGGAGTTATCTGGATAAGAATATAGGTAATCCCAGATTGGGGTGGTGTAGTATGATAGGGGCTACATTTGGCACATTAATTTGATAGATGTATGTGTGCAAATTTAAAGGAATATATAGTTGTTGCAGCATAGTTCAGACCATCTTTTGGCAATCCGATACATTGAAAAGAGACAAACCTACTGTATAAGTGGGTACCCTTTTGAATCAGGAGATGCAGTTTATCAAAGATGTGTATGGGGCAATGATCACTTGCAGCCTAAATGGTGCAGCAGGAGAAATAACTTTCCGGTAATGTTCTATCTATGGATTCTTCTCCTGCAGATTCCTCATTAGATAGATATCCCTTCCAGTGGCAGTTGCTCAAAAACTTTCCCACAGGGGGCATGGTTCACCTCAACTCGGCCATCGATCCCTCTTGACTCGATGCAGCGGTTCTCAACTCCGGACGTGATTTTCATCACCATACATATACTACGTCACTACATCCCCGTACCTCAGTTCCTTGCCTTTTTTGCCCCAAGCTCAGCTGCTCTGAACGAAGAATGTAACGATACAGCTGAGAACAGCCACAACTCCAAAAGATTCATGCATTGTGGTTGTTTCTTTTTTTTTGAAAGTGAAGAATGCAACCATAAAATATTTCATAAAACACAAAGAAATTATAAGACAGCCTTGAAAAGGGAGCTTGCCTCATTCTCTCTGTAAAGAAGGTATTCATCAAACTGCAGGAACTTTCACAGTGGGGTTGGATGGGAGGGTGATGAGGAATCTGCGGGAGAAGAATCCGTAAAAAGAACATTACCAGTAAGTAATTTCTCCTTAATGGATTGCTTTTCTTTTACAGATTCCTCATTAGATAGACTCCCCAAGAAGTATGTACTAAGGAGGTGGCATGAAAGTCCTCACATCAGGAAACTGCCAAACCGCTCTTCCAAAGTGAGTTCAGCTCGACGGGCTAAATCTAGGCAGCAGTGGTTGGTGAAGGTATGCAGTAAAGACCAAGTCAACGCTCGGCAGATTTCTCCCACTGGCACCCCCCCCCCCTTTGTAGAGCTAAAGAGGCAGCCATACCCCTAGAGGAGTGGGCTCTGATGCCCAAAGGTAATTCCTGGAGACGGATTGTTTGCAGTCAGCCAAACCCTTTCTTGCCAATGAAAAGGCAAGACAGTTGGTCAATTTTTCTAAACTCTGCCGTTCTAGCAACATATAAGCTTAGACCCCTTTTCGGGTGTAGCCTATGGAAGCGTGCCTCCTCCTTAGGGGGATGAGCAGGCGGGTAGAAAACTGGCAGGTAGATAGCATGTGACAGATGAATCTTAGACACAACCTTGGGTAAAAATCCCGGTCGTTCCTTAAGTCAGTCGGTCAAAAATACTTTACTCAGCTGAGAGGGCCATAAAAGTTTATAAAATATACAGTTTTCTTACAATAATACACATCTGGGCATGGAAACAAATTTATACAAATAAAAGCCACCTAAAATCAATAGATTCAGAAAGTTGATAAAAATCATAGTATAAAAACATACGCTCAAAGGAACAATTGATTAGGATAATGTAAGTCAGATGCATCAATTGGGCCCAGTATCAGCATTATTGTGTTTCAGCGCCTTATTCCTCATCCACCAAGCTCTGAAAATATAACGAGCAGTTGCATAAGTGACATGAGGAGATAAGCACTGACTTAAAAACTATAATGCAGGTAGAACTTGTCAAATCCCTTGCTCAATAAAAATTTGGCATAAATACAAATGCCTCAAATGGTGCGTTTTTTCACAGGTCAACAGAAAGTGCACCAATGATTCAATAAAATGGCCAAATTTAGGACACCTCGCCAAGGCATCAGACCTCCATGATGAGGTAGAGACTGAAACAGGTAAAATACTGAGTCTCAACCGGAGATACAAAGATCTCTCTAGCAGCAGTGAAACTATATCTAAATAGGCCTTGAACCCAGTCTCCCTTCTGGATTCCAGATAATCTGTGCCCAACTGTAGAGAAGCGACATCTACAATCAAGTTTTCCGACGCTCTTCTGGTCATACAGAGTTTCAGCTGCTTAGTGTCCTGAATGGAGAGGGCCCATGGGTTTTCCCAAAGATCAGGCCTATCTAGACTCAGAAACGTTGCCTTCACATGCGCAAACCTCCTCCCGTCAAATTGATGACATGTATTAGCCCTTCACGATATTGCACCAGATCCTCTGAACTCCACACCCTAAGCCAATATAATGAATGTTTGATAGAGGATTGGCTCACAAATGGCAGGTGATTGAGTTCCAGGTGGAACATGCCTCAGGGTGCGCTTGAGGAGGCAATAATAATTCTTTTAGAAATGTGTTCTCACATACCCCAAACTTATCGGAGTTAGTGTAACCCCACAGTTCTGCACCAAACTGTTACTCACCACTCCGAATAGGTCGAAGATGCGGAGAACACGACCTTGGATATGTTGGTAGTATAGAATTCCGAGTTCAGCCTTCCATCCCAGCGACCCTGAATACAAGACTCAGGCTTCCTCAAAGAGGGGCTCTTTTCCACAATGTACCTCTCTGCTGTTTCAGTTAGAACAGACAGAGATGTCAATTGAATAAAAGAGCGGGGAGAACACACACCGCCAATACCAATGCTGCAAAAGAATACCAAGATATTAGACAGTGTTGATGTGTTGATGTTAAACAAGTGATTAGAACAGTTAAAAATGATTGGACAACTACCTAAATGGATATTGGAGTGGAATTGCGTTTCCCCGGGATAATCTACAAAGAATAACACGAATGAGAGGAATAAATCTAAATCAGTATTGTTTCCCACTTTAGCTATAGAATTGATATCAACTGACCTGAGTAAAGATAAATGGAGTAAGAGGAGTCCAGGATTGTAAGAGGAGTTCAGGATTCTGAAGACAACGACAGGAGAAAATAACAAACGGGGAAGTTAGTATAGGGCAGTAACCCCGAACGGCACGAGGGACGCACTAGGGTCGGGTTGGTGCAGTTCAGGAAAGCGTTCATATGCACTGAAGAGCAATCTCACAGGAAAGTCACTCAATGTCCCAGAATCCAACAAAAAACAATGTCCATGGAAGACAAGAGATATGTACCTGAGTACACGAGTATAGTTGAGTAGCTGTTGAGATGATCCGGATGTAAACAGCAAAATTGATGTGCAGAGCGGCAACCAAGGAAGAACCGCAAGACACAGAAGAGAGCCGTATCCAGTAGCGTTCCGAGTCCAACAACCAGACGATCACAACAAGAACAAGGGAGGAGACGAATCAATCCAAAATTCAGGCAAAAGGTCAAAACCAGGAGTTCAGATAAGGATTCGTGTAGGGAGACACGAAGAGGAAACAGATGAAACCGCGTGTAGCTGGTAACCTTAATTAGCAGCAACGAGCCCCTTGGAAGATGGTGGTTTTATAGTCGTAAGAGGGGCGTGGCTTGCTGTACGTCTTCCACGTACAAGGCGTGTCAGGTGACTTGGAGTGCATCGACGTTTGTACGGACGCCATGGTAGCTTGTACCTGGACCATAGAGGAGCCTGTAAAGAAGTTGTACTCTGCAGGGATGCCGGCGGGGAAGTCTGAAGTGTAACAGCATCCTCCCCCAAAGACACGGGCAACCCCCTGGCGGAATGGAAGCTCCTCAGAAGAACCGGAAAATGCAAATTGGAGAGTGGCTCCCAAGTACGGTCCTCAGGCCCATAACCCTTCCAATCCACGAGGTAGAACAACGTACCCCTAGACACCCTGCAGTCCAGGATACGCGAGACCTCATATTCCTCCTCACCATCCACCAAGATCGGCGAAGGACGAGTAGGCAGACGGGTCCTAGGGATGAAAGGCTTGATCAAGGAGACGTGAAAGACTGGGTGTATGCGCCATGATCGCGGCAAAGAAAGCTTAACTGCCACAGGATTGATGACATCAGTAACGACATAGGGTCCCACAAATGTAGGCAGAAGCGAGCGTTTACCTGCAATTCGCAAATTGCGGGATGATAACCACACCTTCATGCCACTGCGATAGACTGGAGCAGGTGATCGATGCACATCGGCATACTTCTTGGCACGATCTTGAGCTCGGAGTAAATGGCAGCGTACATCCCGATGAATCTTATCGATATCTCTGATGCAATCCTTTGCTGCAGTATTAATGGCCAGTAATACCGTATCAAGTGGAAGTGCCCTAGGATGACCACCATAAAGGGCGAAAAATGGAGAAACTCCAGTTGATGTATGCATAGAGTTGTTATATGCGAATTCTGCATAAGGCAAAGAAGTAAACCTGTTGGTACTGAAGGCATAAACAGCGTAGATTCTGTTCGATGGTAGCATTAGTTCTCTCAGTTTTCCCATCCGTTTGAGGATGGTAAGCTGAGGAATACCTGTCTTCAATACCCAAAGAAGCTGTAAGAGCCTTCCAGAATCGTGACGTAAATTGGGTGCCACGATCGGAAACAATAACCGAGGGTAAACCAAAGAAACGAAACACATTCGTCAAGAACAGTTTTGCCAATTCAGGAGCTGTAGGTAAACCAGAACAAGGTATGAACAATGCGTATTTAGTGAAGTAATCAACGATTACCCAAATAGTGTCATAGCTCTGAACGTTAGGAAGTTCCACGATGAAATCCATAGACAGCATCTGCCAAGGTTTGTACGGCACAGGAAGAGGTTGTAACAATCCAACTGGTTTGGCTCTAGAAGTTTTACACTGAGTGCATATGGAACAAGTCAAAATGTAATCCTTTACGTCACGAACCATAGAAGGCCACCAGGCCCAACGCCGTAAGGCTTCAAGAGTTTTTTGACTTCCTGGATGTGCAGCAATCAAGGAATTGTGAGACCACTGAAGAGCTAAATCTCTAGCTTGACCTGATGGTATATAGACGCGCCCTTGAATGAATGGCATTCCCTGAATGATTTCCAGATTGAGGTCACTGATCTCTTTTGGATGTTTTGAAACCCAATCAAGGATAATTGAACGCAAAGAGGGCTGAACTGAACAACCACAAACAACCTTGTTTGGTAGAAGAGGAAGAGCTTCGATCTGTTGAGACTGGCCATCCGCATGTAAACGCGAGAGAGTATCAGCCGGAACTTGAGCTTTAGCAGGACGGTATGTAATAACAAATTGGTATTGTGAAAAGAATAAATGCCACCGCGCCTATCTAGCTGTAAGACATTTCATAGACTTGAAGGCTAACAGACTGCGGTGATCAGAGTATACAGTTACAAAGTGTTTAGCCCCCAAAAGATGATGCCTCCATTCCAAGAATGCTTCTCTGATGGCTAAAAGTTCGCGTTCTGTGATGGAATAATTCTTTTCGTAAGCTGTCAACTTACGAGAAAAATAGGCAACAGGATGAATCTCTCCCGAATGTGGACAGGTTTGAGACAATACCGCCCCAATGGCATAACCTGAAGCATCAGCTTCAACAAAAAAAGGAAGCTCGGGATCAGGATGTTTGAGGACAGGGGCGGAAGTGAAGGCTGATTTTAATTGATCAAAGGCTCCCTGAGCTTCTGAAGACCATACAAATGGTACTTTGACACTTGTCAGAGAGGTAAGTGGTGCAGATATTTCAGAAAACCCATTGATGGAAGCGTCTATAGAAGTTTGCAAATCCCAGGAATGATTGTAATGATCTGAGTGAATTAGGCACAGGCCATTCCAAGATCGCACTAATTTTGGATTGACTCATGTGCACACCATTGTTAGTAAGATCATATACCAGAAATTCCACCTCTGAGGCATGAAACATGCACTTTTCGGCTTTGACGAACAATCTATGTTCTCTCAGACGTTGGAGTACTATCTTGACGTGTTTTTCGTGGTCTTCCTGGTTTTGAGAATAACTCAAAATGTCATCCAGGTAGACAACAACAAATTGATCAAGAATGTCGTAAAACAGATCGTTCATGAAAGCTTGAAAGGTGGCCGGGGCATTACATAAGCCAAAAGGCATGATAAGATATTCAAATAGGCCATAACGTGTTTTAAATGCGGTCTTCCATTCGTCCCCCTCTCTCATGCGGACGAGATTGTAAGCTCCTCTAAGATCGAGCTTAGTGAATATTTTGGAAGAACCCAACTGGTCAAGAAGGACAGAAATCAGAGGAAGAGGATACTGATTTTCAATGGTTGCTGCATTCAAAGCACGATAATCTGTACAAGGACGTAGATCCCCTTCCTTCTTAGGGACAAAGAAAAGTGGTGATGAAATAGGTGATTTGGAAGAACAAATAAATCCCATGGACAAAGCCTTGTCTATGTAATCTTTAAGAACTTCGTCTTCTTTGAGAGTGAGAGAGTACACTCTGCCGGATGGTATTTTTACTCCCGGAATTAGATCTATTGGACAATCATAAGCTCTATGTGGGGGTAGAGTCTCCGCCATCCCTTTGTCAAAAACATCTGTATAATCTGTATATTGCGAAGGTATCACAGAGGATACGTTTTTAGAGACAGCTCCGATATGCATAGTAGGTGAAACTAGCGCCCTGACTGGACTATCATGGGTAATACCGAGTAATGTAGTACATCGAGTATTGCACATATTGGAAGGGAACTGAATCTGAGATGTCGACCAGTCGATGGCAGGATTATGAAGTTTCAACCATGGAATGCCCAGAATGACTTTGTAAGCTGGTGCTTTAATGATATCAAATGATATGTCTTCAGTATGGCCTTGGTCAGTACTCATATGGAGTGGAACTGTTTGGTGAGTTACCATTCCTGAGACAAGAAGGGAACCATCCACTGCATTCACTGTTTCAGGGATAGTTTTGCGAACTAAAGGTATTTTTGACATGGTGGCAAAACATTGATCAACATAATTACCTGTTGCACCTGAATCGATCACAGCGGTAGTCTGGAATGAAACACCATGATCTAAAGAAAATGTAACAGGTAGGCGAACTAAATGACTCGGATTCTGTACTGTAGAGTCCAAGAGTGAGTTTCCCGACATAGGGACTCTGTCTACTGTCGGGATTTGGCGTTTCCCGCCTTTCTTTTAGGTTTTTTGGTACACTCAGGTAACAAGTGATCAGAGGCCGATTTAGATTTATTCCACTCATTCATGTTATTCTTGTACATTAGCACAATACATGCAGAGATTGTGTGATCGACGATATTCTCGTTGAGCAGGGGTAAGCGGTCCCCTAATCACCCCAATCTGCATAGGCTCAGGCGCAGGAGATGACAAAGATGAGGCCTCTGCTGCAACCGAGCTGAAAAATGCTGTTTTCTTTTCGCCGCGTCTTTCAGACTTACGAGCATCAATCTGAAGGACTAAATCTAGTAATTCCCCGAATGGTGCGGGAACCACAGGAACAGTGGAGAGGATGTCCTTTAGATCATCTGAGAGGCCTTGATAGAAGACAGCTGTCTTCTTTTCTTCAGGCCAGTCAGTCTCTGCTGCCAACTGATTGAATCGAGCCAAATAAACCAATAGAGAATTGTTTCCTTGTCAATGTTTTAAGAGTTCCAGATCAGTAGCTTGAGTAGTATAACGTGTATCAAATACTTTACTCATCATAGCAAGAAGGGCATCACAATTGTACAGAACATGACTATAGATTCCAACAACGGGTTAGCCCATGCGGCTGCAGTGCCTCCCAAATGAGACAAAATAAAAGCCGCTTTGGTTGTAGATGTGGGAAATGAGGTGGGGCGACACAGAAAATGTAATTTGCATTGATTGATGAAAGTTCTGTATTGTTTAGGGTCGCCTAGGAAGCGTTCAGGAGGAGCTAGCGGGAACTGGGTTGTAAGCATGATCGGATTTGATTCATGCTGTGGAGGTGGAAACCCTGAACCGGATGCTGTAGCTCCGGCACCAGCCATCTGTGACGCTGGTGTGGTAACCAAAGACTGAATGGCGTCCATGCGTTGGCGCAGTGCTTCTTGTGCATTGGTCAAGTCAGTACGTAGATCCGTGACCATTTGCACGATTTGATTCAAAGCATCACTGGCCTCTGTGGACATTTTTAAGGCTGCTAATTATATTACTCACCACTCCGAATAGGTCGAAGATGCGGAGAACACAACCTTGGGGATGTTGGTAGTATAGAATTCCGAGTTCAGCCTTCCATCCCAGCTCCCCTGAATACAAGACTCAGGCTTCCTCAAAGAGGGGCTCTTTTCCACAATGTACCTCTCTGCTGTTTCAGTTAGAACAGACAGAGATGTCAATTGAATAAAAGAGCGGGGAGAACACACACCGCCAATACCAATGCTGCAAAAGAATACCAAGATATTAGACAGTGTTGATGTGTTGATGTTAAACAAGTGATTAGAACAGTTAAAAATGATTGGACAACTACCTATATGGATATTGGAGTGGAATTGCGTTTCCCCGGGATAATCTACAAAGAATAACATGAATGAGTGGAATAAATCTAAATCGGTATTGTTTCCCACTATAGCTATAGAATTGATAACAACTGACCTGAGTAAAGATAAATGGAGTAAGAGGAGTCCAGGATTCTGAAGACAACGACAGGAGAAAATAAACAGGGAAGTTAGTATAGGGTAGTAACCCCGAACGGCACGAGGGACGCACTAGGGTTGGGTTGGTGCAGTTCAGGAAAGCGTTCATATGGACTGAAGAGCAATCTCACAGGAAAGTCACTCAATGTCCCAGAATCCAACAGAAAACAATGTCCATGGAAGCCAAGAGATATGTACCTGAGTACACGAGTATAGTTGAGTAGCTGTTGAGATGATCCGGATGTAAACAGCAAAATTGATGTGCAGAGCGGCAACCAGGGAAGAACGCAAGACACAGAAGAGAGCCGTATCCAGTAGCGTTCCGAGTCCAACAACCAGACGATCACAACAAGAACAAGGGAGGAGACGAATCAATCCAAAATTCAGGCAAAAGGTCAAAACCAGGAGTTCAGATAAGGATTCGTGTAGGGAGACACGAAGAGGAAACGGATGAAACCGCGTGTAGCTGGTAACGTTAATTAGCAGCAACGAGCCCCTTGGAAGACGGTGGTTTTATAGTCGTAAGAGGGGCGTGGCTTGCTGTACGTCTTCCACGTACAAGGCGTGTCAGGTGACTTGGAGTGCGTCGACGTTTGTACAGACGCCATGGTAGCTTGTACCTGGACCATAGACGAGCCTGTAAAGAAGTTGTACTCTGCAAGGATGCCGGCGGGGAAGTCTGAAGTGTAACACAAACAAAGTGGCTGGCAGCGCTTGTGTTGGGGAGGAGGTGGTCTAATTCCACCCCACCTCACCATTCCTGAATTAATATACCTTGTAGGGGTGCCCTGCAATGCGATATAACATAGACATATGCATGTATAACACAACCCGTAGACTTGTTTGAAGACTCCATTTTGTACCGCAGTAGAGGCCATCTTTTACTAGGCCCAGTAATCACCCCCCTGTGGAGAGCAGCTCTCCCATCCCCAGCGCCTGCACAGACAGCCCAGAGCACCGCCACCCGCTCCTACCCTGCCAGCTCTGCACAAGCTTTGTTCCCACGGAAGCACGGCGATTCATTTTTTGCAAACAGTCTTACATCACATCCTCAGTGTCTATTCCGCAGAGCATGAGATTAGAGCAGGGCTCTGTGCCCGAGCCCATCCATCTCCACTAAACTGCCTGTGCCCCCTGCACCCTCACCCCCCCAGTCGGACCACAGCCCACGAGCGCTGACCTCTCAACTCCTTTCATGCAGATACCTATCTGACCTGGCCTCATGCCAACCACACCAGAACCTTCATCAACGTACTAATCCTGCACCGCAATATATTGTCTAGAATCAACACTTGCCCACAGATACCAGTACAATAGACAGTGGATCATAATTTAGGGTGGGCACCTGGGTGCGGCGCATGCGTGCATCAAAAGCATTGCAGAGATTAAGGGTTGGAATGTCACTAAATTAGCTCATTTGACCTAAGCACCCCTATTCATACAAGATTTTATGTACACCATTATTCTTGCATTATCAGTTCCTGTTTAGTTTAGTTAGATAGATGCGTGTCTTGTTATGCCCTGACCTTCACCATTAAGATGAGCCCAGCTGACCCACGTGCCACCGGAGCGACACTAGAGCAGCAGCCAATCCAACGGGGCCATCTCGTATAGAATCAACTGTATCATTCTGTTTCTCCAATTACTATCCAGATATTTGTTCTAAAGCCCCTCATCACAAATGACGTGTTTCGTCCTTATAATGTGTGTTGCCCATGTATTGTTTGGCAGAGTGCTCTCGGGCAGCAGAGTTCTTTGCTTGCAGTACAATCTTACATAAAGTTTGTTATACTTGCAATTTATCTCAGAGCTTAATTCCCCTGATGGTGAACATCCCCATTATTGGGTCTATTGAATATTACGTGTTACATTGGGTGTGTGCCTTCATTTGCTTCCTCAGCAGGTCAAGAGCTGGTGGTATTGCGCCACTCCTGTGTTTGCAGAAGAACAAAAGGATACCATTGCTGTACTTTTCCAAGGTGAGCACTGATCTAGAAAGTTGCACACCCCACCCACCATTGTCTTGGAAGTGCACACCCTAATAGTCATAATAGGTGACTTGCTCGATAATAGCATCATTGGCAGTTTGAGAAATAGTTATTTTCTTGGATAAAGGGGGCTTAAACACCATCACCTTTGATTTCTCTGAGTTTCAAATGAACCCAAGAGATTTACATTTAGTCTGAATGATAGTCAAAGCCGCCCTAAGACCAGTTGGAGAGGTTGCAAGTAACACTGCATCATCTACATGAAAGAGAGCAAGGTATTTATTGGTAGCCAGTCTTGGGGGGGTCCTAGCACCCATCCATTAGTGCATCAATTATTTCTTCGAGGTAAATGTTAAAGAGGATGGGTGCCAGGACACATCTCTGCTTGATGCCCATTGCGACGTCAAACTCCCTTGTTGTCTCACCTCCCAGCCCATAACAAACTTTACTCTGGACTTATTGTTGGAGTACAGGGCAGAAATAATAGAGACCAAATCAAAGGGGGCGTGACGTGATAGCAAGATTTGCCATAGGGTGTCCCTGTATATTGTGTCAAAAGCAGTCTTTAGATCCAAAAAAGCTGCATAGAGTGGCATTTCTATTAAGGGCAGTGTATTTTTGGATCAGCGGATATAACGGGAAGCAGTGATCCAGGGTACCTCTGTTCGATCAAGACCCCGCCTGGAGGTGGCTAATCACTTCCTTGACATCCACCCAATCTTGCAGGCGTGAAAGTACTAATTTGCCAAATAGCTTACCAGCAGCATCCACAAGAAAGATTAGGCGGCAATGTGCTGGTTGTTATTTGCCCCCCTTTTTATATATAGGAACTATTATAGCTGTTTTCCACGAGCTATGTATCTCACCACTGGTCATGATTCCGTTGTATATTTTCCAGAGGACCGGGGCCCAAATAGACGGTTCGTCTTTGAAGATATCTGCTGGGATCAAATCTGGTCCCACAACTTTATGATCTTTCATTGACTTAAGAGCAAGTGCTACTTCACTAACCGAGAAGGCAAGATTAGTATGGGGGGTAGGCTCAAAGTAGCCAGGGTTGGGACCATGGTAGACTTATCACCACAAAGATTAGAAAAGTGGCGCCACCAGGTGTCTTCCCCTATTACGCAATGTAAAGGAGGCAATATAGTTATTATGGAAAGAACAGACTACATCAAAATGGCCCTGAACCACCTCCAAATACCGGGCAACTACGAGAAACTGGACAACAATCCCCAAGCCAGGATTCTCAGGGAACACCGAGAACTCCCAAACAAATACCAAGCGATAGGACTCATTACAGAGGATGAATATGACTATCTCAGAACGGATCATCCAATTATGCCAACGCTGTACTTCCTACCGAAGATCCACAAAACCTTTGACACCATTCCAGAAGGAAGACCAATTATGAGTGGCATTGGCGGTATTACTGAAACACTAGCAAGATACATCAACAATGTAATACAGCCACTCATCGTCAAGATCCCTACCTATCTCAGGGATACCATGCATACTTTGGAGATACTTTCCAGAATCAAATGGGAACCGAATTTCTTAATGGCCACCTTAGATGTCAAGGCCCTGTACACATCAATAGACCATGAACTTGCAATATCGAGTATGGGGTACCTCCTCAAATACGAGTCAGCGTCACACCTCGATCAAGTAGAAATGACCAAATCCTTCCTGAAATTTTCACTCAACAACAACATATTTATTTTCAACGGTGAATACTACAAGCAAACCAAGGGGATCGCTATGGGAGCCAGCTATGCTCCAGCATTAGCCAACTGCTTCATGCATACCTACGAACAAGAGCATGCAATGAAGGAAACCAAATACACCAGCCTAATTGTCAACTGGGCTCGTTTTATAGATGATATCATCCTGATATGGAAAGGGACAGAAGATGAACTAAACCAATACATGGATTACCTCAATACTAACAACTATGGCATTGAACTAACTAGCCATATCAGCTCGGAACAAATAGACTTTTTGGATCTCAAGATTATGATTGAAGACAACAAAATTACAACCAGAACATTTCGTAAACCAACGGAAGTGAACTCAACCCTTCATGCACAAAGTTGCCACAGGAACAGTGTTATACGAAATATCCCAAAAGGTGAATACATCCGAGCGAGAAGGAACTGCAACACAGACAAATCCTTCACAGAAGAATGCGACCTATTGGATCGCAGATTTGGATGCCGAGGCTATTCCGCCCAAAGCCTGACACCGGCAAGAGAACAAGCTATACACATTCCAAGATCTACACTGTTAACACCTAAACCCAGAAGACAGGAATGCAACCCGAAGATTAGATTTGTCACAAGATACAACCAAGACAGTCATGCCCTCCAAAAAATCTTGACCAAACACTGGGAGCTACTCCGAATGGATGAACATATCGAACCTCAGCTTGAGACATATCCAAGCATGTCGTTCAAAAGAGCACCAACTCTCAGGAACCTACTTAGTCCTTCCTTTCTCGCGGAGAAACACATCATGGCACAAGACTGGCTCAGCAAGCAAACACCAATAGGCTTCACTAAATGCGGAACTTGCTCAATGTGCAAATATGCGACACAAACTAACTGTGCCAAATTCGCAGGTTGCCCAATATTTAAAATCACGGAGCACATCAATTGTAGAAGTAAGTATGTGATCTATGCTTTGATTTGCGTATGTGACAAGATATATATTGGCAGCACCATCCGAGAAGCTCGCATCAGGATAAGGGAACATATGAACAGCATACATTCGCAAGATCCTAAACTACCGCTGGCCAACCACTGGCAGAAGTACCACCAAATGAACGACAAAAGTGAAATAAGGTTCATCGGACTGAAAATCGTCAGGCTGGGCCCGAGAGGAGGAGACAGAATCCAGAAACTCAGACAAGAAGAAGCGCGACTTATCTGTCACTTTAGATGTGTTAAAAATGGTCTTAACAGAGATCACGACCTCAATGTCTTTCTGTAAACCCTCTCAACCACCAAATCTGCCTCCACCATGATATACTTCAATGGGCATCACACCCTGGCCCGACCGACGAACACGAATAACAGATTCAGACATCGACAATTTCTTGGCAAGCCACGACTGACCATCCGTAATGACTTATCCAATCACACTTTAAATGAGCTATCCACTCATAACAGAAATTAGCAAACCACCACTTACACCCTTCCATTCTGATCCCCCTCGAATTGCCCTCCTAGGTTCCAACAAAACCGCCCCATTCCACCGGGCCATGGCCCAATCAGAAAAACACCATAATGTGCACACTTCAGTATCGCTAACTCGCACCCGTGCATGCGCAATTGCCTCCTAAGAACACTATCTCTTCGCGCACGCGCAGTAGCACCCGCTGGGACACCACACGCTCACGCATGCGCCGCCAGTCCAACCATGGCTGGTAGGCGCATGCGCAAGTATATTAAACATGGCGGCAATCATTCACCACTGAAGCCGCAGGGAGCAACGCATCACAGACACTACTCAGACGAAGGTAAGCAATGCCACCTCGATCCAACCCTCGCTGAAACTCGCCATACCTAAGAAAGGGCTCAACCCACCCCCTTCGAACTATACAAATCTAAATCATATACCAGTTGTAACCACGGACTATTTCATGAATTATTTTCAGAGCCCAATAGGAGCTAGACTGCCATAAGGACAGCCACCCACAATAAAACAAGAACCCCACCCAGGGACCGCAGCATGACATACTTGGTAAGAAGACCATTTATCTCTCCAATCCTCCTTCCGCCCAGCCTCCTCCCCACCGCTCTTGCTAACCTCTCTCTTTTCTCTCTCCCCATTTTTTCTTCTGTCTACTGTGTTAATAATCCAACTTGTAAATGCAATGTACAATTATGCAATGTTTTTAAATTTCCCACCATCACCACACATCACCCACCACGTTTAATGGTTGTTAATTAAACATGCTGGTCACAAAATGTCTTTTACCACATATCACTTTGCACCTTTTTGAATATTGTTCAGCCTTGAGAAAGACCCGTTTGGGTTGAAACACGTGTCGGCTGACCGCACCAAGGCATAAAATGCCAAAACAGTGTTCTACACACTAATCATTGTATCAAGTGGAATCTTTCATAAACCATCAATAAAAGCGAACCTGTATCGCACTAACTACCGTGTTAGAAGGATTATTGATACCGAATCAGACAAGATAACCAGGAGGAAACCCACCTCTCATACGCACCAAATTGGGGTCCTGGCTAAACCCCTAACCACTCCTGTGATCTTGCGACACCAGAACAAACCTTCCAACCTATAAATGGTGCTTAGCATGGGCAGGTTCCAATCCTAGAGCCAACCAGACCCTTTAAAACCATATCCCCATTTAGCTCTCTCCCAGATACCAGCTTCCGGAATAGGCAGACATCACCAGATTTTAGAGCATTATCTAATAAGGACCATTTTTCAGTGACGAATTTCCTTTTTTTCTCCATTGTTAGCTTTTTGTAATTAGATCGTAATCTGCATAAGATACTAATATCTACTTCCTCTGGTTGTTTTATAAACTGTTAAACTTTCCACTTTGCTGTGCGGCAGTCATTGTCATACCAATTTGACTTTTTTTAATTGCCGTTCCTTAATATTTCTGGGACTAACTGAGATAAATGGGGTACGGTTCACATTCAGCTTCACATATTCATGCTGGATAGATCTGCCATCTGTCTGCTCGTCACAGATAGCAGATATATTTTCTAAGATTGCTGCATAAATGTCAGATTTTGGCACTTGATCTAGCACCTTCAGCCATTTAATAGATTTTTGTGTATTCCCCTGGATCTTCAAGGGATGGGCGTGAGGAAGTGCTCTAATATTGTTAATGTCCCTCGATTTGCCCAAGATTTCAAACTCAAAGGGGTAGTGGTCACTCTCCAACCGATTGCCAATTCTAAAATCCCCTAGCCTCGTCCAATCTTCCCCTGAGATCAGCAGATAGTCTATAAACGTAGTACCCTTAAGGCTATGGAAGGTGTTCCTTGCTGGCTCATCTTTGTCCCATCTGTGGTTACAAGCTATCAGATTCAAGTTGGATATGGTGCAGGCCACATTCATGGTGTCATGCACGCACCCTCCAAACCCCCATCTGCTTCATGTCAGGCACACCCAGTCAACACCTTCCACAATTTCCATTTGCTCACAGCATGGCAGCAGATGTCGCGCCAGTTTGCTCCATGGTCATGTAACAATATGCTGTATGGGAAAAGGCATTCAGATCATCATCTCTCCCTTCGGCGTTGGAAGTTGCCATGGCGACTGTACGCTTGCCCACGTCGGCATCTGTTCTGTTCACATCACGTCACGTGACCTAACTGCTGTGACAACCATATAAACAGACGCTACATGCTCCAGGCGTTGCTTCTCAGCTGTACTTGTTCCAGTGTTTGGTGTCTTCGTTCTGTTTTATTCCACTTACCTTCTTGGATTACGACGTTGGACTTGTGCCTGGACCTGCTTCTGCTTCACTCTCGGTTACGGCGCTGGCCCGGGTTTGCTCTCTACGAACTGCTACGACCAGGAAATACTCACTACGGACTTCCTCTGCCTCCCCCTTGTCACGGTGCTCTGGTACGGCTTGCCCGCCAACAGATTCAGATCATGTTACTTCCTGGACTGCTTGTGGGTTTGCCCGTTAGCTGAATTTTCCGTCTGGTTCACGGGTCACGTTCTGCCTTTAAACCTCTTGCAGGAGCTACCTCGTGAACCTGCTGCTGTTTGCATTCACTGGGGTAACACTTATTCATCATTAAGAGGAACACTGTTGCAAGGGTTCGGTTCTTTTTGGGCCTCACCCTTGCTGCCTGATTGGTAGGTGCTCTCTGTTTCCATTGATTAACAGTCTTTTAATTAGTGTCATTTCTGCCTGTTGTCCTAACCCTGCTTCTTTCCCCACTGCAGACATCTGCGAATCCAGTGCTTCTTTTCCTGTTCTGGCCGCTTGTGGCTCCAATAACTGAACAGCGAGTAACTTTTGATCTCTCCGTTCAGTGCTTGGCAATGGAGGTATATCTAATCTATGCAGCCTCAAGTCTTGACACATGGCCAGTTGGTGAATTCATGGGAGGGGACCAAGGTGCTTAGAGTAGGGATGTTCCAGGCCATATCCTAGTCTTTCCAAAGGTCTAATTCCTTCAGTGGCTCAAACTGTAAGTTAAAGTCGCCAGCCAGAAGGGCAAAAGTAGGGTGGGAGTAAGAGGAATACATATCATTCACTAAATTCTGTAAACAAGCCAAATTGACAATCCAAGGGTAGGTCTGTTGTAAATATTAAAAACATACATCAGGTCATCATTAGTCAACCAAATTAACAATAATTGTAAATCAGCAGAACAAGTGTTAAAACCTTGGGTAAAAATCCCAGTCGTACCTTAACAGAAACCTTCTCCCTGAAAAATATGAGATATGGTGGCTTGCACGATAGGGCCGGCAGCTCACTGACCCGTCTGGCTGATGTTATGGCCAGCAAAAAAGCAGTCTTCAGATTAAGCAAGCGAATGGAGCAAGAATGCAAAGGCTCAAAGGGAGCCACCACGAGGAAAGTGAGAGCTAAGTTAAGGACGCAGTCTGTGACAAGAAAAGGAACAGGCGGAAACTTATTTACAAGGCCTTTCAGGAATTGGGCCATGGACGGGATCATAAAGGAAGACCCTTGTTCCGGTCGACCTTTTGAAAACAGACAAAGCCACCAAGTATCCTTTGACTGTTGCAACCTGAATACCTGACGAGGCCAGTGACAGAAGGAACTCCATCACTGCAGTGGTAGGACAAGAGATAGAATCCATCTCATGTTCCCTGCACCAGGGCTCAAATCTTCTCCATCCGCAAGCATACACCAATCTTGTGGAGGGATTGCGTGCAGCACCTCGAGTACCTTCTCCGAGAGGTCCTAGTCATAATATCTCGTACTCTCAAGAGCCGCACATGTGGATTGAGGGATTTTAGGTTTGGGTGTAGTACCCACCCTTCTGACTGGGACAGGAGGTGCGGCCGATGAGACACCTCGAGAGATGGGCAGATGGTCAAATCCAGAAGGTCTGCGTAGCATGCTCTCCTCGCCCATTCTGGGGAGACCAAGATCATGGTTGCTTAAAACCTTCTCAACCTTCTGAGAACCCACGGAATGACGGGAATCAGAGGGAAGGCATAATGGAGGTTGAATTCCCACTCCACTAGGAACGCATCACCCAGTGCGCTTTTCGCCGGGAATTCCCTCAAGCAAAACTGTTTGCACTTCTTGTTGGACTCTGTGCTAAAAAAAAGTCTACCTTCGGGGCACCCACTGAGTGAAGCTCTCTTCTCAGACCTCCTGGCATACTTCCCCCCCTAATGTGGGACCATGCTCTGCCTGCTGAGAGCATCCGCCAATCCGTACTCCATCCCGACCAGATGCACTACTGAGACCGATATCGAGATCTGGTTCTGCAAAAACCCGAACCACAGCTGCATCGCCTCACTGCAAAGGGGGAGTGAGCACTGTGAGTCAGGCATGGTATCAAGAGATGACACAGACAACAGATTGTAAATTCAACAATAGAATCTTTATGAAGTATCAGGATGGGTGTGATGCCTAACTTGCCCTATAGCAATCATGGGGATTTCCCTACCTAAAGAAACTAAGAAAGGTCTATGTCTGTAAGTCCCAATCAAATCTGTCTGTGTCAAAACCTACACTTGCCCTCATGTCTAATAGAAGAATGTAGTGCATGGTTGTTCTAACTTAAAAGTGTTCACCACAAAGTCTGGAGCAGTCTTTAGCTCCCTTGCCTAGGTTCAGGATAGTGTTCCAACAATTATGGGTTTTAAATGTTCTGTCAGGACTTGGGTTTCTTTTTCCCAAGTTTCAAGCACACTTGGTTTCAGTTACAAAGTTCCAAAGGAGCTCAGGGTGCCCTTCCCTTAGCTAATAGTACTGGTTTACAGAACAATGTTCCAAAGGAGCTCAGGGTTCCCTTCCCCAAGTTTCAAGCACTGGTTCATAAAACAATGTTCCAAAGGAGCTCAAGGTTCCCTTCCCCAAGCTTCAGGCACTGGTTCAAATTACAACCTCACAATGTTCAGCTTCATATTGTTTCAGGATTGTGTTCACAATTCTCCTGGACTTGTTGGGGCTTCCTGGTCTACGCGCAGTTGACAGGACACCCGGCCCCCCCATTACAGGTCGCACAACAAGTTACCCTTGCCCCAGCTTTCTACCACCTTGACTTAGATTGGTTTGGCGGTTCACGACCAACACATAAACTCAGAAGTTCATAGATTAATGATCTATCTTTCTTGGCACCTCCTTGGCTCTCTTTTCCAAATTTAACTTTATTAACTTTTGTTTGCAGCCTTCACTTCCACTTGTTCAGCTTACATTTGCTCGTTTAGCAGGTTGCTCAAACTTCATTGGCTCCCCTCAGCTGTTCGTTCACAGTTTTCATCCTTGTGTTCATAGCATTAACTGTTTATATTACTTTCTTAGTAACCAGGTTTCTAGCCTTATCTGAAACTCACTGGTCGAGGTGCTCTTTTCTTTAGCTTCCTCACTCAGATGATGCCTTGTATTTGAGGTCAGGGTCAAACCCAATATCCTGGGTTTATGATTTCCTGAAATGCCCTTCAACAGTTGTAGTAAAATGCGATAGGGCGATAGTTCTTTGGGTTTGGCCAGTTGCCTTTTTTTGTGGATTGGTACCACTATCACTCTCCTCCAAGAACTTGGCAGTTGGTGAGAAATGGCTAATTGATTGAACAAGATGGATATGAAGGTGGCTACGCTGGGAGACCCAACACCAGCTTCTGTTGTCCTGGTGCAGGAGAGAGGAATTGGCAGGTGAAACAGTGCGGTCCTGGAACCTTTGCCAAGAAGCAGAGTGGGACACCATCTGGTGGATTCCCGCCCTGACGCCCAGGAGTCGCTGAACCACTTTGTGGGTGGTTGCCGCATCCCGTCAAGAGTGCCTGGAGTTTCTGCCACCCAGTACAGAGCCGACCCAGAGTGGTGACCGTACTCTGCGCAGACACTGTGTGACCAGGGGGACGGCATTTCACCTGCATCGGGGCGCGGCAAAGCCCGTGCCACATCCGACGTCTCCCACCACTGCACAACTGGGAAAAGAAGACCGCTCTCCCTAAGAGCGGCCTGAATCGGGAGCGGGAACGGGAGCAGACACTTTCAGAGGTGGGGCGCTGGACGGAGAGTGAGAGGTGCAGCCCCGACACTCACCCGAGGAACAACAGGGTGAGGTCTTGGGCACCCGGACGTCTGCTGCGGCAGGCAAAAAGACCTAAGGGAAGCCCATAGCAGCATACCAATTGGCAACATCCGCTGCAGCAAGAAGGAGCAGCGGAGCCCCAAAGAGGTGAGAGAATCCCTGCAGCAGAGTTGCAGCTACTCTGAACAGCGAGGCCGTGCAGGGAGGACCATGCTGAGGGGAGCAGGAGGGCCTGCCCCCGACCCCAATGACTACAGCCACCTCACAGTGTCCCACGCGGTCCCCACAATTAACCCGCTTGTTGGCCACACATCAACGGGAGAGGGGGACCACAGGATCACGGGTGGCCCCGGGGAGAGACATTGCTGAGCACCCCAACCCCATGCAGAAACTGCCACTGAGAACTGGCCCCTTCAGTGGGACGTCTCCGAATGCATCCAGGCTACAGCGGTGATCTGTATTGTGCGTCCAGATGCCTACACCCCGCCCATAAGGGGTGCGCAGCAGACAACACTAGTGGCAATCCAAGTATAAAACACTGAACAGCGCAATGCTGGGTGCATCGGTGCTCAACACCGTCAAGTGGTGGTCAACACGGCCTTTGGCCCCAATTCACCGAGCTGCTCCATAGTGAGGAGACAAGTCGCTCGAGCGGAATAGTGGAGAGCCCAACCCACAAAACCAGAGAAAAGGCTACAGTGGAACGGAACCACACAACAGCGAACCAATCAGAACTGGAGACAGCCTGGAACTGTGGATAGCCAGGGCAGACCACCACATGGGCTTCACAGGCAAACGCTGGCACAAGCGGAGATCCTCAGCCCTCACAACAGAGAGTGCATAGAAGACGAACCAAAACGAGGCCACCACATAGGCGTCAGGTTTGGGGTATCAAAGGCGGTAAAATCAGAGGGGGCCCGGTCATTCCACACCACTGGGGATGTCTACTCAACAAGGTGACACTCCTCCTACTGACAAATTGGAGCAGGGCCAACCCAACTGGGGCTTTCCCATGTCACTGAGGTAGTGGTGCACATTCCACTCCGGAGGTCACACATAGACAATCTAGCACACCACACAAAAGGCATAGTCTACCGCTTGGACACTGAAGCGCAGAGCACATGCCTGCGGACCCCTTGAGTGTATCAAATCAAGTATCACCCGGGAGCAACGCCAACTGAAGCACACAGGATTGGAAGATGTCCAAAGCGGGCAAGGGAAGAAAACAGCAGTCAAAGCTCCAATTCGAGGCAGTTTCATAGCCATGACAAGCCGAGACACAGCACGCGCCCGAAGGCAGCAAAATGCAGGACACCCAGGACTCTTCGGCTGTATTGTAACACATAACGGTAATGTTCAGCCAACTCCAAAGCAGCATACAGTCCCTGGACAGGAAAATGGACACGCTGACCTGCAAAGTGGACCACATGGAGGTCCGCTTGGACAAGCATGGGGACCGACTCGACGAAGCAGAAGGGCGGATCTCCACGGTCGAAGAAGAGAGAGCCTCTATGTCAAGAGACCTACAACAAATAAAAAGAACAACGAAGGAGCTCACGGAAAAGCAGGAGGACCTAGAATCAAGGTCTAGAAGAAACAATCTGAGGATAATTGGAGTTCCCGAGTCAATTGATCAACGAAACATGGAAACAATAACAGAGGAAATCCTAGAGGAGGTACTGGGCCGGGGGAACTTTTCAGAAATCTTTATCGTGGAAAGAGCACACAGAATCCCCAGCGGCAGGAAACCGATTCCCGGGGCACCGCCAAGCCCAATTATTGCAAGAATGCTGAATTACGGCACTTTGAAGAGCAAGGGAGCTGGGGTCTCTCACATATAAAGGAGACCTCATTAGGATGTTCCCGGATTTCTCTGACAAAGTCCAAGCATCACGCTGCACATACATAGATGTTAAAAAGAGACTGCGAGAACTGGGCATCCATTATGCCATGATATTACCGGCCAAACTCTGGGTAGAACACGAAGGGCAGACAATGTTCTTTACCACCCCAACGGAGGCCAACACATTCTTGGAACGCCTACCTTCTGACCCAAGGCGCAGAGGGAACAACGCATGAGACAGATCCGGACTTTGATCACACGGTTGGTTCCCAAAACAGACGGTAAGATGGACTGAGACTAAAGGACTAGTAACGGACACTATCGTCAATGGTGTGGCGAAATGGTCATGCCACTAGCTTAGACCCAAGCAGAAGCAAGTAAACAGTTCACAAGCTGGCAAGTTTGGGAAGCCAGCATAAGGAGGGGGGAGGCAAGGATGGTACTGACAGGTTGGGGAAGTCAGTGGGGCTGGGGGGAGGGGAAGAGGCACAACGGGAGGCAGTCATTTGACACACAGGAGGCTATGGCAGGCATGGGGAGGAGGGTGACAACACATGCCGCGGATAAGCTTGACTCTGGTGGCGCATCACTGGGACAGGGGACTGAAGAACTCCAACTATGGCAGGGTCAATTAGGCTCCTAAAATGGAATCTGCGGGGGCTAAACTATGCCAGAGGGTTCTACTATACCTACAATATCACTGATTGGGGGTGGCATTCTTACAGGAGACACATCTTGGGAAAGCAGGAGAGATGAGGTTCGGGAACACTTGTGGTAATCACAGATACTTCTCTTCCTACTCTACCTACTCGAAAGGGGTATGCACTCTCATCCACAGCAAGGTAGGATTCTGTCTGACCACAGTCACCAGGGACCAAGAGGGAAGGGGTCTTGTAGTTCAAAGGACAATTCAAGGCTGTCTATACACCCTGGTCAATTATTACGGGCCCAATCAGGATACGGTTATGACTCTAGAGTGGCTAACACAACAACTAAGTGGAGCGTCGAACGAAGAGGTAATCTGGGCCGGTGACTTTAACGAGGTCATGGACCCTGTACTAGATCGAACACCCGGCTCAATCCGACCTCCCACGAGAACCCGAGATAAGATAGGGGGAATGGTTCGGAGGTGGGAGCTAAAGGATGTATGGTGACTGAAAAACAGGGAGACACGACAATATACCTTCCACTCCTCGGTCCACGATTCAGCCTCTCGCCGGGACCTTTTCTTAATATCGCAGGGGATGATGGGATTGGTCACTGAGGTAACCATTCTGGCCCGCACCCTCTCAGATCCCACCCCGGTACTCCTAGAAGTTGAACTTGCAGGGAGGGGGAGGGAAAGGGAACTGTGGTGATTTAAGGGGGAGGCCCTATTGGACACACAGTTTAGAGATGGGATTGCGACGGCCATTGACGCCTTCTTTGAGTTCAACGCAGGATCGGTAGAGTCCGCGGGAACCCTTTGGGAGAGCTTCAAATGCGTGATCGGAGGGGAGTGCATTTCAAAAGAGGTTGGCATGCTTAAAAAAATCAGACAGGAACTTACAGCCACGAGACCCGTTGTTATGCTCACCTGGTATCCACGGGGGCACCACACGATACTGGATGGAGCTCTAAGCGCTATACCGGACCCCTCTCTGCTTGGTTGTGTGCCAGACATTGGGTAGCACCTAGCACAGGAGAATGGAGGGTTAAGATACTGGTTCTGTGATGGGTGGACTCCCACCTCCCTCTGGTCCAAATCCCCTCCCTTGGGGTTATTGCTCACCTTAGGTTTTTGTGCGTTGAACTCTCCATCCTGCGTCTCTGTGCAGGGGCGCGTGGTTGGTGCAGGCGTTCCATGGACCTAGTTGCTTCACTGGTCCGTGTGCCCTTATATTGGGTCCAGACCGGCTGTGACTCTGACTCTGCTTGCTGTCTTCCAGGTGAGTTATAATTACTTTTCCGTCTTTATTCTGTCTCTTTCTTTCCCTCCATTTTCTCTGACTTCTCTGCATTTTGCTCCACTATGCTGTTCCCTAAAAATGTCTCTTTTTGTTTTCACAGGGATGGTTGCAATCTCGGAGTTGCCGCACCAATGGCGAAGACCACGATGTGTTATTGATGCGCGGGGCGCTATGCTGTTTATTGGTGTTAACTGCTAACCTGTGTTCTCTTCCCTTCTTTATACAGGTTGCGGTGATGTTCCGGAGTGATGAGCGATCAAAGCACTGCTTGCCCAGGCAAGTGCTTTGTTAATGCTGACCTTGTTCCTTCTCCCTTGCAGGTTGCGGTGAAACCCGGAGATGGGCGAGGTAAGAGAAGCGCAGGGTGCTGCCAGGACCTGCTGCTTGCCCAGGTAAGAATTGTTATTAATGCTGTCCTTGTTTCTTTACCTTTGCAGGTTGCGGCAAACTCCGGAGATGGGCGAGGTAAGCAAAGCGCAGGATGGATTCAAGACCAGTTACTTCACAGGTAATTGTTCTTGCTCGCTAATGCTTTTCTTGTTCTTCCAGGATATTAATGGAATCCAGATCTAGGGCTTCAGGATCGGGCCGCCGGAGAAGCAGATGAGCAGGAGCTGGACACGGTGAGCGTTACGCTGCAGGAGTGCAGAATAACGCGAAGCGTGTTCTGCTGTTTGGGTGTTGTTTAAATAGCCCAGGTATAGTAGTTCCAGGCCAAGCCACACCCAAAACACTAGACCGCATGGCTTGGTTCTAAAGAACTGAGCTGTGTAATAGGCCTCCATGTTGGATTAAGGTCCAACACTGGAATTGCTTTATTCCTGATAATGAGCCTGGCGCCTAAGGCGCCAGGACTGACTCCATGTATGTTTCAGATGGAGTTTTAAGGCCTTTGGGGCCAGTGTGAAGGGCTTTAGCCCCACTGCTGCCAGGGGGCTGTTATACCTGAGGGGGTCAGGAGCATGGATCGTGACAGAACTCCCCCCTTAGGCCCCTCTCGAGGTATTTCCTCCGTGCGACCCTGGTTTGGTCGGATAGTTCCGATGAAATTGTCTTACCAGGCGTGGCGCATGGACGTGCTCACTAGGCTCCTATGTCCTGTCCCGAGGGCCATATCCCTTCCAGTCCACTAAGTAATATAATTTGGACCTGGTGAAATTAGAATCTAGGATGTCGCTGACTTCAAATTCGGGTTCTCCGTTAACCAGTACTGGATTTGGTGGTCTTTTGACCCGAGTTCCAGGCTGAACAGGTTTTAAGAGTGACACGTGGAATACGGGATGGATCTGCATATTTGGTGGTAAAGCTAGTTTTACTGCCACGGGATTTATAATAGCCTTGATGGTATAGGGCCTTAGATATCTGGGACGAAATGTTCGAGTTCCTCTTATGGTCACGTGCCGAGACGCCAACCAGACTTCATCTCCGACTTGGTAGTCTGGGGCTTTTCTTCGGTGTTGATCAGAGAATCTTTTCTGTCTTTCTTTGGCTTGGATCAAGTGTTCTGCTGCCTTTTTTGAAGGCTTGAGTGACGGTCTTATGTAAAGTCTTCACCGCTGGCATTTACAAGGCCATGGGGGTATCTAATTCGAAGTACGTCGGTGCCTTCCATATACGGTATAGAATGGACTCTGTCCGGTACTCGTGTGTAGCGAGTTGTTGTAGGCATATTCGGCTATCCACAGCACATCCTTCAGGCTTTCTTCCACTTGATGTAACATGCACTGTAAGTATTGTTCTAGTGTCTGATTCGTCCACTCCGTTTGGCCATCAGTTTGGGGATGTGACTAGTGGACAGGCGAATATCGATTTGGGCAATTGCACAACTCTTCCTCCAGAAGTTAGACACAAACTGACTCCGTCGGTCAGAAATCAGGACGGAGGGGAAACCATGAAATCGTACGATTTGCTCTAAAAACACCTTTGCCAAGCTGGGTGCGTTTGGTAGACCATTAAGCGGAATTAAATGGGCCATTTTAGAGAATAGATCAACAACCACTAGGATGGTGTTGAACCCTTGACCGGGAGGCAGATCTGTGATGAAATCGAGGGAGAGTGTGTGCCAAGGTGCAGGTGGAATATCCAGGGGTTGAAGAAGGCCCGCAGGTCTTTGCTTCTGGGATTTATTCTGTGCACAAATGCCACATGACAGAATAAACTGCGTAATGTCCTTTCGCCTGGTCGGCCACCAATAATTTCTTTTCACCTTGGCTAGGGTCTTGGCAATTCCTAGATGTCCTTCTATCAGGGGGTCGTGATAACCACAAATGACTTGCTCTTGTAGTGCCTTATTCGGTAGATATAAATGCCCTCTGAAATACGGGAGTTGATTCTTTGTTGTGTAATGTTCATCTTGAGTGATCCAGTGTTGTAGAGCCTCGGTGTTCATTAGGAGCCGAATTTCCTTTTGGAGTTGGTCCAGAGATAACGTTGTTGTAAGTCCTAGTAGTTTGTCAACTGGAATAATGGCCACCGGGTCTGGGATTGAATATGCGTTCTCCTCAATACCCATGCGGGCTAGGGCGTCGGCTTTTCCGTTCTGGACTCCAGGTCGGTACGTGATTATGTAATCATATTCTGCGAAGAATAAAGCCCATCGGAGTTGACGGGGTGATTGAGCCTTTGCCGTCTTGAGGTATTGCAGGTTGCAATGGGCGGTGATTACTGTGATGGTATGTCTGGTGCCTAGGAGGTAATGCCGCCAAGTCTTAAAGGATGCCTTGATCGCTAGGAGTTCCTTATCTGTTATTGATATGATATGATATGGCATTTATATCGCGCCTATACACAAGTGTTTCAAGGTGCGACGAGGCAAGGGAGGGGGAACAGGGGAAGACAGACAAATATCCTACCAGGCCAGGTGTCATTCAGATCGCGCAAGTGCAAGGGAGGGGAAGGAGGAGAAGTGCGCAGGGGAAGTGGAAGAGGAAAGTGCAGTACAAGGGATAAGAACAATAGATAAATAAACAATAAATAAACAATAGGAAAAAAAAGTGCGGCCAGCAAGTGGCAAGTGAAAGGGTAAGTGCAGACGCCCGGTGTCGAGTGCAGGAAGTGGGACCGTAGGGATACAGAAAACAGTCACCAAGGGCTGGGGCTGTCAGGACCCGACTGGCGGGGGAGTGGATCTGGGCCCGAGATCGGAGGGTGGCCAGGTAAACAGTACAGTTTCTGTGTCAGCCAGGAATCAGCAAGGGAAGAGCAGAGAAAAAGCAGACGAGAAAAGAAACGTTTTGAGGTGCTTACGGAACGAAGATGATTCTTCTCAAGTTTCAGGGAGGCAGGGAGGCTGTTCCAGAGGGAGGCCCCAGCCGAAGCGAGAGATCTACCACCAGCTTGTTGCTTGGAGAAGCGACTGACCCTGTGGCATTTGGAGGCAGAAGAGCGAAGAGCTTGAGAAGGAAGGTATTTAGGAAGAGAGAGTTGAAGGTATTGAGGCCCCAGTCCCCAGAAGGCCTTGTGGATGATGCAGAGGGTTTTTAACTTAATCCTCGCAGCCACTGGGAGCCAGTGCAGAGATTTCAGTCCTGGAGAGATACGATTCCTGGGCTTGAGGCCAAGGACAAGTCTCGCAGTTCTGTTCTGGATAAGTTGCAATGGGCGGAGAGTAGAGGCAGGTAGATTTAGAAAGAGCCTGTTACAATAGTCCAGCATGGAGAGAACCAGACAGAGCTCTGGAGACAGTGAGCTTCTGGGGGAAGGAGAGGAAAGGAAGAATGCATTGGAGGAGGTGTAGCTTGTAGTGTGACTTCTTAGAGACGTCAGAGATGTGGGGAGAGAAGGAGAGTGTAGAGTCGAAGATGACCCTGAGATTTTAGCCTTGCAGGTGGGAGCAGGATGGGGGCCAAGAGAGGCCGGCCAGAGAGATAAAGGAAAGGAGGGAGTGGGTGTGCCGATGAGGAGAATCTCAGTCTTACTGGCATTAAGGCAGAGGTCATTGGCGGCGCACCACTCCTGGAAAGCAGCCAGACAATCGGAGATGAGGGAAGTAGAGGAGGAGGCCGAGGGTAGCCTGAAGATGAGCTGAGTGTCATCCGCATAGCACTGAAAGTTGGGGCAGAGATCAGCTACGTGGTGAGCCAAGAGTGCCAGGTATTGGTTGAAAAGCCAGGGAGAGAGGTTAGACCCCTGGGGGACACCAAAAGTAGAGAAAAAGATAGCAGAGAGGAAGGACCCAAGTTGAACCTGGGAGGGTCGGTCGGAGAGGAAAGAAGTCAGCCACGCAAGAGCCTGACCAGTGATACCCAGGTTAACACAGACATGATTGAGTAGGATGGCATGGTTGACAGTGTCAAAGGCAGAAGAGAGATCAAGCAAGATGATGACAGAGGGGGTGTTGGAGTCAAGGTCGGAGAGCAGGTCTTCACGGATGTTCAAGAGAGCCGTTTCTGTGCTTCTGGCAGCTAGGAAGCGAGAGTGATGGTCATGAAGACAGCCAAAAGATTCAAGGCCTCATCACGACTTTGGTGGTAACCCTTAAATCCGGCAGTCGCGCTATTACTGCTGGATTTAAGGGTCCGTCAAATCAGGACTTCAGCGGATTTCACCCCAGCTCATGATCAGGCCCTCAGTGTGGAGATTAAGCTGGGAGATGGCCAGTTTCTCCAGGAGCTTGCCCAGGAAGGGAGTGATAGTTAAGTTCAGGTGTAGTAAATTTTTGCGACCAAAAGGCCACAGGATGTAACTGGCCTGTTTCGGGATCCCTTTGGGAAAGAACAGCCCCCATTGCCATGCTGGAGGCATCTGTTTCCACTACATATGGGAGATCTGGGCGGAGGTGTCGTAGCACCGGGGCTGAGGTAAATCTTTTCTTGAGTTCCTGGAAGACCTTCTCCGCCTCTTCTGTCCATTGGAACATTTTGTTGTTTTTTCGTAATAAATAAGTTATCGGGTGAAACAATCTGGGAGAAACACGGGATGAATCGGCGATAAAAGTTCGCAAAGCCGAGCATACTTCTGACACCTTTGACTGAAGACGGTGATGGCCAGCTAAGGATGGTGTCTTCTTTGTGCATATCCATCTGGACGCCTCTGGGAGCGAGGACAAAACTAAGCAACTCAACTTCGGTGACATGGAAGGAGCATTTTTCAAGTTTGGCGTATAGCTGCTGCTGTTGGAGTTTTGCAAGGACGGAGCCAACGTGCCTGACATGGTCCTGTTTAGAAGAGGAGTACAGCAAGATGTTGTCGATGTAAACTAGGGCAATAACATTGATCAATTCCCGTAGTACATCGTTCATGAAGTACTGGAATGTGGCAGGAGCGTTACAAAGCCCAAAGGGCATCACCTGATATTCGTACAGCCCATACTTAGTAAGAAAGGTGGTCTTCCATTCATCTCCTTTCTTTACACGCACAAGATGGTATGTCCCCCTGAGGTCCAATTTGGTGTAAATTTGGGCATCCTTGATTTGGTCCAGCAGTTCTGGGATAAGGGATAGAGGATACCAGTTTTTAACTGTTACCTGGTTTAGTGCGTGGTAGTCGATGCACGTTCTCAAGTCCCCTGTCATGATGCCTACCTCTAAGGAGCCAGGCCGGGCCCAGCAACCCCAGAGGCAGACATCATTTTCCCCAGGGAAATCTCAGCGGGCCCAAGTCGGGGCCCTTTGGACTCAGTCCTGGCGCGTTAGGCGCCAGGCTCATAGCGGACCCCAGTCCTGGCGCCTTAGGCGCCAGGCTCATAGAAGAGGATATGTGTTTAAGTGCTTGGGTGCACACTTACCTGATGCAGACCTTGCTGCTTCATCCAGGCCCTCTTGAGGCCTGAATGGGACTACTTAACCTGTAGGACTACTTCACCACCCGGGTGTGGTCGGGGAAGGATACATACCTGATTGGTGGAAGGATACATACCAGGAACTTCTTCCAAGGCTATTTAAACCCCACCCGAACAGCCACACATGCTTCGCGTTGTTCTGCACCTAGCAGCTGGACGCTCACCGTGTCAGCTCCTGCATCCTGACTTCAGCCACGCCTGCCAGCACCCTGGAACACCTGCAAGGGGAGAAAGGAAGAGAATAGGAGAAGAAAAGCCCTTACCTGCTAAATCTGCATCCCGGAGTCATTTCTCCAACGGCCCTGAAAAGGAAGACATCATTTTAAAGGCATTTCGTTTCGATCGCTGCAGCGCTGCATTTTACTCAACTTTGCAAGGCGCTTCCATCTTCAGCAGCGATCTTCCGGATTCAGCTACGCCCCGGCGCCTAGAGGAAAAAAGACAAGAACAAAGGTGAGAGGGAGAAAAGGAATAAGGAAAGCTCAGTTTCCTTTTAAGTCTTACCTGTTGGATTATTCCCACTGCATTTCGGGTCCTGCCGCTTCCTGGCATCTCCGGACCCCGGCCCCTATGGGGAAAAAAGACAAAGACATTGAATGAGCGAATGCAAAGACATTACCTGAGCGCTCATCCAGAACTGTTTCACTTCGGGTCGGCGCCATATCTCCGGCACTCCGAACCCCGGCCCCTAAGGGGAAAAAGACATAAGCATTAGCGCTTGCTGCAATTAGACAACGAACATTATTATTAAGCTTGAACTTTTGAACAGAACTTTTACAGCGCCTTACCTGAACAGTCAAGCTTACCTGAACTCCCATCAATCCTCAATCCAGTGAATTAACTGGGTTTCAACGCGCCCCTGCATCAGAAGCAGGATGGAGAGCTCATCCTTCCAAACCCTAAGGTGAGGCTTCACGGGGAATCGTGGAGGAGGTATCGTGGAGGGTTGGAAGGGAGTGGGAGGCTTGAGCATTGTTCCACAGTTGGTAATACTCCCTTTTCACGCACAGGAGGGTATCCAACGAGCCAAGGAAGCCAGAATAGAGGGGCCCTTCCTGTCCATCTTCAGAGTTCTGCGCCTTCGACGCCGCGCCCCCGTGGGAACCAGGTGAGCGTTACATCCCCCTCCTTCTTGGGTACGAACGATAGGGGTGAGGCTGCCGGGGATTTGGACGGGTGGATAAAACCGTTTGCCAGGTATTGGTCCAGATATGATTTCAAGTGGAGATTTTCAGGTTCGGTGAGTGCATAAATTCGACTACACAGGATTTCTGCACCAGGTACGAGGTCGATCTGACAGTCATATAGCCTGTGAGGGGGTTAGGTATTAGCTTGTTCTTTTTGGAGAATGTCTTGGAAATCGTGGTATTCACTTGGTAGTGTACTTGTTACAACTAGTATTAACGCCTCTTTATCTTAGACAGGTGTCTCTGGGTCAGACAATAGCATTTCCACTTGGTAGCACGCACGAGCACACCCATTGGAGAAGGCTAATTTCTTTGCACACCAGTTAATGTTAGGATTGTGAGCCACCAACCACGGTATCCCTAGAATCACCCGGAACTAGGGGCCTTGATAAGGTTGAAGGCAATGGCTTCCCGATGTCAGTCTTGGCACAGAAGGGTCAATTCGGCTGTGTGTTGAGTCACAGGACCAGAAGCTATCTCTGTGCCATCGACAGTGGTGACCTTCTCAGTTGTCGTTTTCTGACAGAGGGGAAGCCCCATCCTTGTTGCCAGGCCTTGGTCTATGTAGTTACCAACAGCTCTGCTGTCTATGTATGCCTCCACAGCATGCATCCGAGATGGTTGTTGGTGACTGATCAAAATCACAGGCAGGGCAAGGTGTAAGGTCTGTGGCTCTTTTCCTTTGCTCGACAAACGGACCTCGACGCTTGCCGGGCCTGGAGGTTTTCCGACTCTTGTTCTCCTCCTTCTTTCTCTGTATCTCCAACTGTTCTCCTAGGGGGTTTTACGGGACATTCTCTGAGGAGGTGACCTGATTTCCCGCAGTACAGGCATAATTGCTGTTGTCTCCTTTTGTCTCTTTCCACCTTGGTTAATGGGCTCCGTACCCCCCCCAATTTGCATGGGTTCTGAAGTGTTTTCTGATGAATGCGGACTGTTCTCCTTTGAGCGTACATACACAGACCGATTCTCCGTTCTTGCTCGATCTGTCCTTCGATCTTGCAGCCTGTGGTCTAGCTGCACCACTAGGTTGATGAACTCTGCACAGACTTTTGGCGGGTTTACCACCTGAGCTAGGACGTTTTTCAATTCCCCCCCGTAATCCACTATGGAATAACGTTGTTTGTTTCTCCTCAGGCCACCCAGTTTCAACGACAAGTCTGTTAAAAGTGGCGATATATGTTAACAAATCTTGGCTGCCTTGGCGGAGGGACAGAAGTTCGTTATCCAGAGCTTGGCCCTGGGTATGTCGGGTGAACAGCTTCTCCATCTTCTGTTGAAATGCCCTGAAATCCCGCAGGAGTGGGTCATCCTGGTTTACTAACAGTGTGGACCAATCCGCGGCACTGCCACTCAGATAGGACAGAATGAAGGCAACCCGCGATTGATCATTAGGAAAGGCTCCGGGTCTACAAAGAAAATGGAGGCGGCACTGGTTCATGAATGCTGCATGTTTTCTTGGTTCCCCCGTAAAATGTTCCGGTGGGGCCAAAGGAACTGCCCCAGGGAGGACCACCTGCACTGGATTGACGGATGTGGCTGGAACCGATGGAATACTTCCTGGCAACGGAGCCTGCCCAGCCTGTGTTTGGAGCAATTGTCTGGCTAATGCATTGGTGCGGTCCTTGGTGACAATCAACTCCCTCCTAAGGGTGTTGGTTTCTTGCCGGGCGGAGTGCACCTCGGCCCGTAATTCTCCCAGTAACTGGGCTAGTTGGTCAGTCTCTGATGTTTCCATGACGCCCAGGTGGATGTTTTAATTGAGGCTTCGCGTTCTGTTACGCTCACCTGGTATCCACGGGGGCGCCACACGATACTGGATGGAAGTCTAAGCAGTATCCTGGACCCCTCTCTGCTTGGTTATGTGCCAGACGTTGGGCAACGCCTATAACAGGAGAATGGAGGGTTAAGATACTGGTTCTGTGATGGGTGGACTCCCACCTCCCTCTGGTCCAAATCCCCTCCCTTGGGGTTATTGCTCACCTTAGGTTTTTGTGCGTTGAACTCTCTGTCCTGCGTCTCTGTGCAGGGGCGTGTGGTTGGTGCAGGCCTTCCATGTACCTAGTTGCTTCACTGGTCCGTGTGCCCTTATGTCGGGTCCAGACCGGCTGTGACTCCGACTCTGCTTGCTGTCTTGCAGGTGAGTTATAATGTCTTTTCCGTCTTTATTCTGTCTCTTTCTTTCCCTCCGTTTTCTCTGTCTTCTCAGCGTCTTGCTCCACTACGCTGTTCCCTAACAATATCTCTTTTTGTTTTCACAGGGATGGTTGCGATCTCGGAGTTGCCGCGCCGATGGCGACGACCACAGTGAGTTATTGATGCGCGGAGCACTGCGCTTTCTATTGGTGTTAATTGCTAACCTGTGTTCTCTTCTCTTTGTACAGGTTGCGGTGATGTTCCGGAGTGATGAGCGATCGAAGCGCTGCTTGCCCAGGTAAGTGCTTTGTTAATGCTGACCTTGTTCCTTCTCCCTTGCAGGTTGTGGTGAAACCTGGAGATGGGCGAGGTAAGAGAAGCGCAGGGTGCTGCCAGGACTCGCTGCTTGCCCAGGTAAGAATTGTTATTAATGCTGTCCTTGTTTCTTTACCTTTGCAGGTTGCGGCGAACTCCGGAGATGGGCGAGGTAAGCGAAGCGCAGTATTTATTCAAGACCGGTTACTTTAGAGGTAAGTGTTCTTGCTCGCTAATGCTGTTCTTGTTCTTCCAGGATATTAATGGAATCCAGATCTAGGGCTTCAGGATCGGGCCGCCCTAGAAGCAGATGAGTGTCATGATCTCTGCTTCCAAAAGGTCAGGACTTACCCAACTCCCTTGGAAGCAGACCCATAACCCAGGTTCCGAGTGCCAACCAGTCCCAATTGGGACCTTTTGGACCCTGTCCTGGCGCCAGTGGCACCAGGCTCATAAATATGCCCAGTCCCGGCGCTGGAAGCGCCGGGCTCATAATGCTTGGGTGGACTTACCTGCAGCAGACCATGCTGCTTACTTACCTGCCAGTTGAGCCTCTAATCCTCTTCTGTTTGGGACTACTTTTCCTGTTGGGTGGGGCAGGAGCCACTCCCTAGGTTCAGAACACTGGAACTTTTCTGGAAAGCAGGAACTCTTTTCTTACCTAGGCGAGGCTGTGGAAGGAGGCACCTAAGCACTACAGGAGGCTATTTAAACCACACCCGATGGATGAATCTTGCTTTGCGTTATTCTGCATCCTCTGCAGCAGAACGCTCATCGTGTCTTCTGCATCTGATCCTGGGCCCAAGGGAAAAAGGCTTACCATCCTGAATCCAGTCTTCAGCAACACCTATAAAGACAAGAAAGAACGGGTTAGCATTACGGTCTTCAGTGACAGCGCTTCTCTTACCTGGTCCATCGGCTGTCACCAACGCCTCGCGCTGCATTCCGGCATCTGAAAGACAAAGGCTTACCTACTCTTCGCGTGCTCCGGAGGTCTTCGCACTGCAGTCCGGCATCTGAAAGACAAAAGCTTACCAACTCTTCGCACGCTCCGGAGGCCTTCGGCGCTGCATCCCGCATCTGAAAGACAAAAGAAGGTGCGTTTAAAGACATTGGGTAACTTAATTACTCACGTGCCATTACTCCTTCCCACGCCGAACCCAGTGGGTATTCCGGCACCCTTCAGCAGCTCCGAACTTGTACCTGCAAGATAAAAGGACAGTTAGTGCGCATCGTGAAGCAGGCAACAAGCGCTTACTTACGTGCTTCCAGGCGCTTCTATTCCTCACACGGGTTCCATCCTCAACTCACTTCAGCCCGTCATCCGCCATCGCCGGAACCCTGCAAAACAAGAGACCTCATTACAAAAGACTTTTAAAGACATTTGAAATACTCGGAAGTTACCGTTCGTGCAGTAAACGACGGACAGCAGTCCTCTGAGGTCAAGAGGCCTGCACCCTTATCCAGTGAAGAAACTGGTTACGGCACCCTGCCCCGAGGCAGATGGAGAGCTCGGCGTTCACTTACCTAAGGTGAGAGCGTTAACCTTTGGGGTTCTACAGGAGAAGAGAAGGGGAAGAAGAGAGAGACACCCAATAACCCCAGTTCATTAATCCCATATTTTCTATCTGCAGACATCTTACTCTTCGAGTCAGACATACAGTGCACAGAGGTCCAGCCCAAAGAGCCAACCGTGTGTTACACATCACCTTTGAAGATACGGTATTCGCCCAGTCAAGACCGGTGCCTCTGCGGGAATCAGGTGAGCGTTACAGAACGCAAAGCCTACCGCAAAACTCCCGCCCAGGCGCTATGGAAACCTCGGATACCGACCAGCTAGCCCAGTTACTTGGGGAACTAAGAGCAGAAGTGCATGCAGCCTGTCAGGAAACGAACGCTCTAAGAAGGGAACTGATTATTTCCAAGGAGCGAACAGACGATCTCGCTAGACAATTGCTACAGTCACAAGCCGGACAGACCCCATTACCCGCATCAGGGGCAAATCTTCCTTCAACATCCTCTATGAATCCAGTGCAAATCAACCTACCTGGGAATGTACCTCTGGCTCCGCCCGAACGATTTTCTGGTGACCCAAAGAGGTTTGCAGTATTTATTAATCAGTGCCGGTTGCATTTCTTATGCCGGCCAGCAGCCTTTCCAACTGATCAAGCTAAAGTAGCTTTCGTGCTTTCGTACCTTAGTGGCAATGCGGCAGACTGGTCGATCCCTCTAGTTAATCAAGATGATCCGGTTCTCGAGAGGGCGCTAGAGAGCCATCCAAGATGGCCGCCTCCTAGAGAGCTCCGTGTGGCTCTCCATTAATCCTGCGACATCCTCACCTCTGCGGCATCCGATTCACCCAAATTTGCTACCGGGTGCGCTCGGGAGGCGCCACTGTTCACCCCGAGCCCATCATCCTCCCCAACGGCGGAGCGCCGGCCGAGATCCGGCCCGGGCGCCAAGGCCCGCGGACCACGCCAGCAGCAGGCCGAGGGCAGGCCGAGAGGGGAGGAGCTGTCCGGGCACGAAACACAGAGGAAAGCGGTGTGCCACCCGGCGCCCAGAGTGAGCAGCGACCCGCTGGGTCAGAGAACGAGGCCACACCAAGAAACGGGCGGACGTGCGCACGACAGCGCCAAGAGACACACGGTCTCCGTCCCCACAGCGGCCTGGCAGAAAATCCTGCAAGGAGCGCGAAGGACTACGCTACCCACGCCAGGCACGCAGGTAGGATCCCCATTCAGCGCGCAAGGTCGGCCTTCCCGACCCACCAGGCAGCATAAACCCCGGCGCTGTCACCAGACACTGAGAAAAGCTCAGGGGGCGCAACGTCGAACCCCTCACAGACTGCCTGCCCCGGCGCCCACCAGCAACGGCCACGCACGGCCTAACCGGCACATTGGCAACACAAAACAAAAGGGAGCCCCCCACCCCAAAACGGCAGACAACATCTGAAGAATATTCCCGCTGCTCCTTCATCCCAACACCGCACAAGCCCCATCACCTGGCGACGACTCCCCACTCCAAGGCCTGATCAAGTTCCAGCAGGCGGTAGCAGGAGCGCCCGCCTAAAGCGACGGAGGTCACCCCCGCCACCAGACGCCACGAGTCCCCCTCCAAAATTGGGTACTCCAAACACGCGCAACACCAGCCATATAACCCATGAGAACCTGGCCCCACACTCAGCTGCTTCCAATTTGACAAAGGTGGACATCGTAGGCCAATCTCACAAAACAGCGTAATACCCGCCAAAACCACGACGAAGGCATCGGACTCGTCACAAACGCACTCAACGCAGAAACAAGAGCGTAATGGGGAAAACAGATAAAACCCAAAAGAAGCTGAACTTCGAAGCAAGCCATAACAATAAACCTCCCAACGACGGGAGTAGGGCAGCGTCCCCAACGCCCGCTACTTCCAGGTCGGACGAGCATATACCAAGCCTCGACATTAGGGAAATCCTGATGGACCTCAAGGCGGGAATTGGCGACCTAGGCAGCAAACTCGACAATCTCTCGTCTAAAGTGGACCAACTCCAACACAGACTCGACAAGCACGCCGACAGGCTAGACACCGTAGAACAACGGATCTCCGACCTAGACGACGGCACGTCGGCCCTGACCACGCGAATCTCCACCCTGGAAACCCAAATGAAGGCAGTCTGCGCCAAAAATGAAGACCTAGAAGGGCGCTCAAGAAGAAATAACATCAGAATTATAGGAGTTAGGGAGAAACAACTTCAAGGGAAAATGGAGGACCATGTTGAATTGATCTGCACGACGCTCTTCGGGAAAGAACTCCTCTCCCAGCTGTTTGTAGTCGAACGTGCCCACAGAATCCCAAATTCAAGACCAGTCCCAGGCGCAAACCCACGGCCAATTATTGCAAAACTGTTAAACTACAAAGATCGCGATGCGATACTCAAAGCAGCCAGGGAAAAAGGGAACCTCCAGTACGACGGAGATCCGATTCAGTTCTTCCCAGACTTCTCTCCCAGCGTACAGACACAGAGACGCTCCTTTACCACCGTAAAGAGGAGACTGCAGGACAACCAAATACTTTACTCAATGCTATAAAGCTTCGCATTCAACATGATGGGAAAGCACTTTTCTTCCACACACCTGATGATGCCGACGACTACTTGGACCGTGCTGGCTGCAGACCTGCTCCAAACAACCCCAGGCCACAGCGCGAAAACCAAAGGCGCAGAGAACCACCATAACTAATCGTCCCGGGCAGCTAAGAGGGGTGAACTTGTACCTCCAGCGCATCCACGCAAGCCTTTACCGCAGAGAGACAATCCTAGTTCGCAGGAGAGCCACCCCTGACCCTCGGGAGGCACCTAGTGCCCCAAGCACAGCAACCCTCACTGTTTGTTGATGAAAGGGGAACATTGCGGGTCTGTTGGGGGTTGCCCGCGTGAGGGAGGGAAGTTACGTACACCACACCACCTCCAGTTGAGGTGTGCATCCTCACAATGGTTCAGCAGTGAGGAGCGTCCAGGTTCCGCGCCATCTCCCCCACACCCCCCAACTGCACCAACGCCAGCACAACGCCCAGCCTCCGAACCCCCCGACTCCATCCAATCCGCCAGATCATCCCTAGCTGCAATACCAGCAACCATGAGACATAAACGTCGAATCAACATAGACCCTAATCTATTCCATTCAATGTCATAACCTGGAACATAAGAGGAGGCAATGTCCCATCGAAGACCAGGAAAATCCTCCAATACCTCAGAAGACACGAAGTGGACATAGCCATGATTCAAGAAACACACTTGCTCCCAGGGAAGGACCGCCAGTGGGCCAAGAGTTGGGGATGCCACAGGTACTTCTCCTCTTACTCGTCATATTCCAGAGGGGTCGCGATTCTTATACACAAGAGGATCGGCTTCCGCCTTATCCACATATCCAAAGACTCCGAAGGGAGGGCAGTCCTCGTAAGTGGCATTATAGAAGTTCAGAAAATCACCCTCGTCAACTCCTACGCACCAAACGTAGACGGCCCCGACAACTTTAGCTGGGTGCTATCCCATCTCTCGTCTCGAGACCCCGCAACCATAATCTGGGGTGGGGACATGAACACAGTACTGGACCCGGTGAAGGACAGATCCCACGCTAACCCACATCCTCTGTCCAGAGCCTGCCTCCAAATAAAAGAAATATGCAAAGCATTCGACCTGAAAGATTCCTGGAGAGCATCTAATGGAGAGCTGCGAGATTACACATTCCACTCCGCGCCGCACAACTCGAGCTCCAGAATCGATTACCTTTTCACTTCAAGGAACGGCCCATGGACCAGCGGCTCATGCGATATCCTACCAAGAACTCTTTCGGACCACTCCCCGGTAACTCTCGTCCTCAACCCAGCTAACCCCAAACCTCCCCTACTGAGGTGGCGCTTCAAAACAGGCTCCGTGCGAGACGAGGTCTTCGCCTCGGAACTGAAAGAGGAGATCTCAATGTTTCTAGAAGCCAACACAGGGTCAGTTTCCTCAGCCAGCACGCTCTGGGAAACTCTAAAGTGCTACACCAGAGGGGTCTGCCATGCCAAAGAAAACGGCATCCTGAAGCTCATACGACGGGAGCTAGCAACCAGCGAGAAGAAGCTAAAGCAGCTAGAACTTCAAAGCACCAACACAAACAACCCAACAAGTTCAGTCGCTCTGAGAGAAGAGCTACAAAAATTCAGGAACGCTGCCGATCGCGAAGTGAAATTCCTAAACCGCGACAGATTGGTCAGGCAATACGGTGAAGGGCAAAAACCGGGCGCTCTTCTAGCAAACCTGGTCAGAGCCGACAATAAACTACCCCCGATAGAAGGGATCAGGACCAAACAGGGACAAATAGCCCACACCGACGAAGACATGGCAGAAGAATTCAGGCTTTTTTATCAAGATCTCTACGGCACTAGACACAACGGAGACCCGACCGCCGCAAGGGAGTACCTAGAGGACACTGAACTGTACTGGGTTGAACAGCCCCTGCGGGAACCACTAAACGAGCTAATCACACAAGAGGAGATTACTGCTGCCATAAAAGCCCTCCCGAACTCTAAAGCTCCCGGCCCTGACGGCCTAACCGGGGAATTTTACAAAGCCTTTGCACCCACCATCGCCCCCCTTCTGGCAGCAGTGTACGAAGAGTCCTTGGATAGGGGATCCCTCCCCCACTCCACCCGCGAAGCCAACATCATCCTCCTGCACAAACCAGGCAAACCATCAGAGGACTGTGCATCATACAGACCCATCTCCCTCCTCAACCTCGACAACAAGATACTCGCGAAGGTGCTTACCAACAGGCTTCTTCCACTGATGCCCACCCTGGTACTGGCAGACCAGGCGGGTTTCATACCGGGCCGTAATACAACCTTTGGCATCAGGAGGCTGTTCAGCGTCATCGAAGCACTCGATCCTTCAAGTCAAGCAATCGCAGTCCTCCTTGACGCCGAGAAGGCATTCGATTCAGTGGAATGGCCGTTTATGTTCACTGTACTCACCAGAATGGGGCTGGGCGCTCGCTTCATCAAACTTGTCTCTTTATTGTACAACAAACCACGCTCCAACATCATCGTAGGCACGGCAAAATCTGCTCCCATAGAGCTCCAACGAGGTACCAGACAGGGCTGCCCGCTCTCGGCACTCATCTTCGCCCTGGTAATGGAACCGCTGGCCTCCAACCTAAGGGAGCAGAGACAACGGAGAGGGCTCGTGATTGGACCACACAAGCTCATTACATCCCTCTACGCAGACGACGTGGCACTGTTTATCCGAGATCCCGAAGAAAATCTAAACCCGGTCATGAGGGAAGTAATCAAGTTTGGAACAGTCTCCGGCCTGAAGGTCAATCCAGAAAAGTCCATTATATTCCCGTTGACCCCTGCCACCAAACCTTTCATCGATGACTTTCAGCTCACATGGAAAATGTCCAAAGTCCGATACCTGGGGGTCCAAATGTCCCTGAATTACCACGAGGTGTTCCGTGACAACTACGAAGAGGTAGTTAAGTCTCTCCAGGATAAAGTGACGCGGTGGAAGTCCTTACCACTAACGCTCTGGGGGAGAGCTTCCCTAGTTAAGATGGTGATTCTGCCAAAATTGTTGTACCTATTCACCAACATCCCGATACTGCTACCCCATACCTTCCTGAAAAAACTGAAGAGTATGGTCCTTGAGCTGCTCTGGGCAGGCAAACCAGCCAGAGTGGCACACGCAACACTGTCACTCCCAGTGACGAGCGGTGGACTTGCCCTCCCAGACCTGGAGAAGTACTTCTGGGCAGCACAGGCACAATTCCTCAGCCATTGGTACACCACCCATACAATCAGGCCTCACGTGCAAGTGGAGCGAGCCCTGGCTACACCAAACTTGTTAACAGCAGTCGTCTTCAGCCAAATTCCCGTTCCCAACCACACCATGAATGCAATGCTCGCAACGTACAAAGTCTGGAAGAGACTAGCTCAAATATACGGGGTACAATCACGATACTCTCCACTACTACCCGTAAAGTTTATCCCAGGGGTTCCACTGACATCTGAGAAAGTATTTCACCAGTGGGTTGACAAACTACAAATAAAGACCCTGGGAGACCTCTTCACGGAGGACGGCTTCATAACACCACAACAAGCAAAATTGAAAGGCGGCAACACCGCACTTGACGTATTTCTATACTTCAGGACCAGGTACACTTTACAAGCTCTCTTGCCAGACTTCCCCCAGCAACCCCCAACCTGGCAATTACTACACAATGTCATACAGGCGCAAGGCGAGGGCAGGCTGGTGTCGCAAATCTACAAATCCATCATCACGGATACGACACCTAACCTTACTCAGGCAAAGACCAGATGGGAGAGGTCCCTGCACCAAACTATTCCAGACGAGGACTGGACCTACATCCTGAAACAAACACAGAAAATAGCTCTCAATTCTCGCCTCAAGCTAATTCATTTCAACTTCCTCCACCAGACCTACCACACACCGGCAAAAGCTAACAAACACCACCCTGAGGCGGCTGCGAACTGCGAGAGATGTGGGACGCAACCAGCAGACTTCGTCCACCTCGCATGGGAATGCCCCGAAATAACACCCTTCTGGACCCGAGTCTTAGAGACGACAGCAGCAATAGTGGGCGAAGAGATACAACCGAGCCAAACTGCAGCACTACTCGGCTTGACAAATTCACTTTCCGCCCCGTCAAGGAAATTGGCAGGACTCCTGCTGACACTAGCCCGCAGGAGGGTGGCCATGGCCTCGGGTCGAGGCCCACCTCCAACAATCCCCGCCTGGCGCAGGGACATTCTTTACTGCCAGGATGTGGAAACGGACTTTATTAAATCCCTACCCTTACATGCCCGCCCACCTGACATCTGGGGACCGCTAGTACAATTCCTGCTAAATGAAGCTGAGGAGACACCTGACACTCGAGCAGACACCCCTGGCGCAGGAACAAGCCAGCCGTGAAGACACAGAGCTAGCAGCACCGTCCACATGTCTCAAGTAACCAGAACAAGGCAGCAAATCTATAGGAGTCACAAGACTGAGCGGGAGAGCAGGGGGTGGGGAGAGGGAGGGGGGAGGCGGGACATGGCGCAGAGTTAAAACCACCCTAATGTGGGTGTGTAGTTGTTTTGTTTTTCCAAAAAAACCAAAAATAAAGGTTTTAAAAAATAAAAAAAAAAAAGATGATCCGGTTCTCCATGATTTTCAAGCTTTTCAGCTCAGTATGGAAAAACTGTTCGCAAGACATTCACAGGGGCAGGCCTTGGACAATGAGCTTCTTTCGTTGCGACAGGGTAATCAAGACCTTTTGGCTTATATTGCGTCTTTCAACAGACTGATAGTGGAAACTCAATGGCCTGAGGACAAAAGGATTACACTGTTTTATAGAGGTCTACGTGGAGAGCTCAAAGATGTGTTAGCCCAAGTAGTGAATCCCCCGCAAGACTGTTCGGACTATATAGACTTAGTCGTTCAAATAGATCACAGACTGCAGAACAGGAAGGCCGATCGTTCCAAGTTTGATGCTCGAGTATTTTCCAAACCACCAACTCCTTCCAAAGGAGAAGAGTCCGGGGAACCCATGCAAATAGGGAGCCAGAAAGGACCACTAACACAAAAGGAGCGGGAAAGGAGAAAACAGTTGCAATTATGCCTCTATTGCGGAAACTCAGGGCACTTTCTTCGAGACTGTCCGGTGAAACCAGCCAAGAAGGCAGTAGGAGCTGCAGTTACCAAGGTCACAAACTCTGAGCAGGGAAACGACCTCGCCCGACAAGAATAGAGGTCCTCTTGCCGAGCGTTAAAACCAGTTCCGTGACCTCGCATTTCGTGATACCTATGGTCCTCATTAGCCCTGATCATCCGGATCGATTACATGCGATTGAAGCTTACGTCGACAGCGGTGCCATCGGCAATTATGTGGATCATGAAATGGTTTTGAGGATGAATCTAACTCTTTGTCCCAAGGCTGTAAAGGACGTCATCACTACGGTGGATGGTACGGAGATAGCCTCCGGACCAGTAACGCATACCACTCAAGAAGTGACGCTAGTAAGTCAAGATGGACACCATGAGAAGATCGTGTTCGATGTGATCAAGGCCCCTCAGTTCCAGATTATTCTAGGAATACCTTGGTTAGAGAAACACAATCCTCAGATCGATTGGCGAGCAAGAACGGTTCAGTTTCCAGAATGTGTCTCTACTTGTCACCCTCCACCTGATGTTGCACTGGCAGCAATTTCTTCGGAGACTCCCCAGTTACCTCCCGAATACCTAGAATTCCAAGATGTTTTCCGGAAGGATCAGGCTAACTCTCTACCTCCTCATAGGTCTTATGACTGCCAGATAGACCTGATACCTGGATCTACTCCTCCTTGTAGTAGAATTTATGCCCTCACCGAGCCTGAGAACCTTCACCTCCGACAATACCTGGATCAATACCTAGCGAATGGGTTTATTCGTCCTTCCAAGTCCCCTGCTTCTTCAGCTTTGTTCTTCGTTCCAAAAAAAGAAGGGGACCTTAGAACATGTATAGATTATCGTGCCCTGAACCAGATCACCGTTAAGAATAGATATCCGTTACCTTTGATCCCTGAATTCCTGGACCAAGTCAGAAAAGGATGCATATATACAAAGCTGGATCTTAGAGGAGCCTACCACTTGGTACGAGTAAAAGAGGGCGATGAATGAAAGACGGCCTTCCGCACCAAGTATGGGCTATTTGAATATCAGGTCATGCCCTTCGGACTTTGCAATGCCCCGGCCGCCTTTCAATATTTTATGAACGATGTCCTCAGAGAGCTCATAGATGTGTGTGTTGTTCTTTACATTGACGACATCCTCGTTTATTCTTCATCGGAATCTGAACATCGGAAACACGTGAAAATGGTCCTCGAGAGATTGCGTCAACACAAACTTTTCGCCAAGTTGGAAAAATGTGTTTTCAACGTGACTGAAGTTGAGTTCTTGGGATTCATATTATCACCTAGCGGAGTGCGTATGGATTCAAAGAAGGTCGATGCAATTCTCAAATGGCCATCACCATCCTCCGTAAAAGGTGTTCAAAGCATGTTAGGCTTCGCTAACTTTTACCGCAGGTTTATCCCCGAATTCTCTCGAATAGTCCAGCCCATCACCGCCTTGTTAAAGAAAAACAAACGTTTTGAATGGTCTACCGAGGCGGAGCAAGCTTTCCAGAATTTGAAGACTAAATTTATCTCTGCACCAATTTTAAAACATCCTCGCCCCGAACTCCCCTACATCGTTGAAACTGATGCTTCGAGCCTTGCCATGGGGGCAGTTCTATCACAAAAGGACCCAGTAACCAATCAGTTGCATCCCGTGGCATTTTGGTCCCGCATATTCTCGCCTCCTGAAATCAATTACACTATTACTGATAAGGAACTTCTGGCTATCAAGTCTGCCTTTAAGGCTTGGCGGCATTATCTTCTGGGGGCCCGACACACCGTTACTGTGATTACGGATCACCGAAACCTGCAATATTTGAAAACCGCAAAAGCCCAATCCTCTAGACAACTCCGTTGGGCACTATTCTTTGCCGAGTTTGACTTCATAATTACCTATCGACCTGGTACAAAAAACGGTAAAGCTGATGCCCTTTCTCGGATGGGAGTGGAAGAACACTTGATCAACCCTAAACCTGTACCTATCATTCCCGAACAAAGAATTCTGGGTGCAATCGCCACACAATCCATAGAGGAAGTTAAGGATAAAGCCAGGCAACTTGTAACTCCAGCAGGCATACAGAATTGGCATCTGCAGGGAAAGGACTTTGCAGTGAAGGACAACTTATTGTATTTCCAAGAACGATTATACCTGCCCAGCACAGATTTACAGAAAAAGGTAATCTCTTAATGGAAGGACATCCCGGTATGGCCAAAACCTCAGAAAAGATCAAGCGCTACTTCTGGTGGCCGTCTTGGAAAAAAGATATCAGAGACTTTATAATGTCCTGTGGAGTATGCGCCCAAAACAAGAGTCAAAAGGAAAAACCAGCCGGCCTCTTACGCCCTATTGACATCCCACCTCACCCTTGGCGTACGCTTTCTATGGACTTCATCACCGATCTACCTCCATGCTCCGGCTACAATACGATCCTAGTAATCGTGGACTTATTCTCCAAGATGGCGCATTTCATTCCACTCAAAGGCTTGCCAACAGCAACAACTCTGGCCCGAGAATTTCTCGAAAACATCGTCTGACTGCACGGTTTTCCTTCAGTTCTAATTTCGGATCGAGGTAGTCAATTTATTTCTCATTTTTGGCGAAGTTGCTGTCGGTCGGCTCAAATTGATGTGAGACTATCGACCAGTCACCACCCTCAAACCGACGGACAAACCGAGAGGACCAATCAAACTCTGGAACAGTATTTACGCTGCATGCTGCAACAAACTGAAAAAACTTGGAAAGATATCCTTTGGATAGCCGAATATGCCTACAATAACTCTGTCCACTCGGGAACTGGGAAAACCCCGTTTTTTCTTCTATAAGGCAATCACCCTCGAACCTCGGAGTTGGATCCACTCCAAGATCTTGGAACACCAGCAGTAGACTACCTGCATTCTACAATCACCCAAGCCTTTAAGGAAGCCGTTTCTCACCTTCAAAGGGCTAAGGAACAATACAAGAAAGGAGCAGATCAACATCGGAAGGAAGCCCCCCAATATCAAGTAGGAGATCAAGTCTGGTTATCCACCAAATATCTACCTCTAAAAGGACCACGCACATTCAACCCAAGATACCTTGGTCCCTATTCCATCACTACCATAGAAAACCCAGTAGCGGTCAAGTTGGACTTGCCCCCTCACATGAAGATACATCCGGTCTTCCACGTCTCTCTATTAAAACCCGTGCAACCTCAAACCCGACTAACTAAATCTCCAAAACCTATCCTAGTTGATGGAGAACTCGAGTTTGAAGTCAAAAGCATCCTGGACTCCAAGATCTCCAAATCTAAACTATTTTACCTAATTGACTGGAAAGGCTACGGCCCCCAAGAAAGATCCTGGGAACCTGCAGAATATGTCCACGCTCCTCGTCTAATCAAAAGATTCCATCGAACATTTCCTGACAAGCCCAAACCCCCGGAGAAGCCCGGTTTGGGAGGGGCCTTGAGGGGGGGTGCTGTCATGATCTCTGCTTCCAAAAGGTCAGGACTTACCCAACTCCCTTGGAAGCAGACCCATAACCCAGGTTCCGAGTGCCAACCAGTCCCAATTGGGACCTTTTGGACCCTGTCCTGGCGCCAGTGGCACCAGGCTCATAAATATGCCCAGTCCCGGCGCTGGAAGCGCCGGGCTCATAATGCTTGGGTGGACTTACCTGCAGCAGACCATGCTGCTTACTTACCTGCCAGTTGAGCCTCTAATCCTCTTCTGTTTGGTACTACTTTTCCTGTTGGGTGGGGCAGGAGCCACTCCCTAGGTTCAGAACACTGGAACTCTTCTGGAAAGCAGGAACTCTTTTCTTACCTAGGCGAGGCTGTGGAAGGAGACACCTAAGCACTACAGGAGGCTATTTAAACCACACCAGATGGATGAATCTTGCTTTGCGTTATTCTGCATCCTCTGCAGCAGAACGCTCATCGTGTCTTCTGCATCTGATCCTGGGCCTAAGGGAAAAAGGCTTACCATCCTGAATCCAGTCTTCAGCAACACCTATAAAGACAAGAAAGAACGGGTTAGCATTACGGTCTTCAGTGACAGCGCTTCTCTTACCTGGTCCATCGGCTGTCACCAACGCCTCGCGCTGCATTCCGGCATCTGAAAGACAAAGGCTTACCTACTCTTCGCGTGCTCCGGAGGTCTTCGCACGTCATTCCGGCATCTGAAAGACAAAAGCTTACCAACTCTTCGCACGCTCCGGAGGCCTTCGGCGCTGCATCCCGCATCTGAAAGACAAAAGAAGGTGCGTTTAAAGACATTGGGTAACTTAATTACTCACGTGCCATTACTCCTTCCCACGCCGAACCCAGTGGGTATTCCGGCACCCTTCAGCAGCTCCGATCTTGTACCTGCAAGATAAAAGGACAGTTAGTGCGCATCGTGAAGCAGGCAACAAGCGCTTACTTACGTGCTTCCAGGCGCTTCTATTCCTCACACGGCTTCCATCCTCAACTCACTTCAGCCCGTCATCCACCATCGCCGGAACCCTGCAAAACAAGAGACCTCATTACAAAAGACTTTTAAAGACATTTGAAATACTCGGAAGTTACCGTTCGTGCAGTAAACGACGGACAGCAGTCCTCTGAGGTCAAGAGGCCTGCACCCTTATCCAGTGAAGAAACTGGTTACGGCACCCTGCCCCGAGGCAGATGGAGAGCTCGGCGTTCACTTACCTAAGGTGAGAGCGTTAACCTTTGGGGTTCTACAGGAGAAGAGAAGGGGAAGAAGAGAGAGACACCCAATAACCCCAGTTCATTAATCCCATATTTTCTATCTGCAGACATCTTACTCTTCGAGTCAGACATACAGTGCACAGAGGTCCAGCCCAAAGAGCCAACCGTGTGTTACACATCACCTTTGAAGATATGGTATTCACCCAGTCAAGACCGGCGCCTCTGCGGGAATCAGGTGAGCGTTACAATGAGCAGGAGCTGGACACGGTGAGCGTTACGCTTCAGGAGTGCAGAATAACACGAAGCGTGTTCTGCTGTTTGGGTGTGGTTAAATAGCCCAGGTAAAGTAGTTCCAAGCCAAGTAGTTCCAGGCCCAGCCACACCCAAAAACACTACACTGCATGGTTTGGTTCTAACGAACTGAGCTGTGTAATAGGCTTCCATGTTGGATTAAGGTTCAAAACTGGGATTGCTTTTTTCCTGATAATGAGCCTGGTGCCAAAGGCGCCAGGACTGACTCCATGTATGTTTCAGATGGAGTTTTAAGGCCCTTGGGGCCAGTGTGAAGAGCTTTAGCCCCACTGCTGCCAGGGGGCTGTTATATCTGATGGGGTCAGGGGCATGGATCGTGACACATGTGGAGGTGGAAAGAGCACTTGCGGCCCCCAACTTGCTCAGGTCCTGTATCCTTAAAAGTTATATATTCCCCGAAGCTACTGCTTGTATTCACCCCGGGCATCCCAGTCACCTCGGAGAGGGGCTTTGTCAGCCTTCTAAACAGATTGGAGATAACCAAATTGGGGGATCTGTTCCCAGAGGGGAGGCTTATCACAGGGACCTTCCAAAAGATGTTTCCTGCCTTCCCAGAGCAGCCGATGTCAGCCCCGATACTCAACAGAATGATCTCCGGGGATCCACCGAGGAAGGTGGTGTCCGTCATGTACTCTTTATATCAGGGCTCCAAAGTGGCAGATGACACATCTGGGAGCACTCACTAGGTCACACAATTTCAGATGAAGATTGGAAATTCGGCTGTATGGGAACCATGTTTATCGCAGCATATGCCAGATATAAGTTGATACACTGGAAATACCTGCACCAATACTACTATACTCCAGTACAGATCCATGGGTTCTTTCCTGGGACAACCACTGACTGTATTAGATGTAGAGACCCAAGGGCAGACTTTCTCCACATGGCGTGGGTGTGTCCTGCAGGGCGGTTGACATAACAGTCGGGGAAATACTGGGACAAGAACTAGTAATGGACCCCTTGGTTGCGTTTCTGGGGCGCGCCAGATCCATCCCCAAGAGCCGGAGACGACTGGTTGGGCTAGTGCTACTCCTAGCTAGAAGACGAGTGACAATGCACTGGAAAGGCTATAAGCCCCCCAAAGTGGAAGACTGGCTAGAGGACATTGCCAGGAGTAACGATTTGGAGACCGGATATAGGAACCTCACGTCCTACCGATCTGCACCATCCAACATGTGGGACCCATATATATATTACCTGCTGAACTCCGGAGATGATGAGGCCGCTGAACATATCCATACCCACAGCAAAGGCGAGCAGAGTAATGTGATATAGGTTGGGAGAATCATCAATGTTCATACCCTCGGTCACAGTTGGGTCACCGACACCAGCCTCACGCTGGCAGACGTTGGTATAACTGGCCCACTTTAAACAGACCATGCATGGAGAGTAAACGACAGACAGCCACGACTGGTTAATACCCTCCAAGGAATTCCCCCTGATATGTTACAAACTGTTTGACTAAGTTGTGCTTCATTGGACTCCTTCTTGAAGTAAATGTTTCAGCTGCATATGATGCCCTCACTCCCCCCCCACCCCCCCTCCGAGCCTCTTAATTGTCTGTGCAATTGCAGAAGAACTTCAAAAGTTGTTTAATTGGTGCTGGTTTCCAGATGTTTATGTGTTGAAATGTCAATAAAAAGAATATTGAAAATAAAAAAGAATGATCAGGTTGTTACAGTCCAACACTCGCTCTAATTTGATAGTACAAGATTGGGAGATTTTATGTCTCAACCTCTCCGAAGCCCGGCTGTTGTTATGCCGTCTGGGCTTGCTAAATCTTGAGTCTACCGTCCTTCATGGACGTTCACCTTGACTGGAAAAGCAGGCACTTCACACTGCTTTTGATCCTTGGGAGCAACTAGCTGTTCGATAACTTTTACTCGCTGTCTCTTCTCTGCCATAGTCAGAAAGGGGGGCGAGGCTGGGGGGTCCGCCAATGTCTCTACTGTCTCAGCGTTTGCTTTGGATTTGGTGGCTGTAGCCACTGCTACCTTCGCGGGTGGCTGGCTACTTGTTGATGCATCCAGTGAGTAAGTAGAAAGATCTAACAATGTTAGCGAGGTTGGGCTAAGAGGCTCAATGAAAGAGTGTACCGTTGGAATGGAATCCCTGGTGTCAGAAGGTGGTTTGCCCGAACCTGTGTTGTCCCGACTTCTCAGCTTTGTGGCTGTCTTTCTTGGGGCAGATTTCGGAGCTCCTCCTGAGGTGCTCAGGTAAGCTTTTTGACGTTGTTGCTGGTCATCAATAATGGGTTTTCTGGGGGCGTGGCCAGCTACGGAACAATGCGGACGTGAGCCTTCGAGCTCCCGGGCCCGCTACATACATCCTGCTTAAATCACCTGCCATCCGTGTCGAACGACAATTATTAATCAGACCCTCAGCGAGGGGGACCGCTGCTGCGAATTTTCGGGAGGAAACCGTAGTGAAAAGTGCAACAGCGAGGCAACCGAAGGACAGAGATCTCCCCAAAGTGTCCCGAGGAAGCGTTTCCAAGATGGCGCCGTACTACGTGCCGATGTAAACCTGCCTACGCAGCAAAGATACGAGATTGTGAACGGACACCTTCTAAAGGGGACGAGAGGTGCGGGGAGCAGGCCTGGGACGTCCCCCGGCGCGGGGCGGGTGCAGGTGGACAGTAACATACGGCAAAGCGTGGAGCGGGGCTGCGTGGGGGTTGTCCGGGAGAGGAGGGCCGCCTTGCCTCCGTCCCGACATCCGTCCCGCTGAGAGGAGTGGCACGCTTCCCGCTCATCCGCCAGACGATCCGGGGGAGAGAAAGTGTCATGCCTGAAGAGGACCCATACAAGGACAGTCGCGGTTGAAGGGGCAGCGATCACGGACGAAACTACCTCCAACGCCCTGCACGCGGCACACGTCTGCGCCACTGCATGAGAGTAAGTGAGGAGTCTGCACAAGGAAGGGCTGGAGGCGCCTCAAACCAAGACGTATCCCTGTGCCAAGCCCTAACTGGCCCCCAGTACACAGCCGCCCAAATCGAAAGGTGAAGGTGTTTATCGGACGCCGGACACATTGGCAGCACATGTTACGCAGAAACTCCCGTGTAAAGACCTCTAACATGGGAAAAGAAAAATCCAGAAAAAACGGTACTCAAAGCAAAATTGAGCAATTCACCACTGCCATAGCGAATGCGCCGGTGGAGCAAGACTGCAGCGAAACAATGGAGGAGGAAAGAGGAGCAATCTCTCTGAAGGACATTATGGCGGCGATCGCCGATTCCCGTGCCTCCATGGAACAGAAAATCGATGGAATAAGCGTGGATGTCTCGCTACTACGTAACGACCTTCAAAAGTTGATGTCCCGCACCGGTGAGGCCGAGCAGCGCATATCTGGGACGGAGGACGGACTGAGGAACCTGGAGCAGCAACTGCATAGAACCACGGCCCGCCTGAAGGTACTGTAAGCGAGAGTAGACGAAGGAGAGGGCAGATCGAGACGGAACAATGTACGCATTCTAGGCTTGCCTTAGAAGGCCGAATGTGACTGCATGGAACTGTTCCTGGAGCAATGGCTCATCGATATGTTCGGTAAAAAGAGATAGAACGAGCTCACTGAGTGCCCACTGGACGTCCCCCGCCTGGGTCCCCGTGCGCACGGTGGTGGCAAGGTTCCTAAATTACAGGGACCGGGACGCATTGCTGCAAATGGCACGCACGAGGGGCTCGATAACCCACAAGGGGCTCGATAACCCACAATAGCTCCAGAATTGCCTTATTTCCGGACTATACAAGAGAAGTGCAAAAGACGAGGCAATCATTTGAGCAAATCAAAAAACAGCTGTGCTCTCTGAATGGCAAATATGGCCTAATCTTTCCAGCCCAACTGAAAATTTTCCATAAAGGGACAACGGTCCACTTCACTGACCCTAAAGAGGCATGGAGGTGGGCAGAACTACACATATATGGCGACTGGAAACCGAATCGAAGAAACAGATCCACGCACCCTGGAAATCCTCCGGCCAGAGACCCCCCTCCGGACCATCCACCGAACCGTGATGACATTATGCCACCACTTGAGGGGGAGGGCTGAGACGGGAGGCAAGGCAGCAGCGATCACCCAAGTGGCGGGCCCCACGACGGGGGATCGGCATCCAATGGAAACAATGCAGCAAGGTATTTGACACGGATGAGGAAACATATAGCGGCCGTTTCGGACGCGCGCACCCCCCTAGTTACTTGGGAACAGTTGTAGAAGTTGTAGGGGTTGTTAATTGTTGTCTGAGCAAACCGTTGGCGAGCTCGGACTGATGTTCGGGCGACAGATACTTCATGTTGGGGCGGAGTATGGGGAGGGTGGAGGGGAGTTTGAAGTTGCATCAGAAGTTGTTTGTTCAGTTCTTTGTTTTAAAATGGCCCGTGGCTCCACTCGGGCACAGAAGTTACAGCACACTTTAGGTCGGGATCTGGCTCCCACCAGAGAGACAAGGTTCACTACCACAGGACACACACAGCACAACCCGTCACGCCCAATGCCCATCGGATATGATGGAATTCAACAATAGGAATAACACCAAGTCCATTAAGATTATGACCTGGAATGTGGACGGGCTGGGCAGTTGCATTAAGAGGCGCCTTGTTTTACAACAACTAAATCGACATGCGCCAGACGCAGCTTTCCTAACGGAAACCCACTTAGAGGGCACGAACTGCAACCTCTTCAAGCGGACAAATTACTGCATAGCATTGCATTCAGGCTTTTCCATGGGGGCCCGGGGAGTTCTGATCCTAATACACAAGCGATTGCCTTTTAAGCTGTTATCCGTTGCACAGGACACGGGGGGAAGATATGTACATATAACCGGGACTCTCTGGGAGCGCACCATATCCATGTTAGCCATTTACACACCACCAACCTTATTTACCTCCCTAATTGACGACTTAACGCCTGTAATTACTGCAGATCCCTCGAATTTGGTGCTAGTGGGGGGAGACTTCAATGAGGTAATGAACCTGGAGCTTGATCGCACACACGTCCATGCAAGAAACCCCTCCACGCATACCAAATTAGCCACATTTACGGATGCCATGGGACTGAAAGATGTATGGAAGCACCTACACCCTGGCACGAGAGAATACTCGTTCCTATCTGGGGCACATGCCTCATTATCAAGGCTTGACTATTTCTTTCTGCCAACATCCGAAATACACCTAGGAAGTGCAGCGCAGTTCCTACCCAGAGGCATATCAGACCACTCCCCACTCATGATAGAAATTAACACAGATAGACCGACCCCCCCACCTACCTGGCGGCTGAACGGTTACTACCTGGGTTTCCCAGAGCTGTTGGAGCATGTACAAAAAACTACAGAATCATACTTTGAAGTGAATGAACACTCTGTAGGCAGCCCAACAACTGTATGGGAAGCATATAAACCAGTATTAAGGGGGGAACTTATCTCCTGGATCGCGGCCCATAAGAAAAGACAAGCTAAATCAATCCAGGAAGCAGAATTGCGAGTGCAGAGGGCAGAGGCAGCTCATATATCCCAAGGCCAACCAGAATCTCTCCGGGCATTGCAAATAGCACAAAAACAACTACGGAACGTCGCCCTAGATAACGCCAAACAGGCACACACAGCAATGCGGGCCAGAGTGTACGAAACTGGGGATAAAGCGGGCAAAATGCTGGCATGGCTGGAGAAGCGAGATGAAGGGCTCAGAGCAATTAGGACACATGGGGACACACTGTTAACAGCGGACCGGGACATTGCAGAGGGGTTCGCCTCCTATTATAGGGAGCTCTACAAAGCACCGACCTCCCCCATTGATACCACAATCCTAGCGGGAGTTACCCTTCCCTCTCTAACACCCGAGCAAACTGCCCTCCTAAACACTAACATCACGGAGGATGAGCTGTCCGCAGCCATGGCGGACCTCCAACCCAGGAAAACCCAGAGACCCAACGGCTTCCCGGTAGAGGTGTGGAAAAAAATAGGCACAAGCATAATTACACCACATTTACTGAAAATGTATGAAACTTCCCACAGTGAGGGATTCCTCCCACGAGACCTGAGACAAGCCACTATAATGGTAATACCCAAAGCAGACAAACCCCCGGATGGATGCAGTTCATATAGACCGATTTCTCTCATCAACACCGAAACCAAAATCCTAGCGAAAACACTAGCTAACCGACTCCAGCCAATTATATCCTCCTTGATTCACCTGGATCAATGTGGATTCATGCCACAAAGATCCACGCGCATGAACATACATCGTTTACATACGGCGATAGAAAACGCGCCCACCATTCAGGGCCCTTTAGCCCTGTTGGCGGTAGATTTTGAGAAGGCGTTCGATTCGGTGAACTGGGAAGCGATCTGGGAGATAATGCAAAGAATGGGATACGGGCCCCAATTTATGAGCTGGGTCAAACTACTGTATAAAGCACCAATAGCAGTTACAAGGGTAAACGGTTATGTATCAAACCCCTTTGAAATAGGAAAAGGAACCAGACAAGGATGCCCACTGTCAGCCATGATATTCGCGATAGCAATCGAGCCACTTGCGATAATATTGAGAGGCAATGAGACATGGAAGGGCTTCCGCTGGTCAGAAAGCCGGGAAGACAGTGTCCTTATATGCGGATGACTTGCTTGTATACCTGCACGATCCAGTAAGATCCTGTCCCATAGTGACCAGGATGGACTTACGTACAAAAATACGGCGCCTTCAGCGGCCTGCAGGTTAACTGGGCTAAGTCCATCCTGTTCCCGCTGGGGCAGGTAGAACAAGCGATACCCCCACAATGCCCCTATCAGGTTGAAAGGGAGCAGTTCAAGTACTTGGGTATACTCGTCACAAATAATCTTAATGATTATGTCCCCAGAAACTTACACCCAGTGATGACAAGACTCGCGGACGACTCCCAACACTGGGCATCCCTCTCCTTGACGCTACTAGACAGAGCAGCGCTCTTTAAAATGATGTCCCTGCCCCGACTCCTATATATATTACAAAATGCCCCACTTCACGTCCCCACAAACGTATTCGGGAAAATAGATCAATCAATCAGGAAGTTGCTGTGGAATGATGCCCCCCCCCGCATAGCACTTGCCACGCTCCAAAGATCCATTTGGGAGGGCAGAATAGGGCTTCCCCGAATACAGACATACTATTGGGCCAGCCAATTGACAATTGTGAATGACCAATTGCACGGGGACAAATCCGCGCCGCATAACCGTTCATTAGAAGCTGGCACTCCTGAAAACCCTGTCATGCAATATCTTTATAGGAAAAGGGTCCGACCAAACACCTCCAATATGCGGACACATATAACCCAAATCTGGACGGACACACACACATTTGTGGGATGGGGCAATAAGCTGTCACTAGCCCAACCACTGTGGAATAACAGAAATCTCCTGGGTGTATATAATATTCCCAAATGGCCACTCTGGTCCCAACATGGAACACTTACATTGGGTGATGTCGTGAGAGAGGGCACCGTAATTCCATTCACGGAGCTGGCGCTCAGCTTCGCACTTCCCCAAACCGAACAATACCATTACACTCAGTTGCAACACGCACTACAGGGCAATCTCCCTGACATGACCGCATTGCCGGAATTCACCCCAATAGAAAGGAACCTTTTCCCGGAGCGAATCACTCAAAAAGTGACGTTGGTCCGATATAGTGCCATAACCTCCTTTGGCACGACAGAATTGCGAGCACTACAGACCAAATGGGAGACTGATGTGGGTGCAATACTACTGGAAGAATGGGTCATGGCTCTGATGTTTCCTAGGGAGGTAGCCATATTGTCAAGGCTCAGGTTGATTCAGTTAAAGATACTACACAGAGTATACTATCCTAAAGTGGCTCTCTACAAATGGGGAAGGATAAATGATCCAACCTGCCTGCGATGCAAAACAGAGGAAGGCACCTTCTTTCACATACTGTGGACATGCACACACATTCAGCAGTTCTGGGGCGCATGTTGTAACGAATTATCTAGAGTCCTAGGCAAAGAGATTCCCAGAGATCCTAAGCTGCTACTGCTGGGAATAGACGATGAAGTTGACCTGACAAGATATGAAAAACTGTTTGTGTTCACCACTACCGCACTTATTAAAAGAAACACTGCTCAAAAATGGGGGTCGGAGACGACTCCGAGTTATGGACAATGGACGACAGACGTAAACATCTGTGTTGCAATGGAGCACAGGGTATACATGGCCAGGGGATGTCCGGCCAAGGCGCAGAAAGTATGGCAAAAGTGGGAAGACGCCCATTGAAAGGTGACTTTGTATAAGCGGAAGGGAAGAGACAATGTGGCGCCCCTCGACATCCAGGGTACCAACAAAGCGAGGGAATCGAATGTAGCTCCTGCAAAGGGGCAGTGATTTAAAATGTTGTCTGAAATAACGGTGGGAAACAATCAATGACCTGTATCGACAGTGTGCTTATGTTGTTTGTTTGTTTGTCTCAAAATCAATAAAATGTATTATCAAAAAAAATAATGGGTTTGCTGATGTTTTTATCCCTTTTGCAGGACCCAGAAGTCTTTTGCTGATTGAAGATTGAAAAGGCCAAGTTGCCCGAAGCTCATTCAGCCTCTTCTGCTACTGAGATATTTTGTAGTGTCTCGTCATTGCAGATACATGAGCCGTTCTCCAGACTTTTAGTAGTCGTTTCTCCCCTCTGTAAAGACTTGGAAGTACCTGGTAGATCAGGGCATTCCCCTGTCAAGTCCACTGGGAAAGACACATTGGTAGTCTGGACAGACTTCGAACTAGTAGTACACTCTTTTTGACATGTCGTACTGTCCTTGTTGCATTGAAAGTGCTTCCCTAAATTCCGTTCGTTGTTGGCAGTGATGAAGCCCTCCAGAAAAATAAGTTTGGAGTGAGTCATGGCCAATAAGGTGATGTGATCTTTAAGCGTGTCATTTAGTTGTTCGTACAACTTAGTGAATGGTGCAAGAGCAATGGTGATCGTTGACATAATGGAGAATAAGTCGAGTTTTTCTCTCTTGTTAGAGGAGTTGTTCGTTGTTGCAAATCAGCCTGGATCCCAGGAGCAGTGAGATGATCAGACACTGGTGTAAGACTACTAACACCCAGACCCATGATTTTGTCAGGGATTCGACTTACTTCTCCGCTCATCAGCGAGTCTTGACCAGCTTCTAGGTCTGTCAGGTTTGAAGCAGGGAATTGCCCACGGGCCCCCACAGGTGGATGGTGCCCTCTGTCGTCCCTGGGCCTCCACAGCATTTGCCAAAGCTTGCAAATGCTCTGTCTCCCTCGTCAACCACTTGGTTGGGCCCCGGTGGGGAACATGGGCCCGTGGGCCTGACACTTGGCCCCCAAAGCTGTGGGCATCGCATGGTCGGGAATCTGAGACCCGCCTCGTTGTTACCAGATGTCAGGCCACCACTTTGCCCATTCAACCTGGGCAGCGGGAGTGAGGATAACAGATGGTTAGTCGTGGTGGCAGAATCAGTGAAGTTGAACGGGGTAATCAGGTTAGGACCTACAGCATAGCCCTTAACTGGGCCCTGAGACTCTTGGTTTGACCACCCCTAAGACTCTACACCCTCCAAGAGGTCCGCATCTAATAGGTCACCGGGGCTGGGTTCGAGGTCGTAAGAGATCAGAACAGGCTGAGTGACGTCTTCGTGGATACCAGGTGAGCGTTACATCACCAAAAAACGTACCTCATCCATCTTTGGCCGCGACATTTTCAGCGTCGATGCCGGTTATGAAGAAGAAATGCGGTGCGTAAGCGCGATATGCGGCGCCTCTAGATGTTTCCACGCTAACCTGGAGTGTTTTTTCCCTCTTGCAGATGGATGAGAAGTTCCGGAGACAGAGTTCCCCCAGAGCGGATGGGATTCAGGTAAGCATTTGAAGCTCGTACAGTCTTTAAAAATAAGCAAAGATTTGCTGAATGTTTACATATGCCTTTTTTCTGTTCTTTTCCCTTTTCTTTAGGAAGTGGCGTGCTGGGATGGGAATGACACCGCGGAAGATGCCCGCAGAACAGAAGAAGCGATGAATGATGGGCAGAAGCGCCGCAAGGTAAGGCTGTTCCTAACAGTATTCTTGTTCTTGCAGGAGCTGAGCGCAGAAGAAAGATGCAGGCCTACTGGAGACCGATCCGAACACGGTGAGTGTTACGCTGCAGGTGCAGAAAACACAAAGCATGTTTCTCAACCTGGGCGTGACTTAAATAGTCTCTGGGTATCCCAGGTGTCTCTGGGCTGAACCACACCCAAAAGACTAGTCTGCACATGCAGTTCTGGGAACCGAAATATGTGGGGGCATCCATCTTGTCCCCATCAAAGCACTACAAGTTCAATCCCCAATGTTATCCTATGGGAGTGAGTGAGTCTGGTGCCACAAGTGCCAAGTCTGACTCCAAGTGGGTCTTTGGAGGGATGGCGAGGGCCTTGAGGGCCAAGTAGGTGATCGTGACCTGGCTCCAGCCTGACCTCTTGGAGGGCTGGGGACATGAGGGGCAGGAATCATGACAGGTGAACACCAAGGGCACAGTTGGGCCCAAAGCAGGGCCTCGTTTGGCGAGTTTATGAAAAGTACGGGCCTTGTGTGTCGATTTCAGAGATGGTTTCACTGACTTTTTTATGCCTGCCAGATATCCTGACAGCATGTCACTTGTGTGGTCGATCTTGTTCGAGTCTTGACACTAGGATGGTAGAGCAGGGCGTATGCTGTTCTTCGCGAGAGCACTTACAGGGTCAGTTTCACTGACAACTGGTGCGTGTACGGCCACCCCTGGGCTGTGCTCCTCCTCCTCGGCCAAGAGAGGGAGGCCTGAACTCTTGTTGTTGCTAGTTATTTCAGATGTAGGAGAAATAATGATTACGTTATTCTCTGATTCATTGTTTGCAGTCACCCTCGTATGATACCGCGGGGTCAAAAGAAGTTGTCCTGTAGATGACAAGTTATTGTGCACTTGAGCCTCAATCAAGAGAGGTGTGCCTAAAGCACAACAGGCCAAATCAGCCTTCTCCAAAGGATTTTCATTGTCATCCACGAAAGGTCTTAATCCCTTAACTAGGGTGACCGTTACACGAAGACTGTCGAGGTGCCCAGAGCCTGTGAAACCTGTGGCATCAGTGAGGTTAGGTTCACCTGAGTTTGGGGGCAGTTGGAACGCTGGCCAAAGCTGACGGTCTACACGCGACAAGTTCTCCTTTAGGGGCGCCTGCACGGGCAAACACAGCTGAAACCCTAGATGTGTATTACACCTGGCCTTTGAAGAGTGTGAGTCACGAGGTGTATAAGAGGGCAAAGTGACAGCTTCTGTGTCTTTTGAAGTTGCTCGTTGCGGTGATGCAGAAGGAACGTCAACTGCTAGTTTAGTAAGGAGAGGAGCTGGGCTCAAAGAGGTCCATGTTACAGGTGAAGAAAGCATTGTGGCGTTTAGGGTGGTAATCTTAGATTTACTCACCATTTGGCCCTCGGATTCCACGTCCAATTGGTCCCTGCATGATGTTAAAATTTGATGTTGAGCAGAAAGAGGCTGCCCTTGATCCAACGTGTTCCGGTGTTTGCAACTCCTTAGCAGCATGGCCTCATCCATCGGCTGCCGGACACCAGACACTCTACAACACTCTGCTACGCTTTGCTTCTCAGGGTGGATAAGAGAGTGAGCGTGAGCAGGAGGAGCGTCTGTGTGTAAGCAGTGTTGACAGACTCAGCAAGTTTGCAGGGTCCTTGGCAAGGTCCTCGGTAGTAGGCAGTATTACACAGCAAATCTGCAGCATGTAGAGCGTAGTCCTCGACACACCAGACACTCTACAACACTCTGTTTTACCACCCACAGGATAAATCATACACACACTACTCAGCAGCGCACAGGGTATTTTCACGTACAGGCATGGTCCTGATTGCGGACACATTAATTCCACAAGTCACTGAGCTGGAGATAGGGGTAAGATATTTGATATGATATGATATTTATATTCGCCTATACACAAGTGTTTCAAGGCACAATGAGGCAAGGGAGGGGGAACAGAGGGAAGACAGTGACAACGATCTTACTAGGCCAGGTGACATTGAGATCATGCAAGTGCAGGGGGAGGGGCAAGGGGAAAATGGCAGGGGTAAAGGGGGATCGAGCAGTGCAATACATGGGAACGACAGTAAAATAAATAGAATAAAAGGTGCAGCCAGTTGGTGGCAAGTGCAAGGGTAAGTGCAGACATCAGAAGTCAAGTGCTGGTAGGGGGCTGTTGGGATACAGAAACAGTCTCCACGTGCAGGGGATGCCAAGGAGGCAGTGCAGGGGTGCAACTGATGGGGGAGGACACTTGGGCCCGAGATCAGAAGGTAGCCAAGTGACCAGTGCAGTTTCAGCCAGCAGTTCATCACGGTAGAGGAGGAGAGAAAGCATAAGCAAAGAGGAAGGTTTTGAGGTGCTTCCGGAACTGGAGATGGTTCTCCTTATGTTTTAGGGAGACAGGGAGGTAGGGAGGCTGTTCCAGAGGGAGGCCCCAGCAAAGAAAGAGATCTACCACCAACTTGTTGCTTTGAGAAGCGACTGGCCCTGAGGGAGTTGGAGGCGGATGAGCGAAGAGCTCGAGAAGGAAGATATTTAGGAAGAGAGAGTTGAAGGTATTGAGGCCCCAGGCCCAGAAGGCCTTGTGGACAATGCAGAGGGTTTTGAACTTTATCCTTGCAGCCACTGGGAGCCAGTGCAGAGATTTCAGTCCTGGGGAGATACGATCCCTGGGCTTGAGGCCAAGGACAAGTCTCGCAGTCCTGTTCTGGATGAGCTGCGGAGGGCGCAGAGTACAGGCAGGCAGATTTAGAAAGAGGCTGTTGTAGTAGTCCAGCCTAGAGAGAACCAGAGCTCTGCAGACAGTGAGCTTCTGGGGGAAGGGGAGGAAAGTAAGGATACCTCCAAGGAGGTGCAGCTGGTAGTGTGACTTCTTAGAGACATCAGACGAGAAGAGAAGGAGAGTGTGGGGTCGAAGATGACTCCAAGGTTTTTAGCCTCACAGGTGGGAGCAGGAAAAGGGCAAAGAGAGGCCGGCCAGAGAGTGACAGGAAAGGAGGGAGCAGGTGTGCCAATGAGGAGACTCTCGGTCTTACTGGCATTAAGGCAGAGTTCATTGGCGGCACACCACTCCTGGATAGCAGACAGACAGTCAGAGATGAGAAATAGAGAAGAAGTTGCGGAAGGGAGCCTGAAGGTGAGTTGAGTGTCATTCGCATAGCATTGAAAGTTGGGGGATAGGGTTGCAATGCAGTGGGAAAGAAGTGCCAGGTATTGGTTGAACAGTCAGGGAGAGAGGTTAGACCCCTGGGGAACACCACAGGTAGAGATAGAGATAGAGATAGAGGAGAGGAAGGACCCAAGTTGGACCTGGGATGGTCGATCGAAGAGAAAGAAGTCAGCCAATCCAGGGCCTGTTCGGTGATACCTAGGTTATCACGGAGACGGTTGAGCAGTCAAAGGCAGAAGAGAGATCAAGTAAGATGAGGACACAAGGGGTGTCAGAATCGAGGTTGGGGAGCAGGTATTCACGGATGTTCAGGGGAGCAGTTTCCGTGCTTCTGGCAGCTCTGAAGCCGGACTGATGGTCATGGAGACAACCAACAGATTCAGTGTGAAGGTTAAGCTGGGAGATGGCCAGCTTTTCCAGGAGTTTGCCCAGGAAAGGAGTGATGGAGATGGGGTGATAGTTGGAAGGCAGGAGGGGTCGGCTGTGGGTTTCTTAAGAAGAGGGTGCACAAAGGAGTGCTTCAGGGAGGAAGGGAAGACACAAGTGGCAAAGGGGTGGTTGCAGAAGTCAGCCAGAGCAGGGGCCAAGGTGTCAATGTGGTCCTTGATGGTTTTTGGAGGAAGGGGTGAACCTGTTTTGACAAGACTTTCATAGATCAGACTTGTCTAGAAACCTGGTCTGGGGAGAACAGGGAAAAGGCAGAGAAGGAGAAAGGAGAGGTGGCCGAAGAAGGGCCTGAGGAAGAGCAGGGATTAGAGGGGCCCCGGGTAGAGGAAGAGAGATGACAGGATGTCCTGAGTTTTAGAGATGAAATGAGAAGCCATGGCCGTACAGAGAACCTGGGAGCGGACAGGAGAGGTAGAGACTGCAGCAGGATTGGGCAGCTCCTTGCAGATTTTAGAGAGTTTGGCCGAGTTGTTAGATGCCGCAGAGACACGGTATTAGGTGTGGGCTCTCTTCTTGGTGCAGACAGAGAGACAGTATTGCCTTTGGAGCCGGCAGCAGGCCAGTTTGTCTGAGGCTGTACCAGAAGAATGCCATTTCCTCTCAGCCACCCTTAAACGCAAGTGTAGGGTGGCTGAGAGGAAATGGCATAATTCCAGTACATCATCTCCAGGAGAGAGGCATGGTGAGAGGGATAGAAAGGGGAAGGTCTGTAGAGAGTCAGGCTAGAGGGCAGGATAGAGAGTGATAGAGAGTCGCAGAGGTCACGAAAGAGTCCAGAGGAAGGACAGGAAGCATCCAGGTGGATGTTAAAGACTCCAAGAAGGAGGAGTTGAGTGGTCGAGACCAGGAGGAAAGAGGAAAGGTCCGCCCACTCAGAGAGGAAGGAGGAGATCTGACCAGGTGGCTGACAGATTGTAGCCACAGTAATGGAATAGCTAGGAGAGAGAGAGAGAGCCTGCAGACGAGGCATTTGAAAGAGGAGTAGGCCTGTGTAGGAATAACAGAGGCAGGAATCCAATCAGGGAAGATCAGGGCTACACCCACCCCCGGAACGGTTGGACCTGGGTTCGGAGAGGATCTTGTAGCCGTCAGAGAGGAGAGTGTCAAAGCTTGGGACAGAGCTGGCCATGAACCATGTCTCGGTGAGACCGAGGACATCTAGGTTAAGTTCTTCTAGGAGGCGGTATATGTCAGAGGAGTGTTTGACAGCTGAGCGAGAGTTAAGAGTAGCAATATGGAGAATGTTGCCATCCTTGAAAGACTTCCGGGGAGGGGTACAAATCAAAGGTACACCCTGCCTAGGTGTAGAGGAAGCCCGAGGGGGGGCAGAAGAGAAAAGAGGAGAGGTCAAGGTGGCCAAGGAGGAGACAGCATGGGGAGGCAAGGAAGCAATGGAGGGAAGAGAGGGGAGAGCAGGAAAAGGAAGGAAGTTGATGAGGCGCGGGAAGCGTCTATCAAAGAGGAGAAAATTGGCCTGAGAGCCTTGGACTAAGACGGTACCATTCAGATAAACATTTATGATGACTTTAGAGGAGTCAAAGGAGGCCAGGAGGGCCTCCCACCGGGTGCCACCATTAATGGGAGAAGAAGAGAGAGGAGAAGGCACAGAGACACTGTTAAATAAGTTTGCGGGGGTCTCAGGATTCCATATTAACTACACCAAATCAAATGAGCTCAATATTACGGAGGACCCTGGACAGGTGGCTGAATGGGGCAAACTCTACCCATTAATATGGGAACAGAAAACAATAGATTACCTAGTGGTGAATCTAGCACCTACATATGAGAAGCTATATGGGGCTAACATTCCAGGACTTTTGAAAACCTTAACTGAGGACCTTAGGGGGTCTGATATGCAGGAACTTTCTTGGTGTGTATACATAACTGCCATAAAAATGTCCTTATTGCCAAAGTTCCTGTACGTTGTGAGTTCACTCTCGATTCGGATCCCAACCCTAGCGATCGAAAATTTGCAGAGAGAGATCATGCATTTCATTTAGAGAAGAAAGAAACCCAGGGTGCCCAGAAAGGTTCTATTTCGACCGCCTGCACAAGGGAGCTTGGGAGTCACGGAGTTGAGTCGATGCCTGATGGCTGCACAGGTGGCCCTGATGCTTCAATGGGCCCCTTGGGTTGAACTCGAATGGGTGGAGTAACATAGAAAGAGCCGAAACTAACATTCCTATGGAAAATCTGGGTTGTCTGACACCAAAACACAGGGCAACGGGGCGTACACCTCTAGACACTACAAAATCCACCCTCTTTTACTGGGACAAAGCGATACAGGGTAAGAAAGTACAACTGGAGGAGGCCCACTCGCGCCAGTGGCTTATAACCCTGACTTTACACCCGGGAAACTGCCTAACTTCTCTGATGCTGGGGGACTTCTACTCAGGCGGGAACCCTTTGACGTTTGAGGTGTGTAAAAATAAATTTCAGATACCAGAACAGGAACGATTTCACTACGCCCAACTATGACACTGGATTTCGAACACATCAACAAAAGAAAGGGCCAACAGAGCACCATTGAGGTTGGAACTCACAATAAAAGAAGGGGCAACGGAAAAAGGGGTTTAGAAACTGTATCGGCTGCTAGATGGGACAAGTCCGGGAGACATTTTACCATATATGTTAAAATAGCAACTAGACCTGGGAGAACCTATCACGGAGGACACTTGGGGCCAGATCTGGCGCTGGGCACTGAAAAGCTCCAAGTGTGTGCCAATCAAAGAATCAGCATATAAGTTATGTTTCAGGTGGTACATGACGCCAAAATGTCTATACTCTATAAATCCAGACTATTCCCCATTATGCTGGCGGGGCTGTGGACAAAATGGAGACTTGGTGCACATGTGGTGGACCTGCCCCTTGGCAGAGTCCTACTTGAAAGAAATCCTGAGCCACATCAAGGATGTAACAAAGGTACAACTGCCCCTCAACCCAGTGGTGGTGTTATTGGTTGCCATGGCAGAGGGAGTCTATGATGCCATGGGAAGCAACGCCACCCTTTACACCCACATGTTGAGTGCGGCCAGGATTACCCTGGCACATTCATGGAAGAACAAGCAAGGCCCCGTCGTGGGTATGTGGTGGGAGAGGCTGTGGGGAGTGATGGCAATGGAGAATGTGACGCTCTGGCTAACGGCACCTATCAGAAGTTCTTGGCAGCCTGGCTCTCATTCCATAAATGTGTGGTAGCTAGAGAACAGAACTACTTTAAGCCAACATTGCTTCGCAATTCCTCCATCATCTGACAACGCGCCTATACTCAGAAGCACCGGCCCTAACCTGTTATGAATACCAAGACCGAACTAAGAATGAAGGACCTTTATCACCTCACCCTCAATCTAGAGAATTTAATGGAGTGGAGTGTTATGGGGTTAGATAGGAGCTACACAAAGGAAAAATGTTATGAGCACCAATGTTGAATGTAGCAAGGAATGGAGCCGAGAAAGGAAAGGTATGTGGGATGATGTAAGTGCCTGACATGTTTCTGTGGCTCATCTCTTAATAAATAAAGTTTGTAAAAAAACAAAAACGGCCTTCCCGCAGCTCCCCTTCGGGACGGACTGGGAAGCTTCCCTGGTGGTTTTCCAAAGCCCACAGCTGTATTTCAGAAAGGCGCAGGATGCATTGATCGCCGTTAGGAACATACTGCCCAACAAAAATACTTTTTTTGCCAGGGCGTCTATTTTCTTACCTTCCCTGTCCGTAGGGAGAATGCAAGTTGACGTGGATGCTCTAGTATTAACTGTGGCTGCTTGTACGACCAGCCCCTTAGGTTTAGGAGGAGATGGGTGGTACATTGGGTCCCCTCTTGCCATCTTATACTTCTTCGTGTAGAAAGAATTCACAAGCGGTGTGGTACAAGGCTTCTGCCCCAAGGTGGTGATGGGGTCAGCAATGGCCATATTAAAAGGCATGGCTCTTTCTGTAGGGGCTGCCTCCTCCAAAATGTCAGTCAGATCATATCCTGATGGAGGTCTGGCTGGGGCATTCCAGCCTAGGCCATCCACTCCCCTGTCCACTGTGGAACGATACTTCGCACTTGCATGACCATAAGGGTGGGCATGCTGAGTCTCCACATCAGGGGAAGTGTCCAGGCAACTTACATCTCAAAGCCCCTCTGCCAAGGCCATCAAATCAGCCACATCTGAGAAAATATCTTTGCCTCCAGAGCCTGAATATGCAAGATCAATGCCTAAACGGCTCGTGGACATCATTGTCACCGAGAATCGACGCCATAATGCCAAAAAAAAAAGATTGTGACTGAGACACGTACAATCAGTCGGGCATCAGTCCCGAAGGATCCACGCTAGATGGCACTGATAGTGGCATCAACGCCTTGGCAGCAGTCGGCGCCAAGCCAGAGGATGCCGGTGCTGACATGGTTTCTTGGAGACGGGGGTTCCAGGGCACCACTGGAGCCGATGGAGCGTGCTGCTTCGAGGAGTCACCTGTACATGCAGTCGCTTTCTTAAACATGTCGAGCATTTGCTCTTAATAAACCTCCCGCTCCATCCTAGATGTAGGCTAGTGGTCTTCAAACTTCTTTCGCCTGGGCTCCCCTGAGCAAAATGTGGGCAGGCCGGGCCCCTCCAAAATTGCCAAATGGACAGTATGTCCAAATGTCTATGAACTATCGTGTGCAGTCACTGCATCCTACTCCTAATATAGTGCCTGGGCTGCCCCACCTGCTCCCATCACAGTCTCTAGGCTCCCTCATCCCACTCCTAAGCCAGTCCCTGGGCTCTCCCCACCCCACCACAGACTCTTGGCTCTCCCCACCCATCTCCTACTAATGTCCCTGGGCTCTCCCCACCCTGCTCCCACCACAGTCCCTGAGCTCGCCCCACCCTGCTCTCAGCACAGTCCCTGGGATGGCTGGTGAAATTTTTAAGTGGGGAGGCATAATTATTTCTCCCAGATATGCCACAGCGTAGCGAGTGAGCATGAGCCAATCAAAGTGGGTTCGGGCGAGTTCTCCCCCATGTTTATCAAAAAGGGCACCTGGTTGATGCCTTGCTCTACCTAGGTGGGTAGTCACATATTAAAGAGCAAAATTGAGCAAGGTCATAGGATACCTGGCTGATTAACGAAGGGTGAACCCTATGGGGGTTACACCTTGGTAAGTGGGTAAGTGTGTACAAGTAACTGTGAATAACTTCTGACAAAAATATATTAGGACAGTTCTGAGTACTACAGTTAGATTTTTAATAAAACTGCAGTTTACGTGTTTGTAGATACACTTGATTGAGACTTTTTTTAAAACATTGCAATTGGTGCTGAGGGACCTGGGGGAAGGCTTGGTATTTTTTACTGGACATCTATGATAGATGTCCAGCCAAAAGAAATAATCACTGTCCAGGTGGGTAGGGGGATAGGGGATTGTGCAACAAAGGCATTTACAAAAATGTTTTTTATTAATGTGTTATAGTTTCAAAGAAACTTTTCACATATCATTCCACAAGACATACATTTACAATAAATCAAGCACAAGGACTCATCAGAAATATTATACATCGTAAAACATTCGGCGAGACAAAACTCTAAAATACAACTTCTCACATGTCTAAAGCATACTAAAATATAAAACTATTGATAACTGTGACTTTATTTCACAAAAATAGGTAATATTTGAAACAAATCATAAGCCCAACTTTTTAAAAGAAGAGACTAGATTTCTTCACTATAAAGTATTGCACAAAAATTCATAGCTGCAATCACAAGTTGATTACTGGGTTCTAATTATAGCTGCCACCAAAGAATACCCCAAGAAAACTGGTCTTTTCGCAAAATATAACTCAAAATTCGCCCGACGTAGTTCACAAAGTGCAGTGCATTCAATAATTAAATGTTTTACCGTTTCCCTAGTTATATAACAGAAACAACACGTACGTTCAGCAATTGGAAGTTGCAAGCGACCCCCCACTACATAATTTGTAGGCAAGAAATTCAATTTAAGCCGTAGCCAAAAAGATCTAAATTGCTTAGAGGTATATCTAACCATGCAGTACTGTAATGAATTAAAGGGTTTAATATCCATTACAAAATGTTCGCCAATTTTGTATGAGGCCAACTGTTGTTTGGTCGTTATCCAATTATTTTCTAACAGTTTCTGTTTAACCTTGTGAGGAGTAACCTCTAAGTCCTCCCTCAACGAGCATTATTTTCAACAATATTTTTCGAGACAGGCTTCATTACAACCCAGGCGGTAAGTCCCCTACTTTACCACCATGGTGTAAACTCTGTTTACACCATGGTGGATGGCGGATTTACCCATTCCCCATTCCCCATTCCCCATTTACCCTTCCCCATTCCCCTTTTTGCCCCATAGGGCATAATGGGAGTGGGGAAGGCGCTAATTACGGCACCGTAAATTACGGTGCCGTAATTAGCACCAAGGCAGGTTAGCGCCTTGCATTTTAACGCCTGCTAAAAGCAGGCGTTAAAATGGTAATCAGGCGTTAAGGGTTAACGGTGCCAACGGCGCCGTTAAACCCTTAACGCCTGGGTTGTAATGAGGCCCAGATCCACAATCTCCCTTCCTAAGAAACTTATATAAGTTGGGCTTGTTCACACAATGGGGAATGAGAAGAATTGAGTTGCCATTGTTGTGTTTTGCTGGTCAAATATTTGGCATTTCTCTGAATACTGTGAGGTGAAATGATTTTAACATGTATATGACTCTGTGATGTGTATATGTTTTTTAAACAATTGTCTGTATTACTTGTGCTGATAAGAGATTAATATATTAAAAATGATATTTTTTGGTAACACTGTTTTTGATGATCATTTAGAACACAGAATGCAGCCCATATTTGCTAAGTGGCTGTTGTGAGAAATTGCTATCTGAGGGTATATTTACTGTTTTATATCGAGATGAAGGACTCCATCTTAGACCACAGCAAACCGTTCTCTTGCACATCAGCCCAATAGACCAATCTAGGAACCAGCACTTGATTATACAATTTCAAGGCAGGTAAGAGTCAAAAGCGCCCTTATTTTTTGTCAAGCAGCCGAATTTTGACCGCTACCGAAATAGCATCCAATTTAAGTGCCTGGTTTGCCAAGGCAACTGTTAGGGAGAAATCTAATTTCTGTGCTAATTCCCTCCATCCTTGGGGACCCCCAGCTCTTTTGCTGGACTTTAGGACTTTTTCATTTTAACCTTTGAGTGAGTGAGACTTTTTTCTCATTCTATCACGTGTTTTAACCAGAATTGGATTATGTGTTTCCACTGTTTTTGGAGTCTGGCAAACTCCATAGGCATCTTCATTTTGTATGGTGACACACAGTACCTTTAGTGCAGTGTTACAGAGAAATCCTTTAGATTTCTCATGAAGTTTAAATACCTTTTCTTGTGTGAACTACTGTTCCAAAGAAAAGTAAACTGAAATTGACTTTACTTACCTTTTCTCTTTGTAGGTCCAGCACACACCATCTTATGTGGAATGCTAGGGGGTTACATAATGGTTACATAATAGCCCCTTATTCTACATTCTCTTTTAACATTTTTATGTTACCCTCACTACTTTAAATGGCTGGTGGCAGTGTTTTAATTTTCCTACCATGTGCTTTTCTACCGCAGGCTGAACCCTCAGCTGCAGTACAGCACACATGGGTGCCCATTTTGTCAAAATGGCCCTGGTCTTCTTTTTTCACCATTTTCTGTTTGTGAGGTCTTTCTTCAGTTTTACTCTGTGCTTTGAGGCAGATTTGAGCCCTTTGTTCATTTTGCCTTTGGCGGGCTTCAGCCCTGAAGCCCACCTGTGCCTCCAGTGTGTCTGGAAAGGCAGGATGTGAGGGAGGTTCCCAAACCTCCCCTGTCCTTTGTCTCTAGGAGTGCCTGAATGCAACCAGTCCTGATTGGCTGGCTGGCCCTGCTGTGTGAATGACAGCCTAGGCAGTGAATGAATGGGAGAAACCTGCTTAAAAGGCAAAGGTTTTGGGACTAGAGACAGAGTCAACCACTGGGAGAAACAGTCCACAAAGAAACCATGAACTAACCCTGAGACAAACTCCACTGGACCACCTTCCCCGACTGGCAGTACTTCTTCTCTGCTGCAATAAACATCCCGGGAGGATAGCTCAGTGGCAACGTGCCTGCCTTGGAAGCAAGATGACACGAAGCAACACAGGTTTGATTCCCGGGTCCACGCTTAGAAACCTTTGGGTATTTAAGCACATTATAAATATGCAATTTAGAGAACAACAACAACAAAATAATTCTGTAACAGCTCCTCGATGCCCCCGGGCTTTGTGAGTGCTTTAAAAATGCAAATAAATAAAAAATAAAAATAAAAAGAACCGAGTGCCAGGAGTCAAGAAATTCATAGTCGAGTGCAATGTCTGAAATCCGGCTAGAAGCTCCAGGAGTTTCCTAAGGACCCTAGAGAAGCAGGACGACCATTGCTCAAGTCCCCTCACCAGAGTGCAGGACCCAAGGAGTGAAGGAAGCCTAACCGGCATCCGAGATCTGCGATGGTGCTGTTTACTAAGCGCTGAAACAGCGAAGAGCCACTGAACCGAAAAAAAAACCCGTAGCTCCCGACGACCTCTAAAGTGCCTCTGAAGGGGCCCTCCAGACGTCCTTTCTCTTGTCCCCACAACTGAGGCTCAGGAACCCAGGGTCTGCATCGCTGCAACAGGACCGAATCCAGCTGGACCACTCTTCTTCAAACCAGAGGTACTGTTTAGACTTGGGTACTGACCTCATTGTCTTTTGGCTGTTCTTTTCTCAGTTGAGATTTGCAGTGGCTTACCTTTAGAGTTAATTCCAACCCTGCTTACCATATGCTGAAAGCTTGTGATCCTACAAGTGATTTTATTTAACAAACTCTCTAACTTTGTGCAAGACTTTGGTTCTCAGATCCATAGACTATTTCAAATTGTCTTTGGCTATCCTGGCTCCCTGCAGACTCTTCTAGCCCATTGACTTTGATATTGCTGTCCCTCATAGGTGGTAACTTGTTTTAGGATGTTATTGCGGGGAAAGGCCTGTCTAGATTTCATTGGAAGATATAAGTGTCCTCACATATACTGAGCACCTGTTTAACCTTTTTCCTTCCTTAAACCTTTCCTTTCTGCAACCTCAGAATCTGCAAAGTACAACTATTGTGATATGTAAATGCCATTGCTGTCCCTGTGATTGATATCACCTCAGGGTGTAGGAATTGAGTAAGAGACATTTCCAAAGATTATCCACTAACAGGTACTGATTCTGAAAAGTTATTTTAAAGTATATTTACATTGTCACATGAATTGACTTTTTAAAGAACGCTTATTTAAAAATTGATGTTAAATAAATGAATTACTATTTATAACAGAAACCTTGAGTGTAAATGGTACTTGATTACTTGTATTTACGAATTGCATTGCTACAGCTCTACAGCTCACATTTACCCCTCTTGAGATAGGCCTGGCAGCTCAGTCCCACTACCAACCTGTGTAGTACAGACCTACACCAAAAGGTGGGTTACCTAATACCAACCAGATAAGTGTTGTGTAGTCTCACACAGTGTGACTGCATCAATTCTTACCTAACAGCAACACACTTCCTTGCTCTGAATATAACCCCCAGGTATTTGAACTAACGTACGAGGGGGGTGGTGGTAGACATGGGTGGGGGCCTGGTGGAGGCTGCCCCTGGTGGCTGGGGGGTGGGGGTGATGGGAGACATGGGTGGGGGCTTGGTGGAGGCTGCCCCTGCACTGCTGGGGGGTGGGGCTTCCAATCTCTGACCACCAATGTACCAACCAAAGGTCGAATGTCCCGCACAGGACTTCAGAGGGTTAATAATGAGGACCTCAGATTTTGGTACATTAATATTCAGGGCAAGGTTAGTAAAATATGCATCCACAGCTTTTAGTGATTTTTGTAGGCCATTTGGCGTATAACCCAATAAAACCAAGTCGTCAGCATATAAAAGGTAAGGTAGTTTCAGCATACCCAATTTGAGGGGATTTACCACTACAGCTTTCAATGCAGCTAATGCCAAAGATATCAAGGTTGAATAAGAACAGGGCCAGTACGCAACCCTGTCATAATCCACATGCAGCAAAAATCCAACCCGAGTATGAAAACCCTTTGATCCAGCCTCATTTTCAATTTTATATCAGAGTGGAGCTGCTCCAGAATGTCAACCAAACCTTCCAGACAACCCCACTGTAGAGGAGGTGCTAAATACCTCTACAGGAAGTCCCGCCCGTATGCTACCTGTATGCTGGGAACTAGAAGTCGTGCCAAGTTTAATACCAGTAACTGTGACTATTATGCGGAGAGTCTTCGAGGCGAAGTATCCATTAAGAAAACCCTATCTGATGTATCCCTGGAGAACTGCCAGTCTCCTGGAGGAAGTCCCTGAAGGAATATGAAAATAACAAGAAAAAGGAGCTGGTGACGTCACAAGAAGTGAGCACAGAGAAGAATGGTCAAGGAAGAAGATGCATCGACCTTATAGAATCTGATAACGAAGTAAAGAATCATGTGTACTTTTATATGCGAATGGATGATTGCACATGTGAAGAGCACTGCAGAAAATGCAAGCTGTTTTATAACTGTACAGATGCTGTAACGCAAGTAGACCAAGTGATCATAAGGCTGGGTATATCTACTGAAATAGACTGCAGGTGCTGCTGCCAATATATATACATATTCTGGATATTCAATGTCACAATTTTAGGAAGTTCAAACCCATGGAGAAAGAAGGATGGATAGCTGTGCCTGTGTGGCAGCAAGAAATTAGCTGAAGCTCGAAGGAAGACCAAGAAGGTTGTCTGGCCCGGTGTCAAAGGCTGAAGCAGCTAACACTGGTTATAAGTCCTTGAAGAACAGGGAATATGAGACGCTGAGGCATCCCTTGTTAAGTTGCAAAGAGAGAACATCATGAATGCCAAGTTTATTAATTCAAGACAATTACATGCTATAAAATAGACCAATTCACGGTCTACTGTCATGTGAGTAAGGATGGAAATAGGAGTTGGGGCACACAGACCAGAACTGCGATATGAAGTGCCCATACTCCTTTTTATTCCCTGGAGCAAGAAGCAACTACAAGGTCGAGTTCAAAGACAATTTGAATAGCAGACGGCATGAGCGATGAGAGATATGGGGCTAATTGGGTGGGGAGACATGGTCAAGTCCACCCACTGACACCTGGGGTACCAGCTTATGTGCTGCTAGTGAATCGAATGTTCTAGAAGGGTACAAGCGTGCCAACCAATTGTAGAAGGCCATATAACGAAGGGGCTTATAGTTTGAGAGCCAATGATGTCCCGTGTATCTAATAACCGTCGAAGATGACTTCCACTAGGGGTGGGCATAAGTTGTCCACCTGACTGTAGAGACCCAATCACAATCCCACCCAGTATAGAAAGTATACCTAGATGTTCCCCTTAAGCCAACCACAATCCCACATAGGTTTTTCTTGTTTGCCATGTAGCATGATGTCACAAATGATGAATTTTTGCTATATAAGAATGCTTTTTTATGAAATATGTTGAGCGAGCTGTGCGACGCCCATTGATGTCCATTGTAACTCCCTGTTTTAGACAATCGAAAATAAAACAGTCTGACAGGATATTTTGCCAACTTCCTGAGTCAGTCTTATTATTTGGTGTAAGAGTTATTCTGCATCCCATCCATCGTACGATGTGTTACCTCAATTAAAAAGACCATAAGTGTTCACCACTCTCTTAGCATCTTCCAAAGTTGTGCCCGGTCTACACAATCAAAGGCCTTGGAGATGTCTAAGAAGGCTGAATGTAGACTACGCTTCATTGCTGTAACCTGTGAGGTTAGTAACTTAATCCACAGACAATTAAGCGATGTACTAGTACCTTTTCTAAATCCTGACTGATCTACATTCACCTTACAGGCACTCACTGGCCAGGTTTTCAATGCTCGCAACACAAATCTAGAGGAAATCTGATATGGAGCATCCAAGAGGAGATATGGTGGTAATGAGCAGGATCTCTCTTCTTGAAAGTCACCACCACAATAGCCTTCTACCATGTTGGAGGAAAGAGATGGATTCTCAATATATTTTGAAACAACTGTAATAGCACCTGCACCCAGAGATGAGGAGCCGATTTTAATGTCACATTTGTAAGCCCATCCGGACCTGGCAGATTCAAAGATTTTGCCCTCTTAATGGTCTTAAGAATGCCCTCAATATCAATATCCAAGATAACCTAATCGAGTAAGACATACACACTAGATCCCTCTGCATCATTCATCACTTCAGCCCGAGAAGGAGCAGAGTAGAGTGTTTCAAAAAATGTCTCCCATTGAGGCCCAGCTATTGGATGCACTTGTAGAGACAATTGAATCCAATTTCCTCTAATTAGTCTCCAAAAGCGTGAAATGTCATTGGAGCCCCATGCTAATAACATAGCTTCAGCATCTTATTGAAATAACACATATTTATAACCTTTAAGCCAATTTCTATAAACTTGTTTTAGTTTAGTTGTGGTTGCCATAGCACCCCTCTTTTTCACCTTTCTAAGGTCCCTTCTGAGTTTTTCCTTTTTTAGGGCAACCTGTTCATCGAGTTTGTGATGAAATCAACTCCATTCGGATGAATAGTTAAGCTCTTCAATGGAATTAACCACAACAATAACGATTGAATGTGCGGACAAAAAGCAGTGGGAGACAAATCATAGAAAACACCATCTGCCAGATCTCTATCAATTTGATCATTAAATCTTGAGGCAATTCCTGGGCGCCACAGTACAGCCTGGTCTCGGGGTCTAATTTCAATGTCATCCAGTACTGCAAGACTCAAGACAACTTTATTAAACCCTCCTAAAACCACCACCAACTGATCACTGGCAGAGTTATCTATCACCTCCACAGAAGGAAAGCTAGTGAACAAATTGCCCAATGAGAAAATATAATCCAAGGTGGATCTTTGTTCACCATTTCACCAGGTATAATTTCGCGGCACATCCCCCTGAAGATTACCATTAATGGGGAACAAATCAAGGCTGTCAAAAAAAGAACACATACAAATCCCTCTTTCTCTTGTGGATGGTGGATATTGTCTACCAGATCACTAATCATATCACTGAGCTTCTAAACAGTCAGAGTTCAAATCACCCATGATGATCACCCCACATTATTAATCGCAGCATAGGGCTCAATGGCCTTCGAGATTGTAGAGAAAAACTGTGCCAAAGCAGAGGAGGTGGGGTTATAATTGACATTCTGAAAAATAATCTCCTTCCAGGCATCCAAACTAGTGTCCCACCAGGAGACTTTTATTCCCAGAATGTCTGCAGGTTTGAAAAGCAGGTTTTGTACATTTGTGCCCGGGCAAGTCCGCCAGGCACAGATTAGACCGCCAACCGGTCTACCCCGTTGTCCTTTGACCGCGGACTCATGAATGACAGTGAAACCGTCTACCACTGGGATGTCCAACATGAATGATTCTTGGATACAGATCAAACCTGCCAACTCCCAGGGGTCCTTATTCTTGCGGAGATGATTGAAACCATGTGTATTAAAGGACATCAGCCTAATAGAATCACTTCATTGGGGACCCTTTAAGACATTTTGCTCGTGAAGGGAATGAATAATGTGGGCCCAATCATATGTTACTAACCGCCTTTTCAGTTGAACAGGACCTGCACCTTTCACACTTGATGAATCCAAGTTAATCTTAATGATCAACGGCTCACTTAGGATAGATATGGCACTGTCATCTCCATCCCTACATATGGCCGGGACAGAACACAGAGGATCCTCAGAGATCAAATAGCCCAACTCTTGCAAGCGAGCAGATTCTGCCAAAACTAGAATTTTAATCAACTGTGAATACAATTCCACCTTAAGCGCAGCAGGCCTTCTAAAGTCAGTGAAACATATCTTGGCAATATCCTTTGAAGCAATTGCTTGCAAACTTAAAATGTCTTTGATTAAAACCAGGATATATTGACGATTAAGCAGATAAATACAATTGACCTTAAAAGTATGCATCTGGTGATGTAAAAAATATCATCCCCAGATTGCACAGGGGACCCCGACAAATGTGCTGCCGTCAAATCAGTTTCAACTACCAACATTTGTGGTAACTTAAAAACTGGGGCCACATTTGGATTTTTAGGGGCACATGAATGTTGGATAGTCAGGCCGGAAGGCAAAGTCTGTCTTACGGCTTTCTTCCGCCTGTCTTCGATAGTACAGAATTTAGGAGCCATTTCCAATATCCCCTGAAAGACCTGTCCTGCTGGAATAATGCTGGCTGGTACGAGCTGAGCAACAGTAAGAGGAAGAATAGGGGGAGCTGAATAGAGAAGCCACAACATCCTCTCCTGCCCTCTTGCAGGCAAAGAATTGGGTAACAAATGTTTTTGACCAGCTGATTGGGTTAACTCAGCCCCATACTCATCAGAACTAACTGAATAAGTGGACAGTAAAGGCATATCCACCAAGTCTGCACATTCTGCTTTAGTTTGGGGCTTTAAGTACGTTGTAATGAGGGCATTACCCTTAATATGTGGCGTTAACCCTAAGTTCCCCTTAGGTTGCTGCACCAAAGGGTGAGCCTTAGTTCCCTTCTTATTATTCAGCAAAGTAGCCTTTGGTCTGGCGGAAGTTACAGTTGTGTCAACAGAAGTGTCATAGAGTACAGATAAATCAGAAAACACTTCTGTCTCTGCTTTCACAGATCACAAGTATTTTAAAGAGCCTTTCTTATTTTGCCCCAGCTGCAGGATTGACTTTTTGCCATTTCTGGACTTTTTATTTTTCATTTTAGTCCGCTGTTCTTGAGGGGACAATACTACCCCAGCAAGCTCAGATTGAACGCAGAGGATACCCACACCTGAGGGCACGCTATCCGAGACCACTGATGAATTTGTGACAGGGCACGTCAGGGCATTTCGCCACAGGGGACAATGCAATCATCAGCCCAACTGGCCTTACATGGTCAGCCCCTTTTAGCCCCTCTTTCAGGGGACTAGAGACAGGATGTAATTGAGCAAAGGATGTTTGTGATGCAGAAGAAACTAAATTAACCTCTGATGATATGGCATCTGCTTGATTTAAACCAAGCTTTACACTTGAATAACCGGAATGTGATTGAGAAAGATATGTTTGTGTTGCAGAGGAAACTAACTGTACCTCTGATGGTATGGCATCTACCTGAATGGAACCATTCTTCAGTCTCGAAAAAACGGAAGCCATCATAAAGCCCTCAATAAAGTTAATCTTTGCTGATAAGTCTTTAAGAATGGTGTTAGGCAGAATCCTGTGCAGTGCCCTTAGAGACCACTACACACAATTAAGACTACAGGTGGCAATACAAGTTTTACATTTGGTACAAGCCTATACTACTATGTTAAAGTGGTAGCAGTAGCAGAGCAGCCAGGCTTATCTCAAGAGTATATGAGCAGTAGCAGACATTACACAAAGGGACCACAATTACTGTGACTAAAGCAAACACTGACTCAAGGTTTCAGGTAAAAAATATGAGTACATTTATTTTTAAACTGTTTGTTATAAATGCAACACTTCTATTAATTCAAAACCACACGTAAAATATACTACAACTAACCAATTCACATTGTACGGTATAACTTCAAGGTAAGTACCCTATGTTTTAATGGACCGGTGTTGTGAAACAAAAGGCGTTACCGAGAATACATTTGCGATCACTTTTTGACAGTAACGACAGTTGGGTCTTACTAAAGAAACACTTATCCGCGGCAAGAATTGTTACCGGGGCAAAAACACACTTAGCACCTGAGATACCCAGAGACAGTTGGGGGCAAACATCATAGGCAATACTTTTGTCAAGGCAGACAGAATCAGAGAACACTCATAGACAGAAATTCAAGAGTCAATAGGCTGGAGCCAGTGTCAAGTGGAACCGGGTTCCTGTTGTCGAGGATCACCCAGTCGGACAGTTCACAATTCAACGTAGCCAAGAGTACTTAGATATTGTCAACAGAGGAAGCAAAAGTTATAAGAAGGAGGGAAGACAAGGACAAGCCTTGGAGGCGAAGAAAAGGGATTCACCCTAATTCCTCAAGCAGAACACAGTACCTTATTCAGTGAAGAAGCTGGTGCCACCGCAGTTGTTCCTGGTAGTTTCCTGCAGACCCTCGGTACCTGGCGCTTTGATCCGAAAGAGGGCGTCTGGAGGGGTCTGCACCACACAGGGCTGAGGCCGGCAGCAGCGACGGTGAATGAAAGGTGCGCTCCTTAAAAACAGGAGAGGCTCTTCAGATGGCTATCCGGACCACTACAGCAGGGTGCAGCGATTTCGACCACGAAGAGGATCCTCTGGCTGAAGAAGATGAGCTGGTTATCCCCACCAGGCTCAAGGGAAGAAGACTCCGGACTGGATCTTCTCTGGTCGTCGAATGGTAGATAGCTTAGGACTGCAGCAGGGCTTCACCGGGACGGGATAGTTGCAGCAGCCAACTTCTTCTCTGCTTCTCTTCGGTTCCTTGTAGTTCCAGTGGCGACTCTGACTTCTAGCCCAAGAGTCCTGCCTTTTATGCGAAAATCCTCCATTCCCACAGCCTGGCTGTCAATCACGCAGCAGGGGGGTTGTCCAGCCTCGACAACCACCTCAGCCAATCATGGCAAAGTGCGACTTGGGTTTCCTAGGATATCCTGTGCAGGGGGTGACTACACCCCTTCATCACATTCAGCCCACCTAGATCCCAGGCGCCTAGAGGAGGGCTTCTTTGCAGAAGCCCGCCAAAAGACAGTGAACAAAGAAGGCAAACCTGGTTTGCCGGGCAAAATAAAACACAAGAAGGACTTTAACATAAAGAAATGGTGAATAAACCCGACCGGAGCCGAAAGAAAAAGTATTTGGTCAAGCGGGTTTAAGTTCGAGGCTAATATAATAGCCTGAAACAATACCACGTTTACATGGTATAATCGCGGTAGAAAAGTTAGGGTTGATACCACTGCCACCAGCGAAGTCTAAATGTTAAAAGTGTGAAACAATGCTCTAGGAGGTACAGATAAAAAGGGCTAAGGATTAACCCTTTCCAGTACTCCATGTAAAATGGGGTGTACTGGATCTGTGGTTAAATGACTAAGTAAAGCTAATGGCAACTTTACCCTTTTCTGGGGGACAGTAGTCAGCCCCAGAAATGGAGTCGGTGGGAAGTCTAAAAGACAACCCTGTGTCACTGCACTGAAGGTGCTGTGTAACGCCCAAACAAAGGGGGCTACTGAAGTGGTGTACTCCAGAGCCCACAATCACAAAAATAGATGAAATACACATGGCAAAACATGGGTAAGAGTGGGGGGAAAGCTCACACTCTTACCAAGTGGAAATAATAAACTCCAGACATCCAGCAAAGCTGCTGGGGGACTCACTAGGTGAGGGAAGTTAGCCATTGAATGAGAATTCTCCCTAACAAATCGTGCGTACCTCTCGAAGTTTGGGGAGATTGCATTCATGCCCTCTGTCCATAGTGTTGAGTATCCTTGACAAAACCGAAAAGGAAAAGGTAACTGAATGCTTATCTTCCTGAGTCAATTGGGCCTTGTTAAGGAGCTCGGAAGTGATAAGCTACACTCTAAGGTTCCGAGTGGACAGCTAATAACTCAAGGAAGAGGAAATGCGCTCAGAATATGGGCCCGGTTGATTAAAAAATATTTGTGCCGCCAATTGATTTGGAGATACCTGCAGGCCAGTCACCCCACATTCTCACTGTTCCAAGGGGGCAGAGGTTAAGTTACTACCAGGTTTATATAGATGCACCTCCTCCAGCACATTCCCAGGGCTAGCCACATTTATGGTATCCATTCTGCATGACCTTGTGCCCAAAGAGAGATGCGCTCTTTTGGCTAACTTACAGGAGAGCACTGGTGCTAGGTTAGAGACATCAGACACAAAATTTGAATCTGCACAGTCCAGTAAATCCTCTGGATCAACGTGGCTTGGGGAACAAGATTATTCAGCACAGGGCTTCACTGACTTCCCATTCACTTTGCAAGCGTGCAGAACAGAATTAACATCTCCAGCGTGTTCAGTCCTAACCAACAAAGCCTGGGCAGAATGTCTAGCAGGAGTCAATAGTCCTGGGTTCAGCCCTGTCACTTCAGTCCCTGTCAGCAGATTGTTACTGACCAGGCATTTAAATGCCGCGTTATCCCCATGGTCACCGGCCTCCAGTGACTCCGACTCTAGAGTCATTGTAAGCTTACTGCTGCGTAAGCCATGCATATTAAAGCAATAATGACCAGACTTTGAGAAGAAGAACGTTACAGTACCTTCCTACACACAGCAAAGGTACCGACACACTTCAGCTGATTCACAAGCTTCAGGCCTCCCCTACATTGCCACAGGAACACGGAAACACACTGTGCACACTGCTCACTCCGAAACGAAAAAGTTCTTAAAGTATGCCTCCAAGCAAATTAATGAAAAGTAAAAGAGGTCCCAGCAAAGAGCTCTACTTTCACAGCCAGAAAGAAACACACTGCGCACCCCTTTGTTGTACAACCCTCCCCACTTGCCAAATTCAGCTCCACAGACCAACACAAACACACACACACACACACACACACATTCACACAGCAAGCACTATATCATTCACACGAGTACCTATCATCATACACTCACTCATAACACAAGCATACACGCATGCATACACATGAATAATTAAAAAACAAATTAACATAAACGTACCTTTTGCCTAGGTCCTGAAGTTATATATCCTGAAGTATATATCCTGAGCATTTCTAAGTCTATTTATAAATGAAGGCAAACTGCTGGACCCACATCTAATAAGAATGCAGTCAGTATTCTCTTCAGTGCACCAGTTGCAAATCTACAGTCTGTGAAGGACTTTCAAGTCCTGAGATCTAATACACATTTGGCCCACTTTGGGATTAAGCCACGCTAGCAGGGGCGTTGCTAGGGGGGGGGCTAAGGGGGCTAAAGCCCCTGATCTTTTGGTTTTAGCCCCGGATAGAATCTCAGGAGCTACAGCCAAAAGACTAGCTAGCCCCGAGTCCCAACAGTTCCGACATCAGCGTTGCCCCGGGTCTTTTCCAGACCTAGCAACTCCCCTGCACGCTAGGATTTAATTTTGAAGAGATTCCCTTGATTCCTCATGGCTGGGCTTGGCCACATTTGTTAAAATTATATTTCTTGAGTCTAGGGCAAAACTCTTCACTTTGGGATCCACAATTCTATCCATGGAGGATTTTCTTTGGTGAATGTCGTTTAGGCAACAGGAAGCCAAGGTGGATGCAGGCTTAGTACAGTGTAACACCGAGGGCAAGTTACCCTCAAAAGGAGCTGAACTCCCTGTACAGGACATCGAGGTGACTGATTTTGCTTGCAGGGACGAATCAGTGTATAGAGGCTCACTATGGTCCGTTTGGCAGCCCAACTGAACCCTCGTCTGATAAACAGATGTTTGAGAGGCCTTGTCCGCTCTTATTGACTCAGCATGGATGGACTTCTGTGGAAAACGTGGTAGTAACAGGGGCAGCTTCAAACCTACAGTGCCCAACCATGACTGAAAATATTTAAAACTGGAACATGTTGCAAGGTCCCATGGCATGAGATCCTTAAAACGCAAACAGTTATCTGGTGCTCTAGAGTAATCCGACCCACTTTCTGCGCTTATTCCGGTGGCTTCTTCAGGCTGCTCCTCTGTTTCCTTGTGCTGGCCTAACAAAGCCTGAAAACTCATTATCACAGGGTTTTCTATTTTGTCTAAGGACTTGTCTTCAAATGAGGCCCCAGTTGTCTCGTCATAAGCATTGTAAAAGTCTGGGACCTTAATCAGTCTGGCATATGCATGCTCAAAGAGGAGCCAGCAGTGTGATCGGTACCCATCGGGTCTTTATTTCTAAGCAGAAAATCTGTGAGCAAATGGTGTTCCTTCCGTAAATTCTGTCTTCTTTTGGCACTCAAGGCCAAAACGTCAGAAAAACGGCTTCCACTCCTGCAAGGGGCTCTGGGTGGTGACTGAATATGAGAGTCACCCTTGCTCCTAACAACAGGCTGGATATCAGCAGGTCTCCCAAACTATTAGTAGTAGGAAATTCGGAATGCAAAACTGTGTCTTTACCCCAACTGAGCGAGGTTTGCAGCACTTGCAGCCTTGTGACTGGCATGGTGATGAGTAGTTCAATATAAAACCAGGAAATAGGGCAGGGGAAGTGCAACGTTTGAGTGAAGGGTACACTTATCCACCACAACTGCCAAAGACCTACTAAAATCTTAGTTGGGCAGCATTTGGTGGATAACCCCCACCGAAGGACAGTCCTGGAAGACACGCAGATGGCTGTCCACTCACAAGCAGCTCACAGCACCTCGCTGTTCGCTGCTCGGCTGTCGCGTGGATCCAAGGAAAGAACCCTACAATGAGTCAGCACAGCGTCAGGCTGCACAACCAACACGGCCGCCTCCGACGTTGTTCCGAACTCATGATAATAGAAGAGCTGGACCTGCCCAGGGCTCCCCTTAGGCCTGTTTTTTCTTTCCTCCCTAAAAAATGTTTTGCACTTTTCAGGCTGGGGTCTCACAGTAAAAAGGAACTGAGGAATTGATGGACAGAGGCATAGCGATGTGGTATATATACAGCGACCGACGTTACATCCGAAGTCGACGTCCACCGCATCGAGTCAATAGGGATCGACAGCCGAGTCGAGGCACACTTACGCCACATGTCGAAATGTTTGTGAACAGCTGACACTGGAATAGATATCTATCTTATGAGGAATCTGCAGGAAAAATGCAATCCATTGAAATGTACTTTGCATAAAATAGAACTGGGTAGCCATACTCTCTCCCTCTCACTCTCTTTCACTCCGTTCCATGATCTTATGCCTCCTTACTGTCTACTTTTGTCTTCTACCTCTCTCAAGTCTCATGCCCCTACAGAAGAAATGTTATGAACTCACCCCGCAAAGATTAAAACATTTTTTTAGACCTGGACTGGATCTTTACAACTGAAAAAGTATGAACCTTTAAAATATATGGTCAGAAACATCCTGTATACGGTCCTAGAGGTAAAATGAGACGATACCTAAACAGATTCCCTTGTTCCAAAGGAAGAATGAACTTTATGAGATTCTGTATGAACCTAATGCCAACTAAAGAATGGACAGAAGTGAGCAAGGCAATACACTTGAGAGACTATAGCTGCAGAATATGTGGGGACCAGAAAGAGACTCTACTAGATCTAATCATGTTTTGCCCTAGTCTAAAACTAGAACGTGACAGATGTTTGGGTAAATTCTTCACAAAATATACCAGACGAACTTCGGAGGATTGGTGGCTGGAGTTGCTCCAAGGAAACTGGATATCCCTCACATTAGCCCTTTTGGCTTTCCTAGAAATTGTTCTCCTCAAATTACAGGAGAAGGATCACTTAATCGCCAACTGATTGATTGAAAGCAGGATGTTGAGCATGGAAGTTTCTTTGCTTTGATTATGTTAAGATTGTTATTCTTTTCTCTGATTAGAATTCTATTGCTGTATCTAGGTGCTTTTCTTGTTTCCTGTGCTTGTCTGTTTTTTTGTCGTCTGTTTCCTTCGAAACTTTTGTAACACTATTTTCTTCCTATTACCTAGCTGAAATTTGAATTTAAAGTTTTAATGAGATTTGTAAAACCAAATGCTAATTTAAAAACAGCCTACCCCCTCTACTCTCCCTCCTTCTCTTACTACCCACACTTTCCCTTCTCTCCACCTCCTCACTCCCTTTTCCCTATCTCCTTACACCTCTTTCCTCCTCTGTCCATCCAATTTTCTCACACTCATCGCACCTTTATCTCTCACACTCCCCTCCTTCACCTTTGACAGTCTCCACCCCTTTATGTGCCCCTCTGCAACTCCTGCCTCTCTTTGCCCTCTCTAACACTCACTACTCCCTCTCTCTACCACTCAACTCTCACTTCCACTTTAACCCTCTTTACTCCTTCAACATCTACACTCTTTACCTACCCCTCTTCTACCTCCTGCACACCACTACACTACCCCTCCATCTCACATACACTCACAATCACAGCTCCCTCTGGAGCCACTTGTTACAACCCCCACTCAGAGCGAACGCCTATACAAGTCATCCATAGATTATACAGCACTTGGTTCCACCTTCTGTGCACCTCACAGATCAAAAGGTTTTGGGGCATCTAGGAAGGGGCTAGAGGATGCATATACATCAGTTGAGGGGAACCAGAGTAAATATAAAACAGGATGACCACTTGTGCTAGTGTGAATTATCCCCAGAAGAACAGGGGATGCAAATGACCATAGGTGCATTCAGGCCATGAGATCTTGTACCCTGACAATCAAAAGGTATGGGGGTGTCCCGTGAGGGGCTAGATAGTGCCTTTATATTGGTTGGGACCAGAGTAAACATAAAACAGGATGACCACTTGTGTCAGTGTTAGTTAACCCCCGGGAGGTAGGGGATGCAAATTACCATATGTGCGTTCAGGCCATGATATATTGCACCCCCACAATGAAAAGGTATGGGGGCCTCTAGGGAGGGACTAGATGGTGCCTCTACATTGGTTAGGAGCAGAGTAAATATAAAACAGGATGACCACTTGCTTCAGTGTAAATGAACCCCCAGTAGGCAGTGGATTGAAATTATCATGGGTGTGTTCAGGCCATTATATCTTGCATCCCTGCCTTAAAAAGGTATGGGTGTTTCCAGGAAGGGGCTAGATGGTCCATATACATTGGTTGGTACATGAGTAAATGTAAAACAGGATGACACTTGTGTTGCTTTGAATAACACCCAGGGAGGCAGGGGATTGAAATTATCATGAGTGTATTCAGGCCATGATATCTTGCATCCCTGCCTTAAAAAGGCATGGAGGTGTCCAGGTAGGGGCTTGATGGTGCAATTTAAATTTGTTTGGCCCAGAGTAAATATTAAACAGGATGACCACTTGTGTCAGTGTGAATTAACCTCTGGGAGGAAGGGGATGTGAATTACTATAGGTGTGTTCAGGCCATGATGTCCATGGAGGAGCTAGATTACTTCTTTACATTGGTTGGGAGCAGAGAAAACATATAACAGGATGGCCACTTGTGTCAGTGTAAATTAACGCCAGGGAAGTAGGGGATGCGAATTACCATACGTGCGTTCAGGCCATGATATCTTGCACCCCCACAAACAAAAGGAATGGGCGTGTCCATGGAGAGGCTGGATGTTGCTTACACATTGGTTGGTACATGAGTAAATGTAAACAGGATGACACTTGTGTTGCTTTGAATAACACCCAGGGAGGCAGGGGATTGAAATTATCATGAGTGTATTCAGGCCATTATATCTTGCATCCCTGCCTTAAAAAGGCATGGAGGTGTCCAGGTAGGGGCTTGATGGTGCATATAAATTTGTCTGGCCCAGAGTAAATATTAAACAGGATGACCACTTGTGTCAGTGTGAATTAACCTCTGGGAGGAAGGGGATGTGAATTACTATAGGTGTGTTCAGGCCATGATGTCCATGGAGGAGCTAGATTACTTCTTTACATTGGTTGGGAGCAGAGAAAACATATAACAGGATGGCCACTTGTGTCAGTGTAAATTAACCCCAGGGAAGTAGGGGATGCGAATTACCATACGTGCGTTCAGGCCATGATATCTTGCACCCCCACAAACAAAAGGAATGGGCGTGTCCATGGAGAGGCTGGATGTTGCTTACACATTGGTTGGTACATGAGTAAATGTAAACAGGATGACACTTGTGTTGCTTCGAATAACACCCAGGGAGGCAGGGGATTGGAATTATCATGGGTGTATTCAGGCCATGATATCTTGCATCCCTGCATTAAAATGGTATGGAGGTGTCCAGGGAGGGGCTTGATGGTGCATATACATTTGTTCGGACCAGAGTAAATATTAATCAGGATGACCACTTGTGTCCAGGATGACCACTTGTGTCAGTGTGAATTAACCTCAAGGAGGCAGGGGATGTGAATTCCCTATCATAGGTGTGTTCAGACCATGATGTCCAGGTAGGGGGTAGATTATGCCTCTACATTGGTTGGGACCAGAGTAAACATAACACAGGATGGCCACTTGTATCAGAGTGAATTCACCCCAGGGAGGCAGGGAACGTGAATTACCATAGGTACGTTCAGGCCCTGATATTTTGCACCCTCACAATCAAATGGTATGGGGGTGTCTAGGGAGGGACTAGATGGTGCCTATATATTGGTTGGTACATGAGTAATTATAAAACAGGATGACCACTTGTGTTGCTGCGAATTACACTCAGGGAGGCAGGGGATTGATATTATCATGGGTTTGTTCAGACCATGATCTCATGTACCCCCACAATCAAAAGATATGGGGGTGTCCAGGGAGGGGCTAGATGGTGCCTATACATTGGTTGGGACCAAAGTAAACACAAAACAGGATAACTACTTGTGTCAGTGTGAGTTAAACCCTGGGATGCAGTGTATGCAAATTACCATAGGTGCGTTCAGGCCATGATATCTTGAATCGCCACAATTAAAAGGTATGGGGTTTCCAGGAAGGGGCAAGATGATGCCTCTAAATTGGTTGGGACTAGAGTAAACATAAAACAGGATGCCCACATATGTCAGTGTAAATTAACGCCAGGGAGGCAGGGGATGATAATTACCATAGGTGTTTTCAGGCCATGATGTCCATGGAGGGGGTAGATTATGCCTCTACATTGGTTGGGACCAGAGTAAACATAACACAGGATGGCCACTTGTATCAGTGTGAATTAACCCCAGGGAGGCAGGGGATGTGAATTACCATAGGTGCGTTCAGGCCCTGATATCTTGCACCCTCACAATCAAAAGGTATGGGGTTGCCAGGGAGGGGCTAGATGATGCCTCTAAATTGGTTGGGACTAGAGTAAACATAAAACAGGATGCCCACATATGTCAGTGTAAATTAACGCCAGGGAGGCAGGGGATGCGAATTGCCATAGGTCTTTTCAGGCCATGATATCTTGCACCCCCACAATCATAAGGTATGGTGGTGTCCGGGGAGGGGCTAGATGGTGCATATACATTGTTTGAGACCAGAGTAAATGTGAAACAGGACAACCACTTGTGTTAGTGTGAATTAATATCAGGGAGACAGGGGATGTGAATTACCATAGGTGTTTCAGGCCATGATATCTTGCACCCCCACAATCAGAAGGTATGAGGGTGTTGTGAGACACCTGAGGGTGTTCTCACTGGTAGACCCTGGGGATCCTTTGTTCACGTGGCCAGGGGAGGGCCATCGCACTTGGATCCCGAATCTGGGTGCGGACACGCGAGGGAGTATCACCTGGGCAATGGGCCCTTCGGGACCGCGGAAGGAATGCCGTTGGGCGAGACGGGGTATCCCCTCTTTTGCGATACAATCCCGACAACCCCTCCATCTTTTTTTTTTAAACACTTTTTATAAATTTTTTACAACAATCAATATATAAAACAAACTTAGCGGTGTATGTTATACATTTTACAAAGCTCTTGTCATGTTTAAACCATAGCCGCTGATTACCCTTTACCCTCCCCCTGAACAGAAGCCTACTCCATTTCGCCTTCAGCCCTATCCTCTAGGGATGTTCCCTCTTCGATATCTTGGGAGGTATCATCTCCACTTGGACTTGCCTGGGTAGACCCCGATAATGTGGCCACTAAGTGCCTCCAGACGATCAATGTGTCTGCCTCTTGGCCCCCCCCCTCTTTTGACCGCCTCAGTCCATACCACCGTTTCGGTCTCAGCCCATTTCTTGAGATCATTCCACCAATCCTCCACCTTAGGTCTGGTACATGCTTTCCAGCCCATGGCAATTCTGCGCTTGGCCAATATGTAGGCCAGGTCTTTAAGCTTGCCCACATGCTTTAACTTGCGTGGTCTAGGGAACCCCCCCCCCACCATGCAAGCCCACACCAACCCCACATCTAGCGTGATGCCTTTCTCTGTCAGGCAGTGGGCCACTTCTTTCCAAAATTCACCAATTTCCGGCCATGCCCAGAACATATGTGTCATCCCAGCATTCCCTTCTCCACATTTGGGACATGTTTGTATTCCTGCGTTCTTAAATTGTGCTATCCTCTGGGGGGTCATGTATGCTCTGTGAGTTACGTATCGTTGAATTTGTTGCAACCTTGTATTCTTAGACACCTTTTTATGATACCTCTGAGCTCTCTCCCACTGCCCATCATTCATGCTTTCTCCTACCTCCTCTTCCCAATCACGCCTTAACTGGGTCACTTCCTTTCCCACCCTAGTCATCAGCAGTTCATTAGTTCGAGATACCTCATGCCCACCCTCTGCGATGTCATATATTGTTTCTATGACTGTGCCTGGTTGGTCTTCCAGCACTATTTCAGACCATGTTTCCTTCACTCGTCGCACCAGTCTGGTGTATGTGATATATTGCCCTAGATGTAGGCCCTTTTCCTCTACCAATGTATCAAACTCCAGTATTTTCCCTTCTTGCCATATATCTCCCATTGTTGCGATACCCATCGGTTTCCAGTGCTTGCATACCGTCTTCCTCAGTTGCACATCCCCTTTGCTCATTGTCACTAGCGGCACTTGTGGGGAGCACAGAGTTGGGTTTTCCATGGCCTGGCAGGCTTTCCGCCACATTTGCCATCCCAGTTCCAGCATTCTTGGACACCCTTTTAGCTCTGCTTTGGGCAGCCATATTCACTCTTTCAAGAAGAATGGAGCACAGTCTGACCTCAGCATTCTGGACTCAGCTGTTGGGTCTTCCAACAGCCACTTGGCCACATATTGTAGCTGGCTGGCCCAGTAGTAGATCTCAAAAGTGGGATGTTTTATGCCTCCTTTGTCATATGTATTCTGTAGTTTCCACAGGGCTATCCTATTCCTGGTGTTAAGCCAAATGAAGCATCTACATATGCTTTGGAGTTTAGTAAAGAACTGCTTAGGTATCAAGTAAGGTATATTAACGAAGAAGTGTAACAGCCTCGGCAATACCACCATTTTCAGCAAAGCCGCCCTCCCTACCATGGCCAAAGGGAGCTTAACCCAGAATTTCATGCTGCTCTCAATGTTTGCTACAGCCTTTTCTGTGTTATATGTGTGTTCTTTTTCCACAGTATGGTAATTGTCTATTCCCAGGTATCTAAAGGTGTTGGTCTCCCAGGGTATTTGTAGAATGGGTAGGTGCTCTCGTGGAATAACTTTATATCTCCCCAGGGGAAATATACACGTCTTTTTGGGGTTGGCTGAAATGCCCGAGAGCAATGCGAATCGCTCCATTACTTCTAGGATGTATTGCAGGTTTTCCTACGGGTATCTTAAGTATAGCAACATATCATATGCATACAGTGATATTAGATGTGGCCCTCCTTTCGTGAAGATCACCACCTCTTCATACTGTTGTCTTAGATATATCGCGAGGGATTCTAGTGCAAGAATGTATAGCATCGGGGACCAAGGGCACCCCTGTCTGGTGCCTCTGCTAACTTGCCATCTTTCTGACAACCGCACCCGTCTTGACTCTGGCCAGTGGTGAACTGTACAATAGCTTAATCCATTTCAGATACTCAGGCCCTATTCCATATTCCTGTAAGGCTGCTATCAGTCATGGCCTTTTAACAGAATCTAAGGCATTCACTGTGTCTAGGGAAACAATTGCAACTTCCTGTCCCTCTCCTTCTGTCTGTCCTAAAGTTATCGGATATGCTTTTCTGCGGGACATATCCAGTCTGATCAGGATGCATAAATTTGCGTATGACCTGTCTCAATCTCCCCGCCAGCACAACTATGAGGATCTTGCTATCCTGGTTCAGCATGGATAGTGGTCTATACGATCCGCGATCCATGCTCGGCTTATTAGGTTTGAGAATCGGGACAATTATCGCCTCCCGTAGGGATTCTGGCAATGTTCCTGTTTCAAGAGCTTTGTTTAGCATAGCCAGCAACGAGGGAAGCACCTCCGTCTTATATGCTTTATAGAACTCACTAGGGAATCCGTCCGCCCCAGGGCCTTGCAAGTGGGTAATGCCTCAATCACTGCTTCTAGTTCCTCCAGTGTGATTGGGGCGTCTAAGTTCTCTCTTTCCTCAGCACTCAATTTGGGCAGGTCAATATCTCCAAGTGTTTCCACTATCTAGTCCCATTTACCTCTCTCTGTATCTCCATACAATTGTTCATAAAACTCGAGGAATCCTTCATTCACTCCCTCCTGGGTATCGAATATCTGTCCTTTCTCTCCTTGTATTGCTCTAATCGCCGGACTTGGTGTCTCGCTTTTGTATAACCATGCAAGCAACCTCCCCGGTTTGTCCCCCCCAGCGTGTTGTCTCTCCATGTATTTCTTGTAGTTTAAGTTACACAGCCTCTCCGTGTTCTTCACAGACCTGCCGTAGTTTATTTATAGTGTCAGCCCCATCCAGGGTATCATCTCCCCTGCGCATAACTGCCTCCAGTTCCTCCTCCGCCTTCTGCAGCCCTTGCAATATGCCTCCTTGCAGCCCTTTGGATTTTGCTATCGCCGATCCCCTCACCACCAGTTTAAACGCTTCCCATAGGGTGCCGGCCGATTTTACGCTCTCAGCCGCCACGTTGGAATTCTAGCCCTGGGGGCTTGGTACTGCCATGTTAAGATCAGCGGTGAGTGGTCTGAAAGGACTCTAGCTTCATATTCAGTACGCACTATCTCTCCTATCATCTCCGGGGAGGCAAACAGATAGTCCAACCGTATGTACAAATTGTGTGGGGCCGAATAATGCGAGTAGTGTCTATCACATAGGTGGTGTAGCCTCCACATGCCTTCCAGCTTGAAGTCACCCAACAGGGTCTTCAAAGTCTTAGCTGCCGGGGTGGGTTTATCTAATTTCCCATCCGAATTGTGTACCTTGCGATCCAGTGTGCAGTTGAAGTCACCTCCCCATATGACCGCACCCCCAGGTATGGGCTCATTTTACAATATAAAGTCTTAAAGTAGGCCACCGTGTCTTGGTTCGGGGCATATGTGTTAATGATGCATACTTCTCTGTTTTCTACCAGTCCCCGTACTGTTACCATCCTCCCATCTGACTCTGCCGCAGATTGTAATAGCTGAAAGGGGACATGCGGTGCCCCCCAGATAAGTACCCCTCTGGCATATGCCGAATATGTTGCCCCCACGGTGGTTCCTTTCCATTTCGTCCTTAACACCTCTAGTTTTTCCTTTGTGAGATGGGTTTCATGTAGTAAGGCTATATCTATTTTCTGCCTCCTCAGGTACATCATGATCTTATTTCTCTTTAGGTAGCTATTTAGCCCCCTGACATTCCACATAGCTATGTTAAGGTCTCCCATCATTCATCCATATCCGGTCCCGCCACTATCCTCCTTTGTCTTCTGTATTTTGTGCTTCGGCGCGTGGACGTAGGCTTGTCCCCTAACTAAAATCACTACACACCCCCCAACTCCCCTCACACCCCACTCCCTTCCCTTCTCCAACTGTTGCCCAGCTCTATCCCTGGATCTCGGGCTATCCCGCATGTAGTCCTTTCTCGGCGGTGCGATACTAGGAACCCAGAAGGAGGTTACCACACTACCGGTAACCTAGCTAAACTATATGTAGGGGTATAATAGCGAGTCTATCGCGTCTCCTGCAATTTTGCATCATTGCGCGTTCACATCTATTTGTTCAAAACATAGCTTGTCTATTCCTGCCAGCGTTGCCCTGTCTTATATTCAAGTCCCAATGTACAATTTATACAGCACCTCGGTGACTGCAATCGCTGTTTCACTTATCCGCTCTGCCCTCCTTCTGGCTGTCCATTTCCAATGGGCAATTCTGGGCATCCAACCACTCCTTCGCATCCTCAGGTGTCTCAAAGAACAGGGCCCTGTTCCTGTGAAACACTTTCAGTTTGGCTGGGTACATCAGCATGTATCTATAGCCAGCCTCCCACAATCTCTTCTTCACCGTCCCATAGTTCAATTGCCGTTGGATACGCCGTAATAATCGTGGATGCCCTTTGTATTGTGCTGCCTTTTCGGAAGTATTCCAGGATTTTCGCCGTGTCTCGGTAGTTCAGTATTTTGGCAATTATTGGTCTCAGGGAGCCCCCGGCGGTGGCTTACTTGGCAGGGCTCTGTGGGCTCTCTCCACCGCAAATCCTTGGGTGACCGCCGCTCCTCCTATTTCTTGCAGCAACATCGTCTCGACGTAGTCCGTTGGGTTAGGTCCCTCTTCACCCTGCGGGAGCCCCACAATGCGCATGTTATTTCTCCAGGCACGCCCTTCGGCTTCCTCCGCTCTATTTTCCAGGTTGCTTACGTGTTGCTTCAGTATGTGAATATCTGAGGAGTGAGATGTACATGCATCTGTGTTTGAGGTCATTTCTTTCTCAATTTCGCCTGTGCATTCTGCTATTGCTCTTACGTCTTGTCTAAGTAAGTTCACATCTTCCTGGACTGCGCCAACCTTGAGTTCCAGTGTTGTCTTGAGTTCGGCCATGGCTGCCTCTAATTTAGTTTCCCACGTTACTTCCAGGTCTGCAATTGCTTCAAGGATCCGCTGATCATTGCATGCTGAAGTTGTATCCATTTGTGGGGTCTTTTCCTTACTTCTAGCCTCACTCCGTTGGCTGTGGTGGTCTGTTTTACAGTTAACAGTGTTTCATGAGGATTAGTGCATAGGCAGTTAATTGTCACTGGAGTCATGCGATGAGATGTTAAAGAATATCTGTGTTTTCCTGATCATGTAGGGCTTGATTCCTGAACCTGGGTTGTAATACGTCTTGCTGTCACTTTGCAGGCAGTTTGGATGAACGGCATTCGTTCCGTGCCGGCTTATGTCGACCACGGTCACTTTACCACCACGTCTATAGCTCCGGTCTTCCGTCTTTTTTAAAGTGCTGTCCTCACATTTGCAGATGATGCGAGGCTGATGTTGTGGACGAGCTCCATACTTGTTGGTATAGTGTCTGCGCCTGTCGTCCTTAAAGGCCGGGTCGCAGCATCCGTTGCGGAGTGCACTTCGGTGCGGCACCATGCATTTGTCTGACCCCCCAGCTCGCAGAGTCAAATTGATTTTGCACGTCTCCTCACCATATGTAGACCGTGCTTCGCATGGGCACTACGTTTTACTTTCCCCAGTGACTGTGGGGTCCTGTGGATGTAGCTAAGCACCTTGGAGGCAGATTCCCAGCCTCTCCTTTCCTGGGATATGCTTGACAATTATGTTTCCCCGGCGGTAATTAGTGAGTGTTTGGAGAGTTTACCGCTTGGGAAATGCAGAAGGGAGCAAGAAGCAGCAGGAAACGTGGGCTGGTTATTCCTGCAGGCGCTCAGGAAGTTGCTAGAGAATGATTTGCTTAAAGATGCTCAGATTCGCAAATGAACTGATGAGATTTCCCTGCTCCAGGAACAACAAATCATCATGAGAGAGACCCTTGAATCATCTGTTAAGCGGGCCGATCAGAGGGAGGACAGGTGTGCCTCTTTAGCTGTGCGTGTAGCCACGCACAAGCACAGAGAGCGGCGGGACAATCTGTCAAAGATAAGGATTCGCGCATTAATTAGGAAAGATACTTGGGACCCAAATTCATGGTCTGGGGAGGTTAGTGATAGCGAAAATGAACAAACATTTGACTGGGATGAATCCGTTGAAGTCAGACTTGCGGAGCTAGACTGTTCTGAGGGAGAGGAGCTGGAATGTGCTCCAAAGAAATGTGTTCATCCAGCGCGGCCATTAATCACTAACAAGTCAAAAGGCCAAGCTGGAGGTGGAAATATTCAGAATACTAGGATTGTCTGCAATTATACACAGACAGAGCTTTTAGACATTGCCAAGTTGTTTAGACAGAGAGCAGGTGAACCGATTTTGAAGTGGCTTTTGAGAGGGTGGGATGCCAGCGCCGATGGCATCTTCTTAACCCCAGAAGAACTATCAAAAATGGGTTCAATCACGACTAATGTAATGCTGGGACAGATGTTGCACGGCGCGCTGGGGCAGCAAGGCTCACATTCCTTGTTTAATTGGCTTCAGACTGCCTTAATAAATTTGTATGCCAGTCCAATGGATATGGAAGAAATGTGGGGCCCCTGGGGGTCACTAACTGAAGCGACAAATCAGCTTAGAGAGATGGGTTTACAGTGTGCAATGTACAGTGCAAATTTTGCAGGGCCTGATATGGAACTCTTTACTGCATGCATACGCACGCAGATGAGTCCACCAGCAAATAAAAAAGAGGCACAAAGGTTCATTTCTTTTGGAGAAATCGCATACCTCATTTAAGCCTGATACTGAAACCCATCTACAAAGTCACCAGAAAGAAACATGATTTTACATGAGGCCTAGAGTAACAGTCTGTCTTTCAGCAGGCTAAGGACGCTTTGCAGAATTACATCACGCTGGGCCCCATGACGAAAACTGATCCTTTTGAACTGGAAATTCTTGTCTACAATGATGTTGCTGTGTGGAGCTTGTGGCAAAAGCAAGGACAGAAAAGAGTGCCTCAAGGTTTCTGGTCAAGAAAGCTCACAGATCCTATGACAAGATACACTCTGTTTGAGAAACAAGTTGCTGCAGTGTACTGGGCTCTAGTTGAGACTGAAAGAATCACAGGCGAGCAACCAGTGACAATTTTCACAGAAATTCCGATCATGGGCTGCGTGCGTGACACTGCTGCAAGCTGAAAAAGTGGCAGGGCGCAAGATGCCACTCATGTCAAATGGAAATGGTATTTACAGCAAAGTGCGAAAGCTGGCCGCACAGGGGTTTCCAGACTGCAAGAACAAATGCTGGAGGCAGTGGATCTGGAAGCAGTGCCTGACCCGAGCACCCCAGTGGCTTTGCCAGAATCTTCCTTCAAAGTCGCACCCGCCTATGATACATTGACAGAGGAAGAACAACATTTTGCATGGTTAACGGACGGCAGCGCAAAGTATGATAAAGGGCAAAGACACTGGCAAGCTGTTGCATTCCAGCCCCACAGATGAGAGAAGAGAAGAGAGGAGAGAAGTTGTGGGAGGATCCAGTCAATATGCCGAACTGCAGGCGGTGGCCTCCGTAATTGAAAGAGAAAGAGACTGCATACATATACACGGACAGTTGGGCCACATATCAAGGCCTGACGCATTGGGCACGGGCATGGAGAAGAGACGGCTGGCAGATCAAAAACACTCCGATCTGGGGACGGCCGGACATCTGGGAAGAGATGTAGTGAAAAGGTGAGAGGTGCAAAATCTGCATTGGGCATGTCGATACACACATGCCCCTTGACACCTCACTGGGTGCCCTGATCAACAACGAAGTGGATCAAATGGCAAAGATTTGCCCAGTGACAACACCTGAAGAAGCTGAGGTATTGCAAGGAATGGCGGACTGGGCACACCAAACCTCTGGGCATCTAGGGCAAGCAGGAACCTATGAATGGGCTAAGAGGAGACAATTGCCCATTACCATGGATCATGCCAAGCAAGCTGCCTCCCAATGTTCTGTGTGATGCGAAGTGAAGCACTACCCACTGGAGAGGAAGTCTCAAGGCCCTTTGAGAAGAGGTGAAAGAGCTGCTAGTGTATGGCAAGTTGACTACATTGGCTCTTTGCCGCCCGAGAATGGAAAGCATTATGTGTTGACCATGGTAGACACATTCTGGACTGCTGTTAGCTCATCCAGTCGCCCATGCAGATCAACGGGCTACCTTGCAGGGAATGTAATACCTCATCAGGCACTATGGCATTCCGGATGAAATCCAATCAGATCAAGGCAGCCATTTTGCTGGACATAATGTGCAGAACTCAGCGCTAGAGCAAGGTGTCAAATGGACACTGCACATCAGTCGGTACCCAGAATCCTCTGCTCTGGTGGAGCGCAGCAATGGGCTGCTCAAGCAATAAATAAAGAAACTAAGACTCACACTCTCAAGGGGTGGTCCAAACACCTGGCACAAGCACTGTTTGAACTGAACAATCGTCCGTTGGGAAACCGGCAGACACACTTTGTGAGACTGACAAGTGAGAAAGTGGAATCTACGAAGACTCTTATTGTGTGGAAAACCGCCAAAGAAGCAAAGTTGCCTGTGCAAGCTACGGCAGGCAGCATTGGACTTGATTTATCTACCTATGAAGATGATGTTATACCAGCGGGGTAAACCAAATACATATCGCTGGGTATTGGCATCAAATTGCCGGCTGGCATTTATGGACGCATTGCTGCACGATGCGAGTGTTAGGAAAGATTTCATAATTGTATGTAATTTTCCCTCCATGTGTCAACCCCCAAACATTTTGCTGCTGTTTTACATCCTGATCTAAACTTTGCCAGAGAAGCACAGCCCTAAGCTGCACTCCATTGGGCTTTCGCTCACTTTTAATGGGGAAACGGACATGCCCTTAAGACAGTCAGCACTGGGAGATGTTGTTTCCCTTAGTCCTTTCCTCATATTGCAGCTTTTGTGCAACATGTAACAAGTGTGCGGTGTAACTTACCTTACAGCACACTTGGGTCTCTAGTCGTTCCAAAGGCCCTAGAAACTCTCGCTGGAATTTTAATGAACTGTGCAGATGTGTCATAGACATGACTGGTGGCAGCTATTGTTTTCTTATATTTTTAACCCTTTCTTGCCATGTTAACCACAATTACCGTGTTGGGCACGAATAGGTGGCCTGGCTCCAAAATGGCCATGCCACGAGGTTCTTTGTCCTGTCCTTTGCCCATCTTGCCCCTTCACCTTCCCCAGGTCGAGTCGACCCGGGTCCATCCTTATTTGGGCATGCACTTTCCCCCGCACCCCAATGCTTTTGCGGGCTTCTGCATTTCTTGTGTGTGCGCCGCCAGGATGTGGGCTGGGATGTCTGTTCCCAATACACAACCTGGGTGGTAGAGAGTCTGAGTGCCCTGAATACCTGAGAACACTGTGGTCCGTGATTGGTCCACGTATGGAGTGAGTGTTTGTGAGCAGATCTCCCATTGGTTCCTCTCCGTTTTGGCGTGAAGGGAACTTTGGATAAGAGGAGACTGTAAACACCACTACCATGTCAATCTCCTGAGTTCACACGAACAAAGGATAAGGAGCCAAGTATCCTGCAACAAGAAGCCGAGTCGAGAAACCGCTGGTGACCCACTGGAAGGTTTGGCACCCTGAGTCCGCTGTCGTCCTGTGGGACCCGTCTGCATCTGATCGTCTCAGAAGGTCTGCAAAGACGCTTCAACCTATTGGAATAGTGGGATCAACTATTCTCGGCACCTTCAACAAACCCTGCAAGTAAGCCTCTTCAGAAGTGTCCCTGGGCCAACCAGTGGGCTGACCAGCTTACATGGGACGTTTGCTCTGTTATCGCCGCGGTTTCGAGGAGGCCCTTGAAACTTGGTATACTGCTTGCTCTGTGTCGACGGCACCCTCACACTGAATTTCATATACTTGGCATTCCCAGGTCTGAAGTGAGACGAGTGCACCCGGACCGGAGTAAACGCGGTTACCGTGTTGCCCTGCTGTGGCAACGACCTGTCCAAGTTCGCTGCATTGGTGACCCCCTTGACCCTGAAGCCTGCTGCATTGGAATTGGGCCGATTCCTCCACCCAGAGCGGAAAAATCGCCACTGTCCCGTTTGGGAATCCCCGCTGTACCGCAGAACCTACACGGTGTCTCCTGATTGTTGCTTTCGAACCTGCCAGCGAAGTGGACTGTACTGGCAAAGTCTGGGTCTGCCTGTGTCGGGGACCGGTGAGTAGTCCTTACCCCAACTGGTGGCCCTTAGCGCAGGAGCCCATTTTTAGGCACAAAGTGGCCCCTGAGGGCCCCTTTCCTTTCCACAGCTATTGCGAAATAGCGACTCCATCCCGCACTCTTAACCTGCCTCTGCCCTCAAGTGGAGGTCCTGCTTGAATAGTGGGAACTTGTTATTCATCGCCACATCCACCTTCTTGAGCTGCTACAGACCCTTGAAGAGACCCTATTTTGTCCATTGGCACAAGCGCGTGCATGTCCTATTGAGCATAAGGTTCCTCTCTTCATAGTGTGTGGATTGACTCTTAGTTAGGTGTATTCTTGATGTTGAACTGGGTCTAACGATTACTTGCACTGCCTGTTTTCCTCCCCATGTAGGTGGTCTACATATTTCGTGCTTTCTACTCCGTTAGACCCCTCTGGTCTTGTATATATATTGTATTGATTGTGATGTATTGGTTTACTGTAGTGTTACTGTGATTCTTTGCTATGGTCTACGTTACAAGGGCCTTGTGATAAATGTGTCTATATTTTTAATATAACACCTGTCTGGAGTAATTTGTAAGTGTCCTTGCTTTGTGTGCTCATTGAGGTCTTTCAGTCACCCTCACCCCTCTTGAGACCTAGTCTTGAACGGCTGCCATAGCTACCCTGATTGGTCTGGCTTGTCCAGAGGTTACCCTGATCCAAGAAACTAGGTTGGCCTTCTGAACCTCTGCCCCTCCAGGTCAGAGTTCAGAAATCCGTCTTAACAAATTGGTGTACAATTGGGATAGGACTGAAGGTATCCAGTGTTGCACACGAGTGAAGGAATTTCAAGTTATTCATACCAGAACACATAGTAAATTGTTGTAGTATAACTTTTTAAAGGCCAGAGTCCTATCTAACAGTATGGAAACAAGTACCTTGTTAACTTTAAATGTTCCCAAATCCGACACATTAAGAAAGATGTGTGCTGAGAGAGGTGTCTCCTCTCAAGGCACAAAAGTAGAAAGGATCCAGAGAATTATGGACTGGCAAGAAGCTCAGCTTCGAGCTATAGCTTCTGAGGACAGTGCAGAAGGAGGTGGGGCTGCTCTCACTGGTAGAACTGATGGTTCTTCCGCTGCACTGATCCACAGCAACCATGAGGACATGGAGAATGTAATGTTGAATGTTTCCTCTGCCAGTGCTGATGGAGAGGCCATATCTGAATTCAAGAAGCAAGAGCTGCTGTTTAGGCAGAAGGAGCTTGAGTTCAATATGGCCAAACTAAAGATAGAGCAAGCAGAAAAACAAAAAGACAGGGATCACCAGTTGGAACTGGCCAAGCTTCAAGTTGCCAACGGATCCAAGGGTCCTGGACATGGGTCTGGGGCCTCCTCTCATATGAGGTTTCCAAAAGATCTGCTCAGTGTGTATGAGGAAAAGAATGAAATTATGGACTAGCTGAATACATTTGAGTATGCATGTGAAGTTCAACAAGTTGACAATGCTGATAAAATGCCTGGTTACTTAGCAGACTGCCCCATTCTGGCTGCAGTGCCATTATGGAAATGTCAAAAGCTGAGAGAGCAGATTTTGCAATATTGAAGCAGACTCTCATCTTAAAGTTTGGAAAGACTCCTGATCAATACTTAAAAAGATTCAGAGAGTATAAGAAAAATGAAGGTGGTACTTGGGTATCTTATGTAACTAAATCCTTAAAAAACTGACTGGCTGGGTTGAAGGTTACAAGGTTTCTACCTTTGAAGGCATGATAAGTCTTGTCATGCTGGAACACATTTTTGCATCTTCTTCCCCTGAGCTTAAGCAGCATTTGGCAGATTCAAAGGAGATAGATCCTAAGAAACTAGCCATTGCAGCAGATTTGTGGGTGTCACATAGAGTGTCCCATAAGGACAAGACGCATCCTGGTAAGCAGGAGGACGGGAAAAAGTCCAAAGATAAAGAGGGTGGGGAGACTGATAAATCTTCCTCCCATAAAGGCCACAATAAGAAAAATAAGGGTAAGACACAAGAGAACTCACAGGGTAGTGAAGGTCAGGCTCCAAAACAGAACGCTGGTTATAGTAAGCCTCTCTATGTAAACAGACCCAATGGCTCTTATTTTGCTTGTGGAGCAACTGACCACGTGAAGGGGGATCCCAGATGTAAGGTCATAACCTTGGAGGTCCACTCTGCTAATCTGGCCTTCTCCTCCTACGAGGAAGAAGAGATTACTGGAGCATCCTTCTCTTCAGACTCCTTCCCCAGTGGAATAGAAGCTGAGGTAGTTTTAGTTTCCCTGGGTTCCTGGGAGCCTAAAGTCTCAGAGGCTTATGCTAGGATTCCGGATAATACCAAGCACTACTTTAAAGACAGTGTGCTGATCAATTGAGTAGATACTCCAGCTCTTAGGGATAGTGGGTGCAGTCGAACTGTAGTGGATTCTACTTTGGTAGACCCAGAGGAAGTTGCCAGAGCTACTCTGATGCCCATGAAGTTGGCTGATGGCCCACCTCTCATGTTCCCAGTAATACCTGTAAATCTTACTATAAATGGTACAGCAGTCAGGATTCCAGTGAGCATACAGAGAAGTGTCCCAGGAAAGGTAATGTTGGGCAATGATCTCAGAGCTGTAGGGCTTGTGGGAGACACTGCTGAGAGACCCTGCACAAGGCCTCAAACAAGGGCAGCACTGGGCAAGACCAATGCCCTGCCCCAGCCAAAGGGGAAACCCAAGGGTAAAGGAGTCAGAAAATCCAAAACAGGGAAAGACAATATTACCCCTAACTCACCTACCACTGAGGTGGAGGTAGTTGGTCAATCACCAGGACCTGACTAGGAGGTGGTGATGCCTGAAGTATTTGACCCCAATGACCGTCCTGAACTAAACGATTTGTTAGTAGAAGGTGGTCCTGACAGGGAAGAATTCAGTAAAGGCCAACGTGAGTGCCCATCTCTGGAAGGCCTAAGGAGACAGGACTGCTCCCAGCTTGAGGGTGAACCTCCTGGGAAGCATCAGATTTATTGGGAAGGTGGACTCCTGTATAGCGAGCCCACAGAGTCTACAGAAGGAGACCATAGGAGGTTGGTGGTTCCCCTTGCTGTAAGACCCTTCCTCCTGCAGCTGGCGCATGAATTGCCCCTTGCTCGTCACCTTGGAATTAAGAGGACCAAGCAAAGGTTATCCATGCACTTCTACTGGCCCAGGATGGGGGTGCAAGTAGAAAGTCACTGCAGGAGTTGTGCCTCCTGCCAGTTATCTGGTAAGAGTGGCTCAACTATCCAAGCTCCATTGGTACCACTCCCAGTTGTGGGAGTACCATTTGAGAGGGTAGGCATCGACATTGTTGGTCCCCTTGACGCCCAAACATCCTCGGGCAATAGGTTTATCCTGGTGCTGGTTGATCATGCCACCAGGTATCCTGAGGCCATCCCATTGAAAACTGTGACTGCCAAGTCAGTTGCAAAGGCTTTACTTGGCGTCTTTACTAGGGTTGGCTTCCCTAAAGAAGTTGTGTCTGACAAAGGCAGCAACTTTATGTCAAAGTATATGCAGGCTATGTGGAAGGAATGTGGGGTCACCTATAAATTCTCTTCCGCATACCACCCTCAGACCAATGGTCTGGTGGAAAGGTTTAACAGGACCTTGAAAAGTATGATTGGGGCTCTGGAAGAACATCAAAGAAGAAAATGGGATCTTCTTTTACCATGCTTACTGTTTGCCTACAGAGAGGTACCACAGGAGAGTGTTGGCTTCAGCCCCTTTGAACTTCTGTTCGGTCACCCTGTAAGGGGACCATTAGCCATAGTCAAGGAGGGACGGGAGATACCCACTCCCCCTATTACTACCAACGTAGTAGACTATGTGCTAGGGCTCAGAAAAAGGATGGTACTCCTGATGGGTCTGGCTAGTGACAAGTTGAAGGCAGGACAAGCTTTGGTGAAACATTGGTATTTATTTATTTATTTATATTTATATAGCGTGCAAGTAGCCCATGGGCATTGAGGTGATGTTACTTGCAAGAGCTTAGTTACAGGAATAGAGGCATTCAGTGGTACATTATGAATTCCACAAGGCATAGAGCTGATATTTTGGTTGGTACAGTTAGTCATTACAATACAGTTTATGCATTAGGAACATATGATATGTATTCAACTCGTGCAAGGCATTTTATATGAATAAGATGGTTTCCATGGTTTTGCGGAAGGCGCTGAGGGAGGCCTCACCTCGTATTGTGGGAGGTAGGGTGTTCCAGTGAGTGGGTGCGAGATATGGGAAGCTAGATCCGCCTGCTCTGGCTTTTTTTACTAATGGCACAGAGAGCATGTTAGAATATGGTGATCTGGTCGGCCTCGTAGAGAAGACGGGGTGGATCCTTTGGGAGAGGTAGTCGGGGGCAGTAAGGTGAATGCACTTGTGGGTCAGAGTCTTGAAGATGATCCTTTCTTTTATTGGGAGCCAGTGGGCTAGTTCCTCCGAAATGTGTTCTCTTTTGGCAATGCCTTCGGCTGCCTGGAGAGCACTATTCTGTATGATTTGTAACCTCTATAGGTTTTTGTTGGAGGTGCCTAGAAAGAGTACATTACAATAGTCAAGCCTAGATCCAGTGATGGCTCTGGCTATGTTTGTGCAGTTCTCTTTGGAGAGAAAGGGCCTGACTGAGTTGATTAGTTTGGCATGATATGTAGCTGCAGAGGCTATAGCGTTGACTTGTTTATCCATGGATAGGTTGGAATCCAAGTAGACTCCAAGGGTTTTGACTGATTCTGAGACAGGTATTTTGATGGAGTCTATGGTGAAATGACTGAATTGGGTGTCTAGATTTCTCAGCATGTCGGGTGAGCCTACCAGGAGGAGTTCAGTCTTGTCGGAGTTGAGGCATAGTCCATTGTCTGCCATCCAGGCTTGGATGGTGTTGTAGAGGTTGTTGAGGGTCATGGAGTCAATGTCATAGTTGCCAGTGAGGGTGAGGAGGATCTGGGTGTCGTCGGTGTAGTTTGTGTATGAAATGCCCATGGCGTCGAGGATGAGAAAGAGGGGTCGTGTGAAGATGTTGTAGAGGGTGGGTGAGAGGCAGGAGCCTTGGGGAACACAGCAGAGTATGATAGTTGGTGAGGCGGATGCTAGGTCCGAGAATACTTGCATGGTTCGGTCTTGTAGGAAGGAGGTGATCCATGCTGTGGCTTCAGGGGAGAATTTGGCAGTAGAGGAGAGGTGGTGGCATCGGACGCCATGATCCACGAGGTCGAAATCCGCGGATAGGTCAAGAAGTAAGAGAAGTGCTGGTTTGCCCATATCTCTGGCATCGTCCATTTCGTTTTTCAGGTCAAGTAGGGCGGTTTCAGTCCCGTGTCTGGGGCGGAAGCCAGATTGGCGGAGTCCTAGGAGTTTGTTCTCTTCAATCAAGTGTTGAACCTGCAGGTAGGCTGCTTTGTCCAGTATTTTGAGGAGGAACGGGACAGTGGTGATGGGTCCCGATGTTGGGGGAAGTGGGGTCGAGAATTGTTTTTTTTTAAGAGAGGGCGGAGCCAGGCTTCCTTGAGGGTGGTGGGGACTTGCCCTGTAGCAAAGGAGACGTTTACAAAGGCTGTAAGGAAGGGAGATAACGCTTCAGAGCAGTCTTTGATGATGGAGGCTGGGCATGCATCACCTTTGCAATTGGAGGGTTTGATGTTTCTCATTATGTTGGTGATGTCTTTTTCTAAAATGGGTTTGAATGAAAAAGGTTGGGGGGGTCCGGGGCTGGTGGTGGGACAGGGGTGTGTGTTGGGTAGGGCTTGCTTAGTGGCTAGTATTTTGTTTTGGAGCAGGCTCACTTTATGTTTCATGGCTGTTTGTATATCATCACACCAGGCCTTGTCTTTGGTGAAGTTCTGGGGGGTCTCTAGCTCCCTAAAAATGGCAAAGATTTCTAAGAAATTTCTTAGTGCTGGATTGGGCCTCAGAGATTCTGGATTCAAAGGATTTGGCCTTAGCTTGGGTGATTGCTTTTTTATATCTAGTGGAGCAGGATTTAAAGGTCATCTTGTCTTTGTCAGAGTGAGACATTTGCCACTGAGTGAGAGCAGCCTTTTTTTCGATGCGGAGTGCGAGAAGGTCCGGGGTGAACCAGGAGTTGGAATGGGTGGTGGGTTTGGACTTATGGGGTTTAAGGGGGGCAATGGAGTTAATAGCTGCTTTGATGACAACTTCGTAGGCTGTTGCAAGTGTTTCTGGGTCTGTGGAGAAAGGGGGTCTGAAGGCCGGGCCTTGGAGGAAGGGCAGTAGCCTTTCCTTAGTGAGCTGGCGGGAGCTTCTGGCGAGGCAGGGTGGCAGTGGTTGGGGTGAGGGGGTGGTGGAGCAGGTGGTGAGGATGCTGAAGGTGATGATGTGGTGGTCTGACCATTGGGTGAGAGAGTTTCCAGTGATGATGAGTGGGCAGTTATGTTGCGCGATCCAGTCAAGAGTTCTGCCCTGGGTGTGGGTTGGGCTAAAGATGGTGTTATTGTAGCCCAGTGCCTTGAGGGCTGAGTCAAGGGATTTGGCTGCTGGGTCCTTAGTGTCCAGGAGACCTAGGTTAACATCGCCAAGGAGAATGGCTTTTGATTGTTTTTTGAGGTCGTCAGAGAGGAGGTGGATGAGAGAGACTTGGAAGTCACCTGTTGGGCCTGGGGGGCGGTAGACAATGTGGACAGCAATGGTACATTGGGGAGATAGGTTAATTTTGACTTGAAGGTAGTCACTGTTGTTGTGCAAGGATTTCTCTACCTTCCTGATAGAGAAGCAGTCTTTGGCAATAATTGCTACACCTCCACCTTTGGATAGACGATCTTGTCTAGTGATGGAATATCCAGGTGGTAGTGCGAGGGTGAGCGCCGGGCCGGAGGCCTCGTGTAGCCACGTTTCTGAGATCATGAGCAGATCGAGGTAATGGGTGGTTAGGAGGTCGTGGATGTCTAAAGCGTGGGCATTGATGGACCTAGCGTTAATCATGGCGCATTTAAGATGGGGTTTGGTAGTGGCTCGGGGGGGGTTGTGGGGAGCGTAGGTGGGGTGGTGTGCATGGTTGTGCTACAGGAGTTGGAGGAGTCGCAACCCACAGATTTTACACTGGGGGGCTCATTTTCAGTGGTGGTGGAGACAAGTGGTAACACATTTGGCACAGTAGCATTCAAAATGGTGGTAGAAGAATTGCAAACCACAGATTTTACACTGGGGGCTCACTTTCAGTGGTGGTGGATACAAGTGGTAACACATTTTGTTTGGGGGTGGCACAAATGTGGGTGTGGTAGAGTACTTTATTATCTGCTATATCGTCCGTGTTCGTGGTAGCTGTAGGCTTTGGGTTTGGGCGGAAGAGTCTAGCCGTGACCGCAAGTGGCGAGGGCGGCAAGGTGCGTGAGCATAGCCGGGCATTGCGGGTGCTCGTGGGGAGGGGATGGGAGTTGAAAGTGGCCTGCAGCGTGCGGGTGCGTAATGTGAAGCATCTAGTATGAAGGCATGTGTATGAACGAGGTATGTTGTAGTTCTGCTTCTTACCTCCGAGATGCGACAAGGATTTGGGGCAGGTGGCAGACGAGCAGTAAAGAGCGGACAAGAGCATGGGAGGCCTTTCCTCACGGCCTTCCCTGCTCGGCTTCGCCTCTCGGCCCTCTCCCCCTCCATTTAAAGCAGGAGGGGAGGGGCAGGCAGAGAGAGGCAGCAAATGGGCGCTCGGGCCTGCGGCAGCATTAACAGCTGATTTCTTTGTTTGGATGGCATCCATGGCAACCATGGACGCCATTTCGGGTGATTGTAGAGCCGTAGAACATGCAGCGAATGGCGCCGTGTGGATGGAACACACAGAGGTTCCAAATTTGATCTTTGCAGATTCCAACTAAGCCGTGAGCAGAGATCCTCGCAGCAGAGCAGACAAGAGCATGGGAGGCCTTTCCTCACAGCCTTCCCTGCTCGGCTTCACCTCTCGCCCCTCTCCCCCTCCATTTAAAGCAGGAGGGGAGGGACAGGCAGAGAGAGGCAGCAAATGGGCGCTCAGGGCCACGGCAGCATTAACAGCTGATTTCTTTGTTTGGATGGCGTCCATGGCAACCATGGATGCCATTTCGGGTGATTGTAGAGCCGTAGAACACGCGGCGAATGGCGCCATGTGGATGGAACACACAGAGGTTCCAAATTCGATCTTTTCAGCTTCCAACTGATTTGTGAGCAGAGATCCTCGCAGCAGAGCGGACAAGAGCATGGGAGGCCTTGTCATGATGCCTACCTCTAAGGAGCCAGGCCGGGCCCAGCAACCCCAGAGGCAGACATCATTTTCCCCAGGGAAGTCTCAGCGGGCCCAAGTCGGGGCCCTTTGGACTCAGTCCTGGCGCCTTAGGCGCCAGGCTCATAGCGGACCCCAGTCCTGGCGCCTTAGGCGCCAGGCTCATAGAAGAGGATATGTGTTTAAGTGCTTGGGTGCACACTTACCTGATGCAGACCTTGCTGCTTCATCCAGGCCCTCTTGAGGCCTGAATGGGACTACTTAACCTGTAGGACTACTTCACCACCCGGGTGTGGTCGGGGAAGGATACATACCTGATTGGTGGAAGGATACATACCAGGAACTTCTTCCAAGGCTATTTAAACCCCACCCGAACAGCCACACATGCTTCGCGTTGTTCTGCACCTAGCAGCTGGACGCTCACCGTGTCAGCTCCTGCATCCTGAATTCAGCCACGCCTGCCAGCACCCTGGAACACCTGCAAGGGGAGAAAGGAAGAGAATAGGAGAAGAAAAGCCCTTACCCGCTAAATCTGCATCCCGGAGTCATTTCTCCAACGGCCCTGAAAAGGAAGGCATCATTTTAAAGGCATTTAGTTTCGATCGCTGCAGCGCTGCATTTTACTCACCTTTGCAAGGCGCTTCCATCTTCCGCAGCGATCTTCCGGATTCAGCTACGCCCCGGCGCCTACAGGAAAAAAGACAAGAACAAAGGTGAGAGGGAGAAAAGGAATAAGGAAAGCTCGGTTTCCTTTTAAGTCTTACCTGTTGGATTATTCCCACTGCATTTCGGGTCCTGCCGCTTCCTGGCATCTCCGGACCCCGGCCCCTATGGGGAAAAAAGACAAAGACATTGAATGAGCGAATGCAAAGACATTACCTGAGCGCTCATCCAGAACTGTTTCACTTCGGGTCGGCGCCATATCTCCGGCACTCCGAACCCCGGCCCGTAAGGGGAAAAAGACATAAGCATTAGCGCGTGCTGCAATTAGACAACGAACATTATTATTAAGCTTGAACTTTTGAACAGAACTTTTACAGCGCCTTACCTGAACAGTCAAGCTTACGTGAACTCCCATCAATCCTCAATCCAGTGAAGTAACTGGGTTTCAACGCGCCCCTGCATCAGAAGCAGGATGGAGAGCTCATCCTTCCAAACCCTAAGGTGAAGCTTCACGGGGAATCGTGGAGGAGGTATCGTGGAGGGTTGGAAGGGAGTGGGAGGCTTGAGCATTGTTCCACAGTTGGTAATACTCCCTTTTCACACACAGGAGGGTATCCAACGAGCCAGGGAAGCCAGAATAGAGGGGCCCTTCCTGTCCATCTTCAGAGTTCTGCGCCTTCGACGCCGCGCCTCCGTGGGAACCAGGTGAGCGTTACAGAACGCGAAGCCTTACCACAATTTCCCACCTGGGCGCTATGGAGACTTCCGAGACAGATCAGCTGGCCCATCTTTTAGGGGAATTACGGGCAGAAGTGCACTCAGCCCGCCAGGAGACTAATGCTCTCAGAAGGGAACTAATCCTATCCAAGGAAAGAACTGATGATCTGGCCAAAAGGTTATTGCAGGGCCAGGCAGAGCACACTCCTTTACCTGTTTCCGGAGATATTTCTACAACAATGGGTTCGAATAACCCGGTACAAATCAATCTACCTGGACACATGCCTTTGGCCCCGCCGGAACGTTTTGCGGGGGATCCCAAGAAATATGCCGTTTTTATGAACCAATGCCGTTTACACTTTTTATGCAGGCCCGGGGCCTTCCCCAACGACCAGACCAAAGTAGCCTTTGTACTATCTTACCTCAGTGGCTGTGCTGCCAATTGGTCTATTCCATTGGTAAATCAGGATGATCCCATTCTCCGGGATTTCCAGGGCTTCCAGGCCAGCATGGAAAGATTGTTCGCTTGACACTCGCAGGGACAGGCCCTTGACAACGAACTGCTATCCTTACGACAAGGTAATCAGGATCTTTTGTCCTATATCGCCACCTTTAATAGACTAGTTGTGGAAACCGGATGGCCTGAAAATAAAAGGATCACATTGTTTCATCGAGGCCTGCGCGGAGAGCTTAAAGATGTTATAGCTCAGATAGTAGATCCACCCCAGGCCTGCGCAGACTACATAGACTTAGTGGTTCAACTTGATCACAGACTTCAAAATAGAAAAGCAGATCGGCTCAAGTATGAAACCAGAGTACCTATCAAGACCCACGTTAACTCCAAGAGTACTGACGTTTCCGAACCTATGCAAATTGGCAGTGTTAAAGGACCATTAACGCAGAAGGAACGAGAGAGAAGGCGACAAATGCAACTTTGTCTGTATTGCGGAACTTCCGGTCACTTTCTTCAAAGTTGTCCAGTTAAACCACCCAAGAAGGTCGTTGGAGCCACTGATAACGAGTTATTGACACCTGGTTCGGGAAACGACCTAGCCCGACAAGCGTAGGGGTCCGCTTGCCGAGCTTGAAAACAAACTCTTTGACCTCGCATTTTGTCATGCCAATGGTGCTTGTGAACCCAAAACAGCCTCAGCAGTTGCATGCTATAAAAGCATACATAGACAGTGGAGCTATTGGAAATTACATAGACCGTGAATTGGCTTCCAGGATTAAGCTTCCTCTCCGCCCGAAAGTAACCCAAGATGTAATTACTACAGTTGATGGAACCGAAATAGCCTCAGGGCCTGTAACGCATTCCACAGTTGAAATCACTCTGGTGGGTCAGGACGGACATCGGGAAGCAATCGTGTTTGATGTGATCAAGGCCCCACAATTTCAAGTACTTCTTGGAATCCCTTGGTTAGAAACACATAATCCGAGAATAGACTGGCGAGCAAAGAAGATAACTTTTCCTGATTGTGAACCAACCTGTTACCCAAGGAATCCAGCTATGGGTCTAGCCTCTGTAACTTCCACCCCTGTACAGCTACCATCTGAATACCAAGAATTCCAAGACGTTTTTCAGAAAGAGCAGGCTAACACCTTACCTCCCCATCGATCTTACGATTGCCAAATCGACTTGGTACCCAATGCACAACTACCTTGTAGTAGGATTTATGCTCTTACTGAACCTGAGAACCTGCATTTGCGCCAGTATTTGGATCAATACCTGGCCAATGGTTTCATTCGCCCATCAAAGTCACCAGTCTTTTCCGCTTTGTTCTTCGTACCTAAAAAGGAAGGAGACCTTAGGGCCTGTATTGACTACCGCGCCCTAAATCAGATAACGATTAAGAATCGTTACCCTTTGCCCCTGATGAGCTTATCGACCAAGTAAAAGATGCTCGTGTGTACACCAAGCTAGATCTCCGAGGAGCTTACCACCTGGTACGTATAAAAGAGGGCGACGAGTGGAAGACTGCATTCCGCACCAAATTTGGGCTCTTCGAATATCAAGTAATGCCCTTCGGTTTGTGCAACGCACCTGCCGCCTTTCAGTACTTCATGAATGATGTTCTTCGGGAACTTATCGATGTTTGTGTCATCGTTTATATTGACGACATCCTGGTGTATTCCTCCTCAGAATCTGATCACAGAAACCATGTTAGGGCAGTTCTTGAGAAATTGCGCCAGCACAAATTATTTGCCAAGCTCGAAAAATGCGTTTTTCATACCACAGAAGTGGAGTTTCTCGGATTCATCCTGACACCTCAAGGAATCCGAATGGACTCGCGGAAAGTGGACGCCATTCTCAAATGGCCATCTCCTAGCTCTGTGAAGGGAGTGCAAAGCATGCTTGGCTTTGCCAATTTCTATCGAAGGTTCATCCCGGAATTTTCTCGAACTGTTCAACCCATCACAGCTCTCCTAAAGAAAAATAAACGCTTTGAATGGACTCTTGAGGCTGAACAAGCCTTTCAGGACCTGAAAACCAAATTCACCTCTGCACCTGTATTGAAGCACCCGCGCCCAGATCTCCCTTACATCGTGGAAACCGATGCATCCAGTTCGGCCATGGGAGCTGTCCTGTCGCAAAGAGACCCAGAAACTAACCAACTACACCCTGTAGCCTTTTGGTCCAGAAAATTCTCTCCACCTGAACTCAATTACGCAATTACCGACAAAGAACTACTGGCTATTAAATCAGCTTTCAAGGCTTGGCGTCACTATCTTCTCGGTGCAAGACACACCATCACCGTAATTACGGACCACAGAAATTTGCAGTATTTAAAGACGGCCAAAGCTCAATCTTCGCGACAACTCCGATGGGCTTTATTCTTTGCGGGATTTGATTTTGTAATTACCTATCGCCCTGGCTGCAAGAATGGTAAGGCAGATGCCTTATCCCGGATAGGCATGGAAGAACCCAATTCGAGTTTAGAACCTGTGCCAATCATATCGGAACAAAGAATTCTGGGCTTGACTTCATTGCAAACCATTGAGGACATCCAAGCTCAAGTAAAACAGCTTTTTGACTCTTCTGCCTTACTGGAATGGAGTCAAAAGGGTCCTCACTACACCGTTAAGGATGATTTACCCTACTTCCAAGAGCAGTTATTTCTGCCAAGTAAAGAATTGCAGGAACTTGTCATTACCCGTCATCATGAATCATTAATGGAAGGACACCCCGGTATCGCGAAAACAGAAGAAAAGATCAAACGCCACTTCTGGTGGCCTTCTTGGAGAAAAGACATAAAGTCATTTGTGTTGTCTTGCGGAATCTGTGCCCAAAATAAGAGTCAAAAGAAAAGGCCAGCCGGCCTACTTCAACCTTTGGACATTCCACCAGCACCTTGGCACACCTTGTCAATGGACTTTATAACTGACCTGCCTCCTTGTGGTGGTTACAACACGATTCTCGTAATAGTGGATCTATTCTCCAAAATGGCCCATTTTATCCCTTTAAAAGGATTGCCGTCAGCTTCCACCTTGGCCAAGGAATTTATGGAAAATATAGTGCGGTTACATGGTTTCCCTTCCATATTAGTCTCAGACTGTGGAAGTCAATTTATCTCCCACTTTTGGAAGAAATGTTGCCAACTAGCACAAATAGACGTGCGGTTATCCACCAGCCACCACCCCCAGACCGACGGACAAACCGAGAGAACGAATCAGACTCTCGAGCAATATCTGCGGTGCATGTTACACCAATCCGAGTTGAATTGGAAGGACATCCTTTGGATTGCAGAATATGCATACAACAATTCGGTGCATTCTGGAACCGGACAGACTCCTTTTTATACCCTGTATGGTCACCATCCTCGGACCTCTGACCTAGATCCACCTCTGACCCTGGAGATGCCTGCAGTAAATCACCTACATTCCACAATAACCCAAGCCTTCAAAGAAGCTACAACCCACTTACAGCAAGCCAAGAAAAAGTATAAAGAAAACGCTGATTTGCACCGAAGTAAAACTCCTCCTTACCAAGTAGGAGATCAGGTATGGCTAGCAACTAAACATCTACCCCTCAAGGGTCAGCGAACTTTTAATCCCAGATTCATTGGGCCTTACCCCATCAAAGCTATTATCAACCCAGTGGCCTTTAAACTCGATTTACCATCCAACATGCGGATTCATCCCGTTTTTCACGCATCTCTTCTAAAACCAGTACAACCTGGAACCAGACTGTCTGAGCCCCCAGGCCCTGTCCAAATTGATGGAGAATTGGAATTCGAAGTGAAAGACATTTTAGATTCCAAGATAGTTAAGTCGAAACTCTTCTATCTTGTTGATTGGAAAGGATATGGACCTCAGGAAAGATCTTGGGAACCCAGTAACTATGTTCACGCACCACGATTAATTCAAAGATTCCATCGAAGATTCCCGCACAAACCAAAACCCCCGGAGGAAAAGACCTTGGGAGGGGCCTTGAGGGGGGGTACTGTCATGATGCCTACCTCTAAGGAGCCAGGCCGGGCCCAGCAACCCCAGAGGCAGACATCATTTTCCCCAGGGAAGTCTCAGCGGGCCCAATTCGGGGCCCTTTGGACTCAGTCCTGGCGCCTTAGGCGCCAGGCTCATAGCGGACCCCAGTCCTGGCGCCTTAGGCGCCAGGCTCATAGAAGAGGATATGTGTTTAAGTGCTTGGGTGCTTACCTGATGCAGACCTTGCTGCTTCATCCAGGCCCTCTTGAGGCCTGAATGGGACTACTTAACCTGTAGGACTACTTCACCACCCGGGTGTGGTCGGGGAAGGATACATACCTGATTGGTGGAAGGATACATACCAGGAACTTCTTCCAAGGCTATTTAAACCCCACCCGAACAGCCACACATGCTTCGCGTTGTTCTGCACCTAGCAGCTGGACGCTCACCGTGTCAGCTCCTGCATCCTGACTTCAGCCACGCCTGCCAGCACCCTGGAACACCTGCAAGGGGAGAAAGGAAGAGAATAGGAGAAGAAAAGCCCTTACCTGCTAAATCTGCATCCCGGAGTCCTTTCTCCAACGGCCCTGAAAAGGAAGACATCATTTTAAAGGCATTTAGTTTCGATCGCTGCAGCGCTGCATTTTACTCACCTTTGCAAGGCGCTTCCATCTTCCGCAGCGATCTTCCGGATTCAGCTACGCCCCGGCGCCTACAGGAAAAAAGACAAGAACAAAGGTGAGAGGGAGAAAAGGAATAAGGAAAGCTCGGTTTCCTTTTAAGTCTTACCTGTTGGATTATTCCCACTGCATTTCGGGTCCTGCCGCTTCCTGGCTTCTCCGGACCCCGGCCCCTATGGGGAAAAAAGACAAAGACATTGAATGAGCGAATGCAAAGACATTACCTGAGCGCTCATCCAGAACTGTTTCACTTCGGGTCGGCGCCATATCTCCGGCACTCCGAACCCCGGCCCGTAAGGGGAAAAAGACATAAGCATTAGCGCGTGCTGCAATTAGACAACGAACATTATTATTAAGCTTGAACTTTTGAACAGAACTTTTACAGCGCCTTACCTGAACAGTCAAGCTTACGTGAACTCCCATCAATCCTCAATCCAGTGAAGTAACTGGGTTTCAACGCGCCCCTGCATCAGAAGCAGGATGGAGAGCTCATCCTTCCAAACCCTAAGGTGAGGCTTCACGGGGAATCGTGGAGGAGGTATCGTGGAGGGTTGGAAGGGAGTGGGAGGCTTGAGCATTGTTCCACAGTTGGTAATACTCCCTTTTCACACACAGGAGGGTATCCAACGAGCCAGGGAAGCCAGAATAGAGGGGCCCTTCCTGTCCATCTTCAGAGTTCTGCGCCTTCGACGCCGCGCCTCCGTGGGAACCAGGTGAGCGTTACAGGCCTTTCCTCACGGCCTTCCCTGCTCGGCTTCCAGAAAGCTTCCCTCATCAACTTCATACCTGGTCAGAAAGTCCTGATCATGAATCCTATAAGGCCTAGAGCTTTACAGGACAAATGGTCAGGCCCTTACACAGTGGTGGAGTCACTGGGTGAGGTCAACTATTTAGTGGACCTTGGAAGGCCTGGACAGGCTCCAAAAGTGTTCCATGTAAATAGGCCTTTCATCCCAAGAGTTGAAATCGCAGCACTGCTATTGGCTTCAGATGTTGAGGAAGAGGATTCTGAACCTCTTCCTGACCTATTCCAAAGCAGTCCTTCAGATAGCTCCATTGAGGGTGTCCGAGTGGCTCCTCACCTGACATCTGATCAACAGGCTGAGGTGAAAAGTTTGCTTAGGCAATTTTCCCCCCTGTTTTCACAGTCCCCTGGTTTGACACCTTGGTGCAAACACAACATAGACACAGGAGACAGCGTACCTACCAAAAGTAGAGGATACAGAATGTCAGACAAAGTAAGGTCTTACATTAAGACGGAGGCCAACAAAATGTTGTATCTTAGGGTGATTGAACCCTCCAGTAGTCCTTGGTCCAGCCCTGTGGTTTTGGTTCCAAAAGCAGGTACTTCTGAATTGATATTCTGTGTGGATTACAAGGCTCTGAATGCTGTCACCAAGACAGATGCCCACCCCTTGCAAAGAACAGATGAGCTGGTGGATACCTTGGGTGCCTCCAAGTACCTCAGCACGTTTGACCTCACTGCAGGCTATTGGCCAAGGAGAAGACAGCTTTCTCAACTCCAGAGGGTCTTTACCAGTTCAGGGTAATGCCTTTTGGGTTGAAGAATGCACCTGAATGGGTTGGATGAATTCTGTCTTGCATAACTGGATGATATAGCAGTTTTCAGTGCCACCTGGGAAGACCATGTGAAACACCTTGGGATTGCGTTACAGGCTCTTCAGAAGGCCCACTTGATCATAAAGGCCAGTAAGTGCCAGATTGGACAAGGATCAGTTGTCTACCTTGGACATGAAGTAGGTAGAGGGAGGATACAGCCTCTACCCAGTAAAGTACAAACAGTACAAGACTGGCCTACCCCTTCTACATAGACCCAAGTGAGAGCCTTCTTAGGACTCACTGGATATTACAGAAATTTCATGGCAGACTATGGCACCATAGCAGCCCCTCTGACTGCTCTCACAACTCTGAAGAAACCCAAGAAGGTAACTTGGACTGAAGAGTGTGAGAAGGCCTTCAATGGCTTAAAAGACTCCTTGTGCCAGGCCCCTGTGCTCAGGGCCCCTGATTACCAAATACCTTTTATTGTGCAAACAGATGCCTCTGACACTGGGATAGGAGCTGTACTATCACAAGTAGATGAGAAGGGTAAGGAACACCCGATTGGCTTCATTAGTCATCAGCTTAAGGACAGAGAGCTCAGATGGTCCACAGTAGAGAAATAATGTTTCTCTGTGTGTGGGCCCTTTGGAAGCTAAGGCCCTACCTCTGTGGGACCCACTTCACTGTGCAAACTGTCCATAAGCCCTTAAAGTGATTAATGAACATGAAGGGAGAGAATCCAAAGTTGCTTAGGTGGTCCATAAGTCTGCAAGGCTTTTACTTCACTATTGAGCATAGGCCAGGTGTCCAACATAGCAATGCTGATGGGTTGTCCAGAATGTTTAACCGACCTGAACAAGAAACTCATCCAGGGGTGGATTAGTTCCCCCTGTCCTTAGTCTGGGGAAGGCGAGTGTTAGGAAAGATTTCATAATTGTATGTAATTTTCCCTCCATGTGTCAACCCCCAAACATTTTGCTGCTGTTTTACACCCTGATCTAAACTTTGCCAGAGAAGCACAGCCCTAAACTGCACTCCTATGGGCTTTCGCTCACTTTCAATGGGGAAACTGACATGCCCTTAAGACAGTCAGTACTGGGAGATGTTGTTTCCCTTAGTCCTTTCCTCATGTTGCAGCTTTTGTGCAACATGTAACAAGTGTGCGATGTAACTTACCTTACAGCACACTTGGGTCTCTAGTCGTTCCAAAGGCCCTAGAAACTCTTGCTGGACTTTTAATGAACTGTGCAGATGTATCATAGACAGGACTGGTGGCAGCTTTCGTTTTCTTATATTTTTAACCCTTTCTTGCCATGTTAACCGCAATTACCGCATTTGGCACAAATAGGTGGCCTGGCTCCAAAATGGCCATTCCACGAGGTTCTTTGTCCTGTCCTTTGCCCATCTTGCCCCTTCACCTTCCCCAGGTCGAGTCGACCCGGGTTCGTCCTTATTTGGGCATGCACTTTCCCGCGCAACCCAAAGCTTTTGCGGGCTTCTGCATGTCTTGTGTGTGCGCCTCCAGGATGTGGGGTGGGATGTGTGTTCCCAATACACATCCTGGGTGCCAGAGAGTCTGGAGTGTTCTGAATGCCTGAGACCACTGTGGTCCGTGATTGGTCCACGTATGGAGTGAGTGTTTGGTGTTTGTGAGCAGATCTCCCATTGAGTCTTCTCCGTTTTGGCGCGAAGGGAACTTTGGATAAGAGGAGACTGGAAACACCACTACCATGTCGATCTCCTGTGTTCACACGAACAAAGGATAAGGAGGCAAGTATCCTGCAACAAGAAGCCGAGTTGAGGAACCGCTGGTGACCCGCTGGAAGGTTTGGCACCCTGAGCCCGCTGTCGTCCTGTGGGCCCCCTCTGCATCTGATCGTCCTAGAAGGTCTGCAAAGACGCTTCGACCCATTGGAATAGTGGGATCAACTATTCTCAGCACCTTCAACAAACCCTGCTAGTAAGCCTCTTCGGAAGTGTCCCTGGGCCAACCAGTAGGCAGACCAGCTTACACGGGACGTTTGCTCTGTTATCGCCGCGGTTTTGAGGAGGCCGTCGAAACTTGGTATGCTGCTTGCTCTGTGTCCACGGCACCCTCACACCGAATTTCATATACTTGGCATTCCCAGGTCTGAAGTGAGACGAGTGCGCCCCGGCCGGAGTAAACGCGGTTACCGTGTTGCCCTGCTGTGGCAACAACCTGTGCTAGTTCGCTGCATTGGTGACCCCCTTGACCCTGAAGCACGCTGCAGTGGAATTGGGCTGATTCCTCCACCCGGAGCAGTGAAATCGCCACTGTCCCATTTGGGAATCCTCGCTGTACCGCGGAAAATACACGGTGTCGAGACGTCCCAATTGTCGCATTCGAAACTGCCAGCGAAGTGGACTGTACTGGCAAAGTCTGGGTCTGCCTGCGTCGGGGACCGGTGAGTAGTCCTTACCCCAACCGGTGGCCCCTAGCACAGGAGCCCATTTTTACGCATGAAGTGGCCCCTGAGGGCCCCTTTCCTTTCCACAGCTATTGCGAAATTGCGACTCCATCCTGCACTCTTAACCTGCCTCTGCCCTCAAGTGAAGGTCCTGCTTGAATAGTGGGAACTTGTTCTTCATCGCTGAATCCACCTTCTTGAGCTGCTAGAGACCCTATTTTGTCCATTGGCACAAGCGCGTGCATGTACTATTGAGCATAAGGCTCCTCTCTTCGTAGGGCTTGGACTGCCTCTTAGTTAGGTGTATTCTTGATGTTGAACTGGGTCTAACGATTACTTGCACTGCCTGTTTTCCTCCCCATCTAGGTGGTCCACATATTTCGTGCTTTCTACTCCGTTAGACCCCTCTGGTCTTGTATATATATATATTGTATTGATTGTGATGTATTGGTTTACTCTAGTGTTACTGTGATTCTTTGCTATGGTCTACGTTACAAAGGCCTTGTAATAAATGTGTCTATATTTTTAATATAACACCTGTCTGGAGTAATTTGTAAGTGTCCTTGCTTTGTGTGCTCATTGAGGTCTTTCAGTCACCCTCAACCCTCTTGAGACTTAGACTTGAACGGCTGCCATAGCTACCCTGATTGGTCTGGCTTGTCCAGAGGTTACCCTGTTCCAAGAAACTAGGTTGGCCTTCTGAACCTCTGCCCCTCCAGGTCAGAGTTCAGAAATCCGTCTTAACACCAGCCTGGCGAAAAAAGGCATTGACATTTTGGGAGGTGTGATTGTTCCTCCGTGCCTATGCATTCTAGTCATCTGTGCCTTGTCTGCATTTAGCCTTTGCGCCACTGTTAGTGCCTTAACCCACGGGGAGAGTAAGTAAATTGCTGCAAACCATAGACGTTGTACCTTATGGTCGCTCATGGGCCATACTTGCCATTGCTGATTGTACCGTATGGTCGCTCTTGGGCCATATTTGCCACTGCTGATTGTACCTTATGGTCGCTCATGAGCCACATGTGCCATTGCTGGTTGTACCTTATGGTCGTTCATGGGCCATACTTGCCATTGCTGATTGTACCTTATGGTTGCTCTTGGGCCATATTTGCCATTGCTGATTGTACCTTATGGTCGTTCATGGGCCATACTTGCCATTGCTGATTGTACCTTATGGTCGCTCTTGGGGCATATTTGCCACTGCTGATTGTACCTTATGGTCGCTCTTGGGACATATTTGCCATTGCTGATTATACCTTATGGTCGCTCTTGGGCCTTACTTGCCATTGCTGATTGTACCTTATGGTCGCTCATGGGCCACATGTGCCATTTTGTTGTACCTTATGGTCGCTCATAGACCACATTTGCCTTCTGACTGTGCCTCTTGCTGTTCCTAGGCCACTTTTACATTTTGTTCCTAGGATGCTTTTTAGCCCTCTCTGAAACCATCTGCTCCACCCAACCCAATTCGGCTGTGCCCACCACCACCCCAAGCCCTCACAGCATACAATCATGCCCTAAGCTTCCTGCAAGCTCGCCGCTGCCACCACCACACTGCTCACTCTCCTCGCAACACTCACTGCTCTTCAACTCTACACCACACTCCGCCCCATCACACCCACTCCACAAAGCCCCCTCACCAACACCACTCATCCCACGGCCACGGACACCTCTCAAATACACTCACCTCTTACAGATGCCCCCCATGCACATTGCATCACAATAAAGTACAGACTAGAACGACTCAGAGCTCGCACACTGACTGCAGAATTCAGCACACAACCCCCCTCCCATAGAACACAGAAACTATAGACTGAGCTCCCACACCACGTCCAAACACTTCCCTCGCACTAAACATCCACATACCTGCAAACAACCACCCACTAACCACACCATACCACACACTATTTCCATACAGAACTTATCTGACACATGCACTACCCACACCTCCACTAACAATCCACACACACCACACATCAAATGTGCCCTCCTCAATGTCCGCTCCCTCCCAGCTCATGCATCAGATATTCATGACCTCATAACTACCAATAACATTGACCCATTAGACATCATAGAAACATGGTTACATGAAGCATCAGGCCCCACCGTTGCACTTGCACTACCACCGGGCTTCACCATACTCAGACAAGACAGACCTGAACGAATAGGAGACGGAGTATATTTCATCTGCAAGGAGAACCTCCAGCTCCGACTTGTCAGTCACTCCTCAGCCAACAACTCTGACCTCTTATCGGCTAAACTCACACTATCAATATTCACTTACTATACCGTCCCCCAGGCCTCACCCTAGACTCTCAGGAAAATATCATCCACATCCTCAGTAACAATATCAAAAGCTCCAATAAAACCCTTCTACTAGGAGACCTCAATCTGGGATTCAACGATGCTAAAGACAAACCTGCGGTCACCCTCACCAAGGAACTTAGTGACCTAGGCTTCACCCAGAAAGTAGTAAATCCAACTCATTCCAAAGGCTGCATTCTAGACTGGATCGCGGACCATAATTGCCTCTCTACCATCACCTCTAACACCTCTCTGCCCTGGACAGACCACAACTGTATAGAATTATCTGTCCCTATCACAAAAAACCACAAAACTCTGACCCCTGCTATTGCTGCACAAGTCACAAGCTCTAAAAAGCTCAAAGAGGAACACCCGTGCCCTTACCTTAACACCCCCGAACTAGCAAACTCATTTGCTGATCCCAATACTCTAGCAGACATCTACAAAGATGTCATCACTAAAGCTATTAATGAAATAGCACCACTCGAATGGAAAAAAGAAAAGAAATCACTACACATCAACTCTTGGTTCACTGAAGAACTGCACTCAATGCGCTCCCTCAAAAGAGCAGCACTAAAAAACTGGCAAACCAACCCCTGCAGTAGTGCCAAAAATAAATTCAACCTAATCTCCCACCAATACAAAACAGCCATCACCGCTGCCAAAGCCAACGCATTTAATACACAAATCTCTAATGCCAAATCGCACTCTAAAGAAACCTTCACCATTTTTAATGAGCTCATCTCCCCCCCAATACACCTGATGAAATAATCAAAGATGAAGCCTGGTGTGCTAGTATACAAGCTGCAATGCTACACAAAATTGACCTTCTCCAAAAGAAAATCAAAGAACATGGCAAAGCATTATCTGAACATACAGGAACCAAGCTTACCAACTCCACACCCGCTTCATCTAAACCCACCATACCCGACTTCTCCTTTAGGGACGTCACTGAACTAGAAGTTAGCAATTTACTAAAAAACCTCAATCCCTCCCCATGTAAAGGCGATATTTGCCTGCCTAAGCACATCAAAGACTGCGCAGACTGCTTTGCGCCGCTGTTTACAACCTTCATCAATGCATCCTTTAAATCAGGCATTATGCCAGCTAGCCTCAAAGAGGCCTGGGTCCGCCCCCTCCTAAAAAAACCTACCCTCGACCCCCTACAACCTAACAACTACAGACCGATAACCACAGTGCCATTCCTCTTGAAATTATTGGACAAAGCCGAACATTGCCAAATCCAACACTTTCTGGAAACCCACTCCATCCTTGGGACCAGGCAATCAGGCTTCCGGAGAGGACACGGCACCGAAACAGCCCTGGTGGATCTGAAGAGTCATATCACCCAAATCATGGATAAGGGTAAGCCAGCCCTACTGCTCCTCCTAGATCTCTCAGCCGTCTTCGATCCGGTTGATCACAAGATCCTCACCTCTCACCTCACACACTCAGCCAATTTCTCTAAAGAATCAGCTCTCTGGGTCACCTCCTTCCTCGAGGGAAGAGCCATGAAAGTCTTCTCGGACACTGCTAATGCCACACACACTACAATCTACTGCGGGGTCCCTTAAGGATCATGCACTGCACCCACACTCTACAACTTGTTCACTAAGCCTCTCTTTGACAAACTTGACTCACATGGCATCACATACACGAACTACGCGGACGACACACAAGTACTTCTACCTCTCTCTGGATCATACCATGAAGACGCCAAGGCACTCCACACAATATACTCCATCATCCAGGCCTGGATGACGGTCAATGGCCTCTGCCTTAACGGAGACAAGACTGAAATCATGATATTAGGTCAACAGAGCACCCTGGACAAACTGGAAAAACTGTACGGCAACTTCTCCATTGACAACTCCATCATCCCCGTATCCTCAGCCGTCAAGACACTGGGGGGTATACCTAGACTCCTCACTATCAATGATCAGACAAGTCAGCGCAATCACTTCCGCATCTGCGCACACCACCAAACTTATAAATGCCATCAAGCCATACCTCTCAAAACCGAACTGCCCCTCTATAGCCAGTGCAACCATTGGAGCAAAACGGGACTACTGTAATGCCCGCCTAGCAGGCATATCGACAGAAAACCTAAGCAGACTACAGGTCACACAGAACAATGCCCTCCGGGCTGCTCTAAGCATCCCAAGAAGAGAGCATATCTCCCAGGCCAGACTCTCAGCCCAATGGCTCCGGTCATAGAGCAGATCACACTCAAAATCCTCACCCTCACACACAAATGCCTCTCTCTTTCCACCCCGTCCTACCTATCAGAGACCATCTCCAAAGCCTCCTCCTCACGTCCCACTAGGACGCAATTCACCAACTTACTCCATATCCCTCGCATCAAAAAAGCCAAAGCCGGTGGCCTCAGCTTCCCCTACATTGCTGCCAAGTCCTGGAACGCTCTACCTGCAGACATTAGAGCAGAGAACTCACTCTCGATTTTTCATAGAAAGCTGAAGACCTCATTCCTTGCACAATAATATGTGACATTCGCTAACCTTTTAAAAATACACTGCACTGCAAATTTTGTACAATTATCATACTTGCTCCTGTAAATTATGTATTACTTATGTATATGCAACTAAGATATGTCTGTAACAAGCGCCACGATGCCCCCGGGCTGACGCACGCTCTACAAATCCGAATAAATAATAATAATAATCCTGATTATAGAGGGACTGTTTCAGTACTTCTACATAACGCTGGTGCATCTGCAGCACCATTAACCAAATATGACCGAATTGCACAATTGATTTGTGAGCAAGCAGTTGTTCCCCTAGTGGTTGAAAGTAAGCAAGCCCCAGACACCACACTGAGGGGCGAGGGAGGCTTCGGCAGCACAGGGAAAAAGGTGTGGGTTCACCATCCAAACAAAAAGCCTGAGGCTGGGGAGGTGTTAAGTCAAAGTGTTGAAAGTACTTATGTTGTACTATTGCAAAATTCTGACATGCCTGTTTATATTCCTGCTAGTATGCTTACACCACGAACATAGCACGACATGCTGGGGATGGGACTTGCCTTGCTGTGGGTGCTCCTGACATGCCAAGCAAACGCTTTCTCTGTAAAGAATGGGTTGATGCAAGGCGCTACATGGACTCTGAGAATCGCATGCACTACACTTGATGCTCTTGTCCTGCGTGATGATAAAAATCGCACCGTAACCTGTGAGAAAAGCGCTACCGATGGGTATCCGCATGCAACTGCTAAAGTACTGGCTTGGCATATTGTCGGACACCTTTTGTCACTGACTCATATGACTGGGGCTTATGAAATTCTAGGCCCAAATGTTTCAGTGAATGGATCCAACAATTTGTTTGATGTTTCATGTTTTTTCTGCCCCAAGAACTGCAGCGAGTGTACTCGCCAAGATTTTTTGGACTATAACATGACTAAATGCATTTCATACGATTGTGCGATGAAACAGACACTACCGGATGGTAGCATGGTGTTTGTATTAAAAACTAATATTGTATATGGCAGGCATCTCACTTGGAGAATGGTATTCTTTAAGTCACACAAGGTAGAAACTGTGAACATGCTAGATTTTCCAGTAGTAAAACAACATTTAAATTGCAAACACGTAATGCACGCCTCTATCATTACGGAGGTACACTTAGACATAGATTTATCACGAGGCAATGTTTCATTATTGCAACCAAGCTGCTACAAATGGAGTCAATTTCTGTGGCCCACCGCCAAATTGCGCGTAGCTAGGGGGCTAGATTAATTGATTGCGGGAGCAGCGGGGGTGGGAACGGGAGCTTTAAACGTTTTTGACATAGAATGCCCACCGCATAGCTGTGAATGATCCTTCGTAATGGTAAAGGTATTTGTACCGCGTACCGTCACCACTGGAGTGGTCCCCAGATGCTCTGGTGGATCCGAAAAAAGGGAAGAGGGTAGGAAGGTTAGTAAGATTGAGCAGGAGAAAGGCAAGAGAGCAGTGATGTGCTGTTGGTAGCCTAAATTCAGTTTGCACCGTTCACTGAGTTTAAGGGTGTTTTTCAGTTGGGAGCCGTTGTGTGCTGTTGTGTGAGGCTATGTGTAGTATATTTTCTTGTTACAGTGTGGTGAAGTGTGAGTGGTTTGAAGTGCATTAGAGGTGTGGCTGTGTTCAGTTAGAGTTTCAGATGTGTATGCAGAGGGGTGAGATTGTTTAGTGGATTGGTTAGTGGCATCGCTGTCTAGATGCGACACAAGCCAATCTTCACAATTCTGTCTAGATGTGATGCAAGCTAGCATTACAGTTGTCTAGATATGACTCAATGCTAATCTTCCCATGTTTGTCTAGATGTGACGCAAAGCTAATCTTCACAATTCTGTCTAGATGTGACGCAATGCTAGTCTACACAGTTCTGTCTAGATGTGACGCAATGCTAATGTTCACAATTCTGTCTAGCTCTGACGCAAGCTAGTATTACAGTTGTCTAGATATGACTCAATGCTAATCTTCCCATGTTTGTCTAGATGTGACGCAAAGCTAATCTTCACAATTCTGTCTAGATGTGACGCAATGCTAATCTTCACAATTCTGTCTAGATGTGACGCAATGCTAATCTTCACAACTCTGTCTAGATGTGACGCACTGCTAGTCTACACAATTCTGTTTAGGTGTGACGCAATACTAATCTTAACAATTCTATCTGGATGTGACGCAGTGCTAATCTTTACAATTCTGCCTCAATGTGACACAAGTTAACAATCACAATTCTGTCAAGATGTGACACAAGCTAATCTTCACAATTCTATCTACATGTCACACAAGCTGACAATCACAATTCTGTCTAGATGTGATGCAAGCTAATCGTCACAATTCTGTTTAGATGTGACGCGAGCTAGTATTACAGCTCTGTCTAGATATGACATGATGCTAACCTTCACAATCCTGTCTAGGTCTGGTGCAAGCTGACATTCACAACTATGTCTAGTTGTGACGCAAACTAGTATTACAGTTCTGTCTAGATATGACGTAATGCTAATCTTCACAATTCTGTCTAGATGTGACGTTGGCTCATATATTCAATTTTTTTTTACTAGCTAGCACATAGTATAGTCTACCTAGTTGTGAGTTATTGCTCCCTAATAGTTATCTTGATGTGAGAGATGGCTGGGCAACACAGTTCACAGTTGCAGAATGTAAGTGGGTACATGCACATTACCTTCTATTTGGTGATAATAAGATAGGAGAGAGGTGGGCCGTTTTGTGGTTGCAGAGATAGCTGCGCCCCTGTTCTGTTAAATTATGTTATGTTCATTTATATCGTGCATCGAAACCACCCAAGGGCAGCCTCCAGGCGCTCATGTGGTTCTGCAAGAAAGAGGACGTGGGTGCTTAGTGAGGGAAGAATGATAGAATGATAGGATAAGTCCGGAACCAGGAGAAACTGGTGTCTGTGTATGCTGCTTGCAGATGGTACGCTGCGTGCACTGGCTTGGTGTAGCCACACGGGTAAGGTCCAATGACTTGGGCGTTTTCTGTGTGGTTGTATGTCATGTTGGGGTGTGTATGTGTGTTTTATGGGCAGATTGGTAGATGTTTACGGTTCTGTGCACTGGCTTGTAGTGTTCGTATGGGTAAGGTGCAGTGTTCGGTTTAGTTTGTTGTAAGTGTATGAAGCTTGTGTTGGTTTTGTGTTACGGTATACGTTTGCTAGACCAGTATGCATGTATAGTGTTTGGATGGTGTGCTTGAGGAGGTAGAAGCAAGTGGTTAGTGCTTTGGCTATTCGCTAAGTTCTTCTATGTGGCTAGTGTAGACAGTCCTATTTGATGTGGCAAATGACTAATCTCTATAATTCTTCTATAATTCTTCTGAGTGTGATGCATGGCTAAACTTCACCTGGACAGAGCGTGTACTCCTCCAATAAGTGCAAGACATCTAGATTTGAGATATCTAGATTGAGGAAGAACGCCTAAGTATGGGACACAACAGTAAATAACAACACTGAATGGTTGGTACACTGCAGTGATAGGGGTACTCTTTACTAGCTGACTATTTTTGTAGGCTATGCTGTGTGGGTAATAAGAGAGGCAGGGCTTTTTGGAGTGCAGCGATTGCAGTACTCCCCACCCAGACCACACTTATCTTGTCAGTCGCTGCTGGTTGACAGCTGGCTACTGGCTTCTCAGGTGAACACGGGCAAACACAGTCTGGAGCTGTCCTTTGCCTTTGGGTCCTTAGATGAAGAAGCTGCACGCGCAGTGAGCTGCCCTAGGGGGTGTGGTTAAGAGCCTGCCTCCTGGAGGGCAACCGCCAATCACGGCCACAGGGCTGGTGTACGGAGAGGGCAGGGGAGAGGTCACACAGGTGCGGCAGAAAAATGGAAATGAAGGCAAGTGCAAATGGCTGCCAGGAACAGAGGAAGAGACGCACCTGACTGCTCCAACCAATTGCAAGGGGGCGGGTGGGGACAGGAACAAAGCCAGAAACAAACAAAGGACTAAACCCCAGGGACTGCAAACAGGGTGGGAGCCACGGAAACCCAAGATAAACACACCAGAATGGCACAAAGTAGTCAAAAAACGATTGAAAAAATTACAAACCCCTCCACAGGAACATATGAAACAGGCCAGAAAAACGGATAACAATCAATGTACAATGTACACTAAGAAAGTGACTGACGTGGAGGAACCAGTGTTGAAAGTAGGTGACAATACTTCTGTTTTCCTCAATAGAGGTCACAGCAGGACGGGCTCCAGCAGCAGCTTGTAAGGCGAGCACTGCGAAGTGCACACTCTAAGCCCCAAAAAGTAAGCAATATATAAAGGAATATATTGCTGTGTTATTACACTTCTGAGTGTCAATATGGGGGATGCTACTGGGGCCCGCTATGGGGCCCCCCCCTGAGGCTCGAGGCCCCTATCATTTAAAAGAGTTGAAATGCTCTCACACCGTCCCTGATTCTCTGTTAATGTGCTATCCTTATTATTACATTTTTAAATAGCGCATCACGCCCATAGGCCTCAGTGCGCTCACAGACAAACAATACAAGTAACAAGAGATGTGTCAGGTAAGAAAGAAAAGAGAATCAGGCACCAAGGTCAATTGCTTACAAGCAAAGTATATATCAGACATGGCTGGGAGGCCCTACATTAGTATCAGGGTTATACAGACATAGAGTCCTGTTAACATAAAACGATACGTTCATAACTAGTTTCTAAATTCACAAGTACAAACTGAGCTAAATACAGCTCTTCCATTGACCTGGATGTGGACGTTTGTCAGAAGAATGTGTTGTGGCACAGCTTGCTTGGTGCCCCCATCTTCCCTCCAAGACTAACTTGCAGAGGTTAAGTAAAAGGTATGAAGTGCAGACGTAATGTTCTAGTCGCTGAACTCTGGATTTGGTAGGGATATTCCTGGCACCTTTTCTCCCAATCTCTGGTCCAACCCTTAGAGGCAATTCTTGATTTAAATGCAGTTCAGAGCCTGTTTGTACCAACTGCTCAACAATAGTGCAGCCGTCTCCATGTAGCACCCTCCCTGTTATGGGGGACTGGGGTCTCCGTCCCACATCATTATATGGATGTCCCTACTGGTGGGGCGGCCGCCCACGCTGGATGCAACGCACCAAGAAGGACACTGACACTGCTTCAGCAGTGTAACAGCAAATGCCGCAAGGGAGACCACTCAGCTCTTTTATAAGAGCAGGCCAATGTCTACACACGTGGCCCCACCATGTGATCTTGGCATGAGCCACAGTGCTTGTGCTGACATCACAACATCCCATGCCAAGGGTAAAGACAAATTAATGATATAATAAATTAAGATGGCATGTGTTACAACACATTGAACTCGCTCCGACCTCAGGGGTCGATAGCACACATTATTATGAACATACATACATTGGTGGGTGTCATATCTTTGGTGCTTGGTTCTTAAAAGCTTTATTAGTCCAATATGGAAGTGGGGATCACCCCACTGGCTGCAAAAGCCACCTCTGGGATGCTGGGGCCACATCGGCAGATGATCACAGGGCAGTCCCTCTTTGTCCATTCGCCCAGGGTGGAGTATGCTCCACTAGCCGGCAAAGCCGCTCCCGGGAACCCCAGGGGCCACATTGGCTGTTGTCTTGATAGCAAGTCTCTGACCCATCTGCTGTAGGGTGGTTCTCCAGCGGGGCTTGGTGGTATTTGTCCCTTGTGGTGGACCGTAGTCTGCAATCTTTCAGGCCCCCTTTCTTCATGCGGATAGGGGTATGGGGAGGACACTCTCCTGCATCCTTCACCAGGTGAGGAACTGCTGAACGGCAGCGGGCAAGCCCGCACCCAGGTTCCCCCTTCAGGCAGGAATTCTTCCTTGCTACAGCCTTGGCAGCAACACAATCCTGTTAAGGTTCCCTGCTGTGGGAATTGGCACATGCTACGATCTGGGCCGCGCAGTGCTCAGATCTTCTCTCTGCTTGTCCAACTGACCTTGTGTTTATACAGCAGCGACAACCGTCGCGCCATGGCCAGGCTCCCCCAGGTAGGAGTTCTTTCTGGCTTGTCTCTTGCCGGGCCGCACAAGCACTCTCTTTGGGGAGAGCCGCGGTCTGGCTAAAGCTGTTGCATACTTGTCATCTCCCCCAGGCAGGAGGTTGCTGTGGTGGGCTCTGATGTATGGCCACTGCGGCAGCAGAGCTTGCTGCACTGTTCTCCTTGTGTCGGTGATGGCGAGGACGTACCACGCTGCATGAACTGCTGCTGGCCCTTCGACCGCAAGAATGGACAGTCACTGTGGAGGATTGCGTGAAGCCTTAGTGGTGTTGGTTGTCGTGGTACCATTCTTCTCCCCCAGGTAGGAGCTGACGGCAGCCTGTTTGGGCCAGGCTCTCGTTCATTGCTCATCTTTCGCACGACCACTCTCACCGGGGAGAGCCGCCATCACGCCAGCGTTGTGGCATGGACTAGTGTTGCTTGGGTGCAGGATGGGTAGCGGTCCAGGTCACGTCATCTGCTGGCTGCCTACCGATCGGCAGTGTTTTGTGGTGATGGGTGCGGGATCGGCAGAAGTCAAGGTCATGCCATCTGCAGGCTCCCTTCCAGGCGTGCGGTCCCCGTTGTGGGCTACGGGGTACAGCCCCGTGGCAGCGTTTCTTGCTACACTGCTCTTCTCCCGTTGAGTGTTGGGGAGGTACCCCGATTCATGACCTACTCCTGGCACTTTGGCCACCAGGATAGGCAGAGTCATGGTGGTGGCTTCCTGTGAAAGCCACTGTAGCGCCGGTTTTTGCTGAGCCACACTTCTCCTCCCAGGCCTCTCCCCAAGACCGGAGTGTCCAGTACTGTAGTGGCATGGTCTGCTTTTCTCCTCCTAGGCCTCTCCCAGGCAGGAGCTGCTTTAGGCAGTGGAGGACCGCTCCCCCCCCACGGGAGTGCCTGTATCGAGTGTCCAGAGGGGCAGGGTGCTCCTCTGTCTTTTGCCCCAGACAGGGGTTGACAGCGCAGTTGCGACGTGGGCCGCCTGTTCTCCCCCAGGCAGGAGTACAGACAGTCAATGTGGTGGCATGGGCTATCTGCTCTCACCCAGACAGGAGCACTAAAAAGTCAATGTGGTGGCATGGGCCACCTACTCTCCTCCAGGCCGGAGTATGTCTCATTGATCTTCCCCAGGCAGGAGCAAAGCTGTTGGCTTTTATTTCTTTTCCTCAGCCCCGGTCCAGGCCAGGCTGAACTCCCTCCCCCAGGCAGGAGCATCCCTCCATCTCCTCTGTTGCTCTCCCGCGAAGGAGTGGCGCTTTTGACTGTTTCTGGTGGGAGCACGGGCCGCTTCCTTTCCAGGCAGGAGAGTTTTATATTTTATTTTTCTTGCAGGAGTGTTCACTCTTGCAGCAGTGGTCCTTGCCGCTGTGCTGTTCACCCTCCCCAAGCGGGAGAAACATACTTTTTTTGTGTGCATCCTATGCCACGGGGCTCACTCCCCCAGACAGGAGACGCACTTGCTAATGCGGTGGCCGGTCCTCGTCGCTCTTCTCGCCCATGCAGGAATTATTAGGAAGAATGAACTTTTTCTTTTGGCTGGCGCAGCGGGGGCCGTGCCGCTCACTCCCCGGGGCAGGAGCTATTCCAAAATCATTACAACACCACACCACCTCCCTCATCACGACGGCGGGACTCTTGCTCACTCCCCCGGCGGGAGCCATGGATACTTGCTCTGGGTCGAGCGCCGTGCTTCAGCAGCAGCTATTGCGCCGTCCTGGTCCTGCTCCCCCTGCGGAGCGTGCGGATGCCGTGTCCCGCTCCTTATGTTTGATTTTTTTTCTCGCAGCAACGTATCGGCCCGGAGACCTTGTGTTAGGGAGAATTCTCTTTTTAGGCTGAATTTCCTAACCTAGTGAGTCCCCCAGCAGCTTTGCTGGATTTCTGGAGTTTGTTTTTTTTCCTCCTGCCAAGAGTGAGACTCTTTTTCTCCCACTCTTGGACATGATTAATGGCATTCCTTTGATTGGTAATGTGTTTTATGGGCTATGGGGTCCTTTACTCCATAGGGTCTCATGTGTTTTTCCTATGTGCGTTACACAGCACCCTCCGTGCAGTAACACCGGGGTGTCATAGTGACACCCCACCATAGACTCCATACCCTGGGACTGACTACTGTCTCCCAGGGCATGTAAAGTCACCATTGGCTTTACTAGTCCCAAATTATTGACAAAAACCAGTACAAACCATCATATTGTGGACGTACTGGTCAGGGCAATTCGGTTGCCCCGGGGTCTGCTAGTCGAGGAGGCACGTCTCCGTCCCCCCTGATCGAGTTTTGGCTGGTGGCAGTGGAAACTACTTTTTATATTCGTCCGCGAATATTTTCCTATGGGACTTTCCCATTGTTCGAGGCTACCAACTTTAATTATTTAATTCTCATAGCCTCGAACATACCGCCGGTTTATTTAATTAATATTTATTCTCCGGTTGGTATTTTTTGCCAAGACTCAATTCTAAAATGGCGTTTGTGTTCTCTTCTGTGACTCCAACCCAAGTCCAGCCCTTGTTCCACTTTTTGGCAGGCTTCTCCACAGAAGCCTCCAAAAGTGGTGCCACTCTGTCTGGGTACCACAGGGGTTGTGGGAGGGGGTTTAGGCACCCTGGACCAAGTTACCTTGGTAACTCAGGTCGCACTCTTGTGTGATTGGCCCAAGTGGTGAGCCGGCCGGCTCACCACTTAGCATGTTTGAGTGACAGCTAGGCTGAGTGAATGGGGGTTTTCTGCATAAAAGGAGGGCTTTGGGGACTGGAACTTCAGAAGTCGCCACAGGACCTAAGAATCCGACGAGGGAGAAGCTGAGCCGACCTACCACGACGACACCACCGGTGGAGCCCTGCAGAACCGACTCACCACTTCCTGCTGACGCTGACAGAGAAGATCTCCCGACTGGAGAGGCTTCTTCCTCTGACTGGTGGGCACAACCATTTACCTTTCTTTCTTTGCACCCCAGCCCAGTTTGTGGTCGAACTGCCCGTGCCAAGCACCCCGGCAGCCGGATAGCCACTCACCACTGAACCGCGAATCACCGGACCGCTCCTTGTACCTGAGAAACTCAGCGGCTGGTTTCTTCCCTGGCAGTGCAACGGACCCCTGTCTTCCTCCACGACGAGATCCTCTCTTCCCCCGGACGAAGCACCGACTTGCACCCGCTGCCAGGAACAACTGCCCCCGCTGGAGCGTTCTCACCACTTTAAGGTACCGTGTCCGCCAGGCCTCCCTTTCTAAAGATTGCAACAAGGTAATAATAACTCCTTAACCTTCTGGACTGGGCTGGCCACCTTGACCCTCTAACTGGTCCCTTTGCCTTGGTCCAACCCCTTTTTGAACCGTTACAAGACTTTTGTGCACTGCAACCGTGTGACCTTGGACACATTTCGTTTTGATCCTCTTAAAGCGGATCCAGCCTATTGACTCTGAATTCACGGTGTTACTTTGCCTTTCTCTCTTGTGTGTTCGTGAAAAAGTGTTGGGATCTGTTTCAATTTATTCTCTGCTTTTCTCTCCCTTTTTAAAACGAATTATTAGAGTGCCATCTATGTTAAGCGTTCACCGCTGTCTGAAAATAAGTTGGGCTTTACTTAAGACTTGTCTAATATTCTTTTAAGGGAGTGTATATCTTTTAGTGACCGTGTTTTTGAATTGCTTACTATTAGTGCCTGTGTGTTTCTCTAGACGTGGTTTTAAATAAATAATTATATCTCTTTTACACCAAGCCCTGGTCAGTGTTTACTTGTTCTATTGTGCTCTCTTGACCTATTGTGAATACTCTGTATACTGCCTAACTCTTCTTGAGGGAAGTCTGACTGCTCAGCCACACCTACCAAGTGAATCTGTGTGGTACAGACTGCTACCAAGTGGGTTTACTGCCAAACACCTGTAGTCCTAAATCTTTTGCAGTGGTCCCAGAGGGAACTGCACAGGTTTCTGCCTAACACCTTGTTGCCATTTCTTATGGAGGACCTGGGTCACCACCCCCATCATTATATGGATGCCCCTACTGGTGGGGTGGGCCGATGGGACTATGGTCTGTGCTAGACACAGAGCGGTAAGAACACCACTGACACGCTGACATCACAACACCCCCCCCCCAATCCTGGGACAAGAACCTCACACATTGGATTGGTGGCCCTGAAACTTCAAAGAAACACTTTGCCAGTTTTAATTGCCAAACGCAATTGATCTTGCAAATGGCTTAATGCTGTAATATGGAACTGCCATTGTGGTGTATGCGAAATTACCAAACACCAGTTCCCACACTCTAACATGGGAAGCCGTATATTGTACAATATAGCATGATATTTGGCTTCCCATGACAGAGTGAAGGCCCTGAAGCCACTCCCACCTGGCAGCTCCGAGGGCGGGCTACTGGGTGGGCGTGGCTCTGAAGATAACCGAATCATTCTGCCATGGGGATGCAGAATAGCATACAACACCGGCCTGAAATGCTATGAAGGTTTGAGTTTGCGATTGTAGTCCCAACATCTATAGAGTTCAAGCAAAGAAGGCGTTTGGGTTCATGTAATATACCCAGGAAAACGATCTTTCAGAAAGTCAACTCCTGTGCGCCCAGGAGTGCAACGAAACCTACATTTTGGGGTGGAGGCTAACTGGTTATGGGCGGGGCAACTTTAGAAACTTGGCAGGGCAACTCCAACCCCTCTTTTCTACCCCGAGGCTTGTCTGGCGGGGAGCCCATATATCCTATCCCTCGTTCCCCACCCATCCTGCTCCTTCCAACCACCACACCCCCCTCACCCTCTACCCACCAGAATCAGCTCCTCGGTCCAGCATTACACATAAGCGTACACACATACACACACACAATTACAAATTCACTCACTGATTTAAACATCCCATTGACCATAGACTCGCTCATTTACATGCGCACTCAGCCCTCATACGTCATACACTCATTCACACACACTCATTCATGCATACTTTACATACACACTCCTTGCACACATGCATGCATGCATACATAATAAGCTAACATGTGTTATGCGGGCGGGCTATTGGCATCAAGCCAGCCCCCATGGGTGCTATGGGACACCAGCACCCTGGAGGCCCAGTGCCTCCGAGGGTTGCGGGGGGACACCCGTTCTTGAGTGGGGGCAGGGCTGCCATACCCTGACCATGCGGACCCTTGCCACCTTGTCGGTTCGAGGGCCCCATGGCATCATGGCCTGCAGGCTCGTGCTCACATGGTGTGGGCCTGCAGGCCTAAATGAGAGAATGACTCAGTCATTCCTCTTTGGGAGTCTGCAGCCATTCTGATGCACGTGCCTGAAGGGGCTCCTATTAATTAGCTTGGGCCATGACACAGTCATGGCCAATCTTAAAAGGGCAATACACATGGGAGGGACACATTGTATTAAAGGGGCAACACACACTTGGGAGGGTCACACACCACACCTATCCTTTTTCATAACAAACAAGCAAATTTTACTGAAACATAAATGATTCCATCCCCCATTTCAGAAGGACATTACGTATACCACTTGGGAATTGCAGGGTAGACAACTCGTAGGATATGCCACTGATACGCACAAAGGGACATGGGTATTTGCAGACACAAAAACACCTATAAACACACTCTAAATATGATTAGCAGATTATAATCGTGGTTGGCGAACCGCTGTTGTAATGTTGGCAGTTCTATGACCTCTCACAAGACACTTTATTAACCTGGGGTAGGTGGGACTTCCACCACTGAATGACACCATTGCTAGCTGCTGCTGCTGGCACCATTTAGAGCATGCCCACAAACTATGGGAGCACAGCTTCACAGCCATCTAACTTGGACCATTTTAAGCACATCATGGACATGCAGGCTCACAGCATATAAACACATGTTTACTGCGTCATCTCCGAGCACTTTCAGGATTTGCAGGAGACCAGCTCACTCTGCTTCAGTGTCCGTTCAGGGTAGTTATTATCACAGGTCCAGGTCCATTGATGGTACAGTTCACAAACCGGCAAAGCCTCACCTGGAGGTATCAGGGGCCACATCGGCGTAGTCCCTTATGTTAGGGCAGGCAGCGAGACACTGGTAGCAGGGCGTCTAGGCTGTGCCACATAATGTTGACGGGACATGGGGTGACAGCATGTTACCCCCCTTTTCTTGGTCACGCTCCCACAGGTAGGAGTGTCACTTTATTGCCGTGGTACAGGAGGGTGCACAAGCACTCTTGCCGAGCTGCAACCCTCACTTGCCCTTGCACTTCTTCTTGGTGGCGGGTGACCGGGCCGCATGACATGCTGCATGACGTTGGTTGGCCAGACACAGGTGACAGGGTGTCTGGGCCATTCCTTTTCCTCCCCCAGGCAGGAGTCACTGCAGTTGATGGAGCAGCAGTCCCTGCTATTCCTTCTTCCAGATAGGACAATTGGGCAGGTGAAGTCCCAGTTCTGGGCTGGCAGAAAATCACACCCGGGGCCACATCAGCCGGTCCATGGATGTGGTCCAGACAGGAGTGTGGGACAGGCAGCGGGACACTGCTGTCAGGGCCTCTAGCCTGTGCCATTCCGTTCACTCTGTCTTCAGCTCTTAAGATGGGGCATGCATGCAGCACCCAGTTCTACCATTGCAGTGCACTCTTCACACGATCTGTCAAGGTGGTGCTCCTAATCCTGAAGCTTGACACTTATGCACGCATGATGTGTATACTGTGTGACTTTTCAGCGCAAATGGTAATTTGGATAACTGCCACTTCAAATATTAAAAACCCTGCCATTTCGAGCAGACGGAGTCCTCCTGCATTACTCTTCTTTCTTGTCAGGTGCCTGGACTGGAATCATGTTCCCCTCTACTCTGCACGAGCCAGCTGGTTCAAGACTTGCAGGGCCTGCATTTGGGCAATGCCGGCTCTGCTTTTCCTCTCCCCTCTTCAAGCAGGAGCTTCTTTTCTTTTCGTGAGTTCTTCCCATGGAGCTTGTCGGCAGTACTGTCCTTTCCTACCTCACCAAACCTGCCAATAACTGCTGTCCTTCCAGTGTGCTGTGGTTCAACACCCAGGATCTCCTTTCAGATATGCAGTGCGGTTGTAATTGCAACACTATTCACCTGTAGTTCTTTACCAACAGGGCGCTGAATTAGTCACTGCACATGTGGCACTGCCAGTATGGCACATGGCAACGTACAGGCTTTCATTTTCTTAGCGGCAAGTATTCCTATAATTATAGGGGCCCGGATCGACATGTTCCTCTTCATTAGCTCTGAGGCCATAGTACTCTTTCTCACACCTGTGGCGTTGCCCCTTTAAGGGTACGCACGCGACGGAGTGACGTATACTCCGTCGCGTGCGCTGTTAAATAAACGGGGCGGTTCCTGGTGACGACAGATCACCGGGGAGCCCACACCGACAACATCTCTGTCTCCGTGTATCACTACCACGGGGGTGGGGGGCTCACGGAGGCGGATCACAGGAGACCGCCAACAGTGGCGACGAGGCCCGGATCGCTTCCTGGGACAAGCGGGGAGTTTCGTCGGGAGCGCAGATGATCGCGTGTGAACGCTCCGACGAACTCCGACCGCAGAGAAGGAAGCGACGCACGCGGCCGGCGGCCATTTTGATCATTAGGCCTCGGAGACTCACGGCTTCATAACGAAGCGCCGGTGAGCCATCCGGACACAATTTTTGGGAAGTTCAGCGGCGGATGGTCGCTGAACACAGCACATGTCAGTTCCAAAAGGAAATTTTGACATTTTCACTACTATTATCGAGCAGAGGCACGGAGACTCCATGGAAAGCCTGCTGTTACACTAGGGGTCTCTTCCTCTACTCAATTTTTGGACACCTCATTGTCTGCATGCCGGCTGGTGTGACACCTCCACGAAGATCACGGCTGGTGGTGAGTTGCGGCCCCTTTCTTCTAAATCCTTTGGGTTGCCTGTGCGCTTTCCACCATGGATCAAGCTGCTGCTGCTGCTGCTGCTGCTGCTGCTGCTGCTGTCGCTCCTGTACCTCCGCCTGCTCCTCCGCCGAAACCACCGGGGTCCCTACAGCCAATGCCTGAGTTTGATATCTCGGGTGCTCCATCTAGCCTGGGACAGAGGTGGAAGATGTGGATGGATAGGCTGGAGATGTATTTCAGGGCCACAATGGAGACAACGGACGACGGCAAGCTGGCCACTCTCCTATACTCTGCTGGTCCTGCGGTGCATGAGGTATTTATGTCCCTGCAGCCGGTGGACGGATCGTTTGCGGCGGCGAAGGAGGCACTCCACAATCATTTTCTGCCGATGGCCAATGCGGACTATGAACGTTTTCTTATGGGAACGGCTCGACAAAAAGATGATGAGACTCTGGATGTGTTCGTTGGGCGGCTGCGGCGATTGGCAGCACCTTGTGCCTGGAACGACCCTGAGGTTATGATTCGGAACCAACTCATTCAGGGGTGCAGCTCTGGGAAACTGAGACGCCAGATACTGCGAGAGCCGGGCATCACCCTCCCTCGCATCCTAGAACTGGGTAGGTGCCACGAGGTCTCGGAACTGCGGGCAACCAGGATGGAAGCGGGTGCTCGCCCAGCCAAGATGGAAGAGGTCTGCGCGGTCGGAAGAGGCCGCGGGGTAAGGCGCCCCATGAACACTCAGAGCCAGCGCGCGCAGGGGTTGAATGCCTCGTGCCCGAAGTGTGGGTACGATCTCCCGCACCCCGCGGAATGCCCTGCAACGGGAGTCAAGTGTGGCAGATGCGGAGGCCCTGACCATTTCGCCAGAATGTGTAGGTCTGCCACCCCCAAGATTGTGCCGAGGGGACCAGTTCGAGCCGGCTTCTTCCGGCCCCAGAGGACCTCCAACGTTGCCCAGGTGGACCAAGGTGACGAAGGGGCCCCTCAGGAGGAGGAGGAGGAGGAAGAGGACAAGGAGAACGTGTTTTTCGTGTCCAGTGTGAGCGTGCTCAAGTCCCGCTCCAAAAGACAGCCCAGGTGCAACGTGCTGGTTAATGGAGCCTCTGTGCCGATGCTAGTGGACACTGGCGCATCCGTAAATGCAATGGCCCGCCAGCATTACAAGACCATGCAGCCCCCGCCCGCGCTGGCTGCGCCGAAAGCACGCATATTCGCCTTCGGCGGGGACCGGCCTTTGCCTTTGGACGGTGTGTTCGTGGCTGATGTGCAGTATGGTGACTCACACATACGGGCTAGGTTCTATGTCACACCGGTGAGCGACAACACCCTGCTCTGCTGTGCCGCGGCGGAGGCACTGGGTATCGTCACGTTCGCTTACTCAGTGTACCTAGATGACATCCCGGTCCTCCTGGCCAAACATGGATCCCTGTTTGAGGGCATTGGACAGCTGGTGGGTGAGCCGGTCCGGCTCCATATCGACGAATCTATACAACCAGTGGCACTGAAGCACCGACGGGTTCCCTTCCATCTCAGGGATCTGGTAGATCGCGAACTTGACAACCTCGTGGGGCTGGACATAATTGAAAAGGTTGAAGGCCCTACCCCCTGGGTGTCACCCATCGTCATCGCTCGCAAACCCAAGCAGCCAGATGCCGTGAGAATCTGTGTGGACATGCGGCTCCCCAATAAGGCAATAAAGAGGGAGCGACACCTCACCCCCACCATCGATGACATTATTGCGGAACTGCAGGGTGCGAGATTCTTCTCCAAGCTCGACTTGAGATCGGGTTATCATCAGGTGGTTTTGCACCCTGAGTCCCGCTACATTACTACCTTTACCACACATCGGGGTCTCTATCGATACAAGAGACTGAGTTTTGGGGTGTCCTCCGCAGCGGAGGTGTTTCAAAACATAATAAGGGGTGCACTGGCGGATCTTGATGGCGTCCTAAATATTAGCGATGATATCTTGGTGTACGCCAAATCGGAGACGGAGCATCTGTCACGCCTCTCCAAGACCTTTGAACGGCTACGCTTGCTGGGTCTCACCCTGCACAAGGACAAGTGCGAATTCCTGAAGACGACGATCGAATTCTTTGGGTTCGTATTTAAGGCGGATGGGGTGTCCCCGGATCCCCGCAAAGTGAGGGACATTAAGGAGGCGCGCCCGCCTGAGAATGTTGCGGAGGTGAGGAGTTTTTTGGGGATGGTCACATACTGTGGCCGTTTCATCAGGAATCTCGCATCCCGCTCTGAGCCACTGAGGTCGCTCACCAAGAAGGATACCACCTGGCAGTGGGGCCCTCTGGAGCAGGCGGCATTTGACGATATCAGAGGGGCTTTAGCGGCGCATGACACCATGGCGTTTTTCGACCCGAGCCTACAGACGGAAATCGTGGTGGACGCCAGCCCATATGGGCTTGGGGCGGTGCTTACGCAAGTAGGGAAAGACCAGGAGGTCCGACCAATAGCCTACGCCAGTAAGGCCCTTTCTGACACTGAGCAACGATACTCCCAAATCGAGAGGGAAGCCCTGGCGGTGCTGTGGGGCTGTCGGCACTTCCGCCTCTATATACTGGGGCGGCCCGTGACCGTAGTCACGGACCACAAGCCGCTGGTGCCGATCATGGCGGGCTCGTCATCTCGCCCGCCGGTGAGGATTGAGCGCTGGATGCTCGCCCTGCTGGAGTATGGAGTGTCGCTGATCTATCGTCCTGGTGCCAACAATGCGGCGGACTACCTATCTCGACACCCCAGAAACGACTCGCAGGAGTCGGCATCGGCAGAGGAAGCCGACGAGCACGTCTGCCTGGTCGTGGAGACCGCGACACCCAACTCCATGCAGGTGGAGGAACTCGAGGCTGCGTCGAGAGGCGACGAATGCTTCGCCATCCTGAAGGAGGCCATGCAGAAAGGAGCCTGGAAGACAGTGCTGGAGGCTGTAGAACGAAGGACATGTGAGGCCCGGATCGCCCTCGAGCAATTGTGGAAAGTGAGAGAGGAACTAACATTCTCGGAGTCGGGGCTACTGCTGAGAGGGGAACGAATCGTGGTGCCCCAGACCAAAGTGGCACAGGTCATCGCACTGGCACACCAGGGTCATCAAGGGGCCCCCAAGACCAAAGCTCGCCTCCGTCAAAAGGTGTGGTTCCCTGAGCTGGAGCGGAAGGTGGAGGCGTTTGTGGCCTCCTGCGTGTGGTGCCAGGCGGCGGCCCCGGCCCAGAAGGAACCATCCATTGAAGCAATGGCCCGAGGGACTCGACCATGGGAAGTGGTGCACGCTGACTCGGGATCTACGTCCAGAGGTACGCATTTTCTGGTGGTGGTCGACGAGTGGTCAAGATACCCAGAAGTTGAGTTCATAGACTCAGTGGCGTTTGAGAACGTGGTGGTGGCGCTGGAGAAGATCTTTGCCACTCATGGCCTCCCCTCTGTGCTGTGCTCTGACAACGGAGCCCCATTCCAGGGTGAGAGCTTTGCCGAGCTCATGAAGGATTATGGCATCCAACACCGGCGGGTCACCCCACTGTGGCCCCGTGCCAACGGGGAGGCCGAGCGCATGATGCGCACTCTCAACAAGGTGTTGGAGACCGAGGATCTGCAGAGGGCCAACCTTTATTTACAGCGCCATCTTGGAGCGCTATATCACCGCCTCGTGGGCCCGGGCTATTGCTGGGGGCTCCTGTGAACACAGGCCCGACTTGGAGCAGACTCTAGTGTCTGACCACCGGGTGCCCCAGGGTTGATTCCGTGGGGAGGTGGTCTCTCTATGCCAGTCTCGACACCGGCGTACCTCTTTGTTCTGCTGCTCCGTACTGGAGCCAAATTATTTCACCTCCGTGGGCCCGGGATCATTTTGGGGACACATGCTTTTCATTTCCTATTGCCAGCATGGAGGCTACCTCTTTTCACTGAGGGCGCCACAGTGGGAGAAATCTCCTTCCTCGTTGTGGGAGGGGCCATCGGGCATTCACTGTTGCTTCCGTCCTGCTGGTGGGGCTTCTGCTTCTTGCTGGAGGAGGGGGGCGGGCACTCTCTTTCATCTTTCTTGCAGCAGATGCTGCATACCAGGGTGCGAAAGGCCGGAAAGGCAATGTTGCCTCTGGTTGTCAGGGGCGGGCACTCTATTCTTTCGCTCCAAACCGGAGCATATGTTAATCACTGCCTAGCAGCCCAGGCTCCCCTGTGGATGTGCGGTCAGTGGTGCTCTCTCCTTTCCCCCAAGGGCGGTCTGGGCATTACAGCGGGGCTGGACTTCCTTCTATCACCTTGGGGCGAATGGTGTTGAACCCACCTTGTATTAAGCAGCAGCAGCCGCCCAGTTACTTTCTACTTCACTTCTTGCGGCGGATGCCACAGGGGGTGGGAGGGTGCTGCGGGCTGTCTCTCCCCTGGCCGCACGAGCACCCTCCTCTTAGAGGTCTGCAGCCAGTGAGGATCTGCCAGCAGGGCTCCCAGCATGACCTCCCCTCGTCATCTCGACGGTTGATGGATTCCGCTCTGCCTCCTATCTCTCGCGGCAATGGATGCCGCCTGCCTCATTCTCTCCCCTAGTGTTACGCTCACTTGGTATCCACAGGGACGCAACCCAGCCGGGTTACTCGCTGGTATGCTTCTCAGCTTTGCCCTAATGTGGTCTGTGGGGAAGGTTCTGCCTTGTGGTAGAATTGGGCATGTTCTCCGTCCTGCCTTCTTTGCAGGGGCGCGTTGTCTTTCATGGGCGAGTGCGGTCCAGTTACTTCACTGACGCCGGCCCGTTTGATATTGTTCTGGTAGGTCTTATTGCTGTTCTTTAGTTTTGTTGCTATCCTGCATGCCTTTCTTTGTTTAAAATTTCTCTTTTTTCTCCCTTAGGTATGCAGAGCTTCAGCGCGGCAAACTGGCTTGGTTGAGCCCCGCTGGTAAATGATGGCGCATCAAGAGTGCTATGATGCGGTAAGTAAAGCGCTATGCGCAGCGCTGCAAAGTCTTTCCTTTGCTAACCTGTGTTTTCCTTCCTTGTATGTCGCGGTGTTCTTAAGCACAAGTGGAATGTCCGGAGTGGTGCCAGCCGAGAGGCGACCAGCCAGGTAAGCCTTTTGAGCAGTTCGTAATTTGTAAATGTCTCTATGGCTTTCTTCAATGTTGCCTCTATCTTGCTCTTTCAGGTCGTTCTGTCCAAGAGGCGTGCAGATTCGAGGAAGCTGTTTTCAGTAGCTGCGAGTGTTTAAAGATCAAGACTGCAGGTAAGATGCTGCTGCTAGTGATGTTCCTTTTTTTCAGGTTCTGCTTCTCAGAGGTTCGAGGGAATAGCTGGACACGGTGAGCATCACGTTGCAAGCTGCAAAGTAACACGAAGCATGTTCTGCAGTCAGGGTGTGGTTTATATAGCCCAGGTAAAGTTGTACCAGGGAAAGTAGTTCCAGGCCTGCCACACCCAAAACACTAGACTGCATAGCTTGGTTCTTAGGGAACCAAGCTATGTGGATGCCTCCATGTTGGCTGACAATACAATAAAGTAGTTCCCAAGCACATTGTTGTTCATGGTGTATGAGCCTGGCGCCATAGGTGCCAGGACTGGCCCCATGTAGGCTTTTGAAGAGGATGCCAGGTTCTAGAGGCCCGAGTCCTGACTCCACCTGGCCAATGGGTTTGCCAGAGGGGGTTTTGGGCGAAGGTCGTGACAGCACTCCCCTAAGGCCCCTCCCATGGTGTTCCTTCTGTCTGGCCCAGGTTTGGTTGGGAAGTTCCAATGGAATTTCCTGATTAGACGTGGTGTGTGGATATTCTCACTGGGCTCCCAGGATCTATCTTGTGGTCCAAATCCTTTCCAATCGACGAGATAATATAGTTTAGTCCTAGAGTATTTAGAGTCCAAGATATTTTTGACTTCGAATTCTGGTTCTCCGTCAACAAGTATGGGCTTAGGTGGTGTCCCAATCCGTGTGCCGGGTTGCATTGGTTTCAGGAGGGACACATGGAATACCGGGTGGATGTGTAGATTAGGTGGTAAATCCAGTTTCACGGCTGCTGGATTGATAATTGCCTTAATGGTATAGGGTCCTAAGAATCTGGGATGAAAGGTCCGGGTTCCCTTGATGGGTACGAATTTAGCGGCTAACGAAACTTTGTCTCCTACTTGATAATCAGGTGCCTTTTTCCGGTGTTGGTCGGCGAATCTCTTTTGTTTTTCTTTGGCATGAATAAGGTGTTCCTTTGCCCTTTTGAAAGCCTGAGTAATGGTTGTGTGTAGAGTCTTTACAGCTGGCATTTCCAAGCTGGCTGGTAGGTCTAGTTCAGAGGTACGTGGATGTCTGCCATGAAGGGTATAGAAGGGCGTTTGTCCCGTGCTTGAATGCAAAGAATTGTTATATGCATATTCGGCTATCCATAGTAGGTCTTTCCAATTCCTTTGTTCATGGTGCAGCATGCACCGTAAATATTGCTCGAGTATCTGATTGGTTCTCTCGGTTTGGCCATCCGTTTGGGGATGGTGACTGGTAGATAGCAGAACGTCGATCTGCGCCATTGCACAGCATTTTTTCCAGAAGTTTGAAATAAACCGGCTGCCTCGATCAGAGACCAAAACCGAAGGGAAGCTATGCAGCTTAACCACGCCCTCCAGGAACACTTTTGCTAAAGTGGCTGCGTCTGGGAGGCCTTTGAGAGGAATAAAATGGGCCATCTTCGAGAATAAGTCCACAACTACAAGGATGGTGTTGAACCCTTGGCTTGGAGGTAGATCAGTGATGAAGTCAAGGGAAAGAGTGTGCCATGGAACTGGAGGAATGTCCAATGGTTGTAGGAGACCAGATGGTTTTTGTTTCTGTGATTCATTTTGTGTGCAGACACCGCAGGACTGAATATACTGAATGATGTCCTTATGCCAGGTAGGCCACCAAAAGTTCCATGGGCGTAGGACATGGGGGAGAGGGGGGACAAATCCCCCCACAATTGTAAGTGGGGGGATGTAATGTCATTTATCCCCCCCAGAATATGTTTGGTGTGTCGTACAGGGATCTGTTTTTGAAATGGGGGGAGGAGCTGCTTACTATGTAAGCAGCCCTCTCCCCCCGACCCCCAAAGCATGGGGGCAATACCCTGGGGGCCGATGGGTGATCATCTGCCCCCAGGAAAGGGGGCAAACAAAAAAATATATATTTTTTAAACGTAGTTTTGGGTGTGGGTGGGGATGGGTGCAGGTGGGGACACTAGCCACCAGGGATTTTTACAAGGGGGTGGCTCTCTCCCCCCCACCCTAAGTGGATGGGGGCACTTTATGTAGCCCTCCCTGGAGGCAGATTTCTGCCTTTAGGAAGGGGTACATGAGATGCCCCCCATCCATTTGGGGTGGGGGGAGAGGCCACTGTAAATATTGGCAGAACCACCCGCCCAAGATTGGGGTAGTACATTTTGACCCCCCTGGGGGCAGATGGCCACACACATGTGCCCATCTGCCCTTAGGAAAGGGGCAAAACAAAACCAAAAAAACATTATAACTTGTTTGGGGTGGGGGTCCGGTGGGGCCCGCTAGACCACCAGGAATTTTTTGTGTTTGAAAGGGGGCCCTCTCCTGCCAACCTAAGTGGATGGATGGGGGGCACCTTATGTAGCCCTCCCTGGGGGCAGATTTCTGCCCTTATGAAGTGGTACATGAGATGCCGCCCCCATCAATTTGGGGTGGGGGGAGAGGACACTGCAAATATTGGCAGAGCCACCCCCCCAAGCCTGGGGCAGTACATTTTGCCCCCCCTGGGGGCAGATGGCCACACACATGTGCCTGTCTGCCCCTAGGGGAGGGGCAAAACAAAAAATATATTATATCTTGTTTTGGGTGGGGGTGGTGGTCCGGGGGACCCACTAGACCACCAGGATGTTTTATGTTTGAAAGGGGGGTGGCCCTCTCCCCCCACCCTGAGTGGATGGGGGCACCTTCTGTAGCCCTCCCTGGGGGCAGATTTCTGCCCCTATGAAGGGGTACAAGAGATGCCCCCCATCCATTTGGGGTGGGGGGGAGAGACCACTGCAAATATTGGTAGATCAGGCCCCCAAGCCTGGGGCAGTACGTTTTGCCCCCCCGGGGGCAGATGGCCAGACACATGTGCCCATCTGCCCCTAAGAAAGGGGCAAAACAAAAATAAAACAAATTATAACTTGTTTTGGGTGGGTGTGGGGGGCCACTGAACCACCATGGATGATATTAGTGGAAAGGGGGTGGCCCTCTCCCCCCACCCCAAATGGATGGGGGGCATCTCATGTAGCCCTCCCTGGGGGCAGATTGCTAGATTGGGGTTATCAGTGGGTTAGCCTTTTCCCTTTGCGACCAGGTACGTGCAACCACACATATGAGGTACCGTTTTCGTCGTGACACCTGTAGGAAGGCGGCAAGGTAGGACATCTGTTGTTGGCAGCGTGTTTCGGTATGTGGGCAGAGGGAAATGTCTCTGAAATTTGGTGGAAAAAAACTCAATTTTCAGACATTTTACTCTGGAGACCCACCGAAACACGCCGCCAACAACACATGTCCTACCATCCTGCGTTCCCACAGGTAGGTATCCCAATGAAAACAGTACCTCACATGTGTGGGTGCACCTTCCTGGGCGCAAAGGGAAAAAGCTAACCCACTGGTAACAGATTTTGCTCATGTGGACAACATACAGATTTGGGCCTATGGTGTCGAAGCCACCAAGGAAAACAGGGAACCTCATGCATTTCCAAAAAAAGAGGACACCCGTGGGAATCCACAGAGGTCTGACTTGCCCAAATCGCCTCAGAATTTATTACCCACAATCCCCGGCAAAGTCCGAAACGTTACGACCGCCTACATTTGGGGAAAAAAGGGGCCAAATTTGGCTGAGATATCTCATGTAACAAAAAAGTTACAAGGGATTGAACGGCGACATACCGAAATCACCAAAAAAGGCCTTGGCAGAAATACCCATGGAAGTTAAGGGGTTAAGACGGTAAAGCCCCAGAAGAGATATAATTTGTAAGGTAGCTCAATGAGTTCATGCTCCAAATGCAGATTGTGCACAGGAATATGTAACACCTGTGTTCAGCACCTGCCTTAATCTTCCGGTGGAATAATATACGGAGTGAATGCATTCAGCTTCCGATGCAACACAGCATTTTCCAGGTCAATTGGTTCCGAAGAAGTGGTGGAAAACACTATTACTGTCGCTTTTTCTAATTGGCCGGATTTTCGTGCATTTTCTGGGTGGAGTTCGGGAGCTGAGTGGACACACCACAACCCCCTGTATTTCCCGCTCCACCAGACAAATTCAGCCTTACTGCCAGCACGGGTTCTCATGCTGGAAATAAGGAAAGGGATTCCTCTGGGATCTCCTTGGAAATTAAACCTGGTAAAAGCGGGCGGAGTGCAGAGGAAGCCATTTGTCAATTCCGCCAGCATTCGCTAATTGTGCAAGGTATTTACACTCTTCCAGAGTGGAAAAGCAATGTGATTTCACCTGCCTTTTATGCTAAAATCTTCAATTTTGTGGCGGAAAAGGAAACACTTACGCCAATGGAAGTGGTCCACTCCATGCAGTTTACTTTGCACCTTGATGCTTGTGGGTTTTGCGTGATGCTACACATGTAATAAATAAATAAATACATTTAACATGACCCCAGATCAATGGCAATTCGTGATCAGAATGATTGAGTATGGCAGGTCGCTGGTAAGAGGGTGTCCTGTGCTTCTTGAGTGAGTTGGCAAATGCCCTTAATTGCCATCTCACATTAAACAGGTGCTTAAACCCATCAGTGTGGATTGCACAATAATAATTCGACAGAAGTATTTCAAATGGCCAATTTAGCTCTTTGGGTGACATTGTCAAAGTGGGAGAATGTTGCCCAGAATGTGCCACTTTCTCTACGGAGTGAATTGTGCCCACCCCCAGGAAGAAGTGTGAAAAACCCACAAGGGCACCATGCCCTGCTCTTTCTGTGTGTGTCTTCCCCACAGGGCGACAGAACCCGACTCAGACATGGGTAAGTCTCAGGTGGCAAGCCTTGTACCCTAGTTGATGTGGCAAAGGATTCCAGACTTCCGAGGCTGATAACATTAGTAGCATTGAGTTACATGCCACCTGACAGGTATGTGTGATAAAGTTGCAAAGCAGTGCTGTTAGTGGGCTAAAGCAGTAGGCAATGTCTGCCCACCCTCAAAGGATACGTACGACCAAAAGTAATAGGCCCTCCCCCATCATAGTTGTAAGGGCCAGGCTCCAAACCAGGGCAAGAATGCCCTCCAATCATCCATGCCCATGAGTAGGGTACCCCTCATGCTCCAGGAACCCTGTTGAGCAACCTCTGTGCTTTCCAGGTGATACTAACATTATTTAAAGCCAGAAGTCTAAAAGGTAATCGCTTTATTGCAGCTGGAAATTAGCTCCTGGCGTGATCAAAATGTCTTAACCAAGTGTGACATCATCCTCTTCATTTATGAGCAATATATGTGTTCTCGCGTTTCTTCATCCACTGAATTACTGTTAGAAACAAAGGCAAGAGTTGTGTCTCTTGTGTAGGCATTAGGAAGGCAGTTGCCAGCCTCTGGCATAATATGCCCATGTTCTTCCAATATTGGCTAGCTGTTGCCCTCTTATGGCCAGGTAGAACCATTATGGCAGTGACTGGCAAATGCCTTTCCCCGGCAGACAGTAAAGTGGAAATAAGAGGCCAATTCAAGACACGGAACAAATAGCAGTTAAGACAGACTGCAACTGCCATTGCTGTGTTAGGGAGAATATGTTGAGTGTTCAAGCAAGGAGGTATGTATTAAGCAAGCAAGCAGTGAGACAAGGGACAGGCAAAGAAAGGCCAGAGGGGCTCTTTGAATAGTGTAACAGGGCAGAGGACCCATGCACTGCCATCCTAGTAACATATGAGAGAGTCAAACAGATTAGGCTTTGCAGCAAATGTTAAACGAGAAAGAAACAGAGTCCAGCTCTGCATTCAGAATAACAAAGGCAAAGAAAGGCTAGGCTCTAAAGCCAGCATCAGATGGAATAAGAGGGATCAGACTCATCGTGAGAGGCTGGCCCTGCCCTCACAGGAGCGCTAGAGGGGCAGACCACATAGCGGGCTGCCCCTCTGGCCACCCCCCTGGGTCCACGTACACCCCACTTACTAGGCATCCCCCGGGTTCGATGCATCTGGCCGCAGACCTGGGGAGAGCTTATAAGGGGGTGGGCTTGCAATCGCTCATCCTCCTTGTTTGCTGTACCACCCACCCCCCGGAGGACAGTCAAAGAAGCAACATCACACAACTGGTCCCTCTAATGCAATAACAGGGCTTACCCAGAGGTACAAGCAAGATTTCCTCTTTATTTGAAACTGCCATCCTTCCATTCCAAGAGACACACGTCTCCTTGCCCCACACAAAAAAAGTAGCAACTTGCAGTTGGTAGAAAAGGCTGCAACTCCTGTATTTGGCAGGAATCCACTTACAGGTGATCTGCCTCTTAACAAGCTGGTGTCCTAGCTGTGGCCCACTGGAAGTAATTGTTATTTCCTCTCTCTTACCATGAGCTCATAGTCAGATGACAAATCCAGAAATGCAACATATAGAGACATGTTCTTTGCTGCTGCATCCTTTAATTTTATTCTGTTTTCTTTTCTTCTTTTCCCTTGTTTTATACAGTGATGATATTTGTCATTTAATACGTACTACTATTTTAATTTTAATGTTGTGAAAAGTCGAGTTCTTTGACTAAAACACAATAAATAAATAAAGAAAGCAAAGTCCCCAAGGTGTGCCTTGTCCCCCCCAGATTTTATGTGTCTCCTACGCCCCTGAAAAGTTCTCTTTCACCTTAGCTAGGGTTTTGGCGATCCCAGGATGCCCTTCGATCAGTGAATCGTGATAGTTTGAAATTATATGCTGTTGTAATTCCTTCTTGGGTATATAGGCGATCCCTAAAAAAGGGTAGGTAGTCCTTGATGATATATTGTTCTCCTTGAGTTTGCCATGCGAGGTAGGCATCAGGATTCATTGTCCGTTGGATTTCTTTTCGTAGTTCTGCTTGTGTTAAGGCTGTCGTGATACCCAAGAGTTTGTCTTCAGGTATAATAGGTACTGGGTCTGGAGTTGTATATACTATTTCATCTATGCCCATGCAAGATAAGGCATCTGCCTTTTCGTTTCTGACTCCTTGTCGAAATGTGATTACATAATCATATTCGGTGAAGAAAAGAGCCCACCGTAATTGGCGCGAGGACTGGGCCTTGGCTGTTTTGAGATATTGCAGGTTTTGGTGGTCTGTGATGACTGTAATGGTTTGTCTGGCCCCAGAAGGTCGTGCCTCTAGGCTTTAAAGGCGGATTTGATAGCCAGGAGTTACTTGTCCGTGATGGCATAATTAATCTCTGGAGGTGAGAAGTTTTTCGACCAGAAGGCCACAGGATGTAGCTGGCCGGTTTCCAGGTCTCTCTGTGAAAGGACAGCCCCCATTGCGAGACTGGACGCATACGTTTCAACAACATAAGGGAGGTCTGAACGAGGAAGTCGCAGGATTGGAGCGGAGGTAAACCTTCGTTTAAGTTCCTGAAAGGCTTCTTCTGCTTCTTCGGTCCAAGCAAACTTTTTATTGTTTTTTCGTAATAGTACTGTGATTGGGTGTACAACCTGAGAGAAGTCTGGGATGAACTGGCGGTAGATGTTCACAAAGCCCAGCATGCTTTGTACCCCTTTCAGAGACGTCGGTGAAGGCCATTTCAGAATGGCATCTACCTTGTGCACGTCCATTCTGATGCCTCCTGGAGTAAGGGCAAAACCAAGAAATTCTACTTCGGTGATGTGACAAAAGCATTTTTCAAGCTTTGCAAACAAGCGATGTTGACGGAGCTTGGTGAGGACTGAACGAACGTGCCTGACATGATCTTGTTCCGAGGCTGAGTATACTAAGATGTCGTCTATGTACACTAAGGCGCACACATCAATTAACTCCCTTAAGACGTCATTCATGAAATATTGGAATGTCACGGGAGCGTTGCATAACCCGAAGGGCATGACTTGATATTCAAACAAGCCGTACTTAGTACGGAAGGCGGTTTTCCATTCATCTCCTTTTCTGACTCAGACCAGGTGGTACGCTCCTCGAAGGTCCAATTTGGTATAAATCTGGGCATCTTCAACTTTCAACTTGGTCTAGCATCTCAGGGATAAGTGGCAAGGGGTAGCGGTTCTTCACGGTGATCTGGTGCAATGCGTGGTAGTCAATACAGGTTCTCAAGTCTCCTTCCTTTTTCGGTACGAAGAACAAAGGACTGGCTGCGGGGGACTTCGAAGGATGGATACATCCGTTTGCAAGGTACTGGTCTAAATAGGATTTCAAATGAAGGTTTCTGGTTCTGTGAGAGCATAGATCCTGCTGCAAGGGATTTGTGCACCAGGAACAAGGTCAATCTGACAGTCATAGGGCCTGTGCGGCAGCAATGTATTGGCTTGGTCCTTTCGGAAAACATCCTGGAAATCATGGAATTCACTTGGCAAGGTATTAGTTGCTCCCAGGGTTGATACTGTCGCTCCGGGAGTCATGGGGATACAGACGTCGGGTTTCTACTCTTGGTAATAGCAGGCAGGGGAACAGTCACCGGGGAAGGTTCATTTTCGTGCCCGCCAGTCTATCAAAGGGTTGTGAGCAACCAACCATGGCATCCCTGGGGGGGCGTGGCTTGGAAGCCATGTGAAAAGACGTGCCTGTACGGGGGCTCCCGCTGATCCGTACATTATCCGACTGATACCGCGCAAGGACCGCTGCGATTTGGCGAAGATTGGGATGACTGTGTACATGAAGTTCGGCTGCACGCGAGGATACATTTTTACACGGGCTCGCATTGCGTACGTGTACTTAGGAGCCGAGTGAAGCGCTGGTGGCGAGACCTCGACGGACGACAAAATGGCAGCCGCCGCTTGACGAGGGGACAAAGGAGCGGTGGACCGGGACCACAGCATACGTGCGCCCTCTCGGCGTTACGAAGGGGGCAGCGCGACCCGGCCCATCTGGGGGGAGCACCGGACAACAGAGGTGCCTGAGATTGTTGGGCGAGCTGTGACTTTCAAACTGAGTTGTGGTGTATGGGCATAGTGCCTCCCTGCCTTGGACCTGAGCGCAGCCAGAAGGACGCTCCTGACTGGAGATATGTCGAACAAGCCTTTGAGAGCGAAGAATAAACAGCCCACGCTCGACGAATACGCCAAGACACCGCCCGGCCCGGAAGGAGCCAAGAGCAAGGATAAGGCTCAGACCAAGGAGATGGCCGCTGGTGGTGCGAACCAGGAGGTCCTCGCGGCGATCGCGGACCTGAAGGCGACGTGGGAGACCAAGCTCCAACTTGCTGTGGCCGAATTGAAAACTGCGATGGAACTACAGGTTGGGGCGGTGCAGGAGGACGTGAACCTCCTGAGGCAGGATGTGCGAGCCCTGGCTGAGCGCACGGAATCTCTGGAAAAGGAGATGGGCCCTACTGTGGCGGACTGCACTGCACATAAGCGCGATATCCATGCCCTGGTGCAGCGGGTGGGCAACTTGGAAAGTAGGGCTGAAGAGGCGGAAGGACGTGCCCGGAGAAACAACGTTCGCATCGTGGGCCTGCCGGAGGGGGCTCAAGGCCAGAATCCCACGGAGTTTATTGAGAACTTGCTGCTGCAGGAGATCACTGGGGGAGCCCTGTCGCAGGGGTTTGCGGTGGAGAGGGCGCACAGGGCCTTGATCAGGAGACCACCGCCGGGGAACCCGCCTAGGCCTGTGATTGCCAAGATCCTCAATTATCGGGATCGGGAAAGGATCCTTGAACACTTTCGTAAGGGGGGCACCATACGGCGAGGAGAGGCGACCATTACTGCTTACCTCGATTACACCTTGCAAGTGCAGCGCAGTCGCATGAACTTTGGGGCGGTTAAGAGGCGATTGCGGGCAGCTGGGTACAAGTATATGTTGCTCTACTCGGCCAGACTGAAGGTTTTCTTCAAGACTAAGATGCTGTTCTTTGACACTCCGGAGGAGGCCATGGAGTGGCTCGATGCACAAAACTGTCCTCAGGAGCCAGATGAGCGGACGGCGGACGGAACGGGAAGAGATAAGTGACGCTGCGGGCCCGGTTGGGCTATGAACATTGGGACTGGAATATAGTCTTTGTGACTTTGTTGTGGAAGTGTATGCGTTGGGAGTTTGGAACACGGTCCGTGTGCGCGGAAACGGATACGAGGGAGAGGAGCCTCCAGGGGCTGTTCTTTGTACCCCAGTTTGAATTTAGGTTAGTCACTGTGTGTGGGGTGACACCCTGTCGGGTTCTCTACTTGGGCTCCAGAGAGAACCGAACACGGGGATGCCTGAGATCCAGGGATGGAGCTGGGCAGTTGGTTGGGTTAGGGGGGTGGGGTGTGTTAGTTTTTGTATGAGCCTGGGAGAGAAACTGGAAATAGGGGTCTTTGAGGTGGGGGGGAGGCGAGCAGACCTGGGAGGGAGGAGGGAGCTACTGATACATCATGGGGGACCTTAGGATACTAACGTGGAACGTTAGAGGGCTTAACAGCTACCTTAAGCGTAACAAGGTCATGTTGTACCTAAAAAGGCAAAAGATAGATGTCGCCTTGTTACAGGAGACGCCTCTGACAAGGGATAAACTGGAACTGGTGGGGAGGAAGTGGAGAGGGACAGTAGTGGGATCTACATTTTCGGCCTATGCTAGAGGTGTGCTGGTTTGGATTGCACCACATGTCCCGTTTAAGCTACTTGGGGAGGTTGTGGAGTCTGATGGGAGGCTGGTCATGGTAAGGGGGCTTGTGGAAAATAAAGTAGTGTGTATTATAAAGATATGCAAGAAAAAGGCAAAGTCCCAACAAATATTTGTTTTCGGGGGGCCAATTCTCAAAAAGGGACGTTAATCAAGAGCAAAAAATAGGTGCAAGGAGCACAGAGAATTGGAAAACCCCTCACTACTAAGACCCAGGGGGGGTGGGTAGAGATTGGTCGATTATTGTCACATACAAATCGACACCAAAAGTCTGTCACAAAAACAATGCATTGCAAACGAACTCATTAAGAAAGGAACAACATCAAGCAAACTGGAAGCAAAAGAAAAAGAAAAAAATATGTATAAATCTTATTTTAATCATAAATATTAAAAACAATATATCTTTATACAATAATAAATCACGGAAAAAACACAAAAAACAAATGTCTATATGATAGAACATACAATAAGGGGAAAGGGGGGGGATTTTATCAGTCCTCCTTTCACATTTAAAGAAATTAACTATAGCAAATGGACTTAAACGCTATTCGAGAAAAAGAGTGTCGACATGTTTCGGCCAAATATCAAATTGGATGCGTTCTCAGGTATCCATTCAAAAATAGGTGAAAGGGCCATCTTCAGGACAACAAATTTCTTTAAGATGAGGCTGATGTGTGGTTGCGGAAAGACAACGTGATCTGATGAGCACACTGTAAAGCTCAGGGGAATCCAAAGCTGCACATGTTGAAAGTAGAGAGACAGAAGAAATCTGTCGTTGAGATCAAAGACGTCGGCTGTGACTGCATGTAGCATTTGCCATGTCTAGCTGCTCGTAAGCTCAGAAAGGGACGGAGTCACTGACTATTCGTCTCGCGGCAGAATGAACACTGGCAGCCAGTCTTTATGTGCGGGCTCCCTACACGCATGCACGGCGTGTTGTGTTCATTCTGCCGCGAGACGAATAGTCAGTGACTCCGTCCCTTTCTGAGCTTACGAGCAGCTAGACATGGCAAATGCTACATGCAGTCACAGCCGACGTCTTTGATCTCAAAGACAGATTTCTTCTGTCTCTCTACTTTCAACATGTGCAGCTTTGGATTCCCCTGAGCTTTACAGTGTGCTCATCAGATCACGTTGTCTTTCCGCAACCACACATCAGCCTCATCTTAAAGAAATTTGTTGTCCTGAAGATGGCCCTTTCACCTATTTTTGAATGGATACCTGAGAACGCATCCAATTTGATATTTGGCCGAAACATGTCGACACTCTTTTTCTCGAATAGCGTTTAAGTCCATTTGCTATAGTTAATTTCTTTAAATGTGAAAGGAGGACTGATAAAATCCCCCCCTTTCCCCTTATTGTATGTTCTATCATATAGACATTTGTTTTTTGTGTTTTTTCCGTGATTTATTATTGTATAAAGATATATTGTTTTTAATATTTATGATTAAAATAAGATTTATACATATTTTTTTCTTTTTCTTTTGCTTCCAGTTTGCTTGATGTTGTTCCTTTCTTAATGAGTTCGTTTGCAATGCATTGTTTTTGTGACAGACTTTTGGTGTCGATTTGTATGTGACAATAATCGACCAATCTCTACCCACCCCCCCTGGGTCTTAGTAGTGAGGGGTTTTCCAATTCTCTGTGCTCCTTGCACCTATTTTTTGCGTGTGTATTATAAATACTTATGCTCCCAACCAGGACACGGCGACGTACTTTAGGACGCTGATCACTAGACTTGGTGAAGGGATGGGGGGTCCGGTGATTTGGGGTGGGGACTTTAATTGTGTACTAAACCCCAGGGAGGACAGGTCGGATGACAGGGTGGTCAGGCCCAGCCCGGCGGCTAGGGTACTGCAGACGCTGCTGGTAGACCTTGGCCTGGCAGACGTGTGGAGGACGAGACACCCTGGCGTGAGGCAATATTCGCATTATTCGGCCCCGCACCAGCTACACACAAGGCTGGATTACTTTTTCGCCACTCCGGACGTTGTCGCGGAGTGCGACCAGATAGACTACAGGGCGAGAGTCCTTTCGGACCACTCGCCCCTGGTCATGCGATGGCAGCTTTGTCCCCCACGTGCGCGAATTCCAACATGGCGCCTTAGGGCGGAAGCGCTCAAGGATCCAGTCTTCAGGGAGGACATGAGGGAGGAGATAGTTGCTTACTTTGAGGCGAATACAGGTAGTGTCAAGTCGGCTGGTACTTTGTGGGAGGCCTTTAAGGTTGTAATGAGGGGGGTTGCCATTGCGAAGTCCAAGGGATTAATGGGTGGAGTCCTGGCTGATCTGCGTAAGGCCGAGATTGAGTTGGAGAAAGAGCTGGGGGAGGGTGGGATTGATACAGAGGCGGTCACTAATCTGCAGCAGAGGTGCGCAGAACACTGGGACAGGCTCTGTAACCTGAATTACAGGAAGTACATTGAGAGGTTGCATGCGGGTGGGGACAAGACGGGCAGGCTTCTTGCTTGGCTGTATAAGAGCGAGACCCCGAGATCCACGATCCGATCAGTTATCACTGAAAAGGGCGTGGAGGAGGACACCCAGGAAGGGGTGAACGGGGCATTCGCGGATTATTATCAAGCATTATATGAGGATCGAGAAGGGGGAAGCCGGGAGGAGATAGAGGTAGTACTTGAAGACATAGGCCTGCCCAGGATAAGTGACGAAGAGCGAGAGGAGATGGATGCTCCGATCACTCTGGAGGAGCTGCAGGAGATTGTGCGGCAGCTGCCCACTTGCAAGGCCCCAGGAGCGGATGGGTTCCCCAGTGAATTTTATAAAGCGTATGGAGAGGAGGTGCTCCCGCCCATGCTGGAGAAGCTTAATGAAGCGTTCGAGGTGGGGCGGCTGCCGGAATCGCTCAGGGAGACGATTATAGTACCGCTCCCCAAACCCAATAAACCGGGACATGATTGTGGCTCCTACCGGCCCCTATCGATGCTGAACCAGGATAGCAAGATCCTAACAGCTGTCCTGGCGGTCAGAATGCAGAGGGTGATAGGCAAACTGATCCATCCTGACCAGACGGGCTATGTCCCGAATCGGAATATTACTCAGAATCATAGACGCCTTCACAGGGTGGTTGAATGGGGGTGCAATGAGGACAGCGAAATGGCGATAGTGGCGTTGGACGCGGTTAAAGCGTTCGACTCTGTTCGATGGCCGTGGCTGCTGGCGGCTTTGGGGCGGTTTGGACTGGGACCAGGCTACATGAGGTGGGCCGAGCTATTATATAGTGCGCCCCTGGCTAGGGTCCGTACGGGCGCAGTGGTGTCAGACAGATGGCAGTTAGGCAGAGGCACTAGGCAGGGGTGTCCTTGGTCCCCAATGTTGTACATACTGGCCCTCGAACCCTTGGCAATTTACCTCCGGCAGCAGTATGATCCGGTGGGCATAGAGGTGGGAGGGGAGTGCCATCTTATATCCCTGTATGCAGACGACATGCTGTTATACCTGAAACATCCGGAAGAGAATTTGCAGTATATCTTGGAGATATTGCAGAGGTACGCCTGGCTGTCCGGCATAGCGGTCAACCCTCAGAAATCCGCACTATTCCCGCTAGGCAGTTATGTGGGGATACCGGTGGAGAGGCTGCCAGTGCTGCGGATCCCGTGGGCGACGAGCTCCTTCCGGTACCTGGGCATTGACGTGTATCACACTACCGAGGAAGAACACAGGCATAATACCGAACTAGCTGTGGGAAAGATTGAGAAGTGTATGAGGTTCTGGGAAAGATTGCCTTTAGCGATGATGGGTCGGGGAGCTATGCTTAAAATGGTGGTGCTGCCCAGGCTCCTGCATTACTTTAATAACATCCCGTATATGATACCTAGGAAGTTTTTTGCTAGGTTACATAGTGTATGTAGGAATTTCCTATGGCACGGCACGCGCAACGGGGTCGCATTGTGGAAATTGCAGAACTCTTATGAGAAAGGTGGCGTGAAGCTGCCAAACTTTGAGGCCCATTATATGGCGGCGCAACTGCAATATGTGGCCAGGTGGCTCTCGGATGAAGAGACCTCCGAACACAGGCTGCTAGGGAAAGACTGTTCCCCCTTCTATCTGCGGGAGGTGATCTGGGTGACCGGTTCATGGATGAGGGAGCGTCCTGAGATGCTAGCCCTTGGCAGGAACATATGGCGGCGTGCCTGTCGGATGATGGGTGACCCCTTGCCGTGTATGCCGCAGTTACCTCTGGTTGCCCTAGCGAAAGAAGACGGGCAGCTGAGAGCTATTCTCCGGACATACTGGGAGTCAGTGGGGTTGATCACTATGGGCGACATCTGGCAGGATGGGACCCTGATGGAGTTCGATGAACTGGAGGCAGGGTCGGGGCTACACAGGGGTCAATATGTGACATATCATAGGGTGGTCCGGGAGGTCCGGAGCACGTGGCCCGAAACTACCTTGGCCGGTGAACCGGATGCCACGCTGGAAATAATGTATGACGCATCAGAGGGTGGGCACGAGGTCTCTAGGTTGTACGAGATGTTGATGACAAAGGTTGGGAAGGATTTGGGGCACCTGAGACTGGAATGGGAAGCAGAGATGGGGGCCCCGATGGCGGATGGGATGTGGGAGCGCGCCCTGGGGTACCACAAAAAGGTATCGAGGAACGCCAGGTTTAAGCTGATACAGCTCTATATTACGCACAGGGCATATATGACCCCCCTCAGAATTTCCAAATTTCTGGATAATGGGCGCCAGGCGTGCCCCAAGTGTAACGAAGAGAATGCGGACATGATACACATGTTCTGGGCGTGCCCAGTGATTGCAACCTACTGGGGTGAAGTGGCGCGGAGGCTGGCAGGGAGGGGTGTCACACTTGAGGTGGATTCGGCTTGGGCCTGTCTGCTGGGAGGGTATCCCAGGGCGCGTAAGCTTCGACATGTTGAGAAACTTAAAGATCTGGCCTATGTGCTTGCCAAACGTAGGATAGCCATGGGGTGGAAAAAATGTCATAAGCCGCGAGTGGAGGTCTGGTGGCGAGATCTCCAGAAATGGGCTGATGCCGAAACGGCAGCGTGGCAGGATGGCAGTATGACAGGGGAGGAGGAAGAAACAGGCTCTCTCACGGCATGGAAGTTATTGTTAGCTGAGCTGTTTGGTATGGGGTCGGCCTCGGCTGGACTTGAGAGCGATGAGGCCCCACCGCATGGAACGGACACTGATGGCGGACACTCTACAGGCTCATAGGGGGGAGGGATGGGGATTGCAGTGCCTTATTTTTTGTTTGTTTGGTTTTATTTGTTTGAGGTGTTTTATTTATGTTTCGTTGTAATGTTGTTTGGTTGAGATAAAATAAAAATATATTTAAAAAAAAAAAAAAAACCATGGCATCCCTAGTATTAGCCTGAACTGAGGTGCCTTGATGAGATCGAATGAAATAGACTCCCGATGTCCGTCCTGGCACAGCAAGGTTACCCTGGCTGTGCACTGGGTTACTGGTCCGGAAGCGATTTCTGTTCCATCCACGGTGGTTACCTTGTCCATAGTTGGCTTAGAACACAAAGGAAGCCCCATCTCTGCTGCCAATTCTTGATCAATATAATTTCCAACTGCTCTGCTATCGATGTATGCTTCAACGGCATGCATTCTTGACGACTGTTGGTGGTTAATTAAAATCACTGGTATTGCAAAGTGCGAGGTCAGCAACTCTTTCTTCTCACTCGACAAACTGACCTCTACGTTTGTCGAGCTTGGTAGTTTCCCGATTCCTTAGCTTCATCCTTCTCTGTGGCCCAGACTGTTCTTCTTGGTGGTTTTACTGGACAGTCCTTCTCAGATTTTTTTTCTCGCAGCAACGTATCGGCTCGGAGACCTTGTGTTAGGGAGAATTCTCTCTTTAGGCTGAATTTCCTAACCTAGTGAGTCCCCCAGCAGCTTTGCTGGATTTCTGGAGTTTGTTTTTTTTCCTCCTGCCAAGAGTGAGACTCTTTTTCTCCCACTCTTGGACATGATTAATGGCATTCCTTTGATTGGTAATGTGTTTTATGGGCTATGGGGTCCTTTACTCCATAGGGTCTCATGTGTTTTTCCTATGTGCGTTACACAGCACCCTGCCTGCAGTAACACCGGGATGTCATAGTGACACCCCACCATAGACTCCATACCCTGGGACTGACTACTGTCTCCCAGGGCATGTAAAGTCACCATTGGCTTTACTAGTCCCAAATTATTGACAAAAACCAGTACAAACCATCATATTGTGGACGTACTGGTCAGGGCAATTCGGTTGCCCCGGGGTCTGCTGTCGAGGAGGCACGTCTCCATCCCCCCTGATCGAGTTTTGGCTGGTGGCAGTGGAAACTACTTTTTATATTCGACCGCAAATATTTTCCTATGGGACTTTCCCATTGTTCGAGGCTACCAACTTTAATTATTTAATTCTCATAGCCTCGAACATACCGCCGGTTTATTTAATTAATATTAATTCTCCGGTTGGTATTTTTTGCCAAGACTCAATTCTAAAATGGCGTTTGTGTTCTCTTCTGTGACTCCAACCCAAGTCCAGCCCTTGTTCCACTTTTTGGCGGGCTTCTCCACAGAAGCCTCCAAAAGTGGTGCCACTCTGTCTGGGTACCACAGGGGGTGTGGGAGGGGGTTTAGGCACCCTGGACCAAGTTATCTTGGTAACTCAGGTCGCACTCTTGTGTGATTGGCCCAAGTGGTGAGCCGGCCGGCTCACCACTTAGCATGTTTGAGTGACAGCTAGGCTGAGTGAATGGGGGTTTTCTGCATAAAAGGAGGGCTTTGGGGACTGGAACTTCAGAAGTCGCCACAGGACCTAAGAATCCGACGAGGGAGAAGCTGAGCCGACCTACCACGACGACACCACCGGTGGAGCCCTGCAGAACCGACTCACCACTTCCTGCTGACGCTGACAGAGAAGATCTCCCGACTGGAGAGGCTTCTTCCTCTGACTGGTGGGCACAACCATTTACCTTTCTTTCTTCGCACCCCAGCCCAGTTTGTGGTCGAACGGCCCGTGCCAAGCACCCCGGCAGCCGGATAGCCACTCACCACTGAACCGCGAATCACCGGACCGCTCCTTGTACCTGAGAAACTCAGCGGCTGGTTTCTTCCCTGGCAGTGCAACGGACCCCTGTCTTCCTCCACGATGAGATCCTCTCTTCCCCCGGACGAAGCACCGACTTGCACCCGCTGCCAGGAACAACTGCCCCCGCTGGAGCGTTCTCACCACTTTAGGGTACCGTGTCCGCCAGGCCTCCCTTTCTAAAGATTGCAACAAGGTAATAATAACTCCTTAACCTTCTGGACTGGGCTGGCCACCTTGACCCTCTAACTGGTCCCTTTCCCTTGGTCCAACCCCTTTTTGAACCGTTACAAGACTTTAGTGCACTGCAACCGTGTGACCTTGGACACATTTCGTTTTGATCCTCTTAAAGCGGATCCAGCCTATTGACTCTGAATTCACAGTGTTACTTTGCCTTTCTCTCTTGTGTGTTCGTGAAAAAGTGTTGGGATCTGTTTCAATTTATTCTCTGCTTTTCTCTCCCTTTTTAAAACGAATTATTAGAGTGCCATCTATGTTAAGCGTTCACCGCTGTCTGAAAATAAGTGGGGCTTTACTTAAGACTTGTCTAATATTCTTTTAAGGGAGTGTATATCTTTTAGTGACCGTGTTTTTGAATTGCTTACTATTAGTGCCTGGGTGTTTCTCTAGATGTGGTTTTAAATAAATAATTATATCTCTTTTACACCAAGCCCTGGTCAGTGTTTACTTGTTCTATTGTGCTCTCTTGACCTATTGTGAATACTCTGTATACTGCCTAACTCTTCTTGAGGGAAGTCTGACTGCTCAGCCACAGCTACCAAGTGAATCTGTGTGGTACAGACTGCTACCAAGTGGGTTTACTGCCAAACACCTGTAGTCCTAAATCTTTTGCAGTGGTCCCAGAGGGAACTGCACAGGTTTCTGCCTAACACCTTGTTGCCATTTCTTATGGAGGACCTGGGTCTCCAACCCCATCATTATATGGATGCCCCTACTGGTGGGGTGGGCCGATGGGACCATGGTCTGTGCTAGACACAGAGCGGTAAGAACGCCACTGACACGCTGACATCACAACACCCCCCCCAATCCTGGGACAAGAACCTCACACATTGGATTGGTGGCCCTGAAACTTCAAAGAAACACTTTGCCAGTTTTAATTGCCAAACGCAATTGATCTTGCAAATGGCTTAATGCTGTAATATGGAACTGCCATTGTGGTGTATGCGAAATTACCAAACACCAGTTCCCACACTCTAACATGGGAAGCCGTATATTGTACAATATAGCATGATATTTGGCTTCCCATGACAGAGTGAAGGCCCTGAAGCCACTCCCACCTGGCAGCTCCGAGGGCGGGCTACTGGGTGGGCGTGGCTCTGAAGATAACCGAATCATTCTGCCATGAGGATGCAGAATAGCATACAACACCGGCCTGAAATGCTATGAAGGTTTGAGTTTGCGATTGTAGTCCCAACATCTATAGAGTTCAAGCAAAGAAGGCGTTTGGGTTCATGTAATATACCCAGGAAAACGATCTTTCAGAAAGTCAACTCCTGTGCGCCCAGGAGTGCAACGAAACCTACATTTTGGGGTGGAGGCTAACTGGTTATGGGCGGGGCAACTTTAGAAACTTGGCAGGGCAACTCCAACCCCTCTTTTCTACCCCGAGGCTTGTCTGGCGGGGAGCCCATATATCCTATCCCTCGTTCCCCACCCATCCTGCTCCTTCCAACCACCACACCCCCCTCACCCTCTACCCACCAGAATCAGCTCCTCGGTCCAGCATTACACATAAGCGTACACACATACACACACACACAATTACAAATTCACTCACTGATTTAAACATCCCATTGACCATAGACTCGCTCATTTACATGCGCACTCAGCCCTCATACGTCATACACTCATTCACACACACTCATTCATGCATACTTTACATACACACTCCTTGCACACATGCATGCATGCATACATAATAAGCTAACATGTGTTATGCGGGCGGGCTATTGGCATCAAGCCAGCCCCCATGGGTGCTATGGGACACCAGCACCCTGGAGGCCCAGTGCCTCAGAGGGTTGCGGGGGGGACACCCGTTCTTGAGTGGGGGCAGGGCTGCCATACCCTGACCATGCGGACCCTTGCCACCTTGTCGGTTCGAGGGCCCCATGGCATCATGGCCTGCAGGCTCGTGCTCACATGGTGTGGGCCTGCAGGCCTAAATGAGAGAATGACTCAGTCATTCCTCTTTGGGAGTCTGCAGCCATTCTGATGCACGTGCCTGAAGGGGCTCCTATTAATTAGCTTGGGCCATGACACAGTCATGGCCAATCTTAAAAGGGCAATACACATGGGAGGGACACATTCTATTAAAGGGGCAACACACACTTGGGAGGGTCACACACCACACTTATCCTTTTTCATAACAAACAAGCACATTTTACTGAAACATAAATGATTCCATCCCCCATTTCAGAAGGACATTACGTATACCACTTGGGAATTGCAGGGTAGACAACTCGTAGGATATGCCACTGATACGCACAAAGGGACATGGGTATTTGCAGACACAAAAACACCTATAAACACACTCTAAATATGATTACCAGATTATAATCGTGGTTGGCGAACCGCTGTTGTAATGTTGGCAGTTCTATGACCTCTCACAAGACACTTTATTAACCTGGGGTAGGTGGGACTTCCACCACTGAATGACACCATTGCTAGCTGCTGGCACCATTTAGAGCATGCCCACAAACTATGGGAGCACAGCTTCACAGCCATCTAACTTGGACCATTTTAAGCACATCATGGACATGCAGGCTCACAGCATATAAACACATGTTTACTGCGTCATCTCCGAGCACTTTCAGGATTTGCAGGAGACCAGCTCACTCTGCTTCAGTGTCCGTTCAGGGTAGTTATTATCACAGGTCCAGGTCCATTGATGGTACAGTTCCAAACCGGCAAAGCCTCACCTGGAGGTATCAGGGGCCACATCGGCGTAGTCCCTTATGTTAGGGCAGGCAGCGAGACACTGGTAGCAGGGCGTCTAGGCTGTGCCACATAATGTTGACGGGGCATGGGGTGACAGCATGTTACCCCCCTTTTCTTGGTCACGCTCCCACAGGTAGGAGTGTCACTTTATTGCCGTGGTACAGGAGGGTGCACAAGCACTCTTGCCGAGCTGCAACCCTCACTTGCCCTTGCACTTCTTCTTGGTGGCGGGTGACCGGGCCGCATGACATGCTGCATGACGTTGGTTGGCCAGACACAGGTGACAGGGTGTCTGGGCCATTCCTTTTCCTCCCCCAGGCAGGAGTCACTGCAGTTGATGGAGCAGCAGTCCCTGCTATTCCTTCTTCCAGATAGAACAATTGGGCAGGTGAAGTCCCAGTTCTGGGCTGGCAGAAAATCACACCCGGGGCCACATCAGCCGGTCCATGGATGGTGGGCCCGGTAGGGCGACACTAGTGGCAAGGCGCTGGGGCCACTTGCTGCTTAGGTCTCTCCCCCAGACAGGAGTGTGGGACAGGCAGCGGGACACTGCTGTCAGGGCCTCTAGCCTGTGCCATTCCGTTCACTCTGTCTTCAGCTCTTAAGATGGGGCATGCATGCAGCACCCAGTTCTACCATTGCAGTGCACTCTTCACACGATCTGTCAAGGTGGTGCTCCTAATCCTGAAGCTTGACACTTATGCACGCATGATGTGTATACTGTGTGACTTTTCACCGCAAATGGTAATTTGGATAACTGCCACTTCAAATATTAAAAACCCTGCCATTTCGAGCAGACGGAGTCCTCCTGCATTACTCTTCTTTCTCGTCAGGTGCCTGGACTGGAATCATGTTCCCCTCTACTCTGCACGAGCCAGCTGGTTCAAGACTTGCAGGGCCTGCATTTGGGCAATGCCGGCTTTGCTTTTCCTCTCCCCTCTTCAAGCAGGAGCTTCTTTTCTTTTCGTGAGTTCTTCCCATGGAGCTTGTCGGCAGTACTGTCCTTTGCTACCTCACCAAACCTGCCAATAACTGCTGTCCTTCCAGTGTGCTGTGGTTCAACACCCAGGATCTCCTTTCAGATATGCAGTGCGGTTGTAATTGTAACACTATTCACCTGTAGTTCTTTACCAACAGGGCGCTGAATTAGTCACTGCACATGTGGCACTGCCAGTATGGCACATGGCAACGTACAGGCTTTCATTTTCTTAGCGGCAAGTATTCCTATAATTATAGGGGCCGGGATCGACATGTTCCTCTTCATTAGCTCTGAGGCCGTAGTACTCTTTCTCACACCGTTGGAGACCGAGGATCTGCAGAGGGCCAACCTTTATTTACAGCGCCATCTTGGAGCGCTATATCACCGCCTCGTGGGCCCGGGCTATTGCTGGGGGCTCCTGTGAACACAGGCCCGACTTGGAGCAGACTCTAGTGTCTGACCACCGGGTGCCCCAGGGTTGATTCCGTGGGGAGGTGGTCTCTCTATGCCAGCCTCGACACCCGCGTACCTCTTTGTTCTGCTGCTCCGTCCTGGAGCCAAATTATTTCACCTCCGTGGGCCCGGGATCATTTTGGGGACACATGCTTTTCATTTCCTATTGCCAGCATGGAGGCTACCTCTTTTCACTGGGGGCGCCACAGTGGGAGAAATCTCCTTCCTCGTTGTGGGAGGGGCCATCGGGCATTCACTGTTGCTTCCGTCCTGCTGGTGGGGCTTCTGCTTCTTGCTGGAGGAGGGGGGCTGGCACTCTCTTTCATCTTTCTTGCAGCAGATGCTGCATACCAGGGTGCGAAAGGCCGGAAAGGCAATGTTGCCTCTGGTTGTCAGGGGCGGGCACTCTATTCTTTCGCTCCAAACCGGAGCATATGTTAATCACTGCCTAGCAGCCCAGGCTCCCCTGTGGATGTGCGGTCAGTGGTGCTCTCTCCTTTCCCCCAAGGGCGGTCTGGGCATTACAGCGGGGCTGGACTTCCTTCTATCACCTTGGGGCGAATGGTGTTGAACCCACCTTGTATTAAGCAGCAGCAGCCGCCCAGTTACTTTCTACTTCACTTCTTGCGGCGGATGCCACAGGGGGTGGGGGGTGCTGCGGGCTGTCTCTCCCCTGGCCGCACGAGCACCCTCCTCTTAGAGGTCTGCAGCCAGTGTGGGATCTGCCAGCAGGGCTCCCAGCATGACCTCCCCTCGTCATCTCGACGGTTGAGGGATTCCGCTCTGCCTCCTATCTCTCGCGGCAATGGATGCCGCCTGCCGCATTCTCTCCCCTAGTGTTACGCTCACTTGGTATCCACAGGGACGCAACCCAGCCGGGTTACTCGCTGGTATGCTTCTCAGCTTTGCCCTAATGTGGTCTGTGGGGAAGGTTCTGCCTTGTGGTAGAATTGGGCATGCTCTCCGTCCTGCCTTCTTTGCAGGGGCGCGTTGTCTTTCATGGGCGAGTGCGGTCCAGTTACTTCACTGACGCCGGCCCGTTTGATATTGTTCAGGTAGGTCTTATTGCTGTTCTTTAGTTTTGTTGCTATCCTGCATGCCTTTCTTTGTTTAAAATTTCTCTTTTTTCTCCCTTAGGTATGCAGAGCTTCAGCGCGGCAAACTGGCTTGGTTGAGCCCCGCTGGTAAATGATGGCGCATCAAGAGTGCTATGATGCGGTAAGTAAAGCGCTATGCGCAGCGCTGCAAAATCTTTCCTTTGCTAACCTGTGTTTTCCTTCCTTGTATGTCGCGGTGTTCTTAAGCGCAAGTGGAATGTCCGGAGTGGTGCCAGCCGAAAGGCGACCAGCCAGGTAAGCCTTTTGAGCAGTTCGTAATTTGTAAATGTCTCTATGGCTTTCTTCAATGTTGCCTCTATCTTGCTCTTTCAGGTCGTTCTGTCCAAGAGGCGTGCAGATTCGAGGAAGCTGTTTTCAGTAGCTGCGAGTGTTTAAAGATCAAGACTGCAGGTAAGATGCTGCTGCTAGTGATGTTCCTTTTTTTCAGGTTCTGCTTCTCAGAGGTTCGAGGGAATAGCTGGACACGGTGAGCATCACGTTGCAAGCTGCAAAGTAACACGAAGCATGTTCTGCAGTCAGGGTGTGGTTTATATAGCCCAGGTAAAGTAGTACCAGGGAAAGTAGTTCCAGGCCTGCCACCCCCAAAACACTAGACTGCATAGCTTGGTTCTTCGGGAACCAAGCTATGTGGATGCCTCCATGTTGGCTGACAATACAATAAAGTAGTTCCCAAGCACATTGTTGTTCATGGTGTATGAGCCTGGCGCCATAGGTGCCAGGACTGGCCCCATGTAGGCTTTTGAAGAGGATGCCAGGTTCTAGAGGCCCGAGTCCTGACTCCACCTGGCCAATGGGTTTGCCAGAGGGGGTTTTGGGCGAAGGTCGTGACAGCACTCTCCCCTAAGGCCCCTCCCATGGTGTTCCTTCTGTCTGGCCCAGGTTTGGTTGGGAAGTTCCAATGGAATTTCCTGATTAGACGTGGTGTGTGGATATTCTCACTGGGCTCCCAGGATCTATCTTGTGGTCCAAATCCTTTCCAATCGACGAGATAATATAGCTTAGTCCTAGAGTATTTAGAGTCCAAGATATTTTTGACTTCGAATTCTGGTTCTCCGTCAACAAGTATGGGCTTAGGTGGTGTCCCAATCCGTGTGCGGGGTTGCATTGGTTTCAGGAGGGACACATGGAATACCGGGTGGATGTGTAGATTAGGTGGTAAATCCAGTTTCACGGCTGCTGGATTGATAATTGCCTTAATGGTATAGGGTCCTAAGAATCTGGGATGAAAGGTCCGGGTTCCCTTGATGGGTACGAATTTAGCGGCTAACGAAACTTTGTCTCCTACTTGATAATCAGGGGCCTTTTTCCGGTGTTGGTCGGCGAATCTCTTTGGTTTTTCTTTGGCATGAATAAGGTGTTCCTTTGCCCTTTTGAAAGCCTGAGTAATGCTTGTGTGTAGAGTCTTTACCGCTGGCATTTCCAAGCTGGCTGGAAGGTCTAGTTCAGAGGTACGTGGATGTCTGCCATGAAGGGTATAGAAGGGCGTTTGTCCCGTGCTTGAATGCAAAGAATTGTTATATGCATATTCGGCTATCCATAGTAGGTCTTTCCAATTCCTTTGTTCATGGTGCAGCATGCACCGTAAATATTGCTTGAGTATCTGATTGGTTCTCGCGCTTTGGCCATCCGTTTGAGGATGGTGACTGGTAGATAGCAGAACGTCGATCTGCGCCATTGCACAGCATTTTTTCCAGAAGTTTGAAACAAACCGGCTGCCTCGATCAGAGACCAAAACCGAAGGGAAGCTATGCAGCTTAACCACGCCCTCCAGGAACACTTTTGCTAAAGTGGCTGCGTCTGGGAGGCCTTTGAGAGGAATAAAATGGGCCATCTTCGAGAATAAGTCCACAACTACAAGGATGGTGTTGAACCCTTGGCTTGGAGGTAGATCAGTGATGAAGTCAAGGGAAAGAGTGTGCCATGGAACTGGAGGAATGTCCAATGGTTGTAGGAGACCAGATGGTTTTTGTTTCTGTGATTCATTTTGTATGCAGACACCGCAGGACTGAATATACTGAATGATGTCCTTACGCCAGGTAGGCCACCAAAAGTTCCATGGGCGTAGGACATGGGGGAGAGGGGGGACAAATCCCCCCACAATTGTAAGTGGGGGGATGTAATGTCATTTATCCCCCCCAGAATATGTTTGGTGTGTCGTACAGGGATCTGTTTTTGAAATGGGGGGAGGAGCTGCTTACTATGTAAGCAGCCCTCTCCCCCCGATCCCCAAAGCATGGGGGCAATACCCTGGGGGCAGATGGGTGATCATCTGCCCCCAGGAAAGGGGGCAAACAAAAAAATATATATTTTTTAAACATAGTTTTGGGTGTGGGTGGGGATGGGTGCAGGTGGGGACACTAGCCACCAGGGATTTTTACAAGGGGGTGGCTCTCTCCCCCCCACCCTAAGTGGATGGGGGCACTTTATGTAGCCCTCCCTGGAGGCAGATTTCTGCCCTTAGGAAGGGGTACATGAGATCCCCCCCATCCATTTGGGGTGGGGGGAGAGGCCACTGTAAATATTGGCAGAACCACCCGCCCAAGATTGGGGCAGTACATTTTGACCCCCCTGGGGGCAGATGGCCACACACATGTGCCCATCTGCCCTTAGGAAAGGGGCAAAACAAAACCAAAAAAACATTATAACTTGTTTGGGGTGGGGGTCCGGTGGGGCCCGCTAGACCACCAGGAATTTTTTGTGTTTGAAAGGGGGCCCTCTCCTGCCAACCTAAGTGGATGGATGGGGGGCACCTTATGTAGCCCTCCCTGGGGGCAGATTTCTGCCCTTATGAAGTGGTACATGAGATGCCGCCCCCATCAATTTGGGGTGGGGGGAGAGGACACTGCAAATATTGGCAGAGCCACCCCCCCAAGCCTGGGGCAGTGCATTTTGCCCCCCCTGGGGGCAGATGGCCACACACATGTGCCTGTCTGCCCCTAGGGGAGGGGCAAAACAAAAAATATATTATATCTTGTTTTGGGTGGGGGTGGTGGTCCGGGGGACCCACTAGACCACCAGGATGTTTTATGTTTGAAAGGGGGGTGGCCCTCTCCCCCCACCCTGAGTGGATGGGGGCACCTTATGTAGCCCTCCCTGGGGGCAGATTTCTGCCCCTAGGAAGGGGTACAAGAGATGCACCCCATCCATTTGGGGTGGGGGGGAGAGACCACTGCAAATATTGGTAGATCAGGCCCCCAAGCCTGGGGCAGTACGTGTTGCCCCCCCGGGGGCAGATGGCCACACACATGTGCCCATCTGCCCCTAAGAAAGGGGCAAAACAAAAATAGAACAAATTATAACTTGTTTTGGGTGGGTGTGGGGGGCCACTGAACCACCATGGATGATATTAGTGGAAAGGGGGTGGCCCTCTCCCCCCACCCCAAATGGATGGGGGGCATCTCATGTAGCCCTCCCTGGGGGCAGATTGCTAGATTGGGGTTATCAGTGGGTTAGCCTTTTCCCTTTACGCCCAGGTACGTGCAACCACACATATGAGGTACCGTTTTCGTCGTGACACCTGTAGGAAGGCGGCAAGGTAGGACATCTGTTGTTGGCAGCGTGTTTCGGTATGTGGGCAGAGGGAAATGTCTCTGAAATTTGGTGGAAAAAAACCTCAATTTTCAAACATTTTACTCTGGAGACCCACCGAAACACGCCGCCAACAACACATGTCCTACCATCCTGCGTTCCCACAGGTAGGTATCTCAACGAAAACAGTACCTCACATGTGTGGGTGCACCTTCCTGGGCGCAAAGGGAAAAAGCTAACCCACTGGTAACAGATTTTGCTCATGTGGACAACATACAGATTTGGGCCTGTGGTGTCGAAGCCACCAAGGAAAACAGGGAACCTCATGCATTTCCAAAAAAAGAGGACACCCGTGGGAATCCACAGAGGTCTGACTTGCCCAAATCGCCTCAGAATTTATTACCCACAATCCCCGGCAAAGTCCGAAACGTTACGACCGCCTACATTTGGGGAAAAAAGGGGCCAAATTTGGCTGAGATATCTCATGTAACAAAAAAGTTGCAAGGGATTGAACGGCGACATACCGAAATCACCAAAAAAGGCCTTGGCAGAAATACCCATGGAAGTTAAGGGGTTAAGACGGTAAAGCCCCAGAAGAGATATAATTTGTAAGGTAGCTCAATGAGTTCATGCTCCAAATGCAGATTGTGCACAGGAATATGTAACACTTGTGTTCAGCACCTGCCTTAATCTTCCGGTGGAATAATATACGGAGTGAATGCATTCAGCTTCCGATGCAACACAGCATTTTCCAGGTCAATTGGTTCAGAAGAAGTGGTGGAAAACACTATTACTGTTGCTTTTTCTAATTGGCCGGATTTTCGTGCATTTTCTGGGTGGAGTTCGGGAGCTGAGTGGACACACCACAACCCCCTGTATTTCCCGCTCCACCAGACAAATTCAGCCTTACTGCCAGCACGGGTTCTCATGCTGGAAATAAGGAAAGGGATTCCTCTGGGATCTCCTTGGAAATTAAACCTGGTAAAAGCGGGCGGAGTGCAGAGGAAGCCATTCGTCAATTCCGCCAGCATTCGCTAATTGTGCAAGGTATTTACACTCTTCCAGAGTGGAAAAGCAATGTGATTTCACCTGCCTTTTATGCTAAAATCTTCAATTTTGTGGCGGAAAAGTAAACACTTACGCCAATGGAAGTGGTCCACTCCATGCAGTTTACTTTGCACCTTGATGCTTGTGGGTTTTGCGTGATGCTACACATGTAATAAATAAATAAGTACATTTACCATGACCCCAGATCAATGGCAATTCGTGATCAGAATGATTGAGTATGGCAGGTCGCTGGTAAGAGGGTGTCCTGTGCTTCCTGAGTGAGTTGGCAAATGCCCTTAATTGCCATCTCACATTAAACAGGTGCTTAAACCCATCAGTGTGGATTGCACAATAATAATTCGACAGAAGTATTTCAAATGGCCAAATTAGCTCTTTGGGTGACATTGTCAAAGTGGGAGAATGTTGCCCAGAATGTGCCACTTTCTCTACGGAGTGAATTGTGCCCACCCCCAGGAAGAAGTGTGAAAAACCCACAAGGGCACAATGCCCTGCTCTTTCTGTGTGTGTCTTCCCCACAGGGCGTCAGAACCCGACTCAGACATGGGTAAGTCTCAGGTGGCAAGCCTTGTACCCTAGTTGATGTGGCAAAGGATTCCAGATTTCCGAGGCTGATAACATTAGTAGCATTGAGTTACATGCCACCTGACAGGTATGTGTGATAAAGTTGCAAAGCAGTGCTGTTAGTGGGCTAAAGCAGGAGGCAATGTCTGCCCCACCCTCAAAGGATACGTACGACCAAAAGTAATAGGCCCTCCCCCATCATGGTTGTAAGGGCCAGGCTCCAAACCAGGGCAAGAATGCCCTCCAATCATCCATGCCCATGAGTAGGGTACCCCTCATGCTCCAGGAACCCTGTTGAGCAACCTCTGTGCTTTCCAGATGATACTAACATTATTTAAAGCCAGAAGTCTAAAAGGTAATCGCTTTATTGCAGCTGGAAATTAGCTCCTGGCGTGATCAAAATGTCTTAACCAAGTGTGACATCATCCTCTTCATTTATGAGCAATATGTGTGTTCTCGCGTTTCTTCATCCACTGAATTACTGTTAGAAACAAAGGCAAGAGTTGTGTCTCTTGTGTAGGCAATAGGAAGGCAGTTGCCAGCCTCTGGCATAATATGCCCATGTTCTTCCAATATTGGCTAGCTGTTGCCCTCTTATGGCCAGGTAGAACCATTATGGCAGTGACTGGCAAATGCCTTTCCCCGGTAGACAGTAAAGTGGAAATAAGAGGCCAATTCAAGACACGGAACAAATAGCAGTTAAGACAGACTGCAACTGCCATTGCTGTGTTAGGGAGAATATGTTGAGTGTTCAAGCAAGGAGTTATGTATTAAGCAAGCAAGCAGTGAGACAAGGGACAGGCAAAGAAAGGCCAGAGGGGCTCTTTGAATAGTGTAACAGGGCAGAGGACCCATGCACTGCCGTCCTAGTACCATATGAGAGAGTCAAACAGATTAGGCTTTGCAGCAAATGTTAAACGAGAAAGAAACAGAGTCCAGCTCTGCATTCAGAATAACAAAGGCAAAGAAAGGCTAGGCTCTAAAGCCAGCATCAGATGGAATAAGAGGGATCAGACTCATCGTGAGAGGCTGGCCCTGCCCTCACAGGAGCGCTAGAGGGGCAGACCACATAGCGGGCTGCCCCTCTGGCCACCCCCCTGGGTCCACGTACACCCCACTTACTAGGCATCCCCTGGGTTCGATGCATCTGGCCGCGGACCTGGGGAGAGCTTATAAGGGGGTGGGCTTGCAATCGCTCATCCTCCTTGTTTGCTGTACCACCCACCCCCCGGAGGACAGTCAAAGAAGCAACATCACACACCTGGTCCCTCTAATGCAATAACAGGGCTTACTCAGAGGTACAAGCAAGATTTCCTCTTTATTTGAAACTGCCATCCTTCCATTCCAAGAGACACACGTCTCCTTGCCCCACACAAAAAAAGTAGCAACTTGCAGTTGGTAGAAAAGGCTGCAACTCCTGTATTTGGCAGGAATCCACTTACAGGTGATCTGCCTCTTAACAAGCTGGTGTCCTAGCTGTGGCCCACTGGAAGTAATTGTTATTTCCTCTCTCTTACCAAGAGCTCATAGTCAGATGACAAATCCAGAAATGCAACATATAGAGACATGTTCTTTGCTGCTGCATCCTTTGATTTTATTCTGTTTTCTTTTCTTCTTTTCCCTTGTTTTATACAGTGATGATATTTGTCATTTAATACGTACTGCTATTTTAATTTTAATGTTGTGAAAAGTCGAGTTCTTTGACTAAAACACAATAAATAAATAAAGAAAGCAAAGTCCCCAAGGTGTGCCTTGTCCCCCCCAGATTTTATGTGTCTCCTACGCCCCTGAAAAGTTCTCTTTCACCTTAGCTAGGGTTTTGGCGATCCCAGGATGCCCTTCGATCAGTGAATCGTGATAGTTTGAAATTATATGCTGTTGTAATTCCTTCTTGGGTACATATAGGCGATCCCTAAAAAAGGGTAGGTAGTCCTTGATGATATATTGTTCTCCTTGAGTTTGCCATGCGAGGTAGGCATCAGGATTCATTGTCCGTTGGATTTCTTTTCGTAGTTCTGCTTGTGTTAAGGCTGTCGTGATACCCAAGAGTTTGTCTTCAGGTATAATAGGTACTGGGTCTGGAGTTGTATATACTATTTCATCTATGCCCATGCAAGATAAGGCATCTGCCTTTTCGTTTCTGACTCCTTGTCGAAATGTGATTACATAATCATATTCGGTGAAGAAAAGAGCCCACCGTAATTGGCGCGAGGACTGGGCCTTGGCTGTTTTGAGATATTGCAGGTTTTGGTGGTCTGTGATGACTGTAATGGTGTGTCTGGCCCCAGAAGGTAGTGCCTCCAGGCTTTAAAGGCGGATTTGATAGCCAGGAGTTACTTGTCCGTGATGGCATAATTAATCTCTGGAGGTGAGAATTTTTTCGACCAGAAGGCCACAGCTGGCCGGTTTCCAGGTCTCTCTGTGAAAGGACAGCCCCCACTGCGAGACTGGACGCATCAGTTTCAACAACATAAGGGAGGTCTGAACGAGGAAGTCGCAGGATTGGAGCGGAGGTAAACCTTTGTTTAAGTTCCTGAAAGGCTTCTTCTGCTTCTTCGGTCCAATCAAACTTTTTATTGTTTTTTCGTAATAGTACTGTGATTGGGTGTACAACCTGAGAGAAGTCTGGGATGAACCGGCGGTAGATGTTCACAAAGCCCAGCATGCTTTGTACCCCTTTCAGAGACGTCGGTGAAGGCCATTTCAGAATGGCATCTACCTTGTGCACGTCCATTCTGATGCCTCCTGGAGTAAGGGCAAAACCAAGAAATTCTACTTCGGTGATGTGACAAAAGCATTTTTCAAGCTTTGCAAACAAGCGATGTTGACGGAGCTTGGTGAGGACTGAACGAACGTGCCTGACATGATCTTGTTCCGAGGCTGAGTATACTAAGATGTTGTCTATGTACACTAAGGCGCACACATCAATTAACTCCCTTAAGACGTCATTCATGAAATATTGGAATGTCACAGGAGCGTTGCATAACCCGAAGGGCATGACTTGATATTCAAACAAGCCGTACTCAGTACGGAAGGCGGTTTTCCATTCATCTCCTTTTCTGACTCAGACCAGGTGGTACGCTCCTCGAAGGTCCAATTTGGTATAAATCTGGGCATCTTCAACTTTCAACTTGGTCTAGCATCTCAGGGATAAGTGGCAAGGGGTAGCGGTTCTTCACGGTGATCTGGTGCAATGCGTGGTAGTCAATACAGGTTCTCAAGTCTCCTTCCTTTTTCGGTACGAAGAACAAAGGACTGGCTGCGGGGGACTTCGAAGGACGGATACATCCGTTTGCAAGGTACTGGTCTAAATAGGATTTCAAATGAAGGTTTCTGGTTCTGTGAGAGCATAGATCCTGCTGCAAGGGATTTGTGCACCAGGAACAAGGTCGATCTGACAGTCATAGGGTCTGTGCGGCAGCAATGTATTGGCTTGGTCCTTTCGGAAAACATCCTGGAAATCATGGAATTCACTTGGCAAGGTATTAGTTGCTCCCAGGGTTGATACTGTTGCTCCGGGAGTCATGGGGATACAGACGTCGGGTTTCTACTCTTGGTAATAGCAGGCAGGGGAACAGTCACCGGGGAAGGTTCATTTTCGTGCCCGCCAGTCTATCAAAGGGTTGTGAGCAACCAACCATGGCATCCCTAGTATTAGCCTGAACTGAGGTGCCTTGATGAGATCAAATGAAATAGACTCCCGATGTCCGTCCTGGCACAGCAAGGTTACCCTGGCTGTGCACTGGGTTACTGGTCCGGAAGCGATTTCTGTTCCATCCACGGTGGTTACCTTGTCCATAGTTGGCTTAGAACACAAAGGAAGCCCCATCTCTGCTGCCAATTCTTGATCAATATAATTTCCAACTGCTCTGCTATCGATGTATGCTTCAACGGCATGCATTCTTGACGACTGTTGGTGGTTAATTAAAATCACTGGTATTGCAAAGTGCGAGGTCAGCAACTCTTTCTTCTCACTCGACAAACTGACCTCTACGTTTGTCGAGCTTGGTAGTTTCCCGATTCCTTAGCTTCATCCTTCTCTGTGGCCCAGACTGTTCTTCTTGGTGGTTTTACTGGACAGTCCTTCAGGAAATGTCCTGGTTTCCCACAATAGAAACAAAGCTGTTGTTGTCTTCTTTTGTCCCACTCTTGTTTTGTTAATGCAGGCCGTATCCCTCCAATGTGCATGGGGTCTACAGCATTTTCAGGTGTGTTTTCCCTTGGTCGAACATACACGGTCCGAGGGTCCATCTTAGACCGGTCTGCCTTTTGGTCCTGCAACCGGTGGTCTAGCACAGTCTCTGGGTGGATCAACCACCTGGGCTAAGACGTCCTTTAATTCGCCTCGTAAGCCTCGATGGAATAACGTGGTTCTTTTGTTTTCTGCCCACCTAGCTTCGGCAACCAGTCTGTGGAAGGTAGCAATGTACGTTAACAAGTCCTGATTCCGCTGTCGGAGGGACAAGAGTTCATTGTCTACTGCTTGTTCCTGGGTATGGCGAGCAAAAGGTTTTTCAATTTCTCTCTGGAACCTCCCAAAGTCATGTAATAGAGGATCGTCATGGGTTACCAACGGCACCGACCAATCTGCTGCACTACCACTCAGGTATGATAAGACAAAAGCTACCCGATCTTGGTCGTTTGGAAATGCTTCAGGCCTACAAAGAAAATGAAGGCAGCACTGATTGATGAATGCCGCATACTTCCGTGGGTCGCCTGAGAACCTTTCTGGTGGTGCCAGGGGCACGGTTCCAGGTAACGTGATCTATACCGGAGTGGGTGGTATGGCAGGGTTTTGCATCGTTGGATTGCTTCCAGGTAGAGGCGTCTGTCCTGGCTGTGATTGCAAGTATTGCCTGCTAATCTCTTCACTGCGTTCTTTGGTCACTATTAGGTCTCTCCGGAGGGCATTAGTCTCTTGTCGGGCAGAATGAACCTCAGCACGAAGCTCTCCTAGTAATTGGGCCAATTGGTCCATTTCTGATGCCTCCATGGCGCCCAGGTGGATTTGTTATGGTAGGCTTCGTGTTCTGTTACGCTCACCTGGTATCCACAGGGACGCCACCCAGCCGGGTTACTCGCTGGTATGCTTCTCAGCTTTGCCCTGATGTGGTCTGCGGGGAAGGTTCTGCCTTGTGGTAGAATTAGGCATGCCCTCCGTCCTGCCTTCTTTGCAGGGGCGCGGTGTCTTTCATGGGCGAGTGTGGTCCAGTTACTTCACTGACACCGGCCTATTTGATATTGTTCAGGTAGGTGTTATTGCTGTTCTTTAGTTTTGTTGCTATCCTGCATGCCTTTCTTTGTTTAAAATGTCTCTTTTTTCTCCTTCAGGTATGCAGAGCTTCAGTGCAGCGAACTGGCTTGGTTGAGCCCCGCTGGTAAATGATGGCGCATTAAGAGTGCTATGATGCGGTAAGTAAGCACTATGCGCAGCGCTGCAAAGTCTTGCCTTTGCTAACCTGTGTTTTCCTTCCTTGTAGGTCGCGGTGTTCTTCAGCACGAGTGGAATGTCCGGACTGGTGCCAGCCGAGAGGCGACCAGCCAGGTAAGCCTTTTGAGCAGTTCGTAATTTGTAGATTTTGGCTGGCAATCCAATAAAGTAGTTCCCAAGCACATTGTTGTTCATGGTGTATGAGCCTGGCCCCATGTAGGCTTTTGAAGAGGATGCCAGGCTCTAGAGGCCCGAGTCCTGACTCCACCTGGCCAATGAGTTTGCCAGAGGGGGTTTTGGGCGAGGGTCGTGACACCTAGCGGGGGACAGCTCCTTTCCTCCTTTCTTCTTTGAAAAATAATTGAGGGACATCAGGGACAGGGAACCCCACTGGGGTTCTTCCTCATCGCCTTTGTTACGGGGGCCGGCTATGGGCATCCAGCTGGCCCCCATGGGTGCTATGGGACACCAGGTCTTGTGTGGGGGCAGGGCGGGCCATACACTGACCATGTAGACCCTTGCCCCCTTGCTGGCTCGAGGGCCCCACGGCATCATGGCCTGCAGGCCTGTGCTCACGGGTGTGGGACTGCAGGCCTGTGCTCACGGGTGTGGGCCTGCAGGCCTAAGTGAGAGACGAACTCAGTCATTCCTCTTTAGGAGTTTGTAGCCGTTCTGATGCACGTGTCTGCAGGGCAGGGGAGTTGCTAGGTCTGGAAAAGATCCGGGGCTAAGCTAATGTCCAGGCTGTCAGGACTCGGGGCTAGCTAGTCTTTTGGCTGTAGCTCCTGAGCTTCTATCCGGGGCTACAGCCAAAAGATCCGGGGCTATAGCCCCCTTAGCCCCCCCCTAGCAACGCCCCTGCTGCAGGGGCTCCTTTTATTAGCTCATTACACATCTTAAAAGGGCAACACACTTGGGAGGGTCACGCACCACCATACTTGCCAACCCTACTGATTTAGGCAGTATGCTACTGCTTTTTAAGCAGTCCTACCACCTACAGATTTGGGTGATAGATCCTGCTTTTTACAGTGGCAGGTCATTTATGTGACTGTAAGGCAATTCATCTGTCTGTGCGCTGGGCGGGTAAGTGATACATTTGAGTGATGGGCTCAGATCAATCCACTGACCTGACAGCTACATGACTCTGCCCTGCACTCTTGCCGGGACAGAGCTTAGGTGAACCATCAGTGAAGACAAGTGGCAGAGCGCACCACCATCACACAGCATCTGCTTATCAGACTGAGGAGGGTATCAGTCTCCATGTTGTTCAGTGTTCAACCTGCAATGCAGGAATAAATATGTACTGCCCAGGCTGCTACTACAGAGAAGTGGCAAACAGTGCCTACCAACTATGTGTGATTATTTTCAGTGAATTTAGGTAATTGAATTTGAAGTTAACTTACCATTCACAATTATACTTTTTCAACATTTGAGAGCATCTTTCCATGTTGTGCTGTTTGATGGGTTGTGCATTTTAGAATGTTCCAGTGGTGCCAACAATGCATGTTTTGCAATTTCCTGTGATGTCATTGTTATGCGAAGTATTATTTTTGAAACTTGAAAAATCCTACATCTTTTTGGTCACAAAATGTTGGCAAGTATGCACCACACACCCCAATATGCAACACACTTTCACACTGCTGGTTTCAGAAAAGACTTCCCTTGCCTCTCTGCCTAAATAAAAATCAAGCGTGCACTTCAGCCCCATCCCCTGGATGTGAAAGAACACATAACGTTGTTATTTGTTCGGTTGCATCTGTGGGGAGGGTGGTTGTTAGGGAGTGTCGTGATAAGCTTCTAGGCACTTGCAGTAACCTGCACTTGCACTAACCCACTGAGCTATCTTGTGTGTATTAGAGCTTATTCGAAGCGTGGAGGAAAATGCTGACATCAGCCAGGCCTCTTGAACTGGGTGAGCCTGCATGTTTGTAAGGGGTTAACTGCGAAGGCCTTTCGTGAAGACATAAACATCTAGCATCAGCAAGAGGCTCTACGCAGCCCTTGGGAGCCAGGTACAGCTTTGCACAACTTTGCCCGTCTTCGCTCTGTGAGTCAGGTGCACTAATAAGGCAAAAATGTCAGATCTTCCCAAAACACCATGCACGAAGCCTGGGAGCCAAGACTGGCTGTTTCCAGTCTTGTAACTTTCCAAGCGAAAACATGTTTACTGCCCGGAAGGGTGAGTCTAGAAGCTTCTCGAAGAGCTGATACGTCATGATGATTGACATGCAGCCCCTAATAAGAGAACTATACTTGGACCAGTGAGGTAGGGATTCATCCTGGGCTGTTGGTGAGATGCGTGTACTGAGAGGAACAATGCCTGGACGACCAGCTGTGCACTATCTGAGCCGAGACTCCTAGCATCACACCCCCGCTCCGGTGTAGGACTGTGGGGTCTTGGCCAGTCCTCCCCTCCTCTCTCGAGGAGTGCCGGGCACCTGTAGCGGCGAGGGTCCCGGGTGTGAACTGATTGTACCTTCATCTACATTTTATAGGAGCGTAAGACAAAATAATTGCATATTCATCTGTGATTGACAATTGGCATTATACAGCTTGCACTTTTCATTTCCATATTATTGTAAATTGCTGCTTAGTTTTCATTAGACACTGTAGATAATAAATGAAAGCATCATATATTCTGTGTGATTGGCTTTCTTCCAGACTGAGTTCATCGTGCTTCGTATAACCTTACTTGTGTGGGAAGGTGATTAATAGTGATTACTTTGCGCTAAGGGCTGGTTCCCAGGGGGGCAGGTTCTCCTTTATCACTACATTTGGCGTAGTCGGCAGGATTTACGAGCACAATGCCTTTCTGGAAAAAACAAACAAAAGATGATTGCAATGTGGAAGATAGTGCACTCTGTCACATTCCAGGATGGCCGGCATCAAATGAGTGGTCGGGTGTGGCAGATATTTTGCATCGGTACTCGGCACCGAGGGCATGGGACAAGCTTGAAAATGATGTTTCCCCGGTGGTAATTAGTGAGTGCTTGGAGAGTTTGCCGCTTGGGAAATGCAGATGGGAGCTAAAGGCAGCAGGCAACATAGGCTGGTTATTCCTGCAGGCGCTCAGGAAGGTGCATGAGAATGAATTGCTTAAAGATATGCAGATTCGCAAATTAACAAATGAGATTTCCCTGCTCCAGGAGCAACAAATCATTATGAGAGAGACCCTTGAATCGTCCGTTAAGCGGGCTGATCAAATGGAGGACAGATGTGCCTCTTTAGCTGTGCGTGTAGCCACGCACAAGCGCAGACAGCGGCGGGGCAATCCGTCAAAGATAAGGATTCGCGCACTAATTAGGAAAGATAACTTGGACCCAAATTTATGGTCGGGTGAAGTTATGACAGTGAAACTGAGCAAGCATTTGATTAGAATGAATCTGTTGAAGTCAGGCTTGCAGAGTTAGATTGCTCTGACGAAGAGAAGCTGGAATGTACTCCAATGAAATGTGTTTATCCAGCGCGGCCGTTAATCACTAACAAGTCAAAAGGCCAAGCTGGCGGTGCAAACATTCAGAAAACTAGGATTGTCCGCGATTATACACAGACAGAGCTTTTAGAGATTGCTAAATTATTTAGACAGAGGGCAGGTGAAGCACTTTTGAAGTGGTACCTACGCCTCTGGGATACGGGTGCTGATAGCATCTTCTTAACCCCAGAAGAACTGTTAAAGATGGGTTCACTCACTACTAATGTAATGTTGAGGCAGATGGTGTGCGGTGCGCTCGGGCAGCAAAGCTCTCATTCTTTGTTTAATTGGCTTCAGACTGCCCTATTAAATTTGTATGGGAGTCCAATGGATATGGAAGAGAATTGGGGTGGTTGGGGGTCAATAACAGAAGCGACAGATCAGCTTAGAGAGATGGGTTTACAGTGCGCACTGTACAGTGCAAATTTTGCAGGGCCTGACATGGAGTTGTTTACAGCTGGCATGCGCGCACGCTCGTTAAGGAATGCACCGAGTCACATGAAGGGCGCATTGCTTTCATTGCTGGGTCCAGCGCAAGGCAAAGCCATTGGTGAAGTGGCACTTCGGCTAGGACAATTAGAAGGGCTGGATGTGCGCAAGGCAGCGTGCCTAGTGGCTGCATGTAATGATTTAGAGAAAAAGCGTGGCAAAAATGTAAAGTATAAAGAGAAAACCGACACTATTGAGGTCACGCGCAAACAAATGTGGGTGGACCTGCTAAAAGCGGGAATTCCAAGGGAAGAGATAGACAGTAAACCCACACCTGTGCTACTTGAGAAATGGAAGAAATTGAGAAAACAGGGATCAGGAAAAACTAAGCCCTCTGCACCTTCTGAAGAAGAGGTGTTTAAGCCCAAAGTGCGAGCAAAAGGTTACCCTGATTTGGCAAAGGACAAGTGGGAGGTCCCAGACCCCATTTTTGATTGAAGGCCTGGCTCTGTCTTTGAGGTACGGTTAATAAAGAGAAACAGTCCCAGAGACAGACATCCTTTTGTGCCACTCACATTGTATTTCGATGAGAAAGTAAAACACGTCTTGGCTCTATTAGACACGGGAGCTGAGGTAACCATTTTGAATGGCAATCCCAGTAAATTATCTGGTCCCAGAGTTTTGGTCAATGGTTATGGGGGAGCAGAAACTGTTGCAAAAGCCTTTAATGTAAAAATGTCAATTGGCGAGGGATTCCCCTTTACAGCAAATGTCTTGATTGCAGATATACCGGAGTACATCCTTGGCATGGATGTGTTGTTGGGAAAAAGTGTGACTACAGATTTAGATGAATTTGTTTTTGGCAATCGGAAAATCCATGTGAGAGTTGTTAACCCCGTGGTGGTTGGGCATGCCAAATGGTCCCCCTTGCATTTACCTCCTCCTGCTGAGCCAGTGTGCGTGAAACAGTACAGGTTGCCAGGGGGACATAAAGAGATCGGTGAAACTATTGAATCATTGGTAAAAGCTGGCATAATGAGGCCGGCAGTCAGTCCATTCAACTCGCCGATCTGGCCTGTTCGCCGCCCAGATGGGGCGTGGAGTCTGACAATTGATTACCGTATTTTGAATAAGAAGGTGCCGCCCTTAGCTGCGGCAGTGCCAGACATCATTACTCTGATTGAAAACCTTACAAAAGAAGTGGGTGAATGGCATGTGGTCCTTGACCTAGCCAATGCATTTTTCTCCATTGATATTGACACTGAATCACAAGACCAATTTGCTATCACTTGGGGAGACAGACAATTTGCCTTTACTAAATTGCCCCAGGGGTATTTTCATAGTCCCACTCGGTGTCATGGATTGATTGCCAGAGATTTAAAGATGGTGCAGTTGGATGATGTGTATGTTGCTCATTACATTGATGACATCATGCTGACCAGTGCTGAGAAAGAACATGTAGAAAAAGCTGCTGAAAAGTTGATCACACACATGCAAGACCGGGGGTGGGCCATAAATCCCAAAAAGGTACAGGGGCCTGCTCAAGAGGTGAAATTTTTAGGTGCAATCTGGTCTGGGTCGGTAAAGAAAATTCCCGACCCTGTAATTGACATGGTTCAGCAGATGGCTCCACCAGCAGATAAAAAGAGGCACAAAGGTTCATCGGGTTAATGGGTTTTTGGAGAAATCACATACCTCATTTAAGCCTGATACTGAAACCTATCTACAAAGTCACCAGAAAGAAACATGATTTTACATGGGGCCTAGAGCAACAGTCTGTCTTCCAGCAGGCTAAGGACGCTTTGCAGAATTACATCAAGCTGGGCAAAACAAAAACGGATCCTTTTGAACTGGAAATTCTTGTCTACAATGACGTGGCTGTGTGGGGCTTGTGGCAAAAGCAAGGACAGAAAAGAGTGCTGCAAGGTTTCTGGTCAAGAAAACTCACAGATCCTATGACAAGATACACTCCGTTTGAGAAACAAGTTGCTGCAGTGTACTGGGCTCTAGTTGAGACTGAAAGAATCACAGGCGAGCAACCAGTGACAATTTGCACAGAAATTCCGATCATGGGCTGGGTGCGCGACACTGCTGCAAGCGGGAAAAGTGGCAGAGCACAAGACGCCACTCATGTCAAATAGAAATGGTATTTACAGCAACGTGCGAAAGCTGGCCGCACAGGGGTTTCCAGACTGCAAGAACAAATGCTGGAGGCAGTAGATCTGGAAGCGATGCCTGAACCAAACACCCCTGTGGCGTTGCCAGAATCTCCCTTCAAAGTCGCACCCGCCTATGATACATTGGCAGAGGAAGAACAAAAGTCTGCATGGTTCACGGACGGCACCACAAAGTATGATAAAGGGCAAAGACACTGGCAAGCTGTTGCATTCCAGCCCCACCGAGAAGCACTGCTAATGAGAGAAGGTGTGGGAGGATCCAGCCAATATGCTGAACTGCAGGCGGTGGCCTCCGTGATTGAACAGGTGAAAGAAACAGAGACTGCATACATATACACAGACAGTTGGGCCACATATCAAGGCCTGACACATTGGGCACCGGCATGGAGAAGAGACGGCTGGCAGATCAAGAACACTCCGATCTGGGGAGGGCCGGACATCTGGGAAGAGATGTGGTGCAAAGCTGAGAGGTGCAAAATCTGCATTGGACATGTTGACGCACACATGCCCCCTGACACCTCACTGGCTGCCCTGTTCAACAATGAAGTGGACCAAATGGCAAAGATTCACCCAGTAACAACACCTGAAGAAGCTGAGGTATTGCAAGGGATGGCGGACTGGGCACACCAAACCTCAGGGCATCTAGGGCAAACAGGAACTTATCAATGGGCAAAAAGGAGACAATTGCCCATTACCATGGATCAAGCCAGGCAATCTGCCTCCCAATGTTCCGTGTGCTGTGAAGTGAAGCATCAAGGCCCTTTGAGAAGAGGTGAAAGAGCTGCTAGCGTATGACAAGTTGATTACATTGGCCCTTTACCGCCCGAGAATGGAAAGCACTATGTGTTGACTATGGTAGACACATACTCTGGACTGCTATTAGCTTATCCATGCAGATAAACGGGCTACCTTGCAAGGAATGGAATACCTCATCAGACACTATGGCATCCCGGATGAAATCCAATCAGACCAAGGCAGCCATTTTGCTGGACACAATGTGCAGGACTGGGCACTAGAGCAAGGCATAAAATGGACACTGCACATCAGCCGGTACCCAGAATCCTCTGCTCTGGTGGAACGTAGCAATGGGCTGCTCAAGCAACAAATAAAGAAGCTGACTAAGACTCACACTCTGAAGGGCTGGTCCAAATACCTGGCACAAGTGCTGTTTGAACTGAACAATCGTCCATTGGGAAACCGCCAGACACCCTTTGTGAGAGTGACAAGTGAGAAAGTGGAATCCACAAAGATTCTCGTTGTGTGGAAATCAGATAAAGAAGCAAGGCTGCCTGTGCAAGCCACTGCAGGCAGCATTGGGCTTGATCTATCTACCTGTGAAGATGATGTTATACCAGCAGGGCAAACCAAATCCATCTCGCTGGGTATTGGCATCAAATTGCCGGCTGGCACTTATGGACGCATTGCTGCACGATCCAGCCTGGCGAAAAAAGGCATTGACATATTGGGAGGTGTGATTGATCCTGATTATAGAGGGACTGTTTCGGTACTTTTACATAATGCTGGTACATCTGCACTACCATTAACCAAATATAACCGAATTGCACAATTGATTTGTGAGCAAGCAGTTGTTCCCCTAGTGGTAGAAAGCAAGCAATCCCCAGACACTACATTGAGGGGGGAAGGAGGCTTCGGTAGCACGGGGAAAAAGGTGTGGGTGCACCATCCAAACAAAAAGCCTGAGGCTGGGGAAGTGTTAAGTCAAGGTGTTGGAAGTACTTATGTTGTACTTTTGCATAATTCTGACATGCCTGTTTATATTCCCGCTACTAGGCTCACACCACGAACATAGAGCAGTATGAAGGGGATGGGACTTACCTTGCTGTGGGTTCTCCTGGCCTGCCAAGCCAACGCTTTCTCTGTAAAGAATGGGTTGATGCAAGACGCTACATGGACTCTGAGAATCGCATGCACTACACCTGATGCTCCAGTCCTGCGTGATAACTACAACCGCACCGTAACCTGTGAGAAAAGCGCTACAAATGAGTATCCACATGGAACTGCAAGAGTTCTGGCTTGGCACATTGTCAGGCATCTTTTGTCACTGACTCATATGACTGGTGCTTATGAAATCTTAGGCCCAAACGTTTCAGTGAATGAATCAAATAATGTTTTGATGTTTCATGTTTCTTCTGCCCCAAGAACTGTAGCGAGTGTACACGCCAAGATTTTCTGGACTATAACTTGAGCAAATGCCTTTCATACAATTGTACATTGAAACAGCCTCTGCCAGATGGTAGTATGGTGTTTGTATCAAAAACCAATATTGTATATGGTAGGCATCCCACTTGGAGAATGGTGTTTTTCAAGTCACACAAAGTAGAAACTGTGAACATGCTAGATATTCCAGTAGTAAGACAACATTTAAATTGCAGGCACGTGATGCATGCGTTCATCATTACAGAGGTACACTTAGACATAGATTTGTCACGAGGCAATGTTTCCTTAGTACTACCAAGCTGCTACAAATGCAGTCAATTTCTATGGCCCATAGCCAAACTGCGCATAGCTAGGGGGTTAGATTCATTGGTTGCGGGTGCAGTGGGGGTGGGAACGGGGGCTTTAAATGCTTTTGACATAGAAACTGTGCGCAATAAATTAGCCACTATGGGTTCTGATGCCAGCGCCGCTATAAAGCTTCTGGCCCAGTGGGGCCCATTGATAAGTCCTACCCTGCGCAACACTGCTACAAATATTGGCAACCACTGCAGGTGGCAGAATTACAGCTATGAAGACATTTTCTCTGCCATAAGGCAGGTCAACAAGACTGCTAAAGACACACGATGCATTTTATGGCAAACTTTGCTAAATCAGCAGGTGTTGGCTTTCCACCCCGAATGGGAGCGACTATCTTCAACCCGCTGGCACACAAAGCTACAGTTACCAGCAAACATATGGATTAAACCGCTTGCTTTTGATTGCATGAATAACACATGCCATGCTTTAATGCAAGTCAGTAGAACCGCTTATGCTTTAGAAATATGGTGTCCTTTTATAGTATTGCCTATGAAAATCAATGGCTCCTGGTGGGTTCCGCAAATATGAGGGCAATGGTTAGACAGCCAAAACTACACCATCCACAGTCACACCTGCATGCCTTGGGATCAGGGGTGGGTGTGTCCCCTAACTGGAAGGTTTCCGGACCCATGCATGCATCCCGTAGCAGGGGAGTGCACCTGGATGCAATATCACATTAATGGGACTGACATTTTCCAAATAGATCAGCATAAAAATTGCGTAGTTACTGATCATTGCTTACTTATTAACAATTAAAGGTTGGTAGGGAATCCTCAAGTATTTTGCGTAGATCAGGTTGTGACTATCTTAGACATTGTTACTCACACCTTATATTCATTAACCCAGTGGTCTCACACTACTTTGCATGCTGAGCTCAACTGCTTAACTGGACTCTACACTATGGTGTGATTACTGCCCGGCTTCAAGCTATTAGACAATTTGCCCAAACTGCTTGGAAGGATTTCCAGACGCTAGCTACCTCAGTTATCTCTGCAGAGTGCAAGCTGATAATAGACAAGAACCAATTAATCAAAACTGCTGACCATCTGCAATCAGTTACTACTCACCACTGGTGGGATGTATTCACTGGATGGTCTCCCTCCTCCACTAAACTGCTTAATATAATGCTGCATCCATTGCTGTGGCTGCTGATTTCCCTAATATTCATCCTTATTGTTTTCATTGGGCTCTTGCGCAGAATGTCTTTCCTTTATACTAGAATGCCTGCGCTAGAGAAACGCTTAATCGGCCTACAGCACACCGTACATGCTTCTAAATCGTGGAACTGAGTCAACATTTTCAAGCCTCACTTCGAAAGGGGTGGAATGTCGTCATAAGCTTCTAGGCACTTGCAGTAACCTGCACTTGCACTAACCCACTGAGCTATCTTGTGTGTATTAGAGCTTATTCGAAGCGTGGTGGAAAATGCTGACATCAGCCAGGCCTCTCGAACTGCGTGAGCCTGCATGTTTGTAAGGGGTTAACTGCGAAGGCCTTTCCTGAAGACATAAACATCTAGCATTTGCAAGAGGCTCTACGCAGCCCTTGGGAGCCAGACACAGCTTTGCCCGTCTTCGCTCTGCGAGTCAGGTGCACTGATAAGGCAAATATGTCAGATCTTCCCAAAACACTGTGCACGAAGCCTGGGAGCCAAGACTGGCTGTTTCCAGTCTTGTAACTTTCCAAGTGAAAACATGTTTACTGCCCGGAAGGGTGAGTCTAGAAGCTTCTCGAAGAGCTGATACGTCATGATGATTGACGTGCAGCCCCTAATAAGAGAACTATACTTGGACCAGTGATGTAGGGACTCATCCTGGGCTGTTGGTGAGACGCACGTACTGAGAGGAACAGTGCCTGGACGACCAGCTGTGCACTATCTGGGCCGAGACTCCTAGCATCACACCCCCGCTCTGGTGTAGGACTGTGGGGGGCTTGCCCTGTCCTCCCCTCCTCTCTCGAGGAGTGCCGGGCACCTGTAGCGGCGAGGGTCCCGGGTGTGAACTGATCGTTCCTTCATCTACATTTTATAGGAGCGTAAGACAAAATAATTGCATATTCATCTGTGATTGACAATTGGCATTATACAGCTTGCACTTTTCATTTCCATATTATTGTAAATTGCTGCTTAGTTTTCATTAGACACTGTAGATAAGAAATGCAAGTATCATATATTCTGTGTGAGTGGCTTTCTTCCAGACTGAGTTCATCATGCTTCGTATAACCATACTTGTGTGGGAAGGTGATTAAGAGTGATTACTTTTCACTAAGGGCTGGTTCCCAGGGGGTACAGATTCTCCTTTATTACTACAGGGAGAATTCTCACTTATGGCTAATTTGCCTTACCTATAGAGTACCCTAGCAGCTTTGTTGGATCTGAAGGGTTTATTTCTTTTTACCTGCTAAGAGTGAGACTATTTTTCCCACACTTAGGCATCTTTGCTATGTGTGTTCTAGGCTATTTTTGTGTTTAATGCCTATGGGATCTTTTCTCTCACACATAGGAACCCTCTTTATGCACATGTGTTACACAGCACCCTCCGTGCAGTGACACAGGGGTGTCGTGCGACCCCCAAACATAGACTCCATACCCTGGGGCTGACTACTGTCTCCCAGGGCATGTAAAGTCCCCATTGACTTTACTAGTCAATCTCTATGAACAAAACTAGTACAACCCATCTTAATATGGAAGTACTGGAAGGGGTTAATGGTTTTTCCCCTATGTTAATTTTCGAGAGGGTACCTTAAAGTCCCCCTCTACAAAGTTTCTGGCTGGTGGCAGTGGTTACTACCTTTTATATTCGACCGCAAATATTTCCCTATGGGATTTTCCCATTGTTCGAGGCTAACACTTTTACTGACAGCCTCTAACATACCGCCGGTTTATTTCATTATTAACTTTTACTCCGGTAGGTTTTATTTGCCAGAACTTTGATATAACTTCTTTCTCGAGTCTTACTCCATATTCTTAACCCAGGTCGGGGATCCTTTGTTTGCTCGTTTGGCGGGCTTCTGCCAAGAAGCCCTCCTTTCGGCGCCTCTGAGTCTGGGGTGGGTCTGTTGTTTGGGAGGGGGAGTAGAACCCCTCGACAGCGTTGCCACAGCAACTCAGGTCGCACTCTAACCTGATAGGCTGGAGGGACTCCCGCCAAGAAGACCACTCCACTGTGTGAGTGACAGCTAGGCTATATGAATGGGTCACTTTCTGCATAAAAGCAGGGTCCTGATGACTGGAAGAGCAAGACGTCGCCACTGGAACTACGGAACCGAAGGGGAGAGAAGCCACAGACATCTTCAACATCTACACCACCGGTGAACCCCTGCCGGATAGTCTCACCACTTTTCTTCCACATGACGAGAGGAGATCTTCAGCGAAAGAGCCTCCTTCCCTTGAGCTGGTGGGGTCAACCAGTTCACCTATCGCTTCCTCGGACCTGCCTTGGTCGAATCGACACTGCCCCGCACTTGGAGACCGGATAGACAGGCAGCTATCGACCCGGACCACGATAAAAAGGAGCGTACCTTTTAAACTTTGTTTGGCAGCACCGCGGCTGGTTTCATCCCTGGGTAGTGCAGCAACTCGAACCTTCCTCCACGACGAGAGCCTCTCTTCCTCTGTTGGACCCCTCGACCTGCAGGAACTACCAGGAACAACTGCCACCGCAGGAGCCACTTCTTCACGTTTAAGGTACATTGTTCCGCCAGGCCGCCCTTCCTCCGTGGTAGCCCTAAAGGTGTTTTAAATCCTTTAACTACTTGTGGGGTCGGCCGCCCTCTCTCTTAACATTGTCTTTCACCTCGCATCTACCTCTTCAATATTTTTCTACTAAAGACTCGACTGCAGCTACAAGAAAATGTTTGCTCCTAAGCTCTTGGTCCTGTACCACTGACTCTGGCTCAGGCCTATTGACTCTGGCTGATTTGTTAGATCTGCTCTCACTAGATTGGTTTTCAATGAGAAATGTGTTGATGCACCTAAATCTTCTGAACCTCTCTTCCTTCCTACTGTTTTAACTTGTGGAGTGCCATTTAGCTCAGTTTTCATTCACTTATCTTTTGGCTAAAGTGTTACTGTGCATTACTTGTTCACAAAACTTCAGGGAAGTGTTTCTAGGGGGTGTCTAAAGATATTTCGGTTTAACTTGTGCTTTCCCTCCCTTTCGTTAAATTGTTAGAGTGCCATTTGTAGTTGGTTTACACTATGCCGTTTTGCTCAGTTTTCACTCTACCGCAAACTTGTCTACGATTGAATTGGGAGTTGTATATGCTTTTTCTTGACTAAAACTAATTTAACTTATTGACTGTATTCGATGTGTTGAAACTAGAAGTGTATAGAATAAATATATTCTCTTTTTGATACAAATCTTTGGTCAGTGTTTCCTTGCTCCATAGTATTGTACTGCCTATTGTGTAAACCCTGAATACTGCTCATCTCCCTCTTGAGATAAGTCGGACTGCTCAGCCACAGCTATCAACTAAATCTTTGTGGTACAGACTGATACCAAAGGGGATTTATTGCTCTCACCTGTAGTCCTAATCTGGTGTAGTGCTCCCTAAGGGAACGGCACTGGATTCTGTCTAACACTGGTGTACAGCGGTGAGGATCAAAGTATTGGATCTACATTTTAGTGTGCTGCTAGTACCTTGGCACAACTAACCACAAGGTTAACAATCACAAAAAGTTATTTTAACAAAGTCAAGTATGGAAAGTTATAGTCAGGAGACCCTTCTTGCAAAAACTGCTGATTATCTTAAAGATTTGTGCAGACAGAAAGGCCTTCCTGTCAAAGGCAAGAAAACAGAAATGATTGATAGACTGTTAGAGAAAGAAAGTCTGGATAGTGGTGCTGTAGGCCCTACTGCTCCAGCAAATGTGGCTAACAGTAATGAGGATAATGTTGAAAATGTTATTGTTGAGTCAGATGAGGAAGAGGAGGATAACAATGTCCCCCCTCTGGTCCTCTGCCTGCTCAAGGACCTCAACCTGTAGCTACCTACTGGACCCTTACCAGGTCCCACATTAGGTCCTGAATTTATATCTCTAGGAAAAATGAGACTTGAACTTGAATTCAAACGGATTAGTGCCTAAACTGAACAGAGACATCAAGAACTAAGGCTCAAAGAAATGGAGCTCAACCATGAGCTTGAGATGAAGAAATTGTCTTTGGAAAATGCTTCTCTCCCCAAATCCTCTAGATCTTCCAGTCCAAAAAGACCTTGGATGCCTAAAGAGATTGTGGGTATGTATGAACCTAAGTTGGATGTATTAGATTGGCTTGCTATGTTTGAATATAATCATGGGCTCTAGGATATCACAGGGAATCAGTTGATCTCCTGGTTATTCTCTAGGCTCCCTCCTGTTGCATCTGATGTGTTAATGGAGTTGGGGGAGGTGGATAGGATGGACTATGAATGTGTAAAACTAGCTCTGATAGCTAGAATTGGGAAGACTCCTTCTCAGTACCTTAAGAGGTTTAGGACCCTCAAAAAGCATGATAGTACCCCTTGGCTACTTGGGTGAATGAATGTTTGAAGAACTTAGAGGGATGGATTAAGGGTTATAGAGTTAACACTTATGAAGGAATGGGAAATCTTGTTATGGTGGAGTCTATCTATGATGCCTGCTCTCCTGAGCTCAGACAGCACTTGGCTGATTCTAAGGAATTCGATTCCAAGAAACTGGCTAAGGCTGCTGACTTGTGGGTTGCCAACAGGGCCAATCACAAGGATTCAGGGGTAACTCAGAAAAAGGATGATGGAAAGCAGCCTAAGAAAGAAACCAAAGAGAATTCAAATAATTCCAATTCCAAAGAGGGCCACAAACAAAATTCTAAGGGTAAGCCCCAAGGGAAACCTAATCAAGCTAGTGTAACTTCTGGTCCCAGACCAGAAGGAGGTCAGAACAAGCCACCATTCATAAAGACATTTGGGAAATGTTATGTTTGTGGCTCAACTGATCATGTGAAAGGGGATCCCAGATGTAAGGGTAAACCTTCAGGGGTCCACACTGTCTCCTTAGCCTTTGCTCCAGAGGAGGACGTACAGATGGCCAGTGGAAACTTTCAACTGCTGGCTGATGGCCCCACTGGTGTCTCAGCTAGTGTATCTTTAGTATCTCTTGGATTGTGGGAACAACAGGATTTAGATGTGTACAATTCTATCCCTCTTAATACTAAAGAGCATTATAAAGACAGTGTCCTAGTCAATGGTCAGGAGACTCCTGCCATTAGAGACACTGGGGCCAGCATAACTGTGGTGGACAAATCTTTTTTCAAGGTGGAGGATGTTGCTAAGGCACCCAAATGCCTCACCAAGTTAGCTGGAGGGCCTGTGCAGATGCTTCCCCAATTACCAGCTCTCATCCAGTGCAATGAAATGACTGTCAGGATACCTGTAAGTGTACAATCTGAAGTATCAGGAAGGGTGCTGTTGGGCAATGATCTGAAAGAACTGGGAGTAGTGTCAAGTACCCCCAGACCTCCTAGTAAGAGATTATAGGAGCTTACCAGACCTGCAAGGGAGAGGACCTTGAGGGGCTCTCCTGAGGAGATGATAGAAAATGAAATCACTCCTACACCACTGGAGTTACTAACTGCCATTTCCAAGCAATCAGAAGCAAAGGGGAAACCCAAGACTTCAAGGAAGAAGACAGAAGAAAGCACTCCAGTGCTGCCAACCAGGAAATCTCCTAGGTTAGCAAAAATCACACCTGTGATTCCTCCTCCAGCTGAGGCTGAGAGTGAGGTACAACCCTGTGTGGTTGAACTAGAGCCTGAAGACTCAGATCTAGTAGGAGGTCAGGACCTCATTGGAGATCTTGACCCTGTGGACCATCCTGAGCTGCAGTCATTACTGGCAGAAGGTGGACCCTAAAGGGCAGACTTCAGTAAGGGACAAAGAGAATGTCTAACTCTGGAAGGTCTTCGCCACCAGCCAGCTTCTCAGCTTGAAGGGCAAGAGCCTGGGAAGTATAGGTTACACTGGGAAGATGGCCTTTTCTATAGTGAACCAACCGAGTCACTCCCTGGGGACTACAAAAGACGTGTAGTACCCCAAGCAAACCGACTCCAATTCTTGCAACTAGCCCATGAAAAACCTTTAGCTGGTCACTTGAGCTTCAAGAAGACCAAGGAAAGGCTCTCTCGCTACTTTTATTGGCCTACAATGGGGGCTGAGGTAGATAGGTATTGCAAGAGTTGCCACACTTGCCAAACCTCTGGTAAAAGTGGATCCAAGAACATGGCACCTCTAGTGCCTCTCCCTGTAGTGGGAGTACCATTTGAGAGGGTAGGAATCGACATTGTTGGTTCCCTTGATCCTCCAACTTCTTCAGGCAACAGGTTTATACTTGTTGTAGTAGACCATGCTACTAGGTTTCCCGAAGCAATTCCTATGAGGACTGTTACAGCTCCGGCTGTGGCTAAGGCCCTCCTTGGTATTTTTACCCGGGTTGGGTTTCCTAAGGAGGTAATATCCGACAGGGGGTCAAATTTTATGTCCCACTACATGAAAGTCATGTGGAAAAACTGTGGAGTTACCTACAAGTTCTCAACCGCATACCACCCTTAGACAAATGGGAGGTAGAAAGGTTTAACAGAACCATGAAGAGCATGATAGGAGCTTTGGAAGACCCCCTTAAGAAAAAGTGGGATCTTCTACTGCCATGCCTTCTCTTTGCATATAGAGAAGTCCCTCAGGAGGGAGTGGGTTACAGTCCCTTTGAACTTCTCTATGGCCATCCGGTTAGAGGTCCATTGGCCCTGATCAAGGAGGGGTTGGAGAGTGCTCCTTCCCCCACACAAGTCAGAGTCACTGACTATGTGATAGGACTCCGGAGGAGAATGTCACACATGATGGCTGAAGCAAGTGATAACTTGAAAGCAGGTCAGGCTCTGGTCAAACATTGGCATGACCAGAAGGCCAACATGGTTGAGTTCGCTCAAGGCCAGCTAGTTCTTGTTATGGTACCAACAAGGCAGAGGGCCTTGCAGGACAAATGGATGGTACCCTTCAAGGTTGTGGGAAAACTTGGAGAGGTAAACTATCTGGTGGACTTAGGCAATCCTAAGGAGGCTCCTAGAGTCTTTCACATCAACCGTCTAAAAGCTTATGTCTCGAGACCAGATCTGGGAGCATTGCTTCTAGCTTCAGCTCAAGAGGAGGAGGAGAGTGAACCTCTGCCTGACCTCCTCAGAGGCAAACCTCTAGATGAGAAAATAGAAAGAGTCAATCTCTCTTCTAATCTGACACCTGAGCAACAGGAGGAGTGCAAACTTTTGTTAAATCAATTTGCCCACCTGTTCTCTCTGACACCAGGTTTGACCCCTTGGGGCCAACATGATATCCAAACTGGTGACTGTTTACCTGTCAAAAGCAGGGGCTACAGGATGTCAGAAAGTGTAAGAACCCACATCAAGGGAGAGGTCAACAAGATGCTTGATCCTGGGGTAATAGAGCCCTCTACTAGTCCATGGTCTAGCCCAGTTGTGTTAGTACCAAAGGCAGGATCCAAAGAGTTGAGATTCTGTGTGGACTATAGAGCTCTAAATGCAGTCACTAAGACTGATGCCCTTCCTTTGCCAAGGACAGATGAGCTGGTGGATAAGCTTGGTTCAGCCAAGTTCTTCAGCACATTTGATCTCACGTCAGGCTATTGGCAAATAGCCCTGACTGACCATGCCAAGGAGAAAACTGTATTCTCCACCCCAGTTGGCTTATACCAATTTAAGGTTATGCCTTTTGGATTAAAGAATGCACCTGCTACATTCCAACGCATGGTTAATCAGGTTCTGAATGGGATGGAGGACTTCTGCATGGCATACTTGGATGACATTGCAGCGTTCAGCCCTACTTGGAAGGAACATGTTGACCACCTAGAATATGTTTTGCAGGCTCTGGAACAGGCCCATCTGACCATAAAGGCAAGCAAATGTCAAATTGGTCAGAGTAAAGTGGTCTACCTTAGGCATGAAGTAGGAGGTGGTGAAATAAGGCCTTTGCTCAGCAAGATTGAAGCTGTGCAAAATTGGACAACCCCTTCTACTAAAAACCAGGTGAGAGCCTTCCTAGGCCTCACTGGGTATTACAGGAATTTCATAGAGAACTATGGGTCCATAGCTTCACCACTGAATGTAATCTCCTCTCCTAAATTCCCTAAAAAGATCAAATGTAATGAGGAGTGCAATCAGGCCTTTGAAAGCCTGAAGAAAGCCCTTTGTCAAGCTACAGTTCTCAGAGCTCCCGACTACCACCAACCCTTCATTGTACAGACAGATGCTTCCAATATAGGTATAGGTGCAGTACTCAGTCAACTGGATGAGAAAGGTAGGGAGCACCCCATTTGCTTTATTAGTAGGAAACTGAAGGAACCTGAGACAAGGTGGGCAACTATTGAGAGAGAATGTTTTGCCATTGTGTGGGCTTTGAAGACATTTAGACATATTTGTATGGATCTACTTTCATCATTCAAACAGACCACCAACCCTTGAGATGGTTGATGCAAATGAAAGGGGAAAACCCCAAACTGCTAAAATGGTCAATCTACCTCCAAGGGTTTGATTTTACCATTGAGCACAGGTCAGGATGTCACCACCAAAATGCTGATGGTCTCTCTAGGATGTTTATAACCGACTAGAGGTATGAGACTCATCCAGGAGTGGATTAGATCCTCCTGTCCCTTAGTCTGGCGGGGGGGGGGGCCATTGTTAGGGAGAATTCTCACTTATGGCTAATTTTCCTTACCTATAGAGTCCCCCAGCAGCTTTGCTGGATCTGAAGGGTTTATTTCTTTTTACCTGTTAAGAGTGAGACTCTTTTTCCCACTCTTAGGTATCTTTGCTATGTGTGTTCTAGGCTATTTTTGTGTTTAATGCCTATGGGATCTTTTCTCTCACCCGTAGGAACCCTCTTTATGCACATGTGTTACACAGCACCCTCTGTGCAGTGACACAGGGGTGTCGTAGCGACCCCAAACATAGACTCCATACCCTGGGGCTGACTGTCTCCCAGGGCATGTAAAGTCCCCATTGACTTTACTAGTCAATCTATATGAACTAAACCAGTACAACCCATCTTAATATGGAAGTACTGGAAGGGGTTAATAGTTTTTCCCTTATGTTCATTTTCGAGAAGGTACCTTAAAGTCCCCCTCTACAAAGTTTCTGGCTGGTGGCAGTGGTTACTACCTTTTATATTCGACCGCAAATATTTCCCTATGGGATTTTCCCATTGTTCGAGGCTAACACTTTTACTGACAGCCTCTAACATACTGCCGGTTTATTTTATTATTAACTTTACTCTGGTAAATTTTATTTGCCAGAACTTTGATATAACTTCTTTCTCGAGTCTTATTCCATATTCTTAACCAGGGTCGGGGATCCTTTGTTCACTCTTTTGGCGGGCTTCTGCCAAGAAGCCCTCCTTTCGGCGCCTCTGAGTCTGGGGTGGGTCTGTTGTTTGGGAGGGGGAGTATAACCCCTGGACAGAGTTGTCACAACAACTCAGGTCGCACTCTAACCTGATAGGATGGAGGGTCTCCCGCCAAGAAGACCACTCCACTGTGTGAGTGACAGCTAGGCTGTATGAATGGGTCTCTTTCTGCATAAAAGCAGGGTCATGAGGACTGGAAGAGCAAGACGTCGCCACTGGAACTACGTAACCGAAGGGGAGAGAAGCCACAGGCATCTTCAGCATCTACATCACCGGTGAAGCCCTGCCGGATCGTCTCACCACTTTTCTTCCACACGACGAGAGGAGATCTTCAGCGAAAGAGCCTCCTTCCCTTGAGCTGGTGGGGTCAACCAGTTCACCTATCGCTTCCTCGGACCTGCCTTGGTCGAATCGACACTGCCCCGCACTTGGAGACCGGATAGCCAGGCAGCTATCGACCCGGGCCGCGATAAAAAGGAGCGTACCTTTTAAACTTCGTTTGGCAGCACCGCGGCTGGTTTCATCCCTGGGTAGTGCAGCGACTCGAACCTTCCTCCACGACGAGAGCCTCTCTTCCTCTGTTCGACCCCTCGATCTGCAGGAACTACCAGGAACAACCGCCACCGCAGGAGCCACTTCTTCACGTTTAAGGTACATTGTTCCGCCAGGCCGCCCTTTCTCCGTGGTAGCCCTAAAGGTGTTTTAAATCCTTTTACTACTTGTGGGGTCGGCCGCCCTCTCTCTTAACATTGTCTTTCACCTCGCATCTACCTCTTCAATATTTTTCTACTAAAGACTTGACTGCAGCTACAAGAACATTTTTGCTCCTAAGCTCTTGGTCCTGTACCACTGACTCTGGCTCAGGCCTATTGACTCTGGCTGATTTGTTAGATCTGCTCTCACTAGATTGGTTTTCAATGAGAAATGTGTTGATGCACCTAAATCTTCTGAACCTCTCTTCCTTCCTACTGTTTTAACTTGTGGAGTGCCATTTTGCTCAGTTTTCATTTGCTTATCTTTTGGCTGCAGAGTTACTGTGCATTACTTGTTCACAAAACTTCAGGGAAGTGTTGCTAGGGGCTGTCTGAAGATATTTAGGTTTAACTTGTGCTTTCCCTCCCATTCGTTAAATTGTTAGAGTGCCATTTGTAGTTGTTTTCACTGTGCCGTTTTGCTCAGTTTTCACTCTAACTTGTCTACGATTGAATAGGGAGTTGTATATGCTTTTTTTAACTAAAATTAATGTAACTTATTAACTGTGATCTATGTGTTGAAACTAGAAGTGTATAGAATAAATATATTCTCTTTTTGATACAAAGCTTTGGTCAGTGTTTCCTTGCTCCATAGTATTATACTGCCTATTGTGTAAACCCTGAATACTGCTCATCTCCCTCTTGAGATAAGTTTGACTGCTCAGCCACAGCTACCAACTAAATCTTTGTGGTACAGACTGATACCAAAGGGGATTTATTGCTCTCACCTGTAGTCCTAATCTGGTGTAGTGCTCCCTAAGGGAGCTGCACTGGATTCTGCCTAACAGTGGTGATATGTGCATTTCATTTTTGTTAGGCAGTGCGTTTATGGCACCCTTTCCAGAAACCAACGGCTTTAAAGTTTTGCTGCATTCTGCACGAACACATTAACATTTTAAAACTGCCGGTTTTAGGAAAAGCTTCTCTCTCCTCTTCCCTGACTAACAAAAAACTCCGCCCCTCAGCTCAAATTAGGGGGCGAGGCTGCGTGCAGCACAGTCACACTAACATAACAACTCTTTGATACTCGTTCACTACGAGTCTTTGTGGCGCCTGAAAGCAACGTCATCGCCCCAGCCAATCACGCACTGGTTCAGTTCTCCAAGTAGTGCACCGCTACAATATCCGGATCCGGTCTCTTTCTGTGCTGCTGAGGGTCCTGCGTTCCAACTGTCTTCTCTTCGTGCAAAGCTCAGTTCCCTCTTAAGTTAAGGTTAGCTATTATGTTCGTGGGTACAGAACAGGCTGCGGTCACGTCTTGAAGGGTGCAAACACTCGCTTTATTTAAGAAGCAGTTTTAGCAGCCCCAGTTGCCACCAACATCCTCTCTCAACCATCCAACTTGGGCTATTTCCTCAAAGATGCCACAATGGATTTTATTTGCCCATGTGATTCTACTTGCAGAACATCAATTATTCAAATACGTAGAAACATAGCAATCCCGTCTATTGTAGTTCTACTTGCAAGAGGGAGGGGGGGAGGCGCAGAGGCGCAGGTACAGGGCTATTATACTACCATGATGCAACCGTACGTTAAACGTTAACACGAGTGAGTGGGGTCATCTTCGAGCCTTGCGTGTGGCCGCTCGTTCCAGGTGCCCTTGGAAAATGTAACCTGACTAAAAATAAAAAAGAAGGTATAGCCTTTTGATGCCTTTCGTCCCATATCATCCACATCGAACGCCACCGCATCGGTTTCTTGGACAGTGGGCTGCTGGGCTATATCTGTAGGTGCGTCTTAGGTTTCTAGCCATGGAAATATTCTGATGGTCGGCCCTTGCACAGCTAAATGTTAAGTTGCCCACATACTTTACATATTTACGGTTAACATTAATTATTTTAAAACTGCAGATTAGAAGCATTTATGTTAATATGTAAAAAACGAAGCTCGACAGAATCTTTCAGAACCCAAACTTTCCGCTGAGCCACTATTGTAGCAACTAAGCTGAAATAATACTGTAGTAGTTAGTTCGATATTTGTCAATTGATTTTCCCTAGCAGTGTAGGCGTATCCTTAAATTCAGTCAGTTCGAATCGATAAGTTTTAATGTCCGATAACGCTTCAAACCTGTCTACACTTGAAATAATACACTTGGAGATTTCTGCTGCCTGCGACTCAAGCTCGAAAACCCCATCGCCCTTCAATGTCTACACAGAAAAAAACACGCAAACTCCAAACTAACATTTTTAATTTTGGAGCAGCCTGGAAAAATAAAGCAACCTGGTATCGCATATACCGTTTTTTTCGCCCACCTGCGTAATAATTGAAATACACGCACAGTTATTCTATACTTTTCAATGCAGGGTTCGCATTAGAATGTCCTACATGTCTGTCACGATGATGTAAAATGATTTTGTCATGGAGTTTTACTTGCCACATGTACTTAACATTTTTTTGCATCTGTCTGCTGCGTGCAGTGAGGCCAACAACAGTGGCAGAAGGGCACTGTACATGACCGTCTTACATTAGTCACACTATAGTTAATGGTGAAGCTGGGATGTGAGGACTGTTTGCAGGCAAGCCACAAAGTAACTGTTTTTCAGTTGTCGCTGTACAAATCAACAATACCTATGTAAGGGGCCTGGCCAGAAATCCTCTTTGGTGTAGTTGTTGGAAATGTTGGTGTTGTTGAAAACAAAATCCCTTTTTTTGAAGTTGATTTGAAAAGTACACAAACCGTAATGAAACAACCTGCCAAGTATATAAATCCCTATGTTCAGCAAAAGAATGGCAGCTTAATGTTCCCACATCTTGAATGGAAAAAGACAACTACCTGCATGAAAAGTAATGTAAGCCCAAGTACCACTAATTTTAACACCTGTGGATAAGCTACTTGAGGCGATTCAGTGTGTGGTAGGTTTATTAATTATGCCCGCATTCCCATACGCGTTAAAGACGGTATTTTCGCCACCATCTTTCAATTGTTTTTCTTTTTGCTTTGCCTCCCTTCTTGTATGCCCGAGCACGTATGTTTTGTGGTGGAAGTCCCTTCCACAAGACTAGTATGAGCAGCACCCCCCCCCCCCCCCCCCCTGCTAGCTGAGGACTTGTGATCTCAAGACACTAGCTGGGGCTCCAGTCCAGCCTACTGGGTAGTGGTGAAGAGGCGCTGATGATAGCAGGAGCTGGTAAGGTGCCTACATGCAAGCTAGACATTCAGGTAGGGCAACCTATGCATTTCCCTAAGTCTGCAACAGATAGTCCTCCAGCCCTATGGTCAAGCAATTCAGACAAATGGTTAACCTGGATCACTCATGCCAGGAGCCAGTTACACAAAGAAAGGAAGGATCCTGAATACATTTGTGTAGTGTTTAATTCTCAAAAAGTATACACCAATTGGAGCGCAATATGCCCTACTGCAACGCTCGAAGTAAGATAACCTCGTATTCAGCCTCACTGGATGCTCCTCTGGGGAGGCATCAACATGCGGCTGTAGGTAGGAGCTTGGACCCAGCACTTGGGAAGAACTACCTGGTACCTGACTTGGCCTCCGGTGGAGTACGCACAGCAGCCCCACGGTGGAAACAGGGTGGTGGTCCATCTCCCATTCAAGGGTGCCATGCTGTTTGATAATGAATTGGGAGAAAAAGGTGCTCGCACAAGATAAATCAACGGACACGCTCTAGGTCACATTCCACATGCTCCATGCGCTCAGCACTCCAGCAACTTTGCCAGCTACCAGTCCAAGACCGGGGAAAAGACATTGTAGAGTGTCTTCATTCGTTGCACACCAGCCACTGATTTGAATCAATGGTGCATCTTAGTGGTTCTGCTTTGGATTAACTTTGCATCTGCGCGTTTCTGTATTAACTTTACATTCAGAAAGTTCTGTATTTTTTAATGGATTTGGCACCTGGGCAGTGCTATGTTTTGAATAACTTTATTTCTAGGCAGTACCGTATTTTAAAGTTGATTTTGTATTTGGACAATTTCATGCCTTGAATTGATTTGGTTTCTGTACGTTGTATTAATGTTGCATCTCGGCAGTTATGTATCTTGAATGGACTCGGCACCTAGGCAGTCAATAATTTGAATTCATTTTTCAACTGGGAAGTTCAACAGCTGAATTTTGTATCTGAGCAGTACTGGGTGTTTCTTTTACTGAATTTTGCATTTGGGCAATTCTGTATTTGAAATTTACTGGGTTTCTGAGCAGTCCTGTGTATTCAATTAATTTTCAATCTGGGCAGTCCTGTTATTGTAGTATTCTGCATCTGGGTAGTTCTATGCTTGGAACAAATAACCTTAAACACTCATATTTAAAATAGAAAAAGAAAACAATACAAATCATTTCAATATTCTCAACAGAGGTACATCAAGAAAGTACAAATAAATTACATTTTCTAAAAACAAATGAATCCATCAGAGTACCAATTTATTGGCAACAAAGAGGAAATGAGGCAAGAACGCACAGTCATGGGATTACATCACTAACTACAGGAGGAGGTAACCATAGCAGGTCTAGATGTGCCGCTTGGCATTTCAAGCTTCAGAAGTTTTAAGAAACTACTGTTGATGTGGTATGACCTGCCAAGCAGCATTTCCAAACCAGTTCCTTGTCACCCATAGCAAATAACCGCAAACATTTTTTTGAGATGTTCAATCTTGGGTCCTGTATCGCAGGGCATGAGACCAAAAGATGTTTAAGGGTTTCACATTGGTTGTTCTTATTGCAAAATCTACATGTGGCCTGTTCGACTGTCGGCATGCCATATCTGACCAAAATCCCGTTTGGTCAGTGAAAACGGAGAAGCGGACGTCGGGTAGGCTTATGTGGGTAGGTTGCTAAATAGGATGCTATGGTCCCCAGTTTTTTAATGATCCTCATGCAAATGACTTACATATGCATGCTCTCAATGGTGTTAATCCAATCCTGATAGAATAGAGACTGTTGAGCTTTATTTGGATTTTTAATAACTTTTTTCAGAGAGCTACCACATTTAATGTCACAGCATAGTTCATACATATTAATTTTTACATTTATAATGTGCATGAAAACCCTCGGGTATCGAGGCGCTGTTGCAGAACAGTTAAACACAAGCAAATGTCAACAAGGGAACCCTAAGATAGCAGCCTCCCAGTGGCCTTAGTCGAACAGCCAAGTTTTAAGGCTCTTCTGAAGGCCCAGTATGATTATTCAGGTCTTGGGCTGGGCGGAAGGGAGTTCCATTGTTTTGCTGCCACCTTGGGGAAACTTGAGTCGCTGCCTTTGGCTGTTTGGAACTTGTGCGTATGCCAGTCTTACTGGCCTGAATGACTGGACTTTCTTGAACTTCTGTGACAGGTAGGGTGGAGCTGTGTTTGAGAGACATCTGTGAGTGATGGATAATGTTTTGAAAATTAATCCATTCACGGATAGGCAGCCAGTGGGCATCTCTTCTTGCCTCTGAGATGAGTTCTCGTTTTGGATAAGTGCCACTCGGTTGGCATTGTTCTGGATCACCTACAACTTGCAGATGTTGTGAGAGGAGGTGCCGGCGAAGAGAGCATTGCAGTAATCTAGCCTCGTCCCAATGTTGGCTCTAGCAATGGTGAGGCAATTTTTCAGGGATAAGAATGTTCTCGAGGCATTGATAAGCTTAGTGGTGTAGGCCATGGAAGAAGCAATTGTGTTTACCTGGTTTGTCTGGGAGAGGAGACGGTGGCATCAAGATACACTCATGGTCTTCACTGTGGCAGAGATGGGGTTCTGTAGGCCGCCAGTGTTGAAGGTGGAGTAAAGAGAATTTTAATTTGATTGTGGCTGGTGGCCCTTCCATCGGGATCCCTGCCTTCTCATCAATTTGACCAGGGTCGTCCAGCTCCAGGCCTCGAAGGCCAGAAACCTGATGGGTTTTGAGGATATCCCTTATTAATATTCACAGGAAAAAATGTGCATATATTTAGAATCATTGTATGTAAATTTATCTCGGATATTAATGAGGTGGATCCTGAAAATCTGATATGGATTGGGCCCTCGAGTCCTGGAGTTGGACAACTCTAATTTAGACAGAGGCTGTTTGAAGTCTTTAGTATAGTTGTCGTAGGCGGGGTATTATCGACATAGTTTGTGTACGATATTCCAATTGTGAGAAATCTGAGGGCATTCTCACATTTAGCCCTCCTAGGATCCCCCTTTCCCCTCCCCCTGCCTCAGGTAACCAAGAGGAAGGCCAGGCTGTCAGATCACAACCCTGGGGGTGGACTAGCGAAGGAGGGACACCTGGGTGGAGGGTCCTTGGGGACTGGGGAGAGGGTGCCTGAAAGTGAGACATGGTATTTCCCTTAATAGGCTATTGTGACTTTAATCCTATTTTCCTGCTTTACATTGCACAAAATACTGGGAAGAGGAAGATGCCTCCAAGAGCAATGCAGATTACCTATGGGAAACACCACTATGGTTCTACTGGGACGAAGAAGAGGGAGCCTAGAAGGTATAGAATGGAAGGTCTGGCATGTCCCAGTGACTGGCTTGATTGGAGTCAGGCAAACCATGCAAGGGAAGCACACCTCCGACCCTTTAACAGGGTACAGGTGTATAAAATATGGATCACCAGTGCACTAAGGGGAAGGACACCAGCAGTAGGGCCCTCCCAACCGTGAGTGTCCCATGGAGGAAGCAGCGTCGAGATGCTGAAGGACTGCAGAGGAAACCAGACTGTAACGGCGTGGCGAGGGAGCCATGTCTCCAGGAAGCCAGAGAGAGGATCCGGAGGGAGCAGTGTAAAGTGGCAGATGTCTTATTGTGGCCAGAGACTGCTTTTTCCCCTGGCTGGAAGCGCCAGCCCTGGGGTGTCTGAGGGGCAGGTGATAAGACACTGACCTGAGCTGTGAAGAGCCTGAAAGTGGAATGTTGCAACCAGCAAGTTTCTATGGATGAAAGAAATCTGGTGCGTGTATGAACTGTGAGGATACATTGTAATGGTATGGTCACGTGCAAACGGCAGGTTCTTGACAGCCTCTGAGTTAAGAGCACTGGCGTAACAGGGGCCCCCGCAGCCCCCGCGGTGTGGGGGGCCCCACCAGCACATGGCTGGGAGGGGGCCCCAGTAAAAAAAAAAAAAAAAAAGTTTCTTTTGAAATTCACTCTGCATTCATAAAGAACATTTCTGTAACAGAAATAATTTCTTTATGAAGGCAGAGTGACTACAAAAAGAAACTTTCTTTTTGAAGTCTGAGGACCCCGTACCCCATGACATGGAAGACCCTAGGCTGGAGGCCTCCATGTCATGGGGTGGGGGAGGAGCCCTATGCCTTCAAAAAGAAATTGTTTGTTTTTGAAGCCACTCAGCCATCATAAAGAAATTATTTTGATTATGGTTCGGTCCTTAACTGAAATAATTTCTTAATGAAGTTATAGTGACTTAAAAAAGAAACAATGGGTCTCATTCTGACCATGCCGGTCCGGAAACAACGGTGCTGGTAAGCTTACAGGCACTGTTGTTTCCGGACCGGCATATTACAGGTCTGCCTGGTGGGGTTGCCGTGCCCGACAGGTCTGACCCTGCCAGGCACAGCAGCCACGGTAGGCAGACCTGTCACGGAAGCACCGGCACCGTTAACAATGGTGCAGGTGCTTCTGTGTCCCCATTCCCGTGGAGTCTGGGGTTTAACGAAATTACCAGCACCTGATTTCCCAGCCGCCGGACTTGAAATAGCACGGTGGCATCGGGAAGTCAGGCCATAGTAATTTTTTATGGGTCCGGCGGCAACCCGCCGGTAGCACCGGCACGGTTACCGCTGGACCCGTAATGAGCCCCAATTTCTTTTTTAAGTAATAGGGCCCCCCTCAACTCCATGAGGTGTGCGTGTATTAGTCTATGGTGAAAGGGTGCACACTCAAATGTATAGCTGGCTGCCTGTGTGTGTATGGTGAAAGGGTGCACACTTAAATGTATGGGCGGCTGTGTGGGTGTGCCTGCATGGTGAAAGGGTGTACACTTAAATGTATATGTGGCTACCTGTGTGAGTGTATGGTGAAAGGGTGCACACTTAAATGTGTGGATGACTGGGTGTGTATAAGGTGAATGGTGTGTGTGCTTGTGTACAGGGGCACAAGAAAACCTTCATTTCGGGGGGGCTAACTCTTCAAATGTTGGGAGAGGCGCTAACTTCACATGCGGTGGGGAGGGGGAAACTTATTTGTGTGGGCGCATCCAAATTATTTACGCATTTTAATGAGACTATTCTAGTGCAGATTCAATGTTACAAGCAGTTAACTCTCTCTTATAAGTCTCCTGTTCCCTCTCTACCCTTCCAATCACTCCCCTGGCATGCAAGTACTAAACCCACATCACGATTTCAATTGCCTAAACAATGTGGCATTTGAATGCAGGTACTAACAGTGAAATGCTTTACGTTGGTAATTGCTGGGTTCTTGTTAACCGCAAAAACCAGGTGCCGTTTAAAATCTGTGTCCTGTTCGGTCTGGCAACTGCTCTAAAGGTTAGCCAAGTTGAGTCAATATAGCCCAAAATGTCAGGGGGGGTAGTGCTGAAGCCCAGTTAACTCAATGGTGTTGCGCTACTACTTGTGTTTAATGCCTTGCTTACTCCTAGCCCTATTCTTCCTCGTCCCAGTACTTATATATGAGGCAGTACGTGTGTTTGAGGCACTCTGCCTCATACAAAAGTACTGGGAAGAGGTAGAGGTACATGGAGGTAATGCCTGATTTAGCTACATGTAATCTTCATCACTCCTAGTCCCACTGTTCCTCATCCCAGTACTTACCTATGAGGCAAGGAGCCTCATACGTAAGCTCTGGGACAAGGAAGAGGGACGCAGAGGTAATTCTGGGCCAAGGAGCTGATTGTGGAGGTTGGGGTAGTGGGTGGGAGGGAGAGTGGATGTGTGGGGGGGGCAGGATTGTGTGATAAATCATAATGGTTGTCCATGTCCAGGCTAAGCAGGCATGATATGTGGTATTAGTGGCTAGAGAGGCATTTTGATGCAGCCAGTCTAGTCATTCCTCAGTTTGGTATGACTTTCTTTTAACTGGACATTTCTGATAAAGTAGTCCTGCTAACTTTAATTACCTGGCTAGATTGGCATTTGGGTGCTGCCAGTCTAGCCAATTCGGCATTGTATATTTTTCTGGGCATCTGTGATAAAATGATATGATGTAATTCAAGTCATTTATAACGCGCCTGTACACAAGTGTACACAAGGGAGGGATGATAGAGGGAGGACAAGACAAACGATCTCACTAGGCCTTGTGTCATTGCGAGAACGAGAAGTGCAAGGGAAAAGGGAGCAGGGAAGTGCAAGTGAGAGGGGAGGGGAAAACAGGGCAGCAATGCTCTCAGTAAGTGCAGCCAGGGCAGAGCAGCTATTGGTTGTGCAAGGAGAACAATGGACTGCAGGGTTACAGTTACAGCCCCTAAGTGCATGGTAGGCCCGGAGGCAGTGCAAGGGTGACCAATCAAGAAAGAGCCTGAACTCAGAGAGACTCTGAGGGTAGCCAAGCAGCCAGTCAGTACAGCAGACAGGTAGGTCAGGTAGGTCAGCAGGGGGGGAGAGAGAGCGAAAGCAGCAGAGAACAGGAAAGCTTTTAGCTGCTTCCGAAACTTCAGGTTGTCCGCCTCAAGTTTGAGAGGGGCAGGGAGGCCATTCCAGTTGGAGGCACCAGCAGAGGAGGGAGGTCTACCCCCACTCTCTGCCTGGAGAAATGTCTAAGCCTTAGAGAGTTGGAGGTAGCTGAGTGAAGGGTTAGAGAAAGAAGGTATTTTGGAAGAGAGCATTGGATTTAGTGTGGGCACTGGCCCCAGAAAGCCTTGTGGGCAATGCAAAGGTTCTTGAACTTGATCCTTGCAGCCAGTGGAGAGATTTCAGGGCTGGAGAAATACAATCCCAGGGCTTGAGGCCAAGGCTAAGTCTTGCAGTCCTGTTCTGGATTATTTGCAGATGACGGAGACTAGAGGAAGACAGATTGAGAAAGTGGCTGTTGCAGTAGTCCAGCCTAGAGACAGTGAGCTTCTGGTGGAGAGTGAGAAAGGGAAGAGTCCCTTTGAGGAGGAGCAGCTGGTAGTGGGACTTCTTGGTGATGTCCGAGATGTTAGGAGAGAAAGAGAGTGTGGCGTTGAAGATGACACCAAGGTTTTTTGCCCCGCAGGAAGGCAAAGGAAGAGGGCCCAAGGTGGTCTGCTATAGTGAGAGAGGAAACGCAGTGGCAAGGGTCCCAATGAGAAGGATCTCTGTCTTACTGGCATTAAGGCAGAGATCATTGGAGGCGCACCAATCCTGAATCGTGGATAGACAGTCAGGAATGAGCAAGAGAGGAGAGGAGGATGAGGGGAGCCTGAAGGAAAGCTGAGTCATCCGCACAACACTGAAAGTTAGAGGATAAGGTAGAGATCAGGGAGGCCAAAGTGGGCAAGTAGAGGTTGAAAAACCAGCGTGAGAGGATAGAGCCCTGGGGAATGCCACAGGTAGAGAGAGGTGGCGGAGAGAATGGGACCACGATCGACCTGGGAGCGGAGTGGCGGTCCAAGTGGAAGTAGGTCAGTCACTCTAGGGTCTGATCTGTGATGCCCAGGTTCTCACAGAGTCGATTGATCAGGATGGCGATGTTGACCCTGTCGAAAGCAGAGGAAAGATGAAGGATGAGAATAGAAGGAATGCTGGAATCAAGGTTAGAGAGCAGCACAAGTGTTAAGGAGAGCAGTTTCCATGCCTCTGGCAGCTCTGAAGCCAGACTGATGGTCATGGAGACAACCAACAGATTCAGTGTGGAGAGTAAGCTGGGAGATAGCAAGCTTTTCCAAGAGTTTGCTCAGGAAAGGTGTAGATTGAGCGATAGTTTTCCGGGCAGGTAGGATCAGCAGACTGCTTCTTGAGGAGTGGGTGCACAAGGGAGTGCTCAAAGGGAGAGGGGAACATTGCAGTGGCGAAAGAGTGATTACAGAAATCGGCCAAGGCTGGAGCGAGGGTGTCAATATGGGCTTTGATGGTTCTGGAGGAGCAGCGGAGCACCTGTTTGGACGACACTTTAATAGATCGGACTTGTCTAGAAACCTTGTCAGGTGTTGTCAGAGAGAAAGAGGAAAAAGGAGGAGGAGAGAAGAGATGGCCAAAATGGGCCGAGAGAGGAAGAGGACATAGAGGACAGGATGTCCTGAGATTTAGCAGAGAAATGAGAGGCCAGAGCTGTACAGAGGGCATGGGAGGGAACAGAAGAGGTATAGACCACAACAGGATTGACCAGTTCCTTGCAGATTTAAAAGAGTTTGGCCGTGTTGTTCGAGGCCATGGAGACACATGCTTTATTGTGTGCTCTCTTCTTGATGAGTGTTATTGCTTTGACTGGCATTTTGCTGAAAACAGTCTAGGTATGTCTAAATGTGGCCTGGCAATAGTACTATAATGTTATTACGTGTTTACACTGGTCTACATTGTGCAGCCAGTTGGAAGCATTAATGTTCCTGTGCACTGTTGGTGACTTGCATGTATTGGATTGTGTTACCCTACAAAACAATTGCAAACACTCTGGCTTTATAGCCAATTTATCTCAGAAAGTGTGCTGTATATTGCATTAAAACACATATTTATATCTTTTTCCTAGTGCAGTGTGCGGCATACCCCTTCAGCAGCACGTTCATGCGCATGGTGCAAGCGTGACAGTCTAGGCCGGCCCAGAGTGTGGCGCAACCTGTGATTTGTTGCCGAGTTGGGGGGCCCCCTCAGCATGGCTCGCAGGGGGGCCCCCACATTTTGTGTTACGCCACTGGTTAAGAGGCTTAAATGCGAAAAAGGAAAGCATTGTTAGTTGTATTCTAATGAGAACATTGTATCTGTTTTGAGTCTCCTGAAGTCGCTGAGTGAAAAGCGAACAAAACTGCCTAGGGGAGCTAGCAAAGTGGGAGAAAAACTGCAAAAGCATTGAAAAAGAATGAAAGTAAAACCAGGGGAAGGCAGGAAAGGAGTGTTTGGGGGTGGGGGTAAGGATCCCTTGGAATTGCCTGACGGTGAAATGTGAGTCACAGAGGGAACTCATCTGGTGAAGTGTAATTGCAGAAGAAGCAACTGTGATTCAAAGTGAGTTTTGGGAGTACCATGAGGGGAGAGGGGTGCCAAAGAAACGTGAGTTGTTAGCCACCTTCTCCCACTTTGCATTTCTCTAAGAGCTGGTCCATGGCAACCGGTTGCATGACCTGTAGTGGGTTGGCTGTGTCCTGGCAACTGCGTCTAGACCAGGAAGCTCCAACGAGCCTGGAAAGGGCTATAAAGTGGAACTATGTAAACTAAAAGAGCCACTGGTTCCGTGACCTGTAGTGGTTCCTTGACCTATAGTGGGTGGACCGTGCAGTCTGCAAACTGCGCCACAACGAGGGGGCTCCAGCAGAAAGTGACGGAAACCTATGAACACAGTAGTTAAAATGAGAAGAGTATTGCGCTTGGGGAATGGAGCCCTGTGTGCTAACATTATGGGACTGTTTCTTGTGAACTTGTGCCTGGAGCTTTGGGAACAGAACCACAGGCTTCTTGTAGACCATTTGGGACTTTGCTAACTGGAGTTGAATGAGCTTCTTGAAGCGAACTTGGAGGCGGTCCAAATCCCCAGGAAACCTTTGTCAACAGTTGAAAGTGAATTGTGGGGAAGTGAACCCTGAGACTTAAGGAACTGAAAAGTATTTGTCTTGGGGAAGGGAGTCCCAAGAGTAAGGGAGTCCCAAGAGTACAGTGTCATATGATCGCTGTTATGTTTGAACTTGGGAGAGGAAGACCCAAGACCTTTGGATGATCAGCATTGTGATTCCTGTGAATCTGCAGAAGGTAACTTCAGAACTTGATGTTTAGTGAACTGAGGTTATATTGGAACAGTACAAAACTTTAGAGTAACTTTTACCGATCCCTGAACATTTGCTTTGGAACACTTATACGTTTGAGAACACTTCCCCGCTAGTTTTGTTGTAGTTGTGAGGACAAGTGTAGGTTTTAACACAGACTGACTTGTTTTGGATTCCTTGATGCCATAGCATAGTATTAGTTGGGCATTACACAATCCTTATTACTAATAAAACTGTTTAAAATATATCTTTGTTTGTGTCATCTCTCTTGATAACATGCCTCTCTCTCGCATTGGAGTCCAATAAGTCTGAAAGAGGTTTGGTGAATCTATTGTAGAGGGTGGGGGAAACACAAGAGCCTTGAGGCACTTCTCATTAGATGGGTGTTGGTGGGGCACAGGCCGTTTCAGCAAATACTCTTTTTCTGTCTTCCATGAAGGATGCTACCCAAGTCGTGGGCTCTGGGGAGAAGTTGGCAGCAGAGTTCAGGTGATGGTCGACCACAAAATTCTAGGTCAAGTCAAACATCCGAAAGGTCCAGGAGGAGGAGAAGGGCAGGCTTTCCCTCATCTCTAATTGCATCAAGTTGGTTTTTTAACTCTAGGGTCCGATTTGTTTTATGGCCTGGTCGGAAGCCCGATTGTCGCCTTCCCAAAATGTGGTTGATTTCAAGGTAGCAGTGGATTTGAATGTATGCTTCCCTGTTAAGAAAGGGGAATGTTGTGATCAGGCGGTAGTTGTGGGGGCTGAGGGATCTAGCATGGGGGTTGATCAGTGGGAGAACACAGGCTTCCTTCAGGCTTGGAGGGACTCAGCCAGAGGAGAATGATGCATTGATAAAGCTGGTGATAATGGGGATCAAAACCTGTGCACAGTTTTTGATCATGGAGGTGGGGAAGATGTCTCCTTTGCACCTGGAGGGTTTGGGCTTTTAAGGATGACTGCAACTTCAGTTTGAGACATTGAAGAAGTGGAAGGCGGGGGCGGGGTCTTGCGTGGTGGGGATTAAAGGCTGTTGCGGTAGTGATGCGTTTTTGAGTATATTGTTTGGCGTGGATTTTCTTGTGAAGGGAGGCAATTTTGTCAAGCATGGCCATTTGGATATTTGTACACCATACTTAATGAAGGAGGGTGTGTGGGGTCCGGTGCTTTACTATCCTGATCTAGCACAGACTGAACACTTGGGCGTCTGTGCAGACTGTTCTAACTGTAACTCTAAGCAACTCTGCGCCGCTCTGCGTTAAGCTGGGTATTTTAAAGATGACTCCTCGCGTTCTGTCATGTTAGCAACGTTGCATATGTCACTGATGAAAAACCAATGGTTCTGCACATCCTGCGCTGACTGCAACTCTGATCATTATCTTTAACTGAATTAACTTTGCATCTGGACAGTTCTGCATTTGAATAGACTTGGCACCTGGGCATATCGTATTTTGAATTGGCTTTGCGTTGGGACAGTTGTGTATTTCGAATTAACTTGGCACTCGTGCATCACTGTATTTTAAATTGACTTCATCTGAGCACTCCTGAATATTACATTAAATGTGCATCTGGGCAGTCCTGTAATTTAATTTTGCAGCAGGGTGGCTCTGTACTTTGAATCAATTCTGGCATCTGAGCAGTCCTGCACTTGAGTGAATTCCTGCTTACACCCTCTAACACTGACCTCTGGACCCTCTCTACCACTGCACTTCTGAACCCAAGTGTACTGCCTCACCGTTTCCATAAAGGTTCCTCTCATCACCATTTCCTCTGCCACTAAGCGGCTATAGCACCACAACCATACTCAGCCATAGTTCCAAAAGGGGAGGGGCCCTCTGGTGTACTCGCAGCCTGCCTTACTGTCTCCATGACCCCCCCCCATAGCACCCCCAGGCCTCTCCTCTACCCATCCCTCCGTCCAAACCACCTAACCCTTCCATTCCTTAGCGCAGCACGTGCAGCATTAGCACCATTCCACAACTTCTCCCACCCTCACACCTCTGGCATCACCTCCCTGCTCAAAACCTTAAAGCAGATCCTTATCTTTTCTTCCCCCTATCCTTCCGACTAGGATCCACACCACTTTGCACTTTGCCCCCTCTTCCCCTAACCTCTTACACCATGTATTCTTTCCCTATCCCCAGGCTTTATTCCCTTCCTCCCCCAGACATCCCATCTCCTACACCAAAAGCCTGTGCAATCTTCCACCTCTCTACCACCCCCCCACCTACAGCACCTATGCCACCTCCCCTCTGCCAGTCTGCCTACCATACCCCTATACCAACCCCCTCTCTCCCCTCCCTAATGCTCCCATTGGCAATATTCTTCCACCCCAGCCCCCCCCCCCCTCCCCACAGCCTCACGGACATCCTGCCCTCCCCCCTCCTCTCCTGCATTCTCATTAATGCTAGATCCATCGCCAAACACATTATCTATGACTTATCTCACCCAAAAACCTAGACATCCTCTTCATTACTGAAACTAGGTTCGCAGATGACTACCTACCCACAGCACACAAAGCCTTCCCTCCAGGATTCTCACTCATCACGCACAACTGCTCCTATAGAGTAGGGGGAATGGGGGGGAGGGGAATTCCCATACTACACAAAACAACTCTACTAGCCTTATAAACTGAGTCATCCCTGCAATGCTTATTGAAAATCTCTGCTTGTAAAACTGAACCACTTCACATAGCTTCCTACTCGTCTTTAGACCTCCTGGATACAACAGACTCTTCGCAGACAACCTCAGTGACTCCCTAGCAACTATTCTGATCTTGCACCCAACACTTGCTCTGCTAGGAGGTTTCAACATCTAGTTCGTGACTCCTTGAAACCCCATGACCTGCCTGCTCGTGGACAACCTAGAAGCACTCAACATGACCCAACTGGTAATGGGTCCTACCCACACAGGAGGTCATACCCGGGGTGCCGTTCTTAGCTCCACTGACCATATATCCTCCCCTTCCATCCAAACACTATCGTGTACAGACCACTCCGCCATCTTCTTCTCCTTGGCTGTCACATCCCTACCTCCTCCCAAACCTCTCCCTGCCGTTCCCCTCTGGAACAAGGTCACCATCACCCACTGACCTAGCCAATTCCCTGCTCGCCTCACTTCACACACTCGTGACCTCAGGACGAGCCCCTTCTACCGAATGCTTCGACCGGTGGCTCACTGAAGCCCTCTCCGCCCTAACTCTCCTCAGATTCCCCTCTCACAGGGCAGGTTGCTCTCCAAAGTGGTTCATCCCTCTCCTCAAATCTCTCAAAACCATCGACTGGAACAAACGTGGTGGACTGATCCATCCCTGTTCAATAAAGCCATCATATCCAGGCATTTGAGGGCCTATAAGGCAGAAATCAGAAAAGCCAAACGGTCCTACGACTCACATCTCCAATGCCTTAGACCCCAGCAAAGAGCTCCACCAGGTCATTGCAGAATTTAAGAACCCCTCATACTACCCTCTCCCCACACCTCTGCAATGCCATTTCAGACCATCTTCACACCATCGCCAATGAACAAAACCTTTCCATCTGCTCTTAGCAAACATCTCTACCCCTCCCTTGCCCTCTTCCCCCTGCACACCCTCTCTTCCTCCCATCAGGAATTCCTGAAACACCCCTCTCCTGCAGCCGCCCTTCAGTTTCCCCTGGAGATCCCTCCACCCCCTTTCACTCAAAAAAACATCCTATCCTCCACACTTGCGCACGCCCAATGCCAGATCTATAATCAACCACTCCATAACCTCAGGCATTTCCCAAATCCTTTCATAATCTCTCATGTCAAACCTCTACTGAAAAACCCTGTCAACCCCTGCCTCCCTTCAAACTACAGCCCAATCTCCAATTAAACGTTTGATCCCAACTCTCCCTCTACACAGAATCACACGCCCTCCTTGATCCTGCCCTCTCTGGCTTCAGAACTCTACCATGGAATTGATCCTTCCCATGTCTCCAGCTGGGACGACTTGCAAAGAACTGTAGACTCAGAAGGGTGTGCAGTCATCATCAACCTTTTAGCAACTTTTGATATCATCGACCACCCCAACTTCATAGAACCACTACACTTTCTTGGTATCAGAGACTTGGCCATAAATTGGATCTCCTTCCAACCGTACACAAATCGCCATCCTACCTCCCTTCTCATCAGCCTACCCGCACTGTCTCTTAGGGGGTCCCTCAAGGAGACCCCGACTCCCCCTCCTCTACCTCAGCCCCCTCCCTGTACTTATCTGCTGCTACAACTACGCAGATGACCCTCAGATCATTTTCAAGATCCCCAACTCGCCTGCTCCCTGACCTCAATGCCTGCCTCTCAGAAATTGATCACTGGATGACAACCAGCCACCTCCTACTGAACCCAGGCAAAACCGAAATTCTGATGTGGCAAATCTGCCCTCCTCCCCCAACCCATCCCATGGCTCCTTTCATTGAGTGGCCCGCCCACCGCTTCACCCGCATTAAAGAACCTAGAATGCACCATCGGCTCGGACCTTTCTTGCTCCTGACACATCAATAAAGTTTCCTGCCACTACCACCTTTTGCATCCTTGGGCCCATCTACCCTAATCGCTCCTTCCCTCAGAGTCTTGGCAATCGTGGCCATCGTCCTCTCCCGACTAGAGTATGCCAACTCTCTCTCTACCTAGGCGCCCCCTTGTACAAGCTCCAACAGACATGTTTCCTCCTCGCCCTCCCGCTGAGGGAGCACATTACACCTGCACCCCGAATGCTACACTGGCTCCCCATCAGCCGAAGGACCACTTTCAAAGCCATGTGTATCACCCACCGTGCCTTCCACAAGAAAGGCCCAGAATTCCTCCAAAATAAGCTCTCCTCCCTATCAGCCCAACAGAACCCTGTCATCTGGCAATGCTCAGCTTCTGGTGGTTTCACCCTTCAATACCAACACAGATTAGGAGGAACTTCTTTCTCGGTCCTATCACCCACCATCTGGAATTCACCCCCCACTCAGCCTCCAGGAGGACCACCTGGCCTTCCAAAAAGCCCTTGAAACATGGCTCTTCCCACCGCCGGGCTGACGGCCAAGGTCCGGCAACAATTCCAAATATCACAGCCGGAGCTTCTGAATTCCTCACTTTCCCAGGCCAGTTTCAGCTGCAGAGCCCTACCTCTGCTGTGCTCAGTCATCACTGCCAGTCCCACATTACATTTCTATTAGTTTTAGGCAGCCAATGTGGCTGGGAAGTTACCACGCTCAGATGGATCGCTGGAGGTAGGAAATGTGTCGCACTTGGAGGGATTGTTGGGGGTGGGAAATGTATCACACTTGATGCACTCTTGGGGGTAGGAAATGTATTACACTTCGATGGATTTTTTTTTTGGTGGGAGGCAGTGTTGCACTGGATGTGTTTTGGAGAAGGCAATGTGCTCTACTCGGATGATTCCTGGGACCAGCATTGCATTGCACTAAGAGGTACCTCTGGGGTGGCCAATGAGGGGCTGTTGGATAATTATGGATGGTAGCTATGTCAAACTCCGGCGGGCTTAGATGCTGCGATCCTCTGTCCTCTGGCAAGGCACCCTATCCTGTCTACTCAGGATAGGTTGGTTCATGTAGCACACTTGGAAGAAATGTGTAGATAGCCTTTATTTTAATACATTTTGTAATGCACACACATGGACCCGTGGGCTTAAGGGCCCGGACAGACAGACAACAAGCAACATAAAGAAGGGGGGTAGACCATGTCAGAGAAGCAGGAAATGAGAGACTTGGGAAAACAGCAGTGTCTTCAGCTTTTTAAATGCATCGGTTGACTCAATGCCTCATAGATCCAACGGCAGGTTATTCCAGGCCCGTGGGGCAATAGCATAGAAGGCTCCCTTTAAGTCCTTCTCAGTTCTACGTTTTGGGATCATCAAAATATCCTGATCGCTTGACCTCAATGTTCTTCCATGAGCTTTATTTGAAAGTAAAGTTTGAAGGTACACCGGCATCTTTCCCTGTCTACACTTCTGTGTAATGACCAGTACTCTTAACAGGATTCTTGATACCACAGGGAGCCAGTGAAGAGTACGCCTTGCTATAGATACATGATCTCTACGAGAGAGACCCATTACCACCCTTGCAGCTCCATTTAGTGCAACCTCTTGAAAATAGTTTTGTTAATGCCGATTAGAAAGCTCAAGCAATAATCAATCTTGGCTCCCACTATTGCCCTTGCTATCGTCTCTGCATTAGTCTGGGAGATAAGGGGGGGTCTAAGATGTGCCAATAATTTGATACAATGGGTGCATGAGGAAACCACACTACACACATGAGGCTTCATGCTGAGGTGTTGGTCCAGTATTAACCATCAGTGCTTTAACTTGTTTGAGGGGGCTAATTTTAAGTTCCAATGTGGAAGCATGCATATGCTGGACCCAGTTTCTGTATCGTTTTAGGCGACTGAACCCCCAACAGCTCTGTTTTTTTCTTTATTCAGTGCCAATTTGTTCTGTACCATCCAGGTCTCAATCAGTACATTTTATTAACCAGCGCTTCATCCTCATCATGCTTACCAGAGAGGGGAATGATGCACTGCTTATCATCCGCATAATTTGTAAAAATCACCCCTCATGGGCTAACATGGTAAAAAGGCACTGTGAAAAGATTGTACAAACAGGGCGAAGTACAGGAGCCCTGCGGTACCCCAAAATGAATAGCAATAGGTACAGCTTCTGCTTCCTGGGTGACTATACTGCTTACCCGATTATTGAGAAAAGAGATCTATTGGATTGCTCTAGAAGAGAAGTTTGCAATCTCCCCCAACTTGGTGACCAAAATATGATGGTCCACCAGGTCGACGGCTGCTAAATCCAACAGCATTAACGGAGAGGCTTCAATTTTATCCATGTGATTCAATAGCCTGGATTTAAGTTCTGTTTTATTTATTACATTTGTTATACGCCTAAACCCAGGGGTATCACTGTGTAGTTACAGTGTGCTTAAGTAGCTGGTTACAAAGAGAAAGGTTGCTACAGGTCATATAGTAGACAATGTGAACAATGCATAGTTCAATGGATTCTCTGGTTACAGAGGAGAATCCGCATTTTACTTCAGTTAATGCTGTTTATTCACATTGTATCTCAGGAGCAAAATGGGGTTACTAGGGAAGCTTTAGTGTTGGTGAAAAGCCAGTTTTTAAAAATAATTTTCTTGAATTTATGATGGGAGGTTCACTTCTGGTGTTCGCAGGAAGGGGGTCCCATATTTTGGGGGCCAGTACCGGGAAGCTGTTTCCCCCGCCCTTGAAAGTTTGTATCGTGAGATGGTGAGTTGAGTGTTGTTGCTGGATCTACTGGGATCCTGGATTCTCTTTACAGGCTACAGCATTGTTAAGGTATATGGGAGCTGTCTTGTTGAGGTACTTATAGGTGATGCAAAGTGTTTTGAAGATGATTCTGGCTTTGTCTGGGAGCCAGTGATCCTCCCTTCTAGTCTTTAGGATGTGGTCAGACTTTTTCATGGCCAGAGCTGCTTGCAGAGCCTTATTTTGCAGAAGTTGGAGTTTCGCCAGATTAGTGTTTGTAGTGCCTAACAGTAGAACATGTTTTTTTTTATTGTATTTGGTAAGATTACAAACCTTTACAATTTACAAAACGAACCGTAAAAATTTACAAAATTATAAACACATTTTTACAAACAGTATTAAAACCTTTTTTGTTTTCCTTTACGAATAAACACAACTCTTTGCTACAATTCCTATGTGGTAAATCACACATTTTTTTATTTTTTTAGAATATATATATCATGGACATGACAGAGCTAAGAAATGCATTCATCCCAATCCTGATACCCTTTTTGACCTTAATTATTGGTCATTTTATGCTATATACATAAACAAATAATTTCTTTCAATTTCCTGTCTATTTCACACAATAGCATAGTCAGTTTCATAATCAATTTAATACTATTGCTCATCATACATCTAGACCATAGCGTCATTCTCGCCAGCAATGAAGAGGGATCGAAATAAGATCCAAGGGTACTAAGTCTTAAAATTTCAAAATAGTCACAAAAAATAACCAGATGTTGTAGGGATTCAACCATAGTAACCTTCTGACAGAATCTACAGGCACCTGGCTTTGTTGATTCATTGCATCTTCCCCATTGGGCTAATCTTTCATTCGTATGAAATTAGTTCAGTCTGAAGCGGAGGTATAGATTTCTATCAGAAACTGATGGAAATTGTATAAGGTAGCTTGGACAAGTACCCCATTTCCTTCTAATCTTAGCATATTCTTGATACATGATATATCTGCTTATTCTGTCCGATTGACAGCACCAATAATATAGCTGCAATTTCCCTTTGCAGCTAGGTAAACCCAAAATTAGATGATCTTATGGGATAAGCGTAGAGTACATAATATCCTTCATTTTTTCCACGAATACTAAAATGGACGGTGGGTGTTTAAGCAGCACCTGATTTCTTAGATCTTCATAGAGACTGTTAGCAGGTGGTTTTAGAAACTTAACATAGTTATTAAGCATCCGCCAATGCCATTTTACAGACAGAGGAAGGAGTCCAATTTCATGTCTTATTGTATCATTTGGAATTGAGGTAGCTAAACCCAATACTTGCTTCCATATGCCACCTGCATCAAAAGCATCTTCAATTTCATAAAGACATATATCCAAAAAATATAGTATACATGGTTCCACCTTAAGTAGGTAAAATTGTAGGACAGGTAGTAAGGAAAAGCCACAATATTTTCTCATGATAATTTTCATCTGAGAGATTAGGGGCCTAGATTTTTCATACAGTTTGTTTTTCCACCATTGCGCTGAGTACATATCAGACAAAGTGTAAACAAGATATTTAACTGATTTTACTGACTCAATAAGGATACCATCCATAGACCAATTAAATCGGTATGCCTTTTTTTACCGTCTGTAAAAACAAGTATGTTAGATTTGGGCTGATTAACTTTTAAGTTATTCTCTGCAGCATATAAGGAGAAGGCGTTCAACTTGTTTTGGAGACCAAAGGGTGTTTTATCAAATAATAGTAAATCATCAGCAAAGCCCATGTAATTGAGCTTCAGCACCCCCAGATTCACGGGGAAATTAATTACCCCTGTCCAACAATCCTCAATATCGCAGATATATAAATTAAATAGTACTAGCTAGAGTGCAGCCTTGTTTAAGTCTGATGTTAGTTGGGATGACATCGGTAGTAGCGCCCGCTCTATTTAATCTAACCCTATAATAAGTTGATGTATGCAGAAGGGCAATAAGCGACACCAGGTACGAAGGAAAACCCATGTGTAGCATTTTCTTCCACAATAATTCTCTCACCACTGAGTCAAAAGCTGCACTCAGGTCGAGAGAAGCCATATAGACAGCACCCGTGTGATTGTGTTTGGTGTTCCATTGAATATGAGATATTATTGTCGCATTTAGAGAACATCCCATTGAGCGACGAAAACCAGTTTGGTATTTTGATAAGGTAGCATTGACATTCATGAACTCCAAGAGCTCCTCTAAGATAAGATGACAAAATACTTTCGAGGAGGCATCCGTGAGAGCTATTGGTCTAAAATTATTTGGATCATTAATGGGTCCCTTTTTATATATTGGAATGATCGTAGCGGTATACCATGATCGAGGTAGGGTTTGAGTGTGAAATACCATATCGATTTTATAATACTAGCCCAGAACTGTATGTCAGATTTTAGAAGGCATGCTGGAATTCCATCCGGGCCAACTGCTCTAGATGCATTTAGTTTTATGATTGCCTTTTCAACATCTTTAAGGGACCAAGTAGAGCTGGCCAACCAAACAATTGTCGGAGGAAGTAAGTGATCCACCCATTCAAAACCCGCAATTGAGTTTTCCTGTAGGCCAATTTTTTCATGATTTATAGATCTTAGTATAGCCCAAATGTTGCGTGTGTCACATTTCAATAGATGGTACATCATATTTTGGTTGTCTGTAAGGTATTCTGTAACTTCGAGACTCTTCAGTGAATTTTTGTACGTCTGCAAAATTCTGGATTTTGAAGCCCAGAAGGAGTCCCTGTCCGTCACCGTTTTTGCAAGCTGTCTAAGGTTTGCATTTTTAACTTTCTTTAGATTGAATATCTCAATGTTAAATTTATGCTTATGTATTTTATCGGTACAGACAGAAGCTTTTTTCTTAACCAATTTCAATAAGTGGAAGTTTGCTTGGTTAGGAGCGCATCCATATAAGGAGCGTCCATGTTTTCTCGGGACAAATTCTCCATGATTGTAGGATCATTTTTCATCCGCCAAATAAGCTGATGACAGGTGGATGCAGACAATCTAACTGAAAAACCAGGTCTGTTCGTATCCACAGAGTAAGGACGGGACAGGTATTATAGCCCCATTCTCTGAAATCAAGTTTGAGGGAAATAGCACAGTGATCTCCATAACCCAGATCTTCAATTGTGATTGGATCGCACAAGTTGTACAATGAGGTTGACAAAAAGAAATGATCAATATGAGAGAATAACCCTCCTCGAGACCATGTATACGGGGAAGTTTGATCACTGACTTCGACAACCTGCATATCCCAGTTTAGAAAAAAATCAACCCATTTTTTACCATTCCTGACCGTTGGAGCAGACGAAGACAGTTTTTGTCCAACTTTTTGTCCTTTATATAAACAGGATGAATTAGTCTCCTCCCGTTAGGACCCTGATATTCACATGTCGGCCCAGCGCATCCTCTAAAATTGAATCAATTATACCTTCTAACTCATTCTAAGTCGTAGTAACCCTGTTCCAGTAAACACATAGAATAAGAATTGGGCTCACATGATCTGAGGAAGATAACTCGACAGCAATCACAGCATCATCATTGTATACCAACTTTGAATTAAGCTTACAGGAGTTATTAATGAGGATGGCCAAACCACCTGAAGGCCTCCCCAAAACCCCCCTTTTGGCAGATTGAGAGTGGCATACAAAACCTTCAACATTAAAATGTGACACATGCATTGTCTCCTGTAATAAGATGACATCCAGATGACAAATATCTTTCGCTGTGTCCCACATCTAAGAAAACTAGCTAGGCCACAGCTGTTCCATGAGCGGCACAATATTTTAGACTCGTTGCTGGGTTGATTAGGGGGGTAACATCGTTATTTTTGAAACGGCATTAGAGACGGTACTATTCAAACCATTCAAGCCATTCAGAGCAGCTGTCAATGCCATTAGTTGTTTGATCATGTTGTCATTAGAGAGCATTGATCCATCCATTGCACCATTTGCTTGATCACTAACAACCTTCTTGACCGGCATTTCCAGAAACGTTTTAGCTTCCGTATCGGTTTGAAACAGGCAGGGTAATAAACCAACATACATAAAGTTTTCCCTCTGTTCCCATACCAGTTTCATAATCGGCAATGAATGGAATCCACAAATCATTCTATTATTGTGGCACGAGGTTAGTCTTACCCAGTCAATATCATCCGAACAGAGCGTTCTTAGCAATGGAATAGAATGAAATGCTTTTAGCAAGGAGGATCGGTTTAGTTTGATTTTGCCATTAATTTTCGGGTCGCTTTCCCATCCCAGGATGAGTGGCATCTCAGGTGTAATTAGGCTTTCCCTATTTTCAGCTTTGTTAACATCAGTATTTTGAATATCAAGTCCTACCCTTTCTCTGGACGTTAGGTCATGAGGTGGTTTAGGCAGCACATCAGGTGTGATTAGGATTTCCCTATGCTCCACACCGGCATTTTGTGTATCAAGTACTACCCTTTCTCTAGACACTAGGTCGGGAGATGATTTAGGCAACACTTCCCCAACTGCTATAGGCGGGGTTACATTATTTTTGGATTCTACAGTATTCGTGGCCACTATGTTTTTGAGACTGGGCAAACTTATATGAGTACTAGGTACCACAAGTTGTTCATCTCTGCCCAAAAACCACATCATCCACGGTTCACCCATCTCCTTCTGTGAATTTATGATATGCTTAGTCGCCAAGTGCTCATCAAGGATCTTTTTTTGTTTACTCATCGAAGTAGTTTTGTGGACCATAGGATAGAATTGTGAGAGTGCAGATTGAGAGTTAGCAATCATCATATCGGGGGCCTGCTGTATTTTTTTTTGTAGAGTTTTTATTAGTAGTGCTTAGGTCAGAGGCCCTCGCCTTTTTAGAAGTTAGACTGGAGTTAATTCGGCCCTTTACAGCTCCAGTCGTATCATCAGGTTTATGATCGAGATGAACTCTCGATTCCTCGTTTAATTGGGATAAATCAATGACCCCCTCTTCGCTAGGAGTACCCGAAATTTCCTGCAAGGGGCGGTCCTGTTTAGATTTTATCGTCTCATTCACAGTTTTTTGCATTCGCTTTGCCCTTCTTTTCTGAGCTCTCGCAGCTAATCTTTTTTCCCTTCTTGTAAGTACAACTTTGGATTTCTCTTGATCATCGACCTCTCTTAAATCCAGCACTTGTGAACCCTCTCTCACAACACAATCATCAGTAAGGTCAATTAAATCCGTCAAGGGGGAGGGGCTATCAGGGCACTCAATATTACATGGAACCTGACCGAGATGCACTTCAGAACCATTGTGTTTCGAGGACCCAAAAAGATCCTTTAGTTCATCCAGATCATGTTCAATTTATTGTATTGAAGTAGCCATGTTTGTGGACCCCACCTCATTCGGGGGAAAAGGATCCGTTTGACAGCATATAGTTTGCGTCACTTTCGCGGTGGTAACCTCCGCAAAGCTTCTCTTATCCCTACCCATTAGGTCAGGCTCACTGTGGGATTGAGTTGCTTTATCCACCCAAGATTTCCCTATGCAAGTCTTTCCTGTTAGGGTGGCTACTGCTTCACACGTGAATAATAGTCCCTCAATTCGATTTGTTTTATTAACAAGTTCCTCAATTGTTCTTCTCAAAAGACCTTTCTCACAGTGAGACCGTTCATGTCCTTTGTCGAGTAGGTCTAGGATTCTCGCTATTACAGGAAAATCGGTGTTTAATGATGGCCCTTCTAACTAATATCTGATTGCACCACAGGAGACGCAAACTCCTTGTCTTTATCATTTAAGGTCGACTGGAACTCTTGTATATCGAGTTTCATTCGAGCATCAATGACCGATTGGGGGCTGTTCTTTTTTAATTAACTCATTTTGGGTTTTTCTAAATGGTAATCTGATGCCAAATCAGGTTCCCATTGTGCCATTGTATTAGCCACATCCTGTGTTTTCAGATAGGGAGGTATTACCTTGGATTTTTTTTATTAATGGATTGCTCATCATGAATACATCTTTACGACCCATGGTTCTGGAATTCACAGGTGTCGAGGGGCCAAGCGAAAGCCGCACCCTTTTCCCCAATTCGGCTTCAATGGTGGGACCCATCATAGAACAATCCATTACATTACCTTCGCGCCTTTCATTGATACCTCAGATAAGTCTTTCTTCATCTGTCTCCTAGGTTCCACATCGGGATCCTCATACGATTCATCCGAATGTAAGAGATCATTGAGGTCCTTTACAGCATATTTAGGTGTTGCGTCATACTTGACATGGCTAACAAGGGAAGTATGCACCTGTGCAGTTGCCAAATTTTTTGGGATTATTCCCATTTCATTTAGAATCCTCTCTTTGTGATAGACTGGAATTCCAGAGTCTTTCATCAGCCTCATCCACCACCTCGCTTTGTAAATAAAGTGGCAGCAGATCATCATCCATAGTAGAGGACATACACGCCCCATCCTTATGGATTGCCCCCGAGAGGCATTGTGGGTGCTGAAGTTTCTTCAAACTTCTCAAGCCAGTTGCCATAGTGAAAGTGGTTCAGGTCTCTACTGGTTATTAGCACTAAATGGGGAGTGCATATATATGGAAAGTTTAGAGTGGAATTGAGTTTCAATAAGCACACTCACTCCACACAGCAATTGTCAAACTAACAGGGGAACCTTTGATCATATATTATGTATACTAACACGATTCCCATCAAATACAATCTGTTAGCAGATCAAAACTGACAGCATAAATAACTCTATTAGCATTCAGGATCAAAAATACCATAGTGTCACCCCCTCACCCGCCACACAGCCAAACAGCCACAGCACTTCCTAGGCACCTCCGGATGCACGCGCACCGGTGTATATGTTGGAAGGCTGTGCTGCCGTAGGCGGATCAGTGGGCGGTGCTAGGGAGAAAGAAACAAAAATTTGGCACGAGATTCAAGCGATTATGTTTAGAGTAGTAGCAAGCACAAGTCCAACTGGCCGTACTAAGTACGTATAGTCAATATTGCTTGGGTGTTTCCACACGCCTCACCCTTCTTCTTGCCGACTGCTTCGTTCGCGGCCCGGGGAAAAGAAAAGTTTCACGAGAATAAGGTGAGCAGCGGCAGCGTTCCAGAGTCAAACAGCCACAGCACTTCCGGATGCGCGCAGTAGAACATTACAATAGTCTAATTTAGACAGAATGAGTGCTCGGGCTAGGGTCATGCAGTTTTGTGGGGACAAGAATTGACGGCTTAGCACAATAAGCTCGGAGGTATAGGATGTGGCTGAGGAGAGTGAGTTGACATGTTTTGGTCAATGTTAGGTTGGTATCTAGGTGCACTCCTAGAGTTTAACCTGTTTGAGAATCAGAATGGGAGTACAGTCGATTGTGATCGAGGAATCGTCTGAGTGGAGGGCTTTGATTTTGTCTGGTGAACCAACAATGTGGATCTCCGTCTTTTCATCGTTGAGACAGAGGCTATTGTTTGCCATCCAATTTTGGATAATGGAATAGATTTTGTTTATCGTGATTGTGTTTTTCTCATGGTTACCTGTGATGGGGGTTAGTATCCGAGTGTCGTCGGCGAAGTTGGTATACATCACACCCATTGCATCTAACAGTAAAGATTGGGATGTGTATTTGTACTGCGCAAACAGACTTCAAGTTGCAGTGATCAATACTCTAAAACAATTTTAAAGTCCCAAAACACTGTTAAGAAATGTAGACGTAGCCATCCGATGTGAGTAGTGATTTATTCTATGCACAGCCGACACGTGTTTCGACCAATCGGTTGGTTTTAAGGCAAATAATTCTGGGGATGAATCCCTAACTGGTCATTCGCCAGACTTCTCTGGAGGATTCAGTTGATTGATTCGTAGTACAGTAGTGCCTCTTTCATTTACCAATATTCAGGGTCATCACAGTTCAAGGCTCAAATGCCTTAGGGTGCTTTAAAATGTGGCATAGTGGCCTGTCTGTATCATAGGTTCCATTATGTTCAGCAGGTCCCAATACCTGGTGTTCTGTGTCAAAGGGATAAATCCCAAGAAGAATCCAGCAGGAAAAGACCACGCTCGGTCAGACGAGTACTATTTACGGCTGCAAAAAGTAGCTTTGTGTAGGTGTTGTAGAGAGTGGGCGAGAGGCACAGACCTTGTGGAACTTCTATAGGGACTGGAATGGGGTCAGCAGCCTCCTTACCTATGGCAATTCTTGATGTACGCTCTGATAGGAAAGATTTGACCCAAAGTGTAGCTTCCTGTGAGAATTTGAAGTTGGTTTGCAATGTATTGCATAGTTTGTCATGGCCCACCAAGTCCTAACCGGCCGATGGATCTAGTAGTAGTAGGATGCACAGGTTGCCGGAATCTCTTATGGAATCCATTTTGATTTTTAGTTCTAAAAGTGCCATTTCGATGTTGTGGCTTGGCCGGAATCGGGATTGTCTAGCAAATACCTACCTTTGTGCCCACTTGACTTTTCTTCTATAGCATTCTGCATTTGTATTGAATAATTTTGTAATTTGTGTGTAACCAGGCTGTTAATTATCGTATGCTTTGCGCCCTGATACCTTTGGGTCCGGTTCGCAATACAAATAATAAACATAAACATAGGAGATGGTTCTGCTCCAGATAAATTTGTATTTGGGGGAATATGCAATTTTGTTGATTTTTATTTTAAGCAGAGAAGGAAAAGTAGTTATGGATCTGTAGATAGTGGGTATCGCCGGGTCTAGTGATGCTTTTTTAAGAAGTGGGGTGACCCATGCTTGTTTAATACTGGCTGGTACCACACTAGTACAGAAGGAGACATTGACATATTTAGTGATGATTAGTGTTAGTGTAGGTGCACATAATTTCACTAGTTTGGCCGGGAAGCAATCTCCTTTGCAGTTAGATACACTATCCAGCCTTTAACACCTGCTCTTGGCTAACCTGGGAGAATTTAAAAAGCATTTCTGAATTTCCAAGTTCTGTGTCCATCGATGGAGGGGAGAGTTTTTACTCTGTAGCATTTTTCTTTTGCTTAGGATTTTGGTTTGGAGCGAGTCTATTTTGGCAGAGAGTGCACTTTGTATGGTGGTGCACCAGGCTTTGCTGGTGTTTATCAAAGCGGCCACCGGTATAGGGTTTTCCAATTCTTTCAGAATGGTAAAGCACTCTTTGGAGTTGGCGGCAGCTTTTTATTACGTGCGTGTTCAGGGCATTAGCTTTATGCTTTTATTATGGTGGCTTCGTATAGGTTATTGGCTTCAGTAAATGATTTAGCTGACTCAGAGTTATTTTATGGATGTGTTCCAACAATCTTTTGTTGTGTCGTAACACCACAAGGTCCTCATCGAACCAAAAGTTGGATCGTTTAGTTAGCCGTGGTATTTTAGTTTTGAGTACTGCTAAATCGTTAATAATGGATTTGATGCAAGTATGGTAGGTGTCCACAAGGCAGCTAGGTTCGGTGACAGTACTATTCTGGGCTGCCAGTGCCTCTAGCAGTACTGGGGTGCTAATTTCAGCTGTGAGATTCTTGGTGTTTCTTATTTCAATTGGACTAAGTCTTGGCCGGTATTCCATGAGTTATAACTAGGAAGCATATTAGGTGGTGGTCGGACCAGTTAATTGCTGGGATGGACTCAATGGATAGACATGCATTTAAGATAAGTGTCCAATCTAACATTCTACCCTTATGTGTAGGTGCAGTCACTAATTGGGTGAAGTTCATTTGCGTAAGTGATGTATGAAGGGCATGGCATTGTGCTCTAAGGCATCATTAAAGCCTAAATTGAGCTCTCCAAGGATAATGAATTTGGTGTTATTATTAATGTAAGGAATAATAAGTAAAGGGATGTCGGTTTCTGGATGGTTAAAGTGGTTCGGTGCTCTGTAACTGATAAGGAAATTAAAGGTGGTTTTGGGGTTAGTTGTCAGTTTAATGAGGAGCAATTTGTAGCCTTCCAGTAAGTCTAGGGGTCACGGTCTGAATTGAAGGTTGGTTTTTGCGATGATTGCAACATCTCCTACTGAGTTAGGACGATCAGTTCTGATTAAAGTCAGGGGGAATGGGCAATATGAGCAATGGGCCCGAGGCTTGGTGCAGCCAGGTTTCCATAATTACTATTTTTGTTTTTTTTGTTTGCTCTTCCGGCCAGAGCGACTAACTGATGCCCCTTCACTTCAGCCTTTTTTTGAGGTGCTGCCCCAGTAGCCCAAATGGCCACCACAAACTGATTGCTTTTTACACACTCATTTTTTTTGGTGTTGGAGTGATTCTATTATAGATTTCCAGTGGCGCTTAACTCATAGAAATTGTAATGGGTGTTCTTGTTGCTAGTCATATCCCAATGTAATATTGCATCTGCCCAAAAAAATAGGCGAACAAGAAAAAATATGTGGGGAGACTTGGCACCAGTGAGACCGACTATTCTTTTTACAAATGTCTTATCTCCTGTAATATCCTTATTTAAGTCTCTGTAAATCACTGTATTCTGGGCCTAGGTATGTATCCTATAATGTATTAGAGGGGTTGCATAATTGTTCCCAACATGTGCTGGGATGTTGATTCTAGCAGGATGAAAACTTTGCGCTAGTCATTGGCTAGTAATATTTGACTCTTGGCGAGTAAGAAATGGGGAGCTGTGTATGTGTAGAATTGAGGTGGCGGGTGACTTATTTTTGTACGTCTGGGTAATGGTGTAACTTGAATTCTTTTACCCCCTGGTTCTTGGGTGTGCATGTCTATTTAGGAATCAATTGTTCTCCCTGCCCCTTAGCCTAACCGTGTAGTCCCCCATCACCACCCTCCAGGAAAAGGTGCTACATTGGCTGTAGGTGTGGGGATGGTCTGTTGTAAAGTGCCTATACACAAAGTAAGTGTTTCAAAGTGCTCAAGGAGGGAGGGAACAAAGGGTGGGGGGGGAACTAGTCATTCAGAACCCTTGAATTTCTTAATGATAGAAGTATACACTAGGCAGAGTAAGTGCATGGCACAAGTGCATAAGTACAATTAACAGCAAATGGGTTTGACGTTTCTGCAAGTGCACTGAGGCGTGATCATGCAAGGAGGGGAGACAAGGGAAAAACAGGTAGACTATCTTAAAGGCATTGTACATTCAGATCGTGCAAGTGCGCAGACAGGTGCAGGGTTTGGGGGGAGGGAGAAACAAGTGAATCCAGTCAGTCAGAGCTGGGGTAAGTTCTGAGAGATGCCATGCTTATGGGTCAATTGACGAAGTGCAGTAACGATGAGGCAAGTGCACAGCCTAGAGGCAAGTTTGAGAGGACTGGTGAGGATGCCATTGACCTGTGAGACTCTTGAGGTACACCAGGCGGCCAGTCAGTGGGCTGTGTGGAAAAGGAGGGATGGAGCAGAGAGACGTTAGCAGGATAGAGGGAGAGAGAAGGAAGATAAGAGGCCTGTCTTAAGTAGTTTCCAGAACTTGAGGAGATCTGACTCAAGACAGAGGGTGGCAGGGAGGCTATCCCAGAGGGAGGCCCCTGCAGAGGATAAAGATCTCCCTCCAAATCTCTGCATTGAGAACCAGCTCACGCGCAGAAGGTTGGAGGTAGATGAGCAGAGGGCTCGGGAAGGACAGTATTTAGGTAGTCATTGGTGCAGATAGATAGGTCCCAGGCCCTAGAAAGCCTTGTGGACAATGCAGAATGTCTTGAACTTGATCCTTGCAGCCACAGGGAGCCAGTGGAGGGATTTCAGTGCCAGAGAGATGCAGTCCCTTGGCTTAAGGCCAAGGATCAGTCTCGCGGTTCTGTTCTGGATGAGTTGCCGGGAGGTTGAGAAAGAGGCTATTGCAGTAGTCCAGCCTTGAGAGAACCAGGGCGCTCGATACAGTGAGCCGCTGGGGGAAGGTGAGAAAAGGAAGAGTACCTCTGAGGAGGTGCAGCTGGTAGTTGGACATTTGAGAAATGTCCGAAATGTGAGTGGAGAAGGAGAGTGGAGTCGAAGATAACCCCAAGGTTTTTTGCTATTCAGGTGGGTGCTGGGTCAAGTGAGGCAGGCCAGAGTGACGGTGGGAAAGCGGGAGCAGGAGTCCCAATGCGAACTATCTGTCTTACTGGCGTTGAGTCAGAGGTCCTTCGCAGCACACCATGACTGAATTGCAGACAGACGGTCAGATGTGAGGTAGGAGGTGGCTGAGGGTAGCCTGAAGGAGAGTTGCGTGTCATCTGCATAACACTGGAAGTTAGAGATGAAAGTGGCAATCGCACATGCCAGGGCAGCCATGTAGACATTGAAGAACCAGGGGGATAAGTTAGAACCCTGGAGAACTCCCCAGGTGGAAAGAGTGATAGTAGAGGGAAAGGACCTAAGTTCCACCCGGGAAAGGAAGGAGGTTAACCAAGCCAGAGCCTGACTTGTGATTCCCAGTGTGTGTCAGAGACGTGCGATGAGGATGTTGTGGTTTACCTACCGTGTCGCAGGCAGAGGAGAGGTCTAGAAGAATGAGGACAGATGGAGTGTTGGTGTGAGAGTTGTGAGCATGTCTTCACAGGTGTTCAGAAGAGCAGTTTACATGCCCCTGGATGCTCTAAAGCCAGACTGATGGTCGTGGAAGCAACCTGCAGATTCAGTGTGGAGGGCAAGCGGAGTGATAGCCAGCTTCTCCAGGAGTTTGTCCAGGAAAGGAGTGATGGAGATTGGGCGGTAGTTTGCTGGAATGGAGGGGTCGGCAGAGGGTTTCTTAAGTAGAGGGTGCACTAGGGAGTGCTTAAGAGAAGTTGGGAAAACTCCAGTGGCAAAGAGATTGCAGAGGTCAGCCAAGGCAGGAGCGAGCAAATCAATGTTGTCCTTAATGGTTTTGGAGGGGAATGGGTCCACCTGTTTGGATGAAGCCTTCTTAGACCGGACTTGTTTGGTGACCTCATCAGGTGTGACGGGAGTGAGAGAAGTGGTGGAGGGGCTAAGGGAGGCTCCAGTGGTTTTGGTGCATGATGTGGTGTGGAAGAGAGAGAGGATAGGATGTCTTGGGTTTTTGTGGTGAAGTGCGCAGCCAGTGCCGAGCAAAGGTCCCGGGTGGGTGTGACCGAAGAGGAGGCTGCTGCAGGATTGGCCAGTTCCTTACATACTTTGAAAAGTTTGTCTGTGTTTGAGGCCGCGGAGATGCAGACTTGAATAAAGACTCCTTTTTTCTTGGAGTGGATGTAGAGTCGATATTGCCTTTTTGAAGGAGCCGGCAAGCCGGTTTGTCAGAGGCTCCGCCTGATGAATTCCATTTATGCTCAGCTGCCCTACACTTGCATTTTAAGTGCAGCCAGATTGGAGTTGTACCAAGAGTTGCACCTTTTGGAAAGCTTTAGTCAGACACTCATGACAGAGTTAAGTGTATCAAGAATGTTGGCGATGGAGAGATTGAAGTTAGCGAGAGCTCTGTCAGGGTAAGAGTCCGCCACAGGCATAGGAGGCGGAGAGTAGGTGGAGGCAAAGGCAGCCGCTGTTGCGCTTTTCATGGGTCTGGTGACTTTGAAACTGAGTGGCAATGCAAGAGAGGAGAGCTTCAAGTGTGAAGAGTGGTCCGTCCAAGAGATGTAGTGAGGGGGATAGAGCGGGATCTCGGTAGAGGTGAGAGAATCCAAAGTGTGGCCCTCTGTGTGCGTGGAGGTAAGATGGAGAAAGAATTGCATAGGTTGTGTAAATGTCCTGAGGAGTCAGTCCAGATGGATGTTGGGGGGGGGAGGAGGAGTAAAGTAGAGAGGAGGCCAGGTCTGCATGGTCTGAGAGGAAGAGAGTGGACTGTCCTGGTTGCTGATAGGTGGCCATAAGGAGAGAAGATTTAGGAGAGTAAGAGCCTGCAGATTAGGCACTCGAAGGAGGAGTAGACCTGAGTAGGGATGATGGACACATGTATCCATTCTGGGACGATCAGCGCCACACCCCCTCCTGTCCTCTTAGGCCTGGGCGCAGAGAGGCTCTTGTATCCTTCACAGAAGAGTGTCAAAGCTTGTGACAGAGCTTCCATTGAACCATGTCTCTGTGATGTTGATCACATCAAGATCCAGGAGGTTGCAGATGTCAGTCAAGTGTTTGACAGCAGAACGAGAATTGAGTGTGGCAATATGAAGCAGCTTGCCATCTTTGAAGGTCTTCTCCGGGGGGTGCAGGGCATGGGGGTGCCACCGGTGGGTGGCAAGAGAGCGAGAGGGATAGCGGATGGCAGATGCACCTAGGCTGACAAGGGAGCTGGGACTGTGAGGAAAGGCATGGGAGCCTGTGCAGACGAGGTGGTAGGCACAGCACGCAAAGGGAGCCCATGCAGAGGAGGAGGAAGGCGCACCAGGCAAAGGAGCATGTGCAGAGGAGGAAGGCACAGCAGGAAAGGGAGCCTGTGCACAGGGAGAGGGGAGGTTTGAGAGCTGAGGTAGGAACCTGTCCGAGAAGCAGGTTGGGTTGAGGACCCTGAACCATGATGGTTCCATTCCGATGTACATTAATGATAACCCTGGAAATGGCATAGAGGTCAAGGAGAACCTCCCAGCCACCATTAATGGGAAAAGTGGTGATGGGAGAGAGAAAGGCGACCATGTTATGAGTCCATCGGTTGGGTGAGGTAGTGACAAAGAGTATGTCTGTAGAGTCTCTCTGGCGGAAGCCGTGACACAGGTGTCTGCAATAGGAAGGCCTGGGTTGGAGCCCAGTATGTCCTTAAGTTTCTTCCGGCCAGATTTAGGGATAGGAGAGGGATAGGAAATAGAGAAGCAGTTAGACAATAGTTATAGTACATACTTGAGCTCATGGTTCCTTATTGTGTAATTCTGTAATGTGTATTTTCAATATGCCTTTATAGTGCAATTCCTTAAGTTATCTTTTGGCACTAACTGCACCCACCAGCTTGCTGCCTTCCTCTGAGTGAAGGTAAGATGTCTACCCTGTAAGTTGATTTTGGTCTATCTTGTGGTTTGATTTCTGTGTAGCCGTAGAATAATGTCCTTGCACATCTCACCAGAGGGCTGTAGAAAATCCTCCTAAAAGATCAACTATTTAACCATTAGTCTTTGAGTGCTGGAAATCTTCATAAAGGCATTTGACATTGTTTTTTTTTAAATGGGGTGCTGTTTGTATATATACAATTGGGGTGGCTAGTGTTGGGGAAGATTTCTCTTTACAGCACCTATCCGTCTGTTTTTATGGAACCCCCCAAACATTTTGCTTTTTTATTTTCGAATCTGACCTGCTCTTTTTGCAGTGCAGTGTATATACTGGCTTTTGCCCGTTTGTCATGGGGAAACGGAAATGTCCTTCGGTCTGTCAGCACTGGGATAAATTGTTCCCTTAGTCTTGTTACATTATCACTTTTGGTAACTTTTTACCATTGTACAATGCATCTTAAAATCCAGTACAATTGGGTACACGTTTTGTTTTACCCCAGACTAACTATCAGAGGATTATTTTGGTTACTTTAGGTGTGCCCAAGGGATAAGCTGGTGGCAGCAGTTAGTTTTTGCTGTTTTGTAGTGTATTTTACTTTAGCCTTGTGTGTGGCTACTCTAAGGGGTCAGAAATGCGAGATGGACAACTTTGGTAAAGGTTTTTCATAAGTAGCTATTTTATTATATCATAATGGTGTGACAAACTCCTTGCTTTCCCTAACCTAATGATGATTTCCCTGCCTGTAAAACTGAGACTAAAGGCACTAACATCAAACATCAAAAGGTATCTGTCCCTCACACTTATACATGCAAAAAAAGCATACAGGTATTTATATGGCTGTTCAAACTAAAAAAAAAACGGTTATACTCACCCCTTATAACCGTATTTCCTTGTAACCGGGGTCAGATCCCTTCCCCAGGATTAATTCAGGATTTTCCAAATAAAAGTTCCAATTAACCAAGTTATGATATGGCATTTACAACACACCTATACACAAGTGTTTCAAGGTGAGATATAAAGTTATTAAACATTTCTTTATAATAGTCCAATTCTGCTTCAAGGGCAACACAAAGTTCCTTTCCTCATTTAGGATTTTACTTGGCACTTGGATTATTATATGATTAAACATAGTTAATCGCTATACAAAATAAAGTTTCCGCAATCTCTTATCAAACCAAATGTCTTTCTCTTAACACATCTAGTTGCTATTTCAATATAACTTCTCTTCTTTGGAAAAAAACTACTTAACATTTCCTCTTTATAAACAATGTTTTTGTCAGGATGGTTTTACCACAGTTCATCAAACACATTAGTGGCCTTGCCACTTTCTTTCCATCACAATCTTTCATCACAAAGCAGTATTTCAATATCTTCCTCCTGGTCCACTAACCTGCCAGTACTACCACTAACAGTCCCTTACCTGGTGTACTTGCCACAGCCAGGATAAAACTCCTACCACTATTAGAAGTACTCCGTGCTGAGGTTTACTTCAAACATTAAAGTCTTTGATTTTCAACAATATTGAGATTCACAGCTTCTTCCATAAGGCTACAACACCCATTGATGCTGTTTGTTCTACTGATTTGCTTGCCACATGCCATGCATGTGCATCTCCCCCTTGATAGCTTCTACAAGGAGGGCTTCTCTCCTGCCACCTTTTGGGTTCCTTCTACAACATCAGTTAGCGGCTGGTAATGTCTTGTGTTCAGGTTTCCCCCTTTAGGAAAGCAGTCCCTCCTTTTTATCTGTAATGGCCTTTCTTTGGATTTGACCGTGCTGGATGTTATTTGGCTTAAATATTGCCTGCTTTGTCCATTACAGTTTGGGTTCAATATTGCCAGTTTGGCTTGGATATTGCACTCTTTAGTTGAGCAATGATAGTTTATCCCACAAATACTTTTTCATTGGTTTGGCATTCAAAACCTTTATTTATTTCATTTGTATAGCGCACAACAACCCCTGGGCATTGAGGCGCTGTTACTTGAGGGGAACTTAGTTACAGGGAGAGGACACATGCGGAGAAACAGATATACAATGAGCAAGTTTAAAGAATACATTTGGATACATGAAATATACATATAGGCATAGGTGAGTCGCATTTATGTGGTAAACAGGTAGAATATGGCTGTCGATTGTGGCATATTTCAGGTGAAGAGCATTGTTTTCATGGCTTTGCAAAAGGTCATGAGGGAGGCCTCACCTCGTATAGTGGGAGGTAGGGCATTCCAATGTGCTGGTACTAGGTAGGGGAAGCTGGAGCCACCTGCTCTCACTCTTCTTACCAAAGGCACACAGAGCATGTTGGCGTAGGGTGTCCTGGTTGGCCTTGTGGAGGAGTAGGGGTGAATCCTTTGTGAGAGGTATTCGGGTGCAGAGTGGTGGATGCACTTGTGGGTAAGTGACAGGGTTTTGAATAAGATTCTCTCTTTTATTGGGAGCCAGTGTGTTGCTTTCCTGGCGGCAGTAATGTGCTCTTTTTGCGATGCCTTGAGCTGCGCGGAGAGCATTGTTCTGGATGACTTGTAGTCTATCCAGGTTTTTGATGGAGGTTCCCAGGAAGAGGACGTTGCAGTAGTCTAACCTTGAGTCTGTGATGGCTCTGGCTATGTTAGTGCAGTTCTCTTTGGAGAGGAATGGTCTGGCTGCGTTAATTAATTTGGCATGGTAGGCTGCCGAGGAGGCGATGGCACTAACTTGTTTGCTCATGGATAGATTGGAGTCCAAATAGACTCCAAGGGTTTTAACTGAGTCTGATACAGGAATTTTGATGGAGTCAATAGTGAAGTGGCTAAATTGTGAGTTGAGTTTTTTTAGTGTGTCGGGGGAGCCTACCAAGAGGAGTTCTGTCTTGTCGGAGTTGAGGCAAAGTCCGTTAATGGCCATCCAGGCCTGGATGGTGTTGTAGATGTTGTTAAGCATGGCGGAGTCTGTGTCATAGTTGCCTGTGAGGGTGAGGAGGATCGGTGTATCGTCCGCGTAGTTTGTATAGTAAATGCCCATAGCGTCGAGGATGAGAAAGAGTGGGCGGGTAAAGATGTTGTAGAGGGTGGGCGAGAGGCAGGAGCCTTGTGGAACTCCACAGAGCATGATAGTGGGTGAGGCAGAGGCTGAGTCAGAGAATACTTGCATGGTTCTGTCTTGTAGGAAGGAGGTGATCCAGGTTGTGGCGTCGGTGGAGAATCTGGCTGTGATGGAAAGGTGGTGACATAGGACATCGTGGTCTACTAGGTCGAATGCTGCGGAGAGGTCGAGGAGTAGGGCTGGTTTGCCTAGGTCTCTGGCATCGTCCATCTGATTCTTTAGGTCAAGTAAGGCGGTTTCTGTCCCATGTCTGGGGCGAAAGCCAGATTGGCGTAGCCCTCGGAGCTTGTTTTTTTCAATGAAGGTCTGCACCTGCAGATAGGCTGCTTTGTCCAGTATCTTGAGCAAGAAGGGGACAGTGGTGATGGGCCTGTAGTTATTGGGGGAGGTAGGGTCGAGAGAGGGTTTTTTCAAGAGGGGGCGGACCCAGGCTTCCTTGAGGCAGGAGGGGACTTTCCCAGTGGCAAATGATGCATTGATGAAAGCAGTCGGGAATGGTGCGAGGGTCTTAGCAGTCTTTAATAATAGAGGCAGGGCAGGCGTCACCCTTACAGTTGGACGGTTTTAGTGTCCTCATGAGGTTGATCACGTCTTGTTCCTGTATGGCTTTGAATGAGAAGACAGGGGTGGGTGACACCACCCCTGTCTTGGTAGAAACGCGTATCGGCTGCACACTTAAGCTCAACACATGGCCTCAATAAACCAATTTATGGTTACAGATTATGTTTCAATTTTTAATTAATCCATACTCCTAAAGTAAACGTTATTGTTTTTGCTCTGCGCAATCCACCATTCCCTATTAATCAAACTACTTCCATCTTTGGAGGCCTTAGGGGATGACTTTCCGGGCATGTGTGATGCTGCTGGCTTGAATTGATATACCATTAACAATAAAGAGCAAGTGCGCACCAACCAGCGTCTGCACCCCCTGAACTTAATTTTTCTACTCCATTTGCATGACTATGCAGACCAAATAAAAGGACGGACCAAAAGAAGAGGGTAAAATACTGCTTTAATCTCAATGAAAGAAAGTATGGAGAAATACAGCTAACAAGTAGATGATCAATATATTCACACCTAAGTTTGCTTGCAAAGTTTATATACTTTCACGTACGTCATCTATGACGTCGTCCTACGTGGCACGTCCTCCTATGTGGCATTTCATAAAAATCTAACGTCGGGAGGGATCAGATTAGTGGGAATAGGTCTACTTATAGAATTATGTAAGTGTTCATATCTCATTGGCTGCCCCTTGTCCGTAGAACACGCCCTAAGCTACCTTTACATCGTCGCATACTGATTATAGCAGCGAATATGGCAGATGGCTAATAACTGCAACATTGTATATGAAAGTGCACGGCAGGCCTTTTGATTGGTTGGCAACCCTATCCATCCTTGGACTTTCGGTTCATCTTATCAGCACGTGACCAGAATGAAACCTAGGTAGTCAAGCTTTGTCAATTTATTCTGTTTTTCCAATTAGTCCATCATATGTCATGAACCTGATCCTTAGCCAAGGTCTATCGTCTGTAGTTGACCTTGTAGCCTGCTCACTGTTCTGGGATATACGAGGGATTGTGAGCACACCACTATCTCAACTCCAAGCTCTAATGAATGCTCCTTGTTTTGAGTTCATCGCGCGTTAGGAGACCACGATTTTGTCCATTTCAGCCTCTCAATTAATGCTATTTCATTTTATTAAACAGGGTGTCATTACCACAGCTGGCCTTTAGAGACTTGCTCACTCCACCTCACATAGACGTTTGCCTTCGTCGTCGTCCAATACTTGGCATCAGCAAATGTCCTTGCCCTCCTAATCTTAGCAGAAATGTCACGTGCACATGGTCTGTTCATTAGATTCCCCTTGTGCCTTGCACCCATCTCTCAAAATTGCTTCATTGACTTCAGGCCAACGTACTCCCTTATTCTGCACACAAACAGCTTCTTCATTAATTATTCAATTTGCAATCCTGGGTTCGTATTTTGAGGTAGCTGGGTTGATTCTTTAACACTGGCCATCATCCATTTTCTTCCTATGGCCGTCCTAATATCTATTCATCACTTTTTTAGCAAGCTTCTATATGCTATCTACCTTGCATTACAGCATAGTTTATTGGTCAACAAGTTAATTTATCTTATTTGCATGATAACTTCATCTTTTGGTACATGTTTCTTAATGCTTCTGTTACATTGTCAGTCTTACGTTTTTTTATATTGTTTCAGCTTTGAATTAAAATCTATTTTGACATTTTATTTATTTATTGGACATTTGTATGGCGCCTATACAAAAGTGTTTCCAGGCGCCATACCTACAACATACCCCGATTGGGAACAGGAATCAATTTTTTATTCTCTTAAAATATGATCATATTCCTAACTTCTTTTTTGATTAAACACTTTTATTGATTTTATTGCATAATACACAAAAAGGAACAATGACCCTGAAGGGGTCCAACCACCAATAACCTCACAAAAGAAAAAAAAAAGGTCAGTCTTCCAACAACGTAAGGATATGTTAACAATTACATTCTGGCCACCGGCCTGTGTCATACAAAAGTCTTATTGTGCGTTCTCCCACTTTTCCCAGATTTTCCCCGCTTTCCCAGGACATCCTCTGGCCGCATACACTCTTCGCTCCATCGCAATGCATGCATCTACATCATCTATCCATTGTGCATGCTCAGGGGTTACATCTGAACCCAATAGCTTGGCAATGTTGCGCTTGATCAGTGCCGTGGTGGTTGCAAACAGTAGCTTATCAGTGCGAGACATCTCACCCTCATCCCCGACACCCAGCAACATCAATTTCGGATCTCTGGGCACAGTCCAACCCAGTACCTTGCTAAGTGTGTCGCAGCAGCGTTGCCAGTATAGCGTGATGTGCGGACAGCCCCATATAATGTGGAAAAAGGTGCCCTCTTCCTGGTGGCAGCGCAGGCAATTCGGGTCTGTGGTTTTACCCCATCGGTACAATGCGACCCTTGGATAGTAGACTCTATGCAGGATTTTGAGCTGGACAAGGCGTAATCTGGCCGAAATGGCGGTTTCTCTCGGGTACATTAGGATTGTTATCCAGTCTTCAGGCAGTATTTCTCCCACATCCCTTTCCCATTTAGACTTTAGACTCGATAGCTCTGGTGTGGCAAACGAGGTGAGAACATTATACATCACCGAGGTGATTTTGGCGTCTATGCTATCTAGGACCAGGTTCCTCTCTATGGGGGTGCAGTCTGCCATGTCCCGCAGGTCAGGCAAGTACCGCTGTAGGGCATGACTTAATTGCATATGCCGGTATCGGTCAGTGACAGGGAGGTTGAACTCTTCCACCAACCTCTCAAATGGCACAATTCCCCCGTCCCGAATCACATCCCCCACTTTTGTTATTCCCGCAGTTATCCAGTTCCGCCATTTTGGGAGCCTGTCCAGCTCAGGGATGTGTTTATTTACCCACAGTGGCTGTACCGGTGTGGTTTTCCCTTCCCAGTTTATACGTTTATGCGCCTCTGCCCTGATTAATGCCCGGTGAACAGCCATTGTTTTGGTAGTGTTGATATTAGTTTTCTGGTATAGGGACTCTAATGGGGTTATGCTCGCTCCCTCCAGGGTATCAGATTTAATGTGAGGTAGAGAGGGGTTGCCGTGTAATAGGTCGTTTATTACTGCCATCTGACTCTCCCAATAGTACGTCTGTATACGCGGCAATCATATGCCTCCCTCCCAGATGGAGCGCTGCAGGATGTGGAGCGCTAACCTCGGGTGTCCATTGTTCCACAGGAGTTTCCGGAGGATTCTGTCGATTTTGTGAAACTCCCGTCTGGGGATGTGTAACGGGGCATTTTGGAGTATGTACAGGAATCTAGGTAGTGCCATCATCTTAAATAGTGCTGCTCTCCCCAGTAGGGTCAGTGGAAGGGTGTTCCAGTGTTTGACGTCCTCTGCAAAGCGGTTTATGATTGGGTGGAGGTTTTTTTCTACGTAATCGTTTAGGTTCGTTGTTATCTGAACCCCCAGGTAGCGAAACTGGTCAACTTCTATACGAAAGGGGCAATTCTGTATCCCTACGTTACCCATCTTTCTCAGTGGAAACAGTGTGGATTTCGACCAGTTTACCTTCAAACCACTAAAGGATTCGTAATCCTTCAGTAAGTGTATCACTGCAGGACAAGAGGTTATGGGGTCTGATAGATACAGGAGCAGGTCGTCCGCATATAGTGAGACCTTATCCTCCCAATCATCTGTCCACCGGAAGCCCTTCCACATTTGTGATTCTCTTAGCAGAATCGCCAACGGCGCTATGGCAAGCGCAAAAAGCATTGCAGACAAGGGGCAGCCCTGTCGTGTCCCCTTGCCCAATTTAAATGGCTGCGAGAGCCACCCATTTACTCTGGTCATGGCCTCTGGGGACTTGTATAGCAACTGCACCCATCCCAGGAATTGGTCACCGAAACCCATTCGACGCATTATTTCCCACAGTGCTGGCCAGTGCACCAAGTCGAAGGCTTTCTCAAAGTCTATTGCTAATAGCGCCAAGGGACCCGGCAGGAGGGAGGATTTTTCGAGTGCAGCGTGCAGTCTGTGTATATTCATACGCGTAGACCTCTGGGGCATAAAGCCGCACTGGTCTGGATGTATAAGTGACATGATAACTTTCTCCAGTCGATTTGCTAATGCTTTCGCCAGGATTTTGGTTTCAGTGTTGATTTGCGAGATCGGCCTGTACGAACTACATTTCTCTGGAGGCCTATCTGGTTTGGGGATCACTATTATAGTTGCCCTCCTTAGGTCTGGGGGGAGCTGTCCTTGCTCCCTCGAGTGTGTGTACATCTGCAGGAGATGTGGGAGTATCGCACTTGGTTCTATCCTTTTCCATGTCTCCACCGGGAAGCCGTTCGGCCCCGGTGTTTTCCCGGGATGTAATTGTGACATGGCCAACCCTAATTCCTCTTCAGTAATGGTTGCCTCCAGTAGATCTCTCTGTGTGCCCGTTAGGCTAGGAAGGGTGATCCCGTTTAACACGGAGAGGTCAGTGGGGGCTTCCGGTGACCCATAGAGCGTTGCATAGTAGGCTGCGAAGCCTTCTGCAATAGCCTGGTCTGTCCACAGTGGTTCTGAATTGTCGGGTTTGATCATCCTGACCCGTTTGTGCCCTTCATCCCTGTGCTCCAGCCAGGCTAACATTTTACCCGCCTTATATCCAGTCTCGGTTCGTTTCAGGCAGGTCTTGCGCCAGATGGGCGCGCTCTGCACGTTCCACCTGTTCTTCAGCCTCTCTTACTTTTTGCGTTTGAGCCTTTTTGTGCGCCGTTGTCCAGGAGATAATCTCTCCCCGCAATACCGGCTTATACGCTTCCCACAACAATCCTGGGTTGTCAATTGACCCTGCGTTTAGTTCAAAGTAATTGGTTGTGGTTTCTTGAATTCGTTCTACAAGCTCCGGGAAGCCTAAGTAATAATTGTTAAGGCGCCATGGAGGTGGGGGGATTGGCCTTGACGTTGATAGTTCTATTAGTAGGGGCGAGTGGTCAGAGATGCCACGCGGGAGTAGGGTGGCGTTAAGTACTCTATGCACCTCTGTGGTTGGAATGAAAAAAAAGTCCAGTCTAGAGAGGGGATGCATGGGCGCCCGAGAGGAAAGAGTATTCTCGATTCTCGGGGTGAAGGTCACGCCATACATCCCTCAATCCCAGTGCTGATGTGAAGGTGGCTAGCCTTGTGTGCGTGTCGGGATTCCTTCCCCTTAGGTGTGTACGGTCCATACCCAGGTTCATAACATCATTAAAGTCGCCACCAAGAATTAGTGTCTGAGGAGTCCTGTACTATCAGGGGAGTTATCTCTTCTATGAGATTTGGCAACAGCGGGGGTGGTGCATAAACAGCTAGTATTGTTATGGTTCGATTCCATAGGGTTCCTGTCATATGCACGAATCTGCCTCCTGGGTCCTGTGACACACTGGAAAGTGTGAGCGGCAGCTTCTTATGGATCAGTATGACGACCCCCTCTGGAACCTGAAGTAAAACCCGAGTGCAGTGCTGTGCGATAGTTACCACGTTTAAATAGGTTGCATGTGGTGCCCGCCAGGTGTTTCTGTGAGCAACGCCACATCCGGCGTTTGCCTGTTTAGCGCTTGGGTGACCAGTCTGCGTTTTATCCCACTACCCAACCCATTGACATTCCATGTCATGAGGCGTAATGATTTTGTATTAGATCTAGCATTCATCATCTGGTTGGGGGGCGGGTTACTGGTGGGCAGTATAGGTAGGATTCCGGGAAGATGCACGGTCTGTTTCGCCGTGTGATGCTGGTTCGTAGGAGTGAATATTTAGTGTTGTCGGACCATACATGAACAAAAATAAAGACCAAACCCAGAGCAAGAATAAGAACTCCCCCTCCCCCCAACTCCATCCCTCGTTCCCCTGGAGGCATCTACTGCCCCGGTAGTATTACCTAAACCCCCCTCCCTATACTCCCACCCAACCTGGAGTATCTGTCGCCCGGAATTTGAACAGAACAAGTAAACCTTAACTAAGCCACCCTCAGTGGCACATGAACTTCGTAGATTTCACAGCACCTGTCCGTGGTGCTGTCGCAGACTTCTTTAGTTTTAGTCTTAGCTCGTGGGGCGGGTGGCTGTTCGGCCATTGGCCTGGTTGTATTCTGTGCGTAGATTGGCGTGGGGGGTGAGAGATGTGTGGTGCTCCTAGGCTTAGTAGCTTTGGCATTCTGCCCAAAACTGCTCCCATTTCATATTTCTTCCCGCAGTGGATTTCCTGGTTGTGGCCGCTGCTGTTGGCCCTGTTCTGGCGGACGTTCTGGGCGAGGACTATTGCGTCTATCCCTCCTTCTTCCCTCCGTGTTCCAGTCCCCTTCTATGTGCCGTTCGGCCCAGTTCCACGCCCCTCTGGGGTCGGTGAAGTGCACGGTTGTGCCCCCATGGAATATCTTGAGTTGGGCAGGGAAGAGCAGTCCATATTTGACACCCATTGATTGTAGACGTTTCTTGAGCGGGTCAAATGACTGTCGTGCTTTCTGTACCTCCCTGGTGAAATCGGGGAAGAAGGCTATTTTGGATCCGTTGAATGTGACCGTGCCCTTCGATATTGCCAGTTGGAGTACTGTGTCCCTATCTCTATAGTTAAACAATTTGGCAATTACTGTGCGTGGTGGGGCACCTGGTGTCACTTTGCCAGCTGGGATGCGGTGGGCACGCTCAATAGAGAAGAATTTAGAGAATGCCTCTCCGTCATAGATATTCGTCAACCAGTCCTCAAGGAAGAGTTCCATGCATTCCCCTTCGGCTTTTTCCGGCAGGCCGATTATGCGGATATTATTGCGCCGGGATCTACCCTCGCTATCGTCCACTCTTGCTTCCAGGGTCTTTATCCGTGCTAGCATGCTCGCCACTTGCCGATTTACACCTCGCAGGCCATCCTCGGTTTCAGAGATTCGTGCCTCTGCCTCTCCCGTACGGGAGGTCAGCTTTTGCAGATCATGGCGTAGCAGGGACACGTCTGCACCAATACTGTCCATCTTTTTTTCCATCGAGGTCCTGGAGTTGGTAATGGCGCTCATGATATCTCTTAGAGAAATATTGTCCACATGATCCAGGTCGACTGACGGTGGCCTCTCTGGTGAGCGGGGTGCTGGCATAGCTGCATACTGCTCGATCCTGCTCTGTGTGGATGTTTTCCTGGGCTTCTCCTTACCCATTCTTTGCTTGTTGTGGTACTGTTGCAGTGTGCTGATGTCTGGTCCCGGGGGAGAGGGGGTCTGGCAGGTGCTGGGGGTAGGCACTATTGGTAAGTTATTGATGGTGGTGCCGAGCATGTTGCGACCGGCGGGTATTTATGCTTGTGCTAGCTTTACAGTTCCCTTGTCCAACCAATGTCTCTTAGCCACACTTTCAACAGTTATGGGGGCCAAGACGGTGTGGGTGCGTGATATGCGAGTCGGTCACCGCTTTATAGCACCCACCGGGGCCCTGTGGTTCTGTCCCCTGGTAGTGGCTACACGCACTGGGCTGCACGTCGCTGTTGGGGCGCCTGTTGTGTCCCAGAAATGAAAGGGGGTTTGCAGCCCAAGTTGTCAGCAGGCGCCGGTAGGGATCGTAGCTCCGTCTGGAGGCCCTTCGCCTGTGGGGGGAGGGAAGGCGGTTCGCTAGCGCTCTTTAACCCACCTTCCCCACTCCTTACCACCTCGCCGGATGTTCCAGGCCTCGAGTAGCGGGTCCACGTCTCCGGTTGTGGGGGGCGCGCTAGTCGGATCGCCCGCCGGTGCGCCGTGCGTCGCCTTCCGCGCCAACACTGACACGCCAAGCTTCCCGCTCCGGGCCCTCTTCAGGCCTCCGGTTCGAAGGGGTTCTCGCGCAGACAGAGGCGTTCGCCAGGCGGGCTGGACCTGCGATCGCTGCGCGGTCAGGATATTGACTGCAGAGCCCGGTGGAGCTGTTCCCGCCGGCCGACAGTGCGCGCTCGCAGTTATGGTGGCCATCTTGGGCTCCGCACTTGTCACGGTTCCTGCAACTTCCACTCGATCTGGACGGCGATTCCTTTTACGGATTTGCGTAGGAGCACCGCGATTCAGTGCAGGAGAGTCTTACACACCGCTGGAGTATTTCAGGGTTCAGCTCGGATATATATTTTAGCAGGATTTCAGCAGGATAAGGCCAGTGGCGCGGGAGCAGCACGAGCTCACGTCCTCATCGGATGGCTGCTGGCCACGCCCATATTGTTTCAGCTTTGGCTTGAATATCTTCTTCATGACATATCAGTCGTCAACCTTTTCTTTAGAGTTCATCCATGATTACCATAGCTGCATTCAGGTACTTCGGCAATGGACATCCTTCTTGGTAACTTACTTCCATTGCCTCAACTTGAGGGTGTTTTCTAAATGGCTGTCTGAGTGCATATAGTCTTTCGTACAATCGACGCAGCATAGACATGTCACAAACTTGTGCATGAATTCCCAATTGTAGCTCTTCATCTGCTACACCAATAGGACGGTGGTGAAGCGGCGGGGACTGAAGGGGTATCCACCTGCTTCTCTACAATCACCCTTGAGCAAAGACACTGCTGCCACTGATATTTATAGTAATGTACCCCATTGACTGCAAGGTTGAATGAATGTAAACTAGACAGTGTATAATCATCATTTTACACACTGTATTTTATAATTGGAATGTAAATTAAATTATAAGTGTAAAAATTATCTGCTCTGCATGATTATGCACACAGCACAGGAACTGTGAACATTAAATTGTGCAATACTGCTTTGCTTTCACTGGTGGGGGGAAGCATTTATTAAAAAAGATGAATTCTCAATTGCACCTTAGTTTTCCATCTTATTAATTATATAAGCCTAAAATGCTTGGGAAATGAGCAGTGCTTCTGTTTTCTCTGAGCATCTACACCCAAGACAGCAGAAGCTGAACAGAAGGAGACCATTCCTTTTATCATAGTGGGTGGTTTCTATTTTGAAAGGCTTCAGAGAAAAATAAACTGTTTCAGAAACGTTTCTCCATGGCTTGCTATTACATCCATGTAGATATAAAAAAATAAAAAGAAATGTTCGGGTTTCTGTGTAGTAAACTGACCTTTGCATTGGCCTCTGCTCTAAACCTGTGCGTAAATGTACGTAGGAAAATAATAAAGCTATCGTATTTACAACATTTTCATGCATAAAAAGCCCAGGTACGCACTTAATCTGGAGATCTGACTGAACCTGGAGTAAGCAAGCTTTGGGCATTCTTGAACATTAAACTGAGTGAAAGAAAGTTTTGGAATCTTCCTAAATACAGTGAACTGTAATATAGGAGAAAACGGGCACGGGAAAAGCCAAAAGGAGAATTAAAGTAACTGGACGTTATTAATACTCATTGGCAATAGACATGAGAGTGTAAGAATGGGTTAACGGGTGCATTATGATTAAGCAAACCAATGTGCAGTGTCTGGAGAGTGTGACACAGGTGGAGAAATCGCAGAGCACTGTCAAGCAGACCCAATAGCCTAATGTTGATGGAAAAGCAGCAAGGAAGGGGGACTGGTTGTGTGACCTGTAATGGGTGGAAAAGCCATTGAAAACACTCATGACGATTTTGTTTATGCTACACCAAACTCTGATGTAACTGTTGAAGTTAAGAAACTGAACTGCCTATGTGAACTGGTGAATAGTGCCAATAGTAGGAGAGCTGGAAAGTGTCGCAAGGAATTGTTTTGAAAAGGTGGAAGAACTGAACTCTTGGCGAAGGGAACCCCTATACCTTGTGACCGGTTTTGAATTTGAGAGGAAGGGTAAGCCGATTTCAAGCCAAGAGCTGGAAAAACTTCTACTTTACTTTGAACACTTTGATGCTGACATCCCTACATGTAGACAGTTGGACGTGAGGGCAAGTATATATTTGGACACACATTTATTTAGACTTCCTGACACAGGCTAGCCTTAGTTTTCTTTAGGTAGGGAAATCCCACCTTGGCGTAGGGCAACGTAGGCCTTACTCCATCCTACATTTTAAGTTAATAAAACATTGTAGACAAAACGTGAACCTGTTGTCTGCTTCATGATACCTTTACAGCTATTACCTGCCTCTTGAATGTGAAGAGGTAACCTGCACCAATTCTTCAGTGATCGTGGAAGAAACTGAATGAGCCAAGTATCCTGTCCAGCTGCAAGACGCGTACGGAGAGCTTGGACCTGTTGGAAGAAGGCCTTGCAACCATTATCAGCTGCTGTCCTGGAAGAGCCCTGTCGTGTAGGTGATCTTCAGCAGTCCAGCAAAGGAGCCATGACCCTTGCAGTGGAGGGAACATTCATTGTTGCTGTCTACTCAGAGTCCTGCCAAGAAGAGCTTTCGTAAGTGCCCCTGGATCACCCAATGGCTGACCATCTCAGAGTTTGGGCTACTGTGCTGCAGACGTCGCCATTCCGCATTGAGGCCTGGAACTTGGAAGGTTGAAGGCTTGTGCTACAAGACTCACCTCTGCCAGATATCAATGTTTAAAAAAGTCTAGCTTTGCCATTGCTTGCTCGCGCACACACACAAATTTGGGGACACTTTTGCTAGTTAGAATAACTTGTCCTCTACTACTTGGAACTCTTCATTGGATCCCAGAAGCCCTACACTAATTATTTCCTGTTTCACAAAACTATTGGAACTTTGGTGAACCATACGTCTTAGGGATAGACTTCTGATGTTGGTGTTGCATCTCTGTGCACCTGTAGTGCTGCATACTATTACTTACCTTCCTTTACATGGGTTTTATATGTACCTACTCCAGTGATTTTATATATATCTTTTACTTGGTGTTGTGATATTACATGCTATTAGTCATTTTGCATAGTGTTATATGGCCGTAAATAGTCTTATAACTGATTGTTTAAGTGTGTTCCCTGACTCTTCACTGTGTGCTCATTGAGGACCCTTTACAAGCCTTGCCATCTCTTGAAACCTGGCCTAGACCATTCGTCCACCTATCTTGAACTGGTTTGGCTACAGCTCCTGTCACTAAACTAGGTTGGCCTATGCATCTGTCTACCAGGCCAGAGTATAGAAAATCAGTCCTAACAATAAGCCCTTGACTTACTACTGTGGACTTCTAGAACCATTTATACAAGGCCAGTTCCCGTGTGAACAAGTTCTTGCGGCAGCGGCTTTTCTGATAAAATTCGATTACCATGGGTTGCCCATTGATATTGTATATGGAGCATGCGGTTTTTGCAATTTTGGCAAAGTCTAAATCGATTCTGTTGGCAGCCTCTGGGTCTAGGGTTATTCTATCAAATTCTTCCATACATCCAGTACGGTGTCACCCAGTTAATGGCTGCAACATTTGTGGCCGAACCAGTGAAACCTGATGACATTGTCCATGACCGTACAACCTTTGAGGGAGAAGAGGAAGAGAGTACACATTTTAAGGAGGATGCCTTCGAGGGAGGTAAGCTACTTTTTGTGGATGTGCCTTCAACAATTAATCTGGACACTGGGGAGATGCATATGGGTGCAGCCGTTGTAGGCCTTGTGTATGGGGAATACCAGGTCGGGATGAAGAAACTGTTGCCTTCACATTACTCTGCACATGCGGTGGAACTATTGGTACTCATAGAGGTGCTGAAAATGAGTAGGGGGAAGGCAGTCCCTATTTATTCTGACTCTGCGTATGTAACCTCCACGATTCAAGATGGCGGATAAGAGGGTTTAGGAGGGCATTGTTATCCAGACTAATCGAAGAGTTAACATTTTCCACAGAGGTAGAAATATTTAAAGTGCGCTGTGCATACTAACCTTACTGATCCAATAGCGCTTGGAAATGATGCCGCAAACACAGTGAAAGAAGCCACATATTTACCATTCACACATTCCCAGAAAATGGGAACAGTGTCCCAGCAGGTACAGTTGCCAGCCCAGTACACTGCGGTCCTTTTGCTTCAGATTGTGGAAATGCAGGAAAGGGCACTTCAAGTTGACAAGGAGCTATGGGCCCTTTCACCCACAGATTTGCTCTGGAGACAGGAGCTTATAGGAAAGGTAGTAATGCCTGTAGAACTGCTTCTTGTGGCTTTAGGGCAACTACTTTACCCACCGTACACTTCTTGGTGACAAATCCTAGCAAGCTCAAGGAGGAATGGCTTATACCAAACCTCCAGGAGCAGGTGAGTACATTTGTAGGGAACTGTATAGTCTGTAGAGAATTCAATCCTGGAAACACCATTAAGACTGTTTGGTGAGGGAGGTATTTCTGCAGTATAGAAGTATGACAATGGGACCCACTTCTTGAATGACTTATTCCAAAATATTTTGACTCTTGGGGATATAGTACAGGTTGTGTTTGATGTATCACCCTCAGGCCAACGGCATCATGGACCCTTTAAATGCAGTTCCCAAAGTTTGTTTGGCAAAAATGTGTAGTGATTTGCATAATAATTGTCCTTACTGTTAACCACTAGCCCTATTTTTATTTGAGAAATCAGCCAGAGAAGAAACACATCTCAGTCCTCGCGAAATAGTAACAGACGCTGATTACCCACACCACTTTTATCTGCATGCACATCATCAGACACACACAAGCCAGCAGATATTCATGGTGAGGAGTTTAGGGAATACCTTGGGGCTTTAAGCAAGAGTGTCAGATTTGTATCTTCACAGTTTGAGTTCTGCCATCAACCGCCAGCAGGAGAAAACATCAAGGAATCTGAAGAGCCACAACAGTCACAGTTGCTCCCTTGGTACGTGGTTTGTTTGTTCCTTTGTCAGACGCTGGAACAAGCAGCTTTTCCATGGGCCACACCACACAGAGTAATTTTTGTGGCTGACTGCTGTGAAGGTGGAGGGCAACAAGAGCTGGATTCATATAGGTGACGTGCAAAGGGATACCGCCGCCCTCTGGCACAGGGGCAAGAGCAGGCTTAAAGTTAAGTATGTCCTAAGGAGTCGCAGTTCGTTCCAGTAGAGGGGGTCGGGGAGTGAATAGAAACCAGAGATACTTATTGTAAATACAACGAAGAAACTTGTCTTAAAATTAATGCTAGGATGTTTGATTTTATGTTTCTATCGCTTTTCTTCTGTACAGGTGCAGCAGACAATATGAATATGAACATATTTAACTTATCAGCTACTGTAGGATTTTGTAAAGGGGTATCTGTTATGATGATCAGCATTTGTCAAGTGCCTTTCACCATTGGGATATCAAAGCTCTGTGGGTTGAACGCCCTCGGGGACCGTAATCCAGGTCAGTGGTGACAAGGTGGTAAGTAGTGAGTATGTGCACTTGGTATGTGTGCAGCTAGACCACGTTTTGTGTTGGGTAGCTGCACTCAAATGCTAGGAGTAGTGTACATGTTGTGAGAGACCAGTAGTACCTGTGCAGCTAGGCCGAATTGTCTTGGGGGTCGTTGCATTCTAGCGGGGGTGATGCTTGTGTGAGATTGTGTGCTGCTAGGCTGATTTCCAAGCGGGGGTTAGCTGCATTCTAAAGATAGTTGGGGTGTGCATGGTGGTGTGTAATTATGTGTGCAGCTAGGCCAAAATTAATCATGGGGTGGGGAATAGCCACATTCTATTGTTTTGTGGTGCAGAGGAGTCTGCATAATTGGTCCCCTGTTCCTGATGACCTTCTTGTGCCTGCCAAATTAACATTTGCTCCCTATTATAGAGGTTTGGTGCTTTGGTTCTCCAGGAACATCTCAGTCTTGTATGGAACTCCCTTCTGTTTTGCCATGCATATATATATATATTTATATTTCTGTCTCTGTCTCTCTCTCTCTCTCTGTCTCTCTCTCTCGGTCTCTCTCTCTCTCTCTCTCTCTCTCTCTCTCTCACACATAATCAATGCGTTTGACCGTTTCCCAAACCTGCTGTACCAGGCTATTGGATTCCCTGTGCTTTGGAGTGTTTCGGTTTAGGGATGGCAGGGGATCCAGAGGGCGGTGGCCATTCTAGTGGTAACAGTCCTGGTGCATTACTGCGCCAAGCCATTGCAGATCTACAGTCCACTATCCCTATGCCTGCCTGAGCAGGCCATTACTTGTTGGTTAACACCTTCTTGATAAGCAGTTACATCCAGGTTTGTTCAATGGGAATTCGAGTATTTCATAATTATGTAGTTGGGTACTCTATGAAACTGAAAGGTCTAGCTTCAAAACCTGACTGATATGTTTGGGATATTTCTTCTCTGGGAAAGATAGTGAGCTAAAGACTCTGGGTAAGTCTCTCGTACCCAGGACTAATGTCTGGCAGAGGGACTCCCAGGACCCCCTTGTTAATTTGCATAGCATCAACACCATGCTGTGATATTGCTGCTGTGCCTGTCTGACATTTCTAGGTGCAGTGGTTGGCAGAGTGTTCAGGGTGTAGTGCACTGTTTTTAGTTGTAGGTGACAGCTCATTGTTACTTACAAGAGCTGGCCTTGCCAGAGTCCTCGCCTGATTTAAGAGCATAGTACATTGCCAATGAGACAAAGCCATCCTAGTCCTAATGTTGGAGCGTTAGTGCCAATAGGTCCCGAGTTCTGAGTCCTGGGTATTCGTTTACAGTGGATGGCTAAGTATTCCCGTTGTAGTTTATGGTTGGATTTGTGAGACACTGCATCATTGTCTCTTACAAGAGCTGAACTTTCCGGAGACATCACCTGATCTGAGAGTGTAGTGCATACCGCTGTAGAAGACAAAGAGCCAGCCCAATCATAGCGTAGGAACATAAGTGCTACTAGTCCCAGGGTTCAGAGTCCTGGCATTCTTTTCTAGACAAATGGTAAAAACATCATCACGTTGGCGTGTATGTGCTACTGGGCATTAATTGCCGAACCTATAAGGAGCCAACACGATTATAATGTTAAATACAAATGTTACTGGTAGCTAGGTTTCTGTGTCCTGGCCATTCTTACCTGTCCGTAGTAGTGGATTCTAGGACATTTTGCAGGGGGTTTTGTGGCAGGGCTAAGGTCAAATTGGTCCTTCACACCATTTAGGGGAACAGCCAGGTTTTCAGTGCTTTCAGGAATGCCATGTAGTGTTTTATATGTTGAATGAGGGGGTTCAGGGAGGTAGTGAGATTGTTGGCGCCATGGTTGAGTACACGGGCCCTCCGATACGTGCTGATTTGGCCGAAAGGGCCACTAGGAGGAGGGCAGTGCTTCACCTTTTGAGTGCAGGTGGGAGGTACAGCATAATCTTTTCTTGCAAGTATTTGGGTCCGGCTTAGTGCACAGCTCGGTCAGTAATGCACAGGACTTTGAAGGTCGCACATTGCCAAATCAAGAGCCAGTGTAAGGTGCAGAAAGCAGGTGAGATGTGATCTTTGTCCGAGGGCAAGGACGAGCCTGGCTGCAGAGTTCTGGGCTCTTTGGAGCTTTAGTTGGCAGGCCGGTACACCCAGGTATAGGACGTTTGCATAGTCTGGACATGACAATGGACATAATTGCTGCCAGTCTAATCGGGTAGGTGAGTTAAGGGAGGATGCGTTTACAAGCCGAAAGTGAAAGTGGCAGAATTTGATGCATTGTTAATGTGGTGTGACAGTTAGGTTGGAGTCCGTTGTGCAGCCATGGTTTTTGACATAGGTGGAGGTGTGGGGGGTGGGATGGCCAGGGAGATGGTTGAGAATAGAGCTGTTTTACCGCACGCCATGATCTGTTTTCCCTGGGTTGAGAAGGAGATGGTTACCCGTCATCCAGAGATCGATGTCTGTCGGGCATGATGCTTTGTCAGAGTGAGGGTCGTATGTTGGGAATCCTCAGGATGAATTGTGTGTCATTGGCGTTGTTCTAGCAGGTGAGATTGTGAGAGTGGATGAGCCCAAGCAGAGGTCATGTAAAGGTTGAAGAGAAGGGGTGAGAGGCAGGTGCCTTGGGGTACTCCAGTGCTCACTGGGCGTGCAGTGGAGAAGACAGTGGGAAGATAGGTTATTTGCTGTCTGTTAGTGAGGATGGAAGTGATTCAGTTGAGCGCCGAATCTGATTCCTAAGGAATGTAATCTGTCGAGGAGGATGGTGTGGTGAAGTGTCAAAGGCTGCTGAGCGGCCAAGAACAAGTGCAGCGCATCAGTCTGTGTCTGCAGTGGCTTTGAGGTCATACCAGATGGAGATCAGTGTGGTTTCTGTTTTGTGGCAAGGACGGAAGCCTGATTGCGCTGGGTCTTGGAGGTTGATGGTTTCTACAAAACAGTTGAGCTGGGAGTATGGAGTGCGGTCGATGAGCTTCGCCGAGAATTGGGTGTTGGAAATGGCCTGTAGTTGATTGGTTGCAGAGGATCGAGAGATGGTTTCTTTAGAAGTGGTTTGACTTGCGTGATTTTAAAGGTTTTTGGGAAGATGCCAGAGGTAATGGAGTCTGGCCATTTCCTTTGCACCTGTATAGGTGAAGATTTCTTTGAAAAGTGCAGGAGGACAAGGGTTGAGGAGGGTGTGGGGGGAGCCAGAAGGTCGATTGTCAGACAGGAGTTTGATCACTCCTGCCTTGAGATGGAGTTCAGCAGAACGGGGATGGGGGGGGGGGGTCTGCTGGCATGTGGGTTGGTTCTTGAGGAGAGCCTGTTGGACTGGCAGTGAGGTTGGAAAGTTTGGCGTTGAGGGTTGCTGTCTTGTCTAGGGCTGTTTTGTGGAAGTGTTCAGATTGGGAGTTGCAGAGCATGTGGGAGGTGGTTATCGGGTCGGCGGTGCAAGAAGGGTTCAGGAATTCAGCGATGATCCTTTGGACCACTTTACTGCTGCTGTGGCAGCTCAGTATTCTGTTATTGGACTTTTGGGATTTGCGTATCTCTGATATTTTGTTGCAGTGATGGAGGGCATACACTGATTTGTCTTGAGGGGTTTTGCAGTCTCGCCATTTGCACTCAACAGAGTGGTTTTGAGTTTTGAACGCATTGAGGTGGGGGGTGAACCACTTGGGGTTCGGATCTTGGTGGGTGAGAGCAGAGCTAATGGGGGGGGTGAGAGGAAGGAGTGCGTCGTTGAGCCAGGAGTTGAAGAGGTCAGTTGGTTGAGGTCTGAGGGAGCGAGGACGAGGAGCAGGGCATCTGCCAGTTCTGGTATTATTTTTACCTTGTTCCAGCACTTGGAACTGTGAGGGGGGTATAGAGCAAACCTTAAGAGGTGGAGGGGGCATGCAGAGAGGGAAAGGGGTGGCTGAGTGATCTGTCCAGATGAGGGGCCTGGGAGTGAAGGTGTTAATGAGGTTGGTTAATCCGTAAATGGCATCAAGGGTGTGGCCGGCCGTGTTGGTGGGTGCTGTAATCTGCTGGGTAAGGTTGAATGCCTCCAGACTGTCAACCACCGGTTGAGTCATGGGGTTGTTGGGGACGTCAAACCAGTAGCGTGAGTAACTGTGACTGCTAGTGAGTCATATAGGGTGTTGGTGAAATGCTTTTGTATCCGGGGGGCTTGTAGATAGCTGTGGGCAGGAGAGTTTGACTAGTAGTGATTTGCAGTTAACTGTGCAAGGCTGAGTTTCGGAGAAGGTCATGGTTGTGTGTGGTTTGTGTAGGAAGGCTGCTCCTCCTCCTCTAGAGGGTCTGTTGTGGGTGATAAGGGAGTAGTCTGAAGGGAATGCTTTGGATGTGATCGATTTGAGGTCATCGGAGAACCATGTTTCAGTGATGAATATGAGATCATGATTATCTGCGGTTAGGCGATCAAAGATGCTGTCTGTTCCTGGCCACAGAGCGGACATTGATACGGAGGCAGGCAAGTTTGTGCAGTGTAGTGTGGATGGTGCTTCTCCGGGTAATGGGGCTGGCTGGACTGGTCGGTGTGATTGGTGGGATGGTGTTGGTCGGATGGGGTATTCTGTTGGTAGGAGGGGTGTGTGATGGTGGTGTTGGGTGCGGGTAGGTGGTCACATGCCTTTGAGAGGACTGGCATGGGTTGAGATGTTTGGTTAGTAGTGATAAGCTTGAAGGTCGGAAGGGGTGTGCCGAGTGGAGGGGAGGCATTAAGTCGTGGCAGTCTTTGTGCTGTTTGTGGTCCAGAGGTTGGGTGGGGTGGTGTTGAGGTTGGTGTTGGAGGGCGGAGGGTTCTCTGTTGTGTTCAAAAAGGGAAATGGCAGGCATAGGTACCCAAAGGGGCATGATAGAGGGGGTAGGAAAGGTGCGATTGGTAGACTGATGCAGGCTGGAGAGGTGTGTAGTGCAGAGGGGGAGGGGCGGCCCCTGCCTCTGTTTTGTGTGCCAGTGGGGTGTGCAAGAAGGTTAGGGGTTCAGTAGGGAAGGGAGTTGAAGCAATGGTTAGGGAAAGGGAAAGACGTGCCGTACTGATAGCAGGGAAAGATGTAGAAAGGGAGGTCTGGTGGGGGCGGCGTGATTGTGGGAGGTGGTGATGAGGCGTATAGGTAAGGCTTGAGTGTGTTTGAAGAGGTTTAGTGGTGGAGGAGCCATGCTTATTGAGGGAGCGGTGATTGGGGCAGAGGGGGTGGAGCCTTGGCCAGTCGTGCTAGCAGGGGCTGCGGTAGGGAGCAGTGAAATGGGGCTTTGACTGTCAGAGCGCCAACAGAAGGTGAGGGAAAGAGGCAGAGTGATCAGGAAAGTGGGTGCAAGATTGGTGGGTGGAGGAGGTGACTGAGGTCTTTTGGAATACTGGAAAGCTCCCCTGGTATGAGAGTTGTACGATGTGTGATGCGTGGGGTTCTGGCCAGGGAGGGGGAGGGAGGTATGGAAAAGGAAGGAGTGTTCCTGAAAGTTGGCAGCAGGATTAAGCTAGTGGTGGGGGAGTAGTGTTATTTTTTTTTATTTATTTTTTTGAGCGCCAGAGGACTCCTCTGGCCTGAGAGTTGGGAGCTGTGCGGTGTTTGGACATGGCTGGATGTCTTTGAGTAGGAAAGGCGGGTTGGGGGGATGAAGTTAGGGTGTTAGCAGAGGCAGGTGAGAAAGGGGCAGGGTAAGGGTGTGTTTTGGAGCGCCAGAGAGCTCCTCTTGTCTGAGAGTTGGAGGATGTGTGGTGTGCAGTTGTGTGCAGTGTGTGATTCGAAGAGACATGAATTGTGTGAGGGGAGTGGTGGTCAGGGTATTGGTGTGAACAAAAGAAAAAGGGATCAGAACTTAATCTGGCCCTAGGTGTGCTCCCTCACGCTCTCCAAACGGAGCTGGTCAAATTCTGAATCGGTGCAGTAATATTTATTCCAAAATCATCACTCAGTACTCATTAGTAAAATCATGAGTCTTGTCTTCTGTTTTTTATTACTGAGGCTTAGGCGTCCTTTATCCATATAGCGCATGTTAGTATATTACGCCAATGCAATTCTGACATAGTCCGTCATCAGGGCTCTAGGCGCTATCGCCATCATGTGACATTATTAAACACAAATATCCAACAAACAGTTGGCATGTGCAAAAATCATTTGTCATTTCCAAAATCAATATAAACCACAATCCATTGTTGTAGTCAAAGGAAATTAGTCCAGAGACATTCACATCATGTCATTATCATTCATGAAAACATATGCACCCATATTCCAAAATGTCGGTAATATTTAAGTAAATGCAAACATACCATTATTGCAGATTTTCCAGTTATTTCAAATCCCAGGATGCGAATCACCACAAGTAGACAAAAAATGAATTACAAGTAAGCTTCATTGTCGAACATTAATCTATAGTAAAATTAATCATTAATCTATAGTAAAAAGTGCTCTTCAAACATGTGTACATGAAGTGAAGCACTTGGTTAATACACAGAGAAGGAGGGAAACCCTGTATCTAATCCACGGGATCGGTTGTTGTATAGTGATGTTCCCATAAACATTCTCTACCATGAAAGTAATTTTCTCTACCATGAAAGAAATTTGAATTGCATGCAGCTTACCTCTATAATATAACAATACACATTACTACCACATTTAGATATATGAGATTGACAACGCTGTCTCTTTAAATGGAATTGAAGCTGGCTGCAACGCCGGCGCGCAGCGAAGGCGAGAAAGTTAAGGTAACTTTCACTCGCAGACCCACAGACGCGCAGGTCGCCTAGTAACAGGAACCGATTCAGAATTTGAGCAGCTCCGTTTGGAGAGCGTGGGAGAGCACACCTAGGGCCAGATTAAGTTCTGATCCCTTTTTCTTTTGTTCATGCTTTACCTTGTGCCAGGGTCTCAAGGTGTGCCCCAAATACATAATACATGCATATGTATAGAGTTTAAAAAGGAATCTCGACAAACACAGCAGTGCCCACCCTTCCCAATTCAGGCTTTTGGTGTGCCCAGCTCGAGTGTGTTGGCTGCATGGTGGTTGATCAGTCTGGTTTAGGGGAGTGGCTGGGATGGAGGGGGGTTAGGACAAGGGGGTGCTAGGCCGACCCGGTTGACAACAGCAGTAAAGGGAAGAGTAACCTAGATTACAAACACAGCAGTAATGGGAAATGCCTAGAACTGGAACACAGCAGTAATGGAAAAACACCCATATTTTGAACACAGCAGTAATGGGAAAATATTAGACACAGTAGTCGGAAAACTAAGAAGCCCCAAGAGCCACACGTGCATAGGTTCGACCATGAAGTAGCAGCTCACAAGAAAAGATTTGGGGCTGAAATTGATAAAGGCCATACATGGGGAAAGTCTGTGGAGCAGTCGAACAAATTAAGAAGGTCCGATTTAAGAAACAGGAATTGGGAAAGAGGGAGAAGAGCTCGCTTATACCAACAGGATAGTGAGTATATGCTGGAAGCGTTGGGCAGTAAGAATGCTTCAATCTTCTAGCATATTATGAATGTAATAAAAACATCACAATCCTGTAAGCAGTTAAATGCAGTGGCAAAATGGGTTGGTTTGGGTATCTCATTTTGAGAAAATATATTCCTTGGATAATCTAAACAACTTTAAATTTGATTTTAATGTGGTGGATTGGCAATTCAAAGTGGATGAAGAACACGTCCTGCATATTCTGGTCAAAATTGGCACATTGAGGGCCCAGTGACCCAACAAGTTATCTAATTTGGTGTCCTGTGGTAACCCACCAATGTGGGCAGGGTGTAGGGAGAATTCTCAAAATGTGCTAATTTTGAGACCCCCAGCAACTTTGCTGGATTTCTCGGATTTTATTTTATTACCTGGGAAGAGTGAGAGCCTTTTTTCCCAGTCTTCCAAGTATTTTGATGTGTGTTTTACTTTTGTGTTCTTTGGTTATGGAGTTTTAAAACCACTCCATAGGCATCATCTTTTTCTGTGTGTCACACAGCACCTTCAGTGCAGTGGCACAGGGATGTCTTTCAGACTTCGAAAGGTTTAAATACCTTCTCTGGGACTGATTATGCTCTCCCAGAGCATGTAAAGTTAAATTGACTTTAATAGTCTCTTTATAGCAAGATAATGTGTGCTGGCTCACTAAATCTAGAGTGTTGGAGGGGTTGCCTAGCTTCCCATGAGTAAAAACACTCATGTAACAGTCAAATGTTACCCTTTCCTACTTTAAATGGCTGGTGGCAGTGGTTTAGATCAAACTACCATGATTTTTCCAGACCGCGAACTACGGTAGCTAAACATCGGGTCAGCCATGTTATTCAATAGCCGGTCGACTTTTCTCGCCATTTCTTTTAGGAAAGGTCTTTCTTGAGATTTACTCTGCGTGCCAAACCAGGTTTGGTTCCTTTGTTCGTTGGCCTTTGGCTGAAGCCCTCCTCTGGCGCCAGGGTGTCTGGGGTGGACAGGATTTGAGGGAGGTGCCCGAAACTCCCTGTACTTAGTCTCCTAGGAGACCTGAATGCACTCTGGCGTGATTGGCCGGCTGGCTGTCTGGCAAGGACAGGAACCCTGCTGTGTGAGTGACAGCCAGGCTGGAACGAATGGGGGGGGGAAACTGTTTAAGAGCAGGTCTCTGGGACTTGGAAAGCAGAGTCGACGACTGGAACGAAAGAACCTAAAACGAGAAGAAGGAAGAGGACTGCTACAACTCCTGGACGACCAGCGAAGTCCTGCTGCAGGTCCGAATTTCCTGAAACTCCATCAACAGAGAAGCCCTTCAAGGTTAACTTCTTCCATGAGTTTGGTGGGAACAACCAACTCGCAAGCCACCTGGACACCGTCCCCTTCTGGTCGAATTTTCTAATGCTGTTGAAAACTGTACAGCCAGAGGGAAGGAAACCATTTCGTGGACTTTAAAGCACTCATACCTTAAACCAACGTTTTGCTAAACTTGTGGCCTCATCCCTGGGCAGTGCAGGAACCTCCCAACGTCCTCCTTGTCCCCACGACTGAAGCTCGAACAGCAAAATCTGCTCGAACTGCCAGGAACAACTGTCTCAGCTACAGCTCTCCTTCACTAACCAGGTACTATGCAAACGTGGTCCGGAAATCTGTTCGGCCATCTCGAAAGTTCGTGGATTTTTCCTCAACTTCGAAGGCTTGTCTTTCCCTAAACATTCTTCAAACTTTTTGCCTAGCCAAATTCTTCTAAATTCTGTGGCAAAGACTTAAACGGTTGCTACCAGACCTGTTTTATCCTATACAAAGACTCTGAACCATTGACTTTGGCCCAGGCCTATGAACTGAATTGCTGGTTGTAGTTACAGAAACCCTTTGCCTTGCCTATTCAAATATTTGTGCTAATGATTCTTATAACCTTGTCTCTTTACCCCTTTAAGTAGCTGAAGTGCCATTTTGCTCCCACTTCAGGGGTTCTGAACTTGTTCAGTATTTTATTGGCTGTGTATTGGTAGTGTATTGGTGTGTGATATTGAGCTGCTCTTGCTAGTGTAATGTTTTCAAACTGACTGTGTAAATAAATATATATTCTTTTACCAAGAAACCTTGAGTAAGTGTATATTTGAATCCCTGTATTAGTTGGTCTTTTGTGTAACTTGTTCTACTGCTCACTAAACTCTTCAGATAAGTCTGGCTGCTCAGCCATTGCTACCACTTTACTGTGTAGTACAGGCTTGTACCAAAGGTGAATTTGTACTGACATTTGTAGTATTAATTGCATGTAGTGTTCCCAAAGGGTACTGCATGTGATTCTGCCCAACACAGGGCTTTTGGCCCAACATTTCAAAGATGTGATAAAAAAACGAATTCTTTTCCAACCACCTGGCACATGACTCGCATGCTCCCAATTTGCAAAAAAGGACCTAAAGATGATCCAAGGAATTATCGTCAAATCTCTTTTCGTGACACAGACAGCAAGCATTTGTCGGTATTTGGGCACAGGAAACGGGAGGAATCCAAAAGTGGCAAACCGGTTTTTAGGAAGATGGGGACGTCTTTAAATGATTTTCTATTGAAATGTATTGAAGCCACAGCCTGGTAACAATATATACTCCTCCAGTATTAAATGCAAAAGTTGACCTAACTGCAGCTTTTGACAGAGTAAATCGGGCCATCCTCTGGATGAGGCTGCAGGGTTGGGGAATTCCCTCAGGTTTACTAAGGCTCCTAATTGGTTTACACAAGAATTCCACAATGCAAGTGAGACTAAATCAGTGCCGTGCACTCTCCAGTAAGATTCCTATTTGACAAGGTGTTAGACAAGGCTGCGTTCTCGCACCATGTCCATTTAATCTATACACCTCCGATATCGGGGAATACTTGGTGAGTATCATTCACTTCACCTAAATTTGAAAGAACAAAAATAATGCAGTGTTCGATTAAGACTAAGGAATATATATATATATATATATATATATATATATATATATATATATAATTAATAGTGATTAGGAACATAGGTACTAGAAAGTTTTTTTTATTTCGGTTTTCCAGTATATTTTAAACCCAGCATTTCTAAAGTACAGGAATGGATCCATGGCATGCACAACTGTAAATGAAGTGAAGTGGGTCATTTTGTGAGTTCGGTGAGACCAATTGTTTATAAAGAATTAAACTTTTTATCTGTGGATTTTAAAGATCTTAAAACGTTTGGAAGCTCTGATCTAGAAAGCTGTACCGAGTTTACAAACATATATTCCCATTTCTGTTTTATTCTATGACCATGGTCTGTGTTCACTGGAGGTTAGAGCACATTGGAGACTCTTATCCTTTTTATAGAAAATCCTACCACCTGTGAAAGACTTCCTGTTTTTAGATCTGAATCTGGCAAATTCAGGCCAGAACACTTGCTATTTAAAAGAGTTTGTGCCATTCAGCTCTGGGTTGCTCACCTAAATGGTCTTAACTGACATTGACCTTATGAGTAACCCAGAGAGGGTTAAAAAGATGTTGTCTATTGCCGACTGGGTGCAAGCTATTGGAGTACCGTTCCTATCAATCCCTCGAACACCAGAGCATGGATCATTAGAAACAAGGTGTGATTGCCCCATATATGTACAGATATCTGAACTGAGATTTTAGAAGATCCTTCTTAAACACAGATTTAATCTGTACCTGACTCGAGAGATCTGCAGAAAATATCTTTACCCGCCAGAAAATAATCTGTTTCTTTGCTCAAATTAATTAGAAAGAAACTTTGTACAATTTGTTGGTAGTCTGCCCTAGTTTAGAGGATGAAAGGCAACTGTATTTAAACAAATTCCTTTAAGGCAGATGTTTGACTGGCTGTAATGGTGGAGAGTTTTGGAACTGCTGTCTGGCTGGTTGCACGACTTCCATGGTAATTTCAATTGTGTTTTTTAAAAAAATAATTTTTAGTCTGCATTTGGATAATCCTTTATTGGACATGTCTGCAAGCACTTAAGCATTTTATTAAAGTCTCTTTTATCGTATGATCTTTACAGAACACACTTTACTGAATGCACTTTATAGTATGTGCTGCATTGAACGTACTTTATGGAAATTCTCTTTATTAAAGAGCACCTTGTTTAAATGTACTCTAGGTTCTAGGTTCTGTACTGGAAGTACTAAGAGCAGATGCACGTTATGTCAAAGTACTGTAATGTGTTTCTTGATTGTTTTTTTCTCTTTTCATATGTGATTGAGTGGTGCTCGTAAAATGGATTTTTTTAGTCCTTTTTTATATATATCTAATTGATTATGTAATGTCATTTTTATCCTTGTTGTCAAAAGTTATGTGATTAGCTAAATGACCAAAAAATTAGTAATGGGAGAACACCTAGAATTGAAACACAGCGGTAATGTGAGGACACCTAGATTTGAAACACAGCAGTAATGGGAGAAGCACCTAAAACTGGAACACCGCAGTAATGGGAAAACACCCAGATCTGAAACCTAGCAGAAATTGGGGAAACACACCTACAATTGAAACACAGCAGTGATGGGATAGTTATGCTGGTTGCAGGTAGGTATAATGTAATTGGGTACTAGAAGTAATGGGGTTCTACGGCAGTGCAGTGATGGCTGTACTCCCTGCCCAGACCACACTTATCCTTTCGGTCGCTGCTGGTTGCCTTCGGTAGGCTCCCCAGGTAAACAGTCTGGAGCTGCTTCTTTGGGAGCTGCCCTTTGCCTTGGGGCCCTTCACGTTGGGCTGCCCGGGCAGAGGCGCCCCTGGGAGGTGTATGAAGTAGGGCTGCTGGGACCAACTTGAGCTTTTGGGGGTGGTGGGGGTGAGAAGGAGGCAGGAACAAGGATGAACGAGGAAGTGGACATGGGGGACCAGCGGATAGGGGAGATGGTGCAAACAAAATGCAACAAATGGGCAACCAAACAAGTACATCAATGAAAATGGGGTTGCAGACCTATCTATACCTGTGGCAAGCCAGAGCTAAAGTGGCTTGCCCAGGTACAGAGGAGAAGAGTACCCTTGCTGTTGATTCAATGGGCTGGTAGGCCAATCAGGAGCTCAGGGGCGGGATGGAGGCGGGAAGAACGATTAACAAGAAAGCCGGCGCGGGGGACCAGCGGAGAGGGGAGATGGCACAGACAGAATACATCAAATGGGCAACCAAACAAGTAAATCAATGAAAATGGGATTGCAGACCGAGAGACACTACCTGTGGCAAGCCAAAGCAACAAAGAAATATTGATTCTGACCTCATGAGAGATTACAATAATGAAAATTCATATCCAATAGTGAATGCACTTGGCTTTGCAGCAGGCAATGTCTGGTACAAGCATATGAGGAGGGTGGGAAGAGAGAGAACTGTAGGATCTTGCTATATTTGTTCTCTTATCCCCCATGCCTCTGGTGTCCCTAGACTGTTTATTCCAGATGAGATGAAGTTGGCAGAGGCACGGTGCTTGGTGCACCTAGTCCTGTGCAGGGTCCGAGGGCAGCTTCTGTCCTACCTATTGACGTGACGTTCGAGCAGGATCTGGGTGATCTGGCCGTGAACATTTTGTTCGCGGGCAAACAGTGCGCTGTAAAACTGCACTGGCACCCACCGCATTAAGGATGCAGGGGACACACCGCAACTGCTGAGCCGCAGATGCTGAACATGGGGAGCAGAACACACCCACGCAACCCCTGCTCCTCGTGTTTGGTATTTTTCAGACCCAAATTGTGTGAACAAATTCAAACTAATGGTAGTGACCAAATTTGGTCAAATCTACTGTGCATAAAGTTCTTTAGAACAATTTGGGTAATACTGTTTGAGCATAGATTGTAAAGAGCAGAAGGATGTACGTTGTACGCAAAGACTACAGGTGAACCTGGAAGGCTTGTGTCCATTGTTGTGAATAGTCGATTGGAGCAAGCGGCGAAGAGTTGCAGATCTGGAGGAACGAGGGGATTTTTGGAAGAAGGGGTAGCACAAGTCCTTCCAGGGTGTCGAAATGTCTGGAATAATTACTTGAAATATCTGACGTGGCTCAAGGAGCCAGACAAACCTGTTTACATCCAGTTATTCACACATTTTTCTCTGTTTTTAGGGCGATGGCGCAATGCCTGTTGGCACAAATGTGAGTTGCAGCAGCACGCTTGTATTGATTGTGTGCACCGTATTCGTATCAACAATTACTTCCAGCCTGGCGCAGTGTGTGCAGTCTCACTACATTGCACATGTCTGTTCTTATTGTACCTCAGAATCATTTGATACATGCCAGCCTAACACCTAACGCCACATTTGTGCCCATTCTGTCCCCTGTGCCACTTGCGGTCTTTGTGTCATCAGACATGGACAATTAAGTGACTTTCCCTGAACATGAAGATGCGGAATCGTTGAGACAGACTAAAAGATACAATTGCATATCGTCAGCATCTACAGAAGCTCTGATGAACATTCCTGAGCAGTAATGATTGTTCAGCCGAACGAAGATGTTCTTTTGTTCACCTTTGGCCCTGGTGTTAAAGCTATCGCAAATGCGATGTGGATTCAGGTTACCAGTTATGAACTTTTACTGTTTGTAAAATATGTAACTATGTGATGACCTACTTTTGAGTCCGCTTTCAGTGCAGTAAAAGAACAAAAGAACTGTGCCTTGAGTATGTGCTGTACTTTTGTGCCTCCCGATTCAGAAAATGGGACTCAGGCTATGCAATGTAGCAATTGTCTGTGTCAAAGTGGTTCATCGAGAAGGAAGCAGGAATTACAAGTGACACATGTTTGGACTCTTTTCTCTTGGGTGCCTTCCTGGATGAGCATAGCTGTAAATATCCTTATGCCAATTTGTCTTTTTGCACATCTTTTGTACCTGTCTGATGCTCTTACGATGCTGTTCTGCCCAGATACCTAAAACGGCTGCCATTATGACTGTGACCCTGTCCAAGGCTAGGACCACTGCCATTTCATATCACATCGGTACTGCAGGTGCAGTTTCATGTTCACCACCAAATTGGGATGATTGTGTGGAACGGGGTAGATCGCAGAAATGATGGTTGGGGGGCGAGTTGGGTTTGTTCAGTGGAGGAGTATGTCTATAGTGGGACTGACTTGAGATGTTTGTAGGACCTTGTTTCCCCAAGAAGATGGTTTAATGTATTAGCAAAAGGGGGCAATGTTGGGGTGATCGATAATGGTCTCAATGATATGGTAAAAGGGTTTGCTTAGCGTGCGCCATATAGGCGACTGGTGACGACGAGGTTGGAATTTAGCACGTATCTAGTGTTAAAGAGAATGGGATAAGTGTTGCTATTAGTGTTACTTTGTGTATAGTCGATGCATTTTAGATTTGCATGCGTGTAGCAAAATAATGACGAATTTGCTGATGTATTAGGAAAACAGTATAGTTGTGTGGCAAGTCACGTAGCGCCTAAAGATGGGAAGCTTCATATGCGCATACGGGAAAGGAGATTCATGGATGGAGAAGCCACTATGAGGGGATGTAATAGTCTTGAACATACATCCATAGACATGCATACCGAGGGTTCTTCTTAGGAAATGGTTTTGGGATAGTTTGGGAACAAGGGATAAATGGTGAATTTGCACATCTGTATACCACGGGTCCCTTCTTTACCTAGGGGTTGTGTAGGCCAAAGAAACATGGGGTGGCGAGAAACTTTGTGAGACCCAGGAAGCTGGTAGATCAAGTACGAAGGCTGTGGAGGAGGGGAACAGCTAACTGCATTCGGGCAGCTACGATAACATCGAAAGGGTCTGTTGCGGCCAGGCAAGGGTTTTAGGACTTGATGCTATTGTGGAGAGAAGTCATCTTTTTAAGTACATGGGAGTTGTTCTTCAATGTCCAGGGAAGTCCGGCCACCTGGTAGGGTCGATTTAAGGGGTGCTTAAGGGCATTTCACAGAACCTGGGTGGATAAGTAGCTTATCGCCAGTACAAAGCAAAGTTTGTTTCACTCTCTCCTTGTATTGTTAAAGTATCCTTGGTAAAGCCATGTGCATCACGACTGGGGTTAGAGGTCCCAGGCCAGATGGAATTTGTAGTAAATTAGGATTGTTGTGTGAATATGTAACTATGTGATGACCTAATACGGGAAGATCCCGAAAAGAGGTGTGCTGTAAATGAGAATACAAATACATTTTGAAAGGGGATGGTGGTTAAATAAATGTATCCAGTAAGATTGTGGGAAATGAGGACAGGGCTGTTAGATTTCTTTGTACAGGGTTAACCAATCATGTTTGCGGGGATGACTTTAATGAAATATGTGGCAGTGTGTTGGTGCAAAAATGTATGTCACTTAAAATCTGTGTGGTTTGTGGAGAATTGAGTTAGTTTGACTCTATGGCGTCACCTAGCCCCTGCCGGCCGTTTGTATAATAAACTTGCACTTGCTTCTTAAATAGGTGGCCTATTTTGGGTTAAGGTGATCAGAGGTCCACCCACACACTCCTGACTACTCCCTTCCACCCCAGTGACCTTTTGGGCCACCTAAAGGACTTCAACTTGGGGTAGAATAGGGTTGGACTTGCAAAGGTTAGTATATGGTGTTGGGCTTAGCTGTGAAATGACATCACTTGCTCCCTTCTTTAAAACATTTGATTTAATGTATGTGTTTTATGCCAAAGTAGTTTCTAGTGGAGGGGAATACCTTGAGGTTGACCTAAATTGTATTTATGTTCTAAAGTATTTTTACTTACCGTAAATGTCTAAAGTGTAGCTTAGTGCAATATTGTAATTAAAAAACATAACCTGCTTGGGTCTTTTACTTACCTGTTCTGATAAGTGTTAACTGTACTACACAACACTGCTGCCTTGCTGCTTGGTCGCGACTACTTTAGAGAATGGCTTTGCTCAACTGCGGTATTAAGAAACCTTGCTAAACCTTTTTTGTTGTTTCCAAGTCCTATCTAGATAGTGATGTTGAAAACTCCCATTAACAATACTCCTGCTCAATGTAAACGATTGCTCCTTGGCTATACTAGAGAATCTGCTGCTTATGTATATACACAAATGCTCTAGAAAAAACACCTCAAGATTGGTTAGCCCTCAAATGCTGGCATGGGGTGGAGCAGCAAATGAGCATTTTGATTAGGAAAATTAGTTGAAGGAGTGTTGCAATAACTGGTAAGTGATCTGGGTCTATTTTGTGTTGTCCATGTCTTCTAAACTTTAGGAAAGAAGACTGTTAGCCTGCATAGATTATGGCGATTTTCCTTGCTTGAAGTATAAATTGTAAATCAAGTAGCTGCGAGTACAGGGTACTTATCCTGGGACTGAGCAAGAAAACGAACTGAGAAAACAAAACCTGTAGACCCTGTGAGTTGATGCGCTTACTCTTGTCAGTACGTTATAGTAGAAAACTGTTATCATTCCCTACACCACTTTTTATTTGCTGTTAAATTGATTTCATGTTAATTCTCATGTTGGTGTAAAATTAATTCTTCTTACATCCAAATGTTTATCATTGCCTCGCCCGTTTCCCCTTGAATTGTGCGCATTCAAGAAATTCGTGTTCTTGGTGAGCAAATCAGTATAATTTAATTGTCATATCTCTGTTATTCATTGAATTGGTAACATCCAAACAACTTAAAGTGCTTAATGAACATTTGTGAATGAAAAATAAAAATTATAAACAATTTCTTGCTTTCATCCAAATGGATATACACTGCCTATCCCTTTCCGACATGTGTTTTCCCATCCTAGTTATGACGGTTTATCAGGGGTATTGGTGGATAATAGTGCTTCTGGATGTGTGGTTGCATTCTATATGGGTGCTCTATTTAGCACTTGTGCATTTTCATGTCCTCAGATGATGTGGTTCTAGTGCTGAGAAAGATAACAAAAAATATGATTGAAACACGGATTAGGGTCATGTTTAAGACAAATTCTAATTTTCCTGGTTCAGAGCCAGCTCAAAAGACATTTATACTTGCAAGCACTCCAGTTTCTTTCTCTTATTATTCTCTTATTATTTGTAAAGTTTTAGAGTATGGATCAGTCTGTCACTCAACCTGTTGTGGCACTCATCCGAAAAAATGTTTCTTTTGGGAACATGAATGAGAAAGTTCACAATTCCGCACTAGATTTTTCGGGGAGCTTTACTATACCAACTGTTCTTAAACTCTTCTGCCTGTGCTTTTTATTTTATTTAGATTGGTGAGGATACAAATCTACTTTGACAGTTATTTGTTTGTGTTATCTGTTAAGCATCCGTTTATAGTTAGTCCCTCGAAATAAGGGCTGGTTACTTGTTCCCCATCTGAATTCCCTAAATGAGTGAGATGCTCTCAAATCGTTACGGAACCCGTGCGCGACCCAGATCAAACACGGTGGAGGGGAGGGGCATTTTATGTATACATACACTGCAGTTGTAAGACTTGAGTAGTGGGTCGCTTACCTGATTGTTATTATCCGGTCTGTCTTGGTTACGTCTAGCAGAGCGGTGCGATTGCCGACATGTCTGCATATCGGAGGCGTACCTCCTTTGTTTATGTTGAACGAATGCCGTATTGTGCACATAACGTAATGCTTTGTTGTTGCGTTCTCCATATTGAATTGGGATCTCATTTTTGGTTGACAGACTGATGTTTAGAGGAGGGGAATCGATATTGTATTTGCTACGAGAATAATTGTGGTTGTGTATTTTATAATTAACTCTATTTGCTCATGTTAAATATCTGATAAAAATGTAATTAATAATGCGCTGCATCTAAATATTAGCACGTTTACAAATGCCCTAAATGCGTGTAGATCTCACCGATTTCGTGGCTAAGATTGTAGTTTAGAGTTGCATAAATGATTACAGAAAGGAGACTGATTAATGTTGTAGTGTGCCTCGAATCACCCTACTTCATTGCTGCTTTTTGAGCCGTATTGGCTGTACCTTTTGTTGCAAAGTGATAAACTCAATATAATCTAAACTTGGAAAAATTAATCCGTTACATTTTCACATACATACTTGGTTTTTAGAACACACATACATTATAAATCGATTATGACAATATTCAGTTAACAAAAATATATACATGTCACAGAAAATGATGTATCTCGTGGTCAATGTTCAGCCAGTATATGTGGCGTCAATAGTACATATCCAAAAAGCTTCGCGTTTGCATAGTCTTTCTATCCCAAAACATTTGATTCGTGCCAGGTCTGTTGCAATGATGATCTTCAAAATGGGTTGCAATTGATGATCGGATGTCTTTATTCATTATTGCTCTAAGGCTGGGGTGCACAACATGCGGCCTTCCCTATTGTGCTTTGCGCCCCCCCATTGGGTAGAACTTTCATAATGAAGTGCGGCCCACTTCAAGCCACGTAAAAAAATAAAGCGGGCCTCACTTCAATTGGAAAGTCTTTCTTGCCTGAGGCACTGCTGACAAAAGCGTCCGTAGAGTGCTCTAATTGCCCCCCTAATTGATGGCCCCTCACAAATCTCCCTCTCTGGCAAAGAATTCTTTCCAGGAGCATCAAAGGTGCTCCTTTGTCCAGCTGTCATTCGTGCGCATTAGCAGGCTGATTTGCACAGCCTGTGTTCGTTCTTCTGGCCGGAAAGGGATAATGCTGGAAGCAATGGGCCATGAATATCACTGCAGTGGAGGCCATCGGGGATAAAAGCAGGCCACCTCTATGGTAGACACTCTATTGTTTTCCAACTGTGCAGCTTACACTTGTTTAGAACAAAAACACATTTTTCAAACTTAAACATGCTTCTTGAATTTCATTAGTTTTCTTTGAAATCAGTTTCTTTTTTTGTCGACTGCCACAGAAATACCCTGTGATTTTTGTGTCCCTTTCTTTGTGTTTTTTCACAAGTTATATTTCTAAAGCTGTCATATGCTTGTCAAACTGCTTAATCACAAATAAATGCTTCTATTGCGCTTACATGGGTGCCAACTTTTGATTTTCACTATGTGGGCAAAGTGTGTGTGTGTGTGTTGAGAAGCGGGGGTGGAGGGATGGGTCGGGGTCTGCCTGTATGTTTTTGTGTGCATGTTGAGATGCAGGGTGGGGGGGATGTATTGGGTTTGCCTGCATGTATGTCACTTTGTGTATGTTGAGATGCAGGGGTGGGGGGGTTGTCGGGTCTGCGTCGAGTCTTTCTGTATATTTGTTTTTGTGTGTATGTTGAGATGTTTGGTTGAGGGTGGGTCCATGAGGCATCGTGTTTGGTTGGGGGCCATAGGGCATAGTGTTTGGTTGGGGGCTGGGGGCCATGGGGCATAGTGTTTGGTTGGGGTGTGGGGCAATGGGGCATAGTGTCGCACTCCAAGAGTGAACCCAATAATAAAGCTAAAACAGGCACCATTAGGAGATGTACCTCCTTTGCTTTTTATGGATACCGACTCAATGAAGGCCATACTCCTCTTGGCCAAACAGCAAAGTATAGCAGTCCAAAATTACGGAATGTCCAATCAGTGGTCCATAAAATATATATACTTTAATTAAACAGACGATATACAATAACTAAATAGAAATAAATGATAACTATGGAAAATGTGTAGTACCAAATGTAAGTTTGAAATACAAATAAACACTGTTACACCTCAAAAACGTATTCTTTTTCCATGTGTTTAATGAAAAGGGGGGTTGAAAAGACCTCCTGCCGTGCCTATCGCCCCACCCACATTTACTTTTCGGCCCACTAGAGGCATCATGTAAGGTACTTTCGGCCCTCTGTCAAAATCAGTTGTGCACCCCTGCTCTAAGGTGATCACCTATCCTAACTTTCATTTTTCCAATTGTATTGCCAATCTATATTTTGGGGCAAATGCACTCTATGGCATTCACCACATGATTGCAGTTGCAATTAATGTGTTTGATCTTGGTTTTTGTTTAAGAATATCTCTTTTCGCGTTAATCATGTGGGGGCATATCCGACAATTCCCGAATTTGAAATTGCCTTGCGTTGGTGGTTGGAGCCATGGTTCTTGGTCTCGGATTTCCAATTGTAAGAATTTGCGATATTTGGTGTTGTCAAAATGTGATGGATTTAGCATCTTCTTTAAAGTTTTGCATTTGCGAAAACACATATTCGGTTGCTTGTCCAATAACGCATCCATATCTGGATCCGCTGTTAAAATATTCCAGTTTCTCCATAAGATTTGTCCGATTACTTTGTTGTTTGAACTGTAGGTTGTGATGAACCATGCTTTTCTTTTAGAAAATCCGGTCTTAATCTATTATCTGTTTTCTCTACCATTTTCTTCAGATGACATGGGTTGTATCCTCTGTTTTTGAATTTCTTGATTAGATTTTCTGTTTTTTTAATTCTTCCGTTGTACAATTTCTTTGGTCCGTAGTAGTTCCCCAATGGGAATGTTTTGTATGATGACGATTACTTGTTGCATGAAGGATGCTGTTGACTGCTGTGCTTTTGGTATATATAGTGGTGTGGATTGTGTGGTCTTTTATGTAGAGATGGAGCACAAAATTATGTGTTTTTGCAAATGCAAAACTTTTAAAGAAGTCCATCACATTTTGGCAACACCAAATACCGCAAATTCTTACAATTGGAAATCTGAGACCAAGAACGATGGCTCCAACACGGACCACCAACCCAAGGCAATTTCAAATGTGGGAATTGCTGGATATGCCCCCACATGATTTTTTTTTATTGATTTCAACAACCAAAAAAGAACCAGACAGTGAACAACAGTTTTACATTTCAAGTATCATATGCAGTTTCACGATATGTCACTGCCTCCCTGTTAACCCCTCCCCTATCTGAAGCTTACCCCACATCACTGCCTTCCCCCACTCTGAGGAGACACCTTCCTCCACTTCCCCTGAAGAGCCATTGTCTTCTGAGCAAGTCTGGCAGGCCCAGACAACAACAGTAGCTACGAAGTGCCTCCACGCTATCAATGTCTCTGCTTCTTCATCTCCCCCTCTATTAACCGCTTCACTCCACACCACCGTTTCCGCATCCGACTATTTCTGAAGGTCGTGCCACCAGACTTCTACTTTTGGTCTGGTACATGCTTTCCAGCTCATGGCAATTCTATGCTTCGCAAGTATATAAGCCAGGTCTTTGAGTTTAATCACATATTTCAACTTAAGCGACCTGGTGAACCACCGCCTCGTGCATGCCCACAAAGATTCCACCTCCAGCCTAATCTCCTTTTCGGTCAAACGGTGGCTCACCTCCCTCCAGAATCTCCTTATTTCCGGGCATGCCCAGAACATGTGCACCAGTCCTGCATTCTCCTCCCCACATTTTGGGCATGTTGATGTTCCTGCATTCTTAAACCTTGCAATATTCTGGGGGGGGGGGTTCATATACGCTCTATGGGTAACATATAACCGATTGTTTTCAACCTCGCATTCCTGGACACTTTTTTTGTGGTATCCTTGTACCCACACCCACAACCCATCACTCGTAGGTTCCCCAGCTTCCTCTTCCCAATCCCATCTCAGCTGAGTCACCTCCTTTCCCACCCTTGTTTGTAGATTCGGGAGACCTCATGGCCTCCGTCTGACACATCATAAAAATGTTCTATGGCCACGTCGGGCTGACTCTCCAGCACTATTTCTGAGCAAGTGTCTTTTTTTTCTTCCGCATCAACCTAGTATAAGTGATGTACTGTCCCTGGTGTAGTCTGGTGTCTTCCACCAGTGTGTCCAACTCCACCACATTCCCATCCTGCCACACTCCTCCCAGTGTTGCTATACCAATCAGTTTTAGGCAGAATCATATGCAGTACCCTTAGGGACCACTGCACACAATTAAGACTACAAGTGGTAATACAATTTCACCTTTGGTACAAGCCTGTACTACACAGAGTGGTAGCAATGGCTGAGCAGCCAGACTTATCTCAAGAGCAAATGAGCAGTAGTAGAGATTACACAAAGGACTACAATTACTGTGACTCGAGCAAATACTGACTCAAGGTTTTTGGTTAAAAAATAGAAGTACATTTATTTTTAATCCATCTGTTCACAAAACACTTCACTTCTACTAAAATAAAACCACACTTCAAATATACTACACACAACCGATTCCCCTTGTGCAGAACAATTCAAGGTAAGTACTTTTGGATTTGACAGACCGGTGTTGTGAAACAAAGACGTTACCGGGAGTACATACATGATCACTTTTTGACAGCAATGACAGTTGGGTCTCACGAAAGATAAGCGTACCCGCGGGAAGAAATGTAACCAAAGTCAAAATACACTTAGCACATGAATTAACACAAGAGAATTGGGGATAAAAAATCATAGGCAATACTTTTGTCAAGGCAGATAGAATCAGAGGGCACCTTCTAACCAGTAGATACAAGTCAATAGGCCTGCGCCAGTGTCAAATGTAACAGGGGTCCTGTTGCCGAGGATCACATGGTTAGTACAGTTCAAGATTTGAGATTGCCAGGAGTTCTTAAATATTGTCACAAAGGGAGGCAAAAGTTATAAGAGGGAAGGAAGAAAAGGGCATGCCTTTGGTGAGGAAGAAGGGTTCACCCTAATTCCTCAGTCGGACACAGTACCTTATTCGTTGAAGAAAGCTGGTGCCACGGCAGTTGTTCCTGTTGGTTACTGCAGACTCACGGTTCCTGGAGCCTCAGTCGTGAGGACAAGGACGTCTGGAGCGATCAGCACTACCCAGGGATGAGGTCAGCAGCAGCGAAGCAACAGTGAATAAAAGGTGCGCTCGTTTAAAAGAGGAGAGGCCCTTCAGATGGCTCTCCGGACCACTACAGCTGTGTGCAGCGATTTTGACCAAGAAGAGGATCCTCTGGCTGTCGAATATGAGCTGGTTGATCCCACCAGGCTCAAGGGAAGAAGACTCCGGACTGGATCTTCTGTGGTTGAAGGGTAGCTAGCTCAGGACTGCAGCAGGGCTTCACCGGGACTCGGGAGTTGCAGCAGCGTCTTCTTCTTCTGCTTCTCTTTGGTTCTTGCAGTTCCAGTGGCGACTCTGACTTCCAGCCCAAAAGTCCTGCCTTTTATGCCAAAATCCCCCATTCACACAGCCTGGCCGTCAATCAATCAGCAGGGGGGTTGTCTGGCCCAGACAACCACCTCAGCCAATCGACACAAAGTGCGACTTGGGTCTCCAAGGAGACCCTGTGCAGGGGGTGACTAAACGCCTCCCTCACATTCATCCCACCTAGACACCCAGACGCCAAAGGAGGGCTTCTGAACAGAAGCCCGCCAAAGGTCGGCGAACAAAGAAGCAAACCTGTTTTGGCACGAAAAGTAAAACACAAGAAGGACTTTAACAAAAAGAAATGGCAACTAAACCCGACCGGAGCCAAAATAAAAAGTATTTGGTCAAGCGGGTTTATGTTTGAGGCTAATACAATAGCCTAAAACAGTACCACTTTTATATAGTATAATTGCGGTAGAAAAGTTAGGGTAGATACCACTGCCACCAGCCAAGTCTAAATGTTGAGAGCAAAACAAAGCTGAAAGAGGCACAGACAAAAAGGGGTAGGAATTAACCCTTTCCAATTCTCCATGTAAGATGGGGTGTACTGGGTCTGTAGTTTAAAGTGAATATATAAAGATAATGGCAACTTTACATGTTTCTGGGGGACAGAAGTCAGCACCAGAAAAATGGAGTCAGTGGGAAGTCTCAAAGACGACCCTGTGTCACTGCAATGAAGGTGCTGTGTAACGCACACAAAAAGTGGGGCTCATGGAGTGGTGTGGCCCCAGAGCTCAAGATCACACAAAAAGTAGAAATACACATGGCAAAACACATGTAAGAGTGGGAAAAAGGCTCACACTCTTACCAGGTGGAAAAAGATAAACCCCAGAAATCCAGCAAAGCTGCTGAGGGACTCGCTAAGTGAGGGAAATTAGCCATAAATAAGAATTCTCCCTAACACTCGGTTCCCAATGCTACCGGACTATCCTCCTCAGTTGCTCTTCCATTCAGTGCCGCTAGCGGCGTCTATGGGGAACACTAGTACGGGTTCTCCATGGCCGGGCAAGCCCATTGCCGTATCTTCCAACCCAAATCTAACATTCTTGTCCCTCCGCCTTGCTATGATTTTTGGCAGCCGTATCAATTCTTTCAGAAAAAACGGGACATATTCAGCCTTCAACAACCTTGGCTCCGATGTGGAGTCTTCCGATAACCACCTCGCCACATATTGTAGTTGGCCGGCCAGGTAATAAATCTCAAAATTGGGCAATTTAATGCCACCTTGATCATACGTGTTTTGCAATTTCCATAACGCTATTCTGTTCCTAGTGTTGCGCCATATGAACCCCCTACATATACCCTGGATTTTAGCAAAGAATCGTTTGGGTATCATATATGGTATATTCACAAAGTAGTGTAACAGCCTAGGCAGCGCCACCATTTTTTAGTAGTGCCACTCTCCCCATCATGGTCAATGGGAGCTTGGCCCAGAATCTCATGCTGTTTTCAACGTTGGCCACTGCCTTCTCTGTGTTTTGTTTGTGTTCGAACTCTACACTGTGATGTACATCAATCCCCAGGTATCTAAAGGTCCCGGTCTCCCATTGTATTTGTAATACCGGCAGGTCCTCTCATGGTATCCCTTTATATCTACTCAGGGGAAATATACATGATTTCTTGGGGTTCACTGTGATGCCAGACAGCACCACGTATCGCCCCATTAATTCCAGAATATTTTGTAGGTTCTCTTCGTGATATTTCAAGTACAATAGCATGTCATCGGCATACATTGATATCAAATGTTGTCCTCCCTTCATGCTGATCCCTACCTCTCCATATTGTTACCTCAAATATGTTGCTAGGGGTTCTAGCGCTAAAAAGAATACCATTGGGGACCATGGACATCCCTGTCTAGAACTCCTGCTGAGTTGCCATCGGTCCGAGATGGTCGTTCCCGTCCTAACTGGAGCCAGTGGTTTACTGTACAGCAATTGGACCCATCTCAAGTACGTGGGCCCAGCCCTGTATTCCTTCAGGACTGCCATCAGCCACGGCCATTTGACAGAGTCGAAGGCCTTCACTGCATCTAATGAAATTATTGAAACCTCTTGGGGGTCCCCTTCAGTTTGTTCTATCACATGATGGAGCCTTCTGAGATTGTCGGATATGCTTATGCGCGGAACATCCCTGATCTGATCAGGATTTATGAGTTTGATAACCGGCCTTAGTCTATTCGGCAGCACTGCTGTAAGTATTTTGCTATCTTGGTTGAGCATGGATGGCGATCTATAAGACCTGCAGTCCATGCATGATTTATTAGGCTTCAGAAGCGGGATGATAATTGCCTCCCTCAGACTCCGGCAGCGCTCCCTTATCGAACGCCTCGTTTAACATTGCTAGTAGTGGGGGAAGCAACTCTGTCTTGTACATTTTGTATGACTCACTAGGGAGTCCGTTCTGGAGCTTTACTAGTAGGTAAGAGCTTGATCATTGCTTCCAATTACTCTAACGTAATTGGGACCTCTAAGTACTCCCTCTCTGCTGCGTCCAGTTTGGGAAGGCCGATGTTGTTCAATGTTTCAATCACATCAATCTCTTCCCCCTCGTCAACATCCATATACAGTCGCTGGTAGAACTCCAAAAATCCTTTTCTCCCCTTCCTGGGTAACTAGTATTTGACCATCCATCCCCTGTACAGCTCTGATTATTTGTCTGGGTGTCTCATTCTTGTACAACCAAGCTAACAACCTGCCCGGTTTATCTCCCTCCGCGTGCTGTCTTTCAACGTATCTTTTATAGTTCAGGTTGCATAATTTCTCCAGGTACTCCTTGCAATCCTGCTGCAGTTGCCGTATGGTTACAGCCTCGTCTGGCGAATGCCCTCCCTTGCGCATTATTATCTCTAATTTCTTTTCTGCTTCGTGTAACTCATGCGTTATTCCAGCCTGTAGGCCTTTGGATTTAAATATTGCTGCCCCCCTCACCACCACCTTAAATGCCTCCAATTATGTGCCAGCCGATTCCACGCTCCCGGTATTGTTTTCAAAGTATTCCACTATTTCTTTCTTCAGGTCCTCTCTAAACCCTATGTCTCTCAAACCTTCAGCTCTAAGACTCTGTCAGGATCCGTGCCCTGGGCGGCGAGTACTGCCATGCCACAATCGATGGCGAGTGGTCTGAGAGGACTCTCGCTTTGTATTATGACTGCACTAGTTCCTCCGTCCGCTCCAGTGTCGCAAACTTGTAGTCTAACCGCGTGTGTAGGTTTTGTGGGGCTGAGTAGTGAGAATATTGCCTATCCTGTGGGTAGTGCATCCTCCATACATCCACTAGTTGAAAGACACTTAGTAGGGACTTCAGAGCTTTAGCTACTGGGGTGGGCTCCTCCATCTTCTTATCTGATCTGTGAACTTTGGGATCTAGTGTGCAATTAAAGTCCCTCCGATATATGGGCTGATCTTGCAGTATAGGGTTCTAAAGTAGCTGGTGGCATCTTGGTTCGGGGCATACGTGTTGATAATGCTGAGCCCTCTGTTTTCAACAAGTCTTTTTATTAGCACTATCCTCCCAACTTAAAGGGGACATGCGGTGATATCCAGGTAATCACCCCTCTGGCATACGCCAAATATGTTGCTCCTATGGTGGTCCCTCTCCATTTCCTCCCCACCACTTCCTGTTTCTTGTAATGGAGCAATATCGATTCTTTACATCATGGCCTTATTCCTCTTCAAATAACTATTGAGCGTCCTGACATTCCAGGTCGCTATCTTGAGGTCCCCCTTCTTATCCATACCCTGTTCCGCCCCTGTCCTGCCTTGTCTACCCCTCCATGCGCAGTGATTTATAGGTGTATGCTCACCCCCCTTTTCTTAACACCCCTTCAATTTCCCCAACTCCCATTCCACCCCTACCTTCCTAACACCCCAAACTCCCCCCACCCAACCCTACCACCCCCCCCACTAACTGTTGCCCAGCTCCATCCCAGGATCTTGGGTTACCCTGCATCTAGCCCTTTTCTCAGTGTCACCAATACTCGGAGCGGTATCCCCCTGCTGAGTACTATCAGTATCCCAACTAATCTACCTCTAGTCGCAATGTCATTTTACATACTGTACTTATCTCTTGTATCATATCCTTGTCCAACATTGCAGCACTAAGAAAGTACTAGTTCACTTCTCCGTCTGGTCATCCGCTTCTGACGGGCAGTTTCTCGCGTCCAGCCATGCAGTCACATCCTCTGGTGATTGGAAGAAGTGCCTTGTTCTTATGGAACACTTTAATCTTAGCCGGGTACAGCAACATATCTGAGCCCGCATCGCACAACCTCCTCTTCACCGCCACATAATTCAAGCGCTGCCTCTGCACCAAGAAAGTGTAGTCTGGGTACGCGGTAATGGTCGCAGATGCCCTGCTTATCGTCCCTCCTTTGTGGAAATGCTCCAAGACCACCTCCCTGTCCTTGTAGTTCAAGATCTTAGCGATGATAGGCCACGGGGGAGATGGGGGCCCGTTTGCAGCTTCCTGACGAAGGCTCTGTGTGCCCTTTCCACTGCGTACCCCTAGCTGAGTGCTCCTCTCGATCTCTTACAGTAGCATATTCTCAATGTAGTTTCGTCAAGTCTGATCCCCCTTTGCCTTCCGGAAGCCCCACAATACGTATGTTATTTCTGTGCGCACGCCCTTCCGCTTCTTCAGCTCTGTTCTCAAGATTGTGCACCTGATGTTGCAACACGTGGACCTCCTTAGCGTTAGTCGAGCATGTGCTTGTGTTGGCTTTCACTTCCTTTTCAGGCTTCCTGTGCTCTCGAACATATTGTCGCAATAGTCACATCCACCCTCACTGTGTCGATCTTGAATTCAAGCGAGGTCCTCGATTCCGAGATAGCAGTTTCAATCTTGCTTTCCCAAGATACTTTTAATTTGGCAATGGCATCCAGTATCTGTTGGTCGTTGCGCCTCGTGCCCTCTACTTCCTGCGTGCTCTGCCCTTTCACTTTGGCTCCCTGTGATGACTTGGCAAACCCCTCTATGGTGGACTGTTTCTCTTTAACTTTGGGCAGCTTAGATGCCATCTTTATGTGTACAGGTGGATGTGTCAGATGCTGCCTTGTGGTGGGACCCGCCCTTGTGTTTTGGGGTCTCTGACCTGGTCCCGGCAGCTCCTTCGTTGCTTTGGTGCTATCTTCGTGGTCAGTGTTGTTGGGGCCCCAAGCAATGTCATCTAGCTCTGCATTCGTGGTGTTGGAGTTGCTTCCCTCCTTATCGCGCTTTCTTCCTCAGGCACCATGTCTGGCATCCGCTTCTCCCACTTCTGTGGCTTGTGTGATGAGGGGGGGCACCTGCTGTTGCCCTTCTTGTGATCCGGCAGGGGCACTTTATTGCAGCGACTCTCCTACTATTACCGCACTTCCTTGGGACGTGTGGCAATGGCATCCACCCAAGCAGCGGCAATTGGCTCCTCTTAGTCTTGAGGCTTAGTTATGCTGTGCATGATGGCCGTCCCTTCTGTGCCGGCTCCCCCCTTGTGCCAGGGTCTATTCGGCAGTGTGCGCCGTTGCCTGGGGAGGCAGAGTGGTCCGCCTGTTTTCCTTGCTCACTCCAATGGCCTGCGCCACCCCATGTGTTCATAAGTAGGTGCCTGTGCTGGGGCTGAAATTATGGGATCCCTCTGAGGTTCGTGGTGGCTCTCTCCGGCCTCTATTCTGTGGGAGGTCAATTGCCTCTGTCAAGACCTCCAAAGGTTGGTTTCGTAACGGGTCTGGGCACCATTTCAGGATCAGCAGGAGCTTCTTAGGAAACACATCCTATCCCATGGCCTTGTAGCCACGCCGCCCCCACATGATTAATGCGAAAAGAGATATTCTTACACCAAATGGAACAAAAACCAAGATCAAACACATTAATTGCAACAGTAATCATGTGGTGTATGGCATAGAGTGCATTTGCCACAAAATATATATTGGCAGTACAATTAGAAGAATTAAAGTTAGGATAGGTGAACACCATAGAGCAATGATGAATAAAGACATCGGATCACCAATTGCAACCCATTTTGAAGAACATCATCTTGCAACAGACCTGGCACGAATCAAATGTTTTGGGATAGAAAAACTATCCCACCAAGAGCAGACTCAAAGCTTTTTGGATATGTACTATGGACGCCACATATACTGGGCTGAACATTGACCAGGAAATGCATCATTTTCTGGGACATGTATATATTTTTAACTGAATATTATAATCGATTTATAATGTATATGTGTTCTAAAAACAAGTATGTGAAAATGTAACTGATTTTTCCAAGTTTAGATTAAATTGAGTTTTCATCACTTTGCAACAAAAGGTTCAGCCAATACGGTTCAAAAAGCGGCAATATACAGGGTGATACGGTCTCCTTTCTGTAATCATTTATGCAACTCTAATCTGAAATCAATGAGATATACACACATTTAGGGCATTTGTAAACATGTTAATATTTAGATAACAGCTCATTATTAATTACAATTTAATCAGAAATGTAACATGAGCAAGTAGAGATAATTATAACAATTATTCTCGTAGCGAATACAATATCGATTCCCTTCTTCTAAACATCATTCTGTCAACCAAAAATGAGGTCGCAATTCAATATGGAGAGCGCAACGACGACCACTGACGTCATTACATTATGTGCACGATACAGCATTTGTTCAACATAAAGGAGGTACGCCTCCGATATGCAGAATTGTCGGCAATCTCACCGCTCTGCAAGATGTAACCAAGACAGACGGAATAATACATCATGTAAGCGACCCACTACCCAAGTCATACAACTGCAGTGTTTGTAGACATAAAATGGCTCTCCCACCCCCCGTGTATTTGATCTGGGTCGTGCACGGTTTCTGTACAGATTTGAGCGCAACTCACTCATTTAGGGAATTCAGATGGGAACAAGTTACAAGCCCTTATTTCGAGGGACTAACTAAAACGGATGCTTAACAGATAACACAAACGAATAACTGTCAAAGTAGATTTTTATCCTCATCAATCTAAATAAAATAAAATGAAAAGCACGGGCAGAGTTTAACAACAGTTGGTATAGTAAAGCTCCCCAAAAAATCTAGTGCAGAATAGTGCACTTTCTCATTCATGTGCCCAACACTTTTTTTTTTCGGATTAGTGCCACAACAGGCTGAGTGACAGACTGATCCGTACTCTAAAACGTACAAATAATAAGAGAAAGAAACTGGAGTGTTTGTAAGTATACATGTCTTTTGAGCTGGCTCTGAATCAGGAAAATTAGAAACGTGACCCTAATCCGTGTTTCATTCGCATTTTTTGTTATCTTTTTGAGCACGAACCACATCATTTGAGGACGTGAAAATGCACAAGTGCTAAAAAAGAGCACCCATATAGAATGCAATCAGGAAGCACTACTAGCCACCAAAACCCCTGATTAACCGTCGTAACTATTTATTTGCATTTATAAAGCGCACAAACGGGGCATCATGGCGCGGTTATAGAGTGCTTATCTTAACATATGTAACACATCAGTGGTGACAAAGCATGGAATAAAACGGATGTAGAACGCAAGATACAGAAGGAGAACATACTTTTTGCTGTTGGTGGGTTACAGAGAAACAGCATGTACAGGCAGGTTAGTAGATACATTTAGCAGAACAGTAGGGGTTTTAGTGTTTTGCAGAAGGTGGAGTAGGATCTTTCATTTCTTAGTGTGGTGCGCAGGGCATTCCAGTTTTTGGGGGTGAGGTGCTGAAAACTGGACCCCCCTGCTTTTAATCTTTTGAACATGGGAACATAAATCTGATTGGAAAGGTGGGTTCTCGTAGGTCTGTTAGAGGAGTTGATTGTGATTTTTTTCCAGATAAGTAGGGTGGGGCGTCTAATGAGAGGCATCTGTGAGTGGTGGCCCTGGATTTGAATAGTATGTGTTCCTTAACCGGTAGCCAGTGGGCATCTTTCCTAGCTTGAGAGAGCTGTTCCCTTTTGGGAATGCTCAGTACTGCCCTGAGGGCATTGATTTGGGTAATTTGGAGTTTGTTCAAGTTTTTTGCAGAGGTGCCCAAGAATAGGGCATTGCAGTAGTCCAGCTTTGTACCTACTGTGGCTCTGGCGATTGGAGAGTTAGTTTTTGGTGGAGAGAAATGGCTTAACTGCATTGATAATTTTAGTGGTGAGTGCGGCTGAGGAGGCTATGGCGTTAACCTGGCGAGTTATGGATAGTGAAGAGTCAATATGGACACCTAAAGTTTTAACAGTCGAGGAGACTGTAATGGTGGAGTTGGCAATGTTGAAGGTTATGTATTGAGGTGGGAGCTTGTTGAGTTTTGCTGGTACCTACTAGGAGGATCTCCGTTTTATCCCTGTTTGAGTGTTTTCTACTATAACGTATTGACCAGAGTAAGCGCAAGAACTCGCAGGGTCCACAGGTTTTCTCATGTCTTCTAAAACCCCATGGTAACTGTGTACGTACAGCAGAACTTGTTAAGTCAAATTAATCTTCCTTAAAAAAATCCACTTCCATCAAAAATAGTGGTTGATCCCTCTTCTTAGCTGATGGTTCCAGAGACCCATTTACCTTCATTAGCCTTCACTCTTAGGAAGATTAAACTGAAATCTTGTATTGTAATTTTTCTAAATGTTATTGATGAATTACTGTACTGTATTCTACATTTACTTTCATGCATTGTTATTCGGTGGCAACAGTGAAGCTTTTGTGATCCGCACTCTTCCCACCCCACGGATGTGTAAAAATCTCATTTCCATAGGATGCAATGGTAAAATTGCACCTTCGACTGAATCCTGTGGTTAGGTTTCCATGGCCTTACCAATGTTGGGATGGCAATAAATCTAGCCCTCCCCCCCCCTCTGCGCTTCCAAATATGGCGAACACCATATGAGGTAACATTGCTCCCCCTTGTATGTTATCTGCGTTATCGGGCCACACATAGAGGCCCTGCAGCGCTTAGAAGTAGATGCATGGCACTAGGAACACTCATATACCCTTCAACTCCATTTTGGATTAGGCCCAGAAGGGATAAGTTGCAGAATTGCGCTTTTCACGGTGCCAGTTCACAAGACCCAATTTCTGTATAAACACACTGCCTTCACAAGAGCTCTGTTCCCACGGAAGTCCACTTCCCCCTTGTCCCTTCTGTGCTGCAAATATTTAGTATCTTTCACCGGAATGCACCTAGCAAGAGCGTGAGACAACACCAGGCTCTGCGCTGTGTCCATTCATCTCCACTAAACTTTCATTAGGTCTCTAATTCCCACCCATCCAGCTCGGAGCCAGCCGCACGCGACAGACTCGACCCCCACACCTTTGCATTCCTCAATAAGCACACAGCCCTGCAGGTCCCAACCCCCATTAACTGTCCACTGAAGATCTAAGCATGCGCTGCTGTATTTCCTCCCAGCAACAACACGCATCCCTTGTAACACGAGGTATCGGGGGTATAAATTAAAGATCAAACCCCAGGGTGGAGCCCTTGAGTGCGGGAACTGCAGTACCAATAAAACCCTGAATTTGTGGGTCAGCATGACTGTATTTTATCCTCCCTTCTCCCTGGCACCATTTCCCGTGCCGCCCAGGTGCCCACCACAATGAATTAATGTTAAGGCTTAGCATGTTTAGTTGGGATAGAAACAATGCCTTAATATGCGACCCGACGTTCACCGCAAGGATGAGCCCAGCTGACCCACGTGGATCCAGATAGACGGGAAAGAACCAACCAATTGCTGCCTGGCATCCCCTATGGAGCAGGCTGATGTATAGGGTGCCTACAATCAGTGGCAAACATTGTGTACCCTACGTATGACACGTTTGGGGTGTTTAAGCCCATGTTTGTATCTGTAAGAATCAAAGCGCTTTGGAGCCTTTGCTGATATTTGTATTCTGTACAATTAAACCTTGTTATCCTTGCAACGCTATCTCCTGGCCTTTTTTCCTAGCGGGTTGTCTTTATTCTGGATTGTGCGTAAAAGGGGACTTGCCTTCACCACAATCTATCAGGACTGCAAACTGTTTCTGAGCTAAGGGTGCAAGAGCTTGGAAATCCTAGTTTTTTCAGGGACAATTGCTTGCATGTTGGGGCAAAGCCATCAGTGTTTTACAGAGGCAGACGGTCATTGGTATTTTTGTTGTTGTTGTCTATACTAAATATATACAGAACTGTTCAACTAATGGCCTTGTATGTATGTATTTTTCTGCACCAGTATTGCATGTTTATTCCTGTGTCGATAACTGTATATTTGCTCTAATTTCTTGCCTCCAGCGTGCACTCCGGTTGCACTTTATCAATGACTTGACTTATGTATAATTACTTTTTTTTTTCTTCACTGCCATGAACAATTTATTTGCAAATAAAATTGATTTTTGCTAGTTTAAGATCCACATACGGCCAACTGGCAATATGAAACAAATATAAAATTCATGGGCCTAGTTGGTGCCTTTTTATAAGTGGCATTTCCGCTTTGATTTTGCTCTTTAGTGATGCAGCGTGACTATGGCCATGGAGCCTATGGAGGCCAGAATCAGTCTGCTTCTTATGGAATGGAAAGTAACGACCGGTAAGTATATTTCATTCTCCTGCTTGAGTATTTAAGACGCAGACAGTAAGGCTGCAGTTAAGTCTCCTATCTTAATTCATGGTCGTGTTGCATTCATTTGCTTTGTGAAGAAATCCTTTTACATTTATTAAGTTGTATTATTTTAGGGTGTATAAATCGAAAACTGTCTTTTGCAGTATTGCCATATTGCATTGTTTTTCTAGTGCTATGCCATAAGCAAACGGTTAGTGTCTACCATTATTGAGATTTGCGTATATGCTGACTTTTGCAGATACTGTTTAGTGTCTGTTTTCCACATATGGATGAGTTTTAAAGGGAACCTACATGTTTTCTTAATATCAGTTAAAGTACCTTCATGTAAGATTCGACAAAGTTTTTAGATGACAGCGTGTTCTGTCATAGTCGTGGAGACAGGGGGTGAAGTACAAAGTGCCCTCTTTTATTCCTAGATGGCCGCTGCCCCGTGAAGGTGCACACTCCCGAGCTCTGTCCGGGCTGGAAAGAATAAGGAGGGTTAGGCACAACTAACGCAACAGAAAACGCACCCTCCCGCCCCAGAGATGCTCAGGGTAGGAGCAGAAATCATCTGAAATCTGAATAATTTGTCGCTGCAGCATACCCCTATCGGGAATAAAGCAGAAAGAAGCTAAGCGACCCTGCCAATGGAGCGGGGGAAACAGGACGTCTACGCGCCTCTGACAGCAGACCGTACCCGGACACCTTTGCGACTGCAGGGGAGCTGCACATAAAGTTGGTGATCCACAGTGATCTAGCAGCGCTCCAGACACTGATACGGCCGGGACAAGCAGCAAGGAGCAGCCCGAGGCGGAGGAGTGGAAGAGCAGCACGCTGTGGCTGACCCCTCCCCCCCCCCCCCTGGTGAAGAGACCAGTGAGGAAGCGGCATTGAGCTCCAACACACACGCCAAATAAGTTGGAGGAAGTGCCGGGAGCGGGGCAACGGAAAAGTGGGAGGATGGGTTTGGCGGCATAAACGCCAGGTCGGGGAGCGGAGAGACATTCATCATGGGACGGGACGGCTGGAGCAGAGGTGCCGGGTGGTCATAGTGGCACAGAACATAGCGAAGGGTGAAGGCATACGGACGCGGGGACAAGTTTAATGGCCCACAAGAAGTCTCCCCTTTAAAAGATCAGCAATGCGGAAGCAAGCGGGAAGTAGGCGCAGAAGAGCACAGAAGGCATGGGGCTATGGATAAGGACACGCAGGATCAGCAAGACCGCAGTCAGAGCGGGCAAAATGCAGTACATTACTTGCAAAACGCGGTGGTGAAATCCAGCTTGCAATAATCCCAAACTGAGCCGCCCAGCGCAAAACGGCACCCCGAACCTGGACTGAAAAGGGTCAAGGAGCAAGTGCACATAAAAGGGGGGAGGGGAGACTTTAAGCAGAGCAGACTGACAGGGTGTCACATCCCCCACCTCGGCCAACGTGTGGGAGAATGAATGCATAGACTGCACGAGAGACGTGCCACGAGCTAAGCCAGGCAATGGCATGCCTGGATAGCACACAATACTAATCAGCAGAGAGAGCTGCCCTCATAAACAGAAAGAGTACCTTCCAGAGGAGAAGCAATCTTCCCCCAATACGGCAGTAGGAATAAGCTCCCCCCACCCACTCAGTAGCAACCAGAGGAAGGCAGACTGGAGTCATTCATCGCTTGAAGTAAGTGTGGTGACACAAGTACACAGCACTAGAGATACAAACCAAGTGCATATAAAAGGGGAGTGGAGGGAAGACTTGGTGAGAAAGAAAAGGCGACCTAGAGGCTCTGAAAAAAAGGCATTGCAGCGGTAGAGAAGCACCTGCCATAAGCGGGAGCATCCAAACCAGGGGAGTACAGCCCCCCCATGACACCAGGACACGAAGTGAGGGGTAAAACACCAGATAAGGACCACCCACAGAAGAAAAGGTCGAGGAGTAGAATGCTTTTGAGGCCGTGAGCAAGTGGTCAAAAGCGCTGGAGCAGCTCGGGCCTAGCGAAAAGAAGGGCGTAAAACTAGTTGGCAAATGTTCTGAAAAGGGGGTGGAAGTGGCAGGGCACTGAGCTTACATCACAGGTATAATTGGCAGACCGCAAGTGGGAGGCAAATGAACTGTAACCCCACCCTCCCCATCCCCTGAAAAATCATTGGACAAAAGTACATGTGGGAATCACCCAGCGAGTCCCCCCGATGCCAGGGGCTAAGCTTAGAAACACCCCAACAAGTGCGAAAGGATCATCGAAACTGCAAGAGGGGCAGTTGGAAAGGTGCTGGACTTAGAAATAGGTGGACCCTACGTCAACGAAACCACCACCTCGGTAGGGGGAGAAGGGAGAGAAACCAGAGACACCAACCACGATGGCACTTGACAAGGATGAGCTGCTGAACTGTTTAAAGGGAATGGACCAAATTGGGAAAATGACAGGAGCTGAAGTCAGCACTCCAGGAGGTCAGAAGAGAGACTAATGAGCTGGGCGAGAGTGGATGTGGTAGAGAATGGCCTGTCAAACATGTCGGAAGAGGCGAAACAGAGTGACATCCTGTTAGAACAGGTAGCCAGGGCAACAAATAATCTGCAAATCCAGGCAGAAGACCTTGAAAACAGATCCCGGAGGTCCAATATTAGGGTCAAGGGCCTGGCCGAATCAGTTATGGATAACAACCTAAAAGACGTCCTGCAGCAGTGCTTGAGCAGCCTATTCAATGGTATCCAACCTGAAGGAGTGCTGATAGACAGAATATACAGACTTGGCCCCAAGAGGAGAGAACACGAGGTGAGGCCTCAAGATGTGCTAGTAGCCCTGACTTTGTAAACCCTGAAGGAGGAAATTCTGAGGGCGGCAAACGGAACTGACGGTCAACGGAAGCCATATCAAGTTATATCAGGACCTAGCACTATCAACACTACACAAGAGAAGACTAATGCAACCGGTCACAAAGGCCCTAATAGCTAAACACATAGCTTACAAATGGACAGTCCCAACCGCGTCAAATCAACATGTGTGAAGAGGGACTGTTGTTGTTACAAATGGAAGGGGGCCAAAATCAAGAGGAACACAACCCAAAACAGGGCACTTCAAAAGAAGCGGACAGACCGTGCGAATGGATGATGGACAAGAGTATTGGAAGGGAAGCAAAACTGACCAGTCCCCATAATAAAGGATTGGGTATAAGACAGTAAAGTCAAGGAGTTAGTGTTAAAATATTGCCTGGAGGGAGGAGAAAGGCCTCAAAACAAGAAGCAAAGCTAAAGTAGCCTGGAAGGAGGGTGACACATCTTGGAACCCAACTCAAGGTATGGAATTATCCTGGTGTAGGGAAATCCCAGGAAGGTACACAGTCCAACACCCTGGGGAGCTACCAGGGGGTGTTCAGGAGAGCCCTGGCCACTGTGGGACAAAGGGAAATGGGGAAAGTTGGGGAGATGGTGGGGGCATGAGGGGGGAAAGGAGCAAGGGAAGGGAAGGGAAGGGGAGGGGGGAGGGTTTGGGTATGGTTCAGAATCCGGGTGGTAATGGAAGGGTTTAGAGCTTGGAAGGTCGGGAAACGGGAAAGGAGTAGTGACCTAAGCCGAATCGAAACGCCTCTCCATCTTGGGCAGACTGGTCGAATTGCAGGCATCAATAGGGATCCTGCAGGAGATGCATCTCCACCCTAAGGACGAACGGAGGATGCGCACAAGGCTTTTCCCCAACCAATTTTATGCATCAAGTGGGGGGAAAAAGACAAGAGGGGTGGCAATATTGCTAAGCGGCCTGGCTTTTAAGAAGCAACACATACACAGACACAGAAGGTAGATTCCTGGTGCTCAAGGGTACAATAAAAGATCAAATCTACACGATAATTGCACTTTATGTCCCCAACGAGAAACAGGATACCTACATAAGGGAGATATTGCAGAAGTTGGGAGGATGGTGCGTAGGACAGGTGGTGATAGGTATGGATTTTTAATGTGTGATAGACCTGACATTGGATCAAACACTCCAGGCCTCCACAGTGGATGCGAAGAACAGGCAGGCACTGGGAAAATTCTTTAGGGACCTGGGGGTAATTGAAACATGGGCATTTTTTCAGGAAGAAAATGGGGAATATATGCATTATTCGGCGGTGCACAAGGGCTACTCTAGAATCAACATGATCTTAGTGTCAGTGATCCCCCAAGGGACAAAAGTAGAAATTGGGGTGAAATACCACGTGCCGGTGATCATACAAATAGAATCATTGGAGATTGAGGGAAATATTACAGGACATTCCACTTAGAGCACATATCGAGGGAACAATAAACAATTGCTTTAAAGATAATTATAATGGGGAGACAGACTGGAGGACAGTGTGGGATGCGGGGAAGGCGGTGGTCCAGGGAGAATTTTTTTAACTTTTCTTTATTGGCATGGTGAGAGAACAGACAATCAACACACTATACAGCAAGCAAGAGTGACAGATATATACATAGTAGTGCAATACATGGGAATGTTAGGTAGATACCAGTGGGGCTATTGCCCAGCTCCAAGCGGCACAGCAGTGGATTAGATTACATCACCAGGAGGAGGGGAGGACAATAGTTCTAGGTCGTCTTTGTTATTTAAATATGTACAAAATTCTGTCCACACATTCCTGGGGCGGGAGGCCAGCGGGAGGGTATTGATGTAGTCCTCTTCGCATGATTGAGTCCAGGTGAAGGCCCTCATCCACATCTCAAACGAGGGGGGGGATCGGCGCTTCCAACATCGTAATATGTATTTTTTGGCTATTATGGTGGCAACATTGAAAAACCTAGACCTTTTCCTCAACTCCGGGCTATCCCACAGGCCGAACAGTACAGCTAGCGGTTCTGCAGGGATACGGGACGCTGTGATGTCTGAGAGAGCTTCAATTGCAGCCTTCCAGTATGGGCCCAGCGCGTCACAAGACCAGAACATATAAGTATGATCTGCAGCAGGAGAACCACACTTAGGGCAGGTGCGGGCCTGAGTGTGTGCAAACCTGTCTAGTCTTTGAGGTGTGTAATATAGTCTGTTAAGGTGCTTGTATTGCATGCAACTATGCCTGGCATTCAGAGAGGTGGTCCGAGTGTGCGTGCACATTTTCCCCCACGTTGTGTCCGTGATGGGGAGGCCCAGCTCCTCACTCCATGTATCTTGCGCCCTGATTGGCACGTATGTGGGGTCGGCCATTAACCGTTTGTACAGCACGGACACTATCCCCCTAGCACCAGCCGAGTTGGATATATACTGGATCTCAGGTGAGTCTGGAGGCTCATCTGGGTATAAGGGCCACCAGGCGCGGAACGCCGCCATCAGCCTGTAGTATTGTAGCATTTCCAATGCAGTACCTAGGTGTCCGGGGCGCCACGTCTGTGGAGTGATAAACTTCCCGTCAGGGTAAAAGTCGGTCAGGGCCCGATAGCCTAGATCATGCCAGTGTTTCATCAAAAGCTTATGTGTAGGGCTGAGGCCCGGGAACTGCCAGATGGGCAGCCATTTGTAGTACGGGTGGTGGTCAGGTTGTATCTGCAAGATATATTTCCAGGCCCTAACAGTGGCCGCTACGGGGTCTGCCGGGGCGTCGGCGTGATATGTGTGATGGAGGATGAGGGAGAGGGTGTTCCTTGGTCGCTAGTTTCTCGAGCTTCACATGCGGGGGGGAGGTCGGAGAACATGTACCAGTATGTGGCGTGTTGGGCCTGTGCAGCTGTCCGATATTTGGCAAAATCGGGGGCGGTGAAACCACTGTTACCATAGGGAAGAGTCATGTGTTGCCATTTCTTACGAACCGACCCGAGTGCCACAGAAATTGGGCACACGCAGCGTGTAGGTTCCTGAAATATCTCTTTCCGGGCCAGATCGGCAGATTTGTGAAGACGTAGAGGAATTTAGGGACCATAATCATTTTGATTAGAGATAGTCTACCCAACAAAGGGAGTGGGAGATTGCGCCATTTCAACATTTGAGCCTCAGCAAGCTGCGCCACAGCAGCATAGTTGTCAGCCAACAGTGAATATTTAGTGAGGGACATCTACACTCCAAGGTACCTGTTGCCTCCCGGTAACCATCGAAGGGGGAATTCGCAGGACGGTTGTGTAGTGGACGGGGTGAGCGGGAAGATTTCGGATTTGGAATGATTTATGGTGAAGCCCGAGAAAGTGCCAATTTTGGTTGTCTCTCAATATCGGATCTAGGTGGGCAGCCGGGTCTCTAATATATAGGAGCACGTCGTCAGCGTATAGAGAAATGATCTCAGGAGTATCACGGAGACGTATACCTTTGCGCGTATGTTTGTCCCTTACGTTATCAGCCATGTGCTCTAAGGCGAGCGCAAAGAGTATCGGAGAAAACGGGCAGCCCTGGCAGGTACCTCTGTGGAGAGCAAAGGGGGCTGAGGCCCTGGAGTTGACCAGGACTCTGGCTGCGGGGCTTGTGTAGAGGAGTTTGATGTACGACCTCATGCGTGGGCCAATTCCCATTTTGTGGAGCACCGCCCACATGTATTGCCAGGACACCATATCAAATGCCTTCTGGGCATCGAGGGTGACCGCCACAGCCTGTGCGTTGGGGTCAATTCTAGCCAGAACATTGAACAGGCGACGGATATTTAGGGCGGTGGATCTGTCGGGCACGAAGCCACTCTGGTCGGGGTGGACTAGGTGGGGCATAATGGGGAGAAACCTATTGGGAATGATCTTGGCAAATATTTTTGTGTCAGTATTGATCGGAGAAAGGGGCCTGTAAGACCCACATTCGTCCAATGGTTTGCCTGGCTTGGGTAATACAGTTATAAGCGCCTTACGCATGGATGGGGGTAGGATGTTTGACTCTAGGGATTTGTTCCACACCTCCAGGAGTCTGGGTGCCAGAATGGCTACATGCTCCCGATAAAACTCCGAGGTGAGGCCGTCGGGGCCTGGTGCTTTGCCCCTGGGGCAGTTCGAGATGACCGTGGTTATTTCATCGAGGGTGATAGGGGCCTCAAGGAGGTCGCTGGTCGCGCGGGAGAGGAGGGTCATGGGGATCTGATCTAATAGGGAGTCAGTGTCTTGCAGGCTGTGTTCTTGCTGGGGGCCATATAGGGTCGTATAGAATGTGGTGAATGTCCCGAGGATTTTCTGGTCAGACCAGCACATGGTGCCTCGTGTGTCCTTGATGCAATCAATGCGATTTCTGCCCCCCTCAGTTTTGGACCAGTCTGGACAGTGTTCTACCCGGCCTATCCCCCTCACCATACTTCCTGGCCGCCACAGGGCGGGCGAAGTACCGAACCTCTCTCAGGGAGTGGGACTCGAATGTTTCTAATTCCGCTCTAATCTGTGCCAGTGCAGTCGGGGAAGGGGAGGTGGCATATGCCCTCTCAAGCTCTTTTAATTTTGCTTCTGACTGTTGCAAGCTATTTTATATGGCCTTGAGGACCCCAGCCTCTCTAGATATGCACATCCCTCTGATGAAGACCTTGAATGCCTCCCAGCGCACTCCATCGGAGGTGTCATGCCTGTTGTTGCACTCGAAGAAGGTGTTGATGTCAGCTAAAATATCGGCTTTAAAGACTGTCTAGCAGGGCCTCCGACTTAAATCTCCAAGAGGAGCGGGGGGCCTGTCGGGCCCCAGTGTTATCTGGAGTGTTACCGGTGAATGGTCCGATAGTGTGCGCGGTAGTATCTTGGTCTCCTTGACCCTGCCCATCATGCAGCTCGATATGAGGAACAGGTCGATCTTGGAGAGGCTATCATGTACCGATGAGTAAAAAGTGTACTCTCTAACTTGTGGGTTGAGAGCTCTCCATGCATCTCTGAGATCCAGTGTGTCGATATGGGCGTGTAACCTGTGGGCTGCGCGTGACGGGGCTCTGCGGGCCGTCCCGGACCTATCCAGGTCTTTGTCTAGGATCAAATTCATGTCCCGGCCCCAGATGATGGGAATCCCAATGTATTGCAGAAGCGTGGTGGTGATGGCATCAAAGAACTCAGGGGCATCATAGTTCGGGGCATATATGTTCACTAGGAGGCATTCCATGTTAGCGAGTGAGCAGTGGAGGATCACGTATCTACCCTCAGAGTCAATATGGCTGGAGCGCAGGGAAAACTGGACTGACTTATGGATTAGGGTTAGGACCCCCCTGGATTGGGTGGAGTACTTCGTGTAGAATCTGTTGTTGCCCCACGTGGGGGCGAGACATGCTGCTAGGAGCCCGAGAGCGTGGGTCTCTTGGAGAAAGAGGATTTTGACGCCATGTCGCTGGGCATAGGCAGTTATCCTGCGGGCCTTAGTGAAATTGCTTAGGCCACGAACATTCCATGTGACAATGTTTAGAGCCATAGCAATATGTTATGGAACATCCCTGTAGTAGTATTCTTAAGGATTGTCCCTCATGCACCTGCCGTGTGCACAGTAGTGTTGAGTTAAGGTCATGCGTCTCTCATCCATGTTTTTAACTGTTAACACAACCCCAATTACGCCACCCCCACCCTCACTGCCCAACCCTAACATGCAGTGCAGATCTCCCACCCCAAAACACACCCGAAGCCCCTTGGGCCTGCTCCGACCGGGAACCAAAGGTCGAAGGACCAGATCCAACGTGGATAGGGCCACATCCTAGCCCAACAGGGACCAGTCAATAGGAAGAACAACATAAAAGTGAAAGCAAACATTGCAACGGGGGGGCGCTGGTGCCGTGCGGCCGGCATTTGTGGGTTGATGTGGGGCAGCAGATGCTGTCCCGAGTGTATTGTTGCGGTAAAACAGGGTATCATAGCCTCCGAGACCAGAGAAGACGCTCTGGCAAGATGACATCTCAAGAGAGAGCAGGGCACAGGGATAGCTCCAGGGGCCAGGTGAGGGAGAAGGCAAAGAAGCAGTGTAGGAGCTAGCCTGTGGCCCGCATACACATGGCAAGAGGCCGCAGTTATTGAGTGGACATGGTGGGGTTGCCATCAACACATCAAAAGTCATGGATCCATGGACATTTTGAGAACATCGTAGGCTGTGTAGTCTATGGCGTGTGGTCGGCTCAAGGCCCGGGGAGAGGTAAATGTAGTTCAATGAACTTCACCGCTTCGTCAGGGACAGTGAAGATCTTACCATCATGGGCAATCTTTAGTCGTGCCGGGAACAGGATGGCGTAGGGGAACGTTACGCTCCCTGAGCAGCTTTTTGACGCATAGGAACTGGCGCCTTTCCTGCTGCACCGCCAGCGAGAAGTCCGGGAAGATTCTGACCGTATGCGCTTCGAATCGCAGGTCTCCCTTTTCCCGCGACAGGCGGAGGATGAGATCTCTGTCGTGGTAGTTGAGAATCTTGGCGATAATGGGTCTGGGGATGTCGCTGGGTCTGGGCCATGGAGCCAGAGCCCGGTGAGCCCGCTTGACCGTGAAATACGGAGAGAGAGCAGGGTCGCCCAGTAGGTCCTTGAGGAGTTTCTCCACTGCGTCCTCCATCCGCCCCTTGAGGGCATTTTCGGGGACCCCGATAATGCGCAAGTTGTTCCTACGGGAGCGCGACTCCAGATCGTCAAACTTCGCATTGACTCATTTCATGTCACGCGTTAGGGGGGCCACAGTGTCCTGGAGCGCGGTGATGCTATCTTCGTTCACCGAGATCCTATTTTCCGCCTCGGTGATCCTCGTTCCTGCCTGGTCCACTCGAGCCTTAAGCGAGGCGACGTTAGCATTGATGTCATCTAATTTTTCATGGAAGGAGGCAACGTTTTTAGCCATGGATTCCATTAGTAGGGTGAGGTCAGGGGCCTCGACCGCACGGTGCAGGGTTAGGTCCGGCTCGTCCTGTGGGGATGATGTGCTGGCTGGATCATCTCGAGGACCGCTTTAGTGTTTTTGTCCATTGTACCTCCTTCGGCCCGCCTTATTTCTGCTAGGCATTGTCGTTGTGGTGGGCACGGTTGCATGAGGGCCCACTTATGGGTAGGATGGAGAGCTGAGATGGGCCGGGGCCAGCAGGCTCAAGCGCAGTATCGTTCGGTGGCGGTTAGAGGCGGGTGGGGGACTGCCGTGGATAGCAGAGAGTCAGCAGTGGAGCGGAAAGGCTGTGATGGCGAGCGATCAAGGTCTCCTTATGTGGACAGGTCACGTGGGGGTGCCAGCGGGATCTTCTTGGGGGGCAGACAGTATGGTGGGGGCTGCTTCCTTATGACAGTACAGGCCCGTAGTGTCGCAGACAGTGGGCAGAGGTCTCGACGCCCACCGCTCCAGCCCCCACTCACCTGGTCCGCGGGACGATGGGATCTTCTGTGTCGTCTGCGCCGGGGGGGGTCGCGATGATCACTGACGCAGCAGGTGGCATCCACAGTGTGGCGGTGTCCGCAGCAGGACCCCCAGGCACTCGCTGCAATTTCACAGAGCGGCGGGCAGCGGGAGCGGGGAGGGGACCCAGGAGTCAGGCAGGCCAGGCGGGAGGGCCGGATGTTGGGCAACAGCCGGGGCCGGGTGGAGTGCTAGGCCCAAATCCGACAGGGCCGCCAGCCAGGTCCCAGGTGGGCCGATCGAGACCAAAATCGCACAGAATGTCCAGTGCAGTGGCAGAAACAACTCGGCCAGCCGATAGTCCTTCACAATATCGGGAACCGCAGATGGGAGCAGATGAATGCCGAGGCCGCACGGAGGTGAAAGGCTAGGCAGCCATCTTGGGCTGCTCCACAGCGCCACCCTGTCCAAAGAGAATTTTTATCACAATCCACAGCATACATTGGAGAGAGAGGTCTCATCACTAAGAAACGTGAAGGGGAGGTTAGACAAGCGGAAAAGCAGCATAAAACACGACACAAAAATCATTGAGAGCCCTAAGGAAAACTAGAGCCCAGCTGGAAGCGCATGTTGCAGATCGGGTGGCACAGACTTCTAAACACAAAGCAAACCTACTATACACTGGGGGGAAGGCCAATAAATTCTTAGCAGCCAAACTAAAGAAACAAATTGCGTAACTATATAACCCAACTTAAAAACGAACAAGGGGAACTATGTACAGCGGAGGAGGGTAAAATGGAAATAATGGGAAGATTCCATGAAGGGCTGCTGAAACAAGAAAAGACTGAGACACACTAAATGGCCCGATACCTGCGCAAGAGGTCAATGACGCAATAACGGCATTGCCAGCTAATAAACCACCAGGCCCAGACGGGTTAGGTAATGGGTACTACAAACCCTTTCGCACACAACTGCTGGCACCACTGACACGACTCTTTAATGTCACCAGGGAGAGAGGTAGGATTACAGAGGACATGGGGACATCCACCACGATATTGATAAACCAGGGAAAGATCTCAGATTATGCAAGCTATCACCCTATTGCGCTCTTAAATAGTGACGCCAAGATTTATGCTAAGGTCCTAGCATCAAGATTAATGAAGGTACTACCAGGGATCATACATGAGGACCAGGCAGCCTTTATACTGGGCGACACACAGATGACAATGCAAGACGTGCCATAGATATAGTCGAGCTGGGGACAAGAACAGGACAGCGGTTCTCAGTCGCAGCGCTAGATGCAAGACGGGCTTTCGACAACTTAGATTAGGGATATTTGAGGCTGGATTTGGAGGGGTTCGGGTGTGCTCCTGATTTCACTAGGATGGTTCTAATTCCATCAACAAACTTTCTGGTTAACGGGCAGAGCACAGTGCAGAATAAAATACGGAGAGGCACACACCAGGGGTGCCCTCTATCCCATTTAATTTTCGCAATGGAGCCCTTCGTGGTGGGGATCAGACAGGATCAGGAAATTATGGGGGTGACGTGGGGAGGTGAAACAAAGTTGTGCACTATGCGGACGACATTATTTTTGAAAAACACCAATGATACACTACACACAGTGATGGAAAGGTTGCATGAGTTTGTTAAAATATCAGGGTTCTCCATAAATTGGCCCAAATCAAAGGTGTTAAACATAACTGAGGCGCAGGAGATGATCACAAAACTGGGGGAAAGCATACCCCTTAATCTGGGAAGAGGAGAAGCTATAATATCTGGGGATAAATTTAATGATGGAAATAAGAGGCCTGTATGGAGCAAATATAAAACCCCTCTGGAAGCAATTGCAGGACGACCTGCATAGATGGGATGCCCAAGAACTCTCCTGGTTCTCAAGAATTGCTTCAGTCAAAATGACGACCCTTCCCCATATGCTTTACTTGGTGGGTTCCCTGCCCGTAAACGTACCACCCCGAATGTTTAAGGAATTGCAAAAGGCAATACTCACCTTTTTATATGGCAAGGTAAGAAGCAGAGGTTACAAAAGAAAAATCGGATGCGCCCAACTCTCCTGGGGGGGCATGGGGTCACAGACGTGGAGAGATGCATCTTAGCTGCACACATGGCACCAATGTTGAAATGGGCTGGGCAAGATGCACCAAACGGCTGGTGTGGGATGGAGCAAGCGGTTACATCCATTCCACTGAGATCATTATATGCCCTCCGCAGTGGAGCCCGGGGAGCAGGTGGCCAACTGTTGGAAGCCACTAAGGTGTCTCTGCAGAGACTGGATAGGGCACTCGGAAAGAAAAAAAATGGCGTGGATTAGGTCCTTTTACCCCATTGGCACACAATGCAGACATCATCCCAGGCCTACAAAAGAAATTCTGGGAGGCAAGGACGGGAGTGGGAACATTAACTCTAAAAGAAATCTATCAGGGTGGGAACCCCTTCTGTTTGAGGAATGTAAACAAAAGTATGGCATAGTGGAGACAGAAAGATACAAATATATACAAATTAGACAAAGGACCTCTCAAAAGACTGAAGGAAGCGGGCACTAGGGCCCAGGTGGGGCTTGAATTGACCATGCAGGAAGGGGCAACTACCAGAGGGGTGTCGAGACTATATAGGCTGTAGGATAGCGCGCAATATTCGAGACAAGCTCCCGTGTAAGGATAACTGGGAGAAACACTTGGGGGAACCGATCACGGAAGAGGAATGGGGACAGATCTGGAAGAGAGCGCACAAAATATCTAAGAGCACAGTCTTCAGAGACAGCCTATAAACTCTGTTATAGATGGCATATGTCCCCCTGTCGTCTGCATAGAATAAATGCAAAGTATCCCCCAGATTGCTGGAGACAATGTGGAGGGAGGGGGGCCTCCATCCCATGTGGTGGGCATGCCCGAAAGCAGTAATGTATTGGAAAGAGATCCTGGGACATATAAAAGAAATCACAGGGGTGAACCTTCCAATGACCCCAAAGGTGGTCTTACTGGGAGAAGAGGTAGAAGGCACATATGCTGCAACCGGGCATAAGGCCACCCTCATCACACACCTGCTGATGTCAGCGAGAATGACACTGGCACAAGGGTGGAAAACTGAAGAGGGCCCAATAATTGCTTGGTGGTGGGTTAGGATATGGGGGGGGGGTGATGGCTATGGAGAAAATATGTACCTTGAAAGCGACACAATATCTGAAGTTGTTGGCAGTATGGAAACCCTTTCAGGAACATGTAAAAGACAGAACTGCTTTCACAAACCGTTGATACTTAAAAATGGTCCTGTATGTTGAGCTACAGGAAAAGTAAACAAAGGTCTACTCTTGAGAGAATGGACTGGGAGGCTCTAAACCTGGAGGAGGAAGACGAAACCATACGGGTTGGGATTCGGGGGCAGGGGGATATTTAAAAGGGTAAGGCTGTACCTGTTGGGGATGTATTATAGAAAACCTCAGGAGCACAATGGTGGCTAGATGTATTAGTAATGGGTACACAGTAACTGGCATGCAACTGTTTCTACAAGATACTGCGACTGTGGTAACCATGTTGTGCTCTTGATCTGAATGAATAAAATGTGTTAAAGTTGTGCACGCTTTCTGGTTACGCATAACCTGTTTGGGTGGTTGATCAACCTTTTAGAGTTTCACTTCATACAGCTTAATCAGTTTATTGTATAGAGGAAATCCTCCAAGTTTCGTGCATGGGAGCAGTGAGCCTTACTCACTTAGACTGTTTTGTGTTGCTCCATTGAAGGTGGATTATGCCCCTGCAAGCATGCATGACATAGTATCACAGACGCCTTCAAATACAGATTTAGCTTGCTCTTTTAAGCCACCAAAGGTAGTTTAGTTTAGACATGCTGCAAGTCCACCATTGTGCATGAATGATGGACTTGTAGCATGTTTTAGAGTTTAGACAATTACAAAAGCAATTTGCACAAACTTTTTTCTAAAAAACTGACATTGTTGAGAAAAGGAATTGCTGCCTCACCTTATGTCAGATGTTTGCACAACAAAAGTTTTCAAAAATTGGTATTGCTGAGAAAATGAATCACTAATTGTATGTGTATATTGTATGACGAGATGTTTTATGAAATTATAATAGATTAAAATGATTTTTTAAAGGACAGAGTCTCCATTCCTCATCATTTTAGTTTTGAAACATACACATTGCTGTTTCAGTCCCATATGGCATCACACCTGTTTTGCATATCAAGAAAAACTATAACACTGAAGAGTTATATAAAAATAGATGTTTATTATATACTCTTAAGGCACACTGTTGTAATATCAAGGGTAGGTAAGTACTATAAAACATACATTATTGGATTGCTTGCCAAGAATCTTTCAATGGGTAAACCACAGATCTTCATAGGTAAGTATAGTTGGAGCACCTTTTTAGAATAGCAAATCACATAGTAAAGGGAACATATGCAAACTCTTAATTTTGTATGACTTTAGGGCATTCCTGTCTTTATAGTCCAGCCCGATCTAGATTGTCCCAATGTCCAGGGGATTAACTAAGATTGAGTCACTGCAACAGTACGTTTTCGACATACCCTTTTCCTAATGCTTCTTGATGTAATCGTTTTGTATAATAGTGAGCAATTTAGTTCTTCGGGCAGTCGCTTTTAAGCTCAATGGACTTTCAGTTAAACTCACTAAAAAGAAGCCTGGCATTCAAATTTTCCTTTGCTGCACCAAATGCGTCGTATTACACAGGCAGTGTTTCCCTTCCGTTCAGATGTTTCCATGTGTAATAAGGAGAAGATCTTCTATTGTGTTTACGGAGCTTGGATAGACTGGATTCTGTTTGGTATTCCTCAACCTGTACTTTAAAATTATCCTGGTCTGCAAGCATGTCTCACTTTCTCTTTATTGTGAAGTTTATCTTTCAGAAAGGGGAGGGTTCTTTATGATCTGTTTATTCCTTTCTGCCAAACATTGTACACCAGTTGTTGCACACATTTTAACTTGGGGATGAACAAACTTGAGTCAACTCCTGTTCTATTTAGGACACTGCACGTCTGTTTTCATGCAACTGTTTCAGTTTGTTTGAAATCTCAGTTTGGATGCAGTGCCTATTTTAGACATAGCTGGACTTGCTTGTGTGCTCAGGTTAAAAGCTAAATTTGCATCATGGGGGACGTTAAACAGAGTAACCTGGTTCTTAAGTGGGCCTGTTCCTTTCCTGAAGGTATTGTTTGTGCTGGGTCCGAATATCTTTCATGGTTTCCTTGCCTTCATACAGTTAAGCACTGTAATAGAAATGTTGTCATAATGAAACCTGCCCAGCCCTAACAAGTTAAATGTAAACTGTTGAGAACAGTATATTTTAAGCAATGTAGTTGATAAATGTCAACTGATTTGTATTTTGAAATATTATGAAACCAGTAAACTTACTTTTATTTTTTAATTTTTTTCCCTCACTGCATTTTTCTAGCTTTGGACCTTCTGAGTCTTATGACTCTCAGTCTTCTCAGAGTGGGCGAGATCTTTTCAGATCTGGCTGTGGGTATAATGAACCCGAACAAAGCCGCTTTGGAGATGGTTTTGATGATGGATTTGAGAACACTTACCAGAATAGCCATGACAATTTCGGAGGTAGAAACCAGGGCGGGTCACGTTCACAAATGAGACCTGGTTTTATGGATGACGCAGCAAGAGACGGTCGTTCTTCCTACAGCAGTTTTACTTCACCCCCAAATGAAGCCTGCGCCTGCAGGCTCCCGAGGCAGAGGAATGCCTGCTTATCCTGGAGGTGCGTTTGGAGGCAAACGTTCTGAGGCTTTTGGAGGACAGTCCTCAGTCAGAGGTCGAGGCCGAGGCCGTAGAGTAAGTACAGAATATTTTCAGATTCTTTTTACAATAGTCACTTTTGAACTATTTCCTTTTAAAGACCAGAACTTTAAAAATTGAATGTACTGTTTTTCAACTTGGTATCTTGTGAAGGGGTTAAAATGTAAACCAATCTTCGTGATTATATCTTTGAAAACAGTATGCCGGTTTGAAAATACAAAATCAACTGTAAGTGACAAAATAAATCTTGTTAGTCAAATTGGTCTGTCAATAGGGAAAGGTAACGATTTATGGCTGGGAGTTGTAACAACCTCCCAGTTGTTACAAAAACCTTTTGAAGTGGTTTAATGTGTGATTTATAAACCCGGCTGTAGCTGACTCCTGGTGCTCCCATTATGAACATTTGCATCAGTTTTGCCCTGTGGTGAGCAATGAAGCTTTACTGAGCATTAATCTTACAACTTTGTTTTAATTCTGGGTAATCTCAACACAAAGCTAATCGTGCATATAATGTCCATTTACATTACTGTTTTATATGTTCCATTAGTCATGTAGTGGCTTAATTCTGGTATACAGATTTGAATTTGCCCTTATTTTTTACTCATGTTTACATGTGAATATGTACTTCTATATTTCAGACAAATGGTATAAACCATTTCCTTGCCATGTTACACATAGGAAAAGATTTAAACACCACACATACCTGTTGGAGGCCGCTGCGCTAAACCTACGTCACTTCAAGACAGTGTTGCAATGTTTTATCACAATTCTAGAATCTGCATGCATGTAGGTAACCCTTTAGATCATGGTAGTTGTAATAAAAATGCCATTAGTGGTTTTCCTTCACATTAGATTAAAAAAACGGAGAGCCATGTCATGTCAATGCACTCCGAGCATAATTTAAATGATATAACCAGTGTTGCTGGAAGGTGCTTTAGCATGATTAGTACTTAAAATAATTATATTCAATGGGGTTTGCCATTAAGGATAGAAGTTGTCCTTGTGGAAGAAAGATTTTGCCAAAATGAATATGCACTTTGCTCTAGTAAGGTTTCATAACATATGATTCTTTATATATATTTTTAACCATTTGCAGCAAATGGCGGATTTTGGAGGTGCGTTTAAGGCTGGTATGAATCAGTCCAAAGCTGGGGCTGCTGGAAGAGGAATGAAGAGAAAAAATAATCCTCCTGGTGATAAACCTACTGAAATGGTTGGCAAGAAGGCAAAACTAGCAAAGCCAGCTGCAGCTACAAATGCAGTGAACAATGCAGCTAACAATGCAAGTAACAAAGTGGGTATGTTCTTTTTTTTATTTTTTTTATATCAGTTTGTACGTTTTCCGTGTATTGGGAAAGATTTCCCAGTTATTACTTGTGGCAGTTAACCTAAGCCCATGAGGAACACATTGTTTGTAGACCTAATGCAAGATTTGTGTACTTATCTTGGGCATGTTTGTGACTTTTTGTTAGTTTTCTGTGAACACCAGAACGTTTTATTTTCTGTGTATGGAAGAAAGCGGGGAGTCCAAAAACTTGTGATAGACCAGCAGCCCTTCTTGGCCTTCAAAAGGAAAACAAGAAAATGTTGCTTTTCATCTTGACAAGATTCTAAATGTATCTGCCCCATTTTGTCTATTTGCATCACACCGCACACCATTTATGTAGTCTCAAGGACCACTGACGGCCTAAAACAAACATTGGCAATGCCAACAGTTTGGGCTTTTGGGTAGATGCTTGCTAGGTGCCTTCTTAATGGTATTAACTGGTCATTGATGGTAGCAGGTGCAAACTGCAGTGAATACCTGGTATCGAACAGCAGTCCTTGGCAAATGCCTTCTATTTGTACACAAGCCAAAACTGTGACTTTGCCAATGCTGGTTTTTAACTGGACATCAGAAACGACACGCATAGTGCTTATAAATGGAGTGGCTGAACGCAGAGACTTGGTTAAGACATTTTATTACATCAATAGTGCGTTTTAAAACTCCAATGAAGTGATGAATAGCCCAACTAAAAAGAAGGCGCAGGATGATTGGTTAGAGGCTACATGATGTAGAAATGTGTTTTTAATTTATAGATTTTAAGCTCACATTAGGGTGACATGACTAATTTCATACAATCCCACTCCACAATTCTAGGCAAGAAAAGAAGTATCGGAATGTATTTAAAGAATTAAAGTCAAATTCAAACAAGGGCGGGTATCCAGCTTTATACCAAGGAAATCATTACAATGTTCTAGGTGCAAAAACAGTTGTCAGCAACACAATTCTCTCCACCTGCACGAATCTTACTAATTTGCACTTGCTAGAGTAGAATTCCTTTTTATGTGACGTTCTCTAAACCTGTGAGTTTCATAGAGAGATTTACTGGAATTTTGGGTTATTTATCTGACTCTGCTGAGTGAGTGGGGCCCTTTACCCACATTCACTCAGGCTTTTACTTTGTTTGGGAACCTTTTCAGGCCTCAATCTAAAAGAAATATGCTAGACCCGCAGGTCCAGTAACTTTTATCTACTCGACCTTGGAGAAATGCAATCGCCCCACAAACTGGATGGCAATTTTTCTTTGCTGAAAAAACATGGTGCCCACCGGAAGAAACATTACTAGTATTGTCTGTGTATTTTCATAACAGTGAGCACTAATGCAGCTTCGATTTTCATTTTCTTTTTTGTTGTAAATCATATGAGCAAACTGCAAGCACATTTTAATTCTTTTACCAGAAAAGCGTGTTGATGCATGTTATGTTGGGGCCACTTCTAGCACGTATGCCCGAGGGCACCTTGGCGTGGAGAAGTACATAGCAATACCACAGAAAGCAAACAGAAATAAAAAATGTTGCCAACGAGAATAGTCTTAAGTAGGCGACAAAAGACTAGGTGATTCTCAGTGGCCTTGAGCTCAAGGGGAAGAGAATTCCACAACCTGGCAGCCACAACAGAGCAAGCACTGCCGCCCCCTCTCTGAAGACGAAACTTAAAAACCACTGATAGTTCATCAAATAATATCAAGGCTTAGTACCACCAAAAATGAAATCCGCCAGTCACGAAGTAAAGTATAACTTATTCTGTACAGATAGATATATGAAAGCAGATGGCTATCTGGCTCTCTAGCGCCTCGCAGTGTGTACAAGCAGACACCGTGAAGGAAGAGTCCTGAACATTACTAAGCATGCCTTATTTATTCCCGGTCATTGTCCAGCCCATCTCCAAACTAATAAGTTACAAAATAGGGTCCTTGCCCAGTTCACCTGGCAAATATGACAATATTGGTTTACACTTTTGACATGTTGTCTTGCCCTTAAAGATACAATGCTGGCAAACTTTGTTGTAGTCAGCTGTGTGGATCTTTCCTTGTTCACTGAGCTTTAGGGTAAGTCCTGTTCCAAGAGATGTGCACAAAGGATTCCTCCCAAAGCACACAGGTTTGGCAGAACAAGTCAAAGTCCACAGCGCTTGTACACTGAAAAAATTAGGGAAGCACTAAAGTGTCATGATGCCTACCCCCGGGGACCCAGACCACGTCCAGCAACCCCTGAAGCAGGCATCAAGTTATCCTAAGCAAGCCCAACAACCCCTGCTAGGGGCTATTTGGCGCCAGGCTCATATGGAGAGTCAGTCCTGGCGCCATAGGCGCCAGGCTTATAGATTAAAACTTACCCGATGCAGACCATGCTGCAAACTTACCTGATGCAGACCATGCTGCAAGAGCTCCAAGCCAAGAGGCTTGGAAGGGACTAGTTTACTTCGGGACTATTTTTTTTACTTGGGCGGGGCTGGGGAGGAATACTTACCTGGGACTACTTTGGAGGCTATTTAAACCACGTCCGAAGAGCAGCACACGCTTTGCGTTATTCTGCATCCAGCAGCATAACGCTCACCGTGCCTGCAAGTCTGCATCCAGCCTTCTGCCACGCCCACCTCGAGTTTGGAGCTCCTAGAAAAAGGGAGAAAGAAGGAGAAAAGGTTAAAACAAGAGCAATACCTTTTAATCCTTACCTGAATTCCCGATCCATCGCGCCTTCGAGCTGGAAGAAAGAAGTTATTTTATGCGCGTCGCCTCGCCTGCTGCAGCACCACACTGAACTCACCGGCCTTCGCAGCATCTTCACATTCCACCGCATCCTCCTGCATGTTCTCGCCGCACTCCGGCACCTAAGGAGAAGATAAGAACAGCAAGGTGAGCCAAGGGAATACACAGAGGAATATTAGTTACCCCCCCATAGACTTACCTGATTTTACCACCGGGGGTACTATTCCTCTTCACGGGTCGGCGCAGCTTCCATTGCATCTTCGCCGAACCCCGGCGCCTAAGGGGAAACAAAAGGACAGCAAGATGAAAAAAAGGGACTAACAAGGGGAACCCTCTTCACCACAATAGACTTACCTGATTTTACCGCCGGAGGTATTATTCCCCAAGACTTCATACTTTCTCTCAGCGCCTGAATAAGGGAGAAAGCAACAGGTTACATATTGACATTATTTTATCGAACTGTGTTGGAAAATACAAATCCTTACAAGAATACTACCGGTTGCCACGAGGAACTCTTCATTAGGGTCAAGCTGCAACCTGCAAGGAATCTGACAAGAGTGAAAGTCAGGCATTTGAAATCTTACGAACTTTATACTTAAGGCGTCTTGCCGGGAATCTCGGAGTCAATATTGTTCTGGAACTCACCAATTCCTTCGAGCCAGTGAAGCAACTGGTTATCAACGCGCCCCTGTGCGCAATGCAGGATGGAGAGCTCATCTTTTCAAACCATCAGGTGAGACTATAAGAGGGGACATCAAAGGTGATCTGTGGGGAGAACAGCGGGGGTGGGGGGGATTTACGCTCAACTCCACGGGTGGTTAATTCCCTTTCTCCATTTGCAGAAGAATATTCCTACGGGCCAAGCAAATGAAGCTAGGTGGGCCAGTCCAGTCCGTCATCTCGGCCCTACTCGTCACATTGGTGGAGACCGCAGCTGTCCCGTTCCGATCGACGCCTCTGTGGGAGCCAGGTGAGCGTAACAGATTGCGAAGCCTACCCACAAATTCCCACCCGGGCGTTATGGATACCTCAGAGACTGACCAATTGGCCCAATTACTAGGGGAACTGAGGGCTGAAGTGCATTCCGCCCGTCAAGAAACCAATGCTCTTAGGAGAGAACTGATTTTGTCAAAGGAGCAAACTGATGATCTTGCTAGGCAACTATTGCAAAGCCAGGCTGGACAAGCACCCCTACCTGGTTCCGGGGGAAATCCAGCTCCTGTTATCGAGTAACCCTGTGCAAATAAACCTACCAGGAAATATTCCATTAGCTCCACCCAAACGCTTTGCCGGAGATCCCAATAGGTTCGCCGTGTTTATGAACCAATGCCGCTTGCATTTTTTATGCAGACCTGGAGCCTTCCCAAATGATCAAGCCAAGGTAGCCTTTGTATTGTCATATCTCAGCGGCAGTGAAGCCGATTGGTCAATTCCACTAGTTACTCAGGATGACCCAATTCTTCTGGATTTTTAGGGCTTTCAAACGAGCATGCAAAGACTATTTGCCTGGCACTCTCAAGGACAGGCCCTGGATAACAAATTTTTGTCCCTACGACAGGGTAACCAGGACCTTCTATCCTACATCGCAACCTTTAATAGGTTGATAGTGGAAACTGGATGGCCTGAGGTAAAACGAATCGTTATTTCATCGAGGGCTTCGAGGAGAACTCAAGGATGTCTTGGCTCAAGTCGTGAACCCACCTCAAGACTGCGCTGAATATATAGACTTAGTGGTCAGTTAGTAAGGACATTCAACCAAAAGGGCAAACACAAGTGCAGGTGTAGGCCCAAGTGGTCATTTATAATCGTGTGGGGTCTAATGATCCCTCTACAATGACTGTTTTCAGTCCCGTTACCTCACATTTTTCTATAGCAGCGCATTCACAGATGGCAGATGCACAATTTATTTAACATCTTTCCCCAATTTGGTTCCTACTAGCATGCTCTAGTAGTCGCAATTCTCTGCGGTTTAATCCCCTTCATCTATATGAACCTGTTTTTTCTTTTGGTTATTCAGCTCAACGGCAATTGATGCACGAGGCGCAAATTTCCTTTCGTTCTCAGGCCTTACTAGTATATATTTATCTTGTCGCCCTCCGGGACTCAATTTTTTGCAATTAGTACATTTTTTGCTGTGCAACGCACTTTATATAAATTTTTGTGGAATTCCAGCCCTGCTAATTTTTAAATTCAGAACCGGTTAATCTCTGCCTTTTTGCGTCGTTTGGTAAGCTCCTTACGTTTTGGGTCAATTCACTCCTGAGTTATTTATTACATTTCCATCATTCCAATATGGCAGTTTTCTTTCCTGACCTAATCGGCCATGTTCTAAAATACCTTGTGTATTTAAATAGTCCTGTTTCTATCTCTATGGTCTGGGCTTACTTTCATTTCATTCAGTTCAGCAGCATTGCACAGGTAAAACGGCTTTTCACGGCCCCCTGGCCGCTATGATACTTCTAATTAGTGCATCGGCACGTCTCAATTAAGTTTAGAGAAAGTCAATTTTTAGCTTTTGCCCAGTGAGGTATGATTTGTTATTTAATCTCACACTCTTGTTCTTCCTCAATTTCACATTTGTGCTTGAACAGCGTATTTAAACACTTCAGATAAAATAAAAATCTTTTCTTCTCTCCCTTTTTAGAGAGTGCATCTGGCACTGGCCACGATATACTTAATTGGTTAGGCTAGCTCTTGAAACTTTCAGGTACCTTTTTATTTATGATTCCAATTTTTTTTTTATTTATTTTTTGGCGGCTTTTGCCTCTTTGACTGTGCTGCTATAGCTGTTCCGTGGATGCATTATAACTAACTCCTTGCATCTTGTTTGTTTCTTTACCCGTGTTTCTTACATGCATCCCGTAACCTATGGATTCTCCATTCAATTCAATCCCCTCCTAATATGGTACTGTGCCAATCTTATTTATCTATTTTTTATTATTTTTGTTTGTTGCCATTTGATTTTACTTAATATATATGCTGTAACTGCTGTTCTTTTTGGCCTACCTGCACTTGTGTTTGCCCTTTTGGTTGAATGTCCTTACTAATATCCTTATCAATTTTTTATAGATTTTTTTTCACAATGGACGACTTTCATTCAAACTGTTTGTTGTGCTGTACTATTTTTGTTCATCATTATGTTGTGCATTATGTTTAGCCTCAGATGAAGAGTCTGCGATGACTCGAAACACGCGTCAGGCTACTTCGTTATTAAACTCATTGGACTCATGAGAAATCCCTCCTTCTTTGAATTACTTGGAACACCTGTCACTATTGCACTGTTCAGCGCAGTGAGACTGAGAACTGTCTGTGTTCATTCCTCCCAAAGCACACTGCCTTAGTTGCTTTGCATTGTGTGCCATTCTTTGGAGTATGCGGCTGTGGACATAGACAACACTAAGATTGCAGTTCATTCTAGTCACAAGGTTTCTTTGCACAGAACATTCTGCTCTCAGCAGCCTTAATGTTGACCTAGCTCAAAGTTCACTTTGCACAACTATAGCTGAAACCACAGTTCACCATTTTAGCACATAAGGCAAGAGTTAAAATCAAAATGGTGGATGGTTCTAAGATTGCGGCGAAGTCAATTCTAATCTGAGCATTTTAAACGCGGTTTTCTGTACAATGCGAATGTGCTTAGGCCAATGTTCATAATCAGACTGTATTTATGTGAACATGGTTTAACATGCTTTAGCCTAAGCCAAGAGTATAGTTCAAACATTTTGACTGTACAATGGCCATGTGTCATTAGTCCGAACATTCCGAATCGCTGGTTTCAGGAACATCAATCGCCATTAACTCTTTGATAGTAATTTCCTTCATTACTAAGGCATTTTGTTGCTTTTTCAGGCATTTGTATCTTAGGTCCTAGTGTGCACAACATCCTCCTGTCAAGTAACATAGGACGGGGAGACATTGTACACAACAGCAAAACAGGAAAATACCAAGAATCACCATTAAAACTGCAAAGATCTTCCAACCCCATGATCGCAACAAGTCCCAGAACCAAGTACTAAGATTCCAATTTCCCTCTGGGACATGTACTTCAGTACTCAAGGTATATAGATTTTGAATTGCACTGAATATAGTAGCGGAGGAGTTGGGTACAAAAACACAACATGCAGATCCCACCATTTTGCATACCGCACCACGCTCAGCTAGAAGGATGTCTAACACCATTCTATTTTGAATGGCTACTAACCCCATTGCCTTTTGCTCCAGCATCATGTTGTACAAAATACCGGTGGTCCTATTGATGGTCTTTTCCACTATCTTTGCTAGTCTTCTGATAGCCTCAGAATTCATTATTTGACCCCAGAATGGCACAAAGGATTTTACATCATCACCCATAACTTGTGAAGGTGTATCACCGTTCTCATCCCGCCTTGGACGAGCTCTAGAGACTTCAATGGTGGTGGCAACATATACTCCTGGCAACAAGACACCTAAGTAACAAGTAGCCTGCCAATCTCTGGGTAACCAAGGATAGGCCTCATTGCCGCAAACAAAGTAAACATGGTCTCCTACATACAAAGGTCTGTCATCAATGGTTAGATTAGCAATGTTAGTACAACCCTCAAATGTACCCATTGGCTGAGAACCTTCTCTTTGTATACAGAAGTGAACAGAGTTGTGGCTATGATTGATAGTATAGGAAGGAGGCATGACATCCCGGTTGCCTACGGGAGCCATTTTGAAGGCGATCAATGATTGAAAAGGTCTAGAAAGTCTATCAGAAAGCCTAATAGAAGCAACTTTGAGCTTGCTCCTATTCGCAAAGAGAGAACATCCTAAAGGTGTTGAGACTCGCTTTTCAAACTCATTTAGATTAGTCCTGTCGAAGTTCCCAGAAATGGTATCGTTCCAACGACCAAAGAATAGTGCCCTGAGCGAGGTGTAGCATGCAGTGGTTAAGGGAAGAGGATGAATATACCACCCCAGTACCTTTTCCCCATGTTGCGGCAGGTGTGAACACACCCAGCAATTCATTTTATTCAGAATCGCACGGGTTACATCATGATCATTAAGAGAGTATTATGAAAACCCTTTCGATGTTGTAAATCCCGAACAAGGAAGAGTGTACAGATGCACAAAGGGTGGAGACGCAGAGATTTGCAAGCGGTGATAAATTATTAAGCGGATGCATATCTTCGAGATACCAGAACCCAAATGAAAATACGGTGATTGAACTAGCTGACATTGTGACCAACAAACATTTGGTCCTTGGGGGCCATAACCCTTAATGGGTAGATTCATCATCAGAGGAGTGACTAATATTCATCTTTGCACAAGCGATTTTCAAAAAATGGGGATTGTTTCTGAGTTTGTTAAGAAGCCTCTCTGTTAGGCTTTTTTAGTTCATCCGACGGTGGCCCCTGACCAAGTGGCCTATCTTGATTGAAGGTAATTTTGCCGGTCCCCGCCTCTTATTTATTTTCAGCAGAAGAGTGACGAGGGACTGGCTCAACGATGGTCTCTTGTAGGCACAGCCAATGCCGTGCTGTAAGTTCAGTTTCTTGGTCGCAAATCGTACCTGAAGACTCCAGGTACGGTGTGATCTGCGAACAGAGTGTCGTCGCTTCCTGAAGGCATTGAAGACAATGGAGGAGCAGAAGGAAGATTGCTTGATGGTGAAGATCTTGCAGAAGAAGCAACTATCTCCCCAGGCCCCACAGGCTCAGGAAGGGTTTCCCGGGACACCCTTGGTGTCGATTGGAACAGGCTTGTTGTGAGCATCAAGGTCACTAGTTCCCCTCTCCTTGCCTCTGTCGTAGGCCAAAGGAAAATAACTCTTCTTCACGTGGGTCGCATGGATCCAGTTCTTTTTGTCGGTCACTCAGATGGCAGTCTGTGTGGTCAAGAGGACTTGGTGCGGTCCTCTCCAGCGAGGTGCAAGACAGGAGGCTCTCTCGAATGCTTTCACAAGCACCCAATCACCAGGTCGAAGTCGATGACCTGAACCCTCGTATTTTACTGGGAGGGCTTCTCACACCTGTTGGTGAATCAAATACAAGTTCTGAGTTAACTGGTCACAATAGTCAGACAGAAGTACATTTTCAACATCTTTCAGTAATTTGGGCTTTGGGATCTTCCACAAGTTGGCTGGTCTTCCCATTATGATTTTGAGAGTCCTGTCTTTGATTGGGCAGTTGTCCGCATAGATAACAAGGCTATTGGTAAGGTGTCTGGCCATTTCAAATTGCTATTTGCACAAATCTTGGCAATCTTATTTTTCAGTATGCCATTATGGCGTTCTACAAGTCCGGTACTCTGAGCATGCCTGGCCGAATGGAACTGTTTATCGATCTGTAATCCTGCGCATACTTGCAGGATAACAACAGCAATAAAATGTGGACCATTATCAGACCATATGACTCTCGGCAAGCCAATAAGGAAGTTTTTCCTATTCCTTATTTCCTAAGCATGACTTTCGACGTTGCGGTGTCATCTCTTACAGGAAAAGCTTCGACCCATTCAGTAAAGGCACAGATGACTACCAAAACATATTTATCATTCTGACAACGCTCCATTTCGATGAAGTCCAAATGTATGACCTCAAAAGGCATAGAAGGAGGACCAAAGCTACTCCTTGATGTCGGTGTTCCTTTACCAATATTATGCTGTAGGCATACCATGCAACTTTCGACAAAACACTCAGCAGTCTTTGGAATATTTACATTAACCCAGACAGGTTCTAACAATTTACAAATCTTTTTGGCACATATCAGTTGGACCATGAGCCATCGTAACCATAGTGGTGACATAAGCATCGGGCAGCATCCATTTTTGTTTTTCATTATCCACCCAACAACCTTCATCTAAACTTGCTGGACCCTCAGCCCACTGCTTAAGTTCGTCTAGAGTGGCATAAGCCTGAATTTCTTTTATACAACCAATTCCTACATCTATCACACAAGTGTTAGTGACCTCTTTGGTCACACACATTTTGGAATGCAAATTGGTGGCAGTCTGTTTGGCTATTCTGTCAGCAAAAGCGTTTCCTTTTCCCACATCATCTGTTACTTTCTGGTGTGATGCGCACTTCATTATTGCTAACTGAGTAGGAAGTGCAAGTGCTGAAAGTAGCCGAACTATTAGAATGCCATACTGTATGTTACTTCCATGCGAGGTCAAGAAACCTCTCACTGCCCATATTTGACCAAAGTTGTGAAACCCTTCAAAAGCATACTGGCTGTCCGTAAATATATTTACACTAAGCCCTCTGGTCAACGCAATAATCTCTGCGGCTTGCACAGAATTATGCAGAATTATTTTGGTTTCTAATAGTGCTTAATGTAGTGATTGCGCAAGCAGAAGTGGATGTACCATCCAGAAGTTTGAAGCAGGAGCCATCGCAAAACAGCTGATCTTTTAAGGGTGCATCGCTTAGGTCAATTCTGCCCTTAGTGTCTTGTTCTGTGTTATAGAGGCAGTCATGTGACATTTTGTCACTGTAATCCATTTCTTGCAGAAGAGGCAATAGTTCGACCGGATTTAATGAGCAACATCTCTTAATTTGCATATGCAGTGCAAATAGAATCAGCTTGTACCTTGTTAGTCATGCTGATGTGAGATGTTGCGTCTGCGTTCTGTTTAATAGACCGTCTACAGAGTGAGGTACCATCACGGTTAAGGAGTGACCCAGAACCATACCCTCACTTTGTTTTACAGATGCAGCAGCAACAGTTCTCAAACATCTCGGCAAAGCGCATTCAACAAGAAATAACCAGTCTATTTTTTTTTCCCCCCCATGTACATGTGTCAACACAGCCAAAGCGCATCCATCACATTCATGCGCACACAATATGAAGGCCTTTTTTTGTAGTTTGGTGTGTCCTAAACCAGTGCTGAATACAACACAGCCTTGAGCAGATCAAAAGCTTTCTGGCAATCCATGTTCCACGGTCAATGCCAACATAGCTTTTATCATTAATGACAAGTTAGGGATCCACTGTATACAGTATGAAGCCATGCATATGAAGGCTCTGACCTCTTTCTGTGTATTTGGGACAGACATGCTAGAGATGCTTTGTATCCTTTCAGGTTCAGGTGTCAGTCTTCTTCCCAACTTTGACAGAAGATAGCCTAAATAGGCAACCTCATGTCGACAATATTGAAACTTTTTTAATGAAGACTAATGCCCATGTTCCGCTAAATGAATAAGCAGCAACACGGTGCCCTTTTTCCAAGCAACTTCAGAATCTGCAGCTAGAAGATTGTTGACATACTGCAACAACGTGCAAGTGGAAGGCAACTAAAGTGTATCAAGCTGTTCTTTCAATGATCTACTATAGATGCTTGGACTCTGTGTACCCTTGTGGCACACGAGTAAATGTAAACGAGCGTCCCCCTAGGGTGAACGCGAACAAATATCTATTGTCAACATGTACAGGAATACTGAAGGTGTTCTTTAAATCCACAACACTAAAATGAGTAGCAGAAGCTGGAATCATGGTCAATATTGTAGTCACATCGGCAACAACCTTATTAATGGCGTGCAAATCAATAATGAAATGGAAAGGAATTGCATTGTCCCCTTCCTTATATACCGGTAGGATCGGATTATTACACATACTCCCTGCAATTTCCTCTATCACTCCTCGATGTACAAAATCAGAAACAATACTCTTCAACCAAAATCTTATATTGCGGAATACGTGGTAATTTAACACCTGGTTTCAACACAATTTTAACTGGTTCAATTTGTAAAATGGCAACGTCATTGTCATTAACTTCCCATAAACATGTCGGAACCTTATCTAATTCAGATGGTAAAGGTCTAGACAAAAACTGTGAAACCGAAGCTTGTTGAGGCGAAATCGTTAAATGCACTCCATCCGGAGAACTGTAAATTACAGCATTAAATTCTTTCAACATATTTAACCCCAACAAATTTCCACCACAATTTGTCGTAAAAAAAAATGGACACCAATCAGTAAATGGCCCCAGTGCAATCGGTACCGGCTGAGAGACCGGACTAACCACTGGCGTACCAGAAAACCCTACAGAAATGTTGTTCTGCCCCGAGAGAGGAATATCTGGAACCAGTGAATGATTAATGGAACACTTCTGTGCTCCTGTATCTATCAAAAATAGATGCTTCCTATTCCCCACCTGCATCTCAACGTAGGGCCCTTTCTGATCAACGGGAATAGGTACTGGTTCCAGACTCTGCTTCGGGCTGTCCTAGCGGAACAGTATGTCATCAAATGCGAGTTCCTCAGAACAATAAACAGTCGAAGGATTATAAAAAAATGTTCCCACTATTGACACTATGTTGCTGAATATCCTGTGAAGATGACTGTTGATTCTGAGTGAACTGACTTCTATCAGGATCCCCTATCCCAGGACGGCCCCTGGATCGTCTACCCATGGCACCATATGTGCTATTTGATCTCTGCTGAAGGATCGGGCATTGTGCTCGCCAATGACCCTCCTGTCTACAATATGCACATTGGTTCATGTGTACAGGACCCAGTTGCGCATTACTCTGTGGTGTAAATTGGCCTCTAAACTGCGTGCTCCTACCTCTGGCCCCTCTAACAATCTGTTGCAACAGTACTTTAGTTTTCAAGTCTCCCTTCTTTTTCTCCACCTTTTCTCTCTTTGAATTAACTCAATTTTCATAATACTGAGCCATATGTAATACTTAGTCATAATTTGTGATTGGATTTCAGGCAACAATCCGCGCACAAACTTGTCTACAAACAGCCTTTTTCCTGACCCTGTACTAAGTCTTGACCACTGAAGTCTGAAAATACTTGTTCAAATCGATTTTCAAAAATTTAGTAGCACCTTCAGATTTCCCTTGGATGCAAGCTGTAAGCTTGTCCCAGACTATTCTTCTTTCTGGAACCAAGGTTTTCAATTTAGCTACTATTCTGTCTGGCAACATCACTATCACCTGTGGCAGTTTCTCCCCAGCGTTCCTTTCCCCATCAAGGGAACATCAAATCTATATTACCCAGCGTGAAAACTGATGAATGCAAGACTGATTCAATTTCTTTATAAAATCCTGTTCGATGCTGCCTAATATCTGTAATCGTTTGTTTAATGGTATTCACTTCCAGTCTAGAAAATGGGACATACACAAACTGTGAGATATAATGTGCGTCAATAGAGCTGGAATTTCTACTTTAGGAACAAATGTCGGAGGAACCTCCCTCATTGGCAATTGTGAAGTAGGCAATTCTGAACGTTCATTAAGCAACAAAGCTAAATCAAGTAACAAAGTAGTCAAAGCAGTATCGGGTGAAAATGCTCTTCTAAACGACCATCAAATCTGCGGGACAACAAACCTTTCTCTTCATAAACACATCGTGTAAATACTCTACCATCTCCTGTAACTTTTTCCTTTGCATTGCCGCAGCATACTGACTAAACGTGTCGTGCACTTCAATGGGAGAAATTGAAACATCCGAAATCCATCTAAGAGCGTCTCTTGTGCAAATGCGCATTTCTTCACTCATTGGTTTCAATGAAGGAAGAAATTGTTTCTGCACATATGAGGCTTCCAATCTATTACCATCCAATTCATCATTCTGTAACTGATCTAGCTCCCTTTTAAACTCAAAAACCTTTTCAACATGCTCATGTACTTTCTCCACAGTGTCCCTTGAATGGCAATGGCATTCAAATCCTTCAACCCCTGTGGGACATTCATGTCCATCAAATCACTCCAAATATCAGCTAAGTGCGTTCCCATCCGTTCTATCAAAATAGCCTGTTCGGGAATACTTTCTTGGACAGAAATCGCAACTAAAACAGCCGATTCCTCACCTTCTATATGTTTCTTAGTGTCAAGGTCCAGTCTTGAAGCTTCCTGCAGGAGTGATGCTGGCCCACCAGACCCCCAAGGTATGCCAACTCAACAATCTCTCAAAAGATAATTACTAAACTGGCAAACCCAAGGGGAAAGGGGAATGGATAACAAAACAGCAGATTTTCACTGGTTTTCTATGTACATCTCTCGACTACTGGTTTTCCATCCGGAACTGGAGTACTGGATAGATGATTCATCAGTGTGTAGTGTCTGTGAAAATCTAAACACAAATATTATCATTTTAATATTACTATTCACAGCCTTAAACTACTGATTCTTTATAAATTCTTGATTGAAAAAAGGTGGAGTCCGGCAGTGAGTCCAGTCTGCCCAGAACTCTGGTTGCTTCGTTTGAACTTTTCTAAGAGGAGCTGCAGCGACTGAATCCGGTGTCTGGAGTCCCCTTTCAGTGTTTACTACAAATACTGCCTCACCGCGCAGAGCGCGGCGCGGAGTCCAGCAGTGAGTCCAGTCTGCCCAGAACTCTGGTTGCTTCGGTTGAACTTTTCTAAGAGGAGCTGCAGCGACTGAATCCGGTGTCTGGAGTCCCCTTTCAGTGTTTACTACAAATACTGCCTCACCACGCGGAGCGCGGTGCGGAGTCCGGCAGTGAGTCCAGTCTGCCCAGTCCGCCTCAGGGCGCCTTAGAGCGTTTGAGCGTTCGTTTGAGCGTTCAAGGCTGATCGGCGGTTGGCGTTTGGTGCTTGGTCAGATGGAACTGCCCTCAGGCGAGGAGACCTTAGGCGTGGGTGTACACACGCAAAATCGTCTGCAGAAGCAAAATTCTAAAATGGAGCGAGGTAAGCCAAACAAACTTCGCCTTACATCTAACGTGTTGCCCCAAAAAGTAGATTTGCGTGCCTTTGACTGCTCAGCAGTGAAAACACAATCAGGGACTCCGTACGGAGCCGATGGGTCTCCCAGCATGATACAAATGATACAAATTGCATCACCTGTCAGACAGACACAGTCATCGACCGTTGTATTGCCACCATCAACGGCAGCCGCACAGCCCGGGTTTGCCGTGGTTGAGGCTGTAGTCGCGGCAGAGGCGGAAGCGGGAGCAGGGGGGGTCGATGCAGCCGAAGTCGAAGCCGCCGAAATCCCTCTTGCATCGGGGCGAACAATAAAAATCAATTTGTCTGCATTGGCACTAAATCTGAAGTGGCCTTTCGCCAAACTGAAAAATCTACAGTGCAGCTTGTAAAGAACCCAGCGTTCGAACCAAACGGTCCAAAAACTTTAGAAGCTCAAACTGAGCACTCATTAAACAGCGGGACTGAATATACAACGCGCTTGCCTGGTCTCCCTGAAATCGTGCTAATCGACCTGCTGGAGCATCCAACAACAGCATATTTAGACGCCTCTGAGACCTTCTCATTTGACATTACCGATGCAGATTTATTGGCTTTGCGGTCTCCATCAGTCGGAAGCCTAAAATCTCCCGAAAAACAAACTAGCATCACGCAGTCCGATGCTATGTCAAAAAATACTGAGACGCAGCAAGGCCACACCAGCACATGGGATTCTCAAAAAACGGCCATACCGTCTGATACGAGGCTTCACATTCAAAAAGGAGCTTCCCAAGTGTACGTAACAACGCATGCAACAACATGCACTGCAAACAAGGTAGTTGGACATGCACCAAATGACGTAGAAAACAGTGTATCGTCAGATGCCTGGGCAATGTCCGAGAATAAAAAGCCTAAGTCAAAATCACAGCTGATACCTAATGTGAACACATCCATGTCTTTCGACATTGCCGCGCGTGAAGCACGGCTAACTGCCCGACTCAAATCAGACTTTAATCTAATGCGTGAGCGCTTAAACGAAAGTTTCTCAACTAACAATGTCAACGTGCTAACTCCTGGTTGCAAGGCAAGCACTCTTCGCAAAGAAGCAAAACATACTTCTCAAAAAACACAAACCCCATTACACCCTGGCCCCATAGTAGGTCCTCTGAATCTGGATGCTTCTGATGACCACCAACGAAAAAATCGACAGAATAAAACGGAGAACAAAAAACATGATGACCACAATGCTGATCACACTGCAAACAACTCGACAGAAAATGGACCATTGGAATTAAATGAAATTAAAGGTCCCGAAAACTACATGAATTGCAAAGGAAACATTTCTATAGCGGCCGGAATTCAGATTCACAATAATGTCTTAGCGGCCACCTCAATAGCACTAATGCCATTTATGAAATTATATGAGACATTAAATGAATCTGTACGCGACCAAAATTCTATTTTGGCAGTGTTAAACAATAAACTGTTGACACTGGAAAAAGGTAACGAATACTTAAGCAATCGTTTGGACCTTGAAGCTGCGCCAACTCGTCAATGGCACTCCCGTCTAAATGAAATCACACGAAGGGAGGCACATGAAAAATTAGATCTCGCTGAAGCCCTAGTAGAGTGCACCAAGTGGCTTAGACATAATGTCACTGTACAACCACTCAGCAATTTAACGAGAGAGCCTGTAGCCGGCAGTCGGTGCCACTCTGATCATGGGCTGATGCCTACGCAACAAGGGCGCTGTGATCACCTACGGTGATCAATCGACCCTGAGAAAAATCTCATAGACACTGAGATCAGCGGTGTAAAAACTGTAAACAAGAATGAGAAAACCATCCCACTCGAGAAAGCCCTGCTCTGTCGTGGAATCCACCATCGAAGTAAACAATACAGCGGGCTCCTCTACCTCGACCGATGTTCAACGAAGGCCCACCACAAGCAATGAGGCATCAGATGTGATAGTGGGAGCAGGGCAAATTGAAGTGCTCCCAACATCACAGATCACACCGGCGAATCAAGCAGTACTACTAGAGAAGAAAATCTCCTTTGACATTTTCTCAGATACAGCGAAAACAATACAAACCGTAAAAACATCAGAGAAATTGAAGGCAAACCAATCCAATGCCTTAAACTGTAAAGAGAGGTCCGGCTCCAAAACGTCGACGAACTAATGAGGCAAAAAAATTCATAAGAACCCTGATCACACCGCCGCGGCCAGTGGTACTAAAAACCACTGTTGCGCCGAAAAAACCTGACGCCCAAGAAACTGCCATGGCGGGAGCAGTTTGCCTCACAGATGACAAGGAATTACCCACCAAACGCAGAAGAGATGACATCAGTCCATCAGTTGACCAATCCATAGAAGGGGCAATTGAACTTTGTGACTTATCAACCTACTGAGTTGATGACGAGCAAGAAACTGACGGTCTCTAAGGCGCGTGATTTGTTGGAAAGAGAACGGGTCTGTTCAAAACCATCTACTAGAGAAGAAAGAGATGTACATTCGGATCGCTATCCTTTAGGCCCCGTTGGGCTATGGCCAAAAGAAGCTGAAAAACGGCGGGACACGTTTGGTATGAATAAAACAGAAATAAAGAGCAAGTCCCAGAGAATGCCTGAAAAATCGTTACTGAAACTAAACCCGAAACACATAAAGGCCCAAACAAAAAATCTAAATCAACCTGGCACTCAATGCAGAGTTGATCAACAGACACTATCTATAGGAAGTCTGTATAAACTGGAGCTCGAAAATATACTTGAAGATAAAAACAAAATAAATCTCAACAGAGCAAACGTGATGAGACTGCTGCACAACATACCTGCCTTGAACATCCGATCCGACGATATCAGTATCGTTGAATATAAAAAAGAATCCAGATCAGATTGGGTAATCTTGCATATGCGGTCTAAAACAGTAGCGCGCCCAATTCTTGATGCGAAAGATGACTTACTGTTCTATGGCTTTAATCTAACCACCGCAATAGAACCTCTAGTCCTTATTAAATCGACACACGGAAGTGGCCAATATCAAAAGACATCTGCTACAAAAAGGGAAGACCTGAGAAACCAACTTAAACAACAAACGACACAGGTCTCTGAAGCACATAGACGAAGAAACAATACATAGGATAACGCAGGGTCTAGGCATGTGACCCAATTATTAACATCATGGAATACCAGAGGCTTCGCCCATCTATTTCTCGAAGGAAGAGCTCATGACATCAAAAGCTTGTTTATTTGTTTTCAGGAAACATGGCTTAGAAAGACGCCCTCCTGCGATGGCTATACAACATATCTAAATGAGGCTGGCAAAAACAAACTGGGACGGCCTTTCTCCGGCCTTCTTGCCATGATAAAAAACTCGTCAGGATGGGAAGTAATCGGCATCCAGAATCCGAATTTATTTGTTCAAGCAATTACCCTTGAAGCGTCTTCCCATACTCTACACGGAATAGAAGGAAAACAACACTTGCTGTTGGTAAACACCTACTGGAATCCCGCAATGATTAATGATGATGACTATCTGCGGTCAGTAACCACCCAAATAGACAGTTGCTACGCATCATTTGTTGCGCCATTCATATTAATCTGCGGTGATCTAAACCTTTCTTGGTTTAATAAATCCAATCAGTCCAATCTGGACGTCATACAAGTGATTCCATCTGAAGGTTCTGATCGTAGTATGAAATGGACATACGAAATATCATCCTGTAACTGTGTTGTTGTTGAATGGCTGCACAAAAGGAGATATTCCAGCTGCTGCAACGTGGCAACGGGATGACCTATCTTAAACCTTAGACTACATATGGGTATCCGAGAATCTGCATGCCTTGATTTCTGACCTACAAGTAAGAAAAGCGTCCAATAGCGATCACAACCCACTTACCTTATCTTGGTATATGGGCCCTACATCAAAGCATCAATGTTACCCTACGCAACTGGACATTAATTCTTCTCAAAATCGTTTAAGAATAAACAACAAGCAAATTGACATCATGACTTTGGCCTTTATGGAAGCATGCTCTACAAATCTATATACAGAATATACTCCTCTCCTGGATCAGCACAAAAAAAACAAACAAAACGATCAGAGACCACACCCATCCTTTTAGTCTAGAATTAAGCGAAGCGAAAAAACTACTCGCTAGTGACTTAAAAAAACTAAAATCTATCGGAGGGATTAACTTACCACAACAACTAGCCACCAGGCGTCAAAATTATCGGAATTGGCTGAAATCCTTTAAAATCATTCGAAAACAGGAACAAGCGGAACTAATGCTGCGCCTCTTAATCCAAAAAGACAGTTCCAACATATGGAAGATAATAAATAATGGCCGTTTGACTCAACCCAATTATCTAGCAAATGGTGTGAACGCAGCCTCTTGGACACTTCACTATGGCGCAGTTTTCAACAATATTAGTGATGACACTACTTCAAAATGAAAAATAAAAGAGTGTAACTGGGATGTAAAAGAATCACTTGAGAACATAATACACACAATTCAGAAGTTAAAGTCATCACGCGCCGCTGGCCCCGATGGAGTATCTAACATCATGTTAAAAACAAATAAAGCAAGTTGGGCAAATTTCATCAAGGTGCTATTCGATCAGATTGCCCATACATCTAAAATTCCTTATTCCTGGATAAAAGCAATAATCGTTCCAGTGTTTAAAAGGGGAAACAAAGAAGATCCAGCAAATTATCGCCCCATAGCGCTGCTCGACACTATGGGGAAGATTTTTGCCACATTCCTCCAAGAGAAAATTGCAAGATGGGCAAAATCGAACAAGATTTACGACGCGAGACAAACTGGGTTCACCAAAGGAGTCGGCGTGGAACTTAATCTGGTATTGCTAAACCTGGCTAAACTAAACGCAATAAAACAAAAAAAAGGTTGTTTTTAGCGTTTATTGATCTAAAGCAAGCCTTTGACTGTATAAACCGGAACTTGCTGTGGCAAAAACTAAAAATGTGGGGATGTCCAAATGAACTACTAGCCCCACTGATGGCATTACATACCAAAACCAGCATCCGCGTACGTCTAAATGCAGAAGGAGAACGAACTGACGAAATAAAAACCACACAGGGTGTGAAGCAGGGCTGCCTGCTTGCAGCCTTACTGTTTAAACTTTTCATTTCAGATTTACCCGAAGCCTTTTTACTAACAAGGTGCTTTCCTCCGAAAATCAACGGCACGCATGTAACGCATATAATCTACGCGGATGACATAGTGTTGCTTGATAGTACCAAAATAGGCCTACAACGATCACTGGTAGCACTGCAATCCTACCTAACAGCAAATCATTTAATGATAAATGTAAACAAATCTCAAGTGATGGTTTTTGGACCAAAAAACAACTCAAGAAAAGCGAGGTTCAACTGAAACATTGATAAGGAAACACTATCAAGAACAGAAGCCATCCGATATCTGGGTGTTTCATTCAATGTATCAATCAGAGAATGGAGTTGGACAAACGAAATCATCTCGCGTATGCGAATGTTTGCTTTGCAAGGACACAAATTGCATTTAAACTACGGGAAATTCTCCCTCCAACCAGTAACGACTTTCTACCTCCAGAAAGTGATCCCAGCAATATGCTTTGGTAGCGAAACAGGGTGGAACATCAGGGCATGCCTATGGGCCCAAGTTGAGGGCTGCTTTTGGCGTTAAGTCCTCCAACTACCACAATGTGTCTCAATGGTGGCCGTGAGGCACGAATTGGGTCTTGACTCCCTGCACTCAACAGTATTATGGAAATCCGTACTACTGCTGAGGAAAATGAGAATGCTGCCGGTGACAACTGCTTACACAATCTTGGCCAACAAAAAAATCGATACATCTGCATCCATGCTAAAAAGCTGGGAAGAGAACCTACTAGGCATCCTGGAAGATGCAAATATAAAAATGCCTTTGGTTCTACGGTCGCCGAAACTGGCTAAAATAAAATTCATGCAATCCAAGTGGATCAAAAATGCAGAAAGGCGAGCAGCACTATCCACAGGCTTAGACTTTGGTATGTGTGAACAGAAAAGAGGCACTCTACCGAAATACCTGTCCAAGTTTCCGTCTCATTATCACCGGAATCAATTTCTAAGGCTTCGCCTTAATTTGTCCAACACTAAGCTATACAAGAGGAGAATAAAAGATCCCATGACTACTGATGCCAATTGTCGCTTTTGTAAGCATGAACTTGAATCTATCAAACATCTCATAATCAAATGCACACAGATCATCGAACAGCGCTCCCTCCATCTTGAACGTTATGCCCCTAAAAATGGCAATATGGAAGAGTGGTGGTCATATTTGATAACGGGAAGAAACATTCAGTTAACCTGCAACGTGATCAACTTCATGGACATGGTACTGATATAATTATTGTAAAACATTGGTCCAGCAGAATAAGGATACTATCTTAGACGAATCATTATGCCCAAGCTTGCATAACCCGAATGGAAAAATGCATCAATGCAATGACGTGGGCTGAGGATTATAAATGTATTTGACAAAAAGTTTGTTTTTCTTTACAAAACTAAGTCTATAAATAAATAAAAATAAAAAATAAAAAAAAAAGGTATATACCTGCAGCCTATGCTTGATAGCTGATAGGCTTAATTATAGCTAAGTATTTTTTCTTTCTGAATCTTTAATAAACTTCTCTGAATTCTTCTTTTTCTTTAGCAAGTTCAATTAGTTGATGAACCCATGTTGATTTGAAACACGCTACTTATAGTCATCAGGAAATAGCGTAATCATACCTTCAACTCCAATGAAGATACGAAAAATCTTTGAATGATGATGTGCTCTCAAAAATAACAACAAAAAATAAACACAAGGCCAACGGAACCGCACACTAGAAGGAAACCGTGCAATATGGTGAAGAACCGCGCTCTCAGATGAACCGCGCTCTCAAAAGATGAACCGCGCTTTCAGATGAACCGCGCTATTTGAAGATGAACCGTGCACTCAGATGACCGAACCGCGCTCTCTTATGAAGAACCGCGCTTTCAGATGAACCGCGCACTAATTACTGTAGACTCGACAACGCTGAAACCTAAACCTCAGACGCTCGGTAAGGCTTCATGAAACCACACACGAAAAAGACGTGGATACGATACGTCACAACCAGGAAGTAAAGCAAAACACTAAAGGACGTACGATCCACGCCAACAGGTCCTTTAATCTAAAGTTAACTAACGAAACTCCTGCAATTTCGTTTAGTTAGTATTGTTAAAGAAATACTATAACACTGTAACACCAAATAACCTTGTTCTAAAATTTCAATTTCTATTAAAGAAACAAAAATGTAAGTGCAGCCGCCATTACAGAAAAACAAACGTTACTGTTACCAGCCGGTAAATAACACGAGAAAATGAGCACATTAAAGTTCTTAACTTGTAAATGAAAACAGTTTCAAAATCCTTTTCAATTAACTTCTTGACTCAATCTGTAGATATATTTTCTTGACAACAGAATAAAAATGATTTCTCAATGTGACTTAGCTTGCTTCATTTGTAAAGATGTAGTCCTTTGAACACTGAATGAGTCCTTCTTGAAGTATCTTATCTTCTCTGAAATATATTTCTTATAATAAAGTTTCTATAGATCATTAAAGTTAAATTTTCTACAGAACTAAAGAACTACAAGGAAACTAGAATGAAAGGCAGTTTAGAATCTTGGTGAATGTTCCAAACTACCTCACAGCATTTCTCCTCCAATCACTTTTGTGGAACTGACCCTCCATCTTGGCTTGGGACAATAGGCACTTCCTGAATTGTTTTACATTAAGGAAACTTATGTAAATATTAAGATGTTAAATTCAGATCAAACACTCAAACATCATTCAACCATACTCCTACATATATTTGTGATGATGAAATCTCCTAATTGAAAGTTTTCTAGTGAAATGTCTCTTGGAAAATGTGGAAAAGTGCCATGGGATCCTGACACTTGGCCCATGTATACAATTCTCTTTTTCTAGCTTTGGATACTGTGCTATGAGTTACTATTCTTGAATCGGCACTTGCTCCTTCAATCACTACAGGTGGAGCAGCACCACTTGGAAAAGAAAATTCAGGCAAATCTTGTTCAATAGGTAGTGGAGACACTACCGCTGGTGGAGGAGATGGAATTGAGGGAACGGTAACTATCGGTAAGGGTGGAGGTGCAGGAGGAGGAATAACAGGAAGAGGAGCAAAAGCAGGAAGAAGAGGAACAGCAGGAGGAGGCACAAAAGGAGGAGGTGCAGTTGCAATAGTTCTATGCTCATTTAATAGCTTATTAATCAGCTCATCTGAGGTATGAAAATCCTGAGACGGATATATTTTCTGTACTCCAAGTTAAAAAGCCCTATCCATACTTCTAATGGATTCGGACTGTTTCTGTTGATCATACAATAATGCTTTTTCAGTATTGGACATGTGTCTACATGCATGTTTTTCTTTAATCTTAAGTTGCTGCATAGCTTCCTTTCTCCAATCTTTAATTACATCAAATGCTACAGGCCTAGCCTTTTTCTACAACAATAAAGACTCTAAATACTCTATACGGGCAATGTCAAAACTACCATGAACTGGCCACTGAAATTCGGAAGCATGTCTAGTTTGTCTGTGCCAAATATTGTTAAATACAATACTATTTAGGCCATACTTACAGTACATTAAACAAGCCAGTGACCCAATGGGTGGCGCCGGTTGGCCTCGTCCCAAAGATTGTCTATCTCTGCGGAATAATTCCCTGAAACAGGCAGACAATTTCCCAGGCATGTCAGATTACAGGTGTTACCTGGCGTTATTTGTACTTATAAGAACAAATCTGCAACCAATATCCGGATTCTTGGGAATCTGGGCACAACTCACCTGATTTCAACGTCTAAGGAGGTCCGATCGGATTACAAAGGATCCTTGTGGTTGGCGATTTCGGCAAAGAGCCTGCCTCGATATGGAGACCCTCATCAAGATGCGCCCTCGAACCGCTTGCTCACTGTCCAGGGATCGGATCGTGCAGTACTGTCTGCCAATGCAGATTTCTTCCATTCCACAGTCAGTGGGACTGGGATGGCAAAACCGTTGGAAGAAAACGAGCAGTCAAAGAAAAGGATTTCACAACTGAAAAGAGCTCTTTAGACTGATTAAGAGCAACCTCTATACAGTTTGTAAAAAACAGTTTAGTAGTCTTAATCATCCGGTGATATTTTCTAGATAAAGTTTGTCAGTAAGTTTATATGATAAGCGCCATTTGCACTCAGCTTGGCGAACACCAAGTTTTGCAGCTCTCAGATCATCAGAAAACCAAGGTTGGGAAGGATGCCCACAAACCTGTTCAGGCTCCAACGGAGCAAGTAGGTCAGCAGTATACAGCAAAGATGTGGATAAGTCAACTGTACTCTGCAACAATTTGCCATAACAGTGGAAGCAACATGAGGCATATTCACACTGTGCCAATTCCTCCTAAGAATAGTGCACCTAACGTGAGGTAGCAAAGGAGTCATGAGAGGAACCGTAAACGAGACTAAGAAAGGTTCTGTCCAAATTAGTGGCATAACAGAAACCACTACACCTGGGATGGTTGAGAAGACGAGGTCCATGATACCGCCTAACTTATGGATGGGTTCAGTTATGAGTTGTTTAAACCCAAGATCTAACAAACTATCGAGAAACTGCTCAAAAGAAGGGGGTTAATGGTAGATTAGCTCTAATATTAAAATCACCTAAAACAATAAGGTTGGAATAGCTTAGCTGCAGAGAGGCAGCCAATTTCAAAAATGACTGTAGAAAAAGGGAATAAGTCCCTGGAGGACGATAAACCAAAAAAAGGTGTATCGAATGTGATGCCGATAGTGTCAAATTACCTAATAGTGACTCCATCGCCAGCACATGAGGGAGAGGTACCAAACTGGATTTTAATGTAGATTTAAAGATAATGGCAACCCCTCCCCCCTGTGCGGGCATTGGCTCCATTTACGTGCAGGATCTTAAATCCATCTGCTAAAGAACTGAGAAAACAGAGGAGCCGAGGATTCAGTTAACCACGTTTCGGTAACCCACAGTACATCAAGCTCACCTGCCGAGAGGAAGTCATGGATATAATTAGAATGTGTTACCATAGACCGGGCGTTAACTAGTTTAACCCTTAGGATGGATCTAGAGTCATCAGAAACCAGCCTGATGATTGGTGGAGACAAAGACCAGCCAGGAGGTAACACTGTATTTGCAGGCGCCAGTTCTAATTGGAGACTGCGTGTATAAGACACCAGAGCAAGCCCGCCCGAAACCCAGACGGGCCCAGGCAGGCTTAACTTTGACGCAGTATCTGGCGTACCCGCTGCGCTGTCTGGCCGACAGCACTTAAGTGTCATCTCGGGAGTCACGTGACTGTTTCTCTAAGGGCAAGCAAAGAAAGACTCTGCTCAAGCGGCGTGCGAAGAAAAGTCTGCGCCCCACCGGAATATGCCAAGGCACAGTTTGCCTAATGAATTCAATTATCAAACAAACATATGGGATATTTGGGAAAAGGGAAGCAAGCACACAGCAATATTAAATGAACATTTTTTAAATCGGGCATTTTAAATAGTAATGCGTAACGCTGTCCGCGGCAATGCAAATGTGCATGAACAATTATATGTGCAAGCATCCAGAGATATTGATGACCTGCCAACACTACCGCCGACTATATGTAAAAAGCCAAGTTGTCCCTGCTGCAGATTTGAACCTGAATTTTCTGCTGGACTCATTTGAGATGTGAGCAAATAACTTTGGAGGTGTCATGAGAACTTGGGGATTTGTGACATGTGTAATCTTTGATTCCCTGCACAGGTTATGAGGAAGACATGTAGCACTAAGAAGACACGAACGCAAAAGTGGTCCACCTTGCTATGTAGCACACTTAAGACCTACAAATATACAGGCACGCTCACAGAGCACAAACACTCCCACTAACGGACACATACAGACTCCTACACAGACCACCCAAAAAAACCTGCACAAGCACACCTTCAGAAGACCCAAGAAAAGCACATGCAGTCATGCAATGCCACAAATATGCATAGAACCATGCTGACTGACAAACGCACAGATGTTCGCGCGCACACACACACACCCAAGCTTCAGAAACCTAATGGGACGGGCAGCACCTACAGATCTGGGATCACATCATAGAGAATTCCCGTAGAATGATAAATAAAATCTTTAATATAGGACCACCTTTGTCACATTGATTTTCTGCCTGGAGATTCTGATTGGTTTCTTTTGAGCTCTGGGTAGGATTTCTGACCCTTCCCACTTTGGCAGGCAGATGCATTAAAAAGTCAATTACCTGCCCCCTCGTCCTGCATGTTCCTTGTGCCATTTCCAGCTCACTTGACTGGCGTCACCATGGAAAGCCAGGGTTTCTCTTCTGGGTTTTGGTGTTGCCCTTCCTGATGCAGCATTCACACCTAGGACCAGTAGAAATAATGTTCCCTTGCGGTCATTTGTAGATGTGGGAAGTTTTGGTAGCTAAGTAAAGGGATCCAGCCTGAGGAGGCTGCCATAACTGGTTCTCTGAAGAGCTGTTCTTTTGGCTTCAGTGAGCACTCAACACTTGTGTATAGGCGCGTTACAAATATCATATCATATCATATCTGTTTGTTATAGCTATGTAAATAGTACAAATGGGTTGGGTTGCAATATGCACCATTTACAATTTAACACAACTTCGGTAGCAGGGTTCGAAATTGCTTCTAGCCTAGGAGCACCTCGTTAGCTTTAAAACCAAGTGCTCCGAACAGCCACTTTTGGCTCCCCATGCCAACCAGTGCCTTACAAACATGCATATATGATATGAGGATTTGAGAATGTTAATATAGAAGTATTAGAATACATCTAGTATACATAAGGCAATGGATCATACATAATGAACAAAAAGTATGCCTGCGGCCTCCAGTGGTTAGGTGTGCTCCAAGACACTGTAATCCTGCTCTTTGTAGACTCACTCACGCACACACTACCGCTCAATCCCCCTCCCACATACAAGAGAAGCCCTCAAGCACTCCAGAATGCACCACACCTGTCCTACACCAACAACCCTTGCACCCTCATTCTTGAACCCATTACAACACTCACCCGGAATCATGCACAATCACACCGTGTTGCCACCCCTACTCACTGCACACTCTAACTCGCTGACCAGAGGTGCTTGCGAAGCATTCCCACTTGACAATGCACTAATCGGCCCCAAAATACCTTCAAGAGGAGGCGGATTAGCCATCCTGCATAGACCTCACATCTCTATCCCCTCCACTGAAACGCAACCCAGCACAGCTAACTGCAAATCCCTCCTAGTCCAACTCTCTTGCTTACTCTCTCACACAGCTTCCTACTCGTCTACAGGCCCCCAGGCTACGGCAGACACTTCGCCAACAGCCTATGCAACCGACTACCAACCATTCTAGTTAACCACCCGGCACTCACCCTACTGAGAGACTTACCTCTGGTTCAACCTCCCCAACCCCATGACTCTACTCATACTCGACAGCCTAGAGGCACTCAACCTCACCCAGCATATTCGATGACCAACACATAGTGCTGGCCATACCCTCAACTCCATTTTCAGCTCTTCCGACATTATCGCCACGTCCACCCTCAATCCCTCATCTGGACAATCCACTCTGCCATTCCTTTCTCCTTCCTCGCACCACTGCCCCCCCCCCCCCCCCCAAGCCATCCTCTACCCCTACATTTCAGTTCAAGTGCTGGAACAAGGTCAAGTACAACCGGACCTGGCAGAGGCTCTGCTGAACGCCCTTCCAACCACTGCTAGACCCTTACCCCATAGAGCTCTTCGACTTCTGGCAGAACGACTACCTAATTTTCCAAACCCCCTCCAAGTCTGCTCCCTCCCCCAAAGGACCTACCACCCCATATGGTTCACCCCCCACCCGAAGACTCTTAAAAATCCATAAACTCTCCATTTGAGGGCAAATTGCGATCTTCCAGAACCCTGCAAAGTAAATCGGTACTCGCCCACCACCACAAACTACAAATCAGAGATCCAATCCTGAACTCACAAATGCTCTGCAACTCCTTGTTTGAACACTTCCACAGAACAGCCCTAGACAGGACAGCCATCCTCAAAGCCAAACTCTTCCTCTTGTCAACCCGCTCTACCAGACCCAACCTCCCCTCCTCTCCCGAGAACCCTTCTTTCTGTTCTTTCAACCCTATCTCGAGCGAGGAGTTTGCAAAACTATTAATCAGCCGACCCTCCGGCTCACCCCTTGACCCACCTCTCTCCTCAAAGAAATCTTAACCTCCACCTGTGCAGCAGAATTGGATAGGTCCGTTCTCAATGACTCCATCTCCGGGATCTTCTCAGACTCCTTCAAACCTCCGCTTAAAAAAGCATCTCTCAAACCTCTCCTATCAATCAACTATAGGACAGTCTCCAACACCAGATTCCTGGCCAAACTCATCGATTGCACTGCTTACTCACAGCTCAATGGGTTTGTGAATCCATCCCCTTCTTGACCTCTCTGCAGCGTTCGACACCAGTAACCACAAGAGCCTCCTTGACAGACTGCACTCCTTAGTAATACGCGATTCAGCTCTCCCCTGGATCGCCTCATTCCTCTCTAATAGACGGCAAATCGCCCATCTCCCCCTTTTTCTTTCCACCGCACACCCAGTAAACACTGAAGTACCCCAAGGCGTCTGTCTGCCTCTCTCCCTTTCTCTTCAACCTTTACTTGAGCCCCCCGTCCAGGATCGTCCGCTTACACAGCCTCACTTGGCTATAATTGTGCGGATGACATACAAATCATCCTGAGAATTCCTAAATCGGCCACCTGCCCCAGAACTGACCTAGCAGCATGTGCCTGAAATTGGCTGCTGGAGGACGACTAACCATCTCCTTCTGAACCCAGGTAACACAGAGACCATGGTATGCATCAAATCTGCTGTATTCCCCTTTCTGACACCCTATCTACCCTCACCGGTGTCCTCCCCCACAATCACCACCACTGTCAAAAACCTTGGCTGCACAATCAGACCCTTCGGGATTTTCCGGCATGAAATGGCATTTTGCGACATCAAATGGCAAATTTTGCGGCACAAACCTTTATTTATGGCAGCATTTTTGTAGCACAATTGAGTGGAGGGTGCAAGATTGGTTCATTGCAGGAAAGAGGCCGTGGGCAAGGCTACAAGAGAGCCAGGGTGTCAATATATCTATCTTTTGTATCAAATAGGAAGAGTCCTAGATGTGTCTGGCTTGGCAAAACAGTGTTTGTTTTGGCTATGTTTTTTGGTTTAATGTGCATGCCCATTTAATATTAACATTCTTAATCCTTATCAGTTGTAATGCTTAAAATATTCCCCTTCTATGTTCACCAATCCCGCAAACACCAACACACCTTGCACGTCTCACCAATTCCCCATCATAACTTGTATTTTCAAACCTCAAGCTCAGTCATACACATACTCGCATGCTCTGTCACAATGCCAATTCACAATTTGCGCTCTCCAGTCCCTGCCAAACTCCAAATCATGCTACCAACTAACAATGTACGCTCCAATTCCTCCTATAGTATACAGTCCTTCATTCTTGCGTGCTACTTCTGCATCTTGCATCCTTTCTCCCATTCTATCACTCTTCCTTCATCCTTTCTCCCAATCTGCAGCTTACTGCCTCTTTCTGGCCAACCTCTCTGCTTTTGACTCACTGCTCTCCCTCTGATCTCCCCTTGCTTTCTTACCTACCACGCCACAGCTCACCCATCACTCACCCTCTCACTCCTTTCTCTCACATATTGTGACCAATTTTCAATTTTTGAAGAAACTGAAGATTTTGGCCCAGATCCTCAAAAAATGCGGCATCTAAAAATAGAGCAGAGGATGTTCTGTTTTTAGATAACCCATTTTTGGAAATGAGCAGACCATCTTAATCTCAAAGGTGACCTGCCCATTTCCACAGGGCTGAGCTGTAGCGCAAATGATGCGCTGTCCAGCCGCCTTGAATACGTTTGTGTGGAAGCGCTCTCCCGACAATGGTCTATAGGCTCTCCGAGGCATTTCACCGCAACTGGCCCTTAAGGGTCCTGACACTGTAAAATGCAACCCAAAAAAACACATTTCTATCCCATTTGGGGAACAGAAATGCAAGTGAGACAGCAGCTGTCACACTTTCATTTTTGTTTTTAAAGCATTGCATGAGTCAGTAGGGCCAGTAAAGACCCTGTAATGCAGTGTCACCCCTCGTGCAGGTATTTAAAGTGTGCGCAGAGGGTGGCCTACAATTTCTGCACATTTAAAAGCGCATCTTGTTTGTCAATTTGGGATGCGCTTTTAAATGCGCAGAAACGCCACCTGATTTGCATGACGGGGTAAAAAAGGACATCTGAATGGGCGCATTGAAGAAGCGTCCATTCCGATGTCCATTGTGGATCGGACTACTTTTTTTTTTGCGCAAGTGATGAGATGTGCTTGCGCATTTCATTTCTTGAGTCCAAAAAAAGTAGAGTAACTGGCCCCTTCAGTATTTTTATTTTTTTTTTGTTGCAAAAACAAGTGTTTGTGCGCTTATTTGCAAAAACTGCTGTTTTTCACTGCATTTAGCGGGATCGCTAAATTGCTATAAGCTGGAGGGTCTGCACAATGTACTCGGACCTAAATCTGTCTCGCCACATCAACAATAAATCTAAAGCCTTTCATTTCGACCTTATGCTCCTGAAGCGCATTGTCCCTTAGTTACCGGAGCAGACTGTCTGCAATTATGTCCATTGTCCTGTCCAGACTTGACTATGCAAACTCCCTCCACCTGTGTGCACAGGCCTACCAGTTAAACTCCAAAGAGTACAAAACTCGACTGACGGACTGCTTCTCGCATTGGGACGAGGGGACCACATCTCATTGGCTCTATGCATCATACGCTGGCTCCCAATTGGACACAGGGCCACCTTCATATTCCTATGAATTACCCACCTAGCGGTGCACCAAGAAGGCACCAAATTCCTACAAGAAAGTATTACGCCTTACCACCCGACTTGCACCCTTAGGGCGAGCGCTGCCCTCCTTGCCCTCTCCTCCAATTCGGCCATGATCGAAGGGTCAGCCTGCTCAACCTTGGCACAACCTTTGTGGAACTCACTGCCTCCCTGCATTAGACACAGCGAAGACTACATGGCCTTTCAGATGCACTAAAAACCTGGCTCCTTGACGACAAAAAATGCAGTGAACCACCCGAGCTACCACCATGACTGACCGGAGTACCCCGCTGATTACAGACCCTGTCATAGGCAGTCATGCCTGAAGATATTTCGTACTCCACTAACTAGAGCCTTCGCCCAGACTTGAAAGCCGAATTGTAGTGACACCCATGCACCTGACAGGGCTTATTCATCACCTCATCCGTAGGAATTCTGTACGCTCTGAGGCCTAGAGTTCTCTATCGCCACTAATCTGGGGTGATTGTGCTAGACTAGTAACCCAAGCACCAATAACACTCATGAGCTTGATCAAGGCTATGCAATTATGCACTACGCAATCAGTCCAAGAAGGCACATGTTTGAATTTTGCATGGTTGTTTGATTGGCTGGGTTTCTGCATATAAGTCTGATCCTGGAAGCTGAAGGGGTAGTCGGCCACTGGAACTGAAGCCAAAGAGGATGATGAAGAAAAAACGCAGCTGAGATTATCCAGGGACCAGAGAGCCTGCTGTGTAACCAGAGCCTGCTGTTACCCGTCCTTCCAATCGACCTGAGGACTCCGAAAACGACGACCCCGACCCAGAGCCTGATAAGACCAACAAGACTGGAGAACTTCATTTTGAGCCATCCCACGTCATGCTGCGACCTTGCAGGGCTGCAATACCCTGGAACCTCGAGCCATTGTACGGTGCAGTCGTACAAATCTTACTGAAACTTTGTGGGCATCGTGCTGGACCTCCAGAGACATGGATATGGATAGAGTCCAAAAAGTCCACTTATCCGAGTGCTGGACCTTGCAAGCAACGAGAATCCGACCAACTATATTCAGTTTTCTTCTGGCTCCTGAAAATGGCGTTAAAACAAGAGCTGCACCAAGCTGCGAAGAAACTCTTGCCTGGAGCCTTCCCAGTTGATCCTTGCTTCAAAAGTCCTTACAGGGTCCTGTCTTCATGACAATCCAGTGACCGTGTTTTTGGCTGCAGATCCTGAAGTACTCCTGCTGCAAACACTTCTTTTGTGCTGAGGTACTGTGTTGGCTTGGGTCTTACTTATCTTAAGTCTCTTGTGATTCCTGTGTAGGTTTGGGGTGTTTTCTCTGATTGGGTGTGCTCTTGTCCAGTTCACCCTGGACCCTGCTGGAATCCTCCTAGGATGTCTTCTCTGAAGTCCCTGGACCCTCTAACCTTGAAAGTCGAATACTTGCTTGTTCGAACAGTCTTCCTCAGGAACTCTGACTTGGCCTGCAACTGAGCCCTATCTCACCCTGCCTACAACTGACTCCTAGGCCACTAGGGTCCCTCTTCTGCCTCTGAGAGAACTCATGTCCTAGAATTGGGAATAGCTGGATAATGTAAGGGGTATGCCTTGAAAGGTAAAACTTGGTTACTTGTAAGAGTTAGTTGGTAACTGTAGCTCTTAAAGTGAACAGTTACAAAGTTCTTACCTTGAAATATATATGCAAGGTTATTTTACTTCTGGAAATGTGCTTCTTCCATTCTGAAAAGTATCAGTAAAGTTATGTTCTGCCATTCTGAAAAGTATAAAGTCTTACTTTTCTTAGAAGCTGTCTAGCCATTATAACAGAATGTAAATGGGATAATTTACTCACCTGTGAATTGGGCCCCCCTCTTCCTAAAAGTAATGCTGTTGGTTCCACTCTACTTTTCCTGTTGGGATATAAATGTATGAGTATCCCTATTTGGCTCTTGCTTCCCCTGAGTTGCTGTTAGCCCGTACGAAATAAGTCTGCCTTAGGTTATACCGATCCTTAAGTTGCTGATTGCTCCCTTTTAAAACTATCGGTTTTACCTGCCTAGAATAGCGGTGTGCCATTCTTGAGAAGTGTTATTCAGGTGTAGTTGTCCTTGATATGCATGATGCAATCCCCAATTAGTGTAAAATGTTCTTACTGATCTTAGACTGTGTTCCACTGAACTGAAAAGTAAGTGTAATTGTATATTACACCCCAATATCCAACTCCCCTAGAATAACTGTTGGCCTGAATCAGAGTTATAGGCTTTTACTGTTCCTAGAATACGTGTTCCACTAGTCGGTAATGTATATTGTCCAGTTGGTTTACTAAGTGATTTCTTGCTGAGCGTCACAGTACAAATGGTAGGGGTCTACAACCCTGTATTACAGAAAGTAATCTAAAAGGTAACTAATGGTTTTTACTCCCCAAGAATAGGTGTGACCTATACTGAATGTGTATGAAAAGGTTGGACTTACCTAGAGTACTGTTAGTTTTCTAAATGGGGTATATGCTTTGGTCTGTGTACTTTAAAGCACAGTGTTGTTTTTTATAATGTTTTTATTATCTGTGATGGTACTTATTTCCCTCAAGATTTATCTGGGCCCACTTGTATTTAAATAAACCATGTATTGTTGCAATACATAATGTTTCTTTGGACCATATTCTATCACAATTTCTTTGTACTGATTCTACAGCCCTGTCTCCCTCCTAAGATACGCCTGGCCGCTGTCTACGCTACCATGAACTCAGATGGTACAGCCTTATAATAGAGTGGAGTCTTGTATTGTTTCACTTGAATGGTTTTACTAAGCCCTTGGTTGGACTTCAAGAAAACAGTCCTAACATCCCTCGTTTCCTGTCTTCAGACCCTTTGGCGGGCTTCCCAAAGGATTCCTCCCGAAGACAAGTCAAGGCAGGACCTCCCCCACCCAGGTTGGTAGAAGGACCAAAAAAGCATTTTAAATGCAGCGGCGTCCTTTAAATTTCTCTTTAATGTACTAGGGCAGTGGTCATTAAACTTTTTTGGTCTGGGCTCCCCTCCCCCTCTTCAGCAAAATTTGGGCAGGCTGGGCCCCCCAAAAATGCTAAATGGACAGCATGTACAAATGGCTATGAACTATTGCGTGCCGTCACCGCACCCTACTCCCATTATGGTCCCTGTGCTCCCGCACCTGATCCCATCAGTTGCTGGGCTCCTGCATCCCACTCCTACCCAGTCCCTGGGCTCCGCCTACCCCATCACAGACCCTGGACTCTCCCCACCCTTCTCCCACCACTATCCCGGTGCTCCCACCACAGTCTCTAGGCTCCCCCACAGTCCCTGGGCTCCCACCCACCCCGTTCCCAACACAGTCAGAGGGCCAGTGGGAGCTGGTGAATTGTTTTTTTTAAGTGGAGGGTATACAGATTTCCCACACAAATGCCATAGCGACCGAGCACAGCGAGGGTCCCCGAACCAATTAAGGGGGGTTTAGGGGACTTTCCACCTGTGATTTTTTTAAATAATGGGTTCAAATGTTGCATTTTACAGTATACTTAAAAAAAAAAAAAAAAAAAAAATGGGTAAAAAGCCAATCAGTTTGCAATTGGCGCTGGGGGGGCCAAAGGGGAAAGCATGGTGTTTTTGACTGGACATCTATGATAGATATCCAGTAAAACAAATACCATCCCTGTCCCCTGGGCTCCACAGCGCCTCAGAAGGAGAGTTGATTTTGGCAGGTGGGAAGGGGGATTATGCAACAAAGGCATTTTTTAAATGCCTTTGTTGTACAACCCTCCTTCTCCCCTCTGCCCACCTCTCGCCAAAAATCAGCTGAACGGACCAAAACAACACACACATTCACACAGCAATCACTCTATCATTCATACGAGCACCCATAGCATACACTCACTCATAACACAAGCATACACGCATCCATACACATTTAAATAAAAAATAAATGAATATAAATGTACCTTCTGCAGGGGCCTGCATGTTGGTGCTGAAATGCCCCGCTCCGGCTTGCTCTGTCCGTATGTGCGAGGAGGCGCAGGAGCTCCCCCTAGCACATAAACATGTAGTGCCCCATCCACCATTTCCAATGAGCTATGCAAGGCTGGGGAAGCAAAACGCCCCCAGCCTTGCATGGCTCAGTGAGCAGGTGCGGCTGGGGAACTGAACTGTCAAAGGGAAAAAGTGTTTCCGTTTGACAGTTCAGCCAGCACACTGGAAAAAGCAGCTGAGGGAGTGCTCAGTGTTTCACTGGGCTGGCTCCTCCATTATGGGTGGGAGGGCCACTGGGTGGATGCCCCTTGCCCATTATGGGTGAGCCACCAAGCTCAGACTGGTCTATAGGGCAATTCCAGTACCAAAAATGCAAAATGCCAGTGTTGACAATGAGCCACTTTTTGGTCAATGTGGGCCAGTTTGATGAGTTACTTCACTATGCAGCTTGTAGTTTTTACCATTGTTGCTGAATAAATATTCTATAAATATCACAATGTGCTTACATTCTAACAAAAATCCCCCCCTTAGGTACTGTTCAAACGTCTGTGACTAAAGGAATGAATATCCATTTGCAACTGCAGGCCACTTTTTCATTTGTGACTGAGACAGTTTTATGGTCCAGTCCGACCATGTGAGCCGCCCCTGCCCATTTCCTTCAAACTTAAAAAAAATTAATGCGCGCCCAACAGTTTGAAGACCTCTGTACTAGGGTGAACTAGTGTTCCCAAGGGGTAAAGTTGGATTTCCTTCCCCTCTATATTTTATATAGTGAGCCAGCACAACCCCACCTTGTGTGGAGTGCTGGTGAGATGCAATGTATCCCCTGGCCTACTTACCTGGTGACACCTTTGTTACAATTGCAAGTTTAATTGAATGGCTGGTGGCAGTGACTACTTTTAGTAGTTATTACTTGCAGGCTGTCAAATCAGCCTTGATAATTCACAGGATCGTCGCCATTCTGCTAGAATGGTGGCCTCCTTCTTTTTTTGCCATTTCATGTTCGCTTGTTATTTCCAAGGTCGTCTTCTGCCATTCTAGGCAGGAAATACCTTGGTTGAAGTTTTGTCTTCGGCGGGAATCCTTTGTATTCCCTGCAGAGGCTCTAGAGTGCTTGAGAAGGCAGGAAGCGAGGTAGGAGTCCAAAACTCTGCAGTCCTTTGTCTTTCACTTTACCTGAAAGGAATCGGTTCCCACTGGGGGGGCAGGGGCTGGCTGTCCTGACTGGACAGCCAGACCACCCCTTTCTATGAACTGCAGGGAGAGTTTGCAGAAGTTGTGCTTTTATTTCCTATTAAATACTCAGATTCTGGAAGCTGCTGACAAGTTGACCACTCGAGCTGAATCCAAAGCAGAAGATGAAGAAAAGACAACTGTAGTGATTTCCAGCAACTGAATAGTCAGCTGTGTAACCGTAGCCTGATGCAAACCTTCTTTCCAATTGCCCTTGGGGTCCTGAATATGACGACTCCTGCCCAGAGCTGGTGAGATCCACTAGTCTCAAGAAGACCTGCAGAACAAGCCATCCCTCGACGTGCTGTGACCTACATCTGCTGCATGGTCTTGAGAATTCTGAATCCTGCTGAAACTTTGTCCGACTCCGGCTGGACCTCCAAAGAGACGATTGAATCCTTGAAGTCCCCTCACCAGAGTGCAGGACCGAGAGAGTGAAGACAATCCGAACCGACTATACTCCTCCATCTGGTTCCTGTAAAAAGGCGCCAAATCCAGAGCCACGCATAACCAAGAAGAATCCTTTGCTGGAAGCGTCCTCTGGGGACTGCTGCAAATTCCCATCTAGTGTCAATTTCTTCAGTCTCCAGTCCAAGAATCCAGGTACCAGGTCCTGTGCAGCTGCATCCTGAAGTCATCCATCCAGAAGCTCTACTTTTCTGCTGAGGTAGTGTGTTGGCTTGGGTAATACCTAACCGTACATCTTGTGTGAATCCTGCAAGGCCGAGTGCATGATTCTAGTGTTTGGAAGTCTGCCCATACCAGTCACCCAGGCCTAATGATGCAGCATCTAGGGAGCCTTCTGTGAAATCCCTTAACACTTTTAGCTAACTCTAAAGCTAATACTTGTTGAAGATGGATCTCCTCTGGAACGGTGACATTCCTGCATCTGAACCCTATCCTGACTAGCCTTCAGCTGGCTCCTAGACCACTAGGGGTTCATCTTCTGCCTCTTAGAAAACTCATGCTGTAGACTAGGGAAGGACTACAAACGATAAGGATTCTGTCTTGATAACTGTAACAAGTGTACAAGTGTAAAAGTGTTTACTTGTAAATGAGTTGGTGTTTTAACCGTATCTCTGAAATAGAATGTTACAAAGTGTTACAAAAGCTATTGCTTACCTTTTTTTAAGTTGCTGGTTGCTCCTTTAGAAAGTATATACGTTGTTTTGCTTACTTTGAATAGTGTTCAACTCTTCTTAAAATTAATTATGTTGGTACTGTTTTCAGTGCTCATAAGATTTTGAAGTTGGTAGTACAATTACTTTTTTAAGGCGTAAACATGCAAGTCCAATCAGGCAGTAATAATAGCAGTGTCTTCCTGTGGTACTATGTGCACTACTGGTCCAAGCATATCCATGGAGCTGTGGGGTGAAAGTTGGAACCCAAGGTCCTATGTGCCTATTTCCAATTATTTGTTGTGGGTATTTGTACTCCCTACTTTTATTTTTTTGGGAGTATTTGCCTATTCTTTTGGGAGTACAAGTGGGCGATACACCCCTTATCTGTAGGGTTGATTGTTTTATTTTTCTTAGCAGAATGACTGTAAAAGCTTATCCGTAGGGTTTACCTACCTTGGTTAACTGTGTTCTTCCTAAAGTATACTCTTGGGTTTTGCTTTCCCTGAACTGCTCTAGAACACTTCTTCTTTTTTTTTTTTGTTTATTTTTGAACAAGGCAGGAAAACATTACATTCACTTAAGGTCTACATTTAGTATGCATTATTATACGAGAGTATTACTTCCCCCACCCTCCCTGAGTTCATCCCGTATTCAGGTCCCCTTCTTCTTGTTCCTGTCCCTGTGGGGAGGGCCAGCTCTCTAGGACCCTCCTGGCCAGCTGGGGTTTGTATGTTAATGCTGGGAAGTCTCGATCGAATTCAAGGACCGGGTTCCAAATGTTCTGGAAGCGGTGGAGGAGACCTGCTCTAGCCGCGGTCACCTTCTCTGCGATGAGCACATCCCACAGCTTCACCCACCACAAGGGCAGGAGTGGGCCCTCCACCGACTTCCATGTGCGGGCCACCACTATTCTACCCGCCGGCAGGCATTGGGACAACAGTTTAGCTTTAGTGCCTGTGCGTGAATAAATCCCCGGGACCGGGGCGCCCAAGAGAATAGGTTTGGGCTCTAGTGGGAGTGTAATGTGTGTGATTTCTGCAATGACCGCCAGGCATTCCTTCCAGAGGTTCTGGGCCTTGGGACAAGTCCATCACATGTGGAAAAAGGATCCTACTTGGCCACATCGTCTCCAGCAAGCAGGGTCCACCGAAAGATTCATGTGGTGCAGTCTTAAAGGGGGGGTAGTACCAGCGTACTAGGATTTTGTAGGTGCAGTCTCTATTCGTAACACGTGGATGCTGATTGGGTGCGGGTCAAGATGTCCACCCAGGATTGGTCCTCTATGGGGTGTCCCAGGTCCGCATCCCTTTGTGCCATGGCCCGGGATTTGGAGGTGAGAAAGTCTTTTTGGAGAAGCTTATATAACGCTGAAATCTTACCTCGGAGTGGTAAGTCTTTGAGAGTTAGTTCTATGGGTGTGGGAAGGCGGGTTGCTGCTTGGCGTGTCTGTGGGTGGGAGTACCAGTGCTGCAGTTGGAGGTAAGTAAACCTGTCCGTTTCTTGAAGGTGGAAGATTTCTTTACATTGTTGGTAAGAAAGTGGTTGTCCTCCATCGAAGAGTTGCCCCACTGTCCCCAATCTGCCCGCAATCCAGTTTTTGAAATTTTTGGGAGCTGTTCCCGGAGAAAAAGCAGGGTTCAGAAAGACCGGGGATGAGGGGTTGAGTCCCCTTGGGATCTTTTGCTTCAGCGTTTTGTCCCATATGGCGACAGTGTGCCTGGTGGTTAGTAATAGATCCTGCCATGGCCGTCTAGTCACCGGTGGTATGTGGGGGAGAAAGCGTAGGGGACGAGCTAGGCGCGATTGTTCCATGTCCACCCATCTGGGGCGATTATTAATTGTTTGCCATGCTTGGGTGCACGCTAGTTGGGCTGCTATCTGGTATTTCTGGAGGCCTGGGACCCCCAGACCGCCAAGCTTTGCATTCCCTATTATCGAGTCTCTTGGTATTCTGGCTTTTTTCCCCCCTCCAAATGAATTGCGGCATTTTCCTCTGTAGGTTCTGAAGTGCAGGGGTCAGGATCATCACCGGGAGGGCGGAGCATGTGTACAGAAATCTTGGAAGCAGGTTCATTTTACACGCTTTGATCCTGCCCATCAGGGAAATCTCCTGGGACGCCCATCGTTTCAGAACGGTCTCCAGTTCTTGGAAGAGCGGAGGGAAGTTCATGCGATAGACATCTGTCGGTTTAGCCGGAATTCGGACCCCCAGGTAATTGATTTGTTTTCCATTGGATCGGAATTAGGTCTTCTCGCTCTCTCGATGAGATCCCTATTCCCAGCGCTGCTGATTTATTGAAGTTAATGGTGAAGCCTGTGACCCTTCCATAGTTGTTTAGTTCAGCCAAGGCGTGTGCCAAGGAGCTGCGGGGGTCAGTGATGGTCAAAAGGACATAATCCGCGTAGAGGTCCTGTTTATGATGCGAGGGGCCTACATGGAGCCCCTTAATTAGGTGGTTCAGCCTAATCCGTTGTACGAAGGGCTCCATGATCAAGGCGAATAGAAGTGGGGACAGCGGGCATCCCTGTCTCATTCTGCAGGTCAGCGTGATGGGGCCCGAGAGATTGCCATTGATTCTAAGTAGGGTTTTGTGCTCTTTGTAGTTGGCTAGAATCATAGTGTGGAATTCCAGCCCAAATCCAAATGTCTCTAGGGTAAGCCTCATAAATGTCCAATCCACCTTATCAAACGCCTTGGTTGCGTCCAGTGCCATGAGCACCATCCCTCTTGCTTGCTAGGTCCACCAGGTTCAAATCTCAGCAAATATTGTTCACCGTAGATCGGTTCTTCAAAAAAGCCGCACTGGTCGGGCTGGATTATAATCTGGGAGGATGTGAGCTAGGCGAGTTGCCAGTATCTTAGAGTAGATGTTGGCGTCAATGTTGAGGAGGGCGATGGGTCTGTATGAAGCTGGAAATCTCGGGTCGCCTCCGGATTTGGGGAGCAGGATGGTGATTGACTCTTGCATGGAGGGTGTTATCACGCCGGTCTCTCTAAAGGAGTTGAACAGATGTGCCAGTGGGGCAAGTAGTTGGTGCTTAAAAACCTTGTAGAACCTGGTTGTGTAGCCATTTGGGCCTGGCGCACTAGATTTAAGCGATTTTATGGCTTCATCTACCTCCTCAGTAGATATTGTGCGTCCAGGAGGTCTCGCGTGGATTCGAGAGAGTGCTGCTTTGCGAAGATATTCATTTTGTTCGCTCACGTCCCGTGGTGGAGTGGTCATTATCTGTTTCAGATGCTCCGCTGCCAGGCGTTTTGTCTTGCTCTGAGTATTGGATTCAACCTTGCGTGTCCCGGAGACCAATAATCGTGTTGTCTCGGTTTTACTTTGGCTAGTTTGGCTACCAATAATTTATTTACTTTATTGTTTTTGGCGTAATAGAATTGCTTGGCCTTTGCCATTTGGTGTGCTGTGTGTTTGGCATAATGGGCCTCCATCTTTTTCTGTGCCGTGCGAATGGCTCGTTGGGTTCTCGGACCATCCTTTTTTCTTTGAGCTTGCTCCGCTTTCCGGAGGTCGTCTTCGAGGGCCAGGCAGGTTTGACTCTTGGCTTTATTGAAGGCAACTCCCCGTGCTATTAATTCCCCCCTCATGACCGCCTTCCTGGCGTCCTAGGTGCTCTAGAACACTTCTAAAATAGTTTACTGTATTCATACTTATCCTTTAGTAGCTTTAGGCCTGTATGTAGTATACAGGTTAGGTTATTCCCTTTTGAACTGTGTTCCTAAGTCACTGTATCCATTCTTGATGGAAGAAAAGGTAAATGGGTTGCAAGAGATACTTGTTACCAGTGTTGGTATAACTAAGTTACTCTGGAAGTGAATAACTCTGTATGTTATAACCAATAGGGTTTACTGAAAGATATCTAAAAGTAACTGTGGTTTTACTCCCCAAGAATAGCTGAATACCATGTTATAGGTAATTGAAATAAGGTTATACTTAAACCGTAAGTATTGAGTTGTTTTTATTTTATTGTGTTAATATGAGATGTTCTAGTACTTCCCTAAGATTTATCTTGGCCTACTTGTATTTAATCCATTTACCTTTACAATACATAGTGTTTTAGTGTTTCTTTAGACCATATGTAGGCTACAATTTCTTTGTACGAAGCTACAGCCCTCCTAAGATGAACCTGGCTGCCCTGTCTACGCTACGAAATATTCTCAGGTGGTAGGTACAGAATAATACTACAAGTGGAGTTTTGTACTGCTTCAGATATGGTTTTATGAAGTACTTAGTTGGACTTTAGAAAAACTGTCATAACAGAACCCAAACCACTCTGATCACAAAAGTGAATGCAGTTCCCAGTCTACAATGGACTTTGTATTTAAAAAAAAGTATTCCCAGCCTGATTGGAAATATCCAACTGCATGTAACCTATGAAAGATACCAATGCTGGAGAACCTTAGTTACAGGCAAGTCACTTTTTCTCAATTAGTATTTAACTTTTGAGCACTGACAATTGAAGCAGTGAATGAATTGTAAATGCCCAATGTGAGAAATTAGCCATGAACAAGTAAAGAAAGGAGTTGTGACATAGTCCAGGGTATCGTCACTGCTTCCATATGGGAAGCACCTTCCCATGAGGCCAGGGAGGTGAGGCTGCTACCAGATAGTCCCTCTGCGGGTAGTACTCAGCAGGTGGATCTCATATGAGGGGAAACTCCCCTGTGGGGCCAGTGACAATCCTATTGGAATAACTTGGTATTCCTGCCAAGCACATGACCCTTGTGCCCCTTTTCAGAATTACCCCTCCTCATTCCTCTTCACAGTTAACCTAAAACATTATCTACTTGGCTACGGCAACTCCAATAGAGAGTACAGAGACAAGGAGTACTACTAGGGAGTTACCATCTCAACACTACTGAGATGAAGGAATGTGGAGCAATATAGTACGCATTGGATCCACTATTCACCAGTCTAGTGGGTCACGAACAGTGATCGGGAAAAGTAAGATAAACAAAGGGCTAGACAGAGCCCTTCCAGGAGGAACCGCGTGAGCCAAGACGCGTCTGATGCATGCTGACGGTACGCTGTGCAGGAGGAGGGAGAGTCTGAGGGAGGTCCAGGACATGAGGACCGAGTGGCCCAGAATCAGACCAAGACTGCAGGTGCCTCTGAAACTGTGGGACCACGAAACCAACCAGCATGCCATCCAGAGCAGAAGAAACCTGCAGAGCTGCTGCAGGGGGAAAGAAGTTCTGCAAAGTACAGCGAGTGAGCCCAGCTTCCTTAACAGAGCCATTACTCATATAAGCCATTCCAAAAGGCACATGGGAAGCCACAGGGGCTCGGAAACTTAAGGTTGTTTCAAAACCGGGAAAGGCGAGTCTGGGACTCGCACCCAAATTGTACATGGACTTGTTTTAGGTGAGGAAGATTTAGCATAGAAATGAAAATCAAACCTGAGATCCCCAGAACCTTTTACCGGACTTGTGGATTCTTTTTCCTTGCTCATAAGTGAGTGGGAACATTCCTCCACACCCCTGCCCCAACTCATCTTTTCATTTACTCTTTGTATGGGTGTCCCTTTGCTGTCTCTAGTGCATTTTTGATTATATCCTTTCCTATGACTTTTAGGCATCTACATTTATTTATTGCAGCACACAGCACTTTATGTGCAGTGCTCCTGGGTTTCTCTTAGGGTCTCCCTTTTTATTTATTCTTGAGTTACCTTGTTTGAAATACTGTTCCAAAGAGTAGAGAGGTATTTTTATCCCCTCTATATTTTATATAGCAAGACCAGCACACCCCACCTTTGGGGAGATGCATGGTATCCCTTTACTCACTGCTCGAGTAACATTTCTGTTACTGTGACAAGCATACTTGTATGGTTGGTGGCAGTGGACCTAATTTAATGACTTGTGTTAATATTACACGTAGGCTGTCAAACCAGCCTGGTAATGCACAGAAAGGTCACCATTCTGTTAGAATGGTGGCATTTTTTTTTTCTTCGCCATTTGTAGTGTCCTTGTCCTTTCTTGGTCGTCTTCTGCCGCCCCGGGTGGGAGAGGTCCTGGTTAAGTTTTGTCTTTGGCAGGAACCCTTTGTGTAGGCCACCGAGGCTCCAAAGTGTCTGTGAAGGCAGGAATTGAGGGAGGAGTCTGGAACTCTGCAGCCCTCAGCCTTCTGGTGTGCCTGATTGAAACCAATTCCCACTGGGGGCTGGCTGTCCTGATTGGACAGCCACCTACCCCCTTCTGTAAACTGCAGGGAGAGTTTACAGAACTTGAGGGTGGGTTCCTGAATAACGGTCTGAATCTAGAAGCTGAAGACAAGTCGACCACTGGAGTTGAATCCGAAGAGGAAGATGAGACTGCTGTAGCTGATTCTAGCGACCGGAGTTGCCTGCTGTGTAACCAGAGCCTGTTCTGACCCTTCCTTCCATGTGATCGAGGAGTCCGGAAGACGATGACTCTGGCCCAGAGACCTTTGAGGCCCTCCAGTCTTGAGACGGCCGGCAAAATGAGCCACCCCACGATGTGCTGTGATCTTACTGGGCTGCACTGCCAATACCCTGGGACCTTGAGCCTGAATTTGCTGTGCATAGTTTCATGAAGTCCGATTCTTGCTGAAACTTCGGTGGACTCCTGCTGGACCTCCAGAGACACGATTCGAAACAAGAGTGCTGAACCGAGCGTGCAGCGAATCCGACCGGCAACAACCGTCCTTCATTTGGCACCTGCCAAATCCACAGAGACACGAGAAGCTCAGAAGAATCCTTTGTTGGAAGCCTTTTCTGTCAACTGCTGCAAGTTCCCATCCAGTGTCCATTCTTTCATCACCATGACCAAGAATCCAGAGACCGGGTCCTGCACTTCTGCATCTTGAAGGAGTCTGTCTGCAAACTCTTCTTCACTACTGAGGTACTGTGTAGGCTTGGGTAGTACTTACATAAAGTCTTGTGCCGATTCAGAGTGGGTGATTCATGTGTTTGGTGGTTCGGCTGTACCGTTTGCCCAGGCCTAACACTGGAACACATCTAGCGAGCCTTCTACGAAGTCCCTGAACACTTTCTGTTAACTCTGAAGCCTATACTTACTTGTTCGAGCCCTATCCTGACTTTGCCTACTGTTGGCTCGTGGACAACCAGGGTCCCTCTTCTGCCTCTGACATCATGACTCTGAGATCATGCATGCCCATTTATTCACTAGAACATGTAAATGTTGCAAAGTACTTGCTTTTAAAGGTGTTGGTGCATACCTTTTGATTCCTGAAACAGAATAAGTTACAAAGTGTTAGTAAGTTCTTACCTTTTAAGTTGATTGTGGCCTCTCTGCAAAGTATAAGAAGTTATTTACTTGGCTTCGAATTGTGTTCCACACTTCTTGAAAGTAATTGAGTTGGTATTTCTTTATTGTTCTTGAAACTGAATGAATAAGTGCAAATGCCTACTAATAGGATTTACTCACCTTGAATAGCTGCTGCCATTCTAAAAGTGTAACCTTGGATTTTGCTTACCCTGAACAGTTTAGTGCCTTTTTTAAAACAGTTCTCACTTATCCTAGAGTTGCATTCTGCCCCTCAGACAAGTATATACATTTTTTTACTGACCTTAGAATTGTTCCACTCTTCTGACAATTCCTGTAATAGAAATAGTGTGAGAGTTTGACCAATAGGGGTTTACTCGTATTGAGTAGCTTTTTGCCATTCTAAATGTGTATCCCGAGTTATCATCTTTGAATTTCTGTTACGCTCACCTGGTTCCCACAGGGGCGTCGATCGGACCCGGACAGCTGTGGTCTCCACCAACGTGATGCGTAGTGAAGAGATGACAGTCTGGACTGGCCCGCCTAATCTTGTCTGCTGGACTCGTAGAAGTATTCTCCTACAAGTGTAGAAAGGGATTTAGCCACCCGTGGACTTTAGTGATGGCCCCCCCCAACTGTTCTCCCCACTAATCACCTCCGATATCCCCTCTTGGTAACCTCTTGGTAACCTTATGTTTTTAAATGATGAGCTTTCCATCCTGCATGGCATGCAGGGGCGCGTAGATACCAGTTACTTCACTGGTTTGAAGGTACTGGAGGAGTTCCGGAGGAATATTGACTCCAGTGTCTATAAAGTTCAGAGTTCAATATGTCCAATGTTCACTCTTGTTCCATTCCCTCGTTAGGTTGCAGCTGGGTCCAAAAGAATATTGCCTGGAGGCAGGTGATGGCGTTCAGGTAAGAGTCTGTATTACCAAACACTGTCCGGTAAAAGTTGCATGAGTTTAACTTGCTGTTTTCTCTCCCTTTTATAGGTGCGGCATAGAAAGATGCAGCGAATTAAAGGATAATACCTCCGGTGGTAAAGCAGGTAAGCCTATGGTGGCAAAGAGATTGTCTTTGTCGGTTTTCTCGGCTCACCTTGTTATTCCTTTTGTTTTCCCCCCAGGTGCTGGGTTTCGACAAAGAAAATGGAGGCAGCGCCGAGTTGAAAGATGCGGTGGACTGGTGAGTATAAGGCGGCGCTGCTGCTGGCGATGCGACGCGTGCTGAAATAATGTCCTTTCCAGGCTCGGAGATGTGCTGGGTCCGGAATCGGGTAAAGAATCAAATAATGTCCGTGATCTAACCTCTTCTCCTTTCTTTTCCTTTTGTCTATGAGCTCCGGATTCGAGGCTGGCGTGGCAGAAGACTGGATGCTGACTTGCAGACACGGTGAGCGTTACGCTGCTGGATGCAGAATAACACGAAGCATGAGCTGCTGTTCGGGCGTGGTTTAAATAGCCTGCAAAGTAGTCCCAGGTAAGAAGATCCCCAGAACCACACCCGAGTAAAAAATAGTCCCATCCAGGCCTCACATTGGCTTGGACTCATTTGCAGCATGGTCTGCATAAGGTAAGTAAAGTCTATGAGCCTGGCGCCTATGGCGCCAGGACTGATTTCTAAGATGAGCCTGGCGCCTATGGCGCCAGGACTGATTTCTAAGATGAGCCTGGCGCCTAAGGCGCCAGGACTGAATCCAAACAGCCCCCAGCCGGGGCTGTTGGGGTTTTAATGAGTATCTAGATGCCTGCTCCCGGGGCCTGATGGACTCGATCCGGATGCCCGGGGGTAGGCATCATGACAATTTCTGACGGCTCCTCTGAAAAGTACATACGTTATTTACTTAGTTTAGGGCATATATAGCAAAGTGCTTACCTGTTGGGTATCAGTGTAAGTGTATGCATTTTGAAATAAAATAACTTTTGCAAGTGGCCAGTGTGAGAAACCTGAAGGTACTCTCACTTCTACTTCTCAGGGATCTTCTATTCATGTGGCCAGGGAAGGGCCATCGCTTTTGGATCCCATCCCTGGGGGTGGACAAGCGAGGGAGGATCACCTGAGTGGAGGGTCCTTGGGGATTGGAGAGAGGGTGACTGAAGACGAGATATGGTGTCGCCCCCTGACCCTTTCCTGATATTGACCTACCCCATAGCCTTTATGGGCTATTGCCAATATCATCCCATCTTCCCCTGTGGTGTTCCTTTAGTACTGAGAAGAAGAAACCACTGAGTAGTGCAGAACTCCTTTATAAACACCACTCTGGTGCTGGGACAAAGAAGAGTAATCTGGAGGTATATAGTTATAAAGATCAGGCATGTCACACTAATAGGCTTAAGCAGGGTTAGGCAATTGAGTATATCTCGTTTCACCTGCAGCCTTTTAGTAGTAGAGAACAGTATAAAAGGTGGAAATCAGAAGCACTTGTGAGATGCAGAAAAAGCAGAGAACCAAGGAGTTGGTGTGCTGAAAAGCGGAAACGCCGACTGAGATGCCGAGAGTTGCTGAGGTGACTGTGCAGGACTTTGAACCCTTGTGAGGGAAGGCGTAGAGCAGGCGCTGCCAGGGAGCAGAGGCGGAGCCAATCATGAAAGCCGGCGTGTGCGGAGTGGAGCACCTGGCAAACTGGCAAGTTAGTTTTCCTGCTTGAAGAGAAGCCGCCGAACGGAGCTGCAGAGACCTGGTAAGTGTCGGGAGACATTAGGAACGCCAGAGCACTCCAAAGGACCATGGTAACGGTCCACGGAAGAAATGCAAAGTTGCACTCATTCAATACCGAACTAAATGAAAGGTGCTATTCAAGTTGGCACAGTTTAAAACTACATTTATTGAAAACCGAATCAAATGAAAGGTGTTATCCTGACAAATGCAACGTAATAGTGCATTTACTGAATATTGGGTGACAAAGTCGTGGTTTGAGTAAAACCAAGTGAATGCTGCAATTATGAAGAATTTAATGGAAAGAAAGTTGTTACTTGATCAGACTATGAAATGCTAGAGACTGCATAAACATTCTGGGACAATCAAGTGTACCAAGTAACCCACTGCCAGAAAAAAACCTTAAGAAAAATGTGCAAGACATATAAGGATATTGAAGAGTTGTCTTGAATATTACTGAAGAGCCTTTGGGGAACGTATGGTTGCGTGACCTGTGATGTGTGGACCGTGTGGTCTGACTGTGCCTAGACCAGAAACCACTAAATATTGGAAAAGCAGCAAATAAGTGTGTCCTTGGTGAAGCTAACTAAAGGAAGGGTCAACTCGACTGTGTATTCTTTTGTAAACGTGTGAACAGAGGAAGCACGTGAATTACTCAGTATATGTCTTGGGGAAGGGAACCCTGAGCACCGAAGAACTGGAGTGTTTATCTTGGGGAAGGGAGTCCCAAGATCAGTGTTGTATGAACTTTCATTTTGAACTTGGGGAAGGGAAACCCAAGATTCTCTTTTAAGGCGAACTGTGATACCTGTGAATCTACAGAAGGTAATTTCAGAACGTGATCAAACCTCTTTGAAACAAAGTTACATTGGAACTGTATTGTACTTGAACACTTATATTTGGTTGAGAACATTTCCCCACTAGATTTTGTTGTAGTTGTGAGGACAAGCATAGGTTTTGATACAGACGTTTTGATTTGCACTTGTAGACAGACTTTCCTTACACTTATTTAAGCAGGGAAAATCCCACTAAAGCATAGGGGTTAGTTAGGCGTTATACCATCCTAATCATTAACACAGTTCTGTTTACAGACATGCATCTATTGTCTCCTCTTTTGATGCTATGCCTGTCTCACACCAGATATGCTTGTAAAAGTGTTGGTATAACTATAGTATTCCTGAAACAGATGAACACTAGGTTATTGCCACTAGGGTCTGCTCCCTTGAATTGCAGCGTCATTCTAAAAGCCTAACTATTGTGGTTTTACAGCATCCTGCCATTCAAAAATGTGTATCACTAGCTTTTACTCAACTTGAACTGCATAATGCTATTCTAAATAAGGTTTATACTTTGGTTTGCATACCAGAGGTATTGTGTTGGTTTTTATAATTGTTTGAATGATAATAAGCTTGTGTGTATGTATATATATGTATGTGTATATATATATATATATATTTACAATTCATCAGTGTTTCTTTTGACCATATGTATGCTACAATTTCTTTATACCCATCTACAACCCTCTCTCCCTCCTAAAATAACAATGGCTGCTCTGTCATTCCTACCATTAGCTCAGGTGGTACAGCTTTATGCTAAGAGTTAGTTTCTCCCAAGGTATAGTTTTATAAAGTTACTGGGTGGACTTTAGAAAAACTGTTATCACCTTGTACTAAGGCTTGACAGGAGAGTGATCTAAGTTTACAGCTTGGAGAGAGCATCCAGGCAACACTTGATGAGAGGGAACCAGATCTGCACCCAAGGGTCAGGGACCCATGACAGCTTGGAAAGAGTATCTAGGCTGTTCCTCTTCAGTGTAATAGCTGGTGAGGCTAAGCCAAAGCTACAAACCAGGGTCTGGGACCCCAAATGTCTAATATGTAAGCCAGATGAAGGCTGGGGAAAGGAAGACATTTCTCCGACAGCCAAGGAGTGGCTGAAGTTAAAGAGAATCTGATTAAGAAAATAACTGCTTTTTGTCCAGGGGAAGAGACCCCCCCTCCCCCCCCCGGATCAAGAAGACATCTCCTTTGATTTAGTCAGCTTAGTGTGTAAGGAACAGAGTTAGGATTTTGACACTGGGCAGTGGGACGTTTACTTTGGACATTTTGACACTAGTTATTTCCGTTGAGGCAGGGAAGAGTTAAGGCGAGTTAGGGTTTTCCTTTCCTTTTGCACCTTTGAATAAAGGTTTATAGCTAACACCATGACCCCTCCATGTCAGTCATATTTCTATACTATTACAGAGTTTATAAATCACTTACATCATGTCGACTGAAACTTGCATTTTCTGTTTTCAGCTAAATCAGAGGTAAATAATGAGGAGGAGGAGAAACGAAAACTAGAAGCAAGGAGAGGGAAGCAGAAAGGTCGACGGGAGAAAAACAATGAAAAGTTCCGTTATGGATCCAGGTTCGTTGTAGTGAGTTTATTGCCAGGCTCTACAACCAGTAGATATCGAGCTACGGGTAGATCTCTGCATCAGACACCAAAATGAGCACTGTTTAGTTTTGGTGTCTTTAGTCTCTGGGCCTCTTTCCCTGCCCTCTCCACTTTCTACAAAGCAAACAGTCGAAGGGTGTGTGCATGGTGAGAAAAGGGGCTGCATCTGGGCTTGAAGGGAACGGGGCAGTGTCCCAACAAAGGGTTAATTATGTATAAAGTAGATGGGGCTGGGGGGGAAATGTGTGCTGTGGCCATTGTTACCAATAGGTGCAAATGATGGCTGATTAGAAAGGGAAGGGGTGCATAAATCACAAACAGTGATAGTTTGTCTTGCTGTTTCTTTTACAACCTTTATCATTTCAAATCAAATATATCCTGCAGCAATATTGCATAACTAACATAACCAAGTGGAAAGAAAGTACAACTAAGGAGTAAACCATCTGGGTCTCCTCTAGCCAAAATGCATCAAATGTGCCAAGTCTAAATAAAGATGAAAAAGAAAAAAAGTTATTGTAGTTCTGGTATTATCAAGTCCAACATAATGCAGTACACAGGTCCACTGACGCAAACATTCCAATTCATAGTAGTGAAAAGAACCTCAACATATGAGGTTGAAAAAATATGCCTCACATAGTCTATGAATGGAGATCAGGCAATGAGGTGTTGCTAATAATTATCTGCAAGCGGGTTGATTTTCTCCATTACCAGGATCTCCCAAATTTTAACCCGCATCTAGCTACTGAGGCCCCACCACATCCTTCCACTATTGTACCCCAATTATCTGGGAGTGCAGAATTCAATGAGGCCAAGTAGGTTCACCCATCTGGTGTGGTGTCACACACAGGGCCAGTTTGTCACCTATACCGTTTAATCTCTACATTAGACCCCTCTACTCTCTTCTGGACAACTTGGAAGTGTTTTGCACAAACTACGCAGATGATACGCTGTTAGTCATGGAAGCTACCGGGGACCACACGCTTGACTCCGCTACCCTATCTAACATCTACCAACACATGAAAGCCTGGATGTCGTCTAACTGGCTGTGCCTTAATGGCAGTAAAACGGAGGTACTCCTCTTTGGGTCAAAAATCGCCCGGTCAAAACTAAGCTCTGATTATGCAAGTTTCAAAATAGCAGCTAACATAGTCTAAGTTCAAAGTAAGGTTAAAATCCTTGGGGTTATGATGGAGGACTCCCTGAATGTGGACGTCACTGTTAATCAGCGGACATACTGTAATTACCCCCCTGTCTTTTGAAAACTATCAGCCCATGTTAGGCAGAATTGCATGCAGTACCCTCTGGGACCACCACATACAATTAGGACTACAGGTGTAAGCAAAACCAACCTTTGGTATAAGTCTGTGCTACAGTTTTTGGTAGCGGTCTGAGCAGCCAGGCTTATCTCAAGAGGAATGTGAGCAGTAAAAGATGTTACACAGAGGTCATACAATCAGTGATTCAAGTAGACACACTCAAGGTTTCTTGGTAAAATACTTATTAATTTGTTAGTCATTTAGAAAACATTCACTAGAAGTAGGCAACTTAATATCATACACAAGCACACTTCAGTACCAAACCAATAAGTTTGAGTAAATTAGGCTACCCTGAAGTAGGAGCAAAATGACATTTCAGTCACTTTAAATAGGAGTTCAAAGGCACAAGTTAATAAAATGTATCACAAATACATTCTTAGGCAGTGCAAATAGTTTTAGTTCACTAGAGGAGTCGATTCAGTTAAATAGGCCTAGGCCAAAGTCAGTGGGCTAGTGTCTTGGATAGGAAAGAGCAGTTCTTGTAGTAAACAGTAAAGTCTTTGCCAAATTTCTCAGAGGTAGTTTGTATGAAAAAGAATCATATGCTGGGTCACAAGCGATTAGGCCTGCAAGTTCGGAAAGCTTCATGAACTTTCACAGCGAGAGGCAAGTTCTCTCAATCGGGTTGGCACAGTACCTTAATATGAAGAAAAGATGCAGCTGAAGACGTTGGTTCCTGCAGATCTCACTGTTCCTGAGCCTCAGTCGTGGGGACAAGAGGAAGGACGTCGGGGGGACTCCTGCACTGCACGGGGTCAAACAAGCTGGCAAATGGAAGATCTTCGGTTCGAGTAGCTGTAGTCGAGCACACAAGCTGGTGTCCTTCCCCCTGGTTAAACTTAACCAGCTCCGAGAATGGTATCCAGGTGGCTTATGAGTTGATTGCTCCCACCAACTCAAAGGGAGAAGTCGTCCTTGAAGGCGCTTCTCCGTCGAGATGAACTTGGCAATTCGGACCCGCATCAGGGCTTCACTGGGCAAACCAACGGTCCAGGAGTTGTAGCAGCCGTCCTCTTCCAGCTCGTCTTTGGTGCTTTCGTTCCAGTGGTCGACTCTGCTTTCCAGTCTAAGAGACTCGCCTTTTTAAACAGTTTTCTCCCATTCATTCCAGCCTAGCTGCCACTCATTCAGCATGGTGGCTGTCCTTGCCGGACAGTCAGCCAGCCAATCACGGCAGAGTGCATTTGGGTCTCCTAGTAGACTAAGCACAGAGTTTTTTGGCACCTCCCTCACTTCCTGCCCACCCCAGACACTCGGGCTCCAGCGGCGGCCTTCAGTTTTGAAGCCCGCCAAAGGCATAGAAACAAAGGGACCCAACCTAGTTTGGTGCGCAGAGGCAAACTCTAGAAGAACCTTTCCAAAAAGAAATTGCAAAAAAACAAGACCGGACCTGTTTAAAGAAAGGGGCTTAAGGCACCATCTTGAAAAACATGGCTCCGCGATTTTTAGCTACCGGTGTTCGCGGTCGGGAAAAATCATGGTAGTTCATTGTAACACCATTGCCACCAGCCATTTCGATAGGAAAGGGTAGCATTTGACTGCTACATGAGTTTCTAGACACCGGGGATACTAGGTAACTCCTCCAGCACTCTATAGGAAGGTAGTGTGTGCTGGGTCTAGGAATTTAAAGACTGGTGAAGTCAATTTAACCTTACATTTTCTGGAAAACCGTAGTTTATCCCAGAGAAAGTATTTAAACCTTTTGGAAGTCTAAAAAGACATCCCTGTGTCACTGCACTGAGGGTGCTGTGTAACACACATCAAAAGATGCCTATGGAATCATCTAAAAACTCCATAATCAAAGAACACAAGTAAAACGCACATCAAAATACATGAAAACGTGGGGAAAAAGGCTCACACTCTTTCCAGGTAAAACGATCAAGTCCTCAAAATCCAGCAAAGTTGCTGGGGGTCTCTAAGGTGAAGGGAATTAGCACATTTATGAGAATTCTCCCTAACAGCCCATACATCATCAAAGATAAAAGTGCCACCATTGCCCATGCCTCCATTTTATGGAGACTGGACTATTGCAATTCCTTAATGGTTGGAGCCTCGACTACCAACATAAGAAAATGTCAAGTACTACAGAACAATGATGTATGCATTGTCCATAAACTAACCAGGTGTGAACATCTCTCAACCCATAGACAAAACCTACATTGGCTGCCTACACAGGAACACATTGACTTTAAGTTCAGCACCCTTGTCCACAAATGTGTGAATGGAGCCGCCACAGAGTATCTGAAATCACTACTCTCACAGTACCGGGCTTCAGGAACGCTGCGGTCTGCAAACAGGAAACTGATCACATGCCAAAAATCCAAGCATGCTAATGGCCTGGGAAGGTCTTTCCCAGTCAAATCGGCGAAACGTTTGAACTCACTCCCCACCACTGTCAGGGGAACCGGAACTAAGAATCCTGTTATTCACATAAACCCACCCTCCCCACACTTGTTCCCTTGTCTCGTCTCCTTGATGTTTTAATCTCATTGTGTTTACGTTCTCTTTGCGCCCTAGTGCCGTGGGCTTACAGCGCGCTATAAATAAATTAAATAAACAAATAAGTCTGGCTCCTGAAGCCTGTGGGTCTGTAGAGTTGGTTTTGGACCCAACATCTGATACACATTCTCATGGCCTCGGTTTCCCAGTTTTACCACTGTTTGCTCCATCAGGATCCCCCCTTGCGTTATTGATTTTAATGTGCGAAAGGACCTAATTCCAGAATGTTTGGATGATAGGACAGCCCCACCACATATGACCGAGGTTTCTTAGTGCACCACAGCCCCTGTAGCAAAGAGGGGAGTATTTTGGCTTTCCTTTATGGATTCTTTGGGAAGTCAAGTACCACCTGAAACACATTTTATATGCATTCTCTTTAGAGTGCGTTTGGAGGCTTTTTCTGGCTCTTCTCCAAATGCTCATTCAGTCCTCCTTGGTGCTCTAAGCCCCTAGTTCTTCATCCCATTTCCTTGTATATGGGAATGACACCTCGAATCCTTTCGTAGGAGTTCATACACCCTAGTTATGTTCTTTTGAAAGCCTTCCCTCAATGTGAGTTCAATACTAGTTAGAGATAAGACTTCCTGCTTTAATTAGTTCCTGTAACTGTTTGAGAGGCCACCCTCAACATAGGGAGTTCCTTCCCTCCCCAATCTAGGTGTTGCACAATAAAATGTTTAATGTCAGTTCAGCCCTATTTAGGATTCATTTAATACCCCTTGAATTCCTCCCCCTGAGCTACCAATGAGCCAAGAACCAGGCCGATTTACAGGAAATATATCTATTTATTTGAATGATAAATAGTGGAGATCACACTAAAACGACACACACCACCTTCTTCGTGGCTCACAATGAAACTTCATGTTAGCCAAGTAAATCGCACCAGTTGGTTGGGAAAAACACAAATCTCAATTCTTTACTTTCTACAGTTTTCACTTCAAGAATTAAACTAGTCCATGAACAAAATGAATTGCATATGCAATGCTATGCATTTTCAATTTTCCTGTCCGCTTAAAAAGGCTAGCAGTTTAGTTTACCGATTTGTACAAATGCATATGGAAATTATTTCACCCACACCTTTGCTTTGAAATAAACACAGGGTGAGTAAACAGTTTGTTCCTCAGACCCTCCCCCCATCCCTCCCTTTGGCGTGTTTTGAGGAAGTCTGACAGAAAAATTGGGATGATTTGAGAATTTGGGATTTTAGATCCCCTTCCACTTAGTCATGTGTTGGGGGAAACTGGACCAATAGGATTACCCAATTAAATAAGTCTATAGTTTTCAGCACACACTGGGAATGAGCGTTGTTAATTTAGAATTTTAACAAAAATCACCCTGTGATGTTCTGCCAAGGGGAAATAATTACCGTAATATTTTAGCTAAATAGGCTAAGGATCTGCAGTTGTGCCTGCCACCCTGCCGCCCACTATAAAGGGAAACAGTTTAAGGCAAGCAGACTCCTTCACCTTTGGTCTCAATTCTACTCACATTGAAAGCCTTTGCTTAATGTTGATGAAAGCCAGCTGCATTTCAGGACTCTCTTTGAGGACAGGGCAGGGGTCTGGTCACTCCATTCTCAAGGTTGGTCCCCAGCTCTTCCCCATAGGCCTCCTCAGCAGTAGACTGTTCCATCCTGATGCAATCTCAGCAAAATCTCTGTTTGGTGTTTCCTTGCGGCCGTCCGATTGTAGTTTTCAGCAGCTCTCCCCTTCCTCATAGTGCATCCACTTTATATACCAGTGATGACTGTTAGTCAAGAATTACCCACAAATGCCTTCACAACAAAGCTCCTTGTTACCTGGCCAACCGATTTGCCCTCCACAACTCCACCAGACCCCGCAGAATGGCTCATTCAAACTGCCTTGTCGTTCCACGTTTCAATCTCCAAAGATCAGGTGGAACCAGCTTCCCTATCATGGCTGCTAAATTATGGAACACGCTTCCTAATGAGCTCAGAGCTGAACCTTCCTTCCCAAGATTCAAACATCTTACCAAAACCTGGTTTACCGCCCAAGACATCTAGCTCTGGGTTCTTTGCCTAACTGGTACATAGCCGTACCCATGTATATACAATCTGTCTGTCCCCCACTGCTATTAGTACACCTGTTAATTCTGCATTATACCTGTAAACTTTGTAATTATTGTTCTATTCTGTCTTACTTATGTTGTAACTAAGTGATGCACCCGGTTGCCCCTGGGCCTGGTGCGCTACAAAAATAAAATAAATACAAAGAATTGATGTAGTAACCCTGGGGAGACTACACCAGCCTTGTACTCTTGGTATTAGTTAACCCGTCCATACTACACATGTTGGTAGTGTGACTGAGCAGCCAGACCTATCTCAAGAGGGGTAAATGTGAACTGTGAAGCTATAGCATTGAAATTCACTGATACAAGTATCTAAATAACACACTTGTACTCAAGGTTTTCTAGTAAAATAATTATGTATTTAATGGTCAGTTTTAAATGAGCATTCTTTAAAAAGGGCAATGTGCAACAATAAAAATACACTTCAAAATACTTTCTCAGAATCAAGGCTTTATAGATGCTTTATACACACTTCCTACACCCCGAGGTGACTTCACTAACTAGGACAGTAATGGCATTTATAGATCACCTTTGTAATTCTGAGGTTGGTAGAAAGGAAAGGTTAAGAAAGGAAACGGGTTAAACGGGTTCTCGGAGCATGTGAGCACTTTTAAATCTCCCAAATGAAGTCTAGATGAAAATATTTCCCAGCAATATTTTTTAAAAACCAATTCTTCACTTATGAGTGACAGTAATAATCAGTCAATGGACTAGAAGAGTCTGCAGGGGGCCAGGACAGCCAAAGTCAACTGGAGCAAAGTCTATGGAGCTGAGGCTCTTCTTAGATGGCAAAGAGTCTTGCACAAAGTTAGTTTGTTGGAGAAAATCACTGTTTGATCACAGGTTGTTACACTTGTGAAAGTTAGAGCTGAAATCAACTTTAGAAACGTAGCTACTGCAAGTCTCAACTCAAAAGAGCAGCACTACAGACAATGTGGTAAGTACCCCAAAGTCAGAACAGTACCTTTTGGATCCAGCTGGCTTCTGCCTAGTTGCAGTTATGCAGATCTTGTGTGTGTTCTTGGCCCTCAGTCATGGGGACAAGAGGGAGGATGTCTGGAGGACTCCTGCACAGCAATTTAAAGATCAACGGCAGCTATGGGTGTTCTTCAGTTCAGCGGCACTTTGCGGTTTCATCGCGCCCTGAACAGCACCACCGTAGATCTTGGTTTCTGGTTGGGCTTCCTTCACTCCTTGAGTCCTGCACTCTGAGGTGACTCGAGCTTTGGTCGTCCTGCTTCGGCAGGGTCTTCAGGAGACTCCTGGAGCTTTTGGCTGGCTTACATACGTCGTACTTGTTAGGCAAAGTTTGTATGCAGTACTCTTTGGGTGCACTACAACAACTCTGACTACAGGTATAGAAAACCCAACCTTTGGTATAAGCTTGTACTACAGTTTTGGTAGCGTGTTGAGCAGCCAGGCTTAACTCAAGAGGGGTCAATGTGAGCTGTAGGGGAGTTGCACAGAGATTCACAGTGACAAGTATTCAAATAAACTCTTACAAGGTTTCTTGAATAAACAATTATTAATTTATCAGTCAGAGTAGGCCTTCTTCAGAAGGGAGCAATATAAAAAGTAACACACAAACTCACTTCAGTACTATTTTTTCTTGGTTTCTAAATCAGTAAAGACCCTTTTGGGATGGCCCACAGACAACAACCTACATCCTCAGGTGACTTCAATAGCTAGTGTGCAGGAGACCTTACTATTTTACTGGTTGCTTTTAGAATACTGTTAGAAGTTGGTAAAAGGAAAAGGTTATCTGAACAAACGAGACAACAAATGGTGTTAAGCAGGCAAATATTTTTGGATCCCATAAGCAGAGTCATACAGTATAGTAGGCTAGGTCAGTGGACAAAAGTATTATATATGATGAAGCACTTCTGGTAGGTAAGTAGAAAAGTCTTTGCACAATGTTTTAGAAGTCTTTGAAGAAAAGAAGACTCAAATGTAGGGCCACCCGCTGATTAGACTTGAGTAGTAGAAGATGCAAGCAACTCTACAATAAGAGGTACGTTTTCTCAGACTTTACAGTACCTTTGTATTGAAGAAGAAGTGCAGCAGATGACTTCTGTTCCGTGCAGCTCTGCAGATCTCTGTTCCTGGGCCTCAGTCTTGGGGGGGAAAAGAGGAGGGACTTCTGGGGACTCCTGCACTGCAGTGGGACGGTCACTGCTTGCAACCAGCAATCTTTCGAACAAGTGGCACTTCGGTGTTTCAGCTTCTCGCGACTACCACGAATAGCAACACTGCGGTTCCTGGCTGTCAAGATGGACTTTCCTTGCTTCTGGGGTACCACACTCTGTTGATGGGGCTCAGGCTCGGCCAGTCATGCTTCCTGGGAGTCTGGAGGATCTTCCTGGAGCTCTTGGCCAACTTAAAAGCAACGCACACAATCTGGTGGTCTTCGCCCCAGCTATACGGTTTCCAGCAGCAACTCTGTGGAAATTCAACCAGCTCCGAGAAGGATGTTGTGGTGGCTTATTTTGGAGTTGATTGGCCCCACCAACTCAAGGGGAGAAGTCATCCTTGCAGGGGCTTCTCTGTCGATACGAATTAGGAGTTTCAGCACGGCAGCAGGGCTTCACCGGGCAAACGAACGGTCCAGGAGTTGCAGCAGGTGTCCTCTTCAAGTTCTTCAGTTCCTTCGTCCAGTGGTCGACTCTGCCTTATAAGCCAAAAGCCTCGCCTTTTATTCAGTTCTCTCCCATTCATTCCAGCCTAACTGTCAGTCACCCAGCAGGGTGGCTGTCCTTGCTGGACAGTCAGCCGGTCGATAACTACAGAGTGCATTTGGGTCTCCTAGGAGACTAAGCATAGGGAGGTTCGGGCACCTCCCTCACTTCATGCCCAACCCAGACACCCTGGAGCCAGAGGCGGGCTTCACTTGTGAATCCTGCCAAAGGTATAGTGAACAATGGGACCAAACCTGGTTTGGCGCGCAGAGTAAATTTCAAGAAGGACCTTGCCACAAATAAATGGTGAAAAAAGACCAGGTCCATTTTCACAAAAATGGCACCATTGAGTGCTTTACTGCAGCTGCGAACGCAGCCCGCACTAAATGCACACCACGGTAGTTAAAACGAAACCACTGCCACCAGCCATTCAGTGAGAAAAGTTAACATAAATATGTTACATGAGAGGCTAGACAGAGGGGATACTATTGTAAGACGGTGTGTGCTGGGTCTAGAAAGTTACACATGTAAGTAAAGTCAATTTCAATTTACTGCTCTGGGAAACAGTAGTTTATCCCCTGAAGGTATTTAAACCTTTGGGAAATGTGAAAGGCTTCCCTGTGCCACTGCACTGAAGGTGCTGTGTGACACAATGTAAAAGATGATGCCTACAGAGTTTGTCAGGCTCCATAACCAAAAGAAACACACAGCTCAGAAATCACATTAAAATACATGAGAGAGTGGGGGAACAAGTCACTCTCTCCAGGTTAACAAATCAGTCCTCAAAATCCAGCAAACTTGCTGGGGGTCTCTAAGTAGAGGGAATTGGCACATTTCTGAGAATTCTCCCTAACAGTGCTTGACTAAGGAGTTCTCAAACCCCTGGCTCCCGGCACGCAGTTCCAGTAGCAGCAAAGAAGTACAGCTGGTTGGGGAAGGTCTTCCAGCAAAGTTCATCTTGGGGTTAGTTGGTCCCACTAACCCAAGGTAAGAAGTCGTCCTTTCCGGATCGTCTCTTGAAAGAGTAGTAGCGATCAGAAAGAGTAGTTTCAGCGCAGCAACAGTGCTTCACCAGGCAGTTCAATGGTACAGGAGGATGCAGCAAGTGTCGTTCACTGTTAACTGTTTCTTCATTGGGGTGTTCTTCCTGGGGTTGACTGTCTTCAGTCCAAGAAGCCTCGCCTTTTATGCAGGTTTCTCTTCATGCAAAATCTAGCTGTCACTCACATAGCAGGGTGGCTGTCCTACAAGTCCTACAAGGACAGCCAGCCAGCCATTTGAGACTAGGTGCATTCAGATTACATTGGAGTCTAAGGACAGAGGAGATTCGGGCCCCTCCCTCATTTCCTGCTCTTGCAGACACACTGGAGCCAGAGGCGGGTTTCAGTACTGACTCCCGCCAAAGGCAAATCAAACAAAGGGGTCAAATTTGGTTTGGCACACAGAGTAAAACCCAAGAAAGGCCTTGCAAACAAGAAATGGTGGAAAATAAATGACCAGGGCCATTTTGACACAATGGTCACCCATGGGTGCTATCCGTCAGCTGACGATCCAGCCTGCGGTAGGAAAGCACAATGGTAGGAACATTAAACCACTGCCACCAGCCATTAAAGTAGTGAGGGTAACATAAAAAAATGCCATGGGTAAGAAGGAAAAGGGGCAACTAAGTAACCTCCAACACTCCACATAGATGCTGTGTGCTGGACCTACAAAGAGAAAAGGTAAGTAAAGTCTATTTCACTTTACTATTCTTGGGAACAGTAGTTCTCACAAGAAGTTATTTAAACCTTTGGGGAAATCTAAAGGATTTCTCTGTGACACTGCACTGAAGGTGCTGTGTTAGCATACAAAAAGTAGATGACTATGGAGTTTGTCAGAATCCAAAAACAAGGGAAACGCATAATCCAAATCAGGTCAAAAATACATGAGACTGTGAGAAAAAAGGCTAGCTCTCTCCAGGGTTAAAATTAAAGTCCTAAAGTCCACCAAAAGAGCTGGGTGTCTCCAAGGTTGAAGGTAACTAGCACAGAAATGAGAATTCTCCCCCAACAATGGCATCATCAAGATTTCAATATTGGGCGATGCCCTGCAAGAATTCTCGGAACAGGATTTTCAATTACTCTTCTCTCTACCCCCAAGTCCAGCCTCTCTCTGAGGATTGGTTTAGGAGTCTAGAGCAGACATATGGCAATTCCTCTTTGAAATCCCCCTTGGTTTCCATGTTAACTTTTTGGCAGAAACTAGTTGTGGCAAAACTTCATACTTTACTAGTAACTTCCATAATGCATGTATTTTCTGATTCAGGTAATCCAGGGGCATTAAATAAAACTACAGCCGCGTCCGTACCATTTTGCACTGGCGTTTTGCAATTTTCCACGTTTTTATATAGAGCATAATTAAGAACATTTACTCCCCACATTTCTAATTTTACCCTCCACCAGTTTGCCAACTCTCAAATTCGGAACATGTTCAGAGCAGCCAGGAACACCTTTTAGCTGGCCATGGCAATTAATTTTGTATTTTAATGTGACATAGTCTTAACATAAAACTTTACACATAATATAATTTACAAAATACAAACAGAACAATAAACTCATAAAATGCGTTCATACAATGTAAACAATAGTTCATCCCATGATTCATTCCATGATTCCCTTATTCCATTTAAACTTAATCGTAGTGTCCATTTAGTTACACCACCAAAAAAATCAAACAGACAGAAAAATGAAAAGACAATAAAAAGAGAAAACAGTCTTCAATAAAATTAAATATCATTGCACCTGAGGCACAAATATAAATTAAAACAGAGTGCTTTTTGCATGTCTTATGGCTCAGACCATCCACTGATCATGTAGTATCGTGCCTAGACGGAGCATTCATCTCTGGTTCAAAGCCCCAATCACCTTCATTGATTATTCCCATAGCAGACAAATAACCAAAGGGTGTTGAAAAGGATTAGCGCATATAGATGTTGCCACAACATAGCCATCGCAACTGCCTATGGTAAAAGGTGGATTGCTCTGGAATATACATGGCTACTCCACAGGAGTCGGACATCTTTCAATCACCCTCCAGACCTATACAGTGCCATATATACCCCTTATTAGTATTAGGGCACTGTTTCCAAACTGGATTTTATTAATAGCATCTAGGTGATGTACAAATATACCTAAAGTGATGTATATAGACCATCCTAAGCATAGATCACTCCGTTAATGCGTGCTTTGCCGTCTCAAGATGTGTTTTATTAAGACAGATATGACAGGAACGCTCTAGTATTGTTAGGGCAAGTGCAGAACCCATCACGCTTAGGACTGGTAATCTGTTAATCCGTAGGGGTATGAATCGTTTCAAATGGTGTGGCTGGCACAGGTTCAGATAGGGTTGAGCTTTCTTGAATGTGTACAGAACATCTGAGATAAACGTGGCTTTTCAATGAGCTCAGATGCAATATGTTCACATTCCAATCCACAGGTCAATACTTCTGCCTAATTAATGCCTCATACCGCTGGGATCCCCTGCCCATTTAGGTGTCCATCCCAACTCTCGAAAGAGGAGATTGATACTGTTACTGAAAGGGCACCTCTCCTGCATTCTACGTTCAGTGAGGGCTATACTCGCTGATAGCGGATTGGAAGAGTCATTCATCATTTTAACATACCTCAGCGCAGTTGGCTAAATTGCAGGTGGATGAGTTTTATTTCAACAAAATTGCTTGGGAACTATCTACAAACATGCACAGGAATAAGGGCAGTACTATGGTTGCTGGGGAAAAAAGGCATAAGTGATAACAGTCCCTTTTAAAATTAATATGACCAGGTGTTTTTTCTTTTTATTTGCCTCTTTGTTTGAATTTTATTGCTTGAAGTTGGTGGCTGCCTGTCGTTAAAAACTAGGGAGGCCTTGGCAACACAGAGGTACCTCTCCCCACATTCCAGTCACACACTGGCTAGAACATTTGGCCTGCACGGAACTGCCTTCAGACACAGCAGGGACACTTGGTTTTCAATACCCTTGAGGCAGGTCACATTTTATTGTAGTTGTAAATCGTGGGAATGCACGAACCAGGCTTGCAGTTGGAGAAGCCATTTGTGAATTCTGCCCAAACGCCCACCAATTGTACTTGGCTGAAAGGAACTCACATATTGCATTTTGTAACATCCAACTTTATTCTTTGACATACTTTGTGTTATACTGATCAGGGTTCACTTTGTTTTTGCATCGATGGGTTTCTTCTTTCTTTTCACACAAAAGTGGTTCCTTTAAAAAATTGCAGCTGAAAGTACAGGGCTGTTACTTTCATTAATAACCCACACTTTTAATTATCTGCTGTTTTGTTTTTCTGCTGAAAAATGAGTCTGAATTGTCAGTTCACCACCTTTTTGATGGGATACAGTTTCAGTGAAAAATTCTGCATTTATTTCTCAGCCCGCAATGTGATGTGCTTATCCAGTCTGCGCTCGGATTACATTTATCTTTTAGATTTCTCTGGATTTCCACTGCAGAAAAACACCCAAAAAGCCTGCCTAAATAAGCCTATTTCCAGCGTGCAGGTTTCCGAATGCTGGCAGGTCCTTACCCCAGTGGGCCCTTCAGTTCGGTTGGTTTGAGGCCTTTCATTACACCCCACGTTCGTTGTGTTAAGTCCAAGGCCTAGGTTGTGTATATCTGAACCTCTGTTTCCCGGACCCCAAATTAATGCTTGCAGTCTTTGAATGTCATCTGTGTATTCTCATATCTGCTGTAGCTGTGCAAGGCCTCCCTTTTCCCAATGGTCCGTGTCTACTCATTCCTGACGAAAAGTTGGGATTTTGTATGATTGCCTATTCCCCAAGTGTGTCCGGCAAGCGTCCCAATGATGCAGTGTAATGTGCATTGACTTGGGGGTGTCGCTAGATTTCTTGCTAAGAAATGGGGGTGGGGAAGAGTCGAGTGACAGTGGGGATAGTTCCTGCTCTAGTGCTCTTGCTCCTTATCTAGTCCCAAATCAAATACATTTTTCAATTGGGCTGCAAACAAATATTTTTTCAGGCGTGGGTCTTGGACCCCTAGGTTCGGGTTTCGTATCATCACTTTGCATTAGATTCTTGTTTTTTCTTTTCCTCCCCAAATGAACATTTAACACCCTACCCTGAAGATCTTTGAACATATGTGCTTGAATCTTAATCAGCAGCATTCTAAACACATACATAATCCTGGGGAGTAGCGTCATTCTTAGCACACCCACGAGATTTCCTGATTATTATTATCATTTTTTATTATTCAAGTATTGTTTCAGTTGAATTACCAACTTTTTTATACATGGCAGATTACATCAATATTTCTTTGATTTCTTAGTTTGCACAATTTTTCACCATTGATAAAATGAGTATTTATAACATTGAGACTTAAAAGAATGTTTCAAGTTCTTGTGCTTTACAATCGTTAGTATTGTTCATAAGAGAAGAAGTTATCACAGTGAACAATATTATAATTTAAAATGTATACCGCTTTAGTAAAAGAATGATGCAATGGAAAAATATTTAGTTCTCTAAGAAATTGAACAATATCAATAATTGAGTAGTTTGAAGCATTAAACATTAGACAGTAAGACTATGACGAAAATGTTCATACAAATATCTTGTCCTCATATCTGCAAGTTGATAGTGGATCATAATATGTTTGATGGTCTCAACAGAGTTAGTTTACAATGCTGGCATATCTTTTCTGAATCAGGTAGGTTATTATAAGTTGCAAGTTTACATTTTGTTGGTAGTAAGTCAAAACGAAATCTTAAAAGAATCTGCATAAGCATGATCAGGGAATTTGGTTAAATATTGAGTTAATATGTTGAGTGCTTTGGGTTGAAAGGCTCCCAATTTGACTGTCTGATAAGCACTAATTTTGTCCAGAGTAACTATCTAATCATGTCTCCATGATTTAATTTTAGCTTTAGCCGGAAATTCCACAAGTAGTGTATCGGGTATATCGGCCGCCTCAAGTATCTCACAACATATTTGTTTCCATTGATGCATTGGTTTTGAGGCTGAATGATGTAAACTTTCTTTGAGCACCAAAAAAAGATTTTTTGAGTTATAGTGTGCTATCGAGCATTTTCTGTAGGTTGCTAGCGTTAACCATGATACTTGCGCTTGAAGAGATACCAGTCCTAGTTCGTATCAAAGCAATAGGGACACTCTGAAGAGCTGGTAAAAGGCGTTTCCAATAAATGCCCTTTAGGATTTCCCATCGAACTGCATTAGGAGTTGCTTTGGATTGACTCCCATAATTAATAATGGGAACTACTTTTTGAGTGTAAAACCTACAAGCTGGTAAAAGTGAGAATTTGCCATATAGCTTTTCCTTGGATAGCTAGTAATCTCATTCCTGAAGTCGGGTCACCTTTATATGGTTGCTCAGTCAGGTGGGAGTTAATATTTACTCCTAAATATTTCATTTCTTGAATCTGTTGTAGGGAGTCACTTCGCATTTTCCAATTGAACTTAAATTCTTTGTTTCTATTGGTATGTTGAAAAATCAATATATTTGATTTGTTGGTATTAATTATTTCATTTTTTTGTGTGCATATTCTGCTAGTGCGTTCAATTTTTTCTGCAGCCCGATTGGCGTTCTGTCTAAAAGAATGAGATCGTCAGCATATAATAAATACGATATTTCATGTTTTCCAAGTTTTGGAGCAAAAGAACGAGTTTCATTAAAAACCAATTTAAGTTCGTTAATGTAAAAATTTAAAGGTATTGAGGCAAAAGGGCAACCTTGTTTCAATCCTGTTTGTCTCAATTAAATTAGTTAAAAAGCCGTCTGTTGTCATCTTAACTCTGATGTGGGTATCAGAGTAAAATTGATGAATTAGAAAGATGATATACAACGGGCAGTTTTAAGAAGTTTCGACCATAAAAACTTTCTGGAAACCAAATTAAACGCTTGTTTAAAATCAACCAATGCTAAAAAGATTGGATATTTCTCTTGAATAGCTTGTTTTAAAATTGCTAAAATCAAAAGGTTCAAGGTTGTTCCAATGCCTCTTACAAATCCTGATTGGTTTTTGTGGATGAATTTGTTTTCTGATTGCCATTTTAAGAAGTCGCGAAGTATGATTCTAGCGAAAATGTTACCGGCACATCGAGCAAAGCTATTGGTCTGTAGTTCACAGGATTGGCTCGGCTACCTTTTTTGAATATTGGAATCACTATCGCTTGTTGCCACGATGGAGGGATTTTGGCTGTGCACAATACTCTTTGAAAAATATTTTCTAAAACTAGGGCCATGATTCATGATTAGATTTTAAAATTGTATTAGTTAGCTTATCTGGCCCAGGTGCTCTTGAAGAGCTTAGTTTCTTTATTATTAGCTGAATGTCTAAGATGTCAAATTTGAGTTGATTTAAAGGTGGCATGGACTCAATCTTTTGTGACTAGATTAGATCTTAACAGAAGAGATTGATGATGAGACGTCCACGCTTCTTCTGATATCATGCTGAGCATGACCGATTGGTGTGCAGTAGAAGGTAACTTGTTTATTAATTTCCATATTTCACCAGAAGATTTTAACATAATGGCTTTTAGCATTTGCTCTGCTTGTTGATGTTTTTGAAGTATTAATTCATATTTAATCTTGCTTCTGTATAGTGTGTTAAGCTTATTCCTTTGCGTCTTGCAATCTGTAGTAGATAGAGCTCTCAGGTTAGCTTTGAGCTCGGCCTTCAAGTTATGTATAACAGGATTTTGTGGATATTTATGAATGATTTGTGAAGTTGCGAATGAAGCTTCTTGGATAAGTATCATAATGCAATTGTTATAGAAAGTTGATTGCAAGTCGTTCACTTTAAGCTTTGAATGAAGTTTGTTAATTTGGCTTGGATACCATCTAATGCGATTTTTTTTTTTTTTTTTTTTTTTGCATTATTGATTTCAAGTTTAAAAGAAAATTCAGATTGTTTGATGAATGTGTGAGAAAGCCAATACACTTGTAACCTGTTATGATCACTAAGGTGTTTGATATAACTTCAAAGGAGGCTATAAGTGTGTCTGAGTCAGAATTTATATATACATAGTCAAGAATTGATTGACTCTTATTTCTGGACCATGTTGGCTTTGGAGGTGAATCTTCTGGTGTAGAACCATTGAGCATGGAAAATGTTCTTGAGCACATGAGTCGAGTCCATCTGTCAGCTCTCGAATCAGGACATATTTTCACAGATAGAGTGTTCAAATTTAAGTCATCTGCCATTATAGTCGATTTAACTTCACCTAGCGATAGAATTTTGTGTAGCACATTTTCAATTTTATCAAGAAATTGTAGTTCGCAGGAGGATGCAGGATTCCAATAAATATTTAGGATTGCACTTAATGGAAATAGAGGGTGATTGGTGTTTTTGGTAAATATTTTTGACCACTTGAATACCGGGGTCTGGTGATAGCCATGATTGAAGTGTCAGTTGTGAATCATTGCGAACGGCTATCAAAAGACCCGCTGCAGGACGACCTCTAGAGTGTTTCGAGGCTAAAATAGATTTCACTTGGTGATTTGCCCATGTTGGAACAGATAGCATCCAGGTCTCTACTATATTGAACTTATTTAGTTCCGAAGAATCGGTAACTATAAGATGCGAGAATCCTCTCGTATTCCACGAAGTTAGCGAGCAAGCGTGAATGCTATCTGGGGTAAATTCCTAATGAGATGACTGAGTTTCATTTTTTTTCATTGAACTCTTGAGCCAATCCCACTTTGAGGGAATGGGGAGGGTGGGAATGGTTAGGTCATTCCTACATCTACATGTTGGAATCCCATTATTGGTTGCATTTTGGTCATTTGATATCACAGAAGAGGCCATCAGCTGCAAATCTGGAGCACGGTCATTGGAGGGTGGAGGTGGGATTGCTTCAAGCCGCATACCTCTGATGAAAAGATGTTGCCTCTCGGTGTCATGATGCCTACCCCTGGGAATCAGGACAAAGCCCATCAGCTCTGAGAGCAGGCATCCAGACACTTATTAAAACACCAACTGTTTGGGTTCAGTCCTGGCGCCATAGACTTTACTTACCTGATGCAGACCATGCTGCTAGTGAGTCCAAGCCAACGTGAGGCCTGGATGGGTCTATTTTATTACAGGGACTATTTTTTACTCGGGCGTGGTTCTAGGGAACTTCTTACCTGGAACTACTTTGGAGGCTATTTAAACCACGCCCGAACAACAGCACGCGCTTCGCGTTATTCTGCATCCAGCAGCGTAACGCTCACCGTGCCTGCAATCTGCATCCAGTCTTCTGCCACGCCCACCTCAAATCTGGAGCTCCTAAAACAAAGAGGAAAGAAAAGGACAAGGTTAGAAAACAAACTATTTTCGAATTCCTCACCTGATTCCGGATCCATCTCGCCTCCGGACCTGGAAAGAACATCATTTCTGTACGCGTCGCATCTCCAGCTGCAGCGCCGCGCCATACTCACCAGTCCTCGCAGCATCTTTCGATTCGGCGCAGCCTCCATCATTTCTTCGCCGAACTCCGGCACCTGAGGGACAAAAGAAAACAACAAGGTGAGCCGAGAAAACCAACAAATATAACTCTTATCACCATAGACTTACCTGATTTACCACCGGAGGTATTATTCTAGAACTCCCCACATCTTCATGTGCTGCACCTGCAAAGGGAGAGAAAACAACACGTTAAACACGTGCAACTTTTACCGGACAGCGTCGGGTAATACAGACTCTTACCTGAGCTCCACCAGCTGCTACGAGAGCATCTTCTCACGATCTCAGCTGCAAGACAAGGAAGGAAGGGGGGACAAGAGTGAAACATCGGACATATTGAACTCTATGAACTTGATACTTACTGGACCTTGCCAGGAACCTCACAGTCGATACTCTCCGGAACTCTCCCACACCTTCAAACCAGTGAAGTAACTGGCATCAACGCGCCCCTGCAATCCATGCAGGATGGAGAGCTCATCTTTCAAGAATATAAGGTGAGATTGCTGAGAGGGCACTTCGGATGTGATTAGTTGGGAGGACTGGGGGGGGTGCCATCACTTGAATCCACGGGTGGCTAAGTCCATCTCTCCACTTGCAGGAGAATACTTTTACGGGTCACGCAGACAAGATTAGGAGGGCCAGTCCAGTCAGTCATCTCTGCACTACGCATCACGTTGGTGGAGACCGCAGCTGTCCAGATCCGACCGACGCCCCCGTGGGAGTCAGGTGAGCGTAACACCGGGCCCATACCAGGTTCTTTACTAGTATAGAGGGTATAGTAATAACTGTTATGTCTTGTTGTGCAGGTATAGGATAGCTAACTGACTCAATATCACTAGATTTTATTTGTTGAAGAGCAGGAATTGAGTTTAGAATGGTTAATGTTTTCAACCGATGTGGAAAAGGATCAGAATGCAATCAATCCAGCATTGTCAAACGTAGGTTTTCAGTTTTAAATGTTAAGGGGCCTGGCTGGTAGAAGGCTGGTCTAACTTCTTTGAATTATGTCTTGCGTGATTGACCTTTGTGGGTAAACAGTTTGCATTACATTCAATGAAGGGACTTCCACTTGTGTAGGGTTTGAGGAGGGGCTAGAGAAGATATCATTGCTATTTACACGGGAAGGTAAAATGGAATTATATAAAAGCTCAGGGGCAGGTGGTAACAATATAGGAGGAACAATACTTTCATGGTTATCTAGACCCGCCATGTTTGAGTTACGCTTCTCAGCCATTGTTCTAAATACATGTGGAGGTATATCAAAGTTTACATGAAAGTTAGGTCTCAAATGAGATGTCACTTCAGGGATCTGACTATGAATATGATGTAGACCATGATGAACATCGTTGGTAATTGATTTAATACTATGAGTATATACCGATAAATTCATGAGTTGGTCATGGGTAGAGTCTTGGTTTGGCGGACGAGCAGATTCTAAGTCAGTTTGAAGAAGCTTTTCCTTAACTTCACAATTTACATTCGTAGCAATTGGTACAGAATTTGACATACCAGTAGACTTACCCTTGAAAATGCCAGCAATTGGAATCACAGGGATGAGAGCAGTGCCACCTTAATTCTGGTCATTAGTAGATGACGGAGCTTGGTCAATGTCAATGATTGAAGGCTTTTGGGAGGGAGAGGACAAATTGGCTATACATTTTTTGGTATTTGATTTTTTTTTTATTTTGATCCACGAGGTTTTTTTTTATTTTTATATTTATTCTTTGTTCTATGTTTTGGTTGACATTAGTGTCATTAAGGCATTGTGATGTTCTTTTCCTGTTTCCTTTTCTTTTTTTTTTATTTTGTGATGGATTCGTGAAGAGTTTGTACAGCGGCTTTTCAATGCCACCTGACTCTGCTCTCAAGAATGATTACTTCAACTTCAAGAGGAACATCAATTGGGGGAATAGTTGAAGATGGAATAATTTCCGAGACAAATTGTGGCATTTCCAGGGGTTTTACAATTGGTGATGCAATAGATTGAGCATTGTTTCGAGGGATGACATCTTCAAGAGTCAAGGATGTCACTTTATTTGATGCTAGCCAATCTAATTTTTTATGAAGGAGTATCAAAGATGAATTTTGAGTAGCAGCTTGCAAGTCAAGAACTTCATATAGTGAGAGAAAAGATGCTTGCGTTCAAGGCTGTTGAATCCGATTCTAGAATGGGATTTGAATTGGAGGGGAACCCAAATGAAGATCTCTGGGTAGGTTTGACAAAGGACACCACAAGCGATGATTCTGATTCATCGGAAGGAATTATGTTATGTGGGGCATCAGTTGGGTAAAGCTCAGGTGAATTCGAAAGTGCAGAATGGTCTGAGTAGGACTTGGCTGGAATAATGTTACTTGAAACCTCTGCTGTAGGAGAACCCGCAGAGGAAGAAATGGATTGAAAAGAAGAAACTGGGAATGCAGCAGTCACTCTCATTAATGGAGGAGGGACCTGTGATGAGTGCATAATTGGGTCCCTAATGCCTTGAGGAGGTCGTAGGATTTCTGAGTATAACGGTATTTGCGTGAGCTGTGCAGCAGTTTGTGATTGGTTGGACACTTGTGAGTCCATAAAGAATTGAGCTAAATAGGATGGGGTATAGAACGTGTCAGAAGTTAAATCACTCACTTCACTCTTGGTGCAGCCTTGCATGGTGGCATCTGATAAGTGATTCGGTAGAAACGCTACATTGGCATGCGGGAGAGAAGGAAAATGAGGAAGAGCTACCGATGGACGTTTGCTCTTATGTTTTGCAGCCAATGAAGGTGCAAGGCTGGCATGTTCACTCTCCATTAATGATGGAAAACTCTCAGGTATAAAAGCATTGTTTTTCAAGGAATGAACAGCTGCCATGGTCCCTACCGAACTTTGAGGAGATTTTAGAAAGAACTGACGTTGTAAAGTGGCATTAGGGGGCCGAGGCATGCCAGCGGTTAATCTGTTTATTGTTTTTTGCTAGCCTTATGAGGTTTGCAAAATGGCGTGCAAGGACTGCTGGATTGAATTTTAATAAGGTCAGAGAAGCAACCAATAAAAAAAAATAGAATCCGCACGTGTTTCCGTAACGACTAAGACACCTGTCTTTAGAAAAACAAAATAGTAGACTAAATTTGTCACGTTTTAAAGCAGTTTGAAAGCCCAAGGATGGAGGAAAAGCAACACCTATTTTTTCAGGAGGTTGGTGACCGCACCAAGAGCGCGATAATAACCACTAGACTAGGACACTCACTTACTTATAGTGGGATCAAGCGGCTGGCAAACTGACTCGCTGCACCGCAGTACTCGCTTGGTACTCGAACGGGTGCACGCGCGCTTGATGAGGTTCAAATAGGAAACCACGTGAGGGGGCGTGGCTTGACTAAATTAAAAGAAGAAAAAACATATATTTTAGTATACTGAAGTCCAAATAATATAAGTACAAGTGAATTGAGTAGGGTGTTGAATGAGGGTATATACAGATATATACCAGCGTAATCCGTGATCGAGGAATCTGTGGGTCTTTGAAGATCCAAGTGAAGTTTTTGAGCACGTAGGGACAGCGAGGGCTGCAGACCTGCAGTCAGTACTCACTTGGTACTCGAGTACCATCTGATTATTCCAGTGGTTTAAATCCTCCTTGCAGGTTTTCCACAAGGAAGGAATTTTGGCAGTGAATAGAGAGTCTAACGTCGGCAAAAGCTGGACTCCCAGGTAGTCTATTGCTGCACTCGTCCACTTTTATAGGTGAGTTCTATATGCAAAGCTGCAATCTTCTAGGAGTAATGTTATATCAGGCCCAGCAGATGTATCTTAGTGGATCATGAATCCTGCTACCCGTTGGAATGCCTGCAACTCATTTAGTGATGCTGATAGAGATAATTTAGCGTCTCCCAATATTAACGCTATGTCTGCATATAATGCTAACTTGTGCTGGGTATTCTTCTCTCCTGAGATCGAGTCGTTTGCCCTGATGGCCTCCGATAAGGGCTCCACTCCCAGGGAAAATATCAGGAGGGATAGTGGGCCCCCCTGTCTCTGCCCTCTTCTGATGGAGACCTTAGTTGACATTTTACCATTGATCCAAAGTCTTGTTGAAGGAGTCTTAAAGTTTGCCAATACCAACTTTATAAAGTTGAGGCCAAACCCAAAAGCTCTCTAATGAATAATGATTAGTCGATCATGAGCGTCCAAGGCAGCAATGCCAAATTGCTGCTGTTTTCTCATCCTCAATCTATAACATTTAATAGCCTACGTATGTTATCTTGTGTCCCCCTGTTTTGTGATCAGGATTTTTGATTCTCGGAAGGATATGCGCCAATCAATCCGCCAGAACATTTGTGTAAAATTTTGCATCTCCATTTAGGACCGATATGGGTAGCTATGTGTCGGGGGGCTGCTACTCGATTGCCCGTCTGGGGGTGGTACTCAACGAGTGGATCTCATGCGAGGGGAAGCCCCATATTGGACTAGTGCCAACTATTGTGGGAGAACGTGACATCCACCCAACACCCACACCTCTCATTCACCCCCCACTTTCTTCACTCCTATCCCATATACTTTGTAGTATGCAAGAAGTAACAATGACTGAGACGAGTAAGATGAGGGATGAATACCATGAAGCTCCAAAGCAAGAAACTGACGAGGAGGCACATGGGTCACTTGCGTGAATCTTTCAGTCGCACAGCTTACCGGATAGTGGCATAAAAACTGATGACAAACTCCCCCGAATGATGGATGCTCCGGAGAGGAACAGAGAGTGGGACTGGCGCTCTGCGATGAGAGCAGCTGATGAGCCAGGTGTGGAGACGCTGAACTGATGGTCTCGAGCAAAAACGCTGGGCAAACGGAAAGGCTGCCTGGGGAAAGCAGCACGGCAGGGCCATGCGGTCCGGCTGGGAGAGACCCGCCGAGCAGAAGATGCAGAGCTGCTGCTAGAAGCTGAGGAAAGCCACACAGTGCCAACGAGGCAGCCAAAGACACAGGGACGCCTGCGACCGATCGGAGTGCTGCAGCCTAGACCCTAAAGGTATTTGAGTAATTGAGCCTATGGTACTGGAAACCCAAAACCCACAGTAGATGGAAAATGGGGAGAAGAGGTCAATTGCTACAGGACACTAAGAGAAACATTGTACGGTAACAGATGGGTTTCTCGGGCACTTACAAAAAGGAGTCGTATCACATAACAAGAGTACTTTGTGATAGTACTTGGAAGGAAGGCAACTCAGGGCTGTCAGTAAGAGATGGGGAGGAAAGAGGACTGTGCGAATAAGACATATGACTGCAGTACTTGGCAGGAGAGTAAACCAAGTCTGCAGGTGAGCTCAAGAGAACTTGAGAACTGAGTACATTTTGAAGAATCCTGTAGATTCTGCCACTGAAACCTTGCCTAAAATCTCCTCTCAGGGGGAGGCAGAGGCTTCCTGATTCTAACCCTGGGGGTGGTGTACTGCGGGAGGATCACCTGGGTGGAGACAGGGCATAGCGTAGTAAGAAGATTCTATGGGATATCAGACAGTTTTTTTTCCTCTGATAGGGAGACTCTTAACACTATACCAAAAGAGGTTATGGCATATTGCCATTTCAATATCACTCAACCTCCTATTAAAGCTAAGGTGGTGAACCCTAAGGTTTTAACAACAAAGGATACTATACCAAATGAAAGACTCTTTTTGATTTCTAAAATGAAATGCACACCTCAATTGCAAGGGTACACTACAAAGGATGGCAGAAATGTCTGGACAAGTTGAACATCATAGCCCCTCTGTTAACATTTCAAGGGAATTAAATCTACCCTTGTAAATAATCAAGAAGTAGAAAAAACGGACTATGATGATATAAACATGTGCCAGAATCCTAATGGGGCTGAGATGAGGAAAAGGATTGAAGCATGTGGAGTAGTAGTCTGGCAATTATAAGTCATTTCAGAAGTTGAGCAGTTGGGGCTGTTGGCTCTGACCTGAAGCCAATTGCCACTCCCGTAAGGCATAAAAGGCCCCAGCAAGAAAGAAGGAAGGCTGTCAGTAGTAGTACCAGAGGAGAAGCATGAGACGGGCAATTTACGAGGAAGTGGGAGCACAGAAGAGATGGCAGATTTCACCTGCATGTTCTGAGAGGATCCTGTGTACTCAAAACCTTTATTGCCATGGCTGCACCGAGGAAGACGTAAAGATTTCCTCCTGTGCGCCGAGTTGCTGTGATTGCAGAGCTGTAGCCGTGCTGAAGAAGCTGAGGCCAGAAGCAGAAAGCAAGCCGAGAGACTGGGGAGCAATGGAGACTCCCACTTAACGTGGCCGGACCGGATACCCCCGTGCTGCAGAAGGGTGTGGGTCCCAAGTGAGCCCAAAGCAGTAGAAGAAGTTGGGAGAGTGAAACAGCCCACAATCGCCGATTTCCTGAAGCCGATGAGTGAAGCTCGGCGTTCAGGTTCACTCAGCAAGCCTTGCCAGGAACTGTAACCAGCTCTAAAGCAACTTGTGTACACTTAAAAGCGAGTATAAACTGATAGTTATTTTGAAGACCCATTCTAACAAAGCAAATGTAGCACGCGTATGTATTGTGAAAGCATACTGCTCGCGTAAGTAAAGAACATTACATCCATTGTTGAACATTTTCACCGTTACCACAGTGGTTCTGTGTCCTTAATTGAAAAGGGAACGCTTGTTAAAAGATTTCAGAAAGCTAACGTTGACGTTTCACAACGAAAAGTTGCGTGTGGCCAATTGTGTTTCCCGAGAGATGTCTGAAATCCTATGTGGTATTATATGGGAATACAATTACTTGCAACCCTTTAAGGTTAAAGATCTATCTTAGAGTGGTGAAGACTGAACCTTGTAGTATCCTGAGCAATCCTAGTTTATTCCTGAAGTTGTTGTATTGACAAGGAGAACACACATTACCCAAGCCAAGAGGCACACCCTTTTCATGGTGAAAAAAGTACTGTTTAAACCCATCCACCTCATTGTTAAAGTTATTAAAGGTCCAGCGGCCCCTGATACAAGTGTGGCATTACCTGAAGCTGAAAGAGGGGCACTAGAGCTTAGGGCTAGTTGCTGGAACCAAGAATGTGAGTGAAGCTGGGGAAGGGAGCTGGGTGCTTGTAAAGCAGATAAAGGAAATCACCTGTAATACTAAAGACTGCTGAAGCTGAGAGGAAGTCAGTCTTGTGGCAGTTTTTTTTTCTTCAACCTTTATATTTTCAATAGAAAATTACAATTAATTGACCAATCATGAAACAAATTAAATAACCAAAGCACAGCACCATAACTAGAAACAAGTGCATGAAACCTATATACAATCATCGAAACTCCCCCCAACCAAAAGAAGACATAGAATGCAAAATGAGACTAGTATAAATTAGTACATTTCCTCCAAATGTTAAGAGTCACCAATGTATTATTATTCCTGTAAATTACCATTTCAACCTTTGCAAGTTTGTGCATCTCATCAATCCATTCATCAAGAAGCGGAGTAACATTAGATTTCCATCCCCTTAGGATTAACCGTTTACCAACAATAGCACCTCTGAACAGCCATTTATTCTGGGAAACATTCAAGACATTTACCAATTCATCATCACCCAAGATCATAGTTTTAAAATCAAGGTCTATGTTCTCACCCAACACAATCGCACACGCCTCACAAACTTTCGTCCAGAAACCACAGACTCTAGCACAGCTCCATAACATATGCTCAAAAGCAACCTACCTAATGGACACAACCCCAACACTCATCGGAATCCGAAATACCACGCTTCATCAAATGTTCTGGGCACCAGTAAACTCCATTCAAGATCTTTATATGCATGGATCTCTCTCTCCAAGATTAAGTGAGCAAAGCATTACATTCCTACATATACTTTGCCAAACTGCCGGGGTTACATTGAAGTGAATACTCCTGCTCTTCTTCTCGGAGGTCATCATTACTCCTGTAATTCGCAACTATCTACTTGTATAATCTGCTAGCCAATCCCCCTTCCCCATGTTTCGGCTTAGCCAAAAAAAGATTCAAGTCTGTTATTTGACCAATCAATTTCACCAATAGATTTCCTCAGACGCCTATAATCAGCCTTCAAAAAACCCAAACTGTCCCATTTCTCTTGCACTTCGTCTACAGATAGCACCTTACATCTCTCTCAAGAGCACCGATCCATCTCATTCAACCCAAGAACCACTCGGACCAAAACAACATTCTTCCATTATCTCATCGGATTTAACCATATGGAAGCTTGCAGTGATTTTACAGCATCAACTCCCAACAGCTCCAGTAGATTTCTCCAAGCTTCCCGTAGAAATTCCGTAGTAGGTAACTTCACCCATCCCAACGCCCTCGGGCTCAGCGGGCCATAAAAACCTGCCTCCGCAATAGACCAACCATCCGTATCATTATCCAGAAATGGAACAAAAGACTGCGCCAAGTGATGGGCTCTAAAATTCGGTACCCCCAGCCCACCGCAATCCACTGGCAGCTGAGGTTTCCAAATTTTGAGCCTGGGAGGCTTGCGATCCGAATTAAACTCCTGCATTGATCACTCTAATTCCTTCCAATAGTGTGGACGGATCCTCAGAGGCAACATGCTAAGAATGTAATTCACCTTTGGGGATGAAGTCATCTTGAGGGCATTGACCTTACCCCACAGTGACCGGTTCAATAATGACCATCTCTCCAAATCCATCTTGAAGCCTTTCAACCAGACACCTAACACCTAAGTAACGCATTCTTGTTTCGCACCCCCTGAAACTCATGGACATGACCAAAGACTTATCACACGAATAGGTGCGAGGCATGGCGCACTGATTTTATCCAGTTAATTTTGTAACCAGAGGCCTCCTAAAAGTTGGTTAAAAGTCGCATTAAAATAGGCAGTGAACTACTCAAATCTTGTAAGACGAGCAAAAGATCATCCGCATAGAACCACACCTTCTGCATAACTCCCCAACAACTCACTACACACAACTCCGATTCACTCCGAAGCGCAATAGCCAATGGTTCAATTGCAATGACAAATGTGGCGAAAGCGGACATCCTTGTCTGGTACCCCTTTCTAGTTGAAAGGATTCTGATCTCAAACCGTTTGTTTTCACATCCGCTGTAGGATTTGCATACAATAACTCAATCCATGAAATATAGTCCTTAATTATATCATCTGGCGCAGAACGGAGTATAAGTATTCCCAATTTACTCGATCAAACGCCTTTTCGGTATCAAGAGAAAGGACTGCAATGTCCTTATCTGAGTTCAAAGCCTGACCCATTGTAACAATCTGCGGATATTGCTCAAGGTACGTCTGTTCTTTAGAAATCCCGATTGATTATCATGGATTAATAATTCTCAGAGCCAGAGTCTTGGACAAGACATTATCGGTATTAATAAAACTAATAGGGCGGTAGCTTAATAGCAAGTTATCTTCCCTTTTTTGAGAAATACCAATATCGATGCATGACTAGTACTCTTCGGGACGCCAAAAATATATCCTTCAATAATTCAAGGGCCAAGTCTGGCAGTATTCTGTAAAATTCAACTGGAAGCCCATCCAGCCCCAGGGACCTACCAGTATTCAAGTTTTGAATCGCAGCCCTCAGTTCTTCAACTGTCAGTCCCTCTTCAAAGAGCAAGCTATCTGCATCAGAAATCTTGGGATTTTAAGGTTATGAAATAAATGCCCCCCGCCCCCTATACCTGAAATGCCGTCCGCATCTAAGATTGAAGTAATTGCTGCATCAGAATTCCCTTTTCTCAATCTATACGCTAGCCATCTATCACATTTCTCACCCCTTTCGAAATGGGTACACCGCGTTTAATATAGGTTACGTTCCGCCTTTTCTGACAGAATATCATTCATCTCTTTTCAGTTTCCATAGTTCTTTTCATTTTGCAAAGTCCATCTGATCAAGCATTAAATCTTGAGCTATATCTCATTCTCAGATCTAGTTCCAATCTAGTTCTCATCTTTTTTTCGCTTCCCGCTCGACAGGCCCAGTAGCACCTCCCGCCTTGTGCATTTAAACACCTCCCACACATTCTGCAAACTTCGTCTGAGCGGTTCTCATCCACAAAATGGTTTGCCTCAGAAACCATTTGGTCAAGTATATCTTCGTCGTACAGAATGGAGGTGCTAATTTTCCAGGAGAATGACTTGCACATATCAAACTTTGTTTTCAGATGCATCGTGATCGGAGCATGATCAGCCAATAAAATATTTCCTCGAAAGATAATTCTCATTCAATGACTCACTAGTGAACGGTATATCCAGCCTGGAATAAGTGTGCCCCGGAAAAGAAACTATTCTCTCGTACATTTGGGTTCTCCAACCTCCAATTATCCTTCAGATTGTGTTCTTCCAAAAGGGCCTCTAGAGCAAGGCGATGAGAATCCTCCTTGTGGCAGGTTATATTTGTTACAATAAAACAGGCGGGAAAGGCAAAGAGGCTGCCCTTTTCTTGGAGCATAGAAAGGAAGAATGCCTTGCCTACCTGTAGAGGTCGAAGTGTCTTGTCATATGTTGTCTTCCTGGGGCCTGCGGCCGTGCTATCTCTAACTTTCCCTCCCTCAATACTCCCCTGCTAGAGCCCTCTGCTTCTCTAACTCTTTGGTTGTCAAACGCTTCTCCAAGCAGAGAGTGGGGGCAGTTCTCTCTCCTCGGCTGGTGCCTCACTTTGGAACAGCCTCCATGCCCCTCTTAGACTTGAGCTGAACCTCCTTAAGTTCAGGAAACTGCTCAAACCTGCTTTTCTCTACCCCTTTCCCTTCCCTGCTAATTGCCCTACTGCCGCTGAGACCAGTGACCTGGTCCTCATGAATATCGCAGGATACCCAGCCCTTCCACCCAGTTGATTCCAGCCCCCCATCCCCCACTGCCCCACTGTACTGCCCCAGGGTGCCCCTGCTTGGCGGCTCTATATCGCACCCTTGGTGAGTCGCCTGCACTAGCACTTTGGCTGAGGCCTCCTCCTTGGCTCCCGTTGGCACTTCACTCCCGTTCCCCCCCCCCCCCACCACCAGCACTTGTCCTTGCCCCACTCCTCCGATCCCTATATCCTGCTCTTCTCTTCACTGCACTTGCACTTCCGAATACCAAAAGGACTAGTAGGATGACAATTGTATACTGTTCTGCCAATGTTTTTCTCTCCCATGTTCCCTTCCCATTTAGCCTTGTGGTGCTTTGAAACACAATTTGGTTGTATAAGCGCCCAACAAACTGTCAATGAAATAAATAAAAAATATGCCTAACAATTCTGAGTTATAAAACTGAGGCAGAAGTACCTGAACTGTGGTGGTGGTGAATACTGCCAGTGGATGTCACATTGAAGAGTAGTGTTATACTGTGGGACAAAAGGGACTGTGCTCATAGTAATAACAGTAGACGAGTGGTTGTTAAGAGGGAAACAGCAACCCAAAGAGAAGCATCTTGACAATTATACCAAAGGAACTGCAGAGGTCCTAACCAATAAGTAGTAGAAGTAGTAGTTCTATACCCATTCTTTGAACCGTGGCAAATCTTGCAAAGAAGAAATCCGGGATTACCATTGATACTATTTTCTTGGCTGGAATTGGAAGGGGATCTTGTCAACTGAAACCGGAGTATCGTTACCAGTGGATTTTTGTTTGTACTTCTGTTTTTAATTTGGAACTGAGAAGAACTGGTTGAAGACTTCTTTTCCTTTGAACGTTTGGGAATTTGACTATAAAAACCCTGCGGAAGGGTCCCAGGACAGGTGAAGGTCCTACAGATATTATTAAATTCTTGTTTCTTCTATTGTTGTATTATATTCTTTGGGTGTATTTTTTAGGGTGAGGTCCAGTTTACCCATGTTAGGAGTGGTTCCATTAGCCTTTAGACTAGGTAGGGAATTCCCTGATGGAGTGGGGCAAGCAAGGCTTTATTTGGTAACTTTTTCTTTTAAATATCTAATCTTGAGGATACTACAAGCAGTTGTCCGCCTCACATTACTTACCCCCTCAAAAAAATCCTATGGAGACAGTGCTTGGCAGGGGAGTAAACTAAGTCTGTATGGAAGATTAAGAGACTGTAAAGAGAACTGGGAAAGTAATATAGATGAACATAGTCCCAAACGGAGACTTGGTTTACTCACCTTCCATGTTCTAAGAGACCTGATGGAGAAGGGAACCAGGTCTGCCAACCGGAGTCTGGGACCCCAGAGACCAAGAAGAAAGGCTTGTTGCCACTTTTGTTAACTTATTACTTTGGTAACTTTTGATCATTGTACAATGAATCTTACAATGCAGTACAACGGGGTACACCTTTTGTTTTGCCCTAGACTATCACTCAGAGGATTTTTGGATACAATTGTGTGCCTAAGGGACAAGCAGGTAGCAACAGTTACTTTTTGCTATTTTGGGTGTATTTCGTTTTAGCCTTACCGTGTTTTCCACGTTTGGCTACTAACTGTTTTCATTTGTCCCTTGGCCATCTTGCCTCTAACCCTTCTTCCTGGTCTGAGTGGGCAGGAAAATCCGTGTATGGACATCCAGTGCCCGGAAAAGCAGAGGTGTTTTGCGGGCTATTGCGGGGCCATGTGTGTTTGCTGCGAGAAGGGTGGGTTGGGACTGTCTGGTCCCAATCTACAAACTGGTTCCAGTGTTTGAGTTGTGCCACCAGTGGTCCTGATTGTACCACTGCTGGGGTTTGTGTGTGGGCCCAAAGTTTGATTGGCTACTGGGAGTTTTGGCTCTTACCTGGCTTTTTGGATAAGACCCCTGCACCCACTGTAGAGAAATCCTGGAAGAAACCGAAGGAGCAAAGTATCCTGTCTAGCTGCAAGACTTGCAACGAGACCGTGTTCCCATTGGAAGAAGGCCTGGCAACCAACTTCTGCTGCTGTCCTGGAAGAACCCTGTCTTGTAGGTGATCTTTAGCAGTCCTCCGAAAGAGCTGTGATTCTTGGACCGGAGGGAACATCCATTCTCGAGGTCTGCTCAGAGTCCTGCGAATAAGAGCCTTCGGAAGTTCCCCTGGACTGCCCAGTGGCTGACCAGCTCAGAGTTTGGGCTAGCGTGCTGCAGACGTTGCTGTTTCGCTTTGAGGCCTGGAACTGGGGGGATCGCCCGCTTATGCTACAAGACTCTCCTCTGCCAAATTCCGCGGTTCCAGCATCAAGGGGACCCGAGATAGGAGTCGTAGTCTGAGTGTTCTCCTGCGTCTCTGTGCGTTGGTGGGCGCCGTCCCAACTGCTTTCCTGCATCCAGTACTCTGCTGAGGGGCCCTGCATCCAGTTCATCTGCATTCTCCAACCTGAAGACCTGGCACCAGCATTTGTCAGAGCGAAGTGCTCAAACCTGCAGTCGCGGGGCATCAAGGGCTGAGGCTGACAGCGGACAAAGCGACCTCAGAGCCTCTTCAGAAGTCCGGGTAAGTCAGTCCTAAAAAGAATCGAGTACGGGGTGAGTCATAACGATACTTACCTGAACCCTAAATCCCCTTTTTAAAATTTTGGTAACTTTTAGAAACAGTTTGGCTTGCATTGCTTGCTCATTGGGGACATTTTTGTTAGAACAATTTGTCATCTACTCCTTGTAGCTCTTCATTGGAACCCAGGAGCCCTATTTTTCTCGTCTCAAACTATATGGAACTTTGGTGAACCTTTGGGCAAAATGCCCCATACATCTTAGGGGTGGACTTCTAAAGTTAGTGTTGTCATTCTGTGGACCTACAGGGGTGCATACTAATACTTACCTTCCTTTGCAGGGGTTTTATATGTATTTTGCCCTACTCCACTGATTGTATATATGTATCTTTTATTAAGTGTTCTGTGATATTACATTCTAGTAGTCCTTTTTCACAGTGTCGTATGGCCATAATTAAATAAGTAATTGTAAAACTGACTGATTGTCGAAGTGTGTTCTCTGACTTTTCACTGTGCTCTCATTGGGGACCCCTTACAAGCTCACCACCGCTTAAGACTTAGCCTAGACCACTTGTCCGCCTAACCTGAACTGGTTTGCCTTCGGCTCCCAGAGTTGTGCCCATCACTACACTAGGATGGCCTTCTAGACATCTGTCCACCAGGCCAGAGTGTAGAAAATCAGTCCCAACAACCGCCAAGCCAAAAAAGTGCAATCTTGCCCAGTCGGCTGTAAATTACCTGGGTTTCTTTGTGGGTAACAGGAGGGACCAGCCCAAATTAGAAAAAGAAAGCAGTGAAGGAAACACCCAAGACCAAAAGGGGCTTGAAGGCTTTTTCTTAGGACTAGTAGGCTATTGCAGGAGGTTGATTCCCAAATTGTCATCCATTACTTCACGCTTAACTGACAAACTGAAAACCGTATAGCCACAAAAGATAAAATGGGTGTTAGGACAGTTTTTCTGAAGTCATACTAAGGGCTTAGTAAAACCATTCAACTGAGATGTTACTCTTAGTATGAGGCTGTACCACCTGAGTTCATGGTAGCGTAGACAGAGCAGCCAGGCTTATTTTACGAGGCAGAGAGGGCTGTAGAATAAGTAGAAATGAAATTGTAAATACAAATGGTCCAAAAAATACTGAAACACTACGTATTGTAAAAATAAATGTTTTTTTAAAAAATGTTTTAAACTCAGTGCTTGACATTACAACAAGTGAGAATAGCAACATTAGTTAGCGTTGTCATTACACAGCAGGTGCGCTTGCAGTTGTAGCAATGACTGCCCTCTTTTGTGTTATGTGTTTTTGTTTGTCAGTGCCTTTATGCCTAAGAGTCAATAGTGTGCTTAACAAATGTAATGTAATGTAATAACCAATACGGGCAGCAACCAAAAAACAAACTGGGATAATTCCTATCAAAACAAAGATGAAAGTCAAGAACAGTCTATTGAGTCCTCTGCCTCTGTTTCATTACCATTCAGTGTAAGCAAGTAATTGCGGAAAGGAGGCTAAATGTCCACTGGCCTACATCGCACCGGCTGCAGTGAAGACCATTGATCCTCCTGATCAGGCCCATGTCACAGCCCGCATCCAGTGTGAGACGGACGGGCTAGCAGATTTAGCAACAGCAACAGTACACATGGGACTAGCCTACAAAGGCTAGCCACTCTGTGGAAACCTCGACGAAGCGACTCAAATATATGGAATAAACAGGTCATAGGATTAGATTCAAAAGTGCAAGCCAACATCGTATCTCAGACTCCACCCCAAAAGTCACTTAGCCTCAGGCAATCTCATAGCATGTGGAGGTATCCTGCCTCGTCCGAGTGACATCTCGAACAGAGGTAGTGAGGTAAGAAGAGATGCAGTCTGGCATGGGTGTAGTGAAATCTGTGTAGTAGTTTAAATTGTATTAGGCGGAGTCTAGAATTAAATGAGTCTTTGAACACAACTTCCCAGGCCTAGTCAGTAATGTCTGTACCCAAATCTTTAGCTCGGGTATCACAGAACTTAACTAAGGGCTTGTTGCCACAGTTCTGCAGCAGATTGTATATTCTGGCCACTTCACCGAGTGAAGGTTACTTTCATGATGAGGCTAAGTAATGGTTCATCTTGGGGCAGTACAGGCAATCGCAAGCAAGCACTCCTAGCTGCGCAGCAGAGACCAGCATATTGTAGCCGTCGCAAGAGCTGTGTCCGTGGGGAACACTGCAAGTCTTGTAGTGTAATAAAGGAGCCCATGCCGTAGACCTCTTTCAGAGTGGTGTATCCATCTGTCGCCCACTTGCGCACTGCACCCCTACTTAGCTTAGTGAAAGGCGGAAGGAAGTTCCATAGCGGAAGGTTTCCATGGAACGGGCGAGGGGTATCTAGCAGTTTCCATATTTTACGCCATGCTAAAGCTGTCCCGCTGATGGAGTCATCAACCCCGGGTACTTCATAGCAGCGGTCCAATCAACGAGTGAACATCTCCAGTACCGGCCACAGGTCATGTGGATGGGAGGCGTCCACATCGAACCAATAGGCTTAATGGTACGCCGAGGGCCCTAATCCAGTACTTTCCAAAATTGGGCTGCGAGACCTCCCAGACTGCATGTTCTGGCCCGTGTGTCCCACTTTAGCCGAACAGCACCCATGTGCCACATAAAGTTATTGACCACAGCTTTCAATGTCTTGAATAATGCAGCACCCGGTTACAGTGGTATATTTAAAGGGATGGTCTAGTAAACATTTTTATTTAAAAAATAGATAGGCCACATAAAAAAAATATACTAGCATCCTCCGTTTTAAAACTTCCTATGTAAAGTTTTGAGCTATTCAAGCTCAAAATTCGAAAAAGCAAGCACAGGGGCGCCGCCATTTTGTGAAATGGAGGCCCTCCTGTACTGGCTTTTGCTTTTGCGGCACTAATGAAGGAAAAGCCAGCCAGCTGTAGTAAACAAAGTCTACCGCTGGGTGGCTTTCCCTTCATTAGTGCCGGGACTCGGAGGACGCGGACCGGAGACCAGAGCAGGAAAGCTGCAGCTGAATCTCGGTAAGTGCTATTTATTTTTTTTACAAAAAATAAGCACTAGCTGCGTTTTTTTTTCTATGTTTTCTGGGCTGGAGGAGCCCGGAAAACTTATAAATAAAACCGCAGCTTTAATAACGTTGTATTTATGTTTGCGGTCGCTTTTGAAGCGACCGCAAACATTAATACAACGTTATTGTGTTGGAAAACGCTGCGGTTTTAAAACCGCAGCGTTTTCCAACACAACCGCGTTGTCTGCCTGAATCTGCTTTTCCATTTGGGGCTCTCGGGCTCCCCACGGGTAGCCCGAGAGCCCCAAATGGAAAAGCAGATTCAGGCAGACACAACGCGGCATTGCGGAAAACAACCGGGTTGTCTGCCTGAATCTGCTTTTCCATTTGGGGCTCTCGGGCTCCCCACGGGGAGCCCGAGAGCCCCAAATGGGAAAGCAGATTTAGGCAGACAACGCAGCATTTAGCATTTCCCATTTGGGTCTCTTGGGCTCCCCACGGGGAGCCCGAGAGCCCCAAATGGGAAATCAGCTGCAGGTAGAAACACTACGCTGCATGTAAACATAACCGTGTGTGTTTCTGCCTGCTGTGGCTTTCACTTTGGGTCTCCGGTGCTCCCCTGGGAGCACCGGAGACCCAAAGTGATAGCCACAGCAGGCAGAAACACACGCGGTTGTGTTGGAAAACGCTGCGGTTTTTCTTTCCAAGTTTCTCAGACTCCTCCAAGCCGGAGGAGCCTGAGAAACTTGGAACGAAAAACCGCAGCGTTTTCCAACACAATAACGTTGTATGTATGTTTGCGGTCGCTTCAAAAGCGACCGCAAACATAAATACAACGTTTTTAAAGCTGCGGTTTTATTTCTAAGTTTTCCGGGCTCCTCCAGCCCGGAAAACTTAGAAAAAAAACCGCAGCTAGTGCTTATTTTTTGTAAAAAAAATAAATAGCACTTACCGAGATTCAGCTGCAGCTTTCCTGCTCTGGTCTCCCGTCCGCGTCCTCAGAGTCCCGGCACTAATGAAGGGAAAGCCACCCAGCGGTAGACTTTGTTTACTACAGCTGGCTGGCTTTTCCTTCATTAGTGCCGCAAAAGCAAAAGCCAGCACAGGAGGGCCTCCATTTCACAAAATGGCGGCGCCCCTGTGCTTGCTTGCTTTTTCGAATTTTGAGCTTGAATAGCTCAAAAGTTTACATAGGAAGTTTTAAAACGGAGGATGCTAGTATATTTTTTTTAATGTGGCCTATCTATTTTTTAAATAAAAGTTTTTACTAGACCATCCCTTTAAATAGTACATCAACTTTGGACCATTTTGAGAAGAGATACTCTCCCCGGCATAGTGAGTGGGAGCTTTGCCCAACAGTGTAGTTTCTTTATAAACTGGGGTACATATATGCCATAGTTGTGTTCGTGCAGCGATGGTAGTGTTGTGTAACATTAACCTCCAGGTAGTTTATCTCCAAGGGGGACCAAGCGAATCCCATAAAATCTTGCGGTGCTTTGTGTTGACCCTGGCTGTAGGGAGCGAGTACAGAGTCGTACCCATGGTATGAATCGAGGTCCAAAGTTGCACTTCTCCAGCACCACCCACATAAATTGCCACGTAACAGAGTTGAGGGATTTTTGAATATCCAGTGCAGTGGCCTGCACACCCGGGTCTACCTGAGCAAGAATGTTGAAAAGACACCTGGAGCGGCCGGGGATTAAGCCGGACTGGTTGGGGTGGATGATGTGCATCATGTAAGGGGCCAGTCGAAGGGCTAATGCCTTCGCAAATGTTTTTACGTCCAAGTTAATGAGTGATAGTGGACGGTAAGGTCCACACTGCTTGGGCGGCTTACCAGGTTTCAGCAGCACAATGATTACCGCCTCACGCAATGTGGGGGACGGGGGGAGGAGTACTCCCAGAGTACAAGTTTCTTCCCATAGGGCAACTAGTCGAGTCACCAGTCGAGATCCTAAAATTCCATGGTCCGCCCATCAGGGTTTGGGGGGCTTGCCAGATGGCAGGGCCTCAATGGCGCGTGAGATCTCTTCCGCTGACATGGGACTATCAAGAGCTTCCCTAGCTAGCACAGAAAGTGGCAGGGTATCAAGGAATGCCTCAATGTCGGGAATAGGTGTTGCATCTCTATCAGCGTAGAGAGTTTCGTAAAAAGAGCACAATACCCAATCTACCTCAGGCGCAGTGTGCACCAGCACCCTAGGGATCTCCTGCACTAGTGGGATATGGGGATTCCCTCCTGCTTGCCGCACGATCCTGGCTAATCGCTTGCCAGGGTGCTTGCCCTGACCGTATTTCCTCGCCAAGCCCGGGCGGTACAGTAATTTCAGTTCCCTGTCAGCGTGTGACCGGAAATTGTCAAGTTCACCCTTGATGTCGCCCAATGTGGTGGCAGTGGGGGTAGTTCCATATTCTTCTAGCTGGTGCAGAGCGGTTTCACTGACTTGTATATCTCGTATTGCTTTAATTATCCCAGATTCCTTAACCAGTGCCATACCACGGACGTATGCCTTAAAGGCTACCCATAGAGTTGCACACGTGCTGCTGGAGCCCATGTTAACCTCGAAGTACTCCTCTATGCATTTCCCCATTTCAGCCTCAAACACAGTCCTGTAATGCCTGGGGTTTACGTCTCCATGGGTGCCTCTCCCCAGCCCCACTCTCACCGCTCCAGTGAATTTCCCAGTGTGATTGGGGAGTGATCAGAGCAGGTCCTAGGAAGAATAGTAGCCTCATCAAGGTCCCCAACCAGGGCGTTGGATACCAACCACATATCGATGCGCGAAAGGGAGTCCTGTACCATGGAGTAGAAGAGTTCAGGGTCGTGTAGACAGAGCAGCCATGCTTCTCCAGCATGGGGTCTGGCATGGATTCACATGCTCATGAATATTCCCCGTCGTCAGGCTGGGAATCCTCGGTAAAGAAAAAATCAGTTTTTCAGTTTCGTTTCTGAACTGTCTTTCTACTAATAACCAATCACTGGTCTCTGGGTCATACTGCCCCCAGCCAATGACTGCCCTCTACCTATGCCCCTCCTCTGGCAGCCATCTTCAGATTTTTACCGCACGTTCAAGTGTTGGGAGTCCTCGTGCTATAGCTCTCGAGCTTTTGCTGCTTTTTCGCGCTTTTTCAAGGAGATTTTCGAATTTTTCTGTTAAATCGAGCCTCAAGCTCCACCGTTTCTTCTTCCGATCAACGGTGACCCGTTTCGGAATTTCCTACGCCCCTCCAGGGCGAAGTTTTCGTAGAGTGCCGCTTCTTGGAGGATTCCGGAAGATCTGAGGCCTACCATGGATACGGCCCAGGACAAGGGTAGCTCGACGCCCGGATCCAAACTGTTCAGGGACTGCCGTGGATGCGGTTTACAGAATGTTTTCAAGGAGGACGACCATTCGAAATGTCTCTGCTGCCTTCATGAGGACAAGACGCACGTGGAGAAGGACTGCGTTCTGCAAGAACCTATCGGAACGGATCATGAGGGATCGTCGTTCCCGCCTCGGTAGCTGGCTGGAGAAGGGCCCAGCAGGTGAGAAGAAGAAAAGGTCAGAGCGGTCTTCTAAGTCCTGTGAGGGTGCCCCGGCGATGGGGGCCCAACAGAAGGCTAAGAACCGCGAGTCCGCGGGCACCGGGAGCGCCGACGGTCGGGCTCTTCGGCTGCCAGGCAGGGCGCACCTTCCCTGGCACCATCAACCACGAGCCAACGCTCTGGTTCGGGGAAGAGGAAATCCGAGAACCCGGGTAAGCTTCTGGAGAGGCCCCGGTCGATCGCGAAGGACTCAGCCGAGGGGGAGCGAGGCAGTGACCCTCCACCCCAAGGTGAAGGCTTCAAGCGGATGACACGGCAATGGACACGACAACGGGGACGGATGACGAAGGGATGGACCTTCCATCACCACCCCCTTGGTCTTCACCGCCCGATGAAATTGGCTCCTTTCATGCCATGATTGCCTGGGCATCCGAGCTCTTCCAGCTCTGCCCCGAGGAACAGAAGAAGGAAGGTTTTCTCTATCAACGGCGAAAGTCCAAGCGAAAGACGGCCCTCGCTGTACCGTTACTCGACGATATCTGGGACGAGGGACTTGTGGTCCTGAAGAACCCGTCCACGACGCCTGCCAAGAGGGACCGGTGCGAGAAGAAAACCGGGTCCCCGACGCCGCCCCCTTGTGCCTCAGGGCTCAGCTGACGCCGGATTCGGTCGTCTCAGCGGCGGCCAAGAAGACAGCGGGGGCGACAGATTCAACCTCCACTTCCCCACCTGACGGCAAGGGAATGAAATTGAACGCCATGGGGCGACGGGTCATTTTGTCGGCAGCGACAACAATTAAAGCGGCCAACGCCTTAGCGATTGTGGCCCATTACGACAGGGAGCTATGGTACAAGATAGCTCCCCTACTGGACTTCCTACCAGACAAGAGGGCGGAGGCCCTAGAGATTCTGCAGGAAGGTGAGGTGGCGTCAGACCACACCATAACAGTGGCAACGGATGTTGCCGACACCGGGTTTCGCCAGTTAGGCAACAGTGTTTGCCTTCGACAACGAGGCTGGCTCAAGGCGACAGACTTCCGTCAGGGCATGCAGACCAGGGTGTTGGACATGCCGTTTGACGGCAACAACCTGTTTGGGAAAACGGTGGATGAGTCGCTGCAGGCCATCAAGGCCGACAAAGAGACGGCCCGAGCCCTGGGAGTCCTTCAGCAACGACAGCCCTTTCGAAGCACCGAAGGCAGATAGGGGGCCTCCAAGGGATCAGGCGGTGGTTCCTCTATGTACCGCCAGGCGGCCCGCTCCTCATCCCAGGAGGCCTACAGAGGTCACGGCAAACGAGGAGGATCTCGTCATCGTCGTCACCAAGGAGGCCAAGGCCGCCTCTAAGCAAGATTGAACCGGCCATAGCATCGGGGCCCCCAGCGAAGCACCCCGGTGGGAGGCCGGCTGGCGAAGTTCGTCAGCGTGTGGGAGTCCACCTCCGACGGTTGGGTGCTGGTTGCCCTGGCCCATGGGCACACTCTAGAGTTCCAAAAGAAGTGTCCCCGCATTCCTCCCGTGGTAAGGAAGAAAAATCACGTCCCTCAACTGCTGTTGGAGGTAAAGGCGATGCTCAAGAAAGGTGCCATCAAGCTCGTCCCCAAGAGGCTCCGGGGCTCCGGAGTACACGCCAGATACTTCCTCGTCAGAAAGAAGACGGGCGGTTGGCGCCCCATCCTGGACCTACGTCGGTTGAACAAATGCATCAAGGCACAGAAGTTCAGGATGGGTCACTCTCCAGCACGTGCTGGGACAGCTGAAGGAGGGTGACTTCCGATCATCATTGGACTTAGAGGATGCTTACTTCCACATCCCCATCCTAAAAGGGCACCGAAAGTTCCTCAGACGCCACTACCAATTCAGAGCTCTGCCATTCGGATTGAAGTCGGCACCCAGGGTGTTCACCAAGTGCCTAGCACCAGTGGTGGCGCTGCTGCGCCTGCAGGCGATCCATGTCTACCCCTACCTGGATGACTGGCTCATCCGTGCAAGGACAAGAGAACTCGCCGTCGAGCACACGGCCAAAACCGTCCGCTTACTCACGGAGCTGGGTTTCTCCAACTACCCAAAATTCCATCTGGTTCTGTCGCAGGCGGCACTGTTTCTGGGAGCGAAGCTCGATACAGTGGAACGATTGGCGTCTCCGTCGGAGGAAAGGACTAGGGCCATCTTAGGCAAAGTGCAGCGTCTGCTTGCCACGGACGTGGCCAGGGTGAGATCCATCAAGTCCCTCCTCGGAATGATGTCCTCATGCATCTACCAAGTGCGCCTGTGCAGGCTACGGATGCGTCCTCTACAGGAGTTCCTCGACGCCCGCTGGATGCAAGCGGCGGGCAGCTTCGAAGACAAGATCCCGCTCAACGAGGTTTTCCTTTGGGCGATTCAGTGGTGGGGCACCCGTGCATACCTCACGGCGGGCACGGACTTCCAGACCCCGGCACATCAGGAGACGGTGACGACGGACGCATCCCTGGAGGGATGGGGTGCGCACACCAGAGATCTCCACGCAAGAGGCCTTTGGCTCCCAGAAGAGAGGTCTCTCCACATCAACATCTTGGAGCTCTGCGCCGTGTTCTGGGCACTCAAGTCGTTCCTCCCGTCCCTCGAGGACAAGGTCGTGAGGATATTAACTGACAACACCACCACGATGTTCTACATCCGGAAGCAGGGTGGCACCAGATCCCCAGTCATATCCAAGGAGGCCCAGGATCTGTGGCACTGGGCCGTCGCCCAGGGGATGTTTCTGGTTCCCTTCCATCTGGCAGGAATATAAAACACCATCGCCGACTCACTCAGCAGGGAGCTGCGCTTGTGCCACGAGTGAGAACTGTGCCAGGATCAAGTGGATCGCCTCTTCCAACGATGGGGCAAACCCCAGATCGGCCTGTTCGTGATGGCGACGAACTCCAAGTACCAGAGGTTCGCCAGCAGGTTTCCCCAGCCGAGGAGCATGGGCAACGCTTTCTCGTTCCCCTGGGACCGCCTGTTCCTGTATGCGTTTCCTTCGTTGCCGCTGCTGCTTCGGCTCATCAGCCAGCTCAAGAGGTCCCAGTGCAGAATGATCCTCATCGCACCGTGTGGCCGAGACAGATCTGGTTCCCGGACCTTCTGGACCTCTCAGCATCCCCACCAGTCAAGCTGTCGACGGACGCGGATCTTCTCTCCAGAGAGGGAGGCGCCATTCATCACGACCCGAAGTCGCTGAACTTGCAGGCCTGGCTCCTGCAGCACTAGAGTTTGGAGGGTATGATATCCCGGCTGACTGCAGAGAGGTTCTTGCAAAGGCCAGGGCATCCTCAACTCTCAAGTGCTACGGACATAAGTGGAAGAGGTTCTCTGTCTGGTGCCATGCACAGAAGATCAACCCTCTACGGATTGCGGCACCTCAAGTGCTACCGTACCTACTGTCGCTGGCCAAAGCTGGACTAGCTCACGCTTCCATCAAGATACATCTGGCAGCGATCTCCCGATACACCAGAATTACAGGACGGCTGTCCTTGTGGTCTCATCGACTGGTGAAGGAATTTATGAAGGGACTGTCCCGATCGTTCCTGCTGGTGAAGGCTCCAGCCCCGGCGTGGGCGCTTAACGTGGTGCTGACCAGGCTCATGGGGCCGCCATTCGAGCTCTTGCATTCGGCTCTGTTGAAGTTCCTGTCGTGTAACACAGCGGTCCTTGTGGCCATCACCTCCGCATGACGTGTGGGAGAGATTCAGGCCCCATCCTGCAACCCTCCATACTTGACTTTTCACGATACGAGGGTGGTGCTGAGGACGCACCCCTCTTTCATGCCCAAGGTGCCGTCGGACTTCCATCTTAACAAGCCCTTTGTGTTGCCAGTTTTCTTTCCGTCGCCTTCGTCGCCGGCCGTGAGGACTTTGCACTCGCTGGATGTAGCTAGAGCGCTTAAGTTCTACGTGGACCGAATGAAGAGTTTTCGGAAGACATCACAGCTGTTTGTGAACTTTGGACCTGTGAACCAAGGGAAGGCTCTCTCGAAGGCTTCCATTTCCAGATGGCTCTCCAGCTGCATCATGCACTGTCATCGGTTGGCCAACCGACAGTTGCCCGGCTGTCCGAGAGCCCATTCGACCAGAGCGATCGCTGCTACTACAGCGTTCTTGTCTGGCGTGCCCCTGCTGGACATCTACAGGGCTGCTACGTGGAGATTGACGCACACCTTCACGGGATTCTACTGCGTCGACTGGGATTCCAGGGAGGAGTCCAGAGTCGGCCAAGCAGTGCTGCACAACCTGTTCGCCTGAAGGTGGGCCTGGTGAGGAGTTGCTTAATGTTGAGTTTATGTAATGCTTAATGTTGAGCCTTTTGCCACCTCCCGTGGTTGTGCATGTGTGTACTGCTATGTATTCTTATATTCATGAGCATGTGAATCCATGCCAGACCTCATGCTGGAGAAGGAACAAGTTACTTACCTGTAACTGTTGTTCTCCAGCATGGGTCTGGCATGGATTCGCATGCGAACCCTCCCTCCTTCCCCTATGCAGCTCTTCACTTGGTCATACTGCCACTTTACGTGCTACCAAATCTGAAAATGTCTGCCAGAGGAGGGGCTTGGGTAGAGGGCAGTCATTGGCTGGGGGCAGTATGACCCAGAGACCAGTGATTGGTTATTAGTAGAAAGACAGTTCAGAAACGAAACTGAAACTGATTTTTTTCTTTACTGAGGATTCCCAGCCTGACGACGGGGAATATTCATGAGCATGTGAATCCATGCCAGACCTATGCTGGAGAACAACAGTTACAGGTAAGTAACTTGTTCCTTATCTTAGGAGGGAGAGATGGCTGTAGAATCAGTACAAATGAAATTGTAATACAAATGGTCCGAAGAAATACTGAAACACTATTTTATTTATTTCCATTTGTAGAGCGTGCCGAACCCAGCGGTATCTGGGCGCTAGTTACCGTGCATAGAATAATAGGCACTGGTTACATTACGTAGATGAAATAGTCACAGTGCACGATATCGATGAGCAGGCATAATCCGTTATAACATTGACAGAGATGACAGTTGACAGTAGGGGAAGGCTAGGCGTCGTGTGTGAAGAGCCAGGTTTTCCGTTTTTTACAGGAGGAGTAAAGCGAGGGATCAGATCTTAGTGATCGGGCATTCCATTGTTTGGCTCTGTATAACTATGTATTGCAAAAATAACTGGTTTATTTAAATACAAGTAGGCTCAGATAAATCTTGGGAATTGAGTACTATCACATTATATATAACCACAATTATAAAAACACATTATGCTTGAAGGTGCATAGACCAAAGCATATAACCTTATTTGGAACACCTAATGGTAGTTCTAGGGAAATCAAAACTAGTAGTTTCTTTTAGATTACTTTGAGTAATACCAGGGTAGTAGACACTATCAGTTGTACTGTGACGCTCGGAAAGAAATCAGTTATCAACTGGACAATATACATTTCTGATTTAGCGAAACAGATACTAGGAACAGTATAAACCTCTAACTTTGATTCAGGATAACACATTTATTCTAGGGGAGTTGGACCTTGGGGGGTAATAGTCAATTACAGTTGCTTTTCAGTTCACAGACTAAGGGAAACAATCATTTTAACTAATTTTGGATAACACAATTATACTCAAGGTAAGTAAAACCTATACACATTTTACAGGTGCTACAAGCAACTTAAAGGCAGATATAAACCGAAGACTGTTTTTGTCTGTCTAAAACAGACCGTGGAAAGCAAAACCCAATGTTACACTTTATTAATGATTCCAAGTTATTCTAGGTTGGTAAAAACAAATGCAGACTTATTCTGGACAGGCTAACGGCAAGTCGGCGGAAGGAAAACCCAGTTGGGTAACACTCATACATTTATCCTAATGGGAACAGTGAAGTGAAACCAACAGCATTGCTTTTGGCGAAGAGGCACAACCAATTCACAGGTGAGTAAAATAACCATATCTACTTTTCAGAATGACAGAACATTTCTAAGGTAAGTAATAACTTTCGTAATGTTCACTCTGAGTTAGTTATCGATCAACTCTTTTACAAGTAAGTAACCTTTAAACACTTGTTCTCTTTTCTATGAAAAAGGCCCAATCCTTTAGAAGTCTTTTCCTTATTCTTGGAGCACGAGTATTCTCGTGGCAGAAGAGGGGGCGGGCGGCCACCAGGGCCTAGTGTCCAACAGGCAGGTCAGGATAGGTTCTTAAGTAGCAAAAGTCAGTTCTTAAGGAAGACCGTTCAAACAGGTGAGTATTTTATATTAGTTAGTTGAGGGTCAAGGGGCTTCATAGAAGACACCCTAGGAGAATTCCAGCAGTGGGCCTGGATGAACTGGACGAGAGGACTCCCAATCACAGGAAACACCCAACAACTACATGGGAAACACAAGAGACTCAAGGTAAGTAAATATCCAAGCCAGCCCAGTACCTCAGCACAGAAGATTTTGCAGCAGGAGGACTTCAGGATCTGCAGCCAAAAACCCGGTTGGTGGATTCCTTGTCGTGGTAACTGAAAACAGGACCTTGGAAGGGACTTTGCAGCATGGATCAACGGGGAAGGCTCTAGGCAAGGTTTTCCTTGCGGCTGGATGCAGCTCTGTGGATTTGGCGCCTTAGCAGGAGCACAGAAGACAGAATATCGCCAGTCGGATTCTCAACGTTAAAAAGGTCCAGCACCCTGGTGAGTGGACTTTTCGGACTCGAATCGTGTCTCTGGAGAACCAGCAGGATGCCCATGAAGTTTCAGCGAGATTTGGAATGCGGAAGACCGTGCACCGCACAATGGCTCAAGGTACCAGGGTATTGGGGCTTTGGGGTATTGCAGCCCCGCAAGGTCGCAGCATGGCGTGGGATGGCTCAAAATGCAGGTCGTCTTGAGTATAGTGGGTCTCACCAGGCTCTGGATTGGGATAGTGATTGTTTTCGGGGGCCCCAGGTCGATTGGAAGGAAGGGCTACCGCAGGCTCTGGTTACCCAGCTGGCTCTCTGGTCGCTGAAAATTGTCTGAGGCTTTTCCTTCATCATCCTCTTTGGTTTTGGTTCCAGTGGTCGACTACCTCTTCAGCTTTCAAGATCGGACTCTTATGCAGAAACCCAGCCAATCAGTCTTGCGACATTCAAACTTGTGGGGGGGGGGGGGGGGTTTGGCAATTCTTTCCAGACAGCCAGCCTTCCAGTTTGAGCTGCAATCTCGCACTCAGGCTGGAAGACAAAGGGCTGCAGAGTTTTGGACTCCTCCCTCGCTTCCTGCCTTCAGAGACACTCTAGAGCCTGGGCGTGGAGATTCCCACCGAAGATGACAATCCCACAAAGAATTTCCTGCCCTGGATGTCAGGGGAAGGAACAAGAAAGGACAAGGAACACTAAAATGGCAAAAAAACAAGACTGGGGCCATTTTGGTAAAATGAGCACCCATGTGCACACAGCCCGCGGTAAAGGTGCACCAAATTAATAAAAGGTATCTCTGCTACCAGCCATTGAAGGTTTTCCTTGTAACATTGGAAAAGGGGATACTCAGTATCTCCCCAGCACTCCACATAAGGTGGGGGTGCTGGTCCCACCTAATAAAATGTAAAAGGGATCCAAAGATCCTTTCTACCCTTGGTAACTGTAGTTCTCTCAAGGTTAGCCAGAGAAAGTTAAAAGGGGAGCCCCTAGGACAACCCAGCAACGATAGGCACTTGTTGCCGAAGAGGATAACTTTTAAAAGACACTAGCGAGAGTCTAAAAAAATGACACCCATAAAAAGAGTAAGATTCTGTGAGTGTAGGAAAAGGTTCCCACTCGCAGAGGTATAAGGAAAAATGTTCTGGGTTGACACAGGTCAGGAAGATTTATCATACCTATGAAAATCTTACCTAACACTAGGTACTAGGAGATATAATGCTAATAGGTCCATTACCTGTGTGTGGAGGTCTGGATCGTCAATGTTTGGACCATATATGTTCAGTTAACACTATTTCTTGACCTAGCAGCACACCTTACAGTAACACATGTGGTCCGGGTGTACCATTTTGTGTGTGTATTGTATCGACTTGTGGATGAGTCTTCGCTCCTCTGCATTGGGTAGAGTAGTGTATAGGTTGCATGCCCCTGCTCCTAGCAAATCGCATCCTTTTGCCAAGGTATGTGTTTCTTGCAAGAACAGAACACGCGTCTTGTGTCTCAACATATAGCTGGAGCTGTCGCATTTTCACTGGGTTGCCCAATCCCCACACATTCCAACTCATAAACCGTAGAGTCTGTCGCCATGGGGGCAGAACACAACATAGGGCCTGTGCCCATACCGAACAAGCACAAAGCATTTTTGCTGGGACTGTCAACAAAGAACACTGCCTTACGCTGGTACTGACATACATGTACACCATATTTTCAATAACTACCCCGGAACCTCCCCTCGCCCAATCAGAGGAATGAACACCCCACACCCAATAACATTTGCAGCCCCCCCCCCAATGCAATGCTGCAAATGTTATTGGGTGTGGGGTGGCCCGCAGTATCAATTCACAATACAGTTTGTCCATGGTGTCGCAGTAGGGACCAGTTGACGAGGGCAGCAGAGCAATGGGACAGTATAGTATAGGCCTACCCTGTGAAGTGGTCATCCAGGAATTTCATGGCCTCCTCGGTAATGATGAAGAAGTATACCTTGCTGCCATGTTGGATCTTCAACCTGGCAAGTTATAGCATAGCGTATTTAACCCGAAGTCTTGAAGCCTCTTTTTTTGTGGCCACGAAGGATTTGCACTCCTGCCGCACAGCAATAGAGAAGTTTGGATATAGGTGGATCTTGCTGGAGCCCAACAATAATTCGCCCTTGGCCCTCGCAGCAGCGCGTCTCTGTCCTGGTAATTGAGTACCTGGGCGATTATCGGTCATGAAGGAGCTCCAGGTTTAGGCTTGGGTGTGAGCGCACGGTGGACGCGTTCTATTGCGAATTGTGTTGATAGTTTAGGGGTATCCAGCAGGGATAGCAGTGTGTGTTCCACAAAATCTTCCATGGAGCCAGCGATGTTTCCCTACGGAATCCCTATTATGCGCAAGTTGTTACGTCTTGAGCGAGATTGCAAGTCATCATTTTTCTTGCTGAAGGACAGCACCTGCCTTGAGAGCGCGGTGATGTCCGCTCTAAGTGCAACGAGCTCATCCTCTGTTGTGCCAACTCTAGTCTCCACTTCAGTAACGCGGACATCGGTTTTCTCTTATGGGACTTTGTGGAGCTGATTGTGCAACTCATGATGTCCAGTTTGGTGTGTATCGCGGTGAACCCCTCACGGATGTATCCCATCATGTGCTGGAGTTCACTGGGCTTGTCCGGTGCCAGAAGGCCCCCTGCGGCACCATCCATCGGTATACTGGTAGCTTCATTAACAGCTCCTCTCCTCGCAGCATAGGGGAGCCGCATAGTTCGCCAGAGCTTAAGGTAGATCAGGTCTGCAGGAAAGCCAGCACAACACATCTCCAGAGGGGGCCCGCGCACTACCAGCAGAAGCAGCCCCGAACATGGTCTGATTGAGGATAGGTTGCAATCGGCCGCCGTGCGTGATCCGACTGCCAAGCAAAAGCAAGATACGGGCCGACAGAGTGGGCCAAGCTGGTATTGGCGGTAGGCAGTAGGCAACCAGTTGCAGTGGAGGTCTAAGGGGCGGCGCGGTAAGGTCGCAGTGGCTCAAACTTCACAGATGATGGTAGGGGTGTATTGTGAGGACAGTACGATTTTGTGATTCTGTGCACCTTGCAGATTGAGTATTGAGCCATGTGACGGACCTGGGCTACGGAGTGCCAAACTAAGGCGGCCATCTTCTGTTGAGCGCAACAGCACCCCATGAATGGTTTATTTAAATACAAGTAGGCCCAGATAAATCTGGGGGCAGGGGGGTGGAGAAGTACTATCACAGATCATATAAACCTGTTACAGAAAAACACAACACTGCGCTTGAAGGTACACAGACCAAAGCATATAACCTAATTTGGAACACCTAAAAAGAGTTCTAGGGAAGTGAAACCATTAGTTAATTTTTAATTACTTTCAGTAATATAAGGGTAGTAGACCCTAGCAGTTGTATTGTTTAGCAAGAATTCATAGTAATATCAACTGGACAATGTACTTTTCTGATCTATTGAAATAGATACTAGGAACAGTATAAACCTAGAACTCTGATTCAGGATAAGTTATTCTAGGGGAGTTGGACCTTGGGGTGTAATAGTCAATTACAGTTGCTTTTCAGTTCACAGACTAAGGGAAGCAATAACTCTTAACTTATTTTAGGATAACAGTTATGCTCAAGGTAAGTAAAACCTATACACTTTTTACAGGAGCCATCTGCCACTTAAAGGAAGGTGTAAACCTCAGACTGTTTTCGTGTCTACAACAGACCATGGAAAGGTCAACCCAGCCATTCACTTTAGGAATGACTGTGTTATTCTAGGTAGGTAAAACCTAAGACAGACGTATTCTGGACAGGCTAACAGCAAGTCAGGGGAAGCAAGACCCAGTTGGTGACACTCATACATTTATCCTAACAGGAATAGTGAAGTGAAACCAACAGCATTACTTTTGGGAAGAGGCACAACCAAATCACAGGTGATTAATATAATCTTACATCTATTTTCTGTTAGAATGTCAAAACAGTTTCTAAGGAAAGAAAGATGTTACATATACCTTTCAGAATGGCAGAACATTTCGAAGCGAAGTAATAACTTTTGTAACGGTTCACTGTTAGTTACGGCTGCCAACCAACTTCTTTTGCAAGTATGTCACTTTTAAACACTTATTATCTTTTCTAGGCAAATGGCCCAATCCTCATCTTTTCTAGGCAAAAGGCCCAATCCTTAGAAGTGTTTCCCTTATTCTTGGACCATGAGTGTTCTCGGCCGCAGAAGCAGGGGCCACTAGGGTCTAGTGTCCAATAGGCAAGTCAGGATAGGTTCTTAAGTAGCAACAGTCAGAGTTCCTAAGGAAGACTGGTAGAACAAGAAAGTACTTTACTTTAGAGTTAGTTGGGTGTCCACAGGCTTCACAGAGGACACCCATGTAGGATTATAGCAGGGACCTAAGTGCACTGGACATGAGGACTGCCAATCACAAAACACCTCAAAACTAAACAGGAATATCAAGAGACTTTTAAGGTAAGTAAATCACCAAACCATCACCGTACTTCAGCATAGAAGATTTTGCAGCAGGACTACTTCAGGATCTGCAGCCAAAAACCTGGTAGTGGAATTCCTTCATTAAGAAGACTGGACACTGGAAGTACTAAGCAGCAAGGATCGCAGGGAAGGCTGTAGCCAAGGTTTTCCTCATGGCTCTGTGGATTTGCGACTCTGTGGATTTGGTGCCTTTTTCAAGAGCACAGAAGAAGATCGAATATCGCTGGTAGGATTTACATCGTTTGCAAGGTCCAACACTCTGGTGAGGGGACTTTTCGGACTGGAATGGTACCTCTGGAGATCCAGCAGGATGCCCATGAAGTTTCAGCGAGATTTGGAATTCTGAAGTCCGTGGACAACACAATGGCTTGAGCTAACAGGGTAATGGGGTATTGCAGCCCTGCAAGGTCACAGCATGGTGTGGAATGCTCAAAATGCAGGTGTTCTTGAGTCTACTGGGTCTAACCAGGCTCTGGGTCATCGTTTTCGGAGTCCCCAAGTCGATTGGAAAGAAGGGCTACAGCAGGCTCCGGTTACACAGCAGGCTCTCCGGTCACTGGAAATAGTTTCACCCGCAGATTCTTCATCTTCATCTTCCTCTTCGGTTCCAATGGTTGACCACCTCTTCAACTTCCAGGATCAGACTTTTATGCAGGAACCCAGCCAATCAAACAGCCTTGCAACAGTTAGCCTCCCAGTTTGAACTGGAATATCGCACTCAGGCAGCAAGATGAAGGGTTGCAGAGTTTTGCACTCCTACCTAGTTTCCTGCCTTCACAGACACTCTGGAGCCTGGGCGGGGAGTCCACAGGACTCCCGCCGAAGATAAAAATCACAAAGAAATTTCCCACCATGGATGACGGGGAAGGAACAAGCAAGGCCAAGGAACACTAAAATGGCGAAACAAGACGGGGCCATTTAGGTAAAATGATCACCCATGGGTGCCTTTACGGGGACTGTGCAAATAGCCCGCGGTAAAGGTGCCTGGTGAGGAGCTGCTTAATGTTGAGTTAATGTAATGCTTAATGTTGAGCCTTTTGCCACCTCCCGTGGTTGTGCATGTGTGTACTGCTATGTATTCTTATATTCGTGAGCATGTGAATCCATGCCAGACCTCATGCTGGAGAAGGAACAAGTTACTTACCTGTAACTGTTGTTCTCCAGCATGGGTCTGGCATGGATTCACATGCGAACCCTCCCTCCACAGAATGTCTCCACTGCTTCCATAGGGATAGCCCCTTCCCATGAGGCCAAGCTGCTACCCGATTGTCCCCTGTGGGTGGTAATCAACGGGTGGATCTCATGGAAGGGGAAGCCCCCTATGGGACCTCTGACGACTATTATGGGAGAACGCAGTATCATAACCACTCTTCACTGCTACCCTCCTATCCTATATACTTCTGTAGTATGCAAGAAGTAGGAAGGACTGAAACGAGAAAGATGGATCAATACCATGCAGATCCAAAGCAAGAAACTGATGAGGAATAGGGTGCAGAGTCGCACAAATCACTCGGGTGAATCTATCGGAACGGTCTAGTCTTCAATCGCAGAGCTTACCGGATAGTGGCATAAAAACTGGCAACAGACTCATCTGAATGACAGATGCTCCAAAGAGGAACAGTGAGGGGGACTGACGCTCTGCGAGGAGAGCAGCAGACCCAGGTAGGGAGACGACCTGGCAATCTCCACTGGACACGCTGGGTGAACCGAGCGGCTGGCTTGGGGAAAGCAGCACGACAGGACCACACAATCTGGCTGGGAGATGCATGCCAAACAGAAGCAGAAGCCACAGAGCTGCTGCAGGAAGCAGAGGAGATACCCAGAGTGCCGGCGAGGCAGCCAAAGACGCTGGGAAGCTCAGGACTGACCATAGTGTTGCTACCAAGCTGAGCCCATGTTTGTGGGTCCCCAGAGGGTACAGGAAAACGTAAAAACCCAGAGTAGATGGAAAGTGGGGAAAAGTGTACAATTGCTATGGGACACGAAGAGAAATGTACGGTAACAAAGATAATTGGGTTTGGGACCCTTACAAAAAGGAGTCATATTGCATAACAAGAGTACCCAATCTTCTTCGTGACAGCACTTGGAAGGAAGTCAACCCAGGGCTGTTAAATAAGAGAGGGGAAAGAGCATAGAGAACTGAGAATGAAACAAATGACTGCAGTACTTGGCAGGAGGTCAAGAGACCTTGAGAATAACTGAGTACACCATGTGAAGACATTGCTTGGCAGGGGAGTAAACCAAGTCTGTATGCAATATTAAGAGACTCATGATAACTATGAAAGTAATACAGATGACAATAGAAGTTGGCAGGCGAGTAAGACAAGTCTGTTTGGGACTAAGAGACCTGATGGAGAAAGAAACCAGGTCTGCTGTTCGCAGAAGCATCCAAACCACTCTTCATGACAGTACCTGGTAGAAAGGAACCAGGTCTGCCAACCGGGGTCAAGGACCCACTACACCTTGGAGCATCCAAGCTACTTTCTTCGTCGCAGTGCCTTGTAGAAGGTAATCGGGACAACCAACCAAGATCTGGGACCCCAGAGACAGAGATGAAGCATGATAGAGGTCATTTGGGGACTGGAGATATTCCCCCATCAACTGTTCAACTGTTAGCAATACGAGGAAGAATGGGGGAAGGGAGACAATCCCCCAGCAGTTCATGAACTGTACCAGGAGCCTGGTACAAAAGAACTGCCTTTTGTCCAGGGGTAGGGAAACATTCCTCTAGGATAAGGTATTCTTTTTATGATTTTAGTTTAACAATTCAATCTTTATTTGTGTGGTTATAAAATAAACCTTTTCAAAATTACAAGTAAAACAGTATTACAATATCAAATTTACACAAGATACATACAATTCAATTTAAAATGATCACAGCTTTGTAGAGAAGTACAGAAAAATTAAACTGAAATCCCTACAATCAATATGAATGTATCTCTTTAAACAGATCAGTTAAAATCATACAATATAGGATTAAAAACTTCCTTCTGGACACTGCTTCTAATATACATTATCTCATTAGTGAGAAGGACATTCAATCTAAAACGCATAGTCGTTTCTGCTACGTCTTGCCGGAAATAGTCTCTAAATATATTTCTGGAGTACCCATACGTTTATGATGTAGACTTAAATGAGTACATAAAGGAGACTTTAATAATCTTTCTCGCGTGGTTATCCAGTCATTACACAGTATTTGCTTCTTAACTTTGAGTTCAAAATCAGGGTTTCCAAATTAGTTCCACAGTTAGATCAAAGCTGGGAGCAATGTACAATAAATACACTGATATAATTTTCTGTATGGTCACTCATTTACCAAATTCCGCATTTCTGTTTTGAGGAAGAATACAATTTCCTAAAGAGCTAACTGCTTTGCCCAGACTTCGCTTCGAAGGGGTTGTAGCCCCAGTTCATATCTTATTGCAACCATCGAAGTGCTACAGGTTAAGAAAAACGACATTTTACGCTACATTGGTGATTAATACAAATTCAACTCTGTTAGCAGCCACCCTGGTGAAAATGCATAACTATAGATAAAATTCGAAATAACTTTTCCTATGCAAAATGTTTATACCGGCAGTGTAGAGAATTTACTGTATTTCCTCTACTTTGCACATTTGGGGAGCAAACATGGTTGCTTTCTATAAAAAAATAAAAGTTTAGAAGGGTGAGAGATTATTGGATAACTCAAATACATCATGATATCTTTACAAATAGCTTTTTTTTGGGGGGGGCGCTGCTGCGCACTAGGCTGAATTAGACGTCTCTCGGTGAGCTCCGATGGTGTGAGGAGTTACAGGTGTAATTTTGACAGTATTCAAGCTTGGCTGACCACAAGATTGAACTAAAAGTGGTCCAAAGGGGCCCGGCACATCCTGGCCGAAAACCAGAGTGATTGCAGCAATAGAGCCCGAAATACTTGGCAAGTTTGGCAGGCCAGGGCAGGACATGCGTAACGACGCACTGCGAACCCTAGTGGGCTTCCTTTATGGGCGGACCTGGCGACAGCCTTTGCAGCACCGAAGACGGTACAGTGGCCTAGGGGGCCCGACACAAGACTGAGGGCAGGAGAGGAGGAACCCCCGCGACCACATTGCCCCACCACCAGGATCGAGGCGAACACTGCCGGTGCACTGCCCTCTACTTTACACTTGTGGGAGAGGCGCCGGATCCAAGACTGGAAGAAACTACGCAGGCGTATTGGACTATGATGGGGCCCGCAGACTTCCCACCCATGCAAATCAGTGAACCAGGCAGCGGGTGCGCGACGCTGCAGGGTTTGGGGTTGCCGCGCCCGGCGGGCGGCCCAACGGAACTCTGACCCGTGTGAGGTTGGCGGCTGCTGCCTTGACACACAGGAACCATCTATAGACCCTTCGAACACTCCAAAGAAACATGAACGTTAGGCCTGGGTCTCGCTGGCACAGACTTCACTGTTGCAGGTACGGGGGCTGTCTAGGCCGCTGGAGTGTGAGCAACCCCGCGCTCCTGCATAACTCTTTATCCCAAGAAGGGATCTGGGCCTGCCTGCTGGCTGGCGATGCCGGCCCAATGATACTGATGCGCCATACCAAACCGTAGCAGACTGTTAAACCTGGTGGAAAACGGCGTCCGGACCCTCAACCAGCCGACTCGTGGGGCAAGACCGTGATTACGAAGGAGGCTGAATTTGAGGCTGCACTGCGCCCGCCAATTGGCGAGCACCCAGGCGCTCATTGGACATTCCGCTCTTCCCAAATTTCTGCAGGTCTCCTACGAATACAACCACTGAGTTTTCTTTTGAGTCGCCCCTCATAGCACCACGAGGCAACAGGGCACATTAGGCTGGAGCCCTGAAACTGGCTCCAGACACAGACCTCGGCTGCAAACCCACATCAGCCACGAGTAGAAGAGGCGAATTGCAGCTGGCACGACTGTGGCGCTTTTAGCTACACCTTTGAGGCAAGTTAACAGGTGGAGCACTGTGACACGGGCAATTGGGGTATCACAATTTGCATAAAGTTCATACTGTCATTCTGGGTCACTCCCACTCACTCTCTGGTGCCTGTATTGGCAACTGTCTCCTAATGGTTGGAGCCCAGCTCCTTGTGGGGATTTGACACAGGAGCTAAGTGTACCTGGCAACCCTGCCTGGACCCTTGATATGATATGGCATTTGTAACGCGCCTATACACAAGTGTTTCAAGGCGCGGGGGGGGGACAAGGGGAGACGGACAACGATCCTAGTAGGCCAGGTGTCATTCAGATCGCGCAAGTGCAAGGGTAGAGGGGGAAGGGAAAAGTGCAGGGGGAAAGGGAGAGGGGAAAAGTGCAGTACAGGGTTAGCAGAATACAAGATAAATAATAAGGGCCAGCTGGTGGCAAGTGCAAGGTAAGTGCAGACAAGTGCTAGGGAGGAGGGGCTGTAGGGATACAGAGACAGTCCCGCAGTGCAGGGGCTGGCAGGGAGGCAGTGCAGGGAAAAGTGGCTGGGCCAAGGACCGAGAACGGTGCGTGGCCCAGTTGCAGATTCAGTGCAGTTCCAGTGATTTTAGCAGGGGAGAGGGGGAGAGAAAGCGGAGGCAAAGAGGAAGGCTTTGAGGTGCTTCCGGAACCGGAGATGGTTCTCCTCAAGTTTCAGGGAGGCAGGAAGGCTGTTCCAGAGGGAGGCCCCTTCTGTGGAGAGAGATCTACCCCCAACTCGTTACTTGGAGAAGCGGCTGACCCTGAGGGAGTTGGAGGCGGGTGAGCGAAGAGCTCGAGAAGGAAGATATTTAGGAAGAGAGAGTTGAAGGTATTTTGGCCCAAGGCCCCAGAAGGCCTTGTGGACAATGCAGAGGGTTTTGAACTTAATCCTCGCAGTTACTGGGAGCCAGTTTAGTGATTTCAGTTCTGGAGAGATACGGTCCCTGGGTTTGAGGCAAAGGACAAGTCTCGCAGTCCTGTTCTGGATGAGTTGCAAAAAGCGGAGAGTAGAGGCAGGTAGATTTAGATAGAGGCTGTTACAGTAGTCCAGCTTTGAGAGAACCAGGGCTCTAGAGACAGTGAGCTTCTGGGGGAAGGAGAGGAAATGAAGGATACCTCTGAGGAGGTGTAGCTGGTAGTGTGACTTCTTAGAGACGTCAGAGATGTGAGGAGAGAAAGAGAGTGTGGAGTCGAAGATGACCCCAAGGTTTTTTGCCTTGCAGGTAGGAGCAGGAAGAGGGCCAAGAGAGGCCAGCCAGACAGCTGCAGGGAAGGAGGGAGTGGGTGTGCCGATGAGTAGAATCTGTCTTACTGGCATTAAGGCAGAGGTCGTTGGCGGCACACCATTCATGGATAGCAGAAAGACAGTCGGAGATGAGGGAAGGGGAAGAGGAGGCAGAGGGTAGCCAGAAAATGAGCTGGGTATCATCCGCATAGCACTGAAAGTTGGGGCAGAGAGCAGCGATGCTGTGGACAAGAAGTGCCAGATACTGGTTGAACTGCCAGGGAGAGAGGTTAGATCCCTGGGGTCCACCACAGGTAGAGAACAAGATGTCAGAGAGGAAGGACCCCAGTTGGACCTGGGAGGGTCATTTGGAGAGGAAAGACATCAGCCATGCCAGAGCCTGACCAGTGATACCCAGGTTATCATGGAGACAGTTGAGCAGAATGGTGTGGTTGACAGTATCAAAGGCAGAAGAGAGATCGAGCAAAATGAGAACACATGGGGTGTTAGAGTCAAGATTCGAGAGCAGGTCCTCACGGATGTTCAGGAGAGCAGTTTCCGTGCTTCTGGCAGCTCTGAAGCCAGATTGATGGTCATGAAGACTACCAACAGATTCAGCATGGGGGTTAAGCTGGGAGATGGCCAGTTTCTTCAGGAGCTTGCCCAGGAAGGGAGTGATGGAGATTGGGCGATAGCTGGGCAGGAGGGGTCGGAAGAGGGTTTCTTAAGAAGGGGGCGCACAAGGGAGTGCTTGAGGGGGGATGGGAAGACTCCAGAGGCGAAGGAGTGATTGCAGAAGTCAGCCAAGGCAGGAGCCAAGGAGTCGATGTGGTCCTTGATAGTTTTGGAGGAACAGGGGTGGACCTGTTTTGACAAGACTTTCATAGATCGGACTTGTCTTGAAACCTCGTCAGCAGAGAAAAGGTGAAAGGCAGGGAAGGAGGGAGGAGGGGTGGCTACAGAAGGGCCAGAGGAAGAGCAGGGGATAGAGGGGGAGGTGATAGGAGGAGAGTGGGGGCAGGATGTCGTGAGTTTTTGAGATGAAGTCAGAGGCCAGTACCCTGCAGAGGGCCTGGGAGGGGACAGGAGAGGTAGAGGCTGCAGCAGGGTTGTCCAGCTCCTTGCAGATTTTAAAGATTTTGGCCGAATTGTTAGATGCCGCAGAGATGCAGGCTTGGATAAGGGCTCTCTTCTTGGTGAGAGCGGAGAGCCGGTATTGCCTTTGAGGCAGGCGGCAGGCCAGTTTGTCAGAGGATGAACATGAAGCACGCCATTTCCTCTCTGCCACCCTGCACTTGCGTTTAAGGGTGACGAGATCCGAGTCATACCAGGAGTTATGGCTTTGGGCTTCAGGCAGATTCTCATGACAGGGGCAAGGATATCAAGAGTATCAGATATAGCAGAGTGGAGAGGGCTGTGTCTGGGTGGGAGTCAGCCAAAGGGGGAGGGAGGGTGAGAAGGTGGCAGTGAAAGCCTCAACTGACACGCGCTTCATGGGTCGGATGACCAAGAAGGAGGGTGGCAGTGATGAGGGTGGCTTTGCCTGTGGGGTAGGGAATGTGAGGTGGGAGGATAGGCGAAAGTGATCACTCCAGTAGAGAGGAGTGGAGAGAGGGACAGAGAGGGGAAGGTCAGAAGAGATCAGAGCATCAAGAGTGTGCCCTGTAGAATGAGTCGGCCCAGACAGGAGAATAGAGAGTGAGAGTCGCAAAGGTCGTGAAAGAGTCCAGATGGAGGACAGGAGGCATCCAGGTGGATGTTGAAGTCTCCATGAAAGAGGAGTTGAGGACAGGAGTGAGGAGGAGAGGTCCGCCCACTCGGAGAGGAAGGAGGAAATTTGACCAGGTGGCCGATGAGAGAGAGAGAGAGAGAGAGAGACAGACACCGACACGGTTGGGCCTGGGCACGGAGAGGATCTTGTAACAGTCAGGTAGGAGTGTGTCAAAGCTGGTGACAGAGCTGCCCGTGAACCATGTCTCAGTAACACCGAGGATGTCGAGGGCCAGTTCCTCAAGAAGGCGACAGATATCAGAGGAATGTTTGACGGCAGAGCGAGAGTTAAGAGTGGCAATGTGGAGAAGGTTGCCATCCTTGAAGGACTTCCGGGGAGGGGTACAATTTAGAGGTATGCCCTGCGGAGGTGAAGGAGCCCGAGAGGGGGCATGGTGGGAGGGTGCCACAACCTGAGGGGGAGGGTAATGACGAACATCCCGTCCTGAGCTGCCAACCTACAATTTGTAATAAGAGTGCCTGAGCAAAGTTGGTGCAGGCCTAGAAGTGACATTGCACGGATCATTCGGCATCTGAACAGGCGAACCCAGGCACGCTCTGAGTGGAAGGCAGCCTGGCACAGCAAGGAATATCGCCAGACAAGGGGGAACTCTCTGAGCCATTCACAACAAAGTACACTATACCGACCACGGGGAACCCCTAGTAATAGAATATAATGCCTAAAGGAGTGCCTCCAAAGTGGTACTATGGATAAATTTACTAAGCCAACCAATAAGCTACAAGAGACAGACAGTGAGGCGAGTGTGCAAGACCAACCAACGACGGCCCTGTCATGCCATCCGCAGACCTACATGGAGTCAACATGGATTTGCTTCCATTAACGAGCTGGATGGCATCACTATCAGCGTTACCACGATTCAAGCCCAATTGGAGAAAGCAACACAGCGCATCACAGAAACTGAGACGCGGATCAGTATGGCAGAGGTTGCGATAGAGGCATTGCAAGGTACAGTGACCACCATGGCAAAAGATCTAGGTGCCATCAAACTGAGTGCGAGGACCTCGAAGCGAGATCAAGCCGGAACAATGTCTGCATCATAGGGGTGCCGGAACATGCCCTGAAGGGACCCTGCTAGGGGACCCTGGCTGGTCACAAATGTGTGTTGTGGAAAGGGTGCATAGAACACTGGTGGCAAGACCCAAACCAGGTGCGTTCCCCCGGCCAATAATTGCACGACTGATGAACTATAGAGACCAGGACTTGGGATTGAAGGCTGTGAGGGAGAAACAATATCTGAAGATGGGCTCCAGCGAGATCCACATTTTTCCCATCTACACACTGGCAGTGCAGCAAGAGAGGCGCACCTTCATTGGGGTCAAAAAGTTACTGAGAGAGCGCAAAATACCATATGCTATGTTATACCCGGCTCGGCTGCGCAATGCGCATACAGTTTCAAAACAAAACATACTTTTTTACATTCCCGGAAGAGGCAGCATCATTCGTGGAAGCCAATAATCCGCTTCCGGAGAAGCAACTACCCGGAGGTGAGGAATGACTGAGCAATCTACCGATGAGGGTTGCAAACGTATTGAGTGCACTGCCTCGCCGGTACACACAATGCCCATAATTGTGTTCTTGTGTTTTAAATGTTGAATGAAGTTGAGATAAGATAGGTTGAGAGGGAATGTGCGCAAAAGGCAGCATGGTATACTGGGACAGCGCTCCAGTAAGGGGAGTGCTACGCCCCGTAAGTAAATACATAAATTCATAATGTGTTTTAGTAACGTTGGTTATGATTACGCACCAGTCTAGCCAGGCTGAGGTTTTATAGAGGTACAGCCGGGTCTCTAATCCTCATGGAAGCAGTCGCCCCCAATGCGAATGCATAGTTATGTTAAGCAGGGTAGAAGAGGGCATGGGGGATACATGAACGGGGCAGAACATAGTCAAAGTTTGGGGTACTATGAGGGTGGGGGCAGGAATGTTCGGGAAATGTTGGGGAGAAAATGTTATGAAAATGCACAGATCGAGTACAGCATGTTATTTTCAAATTGGAGACAATTGTGGCTTGGGTAGGCGATGTTACTGGAATGTGGAGACTGTTTGTAGATATGTAAGAGATGACGGCTAAAATTAGCCTCACTCGGGTGAAACTACTGTGTAGAAATGTGCGGGGTTTGGGCCTACCTATGAAGATGCACAAGGTAATGGCATATGTAAATAGACAGGGAGGCCAACTTATTGTTCTTACCAAGAGATACATCTGCTCGAGCCCCAAGCATGAAAAGTGGCCCCAGGGTGGGGGAGCAGCGCTAATGTCTCCTACTCATCCAGAGCCTGAGGGGCCATGATTCTGGTACATAGGTCACTTCCTTTCACACATTACTCAACAGACCGCGATGAATGTGGCAGGTGTGTGATCGCACTTGGAAAACTGGATAGCACTGAAGTGTTATTGATGAATATATATGGCCCTCTATAGACGATTCAGAATAATGAAAGGTAGCCCAACTTACAGGGGCACCCCTTAAATATATTGAGGTACCCCTAATCACGCTCACCAGATTAAAGGGAGTTAAGGCCAAGAGCCATCTTGCAAGGATAACAAACTTTAATCTGTACAAAGATGGGGGAGGGTGACAGTTCTATGCGCCATCCTGACCAGCATTCCGTCTTCCGTGGTTGGCTCCTGCAGACTAATGCCAAGCAGGTGCCTTATATGCTGTTCGACTTGGTCACTGGATACCGGCATAGCTCATCCAAAACTGTTTTTCTTCATTAAAAGGGATGCCGGAGTCTCCCTTCTTGCATGGTCAGGTTTCAACCTACTTAACATACTGCTGCCTCTACAGGAATACATTGTTTATCATCATTTTCTATATTATAAACATTTATATATAAACCCACCTTCCCGCCATACTCAACACTTCACTCAATATTCTTATATTTTATCTGGTCCAGTAATTCCACTTCAGACCTAATTTTCACATAATGTTGCTTTGTGTGCATGAGCATGTACACTCTCTATTCTTAGTCTGCATGGGCTTTTGATGGACAAGACACAGCTGCTGAGTGTGCTCTGCCAGCCTTAGCCGACACCAGGCAGTGCCTGTAATCTATTTTTAGGACAGGCTGCTTTCACTGTGCTTTGAGAAAAGTGAACTACAATGTAACAGTTTCACAAATATATTCAGCTAATTATTTGCACCATATATTTAAATCCCCAATACTACAGGCTCTGCTAAGTGGTGGCATTGTGTATGGGCTGGATTCCCTCTAGAACCGCCCTCAAACCGGAGTCTAGACTATGCAATTTCTCTGCCCTATATAAACTAGCACTGTTGGCAAAGAGTGCTGACACCAGATCATGACAGACTGGGATGAAGATCTAGGCACTACCTTCAGAGACACACTGGCTACAACTATGCGGATTAACGAAGCAAGTGTCTTGAAATTCTAGATTGATTCACTTCAAAATACTGAACAGAATACACCTAACCCCGGCCTGCCTCAAGAGAATGTATGCAGCGGCTGAGGGGAGGTGCCCGAGGTGCTGTAATGAAGATGCTGATATAATGCACATGTTGTGGTCCTGTATATAAGGTATAAGGTATGTGATGCACTAGAAGAAATGGAGGAACAGCTGGTGAGATGGGAGCCTGTGTCATGTATGCTAGGTTGTGTCTAAAATGAATCAGTTGAGGAGAAAACATATAAATATTGGTTTACTGCTGGCTAAACGTGCTATACTGATAAAGTGGAAGAGTGCATCACCTCCCACGTTTGAGGAATGGGTGGGAGATATGACCTGGGCAAGCGATAAGGAAGAGCTGTATTCCAGCTTGCTGCCCCTAACCAACCGGCCAAAAGATATATGGGGAGGTTTTCGTCAGTACTCGACTAATAAAGAAGCTGTAATTGATGGTAATGTTACATTGTGAAAAATGTGTACGTGATGCTACCTGATCAATCGCCATTGAAACGATTCCTGTACATTGCAATGACTGGATATATGGCATGTAATGTTGTATTTCTGTGCAAAGTTAAATAAAAGTTTAAAAAATGAAAGCAGCATAATTAAAAAAAAAAGCTTTGTTTTGTTTATGTACCAGAGAAGGTGGTATTCTTTTTCACTATAAAACTTGGGTTGGTTTCTTAATTTATTCTCTAAAATGTAGTTATTAAAAGCATCAGTTAGGTTTACAGAGACTCTCGGAGTGCGATCAAATAGGACGAGGTCCTCTGAGTACTTAGTCCATGAAAGGGCTTCTCCCACATCGGACATACACAAAGTAAAGAGAGGGGGAGGAGGTGTTAGAAGGGGGCAAAATGCACCCCTGTCTCGAGCCATTACAGGTTGGAATTTGTTAGGACAGCACTCCATTATTTAAATTATTTAATCGCATATGTACCGACGTGCCTTCATGTATATGAATAAGAATGCTCCGTAAATCTAGGGAAGCACAGGCTATCTAATTTGGGCCACAAGATTACCCGGTTGACCACATCAAAGCCCATAGAAAGATTCATAGAGGCAGTGTATGCTGGTTAGGCATCCCCATATCTCACAAGTTTTGAATACAGGTCATTAAGAAACCCCCACAGTCTGTACCAATACATTTTCCTAAAAACATTTGTTTCACTACACCATTCTTCTATTTTCTCCAATATCAAAGAGGCAAAGATTTTAGAGCCGGCGTCTAGCAGAGTTATAGGTCGATAATTTAATGGGGACATCTTGTCCCCTTTTTTGTATATTGGGACCACATAGTGTTTTCCATGACGAGCGGTGGGCGGGAGGACATGGTGGCAATGATATCCGAAAACAAGATAAACAATGTGAGACCAGAGCCCAATGTAAGATTTTATTTGCCAAATAATTTGGGCCTTCCGCTCGTGATGTGCTGGCCTTAGTAATGTGTCCTTTTAAAAGCCTCAATGGGGAATTCCAGGGACCAGCCATTAGTACAGGCTGGATAATTACCTGCACAATTCGACTGCCACGGACCATACACTGTAGAAAAAGTGAGACAACCAAATATTTTCGGGTACTGGATTGCTTTGGACTACCATTTGGTTTATTTCCAGACCATTGAGCAGAATTTCCTGGATCTCACTACTAAGTCCCTGCAGATCTCCCCTTCCCCAGAAACCTCCACACCTTGATTAATTTGCCTTGTAAGCTTTACTTGAGTGTCTTAGCTTGATCCTTATTCCTAAAATCGGGTACAGGTGGTTGCTTGAAAATAATATACACAGAGGGACCTTTTCCTGGCGCTGTTAGTCTTATTGGGTTTCTGTCCTTTATTTAACCCTTTTTGTTTCATGGAAGCAAATGGCCCCGTCACAGGTATTTCATAAGCAGTTCCAGATCCCCTCTCCCCCTCCACTCCCTCATCAGCAAGGATGCCGGAGATATCATCTATTAAAATAGAGCTATTTCCCATAGGGTTATCTGTCATGTGATGTGGTTTCTTCTGATCCCAACTGCATATCATTGTCGTCGTCCCCATGTAGATCCATTTGGTGGGGGGAGGGGTTAGTCATCTATGATGTTTTGCAAATATTTCCTGGAGGATTTATAATTTTTCTTTATTTTATTTTTTATTTTTGGTTATTATAGCCTCACTTTGGGGCCTTTGCTTTTTACCTACCCTAATTGCTTGGGCTGCAATGACACTTTTGTTTCCTTGATACAGGGAATGATCGGGACTCTCAAGGCAAACTCCTCTGTCCCCCTCAACTCATGCACCATACTTTCTGGCTCAAGCATACCACTACCATAGAAAAGCCCCCCCAAATTGCCAAGCTTTTACAATCTCTTCCAATGAGAACATGCGGCCGGATATAGATTTTAAATCATTTATACGCACTTTCATCCAGGGACGTCATTTCACCAAAATGCCAGGGGTAGCGGAAGTGACATCACCCGACCCTTGACCCTCTGATGACATCACAGGAAGTGATGTCATTAGACCCCGCCCCAAAGTGATATAGCGGGTAGCGATGGAACACGACATTTCACCCGTTGACAAAACAGGAAGTGGCATCACATAGCATTGTACACTATGAAAAATATGGTTATGATATCACTATATGATGTACATTTATACAAGAATGGATCGCCATATGTATCATTAAGTTCAGCGTTTATTGGCCCGTATTACCAAATGACTGTGTATGCAAGTAGACGTCCATGACCAAATGATAAGCGTAAGTGCTATATAATAACACATCATTAAGCGCTTTATATAGAAAAAATATACACCCAATATCACCCAACCTGTGTTGGTACTCATTTATCGACCTCAGAAGGATGAACGGCTTAGGCTTAGTGAGGCATTTAAGAACAGACTAAATCAGTGACTCACCCCCTGAAGTGTGCCTGAAATAAACATTTAATGAGGCCAGCAATTACTGTATAGAATTCCAGAAAGACACATTATTTGGTATTCCTATTCTTTCTTATTTAGGGTCAGTGCTGAAAGTGTTAGAAGAAAAATAAGAACAAGTGCCTCAAGTCTTTTTTTTTAAGGGGCCTGAACAAGAAAGCCAGCCACCCCAGAAGTAAAGAGCCACAGCCCAGGAGCTTGCATAACTTTAAAAAAAAAAAAAAACATTTTTTTTTTTTTTTAGTAGAGGTCGCAAGGGACACCACAGAGGTCGCAGTTGCGACCCCCAAATGACTGCTTTCATCTCAACACAGTTTTTCACACAGATTCCGTATGGTTGAAAAGGTGCTCTGCAACTCCTTCCAGTTGGAGGGTTTTGGGCATTCCGGCCCCTGTGCCAAGAATATACTGCCCTCCACAGTAAATGCTCCAATAATGCCAAAAGGGAAACTTCACCCACTAAGGAAATTGGAGGGGTATTCAAAAATGACCAGTTCAGAATCTGTGCGATAGCAGTTTCTCTGGGTTTGCTGAGCCTAAGATTTGGTTTTCATTTACAGAGCCTAGGATTTGATTTTGAATATTTTGGGTAAGATTATCTAGTTTGTCATTCGCAGCTAGGAGAGACTTGGAGCTTTTATTTTTAGTTATCGGATTAGTATGATCCGTGCACCTCTCCTTTTCTCCCCTTAGCCTTCTCCACAACCCCCAAAGGTGGGCTTTCGTCAACAACCGGTAAGGGGTGGAGCGGTTGCTGACAAAAGCAGTGAGCTCGGCTCACTCTGTCCGGCCTTTACCTCAGCTTGGAGAGGTGCTGCCCTATTCTTTTTTCTCATCACCAACCTATAGCACTACTCCTCCGAGTTGCTCTAATTACAGTTGTAGGCACACTGATCCACAGTAGGAACGTTTTAAATCAACCAAAGGGACTGAGGCAAAATATAGGATTTTGGACGTGACCCAGATTATTCTATTACCCAAAGACACTGCTCCATTTAGCAGCTAATAGTAAACCCACAAAAGAAAGTCTTACAGGACCACTTTTACTGAACCCTCCTTGCCATCAGCGTAAGTGCAGTAAAGGTTAGGAGCGCAATCGCTTATAGTAGAACAAACATGGGCCTTTGTTTAAGGAGATTTAATTTCCAGCACACAATTGATAGATCCCTCCTTCGGAGAAAAGAAATACAAGACTATGGTCAATGGAATGAATTAATGAGTCGCGTGCTCAACCAATCCAAGGCTTGGTCAATCCACAAGACCCGCCTTCTGTTAAACTCACAATGATATGTGTGTAGCCTTCACACCCTCAGGTGTTCACTCCAGCTACACAATTATTAGCGTAATTGCATAAGTCAGTAACGTATACACTTTTACAGTTTGCTTTGTGGCTCAAATGCCACAGGACCAATGGCGCAGCTCCGCAGTCACTACCACTCCTTGGACCAAGTTATTGACCGGGACGCATATGCACAAGTCGGTAGAATATACATTTTTACAGTTAATTTTGTGGCTCAAAGGACAAGGACACGTCACAGCCCCGAAGTCACCATGTATCCTAAAACCACGTTGCCTGCTCAGAGGCTAACCGAGACACACACATGCCCTGCTGGCACCATTAAATGTAGAAGCCAAAAGGAGACGTCGCCAATGCAACGATTTTGAGGGTTCGGGTCGTGGCTCAAAGGGCATAGGCACAAGTTCATTTAGCGGCCCTGCTGTCACCACAACCTACTCCTGTAACACAAAGATGTTTTTCACATGGGCCGTCCCAGGGGGCTTATAGTCACTTACACTTGTGGCAAAGGATCTCCACTCTCTTTCCTGCAGGAAAGTTGCTGTCTGGTTAAAAAGCTTAGCAGGCAGAGAGGACACCTGAACCTCTGCTCCTTGGCTCACTCGGGGAACATGGGTATCACTCCACAAACACTTGTGTATGAGCACGATATAAATAAAATATCAATTCAGTATCAGTTCACAACACTCCGATTTAGTTTAACATCCAGCGTGAGGGACAGAGTTGGGATTCTGACACAAGACTGTGGACTTTTTCTTTTGGAAATCCTGAATTTGACATTGGTGATTTTGGTTGATACTGGGAAACTCCTTAGTTAGGGCAGGGTTGGCTTTTCTCTTTACTTCATCACTTGAACAAAGGTTTGACAACCACTATGACCCCCTCCGTGTCCGTCTTACGTCTGCACTCTTACAGGTCCTATATCCTGAGAAACCACCAACCTTTAATGGTTTCCTCTGATGAGCTCTGTGGGCTTACTGTTCTATAACCCACCTTCCTTTGGGATACTTTTCTTCACTGGGGCTTCACCCTCCCTCTGTAAGCGGGCCCTTCTCCAAAGGCCGTAATACAATGGTTTTCTTTTATGTTGGCCCATACTCATCCCGCTCCTAGGATACTCCCGCACTACAAGCAAGCTTGGTAGTTCTAGGGTCCCATCGTATCCAAGATTTTCTGGCATTGTCTAGCAGTCCCCTTTCCAGGTCTGTTTCAGGGGCTGGGCCAACTACCTCAACAGAAGTTGAAGTTTGGGCATGGGGAATACTTTTTCCCTATTTTTCTGACTCCTCTGGCCATGAGTTTCCCCTCAGGCCGGGGCTTGCACTTGGGCTCGGCTAAGGCAGCCTGATTGAGACCTAGTGCTTTGAGAGTCTGTGTCTAGCAGGAACCTAAGTCTTAAAGACTGATCTCCCAGAACTTGTGTAGGAACCATTGTGATGAATCCTGGGCAGTCATCACCAAATCCCAGCCTAATGTTTCCTCCCACGTGGCCAGGTGATTCTAACCCTGGTGGTGGTATCATGGGAAAGGTCCACATGGGAGGAGAAAGCTATCAAGGGCAAGTGGTGACTCCACTAGGAAAGACGCAGTATGCATCTTCTGAGGATGAAATAATTTCCAGATATTTAATGGCGCATGTACCAATCCCTCTAATATCAATGTGAAAAGAAGCTGTTATTATAAAAGTCAGTTCAACACAATAAAGTTGGTCCCTCAGAAAATGGAACACACTTCCCGTCTCTGAGGGCAGAACCTTCCTTTACGGTGTTCTGTAACAAAGTCAAAACTTGGCTTTTCACCAGGATCACATCCCACCTCCACACTAATGTACTCCATTCACTACTATTACTACATTTGTACATATTTGGTTATTTGTATACTCTATGCCACTATCTGTATCAATGTATGTTCACAATATCCGCTTTATTATCCAAGTATATAGATTTGTTCTGACCATTGAATCTGTAATATCACTATGGTACAAATAGCTGATAAATTGGATAAATGTATATCTTGTAAGAACATGAATGTATAACCTGTAAGTATAGCGTTCAGTTGCCTCTGGGTCTTGATGCGCTTTGCAAATAATAAAATACAAATACAGACTCTGGAGTTAAAAATGAAAACCTTCAAGTGTCATATTTCTGTCTTAAAGGAAAGTTCTCCCTCTAATGTGAAATTGCGGACTCTTTCCATAAGCTCCCCTTACTCTAGTAACTCTGTTTATCGAACAATCTGGCTTAATTGAAATTAACAGAACTTAATGTTACAAGTACTTCTATGGACATCAGTTCCCATAATGCTAAAAGTCCTGAGACGAATAAGGAGTTTAGAGGCAATAAGCAATATATAAATATGCAAACATGTGATCTAGTCATTGCCAATTGAAACACATGAGCGGGATATTTAAAACACAAGATAAGATCCAGCTAGGTTAAGGAGGTGAAGCAGAGCAAGCTGGTCAAGGAACAGTTAATGGCAGTGCAGGAGGTACAGCTGAGAAAGCTACCAGACAAACTGGCTTGTCGCCTGCTCCAAAGGCAATATCGGCTCTGTCCTCACCAAGAAGAGAGCGCATATCCAAGCCCGCATCTCCGTGGCATCTAACAACTTGGTTGAACTCTTTAAAATCTGCAAGGAACTGGCCAATCCTGCCGCAGTCTCTACCTCTCCTGTCCCTTCCCAGGCTCTCTGCACGGCACTGGCGTCTCACTTCATCTCTAAAACTCAGGACATCCTGTCCACACTCGCCTCCTCTCCCCTCCCTCCCTATACTCCCTGTTCTTCCTCTGGCCCTTCTGCAGCCACCTCTCCTCCCTCCTTCTCCGCCTTTCCCCTGTTCTCCGCTGACAAGGTTTCTAGACAAGTCCGATCTATGAAAGTCTCGTCAAAACAGGTTCACCCCTGTTCCTCCAAAACCATCAAGGACCACATTAACACCCTTGCCCCTGCCCTGGCTGACTTCTGCAACCACTCCTTCGCCACTGGGGTCTTCCCTTCCCTCCTGAAGCACTCTCTGGTGCACCGTCTTCTTAAGAAACCATCTGCCGGTCCCTCTTGTCCGGCCAACTATCGGCCATTTTCCATCACTCCCTTTCTGGGCAAGCTCCTGGAGAAACTGGCCATCTCCCAGCTACATCTCCACACTGAATCTGTTGGTTGTCTTCATGACCAACAGTCTGGCTTCAGAGCTGCCAGAAGCACGGAAACTGCTCTCCTGAACATCAGTGAAGACCTACTCTCCAACCTTGACTCTAACACCCCCTGTGTCCTCATCTTGCTTGATCTCTTTTCTGCCTTTGACACCGTCAACCATTCCATCCTGTTTAATTGTCTGTGTGTTAACCTAGGGATCACCGGTCAGGCCCTGGAGTGGCTGACTTCCTTCCTCTCTGACCGACCCTCCCAGTTCCAACTTGGATCCTTCCCCTCCTTTATCTTCTTATCTACCTGTGTCCCCCAGGGGTCTAACCTCTCTCCCTGGCTGTTCAACCAATACCTGGCACTCCTTGCCCAACGCATTGCCGCTCTCTGCCTCAACTTTCAGTGCTATGCGGAGGACACTCAGCTCATTTTCAGGCTACCTTCGGCCACCTCTTCTCCATCCCTCATCTCTGACTGTCTTCTATCCAGGAGTGGTGCGCCGCCAATGACCTCTGCCTTAATGCCAGTAAGACTGAGATTCTCCTCATTGGCACACCCACTCCCTCCTTCCCTGTAGCTCTCTGGCCAGCCTCTCTTGGCCCACTCCCCGCTCCCACCTGCAAGGCTAAAAACCTTGGGGTCATCTTCGAATCCACACTCTTTCTCGCCTCACATCTCTGACGTCTCTAAGAAGTCACACTACCAGCTGCCCCTCCTCAGAGGTATTCTTCCTTTCCTCTCCTTCCCCCAAAAGGTCACTGTCTCTAGAGCTCTGGTTCTCTCTAAACTGGACTATTGCAACAGCCTCTTTCTAAAACTGCCTGCTTCCACTCTACGCCCTCTGCAACTCATCCAGAACAGGACTGCGAGACTTGTCCTTGGCCTCAAGCCCAGGGATTGTATCTCTCCAGGACTGAAATCTCTGCACTGGCTCCCAGTGGCTGCGAGGATTAAGTTGAAAACCCTACGCATCGTCCACAAGGCCTTCTGGGGTCTGGGGCCTCAATACCTTCAACTCTCTCTTCCTAGATATCTTTCCTCTCAAGCTCTTCGCTCATCCGCCTCCAACTCCCTCAAGGTCAGTCGCTTCTCCAAGCAACGAGTTTGCTTCTGCTTTCTCTCCCCCTCTCCCCTGCTAAAGTCCTGGCTGTTACTGAAACTGCACTGGTTACCTGGCCACCCATCTTATCTTGGGCCCTAGCCCTGCTAGGTGCATGCCTGCACTGCCTCCCTGGCAACCCCTGCACCTGTGGACTGTTCTCTGTATCCCTACAGTCCCCCCACTAGCACTTATGTTCTGCACTCACCCTGCACTTGCCACCTGCTGGCCGTTTATTCATCTTGTTATTCTATTATCCCATGCACTGCACTTTCCCCTCCCCCCTGCACTTGTCTTCCTGCCCCTTCCTTTGCACTTGCGCAATCTGAATGACACTTGGCCTAGTAAGATCGGTGTCTGTCTTCCCTCTGTTCCCCCACCCTTGCCTCATCGCGCTTTGAAACACTTGTGTATAGGCGCGTTATAAATGCCACATCATATCATATATATCATATCATATACCATCATCCAAAGTGCAGAGGTAGCCACAGAAAGAAGCCCACTTGCAGGAGACACCCCGACGAGTGAAAACAAGAAGAATTGCAGAGTACACATAGCGGCAGGCAGCGTACTAAGAAGAAGCCCAGCTGAGGAGACGGGCTTTCAGAACAATGTGTGGCAGACTGGTATAGCAGTGGAAGATCAACGGAGCTGGCGTTGCTCCTGGAGATCACCGCACTGCACATATTACCAGAGGCTTGCAAAGGCGTGGGAAAAAGCTGACTGAAAGCAGAAGCACTGTCGCGTAGCCGGAAAGCCAACAGGAGCAGCTGCAGAGAACTGTTGAGTTGGCAGAGAGGTAATGCTAACCTTGGGGTGCTGTGTGTATTAAGGCTGTCACAAAACCAGAATTATGAATACGGAACTATTGACAAAACGATGCAGAATTGATTTGATAAATACCAAATAGTTAAAGAAAACAAAGTGGCAAAAGGGAAAATTCCCTCCTGGAAATACAAGAGGGGGACGTTTGTAAACATTATCCACAGCCAAGAGGCTACCAAAAGACTTTGGGAGAATTACCAGTAAAGAAAGCAACCGACCAATACTACCCACAGCCAAGAGGTCCATATTAAGACAACCACTGGGAAAAGTTCACAATCGGCAATACCATCAGCTGAGAAATTGTGAAAAACCCTTCAGGCAACTGAAGTATAAAACCCTTTTGAGAGATACTTTTGGGAAAGCATATATCTCACACTGCCAACAGCCAACTGACTGTGAAATTAGACAAGGGCGCAACTCTTCCTTTTTGGGATTTCAGTTGGAGGAATCTTGTAACCCAAACTGCTATCAGTCAGAAGGCTGAGAATCATTAATCTTTTGAGGATAATTCTTGCACATCTTGTTCTCAGTTTAGGGAAAATTGGAACACAAGATGTCAAGAGACAAGATGTCAAGAGACTGTAAGAAGAGGCAGTTGTTGATTAAATCTCCTTCCAAAAGAGATTGGTGTGGAGAATATTGGAATAAATCTACCATAAAGTTTGAAGTTAGTTGTAGGAGTTTTCTCCAGGCAGGCTAGTATACCAGGAAAGAGGATGATGGTTTGAACTTTTGTTGAATGAAGAAAATTCATTTACTGTATCATTTATTGACGAGCAGCAGAATTAATGTGACCAGTTGCTTTTTGCTATCCTGACAAGTGTTCCATTTCAAGAAGTGTTTAGAAAGAGTGATGTGCTATCTTGACAAAGTCGTTGTTTCTTTTGCAGAAAGGTATTAAATCATAACAGAACAATTGCATTGGGTTTATGGAACTTGTCTCTGTTGGGTAAGAATTTGTGCAGTCCAACTGGTGTGAGGCCACACAAGACTTATTTCTTGGTATTCGGTTACCCACCTTTTAATATAGGCCTGTACTGCACAAGTTGGTAGTGTGACTGAGCAGCCAATCTTCTCTTAAGGGGGGAGGGGGTAATATAAGCTATAAAGCTGTACAATGAAATCCGTTAATACAGGTATCAAAGTAAACACTTACATTTATATAATGAATATGTATTTATTTATACACAAAGATATTTAAACTATTCTTTAAAAAGCAGCAACTAACAGTAACATTAATCCCAAGTTAGGATTTAATTCAAAAAGTGAACAGTAAAGTAGGTGAGTACATTTTCATATGCTATACATTTTCCAGCACCAAGGGTGATGTCATTTGAGGTCAGTAATAACTTATTTTGTATCACCTTTGCAGTACTGAGTTACAAAGGAGAGAAAGGTTGGGGTTAGATCAGAACATACTGGTATTCTATAAAAACATATTCTGCTAAAGGGATGCAGGAAGTCTTTTATCACAGCAATAAGAGTGTGGCAAAATTAAAACCTGTAAGGGAACAAGCACTGTCAAAGCCAATAGGTTCAGAAGGGGGGGCTTTAGGGAGCCAGGACCACCAAAGTCAATCGGCAAAGTCCAAAGTTCTGATGTTCTTGTCTTAGAATATCATTTTTTTTAATAGTTCAAATGGAAAATCACGGCAACTCGAGAGGAGTCACCTTGAAGAAGCACAAGCTGAAAGGCTGCTGCAAGTGAGTTGAGGTGAATTCAGAGTACGGTAAAATAGCACTTCCAAAGGTAGGAAGCACCCTAAATGGCAAAAGGATGATGTACTCCAAGCCCCACAGTACCTGTGAACTGAAGAATGTGTTCCAGCTGGATGCCTTCTGGTTGCAGTGCAGCATACCTTTGTTCCTGGTGACGAAAGGGAGGGTGTCTGGCGGGTTCCTGCAGCAGCACCCGAGAGGAACTCGGCAGCAATGGATTCTCCATGATTCAGCTGCTCTTTGTTGTTTTGGCGCAGAACCGACAGCTCGGTTTAGAATTGCCTTGATCCCTCGGTCCTGAACTCTGGTGAAGGGACTATATGGATGTGGATTTCCTTCTTCTGTAGGGTCCTCTGGATGCCCACAAAGATCTGGCCGGATTCGGACATCGGAAGACAATTCACAGATGGTCTAGGTACCCTGAGTATTGGGCTTCTGCAGCCTTGAAAAGTCGCAGCAAGTCAGAGTTGCAGCAGAATAGTTTGTCTCAAGGGTAGTTGGTCCCACCATCCTAAGGGAGGAAGTCGTCCGTTACGGGTCTTCCTTGTCGATTTGAAAACAGGGTCAGCACAGCTGCAGCGCTTCACCAGGAACTTCGCGTTCCAGGAGGGTGCTGCTGGCCTCTTCTCTCGTCTTTTGCTTCAGATGATGTCCAGTGGTCGACTCTACTCTTAGTCCCAAAAACCTTTCTTTTTATGCAAGTTCCCATTCATTCACAATCCTGGGCTGTCAATCACACAGCATGGTGGCTGTCCTCTAAGGACAGCCAGCCGGCCAATAAGAACTGGTTTCACTCAGGCACACCTAAAGACAAAAGACTGAGAGATTTCGGGACCCTCCCTCACTTCCTACCTTTCAAAGCCTGCAAAAGGCAAAACGCACAAAGGACTCAAACATGTTGCAAATCAGAGTAAAAGCGCAGAAGACACTAACTAACATGAAATGGCAAAAAAAGAAGGCTGGGGCCATTTTGTTAAAGTGGTTACCCTTTGGTGCAGCACTGCAGCTGAGTTATCAGCCTGCAGATACATGCCACTAGGTAGTAAAAAAAGAAACCACTGCCACCAGCCATTCAAGTAAGTTATTGTATCAAAATGTTACATGAGGAATGGGTTAAAGGAGTTACTATGTAACCCCCAAGCACTCCACATAGGGTGGTGTGTGCTGGACCCATAAAGTAAAGGCAAGTAAGACAGGGGTCATCTTAACTATTCTTGGGAACAGTAGTTCACCCAAATAAATGTATCAAAACATGCGCTGCACAAAAGGTGCTGTGTGTCACAATGCAAAAGCAGATGCCTATGGAATTTACCAGACACCATAAAAAAGTAAGGACCATAGAAAATCATAGTCAGGAAAACACATGAGGGAGTGAGAAAAAGGTCTCACTCATTCGGGAATAAAAATTAAAAAGCCCTGAGTCCCGCAGAAAAGCTGGGGGTCTCTAAGGGTAAAGGGAATTGGCACAGAAATGAAAATTCTCCCCAACTCTCATCCCCCAATAGACAAAGGGACAGGAGGATTTAATGCATTCCTGGATGAATCTCTTGTTCCAGTTGTTCATACGTTTTGGCGAGACCATCAGCGTTTTGGTGATTGCATCCTGGCTTATGCTCAATGGTAAAATCAAACCCTTGGAGGTTGATAGACCATCTAAGTAATTTAGGATTTTCCCCCTTCATTTGCATTAACCCTCTCAAGGGTTGGTTGTCTGTTTGAATAAGGAAAGTAGAACCATACAAGTATGGCTGTGGCCTAAACGTCTTCAATGACCATGCAATGGCAAAACACTTGTTCTATTCACCTTGTTTCACAGTCCTGTAGTTTCCTACTGATCTAGCAAGTAGGGTGTTCTCTGCCCTGCTCATCCAGTTGACATATGACTGCACCTATCCCTGTATTTGAAGCATCTGTTTGTACTATAAAGGAATGATTGTAGTCAGGAGCTCTTAAGACTGGAGCTTTGCAGAGGGCTTGTTCCAGCCCTGCGAATGCCTTGGCACACTCCTCATTCCATCTGACATTCTTAGGACATTTTGGAGAGATGGAATTCAGGGGAGAAGCTATGGTCTCATAATTTCTGTAGTACCCAAGGAAACCTAGAAAGTCTCTCACTTGTGTTTGAGTAGTGGGGGTGGCCCAGTCCTATACAGCTTGTACTTTACTAGGAAAGGGCCTAATCTCACCACATCCTTCCTCATGCCCAATGTAGACCATTTTGCTCTGACCAATTTGACATTGGCTTGCCTTTATGATCATATGGGCCTGTTGAAGAGCTTGCAATACATATTCAAGTTGACAAAGATAGTCTTCTCAAGTGGGGCTGAACACGGCAATGCCATCCAAGTATGCCATGCAGAGGGTCTCTAATCCATTCAGAACATGGTTCACCATCCTTTGAAATGTAGCAGGTGCATTCTGTAGTACAAAAGGCAAAACCCTAAACTGGTATAAGCCTCCCGGGGTGGAAAATGCAGTTTTCTCCTTGCCGTGGTCTGTCAGGCTATTTGCCAATATCCTGAGGTCAAGTCAAATGTCCAGACGAGCTTGGCAGATCCAAGGTTGTCCACCAGCTCATCTGTCCTTGGTAAAGGATGGGCATCAGTCTTTGTGACTGCAATTAGAGCTCTATAGTCAACACAAAATCTCAATTCCTTGGTTCCTGCTTTTGGCCCTAGTACAACTGGACTAGCCCATGGACTTGTAGATGGCTCTATAACCCTGAGGTGAAGCATCTTGTAAACCTTCTCATTTATGCGAGTTCTGACATTCTGTAGCCCCTTCATTTGACGGGGAAACTGTCACCGGTGAGGATATCCTGCTGGCCCCAAGGGGTCAAGCCTGGAGTCGGAGAAAACAGGGAGGCAAACTAACATCTGCAATTGTCTGATCTGAAGGGTGTCTCCTGAGGAGATCAGGGAGAGGCTCACTCTCCTCCTCTTGATCAGAGGCAAGAAGCAAAGGTCCCAGTTCTCATCTAGAGACATAAGCCTTCAGACGTTAGTGTGAAAGACCCTAGGGACCACCTTGGGGTTGCCCAAGTCCACTTAATAATTCACCTCCAAGTTTGCCTACAACCTTGAAGGGTCCTATCCATTTGTCCTGCAAGGCCCTCTGCCTTGTAGGAACCATAACCAATACCAACTGGTCTGGAGTAAACTCCACCAGGTTGGCCTTCTGGTCATGCCAATGTTTGACCAGAGCCTGACCAGCTTTCAGGTTTTCTGTTGCTTCTGTCATCAAAAGTACCATCCTCCTCCTACTGATGTCCAGCACATAGTCAGTGACACGGACTGGCTTCAGCGATGGAGGACTCTCCAAACCCTCTTTAATCAGGGCCAAAGGGCCTCTGACAGGATGATCATAGAGGAGCTCAAAAGGGCTGAAACCCACTCCAGCTTGAGGCACCTCTCTGTAAGCAAATAAGTCATGGCTGTAGAAGGTACCACTTAATTCTCAGGGGTTCTTAGGCACCTATCATGCTCTTCGTTCTCTTAAACCTTCTACCAACCAGTGTTTTTGAGGGTGGTAAGCAGTTGAGAACTTGTAAGTTACCCCACAGTTCCTCTGCATGGTTTGTATGTAGTCGGACATAAAATTAGATCCCCTGATAACTTCCTTAGGAAATTTAACCCTGGCAAAGATACCAAGGAGAGCCTTAACGACTGCTTGGGCAGTAACAGTCCTCATAGGTATAGCTGCAGGGTATCTGATGGTCTGCCACAACCAATATAAATTGATTGCCTGAGGAAGTAGGAGGGTCTAGAGGACCAACAATGTCAATCCCCACTCTCTCAAAAGGAACTGCCACCACTGGGAGGGGCACTAAAGGTACCACATTCTTGTATCCACTTTTGCCAGAGGTCTAGCAGGTGTGGCAGCTTCTATAATGTTTGTCAATATCTGCACCCATCTTGGGCCAGTACAAGTACAGAGAAAGCCTCTTTGGTCTTCTTGGCGCGCAAGTGCCCAGCCAGAGGTATCTCATGCGCTACTTGTAGTAGCTTAGATCTCACCTCCTGGGGTACTACCAGTCACCTGAAGTCCCCTGTGGTAGATTCTGTAGACTCGCTGTAGAGGAGTCCATCCTCCCAGTAGTCGATGCTTTCCTGGCTCTTGCCCTTCCAGCTGGGAAGCAGTCTGTTGTCCCAGACCTTTTATAGAGGAACACTCTCTCTGTCCTCTGCTGAAATCTGCCGTAGAGGGTCTGCCTTCTGCAAGCAATGCCTGCAGCTCATGATTGATTTTATTTTTTTTTTCATTTTTAAAGTGCTCACACAGCCTGGGGCCATTGAGGCGCTGTTACAGGAATATGTCTTAGTTGCGTATTTATAACGCGCTTAATAACTAGAGGTTTCTAAGCACGGACCCGGGCATCCTACCTGTATTGCTTTGTGTCGTCTTGTTTCCAAGGCGCGCACGTGTCCGCTGAGCTATCCTCCCGGGACAAGGATGGTTTCTAGGATCCAGATCTTCCAAGCAGGGTAGGATCTCCTCCAGCTTTGTTCCACCAGTAGTTGGGTTTTCAGGTGTTGGTTCGTCCACACACTCCGCCTCAGCTGGGGACGGGGGTCACTGGGGAGATCTGGTACTGTCCTCTCGGGGGAAGTCCTTGTCTTCAGAGCAGGTTTGGGACCCTTTTTCTTTCCAGAGACTCTGGATTTCTCCATGGTGTCTTTCTTCTTTCTAGAAGCAGAAGGTTGGCCTGTCTGCTGGTTTGAGGTACTGGATCTCTCCCTGACCTCAAACCCAGAGTCTTTCAAAGTTGCCTCTGTGGCCAATCTTGTAGCTCCTGCTTCTTTTTGCTAGGGGTGCTGGAGACTACTCCCAAGAGTTTTCAAATCACTACCCAACAAAACTCTTCCAGGTACTTCAGATTGCACACTAACAGGAATTTGTACAGTCATGATATTGCACTAGATGAGTGCTGGCAAAATGGGAACCATTTGGATAGGGCATCCAGCAGGTTTAGTGGGACCTTTGGGTGCCTTCGCTACATCCTCCGGTTTGACGAAGCTTAAATTAGACCATGTAATGCTGCCACTGGTGTCTCTGATGGCAGGAGTCTCTGGGCCATCTACAAGTACACTGACCTTATAATAATCTTTTGTGTTGTCCGATATTGTGTTGTACACAGTTATATGCTACTGTTCCCACAGAGCCAAGGACACTAAAACACTAGCTTGAGCGCCATCTTGAACATCAGCTAGTAAGTGAAATTGAGCACCTGTCATTGGAGCCTCCTCCTCTTGAGTGAAGGCTAAGAAGACGGTGTGGTCCCCTGAAGGTTTACCCTTGCACCTGGGATTCCCAAACCACACATTTACCAATGAATTTCTGGAATGGGGTCTCTGGTTTGGCCCCAGAGGTTTCACTAGCCCTATAAGGACTCCCATGAAATTTACCCTTATGGTTTTTGTGGCCCTCTTTTGGTGGTGGAGGTTTAGAATTTTGTTTACTGTCTTGTTTTCTTTCCTCCTTTTTTGAGTTGCCCCAGAATCCTTATGAGTGGCCCTGTTGGTTACCCATAAATCAGCAGCTTGAGCTAGTCTCTTGGGATCAAGTTCCTTAGTCAGCCAAATGCGACCCCAGCCCAGGAAAGCAAGCATCAAAAATATTGAGTACACACATATTCCTCATTCCTTCAAATGAGTTGACTGTGTAACCCTAAATACTTTGTGAGCCTTAATCCAACCATCTTAGGTTTTTCTGGCATTCACCAACCTAGGTAGCCCAAGGGGTACCACCTTTCTTTTTATGGTCTCTAAACCTTTTAAGGTATTGAGAAGGAGTCTTCCCAAATCTGGCAACAAGTGCCTGTTTGACTTGTTCCTAATATTTTCTGTCTGCAGCACTCCATTCCATAATAGCATCACAGCCATTCTGGGGGAGCCTAGACACGATCCATGCAACTAAATACTTCCCACAAATATTCAGCAAACCATAAGTGAATTCAAATGTACTCAACCAATCCAACACATCAAGTTTAGGATTGTACATACTTGCAGCATCTTTTGGTAAGTGAGGTGTCTTGGGACTAGTACATTGAGATGACCCTGTGAAGGAAGCAGAATCAATGGACATCTTTTTCATATCATACTCCTGCTGCATTTCCCTCTTTGAGCCTTCTCTCTTTCTTTGTCTTCAGATTGTACTGCAAGTTTGTTTACTTCTAGTTAGTCTGTCTTTCAAGTGAGATATTCTGGGTTTATATTGTGACCCACAGGGGTCGTGATAGGAGCTTGTTGAATTACATGGACAGGCTGAAGAGGGGAGTTAATTACTCCTTGAGGATCCTCATCACCTTCTGACCCATTTGGCAGATTGGAGGTAAACTCTAAACTATCATTTTCATCAATTTCTTCCACGCCAAGGTTGAGAGCAGGGGTTATGAGCCTACTCTCAGGGTTTTGGTGATTTAGCAATTTTTCAATCAACTCTTTCTACCCTTTAAACTCAGTCCCCTTGTCCTACGTACATCTTTCAATTGTTCCATTGTAAGTGTAGTAAGGGACTGTTAAAACTATCCATTCCTGGCATTATTTTTAGTTACAACATTACTTTTCTTATTGGTGGATCTGGCCTTGTGGATGGTTTATTTGGGCGCAAGTACAACCAACAGTCACTGTATCCACTCTACCCCAATCCCACCGCACCAGTGTTGGGTGAGAATTAGTGAGGTCCAACTGGTGTGGGACTACACAAAACTTATCTCTTGGTACTAGGTAACCCACCTTTTAATATAGTACTACACAAGTTTGTAGTGTGACTGAGCAGCCAGGCTCATCTTAAGAGGGGTAATGTGAGCTGTACAATGAAATCAGTAAATGCAAGTATCTTGGTAAACACTTACACTCAAGGTTTGTTATAGTTATTTAACGTCAATTTTTAAATAAGCGTTCTTTAAAAAAGGCAATTCATGTAACAATGTAAATAACATTTATTTTCAGAATCGGAACAAGTTGGTGGATAATCTTTATATATGCTTCTTACACAATTCCTACACCCTGAGGTGACTTCATTCACAAGGACAGTAATGTCAGTTATATATCACACTAGTTACTTTGCAGATTCTGAGTTTGTAGAAAAGAAAGGTTTAAGGAAGGAAAAGGTTAAACAGGTTCTCAGTAAATGTGTGGACAACTAAATCTTCCAATGAAATCTAGGCAAGCCTTTCCCAGCAGTAACCGTTCACAACAAGCTACCACCTATGAGGGACAAACCATATCAACGTCAATGGACTAGAGGAGTCTTCAGGAAGCCAGGATAGCCAAAGTCAATTGTAACAGTCTATGGAGCTGAGGCACTTCTTAGATCAGAAACAGTCTTGCACAAAGTTAGAGAGTTTGTAGATAATCACTTGTAGGGTCAAAAGCTGTTAAGCCTGTGAAAAGGGAGTTGGAATCAACTCTAAAAGTAAGCCACTGCAGTTCCCAACTGAGAAAAGCACAGCTAAAAGACAACAAGGTAGTTACCCCAAGTCTAAATAGTACCTCTGGTTCGAAGAAGTGGTCCAGCTGGATTCTGTCTTGCTACAGCGGTGCAGACCCCATGTTCTTGAGCCTCAGTCGGGGGGACAAGAGGGAGGAGGTCTGGAGGGCTCCTGCGGCGGTACTTGGGAGATTGTCAGTAGGTATGGGCTCTTTTCTGTTCAGTGGCACTTCGCGGTTTCAGCGCTCAGTGTGCAGCACCGTTGCGGATCTCGGATACTGGTTGGGCTTCCTTTACTCCATGGGTTCTGCACTCTGGTGAGATGGACTCGAGCTCCGGTAGTCCTGCTCTTGGAGGGTCCTTGGGAGACTCCTGGAGCTTCTAGCTGGATTTCAGACTTTGCACTCAACTACGGATTAGTCGAACTCTGGCACTCGGTTCTTGCAGCAGTGAAGTACAGCCAATCAGGGAAGATGGTCCAGTGGAGTTTGTCTCTGGGTTAGTTGGTCCCACTTACCCAATGGGAGAAGTTGTTCCGTCCGGAGCTTCTCTGTCGAGTTGAAAAAGGAGTTTCAGCAAAGCCGCGGGGTTTCACAGGGCAATTTCAAAAGTCCAGAAGGATGTAACAAGCTTTGTTCACGGTTTCTTCATCAGGTCTTTCTCCCAGTGGTCGACTCTGCCTCTAGTCCCAAAACCCTCGCAGTTTAAGCAGGTTTTTCCCATTCATGCACAGCCTAGGCTGTCAGAGCTGTCCTGAGAGGACAACCAGCCAGCTGATCAGCACTGGTTGCATTCCTAGTGAAAGGACAGGGGAGTTTCGGGAACCTCCCTCACATCATGCCCTTCCAGATACACTGGAGCCAGAGGCCGGCTTCAGGGCTGAAGCCCGCCAAAGACCAGACAAAGGGGGCTCAAATCTGCCGCGACGCACAGAGTAAAACCCAAGAAAGACCTCACAATCAGAAAATAGCGAAAAAGAAAGACGGGGGCCATTTTGACAATGGTCACCCATGGGTGCTGTACTGCAGCTGAGGGTTCAGCCTGCGGTAGAAAAGCACAATGGTAGGAAAAATTCAACCACTGCCACCAGCCATTTAAAGTAATGAGGGTAACATAAAAATGTTACATGAGAATGTAGGATAAGGGGCTACTAGGGAACCCCCTAGCACTCCACATACGATGTTGTGTGCTGGATCTACAAAGAGAAAAGGTAAGTAAAGTCAATTTCACATTACTATTCTTGGGAACTGTCATTAACACAAGAAAACCTTATTTTTAAACCTTATGAGAAATCTAAAGGGATTTCTCTGTGACACTGCACTGAAGGTGCTGTGTGCCACCATACAAAAAGTAGATGCCTATGGAGTTTGTCAGACTCCAAAAACAGTAAAAATGCATAATCCAATTCGGGTCAAAACATGAGAAAGTGAGAAAAAGGCCTCACTCCAGGGTTAAAATTCAAAGGTCCTAAAGTACAGCAAAAGATTTGGGGGTGTCTCTAATGTTGAAGGGGAATTAGCACAGAAATGAGAATTCTCCCTAACACTGTGCCTGCGGCAGACGTCCATATTCGTGGGGCGTTGTACATAACCTTAAACTCAGATGGGGTTTATCTTCGATGTCACTGATTTCTTCTGGCACTATGGGCTGGCTACCCCCAAGTCTCCCAAAGCGAAAGGCTTGTTGTCCAAGAGTATCTTCTGTTGGGGTGGAATGCTACCACTGAGAAGGACCAGGCTAACGGGATTATTTGTGTGCATTTGGCAAATAGATTAAATAGACATAGCTATTATTTGTCTTCCTCGTTCTAAAGAGGCTAACCAAGAAGTCTAATAAGTGTGATGTCAAGGGATACTTGTATGTAACCACTACGCGTTTCAACGGCTAACCTAATCAGTTATAAGTGCAAAGGGTTGCTAGTAAGTAACTTGGAGCGTCATGGGTGGGCTGGAACTTTGTAGGCAGAATGCTCTTTGTAGAGCCACATGTTATTCATTTAGGCATTTATAAGACGCACCAAGTCAATGGGCATCTAGGCGCTGGTTACAAACAAGCAAGAGATGGAAACATAGCAGGGTTACAGTAGTGGGGATCGGGGCAATGTTAAAGAGGTGGGTTTTGAGCTTTTTTGAGATGTTGTAGGATGGTTCGTCTCGCAGGCAGGTGGGGAGTTTGTTCGAGATTGGAGGCACGGACGGGGAAGCTGGAACCCCCCGATCTTTTGCAATTGAATCTAGGGGTTACAAGGCAATGTTTGTAGGCCAATCTTTGAGGCCTTGTCAGGGATTCTCTTATGAGTTTATTTGCAAGGTATGATTGTGCATTATTGGTGAGACAGTGATGGAGAGGATCTTGAAGTTGATTCTGTCCTTGACCGACAGCCAGTGGGTGTATGTTCTGGCCTCAGTGATAATTTACCAATGTCTAGAGCTGCTCATAGAGCATTGTTCTGTATCGTTTGAAGCTTGCTCAAGTTTTTCACTGAGTTGCTGCTGAGCAATGAGTTGCAATAGTCAAGTTTTCAGCAGATAAGAGCATGTGCCACTTCAAGGTGGTTATTTGCAGGCAGGAGTTCTACTGGCGGTGATGAGCTTTGTGGCTTATACAGATGTAGAGGAAATATAATTGAACTGATTCATTTTTAGTGATAAGTCCAGGTAGCCTTGTCATACTCCACAGGATGTTGAAGTTGGGTGTGCGCAGGCATCGCCAGCAAAAACCAGAGGTCCTGACAGCTAGGAGTGAGGCAATCCAATTCGCGTCTATGGAGAAATGGGCTGAAGATATGAGGTGGCAGCAGAGCGTTTGATGGTCGACCAGGCCAAATGCTGCAGATAGGCCCAGAAGTAGGAGAAGGGAGAGGTTGCATTGGTCATTGGCATCATGTTGGGAATTCCTGAGGTCCAGAAGGGATCTTTTAGTTCCATGCTTTGGGCGGAACCCTGATTACTGATTGCCCAGAATGTGATGAGATTCTAAGAATTCGTGGATCCGTAGGCATGCGACTGTTAATTAGGTATGCGACTGTTAATTATATGCAGTGTCTGGCCACACACTTCTTAGTCCAACCCTATGGCATGGCCTGTGTCAGTACTGAAAGGGCCTCACCTATGACATATGAAATATTTCCCATTTTATGCTCCCCAGAACCATCTTGGTGCACCATCATTCCCATCTCTAAATCATCTAATTGCATACCATGTCCTAAACTCAATTCAACTAGGTGCACTTCATTTCTGCCCCCAGTGAAACCTATGAATTGAGTGTTCTGAGGGCTTGGGCAAGCCCCTTTTGATAATTAGATGGGACATGTTACGAACTTAGATGGATTGCCCTATCCCCATAATCCAGCTAGGTGCACTTCATGTGCTACCTCCGGTGATTCATCTAATGGAGCGTTCTGAGGATTCTGGACAAGCCCTTTTGGTATTAGATAGGAGAGGATCTGAAAGTGCAGGGCCTCTAGGTTTGACTGAGGTGGGGGTTAGGGTGAGACCCCAGTGCATATTTCAGGCCTGATCTGCTGTTCAGATGCTTTCCAGCGGTAACATACAAGCTACTATCAGATTGTCGGGTGTTGTCCGATAACCCAGGTGTACCAGTAGGAGTGCAGGAAGTCCGGGGGGGGGGGTGATTGGTGTGTGGGGGCGGAATGGGCTGATTTTGGCACGGCGGGCCACGTGACAGCAGCCGGCATCTGGTGTATTGTGAACTGCTCATATTATGAGGAGTCTGGGGGCTTGTGTGTGGGGGGACAGTCATGGGAATGCAGATAAGGGGAGTAGCCAATTTTGAGGGCCTTTCTGAATGTGAGGTGGTTGCCAATGCAGTGGCTGTGGAAAGAGAGTTCCAGATGGTGGGAGCTTGGATAGAGGAGGATCATCCTCCCAATCTGGTGGAGTTGCAATGGGGGATAATGAAGAGAAGTGGTGCGCCGAATCTGAGGGTCCTGGTGGGGTTGTAGCATATGAGTTTATCATGGAGGAATTGAGGAACAGTGTTGTGGATGGCACAGTGAGTAATGGACATGGCTTTAAAGGTAGTCTGTCTGTCAATAGGGAGCCAGTGTAGGACTCTGAGTGCAGGGCTGATGTAGTCTATAGGTGGGTGGCCAATGATGGACGGGCAGTAGTGTTTTTGATTCTTTGGGATTTCCTAAATTGGAAAGCCGGTGCTCCTAGATAAAGGCAGTTGGCGTAATCTAAGCGGGAAAGGATGATGCTAGAATGGCAGAGATTCGGTGGCGGTAGGTGAGGTAAGATTCATCTGAGGATGTGTAGGTGTAAGAAGCAGGTTTTTTACACAGAGTTGTGTTGTGAGAGGGATCAAGTCCACCGTGCATCCATGGTTTTTCATAGAAGTGGTGGTTGTCCGAGGTGGGGGGTCTAGAGAGTGAGCCCAGAGGATAAGTTGTGGATTGAGAGCGGTTGTACCGCATACTAGGATTTCGGTTTTTCTGGGGTTGATGAGGAGGCTGTTGGTCGTCATCCAGTGGTCAATATCAGAGAGGCATAATTCGAGATTTGGATGGGTGGCACCTGGCAATTTGGGGATTTGAGGATGATTGTCATCTACGTAGTTGTAACGGAGATTCTGGGAACGAACAAATGAGTGTAGGCGGGGTGGTAAGGTAGATATTGAAGAGAGGGATAGTGATGATCCCTGCGGAGCGCCTTTTGCACTGGGCGAGAGGTGGATGTGAAGGGGAGTGTGTGCTTTGTGAGCAATTCGAGATGGAGGAGATCCATGTGACGGCGTTGTCCTTGATTCCTAAGGAGTATAGCCAGTCTAAGAGTATGGTGTGATCAGTGGTATCGAAGCCAGCCGAGAGGTCAAGAAGGATGAGCGCTGCGCATCCTTCCGCATCTTTTGTTCTTTTTAGGTCATCCCAAATTGTGACACCATGGAGGACTCGGTTCCTTGAAGGGGTCTGAAGCCTGATTGGGCTGGGACAAGAAGGTTGTTTGCTTCTGTGAAGTGGCGGAGTTGCTTGTATGCTGTGCAAACCACGAGTTTGGCAGTAAAGCGGTGTTAGGGAGAATTCTCTGTAAAGGCTAATTTCCCAAACCTAGTGAGTCCCCCAGCAGCTTTGCTGGATTTTTGGGGTTTATTTTCTTCTCCTGCTAAGAGTGAGACTCTTTTTCTCCCACTCTTAGGCATGATTTGAGGTTGTCCTTTGACTTTGTAATGTGTTTTAATGGCTATGGGGGTCTTTTACTCCATAGGGTTTTAATGTGTTTTTGGTATGTGTGTTACACAGCACCCTCAGTGCAGTAACACAGGGGTGTCATAGTGACCCCCAAACATAGACTCCATACCCTGGGACTGACTACTGTTTCCCAGGGCATGTAAAGTCACCATTGACTTTACTAGTCTTAAATTGTGAACAGAACCTGTACAAACCATCATATTGTGGAAGTACTTGTAGGGGTAATTCGATTGCCCCTGGGTCTGTTTTCAAAGGGGGGCACTGTCCCGTCCCCCATTGTTGAGTTTCTGGCTGGTGGCAGTGGTTACCACGCAAAATATTCCACCGTAATATTTCCTATGGGATTTTCCCATTCATTTTAAACGCACCACTTTTTTGGTGCAATGTTAAAGATACTGCCGGGTTATTTATTTAATATTTATTCCCCGGTTGGGTCTTTTTGCCAGGACTCGGTTTTAAAATGGCGTTTGTGTTCGCCTCTGTAACTCCAACCCAAGTCGAGCCCTTTGTTCCACTTTTGGCGGGCTTCTACACAGAAGCCTCCAAGTGGTGCCACTCTGTCTGGGTCTATGGGATGTGTGGGAGGGGGAATAGGCACCCTGGACTGAGTTGCCTTGGCAACTCAAGTCGCACTCTTGTGTGATTGGCCCAGTGGTGAGCTGCCCGGCTCACCACTTAGCATGTTTGATTGACAGCTAGGCTGATGAATGGGGGTATTTGCTGCATAAAAGCTGGGCTTTGGGGACTGGAACTTCAGAAGTCACCACAGCACCTAAAGAATCCAAAGAGGGGAGAAGCTGAGCCATCTACAACAACGACGACGACACCACCAGTGGAGCCCTGCTGTACGAAACTCACCACTTTCCCGACGACAGAGAAGATCTTCTTCCAGGAGAGTCTTCTTCCCTTTGAGCTGGTGGGACCAACCAGTTCGCCTTTTTCGCCTTCCTGGATCGTCTCGTGGTTGAGTCGCCCGTGCCAAGCACCCCGGCGGCCGGATACACGCTTCACCACTACCGTGAATAAAAGGGTAGTACCTTTTAACCGTGAAACTCCGTGGCTGGTTTCTTCCCTGGCATTTCAACGACTTCCAGCTTTCCTCCATGTTGAGATCTTCTCTTCCCCTGAACGAAGCACCGACTTGCACCCGCTGCCAGGAACAACTGCCCCTGCTGGAGCTTTCTCACCATTTCAGGTACTGTGTCCCGCCTGGTCTCCCTTGCAACAGACTGTTCAAGGTGTCCCGTAAATCCTTGACTCTCTATCCTGGGGTGACCTCGGACTTGTTAACATTACCTTTCTAACTTGATCCAACCTCTTTTTGACTTTCCTGCAAAGACTTTTAGTGCATTTCCACTGTGTGATCTTGGGCACATTCCGCCTTGCTCTCCAAGAGTGGGCCTGGCCTATGAACTTTTTGCTCTACAGTAGACCCTGCCTTTCTTGACTTGCTGTGGTTCTTTAAAAGTGTTGGTATTGTGTGTCTTTCCTATTTCTGCCTTTTCTCTCCCTTTTAAATAATTATTGGAGTGCCATCTAGGGTTACGCGCTCACCTCTGTTTTGCTAAATAAGTGGTGTCTTAACATAGACTTGTCCAATAATTAATTGGGGATGTGTATATATTTCTAGTGACTGTTTGAACTTGCTTGACATATTAGTGCAGTGTATTTTTACAAGTGTGTTTTTAAATAAATAATTATATACTTTTATACCAAAGCTCTGGTCAGTGTTTGCTTGTACTACTGTATTTGTAGCCCTATTGTGTATACTCTATATACTGCCTAACTCTTCTTGAGAGAAGTCTGACTGCTCAGCCACAGCTACCAGGTAAATCTGGGTGGTGCAGACTGCTACCAATTGGGTTTACTGCTAACACCTGTAGTCCTAAGCCTTTTGCAGTGGTCCCTAAGGGAACTGCACAGATTTCTGCCTAACAAGCGGGTGTTGGAAATGGACCGGTAGTTCTGGGGAATGAGTCGAGTCTGATTTTTGTTGCAGAGAGGTTGGATATAGAAGGTTTTGAAGGCTTCCGGGCAAGTTCCAGAGTTGAGGGATTGGTTAAGGGTTGACCGTGCAATGCTGCCAGCCCAGGTTGATGTTGGGATGTTCTTGAGTAGTGTGGTTGGGATGGGTCTCCAGGAGAACTTGACGGGCGGCTAAGGGCTAGAAGTGTGAGGAACTCCTGGTGTGAGATGGGGAGTAAGAGGAGAAGGCTTGCATAGGGAGTGTATTGAGACAGAGCACGAGTGGAGGGAGGGTACATCATTGCTATTTTACAGAGGATGGCATGATGTTCATAAACAGCAATGGGCAAATGTTCGGACAGGGCATCGCATAGGGATTGGGGGTTAAGAGGGGAAGCGGTTGAGCAACCTAAATTCAGAGATGATTCTGTGCAGTTCCTTTCCTGGGTTGCAGGAATTCAAGATTTTGTTCTCATGAGTGTTTTTGGCTTGTCTAATGTCTGACAAGTAGACCCTTGCTAGTCTTGCCAGGGTGGTTTTGTTGGGGTTGGGGTTTGGGTGAAGGGGGTGGAAGGGGGTCAGGGGTTGGATCTCAAGGTCTGCTCTAGTCGGTGCTTGAGTTTTGATACATTTGAGGTGGGTGGTGTACCATTTGGGGGTGGGTACTTATCTCTGAGATGTCCGTTGTGTTGGTGTGAGGGTGCTGGAGGTGATAAAACAGTTTGATGGAGGGAGGCCCTTTCTAGAGAGAGGGTACCGGGGGTGAGTTGAGGAGGGAATTTACTAGATCCCGTGTGATGTCTTTATTCCAGAGTGGGGTGAAGGCTGAAAGTAGACCTGGGAGGGGCGGTTGGCCGGGAGATGATTTTTGAGTGATCTGTTCAGATTAGAGGGCGTGGGTGTAGAGTGGATATGTTTGTGACACTGAATACTGCATAGTGTGTGACCTGACGTATGAGTGGGGAGTGAAATTACCTGTCGGGTTGAGGAGCTTCTAGGTTATCTGAGAGTGGGCGGGTCATACAGTTTGAGGGGTAGTCAAACCAGATGTTGAAATCTCCTAGTATGGTGAGCGTGGGATGTTGGGTGAGGGTATGAGGGTCGTTGGAGTGTCACTGAGAGAGTCTGTGGTTCTTGTTGTAGCCAGGGCTTCTGTATAAAAGTAGAACGCTGTGGTAAGTAGCAGGGGAGTTGGAATTTTAGAGGCAGGGATTCATAATCTGTGCTGCTGGCTAAGGTGCACTTGAGTAAGACTGGAATTTGGTATTTTTGTAGGAAGGCTAACCTCCACTCTTCTTCTGGGTCTGTTCTGAACAATGGGGTTGTATCCGGACGGAATGTCTTGTGAGCAGCAGTTTCGTAGTCTGCTGTGAACCAGGTCTCTGTGATGATGTCTGGGTTTCCATCTGAAATAAAGTCAAAGATGTTAATTTTGTTTTTAGAGACCGACCTGGCATTCATGAGCATGCAAGGGAGCTGGTTTGATCTCTGGATGAGAGGGGTGAGGGGAGTGGTATTCTGATGGCAGTGGTGGTCAGGGTGTATGTTAATGGAGATGGGTGTGCTGGAAGACCGGGGCTTGAAAGGTTCATGGGGTGTGTTGGTGTTAGTGATGGAAAAAGGGAAAGGGATGGGGTGGCCAGAGGAGGGCATGGTGGGGGAGGGGGGAGGTGGACAAATGGGGTTAGGGGGTTAGGAATTGGGATCTGTGGTGGAGCATGGGTGATGCAAATTGATGCATGAGGCGGCTGAGGCCATGCTCTTCTCGTGTCTTGCGTATGGCCAACAGGGTGTGGGGGAGGGGTGGGGTGGCTGTTGAGATTGGAGTGTTTGCCAGGGTGGCCCTTTTTCCATTATTGATTAGAAGTGAGTTGGAGGGATGCGTGAGGGAGGATGTTCGGGAGATGTGGAATGGGAAAGCAGAGGCAAATCGGTAGGCGGTGGGTGAGACTGGGGAAGAGGCTCCAGAACAGCCAGCTGGCCAATAGAAACAAGTTTCACTCTGGCATGCCTAGAGACAAAGGACAGGGACGTTTGGGGACCCTCACTCACTTCCTGCCTTTCCAGACACGCTGGAGCATGGGCAGGATTCAGAGCTGAAGCCCGCCAAAGCTAAAATGCACAGAGGACTCCAACCCGATTCAAACGGAGTAAAAGCCCAGAAGCAACTAACGGACAAATGGCTGAAATAGACGACCAGGGCCATTTTGAGAAATGGTCACCCTTGAGTGCTGTACTGCATCTGAGGAATCGGCCTGCAGATACATGGCACAAGGTAGTTAAAAAAAAAAAACACTTCCACCAGCCATTTGTTAGTGTAACAGAATGTTACATGTGAAGTGGGATAAAGTAACCCCCTACCACTCCATATAGGACGGTGTGTACTGGACCCACAAAAGAAAGGGTAAGTAAGGCAGGAGTCATCTTACTATTCTTGGGAACAGTAGTTCACCCAAGAAAATGTAGTTAAACATTAAGAGAAGTCCAACGGACTCCTCAGTGGCACTGCACAAAAGGTGCTGTGTCACAATGCAAGAAATCAGATGCCTATGGAGTTTACCAGACTCCATTAAACAATAAGAAACGCACAAATCCTAGTCAGAAAAAACACGAGGGACAAAGTCCCACTCTCTCAGGAGTTAAAATTAAAAAGCCCTGAGTCCAGCAAAAGAGCTGGTGGTCTCTAAGGTTAAAGGGAATTTGCACAGAAATGAATATTTTCCCGAACCGATAGTGTACCTAGAATTTAAAAGAACACAGGGAAAATGCCCCTAGATTTAAAAGGACACAGTGGGGGTAATGCACATACATTAAAAACACAGTTGTTGGATAATGTATCTGGATTTAAAGAACACATTAGAGAGAAAATGATCACATAGATATAAGGGGACCACAGCAATGGGAAAATTAACACGCCTAGAAAGTGAAACTCCTTTCTGTTCAACAGAATAATGCTGTGCAGTCAAATATTATTACACTGTTAGGCTAAATGCAAGTACACCAAGGTGAGAAGAGTGGAGGGGTTTTACTGGAGTGCAGTAACTCCCTGCCCACATTATCAGTCACTGCTGATTGACTGCGGCAGGCTTCCCAGGTGAACACAGTGGGGCTGCTTCTTCAGGAGCTGTCCTTTGCCTTGGGGTCCTTAGCCGGTGCCTGCCTGGGGTGGTTGCTATAAATTCATCTCCTCGGCTAATCGGGGTTGGTAGGTGGAATGGGAGACAGATGGGTGGAACAGGAAGCATGTTGCAGGGAAGTGAAATTGAGCTCATAGGAGTGCTGAAATACAATTTAAGGAAAATGGGGGCAAAATCGCTAACCTAGCGTGTCCAGCAAGGCAGAATTACTGCCTTACCTTGCGCTCGCACAAATTAAGATTTATCTGTACCCCCACCTTCTTTCTATTTTCCCCCATCCTGCTTATTAGAAGTAGGCTTGTCCGTATGGGACACTATGAGAAACCCATAAGTCAGCAGCAATGGTTAACTTCGTAGGCTCAATCTCTTTAGAATCAGCCAAATGTTGCTTAAGCTCTGGGATACAAGAGGCAAAAATATGCTCAAGCATGACCAATTGAAACTTGCCCTCTACCCAACCACACAAGTTCTTAGTCATTTGATATTTTTTCTTGTATTCTCTCAAACTTGCCAAGTATTGGGCAGGAGTCTTACCAAACATTAGGTTGAGTCTGCTTACATTTAGCAAAATCCTTTCTATCAGTCATTGACATTTCCATAATGGCACTGCAACCAGCATGGGGTAGTCGACTGATCAACCATACAATTTTATCAGCATCCCCCACTTCTTGCACTCCACAGGCATTCTATAGTTGCACGCCAATCTATAATATTCTTCACATCATACTAACTTAGCAGATCTTTGGAGAAACTTGGATGTGAAGAGGAGCCAGGACCATTTCCATACCCACTGGAAGTTCCTGTTGGGGCCTGCAGCCTGGCAAACTCTAACTGGTGATCTCTTTCCTTCTGCCTCTCAACCCTCTCAAGCTTCTTCAGGTTGAACACCAGCTCTTTTTCCTGCAGCCTGAGCTCCTCCTTCAGCTAAAAAATGGCCTCGACCTCTGAGGTGGTCACAGACAAATTTGTTGACAAATCCTCCCACTCTTCTCTTACTACAGTGTTAGTTGTGGTCCATGCATTACTGATGCTGTGCCTTGCCTCAGCATCCCTACTGTCTCCATTAGTTGGGAGAGGTACACCCATATTCCTTTCAAAATCCAGACGTTTATAAGTTCAGCTTTAGTGCCAGAGCCTGGGATCAACCTTGCAATTTTGCAAAGTAGTAAAAGTGATTGCTTCCACAATGTTAAATACACAATGTGACTTTGCCAATATCAGACAATCAAGATTCACAGTGTTGGAAGTGTTATCCAGACACTCAACTAGTGAACAACACTGAAGTACCCCAAACCTTAACTTCATCACTGTACACCAATCTGCACAGTGAATTATCCTCACCGCTGATGACCAATTTGTTAGGACTGGTTTTCTATACTCTGGCCTGTTGGACAGATGTATAGGAGACAGCCCTGATTGGGCAGGGACTAAAGTCAAACCAGTTTAAGGTAGCCGGGGCGAGTGGCCAAGGCAAAGTCTCAGGAAGGGTGAGCCTGGCAAGGGGTCTACAATATGTACAAAAGGTAAGTAGACAAGAATAATCCTTAGACAATCCGTTATAAAAATAACATGTATTATATGGCCACACACACACTATGAAAAATGATTATAAGCAGGTAATTACCATCACACAAACTAATATAAAACATATATATACAACCACATAGAAAGTGCATTAGTTCCAAAAATACTAGGCAACACCTAAAAAGAGAAGGTAAGTAAATCATATAACACTGTCAGATCCCAGGCATCGCAAAACCCTAACTTCAAAAGTCCAGCCCTATGTTGAATGGGGCCTTATGCCCAAAGGTTCAGCAAAGTTCCAAGGAAGTTTGTGAAGCGGGAGCACATTGATTGGGGACCTGGAGATTGTTCCAAGAGTTTGAAGACACTCAGTTGCAGTCAACAAAAATGATCCCGACTTTTAGAATGCTTGTGTGAGCAAGCAATTGCAAAATCAATCTTTAATAAAAGTTTCTAAAAGTTACCAAACTTTTAAAAGGCAGAGATAGGGGCCAGGTAAGTACCACTGTAACTTACTGGCAGAACTTCACAATTCTTCGTAGGACTTGCAGGTCTTTAGAGGAGGGTCCTAGGTTGCTTTTCCTGCTGTCTGCTCCTATCCTTGGTGCCTGGGTGTTCCGGGTCTGAACACTTCTCCGGTCAGTGACTTTTTCTGGTGCAAGGTCTTCAGGTTGGAGAATGCAGAACATGATGCAGGGCCCCTCTCAGCACATGACTGGATTCGGGAAAGCTGTTTTGGATGACTGCCACCGATGCTGAGTGACACGAGTGGGGGGGGGCACACTTATCGTGGTAGGACTTGGCTCTATATCGGGTCTTCTGAATGCTGGAGCCATGAAATCTGGCAGGGATGAGCGCAGTAGCACAGCTGTTGATCCCCAAAGTTCTGGGCCTCAACCCGGAATGGCTCTACTTCGATGGACACCGTGTTGACGTTGAGGGTGATAAATATATGTGTGTATATGTATATATATATATATATATATTTCTGAGGCTTGTGGAATCTGCTTAGATCACATGCTGTGCATAGGCCGACATCTAGTGGAAGCTGCGGAGTATTACAGTTTGTTTTTCGAAAGTCGAAAATGGGCGTCGACACAGGCGTGCCAGTAATACTATCCCTAGTGTGACGTCCACTGTACCCAAGATCCCTCACGCGTGTAGGATCCTCAGATTGTTTTTTTCCGCCATACTGGTCGGAAGCATCTTGCGGAGTTCCCTGGCCTTAGCCATACTTTTGCTGTTATTATAATTTTAATTCTTATTCATTCCCTTCCCCACCCCAACGTCGACCCTCAACCTCGACGACGGCTGGAGAAGTCATCGACCGTCGACTGCTGCACGACGGATCTGGGCCTCGGTAGGCCGCTGGCCTCGGCCCGGGCCTAGTAGGCCGCTGGCCTCGGCCCTTACAAGTAGGGAGAGTGGGGGGTGGTACATACTCTTCACTCTTGATATATAGTTACATTTATATATATTCCTACACTTAGCAGCCCGCTGCCTTAAGGTGCGTATGGAGGGTACCCCTTTTCAATTCTGCCCCAAGTGCAATCGCAAATACCCTTGGGTCGACAGGCACGCCACGTGCAATCTCTGCTTGCCGAGGGATCACCCCGAAGCGAACTGCAGAGCGTGTAGTAGGTTTAAACCTAAGACACTTAAGGACCGTTCGACAAAGCGTTGGGCCCACCACGCCAGGCAGGAGGCCATGGCAGCGGAGGGCGCCTTCAGCGATGGCAGCGACGCCGTACTTTCGGACGGCGAGGGCATTACGGCGTCGAAAGACAGCCGACGAGCGCAGGTCCCCGACCTCGGAAGGTCGTCCGGCAAGGCGGCTATGGGGAAGACCCCCGGCGACGCAAGCGCTACACACCTAACACACACTAAACACACTAAGACCAACCGGACCTCGACGACGTCGACTTCCCGGAAAGAGGCACAAAAAGAACGGTCCGACTCGGTGTCCTCTGGGCGCTCTCGATCGAGATCGCCTCACGACGCAAGGCAATCATCCACTCTTGCCAAGAGTGCCTCGCTACACACACTAACGGAAGTTCGATCGTCGGGAGACGAAGACGACTTCCACCCCCAGGCCGCGCTCCAAGATACCGAGACCGCGGTTAACACCAGTGAGGCCCCACGCCCGAAGCACACAGATACCTTTCCAGACCCTCGACGCCAGGCGTCGAAAGTCTCTGGGGCCCCCAAGGGACAGGGAAAACATTTTTCCACGCACGGAGAAGGGGGGAAACAGCGGAAAGCACAGCCTTCCACCCCTGTAAAGCCTAAGCAGACAAGCAAACACAAGTCTACCCTTGAAAATAAATCACCTGCTAAAGTAATACCCTGTTCCAGGGAATGGTCCAGTGAAGACATAGACAGGGTTATGTCTAGGATGTCTTCCTTGGCTGATTTTTATGATAAGAACCCAGAACACTTTCTTTCATATAACCCTCAAGGGGCCACACCCTCAGGCTCCTCCGATCCTATCCCGCTAAGTAAAAAGCCCCGGGTCGAAAGACCTGAACCCTTCGAGGTTCAGCCTTACTCCACTCCATATTCTACTCCACTCCCCAGTTATCAGGGACAAGTTTTCCCTGAAGAGGACCAGGAGTTTGCAATTATGGAAGAACAAACCGGGACAGATTACTATGCAGAGGATGAGGACCTGGAGGAGGGAGAAGATGAGCAGGAAATTTACAGAGTAGATTCCCCAGTACAAAGCGAAGCCCCAGTTACTGACTCTCCAGTTGATAACCAGCCCCTCCTTAACGAGGTTCTCGCTCGAGCAGCGGAACACTTCCACATCGACACCCACGGCGTACAGGAGGAAAGGGACTTCGCGGAGGAGTTTGTAGGAGAGAGAAGACCGGTCGCTCAGACCATCCCTATCCTCAAATCCATCCAACGAAGAATAGATCCTTCCCTGGTGAATCCTAACCTCACCAGAGCTGTCAACCCCAGAATTGAAAAGATTTTCCGGGCAGCCCAGTCTGACCCTCTGTATATAAAGGGACATCTTAAACCAGATTCCCTAGTGGTGACCAACACTAGAAAGAGGGCTGGCACGCCCTTATCTTCATCAGAAGCTCCTCCCGACAAGGAGAGCAAAAAACTTTACGGGTTTGGCAGAAAGGTAGCCTCAACGTCCGCCTACCAAGCAAGGATTGCGAATTCCACCACCCTGTTGGCTAGTTACAATTGCCATCAATGGGAAGAAGTCGCGGCGCTCATTGCCTCTGCTCCAGAACCGTTAAAGGGCCAGCTGGCTCGGATCTCGGCAGAGGGGAGAGCCGTGTCTGGTTGCATTTTAAAAGCAACTTTCGACGCCGCTGACAACGCAGGGAGATTGATAGCAGAAGGTACTGTTATCAAGAGACATGCGTGGTTACGGCAGTCGGGATTCAAGACAGAAACCCAGGCTTCTTTAATAGACAAGCCAGTGGAACCCGACCTATTGTTTGGAAAAGCGGTCGAAGACGCACTTAAAAATGCCAAAGATGAATATGAGACTCTCAAATCCCTTGGCCAGCTTACCAACAAACCCCCTAACCAGAGGGGGAACAATAATTTTCGTCGCCCACGCGGCCAAAATTCACAAAGAGGCAACTATGCCCAGGGACAAGGTACACAATGGAATAACAACCAGCAGTCTACCCAGAGTTACGGCAGGGGTAACAAGAGAGGTCGTGGAAGAGGCAGAGGCAGCCCCAACAAGGGCGGTGGCACGCCTCCACCAAAACAGTGACGCTCAGTTCAGGGTCCCTTGCCACGCAACCCCAGTAGGGGGACGCATTTCCACCTTCACCCAGGCTTGGGAAGGGATCACCTCAGACAGATGGGTGCTGTCAACAGTATCCGCAGGATATTGTATAGAACTACTGCAGCGTCCCCGGAATCATCCTCCACGACAAAGAGTGCACTCCCTAGAGCATCAAAGGATCCTTCTCGAGGAGATCGCCATTCTGCTAGAAAAGGACGTGATAGAACTCGTCCCAGGACACCAGGTAAACAAGGGTATCTATTCAACTTACTTCCTTGTGCCAAAGAAAGATTTGACAATGCGCCCAGTATTGGACTTACGGCCTGCCAACAAATATGTCAAGCCCCAAAAATTCCGTATGACCACGCTACAAGAGGTAATCCCCCTCCTAAAAAAGGGGGATTACATGGCAACCTTGGATATGAAAGATGCTTATTTTCATATTTCCATGCTCCCAGCGCACAAAAAGTACTTGCGCTTCAAGGTGGACAGTCGCCACTACCAATTCAAGGTACTGCCCTTCGGGATAGCTTCAGCACCAAGGGTATTCACCAAGGTACTGGCGGTGGCGGCTGCACACCTACGCAGGGAAGCAATCCCGGTGTACCCTTATCTGGACGACTGGCTCATAACGGGGGAAACCCCAGGAATTTGCAGGTCAAACATTCAGAGGACTATCGACCTCCTCCACGAATTAGGCTTCTCCATCAACGAGAAAAAGTCAAGTCTGGTGCCAAGCACCTCAAAACAGTTTCTAGGAGCTATCCTAGATACTCAGAAAGGATTGACCTTCCCTTCGGAAGAGAGAATTCGGAATATACTTCTGCAAATTCCGCATTATCAGTCAGGTCAACAGATAACAGTACGCAAAGCTATGCGGTTACTGGGCATGATGGCGTCATGCATTTACCTGGTCCCCCACGCGCGTCTGCGCATGCGTCCCATGCAGGAATGGTTGGCGAAACAGTGGTCTCAGGCAAGTGGTCATTGGGACGATCTAGTGGTCGTTTCGCCAACACTCGTACAGAGCCTACACTGGTGGACAAGAGAGAATCTCGCAAAGGGGAAACCCTTTTACGATCCCGAAGTACAAGCCGTGGTGACTACAGATGCATGCCTGACTGGGTGGGGAGCTCACCATCTCCACCACACAGCTCAGGGTCTCTGGTCTCACTCAGTAGCCAAGAACCACATCAATCTGCTAGAGCTTCTGGCAGTATTCCGAGCGCTAAGGGCGTTCGAGCCCCATCTACTGAACTTGTCGGTGCAGATCAGGACGGACAGCACGACAGCCATGTTCTATCTGAACAAGCAAGGGGGGACTCGTTCGCCAAATCTGTCCAAGCTTGCCCAGAAAATATGGATATGGGCACTCAGACGGAACATCTTCCTGTCATCGCAACATGTTCCAGGGGAGCTCAATTCCCTAGCGGATGCTCTAAGCAGAAACTCCCTCCCAGAAGAACACGAATGGGTCCTTCACAGAGACGTAGTAGAAGATCTCTTCTCTCAGTGGGGTTTCCCCACTATAGACCTATTCGCCACAAGCGAAAACAAACAATGCCCAGGATTTGCATCCAGGTTCCCCCAGCCGGACTCCCAAGGGAATGCCCTGTGGATGAACTGGTCAGGGATGTTTGCGTACGCTTTTCCACCAACTCCTCTCATCAGGAAGGTGGTGTACAAGATGAACAAGGAATCTATGACGCTCATCCTAGTTGCTCCCATGTGGGCGAGACAACCATGGTTTCCACACCTACGCAGGATGGCGGTGTGCGAACCCATCAGACTCCCAGCCTGGTACAACCTACTGTCCCAGCAACAGGGTCAAACAGTGCATCAGGAACCCAACTCTATGAACCTAGCAGCATGGCTCCTGAAGTCATAGAGTTTGGACATCTCAAATTACCACAGAGGTGTATGGACATTCTAAAGGAGTCCAGGAAACCAAATACAAGGCACTGTTACTTTAATAAGTGGAAAAGATTCGTTATCTGGTGCCAGAATAAACAAATCAACCCGGTTGATTGCACTCCTTCCAACGTTGTGACATACATGCTCCACCTGCTGGATGCAGGGTTGGTTTTTAACTCGCTGAAAGTACACCTGGCAGCCCTCTCGGCTTACACCACATCCCATAACAAGGTCTCGTGGTGGAAAGTACCAGTGGTTAAAGCCTTCATGGAAGGAGTAAAGAGACTTCACCCTCCTATTTCGAACCCACCGCCAGGATGGGACCTCAACGTGGTGCTAGCTAAGCTCATGGGACCCCCATTCGAACCCATGCATAAAAGTAGTCTCAAACACCTGACTTATAAAACGGCCTTCTTAGTAGCCATTACCTCCATAAGAAGGGTCAGTGAAATTCAGGCTCTGTCAGTGCAGGATCCTTTCTTTACTATCCACAAGGACAAACTGGTTTTACGCACACACCCTAGGTTCTCACCTAAATTCATATCCAAGTTCCATGTAAACCAGTCCATCGAGCTTCCGGCTTTCTTCCAGAACCCGCAAAGCTCGGCTGAGGTGAAACTACACACCCTAGATGTGCGTAGGGCGGTCCTATACTATGTAAATAAAACCAGACCGCTAAGGAAAACAGATCAACTGTTTGTCTCCGTAGCTACAGGCAGAGAGGGGGATCGCGTCTCTAAGGGCGCTATCTCGAAGTGGATTATCAACTGTATACAGCTGTGTTACTCTCTTTCTGACAAGACTCTGCCTTTTACGCCAAGGGCCCACTCTACTAGAGGCATTGGTGCCACTCTGGCTTTCATTGCAAATGTTCCCCTCGACACCATTTGCAAAGCGGCTACTTGGAGCTCTATTCACACTTTTACTCAGCATTACTGCATTGACACTCATTCCAAGACAGATACACAAGTGGGACAAGCGGTTCTAAGACACCTGTTTGCTCATGACCCTTCTCACATCCCACCTCCTTCTTCTGGTACTGCTCGCTAATCTATGCACAGCATGTGATCTAAGCAGATTCCACAAGCCTCAGAAGGGATACATTACTCACCGTAATCGTATTTCTGATGCTTGTATCTGCTTAGATTCACATGCGACCCACCCTTCCTCCCCTCCGAGAGAAGGCGCATGATTGCTTGTAGTCTTACCTTTTCTGTCTATCTGCTTGGATTATCTGTACTCACGCTACTCCTCATGCTTCCTCATGTCAGAAAAAATACAATCTGAGGATCCTACACGCGTGAGGGATCTTGGGTACAGTGGACGTCACACTAGGGATAGTATTACTGGCACGCCTGTGTCGACGCCCATTTTCGACTTTCGAAAAACAAACTGTAATACTCCGCAGCTTCCACTAGATGTCGGCCTATGCACAGCATGTGAATCTAAGCAGATACAAGCATCAGAAATACGATTACGGTGAGTAATGTATCCCATATATATAATTCCCCCCCCCCCCCCCAACTGTCAGTTCCTTGGCAGGAGCCACCAGCTTGTCTTTTAGGCACATCAAAAGCAACCACAAAATCTGAGTGTATGCTAGGGTCATACAAAAACGACCCAATTGTACTGCATTGTAAGATTCATTGTGCACTGATACAAAGTTACCCCAAGATAGATAACTTTTAGCAATACAAGGGAAACAGATTCCCAATACTGACCGACTTAAGGACTTGTCAGTTTCCCCATGACAAATGAGCAAAAATTCATTGGAGTGAAGTGGAGGGCTACACTATACTGGAAAAAGGCTGGGTCAGATAAACTAAATGAAAGCAAAAGGTTTGGGGGTCCATAGAAATGGAGGGGAAGTTGCCCAAAAGAGAGCTTTCCTAATGAAGGCTGCAGCAGCTCCAGATCAGATCTCTGGCCTTGGTGGCTGGAGGAAGAACTTTTGGCGTGAGCAGACTGTCTAGACGAAAGACAGATCAGGAACACCCCCACCCAGTTCGGCAGAAAATGGCTCAAGAAAGGACAAGTCGTGAGTTGGTGAAAAGACAGGCCCCTTTTATGGTCAATGGTGAACCATGTGTCCCTTACCACAGCTGAGAATACAGCCTGTGTTGTACAGTTTACAAAAATCGGTAGAGAGCATCCACTGCCACCAGCCACTCGGACTTGTCATTGTAACTAGAAAGTTACAGGAGAAGTGAGAAAAGGGATACTAGGTGTCCCCTAAGTACTCCACATAAGGCGGTGTGTGCTGATCTCACAAAAGAAAAGTATAGGTAGTATCTGCCTATCCCGGTATCATGTTAGCACAGGTAAATCAGAGCTCCAGGAGCTTCCAACAGTACGGCACAGAAGGTGCTGCAATAGTAAAATACAGATGCCAAAAAAAATGTAATAATGCAGGCTCCATCAAAAGCAACCAAAAATGGTTCCCAGTTGTTAGGGAGAATTCATTTCTGTGGTAATTCCCTCCAACCTTAGACCCCCAACTCTTTTGCTGGACTTTAGGACTTTTTAAATGTTAACCCTGGAGTGAGACCTTTTACTCACACTCTCGTGTTCTGACCTGATTTGGATTATGTTTCCTCATTTTTTGGAGTATGACAAACTCCATAGGCATTTACTTTTTGTATGGTGCAGTGTCGGTGTTAGGCAGAAACCTGTGCAGTTAATTTAGGGACCACTGCAAAAGGCTTAGGACTACAGGTGTTGGCAGTAAACCCAATTGGTAGCAGTCTGTACCACCCAGATTTACCCGGTAGCTGTGGCTGAGCAGCCAGACTTCTCTCAAGAAGAGTTAGACAGTATATAGAGTATACAAAATAGGTACCAAAATACAATAGCACAAACAAACACTAACCAGAGCTTTGGTATAAAAGTATATAATTATTTATTTCAAAACACACTTATAAAAATACACTAACACTAATATGGCAAGCAAGTTCAAACACAGTCACTATCAATATATATACATCCCTGATTACTTATTGAACAAGTTTTAGTTAAAATACCACTTATTTGCAGACAGAGGTGAGCGCCTAACCTAAGATGGCACTCCAATAAGTCATTTAAAAAGGGAGGGAAAAGGCAGAGTTAGGAAAGCACACAATACCAACACTTTTAAAAGAACCACAGCAAGTCAGGAAAGTCAGTCTACTGTAGAGCAAGAAAGTTCATAGGCCAGGCCCACTCTTGGAGAGAGCAAGGCGGAATGTGTCCAAGATCACACAGTTGAATTATACTTAAAAAGTCTTTGCAGATAGTTCAAAAAGAGTTGGATCAGTTCAGAGAAAGTTAGTTAACAGGTCCCAGGTCACCCCAGGATAGAGAGTCAAGGATTTACCGGACACCTTGAACAGTCTGTTGCAAGGGAGACCAGGCGGGACACAACACCTGAAATGGTGAGAAAGCTTCAGCGGGGGCAGTTGTTCCTGTCAGCGGGTGCAAGTCGGGGCTTCCTCCAGGGGAAGAGAAAATCTCGACCTGGAGGAAAGCTGCAGGCCGTTGCACTGCCAGGGAAGAAACCAGCCGCAGAGTTTCCCGGTTAAAAGGTACTACCCTTTTATTCGCGGCAGTGCTGAAGCGTGGCTAACCGGCCACCGGGGTGCTTGGCACGGGCGATTCGACCACGAGACGATCCAGGAAGGCGAAAAAGGAGGGCGAGCTGGTTATCCCCACCAGTTCAAAGGAAGAAGACTCTCCGGGATGAAGATCTTCTCAGTCGTCGGGAAGTGGTGAGGCGGTTCAGCAGGGCTCCACCGGTGGTGTCGTCGTTGCAGGTCGGCTCAGCTTCTTCCTCTTCGGATTCTTTGGTCCTGTGGCGACTTCTGAAGTTCCAGTCCCCAAAGCCCTGCTTTTATGCAGAAAACCCCCATTCATCAGTCCTAGCTGTCACTCAAACATGCTAATTGGTGAGCCGGGCGGCTCACCACTGGGCCAATCGCACAAGAGTGCGACTTGAGTTGCCGAGGGAACTCAGTCCAGGGTGCCTAAACCCCCCTCCCACACATCCTGTAGACCCAGACAGAGTGGCACCACTTTTGGAGGCTTCTGTGCAGAAGCTCGCCAAAAAGTGGAACAAAGGGCTCGACTTGGGTTAGAGTTACAAAAGCGAACACAGACGCCATTTTGGCACCGAGTTCTGGCCAAAAATCCCAACCGGTGAATTAATATAAATTTAATAAACCGGCGGTATGTTTGAGGCTATGCTAAAAAGTGGTAGCCTCGAACAATGGGAAAATCCCATAGGAATATATTTGCGGTCAAATATAAAAAGTAGTATCCACTGCCACCAGCCAAAACTCGATCAGGGGGGACTGGACAGTGCCCCCTCGAACAACAGACCCAGGGGCAATCGAATTGCCCCTACCAGTACGTCCACAATATGATGGTTTGTACTGGTTCTGTTCACAATTTAGGACTAGTAAAGCCAATGGTGACTTTACATGCCCTGGGAGATAGTCAGTTCCAGGGAGGGAGTCTATGTTTGGGGGTCACTATGACACCCCTGTGTAACTGCACAGAGGGTGCTGTGTAACGCACATACCAAAAACACATGAAGCCCTATGGAGTAAAAGACCCCATAGCCCATAAAACACATTACGGAGTCAAAGGATATCTCAAATCATGCCTAAGAGTGGGAGAAAGAGTCTCACTCTTAGCAGGAGAAGAAAATAAACCCCAAAAATCCAGCAAAGCTACTGGGGGACTCAGTAGGTTTGGGAAATTAGCCTATACAGAGAATTCTCCACAACAGTCGGATACATCCTTTAGATTTCTCCTAAGATTTAAATACCTGTTTCTTGTGTGAACTACTGTTCCCAAGAATAGTAAAGTGAAATTGACTTTACTTACCTTTTTCTCTTTGTGGGTCCAACACACACCATTTTATGTGGAGCGCTGGGGGTTACCTAGTAGCCCCTTATCCTACATTCTCATGTAACATATTTTATGTGACCCTCACTACTTTAAATGGCTGGTGGCAGTGGTTTTATTTTCCTACCATTGTGCTTTTCTACCGCAGACTGAATCCTCAGCTGCAGTATAGCCCCCATGCGTGACCCTTTTTGTCAAAATGGCCCCAGTCTTCTTTTTTCACCATTTTCTGTTTGTGAGGTCTTTCTTGAGTTTTACTCTACAAGCTGAGCCAGGTTTATGCCCTTTGTTCATTTTGCCTTTGACGGGCTTCAGTCCTGAAACCCGCCTCTGCCTCCATTGTGTCTGGAAAGGCAGTATGTGTTACGCTCACCTGGTATCCACGGGGACGCCTCCCAGCCGTAGGGACTCGGGTATCCTTCTCTGCGGTTCCCAGGTGTGATCAGCGGGAAATTTCTGCCTGGGATACAGGTGGGCAATGTTTAAGACTGGGCAACTGGGGTAAGCAGCCCCCCACCACCCCGTATGCCCGCAGCTCCCCTGGACCTCTCCTCACCTTGTTAGTTTAGGTGTGCTCTCCGTCCTGCCTTCTTGGCAGGGGCGCATTGTCCTTTGTGGGTGAATGCGATCTAGTTACTTCACTGATGCCGGCCCGCTTTGATTCTTTCAGGTAGGTCTTATTGCTGTTGTATATTATTCCTGCATGCCTTTCTTGGTTTAATAAATGTCACTTTCTCTTACTTAGGTGCGCGGAAGTCCAATGTAATGCATTGGCTGAATTGGGTCTCGCCGGTAAATGATGGCGTATAAAGAGCGCTATGATGCGGTAAGTAGGCGCTATGCGCAGCGCTATGATGCCTTGCCTTTGCTAACCTGTTGTCTATTCTTTCCCATAGATCACGGTGCACACCCGGTGTTTGATATCCCGAGGCGATGCTGGTCGAGGGGCGACTTGCGAGGTAAGCTTTTCGGCACAATTGGTTATGTTGTAAAAGTGTCTAATGTCTTGTTTCTTCCTTTTTTGCAGATCCGTCGGTCCGGGAGACACGCTGATCCTAGGATGCTGTTCGCAGGAGCTGTTCGCAGTTAACGATGAAAATTACAGGTAACCTGCTGCTGCTAACAATGTCCTTTTGTCTCTTTACAGATGCTTTTCTTCCGAGGTTCGCGGGTACAGCTGAACATGAGCGTCACGTTGCAGGATTGCAAAGAAACGTGTTATCCAAGTCGGGTGTGGTTTAAATAGCTTCAAGAAAGTTGTCCAGGTAGAGTAGTTCCTAGGCTACCACACCCAAAACACTATACCGCATAGCTTGGTTCCAAGGAGCCAAGCTATGTGGATGCCTCCATGTTGGCTGGCACTTGAAATAAAGTAGTGGGTCCCCCCCCCCAAAAAGGCCCCTCAAGGTGTTCCTTCTGTCTGGCCCAGGTTTAGTTTGACAATTTTGATGATATTTTTTGATCAGACGTGGTGCATGAATGTTTTGACAGGGTTCCTAGGACCTAGCTTGGGGTCCAAATCCTTTCCAATCAACTAGATAGTAGCTTGCCCCTTGAATACTTGGAATCCAGCATGCCCCTGACTTCGAATTCTGGTTCTCTGTCAATAAGTATGGGTTTTGGTGGTGTCCCAATCCGTGTACTGGGCTGCATTGGTTTTAAAAGGGACACGTGAAATACCGGATGGATTTGTAAGTTAGGTGGTAAATCTAATTTGACGGCCGCTGGATTAATAATTGCCTTGATGGTGTAAGGCCTTAAGTACCTGGGTTGAAAGGTCCGGGTTCCCTTGATGGGTACAAATCTGTGTATCCGGGTTTCCTTGATTCCAGCCAAACCTTGTCTCCTACCTGATAGTCGAGGGCTTTTTTCCGGTGTTGGTCGGAAAATTGCTTTCGCTTTTCTTTGGCGAGAATAAGATGTTCTTTGGCCTTTTTGAAAGCCTGAGTGATGTTGATGTGAAGGGTTTTTACTGCTATCATTTCCAAACTGGTTGGGAGATCCAGTTCTGAGGTACGTGGGTGTCTACCATAAAGGGTGTTTGTCCGGTACTGGAATGCAAGGAATTGTTATATGCGTACTTGGCTATCCATAGTAAGTCTTTCCAGTCTCTTAGTTCATGGTGCAACATGCACTGTAGGTATTGCTCGAGGGTCTGATTGGTCCTCTCGGTCTGACCGTCCGTTTGGGGGTGATGGCTAGTGGATAGCCGGACGTCAATTTGCGCCATTGCACAACACTTTCTCCAGAAGTTGGAGACGAACTGGCTACTTCGATCGGAGATCAGGACTGATGGGAAGCCATGTAGTTTAAGAATACCATCCAGGAACACTTTGGCTAAAGTGGATGCGTCAGAGGCCTTTGAGTGGAATAAAGTGTGCCATCTTTGAGAATAAGTCCACGACTACAAGAATGGTGTTAAACCCTTGACTGGGATGTAGGTCAGTGATGAAGTTGAGGGAAAGAGTGTGCCATGGAGTGGGAGGAATGTCCAAAGGTTGCAGAAGACCAGTTGGTTTTTGTTTTTGCGACTTATTTTGTGCGCAGACTCTGCAGGACTGAATATATTGGATGACGTCTTTACGCCAGGCAGGCCACCAGAAGTTCTGTTTTACCTTGGCTAGAGTCTTGGTGATTCCAGGGTGCCCTTCGATCAGAGAATCATGATAACCTGAAATGACTTGTTGTAAAAAAGGGTAAGTGATCTTTGATGGAATATTGTTCCCCCTGCGCTTGCCATGCAAGGAAAGTATCTGGATTCATGGTTCGTTGAATCTCGTTTCTCAGTTCTATTTGGGTTAAGGCCGTAGTGAGGCCCAAGAGTTTGTCTTCTGGTATGATGGGGATTGGGTCTGTGGTCGTATATACTATGTCGTCGGCGCCTGTACGAGAGTGCGTCAGCTTTTCCATTCTTGACCCCTGGTCGAAATGTGATGACAATCATATTCGGCGTAGAAAAGGGCCCACCGCAATTGGCGTGAAGACTGGGCTTTAGCTGTTTTAAGATATTGCAGGTTTCGGTGGTCCGTGATAACTGTAATGGTGTGTCTGCCCCCCAGAAGGTAAAGCTGCCAGGCTTTAAAGGCAGATTTGATCGCCAAGAGTTCTTTGTCCGTGATGGCGTAATTAATCTCCGTAGGTGAGAATTTTTTCGACCAGAAGGCCACTGGATGTAGCTGACCGGTTTCTGGATCTCTTTGTGAGAGGACAGCTCCCATTGCTACACTGGAAGCGTTCGTTTCTACGATCTAAGGAAGATCTGGGCGAGGATGTTGCAGGATTGGTGCGGAGGTGAACCTTTTCTTAAGTTCCTGAAAAGCTTTTTCTGCTTCTTCGGTCCAGGCGAATTTTTTGTTTTTTAGTAGCAATAGAGTGATCGGGTGTACGACCTGAGATAAGTCTGGTATGAACCGGCGATAGAAGTTCGCAAAGCCCAACATGCTTTGTACCCCTTTTACTGACGTTGGTGATGGCCATTTCAAAGCGGCGTCTTCTTTATGCAGGTCCATTCTGATGCCTCCTGGAGTAAGAATAAAACCCAGAAACTTGTTCGGTGACGTGAAAAAAACACTTTTCAAGCTTTGCATATGAACAATGTTCACGGAGCTTGGTGAGGTCTGAACGGACGTGCTTGATATGATCCTGTTTAGAGATTGAGTACACTAGGATGATATCTATGTACACTAGGGCGCAGACATCAATTAACTCTCAAGACGTCATTCATGAAATATTGAAATTCTGCATGGAGCGTTGCATAACCCAAAGGGCATGACTTGATATTCGTACAAACCGTATTTGGTACGGAAAGCAGTTTTCCATTCGTCTCCGCTTCTGACCCAGACCAGGTGGTATGCTCCTCGAAGGTCCAATTTGGTGTAAATCTTGGCATCTTTGACCTGGTCCAGCATTTCAGGGAGAAGTGGCAAGGGGTAACGGTTCTTCACGGTGATCTGGTTTAATGCACGCTAGTCATTACAGGTTCTTAAATCCCCTTCTTTTTTCGGTACGAAGAACAAAGGACTGGTTGCAGGGGACTTGGATGGACGGATGAATCTGTTTGCAAGGTACTGGTCTAAATAAGACTTCAGATGAAGGTTTTCAGGTTCCGTAAGAGCATAGATTCTACCGCAAGGGACTTGAGCACCTGGAACAAGGTCGATCTGACAGTCATAGGGCCTGTGCGGCGGCAGTGTGTTTGCTTGGTCCTTCTGGACTACATCCTGAAAATCGTGGTATTCCTCAGGCAAAGTATTAGTTATTCCCAGGGTTGATGCTGCCGCTCCGGGAGTCGTAGAGATACTGAAAGCAGGTTTCTGTTCTTGATAGTAACAGGCTGGGGAGCATTCTCTGGGGAAGGTTAATTTCCTTGCCCCTAATCTCTGAAAAAGGATCCAGAGGATACAATTTTGAAAAAAGGGGAATCAAGGAATTTTTATTAGACCTGATCCATTATTTTAAATATCAGAATTTTAATCATGAATCATAGCACTCATATCAATTTTACATTGCAGGAGAAAGATTTAAGAACATATATAATTTTACATACAATTCATATCATTCATACACGTGTCCATTAGCCATTCGTACATACACAACAGTGATCAATGTAAGCTAAAATTTTATCATAAATCATGACAGTTACTTATTGTCTTCTTTAAAAAGAACAGAAGTATATAATCAATATATAAGAGACCACAACAAATTGCACAAGTGGTCATGGGTTGGGACGGGTCACATAACTCGACCTCATCTCTGGTTTCTCAACCGGTTTCGACGTATTTAACTTTAATTTTGTTACGTCTTCATCAGGAGATAAGCAATAACACTCTGAAAAGACAGGGAGACATACAAACATAAGACCCCGTCTTACAGTAACCAGGTGGGGCGAGCCCCCAATTGTCAGACAATTAAGATATTTACTACAAATAATTTAAAACAAGAAAGAAAAACCTGCCCCCACCCTTGTGCCATAACTCCAAGGGGGGGCCCTTTGCATGCCAAAAAAGTGCTACCATTGTGATTGGTGCCCCATAGTGCAAAAGAGTGCCCACGAGTCATTGTCGACGTGAAACCCTATTAAGTTTGATTTAATTTAAAGTGCTGGTGCATCATGTTCCCGTGAATTAGATGAAAGACATCTTTTGTCTAGAAACCCAGCCAAAAGTGTCTGAATTTTTACAGTATATTTACATGAGATGAGCAAAACATTTGCCTAATTAGATAACTAACCTTCAAAGCGAAGAAAAAAAAAAAACTAAAGGGACTGCTATGGGCTGCACATTTGCTCCAAATTTAGCCATTATTTTCATGGCCTTGTTTGAGGAAGATACAATTCTGGTGGATTGCAATCCCTTCATACAACAGATTAAGTTATACCGTTGATACATCGATGATATTTTCTTAATATGGGAAGGTAGTCCCCAATCTTTACTCCAATTTGTGGAATGGCTTAACAAAGTAGACCCAGACATTCACTTCACGTTCGAGTATTCGACTACCAGAATTGCTTTTTTAGATCTCTCTATTTTTGAGCAGGGAGGGGTTCTTCGAACTGAATTATTTAGAAAAACAGAACGGAATACCACACTTCGTTTTGAGAGCCAACATCCCTCCAGTTTACTTCGGAACTTACCCTTCGGCATGTTCTTAAGACTATGGCGTAATTGCTCTGATATTGACACCTTTATCAAACATGCCGCCATTCTAGAAAACAGATTATTGGAACGTGGCTATCTAAAAAAATGTATCAAACATTCCAGAAAGAGAGCCCATTATGCCAATCGAGATCTGCTATTGTTACCAAAAAACAATATTACCAAAAAAGAACAATTGGTTTGTGTCTCGACTTATTGCCAATACAGTAATGCCATCAAAGGCATTATTCTGAGAAATTGGCGCATTCTAAAAGTATTGGGCACAACCATGCCCAAGCCTTTATTTGCATTTAAGAAAGGCAAAAATCTAAAACAAAAAATGACCCGTGCCAGTAGAATCGCAGTGAAGACAACTGTTATCCGAGACACTAATCTCAATCCAGTAATGGGGCATTACCCATGTACTTCATGCACTGCCTGTAAGTTTTCCAAAAAAAGACTTCCTTCTTAATGGAAAATAAAACCTGGGACTTACGCACTTTCAATACGTGCAAAAGTAAAAACGTAATTTATGCGATTTTATGTCCCTGCAAAATGATGTACATTGGAAAGACCACGAGGGAAGTAAGCACTCGTATTAACGAGCATCGATCAAAAATTAATACTCGGAATATGAATGCCCCATGGTTATTCACTTTGTGGAGATGGGCCATACTGCAGAACAAATTGAGTGGTTCTGCATAGAAAAAGTTATAGCTCCTAATACGATCCAAATGGCAAAGAAATTGTTTTATAAAGAACAATTATGGATTTCCAATTTGAAAACACTAACTAATGATCTTAATACACTATAACCGGGCCATTCATACTTCTAAAGTGTCTCTATAATTGGTGGCCTAAAAGTATTTCCAGATTGTTCTTTATCTTACAGGGAGCCATCATCATTATTACTATTACTATTGTCGCCCAGGATCATCTTGGCCAATCGTACAAAGATTTTGTCTCTTGAGAATAGGGACTGTATTAGAACAGAGGCATTCATATTCCTAATGAGTCTCTACAATTGGTTGGCAAACGTGTCATCCTATGGTTCTCATTTAGCTATTTTTATTGCCTATAATTACCTTGGTTGTTCGCAAAAAGATTCTGTTCACATTAAGGACCTTTTGTTTCCCGATCACTTTTAACATTTGGTATCAGATTGCCTTGGTAGGCACGAGTTTCAATGTGCAGTTATCTACAGGTGTTGAGCAGCTGCACACTATTAAGTAAAAGCCGACAATAAAACCGAAAAAGTCCTTTTACTAGCTTAATGGTTAAGCATTAGTCACATGTCTTTTACCGCTGTCACCTGACATTATTGACCCGCCATTTAACATCGTGCGGATAGAGTCCGTATGTCGCCTGAGCTTCTCCTGATGTCCCGCCGACTCAGGTTTTCAGCGAGCGGCTGTGCCCGAGCAGGATGGCTCTCTCTGGAATGGTAAGTGGAGTGCTCATAACATGCCCGCTTTGGAATTCGAGAACACGGCCTTCTCTTCACTCGTGAGACGTTTTTAGTTACTTTTCATCTGTGAGTCGCCTGGGGTACAACTTGCTGTGTCTCCATTTAATCGTAGTCTGACCTTCGTGTCTCTTCATTTCATCTCTTGACTGTTATTGTGAAGGAATTTATTTTATTAATATGGCGGGTGTGTTTTCTTTATGTTCCATCACGATAACCTTAACTTAGGTCCTAAGTGCTTGGTCCTATTTTAGGTTTCAACTAGCCTGCCTAGTCTATTTATTACTGCGATTCGTGCCATTTGAGACTTTCTGAATAGACCATTTTTTTCTCTTTTTTTATCCCTTCCCCCGCTTTTTCTATTTATATAGAGAACGTGAGAGCTGTTTTTTTTTTACTTTCACAAGACCATCGTGCCTATGAATAGAATTACTGGTGGACTGACATCTTCCATCAAACTTCCCTATTCTGCAGTTAATCAGTCTCTGTAGGGTAAGATTGATACAGCCCCTTAGGTACTAATACCTACAGGTGGTAGAGTTTAAAATACCCAATCAAATGGGTTCCTAATGTCCTACTCATTTATTACAGATTGTATAACTGCCATAATCTGACTGACGGCAATGCAGCTCAGTTTCCTCGGAACACCGCACATTGATGCAGCAGCGAGTTCTGTTATTTATTTCAGGAATCTCCAGCTGTTGTTTGTCTTCGCTTTGAAGGTTAGTTATCTAATTAGGCCAATGTTTTGCTCATCTCATGTAAATATACTGTAAAAATTCGGACACTTTTGGCAGGGTTTCTAGACAAAAGATGTCTCATCTAATTCACGGGAACATGATGCACCAGCACTTTTAATTAAATTAAACTGAATAGGGTTTCACGTCGACCATGACTTGTGGGCTCTCTTTTGCACTTTGGGGCACCAATCACAGTGGTAGCACTTGTGCAATCTGTTGTGGTCTCTTATATATTGATCATATACTTCTGTTCTTTTTAACGAAGACAATAAGTAACTGATTGTCATGATTCTTTATGATATAATTTTAGCTTATATTTGTCACTGTTGTGTATGTACGAATGGCTAATGGACGCATGTGTATGAATGATATGAATTGTATGTAAAATTATATGTTCTTAAATCTTTCTCCTGCAATGTAAAATTGTTATGAGTGCTATGATTAATTCATGATTAAAATTCTGATATTTAAAATAATGGATCAGGTCTAAAAAAAAAAATCCTTGATTTCCCCCTTTTTTCAAAATTGTATCCTCTGGATCTTTTTTCCGAGATTAGTAGTATACTAATACCCTGACCCAGAGTGAAGGGTCCCCTGTGACTTTCAGATAAAAATAATTTCCTTGCCCGCCAGTCAAAGGGTTGTGAGCGACTAACCATGACACCCCTAGTATTAGCCGGAAATGAGGTGCCTAGTTGAGATAGAACCAAATAAGTTTCCGATGTCCGTCTTGGCACAGCAAGGTTATCTCGCCTGTGCATTGGGTTACGGGTCCGGAAGCGATTTCTGTCCCATCCACCGTAATAACCTTGTCTGTAGTTGGCTTGGTACATGGGGGAAGCCCCATCTCTGCAGCCAGGTCTTGATCTATATAATTCCCAACTGAACCGCTGTCGATGTATGCTTCAACGGCATGCATTCTTGACGATCGTTGGTTATTAATTAAGATCACCGGTATTGTAAAGTGCGTGGTCGGCGGCTCTTTTCTCTCACTCGACAAACTGACCTCTACGTTTGCCGAGCTGGGTAGTTTTCCGACTTAGATTCCTTCTCTTCATCTTTTTCCGTGGCCCCGACGATCTTGGAGGTTTCACTGGGCAGTCCTTCAGGAAATGCCCTGGTTTTCCGCAATACAGACATAGTTGTTGTTGTCTCCTTTTATCTCGCTCTTGTTTTGTTAGTGGAGGTCGTACCCCTCCGATTTGCATGGGCTCCAGAGTATTTTCTTGCACTCGAGTTACATTGTCTCTAGATCGAACGTACACAGCCCGACGGTCCATTTTGGAATGGTCTGCTTTTCGGTTTTGCCACCTGTGGACTAGTTGTACGACCAAATCTATGAATTCGGAACAGTCTCTAGGAGGATCAACCACTTGAGCTAGAACGTCTTTTAATTCACCTCGTAAACCCCGATGAAACAACGTGGTTCTTTTGTTTTCAGGCCACCTAGCTTCAGCAACCAATCGGTTGAAAGTAGCAATGTACGTTAACAAGTCCTGATTCCCCTGTTGGAGGGAAAGGAGTTCATTGTCCACTGCTTGCTCTCGGGTATGGCGAGCAAAAAGTTTTTCCATTTCCCTCTGAAATCCCCCAAAGTCATGTAATAAAGGATCATCATGGGTCACCAATGGTACCGACCAATCTGCTGCGCTACCACTCAGGTATGATAAAACTAGGCTACCCGAACTTGGTCGTTTGGGAATGCTCCAGGCCTGCAAAGAAAGTGAAGGTGACATTGATTCATGAAAGCTGCGTATTTCCGTGGATCCCCTGCAAATCTCTCTGGTGGTGCCAAAGGAACTGTTCCCGGTAACATGATTTGTACCGGAGTAGAGGTAGTGGATGGCATGGTAGGATTTTGCATCGTTGGGTTGTTTCCAGGTAGAGGCGTCAGTCCTGCTTGTGATTGCAAGTATTGCCTGCTAATTTCTTCAGTGCGCTCTTTAGTCACTAATAAGTCTCTCCGGAGAGCGTTAGTCTCTTGTCGGGCAGAATGAACCTCGGCGCGAAGTTCTCCTAACAATTGGGCCAATTGGTCGAATTCTGATGTCTCCATGGTGCCCAGGTGGATTGGTTTGGCAGGCTTCGCGGTCTGTTAGGCTCAACTGGTATCCACGGGGACGCCACCCAGCCGCAGGGACTCTGGTATCCTTCTCTGTGGTTCCCAGGTGTGACCAGCGGGCAAGTTCTGCCTGGAATACAGGTGGGCAATGTTCAAGACTGGGCAACTGGGGTAAGCAGCCCCCCACCACCCCGTATGCCCGCAGCCCCTCTGGACCTCTCCTCACCTTGTTAGTTCAGGTGTGCTCTCCGTCCTGCCTTCTTGGCAGGGGCGCAGTGTCCTTTGTGGGCGAATGCAATCTAGTTACTTCACTGATGCCGGCCCGCTTGGAGTCTTTCAGGTAGGTCTTATTGCTTTTTTATATTGTTGTTATTCTTGCATGCCTTTCTTGGTTTAATAAATGGCTCTTTCTCTTCCTTAGGTGCGCCGGAAGTCCAATGTGATCCATTGGCTGAATTGGATCTCGCCGGTAAATGATGGCGTATAAAGAGCGCTATGATGCGGTAAGTAGGCGCTATGCGCAGCGCTATGATGCCTTGCCTTTGCTAACCTGTTGTCTTTTCTTTCCCATAGATCGCGGTGCACACCCAGTGTTTGAAATCCCGAGGCGATGCTGGTCGAGGGGCGACTTGCGAGGTAAGCTTTTCGGCACAATTCGTTATGTTGTAAAAGTGTCTGTCTTGTTTCTTCCTTTTTTGCAGATCCGTCGGTCCGGGAAACGCGCTGATCCTAGGATGCTGTTCGCAGGAGCTGTGGGCAGTTAATGATGAAAATTACAGGCAAGCTGCTGCTGCTAACAATGTCCTTTTGTCTCTTTACAGATGCTGTTCTTCCGAGGTTCGCGGGTACAGCTGAACACGATGAGCGTCACGTTGCAGGATTGCAAAGTAACGAGAAGCGTATTATCCAAGTCGGGTGTGGATTAAATAGCTTCAAGAAAGTAGTCCAGGTAAAGTAGTTCCTAGGCTACCACACCCAAAACACTATACCGCATAGCTTGGTTCCAAGGAGCCAAGCTATGTGGATGCCTCCCTGTTGGATGGCACTTGAAATAAAGTAGTTCCCTAAACACAAGTATTTATTAAGTATGAGCCTGGCGCAAAGGCACCAGGACTGGCCCCAAGAGGGCATAGGCAAAGGATGCCTACGTTTGTTGGAGACCCGAGCCAAGACTCCTCCTGGCCCATGGGCTTGCCAGGGGAGTTTCTGGATGTGGGTCGTGACAGTACGTGAGGGATGTGCCCGAAACTCCCCTGTCCTTTGTCTCTAGGAGTGCATGAATGCAACCAGTCCTGATTGGCTGGCTGTCCTTTAGGCCACCCTGCTGTTTGAGTGACAGCCTAGGCTGTGCATAAATGTGGAAAACCTGCTTAAAAGGCGAGGGTTTTGGGACTAGAGGCAGAATCGACCACTGGTAGAAACACCTGATGAAGAAACCGTGAACAAAGCTTGCTGCATCCTCCTGGACCTTTAACTTGCCCGGTGAAGCCCTGCTGCTGTGCTGAAACTCCTTTTTCTGATCGACAAGAGAAGCTCCGGAAGGGACGACTTCTTCTCTTGGGTTAGTGGGATCAACTAACCCAGAGACCAACTCCGCTGGACCACCTTCCCCGACTGGCTATACTACTTCGCTTCACCGAGTGCCAGGGGTCGAGAAATCCGTAGTAGAGTGAAATGTCTGAAATCCAACCAGAATCTCCAGTAGTCTCCTAAGGACCCTGCAGAAGTAGGGCGACCAGAGCGAGAGTCCTCTCGCCAGAGTGCAGGATTCAAGGAGTGAAGGAAGCCCAGCCGGTATCCGAGATCCGCAGTGGTGCTGTTTACCACTCGCCGAAACCGTGAAGTGCCGCTGATCTGAAAAGATCCCGTAGCTGCCGACCTCCAAATTACTGCCGCAGGAGTCCTCCAGACGTCCTCCCTCTTGTCCCCAGGAACCCAGGATCTGCATCGCTGCAACAGGACAGAATCCAGCTGGACCACTGTTCTTCAAACCAGAGGTACTGTTTAAACTTGGGGTTACTTACCTCGGTGTCTTTAGCTGTGCTCTTCTCAGTTGAGCCTTGCATTGGCTACTTTTGTTGGAGTTGATTCCAACTCTGCTTCTCACAAGTGTAATAGCTTGTGACCCTACAAATCTAGTGCCTCAGCTCCATAGACTGTGCTCCAATTGACTTTGGCTGTCCTGGCCTCCTGCAGATGCTTCTAGTCCATTGATTTTGATATTTCTGTCCCTCAGAGGTGGTAACCTGTTTTAGACTGTTATTGCTGGGAAAGGCTTGTCTAGATTTCATTGGAAGATTTAGTTGTGCTCACACATATTGAGAGCCTGTTTAACCTGTTTCTTTCCTTCCTTTAACCTTTACTTTCTGCAACCCCAGAATTTGCAAAATATGACTAGTGGTATATAAATGCCATTACTGTCCTTGTGAATGAAGTCACCTCCGGGTGTAGGAAGTGTGTAAAAAGCATATTCAAAAGTATCCTTTAACTTATACTTTAAAATACATTTCCAGAATTGGCACATTTGATTGTTACATAGCTTGCCCTTTTTAAAGAACGCATATTTACAAATTGATGTTAAATGAGTATAACTGAAACCTTGGCTGTAAGTGTTACTTGGATAATTGTATTTGCGAATTTCATTGCTACAGCTCACATTTACCCTTCTTGAGATAGGCCTGTATGCTCAGTCACACTACCAACTTGTGAAGTACAGACCTATACCAAAGGTTGGGTTACCTAATACCAAGCCAATAAGTGTTGTGTAGTTTCAGTGTTACTACCAATTGTTACCCAACAAGAAGGCGTTAAAAGTTGAATTTAACATATGTTGTATTCTTTCTACATTAGGAGCGATAGATTTTCCATATCAATAAATCATAGTTTTCCATAATTGCGCCAATAATTTTCAAATATTGCTACAAGAATGAGATCGTAATATGGAATTTAGCAGCAAATTTGTTGAAGGTGATTGGAACTCCTTGTACAAACAGCTGATTAAAATGCTCAGCGAGCCATGGTTTCCGAAAGATCATTCTTTTATTAACTTTTGAGATTAAACGAAATCAATTGTGAAATGTACTCTGATTTTGTAACAGCGGGAAACTAATAGGTTCTAAGATAGCGGGCAGATGTACTAAATCCTGCACAGGTAAAGCATCTATTATTCCTCTTGATGAAGCAATCAGCAAGAGTTGGAGGGGAAACCATCGCTCTCTCTCCAAAAGAAGCCAGTTAGGTGCATTGTTACAGTAAATAGGAGTAAACCACAGTTGTGCTTGTCGTAAAACAAAGGCCAGATGGTATTTTCTGAAGTCTGGGAACCCTCTCCACCACAAGCCCGTGACATAAGCTTACATAAAGCAATTCTACGCTTCTTTTTCCCCCCAAAGGAATTTAGCTAAACAGGAGTCAAGCGATTTAAAGAAAGAGGGAAGTGGGATTGGAAGCATATAAAGAAGATGTGTAATAATTGGGGAAATCATTTTAATAGATTCCAAATGACCCCACCAGGATAAATGATATGGCATTTATAACACTCCTATTCGCAAGTGTTTTAAGTAAGGGGGGGGGAACCATGTTTCAAGAAATATAAGGGGGACCATGAGTTTGTTGGCTTTTTTACTCTGACAGGGCGGTTGGAGTGTTTTGTTTATTAATATCACTAATGGAAGAAGAAATATGAATAACACCATTTCATACCTGAAAATTAAGTATGATGCCTACTACTGGTGTATATTGAGAGGTAGAATTTCTGATTTTATCTGTATTCAGCTTATATCCTGAAGCTAGTCAGAATTGTGTAATAATGTCTAGCTGGTATTGTATACTGATAGCTGGCATTTTCAGAAGCAGTAGTACGTCATATCATATGCCACAGTTTTAGTCTAGATTCCTCCACATTCAATGCTTAGTATGTTGTTTTCCTGTCGTATTGCCTCTAAAAACAGTTCTAAAGCTAAAATGAAAGTCGGGGAAGGGGGGGTGCCTTGACATGTGCCGCTAAATAATGGAAATAATGGGGACATTTGCCCATTGATAGGGTTAGAATATAATACTTTTGATCATGGACAGGAATCGGTTCTCAATTCCATGCCATTTAAGGACTTCAAACATGTAATTCATTCTACTCTATCAAAAGCTTTATCTGCATCAAGTGCCACGGCAGCACAGGGGTCTTTAGATTTGTGAATTGTCTGGAATATCTATAAATAGCCTGATATTGGCAGACAATAGTCACCCTTTAACATATCCCACCAGATAATTTTTAAGTAAATTAAGATAATAGGGGTGAAGTCTGAAATGAGAATAAAGTAAGTTAAGTTTAGGAACTAAGACGTGAGCAAAAAAATCAATAGGGAAGCAATATTGGCCTGGAGACTTACCTTTTGTGAGGTATTTTATGGCTTTATAAATTTCATTAGACGCAATGGGAACATTTAATATTTGAAAATCAGTTTTTGGATAGGTCTTATGAAGTACATGTTGAAGAAAGTCTTGAACATGAGTTATCGAGGCGGGGGGCGGCTCAGAAGCATATCATTTCTGATAACATTTGGAAAAGACTTGTATGATTTCTTTATCTGAGAAGATTCTATTACCTGTTTCTCCAGCATTGGATCTTTCATAGATTCAGATGCTTGAATATTCCCTGTCGTCAGACTGGGAATCCTATGTGATTAAAATAATTATAATTTTATTTATATACATCCATTGTTACATAGAGAATGCATGCAAATACCCCATTATGGCCTATGAGCCATTCCGTTGTTTAGTCCCTCCACCTCACTTTGGTCCTTTATGGCCCCAACCAATGAGGTGGCAGGGCTTAAGCCCCTCCCCAGTCAGCCATCTCCAGATTTTTCACTGCAGTCTAACAAACAGAGGGAATCCTCAGCTCTCTGAGCTTTCGAATATTTTTCTACTTTTTTGTGTAGTATATATTCTTGAAATATATTCTACTGCTTCCCTTGCTTAGGGGCTATCTATTCTGAACGTTTGGGCTCTGAAAATCTTTTCTTGCCCCAAATTCATCGAGTGAACTTCTCAACATGGATGAACCTCAGGCTGCCAAGAAGCCTTCCCTTTTCAGGGACTGCACGAGGTGCAGGAAGAAACTAGTCTACGTGAAGGATCCACATGACCACTGCATCTACTCCCTGTACCCTCATGACATCAATAAATGTGACATTTGCAGGTCTTTTTCCACCAAAACCCTGCAAGACAGACACAGGAGACTTCTGTTACATCTAGAAGCCAAAGGTCTGTCCTCTGACGAGGAGTATGCCCAAACAGCTCCTGTACTGTCTAGTAAACCATCTAAGGGACAAACTTCTAAGAGAAGGGCCTCTTCAGTGGAAAGGAGTTCCTCTCCCACTCAAGAATAAGCGAAAGCTGGAAACCACTTCTTCCATGCCTCCCTTGGGCTCTGGAGGCCACAAGATGCGACATCCTGAAGAAAAAAACACCTTCAAAGGTAAGGAGGTGTTTTAAAAAAAAACAGGAGCTGGGGGGGGGCGGGGGGTTCAGTCGTCCACAGAGAAGCTGATGACCAAGCCGTCGACAAAACCCTCATCGACACTCCAAACCTCATCGTCCACGACCAAATCCTCATTATCAAAGTCAACATCCATGAAACAGTCATCAGCGAAGCTCTCCTCCACAAAGCTCTCGTCGATGGATAAGGGTCATCAACCATCTTCAAAGTCTTCGTCCACGAAACAACCGTCGACGAAGCAGTCGTCCACGAGGCCACCGTCGATTAATGCATCGTCGACCACACCGCAAACTTCTTAGTCTACGGAAGAAATGGGGCCCAAAACGCCCCTGGCAAATGCCACGAGTAGACCATCCAGTGAGAGCAATCTCCCCAAGCCTATGGGAGAAGCGCCTCTGGTTTCCGAAGCTCCTGAGCCAGTTGGAGCACAATTATCTCCTTTAAAAGAGATGACCGAACTCCCCGACATCATTCTTCAAGAGGAGTTCTCAGACACAGAATTTGTTGGTGAGCAACCTTTTCCCACCCCCAAGAAACACAGCCCTACCTGGCAACCGACTACAAAGGTAATTGCCGATCTTTATGATCCTGTGCTCATGGAATCGATGCAAAGGATCATCCTGGAATTCAACCATATGTCAAGAAGAAAAGACTAGGTCAGCTGTGCCGAAGGAGTCGAGAATCCCCCAGAGGAACATCTCACCTTGGCATAGTACACCAAGACACTCCTCTTCCTTCCAGGAGTAGACCACAGAAAAGAGCACGATCGCCTGAGCCTCCATGCAGATCCAGGTTCAGAACACTCAGTGCTTCACCGACCAGGGTCCCGATTCCAGCATCGTCACATAGACCACGATCTCTGGCTCGAGATACAACTATGGTACCATCGTCTGTGTCAGTCTCATATTGGCAAGAGGACCCATTCAGGGATTTCTCAGACCCTGAGGAAGGGGAGATCACACAGGAGCCTGATGCACCTAGCGAGTGGGACGATTATATCGGTGAGAAGCTCAGAAAGAAAGACTGTCCAGGTGATTCTTCACCACTGGACGATTTGGTATTGTTTCATACTATTATCGGAAAAGCTGTGGACTTGTTCAAATTACATTGGAAGAGAAGTAGTCAGTGCTTTATGAGCACAGGGACAAGCGTAGAAGAACAGATACCACCATTCGTCTTCTCGACACCATATGGGAGTCTGGGTCGAAGATACTGGCCACGCCATTATCCACACCTGCTCTGGTTTCAAGACTGGATAAGAAATACAAGGCACCAGACTCAACACTGCTTTGTCTAAGGGGTCATACTAAGACAGATTCTGTTATCACTGTTGCGGCCATAAAAAAGTTAGCCAACCCTTCATCACCACTGTCAGCACTGCCAGACAAGGAAGGTCTTAAGTTGGAGGCCATGGGTAGAAAAGTGTCTTCCTCAGCATCTCTCACTGTTGGAGCGGGCAACGCGCTAGCCATGACTGCTAGGTTTGACAGAAAGCTTTGGCTTTGCATATCCAAGCTGAGCAAACCTCTTCCTGTGGATTTTCAGGAAGAAGCCAGGTCAATCATAGCAGACGGAGAGGCTACATCTGATTACATTATCGACGCAGCAGTCGATGTGGCCGAGTCAGGATTCGGGCAGATGGCCCACAGCACTGTACTAAGGGGACCAGCCTGGATGAAAGCTACGAATTTCAGACCTGAAGTACAAGCACAAATATTGGACATGCCCTTCGATGGGCAAGAGTTATTTGGTAAGAAGATAGATGACCACCAAAAGAAATAAAGACGGGCACAACTCGAGCCATCCGTTCTTTAATGGATAAAGATAGAGACCACAGGTCTTTTTGCCCTTTTCGAGACTCATCGAAATACAGAGGATATAATAGTTCTTCCTATGGTCAAAAGACGCAAGGAAAAATTCCAGGACAACAAATACCAATCCTCCAACAAGTACTCCCAGAGAGGAAGGTGTGGCTCTGCCCAAGGTAAAGCCCAGAACAAACACAATTCACAGTTCGGGTATCCCCCCTGCCCCCTCACCGTCACACTCCTGTTGGGGGGAAGAAGAGTAAGCCAATTATTTCAACGATGGCATTCGATCACATCGGACAAGTGAGTGTTACAGGTGGTCCGCAAGGGTTACACTGTAGAATTCCTAGATCAACCTCCATCCCTTGCTCCCACCCCTCGCAAAGTGCATATGCTAAAGCACGTCATGTCCGAAGTAAAAAAAATACTGCACAAATAATAATAATAATATCTTTAATGTGATATAGTTTAAAAATTCAAACTTTACACATGTACATCTTAATTACTTTCAATACAAAATTCAAAACACCATAAACATAAAATTAAAATTAAATAAAAATTCTTCGTAAAATAGCACACCATGGTTACACATGGGCATGGTTTTGATTATTTCTTATCATGTCAGCAGTTAAAATGCATATACTGGTCTGTATTATCCCATGGTTCTATCCAGTGCGATGGCTAGCTCTCCTCATATCGATATACCCAGCTCATCTTCCACTCTTAACCAAATGGAATAGAGTGCGGCTAGCAGACACATACTGTAGGTGTTTACACAATGATTCCAGAACAACATGTCTCCAATAGTCTCCCAATTATGTACAAACATACTTAAGTGCAGTTTTATGTCAACCATCATACCCTGGCATTCGGTTAGTACATGTTTAGCTGTCTCCAGAGCTTCCTGGTTCTTACACAGGCGACAATAGCGTTGTTCTCTGGGTATCTTTTCCATAATACCAGTGGTCATCTTAATGGGAAGATATTCCATTCTTAATAGAAGTATAAACCTCCTTAATCTTGGGGACGGGCATATCATCAGGTATTTCTGTGGTTTCTTGAATGTATATAATCTAGTTTCCATGAACCTGCACAAACTGCACAAAGCAGCAGTAGAACCAGTTCCTTACCCGAAGAAGGTAAAAGGTTTCTACTCCGGTTTCTTTCTGATCAAGAAGAAAAGCGGCCAGTGGAGACCCATATTGGATTTGAGAGCGCTCAACAAATGCATCAAACGCATCAAATTCAAGATGATATTCCTGCAGGGCGTCCTACCTTGGCTAAACACACGACTTCCTAGCCACTCTGGACTTGCAGGACGCATACTTCCACATTCCAATTCATCCTGCCCACAGACGGCTCCTCAGGTTTGCAGTAGGAGACCTGCATTTCCAATTCCGGGCGCTCCCGTTTGGGCTAAAGCCAGAACCGAGAGTGTTTACCAAATGTCTGGTGCCCGTAGCAGCAAAACTGAAGTCTTTCCATATTTGGACGACTGGTTGATAAGGGCGATCTCCTCCAATCACGCTCGCTTGGCAGTTTCGAAAACTATAAAACTCCTAAAGGGTTAGGTTTTTCGATAAACATAAAATCCTGCCCAGTGCCCAGCAAAATAGTTCTCTTCCTGGGGGCTGATTCGACAACAGCATTCCCAGGGTAAGACCATCGGCGGACAGAGTAACTGCTATCCTCTGCTCCACATCATGGTTCCTAGAAAAAGGGACAGCCGCGGTACGCTCTTTCAAATCCCTCCTGTGCATGATGTCCTCATGTATATTTCTCATACCAAAATGCAGACTTTGCATGAGGCCAGTCCAGGAGGCCATGGACCACCAATGGAAGCAAGCTATATGTTTATGGGAGGATGTAGTCGAGATACTGACAACAGTACACAAGGCACTTCGGTAGTGGAATACTCTGCGGATCCTGCTACAAGGAATGCCATTCCAGACACCAACATCTACCCTTCTCTTAAGGACAGATGTGTCCCTTTCGGGCTGAGGAGCTCACCTAGCAGACCTCCAAACCAAAGGGACTTGGTCAGACCAGGAATCACAGCTCCACATCAATGTTTTAGAGCTCAGGGCGATATGGCGGGCTCTGAAAGCCTTCCTTCCAGTAGTAGCTGGACAGGTACTGACCATCCACACAGACAATACAACCTCCATGCACTACACAAACAAGGGGGCGTGAAATCAGAGATCTTGTCATAAGAAGCTCAACTGCTATAGACATGGACCTTGCACCACAGAGATCACATCAGGGCGGAACATCTCCCGGGAGTGGACAATGTCCTAGCGGACAAACTGAGCAGGGAGTACACGTCATCTCATGAATGGCAGCTAGACTAAAAGGAAGTCCAGCAGATTTTATCCGTATGGGGCCATTCACAGATTGACCTCTTTGCCAACAGAGCCAACAAAAAAATGCCAAGAATTCACCTCAAGGTACCCGGAACATCAGTCAGTAGGAGATGGTTTCTCGGTGGACTGGACAGAGAAATTCCTATATGCCTTTTCCCCATTCCACTCATATCGAGAATTCTACGCAGAATAAAGGAACAGAATTTCTCTATGATCCTGATAGCGCCGGACTGGGCACGGCAGATCTGGTACCCGACTCTACAGCATCTATGCCGATGGCCCCCAATTCGCCTCAAAGTGCATCAATATCTATTGACCCAGCAGAACCACAAAGTCCTTCACCACGACCCAGCGAGCTTCTCCCTCAAGGTTTGGTTCCTGAGCAGCATAAACTCATGAATCTGAATCTCCCTACAGACTGCTGGGACATAATCAAGGCCTCGAGAGCCCCCTCTACGAGTATCAACTACATCCGGAAATGGACTTGCTTCTCCAAGTGGTGTAAGACGTCTACAATGAACCCACTTACCGCTTCGGTAGAGCAGGTACTACCTTACTTATTGCATTTGGTTAAGGCAGGGCTCTCTCACTATCATCTATCAAAGCCCATCTATCGGCCATATCAGCATACACAACGACTCCAGAAACAGACATTACTCTCTCTTCTGGCTGGCAAGGTCTGCCTGAAGGGGTTGATGCGTACTTACCCTCCTACGCCCTCACCAGTCCCAACCTGGAATCTAAACACCGTACTAACGGCTCTCATGGAACCCCCTTACGAGCCCATTCACAATTGCGACATGAAATTCTTATCTTGGAAAACTGCCTTTTTGATAGCCATTACGGCCTAGGAGGATCAGTGAGTTGCAAGCTTTGTCTTCAGAACCTCCTTTTACTTTTGTTTCATAAGGACCGTGTTATTTTGAGAACACATCCTAAATTCTTTCCCAAGGTCTTTTTGGAAATGACACAGAGCGTATTATCCTGCCGTCTTTCTTTCAGAACCATACCTCTGAGGCAGAAAGAACATTGCATTTTCTAGATGTGGCTAGAGTTTTGAAATTCTACTTAGAGGACTAAGGAGTTCCGCTCCTTAAACAGACTGTTCATTGCCTTTTCTGGTCGCACAAAAGGACAGCATATCTCCAAACAAGGTCTGGCACGTTGGGTCTCTCTATGTATCACCCACTGTCAGTATCATTTCATGCAGGGGTAGCCTTGAAGGACATATGCAGAACCGCTACCTGGAGCACTCTGCACACGTTCGCTAAGCACTACTGCCTGGCAGAAGATGCCAACAAAGAATCTGCAGTTGGACAGGCAGTGCTCCGCCACCTCTTTGCATAAGGTAGGACCAGCCTCCTTTTCCCACCTTTCCCTGGGTATGTAACCGTTGTGTTGCTGTATGGTAATGGTTTAGCATAAATATTTTACTGTATTTAAGCTTATATATTTATGATAGTGGCATGTTTTAACTGCTTGGTATTCTATTCAAGCATCTGAATCTATGAAAGATCCAATGCTGGAGAAGTCTATTACTTACCTGTAACTGTATTTCTCCAGCATTGGTATCTTTCATAGATTCACATGCGCCCACCTGCCTCCCCTGAGAGGCTGCTCCTACGCTCAGCACCCATCATACTGTAGTTCCTACTGTTCAAAATCTGAATATGGTTGACTGGGGCAGAGCTTAAGCCCTGCCACCTCATTGGTTGGGGCCATAAAGGACCAAGGTGAGGTGGAGGGACTACACAATGGAATTGCTCATAGGCCATAAGGGGGTATTTGCATGCATTCTCTATGTAACAATGGATGTATATAACATTTTTTAATTATTTTAATCAGAGGAGTCCCAGTCTGACGATGGGGAATGTTCAAGCATGTGAATCTATGAAAGATACCAGTGCTGAAGAAATACAGTTACAGGTAAGTAACTAAAACTTAATAACTGCAATCATGGCTTTTTCTTTTTTAATCTTGAGGTATGACGCAAGTGGTTTACTTGACGAGGTGGTACATTTTCATGTTATATTTTAAGATTAGTACACGACTATTGTGTAGCAATATTATTATATTGCATTCTAAGCTTAATAATATTTTTAAGTATAGAAACAGGGTTGGGATGTGTGTACTGAGATTCTAGGGATTTGATTTTTCCAAGAATATTATCTTATTCTTTGAGTTTTTTCTTTTAATCGGCGCCAAAGGATAGAAAATATTTAACTACAGCCTTGTAGCAATCCCAATTATTGGCAATAGATGCATCTAGGCTATTATTTTCTGAAAAGAAATCGTAGTGGTGTTGAGAGAGATATTGTGTCAATTTATAAGATTTTTGTGAGGCTACAAGTTGGATATGAACAGGTGCTTGGTCTAATGGAGCAATACATTCTATTTGGGCATCTAGAACATGATTAGCCATAGGTTTGGAAATAAATACATAGTCTATTCTTGAGAAGGAGCTGCAGGGATTGGAGAAAAGGGTACATTCCTTAAGAGGGATGAGTAATGCGCCAGACATCCATTAAAACTAATTCTGATATGAAGTTAGTAAATTGTGAGTGAGATTTATTACTTGAAGCATACAGTTGACTTCCTGTCTAAAAAGGGATCCATGATCTCATTGCAATCTCTGCATACAATTAGATTATTAGGGTTCGAGTTGAAAATGTGATTTCTCAATTGAAGCCAAAAGGAGGGTTCAGGATTCGTTGAGCCATAAACATTTAAAGTGGAATATTCAGTGGAATGTAACATCTTAACCAGCATCCATCTGATTCAGTAGCCGTAACTTTACATTTGAAAGCCTTATTAATAAGGGTGATGACTCAGTTTTTTTTTCCCATTTGCTGCAGGGGAACCTCCTGTGCAGTTTCCGCTGCATTGGACTGCCCATAATTTGTAAAAGTTGAGTAAAACCCCAATCTGTCATTCCCCGTTTTTTGTGTTATGACTCTTATTATGGGGATGACGAAGACCAAGAGGCTGACCAAGAAGCCAATATGTACTCTATAGACTCCCCTCTTAACCAGGACACTCCAGTTGTCGATTCTCCTATTGATGAACAACCCCTCCTCAATGAGATGCTAGCCAAGGCGGCTGAGCACTTTCAGATTGACACCCAGGAGGTACAGGAGGATAAGGACTTTGCAGACCAAATCCTTGGACAAGAAAACAGTTGCCCAGTTTATCCCACTAATGAAGTCCGTGCAGCGCAGAATACAACATCTTTAGAGGCCCCTAACCTCACACGGGCTGTAAACCCACATGTAGAGAAATTTAGACCCACACCTTCAGACCCAAAATATATTGGAGGGCAACTGAAGCCAGACTCATTAGTTGTGACTACAACTAAAAAGAGTGGGCACACCCCTTGCCTCCTCTGAGGCTCCACCCAATAAGGAAAGCAAAAAGATTTACGCCATTGGTAGAAAGGGCGCCTCCTCTGCGGCTTATCAAACCGGAATAGCGAACTATGTAACACTTTTGTCCAGTTACAACTGCCACAAGTGGAAAGAAATGTCAGCTTTCTCCAGCATGGGGTCTGGCATGGATTCACATGCTCATGAATGTTCCCCGTGGTCAGGCTGGGAATCCTCAGTAAAAGAAAAAATCAGTTTCACTTTCGTTTCTGAACTGTCTTTCTCCTAATAACCAATCACTGGTCTTTGGGTCATACTGCCCCAGCCAATGACTGCCCTCTACCTAAGCCTCTCCTCTGGCAGCCATTTTCAGATTGTTACCGCACGTTCAAGTGTTGGGAGTCCTCATGCTCGGCTCTTGACCTTTTACTGCGTATTGCGTTTTTGCAAAGAGTTTACTCTTTTTCGGTCAAATCGAACCTCAAGCTCCACCGTTTCTTCTTCCAATTAACGTGGACCGGTTTTGGAAATCTATACGCCCCTCAAGGGTGAGTTTTTGTCGAATTTCACTTCTTGGAGGATTCTGGATAATCTTTGAGGCCTACCCCGCGTGGACATGGCCGAACACAAAGGAGACTCTGAGCCCGTTGGATCCAAGCTGTTTAGGATTTGCTCAGGATGTGGATTACAGAAGCGTCTTCAAGGAGGATGAGCACTCCCGGTGCCTCTACTGCCTGGACTCTGACAAGTCGCACGTGGAGGAGGACACTGCATTCTGCAAGGACAGGCACGCCTGTGCCATGAAGGGCCGTCGCAAACGGCTCACTGACTGGCTGGAGGCGAAAAGCCCGGCGGCTGTTGAGCCCAAGAAGAAGTCTGAGCAGTCTTTTAAGACCTTTGAGGACGCTCAGGCGACGGGGGCCCAACATAAGGCAAAGCACTGCAAGTCCGCAGGCACCAGGAGCACTGTTGGTACAGGTTCTGCGGCTGCCATGCCCGGGCGCAGCCTCGCCGACGCAGTCGACCACGAGCCAACGCTCCGGCTCGACGAAGAGGAAGTCTGAAAACCTGGGTAAGCTTCAGGAAAAGCCCTGGTCGACCCCGACTGAGAAAGCCAAGGGGGGCGAGGCGGAGACCCTCCCCCCACGGTGAAGGCCTCAGATGCACCAAAGGTCGGCAAAGCCCAGATTTACCTGGCTAAGGCTTCGATTGAGAAAGTGACAGCGTCCCTGCCAAAACCCGTAGATGCAGACCCAGTGGAGACTACCTCAAAGCCAAGAGTTTCCCTGCCCTCCCGGAGGGAATCGTCTTTCCTGCCCATCGAAAAGACCCCCCTGAAGCCCCTGGCTGAGAAGAAGGGGTGGGGGCGCAATAGTCCTACCGGACTCGGATATCTCCTCCAAGGATGAGCTGGCGGGCCGCAAGTCAGTCTTGGACAAGAGATTAGTCGAGGTCAGGTCCTATAGGTAGGACCCCGACGAGGCAGACTTGGAGAGCGAAGGGGGAGCCGACAAGGAACGGCAAATCGAACCAGAGGACACCACGCCACTGCCAATGCTCCCGTCACAAACACTGCATCCACCGACGGACAGGTCGGAGGACATCTTGCTAGCCCTGCACATCCTGTGTTCAGAAATATGAACAAGGTTGCCTTTGCCTCCGGCGGATGATCCAGCGGGACCTGGACTGTCAGGAAGCCCTCAACCCAAGAGGAGGCGGGTCCATCCGCCCCCACCCTTCCATCCTTCACCTCCATCCACTCCTCCAAGGGACGAGACTGAGATGGCGACGACACGGACGGCGGCGACGACGGAACAGATCTCCCGTCACCCCCACCCCGGGCTTCTCCTCCTGACGGAATTGGCTCGTTTCATTGCAGGATCGCTAGGGCCTCAGAGCTTTTTTAACTATGACCCAAAGATCAGAAGGAGGGATTCCTTTATCAGCGACGAGAGGCCAAGAGGAAGACCGTGCTCTCGGTCCCGCTGTTGGACGACATCTGGGACCAGGGGCTGGCCCTCCTGAAGAAGACATCCTCGGCCCCAGCAAAGAGAGACTGGTACGAGAATTACTGGGTTACAGACTCGGCACCAATGTGGTTCAGAGTGCAGCCGTCACCGGTCTTTGGTCTCCGCAGCTGCCAAGAAGAAATCCACTGGTACGACAGCATCGACTTCCACTTTCCCGCCGGATGGCAAGGGGAAGAAGCTGGATACCATGGGACGTCGGGTCATTTCGTCAGCGGCAACAACCATTAAGGCGGCCAACGCTCTCGCGGCCCGCTGCGATGGGGAGCTGTTGTTTAAAATCGCCTCCCTCCTGGACTTCCTACCAGACGACAAGAGGGTAGAGGCCCTTGAAATCTTACAATAAGGCGAAGTGGCTTCGGACCACACCATTACGGTGGCCACAGACATCGCCAACACTGGCTTCCGCCAGATGGACAACAGCGTTTGCCTTTGACGGCGTGGCTGGCTCGGGGCCACCGACTTCCGTCAGGACGTTCAGACGAGGGTACTGGACATGCCCTTCGACTGAAACAACTTGTTCGGCAAGGCAGTAGACTAGTCATTGCATGCCATCAAGGCGGACACCGAGACGGCCCGTGCCCTGGGCATGCTCCATCAACAACGGCCGTCCTTTCGACTCTCCTGAGGCAAGTCACAAGGTGCCTCCAAAGGATTCGGAGGCAGCTCTTAATCATACAGGCAGGCGGCCGTTCTTCGTCGCAGGAAGACTACAGAGGGGCCCAAGGCAGTAAGGCCTTGGCGAAGCAGGACTGAACCGGCGTGACGTAGGGCCCCCACCTGTGCACCCCGGTGGGAGGCCGGCTGGCTAACTTCATTGGCGCGTGCAAATCCATCTCCGACCATTGGGTGCTGGATGCCCTGGCCCACGGGAACACTCTGGAATTCCAAAGGCAGTGTCCCCATTTTCCATCAGTGGCCAGGAAAGAAAACCATGTTCCTCAACTATTTCTGCAAGGACAAGCAATGCTAAAAAAGGGTGCAATAGAACTAGTCTGTTACGCTCACCTGGTCTCTGCGGAGGTGTTTGGTCACGGTTGCAGCCTTCCCGGGGCTGAGGTCCCTCGGGTCTGACTTCACCCTCTGCGCTTATGTGGTGACTGGTGGTAATAAGTGATGCTGCTTGGGACTGCTCCTGCGTGTAGAATAGGTGGAGTGAGTATGCCAGTTTGTGCACCTGATCCCCTTTCAGACTCCTTCTCCCAAACCGTGGTACCCGTGGGATGCGCTGTCCCTGGAAAGCTCACCTGTTGATTAGTTTCGGCGAGCACTCCGTACTGCTGCTTCTGGCAGGGGGCTTGTGTGATCTGGACCGAGTTCCTTCACTGGTCCCTTGCACGTGGTATTCCAGTCCTGCTGCGACTAAGCCACTATACTTCAGGTAAGTGTTCCTGTATGCCTTTGTCTTTCCTCGTCTGTTTTTGTTGTATTGTAAAGTTTGTTGTCTTGTATTGCTGTCCGTTCCATTTTTGATGTTTGCTCTTTTGCTTTCTTCCCTTGCAGGTGATGTTGCCGGCCCGGCAGAAGCTGCAGAGCTCGAGGCGGCAGCCGGAGGGAATGAGGAACGAAGCTGCAGCGGTACAGTAGCTGGTAAATTGTGAACTACGGGGCGCGCTGGGTTCAAATGCGGCGCGGCCCTAGGACGGATGTTCTAACCTTGTCTGTCTTCTTCACAGTGTCCAAGTTTGTGAATGCGGTGCTGCGGTGTCGGATCAAGATCACTGGATGTCAAAAGATGAGTCTGCAGATGAAGCGATGAAGCACTGGTTTCCTTGAGGTGAGTATGCAGGAGAACACCTGGTTTCAAAGGTAAGTAAACTGGTCCTAGTGGCAGTGAGTGTCACGTTGCACGTGAGTGCACAGTAACGCGAAGCACCGGCCAGGATGGAGCAGCTTATATAGCTGAGCTTCTGAAGCCACGCCCACCAGGTTCAGCATGCCTGCCACACCCAATGAGTCAGCACATGAGGATGTTCTCTGGAATAAAGGCTTTCAGCTCCTGGAAAGTTCTTGTAAAATAAAAGCACTCCTGCACTGAAATAGTGTTCCTGCTCACATCTCAATATAATCCTGGCACCAAAGGCACCAGGACTGAGTCCAGCCAGGGCCCCTGTGTTTATGGCTCCCAAAGGGACATAAGTGAGTCAAGTGACCCATTGCCTCCATCACTAGATCGTGTGGTTTTGGTGTTCTGGAGCCTGTGGCCATGACATAGTCACAAAGAGGCTCCGGAGTTTACTTGCGGTGCTTCCTCGTCTGAACGAAGACCGGCGGTTGGCGGCCCATTCTAGATATTCGCTGCCTCAACAAATACATAAAATCCCAGAAGTTCCGGATGGTCACCCTCCAGCACGTGCTGGGACCGCTGGAGGAAGTGGACTTCCTGTCTTCGCTGGACTTGGATGATGCCTATTTTCACATCCCCATTCACAAAGCACATCGAAAGTTTCTGTGCTTTGTGGTCCAATGGCGGCACTACCAATTCAAGGCCACTCCCTTCGGTTTCAAGTCGGCCCCAAGGGTCTTCACCAAGTGCCTGGCACCGGTGGCGGGGCGGCTGCATCTCCTGGGGATCCACGCCTACCCCTGTCTGGATGACTGGCTCATCCGAGCGAAGTCAAAGGAACTTGCCATCGGCCACACAGTGAGGACCGTCTACCTGCTCACGGAACTGGGGTTCTTGATAAACTATGCAAAGTCCTGCTTGGAGCCATCGCAGTTCTTGGGAGCCAGACTCAACGTGGTGGCGTGCCTAGCCGCACCGTCGGAGGACAGGATAAAGGCCACCCTGGGCAAGGTACAACGGTTGTTGACCACCAAGGTTGCCAGGGTGAGGTCCATCAAGTCCCTGCTCAGCATGATGTCGTCATGCATCTACCTCGTTCGGCTGTGCAGACTGCGGATGCGGCCGCTTCAGGATTTCCTCAACGCCTGTTGGATGCAGGTCATTCCTTCCGTCCCTCAAGGGCAAGGTGGTGCGGGTCTTCACCGACAACACCACAGCGATGTTCTACATTCAGAAGCAGGGGGGCACCAGCTCTCTCCAAGGAAGCACAGGACCTATGGCACTTGGCCGTCGCCCAAAGGATGTTCCTGGTACACTTTCATCTGGCAGGAGTGAAGAACAGAGTCGCCGACTCACTCAGCAGGGAGCTGCGTTCTTGCCCCGAGAGTGAACTTGGGCAGGATCAGGTGGATCTACTGTTTCTACGATGGGGCAATCCCTAGATCGATCTGTTTGCGACGGCGACGAACACCAAGTGCCTGAGGTTTGCCAGCAGGTTTCCCCAGTCGGGGAGCATGGGAGATGCATGGCCTGTTTCTCTATGGGTTCCCACCGTTGCCATTGCTCCTATGACTCATCAGTCAACGCAGACGGTCCCGGTGCAGAATGATCCTCGTCGCACTGGCGTGGCCGAGGCAGATATGGTACACGGAGCTTCTGGACAAGTCGGCGTCCCCTCCAGTCAAGCTTCCGGCGGACGCAGATCTTCTCGCCAGGGAAGGGGGCGCTATTCTGCACCATGACCCGTCGTCGCTGAACCTGCAGGCCTGGCTCCTGCTCGTTTGGAGGATACGAGATCCTGGCAGACTGCAAGGAGGTACTTGCCAATGTGTTAGGCAGAATCCTGGGCAGTTCCCTTAGGGAGCACTACACAAGATTAGGACTACAGGTGAGAGCAATAAATCCCCTTTGGTCTCAGTCTGTACCACAAAGATTTAGTTGGTAGCTGTTGCTGAGCAGTCAGACTTATCTCAAGAGGGAGTTTAGCAGTATTCAGGGTTTACACAATAGGCCTACAGTACTATGGCACAAGGCAACACTGACCAAAGCTTTGTATTAAAAAGTAGTTATATATTTTACACACTTCTAATAAAACACATGTATCACAGTCATCAAGCAAGTTAAATTAAGTCAAAGGAAAAATATACACACTCCCAAGTTAAATTGTAGACCAAGTAAACCAGAGTGAAAACTGAGCAAAATGGCACAGTAGAAACCACACACAAGGGATACTCTAACAATTCCTTACAAGGGAGGGAAAACGCAAGTTATTCAGAAATACTTTCTTATACACCCTAGCAACACTTCCCATCAGTTTGTGAACCAGTTTAAGCAAGACAGTGCATCAGTATAGGCAATACTTAAATGAAAACTGAGTAAAATGGCATTTCACAATGTTTCAAAATGGGAAGGAAAGGGTAGGTGTAAGAATTGGGTGCCACCACACAGTTCTCGATGAAAATCAATCTAAAGAAGGCAGGTCTAACAAATGTAGCCAGAGTCAGTAGGCCTGTGCCAGAGTCAATGGTACAGGGCAAGGGCCCAGGAGCCAAATGTTCTTGTAGCTGCAGTCAGTCAAGTCTTTGATAAGCGAATTTAAAAAGGCAGATGCAGAAGTTGAAAAGACAATGTTAAGAGAGAGGGGCGGCCAACCCAACAGGTAGGTAAAGGATTTAAAACACCCTTAGTGCTACCGCGAAGAAAGGGCGGCCTGGCGGAACAATGTACCTTAAAATGAAGAAGTGGCTCCTGCGGTGGCAGTTGTTCCTGGTAGTTCCTGCAGTTCGGTTGATCCAGCAGAGGAAGAGGGGCTCTCGTCGTGGAGGAAGGTTCAAGTAACTGCACTACCCAGGGATGAAACCAGCTGCGGTGCTGCCCGACGAATAAATGGTACGCTCCTTTAAATCGTGGTCCTGGTGGACTGGTGCCTGACTATCAGGCCTCGGAGTACAGGGTACGGGAGATTTTACCAAGGCAGGTCTGGGAAGGCGATTGGCAAACTGGTTGGCCCCACCAGCTCAAGGGAAGAAGGCTCTTGTAGAGGAAGATCTTCTCTCATTGTGTGGAGAAAAGTGGTGAGACGCTGCAGCAGGGCTTCACTGGTGGTTCAGTCGTTGCAGGTGTCTTTGGTTTATCTCCTCTTCGGCTTCTTGGTTCCAGTGGCGACGTCTTGCTCTTCCAGTCCTCAGGACCCTGCTTTTATGCAAAAAGATCCCCATTCATACAGCCTAGCTGTCACTCATACAGTGGAGTGGTCATCGTGGCGGGAGACCCTCCAGCCTATCAGGATAGAGTGCGACATGGTTTGCTGAGGCAACCCTGTTCAGGGGTCCGACTCCCCTCCCACACAATGGACCCACCCCAGACTCTGTGGCACTGCAAGGAGGGCTTCTCAGTAGAAGCCCGCCAAAAGAACGAACAAAGGATCCCCGACCTGGGTTAGGAGTTTAATATAACTTCTTTCTCGTGTCTTTCTCTAAAGTTCTGGCAATAAAAACCTACCGGAGTGAAGTTAATATTAAAATACACCGGCGTTATGTTAGAGGCTGTTAGAAAAAGTGGTAGCCTCAAACAATGGGAAAATCCCATAGGGAAATATTTGCGGTCGAATATTTACGATAGTAACCACTGCTACCAGCCAGAAACTTTGGAGAGAGGGGCTGTACTGTACCCTCTCGAAAATTAACATAAGGGGAAAACTATTAACCCTTTCCAGTACCTCCATAGTAAGATGGTTTGTACTGGTTTAGTTCATAAAAATTGACTAGTAAAGTCAATTGGGACTTTACATGCCCTGGGAGACAGTAGTCAGTCCCAGGGTATGGAGTCTGTTTGGGGGTCGCTACGACACCCCTGTGTCACTGCACGGAGGGTGCTGTGCAATACATGGGGATAAAGATGGTTTCTATGGGGGTGAGAAAATCCCATAGACATTAAGCCAAAAATAGCCTAGAACACACATAGCAAAAAGTGCCTAAGAGTGGGAAAAAGAGCCTCACTCTTAGCAGGAAAAAGAAACAAACCCTTCAAATCCAGCAAAGCTGCTGGGGGACTCTATAGGTAAGGGAAATTAGCCATAGAATGAGAATTCTCCCTAACACAAGGCCAGGGCTTCTTCGATACTAGTGATACGGACATAAATGGAAGAGTTTCACCGTCTGGTGCCGTGCCTAGAAGATAAACCCTCTACGGATTACGGCCCCTCAAGGGCTTCGTACTTGCTGTCGCTGGCCAAGGCAGGGCTGGTGCACGCCTCTGTCAAGATCCATCTGGCGGCTATCTCCCGCTACACCAGAACTCCGGGGCGATCGTCGCTGTGGTCGCATCGCCTGGTTAAGGAGTTCATGAAAGGATTTTTCCACTCGTCCCCGGCGTGGGAGCTCAATGTGGTGCTGACTAGGCTCATGGCTCCCCTGTTCGATCCTCTGCATTCGGCACCTCTGAAATTCCTGTCGTGGAAGACGGCGTTCCTGGTGGCCATCACCTACGTACAACGAGTGGGAGGGATTAGGCCCTCTCCTGTAAGCCTCCATACTTGACTTTCCACACAACAAGGGTCGTGCTGAGGACGCACCCCTCCTTCATGGCCAAGGTGCCGTCAGACTTCCATCTCAACGAGTGTTAGGGGGAATTCTGATTGATTGCTAATTTCCCTCACCTAGTTGAGTCCCTCAGCAGCTTTGCTGGACTTCTGGAGTTTATTTGTTTCCACTTGGTAAGAGTGTGAGCTTTTCCCCACTCTTACCTGTGTTTTGCCATGTGTATTTCCTCTGTTTTTGTGATTGTTGACTCTGGAGTACACCACTTCAGTAGCCCCCTTCCTTTGTGTGTCACACAGCACCTTCAGTGCAGTGGCACAGGGTTGTCTTTGAGACTTCCCACCGACTCCATTTCTGAGGCTGACTACCGTCCCCCAGGAAAGGGTAAAGTAGCCATTAACTTTACTCAATTTACCACAGATCCAGTACACCCCGTCATCCATGGAGTACTGGAAAGGGTTACTTCGTATCCCTTTTTATCTGTACCTCCTAGGGCATTGTTTCGCTCTTAACATTTAGACTTGGCTGGTGGCAGTGGTATCTACCCTAACTTTTCTACCGCGATTATATTAGATAAACGTGGTATTGTTTTAGGCTATTATATTAGCCTCGAACATAAACCCGCTTGACCAAATTGTTTTTCTCTTGGCTCCGGTCGGGTTTATTCGCCATTTCTTTTTGTTAAGGTCCTTCTTGTTTTTTACTTTGCGTGGCAAACCAGGTTTGCCTTCTTTGTTCACCGTCTTTTGGCGGGCTTCTGCAGAGAAGCCCTCGTCTTGTCGCCTGGGTATTTAGGTGGTCTGAATGTGAGGGAGGGGTGTAGTCGCCCCCTGCACAGGGTATCCTAGGAAACCCAAGTCGCACTTTGCCATGATTGGCTGAGGTGGTTGCCCAGGCTGGGTGATTGACAGCCAGGCTGTGTGAATGGGGGTTTTGCGCATAAAAGGCAGGTCTCTTGGGCTAGAAGTCAGTCGCCACTGGAACTACAAGGAACCGAAGAGAAGCGGAGAGAACAACGACTGCTGCAACTATCCCGTCCCGGAGAAGCCCTGCTGCAGTCCTGAGCTATCTACCCTTAGTCGACCAGAGAAGATCCAGTCCAGAGTCGTCTTCCCTTGAGCTTGGTGGGCATAACCAGCTCATCTTCCACAGCCAGAGGATCCTCTTCCTTGGTCGAAATCTCTGCACACTGCTGTAGTGGTCCGGATAGCCATCTGAAGAGCCTCTCCTGTTTTTAAGGCGCGCACCTTTTATTCACCGTTGCTGCTGCCTGCCTCATCCCTGTGTGGTGCAGACCCCTTCAGACATCCTCTTTCACCTCGAAGCTCCAGGAACCGTGGGTCTGCGGGAAACCATCAGGAACAACTGCCAGGGCACCAGCTGCAACATTGGAATATGGTACTGTGTTCTGCTTGAGGGAACAGGGTGAACCCCTTTTCTTCATCTCCAAGGCTTGCCCTTGTCTTCCCTCCTTCTTATAACTTTTGCTTCCGAGCATTGACAATATCAAAGTACGCTTGGCCACGTTGAATCATGAACTGTCTGACAGTGTGATCCTCGACAACAGGCCCCCGGTGTCACTTGACCCTGGCTCATGCCCTCTGACTCTTGAACTCCTGTCAACGAGTGATTCTCGATTCTGTCTGCCTAACTATAATATTGCCTGTGATTTTTGCCTCCAACTCCCTCTGGGTATCTCAGGCGCTAAGTGTGTTTTTGCCCCGGTAGCATTTCATGTTACGGATACGCGTTTATTCAGTAGACCAAACTGTCAAAAAGTGATCACAATTGTATTCATAGTAACATGTTTTGTTGATAACACTGGTCCATTCAAACACAGGGTACTTACCTTGAGACATACTGTGTACAAAGTGAATTGGTTAGTTGTACATTTTTCGTGTGGTTTTCAATTTAATAGAAGTGTTGTGTTTATAACAAATGGTTTAACAATAAATGTACTTATATTTTTCTATCTGAAACCTTGAGTCAGTGTTTGCTTGAGTCACAGTAATTGTGGTCTAGTTGTGTAATCTCTGCTACTGCTCATCTACTCTTGAGATAAGCCTGGCTGCTCCGCCACTGCTTCCACTCTGACATAGTAGTACAGGCTTGTACCAAAGGTAAAACTTGTATTGCCACCTGTAGTCTTGTGTGTAGTGGTCCCTAAGTGCACTGCACAGGATTCTGCTTAACAACGAGCCCTTGGTTTCACCGGTTTTCTTCCCCCTCGCCTTCATCGCCAGCTGAGAGGACTTTGTACTCGCTGGATGTAGCTAGACCGATAAAGTTCTACGTGGATCGCACAAAGTTTTCGGAAGACGTCACAGCTGTTTGTGAACTTTGGCCCGGTGAACCAGCAAAAGGCCCTCTCCAAGGCCTCTATTTCCTGGCGGCTCTCCTGCTGCATCACGCACTGTCACTGGTTCGCAAAACGACCATTGCCTGGCCATCCGAGATTCCATTCGACCAGAGGGATCGCTGCAACTACGGTGTTACTTTCTGGTGTGCCCCTGCTGGACATCTCCAGGCTGCTACATGGAGGTCGATGCACACCTTCACAAATTTCTACTGCATCCACCGGGATTCCAGGGAGGAGTCCAGAATCGGCTAAGCAGTGCTGTGCAACCTGTTCGCTTGAAGGTGAGCCTGGTGAGGAGGTAAAAGATGCTTAATGTTGAGTTGTTGAAATGCTTAATGTTGAGCCTTCCCACCTCCCGTGGTTGTGCATGTGTGTACTGTTATGTATTCTTTATTCGTGAGCATGTGAATCCATGCCAGACCCCATGCTGGAGAAGGACCAAGTTACATACCTGTAACTCTTCTCTAGCATGGGTCTGGCATATATTCACATGCAAACCCTCCCACCTACCTCTCTGCGGCTCCTCTTTTGGTCCTACTGCCACTTTGCCTGCTACCAAATCTGAAGATGGCTGCCAGAGGAGGGTCTTGAGTAGAGGGCAGTCATTGGCTGGGGGCAGTATCACCCAGAGACTAGTGATTGGTTATTAGGAGAAAGACAGTTCAGAAACGAAACTGATTTTTCTTTACTGAGGATTCCCAGCCTGACAACGGGGAATATTAATGAGCATGTGAATCCATGCCAGAGAACCACAGTTACAGGTTAGTAACTTGTTCCTTATTTTCGTCTGCGCCAGAGCCACTGAAGTCCCAGCTGGCAGAGGTGGCTGCAGATGGGAGGGCAGTGTCTAGCTGTCTTCTTAAGACCAGCTTTGACGCGGCGGACAATGCCGGAAGAATCATTGTGCAGGGGACTGTTACTAAAAAGCATGCGTGGCTGCGCCAGTCGGGGATTAGACCGGAGATGCATGCCACCCTAATAAACATGCCTATTGAACCCAATGTGCTCTTCGGTAAGGCCGTTGAAGACGCCCTTAAGACAGCAAAGGACAAGTATGACCCACTTAAATCTTTGGGTCAACTCACCAGCAAGCCTTCTGGGCAGATGGGTAATGCCAATTTTTGCAGTTTTCGCAGCCAAAACTCAACAAGGATCCAGCTACAGTCAAGGCCAGGGTTCCTCCTGGGGAAATAATCAAGGCCAATCCTCCCAGGGCTATCATAGAGGACATGCAGAGGTCGTGGTAGGGGCAGAAACCCTGCTCAAGGTGGCAGACCACCTCAGAAGCAGTGACATTCCGCTTCAGGTGCCCTCCCATGCTTCTCCAGTAGGACGCATTTCCAGCTTCACCCACGCATGGGAGGTAATCGCCTCAGACAGATAGGTGCTGTCCACTGTAGCAGGCGGATACTGTATAGAACTACTGAAACGTCCCCACGACCACCCCCCACGACAGAAGATCCACTCAGAAGACCACCAGCGTATCCTTCCATCGAGGTCGTCCCAGCCAACCAGGTAAACGGGGGTATTTATTCAACTTACTTCCTTGTGCCAAAGAAAGCTCTAACAATGTGCCCAGTATTAGATTTGCACCCTGCAAACAAGTATGTCAAGGAACAAAAGTTCTGCATGACTGCTCTACAAGCGGTAATCCCTCTAGGGGATTACATGGCAACACTGGATATGAACGATGCCCATTTTTTCATATTTCAATGTTCCCAGCGCACAGAAGATTCTTGCGTTTCAAGATAGCGAACCAGCACTACCAATTCAAGGAATAGCCTCGGCTGCAAGGGTATTCACAAAGGTACTGGCGATGGTGGCAGCACACCTGCACAGGGAGGCAATCCCAGTGTACCCTTAACTGGACGACTGTTCTCTGAATGTTTTGTCTGGCTCAATCAACCTCCATCAACCAGAAAAAGTCAAACCTAGTGCCAAGCACTTTAAAAACAGTTCCTAGCAGCGGTCTTCAACACAGAAGAGGGGTTGGTCTTTCCATCAGAGGAAAGAGTACAAAATGTGTTACTGCAAATACCACATTATCAGGCCGGCTGCCCGATAAGGGTGCGCAAAGCTATGCATTTAATAGACATGATGGCATCTTGCATTTACCTGGTTCCTCGCACGCGCCTGCGACCCATGCAGGAGTGGTTGGCGAAACAGTGGTCTCAAGCAAGTGGTCAGTGGGACGATCTAGTGGTCATTTTGCCAACACTTGTACAGAATCTTCGCTGGTGGACAAGGGAAAATCTAACGAAAGGAAAACCCTCTACGATCCAGAAATACAGGCGGTTGTCAAGACAGATGCCTTTCTAGCGGGATGGGGGGGTTCCCACTACCTTCACCACAGAGCTCAGGGTCTGTGGTTTCGCACTGTAGCTCAGAACCACATCAATCTGCTGGAACTTCCGGCAGTATTCAAAGCCCTTCGGGTATTCGAATCCCATTTAACAAACATATCTGTGCAGATCCTAACAGACAGCACTACAGTGATATTTTATATCAACAAACAGGGGTACACGTTCTCCAAATCTGTCCAAACTTGCGCAGCAAATCTGGAAATGGACACTCAAACGGAAGATGTTCCTGTCATCACATGTTCCAGGGGGACTCAACTCTCTAGCGGACTCATTGAGCCGAGATCCCCTACCAGAGGAACACGAGTGGCGTCTACACGAAGGAGTCGTAGAACACCTTCTCTCAATGGGGTTTCCCCACTATAGACTTATTCGCCACAAGCGAAAACAGTCAATGCCCAGACGTTGCGTCCAGGTTCCCCCAGCCAGGCTCCAAGGAGAACGCCCTATGGATGAACTGGTCAGGGAAATTTGCTAACACTCCAGCCCCCTCCCCCCCAACACCTCTCATGAGCAAGGTGGTGAACAAGATACACAAGGAATTGAGGATGTTTATCCTAGTTGCTCCTATGTGGGCAAGACCACCATGTTATCCACATCTGCACAAATTGGCGATGTGAGATCCCATCAAACTCCCGTGCCAGTGCATCCTACTCACCCAGCACGAGGGTCTAACGTGCACCCGCAGCTGCACTCAATGAACATGGCAGCATGGCTCCTGAGGTCATAGAGTTCGGACATCTCAACCTGCCACAGAGATGCATGGATATCATGAAGGAATCAAGAAAACCAAACACTAGGCACTGTTACTTTGACAAATGGAGAAGATTCGTAATTTGGTGCCAGTCTAAACAAATCAACCCCATAGAATGTACTCCATCCCACATTCTAATTTATATGCTCCATTTGCTAGATGCAGGGTTAGTATTCAACTCCCTAAAGGTCCACCTGGCGGCCTTGTCAGCCTACACAACCTCTCATAATAAGGTCTCATGGTGGAAAGTACTGGTCATCAAGGGATTTATGGAAGGAGTAAAGAGACTCCACCCTCCAATTCTAACCCGCCGCCATGTTGGGATCTCAACGTGGTACCCGCTAAGCTCATGGGCCCCCCTTTCGGGCCTATGCACAAGTCTAGTCTCAAACACCTGACTTATAAAGCGGCCTTCTTAGTGGCTATCACTTCCATAAGAAGGGTTAGTGAAATTCAAGCATTGTCAGTGCAGGATCCTTTCTTTGTTGTACACAAAGACAAGCTGGTTTTACGTACTCATCCTAAGTTCTCCCCTAAATTCATCTCCAAATTTCACTTTCTTCCAGGAACCCAACAGCTCGGCTGAGGTAAAACGCCACACACTAAATTTGAGGAGAGTGGTCCTCTACTACGTAGACAAGACCGCTAAGAAAAACAGATACATTTTTTGTCTCCATAGCGCCAGGCAGAGAAGGTGACCGCATTTCTAAGAATGCCATCTCTAAGTGGGTAGTCTTATGTATCCAACTATGCTATTCCCTATCAGATAGAACACTGCCTTTTATGCCCATGTCTCACTCCACAAGAGGCACAGGAGCCACTCTGGCTTTCATTGCAAATGTCCCCTTAGACAGTATTTTCATGGCAGCTACATGGAGCTCTGTACACACTTTCACTCAGCACTACTGCATTGACACTCATTGCAAAACAGATACAGAAGTGGGACAAGCGTTTCTAAGACATTTATTCGCTCATGAACCTTCTCACATCCCACCTCCTTCAATCACTGCTCGCTAATCTATGCACAGCATGTGATCTACGCAGATTCCACAAGCCTCAGAAGGGATGCATTACTCACCGTAATCTTATTTCTGATGCTTGTATCTGCTTAGATTCACATGCGACCCACCTTTCCTCCCCTCGGAGAGAAGGCGCATGGATGCTTATGAGTTTCTGATAAGTATCTGCTTGGATACAACTGTAATCGCGCTACACCTCATGTCAGAGAAATAACAATCTGAAGGACCTCGATGTGTGAGGGATCATGGGTACAGTGTCCGTCACACTAGGGATAGTATTACTGGCACGCCCTGTCGATGTCCCTTTTCAAGTTTCGAAAACAACTTTAATACTCTGCAGCTTCCTCTAGATGTCGGCCTATGCACAGCATGTGAATCTAAGCAGATACAAGCATCAGAAATAGGATTACGGTGAGATGTATGTATGTATGTGTGTGTATACGTGTGTGTGTGTGTGTGTGTGTGTGTGTGTATATATATATATATATGATTTTTTTTTCTGAGGCTTGTGGAATCTTAGATCGCATGCTATGCATAGGCTGACATCTAGTTTTACTTCTGAGTATTACAGTTGTTGTTTGTGACGTCCACTGTACCCATGGTCCTTCACGCGTCGAGGTCCCTCAGATTGTTTTTTTTCGCCATCATTGTCGGATGCTCAAAGCAGAGTTCCTTTCTAGCTAATGCCATTTATTAGGGAAAAATTTAGAGCTAGTTACTTTCTGCCCTCTTATAGCATTCTTCGACAAACAACAGTCTTGAGGACAAACTTCGTCGGCTGCACAACTTGCTTCGACCATCTTCCACGCGGCCTCAGAAGATAGCTTTGGGCCTCGGCCCACACAGTAGGGAGAGCTGGGGGTGAAGAGAATGCATATTTACTTCTTCGCCTTTCTTATCGCCAAGCTGCCCTTCCAATTAGACATGGACATTTTGTTTAACTTGTAACAAAAAATGTCCCTGGAAGGACTTGCACCGGGTGTGCAACCTCTGTCTTCCGAGGGATCACAACGAGGGCCACTCTAAAGCTTGCAAGCTTTTTAAGCCCAAAACATTAAAGGACTGCAAGACCATGCGCTGGGCCCACCACGCCATGGTCGCCATACATGTGGAAGGTGCTTCTAGCGAGATCAGCATCTTCAGTGACCACTACAGGGAAAGGGAACCATTGGATTCTCACGTGCAAGCCCCCCCCCCCCCCCCCCACCCAACAGACAGGCCAGCAGTGCTGTTATGGAGACGACACCCGGCGGCACCAGCACAGACATGTCACCCCACTCAAGACACAAGCCAAGGCCTTAAGTCGGCGCCAACACAGACTAAACAGTGTCGAGGGGAAGGTCCATCAGTTCCCTGTCCTCTGGGCATTCATGTTCACCTCACGACAGGGCCACAAAGTAGAGAGCGATATCTGATTCGGACACGGTTGAAAAATACAGCCGAAAACCGAACGTCGAAGATGCGGCTCTGGCTCTATCATCTGCCGAAAAATGACTGTCCATACTCGCACGTCGGAAGTCGGCTAAATCCCAGCAGACTTCGAAACTGTCTCACCTTGTTAAAAACACATCCTTGAGACACTGCTAAAAGGGCAGCCTTCGAAACACCACTAATCGAAGACCCACCAATCGCATAGGGAGAAGGAGATTGAGGGGAGGGAACTATGTCTGAAACTATGAAGCACAAGAGGCAGCCCACACCTGAACTACCTCCCACAGCTATCCAGAGTACTTCTCAGGGGTCTGCTGAAAACATATACCGTGTCTAGCTAATGTAAAATAATGTACACTTTGGTAGGAAAGTGGCCACCTCTGTAGCCTATCGGGCAATAATTGCCAATAATACGACTCTGATGGCCAGCTATAACTGCCACAAGTGGGAGGAAATAGCTACATTAATGGCCTCAGTCCCAGAGCCACTAAAATCCCAACTCACCCTTGCAGTAGCAGAAGGGAATGCTGTGTCTAACTGCATTTTAAAGAATAATTTAGATGCAGCGGATAAAGCTGGGAGAATGTTCGCAGAATGCACACTTTTAAAGCGCCACGCATGGCCTCGCCAGTCAGGCTTTAAATTGGAGACAGAAGGAACCCTCCTCAATATGCCGATCTAGCCAAATATTGTCTTTGGCAAAGCAGTAGAGGATGCTCTCAAAACTTCAAAGGAAGAATGACACTCTAAAGTCGCTTTGTCATCTTACAAACAAACCCTCAGGCCAAAGGGGAAGCCATAATTTTTTTTTGTTTCAGGTGACAAACTTCGCAAAGAGGTTCTGGATACAACCAGGGTCAGGGTTCATCCTGGGGTTCTACTCAAGACCAATCCTCGGAGCTTCCAGAGGGGCCAGCGAAGGTCTCACTGCCGGGGCAGATCCTCCTCTTCCAGAGGTGGATCCACACCCCCAAAGCAATGACCACCAGAAGGACGTATAACACACTTCAACCCCGCATGGGAGGGAATCACCTGGGACATGTGGGTGCTTCATACTGTGGCGGGCGGTTATTGCATAGAACTACTACAAAGACCCTCCTACCACCCCCGCGACAAAACTACCACGAAGGAGGAACAGCGCATACTTTTGTAAGTGGTGGAAGCGCTGCTGTAAAAGGACGCTGTAGAAATTGTCCCGGTGTATCAGGTTAACAAGGGTATATTCAACTTACTTCCTTGTGCCCAAAAAAGATCTAACGATGCACCCAGTATCTGCGCCCTGCAAACACCTATGTCAAGCCGCAAAAATTTTGCATGACAACGCTACAGAAGTATTCCCACTGCTAAAGCAAGGGCACTACATGGCAACATTGGATATGAAAGATGCCTATTTTCATATTTCATTGTTTCCAAGCGCACAGAAAATTCTTGTTTCAAGATAGCAAACCAGCAATACCAATTCAAGGTGCTACCCTTCGGTATAGCATCAGCTCCAAGGGTATTCACCAAGGTACTGGCGGTGGTGTCAGCACACGTGTGCAGGGATTGAATCGCTGTGTACCCCTATCTGGATGACTGGCTGAAAATGTTCGGAAACACCCCTAACTTGCAAGCAAAATGCACAAAGAACGATCAACCACCTTTTCCAATTGGACTTCTCGATAAACGAGAAAGTCGAGCCTCGTACCAAACAAGACCAAACAGTTCTTAGGAGCTGTTATAAAAACAGAGGAAGGGTTGGTTTTTCCATCAAAGGAAATAATCAAAAACATACTGCTGCAAATACCTCAGTATCAAGCCGGTCACCAGATAAGCGTACGCAAATCTACGCGTTTGCTCGGCATGATGGCATTTTGCATTTACCTGGTGCCACACACACTTTTGCACATGCGCCCGATGCAGGAGTGGTTGGCGAACAGTGGTCTCAGGCAAGCGGTCATTGGGACAATCTAGTGTTAGTTTCGCCAACAGTACAGGCTCTACACTGGTGGACAAAGGAAAATCTGTTGAAGGGAAAACCCTTCCATGACCCGGCGGTGAAAGCGGTTGTTACAACAGACTCATAACTCTCTGGGTGGGGGGGGGGGGCTCATCACCTTCATCTCAAAGCTCATGGCCTGTGAACTCGCATGACAGCACAGAACCAAATCAACTTGCTGGAACTTTTGGCAGTATTCAAAGCGCTCCAAGTCTTCGAACCGCACCTGACAAATCAGTCGATACAAATACTGACACAGTACCACTGCAATGTTTTATATCAACAAGCAGGTGGGGGGGGCACACATTCTACAAATTTGTCCGGGCTAGCACAGAAAATATGGAAATGGGCACTCCAATGGGGGATGTTCATGACTTCACAACATGTACCAGGGGAACTGAACACCCTAGCGGACTCGCTAGGCAGAGATCCTCTTCAAGAAGATCACGAGTGGCAACTCGACACAAATGTCGTAGATCACATTTTCTCAGTGGGGCTCCCCCACACTAGACTTGTTCGGTACAAAAGGAATCAAGCAATGCCTAGACTTCCCGTCCAGGTTTCCGCAACCAGACTCCAAGGGGGAACGCCCTATGGATGAGTTGGTCAGGGAAAGTTGCCTACGCTTTTCCCCCAACTCCACTAATCAACAGTGTGGTGAAAAAGATTCACAGGGAACAAATTACGCTAATCCTAGTTGCTCTCATGTGGGCGAGACAACCCTGGTATCCACATCTGCGCAAACTGGCGATGTGATCCAATCAAGCCCCCTGTGCCAGCCCCACTTGCTTTCCCAGCATGGGGGCACAACATTACACCCTCAACCTCACTCACTGAACTTGGCAGCATGGCTCCTCAGGTCATAGTTTGGGCATCAAAATGTACTTCAAAGGTGTATGGATATCCTCGGCACGTAAACCAAACACCAGACACTGTTACTTGACAAGTGGAGAAGATTTGTAATTTGGTGTCAGCCAAAACAAACCCGATAGAATGTATTCCTACACACATTCCTCACTACCTGCTCCACTTATTAGACTCAAGGTTAGTGTTTAACTCCAGAAAGGTTCACCTGGCGGCGCTATCCGCATACACCACCTCTCAGAGTATAGTATCATGGTGGAAGGTAACTGTCATTAAGGCATTCATGGAGGGAGTAAAGAGACTCCACCCTCCTATATCAAACCCACCACCAGGCTGGGACCTCCATGTAGTACTGGCAAAACTCATGGGAGCCCCCTTTGAGCCTATGCGCAAGTCAAGTCTTGGACATCTCGCATATAAAACGGATTTCTTGTTGGCAATCTCCTCCATAAGGAGAGTCCGCGAACTTCAAGCATTGTCAGTGCAAGACCCTTTCTTTGCTATCCACAAAGACCAACTGGTTTTAAGAACACACCCTAGGTTTTCACCTAAACTCATTTCAAAATTCCTCGTAAACCAATCCATCGAGCTACCGGCCTTCTTTCAGAACCCAACAAGCTCGGCTGAGAAAAAACTCCATAGACTAGATGTAAGGAGGGTAGTCCTTTACTATGTAAACATGACCAAACCGCTCAGGAAAACAGACCAAATTTTTGTCTCCGTAGCACGAGGCAGAGAAGGAGACCGCATTTCAAAGAATGCCATCTCCAGATGGATAGTCTGATGCATACAGCCCTGCTACACATTATCAAGCAAACCACTGTTTTTCACACCAAGAGCTCACTCCACAAGGGGCACAGGAGCTACTCCGGCCTTTATCGCAAACGTCCCACTGGATGCCATTTGCAAAGCGGCTACATGGAGTTCACAACACACTTTCAAACATCAGTACTGCATTGACACACTCTAAAGCAGATACTCGGGTGGGACAAGCGGTTCGAAAACATCTATTCCCAGCTGGACCTTCTCACAACCCACCACCTTCTAACAGCTCGCTAATCTATACATGGCATGTGATCTAAGCAGATTCCACAAGCCTCAGAAGGGATACATTACTCACTGTAATCATATTTCTGACGCTTGTATCTGCTTAGATTCACATGCGCCCACCCTTCCTCCCCTTGGAGTAGAAGGTGCATAGATGTTTATCTGGGCTTTATTTGATGCCTATCTGCTTTAATACACCGGTACTGAAGCTACACTTCATGCAACCTCATGTCAGAAACAAAACAATCTGAGGGACCTCGACGCGTGAAGGACCAACGGGTACATTGGACGTCACACTAGGGATAGTATTACTGGCACACCCTGTCGATGTCCTTTTTCGAGTTTCGAAAACAACTGTAATACTCTGCAGCTTCCACTAGATGTCGGCCTATGCATAGTGTGTGAATCTAAGCAGCTACAAGCGTCAGAAATACGATTGCGGCGAGTAATGTATCCTGTATATGTTTCATCAAGATGTAGGCTAGCACAGCAATGTAGTTCATAACACGATAAGGTAACCATTCAATAAACAGTGGTTGGTTAATATTCATCATTAGTGATGGACAAGAAGGAAAGACACGAGGGAAATAAGTAGACAAACAAAATCAACATGGATATTAACTTCCAAGCAAAAAAAGTAGCTATAGGTAGGATTGTTGATAACCGGAAACAGCCACTCCTGTCCATGTTGAGAATGAGTGACAGAAAACAGGGGTGGCAAGCCATTAGGGAGAAAGCTCTCCTAACACCCCTCTGAAAAGTATTCTTATGTAATTAGGCTTCAAGAGGTGTACATATTCAGGTAGGTGGTCTTGACATATCCATTTCCTCTCTTCTAGGACGCTGGATGAAATTTTGTAAATCAGTTGGATTCTGAAAGGTGGAAGTGTGGCCATTGAGAGTGACCTTTAGAATGGCTGGATGTAGGATTCCGTATCTGGTATTTAGCTGTTTTAAGGCAGTTCTGAAGGTAAGTAATTATTTTCTCCTAGCTGCATTTGCATAAGAAACATCCTGGGATATGAAGACCTTCTTGCCCTTCCACGAGAGCTGCTAATTTAGCTTTACTTTATCCATAATAAGGAGGACATGAGTATAATCTAGTAGGGCAAATATGAAAGTTTTGGAGGCATTATTGGCATTATGCACCGAGTTAGTGGGCCCCGTTCGATGAGCTCTCTGGATGTTGAGCTGCGCTTTTGCTGAAAGGTTGAAGTATGGAATTTAGAACAAAATGGGATTGTCTTTTTCAATTCCTTCAGGAAGGCCACAATTCACAGAGTATCCCTTCCGTTCCTGTTTTTCGAGATTTTTGAATTGTTTTTGCAGATATTTGATGGTAATTTCCAGCAATTCCACTCTACCAGTTGCATCTTCCAAATCACTAACGCGTGTCTCCACTACCTTTATCTTAGACTCCAAAGTGTACCATTTATCGTCAACCGTTTGCAGTTTTGCATTTGTGTCCACCATAAATGGTTTTAGGGGCCTTATTTCAGTTAAAGCTTGCATGGCTGAATCCAGAATGTCATCTTTTTGGCATAGGTGAATAACTTTTCTGCCTTTTCAAGGTATTATTGGAAGGAGATGAGGGTATTTCTTTGAATTGCCCTTTTTTGATGACATAATGGACGAAGTAGTGTAGTAGCAAAATATCCAAACTATGTCTGACCATAAAAATTAAATGTATTAGCCACCTTTTGTATAATGTGTACACCTTTAATCCAGTAGAATATTCTATCTATATATATTAATACACGAGTTGCTAAACTCATAAGAGCACTTTTTTTGCCAGCTTATAACTTTGCTCCCCCTGGAGGAATCCTCACCAAACGGTTTTTCCCTGTGGGTATATGTATATATATATATATATATATATCGGTAGTGGCCATGTAGTTATGGTTAAATTGGTGTTTCCATAAGAAGAGCACTTTTTGGGTGGCTTATAACTTCGCTCTCCCTTTGCAAAAAAGTATTTGGGCCACTCTGAATTTTTTTGCAAAGTTTGGTGAGGATTCGTCAGGGGGGCAAAGTTATAGGGGGGGGTCCCAAAACTTTTTTTTTCCCATAGACATAATGGGAAAAAACTTTGCTCACGCCTACAGCCCAAACCGCTGGACGCATTTACACCAAATTTGCGGCAGGAGCGGCGGCTTGGTCCCGAATGCGTGCTTTGCTTTATTTGGTGTAAATCCATCCAGTAGTTTTTTGAAAAATGACAAAAATGTAAGTGAACAAAATTAGTGATATCTGTGTTCGCTTCGCGGACACACTTCCCTGTTCGCTCTCCGCGGACAGGACAGTGATTGGGCAAGCAGCTTGCGTGATGTCCGCGGACATCTGACGTGCGCTCTCATTGGATGCGGTGAAAGCGTGCAGTGCGTCTGGCTTCAGAGACGCCCGCCATCTTTGTTCCTCGCATGAGAGGCTTTGTTAGCAGGAGCGGGATCTGCCGCCTGCAGAGTAAGTCTTTTGTGTCTGTCTCCTGTTCCTCCCACCCCCGCTCATGCCCCGTGTGTCCTTCTTGTCCCCCCCACCCCCACTCATGCTCCGTGTCTCCCCTGTTCCTCCAGCCCCCCGCTCACACGGTGGCCAGCGGAGGGCCGAGGAGCAGGATCTGCTGCCTGCACACGAACGCTGTGTCTCTCTCCCTCCCCCCAGCCCTCCGCTCATGCCCCGTGTCTCTCTCCCTCCCACCCCCGCTCATGCCCCGTGTCTCTCTCCCTCCCTCCCACCCCCGCTCATGCCCCGTGTCTCTCTCCCTCCCTCCCACCCCCGCTCATGCCCCGTGTCTCTCTCCGTCCCTCCCACTCCCGCTCATGCCCCGTGTCTCTCTCCGTCCCTCCCACCCCCGCTCATGCCCCGTGTCTCTCTCCCTCCCACCCCCGCTCATGCCCCGTGTCTCTCTCCCTCCCACCCCCGCTCATGCCCCGTGTCTCTCTCCCTGCCTCCCACCCCCGCTCATGCCCCGTGTCTCCCTCCCTCCCACCCCCGCGTCTCCCTCCCACCCCCGCTCATGCCCCGTGTCTCTCTCCCTCCCTCCCACCCCCGCTCATGCCCCGTGTCTCCCTCCCACCCCCGCGTCTCCCTCCCACCCCCGCTCATGCCCCGTGTCTCTCTCCCTCCCACCCCCGCTCATGCCCCGTGTCTCCCTCCCTCCCACCCCCGCGTCTCCCTCCCTCCCACCCCCGCGTCTCCCTCCCACCCCCGCTCATGCCCCGTGTCTCTCTCCCTCCCTCCCACCCCCGCTCATGCCCCGTGTCTCTCTCCCTCCCACCCCCGCTCATGCCCCGTGTCTCTCTCCCTCCCTCCCACCCCCGCTCATGCCCCGTGTCTCTCTCCCTCCCTCCCACCCCCGCTCATGCCCCGTGTCTCTCTCCCTCCCACCCCCGCTCATGCCCCGTGTCTCTCTCCCTCCCACCCCCGCTCATGCCCCGTGTCTCTCTCCCTCCCACCCCCGCTCATGCCCCGTGTCTCTCTCCCTCCCTCCCACCCCCGCTCATGCCCCGTGTCTCTCTCCCTCCCTCCCACCCCCGCTCATGCCCCGTGTCTCTCTCCCTCCCACCCCCGCTCATGCCCCGTGTCTCTCTCCCTCCCTCCCACCCCCGCTCATGCCCCGTGTCTCTCTCCCTCCCACCCACCCCGGCTCATGCCCCGTGTCTCTCTCCCTCCCACCCACCCCGGCTCATGCCCCGTGTCTCTCTCCCTCCCACCCACCCCGGCTCATGCCCCGTGTCTCTCTCCCTCCCACCCACCCCGGCTCATGCCCCGTGTCTCTCTCCCTCCCACCCACCCCGGCTCATGCCCCGTGTCTCTCTCCCTCCCACCCACCCCGGCTCATGCCCCGTGTCTCCCTCCCTCCCACCCACCCCCGCTCATGCCCCGTGTCTCCCTCCCTCCCACCCACCCCCGCTCATGCCCCGTGTCTCCCTCCCTCCCACCCACCCCCGCTCATGCCCCGTGTCTCCCTCCCTCCCACCCACCCCCGCTCATGCCCCGTGTCTCCCTCCCTCCCACCCACCCCCGCTCATGCCCCGTGTCTCCCTCCCTCCCACCCACCCCCGCTCATGCCCCGTGTCTCCCTCCCTCCCACCCACCCCCGCTCATGCCCCGTGTCTCCCTCCCTCCCACCCACCCCCGCTCATGCCCCGTGTCTCCCTCCCTCCCACCCACCCCCGCTCATGCCCCGTGTCTCCCTCCCACCCACCCCCGCTCATGCCCCGTGTCTCCCTCCCTCCCACCCACCCCCGCTCATGCCCCGTGTCTCCCTCCCTCCCACCCACCCCCGCTCATGCCCCGTGTCTCCCTCCCTCCCAGCCACCCCCGCTCATGCCCCGTGTCTCCCTCCCTCCCACCCCCGCTCATGCCCCGTCTCTCTCTCTCCCTCCCACCCCCGCTCATGCCCCGTGTCTCTCTCCGTCCCTCCCACCCCCGCTCATGCCCCGTGTCTCTCTCCGTCCCTCGCAACCCCGCTCATGCCCCGTGTCTCTCTCCCTCCCTCCCACCCCCGCTCATGCCCCGTGTCTCTCTCTCTCCCTCCCTCCCACCCCCGCTCATGCCCTGTCTCTCCCTCCCTCCCACCCCGCTCATGCCCCGTGTCTCTCCCTCCCTCCCACCCCGCTCATGCCCCGTGTCTCTCCCTCCCACCCCCGCTCATGCCCCGTCTCTCCCTCCCACCCCCGCTCATGCCCCGTCTCTCCCTCCCACCCCCGCTCATGCCCCGTGTCTCCCTCCCACCCCCGCTCATGCCCCGTGTCTCTCCCTCCCACTCCCGCTCATGCCCCGTGTCTCTCCCTCCCACCCCCGCTCATGCCCCGTGTCTCTCTCCCTCCCTCCCACCCCCGCTCATGCCCCGTGTCTCTCTCCCTCCCTCCCACCCCCGCTCATGCCCCGTGTCTCTCTCCCTCCCACCTCCGCTCATGCCCCGTGTCTCTCTCCCTCCCACCCCCGCTCATGCCCCGTGTCTCTCTCCCTCCCACCCCCGCTCATGCCCCGTGTCTCTCCCTCCCTCCCACCCCCGCTCATGCCCCGTGTCTCTCTCCCTCCCACCCACGCTCATGCCCCGTGTCTCTCTCCCTCCCACCCACCCCCGCTCATGCCCCGTGTCTCTCCCTCCCTCCCACCCCCGCTCATGCCCCGTGTCTCTCCCTCCCCCCTCATGCCCCGTCTCTCCCTCCCCCGCTCATGCCCCGTGTCTCTCCCTCCCTCCCACCCCCGCTCATGCCCCGTGTCTCTCCCTCCCACCCCTGCTCATGCTCCGTGTCTCTCCTTCCCACCCCCGCTCATGCTCCGTGTCTCTCCTTCCCACCCCCGCTCATGCTCCGTGTCTCTCCCTCCCCCCCACCCCCGCTCATGCCCCGTGTCTCTCCCTCCCACCCCCGCTCATGCCCCGTGTCTCTCCCTCCCACCCCCGCTCATGCCCCTTGTCTCTCCCTCCCTCCCACCCCGCTCATGCCCCGTGTCTCTCCCTCCCACCCCGCTCATGCCCCGTGTCTCTCCCTCCCTCCCTCCCACCCCGCTCATGCCCCGTGTCTCTCCCTCCCTCCCACCCCGCTCATGCCCCGTGTCTCTCCCTCCCTCCCACCCCGCTCATGCCCCGTGTCTCTCCCTCCCTCCCACCCCGCTCATGCCCCGTGTCTCTCCCTCCCTCCCACCCCGCTCATGCCCCGTGTCTCTCCCTCCCTCCCACCCCGCTCATGCCCCGTGTCTCTCCCTCCCTCCCACCCCGCTCATGCCCCGTGTCTCTCCCTCCCTCCCACCCCGCTCATGCCCCGTGTCTCTCCCTCCCTCCCACCCCGCTCATGCCCCGTGTCTCTCCCTCCCTCCCACCCCGCTCATGCCCCGTGTCTCTCCCTCCCACCCCGCTCATGCCCCGTGTCTCTCCCTCCCACCCCGCTCATGCCCCGTGTCTCTCCCTCCCACCCCGCTCATGCCCCGTGTCTCTCCCTCCCACCCCGCTCATGCCCCGTGTCTCTCCCTCCCACCCCGCTCATGCCCCGTGTCTCTCTCTCCCTCCCACCCCGCTCATGCCCCGTGTCTGTCCCTCCCTCCCACCCCGCTCATGCCCCGTATCTCCCTCCCTCCCACCCCTGCTCATGCCCCGTGTCTCCCTCCCTCCCACCCCCGCTCATGCCCCATGTCTCTCCCTCCCTCCCACCCCCGCTCATGCCCCATGTCTCTCCCTCCCTCCCTCCCCCGCTCATGCCCCGTGTCTCTCCCTCCCTCCCCCGCTCATGCCCCGTGTCTCTCCCTCCCTCCCACCCCGTGTCTCTCCCTCCCACCCCGTGTCTCTCCCTCCCTCCCTCCCACCCCCGCTCATGCCCCGTGTCTCTCCCTCCCTCCCCCGCTCATGCCCCGTGTCTCTCCCTCCCTCCCCCGCTCATGCCCCGTGTCTCTCCCTCCCACCCCTGCTCATGCTCCGTGTCTCTCCCTCCCACCCCCGCTCATGCTCCGTGTCTCTCCCTCCCACCCCCGCTCATGCTCCGTGTCTCTCCCTCCCCCCCACCCCACCCCGCTCATGCCCCGTGTCTCTCCCTCCCACCCCGCTCATGCACCGTGTCTCTCCCTCCCTCCCACCCCGCTCATGCCCCGTGTCTCTCCCTCCCTCCCACCCCGCTCATGCCCCGTGTCTCTCCCTCCCTCCCACCCCGCTCATGCCCCGTGTCTCTCCCTCCCTCCCACCCCGCTCATGCCCCGTGTCTCTCCCTCCCTCCCACCCCGCTCATGCCCCGTGTCTCTCCCTCCCTCCCACCCCGCTCATGCCCCGTGTCTCTCCCTCCCTCCCACCCCGCTCATGCCCCGTGTCTCTCCCTCCCTCCCACCCCGTGTCTCTCCCTCCCTCCCTCCCACCCCGTGTCTCTCCCTCCCTCCCACCCCCGCTCATGCCCCGTGTCTCTCCCTCCCTCCCACCCCCGCTCATGCCCCGTGTCTCTCCCTCCCTCCCACCCCCGCTCATGCCCCGTGTCTCTCCCTCCCTCCCACCCCCGCTCATGCCCCGTGTCTCTCCCTCCCTCCCACCCCCGCTCATGCCCCGTGTCTCTCCCTCCCTCCCACCCCCGCTCATGCCCCGTGTCTCTCCGTCCCTCCCACCCCCGCTCATGCCCCGTGTCCCTCCCTCCCTCCCACCCCCGCTCATGCCCCGTGTCCCTCCCTCCCTCCCACCCCCGCTCATGCCCCGTGTCCCTCCCTCCCTCCCACCCCCGCTCATGCCCCGTGTCCCTCCCTCCCTCCCACCCCCGCTCATGCCCCGTGTCCCTCCCTCCCACCCCCGCTCATGCCCCGTGTCCCTCCCTCCCACCCCCGCTCATGCCCCGTGTCCCTCCCTCCCACCCCCGCTCATGCCCCGTGTCCCTCCCTCCCACCCCCGCTCATGCCCCGTGTCCCTCCCTCCCACCCCCGCTCATGCCCCGTGTCCCTCCCTCCCACCCCCGCTCATGCCCCGTGTCCCTCCCTCCCACCCCCGCTCATGCCCCGTGTCCCTCCCTCCCACCCCCGCTCATGCCCCGTGTCCCTCCCTCCCACCCCCGCTCATGCCCCGTGTCCCTCCCTCCCACCCCCGCTCATGCCCCGTGTCCCTCCCTCCCACCCCCGCTCATGCCCCGTGTCCCTCCCTCCCACCCCCGCTCATGCCCCGTGTCCCTCCCTCCCACCCCCGCTCATGCCCCGTGTCCCTCCCTCCCACCCCCGCTCATGCCCCGTGTCCCTCCCTCCCACCCCCGCTCATGCCCCGTGTCCCTCCCTCCCACCCCCGCTCATGCCCCGTGTCCCTCCCTCCCACCCCCGCTCATGCCCCGTGTCCCTCCCTCCCACCCCCGCTCATGCCCCGTGTCCCTCCCTCCCACCCCCGCTCATGCCCCGTGTCCCTCCCTCCCACCCCCGCTCATGCCCCGTGTCCCTCCCTCCCACCCCCGCTCATGCCCCGTGTCCCTCCCTCCCTCCCACCCCCGCTCATGCCCCGTGTCCCTCCCTCCCTCCCACCCCCGCTCATGCCCCGTGTCCCTCCCTCCCTCCCACCCCCGCTCATGCCCCGTGTCCCTCCCTCCCTCCCACCCCCGCTCATGCCCCGTGTCCCTCCCTCCCTCCCACCCCCGCTCATGCCCCGTGTCCCTCCCTCCCTCCCACCCCCGCTCATGCCCCGTGTCCCTCCCTCCCTCCCACCCCCGCTCATGCCCCGTGTCCCTCCCTCCCACCCCCGCTCATGCCCCGTGTCCCTCCCTCCCACCCCCGCTCATGCCCCGTGTCCCTCCCTCCCACCCCCGCTCATGCCCCGTGTCCCTCCCTCCCACCCCCGCTCATGCCCCGTGTCCCTCCCTCCCTCCCGCCCCCGCTCATGCCCCGTGTCCCTCCCTCCCTCCCGCCCCCGCTCATGCCCCGTGTCCCTCCCTCCCTCCCGCCCCCGCTCATGCCCCGTGTCCCTCCCTCCCTCCCGCCCCCGCTCATGCCCCGTGTCCCTCCCTCCCTCCCGCCCCCGCTCATGCCCCGTGTCCCTCCCTCCCGCCCCCGCTCATGCCCCGTGTGTCCCTCCCTCCCGCCCACCCCCCGCTCATGCCCCGTGTGTCCCTCCCTCCCGCCCACCCCCCCGCTCATGCCCCGTGTGTCTCCCCTCCCGCCCACCCCCCCGCTCATGCCCCGTGTGTCTCCCCTCCCGCCCACCCCCCGCTCATGCCCCGTGTGTCTCCCCTCCCGCCCACCCCCCGCTCATGCCCCGTGTCTCCCCTCCCGCCCACCCCCCGCTCATGCCCCGTGTGTCTCCCCTCCCGCCCACCCCCGCTCATGCCCCGTGTGTCTCCCCTCCCGCCCACCCCCGCTCATGCCCCGTGTGTCTCCCCTCCCGCCCACCCCCGCTCATGCCCCGTGTGTCTCCCCTCCCGCCCACCCCCCGCTCATGCCCCGTGTCTCTCCCTCCCTCCCACCCCCGCTCATGCCCCGTGTCTCTCCCTCCCACCCCTGCTCATGCTCCGTGTCTCTCCTTCCCACCCCCGCTCATGCCCCGTGTGTCTCCCCTCCCGCCCACCCCCGCTCATGCCCCGTGTGTCTCCCCTCCCGCCCACCCCCCGCTCATGCCCCGTGTGTCTCCCCTCCCGCCCACCCCCCGCTCATGCCCCGTGTGTCTCCCCTCCCGCCCACCCCCCGCTCAACTGCCACCCGCCCACGACCCCGCGACCGCCCACCCCACCCCCCGCCCGCGACCGCCCACCCCCCGCCCGCGACCCCCCACCCGCCCACCCCCCCCGGCCAACCCCCCCCGCCCACGACCCCCCCCCGCCCACGACCCCCCCCCCCGCCCCCCCCCGCCCACGATCCCCCGCCCACGATCCCCCACCCGCCCACCCCCCGCCCACGATCCCCCACCCGCCCACCCCCCGCCCACGATCCCCCACCCGCCCACCCCCCGCCCACGATCCCCCACCCGCCCACCCCCCGCCCACGATCCCCCACCCCGCCCACCCCCCGCCCACGATCCCCCACCCGCCCACGACCCCCCGCCCACCCGCCCACCCCCCGCCCACGACCCCCCACCCCCCGCCCACGACCAACCCGCCCACGACCACCCACCCGCGCACCAACCCGCCCGCGCACCACCCGCCCAACGACCACCCACCCGCGACCACCCACCCGCCCACGACCCCCCACCCCCCACCCGCCCACCGCCCGCCCACCCCCCGCTCACGGCCGCCCACCCCCCCGCGGCCCCCCAACGCGGACCCCCCACCCGCCCACCCCCCCGCTCGCGGACCCCCCACCCGCCCACCCCCCCGCGCGGACCGCCCACCCCCCGCTCGCGGACCCCCCACCCGCCCACCCCCCGCTCGCGGACCCCCCACCCGCCCACCCCCCCGCTCGCGGAACCCCCACCCGCCCACCCCCCCGCTCGCGGAACCCCCACCCGCCCACCCCCCCGCTCGCGGACCCCCCACCCGCCCACCCCCCCGCTCGCGGACCCCCCACCCGCCCACCCCCCCGCTCGCGGACCCCCCCCACCCGCCCACCCCCCGCTCGCGGACCCCCCCCCCGCCCACCCCCCGCTCGCGGACCCCCCCCACCCGCCCACCCCCCCGCTCGCGGACCCCCCCCACCCGCCCACCCCCCCGCTCGCGGACCCCCCCCACCCACCCCGCCCAACCCCCCCGCTCGCCCCGCCCCCCCGCTCGCCCCCCACCCGCTCACGACCCCCCGCTCGCCCCCCACCCGCTCACGACCCCCCGCTCGCCCCCCACCCGCTCACGACTCCCCCCCGCCCCCCCGCTCACGACTCCCACCCCCCGCTCACGACTCCCCCCCCGCCCACCCCCCGCTCACGACTCCCCCCCGCTCACGACCCCCCACCCGCCCCCCCGCTCACGAAACCCCCCCGCTCACGCCCCGTGTGTCCCCTCCCGCCCACCCCCCGCTCACGCCCCGTGTGTCCCCTCCCGCCCACCCCCCGCTCACGCCCCGTGTGTCCCCTCCCGCCCACCCCCCGCTCACGCCCCGTGTGTCCCCCTCCCGCCCACCCCCCGCTCACGCCCCCGTGTGTCCCCTCCCGCCCACCCCCCGCTCACGCCCCGTGTGTCCCCTCCCGCCCACCCCCCGCTCACGCCCCGTGTGTCCCCTCCCGCCCACCCCCGCTCACGCCCCGTGTGTCCCCTCCCGCCCACCCCCCGCTCACGCCCCGTGTGTCCCCTCCCGCCCACCCCCGCTCACGCCCCCGTGTGTCCCCTCCCGCCCACCCCCCGCTCACGCCCCGTGTCCCCTCCCGCCCACCCCCCGCTCACGCCCCGGTGTCCCCTCCCGCCCACCCCCCCTCACGCCCGTGTCCCCTCCCGCCCACCCCCGCTCACGCCCCGTGTGTCCCCTCCCGCCCACCCCCCGCTCACGCCCCGTGTCCCCGCCCACCCCCGCTCACGCCCCGTGTCACCTCCCGCCCACCCCCGCTCACGCCCCGTGTCCCTCCCGCCCACCCCCGCTCACGCCCCGTGTCCCCTCCCGCCCACCCCCGCTCACGCCCCGTGTCCCCTCCCCGCCCACCCCCGCTCACGCCCCGTGTCCCCTCCCGCCCACCCCCGCTCACGCCCCGTGTCCCCTCCCGCCCGCCCCCGCTCACGCCCCGTGTCCCCTCCCGCCCACCCCCGCTCACGCCCCGTGTGTCCCCTCCCGCCCACCCCCGATCACGCCCCGTGTGTCCCCTCCCGCCCACCCCCGATCACGCCCCGTGTGTCCCCTCCGCCCACCCCCGCTCACGCCCCGTGTGTCCCCTCCCGCCCACCCCCGCTCACGCCCCGTGTGTCCCCTCCCGCCCACCCCCGCTCACGCCCCGTGTGTCCCCTCCGCCCACCCCCGCTCACTCCCACCCACCCCCGCTCACGCCCCGTGTGTCCCCTCCCGCCCACCCCCGCTCACGCCCCGTGTGTCCCCTCCCGCCCACCCCCGCTCACGCCCCGTGTCTCTCCCCTCCCGCCCACCCCCTGCTCACGCCCCGTGTCTCTCCCCTCCCGCCCACCCCCTGCTCATGCCCCGTGTCTCTCCCCTCCCGCCCACCCCCTGCTCATGCCCCGTGTCTCTCTCCGCTTCCCCCACCCCCATTCATGCCCCGTGTCTCTCTCGTGTTCCCCCCACCCTTCTCATGCCCCGTGTCTCCCTCGTGTTCCCCCACCCCCCGCTCATGCCCCGTGTTTCCTTCCTTTCCCCCACCCCCCGCTCATTCCCTGTTGTGTTCTCTTTATACACCCCGCCTTCCCTTTCCATGGTGGCCATCTTGGTAAAAGATTTTCCTTCCTACACCGGGACGCCGCAGGCAGGAAAATCTTTTTTTTTTTTTTGTTTTGTTTATTTACCACCCGGCGTTCCCACTTTGAGGACATAAGATGTTAGCGGTCTTCATCTATTGAAAAGGATGTTATGATGACGTTGCACTAATAAAAACCTTTAAAATTTAGTAAAAAAAAAATGTTACAGGGACGTTATGGGTTAAGTTGCACTAATAAAAACCTAGTCAAAGGGACGTTATGGTTCCAAGTAAAACCGAAAAACCCTTGAAATTCGCCAGTTATGGTAAGCTAAGCAACCATAACTCGCGCCACCACCGTGCACTGCTAAGACTAACACCCAGGACATCAAAGATGACATCACAAATGTCATTGATGACATCACTGATGACATCACATGTCTGGCTCACTCTTTTTTCTTTTGCTGACATATCTAGGCCACATGGTTTTCTTCAGTAACAGTCAGAAACTAAAAATGTTATTTTATTTGTAGACGTATCCTTCAAGTAGGTTCTTACAGTAATTCCCTTAGTCCAGTCACATCATATGAAACATATACATACTGAAAGACAGCAATCCTTTTTGTGCATAAAGATAATCAATAGACTTAAGAGCACTTTCTGATAGTTCTGTTTTTTTTTATGGCTGTACTTTCCCTGTATATGGTCATATTTGGATACATTGTACTCATTTATTTGCATGAAAATAATCAGTTAAGTTATGAATTGTTAATGCTACTACTTGTGCTTTTTTGCTAACTTCACTTTCCCTGTATATTGCTATGTGTTCTTGTCTTTGTGTTTTGTCTATAGTAATGCAATTATGTAATACATGTGTTTTATTAGCTACTTATTACATATTTCACAGTACACAAAAATCTATTAAGAAAACAATTATCATTTCATTATTCAACATATTAACATTACGAATATTGTACCTTCATCTTGTACATTGCACACAATGTTATGTTTCTGTATGAGTAGCTTCGTATACTAGATAGAACCCCATAATAGAATGCTATTTATATCAATGCATCGTTCAATGCACTAATTAGGGTATGATATTTATTGCAATGATCCTTGACACTTGTTTCGCAACATTATAATAAGAATCCCTTGTACACATATTTCATGAAAAGTACATACACATGTGATGTCATCAGTGATGTCATCAATGACGTTTGCGATGTCATCTTTGATGTCCTGGGTGTTAGTCTTAGCAGTGCACGGTGGTGGCGCGAGTTATGGTTGCTTAGCTTACCATAACTGGCGAATTTCAAGGGTTTTTCGGTTTTACTTGGAACCATAACGTCCCTTTAACAAAGTTTTTTCACTGAATTTCATAGGTTTTTAGTAGCGCAGTTTAACCATAACGTCCCTTTTATTAAAGGTTTTTCACTGAATATATATATATATAATCACAAGTTAGTGGTACAATCTATTTAAGTTCCTTTAAAGAAAGTTGGGAACCAACTATATTGAATGTTGTTAAATAGCGAGTGGAAAACTACCTTTTCTGTTAAAAACTGACCGCTTGTGGCCTTTATTAATAGCACAAACCTGTGTTGTAGTAAAATCTTGTTTCCTTCGTGTGAGCGCTCTTCACGCCGGAACAGCTGACAGGAGACGTTGGCTTGTAGTTTATGCAACCTTGCAGATGCAGGCCGCGTTAACGACCTCTCACTCCGACACTCCTCAAGGCAGATTCAGTCAGCAGGGACAATGCCATGGACCACCAGGAACATATAAGGTGAAGGAAAATTACTTTTGAAGAGTTTTCATAAGAAAAGTTAATCTGCTAGTTGGGTAAGATTGGATATTGCACAGCAACCTTTCGATCTGTGTGAAAAGCGCTGTCCTTGAAAAAATCAATTGAGGTAATATTAGCACTATTGAACATTAAATATCACTCCTGAGTTGTTTATTAGTTCATTGTCTAAGGCCCGTTCTGTGCCGACACGTTTCGACCACTTTGGTCCTTATCAAGGCAGGGCCTGGTTACAAAGGTTGATTGATATTTCATTCCAATCAGGGTTGATCGGTCAAAGTTAGACTGTAATCAAATTATTACAGAAGATACAGAACATGTTCATATTCAGATTGGATCTAGTAACCCTGTGGGAGACTACACCAGCCTTGTCCTCTTGGCAATAGAGACCAGACTATTGGTATTGGTCTGTACTACACAAGTTGGTAGAGCGACTGAGCAGCCAGACATACCTCAAGAGGGGTAATTGTGAGCTTTGGAGATGCAACATAGAGATTCAGCATGATAAGTATTCAAATAACACGTATAATACGGGTTTTCTAGTAAACTAATTTGTTAATTCAATAGTTTTAAAATGAGCCTTCTTTAGAAAGGGCAATATGCAACAATAAAATACACTTTCTCAGCAATCAATTATGTAGATACTGTTTCGCGATGTCACACACTTCCTACACCCTGAGGTGACTTCAATTGTTAGGACAGTGTGGACATTGATATCACTTTAACACTTAATGCAATACTGAAGTTGTGGAAAAGTAAAAGGTTAGGGAAGGAAACAAAGGCTAACAAGTTCTCTGAACAGGTGAATAATTTTGAATCTCCCAATGAAGTATAGGTTAACCCTTTCCCAGCAATACAAGTAACTTATGTACCACCTATGAGTGGCAGATGAACAAAATAGTCAAATGGTCAGATGAGTCTGCAGGGAGCCAGGACAGCCAATGTAAATTGAACAAAGTCTAGGGGAGCTGAGGCACTTCTTCAAGATAGCACAACAGTCTTGAACAATGTTAAACAGAGTTTGTAGAAAAAAAATCACTGTTGGGCCACGAGCTGGAAGGCTTGTGAAAATCAAAGATGCAAGCAACTCTGTAAAAGGCAGCTAATGCAAGTCTCCTGTGAGATAAAGCAAGCTACAGGCAACAAGAGGTAAGTACCCCTAGTTAAGACAGTACCTTAGGTGTGAAGAAAAGGATCCAGCTGGCATCTGTTCTGGTTGCAGTCCTATTTGCCTGTGTTCCTGGGCCTCAGTCATGCGGACAATAGGTAGGATGTCTGGAGGACTCCTGCACTGCAGTTCGAAGGTCGCCTGCGACAATGGTCTTACTTCAGATCAGCGGCACTTCGCGGGCTCCCCTTGCTTCAGGACCCAGCACTCTGAGGTGGCTCAGGCTTGGGTCACCCTGCTTTGGGAGGGTCCTCGGGATCTTACTGGCGCTCCGGTCTGGCTTAAAGACAATGCACTAGTTCCTGGTGTTCCTGTCCCCTGGCACTTAGTTCCAGCAGCAGCAAAGAAATACAGCCAGCAGGGATAGGGTTTCCTGTCAAGTTCGTCTTGGAGTCAGTTGGTCCCACCAGAGAAGTTGTCCGTTCTGGGCTTTTCTAGTCAATACGAAATTTGGAGCTTCAGCACTGCAGCAGGGCTACACCGGGCAAACCAATGGTCTAGGAGGGTGCAGCAAGCTTCTCATCAGGTTTCTTCTTTGGTTCCTTTGTTCAGTGGTCGACTCTGCCTTCTCTCCAAAAGACTTTGTCTTTTATGCAGGTTTCTCCCATTCATTCACAGTCTGGCTGTTGCTCACACAGCAGGGTGGCTGTCCTCCAAGGACAGCCCGCCAGCCAATCACCTTTGGGTGCATTCCTGTAGCCAAGGAGACTAAGCAAAAACACCTGGGGCTAAAGTAACGACCAAATATGGTCAGGAGATTTTCATTCCAACCGTTAAGGCAATATATGATAACACAGAGAACGGTATTGGGAGCAAATGTTGTCACTGAGGAGAGGAATCCCCTCTTGCGTAACACAAAACACACACATGCAGGCTCTTCCTACAAGGAACACCCTGTCCCTATCCCATAGGTCTGTCCCTAGAAGCTCTGTGGTCCACCGCCTATCTAAAAGGGATGGCGGCGGGGCTCTCACTAACCTGCAAGTATACAGATATACCTATAACGCTTTATGTGGTTAAAAAAAAGCCAGATACAAGTATAAGGTTGTTACATCGAGGCACTATACATCAAAATGTCTCTCCCGTCTGACTACTATATGATGTAAAGTGCCTCGATGTAACAACCTTGTATTTGTATCTGGCTTTTTTCTTTTTTTTTAACCACATGTAGCGTTATAGGTATGTGTATAGGTTAGGGAGAGCCCCTCCGCTATCCCTTTTTAGATGGGCGCTGTTATCACCAAGGAGACTAAGCACAGGAAGTTTTGGGAACCTCCCTCGCTTCCTGCCCTGCCATACACGCTGGAGCCAGAGGCAAGTTTCAGCACTGAAGCCCGCCAAAGACAAAGCGAACAAAGGGACCAAACTTGGTTTGGCTTGCAGAGTTAAACCCAAGAAACACCTCACAAGCAGGAAATGGCGAAAAAAGACTGTGCCATTTTGACAGGATTCAGCCTGCAATAAAAACGCACAATGGTAGGAGAATTAAACCACCGTCACCAGCCATTAAATGTAGTGAGGGTAACCTCAAAAATGTTACAGGAGTAGTAGGAAAAGGGGCTCCTAATAACCCCCCAGTACTTCCACGTAAGATTGGTTGTATTAGACCTACATAGAAAAACAGATAAGTAAAGTCAATTTCACTTTACTGCTCTTGGGAACAGTAGTTAATCCAAGAGAAGGTATATTTAAACCTCAAGAGAAATCCAAAGGACTTCTCTGTGACAATGCATTGAAGGTGCTGTGTGTCGTAATACAAAAAGGTGATGCCTATGGAGTTTCAGAAACACAGTCCAAATCAGATAATAAATACAGGAGTGAGAAAAAGCTCTCCCTCCGTCCAGGATAAAAATGAAAAGTCCTAAAGTCCAGCAAAACAGCTGGGGGTCTCTAAGGTTGAAGGGAATTAACATATAAATGAGAATTCTCCCTAACGCAGCTGTAATATATAATTTGTTCACTGGAGCGGCAGCGCAAAGTCAGGCAGCCATCTCGGTCAGTGCTTAGCCACGCCCCAGAGTAAGACCTTTTTCGTGTGATCTACAATTACAGTTGCTTTTCAGTTCAGTGAAACAGTCTAAATGAGCAAGAACTCTTTACGCTAATTTTGGTTGCCTCAGGCAGACCAAGGTCCGCAACACTTACAGGAACACTTTTCAGGAATGGCACACAGCTTTTCTAGGCAGGTAAGTCCTAATGTTGTGATATTATTTTACAGTTGCTTTTTAAGGTCAGTGGAACACAGATGGAGATAAGCAATAACACTTTAACTTGTTTTAGGATGGCGCACAGCTAAAACAAGATAAGTAAAACCTATATACTTTTTAAGGGGCTGTCAGCAACTTAAAGATAAGTATAACCTTTGTCAGACTTATTCTGGACATGCTAACAGCAAGTCAGGCAAAGTAAGATCCGATTGGGGACACTCGTACATTTATCCTAACGGGATTAGTAAAGTGAAACCAACAGCATTACTTTTGGGGAAGAGGCACAAGCAATTCACAGGTGAGGAACTGAATCTTTTATATACTTTTCAGAATAGTCCAACACATTCAAGGTAAGTAAGAACTTCTGTAACTGCACTCTGAGTTATCAACCAACTTTTTACGGGTAAGTAACTTTTGAACATTAGCTATTCTTTTCAAGGCAGAACCCAGTCCAGTCTTTCAGGACTGCCAGCCTTCCAGTTTGAAATGGATTCTTGCAGTCCAGCGGGAAGACAATGGCCTGCAGAGTTTTGGACTCTTCCTTCGCTTCCTGCCTTCAGACACTCTTGAGCCTGGGCGGGGAATCCACAGGTATTCCCACTGAAGAAAATCACGCAAAGGAATTTCCCACCCTGGATGTTGGGAGAAGGAACAAGAAGGGACAAGAAATGCTAAAATGGCAAAGAAAGAACAGGTCATTTTGGTAAAATGAACACCCATGGGTGCCTTTACCGGGGCTGTGCTAAACAGCCCCTGGTAAAGGTGCACCAAATTAATAAAAAAGTTCACTGCCACCAGCCATTAAAGGTACGTTTGTCCTTGTAACATAAATGTTATTTTTAAAATTAGAAAGGGTATACTCTGTATCTCCCCCGCACTCCACATAAGGTGGGGGGTGCGGGTCTCGCCTAATAAAATGTAAAAGGCATCCACAGATCCTTTCTACCCTTGGGAATGGTAGTTCTCACAAGGTTAGCCAGAGAAAGTTAAAAGGGGAGCCCCTAGGGCAACCCAGCAACAATAGACACTTATTATCAAAAAATTGTCAGAGGATATCTTTTAAAAGACATTATAGAGAGTCTTAAAAATGATAACCATTAAGAGTAAAAGATTCTGTGAGTGAGGAAAAAGTTTCCCACTAACAGGGGTTTAAGGAAAAATAATCCACCAGTAAAAGGAAAACGTTCTGGAGTTTACCCTGGGCAGGAAGATTTATCATTGCTGTGAAAATCTTACCTAACACCTGTTAATTTCTCTTTAATGTACTTGGGAGAACTACTTATTAGTCGTACTACTCACAGGCTATTTAGTCAGCCTCGGTAATGCACCAAAGGGCCACAATTCTGCTATAGTGGTGTGCTCCTTTTTTTGCCATTCCTCATTTGCTTGTTGTTGGTCTGCCCCTGTCATTCTAGGCGGGAACGACCTCTCTGGAAGTTTTTTTTTCAGCAGGGAATCTTTTATATTCCCTGCCTAGACTCCAGAGTTTCTCAGAAGGCAGGAAGCGAGGAAGGAGTCCAAAACTCTGCAGCCCTTTTGTCAGGGGAAGAGTGCAGAAGTTGTTCTGTAGTTCCTGAAAAATACTGTAAACTTGGAAGCTGCTGACAAATCGACCACTGTAGCTGAACCCGAAGAGGAAGATGACCAAAGGACATCTTTAGCTATTTCTAGGGACCAGAGCCTGCAGTGCAATCAGAACCTGATGTTACCCTTCCTTCCTAATCAACCTGGGGGTCCCGGAAACGGCTCCTACCCAGAGGCTTGTGCGATCCACCAGTTGCTAAGATGGATTTCTGAACTCTGACCTGCAGGGGCAGAAGTTCAGAAGGCCAGTCTAGTTTCTTGGAACAGGATAACTTCTGTACAAGCCAGACCAATCAGGGTAGCTATGGCAGGCGGTCAAGACTAAGTCTCATGAGGGGTGAGTGTGACTGAAGGACCTCAATGAGCACACAAAGCAAGGACACTTAGAAACTACTCCAGACAGGTGTTGTATTAAAAATATATACACATTTATTACAAGGCCTTTGTAACATAGACCATAGCAAAAGAATCAGTGCAACCAAGTAAACCAACACAACACTATCAACACAATGTATATACAAGACCATTGGGGTCTAAAGGGATTAAATGCATGAAATATGTCGACAACCTAGATGGGAAGGAAACAGGCAGTGCAGATAGTCTTTAGGCCCCTTCGACTTCGACAACACACCTAACTAAGAGGCAGTCGACGCCCTAAGAAGAGAGGAGCCTTGTGCTCAATAGTACTTGCAATGCAAACGCACGCGGTTGTTCCAAAGGGCAGAATAGGGTCTCTTCAGGGGTCTCTAGCAGCTCGCGAAGGTGGATGAGGCGATGCAGAACAAGTTCCCCCTATTCAAGAAGGACCTCCACTTGAACGCAGAGGCAGTTCGAGAGTTCGGGATGGAGTCGTTATTTCGCAAAAGCAGTGGAAACGAGAGGGGCCCTCAGGGTCCCCTTGTATGTAAAAAATGGGCCCTTGCGCCAGGGGCCACCGGTTTGGGTATTGAGTACTCACCGGTCCCTGACGCAAGCGGACCCAAACTTCGGCAGGTCAGTCCACTTCGCTTGCTGGCTCGAATGCGGCAAAAAGGACGTCTCTGCACCTTTTTAGTTACTGAGATAAAGCGATGATTCCCAAACGGGACAGTGGCGTTTTCTCCGCTTTGGGTGGATGAATCGACCCAGTTTCACTGCAGCAGGCTTCAGGGGCAAGAGGGTCACAAATGCAGCGGACCTGCAAAGGACGTTGCCGCAGCAGGGCAACACGGTAACCGCGATTACTCCGGTCCTGGCGCACTCATCTCACTTCAGACCTGGGAACGCCAAGTGTACGAAATTCGGTGTGAGGGTGCCGTGGACACAGAGCTAGCAGTATACCAAGTTTCGAGGGCCTCCTCAAAACGCCAATGGTGACAGAGCAAAGCAGTTGGGTAAGCTGGTCAGTCCACTGGTTGGCCCAGGGACACTTCCGAGAAAGTTTACTTGCAGGGTTTGATGAAGGTGCCGAGAATAGTTGGTCCCACTATTCCAATGGGTCGAAGCATCTACGCAGACCTACTAGGACGACAAGATGCAGAGGGGTCCCACGGGACGAAAGCGGGCTTAGGGTGCCAAACCTTCCAGCGGGTCACCAGCGGTTCCTCGAATCAGCTTCGTAGTTGCAGGATACATGGATCCTATCCTTTTTTCAGTGAGAACTCAGGAGATCGACATGGTATGGGTGTATTTGGCCTCCTCTTATCCAAAGTTCCCTTTGCGCCAAAATGAAGAGGACCCAATGGGAGATCTGCTCACAAACACACACTCCATACGTGGACCAATGACGGACTACATTGGTCCCAGTCATTCATGGCACTCCAGACTCTCTGGCACCCAGGATGTGTATTGATATGATATGATGGGTTATTTATAACGCGCTTAATACCCAGAGGTTTCTAAGCACAGACCCGGGGATCGAACCAGTGATGCTCTGTGTGGTCTTGCTGCCAAGGCCAGCACGTTGCCACTGAGCTATCCTCCCCAGACGTTCCAGCCCAAATCCTGGAAGCACACAAGGCGTGCAGAAGCCCGCAAAAGCATTGGGATTCGCGGGAAAGTGCATGACCAAATAAGGACTGACCCGGGCCCACTGAGCCTGGGGAATGTGAAGGGGCAAGATGCCAAAGGACAGGACAAAGAACCTCCTGGCATAGCCATTTTGGAGCCAGGCCACCTATTTGTGCCAAACGCGGTTAACATGGCAGGAAAGGATTAAAAAGAATGCAAAAAGATAGCTGCCACCAGTGCTGTCCATGACACATCTGCACATTTCATAAAAAGTCCAGTGAAAGTTTCTAGGGCCTTAGGAAAATGACTCTAGACCCAAATGTGCTGTATGGTAAGATACATTGCACATTTGTTACATGTTGCAGAAAAGCTGCAACAAGAGGAGTACTAAGGGAAAAAAAAGTCTCCCAGTACTGACTGTCTTAAGGGCATGTCAATTTCCCCATAAAAAGTGAGCAAAAGCCCAGAGGAGTGCAGCTGAAGGCTGTGCTTCTTTGGCAAAGTCACTCAATGGTGTCTAAACAGCAGCAAAATGTTTGGGGGTTGACACATGGAGGGAAGATTACATACAATTATGAAATCTTTCCTAACACTAGTTTCAAGAAGACTTGCATTTTGAACCATCCGACGACGTGCTGTGACTTTGCTGGGCTGCAAACCGCTAATACTGTGGGACTGCAAGCGTGAGTGCGGTGCATGGTTTTCAAAGTGCAAAACTTTGGTGGACTCCTGCTGGATCTCCAGAGACGCAAAAATCCTTGCAGTCCCCCTGACCAGAGTGCAGGGCTGAGAGAGTGAAGAGAATCTGACCAGCGATATTCGTTCTTCATCTGGCTGCTGTAAAAAGGCGCCATATCCAGAGCTGCGAGATTCCGTGAAGAAACCTTTGCTGGAAGCCGCCTCCTGACTACTGCTGCTGCATGTTCCCACCCAGTTCCCAGTTATTGTGTCTCCAGACCAAGAATCCATTGACCGGGTCCTGTGCTGCAGCATCCTGAAGGCATCCACTCCGAAGCTCTTTTCTGCTAAGGTACTGTGTGGGCTTGGGTAGTACTTAACCTTGCGTCTGGTGTGCATACCATGTGGATGAGTGGTTGATTCATGTTTTTTGTAGTTTGCCCATACCACTTGCTCAGGCCTAATGCTGTAACACATGTAGGGAGCCTACTGTGAAGTCCCTGAACACTTTAACTCTGAAAGTGAATAATTACTTGTTTAAAGAAGATCTCTTATGGAACTTTGACTTTCCTGCAACTGAACTCTATCTCAACCTGCCTATAGTTGGCACCTAGACCACTAGGGACCCTCTTCTGCCCCTGACGGAACTCATGCAAGAGACTAGGGAATGACTGGATAAGAAAATGATTCCGTCTTGAAATTATAAAGAGTGTAAAAGTACTTACTTACTAAAGAAGTTGGTGTTGTAACTGTCCTCTGAAAGAGGAAGTTGCAAAGTGTCCTTAAATTGGTTTCCCCCTTCTAAAAAGTAATGTTGGTACTGTTTTTATCATTGCTTAACTGAATGTGTACATGCTTACCAATAGGGTTAAACAAAATATACTATCTTCATCTTCACACTAAAAGTTATCGAACTCACAAAAAATCAGCTTATTATTTTTACTTAATTATACACATAAAAGAAACACAGGACAGAGCCTAAAATAATAAGCAGCCAGAGAAAAGAGGAAGAATACAGGTGGACAATCAACCAACCTACATGCTTCATATACTAGAGCTCACTTAATAGTTTGACCTCTTTCTCAAACTCAGTAATTTGTCCTCACTTTTCCAAATTTGTGTAACAGCTATAATCAATCCCCTATTCTGTCCTGAGAGACCTCTCAACCAGAACAATTCTTTAGTTATTTGTTCTATATCATCTAAGTATTTAGAGAAATATCTTTCATGGATGTTATGCATGGCAGAGCAGTTAGTAAGTATGTCTTGCATATTTGTTTTCACTCCCATCACAACATAATCTACAAAATCTTTCATTAGAGGGAATCTTAGTCCACGCACCCCTGCTCTCAAGCACATATAAAATGTTAAATCTAATATTCATAAATATACGTTGAGTGATTACCAAGGGAAAAAGCTTTAGATAGACCTGTGGGTCCTTATAACTGAAGAACAGTCTAGAGAAGGTGTGTAAAGATCTCATTCCAGCCACCTTCTCATGGCTTTTTACCCAGTCATACTTTTCGGCAGTTTTTTTCAGGGTTTTTAGGATCATGCCCTCACCATGTTCCCAGCAACGAGTCCAACACATTTTTTGGAATGAATTGATCATTCATGGCCTTAAATCTATTGATAACAATCAAAGAACCATTACCCACTGCGGGTCGATTCGGGAACGGAAGGGAATTAGGTTTAGAGTACATTAACTTGATATACAATTTGGCTCTATTATAGTTGATCAAAGTTGCTAAAGAAATCAGACCCATCTGTAGTCTGATAGCATCATTTGGGGTGTGTTTACTGAGTCCCAAGATCTTGCACCAGATTATTCCTTTGATTTTATCAGACCACACTCACTATTCAGTGTATAAGGCCTCTAAGCCATACAGAAAGGCTGCTGCTAACTTCTGCTTAAAGATAGTACAGATACCACTCAAACTGTAACCAGCTGTCCATTTAGAGAAGGATAATATAGCGGCCATAGTAGCCATCACCTTAGTTCTCTTATTACGCTGTACTATTTCATTAGCATTCCCCTTACCCGAACTGGCTTCAAATCCCAGATATTTGTATGAAGTCACCTTTATGATCTTACCTATCGGGCTAGGGATATGTCATCTTACACGGTTCATGCCCAATGGCCATAAACTGTGTCTTAGAAAGATTTATTTTTAGGCCATTATTCTTTGCATAATCACATACTACCTTTGCGCTGTTACATATTCCATTATAGGTGTTGTCAAAAATGACAATGTCGTCAGCATAACTGATCCAAACCAGCTTATTCATGCCTATTTTTGGGAAAGCACTCATTTTCTCAATGAATATCTTACCGAAGTCTGCCATGAATAGGTTAAAAAACGTAGGTGCCAAAGCACATCGCTGACAAAATCCCTTTCCTACTATCAGTTCAGTCAAGAGGCCCATATTATCAAGCCTCACTCATGTACTGTTCTTCTCGTACATAAGCATACAGATATATAAGAGATGTGCAGGCATTACCATACTCTTGAGTTTAGACCACAGCAGACTTCTATTCACCATATCAAAGGCAACAGCAAAATCTACGAACAAAATGTAAAGAGGAAGGCCTCTCGGCCAATAAGTAGGTTTACCAATCGAAAACTATCAGTAGTAGCATGGCCCTTTCTAAATCCTGTTTGTGTTTTATCCAGGATATTGTTCTTAAGTATCCACACATTTATTTCTTATAATACAAATGTACAGAATCTCTTGCTAGGCACATCTATAAGTTCAAGTAAGCGATAGTTATTGGGCAAACTTCACTGTCCATTTTTAAAGAATGGAATAGTTATGGAGGTAGAAAAAAAAATGCTGGTGAGTAGGGCACTCTTCTAATTATAAAAGATGGTAGCGTTCAATTATGTCGGTTATTTGTCAAACTTGGGGTGCAAACCCACTGTAAGAGGTGCTTCTGTGATGTGGCACCAAATGAGCAATGCAAAAAAGAGACCTTGGCCGCGAGGCCAGCGGTGCGAGCTGCACACCCTGAAACCGCTGTGAAGTGGTACAATTCAAATAAAGGTGTTTCTTCCAGGTTAGTTCCCTTTTTCAAAAATACTTTTTATTATTATTATTCAGTTCTATTTAATTAGCAAACCATGGCAGTTTCCAAAAGGAATTCTTATGGCAGAAAGAATCACACAAATGGCCTATGCATTTCGGATCAAAACCCTTCCTAAGGGCCTGTGATTGAACCTATTCACGTTAATTGGTCACATAATCATCACATTGTAAATACAGACATTAATTCAGATTTTCAAAGCAAAATTATAAAGGTCGTCATACCATATGGAAAAATCAAAACACATAAACATGTTCAAGGCATATCCAAACGACACGTAGTAAATGTAATGTAATACGTTACCCAAGTTTCAATCAAGTATTGTGTGTAACATGAGTCACGTTGATGTGTAAAGGTAGAAAAAGAAGAAAAAAAAGAAGTGATACAAAGAAAAAAGAAAAAATAACAAAAGGAAGAAGTGCAAAGAAACATCAATACATTATACCGTCATGTATTATATTCTAAATATCATACGTACTTCATGCAATTTGCAAGCAGTTAGCTGGAACTGCATCACTGACCTGTAGAACATGTGGTAGAAAAAACCAACATAGATTCTCTCTTGCGGTTAAAACCGCGGGACTTGAGTGTGATCGGCCGAAATCTCTGTGGAGAGATCAACCGCGTATATTAAGTAAAGAAGTGCCTTAATGTATGTCAATATGCTGCGGCTCACATTGTAGCGAGAATGCATGCACATCCGTTCTAAATGCTGGAACTCATCCGATGCCGAACGCGATCACTCGCGTGCCACTCAGAATCCCTGCTAAGTTGTTGCAAGGTTGCCTAGGCAACCATTGTTCACTACGTGTCGGCCATTTTGCAACATTTAAACTCAATGAATGGCACAAAGCTAATCGAGCGGCCATGCTAGCCTGGCGCAAAAGTGAATACTATCTGATATACTGTCAGCAGACCTGTTATGTAAAAAGCCTTGGATGCTAAAAATGTCTTCGTTACATGAAAAACCATGAATTACCCGGAAGAAATACCTCCGGATACATTACAAATGCTAAATAAATGCAAAACATGTACAAACATATCCATGGAAAATGACAAGAATAAATTAAGAAAACATAATGACAAACACCAGAAAAATAAATGGCTTCACAAAAAATTGCATGAGAAAAAGCCAAACTATTATAACAAAAAATAGGAGAAATGATAAAAGTTGACACATTGACAAATAGTCCTGCAGATCGTGGTGATAACTTAAGTCATTCAATACTTGATTACGTCACAAGGACAATACCGTCTGAGAAACGGTTGTGGGGTTCATAAAAAAACAACTCTGATCCAGCTCTTCATTCATCCCTTCTGGAACAATGGTTCCCATTCTTTCTATCCATTGTGCTTCTTTCTGAGCTCATTTTCTTCATATTGCAGGTATGGCCTTTAGTTGGTATAACTTCTAACAATGCAAATTTAAGCTGGGCAACTGTATGTCCGTGGTCGTTAAAATGTCTTGCCACTGATGATGTTCTGTTGTTCAGTCTGATACTGGATTTATGTTCATTAACACGCACCTTGCGTGCGGTTTCTCCAACATAGTACTGGGCACAGGGGCACCTGATGGCGTAAATTACATTCTCTGATAAACATGTAGCATGACATTTCAATTTGATCTGCTCTGCTGTTCTGGGATGGGATATGCAAGCTCCTTTAATCACATTGTTGCAGTTACCGCAACTCATGCACGGACACGTGCCTGGATGTTTATCTGGTGCTCTCAGTTTGCCACCTTTTTTGTTATGCGTGTCGACTAACAAGTTCCTTAGGTTATTACTTTTCTGATAGGCAAACACAGGAGGGTTTGTGAAAAGTTCCTTTGTTCTGTTGTCATTCTGTAATATGGTCCATCTCTTGAGAATGCTGTCCTTTATTTGTTGACTCCGCCGAGTACTTAGTTACAAAGACCAAATCGGGACTCTGACTCTCTCGCTTCGGCTTTGTGGTTAACAATTGGGTGCGGTCTGGTGTATCTGTCTTGACCCTTGCAGCTTGAGGGTCTTCCTCAGGATAACCTCTTTCTTGTAACTTATTATGAAGTTTGTTTAGTTCAATGTTACATTCAATTGGGTCGCTTGCAATTCTTTTAATTTGTAACATCTGTCCAAGTGGTAGATTGCATAGAATAATGGGTGGGTGAAAGCTCATTCTATGAAGCAGATTGTTTCTATCCGTGGGTTTGGTGTATATTGTTGTGGAATTCTTGAGTTAGTAATAATCTGTACGTCAAGATAGTGAACGTTAGTATTACCTACTTCCATGGTAAATAGTAGTCGACTGTCAACACTTAAAAAAAATTCGAAAATTGTTAAGTTCTTCACGACTAGTTATGGAGGTAGACCAGGAGTTAGGGATCCGGCCTGTTGCTATCACTTTACGAAATAAGAGAAATATTTCAGCCCAAATATTCACATTTTTATCAATTATCAAATTACACAGCCCATCCGGGCCTGGAGCTCGATGTTTTTAATTTCATAATAATACCTTTGATATCCTCATTTATTGCAAAATTTGTAATGGGCTTTTTTCAGATATATAACATCTCCTTTAAATTTCTCATATAGATTTTTAGATCATGTACCACTATCAATACAGCAGGCCATATCCTGTTTACCTCCTCTACTTCCAGCCCTAAAGTTAGCCCAAAATGTCTTTGTATCGCCTGCTAGCAAGATATTCACCATATTTTGCCAATTCATATTAGTGGAGGCTCTATAGCTTAATAACCAATTCCTATATGTATCCTTAATCTTGCCTTTCTCCAATAAGAACTGGGTCACATCAAAAGTACTGTCTTCCAAATCCCTTATCGCTTTTCGCATTTTCTTTTTCTCCAGGATGATTACCTTATCAAAGGGTGCAGTACAAGTCATTCCCAGACCCCCCCCCCTTTGTTTTTCAAGGCATGAATCAGTTTCTAAAAATTGATTAGCAGAGTTTGTGAATTACATTATTTTTGATTAGCAAACAGGCTGATTTGATTAGCAATGTTGTACTAATGTCAGTGTCACCAGAAGTTATTTGTACCCAAGACATGAAATGAGCAACAATACAGCAATTTTGCATACTGCTGAAATAAGACATTAATGAGAGGAGTCGGGCCTTTAAACTTCAACTAGACCTGCAGTTTGGGTAACTTAGTTTACCTATTCAACCTAAGAGAAATGCACTCGACCCATAGCAACCGAGGACAACACATTTAAATTGTGGTTTCTTTAAAAGGGTGCACATCCCTACAAATCCACTTTGTTTGGCACATTGCTGCCACCCAGAGGCCAGCCATGCACAGTGAAACTTGTATTTGACATTTTTCTGCAGAGTAAATGTTAAATACAAGTTTCAAACATCTCTTGCTAATGCTACTCGCCCTTTATAAAAATCTACTTAACTATGCAAGTGGGCGAAAATACTTTGCGAGCCAAAGGTGTGTCTGTAAAAGGTTAGCTGCATGAATGGACACAAATATTTATGATAAAAAAAAAAGGATTTGAAAACAGTTTGGACAGTTGTCTCCTGCAGGTAGTAATATATAATCCAATTATAAAGCAAAGCGTACTCTGCAGGCCAACTACAGTGTTTGGTAAAGTGTTTGGTATTGCAGTAGATGTACAGACGAAGGAACTATTGATCACTATTTTGCATAGGGTCCAATCACATTGCTTTATGTATTCATTATGGAAGCGGTAAGAAAGACTAAGCAAAGTGGATTGCGTAGGAGGCAGAGAACTGGGCAAATTAGGTAGAATATTGTGGTCATTTCAGGGTACCTGGTTTAAATCAACAGAGTGATAATACAACGTTTCAAGGAATATGGGTTTGCTCATGGGTTGAACACCAGTTGCAAGATGTATGCAACTTACAGGTTACAGAACTAGGTTTGCAATCAAAAGAATTTCATCATGTACATTTTCAAAAGTGTTCACGTGTCAATATGATGCATCTTTCCCAACAAAATGAAATACAGTGGACACTATGAAATTTAAATACACTAACGTAAACTTTACTTTAACACATGGAGATGATGAAGTGTGTAACAGTATCAATACTGTAATTATGCATTATGTAATAACTTATATTTTAGGAATGGAATTGCATGCATTATTTTATATAAATATAAAGATGAGACATACTGGTCTTTGCCAGACAGGATATAGAAAGCTTAATAAAAGTATCAACCTTATTACTTCTAGTTTGCAATTATTTGAAAAAGAAATTGTTGCCTAGCACTTCCACACACCTTTGGCACTTAAGAGTGGAGGAGATGATTACTGCTGCACTTTCTCTCCATTAGCACTTGTTAACAGAGAAAAAAGGGTGAAGAGAACATCATAGGCAAGGGAGGAAGGCAGGGCGAGCTGTGCGTTCATTGAAGAGGGCAACTTAAATATCTAACTTTGCTACACAAGTATCCATTTGATTAGCAAATTGCTATGTGACACTGCTTTTTTGATGCCTTGCAGTATGACATAGACCGATGTTGGGGCGGAAGATTAGATCTAATTAATATCAATCCCTGCATACTGGCCGAAATCAGACTAACCATATCCTCTGCTGACATCTTTATCATATCCATTATTTCCAGTTTAGTGCACCATTTACTGGCTTTATCAAGGTTCTCATCTGTCCACCTCAGGCGAATACCTTCCCCAGGGACTCGGCTGCCCCGATGTTGTCATAAGAGCAATCTTTATGCGGTTTAATGAAGAAAGTGCTAGTCAGAATTGAATGATCACTGAAAACAGTGGGTTGAATATTAAATGTCACCAGCAACCTTGAGACTTTCACTTAGGAATACATGGTCAATAGCAGAGGAACAAGTGCCATTTGTCCATGTCGGAGCACTACCCTTTCTCTCCAGCTCAAAACCATTAGCCATGTATGATTCTATATCATCCCTGAATGTCTTCCATCTCTCAAATTTCTGATTACTTTTGGGCACCTCATCGAGGCTGATAGCATCTTGCTGGTATCCAATAAGATTATTTACACTGAGGTCTCCCGCTAGTATGAAATTAATCTCAGATTCCACAAAGTATATATCAATAATAGTTTGAAATATATATAGTTGGATATCCAGTGTACGTTTGTCCCCCCTGGGGATCATATACATTGGCAGCCCATCCGCTAATATTAGCTCACCCATAAGCAAATATGGGTTATTCATTTGCATTCATTCACACAAGGTTATTTCATTCATCACCAGAACGGCTTGTCCCCCATAAGGTCTCCCCCTTTCACCTTTCTTGGCCACATTAAAATAGGCAGTATAACCATCAAAAACAGGATTTTGGAGCAGCCATGTCTTCTAACAAGATTACTACTGCATCTGTCAACAGCTCATAAGAGCCACCAGGGCCAAACAAATTACTATCGCCAGGTATTCCATGAAATTACACCAATCTTACCTCAATTATGATTCTTAATTGTTGGTAAGAAAGTGCAAAGCCACTCCCAGTGAGCTTTGCTATTATCATCCTTACTCACTGGTGTTTTTGCTCTATTTTTTAGCATATCATGTTTCGTTAGTATTGTTTTCACCTGTTTTTTCAGATTATCTCCGCCATCAAGATCATATCCATTCTTTTTAAGATCAGATTTACAATTTCTAATAAGAGGCACTACTGCCTCTGAAAAGCAGTGAACTATAGCCAGGGCACCAGAGCATTGCTCCACAAACTTAGATGAGTCTGCTTTATACAGATCTAAAACAGTATTGGGGTTTATACATACCTTTACGTAGCTGGAGGCTCCCTTAAAATGTATATAGTTCTTACTCACCTTGATTAGCTGCTGCTCGTCTAAACTTGGAATCCTGTGTTTATGCTTCCCTCAATTGCTTTGGCGGTGTTCTAAAATAGGCCTACTTTCCACACTCCAACCAAGTCCTGCACCCAGACCACGAGGAAGGAGAATGCGAGAGATATGCCTCGTTTTCTCCAAGACGACGACGAAGGGTAGGCACAGTAGACTGGCCGTGTGGCTGAGCGCCAAGGCCTCTGGCCCGTGCTCTGAGCATGGTCATGCGTCTCCCAGGACCGTCCGGTCTGCGGAGAGGTATTCTAAGTCCTTTGAGGGCGCCTTATCCGCGGGGGCCCAAGACCAGGCCAAGAACGACAGGTCCGGGTGCACTGGGGTCGCTGCTGAAGCGGTTCCCGCGGTGGACAGGGCGCGATCGACATCACCCTCTGCCTCCATTGCCAGCCGACAATCAAGCTCCTCCTTGAAAAGGAAATCGTGCAACCCGGCTAAACTGCAGTAGAAGCCTGAGTAGCTCCAGCTGGAGGAGAACAAGGCCGATCTAATCAAGAAGTCCCAATCGGCACAGGATAAGAGTTAATTGACGATGGATTTGGTGGCAGCCGCTCTCATGAAGGCTAAGGGGGCTGACCCTGTGAAGGTAACCCCAGCAGTGCAGAAAGTATCCCTGCCCCCGAGATGTGAAACCGCCACAGTGACTTTGACAAAGTCTGCTGGCACGCTGGCGAAGGGGACACTGTCTCAGAACCCAGATCCGGCCCCTCAGGGTGGGGGAGCAAGGAGGCCCCGGATCAGTCCCAGGCCGCGGCCCAAACCATGGAACTTCTGTCCACGGACGACGAAGACCTGGAGTCCTGGAGTCCTTACACACGGTTCACAAGGTAGTGTAGGAGGACGACGGCAGCGACAAGGGCGCGGGGGTCTAGTGTTCTGATCACGCCAGCTCAGCCAAGGGATGTGTCTCTGGACATCCTGCCGACCTTCCACGCCTTGGTGTCGAAGATCCAGAAGAGGATGCCACAGCGCCCGGTTTCAATGGTCCCCCAGGCTCCTGATCAGCCGCCAGCAAAGGAGAGGCATCGTCAGATGCCCCCGTTTCAGCTTTTGCATCAGGCACCCTCTACCCCAACAGACTCGGGGACGGATACGGCCACGACAACTACGATATTGTCGCAGCGTGCGGTGGGTCTCCACAGCCTAGGGTGTCCCCACCGGATGAGGTGCGGTTGTTCCATTCCATGATCGCTGGAGCATCTAAGATATTCGAGCTTGTGCCCGAAGAAACCAAGGAGGAGGGTTTCTTGTACCAGAGGCGCGAAGACAATCATGGCAGTGCCCCTTCTGGACAACGTGTGGGAGGAGGGCCTGGCCCTCTTGAAGAACCCCTGCACATGTCCGGCCAAATGGGATAGGCTGGAGAAGTAGTACCGGGTATGGAATCCGCACCCAAGTGCCCGAGGTTGCAACGATTCAGTGGTTTCAGCAGCCGCGAGGAAATGGTCGGCTAACTCGTCCTCATCGTCCGGACAGCGAGGGGAAGAAGATGGACGCCATGGGAAGGAAGGTGATTTATATTGTGGTGTCCACCATCAAGGCGGCCAATGCACTGGCTATCCTAGCCAGGTACAACAGGGAGTTGTGGTACAAGCGGGGTCTGATTTTGATGTTCCTCCCCGACAAGAGGATGGAGGCAATCGCTCTCTTCCAGGAAGGGGAGGTAGCGTTGGATCTAGCCATCAAAGTGGTGGTGGACATTGCCGACACAGGGTTCCGGCAGATGGGGGAACAGGGTCTGCTTTCATCGCCAAGGCTTGTTGAAGGCCATGAATTTCCGCCAGGAGGCCCAATCGAACGTGATGGAGTACCTTTTCGGGAATGTAGTCGACGAGTCCCTACAGGCCATCAAGGCGGATACGGAGATGGCCCGTTGCCTGGGCACACTCCAGCACCGCTCTTCTTTTTGCGCCTCCCAGAGGAAAGTCGAGCATGTCTTCTAAAGGTTTCTCATTGTACTGTCAGTCTTTCCAGATCTACAACTCGGGAAGCCTACAGAGGCCGTTCCCGTTCCCAGGCCTACGGTGGCGGAGGACAACGTCGCCCGCAGGGCAGGACTCCGGTGCTGACCAGGTCGTCGGGCCCCAACCCGTGCACCCTGGTGGGAGGCCGGCTGACAAGTTTCATCAGTGAGTGGGAAAAGATCACCACAGACAGATTGGTGCTGTATGCTCTCGCCCAAGGACATACCCTCGAGTTCCAGTGCAAGTGTCTGCAGATCCCTCCGGTGGCCCATCAGGAGCAGCGCATCCCTCAGCTCTTGGAAGAGGTGTGGGTTATGTTTGCGGCTCCAGAATCTATTCCAGATATGATCAGAAAGAAGACCCGGGGGCTGGAGGCCCATTCTAGACCTCTGACATCTGACCAAGTACCTCAAGTCTCAAAAATTCAGGATGGTCATGTTGCAGCACGTTCTCGGCCAACTGGAAAAATACTTCTTGACATCGCTGGACCTGGAGAATGCCTACTTCCACGTCCCCATTCACAAGAAACACAAGAATTCTATGCTTTGTGGTGTAAGGACCGCACTACCAGTTCAATGCCCTTCCTTTTGGCTTGAAGTCGGCCCCCAAAGTGTTCACAAAGTGCTTGGCACTGGTGGCGGCCCATCTGCATCTACAGGGTATACACGTATACCAGTACCTAGACGACTGGCTCATCCGGGGCCGCTTGCGAGAGTTGGCCGTCAAACACATGGAAATGACCGTCCAGCTCCTGACTGATCTGGGATTCTCCATCAACTATTTAAAGTCCGGGACGGGGGGGCGCTGTTGAGCGCCGAACAAGATGGCCACCTGAACGTGACTCTCCGCGGCAGGCAGTCACAGGATCCTGTCTTGCGGCACCTTCTTCGATCCGTACCGGACCCCGGAGGGCGTGATACGATCAAGGGTGACCCGAGCTTCATCTGGGTCGTATCCAGGCGCTGAACGGGGCCGGGAACCCCGAGAACCAGTGATCTCTCCTCCCCTCCCCCACCTGCAAAGCGGTTCCTAACCGACGTCCTCCCTCGACTGCGGATCAAAACGGGCTTCCCGAACGGCTGGAGCCGCTACAAGTTACAGCGTGGTTCCTCGCCTGCCCCCTCTGGGGAACTGCTGTCCTGAGACCTCCCCCGGAGCTCGGACCCTGCATATCCTGCCATCGCAGAAAGGCGACATACACACGGCCGCGGCCGCGGGGAGCCCGGCGCCGCCTCTCGGTGTGCCCTTGCCGCCGCTGTGACCCGGACCCCGGGGGGCGCGACACTGTCGAGGTCGACCCGGGCCCCATCTGGGTCGAATCCTGGCACTGAGCGGGGCCGGGGTCCCCGAAAACCAGTGATCTCTCCGCCCCTCCCCCACCTGCGAGGCGGCTTTGGTCCGACATCCATCGTCAGCGGCGAGACGAACCGTGCTTCTCGAACGGCTGGAGCCGTCTCGAGACTATTGACTTTGGAGTCTACCGGCCTTTGCGCATCCTTCCTCCACGGTAGTGCGGCACACATAAAGCCGCGGCCGCCCCTCCGGACTGGGGTCCTGCTCGACGTGGGAGCGGACGGCTGGGGGAGACACTACTGCGAGGGGGTCGAGCGAAGGTGCTCCCCTGGACACCTAGCACCACGCTCCCCCTGCTGACACACACTGCAGGGCCCCGGGCCCAGTAAGGTACATGGCGCGCTGGGTAGCGCCGGCCTCAGCGACTTGGGGCCCATCCTTCTGGGTGCTGGTGCACGACTCCGGCGCGGCTGTCCTCGCCCCGGAGTCGCAACGCCGGGGGGCTCCCTCTGATCTGGCAAGTTCTCGAAGATCCCAACCATCCACATCATTATCATAACCCACATTCAGGGACCCTAGGGTCTGAAAATCCTCGGGACTTGGCTCATTTATATCGCTGTCCTGAAGGCTCAGCCTGTTCATCTCGTTGGGGGGCCGATCAGGGTTCCTCTCTAACTTTCCTACAGTTTTGCTTGAAATACAGCCCGGCTCCCGCAGCGGCCACTACATACCACTGCTTTCGGATCACTTCCACCTGAATCTCCTCAGGCTTTATCTTCGCGGCCCACCGGGGTCCCAACACAGTGGGCCTACAGGCACCGGCCCTCCCCCCCAAAAAAATTGCATCTCGCGAGGGTCATACACCGTACCCCCTTGAACTGCTGGAACCCCCCCTCACCCTACTGGAAACCCAACCTAGCCAGAATGACCAAGGGGGCCTCAAAGAGACAGACCTCCATTAACCTGTACGCTAAGTCATCGGTGAGCCCGCCGGAGGGAACCACCGAGCAGGCTCCGGCGGCGTCATCGTCCACCACAGCACCGGAGTCCCAAAACATGATGGACTTTATCCGGGAGGGCTTCACCGCACTCCATTCAAAACTAGACGATATGAATGGCACTATATCCTCTATTAAGGCCCATATTGAGAGGACTGATAGCCGGGTAGCGGAGGTCGAGACAAGGGTGGGCTCCGCTGAAGATGCATTGGGGACTCCACGCTCTGAGGTCATTGCCCTCTCCAACAGGGTCCTCGATGTAGAAAGGAAGAATGAGGACTTGGAATCCCGATCACGACGCAATAACCTCCGTATCATCGGCGTTCCTGAGGACGAAGTTCACGAATCAATGGAAGACTTTGTTGAACATACATTGTTGACACTCCTCGGTTCACCCCAACTTTCTCCACAATTTTCCATAGAGCGTGCACATCGAGCCCTAACGGCTAAACCCAAGCCCGGTGCTCCACCTCGGCCCATCATAGCCCGTGTGCTGAATTACCGCGATCGCGATACCCTCCTCAGGGCCGCGAGGCTTAAGGGGGAGCTCTCACTGGGCGGTGCGAGGATTCACCTCTACCCGGATTTCTCTGTGGCCGTTCAACGTGAGCGCAAGACTTTCCTGGCGGTAAAACGCAGACTGCGTGACCTCTCCGTCAAGTACGCCATGCTTTACCCCGCCAAACTCCGAGTGGAGCACGCCAACCGGGTGTTCTTCTTCACTCTCCCAGAAGAGGCCTCCAAGTTCCTGGACGAGCATTTCCCAGGCTAATACCCCCTCTTGTCCCAAGGACATACTGCTTCCTTCCGGCCCGGCCGGGGAGAGCCCACACCCTGCCACCTTCCTAAATTGGATTCACGCTGGTCTTATATTCTGTAATTGTTTACAATGATCATTGTCATGGTTACGTGCCGCACTAATATGTGCAATATCTTCGCCTAAGTTACGTACAAGCCCTCACTGTTGGCACTATTCATTTCACTTGTCCTGCCGTGCCCGGAGAGACACGGCCAATTTGGCCTACAGGCCCCCAGGCGCTGATGCCACTGGTTTGGTTTTTGTTGGGGGGTTTTGGGATTATCATCCCTCTGTTTGGGGGGCGGATGTGGGTGGGGGTGGGACATGTTTGGGGTTTTATTATCAGAAAATTGGCGCTGGCAGCGAAGGCGGACCGTGGTGCAGCACTCACCCACTGGTCTTGGACACCTTTTTTGACTCTACCACTATCACATCTATGGCTGAGGGGGACTTAACCTTTATGAGTTGGAACGTTCGGGGGTTGGGGAACTACAGAAAGATGAGGCAGCTCCAGCTGCAGGCTGAGCGCCACGGGTCCAAGATTCTCTTTTTGCAGGAGACACATGCTCGCATGGAACAATGCGTGCGTTTCGCCAAAACCTGGGGTCCTCATAGATTCTCTACCGACTTCTCTACTCAAAGTCGTGGGGTCATGACCCTTATCCACAAGAGTCTCCGGTTCACCCTCATCTCTTCACATATTGACCCCCTGGGCAGGTATGTTCTGTTACACGCCACGCTTCAAGGGAAAGAAGTGGTTTTGCTGAACATTTATGGCCCCAACCTCGATGACCCTGAGTTCTACAGACAGGTCACGTCCCTCCTAGATGGCTTCCCCCTTGTTCCAATTCTCTGGGGGGGTGACTTTAATACTATCTTTGATGTAGCCCTTGATAGATCTGGGTCCAAGCCCCGTCATCTCTCCAGGGCAGCCTATGCTGCATTATCATCCCTACCCCGTTTGGCCATGGTGGACGCATGGAGGTTCTTTTATCCCGATTCCCGCATTTATTCATTCTACTCTTCAGTCCACGACTCATACTCCCGAATTGACCGCTGGGTGATCTCCAATGTCTTGGTTAAAGACGTGAAACAGCTAATGATTTTACCCAGAACCTTGTCCGACCACTCTCCAGTGACCATCACCGTGAGTTGGGCCCCTGATCCCGGCAGGTCCCGCTATTGGAGACTGAAACCCCTCGCCCTACTCGATCCAGAGTTCCATTCCGAGCTCGAGGACTCTATTGAAGAGTTCTTTGAGTTAAACGCAGGCTCGGTACCATCACTAGCCACACTATGGGAGTCTTTCAAGGCCTATATTAGAGGGATTGCACTTTCCAAGAAAAACGGAGTCCTCAAATCGATTCGGAGAGATCTAGCCGAGAGTGAATCCAAGTTGTCGACCCTGGAGGCTGCGTGTTCACTTCACTCTTCTCCGGGTAACCTAGCGGCCATTGGGGCGGAATTGGATACGTTTCGCTTCCTGGCTGATCGTGAACAGAGGTTTCTGGACAACCCAGGCATCGCGCGGAAATACGGGGAGGGCGAGCGCCCTGGTCGTTTCCTTGCGAGGTTGATCCGACATGAGACAGGTTCCCCACACATTCTCGGGATTGAGAGACTGGACGGCTCTTTGGCTGTCTCCTCCCGGGACGTCAACACGGAATTCTTTAATTTTTACAAGTCCCTATACTCCAATTCGGACGAAGTATCAATGGAAGAAATAGACTCCTTTCTCAATTCCCTTCCCTTGTCGGCTTTATCCCCTGAGGCCGCGGGCTCTCTTGATTCCCCACTTACACTGGAGGAGCTCTCCAACGCTGTGGATTCCCTATCCTCGGGGAAAGCCCCCGGCTCGGATGGTATCCCAGTCGAATTTTACAAGTCCTATAAGTCACTTCTCCTTCCCCACTTGTTGGCTGTGTGGGAGGAGTCGATCGAGACAGGTGAGTTCCCCCCTTCGCTACGTGAGGCCACGATTACAGTATTGCTAAAGGCTGGCAAACCCCCCTCGCATTGTGGATCGTATCGTCCGCTCTCCCTTATAAATTGCGACGCCAAAATATACGCAAAGGCCTTGGCTCTCAGGTTGGCCCCTATCCTACCTTCCATCATTCACTCCGATCAAGCGGGTTTCGTCCCGGGGCGGTCCAACTACCTGAACTTAAGGCGTATATTTAATATAATTGACAGGATTAGCCCATAGACTCAGGCTGTAGCGGCCACGCTGGACATGCAAAAGGCCTTTGATTCGGTATCATGGCAATTCCTTTGGCGGGTTCTCGAGAGCTGTAAATTTGGTTCCTCCTTTCTCTCTTGGGTCAAGCTACTTTATTCGTCCCCCGTGGCTAGGGTCCGTACAGGTGACCACTGCTCTCCTTTCTTTGAGATCGCCAGGGGGACGAGGCAGGGGTGCCCATTCTCTCCCTTGGTTTTTGTAATTGCCATAGAGCCCTTCGCGGACATGCTTCGTCACCGCCATGCCCACAGAGGCCTCCGCACTGCCGGGAGGGCGGACATAGTTTCCCTATACGCGGATGACGCGTTGTTGTTCATTCGCTCTCCATCCCTCAACTTGCCTCCAGTGCTGGAGGATATCATTTATTTTGGCCGGGTCTCGGGCCTTTGGGTGAATTGCTCGAAATCCACCCTTTTCCCACTTACGGAATGCACTCCCCCCCCCCTGATACTCTGGGATTCACATGGGCTCAATCCACATTCACTTACCTGGGAATAGCAGTAACACGCCAACAGGCACTAACCCTCGAAGAGAACTTCCGGAAGTACCTTACACATCTGTCCGTTAAGGTTTTAGCCTGGGACAAGCTCCCGATCTCCCTCGCGGGCAGAATGGGTCTATTGAAAATGGTGGTGTTACCTCAGCTGCTTTACAAGTTTGCCAACGTACCCTTGTGGCCTGGCGCGGACTTTTTTCGCGACTTGACTCGTACAATTAACTCTTTCCTTTGGCACTCAGGAGCGGTCCGGCTTAAGTATGAGACCTTGTCCACCCCCATGGCCAGGGGGGGGCTTTGGTGCCCCTGATTTTCTTAAATATTGGCTAGTATCCCAGATCCAATATATCTCTCATAGATTTAACACAACTGAGCCCCCCCCCCCCTCATGTCCGGCTCGAGAAGCTTGCGGTCTGTGACCGCGAAATCCGCTCCTTGGTTATACAACCCGCTCCTCAGGTATTGGACTCAGAGTCCGGTCGCCTGCACATCCCTTGCATTAGCCAAAACATGGAGGCTGCTTGGAGTATCCCGCGCCTTCCACGGCAACTTTCCCCTCTGGAATTTCCTCCCGGGGGTCCCCCAGGTCGCACCACTTACTGTTCGTGGCTGGGCCGAAGCAGGCTATGAGCTGTTGCGGGACGTGTTTGACCAGGGCATATTCATCGAGTGGACTGATCTTCCCCTGCCCTTGAGGAGTGACCGAAGTGTCTGGCTTCAATATGCGTCTCTCCGTAAGACCCTTAAGCGTAATTATCCAACATTCCCTGCGTTACCACCAGACGACCCGGCCATCGGGGAACTCACATCCCCCTCACCCATGAAAGGTAAAATCTCCAGATTATACTCCATGCTGCAGTCCAGATCCTTCCCAGAATTTTCTAAACTCAGGGGGTCCTGGGAGAGGGACCTGGGGGTGGAAATGTCAGACGACCGCTGGGCACATTTATGCGACCGCACTCACCGGGTGTCCTTTAATTCCCGATTCAAACTCATCCAGTTAAAAGTGCTGCATAGGTTCCACTATACTCCGGTCAGATTGCATCGCATGTCCAGTGAGCATCCATCTAGTTGCCCTCGATGCGGGCAAGATGACGCGGACTACATCCACATGATCTGGTCCTGCCCCCGCCTCTCACTGTTCTGGGGAGCGGTTTGCTCGACGGTATCTGCTATGCTCGATCACCCCATTGTTCCTTCCCCAGCATTGTGTCTCTTCCACGACCTCCCTGGCCTCCCTCGAAACTCCAAAAAACTGGCTGGCCTCTGCATGCTCTTAGCGGTTCGGTCCATCCTGCTCTGCTGGCTTCGCCCCTTTCCCCCCACACATGCCCAATGGTTAAAGGCGGTTACCTGGGCCTCTGACTCCGAGGAAACTTGGTCTCTCATGCAACCTACCCACTCCAGGCCTAGGGACATCTGGCTTGGGTTCCGCTCCTACTTGTCCGACCTGGACATGACTCCGGTTGCTTCCCCTTCACCTGCTCTTTCTCACTAGTGTGAGAGCTCCTTCCATATTATGTTGCTCAGCCACCCCTCCTCGCACGTCGTTTGTAATTCTGTTTCTGAATCATTTTGTGTGCAATCTTTGTATGACTGTACCATGAACTGTATTGTCAGTATGTACCTGCTGGGCGCTGTTCGCCTGTTGTTTTGCTGCCACGCTGCCTAATAAAAAAGAATTTTTTTAAAAAAAAGTCCGGGACGTGGCTTGAGCAGCCATGGAGTAGGAAGTGCTCCGGGAAGAGCTCCTGATGATCCGACAACATTTGCTTGATTCACGCTGTCGAAATTGGCACGCATGCCTTGAAAACATAGGATTGTGTTTTGGAACACACTGGCTGCAGGAACCCAGAAGAAGGAGGGTGCGGACTGGGTGGATCGAGAGATAAATGTATCTTCTTGTTCCTGCCAAGTAGATATTTTGTCAGCAAAATGGCGGCGAACAAAGAGACTGCCGGAGCGGACCGAAATCGAAACTAGCTTGCTTCATTGTTGCGAGTGTTTGTGAGCTGCGGCTGGAGCCCGTAGACGAAGGGCCCAGTTTCAAGTCATCCTGCTCTTGTGGGGCTCGTGAGTCTCTCTGGTGCTGTCGGCGCTGCAATTTGTTATCCCTATCCTGCTGGAGGGCACACGCGCGTGGCCTGACCCCCCTGTGTACGCGTTTCGGCGCGTTGCGCCGATCGGAGGGGGCGGACGTTTTGGAGGAGCCCCGGGCGAGCATCTCTGTGGAAACGTTTGCGGGACACAGCCCGGGCGGCTGCATTCGAGGAACGAGCGCGGCGCCGATTGATGTGGGGGACAGCCGCGCTCGCGAATGCAGGCAACTGCAACAAATTAATCTAAAGCTGTCCATGGGGTGGAATAGTGCTACGCGGAAAACACAACAGTGCGGTGGTTCCAAGGACGCGTATTGTGGACTATGGAGCTTGGGCCCTGGGGCTAACATCACGCAGGGCCTGCTGCGGATTGAGGCTGCATGAGCGCGCACATAAGCTTCGCAAATCACCCGAGAGGCGATCAACGAAAGCACAGCCGTGGTGGATGTATGAGCTGTGAAGGCGCATTCCCACACTGGATAACCTTGGGAGCTGATTGTAACATTGGATGGCACAGCACACGAACGTAGAGTGCTGACGAAACTTGTCAAATCTGAGACCAAACAGCCCACTATGGGCGTGATACTGTCGTGACACAGCTGGAAAGGAGCGCCACTGGAGACGCAGGGCTACTGTGCGCATGAGGTACACTGAAGAGTCTATCCTCCGTGACAAGGGCTAAGGAACTGTGGTAACGCTGTAGGCCTTGGAAGAGTCTGGGGCCTGCAGAGAGGACACACATTCCATACTGAGGCGCTACTAGAGGACATAAAAATGTGTGCAGCCCAGTGCCAGTCGCGAAATCTCGTTTGTGGGAGAAGCTGAAAGTGTCCGCTGGCCCCGGAAAGTAAACTATTGAGACAGTGACAGTGGTGTCCAAGGAAAAGACGCAGGAGCATTGGGCTGAAGCTGGGGATAACCGCTGTGAGTGGTTAAGGTGGAGGAGGAGGCTCCCAAGCGTTACACATAATAAGCCAGGAGGCTAGGTGGATATGCTAAGGCTGCGTGGTCCCCAGGACGCAATGAGACGTTGAATACGTGGGAGGACACATCCCATTCTGAACTTGGGGCTTAGCATACATAGGTGTGTGTCCCGGGGCTCCTCTGGTATGGCTGCCTATACCCGGAGGGGCGCACTGGTGTCGAGCCTACATAGGAAAGCAGGATTGCACACCTGAGGCCGGTCAACCTAGGGTGCATAGCGAAGGCTGCAGGATGGCCGGGCGAGGGACTGGGAGTAAATACAAGAATAAGCAATCCACGATGGAAGCATTCGCCAAAACACAATCTCCAGCGGCCACACCGTCCAAAGATTTGGTAGTACCGGGGGAGAGCGCTGCAGCGACTGACAAACATCAGATACTAGCGGCCATAACGGAGCTGCGAGACTCATAGGGGACAGCGATGGCAGACCTGCGCACTTCCCTGGAGGCCAAAATAGACGCAGTAGGCATAGAAGTTACCCTGCTGAGGCAAGACGTCAGGGGACTGGCGGAGAGAACGAGTAGCCTGGAGAGTGCGGTGAAAATCAACACGGACACCAGCACTAGCAACGTACAGGAGATCCACGTGCTCAAACAGGTAGCTAAGCTGGAGACTCGGGCGGAGGAGGCAGAAGGGAGAGCGAGGAGGAACAACATTCGTGTGGTGGGATTGCCGGAGGGAGAGGAAGGACAGGACCCGACAGACTACATTGAGAATCTGTTCCTACAAGATCTAGGGGCTGAAAAACTGTCGCAGGGGTTTGCGGTGGAGCGTGCACATAGAGCCCTCATGAGGAGGCCGCAACCGGGGGCTCCCCCCCGGCCAATAATAGCGAAAATACTGAACTATAAGGATTGCGAGAAGATTTTGGAATACTTCCGTAAAGGAGGAACCATTGAGAGGGCGTCGAGCACCGCATATCCAGATTACACAATGCTGGTCCAAAGGCAACGATACAGCTATGTGGCAATCAAAAGAAGGCTACGAGCGGCGGGGATCAAATATATGCTGCTGTATCCCGCGAAACTAAAAGTGATACGTAAGAGCAAGATGTTTTTTTTCCACACGCCCGAAGATGCGACGACCTGGCTGGACCTTCAGGGTTGCCCGGAACAGGAGGCGGATCAAGCGCAGGAGTAATACGATAAGTGGCCAGGACATTACATGTAGCGGGGCATGATGTGTAGTGGGTATCCATTACGACTGTGGGTGATGGCTATGGCTGAGAGGTAGTACTGGGCACGGGTGGCATTTGAAGCAGATCCTATGGACTTGGGTGAATACAAGGACTTGAATATAGCAGAGTGCATATATTTGTGGTGATTGTACAGTTCAGTGTGTAGAGTTTACAGCAAACGGGAGCGGCAGGGCGTGAGCACCCTATCCCCCATATTAGTTTTAGTAGGCTAGCCAGTAGGGCGGCCTTACCCCGCGGAGCATTGAACACAGGCGGAAGCCAGGGAAGTGCTAGATGCGGGGGAGCCTGAGATCCAGGGATGGAGCTGGGCAACAGTTGGGGGGGGGGGGGGGGGTTGGCGGGGGTTGGAAAGGGGAATGGGGGGTGGGAGGTGTGGGGAGTTCGGTGTGGTTGGGCGGGATAAGGGGAAGGGAGGGGTGTTTTGGGTGTGTAGTTAAGGGAAGTTTGAAATGGGATACGAGCCTAAATAGACGAGAACGGGTACGAGCAGTGGATAGTGCGGTTGAGGTGGGGGAGGGACACATAACAAGCCATGGGGGACCTTAAAATAATCACATGGAATGTTAGGGGTCTAAACAGTTATTTGAAGAGAAATAAGGTTATGCTATACTTTTGCTACTATTGCGCTATTACAAGAGACCCATCTGACAAAAGAGAGATTGGGAACGATTAAGAGGAAATGGAAAGGAGTGGTGGTGGGTTCAACGTACTCGGCTTACGCTAGAGGGGTCCTCATCTGGGTGGCCCCGCATGTCCCCTTTCATGTATTACAGGAAACTGCTGAAGCGGATGGGAGAATGGTCATACTCAGGGGACTGGTAGAGAACAGAGAGATAAGTATAATCAATACATATGCTCCCAATCAAAACACGGATATGTATTTCAGAACCCTGAGTGCTAACCTTGGTATGTGCATGGGAAGTGCGGTACTTTGGGGAGGGGATTTCAATTATGTGTTAGATCCAAGGGTGGATAGATCAGATCAGAAGTTGGAAAAACCTGCCCCGGCGACACGGGTGTTACAAGCGCTGCTCGATGATTTTGACTTGACTGATGTATGGAGAATGAAGCACCCCCAAGAAAGACAGTATTCTCACTACTCGGCCCCGCAACAGCTGTCCACTAGACTAGACTATGTCTTTGCTACGTCAGGCTTAATGACGGAAATGGTGCGGGTGGAATATAAAGCGAGAGTCCTGTCGGACCACTCGCCCCTGGTTGTTAGCTGGAAATGCCGCCCTCCAAGAGCAAGGATCCCGACGTGGAGGCTCTGAGCGGAAGCGCTTAAAGATCCTGTTGTCAAGGTAGAGGTAAGGGAGGAGATCATAAATTACTTTGAGGAGAACAAGGGTAGTGTAGATTCGGAGTGCACGCTATGGGAGGCCTTTAAAGTAGTGTTGAGAGGAGTGGCCATAGCAAAGTCCCGAAGCCTGCAGGGCGGTGTCCTGGCGGATTTACAAGAGGCTGAGAGGGAGTTGGAAAAAGCACAAAGGGAGGAGGGTGATACTGGTTCGAACGCGGAGCGGATACTTCAACTTCAACAGACGTGTGGAGAGCATTGGGATAGGTTGTGTAAACTGAATTATAAGAAATAAATAGAGAGGCAGCACGCGGGGGGGGGGGGACAAAACAGGACTGCTTTTGGCATGGCTATATAAGAGCGAAACCCCCAGGCCCACCATCAGGGCAATAACAAGGGATGACGGCAGTGTAGCGGACACCCAGGAGGGAGTTAATCAGGAATTTGCCACGTATTACGGAGAACTGTATGGGGATGTTGAGGAGGATAATCAAGAGAGGATAAAAGAAACACTCGAAGATATAGGTTTGCCCAGGATAAGTGCTGAAGAGAGGGAAGAGCTGGATGCACCAATCACTTTAGAGGAGCTAGAAGCGGTGGTGAGACAATTGCCTACTAGTAAAACCCCAGGGGCGGATGGGCTTCCGAGCGAGTTTTATAAAGCATACATGGCGGAGGTGCTCCCTCCGATGCTGAATATGCTAAATGAAGCGTTTGAGATGGGACAGCTGCCAGAGTCGCTAAGGGAAGCAATTATAATTCCACTCCCTAAACCGAATAAGCCGGGGAACGGTTGTGGCTCCTATAGACCACTATCAATGCTGAATCAAGACAGCAAGATATTAACAGCTGTTTTGGCAAACAGACTGCACAGAGTCATAGACAAACTCATAAACCCGGATCAGACGGGTTATGTTCCGAACAGGAACATAACTCACAATCACAGGCGACTCCACCGAGTCATTGAATGGGCAGGGGGGAATGAGGATGACATGGCAGTAGTGTCCTTGGATGCGGTAAAGGCCTTTGATTCTGTCAAGTGGCCATGGCTGCTGGCGGCTCTGACGGAATATGGGATGGGGCCCGGATATGTAAGATGGGCAAAGATGTTATACAGCGCGCCGCTCGCCAGAGTTAAGACGGGAGCTGTTATTTCAGAGAGATGGCGGTTAGGCAGAGGTACCAGACAGGGATGCCCATGGTCCCCCATGTTATACATATTGGCATTGGAGCCCTTGGCCATATACCTCAGACAGCAGTATGACACCATAGGCATTGATGTGGGTGGGGAGTGACACTTGATCTCTTTATATGCAGACGATATGTTGTATCTGAAGTATCCAGAGGAGAATCTCCAGTATATCTTGGAGGTTATGGATCGGTATGCAGGGCTGTCTGGAATAGCTGTGAATCCGCACAAGTCTGTAATTTTCCTGTTGGGTAACTATAAGGGATCCCCCGTAGACCAGCGTCCGGTATTGCAAGTCCCCTGGGCTGTTGATACCTTTCGGTACCTTGGGATAGATGTGTATCATACGGTTGAACAAGAACATAAGCATAACACGGAGGTAGCAGTGAGGAAAATGGAGAAGAGTATGCAATTTTGGGGGAAGCTGCCGCTAGCTATGATGGGGGGTAGTGCAATGCTTAAGATGGTGGTTTTGCCCAGGCTCCTGCATTTTTTGGGAAACATTCCACACCTCATACCTGGGAAGTTTTTTGCCAAGCTTAATAGTATATGCAGGGACTTTTTGTGGCAAGGGACTAGGTGCAGAATGGCACTGTGGAAATTGCAAAACTTTTACGAAAAGGGGGGGATACGGCTCCCCAACTATGAGGCCTACTATATAGCGGGCCAATTGCAGTATGTTGCTAAATGGCTCTCGGATGAAAGTACCCCCGAATCTAGATTGTTTAGTGCAGACTGTGCCCCATTTTACTTAAAGGAAATGATCTGGTTATCTGAATCAGACATGAGGAGGCGCCCCAAAATGATGATGCTAGGGTGGAGGATTTGGCGCCGCGCGTGCAGGATGATGGAAGTCCCGGCTCCGTGCTCCCCGTAAATACCGCTGGTGGCGCTGGCCAAGGGAGATGTGCAACTGCGAAGGAGGATCAGAAACCACTGGGAATCGGTGGGGCTGGCTACGGTGGGAGATGTTTGGCGGGAGGGAGCCATCATAAGTTTGGAAGAGTTGGGCGAGGAGACAGGTCTACACGTAGGTCAATATATTACATATCATAGATTGGTGTGAGAAATTAAGAAGACTTGGCCTGAAACTGTACTCGAAGCAGAGCCGGAGGGTATTGTAGACACTATATCTGATATAACAGAGGGAGGGCATGAGATTTCGAGATTGTATGACATGCTGATGCTTCAGATTGGTAAAGAACCAACGCAACTTCGATTAGATTGGGAAACGGAGGTGGGAGCCCCAATGGAAGATGGGATGTGGGAGCGGGCCTTGTGGTATCATCAGAAGGTGTCGAGAAACGCTAGGTTGAAACAAATACAATTATATGTTACGCATAGGGCGTACATGACGCCCCTGCGGATTTCAAGGTTAAAAAATGCAGGCAGACAAGCATGTCCTAAGTGTGATGAAGAACGGGCTGATATGGCACACATGTTTTGGTCATGCCCTGTGGTTGGGCATTTCTGGAGCGAGATAGCGGCGAAATTGGTGGATAAAGGAGTTACATTGGTGGTAGAGTCAGCCTGGGCTTGCCTATTGGGGGGGGGTGTTCCCTAGATCGCAGAAACTGAAGCATGTTAACAAACTGAAGGACTTGGCATATGTGTTGGCTAAGAGGAGGATTGCCATGGGGTGGAAGGCTTGTCATAAACCGCAGGTTGAGATATGGTGGAAAGAATTGCAAAAGTGGGCGGAAGCAGAGACTATGGTATGGCAAGAGTCCAGTATGTTGGGAGGGGGAGAAGAGGCGGGAACCCTGTTGGCTTGGAAATCGCTGATAACAGAATTGTTTGGTACGATGCCAGATTTGGCAGATTCCAACGGAGATCGGACCCCACCGCGCAGCGTGTACACGGAGTAAATGGACTTGGGCTCGTAAGGGGGGTGGGTTCTGGGGAGCGGAGATCAAATTGTATGATGTACTTATTTGAAACTGTGTTATGGCATTTTGCACTGCATATTTGGTCTGCATCGTTTTGTTGATTGAAAAACAATAAAAATTAATAAAAAAAAAAAAAAAACTATTTAAAGTCCTGGGTGACGCCATCACAGAACGCGCTGTCCTTAGGAGCCAGACCCCATACGGTATCTTGCCTGGTACTCCCCTTGGAGGAGAGGGTAGTGGCCATTCAAGGGAAGGTGCAGCGGCTGTTGATGAAGACGGCCACATTGTGAACCATCAAGTCGTTAATGGCATGATGTCGTCTTGCATCTAACTTATCCGGCTTTGCAGACAGATGCAACCTCCTCAGGAGTTCCTGGATACAGGTGCCCGGAAGCTTTGCAGGCAAGATCCCGCTCGTCAAGGAGTTCTGTTGGGCGATAAGGTGGTGGGGCGTCGGCTCCAACATTGCCCAGTGCACAGAGATTCAAACCACCCCATACCTGGAGACTGTCACCATGGACGCTTCCCTGGAAGGCTGGGTAGCCCACACCAGGCATCTGCCTGTGGCTGCCAGAGGAGAATGATCTCCATATCAACATCCTGGAACTACGGGTAGTGTTCTGGGCCCTCAAGTCATTCCTTCCGTCTCTGAAGGGCAAGGTGGTGAGGATCTTCATGGACAACACCACCACAATTTTCTACATTAGGAAACTGGGGTGTGGGGAGGTTACTCAGTCCCCAGCGCTCACCCAGGAAGCGCAGGACTTGTAGTGCTGGCCCGTCGGACAAGAGATGTTCCTTGTTCCTCTTCACCTAGTGGAGTCAAGAACACTTCAGAATCCCTCAGCAGGGAATTGCGCTCCTGCCACGAGCGGGAACTTCGGCAGGACCAGGTGGACCGTATCTTTGTCAAGTGGGGCAGGCCCCAGATTGACAGCGGCACTCCAAATGCCAGAAGTTTGCCAGAAGATTCCACCAACTGTGGAGCCGGGGGGACGCGTTCTCCTTCCCGAATCGCCAGGCGTGGCCGAGGCATATGTGGTACCCAGACTTTCGCAACCTGTCACTGTCTACTCCGGTCAAGCTTCCAGTAGTTCCGATCTCACCAGAGAAGAAGGCACAATCCTTCACCACGGCACATGATCGTTAAACCGAAGGGCCTGGTTCCTGTAGCCCTAGAGTTTGGAGGATAGGAGTTGCCTGCGGACTGTAGCAAGCTCCTCGCCAAGGCCAGGGCGTTGAATTTAAAGTGCTATGGTCACAAGTGGAAGCGCTTTGCTACATGGTGCTGGTCTCAGAAGATTACCCCCCGAGGGTCACAGCTCTGCAGATTCTTCCATACCCTCTCTCTCGCTATTCTGGGCCATGGCTGGACTGGTGCACACCTCTATCAAGGTACATCTGGCGGCTATCTGGCGCTACACCAGGTCTTCAGGAAGATCTTCGCTTCGGTCTCATCGACTCGTCAAGGAGTACCACAAGACTTTTTCGATCTTTCCTGCTGGTGAAGGCCCTTGCCCTGGTGTGGGAACTCAAACGTGGTGCTGAAGAGGCTCATGGGTGCCCCCTTCGAGCCTCCGCATCAGGCCATTCTTGTTCCTCTCTTGGAAAACTGCTTTCCTTGTGGCCATCACCTCTGTCAGGATGGTAGGTGAGATCCAGCCCCTGTCCTGCAAACTGCCATGCCTGATTTTCCACTATTCGAGGGTGGTGCTGCGTACCCATCCCTCTTTTATGGCGAAGGTTATGTCGAAATCCACCTCAACAAGCCTTTGGTGTTACCCGTTTTGTTCCTGAAGACTTCGTCACTGGCTGAAAGGGCTTTACACTCGCAGGACGTTGCTCGTGCCATGAAGTTCCACGTACACGCGCAAAGTGTTTTCGGGGGACTTCTCAACTGTTCGTGAACTTTGGTCCTGTGAACCATGGGAAGGCCTTGTCCAAGGCTTTGCATCTCAAGGTGGCTCTCCGGCTGCATCATGCACGGTCATCGGTTGGCGAACCGGCCGTCCAAGAGCCCAATACACCAGAGCGATAGCTGCGACGACGGCCTTTCTGTCTGGTGTGCCCCCTGCTGGACATCTGCAGGCGGCTATGTGGAGGTCCACGCACACCTTCACGAGATTTCAACTGGGATTTCAGGGAGGAGTCCAGAGTCGACCAAGCAGTGCTGCGCAACCGGTTTGCCTGAGGCAAGTCCGTTCCAGAGGTAATAGTTGATTGCTTCTGTTGAGCCTTGCCACCTCCTGTGGTTGTGTAATGTTCTACTGCTATATATTCTTAAGAAAGTACAAGTAGCAAAGTGACACACACGTAAAATGATATATATATTTATTTATAATATACACAAGGTTTAAATAACATTCTTTAAAAAGCTGTATATACTAGTAACATTCAAAGTTAGGATTCAGTTTTTGAGACAATACAAGTTTCTTATGTTAACGCATGTTCCAGCACACAGTGACTTCAGTAAAGTTCATTATTAAACTTATTTCAGTTACCAATTCAGTTGAGCTGTGAAAGGAAGGACAGGTTAGAATAAGATTTGGAACATACTTTCAACAGTTTGTGAAACAATTACAATCTCCTAAAGGGAGTCAGGTAAACTTTTTGCCCAGCAATAATATTGTCAACAATTTTATAACCTATGAGGGAACAAGTACTGCCTAAGCCAGTAGGTTCAGAGGAGTGCCTTTAGGGAGGCAGGACAGCCAAAGTCAATGGACAAAGTCAATAGTTTTGATGCACTGCTTAGATAAAGTCATGACAAAGTTAGTACGTTCAGAATAAATCACAGTAACTCAGGTGAGCTACATTGTAGAGAGCACAAGCTGTTGGGCCTGTGCAGGTGAGTTGAGATTAACTCCAAAAAGCACTTCAAAAGTTAAGAAGCACAATTTATGGCTAAAAGGTGAAACCTTCAAACCCCCCACAGGACCTGTGATTCGAAGAAAAATATTCCAGCTGGATTCCTCCTTGCTACAGCTTGGCAGACCCTTGTTCCTGAACCTTGGTCGTGGTGGCGAAAGGGAGGACGTCTGGAGGGCTCCTGAAGCTGTACTCTGGAGGGGGACTCCCCGGCACCGGGATTCATTTGTTTCTGCATCACTTCAGTGTTTTGGTGCCTATATCTTGGTGACCATGAAAAAAGAAAACGCTGGTTGGGAGAAGCTTGCTCCCTCGGTCCTGGACTCTGGTGAGGGGACCCTGGATCAAGATTTCCTGCTTCTACAGGGTCCTCAGGACGCCCAAGAGGAGATTTGGACGGATTCGGACTTCGAAAGACGATGCACTTGTCAATGGTCACAGGACCCCAGGTATTGGGCCTCTGCAGCTCTGGTGAGGCACAGCAAGTCGGGGGGGGGGGGGAAGTTGTGCCAGATGGAAGCTTGTTTTGAAGCTAGTTGGTCCCACCAGCCGAAGGGAGGAAGTTGTCCCATAAGGGTTCCCAGTCAATATGAAAACGGTGTCAGCACAGCTTCACCGGGCGCTTGGTGGTCCAGGAGGGTGATGCTGGCATCTCTTCACATCTACTTCGGATGTTCCTCTCCAGTGGTCGACTCTGCCTCTAGTCCCAGTGTTAGGCAAGATTGTATGTAGTAACCCTGTGGGAGACTACACCAGCCTTGTCCTCTTGGCAATAGGTAACCCAACCTTTGGTATAGGCCTGTACTACACAAGTTGGTAGTGTGACTGAGCAGCCAGGCTTATTTTAAGAGGGGTCAATTTGAGCTATCGGGTTGCAACATAGTTTTACAGTGTCAAGTATTCAAATAACACTTGTACTCAAGGTTTCTTGGTTGTTAAAGTAATAAATATTTAGTCAGTTTTAAAATAAGCCTTCTTTAGAAGGGAGCAATTGGCAACAATATAAATATGCTTCAAAATGCACTCCTTCATTTCAATAAATTAAGTAGATATCCTTTTGGGATGGCACACAGATTTCCTACACCCTGAGGTGACTTCAATAGCTAGGACACTGGACATTAATATAGCACTTGTCACACTTAAATGGTAATGCTGAAGTTGTCGCAAAAAGGGAACAGTTAGGGGAGGAAACAATGGTTAACAAGTTTCTCAAACAGGTAAGCACTTTTGAACCCCCTCAATGCAATGTAGATGAACCCTTTCCCATCTATACAAGTAACGTATGTATGCCTTTTTGGAGGGACGGTTAAACACAGTCGAAGGTTAAGAAGAGTCTTCAGGGAGCCAGGAAAGCCAATGTCAATTGAGCAAAGTCTGGGGGAGCTGAGGCACTTCTTGAAGATTAGCATAAAAGTCTTGCACAATGTTAGAAAGTTTTGTTGTAAAGGAGATCACTGTTGGGCCACAAGCTGGGAAGCTTGTGAAGTGCAAAGCTGCAAGCAACTCTGCAAAGGGCAGCCAATGCAAGTCTCAACTGAGAGCAAGCAAGCTACACAAAAAGAGTTAAGTGCCCCTTAGTTCACAGTACCTTGAGGCTGAAGAAGGTGGTCCAGGCTTCTGTATCTGTTGTAGTTCCTGCAGATCCTGTTGTTCCTGGGCCACAGTCATGGGGACAAGAGGGAGGATGTCTAGGGACTCCTGCACTACGGTTTGAAGGTCGGCATCTGCAATGGGCACAGTTCAAATCAGCTGTACTTTGCGGTTTCAGCTACTTGCAAATAGCACCACTGCGGTTCTTGGACACCTTGTGGACTTTCCTTGCTTCTGTGGTCCAGCACTCTGTTGAGGTGGCTCAGGCTTGGTCAGCTCTGATTCGAGGGCGTCCGGAGGATCTTCCTGGAGCTCGGGGTCTGGTTTAAACTATGTACTCTATTCTGGTGTTTCTGTCCTCTGGCACTCGGTACTTGCAGCAGCAATGGAAGTACAGCCAGCAGAGAGAGGGGTGTCAGTCGAGTTCGTCTTGGGGTCCATTAGTCCTACCCACCCAAGGGGAGAAGCCGTCCTTTTCGGGCTTCTCTAGTCGATGTCAAAATAGGAGCTTCAGCACTGCAACATGGCTTCACCTGGCAAGCTAATGGTCCAGCAGGTGCAGCAAGCTGCTCTACCAGTTTCTTTATTCGGTTCCTTTATCGTTACCATTCATTTGTAGCCTAGCTGTCACTCACACAGCAGGGTGTCTGTCCTTAGCCAACCGGCCAATCACCTTTTGGGTCCATTCCTGCAACCAAGGAGACTAAGCACAGGGAGTTTTGGGCACCTCCCTTGCTTCCTGCCATGCCAGACACACTGGAGTCACAGGCGGGCTTCACCAGGGAACCCGCCAAAGACAAAACGAACAAAGGGACCAAACTTGCTTTGGTGTGCAGAGTAAATCTCAAGAAGGGCCTTTCCAACAAGAAATGGCGAAAAAAGAAGACTGGGGGGACTTTTTGACAAAATGGCTGTTAGGCAGAATCCAGGGCAGTTCCCTTAGGGAGCACTACCCCAGATTAGGACTACAGGTGAGAGCAATAAATCCCCTTTGGTACCACAAAGATTTAGTTGGTAGCTGTGGCTGAGCAGTCAGACTTATCTCAAGAGGGAGATAAGCAGTATTCAGGGTTGACACAATAGGTAGTACAGTACTATAGGGCAAGGAAACACTGACCAAAGTTTTATATTAAAAAGAGAATATATATTTATTTTATACACTTCTAAGTCAACACATAGATCACAGTTAATAAAGTAAGTTAAGTTTAGTCAAAAGAAAAGCATATACAACTCCCTATTCAAATGTAGACAAGTTTGCGGTATAGTGAAAACTGAGCAAAACGGCACAGCGAAAACCTACTACAAATGGCACTCTACCAATTCAACGAAAGGAAGGGAAAGTACAAGTTAAACCGAAATATCTTCATACACCCCCTAGCAACTGTTCCCTGAAGTTTTGTGAACAAGTAATGCACAGTAATTCTGCAGCCAAAAGATAAGTAAATGAAAACTGAGCAAAATGGCACTCTACAAATTAAAACAGTAGGAAGGAAGAGGGGTTTAGAAGATTTAGGTGCATCAACACATTTCTCATTGAAAACTAATCTAGTGAGAGCAGATCTAACAAATCAGCCAGAGTCAAAAGGCCTGAGCCAGAGTCGGTGGTACAGGACCAAGAGCTTAGGAGCAAAAATGTTCTTGTAGCTGCAGTCAAGTCTTTAGTATAAAACTTTTGAAGAGGTAGATGCGAGGTGAAAGACAATGTTAAGAGAGAGGGCGGCTGACCCCACAAGTAGTAAAAGGATTTAAAACACCTTTAGGGCTAACACGGAGAAAGGGCGGCCTGGCGGAACAATGTACCTTAAACGTGGAGAAGTGGCTCCTGCGGAGGCGGTTGTTCCTGGTAGTTCCAGCAGGTTGAGGGGTCCAACAGAGGAAGAGAGGCTCCCGTCGTGGAGGAAGGTTCGAGTCGCTGCACTACCCAGGGATGAAACCAGCCGCGGTGCTGCCAAACGAAGTTTAAAAGGTATGCTCCTTTTCATCGCGGTCTGGGTCAATAGCTGCCTGGCTAGCTGGTCTTCAAGTGCGGGGCACTGTCGAGTCGACCAAGGCAGGTCAGAGGATGCGATAGGTGAACTGGTTGACCGCACCAGCTCAAGGGAAGGAGGCTCCTCTGCTGAAGATCTCCTCTCGTTGTGTGGAAGAAAAGTGGTGAGACGATCCGGCAGGGCTTCACCGGTGGTGTAGATGCTGAAGATGTCTCTGGCTTCTCTTCCCTTCAGTTCCGTAGTTCCAGTGGCGACGTCTTGCTCTTCCAGTCCTCAGGACCCTGCTTTTATGCAAAAAGATCCCATTCATACAGCCTAGTTGTCACACACACAATGGAGTGGTCATCTTGGCGGGAGACCCTCCAGCCTATCAGGTTAGAGTGCGACCTGAGTTGCGGTGGCAACTCTGTCCAGGGGTTCTACTCCCCCTCCCAAACAACAGACCCACCCCAGACTCAGTGGCGCCGAAAGGACGAACAAAGGATCTCCGACCTAGGTTAGGAAAATGGAGTAAGACTCGAAAGAAGTTTTATGAAAGGTCTGGCAAATAAAACCTACCGGAGTAAAGTTAATAAAAAAATAGACCGGTGGTATGTTAGAGGCTGTCGGTAAAAGTGGTAGCCTCGAACAATGGGAAAATCCCATAGAGAAATATTTGCGGTTGAAAATAAAAGGTAGTAACCACTGCCACCAGCCAGAAACTTTGTAGAGGGGGACCTTAAGGTACCCTCTCGAAATGAACATAGGGGAAAAACTATTAACCCCTTCCAGTACTTCCATATTAAGATGGGGTGTACTGGTTAAGTTCATAAAAATCGACTAGTAAAGTCAATGGGGACTTGACATGCCCTGGGACACAGTAGTCAGTCCCAGGGTATGGAGTCTGTTTGGGGGTTGCTACGACATCCCTGTGTCACGGCACGTGCTGTGTGACACATGTGCATAAAGATGGTTCCTATGGGTGAGAGAAAAGATCCCATAGGCATTAAACACAAAAATAGCCCAGAACACACATAGAAAAAATGCCTAAGAGTGGGAAAAAGAGTCTCACTCTTCGCAGGTAAAAAGCAACACACCCGTCAAATCCAGCAAAGCTGCTGGGGGACTCTATAGGTAAGGGAAATTAGCCATAAAATGAGAATTCTCCCTAACAATGGCATTCATGGATGCTATACTGCAGCTGGGAACACAGCCCGCTGTATAAATGCACAATGGTAGGAAAAAGTAAACCACTGCCACCAGCCATTCATTGTAGAAAGGGTAACGCAAAAATGTTACACGAGAAGTTAGACAAAGGGGATAGTAACCCCTCCAGCATCCTATTGTAAAATAGTGTGTGCTGCGTCTATGAAGAGGAAAATGCAAGTAAAGTCAATTTCACTTTACTACTCTTGGAAACAGTAGTTACCCAAGAGAAGGTATTTAAACCTTTGCAGGAATCCAAAGGATTTATCTGTGACACTGCACTGAGGGTGCTGTGTGTCACAATGTAAAATGATGATGCCCATGGAGTTTGTCAGACTCCGAACCAAAATAAACACTGTTCAAATCAAACAAAAATGCATGAGAGAGTGGGGGGAAAAAGGTCTCTCTCTTCAGGATACAAATTCAAAGCCCTAAAGTCCATCAAAAGAGCTTTGGGTCTCTAAGGTAGAAGGGAATTAGCACATTTCTGAGAATTCTCCCTAATGCTCAGAAACAGTCCTTTTTATGCGATTCATTCTTAGCCGAGGCTGTCAATCACACAGCAGCCAGCTGACCAATCGGGACTCGTTTCACTCGGGCACACCTAGAGACAAAGGACAGGGATGTTTCGGGACCCTCCCTCACTTCCTGCCTTTCCAGACACACTGGCGCCTGGGCGGGCTTCAGGGCTGAAGCCAGCTAAAGGGAAAACACACAAAGGGCTAAAACCGGTTTTAACTAACAGAGTAAAAGCCCCGAAGAAACAAATAGAAAATGGCAAAAAAAGGAGACTGGGCGCCATTTCAGAAAAAAATTATCACCCATGGGTGCTGTACTGCAGCTGAGGATTCAGCCTGTGATGGAAATGCAGACTAGTAGTAAACGTAAACAACTGCCACTAGCCATTTTAAGTAAGTTAGTGGAACAAAAGTTTTAACATAAGCAGTGGGAGAGGGAATTACTAAGTGGTTTGTGCTGGTCCCACAAAGAGAACGATAAGAAAGACGGGGATCATCTTACTATTCTTGGTGCCAGTAGTTCACCCAAGAAAATGTATTTAAATATTAAGAGAAGTCCAGGGGATTTCTTAGTGGCACTGCACCTAAAGTGCTGTGTGTCACTATACAAAAAGCATATGCCTATGGCGTTTGTCAGACTCTTTATTTTCTTTTTCTTCTTTATTTGGGTTTGGTTTGTACATAAACCTTAATAAACATTTAAAAGATCATAATAATGTTGCATACATACAAAATAGTTCTAACAGTTAAAACCCTAAAAATATACATTCAAATCACAATCTCTTCCATTAGTTTATGCAAAATAGCAAATGTGCAGTTCATCATATTAACATGTGAAATCAGGACTTTCGAAAATAGCAACCTGCAATATTACACAAAATTAAAAGTAACATATGGACATATATGCCCAGATTTCGTCTTCAACTTTTAGATGCTGATCCACATTCATAGTCTGAGCCTCAGTTTGTGACCCATTTTAACATTCAATGCCAAAGTGCAAAACAACTGTAAGAAGTAATCTGTATCAAACACTTAAACGTAATACTAACCATCCATCAGGGGAATCAATTCATCAACCATTACACTTAATAGACGTACAAGTGAGATAACAAGAGAAGTGTTTTCGCCCCACATACATCTTGTCCAAAAAAGTCCCTAGAGAACCTGTTCTCCCCAATATTAAATTTACCAAGTACTTGCATTCTAACATGCTCAAAATAAGAACATTCAATAACAAGATCTTTCATAGTCTCAAGTTGGTTATTGCAAAAGCAAAAATTACAAGTACCCGTAGATTTTATAGCAGCTCTGGATTTTCCAGTCTCATAATTTCATTATTATAAAATTGATTACGTTTAAATCTAATGAGCAAGCTTTCTCACAGGGAAAACAGAGAAGATGCGATAATCGCAGAATTCTCTTTTTATGTCACGACCACTGCTCCTGGCCTGAACTACCTAACCAGATGGGCTGCATCTAGTACCCCCATCAAGGCCTCAGGGGCCTTAACATTTGCTCCCAGACTCACTTGGAGTCAGACCTGGCGCCTTTGGCGCCAGGCTCTTGTGATAAGGCATTAATCTGGGCCCATAGGGCATTGTGCAACAACATGGAAGCTTCCGCATGGCTCAGTTCTTGAACTGAACCATGCGGTCTAGCATTTTGAGGGTGGCAGGCCCAGTGATACCTGGGATACCTGCAGGCTATATAAGCCACACCCAGACTCCAGCACACGCTTCGCGTTGCTCTGCCTGTGGCAGCGTGACGTTCACCGCGGTCAGCTAGCATCTTTATCCACACGCCAGCCCTGATCACCTGCGAGAACAAAAGGAGACATCATTAGAGTTTGCTTACCACCTGGGAGCAGCCCCAGCATTCCGAACGGACATCTCTGCGGATCTCGTCCATCAGAAAGCCGCTACTCTGGAAAGGAAAGGAAAAGACAGAGAAAAGCAACTTAGTAAGCGTTTACTTGGACATTCAGAAAACATCTCTTACCGGCATTGAGTGGAAGGCCAGGTCCCGAATCCAGAGTACCAGCAAGCGGTCCACTCTTTTCTACTTACCGCTCTTCATCTGCTCAGCACATGCATTCTGGACAGCATTGCTACTTGCAGAAAGACAAAAAGGTTAGCACAAAGAAGCACATAGCGCCGCGCACTAATTTACCATCTTGTGCACAAACCTGCGCGACATCATAAGAACAGCATCCACACCTACAATATAAGGAAGAGAGAGAAGGGACAATTACAAAACAAGAACACATTCACAAGACAGACTTACCTGAAGAAACAGAGTCGCTGCTGGCCTGGACCCGTAGTGTTGCTCCAGTGAAGTTACTAGGCAGTGCCAACTAACCCAACGCTCCGTTGCTTGGAGAGGCAGGACAGAGAGTGCTCCAAATCAAGAAGCAAGGTGAGAAAAGCACCAAGGGGAATCTAGGGTCCGGAAGGGAGGCGGTTCCTGTGCCACCAGAGACAATTAAGCTAAGTTTTACTCCTATATTTCAGACCTGGTCTTCAGCCACACGAGGGTCAAAGGGGGAAAGGTCCAAGAGTGCAGCAGTTCAGACTGGGTGACGCCGCCGTGGATACCAAGTGAGCGTTACATTTTACTAAAACAAGTGTATTCTAGATACTTACTATACTACCAAGAGCTTCAATCGTATAAATCTAGTCCTAGCTATAAAGTTTATTATTTACCTGAGGTGGACGTGTGATAAGATCATGATTTACATCCATCTTGTTCATTAGTGTTCATTTTTGTTTCAACCCGTACTAAAGAAACTGGATACGGGGTGGGTTAATCATTTTTGAGTAATTATTCAACTGTCTCCAGTGATATCTAGAAGACAGAGGAGATGCACCAAGTTCATGTCTTAGGATAGAGTGGGCAATGAATTAGCCAGTCCCAAGGTTTGTTTCCAGACACAACCCTGAAGTAGATCCAAAGTTTTGTCTGTCTACGAAACACATGTCGAGACCATATAAAAAGATCGATTCAACCTTGAGAATATAAAATTCTATTGCCGGCATAACAGAAAATGTGCAGTATTTTCTGAATATAATTTTCATCTGGGAAATAAGTGGTCTTAATTTTTGAGTTGGAGTTCTTCCACATGGATGAAATATCATAAAGATTGTATCTTAGATGGCGTAATTCAGGTGTACGTTCAATTGTGATGCCATCTATCAACCATTTGAAAGAAGTAACCTTTTTCCTGTCTGTGAAAATTACTATTTTGTATTTGCTAGCATTTGGATGTAAATGATATTTATGAGCATATGTCGAAAACATTTGAAGTTTATTCTGCAATCCAAAGGGTGTGTTAAAAGGTCATCGGCAAAAGCTGACCAATGAATAGGGAGTTTGCAGAGTCCGATGGGAAATATATTATGTTGCCAGATTTCGTTCCGATCGCACAATAGATTAAAAAGGGTCAAAGCCAAATTGTAGCCTTGTTCGACTCCTGTAAAGGTCAGTATTTTATCCGTTAGTGTACCTTCTTGGTTAATTCGCACCCTGTAGCATGTGTTATGATGTAGCATGGAAATAATGGGAATTCTGTGTGGAGAAATGCCAATCCTTGTCATTTTTTCCCATAGTTGATTGCGTATGACAGTCAAAGGCTGAGGTCATATCAAGGGATGCCATATAAACTGGTCCACTATCGTTTTTCTTAGTTGTTTCAATTATATGTGAAAGCATGGTAGCATTCAGAGCTGTACCCATATTCTTACGGAATCCTGTTTGGAAATGCGATAGTGTCATGATCTTGAATGAAGCTATCAAGTTCATTGAGAATCAGAATAGAGAACACCTTAGACGACTCATCCATAAGAACGTTCGGCCTGAGGTTTGAGAGCTCAGATGGATTTCCCTTTTTAAAGATGGGTATGATGATGGGATAAAAGCCATGACTCTGGAATATGCTTCGATTTGAAGATGTTTTCATACTTCTCTTTTAGAATAGAGGCCCAGATGTGAGTCTGATTTGAGTACACATGATGGAATCCCATCAGGTCCTGCAGCCTTTGATTTGTTGTTTGTTTATTGCCCCTCGATATCCTCCAAGGACCATAAACAATGCCCCATTACAGAGGTGTCAAGGTTCTTGTATGATACATCCGCATATGCTGATGGTATTCGATAAGCATGTGTCTGATTTTTCCAAGCGTCCGCTGAAAAAGAGGAATTCACTGTAACCGTAGAGGTATTTGACACACTTCTTATCATTGCCCAGATAGATTTTGCATGCTGCTTACACAATTGATGAATCATTTTCTGATTGTCAGCAGTGTGTAGCTTGAGTATAAACTTTAATTTTATTCTTGTGTCTGGGTGATCTGTTTTTTACAGCTTGTGTATTGTTCAACTGACATCACAACGGCTTTGATATCCCTTAACTTTTAGTTTTTCTGTCGTTTTAGGTTTTCATTATCCAAATTGTATGTGTGCTTATGTGGCTGATTACTTGACAAACTTTTTCTTGCCAATTTAGTTTGTAGTGATTTTATGATGGTATTATTACGTTCCTCTGTTTGTTGAACACCCATTCCATGATAAAGTACGTCTTACTCAGATCTGTTGTGTCAATTGTCTGCATACGTTTGTGTTCCAATGTGTACAGATAATGCTGGACGTTCAAATTCTAAAAGCACTAATACAGGGACAATTTCATGAGTGGTGTGTTCAAGATTCACATACAAGTTAATAATCATGTGATCACCTAAACCAGGATTGCTTTTTGTCACTGGTTCACAAGAATTAAGTAAAATCGTGAATACAATAAAATGGTCTAGATTGGATTTCTGAGAACCCATTTGCCATGTGAAAGTAGGTTCTTGGTTTGCCATCTCCACAATATGATGTCGCAATCCAAAAAGTATTTCACTCATCTTTTCCAGTTTGTCAGACTCCATAAAACAGTCAAACACAAAAATCCCAGTCAGGAAAAATACTTCAGTGAGACAAAGGTACCACTCAATCAGGAGTAAAAGATCACAAGTCCTATGTCCAGCAAAAGCTGAGGGTTAAGGTTGAAGGGAAATTAGCACAGTAATTAAAATTCTGCCTTAACAAGGACTGATCATTTCCCCACGACAAATGAGCAAAAGGCCAGGAGTGAAGCTGAAGGCTTCACTTCCCTGTAAAAAGTCACGACCGGTTCAAAAGCAAAATGTTTTGGGGTCCACAGATTGGTCTCCTCTGGTACAACTGATCAATCTGGACGTGACTACATAGCTGGGTGGATGTGGAAGCAGAGGGCAGGCATCCTCCTGGTTTTTTCAATTTATTTTATTTTTAAATCCTTTTTTGGGGGGGGCGGAGTGATATTTACTGTTAATCATGCGGCAAAATAAGATTGCTTCCTTCCATAAATTCTGGTAGTGCCCATAAAAAAAGGCATAGTAAAACATGTTAACCTTATTCAATAAAACATTTTATCAAATGTAGACACTTCCTTGGCTGGCTTGGTGGCAGAGAATTGGCGAAATATGGTCTTAATAAAAACACTTGTACCAGAGCATGCTTTTTAACTGCAAAGTCAAAAACAAAGACTGATATTTAAATGTATTTCTTTTTTATAGGCTGGCATTTACCTGTTCCTTTTGCCAATACCGAACACTTGAAGAAAAGGAAATGGAAGCTCATCTGGCAAGTGCTACTCATAAGAAAACTTTGGATCATATTCAGAAACAAACAAAATTCAGTAACGTAGTAATGGAGTTCTTGCATGTAAGTTTTTGTTTGAAGTCTGTGTAGACTTCCTCCTAAAATTACTTATAATGCACCCACTTTGTGACCGCCATAGCCTACATTTCCTCACCAACACATTGATACTTATGCTAGTTTGATAGATTTATTCTTGAAATGTAAATGGTTCTTTCTAATAAGGTTACAAAGTGAGTTATGCCACGCCACCCTTCCTTTCCTTCCTACCACCACCACCTCAAGCAGAGGGAAGAGAAACTGCCCCAGCAGTCTGTAAGGAATTGGATTCTGCTCTGCAGGAAGTACAAGGAAGAGTAGGGACTAAAATGCCTACTCTGCCCTCATATTGCTACAAACCAAGAGTCAACACTGTTAGGGAGATTTTTATACCAAATCTCCTCCACCTGTGAGACCTCCAGCATTTTTTGCTGGACTCCTGAATTTTCTTGTCTTTTCTCCTGGGTGAGTTGGGAGCCTTTTTCCCCACTCGCTCATTATTTTGCTCTGAATTTGTGTTAGGAAAAATTTCTCTTTACAGCACCCTTCTTTCCATTTTTATGGACCCTCAAACTTTTAGATTAAAATAATCTGACTTCTTTTTGCAGTGAATCCTTCAGCTTCACTACACTGGCTTTTTCTCATTTGTCATGTGGAAACCGACATGTCTTTCAGGCTGTCAATACTCGGAAACATTGTTTCCCTTAGTCTTGTTACTTTGTTGTCCCTTTTGGTAACTGGTTATCACTTTTGTAACTCTTTATCATTGTACAATGCCGTACAAAGGGGTACACTTTTTGTTTTGCCCTAGGCTAACACTGAGGATTTGTGGTTACTTTAGGTGTGCCGAAGGGACAAGCTGGTGGGCAGCCGTTACGTTTAACTATGCCACAAGGTTTTTCATTTGTCACTTGGCCATGTCGTCTCTAACCCTTCCTGATCTGAGAGGCCAGGAAAATCCTTATGTGGACTTCCAGTGTCTGGGAAAGCAGATACTTTTTGTGTCCTACGTGCCAATATGTGTTTTCTGCCAGGCAGTGGTTTGGGACTGTCTGGTCCTGTTGGGCAGAATTGCATGCAGTACCCTCCGGGACCACCACGTACAATTAGGACTACAGGTGTAAGCAAAAAACAACCTTTGGTATAAGTCTGTACCACACAGTTTTTGGTAGCGAGCTGAGCAGCCAGGCCTATCTCAAGAGGCAATGTGAGCAGTACAAGAGGTTACACAGAGGTCTTAAAATCACAGAGGTTCAAGTAGACACTTATACTCAAAGTTTCATGGTAAAACAATTATACGTTTATTACACAATCATTTAGAAAACATTCACTAGAAGGAGGCAACTTAATATTATAAACAAATATTCTTCAACACAAAACCAATAAGTTTCTGAACAATTTAAGCTCCCCTGAAATATGAGCCAAAGGTCATTTCAGACACTTTGAATGGGAAGGCAAAGGCACAAATTAATAGAATAGATCGCAAATACTTTCATAGGCAGTGCAAAGGGTTATAGTTCACTAGTGGACTGAATTCAGTTTAATAGGCCAAAGTCAATGGGCTAGTGTCTTGGATAGGAAAGAGCAGTTCTTGAAGTAAACTGTGAAGTCTTTGCCAAAGTTCTCAGAAGTAGTTTGTACGAAAAAGAGTCATATGTTGGGTCACAAGCTGATTAGGCCTGTAAATTGGGAAAGTTCCACGAACTTTCACGCGAGAGAAGCATTTTCTCAATCGGGTTGGCACTGTACCTTAGTATGAAGCAAAAGATGCAGCTGAAGATGTTGGTTCCAGGCAGTCCCTGCCGATCTCAAAGTTCCTGAGCCTCAGCCGTGGGGACAAGAGGGAGGACGTCGGGGGACTCCTGCACTGCACGGGATCGTCGGAAAACGCTGACAAAACGGAGTCACTTCAGCTCGAGTAGCTGTACTTCAAGCACACAAGCTGGTGTCCTTCCCCCTGGTTAATCCTAACCAGCTTTGAGAATGGTATCCAGGTGGCTTAAGAGTTGATTGGTCCCACCAACTCAAAGGAAGAAGTCGTCCTTGAAGGGGCAATTCGGACCTGCAGCAGGGCTTCACCGGGCAAACCAAAGGTCCAGGAGTTGCAGCAGCCTTCCTCTTCCAGCTCATCTTCGGTTCTTTCGTTCCAGTGGCCGACTCTGCTTTCCAGTCCAGGAGACTCGCCTTTTAAACAGTTTTCTCCCATTCATTCCAGCCTATCTGCCACTCACCCAGCAGGGTGGCTGTCCTTGCCGGACAGTCAGCCAGCCAATCACGCCAGAATGCATTTGGGTCTCCTAGGAGACTAAGCTCAGGGAGTTTCGGGCACCTCCCGCACTTCCTGCCCACCCCAGACACTGTCTTCAGTCCTGAAGCCTGGCAAAGGCATAGAAACAAAGGGACCAAACCTGGTTTGGCACGCAGAGACAAACACTAGAAGGACCTTTCCAAAAAGAAATGTCAAAAAAAGAAGACTGTGACCTGTTTAAACAAAGGGGCTTAAGGCGCCATCTTGAAAAAATGGTTGCCGCGATTTTTAGCTACTGGTGTTTGTGGTCGGGAAAAACCATGATAGTTTGTACTAAAACCACTGCCACCAGCCATTTCAATAGAAAAAGGTAGCATTTGACTGCTACATGAGTTTCTAGACACGGGATACTAGGTAACCCCTCCAGCACTTTATAGGAAGATAGTGTGTGCTGGGTCTAGGAATTTAAAAAGACTAGTAAAGTTAATTTAACCTTACATTCTCTGGGAAACAGTAGTTTATCCCAGAGAAGGTATTTAAACCTTTGGGAAGTCTAAAGAGACCTCCCCGTGTCATTGCACTGATGGTGCTTTGTAACACATATGAAAAGATGCCTATGGAGTTATCTTAAAACTCCATAATCCAAGAAACAAACGCATAAAACAAACAATTAAAAGTACAAAGTCCCAAAGGTCCGCAAAAGAGCTGGGGATCTCTAAGGTAGAGGGGAATTCGCATGTTTATGAGAATTCTCCCTAACTGGTCCCAATCCACAAACTGGTTTTAGTGTGTGAGTGATATTCATGGTTTGTGCCACCAGTGGTCCCGATTGGACCACTGCTGGTGTGTGTGTGCGTGCGTGCGTGCGTGTGTGTGTGGGCTAGATCTGTCATTGGCTAGTGGGAGATTTTACTCTTACCTGGTTTTTCTGGATAAGAGGAGGACACCAGCACCCAGAACCGATGGAGCCAAGTATCCTATCCAGCTGCAAGACTTGCGAAGAGACTGTGCACCTGTTGGAAGAAGGCCTGATGACCAACCTCTGCTGCTGTCCGGAAGAGCCCTGTACTGTAGGCGATCTTCAGCAGTCCTGCGAAGGAGCTGTGACCCTTGGAATGGAGGGAACATCCATTCCCGGCGTCAACTCGGAGCTCTACGAAGAAAATCCTTCAGAATTGACGCTGGACTGCCCAGTGGCTGACCAGCTCAGAGTTTGGGCTACCATGCTGCAGATGTCACTGTTTCGAGTTGAGGCCTGGAATTTGGGTTCGGGGTTCCCTGCCGGTGCTAGAAGACTCACCTCTACAAAATGTCATGGTCCTAGCATCAAGGAGAACCCGCGATGGGAAGCAGTCTGACTGAGGCAAGTGAAACCTCCTGTGTCACCATGCAACGGTGGCCGTCGTTCGAAACACTTTCCTGCATCCAATCCAGCGGTGAGAGGGGCCCATAGTGGCCAATGACCTCCAAATTGCTGCCGCAGGACCCCCTCCAGATGTCCTACCTCTTGTCCCGACAACTGAGGCTCAGGAACCCAGGGTCTGCACTGCTGCAACAGGACAGAATCCAGCTGGATCACTGTTCTTCAAACCAGAGGTACTGTTTAGACTTGCAGTACTTACCTCAGTGTCTTTTTGAGCTGTGCTTTTCTCAGTTGAGACTTTCAGTGGCTTACCTTGGAGTGGATTACAACTCAGCTTTTCACAGGCTTAACAGCTTGTCACCCTACAAGTGATTTCTAGATTTCTAGAAAACTCTCCAAAATTGTGCAAGATTGTTTCTGATTTAAGAAGTGCCTCAGCTCCCTAGACTGTGCTCCAATTGACTTAGATATTTCTGTCCCTCATAGGTGGTAAATTAGACTGTTATTGCTGGCAAAGGCTTGTCTAGATTTCGTTGGAAGATTCAGTTGTTTTCACGTATATTGAGAACCTGTTTAACCTTTGTTTCCTTCCTTTAACCTTACCTTTCTGCAACCTCAGAATCTGCAAAGTACAACTAGTGATATATAAATGCCATTGCTGTCCTTGTGAATGAAGTCCCCTCCGGGTGTAGGAAGTGTGTAAAAAGCATATCCAAAGAGTATCCACTAACTTGTGCTGATTCTGGAAATGTATTTTAAAGTATATCTGATTGTTACATATCTTGCCCTTTTTTAAAGAACGCTTATTTAAAAATTTATGTTAAATAAATAACGATTTATTACTGAAAACTTGGGTTTTAGTTTTACTTGGATTACTTGTATTTGCGAATTTCATTGCTACAGCTCACATTTACCCCTTTTGAGATAGGCCTGGCTGCTCAGTCACAATACCAACTTCTGTAGTACAGACTATACCAAAAGGTGGGTTAACCAATACCAAGCAGATAAGGGTTGTGCAGTCTCATTGTTACTACATCAATTCTTACCTCCACAGCACAGAAATGTGAATTCTCCCTAACAGCACTACATTAAGTTCTGCTACATTCTCCAACCTGAAGACATTGCACCAGCATTAATCACCGACCGGAGAAGTGCTTGAATGTGCAGTCCCTGGGCATCGAGGGCTGAAGCTGACAGCAAGAAAAGCAACCTCGGACCCTCTTCAGAAGACCTGCCAAATCTTTATAAGAATCTGAGTATGGTGGGGTGAGTTGCAACAATACTTACCAGAACTCCAAAATCCCCTTTAAAAGGTTGGTTACTTTTAGAAACTTTAATAACAGTTTGGTTTTGCCATTACATGTTCGCACAAGCACTACAACATTGTTTTTGTAGGGGAGATTTATCATTTTTATGCTTCATCCCCTCTCCTAGTGAGACGCCCAGCACTTTTTGCTGGACTTCTGGACCTTTTTCTTTCAATCTTGAATGAATGGAGCCTTTTTCCACTCAGACATTCTTGTGGTCTGTCTTTTGGAACTCTATTCTTTTTACTCTACCTCTACCGCGTCTGTGTTTTTACAATTGCAGCACACACCTCCTTATGGGCAGTGTTAGGGAGAATTCTCATTTCTGTGCTAATTCTATTCAACCTTCTACCATTCTGGGCGGGGGAGGCCTTTGTGTGCGTTTTGCCTTTGGCGGAAACCCTTGGGTATCCCAACCTAGTCTCCAGAGAGTCTGGGCAGGCAGGAAATGGAGGGGGGGGGGTGGAGGAAGTCGTCCACCACCCCCCTGTCCTTCGTATGCCAGAGTGCCCCTGAATAGGTCCAGCTCACAGAGGGGGTCTGGCTGTTCTGATTGGAGAGCTAATTGCCCCTTTCTGTAGAATGCTGAGGGAGATTGCAGAGGAGTGTGTGCTGTAACTGTATAAAAAGGTGAGGCTTCTGGAGTGAAAAGCAAGTCGACCACTGGAAGCTAAAGTAACTGAAAAAGACGATGACCAGAGACGCCTGCAGAACCTCTGCAACCACTACGACCACTGCTGTGTTGACCCTGTTTTCTGTGCGACCGAGGAGCTCCAAAGAGAACAACTCCTTCCCTTTGGCTGGTGGGAACAACCAGTCCCAAGATTAACTTTGAAACAAGCCAACTCCCAAGGTCCTAATAGTTTCTAGAGCTGCGGAACCCCAATACCTGGAGACCTACTGCCGATATCGAGTGCATCTTTGTCGAAAGGCCTAATCCGTCCAAATCATTGCTGTACCCTTAAGGACATTTCAGAGATCCGGTCCAACTCGACCAGGGACTGCAGGAAGCGATTAAGATTGACCGGGTGATCCGTGTCCTTTTTTTGGTGCTACAGAAAAGGTGCCAAAACTGCAGAGCGAACCAAGAAGTTGCTGAATCGTGCTACAGGTCTTCCCTCAAGACTGCTGCTGAGAGATCCTAGCCATTTTCCTGCCTTCAGTCATCAGACCAAGCAATCTGGAGGATGGGTCCAGGTCTGCAACAATGCGGAGCATCTAGCACAAACGTTTTCTTCTAACCAAAGGTACCGTGGGGAAAAAGGTATTGCCAACCTGATTCCAAGAATTCGTCCAGAGCGTTGGCGTGCACGTAGAGGTGTCCAGGGCAACCCCCTTTTACCTCAGACCCAAGCTGCTTCTTGTGTCCCCTTCTCGAGTCCGATTTAAGGTGTTCTTGTTAGGCAAGATTGAATGTAGTAACCCTGTGGGAGACTACACCGGCCTTGTCATCTTGGCAATAGGTAACCCGACCTTTTGGTATAGGTCTGTACTACACAAGTTGGTAGAGTGACTGAGCAGCCAGACTTATCTCAAGAAGGGTCAATTTGAGCTGTAGAGGTGCAACATAGAGATTCACAGTGACAAGTATTGAAATAACACTTATACTCAAAGTTTCTTGTTAACATAAATATTTAATAATTTAACAGTCAGTTTTAAAATGAGCTTTCTTTAGAAAGGGTAATATGCAACAATAAAATACACTTAAAAGCACTCTTCAAGTTCAGTAAGTAGATACCCCTTTGGGATCACACACACACCACTCCGAACCCCACCCTCTCCCCCACCCCCTCCTCCCCCGGGAGACTTCAATAGCTAGGACACTGGACATTGATATATAGTATAGATAATTGGACTTTCTTGGGAGACTAGTCTGTCAGGCAACACTTGAGTTTGTGAGTTTTGGTAGTTTTAAGTTTTTGTTGTTGATCTTTTTGTTCTGTCGCGTCTTATCTGAGTTAGGTGGTGAAAAGTCTATGGAACCACCTTGAAAATAGTAACTTCTACACCAACTCAGAATACAAGAAATGCACCAGTCTGAATTATGACATTTTCTTAAATTTTAATGTTTTGCCCCTAGTGATGACAAGTGTTTCGGCTATTGAAAGCCTTTCTCAAATCAGGGCTGATGGTGCTTTGCAGCGATATTACATTGTCAATCCTTGTTGGGTTTTCTAATCATTTAAAGGGTTCCAATCCCTCCGCATTAAGCCCTCCGGCGTCCCTCGCGTTAAAATTTAATAATGTCATAAAGACGCGAGAGGGCGCTAGAGAGCCGTCCAAGATGGCGGCCTCCCTGTGAGCTCCGCGGAGCTCCCCTAAAATCCTGACCAATCGAAGCATCTGTGGTGTGCAAATTGTCCGCAGTCGCCTCCGGTTTGTAGCCAAGGCGAATCCGAGCAGAACGTGGTATTTCATCCATCGACCCTCGGACGCCGAGTCCCGATTCCTCGACTGTGAAGAGCACCCCCCATCCCCGAGCGAGCGAGGCACAGTCACCGGCCAGGCGCAGAGGAGCCCACGTGAGGAGGACTGCTGGCAGCGGAGCGGGCCTGAGACTCGAGGGTGCCGATCGGGCGGCGCCGGCTGACCCCCGTCGGTGCATTGGCCCCCCGAGGAGTCGGCGGGCGCGGAGCTGCCGAAACGAAGGAAAATCCTGCAGAGTCCTGGAAGAACCAACACGGACGAGCGCCGGGGGGCTCTCCGAACGCCGCCGAGGAACAGGTACGCGCGCCCCGTGCACCTTCGCTCGCACGTCCCAAGTGGATCCCCGGCTCTCCCGAGTGACATTCAGTTTACGAGAAAGCGCAAGAGCGTGGGGGTCCACGAGCCTGGGCCCACATGAACAGTACACAACATATCGGAAAGACATACTCGGGGTGACGCGACCCAGGGCAAATCCGGCGGCCCCCCGCTTTCGCAAGCACTCATTCGCAAAAGAGACCCCATGTGAATCCCCGACACCTCCGTGTAACACCGCCAGAACTCGAGGAAGCGTAATATACAGCACGGACTGTGGCCAAACGGCCCGAACCGGCCCAACGGCAAGACCTACAGAAAGTCACACCGCTGGAAAAACGACAAGCCGGGCGCCCCCGGTCCCCTGACCTGCCTCCCTCTGCCCCCTGGCTCCCGCAACGCAGGCACCAATGGCGACCTCGAGGAAAACGGACAGAAAAAAGAAAGCTGAACTTAGAGGGTAGCTTCACGACCAAAGCAACCACCTCGAACAGCAGAGCGCAGTCTCCCATCCAGGTTGCAGCCCAGGATGAAGAGGAGGCCCACGGGTTTGACATCAGGGAAATCCTCCTTGAACTTAAGACCGGGATCGGGGGTCTAGGAAGCAAACTCGACGCACTCTCCTCCAAGGTCAACCTACTCCAGCACCGGCTGGACAAACATGCCGACAGACTGGTCACAGTCGAGCAGAGAGTGTCTGACCTCGACGATGGTGCAGCGGCCCTAACATCCAGAGTGGCCTCCCTAGAAGTGCAAATGAAAGCAGTAAACGCAAAGAACGAGGACTTGGAAGGCCACTCTCGGCGCAACAACATCAGGATCGTGGGAGTTAGGGAACAACAACTCACCGCGAAAATGGAAGACTACGTTGAAAAGTTATGTATGGACCTCTTTGATACAGAGATCCTGTCCAAACTGTTTGTCGTGGAGAGAGCTCATCAAGTCCCCAACGCCAGACCGATCCCGGGGGCAAATCCCCGCCCAATCATAGCGAGATTGCTCAACTGTAAGGATCGAGATGCTATCCTACGGGCGGCTAGGGAAAAGGGGATCTCCAGTACGATGGCGACAAGATCCAGTTTTTCGCGGACTTCTCCCAAGCTGTCCAAGTGCAAAGAAGATCGTTTACAGCAGTGAAGCGCAGGTTACAAGAGAACCAGATACAATATTCCATGCTCTTCCCGGCCAAACTCCGTATTCAACACGAGGGCAGAACTCAGTTTTTTAACACCCCAGAGGAGACAAGCGACTACCTGGATCGCTCCGGCTGTAGACCCGCCACTCTCAACGGAAGACCACAAAGGGGCGACAGACCAAGAAGAAACCCGCCGTAAAATTTACCCATAGGATACCCAAAGCGGCGGCACGAGACTTCATGGTTGACTAGAAACAACCACCACAGATCAATATTGCATCCGAAGAAGGGAGCCAGCCTCCTCTTGGAGGGCCACCTGCGCCCCGAGCACAGCAATGCTAGTTGTACTGTTAACATGGGATTGTTCATCACGGGCCTGTTGGGGGTTGCCCGTGCAGGGGAGGGAAGTTAGTTCAGCAAAACCGCCACAACCCGCATACCCCCGTTCCACGACAGTCACACTAAGAAATACGTACCTAACAACTGTCAAGTCCTCCCTGTTCCTCTATGTAGAGCGACTCCAGTCAATCCCACGAGCCCCGGCTCGACATGATTACATTGACCCCTCTAGATGGCATCGGCAACGTTGAAAATCGCCACCTGGAACATACGTGGCAGCAACCAGCCTACGAAAATAAGGAGAGTTCTTCAATATCTTCGGAGACACAAAATCAACATAGCGATACTCCAAGAGACTCATCTGCTGCCCTCGTCGGAACAACATTGGGCCAGATCATGGGGATGCCATCGGTACTTCTCATCCTACTCCTCATTCGCCAGAGGTGTCGCGATCCTGATCGACAAGAGAACTAATTTCAGCCTTATTGAGTCAAAGAAAGACACTGAGGGGAGGGCCCTAATGGTGAAAGGAATAATCGCCGGGAAAGAGGTGGTGTTTGTGAACTCATACGCACCGAACACAGATGGACCTGATAATTTCAACTGGATAATGTCCCATCTAGACGCGACCAACGCGACGGGTGTGGTGTGGGGTGCGGACCTCAATACTACACTTGATTCCAGGCTCAACAAATCCCATAATACATTGGGAAACCCATCCAAGGCCAGTACTCTGGTTCGAGAGATTTGTCAGACCTTCAATCTATCTGACATGTGGAGAAGGCACAACCGAGACAGCAGGGACTACACCTTCCGATCAGCCGTGCACAACACCAGTTCCAGAATCGATTATATCCTGGCATCCTCCCATAGCCCATTCATATGGGGTGCGTGCCATATCCTTCCAAGGTCTTACTCCGACCATTCGATGGTTGTACTAGAGGTTACCCTGGCGGGCGTCGCAGTACCTGGCCTCAATTGGAGGTTCAAACCCGGTTCACTCACAGACGCCGTATTTGCAGCAGAACTGCGGCAAGAGATGGTCTCCTTCCTGGACATCAACCAAGACTCGGTCGACTCGGCGTGCACCATCTGGGAAACGCTCAAGTGCTATGTACGAGGAATTTGCCTGACTAAAGAAAATAGCTTATTGAAATCGATCCGGGGGGAATTATTCAGCAAACAGCTTCGTCTGAAGGAACTAGAGCACAAACTCTCCAATGCCCCAGATCCATGCACTCAAGCCGAGCTCAAAAAAGAACTCTTGGGGTTCAGGGAGACAGCGGACCGCGAACTGAAGTTCCTGGGTCGCAGGCATCAGATCAGACAGTACGGAGAGGGGCAAAAACCAGGTGCACTGCTGGCCCGGCTACTAACGATAGACAAGGTCCCACCCTGCATCGAATGTATCGCGGATACGCAAGGTCAGAAGGTTTACACAGACGAGGAGATCTCCAACGTATTCCGAGAATTCTATCAAAACCTGTATAGCTCAAAAGGAGCATCAGATCCCAACGCGATACAAGAGTACCTCAATGACACGGAACTATATTGGGTGAGCCAAGACCTGCGCGAACCCTTGAACGCGCCCATATCACTCGAAGAAATTCAGATAGCAATCAAATCCTTGCCTAACACCAAAGCCCCCGGACCTGATGGACTCAATGGTGAGTTCTATAAAGCACACGTGGAAATGGTGGCCCCCCTTCTTCAAGTCTATGAAGAGGCGGTGGAGCGAGGGAAACTCCCGCCCACGATGCGTGAGGCTAACGTAATGATGTTGCACAAAGCTGGCAAACCTACAGAAAACTGCGCTTCGTACAGGCCGATCTCATTAATCAACTTAGACAACAAAATCCTAGCTAAAATTCTGGCGACCAGATTACTCCCCTTGATGCCGGCACTGGTGCTGGGCGACCAAGCCGGGTTCATCCCGGGGCGTAGTACAACATACGGCATCAGGAGACTATTTGGCGTCATTGAGGCCCTGGACCCGACGCAACAGGCAATAGCAGTTCTGTTAGATGCCGAGAAGGCGCTTGATTCAGTAGAGTGGCCCTTCATGTTCGCAACACTAAGGCAGATGGGTCTAGGTAACTTCTTCCTGAAACTAGTAGCTTTGTTATATAACGAACCACGCTCATACATCACATTAGGGAACACCAGATCCACTGGGATCACATTGGAGCGCGGAACGAGACAGGGTTGCCCACTCTCGGCCCTTATCTTTTCCCTGGTGATGGAACCCCTGGCCTCAAGGCTGAGAGCCGAGCAGTTATGTCGAGGGTTAAAGCTGGGCCCTCACAGACTAATCGTCTCTTTATATGCTGACGACGTCATGCTGTTCGTCAGTGACCCCCAAACCAATCTCAACCCTGTAATGCGAGAGGTGATAAAATTCAGGTTAATGTCAGGCCTCAAAACCAATCATTCCAAATCTATAGTGTTCCCCCTGGCCCCTTGCACTTCAGAGTTTGCAGATGACCACGGGTTTAAATGGGAAAACTCGAAGGTGCGCTATTTGGGGATCAATATGTCGCGAAGCCATCACGAGATATTTAGAGACAATTATGTAACTACACTGCAGTTATTACAAGAACATATCCAGAGATGGAAATCTCTACCACTAACGCTATGGGGCAGGACCTCACTAACAAAAATGGTTATTCTCCCCAAACTTCTGTATCTCTTTACGAATATCCCGCTACTCCTCCCCAAATCCTTCTTATCAAAAATCAAGAGCTTGATCCTAGAGTTACTATGGGCGGGGAAACCAGCACGGGTAGCGTACAACACACTTACATTACCAATATCAAGTGGAGGCCTGGCTCTCCCCGATATAGAGAAATACTACTGGGCGGCCCAAGCCCAATTCCTAAGCCACTGGTACTCAACCCACTACATCAGACCACATGTGCAAGTGGAACGTGCCCTAGCTTCCCCCGACCTGTTAGCTGCAGTCATAATAAGCCACATTCCTGTGCCGCATAAAACGCTGAACACAGTCCTATCCACATATGCGATATGGAAGAAGATCGCTAGCGAATACGGAGTAGCTATACGATTTCCCCCCCTGCTACCGATATAATTCATCCCCGGCATCCTCCTCACGAATGAAAGAGTATTCCTAATATGGATAGATAAAATAGGGATAAAATCGCTGGGAGACCTCTTCCCAGAGGGCACCTTTCTGACTCCTCAAATGGCTAAAGACGGAGGAGGGAACACATCCTTGGATGTCTTTCTCTATTTTAAACTCCGCCACACCCTTCGGGGGCTATTTCCAACATTCCCTAAGCAACCCCCCACGTGGGATCTGTTACATAGCACAATTTTAGCACAAGGTGAAGGTAGACTGGTGTCAACTCTGTACAAAACTTTGTTAAGAGACACCCGGAAACTTCAACCTAAAGTGCAACGAAATTGGGAATCGGCTATACAAGAACCGATTAATGAGGAAGACTGGGCCTATGTTCTTCGACAGACTCAAAGGGTAGCGCTAAATTCTCGATATAAGCTAATACACTTTAACTTTGTGCACCAAACATACTACACTCCAGTCAGGAAACATAGACACCACCCAGAAGCGTCAGCCCAGTGCGAGAGATGCGCATTTGCCAACGCTGATTTTCTTCATCTGGCATGGGGCTGTCCTGGCATCCAGCACTTCTGGACTTCCGTTATACAAATAACATCCGACATTATAGGTGAGCAGATGACCCCCTTACCGCTGGGACCGCTCCTCGGCCTCACGAAATATCTACAGTCAGCGTCACGCAAGTTGGTGGCACTCCTCATGGTGCTGGCACGAAGAAGAATTGCTATGTCGTGGGGTCGTGGCCCACTCCCCAAGATTGTAGACTGGGAAAAGGATATAACATACTGCCAAGATATGGACACCGAATTTATTCGAACGCTGCCTTTGCATGCGCGCCCTCCCGACATCTGGGGGCCATATATCACCTACCTGATGAACAATGCTGAAGCTTCAGACTCGGACAATCCGAGCCCCTAGAGTGAGAGACCATGGGATGAAGGTACACAAGGGCAACGTGGAAAGCTTTACTTCCAACTCAGACAGAGGATGGAGGCAATCAAAGTTACAGTGGACATGGGGGCGGGGGGCGGAGGGGCAGGGGAACTGTTGTTGGGAATTGCATTATGCGGCTCCCTGTTGGAGCACTGTCTATTTGATGCAGTAAAAAGTTAAAAATAAATATTTTTTTTTTAAAAATGAGGACAAGACGCACATGGAGAAGGACTGCGTTCTGCAAGAACCTTTCGGAACAGACCAGACAAGATCGTCGTTCCCGCCTCGCCGCCTGGCCCGAGAAGGGCACAGCAGGTGAGAAGGCGGAGAAAAAGTCTGACCGGGCTTCTAAGTCCTGTGAGGGCGCCCCGGCGATGGGGGCCCAACAGAAGGCCAAGCACCGCGAGTCCGCGGGCACCGTGAGCGCCGAAAGGTCGGGATCTTTTGATGCCAGGCAGGGAGCGACTTCCCCGGCACGTTCAACCACGAGCCAGCGCTCTGGTTCGTGGAAGAGGAAGTCCGAGAACCCGGGTAAGCTGCTGGAGCGGAACCGGTTGATCTTGAAGGGGGAGCGAGGTGATGACCCTCCCCCCCAAGGCGAAGGCCCAGGACGCACCTAAGGTGGTGAGGGCTTTGATCCAGCCGGCAAGTGGAAACGGCCTCTGGGCCCAGAGTATCCCTGCCACCGCAGAGGGAATCCTCTTTCCAGCCCATCGTTAAGACCCCTGTGAAGTCCCCGGCGGAAAAAGAGGGGGGGGGGTGGTGGCCATTACAGACTCGGAATCAGCCTCCAAGGAGGAGCTGGTGGAAACCGAGAAGGGCCTCAAGGAGAGGTTCATATGCCTCAACGAGAGGTTCGAGAAGGTTCGATCCCAGGGGGCGGTCCCCGCTGTCGTGATCGAAGATGACGACGAAGAGGGCCCAGTGGAGCAGCCATCCCGTCCGTCGCAGCCATTACCCGAGCCCCAGGATAGCTTGGTGGCCATTTTGTTGGTAATCCAATCCTTATGTACCGAGATAAGGACGAGATTACCGCGGACCCCGACGCAGGAGCCAGAACCAGGACCGTCGGGGAAACCCTCTGAACAAGCGGAGGAGAGTCCACCCCTCTCCGCCCTTCGTGCCCGCGAGGCCTGTGGACCCCTCATCCCCCCCGCCGGACCCTAGAGAGGATACGGCGACGGATACAGCGACGGGGATGGATGATGGCAGCGATGACACAGCGGACATCCCGTCATCACCCCTCCCCCCCTCGGGCTTCTCCAGCCGACGAAATTGGCTCCTTTCACGCCATGATAACCGGGGCATCCGAGCTCTTCTAGCTCTGCCCTGAAGAACAGAAAAAGGAAGGGTTTCTTTACCAACGACGAGAGGCCAAGAGGAAGACTGTCCTCGTGGTGCCTTTGCTCGACTACATCTGGGACGAGGGGCTTGCTGTCCTCAAGAACCCTTCCACGGCACCCGCCAAGAGGGACAGGTACGAGAAGAAGTACCGAGACCCTGATGCCGCCCCCTTGTGCCTCAGGGCCCAGCCCACGCCAGACTCTGTCGTCTCGGCAGCGGCTAAGAAGAAAGCGGCAGGTGCGGCGGCTTCAACTTCCACTTCCCCGCCGGACAGCGAGTGCAAGAAGTTGGACACCATGGGACGACGAGTCATCTTGACGGCGACGACGATTAAGGCGGGGCCAATGCCTTAGCGATCGTAGCCCGCTACGACAGGGAGCTCTGGGTCAAGATGGCTCCCCTGCTAGACTTCCTACCTGATGACAAGAGGGCGGAGACCCTACAAATTCTACAGGAAGGCGAGGTGGCGTCGGATCACGCCATAACGATGGCAACGACATTGTTGATACCGGATTTCGCCAACTGGGCATCCGAGTTTGCCTCCGACGACGAGGATGGCTCAAGGTGACAGACTTTCGCCAGGACGTCCAGACCAGAGTGTTGGATATGCCGTTCGACGGCAACAACCTCTTTGGTAAGGCGGTGGACAAGTCCCTCCAGACCATCAAGACTGACTCGGAGACGGCCCGGGCCTTAGGGGTACTTCAACAAGGATGGGCCTTTCGGAGCTCCGGAGGCAGACAGGGGGCCTCCAAAGGATCCAGCGGTGGCTCTCCCGCTTAACGTCAGGCGGCCCGCTCCTCTTCCCAGGAACCCTACAGTGGTCGCGACAAGCAAGGGGGATCCCGCCGTCATTGCCAAGGCGGCAAGGCCGCTTCCAAGCAAGACTGAACCGGCCGTGGCGTCGGGCCCCCAACGAAGCACCCTGGTGGGAGGCCGGCTAACGAAGTTAGTCAGCGTGTGGGAGTCCATCTCCACCGACCGTTGGGTGCTGGACACCCTGGCCAACGGGCACTCGCTGGAATTCCAAAGGAAGTGCCCTCGCATTCCTCCCGTGGCCAGGAAGGAGAATCACGTCCCTCAACTGCTGTTGGAGGTAATGGCGATGCTCAAAGGTGCCATCGAGCTCGTCACCAGGAAGCTGCGGGGCTCCGGAGTGTACTCTAGGTACTTCCTCGTCAGAAAGAAGACTGGCAGTTGGCGCCCCATCCTGGACCTGCGTCGGTTAAACAAGTACATCAAGGCGCAGAAATTCAGGATGGTCACCCTCCAGCACGTGCTGGGACAACTGGAGGAGGGAGACTTCCTGTCGTCGTTGGCCCTGGAGGACGCTTACTTCCACATCCCCATTCTGGAAGGGCACAGGAGTTTCTCAGGTTCGTGGTTCAGGGACGCCACTACCAATTCAGAGCCCTACCGTTCGGATTAAAGTCGGCAACCAGGGTATTCACCAAGTGCCTGGCACCAGTGGCGGCGCGGCTGCACCTGCAGGGGATCCACGTCTACCCCTACCTGGACGACTGGCTAATCCGGGCAAGGACAAGAGAACTCGCTGTCAAGCACACAGCGAGGACCGTCCGGCTGCTCACAGAACTGGGGTTCGCCATCAACTACCCCAAATCCCACCTGGTTCCGTCTCAAGTAGCACTGTTTCTGGGAGCGAAGCTCGATACAGTGGGACAATTGGCCTCCCCGTCGGAGGAGAGGACGAAGACCATCCTGGGCAAGGTGCGGCGCCTGCCAGCCACGGACGTGGCCAGGGTGAGATCCATCAAGTCCCTCCTCGGGATGATGTCCTCATGCATCTATCTTGTACCCCTTTGCAGACTTTGGATTTGTCCGCTACAGGAGTTCCTCGACGCCCGCTGGTTTCAGGAGACGGGCTGCTTCGAGGACAGGATCCCTCTCGACGAGGAGTTCCGTCGGACAGTCCTATGGTGGGGTACCTGTGCTCACCTCACTACAGGCACAGACTTTCAGACCCCGGCGTTTCAGGTGACGGTGATGACGGACGCCTCTCTGGAGGGTTGGGGGGACCACACCGGAGACCTCCACGCAATAGGCCTTTAGTTCCCGGAGGAGAGGTCTCTCCACATCAACATTCTGGAGCTCCGAGCAGTGTTCTGGGCGCTCAAGTCGTTCCTTCCGTCCCTCAAGGACAAAGTGGTGAGGATCTTCACCGACAACACCACGATGTTCTACATACGGAAGCAGGGGGGCACCAGATCCCCAGCCCTATCCAAGGAGGCCCAGGATCTGTGGCACTGGGCCGTCGCCCAGGGGATGTTTCTGGTTCCCTTCCACTTGGCAGGAATAAAAAACACCATCGCCGACTCACTCAGCAGGGAGCTGCGCTTGTGCCATGAGTGGGAACTACATCAGGACCAGGTGGACCGGCTCTTTCGACGATGGGGCAAACCCCGGATCGACCTTTTCGCGTCAGCGACGAACTCCAAGTGCCAGAGGTTCGCCAGCAGGTTCCCGCAACCGAGGAGCATGGGCGATGCTTTCTCGTTCCCCTGGGACGGCTTGTTTCTATACACGTTCCCGCCGTTGCTGCTCCGCCTCATCAACCAACTCAAGAAGTCCAGGTGCAGAATGATCCTCGTCGCACCGGCGTGGCCGAGGCAGATCTGGTTCCCGGACCTTCTGGACTTGTCAACATCCCCACCAGTCAAGCTGCCGGTGGACGCGGATCTTCTCTCCAGAGAAGGAGGTGCCATTCTCCCCCACGACCTACAGTCGCTGAACTTGCAGGGCTGGCTCCTGCAGCACTAGAGTTTGGAGGGTACGATATCCAGGCTGACTGCAGAGAGGTTCTTGCAAAAGCCAGGGCGTCCTCAACTCTTAAGTGTTACGGTTATAAGTAGAAGAGGTTCTCTGTCTGGTGCCGTGCACAGAAGATTAACCCTCTGCGGATTACGGCCCCTCAAGTACTGCCGTACTTACTGTCGCTGGCCAAAGCTGGACTGGCTCACGCCTCCATCAAAATACATCTGGCCGCCATCTCCCGATATACCAGGACTACGGAAGGGGCGTCCCTGTGGTCTCATCGCCTGGTGAAGGATTTTATGAAGGGACTATTCCGATCGTTCCCGCCGGTGAAGGCTCCTGCCCCGGCGTGGGAGCTTAATCTGGTGTTGACCAGGCTCAGGGGGGGCCCCATTCGAGCCTATGCATTTGGCGCCTTTGAAGTTCCTGTCGTGGAAGACAGCTTTCCTCGTGGCCATCACCTCCGCACGACGAGTGGGAGAGATCCAGGCCCTATCTTGCAAGCCTCCATACTTGACTTTTCATGACACGAGGGTGGTGCTGAGGACGCACCCCACCTTCATGCCCAAGGTGCCGTCGGACTTCCACCTCAACGAGCCCTTGGTGTTGCCGAGAGGACTTTGCACTCGCTGGATCTAGCTAGAGCGCTGAAGTTCTACGTGGACCGCACAAAGAGTTTTCGGAAGACGTCACAACTGTTTGTGAACTTTGGGTCTGTGAATCAAGGGAAGGCTCTCTCGAAGACTTCCAGATGGCTCTCCGGCTGCATCATGCACTGTCACCGGTTGGCAAACCGACCGATGCCTGGCCGTCCGAGAGCCCATTCGACCAGAGCGATCGCTGCTACCACGGCGTTCCTGTCTGGTGTGCCCCTGCTGGACATCTGCAGGGCTGCTACGTGGAGGTCGACGCACACCTTCACAAGATTCTACTGCGTCGATCGGGACTCCAGGGAGGAGTCCAGGGTCTGCCAAGCAGAGCTGCGCAACCTGTTCGCCTAAGGTGAGCCTGGTGAGGAGGTAAGAATTGCTTAATTTTGAGTTTTGGATGTAATGCTTAATGTTGAGCCTTTGCCACCTCCCGTGGTTGTGCATGTGTATACTGCTATGTATTCTTTTATTCATGAGCATGTGAATCCATGCCAGACCCCATCCTGGAGAAGGAACAAGTTACTTACATGTAACTGTTGTTCTCCAGCATGGGTCTGGCATGGATTCACATGCAAATCCTCCCACCTATCCCTCTGTGGCTATTCACTTGGTCATACTGCCACTTTGCGTGCTACCAAATCTGAGGATGGCTGCCAGGGGCGGGGCTTAGGGAGAGGGCAGTCCTTGGCTGGGGGCAGTATGACCCAGAGATCAGCGATTGGTTACTACTAAGAAAGACAGATCAGAAACGAAACTGATACTGATTTTTTTCTTTACCGAGGATTCCCAGCCTGACGACTGGGAATATTCATGAGCATGTGAATCCATGCCAGACCCATGCTGGAGAACAACAGTTACAGGTAAGTAACTTGTTCCTTACTACTCTTGGGAACAGTAGTTTGCCCAAGAGAAGGTGTTAGGACAGTTTTTCTGAAGTGCTACCCAACTTCATCAAAACCATTGAACTGAGGCTGTACAAAACTCCACTCTTAGTATAAGGCTGTACCACCTGAGTACATGGTAGCGTAGACAGAGCAGCCAGGCTTATCTTAGGTGGGAGAGAGGGCTGTAGAATCAGTACAAATGAAATGTTAATACAAATGGTCCAAAGAAACACTGAAACACTACGTATGTACAAATGATTTATTTAAATACAGGTAGGCCCAGATAAAGCTAGGGGTGAGTACTATCACACATTATATGAAATCACAACACTATACTTGAAAGTACACAGACCAAAGCATAAACCTTATTTGGAACACTTAACAGTAGTTCTAGGGAAGTCGAAACCTTTTCATACACATTCAGTATAGGTCACACCTATTCTTGGGGATTAAAAAAATGTTTACTTTCACAATTACATTCAGTATTTCAAAGGCAGTAGACCCAACCAGTTGTACAGTGACTCGCAGTACAAATCCCATAATCAGTCAACTGGACGATATACTTTTTGTGAATAGTGGTACACTTTTTCCAGGTACTAATTTTGTAATAACACGCAGTTATACTAAGTGAGTAAAACCTAAGCATGTAATATTCAGTTGCAGGTTCTTTTGAGACCAGTGAAACACAGATTGAGATAAGCAGCAACTCTGGTAACTTATTTTTGGATGGCACACATCTAACTCAAGGTAAGTAAAACCCATATACTTTTTTTTTTTATCTCAAAAGGGGTCCAGGTTAGAGCTTTCCCAACTATACAAGTGACTGATGTAGGACTTTTAAGGGACAGTTAGAACTACAGACTCTGGGTTAGATAGCACAGGGAAAGTAAACCCTAATGTTACTTTTTACTGAATGACTCAAAGCTATTCTAGGTAGGCAACAAACTAATACAGACATATTCTGGACAGGTTAAGAGCAAGCCACGGGAAGAAAGACCCAGTTAGGGGCCACTCATACAATTAACCTAACAGGATTAATCTGGTGATGTCAACCGTTGGAGGACACTCGTACAATTGCCCTGCAGGAATAATCTGGTGAAACCAACACATTGCTTTTGGGAAGAGGCACAACCTAATGACAGTTGAGTAATATACCTTCACATCTGCTTTCTGTTAGAATGGCAAAGCCGTTTCTAAGGAAAGAAAGATGTTAACCATACCTTTTAAGAATAGTGCATTACACATCCAAGGCAAGTAAGAACTTTTGTAACTGTTCACTCTTAGATTCACAGTTACCAACCAACTCTTTTACAAGTAAGTAACTTTTAAACACTTATTTTCCTTTCTGGGCAAAAGGCCCAATCCCTTAAACGTCTTTCCCTTATTCTTGAAGCATGAGTGTTCTCAGTGGCAGAAGGGGGGGTTTCGGGAGGTCACTAGGATCTAGTGTCCACCAGGCAGTGTCATGATAGGTTCTTAAGTACCAAAAGTCAGAGTTCCTTAGGAAGACTGGGCAAACAGATGAGTACTTTACTTCTGAGTTAGAAGAGGATCCAGGGGCTTTCCTGAAGGCACCCTAGCAGGATTCTAGACGTGGGACTGGGTGCACTGGATGAGAGACCTCCCCATCACAGAAAATCCTAACAGACTTAAAAGCCAACACAGTACCTCAGCATTGAAGATTTTGTAGCAGGAGAACTTCAGGGTCTGCAGCCAAATACCTGGTCAGTGGATTCCTTGTTGTGGTGACTGAAAACAAGACCTCAGTAGCAGGGATCAATGAAGAAGACTCTAGGCAAGGTTTTCCTTGTGGCTAAATGCGGTTCTGCGGATTTGGCGCCTTTTCAAGGAGCACAGAAGACAGAAAATCTGGGTTGAATTCTCATTGTTACAAAGGTCCAGCACTCTGTTGAGGGGACTTTTGAGACTCGATTAGTGTCTCTGGAGATCCACCAGGATGCCCACGAAGTTTCAGCGAGATTCTAAATTCAGAAGACTGTGCACCGCACAGTGGCTCGAGGTCCCAGGGTATAGGGGCATTACAGCAACGCGTGGGATGGCTCAAAATGCAGGTCTTCTTGAGTCTTATGAGTCTCACCAGGCTCTGGGACAGGGACGTCATTTGCGGAGTCCCAGGTCGATTGGAAGGGAGGGATACAGCAGGCTCCGGTTACACAGGCAGGCTCTCCGGTCCCTGGAAATCATTTTAGCTGATTTTCCTTCATCCTCTTCGGTTTCGGTTCCAGTGGTCGACTTGTCTTCAGCTTCCAGGTTTGTAGTATTTAACAGGAACTACAGCACAACATTTGCATTCTCTCCCTGCATTTTACAAGAAGGGGTGGTCTGGTTGTCCAATCAGGACAGCCAGCCCCCCACTGGGATTTGTCCCCAATGCAAGGAGGAAGACAAAGGGGTATGCTGGTTTCACAAAATAAAATGTAAAAGGGATCCAAAGATCCTTTCTACCCTTGGGAACTGTAGATCTCTCAAGGTTAGCAAAAGAAAGTTAAAAGGGGAGCCCCTAGGGCAACCCAGCAACAACAAGCACTTACTGCCAATAGGTGGTTGAAGAGGAGAACTTTAAAAAGACACTATGGAGAGTCAAAAAAATGACACCCATAAAAAGCGCAAGATTCTGTGAGTGTGGAAAAAGTTTCCCACTCACGGAAAAATATCCCACTAGTAAAACAAAAGGTTCTTGGGTTGACCCAGGTCACAAAGATTTGCCATTTCTGTGAAAATCTTTCCTAACCGAAGGTATTTAAACCTTAAGAGAAATCCAAAGTACTTCTCTGTGACACTGCACTGGAGGTGCTGCGTATCACAATACAAAAGGTGATGCCTATGGAGTTTGTCAGACTCCGAAACCAAAACAGAGTCCAAATCAGAAAAAAATACATGAGAGAGTGAGAAAAAGGTCTCTCTCTTCAGGATAAAAATTAAAAGTCCTAAAGTCCAGCAAAATAGCATGGGTATCTAAGGTAGAGGGGAATTAGCACAGAAATTAGAATTCTCCCTAACACTCGTCCCCACCAGACTAAGGTACAGGAGGATTTAATCCACTCCTGGATGATTTTCAGAATCCAGTCAGTCAGTCTGGGAATACTTTCTGGAGAGACAATCAGCATTTTGGTGATTACACCCTGACCTGTGTTCTATGGTGAAATGAAACCCTTGGAGGCTGATTGACCAACGTAACAATTTAGGATTCTCCTCCTTCATCTGCATTAACCATCTCAAGGGTTGGTGGTCTGTCTGAATTTCAAAAGTAGAACCATACACGTATGGTCTAAACTTCTTCAGAGACCTCAATAGTTGCCACTTTGTCTCATGGTCCTTCAGTTTCCTACTGATGAAGCAGATGGGGTCTTCCCTGCCTTTCTCATCCAGCTGACTCGGAACTGCACCTATCCCTGTATTAGAAGCATCTGTCTGTACAATAAAGGATTAGTTGTAGTCAGGAGCTCTCAAGACTGGAGCTTGACTAAGGCCTTTCTTAAATCCTTCAAAAGCCTTGGTGCACTCCTTATTTCACCTGACCTTCTTGGGGAATTTGGGTGAGATCACATTCAAGGGAGAAGCTACGGTCCCATAGTTCTCAATGAAGTTCCTATAGTACCGAGTGAGACCTATAAAGGCTCTCACTTGGGTTTGAGTAGTAGGGATGGCCCAGTCTTGTATAGCTTGTACTGTGCTAGGCAATAACCTTATTTCACCTCCTCCTACCTCATGTCCAAGGTAGACCACTTTGCTCTGGCCAGTTTGACATTTGCTAGCCTTTATGGTCAGATGGGCCTGTTCAAGAGCCTGCAAAACATATCCAAGGTGGTCAAGATGCTCTTCCCAAGTGGGGCTGAGCACTGCAATGTCATCCAAGTATGCCATGCAGAAGTCCTCCATCCCATTCAGAACTTGATTTATTATCCTCTGAAATGTAGCCAGTACATTTTTGAGTCCAAAAAATGCAGCTGTCTCCTTGGCATGATCTGCCAGAGCCATTTGCCTATAGCCTGAGGTTAGGTCAAATGTACTGAGGAACTTGGCTGAACCAAGTTTGTCCACCAGCTCATCTGTCCTAGGTAAATGATGGGCATCAGTCTTGGTGACTATTAAGAGCTCTATAGCTCATATAGTACAACTAGCCCATGGACTTGTAGATGGCTCGATTACCCCAAGATCAATCATCCTCTTGACCTCTTTCTTTAAGTGGGATCTTACATGGTCTGACATCTTGTAACCCCTGCTTTTGACAGGGAGACTGTCACCAGTGAGAATATCATGCTGGCCCCAAGGGGTCAAGCCTGGTGTCAGTGAAAACAGGGGGGAAACTGATTTAACAGACCTTTGCACTCCTCCTGTTGTTGCAGAGTCATATCTGAAGAGTTTTACTCCTTCAATGTTCTCATCTGAAGGTTGTCCGCTGTGGAGGTCAGGTAGAGGTTCACCCTCCTCCTCCTGATCAGAGGCTAAAAGCAAAGCTCCTAGTTCCTGTCTGGAAACATAAGCCTTCAGACGGTTAGTGTGATAGACCCTGGGGCCTTCCTGGGATTGCCCAAGTCCACTAAATGGTTGACCTCTCAAGGTTTGCCTACAACCTTTAAGGGTCCAATCCATGTGTCCTGTAAGGCCCTCTGCCTTGTAGGTACCATAACTAGAACAAGCTGGTCTGGAGTAAACTCCACCATGTTGGTCTTCTGCTCATGCCAATGTTTGACCAGAGCCCGACCTGCTTTCAAGTTATCAGAAGCTTCTGTCATCAGTGCCCTTCTCCTCCGGAGACCTAACACATAGTCAGTGACTCTCACTAGCTTGAGGGAAGTAGCACACTCCAACCCTTCCTTGATTAGGGCCAAAGGACCTCTAACCGGATGACCATAGAGCTAACCGGATGACCATAGAGCAGCTCAAAGGGGCTGAAACCAACCCTGTCTTGAGGGACTTCTCTATATGCAAAGAGAAGGCATGGCAGTAGAAGGTCCCACTTTCTTCTAAGGGGTTCCTCTAAAGCACCTAGCATGCTCTTAATAGTTCTGTTAAACCTCTCCACCAACCTATTGGTTGGTGATGGTAGGCTGTTAAGGACTTGTAGGTCACTCCACAGTATTTCTACATGGTCTGCATGTAATGGGACATAAAATGTGACCACCTGTCAGAGATGACCTCCTTAGGAAAACCGACCCTGGTCAAGATACCAAGGAGGGTCTTGGCCACTGCCTGAGCAGTAACAGTCCTCATAGGTATGGCTTCAGGATATCTGGTAGCATGGTCTACCACAACCAGTATAAATCGGTTGCCTTAAGAAGTGGGATGGTCTAGGGGACCAACAATGTCAATCCCTAGCCTCTCAAAAAGAACTCCCACCACTGGGAGAGACTCTAAAGGTGCCACGTTCTTGGCTCCACTCTTGCCAGATATCTGACAAGTGTGACATCTACTGAATTTATCTACTTCAGACCCCATCTTGGACCAGTAGAAATGGAGATATTCTCTCTTTGGTCTTCATGAAGCTCAAGTGACCAGCCAGATGGATCTCATGGGCTAACTGTAGGAATTGGTGTCTCACCTCCTGGGGCACTACAAGTCTTCTGTCGTTTCCTGGGCTAGACTCAATAGGTTCACTGTAGAGGAGGCCATCCTCCCAGTAAAGCCTATGCTTCCTTGGCTCTTGCCCTTCCAGCAGGGAAGCTGCCTGTTGACGGAGCCCTTCAAGAGTAGGACAGTCTCTTTGACATCTGCTGAAGTCTGCCGTAGAGGGTCCACATTCTGCAAGTAAAGTCTACAGTTCAGGATGGTCTTTAGGATCCAGATCTCCAACATAGGGAAGGTTCTCCTCTAGCTCTGTTTCACCAGTAGCTGACTGTTCTGAGTTTGGTTCATCCTCCCACTCAGCCTTAGATGGGGAAGGGGGTCACTGGGGTGACCTTGGACTGTCCTCTCAGGGATGTCCTTGTCCTTCGAACAAGTTTAGGTATTATACCTTTCTTTCTTCCTGAGACCTTGGGTTTCCCCTTTGTCTCTTTCTTTGGCCCTGAATTAGAATGGTGTCCTTCCTGTGGACTGGGGGTTATAGGAATCTCTGTAACCTCCCACTGAGTCATCCAAAGTTGCCTCTCTGGCCAAACTTGTTTGCTCCTGCTTCCTTTTACTGGGAGGCCTGGCACAGGTATTCTCAGTCATATTATTGCACTGTATATGAGTGCTGGCAGTATTGGAACCATTTGGATTGGGCCTCCTGCAAGTTTAGTGGGACCTTTGGGTGTCTTAGCCACATCCTCAGGTTTGAAAAAACTTTCATCAACCACTGTAATGCTTGCCCCAGTCTCTCTAATGGCAGGGGTCTACTGACTATTTACAAGTACACTGTCCTTGTAATATTATTTTGTGTTACCTGGAATGTAGTTGTACGCATCCACATTCTGCTGTTCCCACAGACCCAGGGACACTAAAGAAACACTATCTGAGACTCCAATGGGCTCTTCAGCCAATAGTTGTAAATTACCACTTGCCATATGAACTCCTCCCTCAGGTATGAAGGCTAAGGAGGCAGTGTGGACTCCTGAAGGTTTACCCTTACATCTGGGATCCCCTTTCACATGGTGGTCAGTAGACTCACATGCATAGCATTTCCCAAATGCTCTTTGGAATGGGGGATTCTGCTGACCTCCCTCTGGTTTAGCACCAGAGGGTTCCTAGATGTAGGTTTCCCTTGGAATGTACCCTTATTTCGTTTGTGGCCCTCTTTTGGATGGTTGGAATTAGAATTCTCTTTTCCCTCTTTCCTGTGCTGCTTCCCATCATCATTTTTGTGAGTGGCCCTGTTGGCTACCCACAAGTCAGCAGCCTTTTCTAACCTTTTTGGGTTTTTATCTCTTTTGAGTCAGCCAAGTGCTGTCTCAGTTCAGGAGAGCAGGCATCAAAAATAAATTCTAACAAAAACAGATTTCTCATTCCTTCGAAGCAAAGGTGTTCACTCTGTAACCCTTAACCCAAGATTATATGTAGTAACCCTGTGGGAGACAACACCAGTCTTGTCCTCTTGGCAATAGGTAACCCAACTTTGGGTTACCTATTGCCAAGGTCTGTACTACACAAGTTGGTAGAGTAGTAACTGAGAAGCTCGTCTTATCTTAAGAGTGGTCAATGTGAGCTGTAGAGGTGCAACATAGTGATTTACAGTGACAAGTATTGCTATGATAACTTGTAGAGCGCACGTTCACCCATGGGTATCTTGGCGCTTGAAAGAGGCAAGACCATAAAGTAGGAAGCTGAGCAGAAGAGAGAACAGGGAATCAGAAAAGATGATGCTTCAGAGCTTTCCGGAAAGCCAGATGATTAGGAAGAAGTTTAATAGAATGGGGCAGACTATTCCACAGAAGAGCCCCGAAACAGAGAAAGTGCGGCCACCCAATCGCGGGTGGCATTAAGGAGGTATGCAGAGCCCGCCAGCAGAGGCTGATCCTAGAGGATGATTAGGTGTGTAAGGCTCAAATTTGGTAACTACTCGGCACCTATGCCGCAAGCAGCCCGATGGACTATGCAGAGGCTCTTAAATTGAACCCGTTGTGCAACAGGAAGCCAGGGCAGCGAGCGTAATACTGGAGTGATATGGGAAGAATAGGGGGTACCCGTTGTTAGCCTCGCTGCCAGGTTTTGTAGGCATTGAAGTTTGCCAACCAGCCCCTTAAACTAAGGGGCTGGTTGGCAAACTTCAGAGAATACAGAGGTATAGAGAATTACAGTAGTCCAGCCTGCTAAGAATCATAGCTGCAACTACTGGAGGGCGAAGTGATGCTGGAATCAGATGGAGCACTTTCCTCAATATTTTAAGCTGAAAATGGCCCTGTTAACATACCGGGGCTACTTCGGCTGTTAAGGAGAGATCAGCTGACACGATTATTCTGAGATTTTTCACCTTAGGGGAGGTGTCATGACCACTGTGAGGTGGCACAAGTTGTGCCACAATCAGGCTCCCACCAGAACCCTGAGGGCCTTAAAACCACTGCAAAAGGGCTCCTGGAGCCAGTCCTGGCGCCTTTGGCACCAGGCTCGTATGTAGGAAGGAAGGGTTGTTCAAACTAGGTCCCATTTATGTACATGGGCCTTTAGGTCCAACATGGAAGCACCCACACAGTCTAGTTCTAAGAACCAAGCCATGCGGTCTAGTGTTTTGGGTGTGGCAGGCCTGAAACTACTTTCCCTGTTACTACTTTACCTGGGCTGTATAAACCACACCCTGACTGCAGAACACGCTTTGTGTTGTTCTGCAACCAGCAGCGTGACGCTCACCGTGTCCAGCTCCTGGTCTTCAGCATCTTCCTCTAATCCTACAAGAACAAGATTATTCTGTTTTACCTGTGAAAACACCATCCAGCACTCAGCAGGGCTGTAATCTGTGGAAACCTAAAGAAGAAACATCACTCACCTATGAGTACTAGCTTAAGGACTTCCGGCGAACCGCTACCATAGCTGCCGTTCGAACATTGCGACATGCAATAACGAGAAAGGGAAAAACAATATTAGAACGCGTGCTTCCAAATCATCGAATTCCATCAGTCTTACCTGAATTCCATCGCACTACACCAAGCTTCCATCTGGAGCACCACAGAACATCTGCAAAGGAAAAGACATATTCAGGTTCGCTTTCAAAATTGAACAACCACACAGCGCTGTACTTAACGGATTCCGGGGGCCTTTTTTTCATTGCGCTCTCATCCACTCGCAGCACCACAGCGGCCTGTGAGGAGAAGAAGAAAACACAGGTTAGCTTTAAAAGACAAAAAAAGGCGCTGTGCTTCGGGCTTTCTCTTACCTAGAAAACGTGCCTCTCCATCCGGCACGCCAGCATCAAGACCTTTGCACCTGAAAAGGAGGAGCTAAAGACATTAACGAATTCCCACCATAAACAGAACAAAGACTTACAATTAACAAACCTACCTGCCTACCAGCAGATTCGGGGCCACAGCAGGCCTGGGCCCAAGGAAGGCGTACTGCAACAGTGAAGCAACTCGGTCAGCTTGCCAACAAAAGTGAAGCTCCCTGCACAAGAAACGCAGGACGAATAGCTCACCCTACAAATAACTAAAGTGAGAAAAGAACCCAGTGGGAAGGGAATCGGTCAGAGGGAGGTGGGAGATTCACCCATTAGAGACAGTTATCACAAATCCTCCCATCTGTAATTAGAGATTAATTATTCAGCACTGGGCAACTACGCAGCCAGGGTTCAAGATCTCGGAGCCTTCCAGACGCCCCCGGGATATCCGGTGAGCGTAACAGGAGGGCCAAGAGAGGAGGGCCAGAAGGAGGCAATCCACAGTGAAGGGTCAAGGAGGGGAGCCCACCACCACCACCTCAGTCTTTTCCCCATTCAGCTTCAGTCAGTTATGGTCCATCCACTCACCAACGGCAGCTAGGTACTTATGAAGGCATACAGAGACCCCGCTGGATCAAGATCTAAATGGATCAACAGGTGGGTATCATCTGAATATGAATAGTACCTGATGCTGAGGGAGCGAATAAGGCGAACCAGCAAAAAGATGTAGATGTTAAAAAGAATAGGGGACAAGGCAGAACCCTGGGGGACACCACAACTAAGATGGAAGGGTTTAGACACAAAAGGTGGTAGCAAGAGAATTTGGGTTCTGTCAGACAAAAAAAGATCCAAACCAGGTCAGTATCTGGCCAGAAACACTGATCTGGGCCAGGCGAGTGAGCAAGATGGTATGATCAACGGCGTCGAACGCTGCTGAAAGATCCAAAAGGATCATGGCGCTGACACCTCCCTGGTCAACAAGTTTGGCCATGTCTTGTACAGAGACAAGTACGCTTTCTGTGCCCTTACCGGGGCAGAAACCAGACTGGGCTGGGTTCAGCACTTTGGAGAACTCCAGGAAGGGAGAAAATAGCGGGGAGACCAGCGACACAAGGAGCTTCATGAGACTGGGAAGGAGAGAAATAGGATGATAGTTGGAAGCAAGAGATGGATCCAAGTATGGTTTCTTTAGCACAGGGATAATGAGAGCAGCCTTAAGTTCAGCAGGAATACTTCCCATTTGACAGGAGAGATTAACAGCAGTGGTGATCTCACCTAGGAGGTCGGCAGATAGTTTTTTCATCACTCCAAGTGGGAGTGGATCCGCCGGGGAACAGGACTTAATCTTAAGCAGATCTTTAGAGACTGTATCCTTTGAGAAGAAAGGAAAAGATTCCCATGGTGAGCAATGGAGATCAATGACTTCATAGTGAGGATGGTTATCAGATGGGGGGAGTGTGGGTCGGCGAGGCAAGGCTGTTCAGTGTTATTGCGAATAGTCTCAACTTTCGTAATGAAAGTGGATAAAGAATCACATAGCTCCTGGGTAGGTTTTATGGATGAAGTATATATAGAAGAGGAAGATAAAGCTTTAATAACAGAGAATAGAAAGAAAAATAAAATAACAGAGCATAGTCTCTTAGGCTGATTAAGTACAGACTCAATCGTCTCAGCAAAAGTTTTTTTTGCAGTCAGAATAGATACAGCTTAAACTGACAGACCGGCTTTGTAGCGTAGTCTATTCTCAGAGTCATAGCCATGTCGTCACTTCTGCTCCAACTGTCTAACTTGCAGGCGTTCCACTCCAAGGAGATCAGTGAACCATGGTTCAGACGGGAGTCTGCGTGGTTGAAAAGACATAAAGGGGCGACCTCCTCGGCAGCACTCAGCAGCAAGGTGTTCATTAGGGACATAGAAGGGGATGGAGCTGCTGACCATTTATCTTTGATGGAGCAGGCACGTTGCTGCAGATTAGCCGAACGCCAAGATCGACACACAGTGGGTTCTGGCAGAATCTTAGGAGGGGCACACTTTAGCAGCAGACTGCAGGTGACCAAATAATGGTCAGTCCAGACCATAGGTTTGAATGAAAGAACAGAAACCAGAGTTTTATTTGCAAACACATCCAGTGTGTTGCCTAATTTATGGGTATGTCCAAATATCTGCTGGGGCAGGTCCAGATCTAGCAGGCTATCACAGAAAAGATCTAAAGCTGCACTTCTAGGCGGGTTACATTTAAGATTGAGGTCACCAAGGACGATAAGATTATTGTATTGTGCTTGCTGAGTGGTTCCAGTAGGCTAGAATAGACACCAGGAGGACGATAAATAGCCAAAATATGATAAGTCAATGAGGGCGATATAATACAGCAAAGTAGTAGAGATTCAATATTCAGATTGTGTGAACAGTCAAGTTTTAAAGACAATGGCAACCCCACCACCATGGTGAGGGCCAGGACGATCGCAGTGAATAATATTGTAGCCCCCCGGAATGGTTTGAGCTAGGACCGGGGCTGAATGAGCCTTGAGCCATGTCTCAGTGAGCACTAGCACGGCAGGGCAGTGATCAGTTAGAAGGGAGGTAACCTCAAAGCATGTGCTGTGAGGGAGTGTACATTCAAGAGTAGTAGAGGCAGTGACGCTGCCGTAGGTATAACAACCGCCTGCTGATTACTATCAGCAGGAGGGGAAAGTTTACAATTCAGAGTCCAGCCGGCAGGGAAGCAGGTGGATGATGGTGCTAATGACAACAAATTAGAGGTAGTGTAGCAGTACAAATTAACGTTGCCGACCGCTGCACGGACGGGGATGCCTTAAGCGCGCCTTTGGCGCACTGACGACGCACCCGCTGTCCCCCGCCCCCCCCTGCTACGCGGGCATTCAGTGCGGCACATAAATGTTGATGCGGTCTCAGAGAGGCTGGGATCTGCCCGATGAAAAACAGAGAGGACTTGGCTCTGATCTGCTCCAGCCCTTCAAGAAGGGGCAGTGACAGAATGCCGCTGTACACAATGCGGTGATCAAACGTAAAATAATGCAGTAATGGGCAAGTCAATAAAAACAGTGAATAATGTCTTTAAAATCAGGCATTCAGGATAGCGTACAATCTGAAACACAAGAAAGGCTTTATAATGGCTTCCTCTAGGGAGCAGCATTCAAATAACACTTCTACTCAAGGATTTTTATGAAAATAATTATTTAAGTCCGTTTTAAAATAAGACTTCTTTAGAAAGGGAAATATGCAACAATAAAAAACACTTATCAAACACTCCTTCAGTTTCAGTTAAATAAGTACACACACACACACACACACACACACACACACACACACTTCCTACACCCTGAGGTGACTTCAATAGCTAGGACACTGTGGACATTGATATATCACTTTAACACTTAATGCAATACTGAGGTTGTGGAAAAAGGAAATGTTTAGGGAAGGAAACAAAGGTGAACAGTTCTCTGAACAGGGAAGTACTGTACAATCCCTCAATGAAGTATAGGTTAACCCTTTCACAGCTATACAAGTAACTTATGTATGACTTAAGAGGGACAGATGAACACAAAGTCAGAAGGTCAGAAGAGTCTGCGGGGAGCCAGGACAGCCACTGTCAATGGAACAAAGTCTAGGGGAGTTGAGGAACTTAGTCTTGCACAGTGTTATATATTGAGTTTGTAGAAAAGAATCGCTGTTGGGGCACAAACTGTAAGGCTTGTGAAAAGCAAAGATGCAAGCAACTCTGCAAGAGGCAGCTAATGCAAATCTCCAGTGAGAGCAAGCAGGCTACAAACAAGAGGTAGACAGTACCTTAGGTCTGAAGAAAAGGATCCAGCTGGCTTCTGTTCTGGTTGCAGTCCTGCAGTTCTTGTGTGTTTTGGGCCTCAGTCGTGGGGACAAGAGTGAGGACGTCTGTAGGACTCCTGCACTGCAGGTCGAAGGGCAGCGACGGCAGCAATGGGCTTACTCAAGATCAGCGGCACTTTGCGCTTTTAGCTACCAGCAAATGGCACCAATGCGGTTCCTGGACACCTTGTGGGCTCTCCTTGCTTCTGGGGTCCAGCACTCTGTTGATGTGGCTCGGGGTTGAGTACCCTGCTTTGGGAGGGGTCCGCAGGATCTTCCTGGAGCTTGGATCCAGCTTAAAGATGAACGTGTTCCTGGTGTTCCTGTCCCCAGGCACTCGGTTCCAGCAGGAGCGAAGAAGTGCAGCCAGCAGGAAAGAGGGGTTCCTGTCAAGTTCGCCTTGGGGTCAGTTAATCGCACCAACCCAAGGGAAGAAATCGTCCGTTCCAGGATTCTGTAGTTGATACGGAAATTGGAGCTTCAGCACTGTAGCAGGGCTTCAGCGGGCAAACCAACAGTCCAGGAGTGTGCAGCAAGCTTCTATTCCTGTTTCTTCTTCGATTCCTTCGTCCGGTGGTCGACTTTGCCTTCTCTCCAAGAGACCTCGCCTTTCATGCAGTTTTCTCCCATTCATTTGAAGTTTAGCTGTCGCTCACACAGCAGGGTGGCTGTCCTCGAAGGACAGCCAGCCAGCCACTCACCTTTGGTTGCATTCCTTTAATTAAAGAGACTAAGCACAGGGAGTTTCAGGAACCTCCAACCCTGCCAGATAAACTGGATCCAGAGGGGGGGTTTCAGCACTGAAGCCCGCCAAAGACCAAACGATCAAAGGGACCAAACCTGGTTTGGCGTGCAGAGTAAAACCCAAGAAAGACTTCACAAGCAAGAAATGGTGAAAAAAGAAGACCGGGGCCATTTTGACGGAATGGGCACCCATGGGTGCAATACTACAGCTGAGGATTTGCGGTAAAAATGCACCATGGTAGGAAAATTAAACCACTGCCACCAGCCATTAATTGTAGTGATGGTAACATACAAATGTTACATGAGAAAGTGGGAAAAGGGGCTACTGGGTAACAACCCCAGTACTTCCACATCAGATGGTTTGTACTTTAGCTAAGTAAAGTAAATTTTACTTTGCTACTTTTGGTAACTAGGTTTACCCAAGGGAAGGTATTTAATCCTTAAGAGAAATCCAAAGGCTTTCTCTGTGACACTGCACTGAAAGTGCTGTCACAATACAAAAGGTGATGCCTATGGAGTTTTGTCAGACTCCAAAACCAAAAGTAAGACCGTTCAAATCCGATAAACATTAGAGAGTGAGAAAAAGGTCTCACTCCTTCCAGGATAAAAATGAAATTCCAGCAAAATAGCTGGGGGTCTCTAAGGTAGAGGGGAATCGGCACAGAAATGTGAATTCTCCCTAACACTCCTGTGGTTAGTTTTGAACTTGCTGCTTCACGAACACTAGAAACTGGAGGAACTCCACAGGAACTCTTCGTAATTGGCTGCTTGTCAAGACTTCTCCAAACTGCTTTTAGTTAGGGTTGCGTTTTTTGACTTAAAGGACTTACTTGGCGATGACACTCTCTAGAACCTTAAACTAAGTTTGTTACACTAACCATTTTCCTCCCTTTAAGTGACTTTACTATATGTGTTTGCAGAGTATAAACCATTGAAAACTGTGCAATAACCGATAATGCGGCAACGTTGTCTTTCCCTTTCTAATGTTACAAATGTAACTGCAAACAAACGCAAAAATGAAAGTGCCCTTTGAAGTGTGTTATCAAGTATTCATAAGTGTTCTAAAGTAACGTCTGAAGTATTAAAAGTGATTCTGGTTTATATATAATATATACTTTTTATATAAGTGCAAGTGCTTCTTTGTGGTGCATGTGTAGCTAAGATACAGTGTACTTTACCTACAGCTCACATCTTCCGCTTAAGATAAACCGGACTGCTCTGCCACTCTACCAAGGTCCTGAGCTAGTACAAATTGATACTAATAGCTTACTAAAGTCTTACTACCAGTAGGACTTTAGGAAAACTCCCCTAACAGTGAACAAATTGTCCTACTTGACCACTTGGATCTTTTCATTGGACCCCAGAACTCCTAGACTCATTTTTCCCTGTCTCTCAAAACATATGGAACTTTGAACTTTTGGGCACAAGGCCTCATACATCTTAGGGATGAACCTCTAAAGCTAGTATTGAAATAAATGTTGTGGACCTGTAGGGCTGCATACTAACGCACACCTTCCTTTTCAGGGGTTTATGTATTTTGCCCTACTCCAGTGATTGTATATATATATGTATCTTTTATTTAGTTTTGTGTTATAATATTACAGGTTAGTCATTTTTCCCAGTTTTATATGGCCATAAATACATGTTCTGTTTGTATCACTGATTGCCCAACTGTGCTCCCTGACTTTTCACTGTTTTTTCTCATTGGGGACCCCTTACAAGTTCACCACCTCTTGAGACTTAGCCTAGAGCACTCGTATCTTCTACTGGTTTGGCTGCAGCTCCCAGAGTTGTCCCTGTAACAACACTAGGGTGGCCTTCTATTCATCTGTCCACTGGACCAAAGTATAGAAGTCAGTCCTAACCCAATGGGAACCCTTGTTCATTATTTCTTTTGTACTTAATTTTATGGAGTCCTGCTTTCCTCCATCTTTTCTAAGATGTAAGGGTGTCCCTAATTAGACTTGCACCAGAATAAATGCACCCCTCTAGGGAAATAAGGCCAAGAGTCTATCTTGTAAGGATAACAAGTTTAATCTTATAAAAATTAGGATGGTAGTAAAGGACACTACTGCCTGAACGGTCTTCTCCTGTCCCTCATCCGTTCCATTCTCCTGCCACAGTGGTGCCTGCAGGAGTATGCTTCTGAACTTGTACTACCACCATTAAATCTGGTCTATTTCTTGGTCTATCCCTTTTCAGTGCCTCCTGTGGTGGGGACGGGTTTCTCGCCGCCTCCTCTCCTTGATCTCTCTTGCCCTGCCTCTTCATTATTTCTGCCACCTTGATCTTCCCATTCATTTTCCCTTGCTTGTTCTGCTTCTTGTCTCAGGACCGTCCATACCCTCTCCCCATCATCTTTTTCAACACAAACATTTTATTGCCACAGGGTTGAATCCAACCAAAAAATCTCCTGACTTCCAATACCCTATTTTCAGCACTTTTACCCTTATTGCAAGTTGTACTTCTTAAGGTTTTTGTAACCTGACCAACCTTTCCTGCAATGCTCTAAACTAGTTGTTTATATCTGCTTGTGAACCTCCTGGGTACACTGATTCTACCTGCATGTCGGTGCTTGTGGATGGGTTATATGGAGTTGCAAAAGCTCTCGAGTCCTCCACCCCTATTTGCTAATCCTGATAATCCTGTTGTTGACACTCTTCTCTACCACTGTTATTGAAATTTGTACAGTGCACAGTCACCCAAAGGTATCTTGGCAATGGAGGGCCAAAAACCACCGTCCATCAGCCGCCATCAACTAGAACAGAAATGTCTTGAAAGCCCTTCCGAATGGCAAGTGATTTGGCAGAATATTTACTGTCAGTGGCAGGTAAAAGTGAGAGTCCCCAAAAATACAACTAAACACTCCCCAATGAGAGTCAATAATGGACACACCCCAGCAGGGCATGAGACCAAGACCATGTGCCGGTGAAGGTAAAATAAGTTTATCCAAATACCAAAATAGGGCCAGCATAGAACTATGCAAACTCTGAGAGTGCTCTGTCTCGCATCAGAAAACATCTACATTTTGCTACAAATCCATGTCATGCATGACGTCGGAGCTAGGGATTACATAAATCGATGAGATTGGGTAAAAGGGGAGAAGATAGATTCCATAGGGGGAAGCTCCAGGGTTGGTAAGGTCCCTTGTCGCGTCATGTGATGCTTGTAAGTCAGCTGGGCTCATCGGGGTGGAGTGTCAGGTCGGGAGATGTTGGAATTGATACATCTTGGCTGCGCTGACATTGGTTCCTGTGGCCACACACACTCATTCAGTGCTCGTTATAATTCATCGTGCCCTGCAAATCCTATAAATTGTTAATCTAACATCAGAAGAGAAATAACACAACTCTAGGTGCTCTTATCTCGTCATCATAAAACACTATAAAATAAAAGGACCGCTTCATGAGTTCAGGTGCCTTGTCAGGGATACCTCTATCATTCTGCTTGGTTAGATCTAGTGGGGAACATCTTTATAGTATGTTAGTACAAGAGTAATTATACTGCCACCATGGTTAGTCGGGGTTGGGGTGAGCCTGGGTACTATCTGGTCAGAGGGCACATAGCTGGTACATCAGAAAGACAGATTGTTGCCTATATTTCTTTTAACCAAGGTCTCGGTGTGTGGAACAAGTTTTATGGTGCTATTGTGGGTCTGGGGGCTTAGGGGAGGGCAGATACTTGGGGCAGGCTTAGCGGAGGGGGTGAGATGTTACATTTACAGCATCACATTTTCAATGAAATAAGGGCCTTTAGTTGTCAGCCCGACCTGAGGCGGGAGGACAGTGGGGGCTGAGTAAGCGGCGCTGCAGAAGGGAGAGAGGGCCCTGTTGCTTCTAGCTTCTCTTTCTCACAGGGTTACATGCACATCATTTAGAATGCGAGGTAGGATTTAAGCCAGTGTGGTTACAGGTACATCGAGCAATATGCAAGCTTATGAACTTTGTATAGGTTACACGTTTACATTTATCATGAGTACCATGTTACAAAGTAAATTCTATCAATAGTCTTGTAACTTTATCGTCTTGCATTATATACATTTGGACCAGTATGCAAGTTGATCATATCTGAACACACGAATATCTGAAAAGCCAGTGAACATTTTGAGTGTGTACCTTGTGCTATATCAAACGAGTAAATCAACATATCATACATTTAGTCTGAGTGTTTATCAAAAGACAAGATTCATTCACTAGTATGGGGCTTAGACATATGACCAATGGCTTCATGTGCATTAAACATAGGTGAGGATTTTCTTGTTTCGTTTTCTGGATTTACCTCCTTAATACACATATACATGAGGGGATTTCTAACCTTCACAGAGGGATTAGCAGTATGGGTGAACCAGGGTGGCACACAGGCATAGGATCTATGTCTGTTACTTCAAAAGGAGAACAAGGTTGGGGGGGGGGTTTATCTACACTGTATATCATCATAAATGTGGGGTCTGCAAGGGGACGTGGTATGTTTGTGGAGATGAATTGATTTCGTTAAACCCAAGCCTTTGCCCGGTCATCCACAGGTCAGTAATGGACAGCGGAATGTGAAAGATAGTGTTTGTCATGTAGCTTGTTTGCGCCTAGTCTCCCGTGGGAACAGGCCTTCTACAGGGACGCAGAGGGGAGGAGAGAGATGCCAGGCTAGATGTGCGTGATCTTGGGGGAGGAGGAGCTGCAGCTCTGCAGGCCATCTTTTCCTTCGAGGCCTGTGGTACCATGTACAAAATGGAGTCTCGTTGTGGTACAAAAGAATGGAGTCTGGCGTTAGCTTTCTAGTCCATGTGTGCATACATATGGGTCTTCCTACAGCCATCCTGCATCCCTGGCCACAGGCGCATGGAAGGCTGGTGGACAAATCGCAATCCGCATTTGAGGTTGAAAAGGAGGGGAGAGGGGGGTCTCAAAAGACCTTGCCTCTCATACACGGGTCATTCCAGATTTGAGCAGCGGCAACTTTGAAAGCCCGACCACTGATGCGCGAACGGTGGAAAGTAGGCACATACAGCAAACCAGCCGAACGCAGTGAGCGGGTAGGAAGGTACCGGGTGAATTTGGTCTGGAGGCATTAGGCCCCAGTCCATGCAATGCCCGATGAACTATGTAGAGTACTTTAAAATTGATACGCTGCACCACCGGAAGCCAGGGCAGGGTGCGCAACACTGGGGAGATGTGAGCGCCATAAGGTGACCCCGTTGCTACCCTGGCAGCCAGACTTTGAAGGCGCTGGTGCCGTTGGACTATACCCTTAGGCAAGGTATAGGGAGTTAAAATAATCCAACCGGCTGAGCACCATGGCCGCAACCACTGGCGGACGGAGGGTGGCCGGTAGCATGGGAAGCACCTTTTTTTAGTCTTTTAAGATGGAAGTGACTTGCTTTACACACTGCAGATACGTGATCATTCATAGAGAGAGAGGGCGAAAAATTCACTCCCAGGTGTTGCGCTCACCTGGCCTCTGCGGAGGCGTTGTGGCACGGTTGCAGCCCTCCCTGAACTTGAATCGCCCCATTCAGGCCTCTCCCCCAGTAGAAAAGCTGTGACCGGTGGTACGTGGTGATACTGCTCTTGCATGGAGATAAGTGTGTGAGTGCGCCAATCTGTGATTGTTGTACCTCTCGAACTCTTCACCCCAAAGTACGGTTTCTGTGAGCATACGCCGGCCCATAAAGCTCACCTGTGAATTATGGAAGATAAGCTCTCCGTCCTGCTACTTCTGGCAGGGGCGCGTCAAATGGAATCTAGTTCCTTCACTGATCCCTGATGAGGATTAGTTCAGTCCAGCTGCGACTATGCTTTTCCTTATGATTGGTAAGTCTTTCTTGAGCTCTTGTGATGCCGTTTGTTCTGTTTAATGTCTTTATATGTTGCTCCTATTTATGTCCGCAATAATGTCTCTTCTGTTTTCTTCCCTTGGATGGAAATGCAGTCGCAATGCAGCAGTGAGACGCGAAATGCGACTGGATGGAAGATGGATGCTACCACAATGTTCGACAGCAGGTAAATCATGGTTTAAGGAAAAGCACGAAGTATGGTGAAGCGCAACCTTTTTTTGAATTTTTTTTATTTTTATTGATTTCTCAAACAAACAATAGAAACCAAACTTGCAGTGCATACAATAACATATCAATTATGCGTTATTCATTCACGCTCACTGCTACCCCTTCCCCCCCCCCCGTTACGAGCCCACTTTAATTAGTATCTTGTTCTGCATCCTGTGATGGGGGTCGCTATCTGGGAGGTCTCTTGAGTCCGACACCGACCCAAATAGCTCTGCTATCAACAGTTTCCTCGCCATAAAAGTTTGTTTCCCCCCCTCCCGCCACCCCCCCCCCCAGCTCTACTGGCCTCTTGCCATACCATAGTTTCTGCCTCCGCCCATTTCTGCAAATCCTTAAACCATATCTCCAGTCGAGGTTTGTGGCATGTCTTCCACCCCATAGCAATTCTTCTCTTCGCATGCGCATATACCAGATCTTTTAGTTTGCGCACATGCTTGCATTTCCTTGGCCTAGGGAACCCCCCTAGCAGACAGGCTCATACATTATCCACCACAACCTTAATGCCTTTTCCCGCTAATTTATGTGCAATCTCACTCCAGAAGCGCCCAATGTCCGGGCAGGACCAGAACATATGCACCAGGCCCGCATTCTCTTCATCGCATCTAGGGCATGCCTGCCGTCCTCCATTTTTAAATTTGGCATCCTCTGGGGTGTCGGGTACGCGCTGTGCGTAATATACAATTGCATCTGCTGGAGTCTTGCATTTCTTGACACCATTTTATGATACCCTTGGACTCGTTCCCACATTCCGTCATCCATTGGAGCCCCCACTTCGTTCTCCCAGTCTAGTCTTAGTTGTACCACCTCCTTACCCACTTTAGACATCATTGTCTCTTATATCCGAGATATCTCGTGCCCTCCCTCTGCAATGTCATATATCACATCTATAGTAGTGTCTGGTTCTTCCTCAAGAACCAATTCTGACCATGTTCTCTTATCTTCCGCACCAATCTATATTACGTGATATACTGGCCAGTATGTAGCCCAGTCTCTGCCCCCAACTCCTCGAAGTCTATTATAGTGCCCTCTCGCCAGATGTCTCCCATTGTAACTACGCCAGCCAATTCCCAATGATTCCTAATTATCATCCTCAATTGCTCTTCTCCGCCCGCCAGTCCTTCTCGGGAGGGAGCACGGGGACGGAATTTCCATCAGTTGTCATGCCCTACGCCACATCTTCCATCGCAGTGACAACATCTTGGGGCGTCCTTCTAGTACAGCTTGGGGTAGCCATATTATCTCCTTCAGGTAGAATGGGACACAGTCTTGTCTAAACAGTCTGGTCTCCGTGGTCACATCCTCTGAGAGCCATTTACCCACATACTGTAGCTGACTGGCAACATAGTAAACTTCATAATTAGGCAATTTTATACTCCCTTTCTCGTAGGTGTTCTATAGCTTCCAGAGCGCCACTCTGTTCCGCATCCCGTGCCATAAAAAGTCCCTGCATATACCAACCAGTTTCCCCCAAAAAATTTTGGGTATCAGAAACGGGATGTTCCCGAAATAGTGTAGGAGCCGAGGCAGGACCACCATCTTCAACATTGCACCCCGACCCATCATTGCCAAGGGCAGTTTAACCCAAAACCGCATGCAACTTTCTATTTTAGTAATCGCCACTTCGAGGGGATTGGGTCCTCCGACGTATTCCATATCTGACATGTAATCACCACAGCTGTGCTGCTTCGGAAACTTTTTTCGGCGTCTGCGTCCTTTGTCGATGACGTCGATGCGCCGTCGTCGAGGGCCACGTCCGACGTCATCCGATGTGATAAGTAGGACGCACGACGCCCGTAGCCTCAGTTCCGTTTTTTCCGCGAACGTGTTGCTTCGTGATTCTCGGTTCACGCCTCGACTCTTTGGAGTTCTGTTCTTCTCGGTTCTTCGAACCTGTTCGTTTTGTGCAAATCCTTCGTGTGAAGATGTCTTCGACCCCTCGTCCGGGTTTCAAGAAGTGCAGGGAGTGTGGGTCCAAGATGTCGGTGACGGACTCGCACGACGCCTGCCTCTGGTGCCTCGGGGAGGCCCACGACACGGATGACTATCGACTGCCAGTCGCTCACGTCCAAAGCCTTACGCGAACGTAAGAAGAAGTTGTCGGTAGGTCGGGTGTCCAAGCCCAGGAAGTCGAAGTCTGCGGGGCTTTCGACGGATGATTCGAGGGGTGACTCTCCGCGTCATCGTCGGAAGTCTCGTGGGTCTCCTTCTAGGAGTCGGTCTCGCCACTCCTCAGCCTCTTCGAGGCGTTCTCGGAAGCGCCGACACCGGTCGTCTTCCAGGTCCTCCTCGGAGGACTCTGCCCGGCACGTCGCTTACCCCACCAGCCGTGCGACGCCGGAGGAATGGGCTTCCTTTGGGAAGAAAATGCTGGCGATTCTTGAGTCGCAGGGTACTAAGCCGTCCGCGCCCCCGAGTGGGGTCGGTCGTGAGAGGTCGAGAGACGCCGCTCGCATGAGTGGTCGGCACGAGTCACGGGAGAGGTCCCGTTCGGACAAGGAGACTCGTTCTCGCCGTACCCGTTCCAGGTCCCGGTCCTCGACGCGTTCGAGACCGTGTGCACCTGTGAGGTCTTCGAGGAAGACATCGACGTCTGAGGCGTCGACAGACTTTCTCGAGGCTCCGGCTTCGAGGAAGTCGTCGAAGCCGTCGACGCTCGGGTCGTCGAGGGGCACGCTCGGGGCTCCGGCCTCGAGGGCTGTGTCGACGCCGCTGATGCTGGAGGCGCTGCGTCTGACGTCGACGCCGATTTCCTCGGCGCCGATACTGGTTCTCTCGACGCCGGCGCCGATTCGCTTGATGCCATCGACGCCTTTCGTGTCGGAGGTACCCCGTGGCACGGGAGAACCCCCTAGGAAGGCTCTGGTTAAGAGCAAGCACTCTCTGGTGCCTTCTTTTCGCCACCTGGACTATATTTCAGAGGCGGGTGAGGATTCTGATGGCCTGGTTCCTAGTCAGGTTCCAGATGAAATTGTCTCGGGCCATAGTCAGTTTGACGATTTGAGACAGTCACTGCATGATGCCAGTGGACTGGACACCTCTCCGGAGGTGGAGTTTTGTAGGCCTGAGCCTGGCTCTCATGCCGATTCCTCGTACCGGCGCCTTATGGCTAGGGTTTCTGAGTACTTGGGATGGTCTGCTCCCCCAGGGGAGTTTGTGCAGGATGATCTGACGGACATCCTTGATGTTGGTCCCCCAACTGACCCGGTACTGCCGTTCCATATGGCTTTACAGAGAAGGGTGGCGGCGGCTTGGACTGCTCCGGAGAGTCTCCCGGCAGTGGGCAGATCCTTGTCGCGAAAATACCGTCCAGCCAGTAGCGACCCCTGCTACTTGACCAGGCACCCCACTCTGGAGAGTTTGGTGGTGCAGGCGGCCACGGCCCCGGCAAAGCAGGCGTCGTACCCTACCATCCCTCCTGATAGGGACGACAAACGTTTTGATGGCTGGGCGAAGAAAGTGTTTTCTTCTGGTGGTATGGCGCTTCAGGCGGCCAACTCCATTTGTGCCTTGTCTCGTTTCACACACACTCTGTGGAACTGTGTTGCGTTGGCGGCTGAACATATTCCCGAAGGGGACGAACGGGATGGTTTCCTTGCTATGGTCCAGGATGGTAAGGATGCCATGTGTGAGTCCGTTCAGTCGGGTTTGGATTTAGCTGAATGCGTCAGTAGGTCCATGGCGGCGAGCACCGTGATACGCAGGTTTGCGTGGTTGCGGAAGTCGGGGTTTGCTCCTGATGTGCAGTCCCGGCTCCTCAACATGCCCTTTGACGGTGAACACCTTTTTGGCAGCAAGGCTGACGAGAGCCTTGAGAGGTTGCAGACCTCAAAAGCTGCAGCGAAGTCGTTGGGCGCTGCAGTTCGCCAACCTCCGCCTTTTCGTCCTAGGGGACAGCAGTGGAGGGGTGGTTCCTTTCGCTATTACTCATCCTTCAGTAAAGCGAGAGGAGCTGGCAGTCAAAGAGGCCAACGCAGGGGTACCAGAGGTGGACGACAGGGTACCCGTGGTGCCAAGGCCGCTCGGGTAGTTGCCTCTTTGCCCTCAGGTAACTCCGCAGCCGCTCCCACTCAGTCGTGAGGCCATGTCCCATGGTTCGCCGGTTGGGGGAAGGCTGGCGCAGCATCTTGTAGAGTGGCAAGCCATTACTTCAGATGTGTGGGTTCTGGAGATCATAACCCACGGCTACTGTCTTCCCTTTCGGCACAGGCCTCGCGACAATCCACCGGGGAACCTCTCTTTGCAGAGTCCGGATCCGCTCCTTGCGCAGGAAATTCAAGCCCTGCTGGAGAAAGGTGCCATAGAACTGGTGCCTGTAGCGGAGAGGAACAAGGGATGGTATTCCCCTTATTTTTTGATTTCGAAGAAAGACTGGGGATTGAGACCCATCATGGACTTGCGCGGTTTGAACAAACTCCTCAGGAAGGACAAGTTCAAGATGGTTACTCTCTCTCAAGTTCTCCAGGCCCTTCAGCTTCAGGACTGGTTGGTGTCACTCGACCTCAAGGATGCTTACTTCCATGTGCCGATCCATCCCAAGCACAAGAAGTACCTGAGGTTCGCGGTTGGCGACTCGCACTTTCAGTTTCGGGTCCTGCCGTTCGGATTGACCTCCGCCCCGAGGGTTTTCACCAAGCTCATGGTGGTGGTGGCAGCGCATCTCAGGCAAGGGGGGATTCACGTCTACCCCTACCTGGACGATTGGTTGATCAGGGGGAGCTCTCCCGAGCAAGACCTGGATCATCGGTCCGTCACCTGCCGCTCCCTTCACAGGCTGGGCTTCTCCCTCAATTTAAAGAAGTCCCATTTGACGCCAACACAGCGGCTCCAGTACATTGTAGCAGTGCTCGACACTTCCCTGGGGCAGTGTTTTCCTCCCCAGGTGAGGGCCCTTCACATTCAGCAGATGGTGCACAAGTTTCAGCATGCCCAGACGCTCCCTGCGTTCGAGTTCTTGAGGTTGCTCGGCCTCATGGCATCCTGCATTCTTCTGGTGCCAGAGGCTCGCCTGCGGATGAGATCTTTGCAGTGGGCACTCAAGACGCAATGGTCGCAGTCCTCCGGCAGGATGTCGGACCCGGTTCAGGTGCCGCCCTCGGTCGCCCGGGATCTTCTGTGGTGGGCCGTCGAAGGCAACTTGATGAAGGGGGCTCCATTTTGGCTTCCCTGGCCGGAGGTGACGATCGTGACGGATGCATCCCTCACGGGATGGGGAGCTCATGCCAACGGGCTGACAGTCAGCGGTCGTTGGTCTCCGTCGGAGTCCAGACTCCATATCAATCTTTTGGAGCTGAGGGCCATCAGGCTAGCCCTGAAGGCTTTTCTGCCGACTGTGCGAGGAAAGAGTGTCCTGATCCTGACGGACAATACAGTGGCCATGCACTACCTCAACAAAAAGGGGGGGCACTTCCTCTGTGCAGGGAGGCGATGCAGCTCGAGTTCTGGGCCATCCAGCAGGAAGTTTCGATCTCGGCAGTTCATCTGGCCGGAGACGAAAACGTGACGGCGGACGCTCTGAGCAGGGAGGTGGCTCAGGAGATTCTCCTGGAGATCTTCGCCCTTTGGGGGACCCCTCAAGTGGATCTCTTCGCCTCCAGTGTCAACCGGAAGTGCGAAAGGTTTTGCTTGCGGGAATTTCCTCCAAAAGGAGCCTTAGGAGACGCGTTCGTGGTGGAGTGGTCATTCCCGCTGCTGTACGTGTTTCCTCCAGTCCCCGTCATCCCGCAAGTGCTGCGGAGGTTACGGAAGTTCGGTTCCCGGATGATCCTCATTGCCCTGGCGTGGGCTCAGAGGACGTGGTACCCGGACCTTCTCGACTTCTCCATCTGCCCTCCACGTCGTCTTCCCTACCGAGACGATCTGCTCTCACGGGAGGGGGGTCAGGTTCTCCATCCAGAGGTCAGATCCCTCAACCTTCACGCTTGGCTTCTGAAAGGTTGAGGTATAAGGATTGGGACCTCCCTGAGGACGTGATGGAGGTGTTGCTTTCGGCCCGAAGGCCAGCAACAAAGTCTCTGTACCGTTGCCGTTGGCGTAAGTTCTGCGACTGGTGCAGAGTTCAGAATGTGGATCCTTTTGCATGTGACATCCCCATGGTTCTGTCCTTTTTACTTTCTTTGGCCCACAGGGGCTTGCAAGTGGGTACCGTTAAAGGTTACCTGGCGGCGCTGTCCCTCTTTAAGCGCTCGTCTGAAGAGTGTTCTTACTTTAAAATCCCTTTAATTTCACAGTTTCTGAAAGGGCTCACTAATGTGTTCCCTTCGTCACCTTTCCTGGTGCCCGGTTGGGATTTAAACCTTGTTCTTAAGTTTCTTATGGGTGCTCCGTTTGAGCCTTTACATTCTTGCCCTTTGAGGCTGTTAACTCTGAAAACTGTGTTTTTTGTTGCGGTTACTTCCGCTCGCAGAGTGAGTGAGTTACAGGCACTTTCAGTTAAGCCTCCCTTCACTGTATTTCACAAGGACAGGGTTGTCCTTAGAGTTCGTCCTTCTTTTCTTCCGAAGGTAGTGACGGAATTTCATTTGGCCCAGAAGGTTGTTCTTCCGGCATTCTATCCTCCTCCGCATCCTGGTAAGGAAGAGGAGAGGCTCCATAGGCTTGATCCTAGGAGAGCTTTAAGCTTTTATGTTTCACGCATGTCCCGGGTCAGAGTGGACGATCAACTCTTTATTGGTTACGCTGGAAAGCGTTTGGGGCAAGCTGTGACGAAACAGACATTGTCTCGCTGGATTATTTTGGCCATCTCGGAGTGCTACCGCTTGGCGGGTAAGGACCCACCGGCTGGCTTGCGGGCCCATTCTACCAGGGGTATGGCTGCGTCTACTGCCCTGCAGAGGGGTGTTCCTATTCGCAACATCTGTGATGCAGCCACCTGGGCTTCAGTACATACATTTGTACGTCACTATTCCCTCGATTCCATCCGAGCACAGGATCTAGCCTTTGGCAAGGCGGTCCTTTGCTCTGCTATTTGATTGGCTATTCTAAATTTTGATTCTAAATTCTTTCCCTCCTCCTTGCTCTGGTACTGCTTTGGGAGTCTGTCATAGATATGGAATACGTCGGAGGACCCAATCCCCTCGAAGAACAAGTTACTTTCTTACCTGGTAACGTTCTTTCGATGGGATGGTCCGACGGCGTATTCCATATCGCTCCCGCCCTGCCTTCCCCGCTGCAGAATTTCTTTTGTGATTGCAGCTTACGTTCCGCAAGGCTTTGTGTCTGACTGGCAGTTGACTAGTGTCGCACGTTCTGGGGGAAAAACTACAACTGAGGCTACGGGCGTCGTGCGTCCTACTTATCACATCGGATGACGTCGGACGTCGGAGGAGGCCCTCGACGACGGCGCCTCAACGTCATCGACGCAGGACGCAGACGCCGAAAAAAGTTTCCGAAGCAGCACAGCTGTGGTGATTACATGTCATAGATATGGAATACGTCGTCGGACCATCCCATCGAAAGAACGTTACCAGGTAAGAAAGTAACTTGTTCTTCTGTGTTGCGCATATGCTCCTCCTTAACCGTGTGGTATATATCTATTCTCAGGTAGCGGAATGTACTGGTAGCCCATGGCACTTGTAGCCTTGGCAATCGTTCTAGGGGAATTCCTTTATATCCACCCAATGGGAACATGCTGGATTTATGGGGATTCACCGCAATTCCCGACATCTCTGCATTTCTACCCATCACCTCCAAGACATATTGTAGGTTTTCTTCTGGATATCACAAATACAGTAATATATCATCTGCATATAATGAGATCAGGTGTCGTGTTCCACCCACTGGGATGCCTATCGTGTCATATTGCTGCCTTAAGTAAATCGCTAGGGGTTCCAAAAATAATATGTAGAGCATAGGGGACCATGGACAGCCCTGTCTGGTTCCCCTATGCAGCTTCCATCTTTCCGATACCACTGGCCCCTTTTTGACTCTGGCCAGTGGCTCAGTGTACAACATCTTAGCCCAGTGTAGATACCCCGGACCTATCCCATAGCCAGTCAGGGACGCCAGCAGCCATGGCCATCTGACCGAGTCAAAGGCCTTTATTGCGTCCAACGGCACAACTGCAAGTTCATCCTCATTTTCGTTTCCGTATTCAATGACTCTGTGGAGCCTTCTAAGATTATTAGAGATGTTCCTATTAGGGACATTGCCTGTCTGGTCCGGGTGTATCAATTTACTTATAACTATCCTCAATCTAATGGCCAGGACAGCAGTCAAGATTTTGCTGTCTTGATTTAACATCGACAGGGGTCTGTAAGTGCTGCAGCTATGTGCCGGCTTGTTCGGTTTGGGAAGAGGTATTATCTCTTCTCTGAGCGACTCCGGTAGTCTGCCTAGCTCATACGCCTCATTCAACATATTTAACAAAGGGGGGAGCACCTCATCTTTGTATATTTTATAAAACTCACTTGGGAGTCCGTCAGCCCCAGGGGTTTTACTAGTTGGCAGCTGTCTCACCACTTCCTCCAAAGTGATTGGTGCATCCATCTCCTCCCTCTCCTCTTCTCCTCTGCACTAATCTGCGTCAATCCTATGTCTTCTAACGTTTCCGCTATTGTTGCGCGATTATCCAACTCTGCATCCCCATATAGCAAGCCATAGTAGTTTACAAACTCCTGATTAATTCCCTCTTGGGTATCTACGACCCTTCCGTCCTCATTCACTATCGATCTAATCGGGGGTCTAGGAGTCTCATTTTTATACAGCCATGCCAGAATCCGCCCTGGTTTGTCTCCACCGGCATGCTGCCTCTCTATATATTTTCTATAGTTGAGGTTGCACAATCTTTCCCAGTGCGCTGCGCACTTTTGCTGTAATCTTACTATCAGATCACTGTCTTGGTTGGTTTAATTTTCCTTTCTGAGTGCTTTTTCCAGCTCTCAACTTCCTGTAGGTCTGCCAAGATCCCTCCCTGCAATCCTTTGGATTTCGCTATGGCCGCCCCTCATCTTATCACAACTTTAAAGGCCTCCCACAATGTGCCCGTTGAGTCTACACTGCCTGTGTTCGTCTCAAAGTAGTCAGCTATCTCATCTCTTATGCCTTCCCTGAAAAGGGGGTCTTTGAGCGGCTCCGCCCTGAGGCGCGACGTCTGGATTCTCACTCTCGAAGGACAATATTTCCATCCCAGTATCAAAGGCGAGTGATCCGAGAGGACTCTCGGTTTATATTCAATTTGCGTGATCTCTGGCAATATTTCTGGGGTGACGAAGACATAGTCCAACCTGATACACAGTTGCTGCGGGGCGGAATAGTGCGAGTACTGCCTATCATGAGGATGGCACGTCCTCATGCATCTTCCAACCCAAAATCATTCAGCAGCATCTGCAACGCCCTGGCCGCAGGGGTGGGTTTATCTAGTTTCCCATCCGACCTATCCAATCTAGGGTTTAAAACGCAGTTAAAGTCACCCCCCCCCACATCATGGCACTCCCCACACACATGCTAAGGGTGTGACACAGCGTTCTAAAGTAAGGTGCAGTGTTTTGGTTCGGGGCATATGTATTTATAATACTCATTTCTCTGTTCTCCACCAATCCCCTCATCATGACCATCCTCCCATCTGTCTCTGCCAACGTGTCTAACTGCTGGAACGGGACGTGCGGCGCTACCCAGATAATTACCCCCCTGGCATAGGCCTAATATGGCGAACCCACCATCGTACCACTCAACTTCTTCCTGACCATCTCCAACTTGCCTCGCGTCGGGTGCTTTTCTTGCAACATTGCAATATCTATCCTTTGTCTCCGTAGGTATAGCATAACCTTATTTCTTTTCAAGTAACTGTTGAGCCCCCAAACATTCCAGGTGACTATTTTAAGGTCCCCCATGATGCATCTGTGTCCCTCTCCCCCCCCACATCCATGCAGTCCAGCTTCAGTAACTTAATTATTCTATATAGGCTCGTATCCCAATTCAAACACCGTCTAACTACAAACACAACACCCCCCCACCTCCCTCCCGCCTCCCCATGTTCCCCCCCAACACCTCCCCTCCCCAACTGTTGCCCAGCTCCATCCCTGGATCTCCGGCACCCCCGCATATAGCCCTTTCTGGCAAAAGCCTGTACTCGCGGCTCCGCAGGGTGAAGCAACCCTAGTGGCTGCCTTACTACTAATTCTCGGGGGTAGTTAGCTGCCATCCTGTCGCTCCTGCTTGTTTCTACACCTAGCGCTCCCATAACCATCTGCGCTTTTATACACTATATTCCAGTCCACCAGGATCATAAAGCCCGAGGGCTACACATTGTCTGTCAGGTGTCCCAAGGCATTATACTAAAAGTCCCCACCCGCTCATCTTCGCAATGTACATGATATGGTATCTTCACTTATCATGCTCCTGGCGATCCTGTTCCTCATCTCTCGCCAGACAGCCCTGCGAGTGCAACCACGACGCTGCTTCCTCTGGAGTATCAAAGAACAGTGCCCTGTCTTTGTGCAGGACTTTTAACTTCGCAGGGTACAATAACATGTACCTGATATCTGCTGCACGCAGTCGCCTCTTAACCGCCACATAACTATATCGCTGTCTTTGCACCAACATAGTATAGTCAGGGTATGCTGTAATCTTAGAGGAGGCTCTTTCTATTGTTCCGCCCTTACGGAAAAACTCCAGAATCTTCTCCCTGTCTCGGTGGAGCTCCAGGTCGTGGTTTCCTCACCAGGGCTCGATGTGCCCGCTCAACCGTAAACCCCTGTGAGAGTTTATCCGCTCCTACTTCTTGCAGGATCATTTTCCCCACGTAATCTGTGGGGTCCTGGCCCTCTTCTCCTTCTGGCAGGCCGACCACCTGGATGTTACTCCGTCTCGCACTTCCTTCTGTCTCCTCCACTCGATTTTCAAGGTTGGCAACCTGTTGCTTGAGCACATGGACCTCATTCGCATTGTTCGTGCTTACATCTGTGTTTGTCTTTACAGCGCTCTCCAGGCCACTAGTTCTTTCCGCCAACACTCTGACATCCTGACGCAGTAGAGTAACTTCAATTCCCACAGCATCTATTTTGTTCTCCAGGGCCGTCCGCAGTTCCGCCATCGCTGTACCCCATGTTGCACTTAGACCCGTTATGGCCCCTAGGACGGACCTGTTGGTTTTCTCCCTCAGGGACATCGTCTCCAGATGCCTCCCCTGTCCTTTGTTCTGGGGTCCAGGGGTCCGTTGCACCTTTGCAAAGGCGTCCATAGTGGGTTGCTTGCTCCTGGCTTTCAACCCTTTCACCGACATCCTGCCGTCTACTTCGTTTCCTATATGCGCTCTCGTGTTATTGTGGTTTCCCAGGTCAGTTCAGTACCTGGATGTCCTCAGTGAGCTGCACTGCAAGGCGGCACACAAGGTTAAGCTTGGAGTGGGCTGTGCCCTCCCACGTCTCTCCTTTAGGCAGTGTTTCAGTAGCGTGTGTTCCAGAGCCAGTGCTCACACTCCACCTCTCTATGCCCCTTGGCAACGTTTCAGCTTGGGATCTATGTCCTCTCTGCAAATCCCGGCCACTTTCACGGCTTACAGCTTACATCAATTCCTCAAAAGGGGCAGGCCTTCAGCGTGCCTCGTGCGCCTATTTATCACTGTATGTCCCGTGGCACCACTTCTCAGCAGTGATGCCACTAAACAGCCCAGTGGTCTGCAGTTGCTGGGCACCTCGGCAATGGAAGGGGGTCAGTTTTTGGGGGCCTTTATTGTGATGAGGCAGGCATTTCATTTCGCCTCATTCGATCGTTCCGTACCGGGCGTCCCTGTGTCTCAGCAGTATGCCGGTTCAGACTGCGCACCACACCTTGCTTGCAGTGCGCTTCGGCAATACAAGGGGACCCGAGCAGCCATCTTTCCTCATTTTCATGCGTCCCGTGTTTTAAAAATGATAAAACCAACCTCCGTCACTGGCACTCAGGGCTGCGCCGCCTTCCACCATATGTTAATCGCGGGCAGTGCTTCCTTTGTTAATTTCGCCGCCGTCCGCTCTTTGCATTTCAGATCGCAGCGTGCGTCTTTCATAGCTGCTTTCGTGAGCGGCTGGGAGCCGCGCCAGCATACAGCGTTTGTCCGTTGATACAGTTTCAATCCCAGTTGCTCTATCCATTCACGTCCGGGAGCGCTGCCACGTTGTTGCAATGAATGGAGTGGGGTTTCCAAGCGTTTCTACTGGCAGACAGCGTCCTTGCAAACCATGTGATTCAGCAGCCTACGATTCTCTTCGGGGCTGCAGTTACGCATCCTTTGTTGTCCGCCATCTTGGCACCCATTTGTCCACACGGCCGCCGTTCCAAAAGTCATTTATCTCTTGATTCATTAACGCGAGGTGCTCGCTTCTTGCAGACCATATGTTCAGACGCCTAATCCTTCAATTCTAAGTCGCGTGCAGCATTTTTCAAGTGTAATTTCTCAGATGTATGTCGGATCAGGCAGAGCTCAACACGAAGGCACATCCTAGTCCATGTCTAGTTAGCCACGCCCCCCGTGAAGCGCAACCGTAAACAGTTTTTTCGATGTCTAACCTTGTCTTCTGTTTTTCCTTGCAGGCGCTGCTGTCGACGATGGCACGTGTCGTGCTGCGGTGCCAAGATGAAGATTTCGGCGTTCCGGAAGTGTAAAGATGAATACTTGGTTTGGCGAACAGATGTACAGGTAAGAACAGCTTCCCCCAGTTGGTAAGTATGCTGGCAGGAAGCAGGATGTCCAGGAAGCAGGATCTTCAAAGTTAAGTCTGACCTCAGGCGACGGTGAGCGTTACGCTGCTTGCAAGCGCAGAATAACGCAAAGCGTCTTGAGGATCGGGGCAGCTTATATAGCTGAGATCGTGGGCATGTCCATTGGGGCCGGCTTACCAGCCACACCTAGAGAGTGAGCACCTGCGAAGGCAATCCATTAGCAGCCACACCCAAGAATACACTTGGGGCTGCTTAATGGATGGAATGTTCAAGGTTAATGCATCTGAAGTGCTATGTCCATAATAAAAGCTTTTTTGTGTTAAATGGATGTTCTTGTTTACTTTTGTTCATTAGCCTGGCGCCGAAGGCTCCAGGACAGTGTCCACCCAGGTCCCTGTGCATGCGACCCCTGCATGCCTGTGCCCCTGACTTAAAGACCATGACACCAGGTTCTTCACCTTAGTCACTGGAACAGGAAGAGAGTCGAGAGAAGGCCAGAAAGAAGACACCCAGAAAGCAGGGGCGGGTGGCGCCTGCAACCATCACCACTGTCTTGTCTCCATTCAACTTCAGCCAATTGCGGTTACCCCACTCACCCACGGCTGTCTGACACTGATGAAGGCAAAACGACATCTCAGCCTGATTGAGATCTAAACGGATAAGGATCCGAGTGTCGTCGGCATAAAAATAGCACCTGATGCTGAGCGAGCGGATGAGACAAATCAGAGGCCAGATGTAAATGTTGAAGAGAATGGGAGACCAGGCAAAGCCCTGTGGAACCCCACCGGTAAGGTGGCAGGAACCCAAGAAGAAATGAGGGAGAGAAAGCGCACGAGTGCGATCGGCCAGGAACAACGAAAACCAGGCTAGCACCTGACCAGAGATGGCAATCTGAGTCAGGCGAGTCAACAAGGTGGGATGGTCCACTGGAGGCTTATAGATTGGATTTGTATACCCTACTGTAGGTTTAGGCGTTACAGGGTATATCCACTTACATTGGATCTCTTTTTCATCTTCCATATCCTACAATAATCGCCAAAGATCTAAAATCTTTTTTGTAATTATTTTGCCTCTAAAAAGATGGAAATATTTTCTAGCATGTTTCTGTTATGGGAGCCCTGCTCTGGCCAGGTGCAGGACATCCCCCCCCACCACCTCTTCCTTTGTTTCCAATACCCATTGTTTGATATTTATCTATCCTGTCACAATACAGTGGCAGGACCCTATGCATGTGGTGTTGGGGTTTCTTCGTCCATAGTGTTACGCGCGTCTCTAATGCTTCACTTAGACCTTACTGCTATGCTGCTCACGCTATTGCTTGTTGCACAAAAATACAGATCAAAAGTCAGCAAGAGAAAATATACAAAAATAGACTAAAATACAGGCTCATTCCTTATACCGAGCCACTACTTATTTTTTCTTATGTCCTTGTAGAGCCACTTTTCCAACTTTTTTAGATGCTGAGGATCCTATTGCTTTTATAGTCCTAAAAGAACGTGTGGCACTTCCTTCTCAACAAATTATGGCTGAGGCTCCCTTTACTCTTAGTCTTTATACGCGGAGACTCCCTTTTCCCATTATAAAAAGTAGAAAAACAGAAATAAGTGACAATTTAAGTACATAACCCACCTCCTATCAATTTATACCTTAACACATCACCTGAAATCCCATCCAATCTATACTGTTACACATCACGAAGGGTCCTATTCGATCTATACCGTAATACATCACCAAAAGTCCTATTCAATCTGTCATTGACCTCGTACTTCATCCATTCATACCAACATTATCATACATACATGTCCCCTTGTTATCTCCTATAAGAATATACTCACATGTGCATGTTCACTCTAGTATCCTCTGGTACGAATTCCCACTACTGGCCGGTCTTTCTCTCTGGTGCCACGCCCCGCTTTAGTGAGCAGAGAGGATTTCTTTTAAAATGGCTCCTACTAAAACAGTTTCAGGAAACGCATGTTTTTGTTTTAGGGGACCAGTCTCTATAGATAGGTGTGTGACTCCTTCCTGGCGACTAGGCCTGTGTCTTTGCAAAGTACAGTGGAAAGACTGAGATCACGTCAGGGTCACCACTTGTAAGGGCATCCCTAATTGTAAGGGTGTCCCTAATTATGCTCACACCAGAATAAATACACCCCTGTAGGGAAATAAGACCAAGAGTCTATCTTGTAAGGGTAACCAGTTTAATCTTTCAAAAATGAGGATGGTAGAAAAGGACTCTGCTGCCAGAACAGTCTTCTGTCCGTCGTTCGTTCCTTTCTCCTGCCACAGTGGTACCTGCAGGAGTTTATATAGTCTGGTCTTGCTGTAGTAGCGTCACTGGATACAGGCTATGGCGTCATCCCAATCATCCTTCTTCCATACAAGGGATGCTCCAATGCCTTCCTTTCTTCATTGTCGGCAGTTTCTGTCAGAACATGCTGCTCTACATTTTGCTAGCTGATGCAAGAATACACTGTAGCACATGATTTCCTTCATTTTGCAATCTATGAATATTTTATATATAAAAACATTTTCCACTCGTGTTTTTATCTGGTCCTGTAATCTTTTAAACCTTATTTTCATAATTCTGAAATTTGTGCACCGAGCATGTAAATCCCATTTTAGCCTGCATAGACTATTGACGGACAGACAGCTGGTGAGTCACGTGTGCTGCCAGTGCTTGGCTCTAATGACGAACCCCCGCGGAAGCCTGTAGTCCATTTTTAGCATAAGATGCATTCTTTCTGGGAAGGGAGGGGGTGTTTTGCATCTACCGTACTAAGATTTTACAATGCAAAGGATCTGACATTTACAATCTATTCCGCTAATAGTCAATTGTGCCTTCTATTTAACAATAACTTCCTTGTTCAGTTTGTGCCCATGTCCTTCTTCAATGCCTGCCCATGTCTGTCTCTGCATGAGAGCCTTCCCAGTGCCTATAGCGCCTAAAATAGGTCTTGCCTAATTCTAAAGCGCTTGGGGGTGCGGGAGGACTCTAGTACCTTTCCAACAAAGGCATCTGTAATTTACTTTGCAGGACAATTATTTTTATTTTCCTTGTGAGAACAAATGTTCCCAAGGATAGTGGGATACTTTTTCTCTTTACCTTTTCTATTGAGATGAACCCCTCAGGACTCCCCTTTCTCACACCCAATATCCCCTTTCTCGCTGCTCCTGTAACATTTCTGTTACAGTGACAAGCATACCTTAATGGCTGGTGGCACTGGACATGTTCTACCGACTTCTGTGAAATTTTTACTCTCAGGCTGTGCTCACAGCCGCGGTAATGCACAGAAGGATCACCATTGTTGGAGTGGTCAGTAAAGGTTCCAGTGAGAAAGCGGGTTCCACATTGCGTGCGCCATATTGATGACTGGGGAAATGGCAAAGTTGGGGCAATGTTGCAATTTTCCATATATTTAGTGTAGTTAATGGGCATGGGATGCTACTTTTAGTGTTACTATTGTGTTAAAGTTGATACATTTTAGATTGCATGTGCGCAGTAAGATAAATGTTTAAGAACACAGATGAAATTAATGCATTATAGGTATGGTGTGCCACAAAACACCTAAAAACTGGACAAGGAGGATTTTCTGTAACGCTCACCTGATTCCCGCAGAGGCGCCGGTCTTGACTGGGTGAATGCCGTATCTTCAAAGGTGATGTGTAACACACGGTTGGCTCTTTGGGCTGGACCTCTGTGCACTGTATGTCTGACTCGAAGAGTAAGATGTCTTAGGTAAGTGAACGCCGAGCTCTCCATCTGCCTCGGGGCAGGGTGCCGTAACCAGTTCCTTCACTGGATAAGGGTGCAGGCCTCTTGACCTCTGAGGACTGCTGTCCGTCGTTAGCTGCACGAACGGTAAGTTCTGGGCGCTTCAAATGTCTTAAAAGTCTTTTGTAATGATATCTCTTGTTTTGCAGAGTTCCGGCGATGGCGGATGGCGGGCTGATGAGAGTTGAGGATCGAACCCGCGTGAGGAATAGAAGCGCCTGGAAGCACGTAGGTAAGCGCTTGTAGCCTGCTTCACGATGCACACTAACTGTCCCTTTTATCTTGCAGGTACAAGTTCGGAGCTTTAGAGAAGCTGAAGGGTGCTGGAATACCCACTGGATTCGGCGTGGGAAGGAGTAATGGCACGTGAGTAATAAAGTTGCCCAATGTCTTTAAACGCACCTTCTTTTGTCTTTCAGATGCGGGATGCAGCGCCGAAGGCCTCCGGAGCGTGCGAAGAGCTGGTAAGCTTTTGTCTTTCAGATGCCGGAATGCAGTGCGAAGACCTCCGGAACATGCGAAGAGTAGGTAAGCCTTTGTCTTTCAGATGCCGGAATGCAGCGCGAGGCGTTGGTGACAGCCGATGGACCAGGTAAGAGATGCGCTGCCACTGAAGACCGTAGTGCTAACCTGTTCTTTCTTTGTCTTTACAGGTGCTGCTGAAGACTGGATTCCAGGATGGTAAGCCTTTGTTTCCTTAGGCCCAGGATCAGAAGCAGAAGACACGATGAGCGTTCTGCTGCAGAGAATGCAGAATAACACAAAGCAAGATTCACCCATCGGGTGTGGTTTAAATAGCCTCCTGTAGTGCTTAGGTGTCTCCTTCCACAGCCACGCCTAGGTAAGAAATGAGTTCCTGCTTTCCAGAAGAGTTCCAGTGTTCTGAACCTAGGGAGTGGCTCCTGCCCCACCCAACAGGAAAAGTAGTCCCAAACAGAAGAGGATCCGGGGTTCAACTGGCAGGTAAGTAAGCAGCATGGTCTGCTGCAGGTAAGTCCACCCAAGCATTATGAGCCCGGCGCTTCCAGCGCTGGGACTGGGCATCTTTATGAGCCTGGTGCCACTGGCGCCAGGACAGGGTCCAAAAGGTCCCAATTGGGACTGGCTGGCACTCGGAACCGGGGTTATGGGTCTGCTTCCAAGGGAGTCGGGCAAGTCCTGATCTTTTGGAAGCAGAGATCATGACATTTTCCTAATGTGCCTGCGAGAGAGGAGATTTTCAATGAGGAAACCACGGTAAAGAGGACGCAGTAGTCTTGAACATGCAGGCACTGACATATATATGGGTTCTTAAGGGACACAGGTTTGGGACAGTTGGGGTACATGGGGAATGTACAAATCTGTATGCTGCGTGCTCTTTCATAGTTTGGCCAGGCCATGCAGCCAAGGTTTGCGAGGTGAACTCTGACTGGGAAAACTGGTTTTGCAATGTTGGAGGCCGAGTAAAGGCAATGTTGGGGTGGTTAGGCGTGCATATTTGTGCCTACGAGTGCAGCGAATTGTGCGCAATGGTGCAATTTCATGTGTAGCCAGTGAAGTTAATATTAATGGGCTATGTTACTGTAGTGTTATATTTTGTTTAAATGAATACTGTGCTATGGAGTGCTCAGAAGCAGGCAACAAGGGTTTTCTTAATTGTGAACGTGCGAAAGGGGATCTGTTCTGAAGAACCCACTGTAAAGGAGAGATCATATTTATTAAACATGCATGCACACTGAGGAACATACAAAGGGAATTAAAACAATTTGTATTCAGTAAGCTTTTGCAAATTCATTTGGACTATGCAGCCAGCAGTTTGTGCAGCAAATTTCAAGTGGCTGGGGAAAAACGAGTTCTACAGGGTTGAAGGTTAAAGGAGGAACTATGGTCAGAACACAATGTTTTTGGTTTGTTAGTTCCACAGGAAGTAGATGTAATCTCTGGAAGTACATTGAAGTTTGCAGAGGGATGTAGACATTTAGACATTTATTTTGACCAGCAATAAAACATGGTGTGAAGATACCCAGGAGTTCCATGTGTATTCTCAGATGTGCTGTGTGTAGAATTGGTAGTCATTTAGATTAAAATGTTTCGATGGCGCCAGTAAGCCGGGCAGATGAGATGGCTATTGTTAGTTCAAAGAGAACCTGTTTACTCAGCCTCCTTCATATCGCTTGAAGTATCTATGTGAACCATGTACAATCATGCTTAAGGTTTAAGGGCTCAGGCCGAGTGTTGCTATTAATGAATTATGTTTGCGCACAAATGTTTAACGGTTTGATGATGTCACGACCTACCATGGATGGATCCTGAGAAGGGGTGTTATGAATATAACAAGTGGCCAATGAGAATGTAAGAATTGGAGAAAGTTGGGTTTTCTTTGTAGATATTTTGTCCAATTACATGTGGGTGGGCTGGATTGTAATAAAATATATGGGAGTGTTTTAACTGTTGCAAAAATGTACATGTCAACTTATGTGTTTCAGGGAGACTTTGGCTCAATAATCATCTAGCTGCTCCCCAGACGATTGTACAATAAACATGCTTTACACAACCTCAGTGCTAAATCTACCTCACTTGTGAGAACCGCAGAACTTTTTGCTGGACTGGTAGATTATTTTTCCCTATACCTCAGTGAGTGGGAACCTTTTTTCACACATGCAGATCCTTTTATTCTTGGTAAGGGTGTCATTTTTTTAGACTCTCCATAATGCCAGTTTAATGTTATTCTATTTGACAACGTTTGGTATATACCATTTTATTGTTAGTGTTGTCATTTGGGCTACCCTTTTACTTTCTCTGGCTAACCTTTTAAGAACCTTTTAAGAACTACAGTTCGCAATGGTAGAAAGCATATTTCTATCCAGTCTACATTTTGTTGGGTGAAACCAGCACACCCCATCTTATGTGGAGTGCGGGGGAGATGCAATGTATCCCCTTCCTCACTAGCACTGTAACAATTCTGTTTCAGGGACAAGCTTACCATAAATGGCTGGTGGCAGTGAACCTTCCTGCATAAAAGTTTGATCCTGGAAGCTGAATAGGTAGTCGACCACTGGACCTGAATCCGAAGAGGAAGATGAATAAAACATGGTTGAGATGATTTCAAGCAGCCAGAGAGCCTGCTGTGTAACTGGAGCCTGCTGTTACCCTTCCTTCCAAGCGACCTGGGGACACCGAACATTACGACCCTGACCCAGAGCCTGGTGAAGTCCACTAGACTCAAGAGGACCTGCATTTTGAGCCATCGCATGTCATACTGCTAACCTGCGGGGATGCAATACCCTGTGACCTCGAGCCATCGTGTGGTACATGGTCATCAAGTTTAAACTTTGGTGGCATCCTGCTGGACCTCCAGAGACGTGATTCCAGTCCTTAAAGTCTCCTCGCCAGAGTGCTGGACCAAATTAGTGACGCATATCCAATCCGTGATATTCTATCATCTTCTGGCTCCTGAAGAGGGTGCCAAAACCAGAGCCGCATCCAGCCACAAATAAACTGTTGCCTGGAGCCTTCCCTGTTAATCCTTGTGGCAAAATCCCTTCCAGAGACCGGTCTTCCATCTTCATGACAAAGGTATCCATTAACTGGGTTTTGGGCTGCAGATCCTGAAGTCTCCCCTGCTGCAACTCTTTTTCTGTGCTGAAGTACTGTGTTGGCTGGGGTATTTACCTACCTTAAGCCTTTGGGATTCCTGTTAAGCTTTGGGGTTTGTCTTGTGATTGGCAGTCTTCTCATCCAGTTCACCGAGACCCACTGCTGGAATCCCCCTTGGGTGTCTTCTCAGAAGTCCCTGGAACCTTTCTACCTCTCGAAGTGTAATACTTACCTGTTTGAACAGTCTTCCTTAGGAAATCTGACTTTTGCTACTTCTGTGTGTTGGGTAAGAATCCATGCAGTTCAACTGGTGTGGGACTACACAAAACTTCTCTCTTGGTACTAGGTAACCCACCTTTTAATATAGGCCTGTACTACACACGTTGGTAGTGTGACTGAGCAGCCAGGCTTTTCTTGAGAGGGGTAATGTAAGCTGTACAATTAAATTAGTAAATGCAAGTATCCAAGCAAACACTTAAAACAAATTCATTATTTAAACACAAGGATATTTAAAGCATTCTTTAAAAAGCATCAGTTTGTTGTAACATTAATCCCCAGTTAGGATTCAATTAAAAAAGTGAGCAATAAAGCAGGTGAATAATTAATTCATATGTTATACATGTTGCAACACCCATAGGTGACGTCATTTGAGTTAAGTATAGCATTTATATAGTATCATCTTTGCAATATTTTTTGAATCCCTGTGCACCGATTGTGCTCTTTCCTCCGACCCACTCCCTCAAGCAACTTCCTTGTTTCCCTTCCTCCATCCGCCTCCATCCTCCCCTTATTGGACATGAGAAACCCACATAGAACATCCATCCAGGACAAGTACAACAGGTACAACCCCAGACCATGTTGGCCTGTGAAGCCTGCAGCCCCCAACCAGCAGCAACCGACCAGGTAAGTGTTGACTGCATGCAGGTGCCACAACCACCACTGTATCCCATATCGAGTTAAGTCTGCCATAGCTCGCATTTGCCATAGTGCGCTAGGGAACCAAATTGTGCATTTGGAACAACTGTCCACTGCCGGGAATGGTACCCCTGTTAGCCGTTTTCTCCCTCTATCCAGGTGTCCCAAATCTAGGTGCTGATTTTGTATTTTCTGTTGTGCCCCCATACTAGGCCTTACTCCCTCTATCCAGGTGTCCCAAATCTAGGTGCGGTCTTTTTACTTATTGTGGCTGCGTTTACTATTGTACCCCCATACCAGGCCATTTCTCCTTCTATCCAGGTGTCCCAATTCTATCCCACCAGATCAATAATGTATCCAAATCCTGTCACTACCACCTCAGACTCCTGAGATGCATCTTCCTTTACCTACTCCAACAGACTAGCGGCCATTATGTTCATTGTCCTGTCCAGACTAGACTATGCAAACTCCATTTATCTGGGAGCACCGGCCTACCAACTTAAACTCCAAAGAGCGCAAAATGCAGCCACCAGACTCCTCCTTACACTGGGACCACATCTCGTCTGCTCTCCACACCCTTCACTGGCACCCTATTGGATGAAGGGCCACTTTAAAAATCCTATGAATCCCTCACCAAGCGGTACACAAGACAGGCCTGACATACCCACAAGAAAGGATTATGCCCTACATCCCATCACGCTCCCTAAGATCTAGCATGGCCTGCCTACTAGTGATTCCTGCCTCAAATGCAACAAGGATTGGAGGGTCAGTCTTCTCTACCTTGGCACCAACACTGTGGAATTCACTTGCTCCCCACATTCTGTTGGGAAGAATTTTCATTTTTGTGCTAATTCCTGAGCTCTTTTGCTGGATTTAGGACTTTTTAATTTTCACCCTGGACTGAGTGAGACCTTTTTCTCACTCATGTTTTTTTTTTTTACCTGATTTGGATTGTGTTTTTGGAGTCTGACAAATTCCATAGACATCTGCTTTTTGTATGGTGACACACAGCATCTTCAGTGCAGTGTGACCGAGAAATCCCATTAGATTTCTCCTAAGTTTTAAATACCTTTTCTTGTGTGAACTACACTTCCCAAAAATAGTAAAGTGAAATTGAATTTACTTATCTTTTCTCTTTGTAGGTCCAGCACACACCATCTTATGTGGAGTGCTGGGGGGTTACCTAGTAGCCCCTTATCCTACATTCTCTTGTAACATTTTTATGTTACCCTCACTACTTTAAATGGCTGGTGGCAGTGGTTTAATCTTTCCTACTGCTTTTCTACCGCAGGCTGAACCCTCAGCTGCAGTACAGCACCCACGGGTGATCATTTTGTCAAAATGGCCCGGTCTTCTTTTTTCACCATTTTCTGTTTGTGGGATCTTTCTTGGGATTTACTCTTCGTTGAGACAGGTTTGAGCCCTTTGTTTATCTTGCCGGGCTTCATCCCTGAAGCCACCCCCTGACTCCAGTGTCTGGAAGGACAGGAAGTGAGGGAGGGTCCCGAAACTTCCCTGTCCTTTGTTTCTAGGTGTGCCTGAGTGAAACCAGTTCCTAATGGCTGTCTGGCTGTCCTGAAAGGACATCAACCCTGCTGTGTGATTGACAGCCCAGGTCTGTGAATGAATTGGAATTTATATAAAAAGCGACCACTGGAGTACAATATCCAACGCAAAATATGCGAGAAGACGCCAGCACACTCCTGGAATGCAAAGTACCCGGCGAAGCCCTGCAGCTGTGCTAACCCCATTTTTGAATAGACAGGGAAGACCCTTAAAGGACGACTTCCTCCCTTAGGCTGGTGGGACCAACTATGCTCAAGAAACTATTTTGGCACATCCCCCGTCTTGCTGCAACTTTCCAAGGCAGCAGAAACAAAATACCCAGGGTACCTCGACCACTTGCGAGTGCATTGTCTTCCAAAGTCTGAATCTGGCCAGATCGTAGGCATCCAGAGGACTGTACAGAAGCAAGAAATCTGCATCAAGAGTCCAAGTCCCCTCACCAGAGGCCAGGGTCGAGGAATCAAGGAAATCCCAACCAGAGCTTTTCGTTCTTCGTTGGCACTGAAGAAAAGGAGTCTAAACCACAAAGAGCACTTTCTCAAGTGCTGCCACAGAGCCCACCAGACGTCCTCCCTTTCGTCACCACAACCAAGGGTCTACTGCATTGCATCGTGAAAGAAACCAGCTGAAACATTTTCTTCATTTTCAAGGTACTGTGGGCGTTTGGGGTGCTTTATCCATTTGCCATTGGGGGTGCTTCCCATCTTTGAAGTGCGAATTAACCCTACACAAAGTTGACCTCAACTTACCTGCATTGGTCTTGCAGCCTGTGCTTTCCAAAGGTGACTCCTCTTAAGTTACTGTGATTACTATTTAGAACACTCACTATTTAAGAACAACTTTCTAAGAGGAAGAGCATCAGAACTTTGACTTTATACATAAAGGCCTCCCCCTGAACCTATTGGCATTGGCAGTGCTCGTTCCCTCACAGGTTTTAAATGTTGAACACTTTAATGCTGGGATAATTGACTTCCTGCATCCCTATGGGAGAATCTAACTGTTCTTATAACCCATCAGTCTGTTCTGATCTAACCCTAATATTTTCTTCCTTGAAAAACTAAATATTGGTTTTGTTATTGTGCATTTGTAAAGCGCCTTATATACCATTAGTATGATCTCAAAGCGCTTGTGGGTTGAACGCCCTTGGGGACCGTAGGTCAGATCAGTGGAGAGAGTAGGGTACTCTGTAGTGGTTGAATGCACTCTGTATATGTGCAGCCAATGTGGGAGGCGCGTCGGTCGCCACATTCTAACACGAGGTGCAGTGGTTGTGAGAGATCAGTGGAATGTGAGCAGCAAGGCAGTGGGCTCCAAGTGCGTTCTGGCAGCCATGGGCTTGTGTAAGAGATTTGTGTGTGCAGCTAGGCTAGTGTTATTGCCAGGCAGCTAGAGCATGAAACTGGTTGGCAGAAACAGGGCAGATCGTGGTTGGATCACCAGGGAGTCCTGCAACTGTGATTTTGCAAATTAAAATCCTGATGGGTAAATTTGGTAAGGGCAGGCCCGGTCGCATTTGCTATTAGTGGGGCAGATTGCGCATGGGAGTGCGACTGTGCGCAGTCTGTGGATTTGGCAGTGCGACAGTGGATTGCATCTCCTGGGGGATAGTGCTCTCCTTCCTTATGGGAAGATAGTGGCTAGGCTTTAATTGTAGGTGCTGGTGGGCTATGGTCTCCAGGATGATATATACAGACAGGCGTCTTGTGGTCAGAGCGTGGGGTATGTCAAGTCTGGTGGAGATGAGTATGCCAGGTCGAAGCATACGATTAGTAGTGGTCGTAGTCGGGCAAAGATGCAGAGAGTCAGCAGCTGCATGTCCTAGAGCCTGTTGGTTGCTAAAGCTGGCTTTCTGGCCCCAAGTGTTCCTATTTCTGTGATGGTCTCATTATTGTCGGCTTCGGTGGCCAGCAGTTATTTGAGGTAGTACCGTATAAGCTGAATTCTGGCCACTGGTTGAGTGCTTCAATGGTTCTAGGTGGTCTCTTTCAATGTTTAGGGAAAAAGCCATGTTTTCAATGATTTACCGAAGGCCATGTAGTCTTGGTTGTGTTGAATGTGTTAGGGAAGAATTGACACAGTCCCACTGTGTGAGACTACACAACAACACTTATCTGCTTGGTATTAGGTAACCCACCTTTTGATATAGGTCTGTACTACACAAGTTGGTAGGGTGACTGAGCAGCCAGGCCTATCTCAAGAGGGGTAAATGTGAGCTGTACAAATGAAATCTGTAAATTAACACATACACTCAAGGTTTCAGTTATAAATAAGCGTTCTTTAAAAAGGCAAATTGTTGTAACAATGTACTTTAAAATTACTTTTCAAAATCAAAACAAGTTAGTGGAAAATCTTTAGATATGCTTCTTACACAATTCCTACGCCTTGAGGTGACTTCAAGGACATTAATGGCATTTATATATCACAATAGTAAACTTTGCCGATTCTGGGGTTGCAGAAAGGAAAGGTTAGGGAATGGAAAAGGTAAGACAGTTTCTCATTACATGTGAGGGCAACTAAATCTTCCAATGAAATCTAGATAAGCCTTTCTCTGCAGTAACAGTATACAAGCTACCACCTATGAGGGACAAACAGTATCAAAGTCAATGGACTAGAAGAATCTTCATGGAGCCAGGACAGCCAAAGTCATTTGGGAAATAATCTATGGGTCTGATGTACTTCTTAGATCAAGTCTAGCACAAAGTTAGAAAGTTTGTAGAAAAATCACTTCAAGGGTCACAAGCCTGTGAGGAAAAAAAGGAGTTGAAATCAACTCGAAAAGGTAAGCCAATACAATTCCCAAATGAGAAGAGCACAGCTAAAGGCAATAAGGTAAGTACCCCAAGCCTAAACCGTACCTCTGGTTTGAAGAGTGGTCCAGCTGGATTCTGTCTTGCTGCAGCAGTGCAGACATTGGCTTCTGAGCCTCAGTCGTGGGGACAAGAGGGAGGACGCTTGGCGAGCTCCTGCAGCGACACTTGGGAGTCTGACGGCAGCTCCAGACTCTTTTCGGTTCTTTAGCACTTTGCGGTTTCAGCGCTTAGCAAACAGCACTGTTGAGCATCTCGGACACCAGTTGGACTCTTTGCTCCCTCTGTCTTGCACTCTGGTGAGGGGACTCTAGGTCTGGAGTTCCTGCTTCTGGACGGTCCTTCGGGGTCTCCTGGAGCTTCTAGCTGGATTAGTTCTGCGGCAGACGTTGCACTAGACTACGGACACTCGACCCCTGGCATTAGGTTCTCACAGCAACAAAGAAGCACAGCCAGTCAGGGATGGTGGTCCAGTGGAGTTTGTTTCAGGGTTAGTTGGTCCCACAAACCCAAAGTGAGAAGTCGTTTCCTCTGGATCTTCTCTGTTGAGGTGAAAAAGGAGGTCAGCACAGCAGCAGGGCTTCACTGGGCAATTCAAAGATCCAGGAGGTTGCATCAAACTTATTTCACGGTTTCTTCATCAGGTGTTTCTCCCAATGGTCGACTCTCCTGTAGTCCCAAAACCCTCGCCTTTTAAGCAGGTTTCTCCCATTAATGTACAGCCTAGGCAATCAGACAGCAGGGTGGCTGTCCTGAAAGGCACACTGGAACCTGGACTGGCTTCAGGGCTGAAGCCCGCCAAAGGCAAACTACACAAAGGACTCAAACCTGCTGCAAACTAAGAGCCCAGAATAAACTAACAAGAATTGGTGAAAAAAGAAGGGTGGGGGGTGGGAGCATTTTGAGAAAATGGTCCCCCTGGTGTGCAGCACTGCAGCTGAGGTATCGGCATTACAGGTGCATATCACTAGGTAGTAAAAAAGAAACAAATTAAACACAAGAAGGGAGGTATGAGGAAGGTACAATCCCATTTCTAGTGTATCCTCAACATAGGCAAAGCCTTGAACATGAAACAGCAGAACACTAGGCGATAGAGAATCTCAATTCAAACAAGAGAAATTAAACTTGCTGGTCAAGTGGGTGCACCTCAAGTCTCTAAACACTCTAGAGACTGCTATTGTACAAAAATAAATCCATAAATTTGTATTAATATCAAACTACAGTTAAAAGGTGTAGTGCTCAGTACACTACCGCATTAAAACAAAACGCCAAACTTGAAGAAATGTAAAAAGCAAATCACCATATAACACAATCTACATACACATATGCAAAATAAAGGGGATAGGCAGACAATGGACAATACCTTGTCAATTTATGGACAAAATTAGTAAATGCCTATTGATTGAAAAATGGTCATGTGCTGTGCATCATGATCCATCATACTGATCATAATGATCCATCACTCAAACTCATTCTCATTCAAATTCGTCCCAACATGTTTCATTCTGGAGTGTGTCGTAAAGAAATAGAACAAATTCATCAGGGGAAAGTCTGCACAAAACCCAATAATGTTATTCGGAGTTGGTTAGGAAGACAATATTAGACATACAATAACACAAATTTACGCAAAACGGCAAAAAGGAGCACATACAATCACTCCCAGATACAACAGTAAATATCATATTCAAATGGCCTCTGCAAGGTCAACTCTTAACGGAGGTCCGTTTTATTCTTTATGCTTGACCAGCAGTGTAAGTCCACATATGAAAAGAGAATAGAGGGCGCCAATTACTAAACCCGTACTAAGTAGACTCTATAAATCAGTCAAAAACAGATAATTAGATAATCAATTCCAATTAGCGAGAACCCACCATAAAAACTGGGGGCACTCCTTCATTGGACGTGACTACTCCTCATCAGCAATTAGAGGATACAACTCATAAGGATGGTGAAGTCAGGGGAAGTCTAATCCGCGTAGTGTGGGGGCTGAGCTCCTCTCATCCTAATAACTCGATTCATTACTGAGGGAATCTAAAAATCCTTTTGCTGTTACAATTCTCAATGGGTATTACCACTTCAGATGTGAGACAAACACCCCCAGGTGTGGGGTATTCAGTGGTGGAATCAAAGTGCGGCAGTGCACTCAGTGATCTGAGACTGTCTGTGCTTATTCTTGGTTCTATCAATGGTACAGTCTAATGCTCCTCCGAGCTGGAAAAAAATCAAGAAGAGGAGAGAAGTATATTTATTCTGTGTTCATAAACGCGTCAAAACGCTTAGAAGGGTACAGATCTTACTGCTTACTTATATTGTAGAATGTGCCACGTAGAAAGATAAACCGTGGTAAAGTGTATCCTTATGCTTGAAGATGCTGCTACCAAGCATAATTCGCGAAATGGAGCAGCCGTCCAGCAAGATGGGACCATCCAGACGGAGTTCATCCTAATGTAAATGGCAAGAAACGAAAGGCAAACGTGCCCCAGTTATTAGGACCACACATACAGAATGTCATTACACTTCTAGTGCTGCAGCTCTAAGTGCAGGTACATACCAATCGAGTGTGAATCCGAAAGTTCAGTGATCAGTTCGACATCGAATCTTCGCTGCGTGATGGTCGGCGTTGAAGATCAGTATGGTCCGTAAAATGGGCACCGCGTACTAGAGTATGCAAGCGGTATTCCTAGTATACTAAACAAAAGTGGAGTAGAAGATGGAATTCAGTGCCTACAATCATTCAAAGAATAAGGTGGATTCAGGATACATACGGGCAAAAGGTTCTTACCGTCTATTTCAGAATGCTCTTCATAGCGGACTGCTATATTGGTTACCCACTGGCAGGACTAGCGTAAAGTCATGTGGTTCCAAACGTCTGATTATATTTGCTACGTGACGTGTGGTGCAATCAAGGCGTCGGAACAAACGTGATGTAGTCATGGCAACCGGAACATACCAATTCAGGATTGAAGGTGGAGTACACTTAGCAAAATAAGTGTAAAGAAACCTAAACAAGGCCAAATTTGATATATCGTCTACAGCATGAAGCTGTGTAAACACAAAGCATGTGCAAGTAGCACAATAATGCGTCAATTGGGACTGCAGCATACTGTAATCCCAAAAAGCCCCCACCCCCCGCCCAGGAGCGGCTCGGAAGTTTGGAGTAACCCTGTGGAGTTGGTAAAAAAAATGTTTCCCTGTCCTAGCACCGCAGGGGTATGGAAACGGAAATCTCTCTCCTGTGGGGAGTAGCTACACTATGGTGCGTATCCTTTCTCCTGTGGCAAGTAAAAAAGAAACCACTGCCACCCGCCATTCAAGTAAGTTAGTGCAACAAAATGTTACATGAGGAATGGGTAAAAGGAATTACTACGTAACCCCGCCACCCCCCTAGCACTCCACATAGGGTGGTGTGTGCTGGACCCATAAAAATAAAGGTAAGTAAGATAGGGGTCATCTTACTATTCTTGGGAACAGTAGTTCACCCAAGAAAATGTATTAAAGAGAAGTCCAAGGGACTGCTCAGTGGCACTGCACAAAAGGTGGTGTGTCACAATGCAAAAGCAGATAAAACAGTAAGGAACATAGACAATCGTAGTCAGGAAAACACATGAGCGAGTGAGAAAAAGGTCCCACTCAACTAGGAGTAAAAATTAAAAAGCCCCGAGTCCAGCAAAAGAGCTGTGGGTCTCTAAGGTTGAAGGGAATTGGCACAGAAATGAAAATTCACCCTAACACTGCCTTCCTGAACTGTTGGCTACTAGAAACGTAGTGAACCCCCACCGCCTTCTGCCACTGAGCACACTCTTGCTCCAAGAATAAGGGAAATACTTTCTATGGATTGGGCCTGTTGCCTAGAAAAGAGAACAAGTGTTTAAAAAGTGTACTTACTTGTAAATGTGTTGGTTGGTAACAGTAACTCTGAGAGTGAGCAGTTACAAAAGTTCATACTTACCTCGAATGTGTGTTGTACTATTCTGAAAAGTATATGTAAGGTTATTTTACTCAGCTGTGATTGGTTGTGCCTCTTCCCAAACGTAATGCTGTTGGCTTCACAACTATTTCTTACAGCATTCTAGTGTGTATGTTCACCGACTGGGTCTTGCTTCCCCTGACCTGCTGTATAGCCTGTCTAAACTAAGTCTGCCTTGGGTTTTACCTACCTGGAATACAATTGAGTTATTCTTAAAGTGTAACATTGGGTTTTGCTTTCCCTGGTCTGTTTTATACAGCTGCTAAAACAGTCTTAGGTATATACCTACCTTTTAAGTTGCTGATCGCTCCTTTAAAGAGTATATTATTTTTATTTACCTTGGTCTGCCTTGGACATCGTAAAATAATTTAGAACGTTATTGCTTACCTTAGTCTGTGTCCCACTGACACGAAAAGTAACTGTAATAGTATATTACCACGTTAGGTTTAACCTGCATAGAATAGCTGTGTGCCATTCTTCGTGTTCTGCAGGTGTACCTGAACTTGGTCTGCCTGGTGCAATCCTAAATTTGTGTAAAGCGTTCTTGCTTACCTTTAGTCTGTGTTCCACTTAGCTGAAAAGCAATTTATTGTATATTACACCAAAAGGTCTTACTCACCTAGTATAACTGTTATCCTGAATGCGGTTATAGGTTTCTACTGTTCCTTGAACGAGTGTTCCACTATTCAGAAAGTATACTTGCATGTTGATTTACTAAGTGATTTCTTAACTGAGTGTCACTGACCAACTAACTGCTAGGGTCTACTACCCTTGTAATACTGAAAGTAATTAGACAATAACGTAGGGTTTTACTCCCCATAAATAGGTGTGTCCTATACTAAATGTGTTTGATAAGGTCTTACATGCTTAGAAATACCTTTTTAGTTTTCTAAACAAGGTTTATGCTTTGGTCTGTGTACTAGTATTGTTGTTTTTTAAAAAATATTCTTTATAATTCTATGTGCAAGTACTTAACCCCAAGATATATCTTGGCCTAACTTGTATTTATAACAAACCTTATTTTTTTAATAATATTTCTGGTTGTCAGGGTTTCTGTTGAACCCTTGGTATACTAAATGTTCGGTGTCCTTTCTTACAGCCCTCTCTCCCTCCTAACATAAGCTTGGATGCTCTGTTTACGCTAGCATATACTCGGGTGGTACAGCCTTATACTAAGAGTGGATTCTTGTACTGTCTCAGTTGAATGATTTTACAAAGCCCTTAGTTGGATTTTGGAAAAACTGTCCTAACGCGTACAAACATGCACTTGTTCCTTAAGTGGGGGGGCTACTGAAGAGGGGATCATTGGAATGCCCCGCCTCACCCCCATGAACATGACTGCCCGAAGAGTCCCTCAATATTCACCAGGCCCAAGGAGGACCAGCAATCTGACGCGTATGTGGAAAGCTATTGTCTCAGGCAGCCATTCAAACCGTAACCAGTGCATGTCTTTATGGATACAGGTGCTTTAACATTGGTCATCGACCCAAATGCCTCGATGGATGACGACTCAGGCCGAGAAACCACTGTGCTGATGTGTTAGGCAGAATTATATGCTGTACCCTTTGGGAACACCACACACCATTAAGACTACAAGTGACAGTACAAATTCACCTTTGGTACAAGCCTGTACTACACAGTGAAGTGGTAGCGATGGCTAAGCAGCCAGACGTATCTCGAGTAAGTGAGCAGTATCAAATAGTTACACAAAGGACAGCAATTACTATGATTCAGGCAAACACTGACTCAAGGTTTTCAAGTAAAAGAATATACATTTATTTCACTCTTCAGTTGTATAATATTACACCATTATAAGCAGTTTAAAAATCACACTCTTAATACACCACACCACTTCCCTTAAATCCCAGACAAGTGAAGCTCACAAAATGAAGTTGGCGCAAAATGGCACTCCAGCAATTTAAAAGGGAGGGAAAGACAAAGTTAAACAGAAATGGAACCACACCAACAGGTAAGTACTCGGGGCAATAGAGCAAGAGGAACTACAGTGATATAATCGGGTAGAACAGGCTTAGGGCCAAAGTTAAAAGGACAAAAGTCTTTTACTCAAGTTCACACGGTTCAGGGAAGTTTGCGGTAAAGTTTGTGCCACGGATTTCAGACGAGGTTGGGTGGTAGAAAAGTTAGTTCAAAGAGCAGAGAAGGACAAGCCCTCGGATTGGAGAAAGATTTCACAAACCTTCTGAACGAAACAAGCAACCGGGTTTGCACAGTACCTTAAAACGGAGAGGGAGCTGTAGCTGAGGCGGATGTTCCTGGTAGTTCCTGCAGGCTCACGGTTCTTGAAGCGACTGTCGGACTGACATGAAGTAGAAAGACTGGAGGGTCCTGCACTACCCAGGGAAGAAACCAGCAGCTGAGCAAAGCAACAAATAAAAGGTGCGCTCCTTAAAACCCATGCAGGGTCCGACCTTCCTGGCTATCCAGTCCACTGTAGCTCTGTACAGCAAATTCGACCAGAGGAGGGGTCCTGGCTTGTAGTTTGTGCGAACTGGTTGGTCCCCCCAGCTCAAGGGAAGACGTTTCCTGGAGGATCTTCTCTGTCGGCGGATTCTGACGATTTGGACCTGCAGCAGGGCTTCACCAGGCGGTTCAGTTGTTGAAGGGGTCCTCTTCAACAGCTCCTTGTTGGTTCTTTTGTTCCAGTGGCGAGACTGCATAAAAAGCAGGTCTCTGGGACCGGAAAGGCAGTTTTCCCCCATTCTTTCATTCAATGCAGGGTGGCTGTCCTGGCAAGGACAGTCACCCAGCCAATCAAACAGGAGTGCGACTTGGGTTACCAAGGGAACCCATGGCAGGGGTCCTAAGACCCCTCCGTCACATCCTGCCTACCCAGACTTTCAGGCGCCTTAAGGAGGGCTTCTGTGCGAAAAGACGGTGAACAAAGGAATCAACCCCTGTTTGGCATGCAGTGAAGAACACGAGAAAATGGCGAATAAATCCAGCCAGAGCCAAAATAAAATGTATTTGGTCAAGCGGGTTTATGTTCGAGGCTAGTATGATAGCCTAAAACAATACCATGATTATATAAGATAACCGTGGTAGAAAGGTTAGGGTAGTTACCACTGCCACCAGCCAAGTCCTGATATAAAGGGAGTAAAAACAGTGCTCCAAGAGACAGACCAAAAGGGATAAGAATTAACCCTTTCCAATACTCCATGTAAGATGGGGTGTACTGGGTCTGTAGTTTAAAGAGACTACATAAAGTTAATGGCAACTTTACATGTTTCTGGGAGACAGTAGTCAGTCCCAGAAAAGTCAGAAAGAAGTCTAAAAGACAACCCTGTGTTACTGCACTGAAGGTGCTGTGTAACACACACAATAATGGTGCTCATGGAGTAGGTGAGGCTCCAGAGCGCAAGATCACACAAATGGTAAAATCACATAGAGCAAAACACATGCAAGGGTGGGAAAAAGGCTCACATTCTTACCAGGTGAACCAAATCCTAGAAATCCAGCAAAGCTGCTGAGGGACTCATTAGGTAAGGGAAATTAGCCATTTATGAGAATTCTCCCTAACATGTCATTAGGAACACCACAACATAGCCACGTTAATGATGAAGCACACTCCCAACCATGTACAATGTTACACAAACACACACTCATATATGTAAAGACTGGAGGGGGGGTTATCTGTACTCCTACCCTCTACATGGCAGAGTAGAAGCACAGAGCAGCCCAGCCAAGATTCTCTATAGGGTAGCAATGGACGGGCAATCCAGGTTTAAGATCTCCAGGTGGTGATGTGGGCTGGTTCTTAAGTACAGTGTGTTAGGGAGAATTCTCTCTTTAGGCTGAATTTCCTAACCTAGTGAGTCCCCCAGCAGCTTTGCTGGATTTCTGGAGTTTGTTTTTTCCTCCTGCCAAGAGTGAGACTTCTTTCCTCCCACTCTTGGACATGATTAATGGTATTCCTTTGACTGGTAATGTTTTATGGGCTATGGGGTCCTTTACTCCATAGGGTCTCATGTGTTTTTCCTATGTGTGTTACACAGCACCCTCCGTGTAGTAACACAGGGGTGTCATAGTGACACCCCACCATAGACTCCATACCCTGGGACTGACTACTGTCTCCCAGGGCATGTTAAGTCACCATTGGCTTTACTAGTCCCAAATTATTAACAGAAACCAGTACAAACCATCATATTGTGGACGTACTGGTCGGGGCAATTCGATTGCCCCGGGGTCTGTTAGTCGAGGGGGCACGTCTCCGTCCCCCCTGATCGAGTTTTGGCTGGTGGCAGTGGAAACTACTTTTTATATTCGACCGCAAATATTTTCCTATGGGATTTTCCCATTGTTCGAGGCTACCAACTTTAATTACTTAATTCTCATAGCCTCGAACATACCGCCGGTTTATTTAATTAATATTAATTCTCCGGTTGGTATTTTTTACCAAGACTCGATTCTAAAATGGCGTTTGTGTTCTCTTCTGTGACTCCAACCCAAGTCGAGCCCTTTGTTCCACTTTTTTGGCTGGCTTCTCCACAGAAGCCTCCAAAAGTGGTGCCACTCTGTCTGGGTACCACAGGAGGTGTGGGAGGGGGTTTAGGCACCCTGGACCAAGTTACCTTGGTAACTCAGGTCGCACTCTTGTGTGATTGGCCCAAGTGGTGAGCCGGCCGGCTCACCACTTAGCATGTTTGAGTGATAGCTAGGCTGAGTGAATGGCGGTTTTCTGCATAAAAGCAGGGCTTTGGGGACTGGAACTTCAGAAGTCGCCACAGGACCTGAGAATCCGACGAGGGAGAAGCTGAGCCGACCTACCATGACAACACCACAGGTAGAGCCCTGCAGAACCGACTCACCACTTCCCGACGACAGAGAAGATCTCCCCGGCTGGAGAGGCTTCTTCCCCTGACTGGTGGGCACAACCAGTTTTCCTTTCTTTCTTCGCACCCTAGCCCGGTTTGTGGTCGAACTGCCTGTGCCAAGCACCCCGGTAGCCGGATAGCCACTCACCACTGAACCGCGAATCACCGGACCACTCCTTGTACCTGAGAAACTCTGCAGCTGATTTCTTCCCTGGCAGTGCAACGGACTCCTGTCTTCCTCCCCGACGAGATCCTCTCTTCCCCCGGACGAAGCACCGACTTGCACCCGCTGCCAGGAACAACTGCCCCTGCTGGAGCGTTCTCACCACTTTAAGGTACCGTGTCCGCCAGGCCTCCCTTTCTAAAGATTGCTACAAGCTAATAATAACTCCTTAACCTTCTGGACTGGGCTGGCCGCCTTGACCCTCTAACTTGTCCCTTTCTGTGGTCCAACTCCTTTTTGAACCTTTACAAGACTTTTGTGCACTGCAACAGTGTGACCTTGGACACATTTCGTTTGGATCCTCTAAAAGTGGATCTGGCCTCTTGAACTCTAACTTCACGGTTTTACCTTGCCTTCCTCTTGTTGTGTTCTTGAAAAAGTGTTGGGATCTGTTTCAATTTGTTCTCTGCGTTTCTCTCCCTTTTTAAAACGAACTGAGTGCCATCTACGTTAAGCGCTCACCGCTGTCTGAAAATAGGTGGGGCTTTACTTAAGACTTGTCTAATATTCTTTTAAGGGAGTGTATATCTTTTAGTGACCGTGTTTTTGAATTGCTTACTATTAGTGCCTGTGTGTTTTTCTAGATGTGGTTTTAAATAAATAATTCTATCTCTTTTACACCAAGCCCTGGTCAGTGTTTACTTGTTCTATTGTGGGCTCTTGACCTAGCAGTCTGACTGCTCAGCCACAGCTACCAAGTGAATCTGTGTGGTACAGACTGCTACCAAGTGGGTTTACTGCCAAACACCTGTAGTCCTAAATCTTTTGCAGTGGTCCCAGAGGGAACTGCACAGGTTTCTGCCTAACGCAGAGTAGTCCTCAAACACCCACAAAGGAATGTCCACACACTGTTGGTGATAAGGCTTTATATAAATATGTTCAGGGTTATGTACACAATAACACACTTTGTACTTTGGCAATACTATAATGGCAAATATACACAGGTCTACGTGGTACCACTCTTAACTCTTTGAAATGCATCAACTGCCAACAGCTCAAATGACATATGAATCAGATTATAAAATGAATCAATGATAGACCACAGAAAGAATGCAAGTTAAATTAACAATGGCAGAACAGTCTCCAGTCTACCTAGAGACAGTTCTGTGTGAGGATCCCCCCACCTTGGCTACCTGTAAATAAAGCGTATTGACAAACCCAGTCCAGTTATGCTTAATATAGTCTTGGTTCCTTCTAAAAGTTCTACGGCCCCAATGTACCTGGTTTTGTAGAGTACTTTGATGAGTCGTTGACGGGCCCTTCTTGAGTGAACTTTCCTTAAGGCAGGAGCTACGGGTCGTCGAGATTCCAAGTGAAGAAAAGGTCAATGCTGTTGTCGGGGTAGCAGCTTTGATCCTCGCGGTGCTCGTTGGCGAAAGCTCATGAACGTCCTGTGAAGATGAGGCGTGCGGTATACCTAGACGACGATAGTTTTTTGTCGGCAAGAGTCATTGAGGGACTTTGACCCAGCAAGGGCATCTGGTTGTTGGCGATCGGGATGGGACCACGGCTGGCTCTCGGATCTTCAGTGGCGTCTTTGAGGTCTTTGTGTGGTGGGGAACCCACAGACGGATTCTTCTCGGTCGTCAATGAGCTTGACTTTCTCCAGCCGGTCAAAGCGGTCGACTATGATGAGCAAGGCAGTCCTTGAATGAACTGTCTTAGGCAGAGGTTGAGCGTAGCAGCTCCGGTCGTTGACCAGCACAACGTCAAGTCGTCCCCGCTTCTGGGCAACACGCTTCGACGGGCCTCCAGCAGTTATAGCAAACCTGCGAGCCCTTTGTCAACGACGATGGACTTGGATGTCTGGATGCTTCACTTCGGGTACCGCGGCAGTCCCCTTCTCCTGTTGGCAGCCTATTCGAGGGGCTGACTTCCAGGGAGCTTTGGCAAAGATGAGCTTGTGCACGTCTCCTAGCCGGGTCCTCTCTTGTATCAGTTTCTTGAAGGCACAGCAGCTTTCAGTTGCACCGAAGGGAAATAGCAGTTAACCTTCTTCCGGCTCGGCTTCGAGAGTAAGCATCAGTTTCAACTTCTGAATGATTTCCATCAGTGAGAGGTCCCCAGATGTACTGTTTGGTCTCTCGTTCACTCTGCTGGGTCACACTCAGGCAAACAATCATTCAGAAGGACATGCATGCAGTCAGGCAGCCAATAGGGCTCACAGTGCATTCAGGCCATCCAGACACTCGCAACACGGTATGTGGATTCGGACAAGCACCCAGACATTCAGCACTCCACACTGCATTCATACCAGTTTCGGGCAGGGCCGTCTCAGTCATTGTGTCAAACACCAGATACTAGACCCCCAGAACATGAAATGCGTATTCGTCACACACTACTTTCTCCAGGTCCCACCCCACGAGCGTACCCACAACATGGTCATTGGGAAGGCTCCCGCAAGTCTGGCCTGGACTTCCCCACAATACCATATATGGAATTTACACCCAACAGCCAGTCAGGGGGAAGGGACAGAGTCAGGGCTTCCCCGGGACTTCGGGTAAACAAGGGAACAGGCAATAGAAAGCAAGAGGCTACATGTGCCATCTTGTTGCCTTTCAGGAATCAACTGATTCCAATGGCAGGGCCTGGGTATCCTAAAGTGAAGGATACTCTGAGCACTTGAAAATTTAGCATGGAGCTGCCACCAGCCCATACACTGCTCTGTGGGCCACACACAGGTGCCCAAAAACATACACTAGGGGTACAGGGTTGTACCCTCACCCATGGGTGCCATAAGGGTATCCCGAGGGTCTGTACACAAGAGGAAGGGCTGCACTGCCAGGTGTCCCACATGGACTCCTGTGCAAAAAAGAACACAGAACACACATGATAAAAGTAGTACAGGACAAGGACATGGAGGCCCTGTCCCTCCAATGCATTTCCAGCATCACAGTATACACGAAGAACATGCTTACACAGTTCTGTAGACGGAGGACAGATACATATACATACTGTCAACTACTTTTATTATTTTTCTCATTAGCTAAGTGCAGAAACGCTAAACACAAGGCAATGAAGAGATGCAGAGCAAGCTTGCAGATGCTTATGGCAGCTAACCCTATGGAACTACAGGATCACATAAGGAGCCTGACGGGACCAAATACGACTAACCTATAGGATATATCGCACAATATAGATGTGCAAAAATTATAGTACAAGTATAACGAGGATCACATAATGCCATGAGAGGTGAGGGAAAGCAGAACCAGGCTGCACAGAGCAGGAAGATCAGGGCTCACAACCAAGGCCAGAGACAAGTGGCACATTCCAAACCTAAAATGACAAGGGGCCATTTGCAGAAAAACAGAATAAATCCTCATAAATTGCAGACCAGAAGCGCTCTATTTCGTGGTCCTCAAGCACGTGATGCAGCCTAGCTAGACAATGGTCATTTACCCGCGGTGGGAAGATGAACAGTTCTCAGCAACACAGACATGAAGTGAAACATGAACAAGCTAACAATGTTGCAACATGGAGAGCACTCTCGCAGGCAAAAGTGGTACTGCTAACAGATCCATTGAGAACACATTGTAATTCCCATCACCTTGAAGCGGTGCACTGAGAACAGAGCTGGGTCCCAGGCCTGGAGAGACCAGTTTCAGCCAATCAGGGCACATAAATCCAGGGGTAGATGGCAGAGGGCAAGGGCCAATGGTAATCCTGTGACACTGCAACAATTTAATAGATCGTTTCTTGGGGCATGTCAGCCACTTGACATGGAAGGGCCAATTAAGATCCATAGGGGCAATCTATACTGTATACCACTCCGATCACCCAACCAGAAAATGAGATTTTCCAGGGAAGTGCCCATGTTGTGACGGCACTCTGCAACAAAAAGGCTTGACACAGGTTTGGGAGCGGGGACTGGAGATTTTTGAATGTCCTGTATGATCCCTATCGGTTTTTGTAATAAACTGTTTAACTTGCCCTTGGCTGAGTCCTCTGTTAATTCTGGGGGCAGGGTTTTTCGGCCCTGGGAACTGAACGGGTAAGCTTGTAGTAAACCCCAGATCTCTGGCCTACCAGACCTAACCAACACCGCTTTGGGTGAAGGCGATTAGACGCCCGCCCTACTAACTGCCAGATTATCAGATGTTCAATTACAGCCAAGCTGGGTTTTTATGAATTGGAACTATTGCTGAAAGGAGATGCAATACATGGTAGTTTGTTATTCATTGTTGAGGTTAGTCCGAGTTGACCGCTACTTAAATGGTTTAAATTATTTTCTCAGGTTGTGCCCGGAGAGCGGTAGGTTTTGAATTGGTAGTAGTTTAGATTAGAGTGAAACAAGGACACCAGCAAATCATATTGTTTGAGGTGTTCTTGCAAACCATGTGCATCATGTGCAAGGTTAGAAGGTCCCAGGCCAGCCTGGCCTTGTAATGAATTATCTATGTGAATGTTAGACTGTGATGTCACAAACTACTACAGAAGAATCCCAGAAAAGAGATGTGCTATGAATATGAGCTGATGGTAGTTAGATAAATGTGACCAATGAGAATATGGGAATTGGAGAAGATGGGATTTCTTTTGTATAAGGGACCAATCATGCGTTGGGGCAGATTATAATAAAATATGTGGGAGTGTTTTAACTGTTGGCAAAATGTATCTAATGCGTGGTTTGAGGAGACTCTGGTTTGTTTTTCAGTATTTCTTGGTTGCTTGTCCTTTCCTGGTCCTCCTCCCATGCTGGGTGGGGGAGGTCCAGATTTGACTTTTGTCTTTAGCTGGAATTCTTTGAGAAACCCACCAAGACACCAGTGTGTCTGTGAGGACATAAAGCGGGGAAGGATCCCGAACCTCTGCTGGTCTTTGTCTTCTAGCATGCCTGCCTGGAACCAGTTCCAACTGGGAGGCTGGCTGTCCTGAAAGCAGCCACCCCCAAGGTATAAATGTGGCATGAGTGTTGATTGGCTGGGTTCCTGGATAAAAGGCGAGGATCCTGAGGCTGATGCAGAGTCGCCCACTGGAGCTGAAGATCGAAGATGACCAGACATGCCTGCAGCACCTTCCAGCAACCTGAGAAGCCTGTTGAAGACTGCTGCTGTCCTGATGGCTTTTTCATCAACAGGGAAGCTCCGAAGAGGACTACTTCCTCCCAGTATGACGTCCATTCATCGCCACAGATTTTCTACCGCAAAAACCATTGAAAAATATGGGGGGGGGGGCGGGGTAGAGAGAGAAGGTTTCAGGGTGTTTCGGGACTAGATTCTAAATAGGTGGGAACCCAAAAAAAAAATAATTCTGAGTTTTTGCAGCACAAAATCTGTGGCAAAAAATGCAGAAAAATAAAAACGGGCGATGGAATGACATGGAACCTTCCTCCCTTGGGCTGGTAGGCATAGTCCCCCCCAGCCCCCCTTAAGACGGCCTGCAATTTGAGCCATCCCATGACCTGCAACCTTCTTGGACTGCAAACCGCCAATACCCTGCGACCATTGTGCAGTGCATCATCTTCTGAAGATCGAATCCTTCCAAAACTTTGGATTCCTTCCAGACCTCCCGAGGCATGATTCCACTCCTTGAAGTCTCCCGACCAGAGTGCTGGACAGGGAAAGCTAGGCGAAGGGCGAGAACAGTTCTTAATTGATGTCTGGGAAAAGGAACCAAGTCCACAGATCCGCGTTGAGCATGAAGAATCCTTTGCTGGGGGGACCAACTGCTGCATCGTGAAGGCGTTTGACTTCATCTTCATTGCTCTTCAGGTACTGTGTGACTTGTGGTAATACTTATCTTGCATCTTCTGTTGCTCCTTTGTTGCTGGAATGCTTGTTTGGGTGTTCGCCCATACACGTTCTCCCAGGCCCAAAGCTTGTGCGCATTCATTGAGCCTTCTACAAAGTCCCTGAAACCTTTTTTCCAACAAAGACTTGCTACTTACTCGAATTGGAGGAGCATCTGAAACTTTGCCTTTTCTACAGCTGTGCCTTACCGGCTTTTCCCTCCAATTTGACTTTTGAAGAACTCGTACCTAGATTGGGTTGGACTGCTACAGCCTTAAGGCCCATGAAAAGTATTAAAAGTAAAAAGTGCTTCTTGTTGGTGGTGTTAATTCATTGTATTCCTACAACAAAACATTCAGTACTAGAACAGTGGTTTTACTTACTTTTGAATTGCATTCATCAACCTTCTACATTTTTACACTGTGGTTTCTCCAGCACGGGGGTCTGCATGGATTCACATGCTCATGAATATTCCCCGTCGTCAGGCTGGAAATCCTCGGTAAAGAAAAAATCAGTTTCACTTCCAAACTTTCTTTCTCCTAACAACCAATCACTGGTCTCTGGGTCATACTGCCCCAGCCAATGACAGCCCTCTACCCAAGCCCCTCCTCTGGCAGCCATCTTAAGATTTTTGACGTACGTTAGAGTGGTGGGAGTCCTTGTGGTTAGCTCTCGGGCTTTTTACTGCGTTTTGTGCTTTTTCTTAGTTTTCTCAATTTTTTCGGTCAATTGAGCCTCGAGCTCCATCGATCCATCATCCGACTAACGGGGACCCGTTTTTCAGAACTTTCTAGGCCCCTCAAGGGCGATTTATTGTCGAGTTCCCTTCTTGGAGAATTCAGGAAGATTGTTTGAGGCCTACTCCGCGTGGACATGGCTGAAGATAAAGGAGACTCAATGCCTCTGTTCAGGATCTGCCCTGGATGTGGAATACAGAACATTTTCCTGGACGATGGGCACTCCCTTTGCCTTTACTGCCTACATTCCGACTTAACGCATGTGGAGGAGACCTGTGCGTTCTGCAAGGATATGGTGCCTTGCAACATGAAGGACCATCACAACCGACTCTCCAAGTGGCCCCAGACGAAGATCCCTGGGCAGCAAGCCTCACCCAGCAAGAGGAAAACTGAGCAGTCTTTTAAGACCTTTGAGAGCGCTTCGACGACGGGGGCCCAGCATAAGGCAAAGCACTGCGAGCCCACGGGCACCGCAAGTGCCGTTGGGACGGGCTCCTCGGAGGCCAGGTTGGGAACCCCATCTTCGGCACCCTCGACCCTGAGCCAACGCTCCGGGTCAGCGAAGAAGAGAAAGTCTGAACATCCGGGTGAACTTCTGGAGAAGTCCCAGCCAATTCTGACGGAGAAAGCCAAGGTGGAGCGAGGCACTGACCCCACCCCCTACCGTGAAGGTCTCCAGTGCTTCCAAGGTCGTCAAGGCCCAGGTTCACCAGGTAATGTCCTCCCTGGAAGGAGTAGTGGCGTCCCTAGCGAAGGCCGTGGATGCAGACTCACAGGAGGCGTCCCCTAAGACGAGAGTTCCCTGCCTGCTCAGAGGGAATCGTCCTTTCTACCCATTGAGAAGACGCCGGTGAAGACCATGCCGATCATCTCCCCTACACTGTCCCTGCTGGTCGAGCAGAAGGGGGGTGGCCCGGTAGTCCTGCAGGGCTCGGACATCTCCTCCGAAGAGCTCTCTGGGCTGAAGACTGTACTGGACAAACAAATTAGTCAAAGCCAGGTCCTATGGGAAGGACCCCGGCGAAGCGGATGTGGAGAGCGGCGAGGTTACCGACGAGGAGCAGCTGGGCTCCCGTTGTAGCCACCACAGCAACCTCACCACCGCCAGCGGATGTGTCAGCAGATATCCTACAGGAACTGCACACCTTGTGTTCAGAGATCCAGACAAGGATGCCACTGTCGCCGGCGGGAGATCCCGCGGCACCTGGTCCATCGGGGAACCCCTCGGCAAGAGGAGAGTCCATCATCCACCTCCTTGCCATCCTTTGCCACCGTCCCCTCCTCTGAGGGACGATATGGAGCCGGATACGGTGATGACGGGTACGGACGACAACGGAGGGGACCTCCCGTCACCATTGCCCAGGGCCCTGGCACTCGAAGAGATTAGCTCTTTCCACGCCATGATCACTAGGGCCTCTGAGATGTTTCAACTAGCCCCCGAGGAAAGGAAGGCTTGCTTTACCAGTGCTGGGAGGCCAAGAGGAAGACCGTACTTTCTATCCCGCTATTGGATGACATTTGGGATGCGGGCTGTCCCTCATGAAGAACCCGTCCTCTGTCCCAGCGAAGAGGGACCAGTACGAGAAGAAATACAGGGTGCCGGACTCTGCACCCAAATGTCTCAGATCCCAACCGTCCCCAGATTTGGTGGTCTCGGCGTCGTCGAAGAAGTCCTCCGGGTCTTCGGCGTCTACGTCCTCTCCCCCCCACCCAGACGGTGAGGGAAAGAAGCTAGACGCCATGGGGCGGAGGGTTATCTCATCGGCTGCGACAAAGATCAAGGCGGACAATGCCTTAGCCACCGTGGCCCGTTATGACAGGGAGCTGTGGTTCAAGATCGCTCCCCTCCTCTTCCTTCCCGACGACAAGAGAGCGGAAGTGCTGGAAATCCTGCAAGAAGGCGAGGTGGCATCGGACCATGCCATCACGGTGGCCACGGACATCGCTGACACAGGCTTCCGTCAGATGGGCAACAGCGTTTGCCTTCAGCGGGTTGGTTGAAGGCCACTAGCTTCCGCCAGGATGTACAGTCGAGGGTGTTGGACATGCCATTCGGGGACAACTTGTTCAGCAAGACAGTGGATGAGTCGCTTCAGGCCATCAAGGCGGATACCGAGACGGCCCGGGCGTTGGGCACGCTCCAGCAGCCCTTTTAGGCCTTCGGAGGAAAGTCCCAGGGATACACCAAAGGTTTGGGTGGTGGCTTGTCATCCTACCGTCAACCGCCCCGCTCTTCGGCTCAGGAAGCCTACAGGAGCCGCAGCACGTCTGGATGTCGTCGCCAAGGTCCCCAAGGTGGCGCCCCCCACGGCGAAGAAAGATTGAAACGACTGCAATGTCGGGCCCCACACCCACGCACCCCGGTGGGAGGCCGGCTGGCGAACTTCGTCAGCGTGTGGAAGTCCATCTCCAAAGACCATTGGGTGCTGGACGGCCCTGGCCCACGGGCACACCCTGGAATTTCAACGGAAGTGCCTGTGCATTCCACCGGTGGCCAGGAAGGAAAACTACATCCCTCAACTTCTGCTGGAGGTACGGGCCATGCTGAAGAAGGGCGCGATAGAACTCGTCCCAAAAAAGCTCTGGGGCTGTACTCCAGGTACTTCCTCGTCAGAAAGAAGACGGGCGAAGACCCATACTAGACCTCCGCCGCCTCAACAAGTACATCAGGTCCCAGAGGTTTTGGGTGGTCACCCTTCAGCACGTGCTGGGACAACTGGAAGAAGGGGATTTCCTATCGTCCGCTGGACCTGGAGGATGCCTATTTCCACATCCCCATTCACAAGGGACATCAAGTTTCTGCGCTTCGTGGTCCAAGGGCAGCATTACCAATTCAAGGCCCTTCCCTTCGGCACCATGGGTTTTCACCAAGTGTCTGGCGGTTGCGCCTGCAGGGGATTCACGTCTACCCCTACCTGGACGATTGGCTCATCCGAGCGAAGTCTAGGGAGACCACCGCCGAGCTCGGCGGGGACCGTCTGGCTACTCACCGAACTGGGGTTCTTGATGAACTTTGCAAAGTCCTGCTTTGTGCAATTGCAGGATGTGCTGTTTCTGGGGTCCCGGCTCAACACGGTGTCGTGTCTGGTGTTCCCGTCGGAGGAGAGAATAGCGACCATCCTGGGCAAGGTACAACTGTTGACCCTGAAGATCGCATGGGTGAGGTCCATCGAGTCCCTCCTCTGCATGATGTTGTTGTGCATTTACCTTGTGCGCCTGTGCAGGCTGCGTATACGACTGCTGCAGGAGTTCCTGGACGCCCATTGGATCCAGGTATTGGGAAGCTTCGAGGACAAGATCACCCTCGAGTTTCCATTGAGTGATTCTGTGGTGGGGTGTCCGCATTCATCTGTCGGTGGCCGTGGATTTCCAGACCCCCCGCCCCCTCACCAGGAGATGGTCACGACGGACACATCCCTGGAGGGATGGGGTGCGCACACCGGTCGTCTCCATGCAAGATGCTTGTGGCTACCAGAGGAGAAGTCGTTACACATCAATGTTCTGAAGCTACGTGCTGTTTTGGGCCCTGAAGTCTTTTCTTCCATCCCTCAAGGGCAAGGTGGTGCGGATTTTCACACACACCACCACAATGTTTTACATCTGGAAGCAGGGGGGCACCAGATCCCCGGCGTTCTCCAAAGAGGTGCAGGACCTATGGCGATGAGCAGTCGCCCTGGAGATGTTCCTCATCCCATTTCATCTGGCAGGAGTGAAGAACACTGTGCTCTACTCGCAGCAGGGAACTGCGCTCCTGCCACGAGTGGGAGCTTTGGCGGGACCAAGTGGATCTTCTATTCTGACGATGGGGCAATCCCCGGTTCCATCTGTTTACGACTGTGACAAACACCAAGTTCTGGAGGTTCACCAGCAGGTTTCCCCAGCCAGGGAGCATGGGGGATGCATTCTCCTTCCCCTGGGACGGCCTGTTCCTCTCTGCGTTTCCCCCGTTGCTTCTGTGACTCATCAATCAACTCAGACGGTCCTGGTGCAGGATGATCCTCGTACCAGCGTGACCGCAGCTGATATGGTACCCAGACCTTCTGGACATGTCAGCGTCCCCTCCAGTCAAGCTTCCAGCGGACGCAGATCATCTAGTCAGGGAAGGAGGCGCGATTCTGCACCACAACCCAGGGTCTCTGAATTTGCAGGCCTGGCTCCTACAGCGCTAGTTTGGTAGGTACAATCTCCCGGCGGACTGCAAGGAAGTGCTTGCCAAGGCCAGGGCTTCGTCTACACTGAAATGCTATGGACATAAGTGGAAGAGATTTGCCGTCTGGTGCCGTTCACAGAAACTCGACCCTCTATGGATTACGGCCCCACAGGTGCTGCCGTATTTAGTGTCGCTGGCCAAGGCAGGGTTGGCCCATGCTTCCATCGAGGTTCATCTGGCGGCTATCTCCCGCTACACCAGAACTCCAGGGCAGTTGTTATGGTCACACTGCCTTTTCAAGGAATTCATAAAAAGGACTCTTCCGTTTGTTTCCGCCGGTGAAGGCTCCGGCCCCGGCGTGGGAGCTCAATGTGGTGCTGACTAGGCTCATGGGTCCCCCATTCGAGCCCATGCATTCGGCACCAGTGATGTTTTTATCTTGGAAAACAGCGTTTCTTGTGGCCATCACCTATGCACAACGAGTGGGAGAGATTCAGGCCCTCTCTTGTAAACCACCCTACTTGACATTCCACGAGACGAGGGTGGTGTTGTAGACGCACCCCTCCTTCAGGCCCAAGGTGCCGTCGGACTTCCATCTCAATGAGCCCTTGGTGTTAACTGTCTTCTTCCCGTCGCCTTTGTCGCCGGCTGAGAGGACTTTGCACTCGCTGGATGTGGCTAGAGCGCTGAAGTTCTACATGGACCACACAAAGTGTTTTCGGAAGACATCACAGCTGTTTGTGAACTTTGGCCCGGTGAACCAAGGGAAGGCCCTCTCCAAGGCTTCCATTTCCAGGTGGCTCTCCAGCTGCATCACTCATTGTCACTGGTTGGCAAACCGACCGTTGCGTGGCCGTCCGAGAGCCCATTTGACCAGCACGATCCCTGCAACTACGGCGTTCCTGTCTGGTGTGCCCCTGCTGGACATCTACAGGGCTGCTACATGCAGGTCGACGCACACCTTCACGAAATTCTACTGCGTCGACCGGGATTCCAGGGAGGAGTACAGTGTCTGCCAAGCTTTGCTGTGCAACCTGTTCGCTTGAAGGTGAGCCTGGTGAGAAGGTAAGAGATACTTAATGTTGAGATGGTGAAATGCTTAATGTTGAGCCTTGCCACCTCCCTTGGTTGTGCATATGTGTACTGCTATGTATTCTTTATTCATGAGCATGTGAATCCATGCCAGACCCCATGCTGGAGAAGGGACAAGGTACTTACCTGTAACTGTTCTCCAGCATGGGTCTGGCATGCAAACCCTCCCGCCTACCCTTGTGCGGCTCTTCTCTTGGTCCTACTGCCACTTTACGTGCTACCAAATCTGAAGATGGCTGCCAGAGGAGGGGCTTAGATAGAGGGCAGTCATTGGCTGGGGGCAGTATGACCCAGAGACCAGTGATTGGTTGTTAGGAGAAAGACAGTTCAGAAGTGAAACTGATTTTTTTCTTTACTGAAGATTCCCAGCCTCATGGGAAACATTCATGAGCATGTGAATCCATGCCAGACCCCTGCGGGAGAACAGTTACAGGTAAGTAGCTTGTTCCTTACTCACCTGAATTATTGCATTGGTTTTCTCTTGTGTTTATTACCTTTTGAAATAGTACTTTCCTATCTGTAGATTGATCTTTTCCTTGTATGTATAAAATACATAATGATTTTTTATATAATTCAATGTGCTAGTGGTTCTATGGGCCTATGTATTTTCTAGGTTCTCTGTGCGGACCTACAGCTGACATGTCTCTCCTAAAATACACCTGGCTGCTCCTCCACAATGCCAAAACATTGATTGGCACAGGCCTATACTAGAAATTGGAGCATTGTATACTATGCGGACAGTTTATAAAACCTACAACAGGCGGACTTGTTTGAATAGTTTTTCTAAAGTCCACCTAAGGGCTTCATAAAATCATACCCGAGACCATACATAAACTCAACTCTTAGTATAAGGCTGTACCACCTGAGATATTTGGTTGCATGACCGAGCAGTAAGGCTTATTTTAGGAGGGAGCGAGGGTTGTAGATGGGTACAACGAAATGGTAGCATGCATATGTGTTATGGAGATTTATCAGTTGTATGCTTAATCCCATTTCCTGGTGAGACCCTCAGCACTTTTTGCTGGACTCCTCTGGACCTTTCTCTTTCTCTCCTGAATGAGGACAGTCTTTTTCTGCTCATTCATTCTGATTTTCTCTGACATTCATTTGGGAACTCTGTTCTTTTGTTTTACCTTATTCTATGGAGTCTTGCTTTCCTCCATATCTCTTAAAGCCATCAGTGTTACACATTTGCAGCACATTGCACCCTATTCTTTGACTATCCCTAAAGACTACTGTTAAGGATAGAGGGATTCTTTGTATCCTTCCTAAAACTTTAACTTATGAGAGGTTAGCACTCACCACCTTATGTGTAGTGCTAAGGGGATAGCTAGGATCCCCCTTCGCACCGCTCCTGTGACATTTTGGTCAGTGACCACCCTAAAGTTATGGCTGGTGGAAGTGTTCTACCTACCTTTGCTATTTTCCACCACAGAATGTATTTACTCTCGGTTATGCACACAATAGTCACCTATGTTCTAGCATGGTGGCTCCTTTCTTTTTTCGCCATTTCTTGTGCGGTTGTCCTTTTGCCATTCTGGGAGGGGAAGGTCTGAATGTGAGTTTTGTCTTCCGCAGGAACCCTTGGGTGTCCGTGCCTAGGCTCCAGTGTGTCTGTGAAGGCAGGAGGCAGGGGAGGATTTTCAAACGTCCCTATCCTTTGTCTGCCAGAGTGGACCCAGTTCCCACTGTGTGGCTGGCTGTCCTGAATGGATAGCTGGATAGCCACCTGCCCCTTTCTATAAACTGCTGCAAGAGTTTGCAGAGGAGTGAATGGGAAATCCGGATAAAAGGTGAAATTTCTGAGGCAGAAGGCAAGTCGACCGCTGGAACAGAAGATCTGAAGCTGAAGAGTACCAGATAGACCTGCAGCCCCTTCCAGTAACTGTGAAGTGACTACTGCTGTCCTGACCCAGTTTTCTTATCAACAGAGGAGCTCCAAAGAGGACAATTGCTTCCCTTTGGCGGTGGGCCCAACCATTCCTGAGACGAACTGCAGATCGAGCCATCCCTGAGGTGCTGTGACCTTCCTAAACTACAAACCGCGAATACCAGGGGACCTCCAACCCATTTGCAGTGCAATGTCTTTGCCTGAACAAATCCTCCCATAACTTTGGTGTGATCCAGTTAGAGCTCCAGAGACACAATTCCACTCATCCAAGTCTTACCAGAGGACAGGACTGCACAATTGAGGAAGATCAACCGGGTGGTAACCATTGTTGAAGCTGATAAAAAGGTGCCAAAACCGTAGAACGATGTGGGAGACCGAAGAAAGCCTTGCTGGGGGTCCTTTCACACACCTGCTGCTGTGACATCCCATTTAGAGTCCTTCCTCTTGTCACCAGACTGAAGTCGGGAGACCGGGTGTTAGGCAAAGTCTGAATGCAGAACCCTGGGGGAACACTACAAAAAACTAGGACTACAGGTATAGACAACCCAAACTTTGGTATAAGCTAGTACTACACAGTTTTGGTAGCGTGTTGAGCAGACAGGCTTATCTCAAGAGGGGAAATGTGAGCAGTAGTGGAGTTACACAAAGATTCAGTTACAGGTATTCAAATAAACTCTTACACTCGAGGTTTCTTGCATAAACAATTATTAATTATGTATTTGCCAGTCAGTTATAAAGCCTTCTTTAGAAGGGCGCAATAGAATAGTAACACACAAATACACTTTGATACTGTAGACTGAGTTTCTGAATCAGACAAGACCCTTTTGGGATGGCCACAGATACAACCTACACCCACAGGTGACTTCAATAACAAGGGTGCTGGGGACATTAATATCTTACTGTTGGCATTCAGAACACTCTTAAAAGTTGGTAAAAGGCAGAGGTTATTAGAACACAAGAGATGACAAATATTCCTAAGCAGGTATGTACTTTTAGATTATCTAAGAAGAGTCATACAATTAAATAGGCTAAGCCAAAGTCAATGGGCAAAAGTCTTGGATAGGATGAAGCACCTCTGGCAAGTAAATGGAAGTCTTTGCTCAAGTTCTTAGGCGTCTTTGATGAAAATAAGAATCAAATGTAGGGCCACAAGCTGATTAGGCGTGTGAGTTGTGGAAGTTACAAGCACTTCTACTTTAAGAGGTAAGTTCTCTTAGACTTGTTTTACAGTACCTTAGTAAAGAAGAAAAGATGCAGCTGATGACTTCTGTTCCTATGCAGCTCTGCAGATCTCACTGTTACTGGGCCTCAGTCGTGGCGACAAGAGGGAGGCCGTCGGGGGATCCTGCAATGCACTGGGACTGTCAAAACTAGCAACCAGCAAACTTCACTTGAAGTGGTTGTTTCCCGTTTCAGCTTCTCGCGACTACCACAAATAGCTACAACGTGATTCCTGGCTGTGAAGATGGACTGTCCTTGCTTCTGGGGTCCCACACTCTGCTGCGGGGGCTCAGGCTTGGTCAGTCCTGCTTCCTGGGAGTCCGGAGGATCTTCCAAAAGCTTTAGGCCAGCTTAAAAGCAACGCACACAATCAGGTGTTCCTCTCCCTGGGTGTACGGTTTCCAGCAGCAACTCTGTGGAAATTCAACCAGCTCCGAGATGGATGTCCAGGTGGCTTACTTGGGAGTTGATTGGTCCCACCTCAGGGGCTTCTCTGTCGATACGAACTTGGGGTTCCAGCACTGTACCAGGGCTTCTCCGGGCAAACCAACGTCCAGGAGTTGCAGTAGGCGTCCTCTTCAAGTTCTTCTTCGTTTCCTTCGTCCAGTGGTCGACTCTGCCTTCCAAGCCAAAATATTTGCCTTTCATTCAGTTCTCTCCCATGCATTCCAGCCTAGCTGTCACTCAGCCATCAGGTTGGCTGTCCTTGCTGGACAGTCAGCCAGCCAATCACCACAGTGTGCATTTGGGACTCCTAGGAAACTAAGCACAGGGAGTTTCGGGCACCTCACTTCCAGCCTACCCCAGACACTCTGGAGCCAGAGGCGGGCTTCACTCCTGAATCCCACCAAAGGCGAAATGAACGTTGAGACCAAACCTAGTTTGGCGTGCAGAGAATGTCTAGAAGGACCTTTCCACAAGGAAATGGCAAAAAAAGACCACCAGGGACCATTTTGTCAAAGATGGCTCTGCGCCATTTTGAAAAAGATGGCTCCTGCGGTTGCTTTACCGGAGCTGCGAACAGCTGCGGTAAATGCAAACCATGGTAGTTCAAAACGAAACCACTGCCACCAGCCATTCAGTGAGGAAAGGGTAACATATATAAATGTTACATGAGCAGCTAGACACGGGATACTAAGTAACCCCTCCAGCACTCGATTGTAAGATAGGGTGTGCTGGGTCTAGCAAGTTACAATGTGAAGTAAAGTCAATTTCACTTTACTGCTCTGGGAAACGGTAGATCATTCCAGAGAAGGTATTTAAACCTTGTGATATCTTGAAAGACTTCCCTGTGTCACTACACTGAAGGTGCTGTGTGACACAATGTAAAAGATGATGCTGATGGAGTTTGTCAGACTCCATAACCAAAATAAACAGTGTATGAAAAATCACATTAAAATATATGAGAGAGTGGGAAAAAGGGTCGCACTCTCTCCAGGTTAAAAAAAAAATCAAGTCCTCAAAATCCAGCAAAGTTGTTGAGGGTCTCTAGGTTGGAGGGAATTGGCACATTTTTGAGAATTCTCCCCAACACCGGGTCCGTCGCTGCTGCACAGGAAAGAATCCAGCTGCAATTTCATCAATTCCCCCCCCCCCCCCCCCCAACCCTCCCAAGGCACTGTGGGTCTCGAGGTAGAACTTGCCTCAAACCGAATAGTTGCTCCAGTGTGACTGGAGTGTGTTACAAGGTGTTTGGGTGTCCGCCCATGCCTCTGGCCCAGGCTGAACAGCTTGTGATCTAATAGGGAGTCCTTTGCATTGTCCCTATAACTTGTTAACCTACTGAAGTATTTTATTTAAGTAAATGAAGTGCAAAGTGCCCTGAGGAAGATTGCCTTTTTCTACTGCTGCATAAGACATTTGCTTCCATTCTATGCTGACTTTGATGAACTCTTGAACGGCTAGGGATTGGACTGCTAAAGCATTAGGAGCCTTGAAAAGTGTTGCTAGAAAGTAAATCACTACTGTTAGGACAGATTTTCTAAAGCCCTACCAGACTACAGAAAAAAACATATCTTACTAGGCCCTGTGAGCATTTAGAATGCATGTTAGGCAGAATCCTATGCAGTGCCCTTAGGGACCACTGCATAGAGTTATTACCATAAGTGGTAATACAAGTTCACCTTTGGTACAATCCTGTACTACACAAAGAGTGTTAGCAGTGACTGAGCAGCCAGACTTATCTCAAGAGCAAATGAGCAGTAGTAGAGATTACACAAAGGACTACAATTACTGTGTCTCAAGCAAACACTGACTCAAGGTTTCTGGTTAAAAAAAAATAGAAGTACATTTATTTTTAAAGCATCTGTTCACAAAACACTTCACTTCTAGTACACTACACACAACCAATTCCCCTTGTGCAGAACAACTCAAGGTAAGTACCTTAGGATTTGACAGACCAGTGTTACGAAACAAAGATGTTACCAGGAATACATATGCGATCGCTTTTTGACAGTAATGACAGTTCGGTCTTACTAAAGATACGCGTACCCGCGGGAAGAAATGTTACCGGAGTTAAACCACACTTAGCACCTGAGTTAACACAAGAGTGTTGGGCATAAAAATCAAAAATCTTTTGTCAAGGCAGACCGAATCAGAGAGCACTTTCTACAAGAAGATAAGTCAATAGGCCTGCGCCAGTGTATAGTGGAGCTGGGTTCCTGTTGTCGAGGATCACACAGTCTGACAGTTCATGATTCAAGTTCCCAGGAGTACTTGGATATTGTCAGAAGAGGAGGCAAAAGTTATAAGAGGGGAGGAAGGAAAGGACAAGCCTTTGGCGAGGAAGATGTGTTCGCCCCAATTCCTCTAGGTCGGACACAGTACCTTATTCGTTGGAGAAGCTGGTGCCACGGCAGTTGTTCCTGGTAGTTTCCTGCAGACTCACAGTTCCTGGAGCTTCAGTCGTGGAGACAAGGAGGACGTCTTGGAGCGATCTCCACTACCCAGGGATGAGGCCAGCAGCAGCAACGGTGAATAAAAGGTGCGCTCCTTTAAAACAGAAGAGGCTCTTCAGATGGCTATCCGGACCACTACAGCAGTGTGCAGCGATTTCGACCACGAAGAGGATCCTCTGGCTGTGGAAGATGAGCTGGTTGACCCCACCAGGCTCAAGGAAAGAAGACTCTGAACTGGATCTTCTCTGGTCGTTGAAGGGTAGATAGCTCAGGACTGCAGCAGGGCTTTACCGGGACTCGGGGTTGCCGCAGCTATCTTCTTCTCCGCTTCTCTTCGGTTCCTTGCAGTTTCAGTGGCGACTCTGACTTCCAGCCCAAGAGTCCTGCCTTTTATGCGAAAATCCCCCATTCACACAGCCTGGCTGTCAATCACTCAGCAGGGAGGTTGTCCAGCCCGGACAACTACCTCAACCAATCATCACAAAGTGCAACATGGGTCTCCAAGGAGACCCTGTGCAGGGGGCGACTACACCCCATCCTCACATTCAGGCCACATAGACACCCCGGCGCCAAAGGAGGGCTTCTCCGTAGAAGCCCGCCAAGACTGTGAACAAAGAAGGCAAACCTGGTTTGCCGCGCAAAGTAAAACACAAGAAGGACTTTAACAAAAAAGAAATGCCGACTAAACCCGACCAGAGACGAAATAAAACTTATTTGGGCAAGCGGGTTTAAGTTCGAGGCTACCACAAAAGCCTGGAACAGTGCCACGTTTATATAGTATAATCGCTGTAGAAAAGTTAGGTTAGACCACTGCACCAGCCAAGTCTAAATGTTCAAAGAGCAAAACAAAGCTCAAAGAGGCACAGACAAAAAGGGGTAGGAATTAACCCTTTCCAATACTCCATGTACAATGGGGTGTACTGGGTCTGTAGTTTTAAAGTGACTATACAAGTCAATGGCAACTTTACATGTTTCTGGGGGACAGTAGTCCGCCTCAGAAAAATAGAGTCAGTGGGAAGTCTAAAAGATAACCCTGTGTCACTGCACTGAAGGTGCTGTGTGACGCACGCAAAAAGTGGGGTTTATGGAGTGGTGTGCTCCAGAGCCTCAGATCAACACAAACAGTAGAAATATACATGTCAAAACACATGTAAGAGTGGGAAAAAGGCTCACACTCTTAAAAGGTGGAAAAAATAAACCCCAGAAATCCAGCAAAGCTGCTGAGGGACTCACTAGGTGAGGGAAATTAGCCATAAATGAGAATTCTCCCTAACAATGCAAGTGTAGAGGGAGATAAGGACCGACACATCAGCACGAATACCTATCATTTATGTTTGCAATATACGACCAAATGCAATATTTGTAACAATAGTATGATTTCTTGTACTATTCATAATGTGTCAACAATCGCTATCATATGTACCATGTAACTAAGTTATTGCAAGTAACAGCGCCTCAATGCCCCTGGGCTGCTTGCGCGCTATATAAATTTAAATAAATAAATAAAGTCCTACATTCAGGAGAGTAACATACTATTAGAATGGTGGCCCTTCTGTGCCTTACCAAGGCTGATTTAATAGCCTGTGAGTAATAAGACTAAAATGTCACTAAGTTAAAACCACTGCCACCAGCCATTCAAGTAAACTTGCAATTGTAAAGGATTTTACCAGGTAAGTAAGAAAGGGGGATACATTGTATCCTGCCAGCACTCCACATAAGGTGGGGTGTGCTGGCTCACTATAAAAAAATGTAAAGGGGATGAAAATCCCTCTTTACCCTTAAGGAACAGTAGTTCAACCAAGTACGTTAAAGAGAAATAACAGCGAAGCCCAAAGGGGCAACCCAGCCTAAGCACAATAGTTATAGTAAATAGCTCCAACCATACACTGTGGAGAAACGTAACAAGGTCACCCATAAAAAGAGTAAAAGACTAGGTGAGAGGAGAAAACGATTTACACTCGCCTAGGGACAAGGAGAACTGATCCCCAAGTCCAAGAAAAAGTTCTGGTGTTGATAGAGGTCAGGAAGATCTATTACTAATATGAAAATCTTACCAACTAATAAATGTTCAATAATCTCTGTGTGAATTTGTAAATGAATGAAACTGTCACTTCTCTGTAACAAATGTGGGTGCGTGGCACTACTATATAAACGGAACTGTCATTACTGTCATTTTCTGTAACAATTGTAAGTGCGTGCAACGTCTATTGAAGCAGTCACCTTTGAAAAGTATTGTTGATATTTGCTATGCGTATTGATTAGTCTAAAATAGTATTTACTTACATGCCTTTTGTATATAAAATAAATGTATATTTTATTACAACGTTCAGTGTGTGTTTCTTTGTGCTATTGAATTGGCCTGGGTTCATTGTACTTACCTACATCTCACATCCTCATCATAAGATGAGCCTGGCTGCTCTGCCATTCTACCAATCCTTTGGGTAGGATAGACTTAGACTAAGAGTTGGGGAACTGTACACCAAGGGATAGTTTTATGGAGTCTTAACTCCAGGTGGAGATAGAAAAACTCCACTCACAGAGGCACAGAGAAAACAAGAGGTTGTATCTGTTCAGAGCACTTAACCTGCCCCTTCCCTTCTCATCTCAACAGGGTCTAGCCCTTTGAAATGCTTCTGGTGTGTTTCAGCCTATTGTGAATGGGTGTGCACTTTGGTTCCTATTCCCATACAGGTTTTCTGCTGAGTGGCTGTTTTATGGAGAAGGGTATTACCTACCGTTCCAAAGTAACCAAGGTGGGCAATCTCCCAAGGCTACATTCCCGTGAAGAGTGGAAAGATCCAGCCTGTCTGTTGAGAAGATGCATAATCCCTCCACAGCTGAGCATGGGCTCACCGGGCTATCACGTGAGATCAAAATATTGTGGCTCTAATTATGGAAACACCATTCACCATGCCATAAACTCAGGTATGGCTTATATTTGAAGAATATACTGCCACCATGAGGTAGGCACATAATGATAGGGTTTTGGAATCAAGTTGCATATCAAATGCAGCCCCTGCGCTGCAGAGACTTGGTGGTCACTGCAGCTGTCAAATGGGTACCTGTGACCTCTAAACCTGCTCTGAGCCACTGGTAGAGCAGGTGCTGCGAATCAGGATACTGATGCTCCAGGACACAGATACACGCTATGCTTTCGACATGGAGTTTATGAAAGGAGTTTTTCAGAAAGCGCTGTTCGTTAAGGGCTGTCAGCGGCTGTCCCGAATCTTGGTTGGACCTGTGTTGGACCTGGATAGTATTTTACGGAGCTCGGATTACGTTTTTTGAAAAAAAAAAAAGACGCTAGTCCCGCCCCCATCTACCCACAAGCCCTATATCTTTGGGAAACCCGTGCTTTTGCGCGCGCGCTTTTTCGGAAAGCGCTGTTAGTTAAGGGCTGTCAGCGGCTGTCTGAGGGCTGCTGTGGGTAGCGGGGGATTATTAGAGTTTCATAAGGCCTACTGTTCCATCCCACTCGAAGGTGTGAGCACTAAACTCCGACAGTAAGCATCTAATTCACAGGGGAAGATAATATTACAGTTAACATTTTATTTTAGTAATTTACGTTGTGTAAAGTTATTTACATTTTTTGAGCTGTTTATTTGGTGTTAAATCATTATATCTGTTAGTGTCTTTGAAATTGTTTTATTATTGTTTCATTCTGCATATATTTAACACTTGGTTTTACATATGACGTCAAAGAAGTATACATTAAAAACAGGTATGCCATAAATAACGGCCATCGCTCTCCCCCAGTCAAAAACACAATCTGCAGCAATGAAACGCCTCTTGGCGAAATCAGCCTTCCCACGTGCGGGGTCGGGGAGTACGTCGCTTCATCGCACTGCTTCTTCATCAGCTGACATTTGCTTTTTTTATGCAGCGGAACCCCAAACAAGTGAACGGACATATATCGAGTCAGTTCAAAATTTCAATCCAGCGGAATTAACCATAACAGAACGGCAAGCAGGTGACCCATTAACCAAAATATCGAAACAAACCGTAGGGACTGCGCCGCCTGATACTAATGTACATCTGCTTAAGGAATGCGATATCAATCACTTGAATAATAATCCATCTATCAGCTTGGCTAAAGATAGCATTCAAGCGCTATCTATTAAAATGACATCACTAAACACATTGTCGACCCAGCTAATTGTGGAACCCACCGACCCAATCACCACAATGGAAGTACGGGAGACTCTATCAAAACCAAGTATGCCCCCTATTGTCCCCATTGTCGATTTAACTCATGGAAACATGGTAGGACAAGAAACAACTTCTAAAATGTAAGAAAATCAACGCACAAAGTCTACCCGAACACCTATCCCGCAATCTCATGAGGAGCTCACGGATATTACATTAGAATTGGCTGTAACATCAGGGGATTTACCTATGAAAGACACAGAGCAGAGTGCTCCCTCGACAAAACAGTTAATAAATGGACTGATAAACGAAGAATTGCAGCATAGCAAGGAGAACGCCATTGAGTCAATTCTTCCACTTCCCCATATGTTAGAGCCGGTCCCCTGCTCCGTAGAAGCACAAATAAAGTTATGGAAAGCCTATGAGCATTTAACTTTAATGGGTGAAATTGACCAGGAAGCGCTTGATTTCATGGATGCTTCGTCAAGCTCAGATAATATAGAACTCTATGTTCAATATATCTGTTCAAATACGGGAGATTTAATACAGCTGCATGAAGATTGCACTAGAAGTATAACTGACGAATCAGATAAATTGATATCAACTGCACAAGAAAATGCTCAGTGACCTCAATGAGAACAGCAAATCACACCTATCAGAATCACCACATCAAGATGCACAAATGGAGGATGAATCCCCTTCATTCATCGCCCCTACCCCACGGCGTACAAGATTTCAGGACGAAGCACAAGACTCAGATTACTTCATCCAAAGAGCGCAAGCAAATCGCTTTTCATTTCCTGAAGCCCCGGCGCTCAATAACACTCTGAGCTCCATGAACACTGCATTACTGGCTATTGCAAAACTATATGAATCACTGGAAAGCAAAGTTGCATATCAAACGACACTACTGGATAAACTGATAGACAATAGCTGTATAATAGAGGGGAAATCACCAGATCAAGAAGCTGTAAGAATATCATTAGACCCTGCCAATAAGCACCTGGTCAATAGGGAACCATCAAAGTGCATGCCTCTTGAAAATAATCCAGTCTGAGTTAAAGCAGTAGACTTAGTGTTATGTGACTCTGCATCACTGGCCAAAAAAGTAGTATCGAAAACTGAAATATCGAACTCCTCTCTAGCGCATTTGTCGATAGATAACAGAGAACCAATTATACAATCACCCTCACTTCAGCAAGTGAATAATGATATTCAAATAAACGTACAATCAAACCTGATGACAGAAGGATTTGATCAATCAAACCTGATGACAGAAGGATTTGATCAATCAAAGCCAAAGAAAAACATATTTGATGCATTTGAATTAAATGACAGTCCACTTAAGAAATCTCAACAATCCAGATCAGTATAAGAACAAGGAGCAATCGCAAGACAAATCTAATGCACAATGCTTCCCAACAAAAAATCGGAAACTAAAAAAACGCAAATACGTGAAGATACCACACAAAAAGCAAGAACAAACGAAGATAGCACAGAGATCAAGTACCTCAGTTCAACAAATAATTCCATATGAGCCGTTAAACAAACTAATAGCATTAGCTGATCAGATAAACAATGGTTTGCCTTACTGAGATGTGTACAAAACAATTGCTCCAGCAATAAATACAACTATGTTTAAGGACATTACCGCAATTAAAGCAACAGACACACATCCCCCCGCAAAAAATAATCTGCCACAGCAAGTGATAACTATAGAAACGTTGCGAGATGAAATCAGAGAATCAATAAAAGCTTACCAGTTTCATCAATCTGAAAGCATCCAGCAGATCAAAACTACTGTAAATTCTGAAACCAAGATTGATACTCTGACAAAGCTCCAGCAGATACCAACGTCATGAAATTATCTACTCCAGAGAGTCGGAAAATAGAGGAAGTAAAAGAATGCAGTCCAACTGTTTCAAAGAGTATCTTGGAGAATGTAAGTTTGTCATCTGATCCATGTTTACAATCCCAACCTCTGTTTGAAACAACCAAATGACAAGCTTCTACTGTAGGAGATGTTGCTCCAAACATGGCATCACAGCAAGATCTCTGTGATTTAATCAAAGCCTCCATTGAATCTTACATAAACGACACACAACCTCAACCCACTACCATGCCTCAACAACAAAGTGGACCGTTCCCGGAAGTTGGGCGATTATTACAAGGACCAAGGATCGAGAGTAAACCCTATAATGATCAAACAAATGTACATCCAAAGTCTTTTACTCAGACTCAACAGGCCCTACAAGCTTTGGCCAATTCCAACTGGCTGAATTTAAATAAACGTATAAGCTTACCTTGTTTGAATCTGAAATGCCAGGATCACCCCTTTGAAACATATGTGCTCAATCGCACGAGCATATTAAATATATGCACAGAAATTCCAATGCTGAAAGAACTCACATCAGCAGATCTTGATCAGATCGAATTTGTCAGTTATGACGATACATCGGAAGTTAATATCTATTTCAAATCTGCCCTAATATACAACCTAATATGGCAGGCGAGAATGACCCTATTTGATATGGGATTTATGCTAACACAAGTTAACCTGACTCCTGATAATCAGGTTGACAAACCATACGTGAATATTTATCAACCGAACAATAGAAAACAAAATCAAGAAGCTCAATACATAAACAATGGAAAAAGATCATAACAATTCAATGCTCAATCAATCATCAAACTAATATCAAGGAATACAAGAGGCAATAGTCATTTTATTAACTCAAAGCAAAGCACTTTGGAGGAATATGATATTGTTGTGTTGCAAGAGACGTGGCTGATAAATTCTCCAACATGGGACTCGCACATCATCTTTGATACCTTAGCCACGAAAAAAGCAACAGGTAGACCTTCAGGAGGTCTTTTACTAGCAATTAAAAAATCGAGTGGAATCATGGGCAGAAAGCATCAATCTCCATCCCCATATTTTCAGGTAGTAACTCTATCAGCGGTGAATCTCCAGTTAACTATCATAAACATCTATTGGAGCAGACTTAACCTCACGTCTGAAGACTTCTTTGCCACCCTTCTATGGCACTTAGATAATATTGCATCAAACAAATACTCTGGGTGCACTTTTATAATGGGTGACTTAAACCTGCATTTATTATCATCTCAGAAGTCATTATTAACGAGCGATGAAAGTATGTGGAATACTATCATGGAGGAAAAAGGCCTAATAATGCAGAATGATGCCTGCAATCAAGGTGCCACGATGTCTAATACATGGCAAAGAGGTTCATCTGGAGCTATTTTGGACTATATATATGTAAATAAGGATTTTTTGCCACACGTAGACGCTCTAATAATTATACCTGCACATACAAGTGATCATAACCAGTTAGTTTTACAGTTTTATCTCGCCACTTCAAAGCATGCGCAAGAAATTAATCAAAACATCACAGGTGTCACCATTAATAACCAGGGTAATCGTCTGAAATGGTCCACCCATAGTTTAAGGCACCTTGAGGGCTTGCTCCATGAAATGTACAGTGGAAAATTGGTTAATAATGATGACTGTTATGTGACCAAAATGCAATTGTTTAAAAAACCTAATTCTATTGAGTCGTATACTAGAACCAGCCATCGTTACCCCTTTAATGCCCAAATCCAACAAGCCAAGGTCAGTCTAAGGAAAGCTATACGAGACCTAATACACCACTCTATCAGTTTTAGAAATGCGATGAAAAAACATCTCAAAAAATCTTATTCCCAATGGTTAAAGGGTTTAAAGATTAATCAATATCAGCAAAATAGTGAACGTATATTGAAACAAATGGTGGAAAAATCAACCAGTGGGATTTGGACTTGTATGAATAGCATCTCTGTGAGACCGCAACTTGCGGCTATGAATAACTCTGTGCAAAAAGAAACTTGGCAAATCTATTTTGAAAACCTGTATCGATCACCATTCCAGAATTTAGAGAGTTGGTTTCAGTTACACATCACAGATTGTTCTTTTCCAATTAATTTATGACATCCTTAATTGTATTAAAACTTTGAGAAACTCCAGAGCCAGTGGGCCTGACGGTATTCATAATGGAATGCTAAAAGCACATCCCTAAGAATGGGCTTCTATTCTCATGCAAATCTACCAAAACATATTCTCTACCATGCAAATTCCATCTACATGGAAACAATCTGTAATAGTGCCCATTTTTAAAAAGGGGAACAGAACAGACCCTAAAGCTTATAGGCCGATAGCTCTTTTAGACTGTCCGGGCAAAATCTTTGGACGACTTATTCTCAAGAATTTCAATGCATGGCTAGATAGGCACACACTATGCGATCCTTTTCAAACAGGCTTTATTCCTGAAGTAGGAACTGGAATCAACATCATTACCCTGAACAGCATTATCTATAGATCTCAAGAGAAGCATGAACCACTCTATATTGCCTTCATTGATTCTCGCACGGTGTTTGACGCCGTGCCTAGAGAATTGTTGTATCTAAAGTTAATGAACAGAGGTTGCCCATGGCACATTCTCAAATGGATTATTGAATTCCATTCTAACACCTCCATCCAGATTAGGCTGGATAGCAAGGGTCTCCTGTCTGACCCAGTTATAACAGCTCGTGGGTTGAAACAGGGGTGCCTATTAGCTTCGGCTTTGTTTAATGTTTTCATCGCAGATATCCATGACAGATTTAGTCTACTTGTATCAGATTCACCAAAAATAAATGATACTGCCATTAAGCATTTACTATATGCAGATGACATGACCCTACTTTCTAAAACACCGAATGGGCTTTGTGTCTTACTTAAGACCCTGGGGTCCTATTGTGAGCAAAATTACATTTCCATAAATATTGCGAAAACCAAAGTGATCCAGTTTGGTACACCTAAACAAAAAAAAGTACCACCATTGGCCTTTACAATTGAAAGATCTAGAGTCAGTCCATTCTTATGTATATCTAGGAATCCTAATAACCCAACAGTTCAGCACCTTGGATCAAGATAATCATGTTAAAAAAAAGGCAATGATGACTCTGTCCCAAGCCAAATTGATCAAGGTTAAATTCTGCAAATTTTCGCTAAAACCAATCATAATATACTACAAGCAAAGATTTGTGCCAGTTGTCACATATGGCAGCGAAACTCTAAAAATAAAATCTTATGAATACTGGACCATCTTAGAGGGTAGCTTTTGGAAGCGACTTTTGAATTTACCTATGTCAACTCCTATGGTGTTGCTGAGACATGAGTTGGGCCTACTATCTTTGTACGCAATTTATAACTGGAAACTTGGTATATTATACAGGAAATGTTTAATAGCGAGTGCTCGGACCTATAAAGGGATGATGTATTCCATATCGATCTATTTGTTAAAATCAGATCATTATTTTCCAACATTATGGCGAAAGAAAACGCAGAAAGTCCTAACTCATCTAAATATCTCCGATGCTACCTTGATTGCAAATCCAAATTTGGTTAAAAAACAACTTTGGAAATTAGATTGGATAAGATCAAGAGAAGGGTGCCTTAAGTACAAATCTTTTGAAATAAATCCTTTCAGATTAAAGCGATATGGCATGAGTGAACCTTACCAGATTCTCTTTCCAAATGCGCGACAAAGAGATGACTTTCTGCGTTTTCAATTCAACATATGGCCCACCCACGAGGTTTTATGTAAAAGGAAAATGTTACCACCTGAGGCTGTGAATTGTCGATTTTGTTCCTCCGGTACAGAAACCCTACTTCATCTATGCACTGAATGCATTCATTTGTTACCTCGAAGAATTGTATATTTCAAACATTTATTTGAAGGGTCAATTATTGAATCAGCAGAATTGTGGAATTTATTATTTCACACAACCAGAAAATCAGTTAGATATGCTATGCTAAACTTCTTATATAGTTTAAAACTGTGTAAAACTAGCGGCCACCAGGGGGCGCACGGATGGAGACGTTCTCCGTGTGAGCTCCGCGCAAAGGTCCCAAAAAGTGGGTTGAGCCCCCACCACGAGACCCCCTCTGGCTAAAAGAGCGTCGGAACCTGGTGTCGGAACCACCCAGGCACCGTCTGTTTCCAACTCCGATCAAAATCGGACCTTGCATTCCGGAGAAATACTCTCCTGCGTCATACGGAAGGAGGACGCACAAGGCCTGGAAGCTTCCAGCACACGCTGCGCTGACACGGCCCCAGGAAACTGGCGACTTCGTGGACCCTCGACTCGGCTGAATCCTGCGAGAAGGTGCGTGCAACTTGAAAGACGCACAGGCCTCACCTGATCTGCGTAAGACACGGTCCCAGACTTTAGGCCGCGCCCGGTGCGCGGGTCCCCGCCAGGGCGACAGCGGAGGAAGGCCTTCTCTACGGGGATATACCGAACCCTCCCCCGAGCTCACAGTTCTTCTGGTGGAAAAAATGCACTCCGGGGATATCGGCGCTACGCGCTTCCCTTTCCTCCGGGCTGCAGTGGGCTGAGGGTTGGGCCCCTGGACTCCAGGGCGTGTGCCCTCCTCGGCCTCCGTTGTCGGCCACTGCTCCTGCTGGTCCCATCGAACTGTCACTTCGCCTGGCCGGGGATCTCCGGACACGGCCACGGGCCTCAACGACACGGAACCTATCTGGCCCGCAAGAGACACCACCACGTGCAGACGCTGTCCTGAGAGCACTCCATTGTGTGGTTGTGACCCCACTACCCAAGGACCCTATGGACAAACTGGCAAAATACAAGTTTACCCCATCGCAAGACGACCCCCGAGGCCCGGACGAGCAAATGATGGCCTCCCAAGGATCTGAGGCCGCAGCAACTAAAGGGGACGTTGCTGACCTACTCAAAGAAATGAGAAGCATGAGAGCAGACATAGGGAGTCGGATTGACAAGATTACGCAAAGGATGGATAAAATGGATGACAGAGTGGAACAGCTCGAACACAATCAAACCTCCTTAAATACGCTGGAAACGCAGATGGACCTTCGTATTGCAGAGTTAGAGCATAGGGAAGAGGAAATAAAGCTGAAGGTGGACGATCTTGAAAATAGAGAACGTCGTAACAACATACGTGTGCATGGCATTCCCGAAAAAGAAGGGGAGACTGATCTTGATTTGAAGCAATCCATCCACAACATCCTGAAACTCCTCTTTAAGGACGATCTGATAGACGAACCCAAAATCGACCGCGTCCACAGGGCAGGAGGCAGGGCAGGAGGTCCGCGTTCGGTCCTAGTCAGATTTCACAACTACGCTGACAGGGCCCGCATCTTGGAAAAAGCTAGAAATGCCCCACCACTCACCATGGGTGACGCGACTGTCTCTCTTTACCAGGATTTATCATCCCTCACGCTTGCTCTGAGAAGAAAATGTATCCCAATTACGAGGATGCTGAAAGACAAGGGAAGCAGATATCGATGGGGGTACCCGTTCTCTCTCACCTTCGAGTGGCAAGGCTCGACGATAAAGCTCGCATCGGAGAAGGAAATTGCAGACTGCACAGCTGATCTCCTGGGCGATCACGCAGGGGAGCCCTCCCAGGGGGATCCAAATATAAAGGAAGCTGAATGGCGCATCAAGGGCCCCCGTCTGAGACGTATCCAGGGCTCCAGGAAATTTCGGAGGATGAATGACTCGCGTGACATGGAGCACTAACTTGGACAGGGGTTGTGTGTGCTCAATTACTGGGGAAAAATGGCTTCCTCAGATGGGCGCTTTACCCCGATCGCTTCATTTGGGGCCCCGCCCGATGGGCCGAGGGGTCGACTGAGGTGTTATTTGCTCATTGAGGATCATGGATGCACACGCCTTCCTCGAGGCGCTCCTTGACTGCAATATATCAACCTACGTATGGAGCACTCGATTCTGTTTGCACGGTGAACTTGGTGATGGATATGAGGTAATATCCATGCAGTATAGACATTCTGGGAGGAGTCGATAGTATTGTTTCGAAGCTGCGGTTTACTCGGGTTTTTGTGTGATTTGTCTGTTGGGGGCTCACTGTTATGTTTGCTTGTAATGGGACGGGACTGCTTGTTCTTGCGGTCCCCGCTGATGGTCCGAATTCGACTGGGTGAGGTCAACCCAGGCGGGTCGGGCGCCGATCATAAAGGGGATGGGGGAGGGTGGGGAGGGTGGGGCGGATGGGCAACTTTTAATCGACCACAACTCAGATTTGAAGGGAGAAATAGCACAATATCCACGTACGCGAGGGCTTTACACACGGAATTGGCGCTGTCGCAGGCACACTCGAGGTGCATACACACGTATATGACCTAAAATGACACACACACTTTTCACAGATACCATACGTATCTGCACGCTTAATGTTAAGGGGCTGAACTCCCCCACCAAAAGATCTATGGTGGCCAGGGAATTTAAGAGATCGAAGATCGACATTCTCTTTCTTCAGGAAACGAGATATCGGAAGGGTGAGGAGAGAATGATTCCATCACGGGAGGTTGGGCCCACCTTCTGGAGCTCGGGCGCTTTGAAGAAAGCGGGGGTGGGAATCATAATCCGCAAGAGCCTGCGGAGCACTATTATGGAGACATGGACAGATCAGGAGGGGAGGGCTCTCATAGTCATTGCTAACATAAGGGGCACGATAGTCACCCTCGCCACACTCTACGCACCTAACCAGGGGCAGAACAGATTTCTGCATAGAATCAGTGAAAAGGTCTTTGGAATGGCCAAAGGACACACGGTCCTCGGCGGGGATTTTAATACGTGGATGGACAGCTCCTTAGATAGACAATCCAAAGCAGACGCAGCAGACCCACCCGGTATATCAAACGAGGCGAGCATCAAGCTGACCCTTGACCTCTTTGGCCTCACTGACTCCTGGCGTCACTTACACCCGTTGGAGAGAGGCTTCACCTTCCATTCCCTCCCCCATGACACGCTTACGCGCATTGATTACATTTTTCTCTCAGAACATCTCATCTGTATAATGCAGGCAGCTAGTATACATACCTCCGCCTGGACGGATCATGATATGGTGACGGTGGACATACCCTGGCACGATCTAGCCCCACGAAACTCCAAATGGAGATGCAACGATTCTCTATGGGCCGATTTGGTCTTCAGAGAAAACCTGGAAAATGAAATAAAACAGTTTTTCCTTATAAATGATACAGGGGAGGTGGGGAAGTTACACGTCTGGGAGGCCGCCAAAGCGACGCTGAGGGGAATATTAATAAAAGAGGGAGCCGATAAAAAACGTGAACGTGCCCTGGTGGAGACGGATATAAGGGAAAGGCTTGGGAGGGCCCAGGCCATGGCACAGTCATCCCCATCTGAGAGGGCTGCACACATTGCCGAAGTCCGCCGTCTCAGGGAGGAGTTGAGAATACTCATCGCCGGTAAGACGGCACAGACCCTACAGTATCTCAAGCAGAAGTTCTATGAGAAGGGTGACGGGGCCGACGCTCTCTTGGCGGGCCGCCTCCGCGCGCAAAAAGCGGAGAGATGGGTTGAAACGATCGAGAGACTTGATGGCACTCTCACAGACACGGTAGTCATGGCCCCTGAGGACATACAGGAAGCATTTGCTTATTTTTATGAAGACCTATATACATGTGACCCGCCCCCCCCCGTAGGAAGTATAGATGCATATCTGAAGGAATTGCAGATCCCCACACTATCACCCACTGAAGCGGATTCCTTAGACATGCCTGTTCTTGAAGAGGAAGTCATAGAGGCCATCAAGAGGTTGAAAACAGGCAAAGCCCCAGGGGACGATGGATTCACGCCTGGGTTCTATAAAACGTTCTCCCCCTTCATTGCTCCCTTTCTTACATCACTATTTAACCACATCTTTATCACAGGCCATGCACCTCCATCCTTTTCGCAAGCCCTCCTCGCGGTCATCCCAAAAGAGGGCCGTGACCCCAGACACTGTAGCTCTTACCGCCCCATCTCCTTGCTTAATATCGATGCGAAGATTTATGCCAGAGTGATTGCAGCCCGGTTAGAGACATTCCTCCCTAGGCTGATAAACTCCGACCAAGTTGGCTTTGTCCTTGGCAGACAGGGCGCGGATACAATGAGAAAAACGCTGCATCTAATCCACGAAGCAAAGGAGATGGAGGGAGACCCGTCTCTTCTGTCTTTGGATGCCGAGAAGGCCTTTGACCGGGTCTCTTGGGAATTCCTGGAGAGGGTATTGAGTTCATACGGGCTGGGACCACAGCTCTCCCGTGCCATTAAAGCACTTTATAGCTCCCCCGTGACGTCCGTGGCGGTGAACGGGGGATACTCTCGTTGGTTTCCCCTTGAGAGAGGCACAAGGCAAGGCTGCCCACTGTCGGCGATCCTATTTGTGTTGTCTCTGGAACCGTTGGCACAAAAACTGAGAAATGACGCCAGAGTTAAGGGTATCACGGTGGGCGACCGGGAATATAAATTGGGCCTATACGCAGATGATATTTTGCTACATGTGACCGACCCTTTAGACTCGATCCCGGCAGCATTTAGTATTATTGAGGAGTATGGAGCGCTGGCGGGACTGAAAATCAATACGGGCAAGTCTGTCGTCCTTCCAATAGACACCCGCAGAGACGCGGATGTCGAGCGCTTCGCCCCCTTGGGCGTTAAGGTCAGCCTCACTACGCTCCGATACCTGGGCATTAACGTCACCCGAGACCTTGGATCCCTGTATGAGGCCAACCTCCCCCCAATGTCCCTTGCTCTCCAGAAAGATGTCCAAAGGTGGTCCAAACTTACCATCTCGTGGCTAGGGCGTCTGAATGCTGTAAAAATGGTCCTGCTCCCTAAAATATTGTACTTATTTCAAATGCTCCCTGTTCAAATGCCCCCAGACTACTTTACAGACACAAGGAAATTGATATTAACCTTTTTATGGCAAGGCCAAAAGCCAAGAATCCCGAGATCCCTCCTTCAACTTAGAAAGGATAACGCTGGGGTGGGCCTCCCAGATAGTGAGACATACTACAGAGCCACTCAGCTTAGGGTTCCTGTCCCACATTTCAGACAGCAGTCAGGACCCCAGTGGATAGCGCTTGATAATTACCACCTCCGTCCCTTTATCATGAGTGAATGGCTATGGGTGCCTGGACCACAACTACGTAACACTGTCAAATCCCATCCCATCATAGGCACGATATGGTCGATATGGAAACCAGGGAGGAAAATGGTGGGTGTCACAACGTGGCCCGCCCCACTGGGGCATCTCTGGTCACCAGGGATCCGCGACGCTATTCCGGAACCAGGGAGTTATGAAACATGGTACCAGGCGGGGCTAGAAAGGGCAGGACAACTGCGCCGCAATGACTCCTTTATTACCATTCAGGAGTTGCAGGAAGCCCTCGGCATAGGTAGCCTCTCGGTCTTCCTGTATCTTAGACTCAAGGGGGTAATGACCAGACCCATATGGAAGCAACAGTTGCAAAGAGACCTCACACCGTTTGAAAAGATCCTTGATTTATGCACTAGCTCCAAAGGTCTGATCAGTGCTATGTACCTCGCACTCATTGAAATCGATATTAAACCCTCCTTGACATTTAAGAGCAAATGGGAAGCTGATATGGGCAGGCAAATCTCCCCAAAACTATGGTTACAAATGTGCAGAAGGACGGCGAATTCTTCCCTTTCGTGCCAATATAAATTACATGCTACCAAATTACTATACAGATGGCAATACGACCCTGCCCGGCTGGCCAAGATGTACCAGGGAGTGAGCCCGAACTGTTGGAGGGGATGTGGGAGGCGGGCCGATTATTGGCATATGTGGTGGGGATGCGCAAAGGTCCAACTCTATTGGTCAGAAGTCCTTAGCTGGATCAGGGACCTTGACGGGGAGGAAAGAGAGATGCATCCACTGCTCGTTTTGTTTTCTTTAACTGAGGAAGGGGATAGAATAGTGGTGGCATGCAAAATGGTGCAGGGTCTATTGATGGCTGCTCGAGCATGTCTTACTATGACATGGAAGAGACCCACGCTCCCCAGCAAGAGTGAATGGCGAGCAGTCGCACTGAGCATTTACAGAATGGAGTGCCCGACTGCGGCATTGCATGGGGATCGTTCCACGGTAGAGAACGCCTGGTCGGAGTTTCGCTCCATATATGCGTTGTAAAGTGTGTCTGACACACGCTATGTCTAAAGCTATGAAGGCCTAACGCTTGGATTGACTCGAGTACGTGTCTGTTAAATCAATGCGCGACTTTTATGCCCACTGCCATGACTGAAATGACGGTTAATTGGTGTTGTTCAATGCTCTCTCTAAGTTCTGGTTTGATATCATGTGCGGGGGTGGGAACTAGGGGTGGGATATGTTTGGATGCAATGGTTTGGGGTTTTTTTTTTTTTTTTCTTCTCTTCTTTTCTCTCAGGTATGCGATATAACTGATTGTTATACTACTTACATGCTCGCTTTTTTTTGTAACCAAGAGATGTAAACTGCATTTATGCGACTGCCGAACTTTTCAAAATCAATAAAAGTGAAATTTAAAAAAAAAAAACTGTGTAAAACTGAGACGAAGGGGAAAAAAAGAGAAAGCTAACTTCACCTGACTCCACAAAATGCAAGAATGAAACTGTCTGTCTTTCTCATCAATGACACTAAAGTATGTAGAATCAATGAATAACCCGATCATGGACTTTCTTATTTTAGGTAAATTTTTATGATATTAATTGCTCATGAATATTGAATAATTGTATTCTGTTATTATAGAAATTGTATGAATTATGAAATCTTGTATGAATTACCGTTGAAAAATTCAAGTATTTATACTTGAATAAAACATCAAATAAAATAAAAAAAAGAAAGAAAAAAAAGAAAGGAGAATCTTATGGGCAGATTTCCCTTCCAAAGATGATACCAGCACAATTTTTTTATTGAAGCCAGTGCTTCTACCCACTTCAAGCAATCAGGATATTCATATAGCACACTATCTCCAAAGGCATCATGGCGCATCGATCTATCCACAAGGATGAGGCCTTTTTCAAAAAGATGGGGTTTTAGGTCATGCCTAAAAAGATCAAAAATCAATGGTCTGCCATAGGGCCAATGGTAGAGAATTCGCGTTTCGGACCAGCGACAGAGAAAGCCTGTCCTCCCAGCCACTCTTTATCATGTCTGTAATTGCTTGTGGTTTTATGCAGAAGAGATGTTGCCTAGCAGTTCAGGATGCGATGATTCCCAATATTCTTTCCTCTTCTGTAATGGCATGTAGTGTTTAAACAATGCTCTGGAGGATTGCCCAGAGCAATGCCATTGGTTAATCCAGTCTAAAATGTACAGCCATCACTATTTTTGATTTTTGTTTTGCTTTCCCCGCTTTCCCCCGATACTGAGAGATTGGGGAACAAGTGTGTGTGTGTGTGTGTGTGCGCTAACTGTACTACTGAGTTGTATTTGAATTTGGGTTTGCAGCACTGTTCAGTAAGCAGAATATTCATCTTTTTGTTGCTTTCAGGTGGCACTGGGCTTCTTGCAAGTTTTGATTGTTTTCCTGCTTCTTTGCTTGCTCCATTTTTTATTCCTGTATTTATTTCGGGCTCTTCCTGGCTTGGTGTACACGTAGGTACGCATAGGTCTCCTTTTTGGTCTACATGGCTTATTTGTTAATATGCCTGCCTCTTGTGTCACTGAGCAAAGACACACAGTGGGACTTCAGTGCACTGCCTTTCCTGTGTGGTACTTGGGTATAGTATAGGTTGCGCGTGATTTCAGTGAGATTATTTTCTACATGTGTATGAAAGGAAACCACGCCTGAGAACCTGTTTAAGGTAAGTAATATTTTCTTCACTTGCTTTTGGGCAGTGTTTGATAATAAATGAGGGCATTCTGTAGGCGATCTATCGTGCTCTGTTTCTTTTGGTAATTCTTGCATTGGTTGTACAAACCCAATTTGGTTCAAGTGCTATTTAGAATTTAGATAACTTTGTGCCTTTTTTGTTGTTGCCATCGTTAAGTCAATCTTTGTTTTGATTTTAGGAATGCATGGTAAATAAGTTTAAGAAAACATCTTTGCGAAAGGCACAGAGTAATGTAGCCACTAACACATTACAGAAGAATATGATGGAAGGCAAGTCATTTTTACCTCTGTACGAATGGGATTTGTGAATTGAACGTAACTTTCACATTACTTTGTGTAGTTGTAAATGAAAGACATTGGTGCCAGCATAAGTGTGGAGTGCAAAGTGGCACTGAAGTCCTCGTAATTGTACTCCTCCTTGTAGAGGAATCTTAAGGGTAGATTTTTAAACCTTTACATTAAAAGCTAGCAATTTAGTAGTTGTGCTATATAATGTGGACTGAAATTGCAGAAAATACACACGATTTTCTTCCTATCAGAAAATCAATAATATTGCACTTACATCTGTTTGTTCCTTAACAAAAGTGCCATCAATCTACAATACGAATTGATGGGGGAGCATGTCTGGAGCTTCCCTTCGATCCCTGTGTAGAGTCCAAGTGTGCGGCTGATGGAGGTAAAAAGGAGTTGCATTGGCTTTCTTATTGGCTGCAGATGTCCAGTCCAAGCAAATAAAAGGGGCAGTGTGGCAGACCAAAATAAATGGTAACCGTTTAGTTCCTTTAAAAAAATGTGTTTTAACCATTTATCCTTTTTCAGGTAGGTAGAGATGAATGTAATATACGAAGGAAATTGTATTCAGTCATGTTTGTAGAGGGCAATGTTAGCCTCCCAGTTACCAGGGGTTAGGGTGAACTGCGCAGTCGTGCCGGTTTAGGGTCCCTGCCAAGGAGGTTTTCCTTAAGCACTGTGGTCATCATTCCTTGGGTACCAAAAATGCCAGAGTAGCAAAGCGTCGCTCTCGGAAGGTGAAAGGGGTGGTTAACTGGTACAGTACACACTTTTCACAAATTACCAAGGAGAGATTGTGCACACTATTTTTCTAAAAATGGATTTGATATGAAACGGATATACAAATAATATAAACTAAAATACATCAATGGAGAAGGTAGTATGACGTTTTCAAGAGTTGTCAAAAGTTCAATAAGGAGTTTGCTCTCTAAAGGGGAGGAACAGGCAAGTAAAATGCTTTCCCTAGCAAAGGGCATCCAGTTTTATTTTAATGCGAGGTTGTGTAGAAGTTAGTTGAAGGGGAAAGGAGAGGTGGTTTGACCACAGCCCTTGTGTGAGGGCTGAGCAACCGTTAACACCTTAAGGTAGGGCAGTGCCCCCAACCCAATAAGAGATGCTAAACGTCTCTATAGTTAGCAGAGAAGTCTGGCTTAACCCTGGGGAGGTGGAAAGGGAGGGGGTGGGAATAGAAGGCTGATAGCGGTGCAGTTGGTTGCATAGGCTGACCTTTATTGGCTGGTACGAGTATTGCACCGGTTAGCTGCAGGTTTTTCAAGCCCTTTTAAACTTAACATAACTTTGTTTGTTTAGTATACATGCCCAAATGCTCCAAAGCTGTCATGACTATGCTGCATTGATGATCCCTAATAAGGGTGAAGCCAGGTATGTAGTTGTCTGGCTGCCTTGAGAAATTTCTGTCTGGGTTGATAAAGCAATGCATAAAGTAGCACTGCCCTGTAAGACGAACATTTCATGGAGGCTTGCATGTGGGCTAATTTGCATACCCACAGTGCCTTGCTAATGTGGCTCTGAACTGGAGATGAACTTCCAGTAATGGCTGGTAGGTGGCATTTCTCACTATATATATTTGCTAAGAGTTGTGTATTGCAGGTCTGTGGGCAGTGTCTCTTGAGAAAGAGGTGTGGGGGGATGACTGATGGTTTCTGGTGGAGGGTGAGGAGACCGAGGCCCTTGAGTTGTGTTGGTGTATGAAGGCTGGGATGATTGAAGAGGTCTGGCTGTTGGACGGTAATGTGGCTACAAGGGTGTTAGGACTAATTTGTTTGGTATACTCTGGCCTGGTGGACAGATTTCTCCAGCATTGGATCTTTCATGGATTCAGATAATTGAATATTCCCCGTCAGACTGGGAATCCTTGGTGATAAAAAAAAATGAATTAATAAAATGTTTTAATCTACATACATTGACTCCATAGAAGTGCATGTACATGGCCCATAGAGGCCTATGTGCCATTCTATTGTGTAGTCCCTCCACCTCACTTTGGTCCTTTATGGCCCCAACCAATGAGGTGGCAGGGCTTAAGCTCTGCCCCAGGCAGCCATCTTCAGATTTTTCACTGCAGTCTAACAGACACAGGGAATCCTCCAGCTCTCTGAGCTGTTTAAATTTGTTCCTCTTTTTGTGTAGAATATATTCATTGAATATATTCTACTTCATTCCCTTGGCTAGGGGCTATCTCCTCTGAATTTTTGGGTTACAAAAATATTTTTTCTAACCCCAAATTCAACGAGTGAACTTTCTCTTCATCATGGCTGAACTTCAGGCTACCAAGAATCCTTCCTTGTTCAGGGACTGCACGAGGTGCTGGTTTACATGAAGGATCCGCATGAGCACTGCATCTACTGCCTATATCCTCTTGACATTTCAAAATGTGACATTTACAAGTCTTTTTCCACCAAAACCTGCAAGACCGGCATAGGAGACTTCTACATCTGGAAACCAAAGGTCAGTCTTCTGACAAGCAACAGCTCCTGTACATTCCAGCAAACCATCTGAGAGACAAACGTCAAAGAGAAGGGCCTCTTCAGTGGAAAGGAGTTCCTCTCCCACTAAGAAGAGTAAGAGGAAGCTGGAAATCATCTCTTTCTTACCTCCCGTGGACTCGAACTCACAAAATGCGACATCCTACAGCAAAAACCCCCTCCAAAGGTAAGGAGGTGTTTTCAAAAAACCGGGCGGGGCAGTCGTCCACGGAGAGGCTGTCCACGAGCGGCATCAAGGAGAGCGGTCCATCGACGACCAGGCCGTCGACGAAAACCTCATCGACAACGACTCTTCAAACCTCTCCGTTGACGGAAAGATCCTTGTCGAAATCGTCATCCACGAAACAGTAGTCGACGAAGGAAGCTCATCACTTGTCCATGAAGCTCTCATCCACAAAGCTCTCATCGACGGAGGACCACTGTCAACCGTATTCAAAGTCTTCGTCCAAGAACCCATCGTCGACGAAAGTACCGTAGACGACACTGCAAACTTATTCGTCTGCGGAGGAAATAGGGCCCAAAACGGCCCTCGCGGACACCACTGATATGCCATCCAATGAAAACAGTCTTCCTATACCAACAGGAACAAGTCCTCCCTTTTCAGAAGCTCCTGAACCTTTGGGGGCATAATTATCTCCTTTAAGAGAGATGATAAAACTCTGTGACATCATTCTTCAAGCAGAGTTTTCGAACTCAGTTAGTTGGTGAACAACCTTGTCTCACACCAAAAGAACACAGTTCTCCCTGGCAGCCGACTACGGAGGTTAACACCGATCCTTATGACCCTTATCTCATCTTATCCATGCAGAGGATCATTGAGGAATTCAACAGACGGCAGAAAGAAAAGAATAGGTCATCTGTGCCGATGGAAGAATAGGTCCTCTGTACCGAGGGAACCCAGATCCCCAAAGAGGGACATCTCACCTCGACAAAGTACGCCAAGACATTCGCCTTCCAGGAATAGGCTGCATAAAAGAACATGATCACCTGAGCCTCCACACAGATCCAGAAGCAGGACACTCGGTGCTTCACCGACAAGGGTCACATCTCCGACACCATCTGTCATATATGCTAGGGAACAGGCAGGAGCAAGATGGGTTAGAGCCTGGCAGACTAAACACGCCTTGCAGGCATCCAACATCCATTTACCACACTCTTGCACTCGGATGCATTGCACAGTTAGCCCGGCCCTCTTTAGGGACTCTGAGTGGCCCAGGCACACTTCCAGCACACTCAATATGGCCCCAGAGAAACTTCCTGTGAATACCAGGGCACGTTCCAGCCTCTGAGCGTGGTCGGCTACATAAGCCACGCCCAAAGGCAGACCCCTTCTTCGTGGTGCAACTGTGGCTTCGATTCAACACCCTTACTGCGATCTCCGACTTGTTCCTTCCTCGGCTTCGCCCGCGCGCACGCCCTGGATCTCAGCATCTGGAAGAGAAAGACAACATCAGTACCTGTCAGCGCCTTCGCAGCAATCTGCCTTCTTGAGCGAGCGAGCGTGCGCGCAGTCAGCAGCATCAATTACCCGAATCCTGGAAAACCCTAAGGTAGCGTTCAGACGTCTTACACGCGCTTCCTTTGTTGGACCCCTCGGAGAACCACCGCGAATCACCTGTGAAGAAAGAACAGGATTAGAACTAGCAATCATCTTGACTACCGCGCGCAGAACTCGCCGCATAGCAAGGTCTCTCTGAGACGCACTTAATACCCGAACCAGTGATGCAACTGGAACAAGAACTTACCTGCACTCTGAAACTAGAACTCACCTGCAAACATAACTCGAGCCAGTGACTCAACTGGACCCAGAACTTACCTGGAACTAGAACTTGCCTGCAATATAACCCGAACCAGTAAAGTAACTGGAACTAGAATTTAGCTGCAATCCGGAACTAGAACATCAGCAAGCACCCCTAGCAAAGTTCCAAGGGTCTCAGAGATACAGCGCCCCGCCTAGTTCATCACAGTGGTAGCCAGAAAAATGTTAGCCAATCCATCACCTCTGTCAGCTCCTCCAGACAAGGACGGTCGTAAATTAGAGGCCCTGGGCAGGAAGGTATCGGCATCAGCATCCCTCAATATTAGAGCAGGCAATGCGTTGGCCATGATAGCGAGGTTTGACCGCGAACTATGGCTTTGCATGTCCAAGTTGGCGAAGCAGCTGCCTTTGGAGCTTCAAGAAGCAGCCAGGTCAATTATAGCAGACAGAGAGGTGACGTCAGACCACATGAATGAGGCCGCGGGAGATGTGGCTGAGTCAGGCTTCAGACAGATGGCACATGGCACCGTTCTGAGGAGACGGGCCTGGATGAAGGCACGAATTTTAGACCTGAAGTCCAAGCGCAAATACTGGACATGCCCTTTGATGGGCAGGAGTTGTTCGGTAAGAAGATTGATGACCACCTGAAAACAATCAAGCCGGACACAGCCCGGTCCATCAGTTCTTTAAAGGATAAGGATAAAGACTATAGGTCTTTTCGAGGCTCATCCTCGAAGTACAGAGGATATAACCGTTCTACCTATGGTCAAAAGGAGCAAGGAAGCACATTCCGGGACAACAAATATCAATCCTCCAAAAAGTATTCCCAGGGGGGTAGGTGTGGTTCCTGCCAAGGGACGACTCAGAGCAAACAAAATTGACAGTTTCGGTCTTTCCCCTCAACGTCACACCCCGGTGGTGGGGGGGGGGGGGGAGTCAGTTCTTCCAATGCTGGCATTCAATAATATCGTACAAGTGGGTGTTGCAGGTGGTCCGTGAGGGTCACTGTGATGCTGGAAATGCATCAGAGGGACAGGGCCTCCATATCCTTGTCCTTTACTGCCTTTTATTGTGTGTGCTGTTGTGTTTTCCGCGCAGGAGTTCATGTGGGACCCCTGACGGTGCAGCTCTCCCCTTTAGTTTTGGTGAACAGACCCATGGGATACCCTTATGGCACCCATGGGTGGGGGTACATCCCTGTGCCCCCAGTGCATGTTTTTGGGCACCTGTGTGTGACCCACAGAGCAGGGTACGGGCTGGTGGCAGCTCCGTGCTGACTTGACTGGTGCCCAGAGCATCCTCCATTTTGGGATGCCCAGGCCCTGTCATTGGAATCGGTAGATTCCTGATGGAGACAAGATGGCCCCCGTGGCCTCTTGCCTTCCATCGTCTGTTATCTTGCTCTTCCTGAAGTCCCGGGAAGCCCTGATTCTCTCCCTTCCCCCTGACTGGCTGTTGGGTGGAAGTTCCATATATGGTAGTGTGGGGAAGTGCCGACCAGACTGGCTGGAGCCTTCCTAACGACTGTATGTTGTGGGTACGCCCTGTGGGTGGGACCTGGGTGAATGGAGTGTGTGACGAATATGCATTTTGTGTTGTGGATGTCTAGTTTCTGGTGTTTGATACAATGACTAAGACAGCCTTGCCCGAAACTGGTATGAATGCAGTGTGGAGTGTTGAATGGCTAGGTACTTGTCCCAATACACATAACTTGTTGCGAGTGTCTGGAGAGAAGTGAATGTCCTGAATGCACTATGCACCTGATTGGCTGCCTGCCTGCATGAATGCCCTTCTGACCGATTGGTTGCCTGAGTGAGACCCAGCAGAATGAATGGGAGATCAACTAGTATATCTGGGGTCCTCTCACTGCTAGTATTCGTGTTCAGAAGCTGAAGTCCACTACCGAGAGTAACTGGAGTAAAACTGAAGCTTGACCTTGAAGCCCTGCTGGAAGAGAAGAATTACTGTTGCTCTACTTCGTCAATCTGAAAGCTGCTGTGTCTCCAAGGACTGATCCAGATAGGACCTGGTAAGGCGCCCTCTTCCCGAGCTACCAGGGACCATCGTGAACCAGCTGATCTTTGCCAAAGCTCCCTGGTAGACAGACCTATGACATGCTGCCGACCGGAGACGGGGACTGCCACGGAATCCCAAAGAGGTGCCCAGACTGTTCGCCACAGTCGACGACCGGCATCGCCGACCGGAGCCTCTGTGCTCCCGTTGCCTCAGAACTTCATTTGATCCAAGGACGCGCTCGCCTGCACCGCCGCCCGCTGGAGAAGGCCAGGCCGTCGAGGCGACGAGGAGCATCCACCGGTGGGTTTCTCGCCACCCAAAGACCCCAGAGATGCCGACGACTCGACGCTCTTGCTGGGCCACAGTTCTTCAAACTCTTTGCAGTCCAGAACTATTGACATCGAGGTGCCCCGCATGCCTCTTCCTTGCAGGACATTTACGCTTTCCCATCGACAAGCACTGCTAGGAACGAAGCTGCCACTTCACTGCCGTAGTTCACCATGTTCATCGCCGGATGTTCGACCTGTGGCTCCTGCCTTAAAGGGAGTGCACTCAACAAGGGCCATTGATTCCCCGACGAACGCTACAGTGCCAGGTACTTTGGGGTTGCAGAACTATTGGAAAGTGTCTAGTGAACAATATATGGACTGGGCTTGTGATATATCTTTGCTCTAGGTGGGGGGGGATCTCCACACAGAATTGGGTCTCGGTAGCAGGGCCAGTATTCTGCCAGTTGTTCTAACCAACTGCTTTCCTCTTACATCTATTGTTGGTTTCCTTTACAAACTGATTCGTGTGACATCTAAACGTACAGTTGATGCACTTCTAATAGTAATAGTGGTACCACGTAGAACTGTATATATTTGCCATTGTAGATTTTCTGAGCACAGTGAATTATCGTGATAGTATACATAACCTCGAATATTAATTATATAAAGACTGTTTTAACTAATAATACCGTGTGCAGACATTCCTTAGTGGGTGCTTCGGGACGACACTGTACTAAAGAACCAGCCTGCATCACCTCCTGAGAAGCTAGGCCTTGATTGCTCGCCCACGTTTACCAATAATAGAGAATCTTGGCTGGGGTCCTCTGTGCCTCTCCTCTACTATATAGAGAACAGAAGTACAGACACCCCCCTCCGGTCTTTACAGTCACACCATAGAATTTATTGACCAACCTCCTTTCCTGGCTCCAACCACTCGCAACGTGCATATGTTGAAGCACGTCATGTCCGAAGTTCAAAGATTGCTGCAGAAAGCAGTGATAGAGCCAGTACCTTACCTTCAAAGGGGGATGGGTTTCTATTCGTGTTTCTTCCTGATAAAAAGAAACGGCCAATGGAGACCCATTTTGGATCTGAGAGCGCTCAACAAATACATCAAACGCATCAAATTCAATATGATATCCCTGCAAGGCTGCTACCGTGGCTAAACAAACACGACTTCTTAGCCACTCTAGACTTGGATGACGCAATCGATCCACCCTGCCCACAGACAGTTCCTCAGGTTCACTGTAGGAGACCTGCATTTCCAATTTCGGGTGCTCCCGTTCGTGCTAAAATCAGAACCGAGAGGGTTTACAAAATGTCTGGCGCCAACAGCAGCGATACTCAGGAGAACACGAACAGAGGTCTTTCCATATTTGGACGACTGGTTGATAAGGGCATGCTCCGCCAGAAGCGCTCGCTCGGCAGTGTCAAGGGCGATAAACCTTCTAAAAGGGTTAGGTTTTTTGATAAACGTCATGAAGTCCTGCCCTGTTCCCAGCAAGACAGTCCTCTTCCTGGGGGCCGAGTTCGATAACTCCATTCCCAGGGTAAGACCATCGGCAGAAAGAGTAGCAGCGATTCTCTGCTCGACCTCATGGTTCCTAGGAAGAGAGACAACTTTGGTATGCTTTTTCAAATCCTTCCTGGGCATGATTTCCTTATGTATATTGCTCATACCAAATTGCAGACTTCACATGAGACTGATTCAGGAGGGCCCTGGACCACCAATGGAAGCAAGCTCTCGGCTCTTGGGAGGATGTCATCCAGATACCAACGACAATACACAGTGCACCCCATTGGTGGAGCACTCTGCAGAACGTGTTACAAGGAATGCTGTTTCAAATGCCTACATCCACCCTGCTGTTGAGGACTGATGCGTCGCTATCGGGTTGGGGGGCCCACCTGGCGGACATCCAAACCAAGGGCACCTAGTGGACCCAGGAGACACAACTCCACATCAACGTGCTGGAGCTCAGGGCCATTCGTTGAGCGTTGAAAGCCTTCCTTCCTGTAGTAGCTGGTCAGGTGCTGACTGTCCAGACAGACAATACAACCTCCATGCACTACACAAACAAGGGGGCACGAGATCAGAGATCTTGTCACAAGAAGTGCAGCAGCTATGGGTATGGGCCTTGCACCACGGAGTCCAAATCAAGGCGGAACATCTCCCGGGAGTGGACAATGTCCTAGCGGACAAGTTGAGCAGGGAGTACACATCTCACGAGTGGGAGTTAGACAAAGGAGTCCAATGGATCTTCTCCGTATAGGGCCGTCCACAGATCGACCTTTTTGCCACCGGAGCCAACAAAAAGTGTCGAACATTCGCTTCAAGGTACCCAGAGCATCAATCGTTAGACGCTTTCTCAGTGGATTGGACAGGGAAATTCCTTTATGCCTTTCCTCCCATTCCCCTCGTAGCAAAGGTTCTATGCAGGCTGAAGGAGCAGAGTTGTTCAATGATCCTAATAGCGCCGGACTGGGCGCGGTAGGTCTGGTACTTGAGTATACAGAATCTATCCCGATGGCCCCCGATTCGCATCACGGCGCATCAATATTTATTGATGCAGCAGAACCACAAAATCCTCCACCACGACCCAGCGAGCCTGTCCCTCAAGGCGTGGTTCCTGAGCAGCGTAAGCTGATGAACCTGAATCTCCCGATGGACTGCTGGGATATAATCGGGGCCTCAAGAGCTCCTTCTACGCAGATCACCGAAGTCCGGAAGTGGACTCGTTTCTCTAACTGGTGCAAGACATCTGAGATCAATTTACTCACGGCATCAGTCGAACAACTATTACCTTACCTATTGCACTTGGCTAAAACAGGGCTTTCACTGTCCTCTATCAAAGTCCATCAATCGCCCATAGCAGCATACACGACCACTCCAGAGATGGTCATTACGCTCTCTGCCAGCTGTCAAAATCTTCCTAAAAGGATTGTTACGTACTTTTCCACCTACGCCCACACCAGTCCCAACATGGAGTCTGAACACCGTGTTGACAGCCCTCATGGAACACCCCTACAAACTTATTCACAAATTTGGTATCAAATTCTTATCTTGGAAAATGGCCTTCTTGATAGCTATCACATCGGCTAGGAGGATCAGTGAGTTGCAAGCCTTGTCTTCTGAACCTCCCTTTACTTTGTTCCATAAGGACCGAGTCATTTTGAGAACACATCCAAAATTCCCTCAAAAGGTCTTCTCAGAGATGACCCTCACAGAGCGCGTTGTCTTAACTTTTTTCCAGAATCGCACCTCGATATAGCTAGAGAACTAAAGAATTCTGCTCTTCAGACTGTTTATTGCTTTTTCTGGCTGCACTAAAGGCCAGCGTATCTCCAAACAATGCCTGGTGCGCTGTGTTTCGTCATGCATCACCCACTGCCATCAAGCAAAGGGCGCCCCCCCCTTCCCTCATCAAACCACCTTCAGCATACTCCACCAGAAAGATCCAATGCTGGAGAAGTCTTAGTTACTTTCCTGTAACTGTATTTCGAAGGGATTGTGTCCTCTGACGTATTCCTTATCTTTGATAATTCGTCTCCAGCTTGCTGGACTCGGAAAATGTTTCTCTGTAGAGGGCGCTGCGTGTCGACGTCCGCCGAGTCGATGTCCCTCGACAGCCACCGTATAGGCGCCGACGTCACCATGCCTATAAATAGCCACGCGCGGCGTCCGTTGCTCAGTTCCGTTTTTCCGTGCTTCGTGGGGCCTCGGAACATCGTTGCTCAGTTCAGTCAGATAAACCTTCTACTTCGAAGGGATTGTGTCCTCCGACGTATTCCTTATCTTAGATATCTCTTTCCAGCTTTGCTGGCCTCGGAAATGTTTTCTCTCTAGAGGGCGCTGCGCGTCGACATCTGCCGAGTCGATGTCCCTCGACAGCTGCCGTATCGACGTCAACGTCATCCTGCCTTTAAAGGCCACGCGCAGCGTCCGTTGCTCACTTCTGTTTTTCCGCGCTTACTCAGTGCTTCAGAATATCGTTGCTCAGTTTCGTAGATATATTATTCCATTTTCCTCGAGATATTCAATCCATACTCGATGGCTTCCTCGTCTGAACCGACGACCCCTCGGTCCGGCTTTAAAAAATGCCGAGACTGTGGAAAAAAGATGTCGCTAACGGACCCTCACAGGGTCTGTCTGTGGTGTTTGGGAGCTGAACACCATTGTTCGAAGTGTGAGGACTGTCTGTCCATGACAGCTAAAGCCCTGAAGGAGTGTAGGGGGAAGCTGGAAAAAGGTAAGACTTCTAAAGCTTCTTCTTCCTCGACAAAGTCGAGACATTCGTCTCCTCGTCACCATTCGCGCTCCAGGTCTCGAAGCGGGTCCCATCACTCTTCGAGATCGAAGCACTCGAAAAGGAGACGCCGAAGATCCCCTTCTTCGTCCTCCTCTTCCTCTGTTTCACCTAAGAGAATCCCTTGCCCTGCGAAGCATAGTTCCCGGGCTGAATGGGAAGAATTCCGAAAAAATATGATGAGCGTCTTGGAGAAAGCGGCCTCGACCCCCTCGAAGACTGCCTAGAGCGATGCTCTGGTCGAAAGACCCGAAGGTCCAAAACGCCGCGATTCGCAGCACCCGGCGAAGGAAGCTTCTCGAGCGCGTCACGAACCCTTGTGTAAAGCAAAGACCTCGAATCCTTCTTCGAAGGTTCCGTCGACTAAGGTTCCGTCGACGCCGAGGTCGGTGTCTTCGACGCCGTTGTCGAAGGGACCTTCGACACACGGGTCTGTCGACTCGACGCCATCCTCAACACCGGCGTCGACGCCAAGGAAAGTAATGGTTGCGGCGCACCCAGTGGCTATTCCCAGGTCGTCGATGTTGTCGAGATTGTCGATATCTCGAGCAGAATTCCGATTCTATCGAAGACCTCGAGGCCTCCACCTTTGTTTTCGACGCCACTTTCGAAGCCTTCGACGTCGGCGTTGACGACATCGACGTTTTCGAGGCCGATTACGACAAGTTTGGCACCCTCTGCCTTGGAGATGGGTTTTACACCCTTTGTGAGCTCAGACCAATTGAGAACAATGTCTTCAATTATGGAAGAGGGAGAACTGTCTGATCAAGAAGAGCCATTTGAGTTGCAGGGATCTGCAACCCCAGTTCAAGAGGAGTTATCCTCAGAACAACGCAGATTAAAGGAACTCCATGATTCCTTACATGAGGCAAGTGGTTTAGACACTTCCCCAGAGGTGGAGTTCGCTAGGCCAGACCCAGGGGAGCATGCTGAAACCCCTTATAGAGCCTTAATGGCCAGGATTACAGAATTTATGGGGTGGTCAACACCTTCACCGGCTTTCCAACAGGATGACCTCACGGATGTTCTTGATAAAGGTCCACAGGAGGATCCTGTAGTACCTTTTCATAAAGCTCTTCAAAGAAAAATAATGACGAACTTGGAAACCCCAGATGTCGTCCCGGCAGTAAATAAAAAATTGTCTGTTAAATACAGGGTATCTTCTGCAGACCCGGAGTTTTTGTCCAAACACCCATCCCCAGAAAGTCTGGTGGTACAGGCAGCATCTTCTACTGACATCAAGATTGCTTACCCTACCGTCCCACAGGACAGGGACGATAAGAAATACGATGCTATGGCTAAGAAAGTCTTTTCGGCATGTAGCATGGCGTTAAAATCTATTAATGCTACTTGCACCCTTGCTAAATTTAGCCATACACTTTGGGAGTGTGCTTCTACAGCGGCTGACTGCATCCCGGAGGGAGAAGAAAGGGAGGCGTTCCTAAATATCATAAGGGACGGTAAAGACGCTATGTGCGAATCCCTCCAGACGGGCATTGACTCGGCTGACAGTATCAGCAGAGCAATGGCGGCAAGTACAACAACCAGGAGATTTGCTTGGTTGAGAAAGTGGTTTTGCCCCAGATGTGCAAGCCAGGCTCTTGAACATGCCATTTGATGGCTCTTCTTTGTTTGGGAAAAAGGCGGATGACAGTTTAGAAAAACTGCAAACATCAAAGGCAGCAGCAAAATCCCTAGGCGCTGCAATCAGTCAGACCCCTTTTCGTCCCACAGGAACCTCTGCGAGAGGCAAGTCTTTTCGCTTCTACTCCGCATTCGGAAGAGGTAGAGGCCGACCGGCTCAAAGGGGACAAAGAAGAACTACCCGAGGTGGACGGGGTAGATATTCAAAAGCCGCAGCAACAGCAGGTGCCTCTTTACCATCGGCATCTGCATCCGCTGCCCCTAAACCACTCTGAGGACTTCCCTCACAAGACACCTGTAGGAGGCAGGTTAACTCAACATCTGGTGGAATGGCAGGCTATCACGTCAGATGCTTGGGCATTGGAGACAGTTGCACAAGGTTACTGCCTGCCTCTCCTACGCATACCTCAGAGTCATCCACCGGGGATCAGCTCTCAAAAAGCTCCAGATCCGCTCCTCTTGCAGGAAATTTTAGACCTGCTAGAGAAAGGTGCCATAGAACCGGTACCTGTAGCGGAGAGGAACAAGGGCTGGTACTCCCCTTACTTTCTCATACCAAAGAAAGACGGAGGACTGAGACCCATCTTGGACTTGCGGGAATTGAACAAATTCCTCAGGAAAGACAAATTCAAGATGGTAACTCTCTCTCAGATCCTTCAGGCCCTTCAGTTCCAGGACTGGTTGGTATCTCTGGACCTTCAGGACACTTATTTCCATGTGCCAATCCATCTCAAACACAGGAAATACCTGAGGTTCGCAATTGGCAACTCTCATTATCAATTTCGAGTTCTGCCATTTGGGCTGACCTCCGCCCCGAGGGTCTTCACCAAGTTAATGTCGGTAGTGGCTGCAAGTCTAAGGAGGGAAGGGATTCACGTCTACCCCTACCTGGACGATTGGTTGATCAGAGCTGTATCTTCGGAACAAGCTCAGATCCAGCTAGAATATGTTTGCCACTCCCTTCACAGACTGGGCTTCTCCCTCAATTTAAAGAAGTCACAAATGATACCATCGCAGAGACTCCAGTTCATCGGAGCGATCCTGGACACTTCCCTGGGAAAAGCCTCGCCACCAGAGGTGAGGGCTCAAGATATTCTACAGATGGTCACCAAGTTTCAAAATGCCCAACGTCTCCCAGCCTTTGACTTTTTGAGGTTGCTAGGCCTCATGGCATCCTGCATTTTCCTAGTGCCAGAGGCTTGCCTGAGAATGAGCTCTCTCCAGTGGGCACTGAGAACTCGGTGGTCGCAATTCTCCGGCAGAATGACAGATCTCCTCCGGATTCCGGACAAGGTAGCCCGCAACCTTCAATGGTGGGCCTATCCAGAGAACATCTTGAAAGGAGAACTGTTTTGGCAACCATGGCCGGAGATAACAGTAGTCGGACGCTTCACTCACGGGGTGGGGAGCCCATGCCAACGATTTGACCATCAGCAGTCGTTGGTCTCCATTGGAGTCCAGACTACACATCAACCTATTGGAGCTGAGAGCGATCAGACTAGCGCTGAAAGCTTTCCTGCCATCAGTACAGGGGAGAAATGTCCTGATAATGACAGACAACATGGTGGCCATGCACTACCTCAACAAAAGGAGGCGGCGTAGGGTCACTGCCACTGTGCAGAGAGGCAATGCAGCTCTGGTTTTGGGCAATTCAGGAAGGAATCTCTATCGGCAGTCCACCTAGCTGGAGAGAAGAACTTGACAGCGGACGCTCTGAGCAGGCAGAGCACAGTCTCCCACGAGTGGGAGCTAGCTCAGGAAGTCCTTCAAGAGATCTTTGCCCTTTGGGGAACCCCTCGGGTGGATCTGTTCGCCACAAGCACCAAAAGGAAGTGCGATCTGTTCTGTTCAAGGGAATTTCCCCCGAGAGGAGCTCTAGGAGACGCGTTCGTAGTGGACTGGGAGTTTCCACTCCTTTACGCGTTTCCACCAGTCCCTATTATTCCTCAAATGATCAGGAGGTTGAGAAGATTCCGGAAAACCATGATCCTGATTGCCCCGGACTGGGCCAGGAGAACGTGGTACCCGGACCTTCTGGATATGTCCATCTGCTCTCCAATACGTCTTCCACTCAAAGAGAATCTTCTCTTGCAGAAGGGAGGTCAGGTTCTCCATCCAGACATCGGAACCCTCAACCTTCACGCTTGGGTTCTGAAAGGGTGAGGTACAAGGATTGGGACCTCCCTGATGTCATGGAGGTGTTGCTTTCGGCCAGAAGGCCAGCAACAAAGTCTCTATACCGCTGCCGTTGGAACAAATTTTGCAGCTTGTGTAGAGAAGGGAATATCGACCCTTTTTCATGTGGTACACCAACGGTGTTATCGTTTCTACTCTACTTGGCAAACTCGGGCCTTCAAGTTGGCACTGTAAAAGGCTATCTCGCAGCGCTTTCCATCTTCAAGCGCACTGCGGAGGAACCATCGTATTTCAAACTACCTCTAGTGATACAATATCTCAAGGGATTAACTAATGTTTATCCTCCAAAACCATTCCAAGTTCCCTTATGAGACTTAAATTTAGTCTTAAACTTCCTAATGGGCACTCCATTCGAACCACTTCACTCTTGTTCGCTGAGATTTCTCATGCTTAAAACTATCCTATTGGTAGCACTAACATCTGCTAGGAGGGTGAGCGAGCTACAAGCTCTCTCCTGTAAACCCCCACACACAATTTTCCACAAAGACAAAGTTGTCCTACAGGTGAAGCCTAATTTCCTCCCAAAGGTGGTTTCTGAATTTCATATTACTCAGAAAATTACCTTACCTTCGTTCTACCCTCCTCCCCATCCGGGGAAAGAGGAAGAAAGGCTACATAGGCTGGACCCAAGGCGAGCTCTAAGCTTTTACACCAGCAGAATGGCTAGGATCAGGCAAGCAGACCAACTGTTTGTAGGATACTCGGGTCACAAGTTGGGATTACCCATAACAAAACAAACCATTTCCAGGTGGATTATTTTGGCCATTCTGGAATGTTACAAACTGGCAGGGAAAGAGCCACCCCAAAATCTTAGGGCTCATTCAACCAGGGGTATCGCAGCCTCTTCGGCCCTCCAAAGAGGGGTACCGGTCAGAGACATATGTGCGGCTGCCACATGGTCGTCCGCACATACATTCACAAAATTTTACAACCTGGATTCCTCCACTAGTCAAGAGACCAGATTTGGCAAAGCCGTATTACATTCGGTCCATCCCTAAAGGGATACATGACATTCTTACTCCCACCTCCAATTACATGCCACTGCTATGGGAGTCTATCAAAGATAAGGAATACGTCGGAGGACACAATCCCTTCGAAGAACAAGTTACTTCTTACCTTGTAACGTTCTTTCGATGGGATGTTCCTCCGACCTATTCCTTATCGCCCCTCCCATCCATCCCCGCAGTAATACTTCCCTTGTGGTTGCAGCTTACGCTCCTTCAAGGTCAATAACCAATTCAGGCATGACTTATATTATGCTACAAAACGGAACTGAGCAACGGACGCCGCGCGTGGCTATTTATGGGCATGGTGACGTCGGCGCCGATACGGTGGCTGTCGAGGGACATCGACTCGGCGGACGTCGACGCGCAGCGCCCTCTACAGAGAAAACATTTCCGAGGCCAGCAAGCTGGAGACGAATTATCAAAGATAAGGAATACGTCGGAGGAACATCCCATCGAAAGAACGTTACAAGGTAAGAAGTAACTTGTTCTTCTCCAGCATTGGTATCTTTCATAGATTCACATGCGCCCACCGACTCCCCTGAGAGGCTGCTCCTACACTCAGCATCCATCATACTGTAGTTTCTATGGTTCAAAATCTGAAGAAGGCTGCCTGGGGCGGAGCTTAAGCCCTGCCACCTCATTGGTTGGGGTCATAAAGGACCAAAGTTAGGTGGAGGGACTACACAATAGAATGGCTCATAGGCCTCTGTGGGCCATGTACATGCACTTCTATGGAGTCAATGTATGTAGATTAAAAATATGTTATGATTTTTTTTTTTTAAATCACTGAGGATTCCCAGTCTGATGACGGGGAATATTCAAGTATGTGAATCTATGAAAGATACCAGTGCTGGAGAAATAGTTACAGGTAAGTAACTAAGACTTATAGAAGGCCAACCTATATTGTGACAGGGACAACTCAGGGGAGCTGTAGCCAAACTTGTTCAGGTAGCAGTGACAGGCGGTTTCGGCTAAGATCTTCTGAGGTGATAAAATTGTAAAGGGTCCACAATGAGGTCACACAATGGGAATCACAAATTATATTTGGACAGGATTTATAAAAATACAATTATGTAAAGGCCAAAACACACTATAGAAAAATGACTACTAGCAAGTTAGAGCTATCTCACAACACTGATAAAAATAGATACAAATATACATTCACTTATTATAGGGCATAATACATATCACAAACTCCTGCAAAGGTAAGATTATTTTTATGCACTCAAGGTCCACAGAGAATGATCCCCAACTTAAATTGTCCAGCCCTAAGTTGTCTTGGGCCTTTTGCCCAATAGTTCAGGTAAAAGTTCCACAGAATCTTTGAAGCTGAAAAAAATGCAGGTAGTGTCTCTGGAGTCCAGTGAAGGGTTCTTATGGTTAGAGTACAAGTTAAACCAGCTAACAGAAGTATCCCCAACATTCAGAAGTCTAGCTCAAGCAAGCAATGGCATAGCCAAAAGTGTCAGTATAAAGGTTTATTGTAAGCCCATCAACTTATAATGCGGAGCATAGGAGTAGCTAAGAAGCTCTGCAACTTACCCCCTGTACTCAGAGTCTTCCCCAGACTTGTCAGGACAAAGGAAGGGGGTCTGAGGTTGTTTTTCTCGCCTTAAGTTGCAGTCCTTGATTTGCAGGTACTAGTTGATCTCTGGTTGGTGTATTTCACTGTTGCATAGAGTCTTGAATGAAAAATGCAGCAAAACTCTATGCAAGACCCCTATCAGGAATGGATTCGAGTCAGGTAAGCAATTACAAACGGTGGTCACTGCAGCACGGTGACACAAAGGGACTCCACTGCCATGGTCTGACTCACCCCCCACACCCCCCTCCCCCCTTGATGCTAGGACATGGACATTTCGTATGAGGTTAGTCTCGTAGGGCCAGTGGAGGATCCCCCAAGTTCCAGGTCAGAACACGGAACGGTGACGCCGGCAGCACGGTAGCTCTAATCTGCATTTTAGGGTACCGAGCAGACCTCAGGAATGGATGGTCCCTGCACTCCAAGGGTCGCAGCTCCTTCGCAGGACTGTTAAAGATCTTTATCAAGACAGGGCCCCTCCAGGCCACCAGCAGAAGTTGTTAGCCAGCCTTCCTTCCGACGGGTCTCCAGTTTCTTCTCAGGTCTCACAGCTGGATCGGATACTTGGCTCCTTCAGGTTTCTCCAGGATCTCTGAGGAATGGGTGCAGCGGTCCTATTCTTATCCTAAAAGCCAGGTAAGAGCAGCTGCCCTCACTAGCCAATGACAGGACTATCCCAACCCCCACCAGTATTCCAATAAGGACCACTGGTGGCAACATTCATGCATACCACTTGGACACACTGAAATCAGTTTGTGGATTGGAACCAGACAATCCCAGCCCACATCCTGCAAGCAAACGCGCACACAACTGTCCAGTAGCCCACCAAAAGCTTCTGCTTTCCTGGGCACATGAAATTCTTTTAAGGATTTTCCTGGCCTCTCTGGCAAGGAAGGACAAGCACAAAATCTCGTGACACAGCCATGTTTGATCAGTAGCCACAGTTAGTAGCCAAATGTGGTAAAGCTAGAATGAAAAATCCCTATAAGTGGGAGGGAAAAGTCACTGCTGCCACCAGCTAATCCTTCTAGCACACCTAGAGTAACCAGAATCCTCAGTCTAGGGCAAAACAAAAATGTACCTGATTGTACTGCAGTGTATGCTGCCTAGTACAATGATCAAAGTTACCACAAGTGATACAAACGTAACCAAAAGTAGTAACACAGTAAGATGACTAAGGGAAACAATGTTTCCCAGTGCTGACAGCCTGAAGGACATGTCAGTTTCCCCATGACATATGAGCAAATGCCAGTATAGTTAAGCTTAAGGCTTCACAGCACTGCAAAAATAGCAGGAAATTGAAGCAAAAGGTTTGGGGGTTCCATAAAGATGGAAGGAAAGGTGCAGTAAAGAGATCTTCCTAACAAAGGGATTTGAGTATGCATGGTGGATTAGAGTCCCACATGTAGGGGCGACATAGGTTTGTCGAGGCAGTGTCTGTAGTGTGGGGAGGGGTCTGAAGGTCTCCGGGAGGGGAGGTTCCAGTGACGGTCTCCTAGAGGTGCGATGGGAGGAGTGCATGGTGAATGGGCCTTGACGGCCGTGTGGCAAATTGAGGAGTGAGATTTACTGGGTTTTGGGGGAAGGGAGGGGATGAGGGAATAGTTTCTTTATATTCCCAGGTTTGGATGGTAGGTAGCGGGAGTTATGCTCAATAGAGATGGCGCTGTGTCTGTACTTTAGGTATTTTGGCTGAGCTGGAGGAGTGTGGTTAAGGGTTGGAATGACAGTTATGTGGTAGAGGCCAGGATTGCCATTAAAGAGCTTGGAAATGTAAAGTGTGGATCTGAACGGTGTGGTTGCGGCACTAGTATGCAAGTGGTGGTGGAAGTGGAGAAGTCGTAACTGGATTAGGCCAGGAGGGAGGATGGGGGCTGGGAAGATAACTAGGTGAGAGAGGTGGATGATCAAAGGGGTGCTAAGGGGAAAGTGGTCTTGTCTGGAAGGGGGGGTATGTTGTTCCTTCTAATGTTAGCAAAATAGGGGGTATTTTGTCCTTTTTTTTTTTTTAATATAAGGGGGACCTATGTCATGAGGAAATATAACAATTTAAGCAAAACAAGAACATAGGCTACCCCACCTGTCTACCACTGGCCGGTAGTGGAAACACACATTTAACACATCACATATGACATGTACATCAGAGAGGAACACCCAATTTGTATGTAACACATTAACAAAATTTTGAGGGGATTGGGTCCGCCAACGTATTCCATATCTATGACAGTAATCACCACAGCTGTGCTGCTTCAGAAATTCTGTCTGCGTCCTGCGTCGATGACGTCGATACGCCGCCCTCGAGGACCACCTCCGACGGCCGACGTCACTGGATGTTATAAGTAGGACGCACGACACCCGTAGCCTCAGTTTTTTCCGCGAACGTGTTCGCTTCGGAGATCATGGCGCACCTCGACTCTTTGGAGTTTCTGTTCTTTCGGTTCTTCGAACCTGTTTGTTTGTGAAGGAAAAGTCCTTTGTGATGTCTACCTCTTCTTCCACCCCGTGCCCGGGCTTCAAGAAGTGCGCGGACTGCGGGTCCAAGATGTCGGTGATGGACTCGCACGACGCCTGCCTCTGGTGCCTTGGGGAGGCCCATGACACGAATGATTGTGTCGACTGCCAGTCGCTTACGTCCAAAGCCTTGCAGGAGCGCAAGAAGAAACTGTCGGTCGGTAAGGTGTCCAAGCCCCGGAGATCGAGGTCCGCGGGGCTTTCGACGGATGATTCGAAGGGCGACTCTCCTCATCGTCGTCAGAAGTCCATGGGTCTCGGTCTCGGTCCCGGAGTGGGTCCCGCCACTCCTCTGCCTCTTTGAAGCACTCCCGGAAGCGCCATCATCGGTCGCCTTTCCCGTCCTCATCCGAGGACTCTGCCAGTCGGCGGGTCGCTTATCCCACCAAGCATGCAACGCCAGAGGAATGGGCTTCCTTCGGTAAGAAAATGCTAGCGATTCTCGAATCGCAGGGCACTGGTCCGTCCGTGCCTCAGAGTGCGGTCGGTCGTGATCGGACTAGACACCGCTCGTACACCTTCGGGCTCGGGTGGTCGGCACGATTCACGGGAGCGGTCCCGCTCGGACAAGGAGAATCGTTCGAGTCATGCCCGTTCCAGGTCCCGGTCCTTGACGCGCTCGAGACCGTGTGAGCCTGTGGAAGTCGTCGACGCCAATTCACTCGACACCCTCGACGCCTTTCGAGGCTGTTTCGACAGGGGTGCCCCAGAGCACAGTGGGACCCCCTAGAAAGGCTCTGGCCAAGGTCAAGCATGGCTTTGTTCCCCATTCTGTGCCCACTTTCCGCCGTCTTCAGTACATTTCGGAGGTGGATGAGGGCTCTGATGATGGCATGGTTCCTGTTGCGGTGCCAGATGATTCTCTCGGGCCATAGCCAGATTGAGGATCTGCGTCAGTCCCTGCACGACGCCAGTGGTCTGGACACCTCTCCAGAGGTGGAGTTTTGTAGGCCTGAGCCTAGCACTCGTGCCGACTCCTCGTACCGGCGCCTTATGTCTAGGGTCACCAAGTACTTGGGGTGGTCTGCTCCCGCAGGGGATTTTCTTCAGGATGACCTCACGGATATCCTCGACCAAGGTCCACCAACTGACCAGGTACTGCCGTTCCATATGGCTCTACAGAGGAGGGTGGCAGCGGCTTGGACTGCTCCGGAGAGTCTCCCGGCAGTGGGCAAGTCTTTGCCGCAAAAATTCCGCCCAGCCAGTAGCGACCCCTGCAACTTGAGCAAGCACCCCACTCGGGAGAGTTCGGTGGTGCAGGTGGCTACGGCCCCAGCAAAGCAGGCGTCGTATCCTACCATCCCTCCAGATGGGGACGACAAGCGTTTTGGTGGTTGGGCGAAGAAAGTGTTTTCTTCAGGGGGTATGGCTCTTCAGGCGGCCAACTCCGTATGTGCCTTGTCACGTTTCACGCACACTCTGTGGAACTGTTTCCTTAGCGGCTGAACATATTCCCGAAGGGGACGAACGGGATGGTTTTCTTGCTATGGTCCAGGATGACAAGGATGCCATGTGTGAGGCCGTTCAGTCGGGTTTGGACATGGCAGATTGCGCCAGCCAGTCCATGGCGGCGAGCACCGTAATACGCAGGTTTGCGTGGTTGCGGAAGTCGGGGTTTGCTCCTGATATGCAGGCCCGGCTCCTCAACATGCCCTTTGACGTTGAACATCTTTTTGGCAGCAAGGCTGACGAGAGCCTTGAGAGGTTGCAGACCTCCAAAGCTGCAGCGAAGTCGTTGGGCGCTGCAGTTCGCCAACCTCCACCTTTTCGTCCTAGGGGACAGCAATGGAGGGGAGGTTCCTTTCGTTATTACTCATCCTTTGGTAAAGCGAGAGGAGCTGCCAGTCAAAGGTGCCACCGTAGGAGTGCCAGAGGTGGAAAGCAGGGTACTCGAGGTGCCAAGGCAGCTTGGGCAGTTGCCTCTATGCCCTTGGGCAATGCCGCAGCCGCTTCAGCTCAGTCATGAGGCCATGTCCCATGGTTCGCCGGCTGGGGGAAGGCTGGCGCAGCATCTTGTAGAATGGCGTGCCATTACTTCAGATGTGTGGGTTCTGGAGATCATAGCCCACGGCTACTGTCTTCCCTTTCGGCAGAGGCCTCACAACATTCCACCAGGGAATCTCTCGTTGCAGAGTCCGGATCCGCTCCTTGTGCAGGAGGTTCAAGCCCTGCTGGAGAAAGGCACCATAGAACTGGTTCCTGTAGCGGAGAGGAACAAGGGATGGCATTCCCCTTATTTTTTGATTTCCAAGAAAGACGGGGGATTGAGACCCATCATGGACTTACGCGGTTTGAACAAACTCCTCAGGAAGGACCAGTTCAAGATGGTTACTCTTTCTCAAGTCCTCCAGGCCCTTCAACTTCAGGACTGGTTGGTGTGTCTCAACCTCAAGGACGCTTATTTTCATGTGCCGATCCATCTAAAGCACAAGAAGTACCTGAGGTTCGCGGTTGGCGACTCGCACTTTCAGTTTCGGGCCCTGTCATTCGGATTGACCTCCGCCCCGAGGGTCTTCACCAAGCTCATGGTATTGGTGGCAGCGCATCTCAGGAAAGGGGGGATTCACGTCTACCCCTACCTGGACGATTGGTTGATCAGGGCGATCTCTCCCGAGCAAGTCCTGGATCATCTGTCCGTCACCTGCCACTCACTCCACAAGCTGGGCTTCTCCCTCAATTTAAAGAAGTCCCACTTGACGCCAACTCAAAGGCTCCAGTACATTGGAGCAGTGTTTTCCTCCCCAGGTGAGGGCTCTTCACATTCAGCAGATGGCGCACAAGTTTCAGCATGCCCAGAGTCTCCCTGCGTTCGAGTTCTTGAGATTGCTCGGCCTCATGGCATCCTGCATTCTTCTGGTGCCAGAGGCTAGGTTGCAGATGAGATCTTTGCAAAGGGCACTCAAGCTCCAGTGGTCTGAGTCCTCCGGCAGGATGTCGGACCCTGTTCAGGTGCCGTCCTCGGTCGCCCAGGACCTTCTGTGGTGGGCCATCTAAGGCAATCTGATAAAGGGGGCTCCATTTTGGCAACACTGGCTGGAGGTGATGATCGTGACGGATGCATCCCTCACGGGATGGGGAGCTCATGCCAACGGGTTGACAGTCGGCGGTCATTGGTCTCCGTCGGAGTCCAGACTCCATATCAATCTGTTCAGCTGAGGGCCCTCAGGCTTGCCCTGAAGGCTTTTCTGCCGACTGTGCGATGAAAGAATGTCCTGATCCTGACCGACAACACAGTGGCCATGCACTACCTCAACAAAAAGGGGGGGCAGGGTCACTTCCTCTGTGCAGGGAGGCGATGCAGCTCTGGTTCTGGGCAATCCAGCAGGAAGTTTCGATCTCGGCAGTTCATCTGGCCGGAGACGAAAACGAGACGGACGCTCTGAGCAGGCAGAGCGCAATCTCTCACAAGTGGGAGTTGGCTCAGGAGATTCACCTGGAGATCTTTGCCCTTTGGGGGACCCCTCAAGTGAATTTCTTCGCCTCCAGTGTCAACCGGAAGTGCGAAAGGTTCTGCTCGCGGGAATTTCCTCCAAGAGGAGCCTTAGGAGACGCGGTCGTGGTGGAGTGGTCATTCCCACTGCTGTATGCATTTCCTCATCCCGCAAGTGCTGCGGAGGTTACGAAGGTTTGGTTCCCGGATGATCCTCATTGCTCCGGCATGGGCCTGGAGGACGTGGTACCCGGACCTTCTCGACATGTCCATCTGCCCTCCACATCGTCTTTCCTACCGAGACGATCTGCTCTCGCGGGAGGGTGGTCAGGTTCTCCTTCCGGAGGTCTGATCCCTCAACCTTCACGCTTGGTTTCTGAAAGGTTGAGGTATAAGGATTGGGACCTCCCTGAAGACGTGATGGAGGTGTTGCTTTCGGCCAGAAGGCCCGCAACAAAGTCCCTGTACCATTGCCGTTGGAAAAAAGTTCTGCGACTGGTGCAGGGTTAAGAATGTGGATCCGTTTTCATGTGACATTCCTGTGGTTCTGTCTTTTTTGCTTTCTTTAGCCCACAGGGACTTGCAAGTGGGTACCGTTAAAGGTTGCCTGGCGGCGCTGTCCATATTTAAGCGTTCGTCTGAAGAGTGTTCTTATTTTAAAATCCCTTTCATTTCTCGGTTTCTTAAAGGGCTCACTAAAGTGTTCCCTCCGTCACCTTTCCAGGTGCCCGGTTGGGATTTGAACCTTGTCCTCAAGTTTCTGATGGGTGCTCCGTTTGAGCCTTTGAAATCGTGCCCTTTGAGACTGTTAACTCTTAAAATTGTGTTTTTGGTTGCGGTCACTTCTGCTCGGAGAGTGAGTGAGTTACAGACACTTTCAGTTAAGCCACCCTTCACTATATTTCATAAGGACAGGGTTGTCCTTCGAGTTCGTCCTTCGTTTCTTCCGAAGGTGGTGTCGGAATTTCATTTAGGCCAGAAGGTGGTTATTCTGGCATTTTATCCTGCTCCGCATCCTGGTAAGGAAGAGGAGAGGCTCCATAGGCTCGATCCTAGGAGAGCTTTAAGCTTTTATATTTCACGCATGTTACGGGTCAGAGTGGACGATCATCTCTTCATTGGTTACGCTGGAAAGCATTTGGGACAAGCTGTGACTAAGCAGACTTTGTCTAGCTGGATTATTCGGGCAATTTCTGAATGTTACCGCTTGGCGGGTAAGGACCCACCGGTCGGCTTGCGGGCTCATTCTACCAGCGGTATGGTTGCCTCTACTACCCTACAGAGGGGTGTTCCTATTCGTAACATCTGTGATGCAGCCACCTGGGCTTCGGTCCATACTTTTGTACGTCGCTACTCCCTCGATTCCATCCGTGGGCAGGATCTGGCCTTTGGCAAGGCGGTCCTTTGCTCCGCAATTTGATTGGGCATTCTAAATGTCTGTATTCTAAATTCTTTTCCCACCTCCTTGCATTGGTACTGCTTTGGGAGTCTGTCATAGATATGGAATACGTCGGAGGACCCAACCCCCTCGAAGAACAAGTTACTCTCTTACCTGGTAACGTTCTTTCGATGGGATGGTCCGACGACGTATTCCATATCGCTCCCTCCCTGCCCTTCCCCCGCTACAGAATTTCTTATGCGATTGCAGCTTAAGTTTCCGTAAGGCTTTGTGTGGTCAGACTGGCAGAAGACTGGTGCCGCACGTTCTGGGAAAAAACTACAACTGAGGCTACGGGCGTCGTGCGTCCTACTTATAACATCCAGTGATGTCGGCCATCGGAGGAGGTCCTCGAGGGTGGCGTATCGACGCAGGACGCAGACGCCGAAAGATTTTCCGAAGCAGCGCAGCTGTGGTGATTACTGTCATAGATATGGAATACGTCATCGGACCATCCCATCGAAAGAACGTTACCAGGTAAGAGAGTAACTTGTTCTTATTTTTCATGTGACTTAAAAATAGCCTCGCAGAACAATTGTCATAACCTTTTGTTACCAAAGAAGCACCCTAATTACGGCGTTTTAAAAACCTCATACAATGGCTGTTTTTCTTTTGGTTTTTTCAGTGTGGGTTAGTATACAAGGTGACTTGGAATGTGGTCGTCGTGACCGAACATCTGTCTAGTAGACACTGAATGGTGTTGCCTTCAGGACTGTTGGCGTTGACTAAGTGGTGTCTCTGATGTACCCCAGGGGTGGAACATCTGGGCCATTGCTTTCCAGTGTGGATTTGAGGTAGCACACCTACATTTGGATCGCTATGGCAAGTGTGGCAAAACACAACAGTGGCTAGATTTAAAGTAACCAACCTGCCTGAGAAGCACATCACAAGTGTGGCAGACAATGATGCTAGGTAATATTTTCATAATTATGATCAATCTTACTGCCCTGTATCCACCACAGAACTATTTGCTTGGACTTGTTAACTTTTAGCTTGTCCCAAGGTGAAGTGGAATCTTGTTCCCGTCTCACCTAGTCTCTTACTCTTTTTATGGGTGACCTTTTTATGTCTCTCCATAGTATATGGTTGAAGTTATAGTTCTCTAGAACGTTTGGCCTTAGGCTGGTTTGCCCCTTTGGGCTCCCCTGTCAATTTTTCTTGCATATACTTGGTGATGAACTACTGTTCCCAAGTAGTAACGAAAGGTATTCATCTCTTTTACATTTTGTAAAAGTGAGCCAGCACACCCTACCTTATGTGGAGTGCTGGGGGGGATACAATGTATCCCCTTTTTTACTTACCTGGTAACATTTTGTTGCCATTCCAAGTTTACTGGAATGGCTGGTGGCAGTGTAGCTATGTTTATGACTTGTAGCCTCTATTACTCGCAGGATGTTAATCCAGCCTTGGTAATGCACATAAGGGCCACCATTTTGCTAAAATGGTGGGCTCCTTCTTTTTTTCCCCGCCATTTCTTGCGCGCTTGCTGTTTCTGAGGTCTTCACCAGCCATTCTAAGCAGGAACAACCTTGGTTCAAGTTTTGGCTTCAGCGGGAATCCTTTGGGTTCCCTGCCCAGGCCCCAGAGTTCTGAGAAGGCAGGAAGTGTGGGAGGAGTCCAAAATCTCTGCACCCTTTTGTCTTTCACCTTGCCTGAAAGGAGCCAACTCCCAGGGGGGTGGGGGGGGCGTTCTGGCTGTCCTGTTTGGACTGCCACACCACCCCTTCCTGTAAACTGCAGGGAGAGAATGCAGAGGTTGTGATATAGTTCCTGTTATATACTCCAAACCTGGAAGCTGCTGACAAGTTGACCACTGGATCTAAAACTGAAGAGGAAGATGAAGAAAAGGCGTGGCTGTAATGATTTCCAGTGACCAGAGAGCCTGCTTTGTAACCAGAGCCTGCTGTTACCCTTCCTTCCGTTCGACCTGGGGGGTCCTGAAGGTGACGACTCCTACCCAGAGGCTGGTCAGATCCACTAGTCTGAAGATGATCTGCATTTTGAGCAATCCCACGGCATACTGTGACCTTGCTGAAACTTTGGTGGAATCTTCCTGGCACTCCAGAGCCTTGATTTAAATCCTTGAAGGACTCCTCACCAGAGTGCTGGACCAGATTAGCGACGAGAATCCGACCGGTGATATTCTGTCTTCTTGTCTCTTGAAACGGGTGTCAAAACCACAGCCGCATCCAGCCGTGAAGAAACTCTTGCCTGGAGCCTTCCCCCACTGATCCCTGCTGCAAAATCCCTTCCACGGTCCTGTCTCCGGTCTTCACAACATTGAATTAATCGACTGCTGCTGATCCTGAAGACGTCCTGCTGCAAAATCTTCTATGCTGAGCTACTTTGTTGGCTGGGGTATTACTTGCCTTAAGCCTTTTGTGATTCCTGTGTTACTTTGGGGGTGATTCATGTGATTGGGAGTCTTCTCATCCAGTGTGCCCAGGCCTATTGCTGGAATCCTTCTATGGTGTCTTCTCTGAAGTACCTGAACCTTAACTAACTCTAAAGTGAACTACTCACTTGTTTTGAAGAGACCTTCCTCAGGAACTCTGACTTTTCCTTCAACTAAACCCTATCTCAACCTGCCTACAGCTGGCACTTAGACCACTAGGGTCCCTCTTCTTCCCCCGAGAGAACTCCTGCAATAGGCTAGGGAAGGACTGGATAAGAAAAGGATTCTGCCTTGAAAAGTATAGTGTTTAAAAGTGACTTACGCGTGAAAGAGTTGGCTGGTAACTGTTCCTCTGAAATATGAGCAGTTAGAAAAGTTCTCACAATCCCTTGAATGTGTTTTGCCATTATGAAAAATATATACAAGGTTATTTTATTCATCTGTGAATTGGGTACCCCTCTTCCCAAAAGTAATGCTGTTGGCTTCACCTAACTATTTCTTTCAGAAAATAAGTGTAGATTTACCAACTGGGTCTTGTTTGCCCTGAACAGCTCTATAACTGGTCTAGAATAAGTGTGCCTTGGGTTTTACTTACCTTGAATAGCTGTGTGCAATTCTTAATTGGTGTAATGCAGGTTTTACTAACCTTGGTCTGCCTTGTGCCATCCTAAAATAAGGTAGTTACTGCTTACCTCAATCTTTGTTCCACTGATCTGAAAAGCAACTGTAATAGTTTTTTAAACATTAGATCTTACTCACCTAGTGTAACTGAGTGTTATCTTGAATGTAGTTACAGGTTTATACTGTTCCATGAATTTGTGTTTCACTATTCAGAAAAGTATCCTGGTAACAGGGTTGATTTGCTAAGTGATTCCTTATGAGTGTCACTCAATGACTGACAGGGTCTACTACCCTTGACTTACCGTACATTAATCTCAAAATAACTTGTGGTTTTACTTCCCCTGATTAGGTATGTTCTATTCTAAATGTGTATGATTAGGTCTGACTTTCGTAGAAATATTGTTAGTTATTCTGAACAAGGTCTATGGTTTGGTCTCTGGAACTTAAGTGTTATGTTTTTGACTCTGACAAGTACTTACCCACCAAGATTTACCTGGGCCTATTAATATTTATAATAAACCTTTTTTATATTACTTCTTTGTGTTTCTGTTGAACCACTTGTATGCTACAGGTTCGTTGTACTTTCCTATAACCTTCTCTCCCTCCTAAATTGAGCCTGTCTGCTCCGTCTATGCTACCAAATACTAAGCTGGTACAGCCTTAAACCATGAGTGGAGGTTTGTATTCTGTTGTATGGTTTTACTAAGTCCTTAGTTGCACTACAGAAAAACTGTCCTAACATACGGCAGTGATGAGACTCCTAAGATGTCCCTTAATTGAGACTAGCTCTAGGCAGGGGTGGCATCTGGCTGGGCTAGGGTGTTAGGCAAACTGGGATGGCCTGTGCCCGGGCAAGAGCTTCAAATGTGGTGTTCCAGGTCTTGTGACCTGGGTAATGCCAATAAGAGGCAGCGAGGTTGGGCAGTGGGGAGGTGGAGGTGGAGCTGGCTCGGAGGCGCCAGGAAGCACAGTGCAAGGGCACTTAGGGCTGCAAAAGGCCCAAGATGGATGAATACAAATGAAACTCTGGCTACTCACGCCTTGGTTCCTCTGCTAGTCTTCGTAGCGCCAAGGAAAATCTATGGCGAAATGAACCATGTTACCGAAATCACTGGCAAATGTTGTCACCATGGGGCGGGTGTATGTAAACTAATTCATTTGCACTGCAGATCTATTGGGGTTTTTAAGAATTTGCAAGGCCTGCATTTACTTTGGCAGAAACGAGGGATGATTTTAAAAATGCATATAAAATCCCATGTTAATACAAAAATAGTGGAACAGTATTGAACCCCTAGGGCAGAGGTCTTCAAACTGTGGGGCTGCCCCCCCACTTCCCCCTCGCAGTGTTAATAGGATGGCCAGAGTTGGCGTGCAAGGCTCTTCAGAAAGGGGGGGTTCAGTGACTGCTTTCAATAGGAAACATAAGCAGATATGGCACCTTTTGGGGTGCTCAGCAACACTTTTTGCTTAAGGGGAGGGATTATTATTGAAGGGTGTTTGGCATAAAAGTTTGAATACCACTGCCCTAGCGGGATGTAGGAAGAATGAACAGTGTCAATTCAGTTCCACAGGATGTAAAAGAAAAGGCCCATCCATACTATTGGAGGCAAGTCTAATCTATCCTACAGGCACAGATGTGACGATCGACCCCAGGAGACCCCAAGGAAGAGTTCTAGAGGTCAGAAAATGTACCCGAGAGGATGTTTCAGGCAGCCCCCACCCTGAAATCTGGTTGTGTGGAGGACATGGAGTGATGTGCGATTGTAGACCCTAAAATTTAAGCATCTGAAGGCTAAGAACCAGACCCACTGGAGGACTGCTGCTGCGACCTGCTTTGGGCATGTTAGACTGGATTTAGACTGGAAGGCCACCCTAGATATGAACAGGGAACTGTGGGAGCTTAGCCAAACTAATCAAGATAGCATGGAGAGTTGTAAAGGCTTAATCTTTGGAGAGGTGAGTGGGGTCAGGGATCCACAATGAGTCCACACAATGAGCAATCAAGGATTGCACTTACGGGTGATACTATCACACAACATTAATACAATACATATATACAGTCACTGTCAGTTTGTCAGTGTAAAACATTCAGTTCACAATACCTGAAAGGGGAGTTAAGGAGATAGGTGTAACCCCAAAAGTCTACAGTAATAAGAACCCTAACTTACTAAGTCCAACCCTAAGATGAATGGGGCATTGTGCCCAAAAGTTCAAAAGGTTTCCACAAGTTTTTTAGAAGCTGGGAAAGGGTCCTGTGGATGTGAAGGTTCCAAAAGGCAGACTAAGTTCACTGGTGAGTGAAAGCTTTTGCTAGCTTTTGGAGGGCTTTTGCAGCAAGTATTGCCAGTAGGTAAAAAAGCGTGCAGATGTAGGTATCCTTAAGTATTGCTGTAACTCTCCATCAGTGGCGCAGCACACAATTTGGGGGGCCCCCCCGCGAGCCATGCTGAGGGCCCCCCCCCTCCAGCTCGGAAACAAATCACAGGCTACGCCACATTCTAGGCTGGCCTAGATTACCACGCTTGTGCAATACGCACACATGTGCTGCTGCAGTGGTACCCTGCGCTAGGATAGGATATAAATATGTTGTAATACATTATACAGCAAACTTTCTGAGAAAAATTGGCTAAAAAGCCAGAGCGTATGCTATTCTTTTGTAGGGTAACACCAATCCAAAAATCTAAAACATGCAAGTCACCAGCAGGGCGCAGGGACATTAGTGCTTTAATGTAATGCTTTGCTATTAAAAATGCTGTGCCACAATGAAAACCTGTCCAACTGACTGTGCAATATAGCCCAGTCCAGACACGTAATAACATATTACAGTAAAGCATGCCAGGCCACATAAGACATACCGAGACTGGATGCACCAAAATGCCAGTTAAAGCAGTAACATTTATCATGGTTATTTTATTGCAGATAATTATACCATGGCAAAGTAAGCAACCAGTCGACTGGCAGCGCTCAAATGCCAGTCTAGCCAGTTAAATACACTTACTGCTTTATCAGAGTTCCCCAAAAGAAGTTAAACCAAACTAAGACATGACTAGACCTGCTGCACCAAAATGCCTGTCAAGCCACAATACCACATGCCATGCCTGCTTAGCCTGGACATGTATGACCAGAGATTTATTGCTCAATTCCCCCCCACACATCCCCTCTCCCTCCCCCAAGCCCCAAAATTAGCTAATTAGCTCCCTGGTCCAGCATTACCTCCACATCCCTCTTCGTTGTCCCAATGCTTATGTATGAGGCACCTTGCTTAATCGGTACGTACAGGGCCGAGGAAGAGTGGGACTAGGAGTAATGAAGATTGCAGGTAAATAAGCCAGGCATTACCTCATGTCTCTTTACCTCATCCCAGTGTTTGTGTATGAGGCAAATTGGGTACCAGCCCCCCAAATCTCCACCACCCCCCTCCCCCGCCCTGCACCCCTCACACCACCTTCATCAAAATTGTGGGCTATGTTGGCTGGACCTGGCTGACCTACAGAGCCGTTGGCGGACAAAACAGGACAAAGCTGTTAAACAGCGCCTGGGTTTTGCTGTTAACATAGGCCCAGCAATTACTAATGTAAAGTATTACCCTGTTAGTACCTGCATTCAAATGCTTAATTTTTTTAGGCAATTGAAATTGTGGTGGGGGTTTAGTACTTGCATACCAGGGGAGTGATTCAAAGGTTAGAGTGGGCACAAGAGACCCCTCATTATCACAGCAGTCCATAAGTGACTGCTTTCAGACTTCAAGGAGAGAGTAAACTGCTTGTAACATTGAAGCTTCACTAGGATAGTCTCATTAGAATGCGTAAAGAAGTTTGATGCCCCCACACAAATACATTTGGCCATACTCCACACCCTTTAAAGTTGGCGCCTCTTGCAACAATTTGAAGGGTCAGCCACGGCCCTGAAATGTAGGTTTCGTTGCGTCCTTGAGCACAAGTACACACACCATTCACCATATAAACACACTCACACCCAGCCACCCATACCTTTTAAGTGCGCACCCTTTCACCATACACTCACACAGGCACACCCAGGCAGCCACCCATACATCATACACTCATTCATGCATATTACATTACATTATATATACACGCACACCCATTTAAAGAAAATACATTTTCTTACCTTTTTAATCAGTTGGTCCAGGGAAAGAGGCCTTCTGCTCCCTGCAGCAGCCAGGAACACTTGTTCCCGTCATCTGCAGAGGATCTTGAAGCCTCCATGTCATGGGCTGGAGGGGAGCCCTATTACTTCAAAAAGAAATGGTTTCTTACTGAATTCACTCCAACTTAACAAAGACATTATTTTCTGTTAAAGGACCAAACCGTAACGGAAATAATTTAATTATGAAGGGAGAGTGACTTCAAATAGAAACGATTTCTTTTTTAAGTCATAGTGCTCTCCCCACCCCATGACATGGAACCCTCCAGCCTGGAGGCTTACATGTCATGGGGTGGTGGCAGCCCTCTGACTTCAAAATGAAATAGTTTCTTTTTGAAGTCGCTCTGCCTCCATAAAGAATAGATTTCAGTGTGACTTCAAAAATAAACAATTTCATTTTTTTAAAAAAAATTGTTTGAAATTCTTTTGGGGGATTTGTTTTTTACTCGAGGGTGCCCCCCTTTCAGGACATGTACTGGCGGGCCCCCCCACACTCCAGGGGCTGTGGGGGCCCCCACTACGCCAGTGATCACCACTCGTACCCAGATTGTTCCTCAGACTTGGCGGGTCGTTGGAGTGTCAAATGAGGTAAGTTTCCCTGCTGTCTGTTTCAGCCTGGGTCACCCAGGGAATGCCGGTGCAGAGCAAAGTTCCGGTCGGATCCAGTAGCTGGTGCAACCTTTTCCTGTGGATGAATGTAGCAAACACTGATCCAGAACTCATCTAGGTGCTTGACTGGATGCGGTTTCAGCGACAGTCACTGATGCACGTTGACAGCAGGGAACACACATGCAGCGGTTGAAGGCGGTCCTGTATCTCGGGGCTTGTCGATAATGGTATTCTTGATGGGACTCTTGCAGGACAAGGTGATGACTCCTCGAGTTTCGGGCCAAAACTCGGAACCGCAACCCTTGTGGTATCCCAAATTGGAGATGGGCAGTCCACTGCATGGCCCAGGAAGTTTTCCGAAGACTCACTGTGGCTGGACACCAAGAAGACGTTGAGACAAGTTGTTCCCACCAATCCTGAGGGTCAGAGCACCAACAAGGTTCTCAAACCAGTAGCCAGATAGGGCTCCACCGGGACTGCAGCAACAGTTGGTCGCCAGGCCTTTTCAGGATCGGTCTAAGGGTCTTCCGAAGTCTTCAGGGCTATGCAGGATGCTCCGATCTCTGGAGGAATGGCTGCAGGACTCCTATCCTAAAGTCCAGTTGAGTACAGAAACTCGGCCCAGCCAATGAAGATCTCTCTCTCTCTCTCACTCTCACTCTCACTCACTCACACCCCCCTCGCCCCCCAATATGAGTGGCTTCCAGGGACCAATGGTGGTGAAACCAGTTTGTGTATTGGGACCAGCCAGTCCCAAGCCACTCTTCCTGGCTTCCAACACACAGGCCCTGCACCACCCTGTGAAAAGCACTGCTTTTGCAAATGCATGCACATAAAACTATGCTCCTGACCTGAGAAGGCAGGAAGAAGGGCAAAGAACAAATGAAAATCCCTGTGGCACAGCCATTTCTTTTTTAAAATCTATTTACAGCGTGCCGGGAACCCACAGGCATCAGGGGGCCAAACACAAAAGGACATAGAGAAACGGGACACACATAATCGGTTCAAATCAAGCAACTGCTTCATACCATTTCGAACCGTAAATTATTTGAAAAGCAAGGTTTTCAGATGAGCTTAGATATGAAAACGTTTTTTCCAATCGGAAGTGAGCTTGGGAGCGAGTTCCATATCTGTTGGGACACTAGCCACAGTTCGTAGCCAAACGCATTAAAGCTACCAAAAAAATTGCAAAAATAGTGAAAATACAATTGCTGACACTAGTTTGTCTTTAGGCGCATCGAAAAGTATCAAATCCTTTTGTGTAGTCCAGGGTGATGCAAATGTATTCCCCACTGCACACAGAATCTTCCAATGGAGTGCAATGTTAAAAAGTTACCCAAACAGATAGCAAAGTCAAAAGACTTGAGGGGAATCTAGTTTCCCAGTACTCGCAGTCTTAAGGACTAGTCAGTTTCCCCATAACAAGTGAGCAAAAGGCCAGTGGAATGAAGGTGAAGACTTCACTGCAAAAAGTCAGGAAAAAGTGCAAAAGCAAAAGGATTGGTGGTCCATAGAACATGGAGGTGAAGTTGCTCCAAGAGAAAATATTTCTTGCAGGACAAGACTCGGTATTTAGGAACTCGGCCTTCAAATCGACTGGAAAGATTTAAACTGGTGCGACAAACTAGTCTGAAAACATGCATCACTGTTCCAAGGTCTGAGTCCTCGCCTGGTCTGCGATTGGCCTTCACCTGACTAAAGAGGCTGCAACTATGTGAGAGCACCATCCTGCCTAATGGCTGCAAACTTTTGCTGGCATTCGCCAAGCTCTGCTGGGACAACCTGCTGCTGCAGTTTTAAGAGGGTTCTGCTCCTGAGGGCTTGTCGAGCTTGCCCTGGGACACAATCTCCTCCAGTCTCCTGCACCTGATGGGTCCTCCAAGTGCTACTGCAACTGAATTAGCAGTCTTCATCCTTTTCGTGGGGGTCTATCTGAGTTTGACCTAACAATCACTGGTAGACTTGAACCGGCGGCCTGTGAATCTCCTACAGCTAAGCTTATGTTGAGCTTCATTGTCCTTGGACTCCGTTTCCTTTAGTGTTTGTAATTTTGCCAGTCTGATCTCTTAAGTTAAAAGTAGCTACCTTACTGGAACAAAGGTGACAGAACTTGGGTAAGGCATTATGTTGGGTTATTTAGGGTCTAGTAGTCTACCCCCTCCGTATTGTGGGTATGTTAGTGATAATCTTAATTTCTGTGCCAATTCCGTTTAACCTTGGAGACACCCAGCTCTTTTGTTGGACTCGGGGCTTTTTAATGTTGACTCCCGAGTGAGTGGGACCTTTTTCTCACTCCCTCATGTATTTTCCTGACTATGATTTTCTATGTTCCCTACTGTTTTATGGAGTCTGGTAAACTCCATAGGCATCTGCTTTTGCATAGTGACACACTGCACCTTTTGTGCAGTGCCACTGAGAAGTCCCTTGGACGTCTCTTAAGGTTTAACTACCTTTTCTTTGGTGAACTACTGTTCCCAAGAATAGTAAGATGACCCGGTCTTATTTACATTTATGGGTCCAGCACACACCACCCTACATGGAGTGCTGGGTGGTTGCATAGGAATTCCTTCAACCCATTCCTCACGTAACATTTTGTTACACTAACTCACTTGACTGGCTGGTGGCAGTGGTTTCTTTTTTACTACCTGGTGACCTGTATCTGCAGGCTGATAACCTCAGCTGCAGTACAGTACCCAAGGGTGACCATTTTCCCAAAATTTGAACAGTCTTAAAATTGAGTATAGTTGTACCCAGATCACCAGCAGCTTGCTTCATGTTCTTTTTCCCACTTTAGTTTTCGAATGAATAATCAAGGCGGGACACAGCACTACACTGCCTTTTTGGACTAAATTCAGCCATTTCTCTCGCGCAGTGTCCTTTTCGTTGCCAAATCAGGTATGTTAGGCCTAATGCTCGTTACATACCACACTCTCCTTAAAGGAATGGATCGGCCAAAAAATTTTATTTCAAAAATAGATAGCCAATATAAAAAAAAGATTCGCATTTTTTTTTCCAAGTCCCTATGTAAATTTTTGAGCAATTCAAGCTCAAAGATGGCACATGGGGGCATCCATTTTGTCAAATGGATGCCCGCCGCTGTGCTCGCTTTGGCTTTTGCGGCACTAATGAAGGAAAAGCCAGCCAGCTGTAGTAAACAAAAGCTACCACTGGGTGGCTTTTCCTTCATTGGTGCTGTACGCGGAGGACGGGGACCGGAGACTACAGGCAGAAAAGCTGCAGCTGCATCTCGGTAAGTGCTATTTTTTAAAATAAAAATAAACACTAGCTGCATTTTTTTCTAGGTTTTTTTTCTAGGTTTTCCAGGCTGGAGGAGCCCGGAAAACTTAGAAATAAAACCGCAGCTTTAAAAACTTTGTATTTTTGTTTGTGGTCGCTTTTGAAGCGACCGCAAACATAAATACAATGTTATTGTGTTTGAAAATGCTGCGTTTTTTCTTTCTGAGTTTCTCAGGCTCCTTCCGGCTCGGAGGAGACTGAGAGACTCAGAAAGAAAAAACAGTGTTTTTAAACACAACCGCGTTGGGTTTCTGCCTGCCGTGGCTATCACTTTGGGTCTCCGGTGAGAGCACCGGAGACCCAAAGTGAAAGCCAAGGCAGGCAGAAACACAACACGGTTGTGATTACATGCCGCGGTGTTTCTGCCTACAGCTGATTTCCCATTTGGGGCTCTTGGGCTCCCCACGGGGGGCCCAAGAGCCCCAAATGAGAAATGCTAAATGCTGCAGTGTTTCTGCCTAAATCTGCTTTCCCATTTCGGGCTTTAGGGCTCCTCACGGGGAGCTCTAGAGCCCCAAATGGGAAAGCAGATTTAGGCAGAAACACTACGCTGTTGTTTTCCGCAATGCTAAATGCTGCAGTGTTTCTGCCTAAATCTGCTTTCCCATTTGGGGCTCTAGGGCTCCCCATGGGGAGCCCTAAAGCCCCAAATTGGAAAGCAGATTTAGGCAGAAACACAACGCGGTTGTGTTTGAAAACACTGCGGTTTTTCTTTCTAAGTTTTTCAGGCTCGGGGGAGCCTGAGAAACTTAGAAAGAAAAACCGCAGTGTTTTCAAACACAATAACGTTGTATTTATGTTTGCGGTCGCTTCAAAAGCGACCGCAAACATAAATACGTTTTTAAAGCTGTGGTTTTATTTCTAAGTTTTCCGGGCTCCTCCAGCCCGGAAAAGGTAGGAAAAAAAACGCAGCTAGTGCTTATTTTAAAAAAAAAAAAAAAAATAGCACTTACCGAGATGCAGCTGCAGCTTTTCTGCCTGTAGTCTCCGGTCCGCGTCCTCGGAGTCCCGGCACCAATGAAGGAAAAGCCAATTAGTGCCGCAAAAGCCAAAGCGAGCACAGCGGTGGGCATCCATTTCACAAAATGGATGCCCCCAAGTGCTATCTTCGAGCTTGAATTGCTCAAAAGTTTACATAGGGACTTTGAAGAAAAAAAAATGCCAATCGTTTTTTTTTTATATTGGCTATCTATTTTTTAAATACAATATTTTGGGCGAACCATTCCTTTAATGACAACCGAGACTAAAGCTAGTCTGTTTCCAGAAATTTCCTATGTCCTTATGATAAAGGACGTTTGCTACCTGTAAGCAAGACAGCTATGAATAACTGTTTCTCAAAACGCCACTACAGTCTCTTTGGTAGGTCGCCTTCTAGAGACCTTCCTCCACCCTACGCTTTAGTGCCTTGATAACTTTTTAAAAAACATTTTATTCTTTAACCTTTTAGATTAACTGAGCAATCTACTGCATCTGCTGTCCACGCTCACAAAACCTCTTATTGTCCTGACGACCGTTCGGAACATCAGATAACCTGTTACACTGCAAATCTTGATGTTGCAGTCACCACTCGAACCAGAAACACCTACCAGCTGTATCAACAGTAATTGTGTACTGTTAATAATATAGCAGTACATGCACATTTTCACCTCTGTTGTTACCAACCCACACAACCACCAGAATTGATTGTTTTTTCTGTGTGTAAAACCTATAGTCCAGCCGGCCTTTAACATGTTTTATTATTTTGATTAAACTTTGTTTTATCTGGACACATTTTCTGTTTTTCTGTTTAGACTTGTGATCTATTGGCTAGTATATTAGTTAACCTAGCTTTCTGGAGTCGGTTTGCACCTCCTGTGCGTCTGAGAGGGGTAGCCTTTCGACTCTACATGTTGTTCTTTCAGTATCTATCCACCCTTAGTCGGGCCCCCCCTAAAACAAAAAAGAGGCTTCTATCACCCCCCACTATATATAAGTGCGTATTCCCTTACAGGTTTTAAATGTTGAATACTTTAATGGTGAGATAATTGACTGCCTGCATCCCTTTGGGAGAATCTCACTGTTCTTATAACCTATCAGTTGTTCTGATCTAACCTAAACCTTTCCTTCCTTAACTCCTTAACTGCTGAGGGTTTTCCCTTCCCAGTGCCCTTTTTTTTGTGGAGATTTCGGTATGAAGCCATTCAATCCCTTGTAACTTTTCTGTTACATGTGATATCTCGGCCAACTTTGGCCCCTTTTCTTCCCACATCTAGGCAATCATAATGCCACCAGTCCTAGTTTGTTATGGGGTGAAAGTAACAAAAAAGAGCACATTTGTGTTTTTTCAGAAAATGCCAATAAAGTGATGTACAAAGAAGCCTGTCTTTATCTAGGAAGAAATGGCTTGCTGTTCTGAATTTACCATGTTCCAGGTTTTCAAGAACAGGTTGAGTGGAAGCAAAGAAAACATATTTTATAAGGTTACCATCCATTTTGTGAGAGGTAGGTGATTTTTTTCCCCCTTCCCCCCCCCCTTTTCCCCCCCTTTTTTTCCAATAGGACATACGTGGAGGGAAGGAAAGCTGAATGGGCAAACAGGCATATATTTCCAAGTTTAGGTAGTGGTTATTTGCACAGGTCAGGCAAGAACTATGTAGGTAAAATTCCCATAGTTTGGAAAAAATTGAAAAATGACAGAAAAATGGTATGTGCTGGATAGGTTTGGACCTGTAAGGGAATGGCTTCTGTGAATATTGTGAAAAGCAATGCACTGCTACATTCCTCTCTAGTTAGGAAATCACCAGTGGCGACTGACTTGTCTGCCATTCTGCCAGCGGCCGAATCAAAATTGACTTTGGTTGGCTCTGGGGCCGGCTTTATGAGCCGCATTAATATCCATGGAGCTGGGCTGGATCTTTGTAACTGAAATTGTACTTGTTACGTTGCCACACATAGCCTGCCGCCAGCTCGCTGCACAGCGGCAAACGGATGTATTTATGATTAGAATGCACACAGTGTCATTCGGGGGAACATCATCAAAGAAAAGTTAACACTTAGTCAGGGGGGGTGTTGATCTGTAGCAGGCTGGCAGTGGCAGCTAATCATGCTCAAGACGTGTGGGCCGTCATGCGCATTGGTGTGTTGCTGGGTGCCACACCGAGTTAGCAGGCCTCAAGCAAAACACACCAGACAAAGAGAAAGGACCTATTTGAGCTGCCTGGCCCAGCCGTAAAGTGCAATGGAGAGTCTGGAGACAGAATTTGTGCACGTGGGTTACACACAGTAAGTAATAAAAACATAAAAGTGAATGGGCCAGCGGGGGTCGGGAGTCGGAGAAGAGAGGCAGTCACTCTGAAGGAGAACAGTGAAGTGTTTGTAATTAATTGTTACTATCTGTTAGTCGAGAAAGGGCCAGAGCACTGCCATTTAGTCAGTGTGTGTCACGGCTGTGCAATCATCTTGTCAACATGACTAAGAACACATGCAACTGAAACCACATGGGGATGTTTGAGCACAGACAAAAATAAATATGAAAAAGAAAACCGTATTTCCAATCGCACTAAATGAGTCTCTTTTGAATGAAGACCAGGTTTTCTCAAACACCTGTTGCAGGCAGCAGCATCCCTCCCATCCATGGCATGTGGTGGTGGGAGCATGAGATGACTTAAACTTGATGCTGTTCCTGGTGCTGTATCCGTAGCTGGTGCGGAAGGGAGCCGTGTCTTGGTCTGCGTGAGTCATTGCTGGCAACACCTGGCTCAGTGTGGGCCTTTGTAGTAGTCCTAGTCCTTACAAATGTGAACCATGGGAGAGGGGAACACTTAATCCTAAAATTACCCGTTTGTGTGTACATAAATGTGTGCGTGCAGGATTGCCAATTTGAATGAATGCCAGAACAACAAGCTTAAAGTAGTGTGAGCTCGGCCCACATGGAAGAGCTTCCCTGGACAGTAGGGTGCAGGGAATTGTGAAGGGTCCTGTCCTGGTGGTGCATGCAGGGCCTAGGTATCCTGGTTGATGTGGTGGAAAGGGTATCATTGTGCAATCTTTCATTCTACTAATTGAAGCGTCGACCTGCTCCAAATTACCATTCCCTATTTACCTTCATCTTCTTGTCTCCACCCTCCATATTCTATCAAGCCTGGCCTCAAGTATTCAATTGAATCCGATTTCTCATAACGTGGCCCCAGGGGGTGTTGGGGACCTGGCTGTCCATGTTGCTCGATTGTACATAAGGTGTTTATGGTGCAGCTCAGTTGGTTTGTTGGATGCAGCCCCACTGATGCTCGCTAGTGAGCACCGGGTTTCTGGCTGCAAGTCTGAGACAGTCTGTGCTTGTCTATCCATTTTGAGGTGGTCCTCACTTCTTTTTGGTGCTTCTTGGTGGGAGGGCTCCACAAATGGAGGAGGTTAGACTACAGTTTAGGGGAATCAGGCAGGACTGGTTCTGGAGTGGTTATCTGCTGCGCCACAGTCAGGATAGAGTTACCAAATGTGCCACTTAATGCATAAAACATTAATGCTGCTCTGTGATGCTACTCAACAAGAGATGTTTACGCTACTGTCAAAGGTGCTATGCTCCCGTCAGTGCCGCTTTGTGTTAAAGGCATGTGAATGTCATGGTGTTCTGTAGTGATAACACTTGGTGCTGCCCAGTGGTAAAGGCATTTGATGCTACTTAGCGTTACAAAAGCACAGTGAATGTGGTTAATTGTAAAGGTTTAAATTGGGTGGGCCTGGGATGGACTGGTGACAACACAGTATTTAGGTGGCTCCAGTGTCACAATAAATATGTGCAGGAAGCTCTGTTATGACCTGGGCTGCCCTGGGTCTGTTTTATCATACCTGCAGGCTCCTTCATGCAGTGTGGTTGTATGTATGTATGTCACACTTATCAGGTCAGGATTGAGCCATTCTGCAAGTTCTCGAAGACTGAAAACAAACTGCATCCACGCCACATGTCTCTTTTTAACCCATGAGCAAAAGCACTTATCTTTTAAAAATGTCTGAAATTCGATGGGGATAAACCGCTACAGGCCAGGACAAAGCTTGATAAATTTAGTTTACAGAAATGAAATGACTGTGTCCAATGCACAGTACTTCTTGTAAGAGCTGATTTCCTAAATTCTAGTGTACAATTATCGGACACCGTCAATTGTACTTCTGCCTTAGGTATAAAGTATGGCAAACAAGTGTGCAGTATAATTTGTCATAATGTGGCCCTTTGGCTCTCAGTCCAAACTGTTGGCTTTGGAGCCCAGTGTTTGCCACATACGGCTGTTGCGTTCCGTAAACCCTAGGATTGTATTTCAGAATGTACTATATATCCAGAGTTTGGGATTTAAGGCAATCGGCAAAACTAATTTAATTTTAAAACTATTTCCCAAAATGCCTTAAACACTGCTTTCTTCTTATCTTTGCAAGTCATGTGTGGGTGAAATAAAAAAACATTTGTGCTGGCACACGGTTGCATTTGCTGATATCTGAGGTGTACGATCATTATTCTCTTAAAAGCTCAGTTTTGTTTATTCCAACGTTAGTCACGGTCTCTGGTATCTAAACGCTGGCCCTTATTCCAAACAGTCTGCTTTAATATATATTGGGTGTATGGTTGAATGTACAGATCCTACCTTTTATTGTGCCTGTGCACTTGCACAGCTGAACCACAATACACAAAATGATATGAAACAATGTTTTCTCTGTGCTTCCCTGTGCATTGGGAATTTAGTTACAGGCCCCTCAGTAAGGGACCTCTCAGAGGCTGCGTATGGTTCAGATTCAGTGGCTGCATTGTGGGCCCTTTCTGAAGTTGCATCAAGGCCTGCGAGGGACATATGGTTTATTGCACTGTTTCCTCTGAATATGTATTTTCTGGTGTAAGGCATTTTTGCTCAAGGTTTTGAACAGAAATAAAGAAAGTTGTGGAAAGCGAGAGCTTCTCACTTCACTAAATTCTAAATACAGCGATCTAAAGCCACGTTATCGCTAGTGCCAGTTCTGCAGCATGCTGTGTCATACTGGTATGAGCATCACGTGGTGCGCTGAGGATAGGTTTTCCTAATTTTCCAGCCAGCAGTTGCACCTAGTTTGTTTAGCTTCATTACCCTGATTTAACGAGGGATGGTTCTCGTACTGTAGAATTGGGGAGGTGGTAATGGTAGTGTGGCATTGCTTTCGATTGGAGAATGTCTGACCTGCATGAGGTGTGTGGTGGCACCATGGTTTTGGTGAATTGTGGCATTCGACGGTCCCAGATGTGGGGTTCATGCATGCTTAGATTAAATATTTCTATCTGAACATGGATTTATCACACACTCATGCTGGCTCGACTAAGGGCTTGATGATGCAGTCGCCCTTTGGTATCCGCTGTGAGTCAAGAATGCTGCAGAGCCCATCAATGCACCCGACTCGCATGCACCCTAGCCTGTTGACCCATGCACAATAATTTATCTTTAACTTCTAGTTTCTAATTTAACAATGGGGTAGGAATTAGAGGGTGAGGAAGGAAAGAAATAAGGGGGAATGGTAGAAAAGACAAAAACAAGGAAGTTAAGAGGAAAGATGGTAGGGAGACAGAAGGAAACCATGTGATAGAGGAAGGAAAGGTGGAGAGGAAAGATGCCCATGAAAGAAAGGGGAAAGAATGGAAGGGGAAGCAAGAAAAAAGGAAGGAACAAAAGAAAAGATGAAAAAGAGGAAGGAAGGAAGGAAGGAAGGAAGGAAGGGAGTGATGGATGAGAAGAAGGAACTGCATGCTCCTCCTAGTTTATTCCAGTAATATAGACCAGCGGGTTGGGCGCTTGCTGGCGCTGCTGCGATCTGCAGGTAGCAGGTTCAAATCATGGCAAGGCCAAATCCGCCTTTCATTAATAGAGGTTGATAAATGAGTACCAATTACTTAGGTTTGGAATGATTGGCAAACGCGCTACTTAAATAACAAATCATTATCAAATGCCTGGGCCATGGTAAAGGAATGTTTTCACTCGTTTTCTCAAGTGATTACACAAAACATTACATGCAACAAACACCATTAACCCTCCATAAGTAGCATTTTCTGTAAAGTTGGAATTGACGTGATTCACAGATGACGGTTTGAGGGCCACTTTTTTTAGGCGAAGGCTACTTTTTTTAGGTGTCCGGGTCCATTTCTTGTCCCAGTCCGACCCTGGGAATGACACATTGTTCGTAATGTTTCACAAAACAAGCAATACAACAAGCCAAGGTACACAGGAACTTTATGCTGATAGCATAAACAGATGTACTTAGCATGTGGAAATAAGGAAAACCAATGTAGTGAGTGGGGTGCTGGAAATGCATTGGAAGGGAATGGCCTCCCTGACTTTGTCCTGTATTCCCTTATGTTTGTTCTGTTTTCTGCACAGGAGTTCATGTTGGCAGTGCAGCGCTTCCTCTTTTTGGTTGTGAAGAGACCCTTGGGATGCCCTTATGGCACTCAAGGGTGAGGGTACAACCCTGTACCCCTATTGTACGTTCTGGGCACCTGTGTGTGGCCCACAGAGCAGGGTATGGGCAGGTGGCAGCTCCATGTTGAATTTGACATGATAGGAGTCAAGATGGCCCCTGCAGCTTCTTGGTTTCTATTACCTGTTACCTTGTTTTCCCAAAGTCCTGGGAAGCCCTGACTCTGCTCCTTCCCCTGACTGGCAGTTTGGTGGAAGAACCATATATGGTATTGTGAGGAAGTCCAGGCCAGACTGGCTGGAGCCTTCACAGTGACTGTATGTTGTGGGTACACCCTTGGGGTGGGACCTGGGTGAATGGAGTGTGTGACCAATATGCATTCCATGTTATGGGTGTCTGGTATCTGTGTGTGTGACACCAAGAAGGAGACAGCCATGCCTGAAACTGACATGAATGCAGTGTGGTGTGCTGAAAGGCAGTGTACTTGCCCCAGTCCACATTCCTTTTTATGGGTGTCTGGGTGGAAGTGAATGGCCTGAATGTACCGTGAGCCTGATTGGCTGCCTGCTGAATGCCCTTCTGACTGGCTGACTGAGCTTGGGTCAGCAGTGTGAATGGGGGACAGAACTGTATGTCTCGGGACCACACACTTGCTTACCAGAATTGTTCAGAAGCTGAAGTTGAAACTTGAAGCTGCTTATCCTTGAAGCCCAGCTGGAAGGTTTGCTGCTGCTCAGTTGGCTAAATCCGAAAGCTGTCGTGTCTGTCGAGGACTGATCCAAGAGAGGACTTGTTTAGGAGACCTCTCCACAAGCTATGTGGGAACATCGTGCAGAAGCTGATCTTCATCAAGGTACCCTGGAAGTCTATCCCCAAAAGGCTGCCGACTGGAGACTGGTTCCTCCGATAAACATTTGAAGTAAAGCACCACAACATCGAAGCCGTCGACATCCATCACCATCGACTGGGGTTCGGAGGGACTCGGTGACCGCTGGAAGCCTGTCGAGTCGTGTTGCCCAGAAGCGTGGACAGCTTGACGCTTTGCTGCTCGACGACCAGAGCTGCAATTCTCCACCATTACCTAAGAACATTAAAACAAAGGGCTTCCTTGCCATCACCGTCGACCACTTTGTCCCACTGGAGAAAGTCTAGGGCGCCGACGACCGAGTAAAGTCCACTGATGGGTTTCCTGCCACCTGGAGTCCACAAATAGGCCGACAAGGGAAGATCCAACTGTGGTTGAGTCCCGATCGCCGACGCCCGCTGCCGGGCCTACGCTCATCACCGACTCCTCTTTGCGGCACAGAAATCTGTTATCGAGGTTCACTGCACGCCTCGTCTACGCAGAATGTCCATGATCGATCATTGACAAGCCCTGCAAAATTCGAAGCTGCTGTCCCGACGACAGTGTTAACATTTTCTTCACGGAATCTCGATGACCGTGGCTCCTGCTTTAAAGGGATCCACTCATGAGGAACCCATCAACGAGCCGTCAAACTCTGCTAAACACAAGTACACTAGGGTATTGGAACATTTTTGACCTGGAAACGAAGACTATTTGTTTAAAAATTAATGGACTGGGCTTGTTAATACACGTTATTACAGGTTGCCCAGTTTGGAGGGGGTTCCTCGCTCAGAACTGCCTCTAGGTAGAGGGGGGTCAGCATTTCTGCCATTGTTTAACCCAACTTGTCTTCCTTCCAGTGTCCTATGCTGATGCACATTACTGTTTGATTTGTATGCCATTAGAAACTGTCAGCAGTTGGTGCATTTTAAAGGAGTCAATAGTTAAGAGTGGTACCACATAGACATTGTATGTATTTGCCATATTAGAATTGGCCAGAGTACATAGTGTGTTATTAATTGATGTAAATATCTTGAACCTTATTTATATAAATAACTGTGTTAGCACATAACATAATGTGTGGACATTTCTTTGTGGGGGGGCATGGGGACTACACTGTACTTAAGAACCAGCTTGTATCACCTTCTGAGAGCTTAAGCCTTTGTTGCTAGTTCATTGCTACCACAATAGAGAACCTTGTCTGGGGTGCTCTGTGCTTTCGCTCTGCCATATAGAGGCCAGGAGTACAGACAACCCCCTTCAGTATTTATAGTGAGGAATGGCAGGCATACATTTTTTGAAAGAGCACAGGCAGACCTTATGAAGGATTGGTGACTTGTGCAGGTTACAAAAGCGTACAGTGCCTAAAGCAGCGACTAAATGTAGGTTACATTTGGGAAATTAAAGGGTTGTGTAACAAAGTGCAATAGCAAATGTATGAAAATGTTATCAAAACCAAGAGAAAACCACAAATGTCTTACCTTCCCACATTGCCACAGTTGTCCCGACTGAAACGTACCTCACATGTGGGTGCACCTACCTGGGCGCAAAGGGAAAAGGCTAAACAACTGGCATCCCAGAGGGTTTGGGAAGAGATTTCTCAGAATGTTCTTTTTTTTTGCATTTGGTTTATTCAAAACCTTTACAAAAAAGCATCTTGAAATATTCATACATTAAATACAATCAAAAGAAGAAAAAAAATCTTCATTACATAGACCATTACTCAATTACAAAAAAAATTTCAAAATGTTTAGACCTATTGCAGTTGTACATTCTTAGTAGTTAAAAAAGCAAGAGGGCTATATTCAAAGGATCAGTTTCACCCCACATGAGTCTTAACCAAAAAACGTTTCTGGATCGATATCGAACAGGTAATACATTCTTAACCAAAATGTTAGTGCCGATTTAGGAGCACTTTCTTTATCATTCTATTCAAGTTCTCATGTAGGAGTTAGGAGGCGGGTCTAAAAACCTAGAATAAAGTAATAGTCTCCAAAGAAGTTGTGACGATAAGGCTATGAGCCCCAATTCGTGCATAATTATTGCATTGGGTATCGTGCTGAAAAATCCAAGCACTTCCTTCCATAGACGACCCTGAAGACTATTCAAGTAGTCCCCCCACCCTAAACCCCCAAATCAAGAAGGCACATGTCAAGCTCATAGTGTAGAATAGGTTCAACTTTAGATGCATAATATTTGATGGCTGATAACAAGGAGCTTACTAAAGAGGCACTTCATCTGAGACACCAGCGGTCGCACTTTGCTGACCAGAGACTCTTTCCACATGGTGATAGAAGAGGAATTACACAAGTTCTATCCCAGGTACGGCAAGTTCATAACCCGTTCAATTTGTTTGATCCCATGGACCAAATCAAAGGTTTTTCCCTTTTGGACCCTGAGAAAACCACAATTTTGGATCTATAGGTAAGATCTATAATTTTGTATCTATAGGCCTGTAAGTTGATTTCATTGCCATATTGCATAAAAAGATGTTTATCTTGCAGTCCGATGGGTGTTCTATCAAAAAAGATCAGATCGTCAGCAAAGGCTAACCAATGGAGTCTCAAATTGCCAAGTGTTATTTTTCAGCTTTTCCAAATTTCGGCCATATGCCACATATAGTGGTTGCACACTGTGGCGGCCATATTACATCCCTGTTTGACTCCTGTATCTGTTCGAATTGGACTAGTTGGGGATCCTTCCTGATTTTTTTTTTTCTTTTTTTCTTTTTACATTTTTAAAGCGCTCAAACAGCCCACAGGCATCGAGGCGCTGTTACAGGAATTGTTTGTTTTGTAGTTGCGAAATAGTTTTTTTTTTTTTCTCTTAGTTGCGTATTTATAACGCGCTTAAACACACAGATGTTTCTAAGCGCGGACCCGGGGATCGAACCTGTGTTGCTTCGTGTCGTCTTGCTTCCAAGGCGCGCACGTTGCCGCTGTGCTATCCTCCTGGGACAAGATTGATAGGAATTCGATATGAAGTCTCCCGGTGTAACATAGACACCAACTGAACCAAAAGGAATGCCATGCCATATCTCAGTAATTGTTGCCACAGAATTGCTCTTATGACAGTCAAACGCTGATGTCCTGTCCAGTGATGCTATAAATATTGGACTTGTTGAGCTGTGCTTAACTGTGTCTAGTAGATGAGCCAATATAGTTGCATTAAGTGATGGCCCTATCCTTTTATGAAATCTCACTTGAAAGTGCGATAAAATAGAAGTGTGATGAATGATGCTCTCCAGGTCTTTCAGAATTAGAATAGAGAAGATCTTTGAAGAAGCATAGATAAGCGCTATGGGCCTGTAATTAGAGGCATTAAGAGGGTCACCTGTTTTGAAAATAGGTGCTATGAGGAACTGAGACCATTTGCTAGGAATGCAATTTGTATGAAATATCTTGTCAAATTTAATTTTGAGTATGGAAACCCATAAAATAGAATCTTTTTTTATGACCGAAGCAGAAATACCGTCTGGGTCAGCCGCTCTTGAGGGGCTTGTTTATTGTCCAGACGATGTCCTCTTTATCCCAAGGACACAGACCCAGTAAAGAGTCTCTCACAAGGATCTTTAATTGAATGCAATGATAATGGCAATATTTGCTGGTAAAGTATTTTACCCACACTTCCTCAGTAATGGGGGAGTCCATGTTCACTTTAGTTTTCCGAGTAAATTGTTTCATAGAGGACCAAAAGGATTTGGTGTTATAATTACATAGATTAGTAATCATGGCCTGCTTGACACTTAAATACATTTCCGTTCTTATGTATTTTACCTTCTGGATATTTGACATCGGAGAGAGTCAATGTGTAGGCTTATGATTTATCTATTTTTCAGTTGTTCAGACTCGACTACTACTTTATTATAGGCATGACTCTAGGGTTTGCTGTTTTTGTATTTAAAATGGCCTACACACATGTTTAGACATTTTATTACAATTTTAGTGATTGTGTCCGCTCTCTTTACAAATTGAATTATTGGTGTTCAGAACATCAGAAATGTGGAGATTCTTCCTTAACAAGTTCATTAATGTGTTACTAATGCTGTTATTCCATCTAAGTGAAAGACCAGATCGTTCAACCTCTAGAAATGCAAGTGCTGGATTGATCTCCAAGATTGGAATTTTGTTAAGAAAGTTAAATAGTAGGATCCTATGATCTCCTAACCCTGGATTTGATATATTCATTCTCCCTCATTTAGCTCTAATTGGCGTGGAGACATAGACATAATCAGTAGTGGATTTGCACTGCCCCTACACCAAGTATATGTTAGTCTCTTTAACCGCTTCCAACTGACATAAGTCCCATTCAGAAAAAAGTGTCCCAATCGTAGGTCACATATGTTCCATGACATTATACTGATCGTTTGGCTGCTAGGGCTGCGACATCACTCGCTGAAAGGTCATGAATGTTTTTATTGCAGGTTCCACCGAGGACCAGTTATAAGCATGTTTTGTGAGGGTGGAGCGCTAAGCCGCCAGCATACTGTGCTAAATTACTTTCTCGTCTCCATGTTTTGTGTGTGCGACATGAGGCGCACTCAGCAAGAATTCCAATAAATAGATTTCATTTGTACCTGTGAACTTTCATTCAGCTGTATGCCGTTTGCATTAATGGGAGCTTTTGCATGGAGTCCTACAAATGTAATAGCTTGCTCCATGGAGTTCGTTGTATAGGGATTATACCCCAGAGTCAAAAGATCATTGCGCAACTTACAGATCATAAGATTGTTATCTGTGGTAATGTAATCCAATCAATGTGATCTGAGTTTAGAGATCTCATTGCTGCAATTTGCTTACAGAGATTTAGCATACATGATCTATTAATTCTGCTAGTACCATTTATTTTAAGGTCACTTTCTCAACCCATGGTTTTTGAAGGGTACGTTTCTAATTTAGATGGTGATAGTTGTGTTTCTGGGGGTTGAGTTGGGGGAACATTATTTTGAATACAAATGATCTCCCGAGAAGTAGTAATGTTAGCCTGAAACTCGAGTATTTTCTGTAGGTGGGGGGGGGGGGGGAGTGTGTGTTTGATTTAAGGATAATGAATTGGGTACCGGCACCCTCCCCCCCCCCCTTTTGTTTGTTTTTAAACCTGGAAGGAAAAATGTCAATTTACTCTGTTTGCCTGTATCCACATTTGAAAACCTAGCTGGTAGGGTCAGTGCGTCAACCTCTGAATCCTTCCTTTTATTAGCTACCGAAACTATAGCTATGTTGGAGGTGCATTTCGTAGAGGAGGGAATCTGTAGTTCAGTTTGTATAGATGGACCAATCAAGGCCCCAGAACATCTGTTAGGGAGAATTCTCTGTTTAGGCTGAATTTCCTAACCTAGTGAGTCCCCCAGCAGCTTTGCTGGATTTTTGGGGTTTATTTTTTTCTCCTGCCAAGAGTGAGACTCTTTTACCCTCACTCTTGGGCATGATTTGAGTGTGTTTCTTTGACTCTAGATGTGTTTAATGGCCTATGGGGTCTTTTACTCCATAGGGCTTCATGTGTTTTTGTGATGTGTGTTACACAGCACCCTCGGTGCAGTAACACAGGGGTGTCCTAGTGACTCCCCTGTATAGACTCCATACCCTGGGACTGACTACTGTCTCCCAGGGGGAACAAAGGGACACAAGCTCAATTACCCCTCTTTTTGTCCGCCTCGCAGTAGGGCAGGGACAGAGGGATTTTTGGATAGATATATTTCTTGTCTATCTGAGAGTCGCATAAAAATATTTCATTATTCAGAGGGTAGTCACAGTAAAAAACATATTTTAATAGTATAATTTATACACTTTTGTAGGTGGTTGGTGCTGTCCACCAGGCACCTCCAGACTTAGAAAACAATACATACAACTAAAAAGTCCAAACTAACACATACATATTCTGCTTGTGGTGTCTAGGTTAGTAGAGTGACAATTCTAATTAGATTTGTCACTCTACTAACCTAGACACCACAAGCAGAATATGTATGTGTTAGTTTGGACTTTTTAGTTGTATGTATTGTTTTCTAAGTCTGGAGGTGCCTGGTGGACAGCACCAACCACCTACAAAAGTGTATAAATTATACTATTAAAATATGTTTTTTACTGTGACTACCCTCTGAATAATGAAATATTTTTATGCGACTCTCAGATAGACAAGAAATATATCTATCCAAAAATCCCTCTGTCCCTGCCCTACTGCGAGGCGGACAAAAAGAGGGGTAATTGAGCTTGTGTCCCTTTGTTCCCTCTGTAAGAACCAAGTCCCGTTTTCAGCTCAATCCCCCTTTACCAAAAAATTGGGACTTACCCTCCTTTATACACTACTGTCTCCCAGGGTCTGTAAAGTCACCATTGACTTTACTAGTCTTAAATTCTGAACAGAACTAGCACAAACCATCATATTGTGGACGTACTGGCTGGGGAAATTCAATTGCCCCGGGGTCTGTTAGTCGAGGGGGCACGTCTCCGTCCCCCCTGATCGAGTTTTGGCTGGTGGCAGCGTTAGGCAGAAACCTGTGCAGTTCCCTTAGGGACCACTGCAAAAGATTTAAGACTACATGTTTTGGCAGTAAACCCACTTGGTAGCAGTCTGTACCACCCAGATTTACCTGGTAGCTGTGGCTGAGCAGTCAGACTTCCCTCAAGAAGAGTTAGGCAATATTCAAAGTATACACAATAGGCACTCAGATACAATAATAAAAGCAAACACTGACCAGAGCTTTGGTATCAAAGTATATAATTATTTATTTAAAAGCACACAGTTTGAAACACTCCAGCACTCTTATTGTAAAATATTCTAAACACAGTTACTATTGTAATATATACACCCCTTTTCCCTTATCAGATAAGTCACAGTAAAACACCACTTATTTTCATACAGAGGTTAGCGCTTAACTAGATGGCACTCCAATAAGTTTGTGAGAAAGGGGGGGAAAAGACAGAATATGGAAAGGTACACCACTCTAAGGTTCAGGAACACTGTTAGCAAGGCAGAAGAGCAAAAGTCACTGGTGAGCCAAAGTCCAAAGGCTGGGCCCACTCTTAGAGAGAGCAGAGCACAAATGCGCACAGGATCACAGTTACACTAGGCTTAGAAAGTCTTGCAGAGGGTTCAAAAAGAGTTTAGAGAGGCTTTAGGAAAGTTTAGCCAGGGTGTCCCAGGCTAACCCAGGTTTGAAAGCCGGGGGCTAAATCTACCCCGTACAGTCGGTAGCAAGGGAAGCCAGGCAGGACACGGTACCTTAAGTGGGAAGGATCCTCCAGCGGTGGCAGTTGTTCCTGGTAGTGTGTGCAAGTTGCGTCGTCGTCCAGGGGAAGAGAAGATCTCGACTTGGAGGAAAGATGAAGGTCGTTGCACTACCAGGGCAGAAACCAGCCGCGGAGGTTTCTGGGTTAAGTGGTACCTTTGTTTCGCGGTCGTGGTAAAACATGGTATCCCGGTTGCCGGGGTGCTTGGCACGGGGAAGGCGGCCACGAGGTACGTCGGGAAAGCGAAAAGACGGTGAAACTGGTTATCCCCACCAGTCAAAGGAACAAGGCTCTCCGGCGGGAGATCTCCTCTGTCGTTGGGAAAAGTGGTGAGGCAGTCCAGCAGGGCTCCACCGGTAGTGGTGTCGTGGCAGGTCGTCTCAGCTTCTCCCTCATCGGATTCTTAGGTCCTGTGGGGACTTCTGAAGTTCCAGTCCCCAAAGCCCTGCTTTTATGCAGCAAACCCCCATTCACTCAGCCTAGCTATCACTCAAACATGCTAAGTGGTGAGCCGGCCGGCCGGCTCACCACTTGGGCCAATCAGGATGGAGTGCGACTTGAGTTGCCTAGGCAACTCAGTCCAGGGTGCCTAAATTTCCCTCCACCACTCCTAAGTACCCCAGACAGAGTGGCACCACTTTGGAGGCCTTCTGTGGAGAAGCCCGCCAAAAAGTGGAACAAAGGGCTCGACTTGGGTTGGAGTCACAGAAGAGAACACAAACGCCATTTTAGAATCAAGTTTTGGCAAAAAATACCAACCGGAGAATTAATATTAATTAAATAAACCGGCGGTATGTTCGAGGCTACCGTAAATAATTAAATAAAGATAGTAGCCTAAAACAATGGGAAATCCCATAGGAAAATATTCGCGGTTGAATATAAAAAGTAGTATCCACTGCCACCAGCCAAAACTCGATCAGGGGGGACGGAGACATGCCACCTCAACTAACAGACCCCAGGGCAATTGAATTGCCCCAGTCATTACGTCCACAATATGATGGTTTGTACTGGTTCTGTTCAGAATTTAAGACTAGTAAAGTCAATGGTGACTTTACTTGCCCTGGGAGACAGTAGTCAGTCCCAGGGTATGGAGTCTATACTGGGGGGTCACTATGACACCCCTGTGTTACTGCACTGAGGGTGCTGTGTAACACATCACAAAAACACATGAAGCCCTATGGAGTAAAAGACCCCATAGCCCATTAACCACATCTAGATTCAAAGAGAAACACTCAAATCATGCCCAAGAGTGAGGGTAATAGAGTCTCACTCTTGGCAGGAGAGAAAAATAAACCCCAAAAATCCAGCAAAGCTGCAGGGGGACTCGCTAGGTTAGGAAATTTAGCCTAAACAGAGAATTCTCCCTAACAGGCAGTGGATACTACTTTTTATATTCAACCGCAAATATTTCTCTATGGGATTTTCCCATTGTTCGAGGCTACTATCTTTATTTAATTATGATAGCCTCGAACATACCGCCGGTTTATTTAATTAATATTAACTCTCCGGTTGGTGTTTTTTGCCAAAACTCGGTTCTAAAATGGCGTTTGTGTTCTCTTCTGTGACTCCAACCCAAGTCGAGCCCTTTGTTCCACTTTTTGGCGGGCTTCTCCACAGAAGCCCTCCAAAGTGGTGCCACTCTGTCTTGGGGTACTTAGGAGGGGTGGAGGGGGATTTAGGCACCCTTGACTGAGTTGCCTAGGCAACTCAAGTCGCACTCCGTCCTGATTGGCCCAAGTGGTGAGCCGGCCGGCTCACCACTTAGCATGTTTGAGTGACAGCTAGGCTGAGTGAAAGGGGGTTTTCTGCATAAAAGCAGGGCTTTGGGGACTGGAACTTCAGAAGTCGCCACAGGACCTAAGAATCCGACGAGGGAGAAGCTGAGCCGACCTGCCACGACAACACCACCGGTGGAGCCCTGCTGGACCGTCTCACCACTTTTCCCAACGACAGAGGAGATCTCGCGCCGGAGAGTCTTCTTCCTTTGACTGGTGGGGATAACCAGTTTCACCGTCTTTTCGCCTTCCCGACGTATCTCGTGGCCGCTTTGCCTGTGCCAAGCACCCCAGCAACCGGGATACCACGTTTTACCACGACCGCGAATTAAAGGGTAATACCTTTAACGGGAAAACTCTGCGGCTGGTTTCTTCCCTGGCAGTGCAACGACCTTCATCTTTCCTTCAAGTCGAGATCTTCTCTTCCCCTGGACGACAACGAGACTTGCACCCGCTGCCAGGAACAACTGCCACCGCTGGAGGATCCTTCCCACTTAAGGTACCGTGTCCCGCCAGGCTTCCCTTGCCACCGACTGTACGGGGTAGATTTAGCCCCCGGCTTTCGAACCTGGGTTAGCCTGGGACACCCTGGCTAAACTTTTCTGAGCCTCTCTAAACTCTTTTCGAACTCTCTGCAAGACTTTCTAAGCCTAGGGTAACTGTGTGATCTTGGGCGCATTTGTGCTCTGCTCTCTCTAAGAGTGGGCCCAGCCTATGGACTTTGGCTCACAAGTGACTTTTGCTCTTCTGCCTTGCTAATAGTGTTCCTAAAGCTTAGAGTGGTGTACCTTCCCATATTCTGTCTTTTTCCCTCCCTTCTTCATGAACTTATTGGAGTGCCATCTAGTTAAGCGCTCACCTCTGTATGAAAATAAGTGGTGTTTTACTGTGACTTATCTGATAAGGGAAAAGGTTTGTATATGTATTATAATAGTAACTGTGTTTAGAGTGTTTTACAATAAGAGTGCTGGAGTGTTTCAAATAGTGTGTTTTTAAATAAATAATTATATACTTTGATACCAAAGCTCTGGTCAGTGTTTGCTTGTATTATTATGTTCGAGTGCCTATTGTGTATACTTTGCATACTGCCTAACTCTTCTTGAGGGAAGTCTGACTGCTCAGCCACAGCTACCAAGTAAATCTGGGTGGTACAGACTGCTACCAAGTGGGTTTACTGCCAACACATGTAGTCTTAAATCTTTTGCAGTGGTCCCTAAGGGAACTGCACAGGTTTCTGCCTAACATCCTTCCCTGTTTTTGTGTTGCTTCCCATTTAGTTGTTGCTTATTATTCAGATCAGTTATCTCACCCACCTGAGGCAGATTACACAATTTTTTAACTGCAGAATTATGACCCACTATTTTGATAGTTTGCATAGTTTCGTTTTTTTGTCAAGCTCTTAATATTCTTGTTCGCCTTTCTTTTAGCCCTATTCTCGTTATGCCTTATTCTTCGAGAATTTAATGCTGTATAGGTGGTTGATCGCAGGGTCTTGGATTGGAATGAAGAAGTCTCTAGGCCCATCTTTCTATGTGACTGCTCAATAATGTCGGTCAATGGTGTAGGACTATTGGGTGAGAAATCACCCTGAGACTCAGTTCTTTGTTCAATCACAGGCTCCATTGACATGACTTCATACCACCACCCATGGCACAAAAAAGAGTCTTAGCCACATTAGTATTTACTGTGTCCCATATAATATTCCTGTTGGGACAGTTTTTCTGAAGTCCAACTAAGGGCTTAGCAAAACCATTCAACTGAGGCAGTGCAAGACTGCACTTTTTTTTTTGTAATTATTTTTTAAAACACTTTTATTCAACTTGTTTTTTATTAACATTTTTCTTCAAACAATGATCAACAAAAGAGAGATAACCCCCCCCCCCACCTCCTCAGCTGCCCTGTCCCCCATGTTCCCAGAGCAGAATGGTGGGCTATACCCCCTCTCATGAATACCATACTGGCAGCGAAGAGTTTTAAGTCTGTATGCCCTCATCTGGGGCTGCCCTTAGCCAAGTTAGTTATCCTCACATTCGTTGGTCGGAGTCATCCTAAGGGACTATAATTACAAGCAGTGACATACTTTTGGGGCACCATACTCTATGTGCGCCTTCCTTTAGAAATGTTAGCAGGGCAGCCGAGGCAGTTGCAAATTTCATGTGTTGCCCTTGTATTGAATATGTGACTGACCAGATTTTTGCGACCAACTGTTCTTGGGGTAGCGGGGGGGGGGGGGGAGCTGGGGTCTTTCGACTTCCTCTTGCGTGCAAGTACCATTGCTGCGAACATCCTCATATTGGCATACACTGTACGGGCCGCTTTTGTGGGGATGTCTGCCAGTGTCCGATTTAGGCCGAACATATTGAGCCCCTTGTTCCCACCCCTCCTGATATTCAAGAACTGATCGATGGCCTGTTGAATGTTGCCCCAAAACGTGTCCAATTTCAACACTCCCACCAAATGTGAGCCCAAGAGCCCGTCCCCCCGCAGTCCCTCCAGCAGAGTTCAGAGGCTTGAGGAAACATCTTGTTTATTCTGACCAGGGTTATATGCCACTGAAACATCAGCTTCAGCCAGATCTCCCGGATCTGGAGGGACCTGGTAAATTTCGGTATCTAAGCCCACAATTCTTGCCACTCGCGCTCCTCTATTTCGGTGCCCGTGTCAACTTCCCATTTCCTCATGTAAATTCTGTTTGGCGGAGTTTCCCCCTCCTTAATATATTTATATATGGAAGCCATCAAGCTCCTGTGCCCCGCATGTGTGTCCAAGTATTTTTCGAATGGGGGTATGTGTGCCTGCCTCCAGCTCTGGATGGGAAAGCCAATGTCTCAACTGTATATATCTATATCTATGGCTCTCCTTCAACCCAAACTCTTTTTTGCACTGTTCAAATTCTTTGACCTTGCCGTCCCCATATGTGTCTCGCACCATCCAACATCCCCCCCCCCCAATACTAATCGTCAAATGCCAGATTCTTACAGCCTGGGGTGCATTGTGGGTTCTTGAACAGGGGTGTGTATGGGGAAAGAAAGGTTGTGATATGGGCCTGTTTAACTGCCGCGTCCCAGACTTCCCCTATAGTCGAGGCAATTCTACTACTATACATCGGGGGGGGTCTGTCCGCCCTGGGATCCACAGCGCTCCCTCTAACCGCCCGGCTACCACCGCCCTATCCATCAGCCTCCATGGTTTATCCCGGTCATCTCTGCCAATCTCTGAGAATCTTTAACTGGGCCACTATGTTGTAGGCCCTAAAATCAGGCTCTCCCATACCACCTCGGAGGGTTGATGTCCTCATGAGGGCTTAGGCTATTCTGGGGCGTTTATGGTTCCAGATAAAGCGGTTTGTGTCTTTATGTAGGGCTCCGAAAAAGTAAAGTAGGACTTCCACCGGAGGGGCGGCAAAATGGTACAGGAGCTGTGGAAGGACCACCCTTTTTAGGAAATCGATGCGCCCACCACGAGTTATATAGCGGTCCCCAGTCTACTAGCTTCGATTTGATCTTCTCGAGCAGAGACACGTAATTTGCCTGATATAGTTCCCCTACGGTTTTGGTAAGGAGGACCTCCAAGTACCTAATCTTTGCTTGCCCATCTGAAAGCATATTCTCTTGGGGGATTCCAAGATGGCCCCACCACCACCATCCCCCCCGAATCCTCCCCCCTGCACCGAGGCACAGGAGCCAGCAAGCACCAGAGAACCCAAATGAGAGAGGGGGCACCAGCAAAGCATACAATATTGAAGGGGTGGTGTAAGCCCTGAGTAGGGGGTGCAACAGTGGTATTGACCCACCCTGGTCCCCACAGTGGCAGGCGGTAGTACATGTTCCCGGGCCTGATCTGACAGGGGTACCGGTAGCTGGAAGGGAGCTGTGTGCCGCAAACAGGTGCTAGGGGGCACCCCGACTCAGGAACGGCGAGGACCAGGTGGAAAGGGAGGAGCAGCCCACGGGCCTGAATGACAATAAGGCGGTGGTGAGTGGAAGCCCACCAGAAGAGACTGGGCAACATCACATAGCGGTAGGAACGGCCATCTACAGTGAGGAGGACCCGGTTCACGAAGGGAAAAAGGCCGTCCAAGCAATCGAGGAGACAGCGGGGATCTCAACCGCCGGTGAACGAAGCAGCGGAGCCGCAGAGTGGACCTACCACAGATGTCTTCTAGGTCCAAGGGGAGGGCAGGGAAAGCTGTTCATCTCGAGAGCGAGCCCCAGGGAATATTGACTGCGCTCTGGCCCGCAATGGAGGGCAGAGACCCGGGCAAAGGAGGGAGTGAACAGCCGAGGGAGGCACGGGATAAGGAAGGACCTGAGGCACCGATGCAGATGACGAGGCAAGACCTCAGAGGGGAAATGCAGAACCTGAGCGACTCCTGGCCAAAACTTTCCAAGAACAATTTCAATTGATGAGCAGCGACCTAAACGCGGCATTGGGAGAACTGCGGCAGGAAACGGCTCAGCTGGGGGAGAGGACAGATCTATTGGAAAGGCGCCTCCAAGAGTGTGAAAGAGACACAATAGCAAACGGTGAGGCCATAGATCGATTGGACATTGCAACGAGGAATTTGGAGGCAACGATGGAGGACTTGGAGAACCGATCCCGAAGGGTCAAAATCAAGATTAAATCATTGCCGGAGACCGGCGCCGATAAACAATTGAAGGAGAAGGTCCAGGGGGTCTTTGCAAGGCTCCTGGGGGAGGAATCCCCGGGCGCGTTTGAACTAGATAGGGTCCACAGGCTGGGCCGGACCCCGGGAGGACCAAACACCAGACCACGAGATGTTCTGGCGGCTTTTGCTCGGTATAGTCAAAAGGATGCGGTTTTGAGGGCGGCGAGGCAGAGTAACCGGTGCTTTATAAATAGGGTTTCCTGTTTTTAGTTTTTTTCTTTTTTTTAAACTTCCGGGAGTGTTTTTCCAGTGTTTTCAAACATTTCAGAATCTGTGTTTTTCAGTGTTTTCCCGCGTGCCCACTTCCAAAAATTACGGATATGTTTTTTTCAGTATAAACACACAAATATTCTTTCATTGTTTGCATAATGGTTAGATCCAAGTGTAAAATGTGAACTCACTGATAATGGCCCATTGCTGTCGACACAAATCCAGGTTTCGCGTTGATCCAATGTGAATATGAATAAAGTAACTGGGATAGTTGCAGACTGATCAACTCTTCTGCTGATTGCGCCAGCCGAGTTAGTAAAAGGCACACCTATTCGTATAATGAACCTGGGTAGAATGCCAGCTTTTGGAGTACCGAGCCAGGACAACGACCCACCCTCTACAAGGAGTAACTTTTTAAGCTCGAAATAGTTTCACAACTCTGAGCCAGTGATTTACCGTAAATGGGAGATGTGTAAACTTTGTGGAAGGGTCTCTGTAATGTAAAGGGTCCAGGGAAAGGCTCTGCAGGACGGGGGTGAAAAACAGGCCCCTTCCTGAAAATGGGCTGCAGTCTGTAATGTGCGGTTTGCAATGTTCCAGCAACCAGGAAATATCTGTCTGTTTTCTTGGAAGGTCTGATTCAGTATTGGGTGGAAGGTGAACAGCCCACACCAGAGGAGAAAACGAAAAAACAAAATCAAGTCTATTCTGGTCGGGAAGGTTCCAACCAGACCGCGAGATGACTGGCACGTTTGGCATGTTTACACTGCGAAAATGGGGCAAGTGGTGGCGATGAATGCATGCCACCATTGAAGCATTCTAAAATACACAACCTATCAAGTAGCACAACATGGAAAGATGTTCAAATTTTAAAAGTGTTTACTTCTGAATGTTAAGTTAACACCAAATTCAGTTACCTAACAATTACCTGCCACTGTAAAAAGCAGTAGGATTTGTCACCCAAATCTGTAGGCGGTAGGACTGCTTAAAAAGAAGTAGCCTACTGCCTAAATCTGTAGTGTTGGCAAGTATGCGATTGAGCCTAAAGCAAACACTATTAACGTGTTGTATTATTATTTGGGAAGTTAACGAAGTAAAACTTACACAAAAAATGTCATCATGATAGATGTATCAAAGAAAAATACAAATAGTATTACTGAACAATAATATACACAATTGTATATAGTTAATACAATACAAGTCTTTAAAAACAGTTCATAGCTTTTCCTTGGACAAATATATTTAGGGGTAAGTTCGTGTTATACAAAATACCAGATATATAAACGGTCGAAACACCCCCCCCACCCTCCCCGACACCTAAGGGCTGGATGCCCACCTGTAGCCTGGGCGCTGGGCACACCTTACAAGTTATAGCAGGCAGGCTGACAATCGCACGGTTTCAATAAGCAAACAGCACTCTTCTACCTGTGTTCCGTAATGCTGGCAGGTTAAAAGAAAGCTAAATAGTGCCATCTAGTGGCCGATTAAAAATATCACTGGGTCCTGAATTCACATAGGCAGCAATAGAGTCCACTAACAAGGGCTTCGAGGATAGCTCACCTGCAATGCATTGGTCTTTCAAGCAAAGCAGCCACGGTACCATTAATTGAAATACCAGGGTTTATTGGAGTCTCAGAGGGGGATAAAGAACAAATGGTCCTTCCCATTCGGGTTGGTGTTTGAGTGGGAAGGGAGCCAGAGGCGAGCAACTACCCTTCAGGAGGCAGCTGGTATAATCCGACTGGATCTGGAAAATGGGGGTGGGGGGAGCCAGGAAGTGTGCCCCCGCCCCCCCAACCCGAGGCAAACAAAGGGAGAGAGGCAGACCATGGGAATGGTCTACGGTGGGGGAGGGGAATCGAGGTAGGAGGAAGGTGGCGCTGCGGGGGCCAACTGCGGGGGAGTCAGGCGGTACCAAAGAGGGGAAGGGTAGTGGCAGCGCAGGGGGCGCCTGGATGCATAGACTCTCGGTAGAAGGCTTTTTTGGGGGTGGTGGGAACAGGGGCTTTCTATGGGGGCCTAGGAGGATGGAGTTGAAAACATCCTGGAACGAGTAAGGGAAGGAGTGTCCGAGGGGGTGGTGTGGATGGGGGGGGGAGGGGGCAGTCTCACCCTAAGTTGGGGATTCAGGGTGGGTAGGGGGGGGGAAGAGGGTGGTTGGTGTTGCCTGGGATTGGGCTGGAAAATGATCACACACACACACGCATGGAGGAGATTGTGAAGTAACTCTTTATTAACTGCCTACACGTAACTGGCACCAAGCGCGCCTTTACCCAACAACCCCTTCCCTCAAACGTGTCATGACGCCCTGCCCCTTTGTGTGCTTGGCTTCCATTAACCCTGCAATGGTGGGTAACACCACCCCCGGACAAATGTCCAAACGTCCCCTTAACATTCTTCGACCAGTCGTTTTGGTCTCTTGATGACTCGCTGCGGTCTCTCGTGTCAGACCTCTACTTCTTCTTTATTCTGGGCACCTTTGCCTTGGTCCGTTCTGCTGGCGTCTTCCTTCGGCGGAAACCACAAGTCATCTCGTGGGGGCCCTTGGCTCTGGGGTGCTAGGTCTCGGAGGTGACTCACTCTTCTCTTTTGATGTAATGTTTGAACTGTTGGCAGTTCTTTGTGATGGCCTTATCATGCTCTTGTGCTGTCACCATTGTTCCTTTTACTGCTGTGACTCGCATGGGTCTCTGAGCATACCGAGGGTCTGTCTTTCGTACCATGGGTTGCTGTACTAGTACCTTATCTCTGATCTGGAAGTTGTTTGGCGTCGCCTTATGCCTTGTGTAGGTGTCCTGCTTCGCTATCCGTTTCTCTTCAGTGTCTCTCTGAAGTATTTCTTCATCTGGGTCCTCTGTAGCTGACAGGTTTTGTGGTATGCGTGTGTGTACCTCGTACCGTACCATGAGCTTGGCAGGTGTTTTGTTCGTGGCTTCGTGTGGCGTATTTCGGTAGTCTGAGGAGCCGGCATAGTGCTTGATGAGTTGATTGCTTCGATTCAGGCTCTCTGGATTGTTTTCTTTATTGATGCCATGAATCGTTCCGCCATCCCATTTGCTGCGGGTGTCGAGGTGTAATCTTCCTGTGTTTGAAACGTAGATGGTTTGCCAGCGCTGCAAATTCATATCCGCAGAAAGGTGGCCCACTGTCCGACTTAATCACTCTGGGGATTCCCCATTCGCTGAGTATTTCCTCTAGCACTGCGGCTACTTGGGGAAATGCTGTGGTGGCTAGTTTTTTTACTATGGGGAATCACGAGTGTTCGTCTATCAGGAGTAAGAAGTATTCACCTGACTCTGTGGGTCCGTAAAAGTCTATGGCCACTCTTTCCCAAGGGTGTTCTGGTATTCGGTTCAGCTGGGGATGTGCACTGACAGGCATGACAGTTCTTTACCCATTCATCAACTGCCGCATCTAGGAATGGGAACCAGACGTGCCGCCTCAGTTGTTTTTTTGTGTTTTCGGCTCCTCTGTGTCCTTCATGTGCGGTGCGGACAACCTCTTTTCTCAGAGTGGCTGGGATTACGATGCAGCAACCTTGGATATTGTGGTCTGTTACTGCTAATTCATTGGGTACCCTCGCTAGTCTCTCAATTTCTTCCTTGCACACCCCCGGGTGGGCCAGCGTAGCTAGTCTGTGGTCTCTCCACTTGTTGGCTGACGTCAGGCTGATGGCCAGTGAGATGGTGCGGTCTGCGGCGATGCTGCAGCGACCATGTCTATTGAGAGCGCGGGTGGATGTGAGTTCGCCGCTACATAGTTGACATATGCAACGTCTCCTTTCCGTGTTAGTGGGGCCCCCCACTGGATGTTGTGACAGGTAGTCGGCAGGGTTGAACTCACCCCCGGGTCAATAATGAGGTTGTAATCGTATTCTTGCAGTCAGATGCCCCAGCATTCTATCCTCGGAGGCATCTTGGTGTGAGGATTGCCGAACAGTGATAGTAGTGCTTGATGATCAGTTATCAGGGTAAATCTTTTACCGATCAGAAGTTGTGAAAATGTTCACATGCCCGGACTGCGGCAAGGCTTTCTTTTTCCACCTGGGAGTAGGCAGTTTCTGAGGTAGATAATGCTCTGCTTGCGTATGCTACCACGTGCCTGGGGTTGACGTCTGCTCTGCTCATCTGTGCTAAAATTGCACCTAGGCCAACTGGACTCGCATCTACTACCACTTCCGTGTGCCACGACGGGTTGAAATATGTTAGACGATGGGCCTCGGTGATGGCTTGCTTGATGTTGTTGAAAGCGCGTTGGCATCCTGGAGTCCAGTCAAACGTAGCTTCTTTCTGTAGGAGTTTCCTGAGCGGCTGTGTGAGGGATGCGTAGTGTGGTATATACCTGGCACAGTAACCGGCCATCCCCAGAAAAGAGCGGACATCAGTAGCCTGTTGTGGTTCTTTTAGTTTTGAGATGGTGTCCACTTTCTCAGGATCGGGCATCATTCCTTCACTGGAGAAAATGTGTCCAAAGAATTTGAGCTTTGCCTTGCTGAACCGGCATTTTTCGATGTTGGCGTGAGGCCAGTGGCTTGTACTGCCTCACAGGTGGCAAACAGGGCGGAGTCATGGGCTTCTTTTGACAAGTCGAAAATGAGGATGTCATCGTTGTAGTTCAAAGCTACTCGTATTGGCCTGATGATTTGTCGCACCATTTCCTGAAAAATGTCAGCGGCTGAGGAGATACCAAAATTGAGTCTGCGATATCTGAATAACCCGTCATGGGTGACAAAGGTTGTAATTGCTCTGGATTCCGGGTTAAGTTCCAGTTGGTGGTAGCCCTGTCTTACATCAAGTTTGGAGAACATGCGAGTATTGTTCAATTGTACAATCATGTCTTCGATGCATGGCCCCGCGTGTCTCTCGCGTTGGATGGCGGTGTTGGCCACTCTCAGGTCAACACACAGGCGTAACCTGCCCCCTTCTTTGGGCACTGTGACAAGGGGGGAAACCCATGGAGTTGGTCCTGTTGCAGGTTCGATAATGCCGTCAGCGAGTAGTTGTTCTCGTGACACTGCCTCTTGCAGGTGAAAACCGACTTGCCTCGGGTGTTGTGGGACTTGTCTCACATTGGGGCCTATGTGTAGTTTGATTGGGGGACCTTTGAGTTTTCCTAGGCCAAAGCATATGTTTGGGAATTTTCGTTCGATGTCCGCCTTTGAGATTATGCTATGTGATTGCTCGTGGACTATCACCCTGATCTGCTCCTTTGAATTCTGGCGTATCGTGCAGGCATAAATTAGTTTTCAAAAATTGATAAGCAGAGTTTGCTAATTACATTATTTTTGATTAGCAAACAAGCTCATTTGATTAGCAATTTTGTACTAATATTGTTAATGCCACCAGAGGTTATTTGTACCCGAGACATGTAAAAAGCCACAATACAGCAGTTTTGCGCACTGCTGAAATAAGACATTTGTGAGAGGAGTCAGGCCTTGCAAATTCTTAACTTAAACTAGACCTACAGGTCAGGTAACTTAGTTTACCTATTCAACCTAAACATTTCAAATGTAATTTCATTAAAAGTGTGCATGTCCCTACAAACCCACTTTGTTTGGCACACTACTTCCACCCAGAGGCCAGCCATGCACAGTGAAAGTTTTTACATTTTTTCTGCATAAATGTTAAATAAAAGTTCCAAACATCTCTTGAAAATGCTACTCACCCTTTATAAAATCTACTTGACTATGCAAGTGGACGAAAAGACTTTGCGAGACATAGATGAGGGTCTGTAAAAGGTTAGCTGCATGAATGGACATAAATGAAGAGATATGATAAAAAGGCTCTGAAAACAGTTTGGCCAGCTGTCTCCTGCAGGTGGTAATATATAATTCAATCATAAAACAAAGCGTACCGAGGATGCAAACAGTGTTCAGTATTGCAGTAGATTGTAGATGTGCAGACTGGATGGCACTATTGATCATTACTTTGCATAAGCATCTAGTTCGCTTTGTGTATTCGTTATGTAAGAGGTAAAAAGAGATTAAACAGAGTGGGTTGTCTAGCAGCCATAGAACTGGGAAAACTCAGTGGAATATTGTAGTTTGTGGTCATCTCCCTTTCAGGGTACCTGGTATAAAGCAACAGTGATGATACAGAATCTCAAGGAATATGGGTTTGCTCATGGGATGAGCACCAATTACAAGATGTATGCAACCTGCTGGTTACAGAACTAGGTTTGCCATCAAAAGCATTTGATCATGTACATTTTCAAAAGTGTCCACTTGTCAATATGACTCTCTTTCCCAACAAAATGAAATACAGTGGACACTATGAAATTGAGTTACACTAACCTAAACTTTACTGTAAAGCATGAGATGATGCAATATGTTAGTGTCAATACTGTAATTATGCATTATGTAACAAACATTTTAGGAATGGAATTGCATGACTATTTTTATATAAATATAAAGTTGACACATACTGGTCTTTGCAAGACAGTATATAGAAAGCTTAATAAAAGTATCATCCCTATTACTCCTGGTTTGCAATTATTTGAAAAAGAAAAACAAATTCTTGCCTAGCACTCCCACACATGCCTTTGGCACTTAAGAGTGGACAAGATGATTACTGTTGTACTTTCTCTCCATTAGCACTTGAAGTGAACAGAGGAAATAGGGTGAAGAGAGCACCATGGGCAAGAGGAATGCAGGGCGAGCTGTGAGTTCATTGAAGAGGTCAACTTAAATAGCTAACTTTGCTACACAAGTGTCCATTTGATTAGCAAACCTACAGAATTGCATAGCAAATTGCTATGCAACACTGGTTATTTTATGCCTTGTCGTGGTGGACGTGATGGTGTCCCCAACGCCTACGTGGATCTCGATTAACCCTGGGCGAGAGGCGGTGTGATAGCTGAGAAGGCATCTCCCTTTGGTGAGAGATCTAATTGCATGAATGGTGGTGTCTACTTGACGTCCGTTTAGGAGAAAACGGCGCGTGAAATGTCTGATTGTCTGTAGTGGCATGGCTGCGCCCCACTGAAAGATTCTGGAGTGCGAGGACTAGAGTACTGGTGGCCGTGGGATTCTCATGTAATCTTGCTCGCCCATAATCTTCACGGTGGCGCCTGAGTCTACCATAAAGTGAAAAGGGCAGTTCTCCATTTTGATTGGTATTTTCGGGGCTTCTCTGGCCTCCTCATTGTCAAGCACAAGGTTGACATACTCGTCCTGCTTGTGTGGGTCATATTGCATATTGTACGCAGTTGCTGGTGGATCATAGTAGTACATGTCCTCACCATATCCTTCTGGAGGGTTGTCATATTTGTCTGGTAGATGTTGCGGCTGGTCTGTGTAGTCAGGCACATGGGCGTAATCGTGATCTTGATATTCCTCAACAGCTCTTACATACTGCCGTTGGTTCTGTTGGTAGTATCTTTGCGATCCGTACTCGGGAGGCATCGGGCGGAGAGGCATTCTGACCGGTGCTTGGGGTGGCAGCGTGGGGAAAGGCTTCCTTTCTCTACATACTGATTGAAAATGTCCTTCTCTTTCGCAGTTCGTGTAACTTTGTGAGAGTGCTGGGTAGGATCCTGAGTGTGGAAATGCCATGCCGCACCGGTAACATTGTCTGTTGACATGGTATTTGCTGGGTTTGTGGCTTGTATGGATGTGGGCCTCTGTCATTTTGGTGAGGTGGTTGGACAGCGGCTATGAGTTCCGTTGTGTCCTGTTTTGGGTTGCTGGTGCCGGTCATGGACGCAGCTTGTGCATCGACTCTTTCGAAGTGCGAGCGAGCTCGCTGACTTCGGGAATGGTGAGTGCTTTCTTTAACAACTGCTTTTTGAGTGCAGGCGTTTGGGGCAGCCTTCTATGACCCTCAGGCATATTGCTTCTTCCAGAGAGAATGCATCAAATTGGCAATGCGCTCCTTTCCCTCTTAGGCGGGTTATGAATTTGTCTACCGTTTCTTGTGGTTTTCTGAGAACACTGGTTGAAGAGGTATCTTTCATAGTTGCGATTTGGCTCGATTATGAGTAGTTTGTCTAAGGCTTTGATTAGTGTTGCAAAGTCATTCTGTTCAGCTGATGGGATTGTCTTGACAATAGTCTTTATCCCCCCCCCCATCAGGTTGAGGAAAATGTCTCTTATGTGTGGATAGTCGCCGTCCCCTGACCCCCTCACGAAATGATGGTCTTCCATCCACTCAGTCCACCTTGGCCCTTTCGTGGCTTGTGGTGTAATGGTGAACGGTGGTGGCATCCGTAGTTGGATGACTTAGCTGCGCGGGCTGGCTGGGGTGATGTTGTATTGCTGGGACGGTATGCCTTTTGGGGTGCTGTGGTGTAACACGCTTCGTGTAGTCGATATTCTCTGTGGATGGGCCTCCAAGATAGCGGCGTTGGAGTGTGTCACCAAGACCACGTGGGCCTGCTGGTCCTAGACGAGGTGGGCCTTGTCTCCCTTGCAGGATGCTGTAACCTGGTGTATTGGAGCGGGTAGGCAGCACGCGCGAGTGGGGTGTGCGGGTCCACTCACCGATTGTTGTGCACGTGTCTCTGGAGGCCAAATGTTTCAAAGGTTCCACACGGGTGGCTGGCTGGTCTTCTGTTGCACATTGTGGTAAGCCTGCTTGGGTGGCTGGGCCCGCGTGGAGCACTGCCACTGGATTGGGGGCGTGACTGTATTTTCTTTTTCTAGCGGAATCACCCGCTCTATTAAGAGGCGGAGGAGATGTTGGGCGGACTGCCCGATGCGGAGATGTGCTCAGCGAGATCGCTGGCACCTGCGGGATGAAGCGGAGAGAGGGCGGACTGCCCGATGCCGACGTGCATGCCCAGCGGGATACCCGGCGCGATGAGGTGGTGGTGGAGGTGGAGGAATGGGCGGACTGCCAGACGTCGGCATGTTGAGGGCTTGGCGTCTGTGCAGCGGGATCGCCGTGATTAGTGGGAGATGGAGGAGGAGGAGGAGGAGGAGGAGGAGGAGGGGGGGGTGGCCAACAGAGGCCAAGGAGTGTTAGGCAGAAACCTGTGCAGTTCCCTTAGGGACCACTGCAAAGGTTTTAGAACTACAGGTGGTTGGCAGTAAACCCAATTGGTGGTAGTCTGTATCACCCAGATTTACCTGGTAGCTGTGGCTGAGCAGTCGGACTTCTCTCAAGATGAGTTAGGCAGTATATAGAGTATACACAATAGGTACAGAGACACAGTAGCACAAGCAAACACTGACCAGAGCTTTGGTGTAAAAGTATATAATTATTTATTTAACGACACACTTGTAAATTACACTAGCACAAAGAGAGGTAAATAAATTCAACACACAGTCACTATTATATATATACAACCCTAATTACTTATTAGACAAGTCTTAATGAGAAACACCACTTATTTTCAGACCGAGGTGAGCGCTTAACATAAGATGGCAATCTAATAAGTTATTAAAAAGGGAGGGAAAAAGGCAGAGTTATGAGAGCACACAAATTTCAATACTTTTCAAAGAACCACAGTGAGGCAGGTTAGGCAAAGTCTACTGGAGAGCAAGGAAGTTCAAATGCCAGGCCCACTCTTAGAGAGCAAACGAAATGTGTCCAGGATCACACAATGGGGTTATGCCCAAAGAGTCTTTGTAGAAAGTTCACAAAAGTTTGAGATCAAGTCAGCAAAAGTTAGTTAACAGGTCCCAGGCTAGCCCAGGTTAGAAAGTCGAGGATTTACTGTCACCCCGAACGATCTGTCGCAAGGGATGCCAGGCGGGACACAGTACCTGAAAGTGGGAAGAACGCTCCAGCGGGGGCAGTTGTTCCTGGCAGCGGGTGCAAGTCTGTGTTTCGTCCAGAGGAATAGGAGGTCTAGACGTGGAGGAAAGCTGAAGGTCGTTTCGCTGCCAGGGAAGAAACCAGCCGCGGAGTTTCCCAGTTACAAGGTACCACCCTTTTCTTCGTGGTAGTGGTAAACCGTGGTATTCCGGTTGCCGGGGTGCTTGGCACGGGTAAGGCGGCCACGAGATGGTCCAGGAAGGCAAAAAGACGGGCAAACTGGTTATCCCCACCAGTCAAAGGAAGAAGACTCTCCGGGCTGGAGATCTCCTCTGTCGTCGGGAAAAGTGGTGAGACGGTTCCGCAGGGCACCACCGGTGGTGTCATTGCAGGTCGGCTCAGCTTCTCCCTCCTCTGATTCTTTAGGTCCTGTGGCGACTTCTGAAGTTCCAGTCCCCAAAGCCCTGCTTTTATGCAGAAAACCCCCATTCATTCAGCCTAGCTGTCAATCAAACATGCTAAGTGGTGAGCCAGGCGGCTCACCACTTGGGCCAATCACACAAGAGTGCGACTTGAGTTGCCGAGGCAAGTCAGTCCAGGGTGCCTAAACCCCCTCCCACACCCCTTGTGGTACCCAGACAGAGTGGCACCACTTTTGGAGGCTTCTGTGGAGAAGCCCGCCAAAAAGAGGAACAAAGGGCTCGGCTTGGGTTGGAGTCACAGAAGCGAACACAAACACCATTTTGGAACCAAGTTTCGGCAAAAATGACCAACCGGTGAATTAATATTCATTTAATAAACCGGCGGTATGTTCGAGGCTATATTAAAAAGTTGTAGCCTCGAACAATGGGAAAATCCCATAGGAATATATTCGCGGTCGAATATAAAAAGTAGTATCAACTGCCACCAGCCACAACTCGGTCGGTGGGGACTGGACCAATCGAATTGCCCCGACCAGTACATCCACAATAGGATGGTTTGTACTGGTTCTGTTCACAATTTGAGACTAGTAAAGCCAAAGGTGACTTTACATGCCCTGGGATACAGTAGTCAGTCCCAGGGTATGGAGTCTGTTTGGGGGTCGCTACGACAACCGTGGGTTACGGCACGGAGGGTGCTGTGTAACCCACATACCAAAAACAAATGAAGCCCTATGGGATAAAGGACCCCATAGCCCATAAAACACATACAAAGTCAAAGGAACACCTCAAATCATGTCTAAGAGTGGGAGGAAAAGAGTCTCACTCTAAGCAGGAGAAAAAAATAAACCCCAAAAATCCAGCAAAGCTGCTGGGGGGACTCACTAGGTTTGGGAAATTAGCCTTTACAGAGAATTCTCCCTAACACGGAGTCCGGTGGATTGCTGGCACGGAGGACTCCGGCGTGTGTGCTGGGACGGTCCTCGTCGCCAGTGTTGCCTGGTATCGGGCTGGAAAATGATCACACGCACAGAGGAGTGTTTGAAGTAACTCTCTTTATTAACTGCCTCTACATAAATGGCCCCAAGCGCACCTTTACCCAACAACCCCTTCCTTCAAACATGCGTCATGACGCCCCGCCCCTTTGTGGGCTGGGCTTCCATTAACCCTACAGTGGCGGGCAACAGTTGGGGGGGGCATAGCAGCCTTGGGTGGTGGTGGGGGGGGGAGTGGGAGGATGGAGGTGAAAGATGGAGTAGGAGGGAGAGATCATCAGTGCCCCCACAGAAGAGGGGGGGGGGGGTTGGCCATGGTAAACCCAGGGAAGGGATGGTGGGATGGCCAAGGAGAGCGCACCGGGCTTCAATTCAGCCTTTAGGTGGTTAACACATAATGTGAGGGGGCTAAACTCCCCCTGAAATGAACAAAACTGGAGCATGTTGCCTGCCACTGCAGGGTTAATGGAAGCCCAGCCCACAAAGGGGCGGGTGTCATGACGCATGTTTGAGGGAAGGGGTTGTTGGGTAAAGGCGCGCTTGGCGCCAGTTACGTGGAGGCAGTTAATAAAGAGAGTTACTTCACAAACTCCTACGTGTGTGTGTGTGATCATTTTCCAGCCCGATCCCGGGCAACACAGCAATTTAGCAGGTCCCACAAGCCGGATGTGCTGGCGCTGCAAGAGACCCTTTTACTAAGGCAGGACCAGGGCCGTTTGCGACTGAAGGGCTTCCCACAGATATTGTTTGCATCGGGTCTTACGAAGAAAGGGGGCTAGCCCTGGCTTTCGGGAGGGGGATAAACTTTAGAATCCAGGATATTCTTAGGGACTCTAACGTGAGCTACATTATGGTGAGGGGGGAGATTATGGGTTCGTCCTATACTATCGCATCGGTGTATTGGCCCTAATGTGGGTCAGAACCAGTTCATGCGCGAAACACTGGGCATCTTAGAGAACTTTGCGAGGGGACAAGTGATACTGATGGGAGATTTTAATCTTGCTTGGGACAGGAGGCGTGACCGATCCCAGCATGAGGGAGGTGGGGGCGGTGCGGTGGCTTCTCCCCAGCTGAAGGAGAGATCGGAGGAGGCCGGACTACACGATGTATGGAGGGCAATACGAGGAGAAGAGGAGGGGTTTACTTTTCTCTGATGTCCACAGAACCCAGTCCAGAATTGATCACATCTGGGTATCCGCTAGCCTGGTCGGGGAGGTGGAGTCTGTCGAGGTGGGTCCTGTGGGGATAGCCGACCACAAGGTGGTGCAGATGAAAATGCAGCTGGGGAGGTGAAGGCCAGGGGTGTGGAGCTGGAAATTCCTGAGGGAACTTCTGAGGGACCAGGTGCTGTGGGAGGAGATTAGAAGCAAGATCCGGGACTTCTTCGAGAGGAACAATAGTTCAGACACTTGTCAGAGCACAAGGTGGGACGCCTTCAAGGTGACTTTGAAGGGGGAACTCATCGCTACGTAGGCAGAGTGAAACAGGCTAATGGGAGGTCTAGAAACCCAGTTGGAAAGGGAGGTGGAGGCCGCGAGGGCGCGGGTACGGGAGACCACTACAAAGAAGGTATATAGGGAATAAAGGTTAGCGGAGGGCCAACTGGGGTTTTTAAGGACCAAAAAGGCGGAAGAAGCAATGCTCAGGGTGAGGCAAAAATTCTATGTGAAGGCCAATAAGGCAGACTCACTCCTGGCTCGCCTCCTGAGAGGACAAAGGGAGCAAAATGTTATAACGGCCATCAAGGACGAGAGGGGAGAGAGACTCACCCGGACAGAAGAGATAAAGGGGAGGCTAGCTGAATTCTATGAAGTGCTGTATACTTCACAGGGCCCACAGCTTCGGCCGTAGAGAGTGTTCTTGGGGGACCTGCCCCTCCCTCTACTATCTCGGGAGGAAGGCGAAGATCTGGGCCTGCCTATTACGGAGGACGAGGTGAGAGCTACCATGATGTCACTCCCCTGTAACAAAGCTCTGGGCCTAGATGGTAACCCAGCCTCCTTTTTATGTAACCTACTCCCACTTACTGGTCCCGCTATTAACACAATTATTTAATACGTTTGGGGCTGGGGGCAGAATTATCCCTTCGATAGAGGAGGCCAAAATTACACTTATCCATAAAGTGGGAAAATACCCGGAAGAATGTACTTCCTATCGCCCTTATAAACACGGAGGCAAACATTTTCACAAAATATTGGCAAAGCTCCTGGAAAAGCATCTACCCTCGCTGATCCACCAAGACCAGGCAGGGTTCGTTCTGGGAAGGCAAACTGACGACGATATCAGGCGGGTGGCTCACTTGGTGGAGAAGTCACATAAGACGACCACTTCGGCGATCCTTCTAGTAATTGACGCCAAAAAGGCGTTCGATCGGGTGGAGCGGTCGTTTTTATTTCAGGTGATGGAAAAGATGGGCCTGGGGATGGGTTTCATAAATATGGTCACTGGAAACTATAAGAATCCCATGTCGCGTACTTTAGTAAATGGAGAAATGTCTCACCCATTCGGTCTGAAGTGGGGGACGAAACAGGGATGCCCCCTTTCCCCATTGCTTTATGCAATATATTTGGAGCCCCTTCTCCTGGCAATACGAGAGGCTGACAATATTCAGGGTATACCATTCGGGGGAGGCCAGCATAAAGTGGTGGCTTTTGCCGATGACATGCTGCTCACATTGACGATCCCAAAGGAGTCCATCAAGGCAAGCATAGAATTACTGACCAAATTTGGGGAGCTTTCGGGTTTGCGGATTACCTTTCAGAAATCAGAGTTAATGAACCTGTCCTTGGGGGAGCATGAAGCGGAGGAGACGACGGCAATTTCCCCGTTCAAGTGGAGTCCGGCTGGGCTGTGATATTTGGGGGTCAGGATAACCCCCTCGCTGGCGGGCTGGTACGGAGCGAACTATGAGCCCATGTTATCGGCAATCAAAAAACACCTAAGGAAATGGGGTGCCCTAAGAATATCCTGGTTGGGAAGGGGGCAGTTCTTAAAATGGTGGTTCTCACCCGTGTACATTATCTATTTCAGGCTATTCCCCTACCTGTCCCGGCGAGCTTTTTTAAGGAACTAGATCGGGCGGTCAAGGAGTCTGGCAGGGCAAGAGGCTGCACTTGTCAAGGCGACTACTTGCAGCGTCCAGGGGGGAGGGAGGCCTGGCTTTCCCCGACTTTCGCCGTTACCATGAAGCTGCACAGCTTAGGGTAATTAGGGAATGGTTCTCTGAGGACTACCTTAAGCATTGGGTGAAAATGGACAGAGCAGTAGCTCAACACCATCTGGGGGGGGGGAGTACTGTGGCTCCCACGAAGGCTGAGACCACCTCACCTCTACCTCAGTGCCATTACGAAGGGAGTTGCGGACAGCTGGGACAGGGCGGTGGAGAAGCGGGGGATCACGACCTTCCCATCGCCGTTAACCCCCATCTTCAATAACGGGGACTTCACACAAGGGATGGAAAAAGAGGCATTCCTGAAGTGGGAGAGGGGGGATGTAGAACTCTGAGGGACATGTTTTGAGGCAAAAAGGTGAAAACGTTTGAGGAATGCAAGCAGGAGTTCGGGGTGGGCGAGCGAGAGGCACGGATATTTCCAGATTAGGCACTGGGTTATGTCAGTGGAGGTAAGGAAGGCCGCTACACGCCACCTAACGCAGTTTGAATGGTTTCTTCTAACGCGCGAAGGGTCGAGAGGGTTCATTTCGGACCTCTTCAGGCAGTTAGAGAGTGCCGGCCTGAAAATCACCTGGGCCTACATGAGGGGATGGGAACAGCAACCGGGGGTTAGAATGGAAAGAGAGGACTGGGAGAGGTTGTGGAAGTTGATACCGAAGGTGGCTAAAGCAGCCCAGTTGCAGGGGGCCGGGTATAAGTATATGTACGGTTGGCACTACACCCCAGCCTGCCTACATGCGACGTACCTGGCAAACTCTGGGGATTGTTGGAGGGGCTGTGGGGGAGAAGGTACAGCAACTCCTATTTGGTGGGATTGCCCCACTATCTGGCCTTTTGGTGCAATATCGCACAGGCCCTGTCTCAGGCACTGGGGGAGGGAGCCAGCCAGGATCCCCGGGAGATTCTATTGGGGAAGAGAGCACTGGGGGGGCGAAGAGGAGAGGTAAGGGAGTACTAAGGCAAAAGTGATTTTCACTCTACCTGCGATGGCCCTTATTGCACAGAAGTGGAAGAGTCCAACGATCCTGACAGAGCAAGACTGGTTAAGGAAAATGTGGGATATAGGCTCGATGGAATGGGCAACGTATGCGGCCAACAATATCGGATTGGACTAACTTGGGCATAATGAAAACTAACCTGGATGCCAGGATCTTCGTGTGAATCTTAGCGTCAACATTTATGAGCGTTATCGGGCGATAAGACCCGCAATCCTCCGGGTCTTTGCCCTTTTTATGTATAAGAATTACTTCGAGGGGATTGGGTCCTCCAACGTATTCCATATCTATGACAGGTAATGTCCACAGCTGTGCTGCTTCAGAAATTCTTCGGTGTCTGCGTCCTGCGTTGATGACATCGATGCGCCGTCCCCGAGGACCTCCTCCGACGGCCGACGTCACCCGATGTGATAAGTAGGACGCACAACGCCCATAGCCTCAGTTCCGTTTTTTCCGCCAACGTGTTCGCTTCGTGAATCTCGGTACGCCTCGACTCTTTGGAGTTTGCGGTTTTCTTCTCGGTTCATTGAACCTGTTCGGTTTTTTGTGAAGACCTGTTCGTGGCGATGTCTACTTCGTCTTCAACCCCGCGTCCGGGCTTCAAGAAATGCGGGGACTGTGGGTCTAAGAGGTCGGTCACGGACTCGCACGACGCCTGCCTCTGGTGCCTCGGGGCGGCCCACGATACGGACGACTGTGTCGACTGCCAGTCGCTCACAGCAAAGGCCTTGCGGGAACGCAAGAAGAAGCTGTCGGTAGGTCGGGTGTTTAAGCCCCGGAAGTCGAGGTCTGCGGGGCTTTCGACGGATGACTCGAGAGGCGACTCTCCGCATCATCGTCGGAAGTCCAGTGGGTCTCTTTCTAGGAGTCGGTCTCGCCACACCTCCGCCTCTTCGCCGGCATCGGTCGCCTTCCTCATCCTCTTCCGAGGACTCCGCCCATCGGCGGGTCGCTTATCCCTCCATGCAAGCGACACCGGAGGAATGGGCTTCCTTCGGGAAGCAGATGCTAGCGATTCTTGAATCGCAGGGCACCGGTCCGTCCGTGCCTCCGAGTGGGGTCGGTCGGCACCGCTCAAGGGACACCGCTCGTACGCCTTCGGGCTCGGGTGGTCGGCACGGCTCGCGGGAGAGGTCCCGCTCGGACAAGGGTAGCCTTTCTTGCCATGCCCGTTCCAGGTCCCGGTCCTCGATGCGCTCGAGACCGCGTGATCCTGTGCCATCTTCGAAGAAGACGTCGACGCCTGTGGCGCCGAAGTTGTCGACGATTTCTCTCGAGGCTCCGCCTCCGAGGGGGTTGTCGACGCTGTCGGCACCTAGGTCGTCAAGAGACGGGCTCGGAGCTCCGGCTTCGAGGCCTGTGTCGACGCCGTCAATGCTGGCGGCGCTGCAGCTGACGTCGACGCCGATTCGCTCAACGCAGTTTCTGTCGGCGCCGACTCGTTCGGCGCACTCGACGCCTGTTAGGGAGAATTCTCTCTTTAGGCTGAATTTCCTAACCTAGTGAGTCTCCCAGCAGCTTTGCTGGATTTCTGGAGTTTGTTTTTTTTCCTCCTGCCAAGAGTGAGACTCTTTTTCTCCCACTCTTGGACATGATTTATGGTGTTCCTTTGACTGTTTGTGTTTTATGGGCTACGGGGTCCTTTACCCCATAGGGCCTCATGTGTTTTTACCATGTGTGTTACACAGCACCCTCCGTGCAGTGACACAGGGGTGTCATAGTGACACCCCAACATAGACTCCATACCCTGGGACTGACTACTGTCTCCCAGGGAATGTAAAGTCACCACTGGCTTTACTAGTCCCAAAATATTAACAGAAACCGGTACAAACCATCATATTGTGGACGTACTGGTCGGGGCAATTCGATTGCCCCGGGGTCTGTTAGTCGAGGGGGCACGTCTCCGTCCCCCCTGATCGAGTTTTGGCTGGTGGCAGTGGATACTACTTTTTATATTCGACCGCGAATATATCCCGCCGGTTTATTTAATATTAATTCGCCGGTTGGTATTTTTTGCCAGGACTCGTTTCTAAAATGGCGTCTGTGTTCTCTTCTGTGACTCCAACCCAAGTCGAGCCCTTTGTTCCACTTTTTGGCGGGCTTCTCCACAGAAGCCTCCAAAAGTGGTGCCACTCTGTCTGGGTACCACAGGGGGTGTATGAGGGGGTTTAGGCACCCTGGACTGAGTTACCTTGGTAACTCAAGTTGCACTCTTGTGTGATTGGCCCAGGCCGGCTCACCACTTAGCATGTTTGATTGACAGCTAGGCTGAGTGAATGGGGGTATGCTGCATAAAAGCAGGGCTTTGGGGACTGGAACTTCAGAAGTCGCCACAGGACCTGAGAATCCGACGAGGGAGAAGCTGAGCCGACCTACCATGACGACACCACCGGTGGAGCCCTGCGGAACCGACTCACCGCTTCCCGACGACAGAGAAGATCTCCCGGTTGGAAAGGCTTCTTCCCGACTGGTGGGCACAACCAGTTTTACCTTCTTTCTTCGCATCCCAGAATGGTTTGTGGTCGAACTGCCCGTGCCAATCACCCCGGCAGCCGGATAGCCACTCACCACTGAACCGCGAATCAACGGACTGCTCCTTGTACCTGAGAAACTCTGCGGCTGGTTTCTTCCCTGGCAGTGCAACGGACTCCTGTCTTCCTCCACGACGAAATCCTCTCTTCCCCCGGATGAAGCACCGACTTGCATCCGCTGCCAGGAACAACTGCCCCCGCTGGAGTATTCTCACCACTTTAAGGTACCGTGTCCGCCAGGCCTCCCTTTCTAAAGATTGCTACAAGGTAATAATAACCCCTTAACCTTCTGGACTGGGCTGGCCGCCTTGACCCTCTAACTGGTCCCTTTCTTTGGTCCAACTCCTTTTTTTGAACCTTTACAAGACTTTTGCGCACTGCAACCGTGTGACCTTGGACACATTTCGTTTTGATCCTCTTAAAACAGATCCGGCCTACTGACTCTGAATTCCCGGTTTTACTTTGCCTTCCTCTCTTGTTATGTTCTTGTAAAAGTGTTGGGATCTGTTTCATTTTATTCTCTGCTTTTCTCTCCCTTTTTAAAAATGAATTATTAGAGTGCCATCTACGTTAAGTGCTCACCGCTGTCTGAAAATAAGTGGGGCTTTGCTTAAGACTGGTCTAATAATCTTTTAAGGGAGTGTATATCTTTTAGTGACCGTGTTTTTGAATTGCTTACTATTAGTGCCTGTGTGTTTTTTCTAGATGTGGTTTTAAATAATTATATCTCTTTTACACCAAGCCCTGGTCAGCGTTTACTTGTTCTACTGTGTTCTCTTGACCTATTGTGAATACTCTGTATACTGCCTAACTCTTCTTGAGGGAAGTCTGACAGCTCAGCCACAGCTACCAAGTGAATCTGTGTGGTACAGACTGCTACCAAGGGGGTTTACTGCCAGACACCTGTAGTCTTAAATCTTTTGCAGTGGTCCCAGAGGGAACTGCACAGGTTTCTGCCTAACAGTGGGGAACATTAAAGGTTACCTGGCGGCGCTGTCCATGTTTAAGCGCTCGCCTGAAGAATGTTCCTATTTTAAGATTCCTTTAATTTCTCAGTTTTTGAAAGGGCTCACTAATGTGTTCCCTCCGTCACCTTTTCAGGAGCCCGGTTGGGATTGGAACTTTGTTCTTAAGTTTCTTATGGGTGCTCTGTTTGAGCCTTTGCATTCTTGCCCTTTGAGACTGTTAACTTTGAAAACAGTGTTTTTGGTTGCGGTTACTTCCGCTCGCAGAGTGAGTGAGTTACAGGCACTTTCAGTTAAGCCACCCTTCACTATGTTTCATAAGGACAGGGTTGTCCTTAGAGTTCGTCTTTCTTTTCTTCCGAAGGTGGTTTCGGAATTTCATTTGAGCCAGAAGGCTGTTCTTCTGGCGTTCTATCCTCCTCCACATCCTGGTAAGGAAGAGGAGAGGCTCCATAGGCTTGATCCTAGGAGAGCGTTGAGCTTTTATATTTCGCGCCTGTCCCGGGTCAGAGTGGACGATCAACTTTTCATTGGTTACGCATTTGGGACAAGCTGTGACGAAACAAACTTTGTCTCGTTGGATTATTTTAGCTATCTCCGAGTGTTACCGCTTGGCGGGAAAGGACCCTCCGGCTGGCTTGCGGGCCCATTCTACCAGGGGAGTGGCTGCGTCTACTGCCCTGCAGAGGGGTGTTCCTATTCGTCACATCTGTGATGCAGTCACCTGGGCTTCAGTACATACTTTTGTACGTCACTACTGCCTCGATTCCATCAGAGGGCAGGATCTGGCCTTTGGCAAGGCAGTCCTTTATTCCGCAATTTGATTGGGCATGCTAAATTTGTGTTCTAAATTCTTTTCCCACCACCTTGTTTGGTACTGCTTTGGGAGTCTGTCATAGATATGGAATACGTCGGAGGACCCAATCCCTTCGAAGAACAAGTTAGTTTCTTACCTGGTAACGTTCTTTCGATGGGATGGTCCGACGACGTATTCCATATCGCTCCAGCCCTACCTTCCCCGCTGCAGAATTTCTTTTGCGATTGCAGCTTGCGTACCGCAAGGCCTTGTGTGTCTGACTAGCAGAAAACTGGTGGCACACGTTCTGGGGGAAAAAACTACAACTGAGGCTATGGGCGTCGTGCGTCCTACTTATCACATCGGGTGACGTCGGCCGTCGGAGGAGGTCCTCGGGGACGGCGCATCGACGTCATTGACGCAGGACGCAGACGCCGAAGATTTTCCAAAGCAGCACAGCTGTGGACATTACTTGTCATAGATATGGAATACGTCGTCGAACCATCACATCGAAAGAACGTTACCAGGTAAGAAAGTAACTTGTTCTTTGGCCTCGTCCATGGACCTGGGGAGGGCTCTGGAAGAGCCTATGTGGTTGAAAAGTCTGGTAAAATGGGGAATTGGAAATTCTTTGTGTAAGAACTCGGCCACATAGTGGTCCGGGCCAGGGGCTTTGTTTGGGGAGAGGGAGGCGATTGCCCTTCTAACTTCATCAGCTGTTATTTCTCCTTAGAGCTGTTCCCGCTCCCCCTTTGATATGGTCTTGAGGGCAAGCCTGTCTAGGTATACCTTTTGTGGATATGGGACAGGATTGTTTTACGAACATAAGGCGGTGTAAACTGGCGAAATTCTCTTTCTATCTCTTGGTTGTTAGTAAATGCCTGCCCTCCCTCCCCCTTGATTTTTAGAATGGTTTTGCCCCTCTCCTTCTTTCGCAACAGCCGGGCTAGGAGTCGGTCAGATTTGTTCGCTTTAATGTAGTGCTTTTGGCGTAGGCGCAGTAAATTGCGTTCTGCCGCCATGGTCTGAATGAGATTCAGTTGGCTCCTTACCGTCCTAAACTCCCTTGCTCTGGCTGGCGTATGCCTCATGGCCATTTGCGCCATTGCCTCTGAGTTTTTTGCCCAGGTTCTCTTCCTCTAGTCTTAGTTACCTTTCTCTTCTTACCAAGATTGCAATCATTTTCCCTCTTAACATGGCTTTTAAAGCATCACACCATATTTGCGGTGTAGTATCGTCCCTACCATCATTTCCCGCATATTCCTCGGGTTCCCGTTCTACCTCTTGTACCAGAATCAGATCCTTAAATAGCGGGGTCGGATATCGCCACTTCCACAGCCCTCTGGGTCCCTATGGCCTGCTTAATGTTAGGGCGATGGGGGTGTGGTCCGAGAACGCGATGGGCCCAAGAGAGACCCTGGTGATGGTGCCTAAGAGCGGGGCGGACACCCAAAAGTTATCGGTTCGGGAGTGGGTTTTATGTGTATATGAATAAAACGAGTACCTCCTCTCGTTCCCCTAAATCGCCCTCCATGCCTCCACCAGGGCCAGGTCCTGGAATTTCTTCTTGAGGTCCCCGAAAGGGCCGCCCGGTGATCCCCACAGAGCCCTGCTTCTATCCCTGGAGGGGTCCCGTGCCAGGTTAAAGTCCCCAGTTAAGACTATATATCACCTTGCGAAATCCCTCAAGCGGGTGAGTCTTCTGAATGAAGGCATCCTGACCAGTGTTGGGCGCATACAGTGTAGTGAAAGTGTATACCTCTCCTCTGCCCTCTAATATCAATGCCAGGTACCTTCCCTGGTCGTCTTTTTGCGTTGCCTTGATTGTCAGGTCCAGCCCATCCCTCAGTGCAAGTGCCACCCCTCCCCCCCACTTTTTGCTAGACTGAGTAGCCTGAAAGAGCCTGGCATATCCGCAGACTTTAATCCTCTGCGTGTCCCGTGTTTGAATGAGGGTCTCCTGCAGTGCGACTATGTGTTTTTTCTTTACGTATGAACAACTCCACCTTCTTCCTTTTTAACCGGCGAATTTAGCCCGTTGACATTCAGGGATAATATCTTCAGTTGTTCCATGTTATTTGTGTGTATAGTTTATTTGATGTGGACTAATCACATTGGACCCCTGTTTTCTTGGGGCCCCCGATACCGAGGTCAAGATACATATTTCCAAACCATCCCACTCTCCTGCCAGCCCAGGGATTCGCCCACCCAAACCCCCCTCAACAACTTGGATATCCCCCTGGGCCAGCCCAGCTGGCAACATGCCCGCCTCATTCCCGGAAGACGAGAGCTGAGCTCTGAAATTAACCCAGATCTTTCCAATGCAGGATCTCCCAATCCCATCCCAAGGGACTCTTCCCCCTCCCTTCCCTGCAGTGAACATACAGAACTGCTTTTGCTACCTCCTCCTGTGCCTCAACCTTGTGTAGCGAGTGCCATCCTCGGACTCACTCTAAGCCTTGTTTGCATGACGTGATCTTGTTGTCTTCCCTGACACTGGAAGAATAAGCCAAATGGGTGGGACCATCTCTATCTGATCTGCTTTTCGGGAAGGTATTCCAATACTGGGGACATCTCTCATTTTGTTCAAGGTTATTTGGGACAGATCTTGATACAAGTATATCTCAGCGCCATTGTAAGATATATGGCCGGCCTGTTTCGCTTTTTCCAGGATCTTTTCTTTTGCGGCGTAACTGTGGAATGCCCCCAGAACATCCCTGAGTCTGGTTCCTGGTTGTGGCCAGGGGGGTGGGGCTCCCACTCTGTGGATTCTGTCGATCTGAAGATCTATGGCTGTCTCCACGTCCAGGATGTCCCTGAAGACAGATGTGGGGGTTTGTGCAAGATCCTGAGCCTGAACGGACTCTGCAACGCTTTAAATCAAATGTTGATTCTTCTAGAGCGGTTCTCCAAGTCTTCGGCCTGCAGTTCCAAATTTTGGGTGGCCTGCGCCCGTGTTTCCAGGAGCTTATCAGCTTTCCTTGCGTCCTCGGTCAGCTCTTGGATGGCCTGCTCATTTGTGTCCACTCTCTTCGACTTTATGGCTATCCCGCTTTGTCCTTTAACCCCTCGGCCAGGTCTTCCCTCAGGGTGTCTGTTTCTGACTTGCCGTTGTGATCTTGTCCACCACTAACCAGAGGAATTGTTTAAGCGCTGCGTAAGTGACTGGTCTGTCCTGGTGTTCGAGGTGAGGGTCTGTTCCTTGGTCGCTTGCCCAATCTCCCGCCTGGTGATCACCCTGGTCCGCTTCTGACCCAGGGTCCTTGACCCAGATTTTGGTGAGGGAGCCATCTTGGGTCTTCTTGAGATTTTTAAGGGCCGAAAGGGGGGGGGGCGTCTTTAGCTCTGTTCCTGGACATGATGGCATGCAGACCCGAGACTGGTTTGTTTTTTGTTCGAGTGGAATAGCCTGATGCGATGAAGTGGCAGTGGGGTCTCTGCTCTCTTGGATATTGTTGGCTGCCACAGGTGGGGCACGCAGCGCCTCTCCCCCTCCTAGCTTCCCTGCTGGTGGGCCATGTGTGTCCGGTCTGTGCGCTGTCCGTACTCTCCAGGCGAGTTCCGTATGAGTTGGGCCCCTGTTCGTGGTGGTCTGGGGGCAGTTCTGATGGCAATGTGAGGCAGGATCAGGCACTCTCAGCGCCGACCCCAGCACCCCTGCTGCTCCGGTGGGTTGTTAGGGGGCTGAGGAGGCTCCCGGCCCGCGTCTGTGGGTTTAGGACCTTAATGAGCCTGGTGGGGGTGCTTCTGTGCCTGGGGGGCGTGGGACCACCCCCCGCCCGAGGCGCTCCTGCCTCCGGTCCTACCAGGCCGACAGGCTGTTTATGCTGGAGTAATGTCACAGGGCGGCCGAGTCCGCATTCCACTGATGGGTCCCCTGTGCCCCCACAATCCGCTGCCTGCTGTTGCTGGCCACCGGCCGCGTGGGTGACTGCAGCCGTGCTTTGCCAGGGCCGTCCGGGCCAACCACATAGTTTTCCGCCGCAGCCTGGTCTCTGTTTTACGGCCACGACTGTATCGGCAGCCAGCGTTTGCCAAAACCCTCCGGGCCAGCCAGCCTCCTTCTACTGCTGATGCCTCCAGGTAGGTATGGGCGCCCCGGTGACTCGACTCGGGGCAGGTCCCGTGGGTGGGCCGCGCTGTTGAGGAGTCCTGCCGGAGGCCCCATGTAATGCCCCCGGGCAGGTCAGCTTTCGGGAGATGCAGGCCCCGAGAGTGATTGCTGGGGAGGGGCATAAATCAGCGTCGGGAACGCGTTAGCAGCATTAGGGTAGGAGCGGGTCCGGGAGCCGCAGTGTTCGTTGGCGGCGGCCATCTTGGAACTCTTAAAACATTTTTTATTTGTGTTTTCATGACAAAACAGACAGTTAAGTTCAACATTAAACCCCCCCCCCCCTCCAGGTTCCCACCCACAATGTAATCTCTGAGGCCTCCTCTCATTCCTCCAAAACGTTTAGATGAACTGCACTACTGGTCATCCGGACCCCCCAGGGCTTAGCCACAGCCTTGTCATACCCTGCCTTCTCCCCATTCTACCCTTCACATCATACAATTCCCCTGGTTAATATCTCATGGCGCCTTCAAGTGGTTAGATTTTGAAGTCATTCAGCAACTGACCCCAGTGTATTGTCACTCCTTCCTCTTCCACTTCAGCGCCCGCTCCCTGCAGTATCACCAGTTCCGCAATCCCCCATCTGCGGGCATCAGCCTGCCACATCGTAATTGCCGGTCCCTGTGGGCGCTTCCATGCAATAGCTACCCAGTGTTTAGCTAATGATTAGGAGTCCTATCATCTTCCGTGTTTTACGTTTCTTCTACCGCGTGAGAATCCCCCAGATGCAAATTTTCAGGCTGCATTCCAATTCAGTCCCCAACAATTCGTTCACTCCCTTAATCCCAATATGTTGCTATAACTTTGCATTCCCACATCATGTGCCAGAATCCCGCCTGGCCCTACCACATCTAGGGCACTCATCCGTCAGCCCATTATTCATCGCCTGTAATCTAACTGGGGTCCCATATGTTCTGTGCATGATGTTGAATTGGACCAAATGAAAACTTGCATTTTGCTCCACCTTCTGGACCAACTCCGAAATCTGTACCCATTCCTTTTTGATATCTGGTATCCCATATCCGCCTTCCATTTCTCCTTCACCCTTAGGTCTCCCTTGGGTTCCTCTTCTGTAGGGCCTTGCTTTACCCTCCGTCTGTTCCATTAGTATCTGTATCAGTGGACTTGTCTCTGGCTCCTTTGTGATCCCCTCCCATAATTCCATGAGTATATGGCCTACTGGCCCATATGTCAAAAACAGGCCCCTCGGCATCTCAAACTTCGTGCACCAATCCGTAAAGGTTTGTAATTTCCCCCCTTCAAATACTTCCCCCACCACTTCGCACCCTTTTTCTTGGAGCCTCTGTAACCTTGCCTTCCCTATCGCCTGCCGCAGCTTCTGGTCCACACCCCAGGGTAGGTCCCCACCATAGAGCCCCCCCGGTTCTTTCTTCCAAATATTTCTTCCACGTTTCCCTGACTGCCTCAAACACTATTGAGATTCCTTTACTCCCCACCAGGTTCCATAATAGCTCCACTCCCCTCCGATGTGGTGGCATATTCCCTAACAGTCCCCAGTATTTCTCATAGTCGGGTAGGCCCAACCCACCTTCCAGCCTAGATCTTCATAGTATTGTTAAAGACACCCTCCTGTATTCCATAGTAATTCCCCTATTTTACTGTCCAGCATTTTAAAGAAGACTTTTTTTTTTTTTGGTATAGTGGTGAAGAAATAAAGCAAACTTGGTAGGATCACCATTTTACACAATGCCACTCTGCCCATCAGGGAGAGTGGTAGGTCTTTCCAAAATTGGACCGAGTCCTCTATCTTTGATAGCTCCCTCCCTGTATTATGCACAAAAGTTTCTTCCATCCCGTGGCATATCTGTATACCCAGATATTTAAATGACTCCCTCTCCCATCTTATCCCCAACTCTGGCAGGTCTCCCATATGGCATTACCGTAGCCCCCCCAGCGGAAACAGAACTGACTTCCCCTCATTGATATGGAAGCCGGACATCCATCAAATTCTTTAACACCTCTAGCAACATTGGAAGATTCTTCCGTGGGTTAGACACACACAGATGCAAATCATCCGCATATAATGATATGTCGCCCACTGCCCACCTCTATCCCAGCTTCTATCATTTTCTGTCGTAGGAACTCCACCAGGGGTTCCAAAGCAAACAGAATCTGGGACGCCATGCATCCCCATCTCGACGCATCCCCCTACTTCCCATTTCTCGGACACCCAGTCATTGGTTATCACCATCGGCTTGGCGTATAGCACGCCCAACCATCTGCCGATCTTTTCCCCAAAACCTAATTCTTTCAGCACTCTGAATAGCCACTTCCACTCTAGCGAATCAAACTCTTTCATAGCGTCAAAAGAAGCAATTGCGATGTCCTGTCTCCGTGACTTTACCTGATACATAACATGGTGGAGGCGAGTGATATTGCCGGAAGTATTTCTGCCCCCAATAAACCCACAATGGTCTGAATGGACCAATGTCAGGGCTACCTTTGCCATTCTGGCTGCCAGAATTTCCCCCAGAATGTTCCCATCGACATTTAATAAGGATATCGGTCTATATGCCATGCAATCCAACTGGTCCTACCCCTCCTTCAACATCACTGTTATTACGGCTTCCCTCATGGATTCCAGGAGGCTCCCCTTTTCACACGACTCCTCTTGAGTTGTGGGGCCAGGAGATCTATAAATGCGGAGTAAGATTCTATGGGGAATCCGTCACTGCCCGGAGCCGTGCCTTCCTTCATGGTACGTATTGCCCATCTAATATCTCCCTCCTTTATCGGGCGTCCAGTTCCTCTCTCACATCCCCCCCCAGCTTCGGTAGCCGTATCAGATCAAACAGATCTTCCACATCTATATCCACATACCCCTCCTCACTCGTATGTAACGCCTTATAGAATTCTGCAAAAATGTCATTAATCCATTGCTGAGTGCCCGCCCACTATTTCACCTGATTTGGTTCTGATCTGAGTTATAACTCGTCTTGGGCTTTCCCTACTTATCAACCAGGCCAATAGCTTCCCCGCTTTATCCCCTTCCCAATGCAGTCAGACATCCTGCTTACCATTCTAGAAGTGTTAGGTCCGCCAGTGTCTTGTGGTGGAGCTCAAGAGTCTGTTCCAGTCTATCCCCTACCTGGGCTCGTCTCGCCACTTCCCTGTCCAGGTCCACCACCAGTCCCTCCGACCGTCAGAGTTTCTTACAATCTTTTCCTTATTTCCACTGTCGTGTAGAGGAACATCCCCCTTATGTTTGCCTTGAAGGCCTCCCAGAGTGTCCCCATTGACTCCACTGATCCCTCATTTAGCCCAAAATAAGTTTCAATCCCCTTGCGTATCTCACTTTTAAACCCTGCATCTTCTACTGCTTCTCTCTGCATACACTTTAGTCAGGGGGGGTTTGGGGGGGTGTTGGTGGGGTGGAGGAAGAGGGAGGGGTCTCCTGCTTTTCCCCAACAGTTTGACCACCAGGGGGAGTGGTCCGAGAGGGTGCGTCCCAGATATTCTGGCCCCTCAAATTGCTGGTAGTATTCCCTCACCGTTAGGAGGTAGTCCAGGCACGGAAACGAACCATGCACCCCGAGTAATATGAAAACCCTTTCTCCTCACCATGCGTTTCCCGCAAATTTCTACCAGATCAAGTTCTTCTATTACCTTGTGAAGGGACGCTGTCATGTGCTTTTTACTGGGTCTCCTTTCCCCAGTCCCATCTAGGTGCTCATTTAGATGGCAATTAAACCCCCCCCCCCATATGATCCTCTCCCCTCTGTACGCCCCCATCATGTGTAGGACCGATTGGAAGTACTCCTCATCAACATTCGGTGCATATGAATTCACCAAACACAATAAGCTACCCTCCCGCGTACCTACTAACACCAACCTCCCCGCCTCATCTGTCAGCACTGTTTCTACCTGTAACGGTACCCCTTTCGCGATCCAAATTAATACCCCCCCTTGCTTGCATTGAATAGGACGTGCCAAATATTTGCCTGCACCACATTCTCCGCAGTTTCCCCAGGCCTTCCTTACCCATATGTGTCTCCTGTATCAGGGCCACTTGTATCCCATGCCGATGCAGGAACTCACCGACCCTCTGTCCCTTTTTGTCTTGATCCTAGCCCTCGAACGTTCCAAGTCCCAATCTTTAATCCTCTCAGCATGTCCACCTTAGCGCCCTGAGCGCTCCCCATCCCTGCCCTCCGAGGTCTCCTCCCCCCAATCCTCCTATCTCCCTCAGACCCCTTCTCAGGTCACCCCATTAACACTCACGTTTCCATTCCTCTCCCATGACCCTGTTTCCAGTGTTGTGCCTTCCATCATTAATTTCACCCCAGGCCATCTACTCCTTTCCATATCCCCTGCCCTATACCAGGTGACGCCCATACCCAACTTGATGTCAGCCGCCTTAACTCCCCAATCCCCCAACCTTCCCACTGTGTTCCATGGGTGTCCCCATTGGGGATCCGTCCCGCCTTTCCCAACATGTAGACCCCTTGACTAACACGCCCCACCTCATCCTCCCTCCTCGTGGGGGAATGCCAATGACGTTTGGTAAGTTGGGAGGAAGCTTCACATTCTGCTCCCGTCCCCACCTGCTAAACTATTTCACCCCTCCTCCATGTCTCTAATACATCTCCTGGGTGACTACTCCAAAGTGGCGCACCCCTCACGCGGTTTCAGCAATCCCTTTTCTCCAGCATGGGGTCTGGCATGGATTCACATGCTCATGAATATTCCCCGTCGTCAGGCCGGGAATCCTCGGTATAGAAAAAATCAGTATCAGTTTCTGATCTGTCTTTCTCAGTAGTAACCAATCACTGGTCTCTGGGTCATACTGCCCCCAGCCAATGACTGCCCTCTCCCTAAGCCCCTCCCCTGGCAGCCATCCTCAGATTTTTACCGCACGTTCAAGTGTTGGGAGTCCTCGTGCTTAGGTCTCGAGCTTTTGCTGCGTTTTCGCGCTTTTTTCAGGAGATTTTCTCATTTTTTCGGTTAAAAGAGCCTCAAGCTCCACCGTTTCTACTTCCGATCAACGGGATCCGTTTTGGAGTTTTCTACGCCCCTCAAGAGTGAAGATTTCGTCGAGTTACGCTTTTGGAGGATTCCAGAAGTTCCGAGGCCTCCCCCGGACATGGCCCAGGAGAAAGGAAGCTCGACGCCCGGGAAGCTATTCAGGACCTGCCCTGGATGCCAGCTTCAGAACGTTTTCAAGGAGGACGAGCATTCGTTATGCCTCTAATGTCTCCATGTGGATAAGACGCACAAGGAAAAGGACTGCGCGTTTTGTGGAAACATGTCGGAGCGGACCATGAAGGATCGCCACCTCCGTCTCGCCAACTGGCTGGAAGGTAAGAGCCCGCCAGGCGAGAAGAAGAAGAAGTCTGAGCTGTCTTCTAAGTCCTGTGAGGGTGCTCAGGCAACAGGGCCCAACAAAAGGCTAAGCACCGCGAGTCCGCGGGCACCGGGAGCGCCGAACGGTCGGGCTCCTTGGCTGCTAGGCAGGGCGCACCCTCCCCGGCGCCATCGACCACGAGCCAACGCTCTGGCTCTGGTAAGAGGAAGTCCGAGAACCCGGCAAAGCTTCTGGAGAGGCCCCGGTCGATCTCGAAGACTCCGGCAGAGGGGGAGCGAGGCTCGGACCCTCCCCGAAGGTGAAGGCCCCGGGTGTACAGAAGGTGACGTTGGCCGTGATTCACCCTGCTAGGACCTCGATTGAGGATGTCGCCGCGGCCCTGGCTCAGCCTGTGGAGGCTACACCAGTGGAGGCGCCCTCAGGTACCAGAGTCTCCCTGCCACCGCGGAGGGAGTCGTCTTTCAGGCCCATCGAGAAGACCCCCACGAAGTCCTCGTTGGAAAAAGAGGGGGAGGGGGTGGTGGCCGTCATGGATACAGACACGACCTCTGAAGAGGAGCTCATCCAAGTCGTGGAGGAGACACAGCCCATCGGGAGGTATCCCGACGAGGGCGACGGTGGCGCAGACGAGGCTCCTCAAGAGCACTCGCGCCCGTCGTTTCCGGCGCCGCAGGACACCTCGGCAGCCATTTTGTCAGCCATCCAGTCCTTATGCTCGGAGATAAGGACTAGGTTGCCCCTTCCCCCGACGGAGGAGCCTGAGCCAGACCCGACGGAGGATCCGGAGCCAGGACCTTCTGGGAGCCCACCGCCTAAGAGGACGCATCCTAGGCCGCCTCTCCCGCCTCTGCGGCCTTCTCTGCCTTCCCCCGGTCCACTACCCACGGGGATGATACAGGCATGGACACGACTTCGACGGGTACGGATGACGACGGAGGCGACGGGACGTGTCCCCCGTCGCCCCCTGCCCAGGTGTCCCCGCCCGACGAGATTGGATCCTTCCATGCAATGATCTCCATGGCATCCGAGCTCTTCCAGCTCTGCCCCGAGGAAAAGAAGGAGGGGTTCCTTTACCAGCGGCGCGAGGCTAAAAGGAAGACGGTCCTCGCCGTACCGCTTTTTGATGACATCTGGGATGAGGGGCTCGCCCTCCTCAAGAACCCTGCCACGGCTCCTGCGAAGAGGGACCGGTACGAGAAGAAGTACCGGGTCCCCGACGCTGCCCCCTTGTGCCTTAGAGCGCAACCTACCCCGGACTCGGTCGTCTCAGCCTGTGGCCAAGAAGAAAGCGGGGGGGGGGGGGCCTCGCCTCGACTTCAACCTCCCCTCCGGACGGCGAGGGTAGGAAACTGGATGCGATGGGATGGCGGGTCATCTCATCTGCAGCGACGACCATCAAGGCGGCCAACGCCCTGGCCATCGTAGCCCGCTATGACAGGGAGTTGTGATTTAAGATCGCCCCTCTGTTGGACTTCCTTCCGGATGCCAAGAGGGCTGAGGCCCTGGAAATCTTGCAGGAAGGTGAGATTGCCTCGGACCACGCCATTACGGTGGCTACGGACATCACCGACACCGGTTTCCGTCAGTTGGGCAACAGCGTTTGCCTGAGACGAGGATGGCTCAGGCGACGGATTTCCGCCAGGACGTTCAGACTAAGGTTTTGGACATGGCCTTCGATGGGAACAACCTTTTTGGCAAGGCGGTTGATGAATCCCTTCAGGCGATCAAGACGGCCCGTGCACTGGGGGTGCTCCAACAGCGACGGCCGTCCTTTCGGAGCTCCGGAGGCAGACAGGGTGCCTCCAAGGGAGCCGGCAGCAGCTCCTCTACTTACCGTCAAGCGGCAAGGTCTTCGTCGCAGGAGGCCTACAGGGGACGCGGCAAGTCAGGTGGATCCCGCCGTCGTCGCCAAGGTGGCAAAGCGGCCTCCAAGCAGGATTGAACCGTCCGTCGGGTCGGGCCCCTGCCGAAGCACCCCGGTGGGAGGCCGGCTGACGAAGTTCGTCGGCGTGTGGGAGTCCATCTCCACCAACCATTGGGTGCTGGATGCCCTCGGGCATGCCCTCGAGTTCCAGAAGAGGTGCCCCCGCATTCCTCCCGTGGCCAGGAAGGAAAATCACGTCCCTCAACTGCTGTTGGAAGTACAGGCGATGCTCAGGAAAGGTGCCATCGAGCTCGTCCCGAAGAGGCTTTGGGGCTCCGGAGTTTACTCAAGATACTTTCTCGTGAGGAAGAAGACAGGAGGATGGCGTCCCATCTTGGACCTGCGACGACTAAACAAATACATCAAGGCACAGAAGTTCCGGATGGTCACCCTCCAGCACGTGCTGGGACAGCTGGAGGAGGGTGATTTCCTGTCGTCGTTGGATTTGGAGGATGCATACTTCCACGTCCCTATTCTAAAGAGGCACCAAAAGTTCCTCAGGTTCGTGGTCAAAGGGCGGCACTACCAGTTCAAGGCCCTCCCGTTCGGATTAAAATCGGCGCCCAGGGTGTTCACCAAGTGCCTAGCACCGGTGGCGGTGCGCCTGCAGGGGATCCACGTCTACCCCTACCTGGACGACTGGCTCATACGGGCAAGGAAGCTCGCCGTGGAACACACTGCGAAGTCCATCCAGCTGCTCACGGACCTGGGGTTCTCTATCACCTTTCCAAAATCCCACCTGGTCCCATCGCAAGTCGCCCTGTTTCTGGGAGCACAGCTTGACACAGCGGCGTGGCGAGGGCCTCACCGTCGGAGGAAAGGATAAGGACCATCCTAGGAAAGGTGCAACGTCTACTGGCCACGGACGTGGCCAAAGTGAGGTCTATCAAGTCCCTCCTCGGAATGATGTCGTCCTCCATTTACCTGGTGCCCCATTGCAGACTTTGGATGAGGCCCTTGCAAGAATTCCTCGACGCCCACTGGATCCAGACGACGGGCAGCTTCGAGGACAGGATCTCGCTCGACGAAACGTTCCGTCAGGCGATAGGATGGTGGGGTGTCCGTGCTCATCTGACAGCGGGAACAGGCTTCCTAGCCCCGGCCCACCAGGTGACGGTGACGATGGATGCCTCCCTGGAAGGTTGGGGAGCGCACACCGGGGGCCTCCACGGGAGAGGCCTTTGGTGCTCGGAGGAGAAGAATCTCCACATCAACATCTTGGAGCTCCGCGCAGTGTTCTGGGCCCTCCGGTCCTTCCTTCCGTCCCTCAAGGGCAAGGTGGTGAGGATCTTCACTGACAACACCACCACAATGTTTTACATTCGGAAGCAGGGCGGAACCAGATCCCCTGCCCTGTCCAAGGAAGCCCAGGATCTGTGGCATTGGGCCATCGCACAAGGGATGTTTCTGGTACCCTTTCATCTGGCAGGGATAAAAAACACCATCGCCGACTCACTCAGCAGGGAGCCGCGCTCGTGCCACGAGTGGGAACTGCGCCAGGATCAAGTGGACCGACTCTTCCGACGATGGGGCGAACCCCAGATCGATCTCTTCGCGGCGGCGAACTCCAAGTGCCGGAGGTTCGCCAGCAAGTTTCCCCAACCGAGGAGCATGGGCGATGCTTTCTCGTTCCCCTGGGATGGCCTGTTCCTTTATGCATTCGCGCCGTTGCCGTTGCTACTCCGGCTCATCAAACAGCTCCAGAGGTCCCGGTGCAGGATGATCCTCGTCGCACCGGCGTGGCAGAGGCAGATCTGGTTCCCGGACCTTCTGGACTTGTCAGCGTCCACATCAGTCAAGCTACCGACGGACGCGGATCTTCTCTCCAGAGAAGGAGGCGCCATTCTTCATCACGAACCAGAGTCTCTGAACTTGCAGGCCTGGCTCCTGCAGCACTAGAGTTTGGAGGATACGACATCCCGGCCGACTACAGAGAGGTTCTTGCAAAGGCCAGGGCATCCTCAACTCTCAAGTGCTACGGACACAAATGGAAGAGGTTCTCTGTCTGGTGCCGAGCACAGAAGATTAACCCTCTGCGGATTACGGCCCCTCAAGTATTGCCGTACCTACTGTCTTTGGCCAAGGCTGGCCTATCTCACGCCTCCATCAAGGTACATCTGGCTGCCGTCTCACGTTACACCAGAACTACAGGACGGGCGTCCTTGTGGTCTCATTGTCTGGTGAAGGAATTTATGAAAGGACTGTTCCGATCATTCCCGCCGGTGAAGGCCCCTGCCCCGGCATGGGAGCTCAACGTGGTACTAACTAGGCTCATGGGGGCCCCATTCGAGCCTATGCATTCAGTGTCGTTGAAGTTTCTGTCGTGGAAGACAGCATTCCTCGTGGCCATCACCTCTGCACGACGAGTGGGAGAGATCCAGGCCCTGTCTTGCAAGCCTCCATACTTGACTTTTCACGACACGAGGGTGGTGCTAAGGACGCACCCCTCCTTCATGCCCAAGGTGCCGTCGGACTTCCACCTCAACGAGCCCTTGGTGTTGCCAGTTTTCTTCCCGTCGCCTTCGTCGCCGGCTGAGAGGACTCTGCACTCGCTAGATGTGGCTAGAGCGCTGAAGTTCTACGTGGACCGCACAAAGAGTTTCCGGAAGACATCACAGCTGTTTGTGAACTTTGGACCTGTGAATCAAGGGAAGGCTCTCTCGAAGACTTCCATTTCCAGATGGCTCTCCGGCTGCATCATGCACTGTCACTGGTTGGCAATCCGACTGCTGCCCGGCCGTCCGAGAGCCCATTCGACCAGAGCGATCGCTGCTACTACGGCGTTCCTGTCTGGTGTGCCCCTGCTCGACATCTGCAGGGCTGCTACGTGGAGGTCGACGCACACCTTCACGAGATTCTACTGCGTCGACCGGGATTCCAGGGAGGAGTCCAGAGTCGGCCAGGCAGTGCTGCGCAACCTGTTCCCCTAAGGTGAGCCTGGTGAGGAGGTAAGAGTTGCTTAATGTTGAGTTGTTGTATTGCTTGATATTGAGCCTTGTGCCACCTCCCGTGGTTGTGCATGTGTATACTGCTATGTATTCTTATATTCATGAGCATGTGAATCCATACCAGACCCCATGCTGGAGAAGGAACAAGTTACTTACCTGTAACTGTTCTCCAGCATGGGTCTAGCATGGATTCACATGCGAACCCTCCCGCCTACCCCTCTGCGGCTCTTCACTTGTTCATACTGCCACTTCACGTGCTACCAAATCTGAGGATGGCTGCCAGGGGAGGGGCTTAGGGAGAGGGCAATCATTGACTGGGGGCAGTATGACCCAGAGACCAGTGATTGGTTACTACTGAGAAAGACAGATCAGAAACAAAACTGATACTGATTTTTTCTATACCGAGGATTCCCGGCCTGACGACAGGGAATATTCATGAGCATGTGAATCCATGCCAGACCCATGCTGGAGAACAACAGTTACAGGTAAGTAACTTGTTCCATATCCTCAATTCGCCATCCCAGGCAGGGTTCCCTGCAAACCTCCTCCATTTTGTAAACCCCCGTTTTATGGCAGAGCATATAGCCAGTCCCACACCTCCTTCGGGGAAGTAAAGAACCATGACTCCCCCTCCCCCCCCCCCTCCGATAGCATCTTCAGCTTAGCCGGGAAAAACATCATGTATTTCAGATTCAATTCTCGGAGCCGGCGTCTCACTATGTCATATGTTCTTCTTTGTCGCTGTACTTCCAGTGTAAAGTCCAGAAAGATGCACAGCTTTGAGTTCCCAATCTCCTAGCAGCCGGCCTTGCCGGCTTCTTGTAATATAGCATCTCGGTCCCGAAAGTTCATAATCTTAGCGACCATTGCTCTTGGTGGGGCACCCGCTGGGGGGCGGGGAGGGTCTGCCCAGAACCCTGTGAGCTCTTTCTACTGTGAAAAATGTGGACAGACCTTTAATCCCCAGTACATTAAGGACTAGGTTTTCCACAAACCGCTCCGCACAAGGTCCCTCTTCCCTCTCTGGTATTCTGATCAGTCGAATATTACATTGTCTGAAGTGACCCTCTGGGTCCTCTGCTCTTGTCTCCAGGGTCTGGTCGCCCCCACCAAGCCTGCCACTTGATTCTTGAGGAATTGGATGTCATCTTCACTACGCTGACCCTCTGTTCCACTTCTGTGACCCGTTCGCATACTTTGCGCAGATCATCCCTCACCAGGGAGACGTCCACCCCCTACGTCTTTTATGCTTCCTTCCAGGGAGGCTTTGGATGCTTGTATCGTCTCCATAACGGAGTCCAGGTTCACGCCCCATCCACCGCCACCTGTCGCTCCTTCTCGTGCCTGGTCCGGTCTTGTTTGTTTTTGCAACTTGTCCTTCATGTCTGCGTACCTGTCAATTTCTTTGCTGCCCCTTAACGATCTTGTTCGGGGGTGTAGTAGGGCTACACTCAGAATATGCCAGCAGACTCAGTCTAATCACCTGTCGTCCTCCACTGACTTTGTAATGCTCCTCGTTCCGTCCTGTGACAACCCTGTGTCCCCCCCCCCCCCCCATCTCCTGATGTTCTTGTCTGGTATTTCAGGGGTGATTGCTGTGTTGCACTCTGCAGCCCCTTCACTTAATGGCGTCAGCGTGGACTCTCACCATCCCACCTATGGGCTGGTGATCCCCAGCCCCTGGCCTAGGAGTGGGTACGCCTGCAATGCTCTTCCCCTCTCTTCCTGTCCCACGTTATCAGGCTGCCTCTACCTGCAGGTCCGTTCCTTTTCATGTATCTAGCGTGCCGTATTACAGCTCCAGGGCCCTTCAGTTTGTGTGCCCAGTCTGCGAGCCCTAGCTTCCCGAATGTGTCCCCTCGCCCCATATCGATCCCGCCTTACCTGGTTGCCTGTGCAGTTATTTCCTTCCAGCGGGGATATGTCCAGCGGGTAATTCGGTAGAAAAAAGGGGAGAGAGGGGGAGGCACGTGCCTCGGGGCGAGTAGCCGGTGCTGAGTCTCTCACCTCCTTCAGGTCCGCTGGCTTCCCTGAGGTGGTTTGCCTCCCTGGCTCCAGGGCCGCGTAGGTCGTTACCGCCACCGTCTACTTCTGCTGATGGGGCTACCGGCACTGCACATGTGGAGTGCAGCACCCTCTGGTCCCCTTTCCCAGTCGCCGGCAGTAGCACCGCCGAGCCTCCTTCACTGCTCGTTATTATGGGGTACCGACATGATTCCCTGAGCACCCCCAAACCCCCAGTCCGATGCCTCCAAAACCCATCGGTGGGGGAAACCAAACTCCACCCGGCGTATGATACGCCAGAGCTAATCTGCAGCATCAGCAGCTCCTACAATGTCTGGGGACCACCGGTTGGTTATCCGTATCCGCGAGGGTGTCCCTTCTTAGCACCATGGTCCTTGGCAGCTGGATGTGGGCTCCCACTGGCCGAGCTTCTACGGCTTCCAGCTTCGTTTCATTACGGGGCTCCGACGGCCATGTTGCAGCTGCTTCAGAGTCACTCACTGCTCCTTCTCCCAGGTCAGGCAGACCTAGTCGCTCCTTCAACAGCACATCGTACGTGACATCTGCTGCTCCACTCCAAAAACCCTCCATCCCCTTATCCCCCTGCCTCCGCCACCTTGATTTTGGCTCGTTTTTGGGGTGTAAATACCAGATTTTACAAGGATTTAAGCCAGTGAGGCGGTGAGCCACGCAAAGCTAAGTCATACCTCTCAACCTTTTTTGATACCAAGGCGGTGTTGGGGGCTGCTCCGGATCACCGGGCAGCCCCATGCTCGGTTCGGGTGGCACCCGACAACACACACACTTCGGCGGCGCCCATGCCGCATACTCAGGGGTGGGGGTTCTGCCCACCCCGCTCCAGAGCACCGGAGCTCCGCACACGTGGCCAGGTCCACCTGGCCACTGCAGCCCCGGCTCTGGGGGCACCCAGGCCGGGGTCACATCCCCAACCCGCCTCACATGGCTGGGGGACCCACAGGGACGGCGTTGCCCGGCAGGGGCACCGTCCGGACGGCGTTGCCCGGCAGGGGCACCGTCCTTAAGCTGGGCCCCGTCCGTGGGCCCAGCACCAACAGCGCAGCACCAGCCTGGTGCAGCGGGGACGACGCTGGAGCCAGAATGGGAGTGACTGGCGAGCCGGAAGCGGCTCGCCTCTTTTATTATGTTGGTTGCGTGGCTACAGCCACGTGACCCATTACAACATCCTGGGAGCTACCATGCTCCCAGGAGGGGTTCACATGCAACACCACTCCATTTTTTAATAAACAACAAAACACATCCCGCTAATTACCCACTACTACTCCTACAACCACTCTACTAATACACCCTTTATTAACCTGGGTGAGTGGTTTCACTATTGCTGAACGCCGCCCTTGTTGATCCCCCCTGGCACCATTTAAAGCATTGCCACAATATGCAGGATCACAGCTTCACATCGCCACTTGAATGGGCCATTTTAAGCAAGTCCAGGGTCTGCAGGGTCCCAGTCTTCATGTAGATGGCTATTGAGTCCATATCAAGCAATTGCAGATCTGCAGGAGACCAGTCCGACACCATACGTGGGCAGCCACCCATAACAGTTAAGTTCACCACTCAGGGGCCGGCAAAGCCGCACCTGGGAAGGCCCAGGGGCCACCTCGGCCAAGTCCACAGTCCTAGGTGCTGCTGCCCTGGCTCCAGGCCGCCCGTTCCACTCCCTCCGGGCACACATTGCTTGCCTGGGCCACACCCCTTTCCTTTGTTTGGCAGCCGTGGGTTCTTCTCTCCGCTCTTCAATCTCCCGACTTGCGAGTGGGGGAGGGGCAGCCACCTCACCCCCGCCGCCTTTGCGGGCCGACCTGATGGGCCTACCTCAGCCGTTTGCCAGACCCCTTGTGCGGCGAGGGGCATGTTCTCTCCCCTTGGGGCCACGGCACCTCCTCATTGCCTTCACGGGCCCAGTCGGATCTGGGCCCGCATCCTCATTTCTTCTTCTTCCGTGCGGCGATGTATGCCGCTCTCTGTGGCCGCGGCCGCCTCCATGGTGGGGAGAGGCAAAGCAACCTTGCTGCGCGGCTCCAGCAGCTCCCACTACGGTTCGGCCACTGTTGTCGGCCGAAATTCAGGCGAGGGGCAGGCAGCTCTCCTGCCCGCTCCTCGTGGCGAGCGCCCCAATGTTCTTGCGGGCCCAGTTGTTATTGGGCCCGCCTCCTTTCTTTTCTTGCGGCCGAGGCTACAGGGGATGCCTCCCCCCAGGCGAGAGGGGGGGGTTCACCCTCCGATGTGCGGCAGACGCCACACCCCAGATCTCCTCCCCAGCGGTGGGGGACGCAGCACTATCCTCGCTGCCTCTGCGGGCCCCGTTGGAGTTGGGCCCGCCCTTTTCTTTTTGTTGTGCGGCCCGCACTGCCGGTGTTCCTTCCCGCGGCTCGCGGGTGGGGGAGGGGCAGCGCCTCTGCCGGCATGTTCCCGGCGGGGGAAGAGGCAGCCCTGCGTTCTTCACTGCGGCGCGGGCCGCACACTTCTCCCCCCTCCGTTCCCGTGGCGGGGCACACCGACACACGCGGCCGACGCCGTGGACACACTCTCCCCCGCAGGGGAAACACCTCATCCCTGCTCCTGATGGTGGGGGAAGATCCTCTTCCTCTTTGGCGGGCCCTGTCGGAGATGGGCCCGCCTCCGTCCATGCGGCACAGCCGCCGACCTGTTCCGTCTCCCTCGGGGGCCGGGGCGGGCAGCTTGCCAGCCTTCTTTTGCGCGGGCCCAGCTGGTGTCGGGCCCGCCATCCTATGTTTGCCGCTCCTCCCCTCCGCGACTTGCGGGTGGGGGAGGGGCAGCACCTCCTCTGTGGCCGACGCCGCAGAAACTTCTCTCCCCCACGGGGATACGGGGGAAAACCGCCTCCGCTCCTCCACGTCGCGGGCCCAGATGGAGATGGGCCCGCACCATATCTTCTTCGTGGCACGCGGGGCCCCATCGCCTCGTCGCCATTGTTGGGGGCTGCTCCGGATCACCGGGCAGCCCCATGCTCGGGTCGGGTGGCACCCGACAACACACACACTTCGGCGGCGCCCATGCCGCATACTCAGGGGTGGGGGTTCTGCCCACCGCGCTCCAGAGCACCGGAGCTCCGCACACGTGGCCAGGTCCACCTGGCCACCCAGGCCGGGGTCACATCCCCAACCCGCCTCACATGGCTGGGGGACCCACAGGGACGGCGTAGGCCTGGCAGGGGCACCGTCCTTAAGCTGGGCCCTGTCCGTGGGCCCAGCACCAACAGCGCAGCACCAGCCTGGTGCAGCAGGGACGACGCTGGAGCCAGAATGGGAGTGACTGGCGAGCCGGAAGCGGCTCGCATCTTTTATTATGTTGGTTGCGTGGCTACTGCCACGTGACCCATTACAACATCCTGGGAGCTACCATGCTCCCAGGAGGGGTTCACATGCAACAGGCGGGTGAAAACCCAGAAAGGCCATAAACATAAAAGTAGGACTGCCGTAAAAACATGAAACGGCAGTCCTACTTCTATGTCGCTGACCTTTTACGGGAGGGGGGTGGGGAGGAATGCTCCCAGGCACAATCCTCTCATTGGAGGAGAGCGCCAGGGAGGGGAAGGGGGAGGAAATGGGGGGCGTGAAAAGCATGACACTTGCTTTTCACGCCTCCATTCGCGCAGGAAGAGTCGTGCCGGGACCCGATTTCGGGATCTCGAAATCGGGTCCCGGCAAAAATATGAATCGTAGCTCCCACCTTTGCCAAGGCGGGTGAAACAGATGAGCTGGCGGGTGTGTAGATGCTTTGGCGGGTGATACCCGCCAAAAGCGGGTGAGTTGAGAGCTATGGCTAAGTGCACATCGTATGGTGGCAAGCCAGGCGCCCCAGACTCCACGCTTGGTATAAGGCTGTACCACCTGAGTTCATGGTAGCATAGACGGAGCAGCCAGGCTTATTTTAATAGGGAGAGGGGGCTGTAGAATGAGTACAAATAAAATTGTAATACAAATGGTCCAAAGAAACACTAAGACTATGCATTGTATAAATACATGCTTTCTTTAAATACAAGTAGGCCCAGATAAATCTTGGGGGGAATAAGTACTATCACATTATATATAACCACAATTATAAAAACACACTATGCTTGAAGGTTCACAGACAAAAGCATATAACCTTATTTGGAACACCTAACAGTAGTTCTAGGGACGTCAATCCTTTCCATACGCATTCAGTCTAGGTCACGCATATACTTGTCTAGGTCACACCTATACTTGGGGAGTAAAAACCAATGATTACTTTCAGATTACATTCAGTAAGTCAAGGGTAGTAGAACCTACTAGTTGTATCGTGACGCTCAGTAACAAATCACATAATCAACTGGACAATATACATTTTGTGAAAAATTTACAGTAAAAAAACCTACAATTACTTTTGTGATAACAGTTTATACTGGGTGAGTAAAACCCAAGGATGTAATATTCAATTACAGGTGCTTTTGAGATCAGTGAAACACAGATTGAGATGAGCAGTAACTCTTGTAACCTATTTTTGGATGACACACAGCTAACCTAAGGTAAGTGAAACCCATATACTTTTTCACTGAGCTATCAGCATCTTGGGCCAGGGATAAACCTAAGACACTTTTTTTGTGTCTGTGTAAAACAGACCAGGGAAAGCAAAACCCAATGTTGCACTTTATGAATGACTCCGTTATTCTAGGTGGGTAAAACCTAAAGCAGACTTATTCTGGACAGGTTAACAGCAAGTCAGGGGTAGTAAGACCCAGTTGGGAAACACTCATACAATTATCCTAACATGAATAATAAAGTGAAACCAACAGCATTACTTTTGGGAAGAGACACAACCAAATCACAGGTGAGTAATATACCCTTACATCTACTTTCTGTTAGAATGGATAAAGAGTTTCTAAGGAAAAAAAGATGTACATGTACTTTTCAGAATAGTGCAACACACATTCTCCAGCATGGGGTCTGGCATGGATTCACTTGCTCATGAATAATCTGCGTCGTCAGGCCGGGAAACATTGGTAAAAGAAAAAAGTTTCACTTTCACTTACAAACTGTCTTTCTCCTATAAACCAATCACTGAGCTCAGGGTCATATTGCCCCCAGCTAATAACTGTCCTCTATCTAAGCCCCTCCTCTGGCAGCCATCTTGAGATTTTTACTGCATGTTCAAGTTTTGGGGGTCCTCGTGTTTTGCTCTGTGAGCTTTTGTACGTTTTTGTGCTTTTTCCAATAAAAAAGTTCCTATTTTTGTCAAATAGAGCCTGTGTGCTCTTCGTTCCTTTGACCGGCTACCAGGGATCCATTTATCAGCGTCTTTCAATGCCCCTCAAGGGCAAGAGTCGTCAGTTTCATTGAAGACTCCGGAATGCCATTGGCTCTAGAACGCACGCTGGACCATGTCGGAGGAGAAGGAGGGAGGCTCCCTCTTCAAGCTCTGTTCAGGCTGCGTGCGGTTTGAGGAAAGTGTTTGTGGAGGACAAACACTCTGAATTGCCTCTGTCTCCATCCGGACGACAGGAAAGCGGATTGTGAAATCTGCCTTGTGTTGTCCAAGCGCTCCGTCAAGGATCATCACAGGAGATTGGCAGCGTGGCTCAACGCCAAGGCCTCTACCCCATGCAGCAAGCAGGGGTATGGCTCACCCAGGGCCGGCTGGTCAAAAGAGTGGGTTTCTAAATCCTTTGAGGGCGCTCCATCCGTGGCTGCACAAGACCAGGCCAAGCACCACGATTCCGCTTCCGTCGGGGTCGCCACGCACGCGGGTTCCACAATGGGCAGGGCGCATTTATCTTCGCCATCTGCCTCCATTTCCAGTCATCGTTCCAGCTCCTCCTCAAAGAGGAAATGTGCTAACCCAAGGAAGCTCCGGGAGAAGCCGGAGAAGGCGACGGCGCAGAGTAAGGTGTCCCACCTGCCCCTTAAGGCCCAGTTGGCCCAGACAAAGTCATCCTCGTCGATCGAGCTGGTGGCGGCCGCCCTCTCGAAGATGAAGGGGGCTGACCCGGTCCAGGAGACCCCAGCGGTGCCCAGAGTGGCCCTGTCCCCGAGGCGGGAGGCTTTGGCCAAGCTGGTGGAGAAAATGCTGGAGAAGAGGATGCCATCCTTAAGCCGAAGGCTGACCCCTCCAGATGCAAAAAGGGGGAGGGTGGGGAAGAGTGGAGGCCTCAACCGTATTCCAGGGCACGGATATTTCTTCCTCCGATGAGGACATGGTGTCCGTTTACACGGTCCCGGAGGACGTGGGGAATGACGATGGCGGTGGAAACGCTGAGGGAGGGGGGGTGATAATGGCAGTAATGCGGACGAAGTGGGCTCTAGACCAAGCAAGCCTACCCCCCACCCACCCCCCCAACACCTCCCAGGGACGTATCGCTGGACATCCTTTCAACTCTCCACATGCTGGTGTCGGAGATCCAGAAGAGGATGTCGACAGCACCGGCCCCAGTGGTCCCAGGCGAAGAAAAGAAAATGGCATCCTACAGTGCCTCATCAACTGCTGGACATGCCCCCCCCCCCCACGGATATGGGGGACGGACACAGCAAATATGAACACGGATGACAATGGCAGCATTTCTCTGCCGCCGAGGGATTCTCCCCTGGACGAAATGGGGTTGTTCCATGCCATGGTCGCCCTAGTGTCTGAGCTCTTCCAGCTGACGCCAGAAGAGACCAAGAAGCAAGGTTTCCTTTACCAACGACGTGAAGCCAAGTGGAAGACCATTCTGGTGCTGCCTCTACTGGATGACTTTTGAAATGAGGGCCTGGCAAGTCTGCACCCAAGTGCCTACGGTCACAACCCTCCACGGACTCAGGGGTCTTGGGGGCTGCAAGGAAGAAGTCTTCAAATCCCTCATCTTCAGTCTATCTTCCCCCAGACAGTGAGGGGAAGAAGTTGAACGCGTGGGTAGGAAAGTAATCTACTCGGCGGCGACAGTCAAGGCTGCAAATGCGCTTGCAATCCTAGCCAGATACGATGGGGACCTGTGGTATAAGATGACCCTGCTGCTGTAATTTCTCCCTGACAAGCTGGTTGAGGCGCTTGAGATCCTCCAGGAGGGAGAGGTGGCATTGAACCATGCCATTACCATGGGCCTGGACATCGCAGACACGGGGTACCGACAGATGGAGAATGGTGGCTGCCTCAGTTGTCACTGGTTGAAAGCCACCAACTTTAGGCACGAAGTCCAGATGAGGCTTCTAGACATGCTCTTCGGGGACAGCCTCTTTGGGAAGGACGATGACTGATTGCTGCACGCCGTTTAGACCGACACAGAGACTATGTGGGCCCATTGCACGCTTCAGCAACACTGTCCTTCCTTTCGTGCCTCTGGAGGAAAATCTGCCAGGTCGTCGAAGGGATTTGGCGGGGGATTGTTTTTGTACCATCAGCCCTTCCATTCCACAACCCAGGAGGCCTACAGAGTCCTTTCTGAAGCTTTCGGAGGTGCCCTTCATCGCTCCCAAGGCGGCATGCTGGCCCCAAAGCAAGATTGAACCGGCCAGGACGTCCGGGCCCCCACCATGCACCTCGGCGGGAGGCCGGCTGGCGTGCTTTGGATCCCCACCAACTGATGGGTGCTGGACGCTCTCGCCCATGGACACACTCTAGAATTCCAGCAGAAGTGTCGGTGGATACAACTGGTGGGCCGACAGAAGCAACACATCCCTTAGCTCCTTCAGGAAGTACAGGCCATGATAAGAAAAGGGGCGATAGAGCTGGTTCCAAAGCGACTTCGTGCTCCAGAATCTACCCCACATACTTCTTGTTAAAAAGAAAGACAACCAGGGGCTGGAGGCCCATTCTCGACCTGCAGCGTCTCAACTACCTAAAGTCTCAAAAATTTGGGATGATCACGTTGCAGCACGTCCTCGGCCAACTGGAGGAAGGAAATTTCCTGACGTTGCTGGATCTGGAGGACGCATTCTTCCACATCCCAATTCAGGAGAAGCATCGGACGTTCCTGCACTTTGTCGTACATGGAAAGCCCTACCATTTCAAGGCCCTTCCCTTTGGACTGAAGTCTGTGTCCAGGGTGTTTACGAAGTGCCTGGCACCAGTGCAGCCCATCTGAGTCTACAAGGGATTTATGTACCCGTACCTCGTCGACTGGCTCATCCATGCAAAGTCAAGGGAGGTAGCCTTCAGACACATGGAAAGGACCGTCGGACTGCTGACGGATCTGGGCTTCTCTGTGAACGAAGTCCTGCTTGATGCCATTGCAGAATGCGCTATTCCTGGGGTCCAGGCTCAAAACGGTCTCCTGCCTAGCGGCCCCCTCGCAAGGATGGATGGCGGCCATGCTGGGAAAGGTGCAACGGCTGTTGGCACTGAAGACCACCACAGAGCGGACCATCAAGTCGCTGCTTGACATTGTGCATTTACCTGTTCCCGGCTCGGCAGGTTGCGGATGCGAGCACTTCAGGAGTTCCTGGCCGCTCAGTGGATCCAGGTGTGCCGAAGTTTCGCAGGAGTTCCGTTGAGCGATAAGATGGTGGGGTGTGTGATCCAACATCACTGGGGTGCACGGTTTTCCAGAGCCCCCCTTACTGGAGACTGTCACCACAGACGCTTCCCTGGAGGGATGGGGAGCCCACACCGGATGTCTCCACGCCAGATGCCTTTGGCTACCAGAGGAAAGGGATCTCCACATTAATGTCCTTGTGCTGTGGGCAGTGTTCTGGGCCCTCAAGTCGTTCGTTCCCTCCCTCAAGGGCAAGGTGGTTAGGGTCTTCACGGACAACACCACTGTTAGGGAGAATTCTCTTTAGGCTGAATTTCCTAACCTAGTGAGTCCACCAGCAGCTTTGCTGGATTTCTGGAGTTTTTTTTCCTCCCGCCAAGAGTGAGACTCTTTTTTTTTTTTTTTTTTTTTCTTTCTTTTTCCTCCCACTCTTGGACATGATTATGGTATTCCTTTGACTGGTAATGTGTTTTATGGGCTATGGGGTCCTTTACTCCATAGGGTCTCATGTGTTTTTCCTATGTGTGTTACACAGCACCCTCCGTGCAGTAACACAGGGATGTCATAGTGACACCCCACCATAGACTCCATACCCTGGGACTGACTACTGTCTCCCAGGGCATGTAAAGTCACCATTGGCTTTACTAGTCCCAAATTATTAACAGAAACCAGTACAAACCATCATATTGTGGACGTACTGGTCGGGGCAATTAGATTGCCCCGGGGGTCTGTTAGTCGAGGGGGCACGTCTCAGTCCCCCCTGATCGAGTTTTGGCTGGTGGGAGTGGAACCTACTTTTTATATTCGACCGCAAATATTTTCCTATGGGATTTTCCCATTGTTCGAGGCTACCAACTTTAATTATTTAATTCTCATAGCCTCGAACATACCGCCGGTTTATTTAATTAATATTAATTCGCCAGTTGGTATTTTTTGCCAAGACTCAATTCTAAAATGGCGTTTGTGTTCTCTTCTGTGACTCCAACCCGAGCCGAGCCCTTTGTTCCACTTTTTGGCGGGCTTCTCCACAGAAGCCTCCAAAAGTGGTGCCACTCTGTCTGGGTACCACAGGGGGTGTGGGAGGGGGTTTAGGCACCCTGGTCTGAGTTACCTTGGTAACTCAAGTCGCACTCTTGTGTGATTTGCGCAAGTGGTGAGCCGGCCGGCTCACCACTTAGCATGTTTGACTGACAGCTAGGCTGAGTGAATGGGGGTTTTCTGCATAAAAGCAGGGCTTTCGGTACTGGAACTTCAGAAGTCGCCACAGGACCTGAGAATCCGACGAGGGAGAAGCTGGGCCGACCTACCACACGACACCACCGGTGGAGCCCTGCAGAACCGACTCACCGCTTCCCGATGACAGAGAAGATCTCCCGGCTGGAGAGGCTTCTTCCCCTGACTGGTGGGCACAACCAGTTTACCTTCCTTTCTTCGCACCCCAGCCCGGTTTGTGGTCGAACTGCCCGTGCCAAGCACCCCGGCAGCCGGATAGCCACTCACCACTGAACCGCGAATCACCGGACCACTCCTTGTACCTGAGAAACTCTGCGGCTGGTTTCTTCCCTGGCAGTGCAACGGACTCCTGTCTTCCTCCACGACGAGATTCCATCTTCCCCCGGACGAAGAACCGACTTGCACCCGCTGCCAGGAACAACTGCCCCCGCTGGAGCGCTCTCACCACTTTAAGGTACCGTGTCCGCCAGGCCTCCCTTTCTAAAGATTTCTACAAGGTAATAACCCCTTAACCTTCTGGACTGGGCTGGCCGCCTTGACCCTCTAACTGGTCCCTTTCTTTGGTCCAACTCCTTTTTGAACCTTTACAAGACTCTTGTGCACTGCAACCGTGTGACCTTGGACACATTTCGTTTAGATCCTATGAAAGTGGATCCTGCCTCTTATGTTCTGATAAAAGTGTTGGGATCAGTTTCAACTTGTTCTCTGCTCTTCTCTCCCTTTTTAAAATGAACTATAAGAGTGCCATCTACGTTAAGCGCTCACCGCTGTCTGAAAATAAGTGGGGCTTTACTTAAGACTTGTCTAATATTCTTTTAAGGGAGTGTATCTTTTAGTGACCGTGTTTTTGAATTGCTTATTAGTGCCTGTGTGTTTTTCTAGATGTGGTTTTAAATAAATAATTATCTCTTTTACACCAAGCCCTGGTCAGTGTTTACTTGTTCTACTGTGTTCTCTTGACCTATTGTGAATACTTTGTATACTGCCTAACTCTTCTTGAGGGAAGTCTGACTGCTCAGCCACAGCTATCAAGTGAATCTGTGTGGTACAGACTGCTACCAAGTGGGTTTACTGCCAAACACCTGTAGTCCTAAATCTTTTGCAGTGGTCCCAGAGGGAACTGCACAGGTTTCTGCCTAACAACCACCACAATGTTCTACATCTGGAAGCAGGGGAAAACCAGATCCCCAGTGCTCTCAAGGGACTTGTGGCACTGGGCCATCGCGTAGGATTTGTTGCTCAATCCGTTCCACCTGGCAGGACTCAAAAACAATGTCGCCGACTCCCTCAACAGGGATCGGAGCTCTTGCCATGAGTGGGAGCCTCGACAGGTTCAAGTGGACAGCCTCGTCCTCAGATGGGGCAGACCCCAGATTGATCAGTTTGCCACGGCGACTGTTAGGCAGAATCCTGGGTAGTTCCCTTAGGGAGCACTATACAAGATTAAGACTACAGGTGAGAGCAATAAATCCCCTTTGGTATCAGCCTGTACCACAAAGATTTAGTTGGTAGCTGTGGCTGAGCAGTAGACTTCTCAAGAGGGAGTTTAGCAGTATTCAGGGTTTACACAATAGGCCTACAGTACTATGGCACAAGGAAACACTGACCAAAGCTTTGTATTTAAAAAGTAGTTATTTATTTTATACACTTCTAATAAAACACATGTATCACAGTCATTAAGCAAGTTAAATAAAGTCAAAGGAAAAATATACACACTCCCAAGTTAAATTGTAGACCACGTGAACCAGTGTGAAAACAGAGCAAAATGGCACAGTAAAAACTACACACAAGGGGATCCTCTAACAATTCCTTACAAGGGAGGGAAAACACAAGTTAATCAGAAATAGTTTCCTAGCAACACTTCCCATAAACTTGTGGGCCAGTTTAAGCAAGACAGTGCATCAGTATAGGCAATACTTAAATGAAAACTGATCAAAATGGCATTTCACAAGGTTTAAAAATGGGAAGGAAAGAGTAGTTGTAAGAATTAGTGCACCACACAGTTTTAGATGAAAATCAGTCTAAAGAAGGCAGGTCTAACAAATGTGACCAGAGTCAGTAGGCCTGTGCCAAAGTCAGTTGGTACAGGGCAAGGGCCCAGGAGCAAAATGTTCTCTTGGCTGCAGTCAAGTCTTTGGTTAACGATTTTGAAAAGGTGGATGCTGAAGTTGAAAAGACAATGTTAAGAGAGAGGGGCGGCCAACCCAACAGTTAGGTAAAGGATTTAAAACACCTTTAGGGCTACCACGAAGAAAGGGCGGCCTGGCAGAACAATGTACCTTTAAATGGAGAAGTGGCTCCTGCGGTGGCGGTTGTTCCTGGTAGTTCTGCAGTTCGGGTGATCAGGCAGAGGAGGAGAGGCTCTCGTCATGGAGGAAGGTTCGAGTTACTGCACTACCCAGGGATGAAACCAGCCGCGGTGCTGCCCGACGAATAAAAGGTACGCTCTTTTAAATCGCGGCCCAGGTGGACTGGTGCCTGACTATCCGGCCTCCGAGTACAGGGTACGGGAGATTCGACCAAGGCAGGTCCGGGAAGGCGATTGGCAAACTGGTTGGCCCCACCAGCTCAAGGGAAGAATGCTCTTGCAGGTGAAGATCTTCTCTCGTCTTGTGCAGAAAAGTGGTGAGACGCTGCAGCAGGGCTTCACCGGTGGTTCAGTCTTTGCAGATGTCTTTGGCTTCTCTCCCCTTCTGCTTCTTAGTTCCAGTGGCGACGTCTTGTTATTCCAGTCCTCAGGACCCTGCTTTTATGCAAAAAGATCCCCATTCATACAGCCTAGCTGTCACTCACACAGTGGAGTGGTCATCTTGGCGGGAGACCCTCCAGCCTATCAGGATAGAGTGTGACATGGGTTGCTGAGGCAACCCTGTCCAGGGGTCCTACTCCCCCCCCCCTCCCACACAATGGACCCACCCCAGACTCGGTGGCGCCGAAAGGAGGGCTTCTCGGCAGAAGCCCGCCAAAAGGACGAACAGAGGATCCCCAACCTGGGTTAGGAGTTTAGAGAAAGACACGAGAAAGAAGTTATATTAAAGTTCTGGCAATAAAAACCTACCGGAGTAAAGTTAATATTAAAATACACCGGCGGTATGTTAGAGGCTGTCAGAAAAAGTGGTAGCCTCGAACAATGGGAAAATCCCAGAGGGAATTATTCGCGGTCGAATATTTATGGTAGTAACAACTGCCATCAGCCAGAAACTTTTGAGAGAGGGACTGTACGGTACCCTCTTGAAAATGAACATAAGGGAAAAACTATGAACCCTTTCCAGTACCTCCATAGTAAGATGGTTTGTACTGGTTTAGTTCATAACAATTGACTAGTAAAGTCAATTGGGACTTTACATGCCCTGGGAGATAGTAGTCAGTCCCAGGGTATGGAGTCTATGTTTGGGGGTCGCTACGACACCCCTGTGTCACTGCACAGAGGGTGCTGGGTAACACATGTGGATAAAGATGGTTTCTATGGGGGTGAGAAAATCCCAGACACACACAAATAGCCTAGAACACACATAGCAAAAAGTGCCTAAGAGTGGGGAAAAAGAGCCTCACTCTTAGCAGGAGAAAGAAACAAACCCTTCAAATCCAGCAAAGCTGCTGGGGGACTCTATAGGTAAGGGAAATTAGCCATAGAATGAGAATTCTCCCTAACCGCGACCAAATGCTGGAAATTCGCCAGCAAGTTCCACCAGCCGAGGAGCATGGGGGGGTTGGTGGAAATGTGTTTATTCCAGTAGGATGGCCTGGTCCTGTACGCATTCTCCCTGTTGCCTCTCCTACTGCGAGTCTTCAGTCAACAAACAGTGCCGATGCAGGATGATCTTCTCAAGCTGCCATTGGTCGCGTATCTGTTCACCAGAGAAGGAGGCACAATCCTGCATCGCGACCCAGGATCGCTGAACCTGCAGACATGGCTCATGCAGCCTTAGAGTTCGGAGGGTACGAGTTGCTGGCGGACTGCAGGGAGGTCCTTACCAGGGTCAGAGTGTCATCAACTCTCAAATGCTACGGGCACAAGTGGAAGCATTTTGCTATGTGGTGCCGGTCGCAGAAGATCACGGCCCGCATATTCTTCCGTACTTTTCTTTGGCCAAGGTGGGGCTGGCGCACGCCTCCATCAAGGTGCACCTGGCCGCTATCTCCCGCTACTCCAGGTTTCCAGGACGGTCCTCTTTGGTCCCACCGTCTAGTCAAGGAGTTCCTCAAAGGACTGTTCCGACCATTTCCGCTGGTGAAGGCCCCTGCCCCAGCGTGGGAACTCAACATGGTGCTGAAGAGGCTCATGGGGGCTCCCTTCGAGCCTATCCATCAGGCCCCTCAAGTTCCTTTCGTGGAAGACTGCTTTTCTCGTGGCCCTTTCCTGCAAACAGCCATATCTGACTTTTCACGACACAAGAGTGGTGCTGCGGACCCACCCCTCCTTCATGCCAGAGGTTCCGTCGGGATTCCACCTCAACAAGCCTTTGATGTTGCCTGGTTTTTTTTCCAAAATTTTTGTCACCGGCTGAAAGGACTTTGCACTCGCTGGATGTGGCTTATGCGCTGAAGTTCTATGTTGCACGAAGTGTTTCTGGAAGACCTCTCAACTTTTTGTGAACTTTGGTCCTGTGAACCATGGGAAGGCCTTGTCCAAGGCTTCCATTTTCAGGTGGCTCTCTGGCTGCATCACACACTGTCACCGGTTGGCAAACCGACTGCTGCCTGGCCGTCTGAGAGCCCATTCCACCACAGCGATCGCTGCAACACCGTTCCATTCTGGTGTGCCCCTCCTGGACATCTGCAGAACTGCTACGTGGAGGTCTACGCACACCTTCACAAGATTCTTCTGCGTCAACATGGAATCTAGAGAGTCCAGAGTCGGCCAAGCAGTGCTATGCAACCTGTTCGCTTGAAGGTGAGCCTTTTCCTTAGGTAAGTGTATTTGCTTCTGTTGACAACCCCCGTGGTTGTATAATGTTGTACTGCTATGTATCCTTTATTCATGAGCATGTGAATCCATGCCAGACCCCATGCTGGAGAAGGAACAAAGTAATTACCTGTTAGTGTTGTTCTCCAGCATGGGTCTGGCATGGATTCACATACGAACCCTTCCTCATGCCCCACTGCGGCTCTTCTTGGTCATACTGCCACTATACATGCTACCCAATCTGAAGATGGCTGCCAGAGGCGGGGCTTAGGTAGAGGGCAGTCATTGGCTGGGGGCAGTATGGCCCTGAGCTCAGTGATTGGTTTATAGGAGAAAGACAGCTTGTAAGTGAAAGTGAAACTGTATTTTTATTTTACCGAGGATTCCCGGCCTGATGGGGAATATTCATGAGCATGTGAATCCATGCCAGACCCATGCTGGAGAATAGTTACAGGTAAGTAACATGTTCCTTCAAGGTAGGTAAGAACTTTTGTAAATGTTCACTCTGTTAGTTACCAGCCAACTTCTTTTGTTAGTAACTCACTTTTAAACATGTATTCTCTTTTCTAGGCAAAAGGCCCAATCCTTCAAAACTATTTCCCTTATTATTGGAGCATGAGTGTTCTCAATGGCAGAAGGGGGGGGGGGGGGGGTCAGTAGAGTCTAGTGTGAAACAGGCAGCGTCAGGAAGTCTTCTTGAGTATCAAGAGTTCCTAAGGAAGACTGCTCAAACAGGTGAGTATTTTACTTTAGAGTTAGTTGAGGGTCCAGGGGCTTCAAAGAAGACACCCTAGGAGTATTCCAGCAGGGGGCATCGGTGAACTGGAGGCAAGGCCTGCCAATCACAGAAAACACTCCAAAACTACACATGAATCACAAGAGACTTAAGGTAAGTAAATACCCAAGCCAGCACAGTACCTAAGCACAGAAGATTTTGAAGCAGGAGGACTTCAGGGTCTGCAGCCTAAAACCCAGTCGGTTGATTCCTTGTTGTGGTGACTGAAAACAGGACCTTGGAAGGGATTTTGCAGCAGGGATCAACGAGGATGGCTCTAGGCAAGGTTTTCCCCGCGGCTGGATGTGGCTCTGTGTATTTAGCGCCTTTTTTAGGAGCACAGAAGACAGAATATCGCTGGTCAGATTATCGTTGCTACAAAGGTCCAGCACTCTGGTGAGGGCACTTTTCGGACTTGATTCGGGTCTCTGGAGATCCAGTAGGATGCCCACGAAGTTTCAGTGAGATTTGGAATTCGGAAGACTGTGCACCGCACAATGGCTCAAGGTCCCAGGGTATTGGGGTATTGCAGCCCCGCAAGGTCGCAGCACGGCATGGGAGGTCTTCTTGAGTCTAGTGGGTCTCATTATGGTCTGGGTCAGGGTGGTCGTTTTCGGAGTCCCCAGGTCGATTGGAAGGAAGGGCTACAGCAGGCTCAGGTTACACAGCAGGCTCTCTGCATCGGTGGAAATCGTCTTAGACACTTTTCCTTCATCATCCTCTTTGGTTTTGGTTCCAGTGGTCGACTTGTCTTCAGCTTCTTGGTTCAGAGTATTTAACAGGAATCACTGCCCAACTTCTGCATTCTCTCCTTGCATTTTACTGGGGCAGTCTGGTTGTCCAATCAGGGCAGCCAGCCCCCCACTGGGATTTGTCACCATTCAGGCACGGAGGAAGACAAGGAGCTGTGGAGTTTTGGACTCCTCCCTCCCTCCGTGCCTTCACACAGACTGGAACCTGGGCGGGGAATCCAGGGGACTCCTGCCAAAGCTAGAAATCGCACAAAAGTATTTCCTGCCCTGGATGTCGAAGGAAGGACAAAAAACCCTAAAATGGCAAAAAAACAAGACGGGGCCATTTTGGTAAAATGAGCATCCTTGGGTGCCTTTACTGTAGCTGTGAACACAGCCCGCGGAAAAGGTGCACAGAATTAGTAAACGGTATCACTGCCGCCAGTCATTAAAGGTAAGCTTGTCCCTGTAACTGAATTGTTAGTTTTATTGTGAAAGGGATACATTGTATCTCCCCAGCACTCCACATTAGGTGGGGTGTGCTCGTTTCACCAAATAAAATGTAAAAGAGATCCAAAGATCCCTTCTACCCTTGGTAACTGTAGTTCGATGGGATTGTGTCCTCGGACAGATTGCACATCTATGACCGGTAATGACCACAGCTGTGCCGCCTCGGAAAATTCTTCGGCGTAGGCGTCCTGCGTCAATGACATCGATAAATTGTCCCTTGAGGGCCTCCATCGAGGGTCGACGTCACTGGATGTTCTATATAGGACTCACGGCGCCTGTAGCCTCAGTTCTGTTTTTTCCGCAAACGTGTTTGCTCGGAATCTCGGCGCGCTCGGTTCTTCTACTTCGAAAGCAAATTCTTCTACTTCGAAAGCGAAGTGTCTTCTTCTACTCCAAAGACGGGCTTTAAAAAATGTCGGGACTGCGGTTCAAAGATGTCCATCACGGACCCGCACAACGTCTGTCTCTGGTGCCTCGGCGAAAGCCACACCACCGACGACTGCGATGAATGCCAGTCCCTGACATTGAAGGCCTTGCGGGAACGGAAGAAGAAATTAACGGTAGGTAGGGTGTCTAAGCCCCATAAGTCGAAATCCGCTGGGCTTTCGACCGACGACTCAAGGGGAGACTCTCCGCGCCGGCGTACGTCCAGGGGGTCTCGGTCTCAGAGTGGTTCCCTCCATTCCTCTACCTGTTCTAGGCATTCGCGGAAGCTCCGGCATCGGTCGCCTTCCCTGTCCTCGTCGGAGGACTCCACCAGAAGGCATTGACTTGTCCGACCAAGTATTCGTCGCCGGCCGAATAGGAGGCATTCCGCCAGCAGATGATGGCGATTTTCGAATCGCAAGGCACTGTTCCGTCTGCGCCTTCGAGAGAAGCCGGCAAGGAATGGGCTAGGGCCACCACTCGCACGCCTTTGGGCTTGGGCGATCGGTGCGATCATCGGGAGCCGTTGAGGTCCGATCGGACAAGGTTGATCGCCATAGCCGTGCCAGATTCAGGTCCCGGTCGTCGACGCCATCGAGACCATCAGAACCTGTGAAGCCTTCCAAGAAGGCATCAACGCTATCGGTGCCATGTCCGCCTGGGGACTCTCTCTCTCTCTCGGCTCTGACTTCGAAGAAGTCATCAACGCCATCGGCGCTGATGCCGTCGAAGGACACACTCAGGGCTTTGGCCTCGAAGCAGTTGTCAAAGTCATCGACGCCGATTTCATCGTCACCCTCGCCGTTTGTGGAGGATTTGCCGGAGGTTCCCCAGAGGGCTGTGGAAACTCAGATGAAGGCTCTCAGTAAGTCCTTGAGGCCTGTTTTTGAGCCCTTCTCTGTTCCTCCACCCTGATTGGATTTATTCCAACCTTTGGATGATATTTCGGAGGTGGAAGAAGGGTCTGATGAGATGGTTGTGCCTCCTGGTGTCCCTGATGACCTGTTTTCTGGTCACAGTCAGATGGAAGAACTCCGGCAGTTCTTGCATTATGCCACTGGTCTTGATACCTCTCCACAGGTGGAGTTTGTCAGGCCTGAGCCTGGTACGCATGCCAAATCCTCATACAGGTGCCTCATGTAGGAGGGTGACTGAATACTTGGGGTGGTCTGCTCCACCTGTTGATTTTCTTCAGGATGATCTGACAGATATCCTGGACCAAGGTCCACCCAATGACCCAGTGTTGCCATTTCATATGGCTTTGCAAAGAAGGGTGGCGGCGGCTTGGACTGCTCCGGAGAGTCTCCCGGCAGTGAATAAGTCGCTTCCAAAAAAATAACACCCAGCCAGTGTTGACCCCTGCTACTTGTCGACGCACCCTACTCCAGAGAGTTTGGTGGTGCAGGCGGCTATGGCCCCTGCAAAGCAGGCTGCATAGCCTACCATCCCTCCTGATATGAACGATAAGCGCTTTGATGGTTGGGTGAAGAAGGTATTTTCATCTGGGGGTATGGCTTTGAAGGCAGCCAACTCTGTTTGTGCCTTGGCAAGATTCACTCACACTCTGTGGAATTGTGCATTTTAGGTGGCTGAGCAGATTCCCGAAAGGGAGGAACGGGATGGTTTTCTAACCCTCGTGCAGGACGGCAAGGATGCCATGTGTGAAGTCGTTCAGTCTGGTTTGGACACGGCACACTGCGTCAGTCGGTCCATGGCTGTGAGCACCGTGATGCGCAGATTTGCGTGGTTGTGGAAGTCGGGGTTTGCTCCTGATGTGCAATCCCGGCTTCTCAACATGCCCTCCAGAGCGGCAGCGAAGTCTTTGGGCGCTGCAGTATGTCAACCTCCGCCTTTTCGTCCTAGGGGACAGCAATTGAGGGGAGGTTCCTTTCGGTACTACTCTTCCTTTGGTCGATTGAGAGGCATGCCAGTCAAAGGTTCCACCGTAGGAGTACCAGAGGTGGAAAGCAAGGTACTCAAGGTGCCAAAGCCAGCCGGGCCTTTGCCTCTTTGCCCTCAGGCACTGCCGCAGCCGCGTCCGCTCAGTCATGAGGCCATGTCCCATGGTTCGCCGGTTGGGGGCAGACATGCGCAGCATCTTGGAGAATGGCGCGCCATTACTTCAGATGTGTTGGTTCTGGAGATCATAACCCACGTCCACTGTCTCCCCTTTCGGCAGAGGCCTCACGACAATCCACCGAGGAAGCTCTCTTTGGAGAGTCCAGATCCGCTCCTTGCGCAGGAAATCCTAGCACTGCTGGTGAAAGGCTCCTTATAACTGGTGCCTGTAGTGAAGAGTAACAAGGAATGGTATTCCCCTTATTTTTTTATCCCGAAAAAAGACTGGGGATTGAGACCCATCATGGACTTGTGTTGGATGAACAAGCTCCTCAGGAAGGACAAGTTCAAGATGGTAACTCTTTCTCAAGTCCTCCAGGTCCTTCAACTTCAGAATTGGTTGGTGTCTCTCGACCTCAAGGATGCTTACTTTCATGTGCCGATTCAACCAAAGCACAGGAAGTACCTGAGGTTCGCGGTTGGCGACTCGCATTTTCAGTTTCGGGTCCTGCCGTTCGGATTGACCTCCGCCCGAGGGTCTTCACCAAGCTGATGGTGGTGGTGGCAGCATATCTCAGGAAAGGGGGATTCAAGTCTACCCCTACCTGGACGATTGGTTGATCAGGGCACGTTCTCAGTGGCCATGCACTACCTCAACAAAAAGGGGGGTGGGCAGGGTCACTCCCGTTGTGCAGGGAGGCGATGCAGCTCTGGTTCTGGCCAATTTAACAGGAAATTTCGATCTCTGCAGTTCATCTGGCCGGAGACGAAAACTAAGCAGGCAGAGCACGGTCTCTCACGAGTGGGAGCTGGCTCAGGAAGTTCTTTTGGAGATCTTTGCCCTTTGGGGAACCCCACAGGTGGATCTCTTCGCCACCAGTGTCAACCGGAAGTGCGAAAGATTCTGCTTGCGGTAATTTTCTCCAAGAGGAGCCTTAGGGGATGCGTTCGTAGTGGAGTGGTCCTTCCCACTGCTGTATGCGTTTCTTTCAGTCCCCGTGTTGCGGAGGTTACGGAGGTTCGGTTCCCGGATGATCCTCATGGCTCCGGCATGGGCCCGGAGAGCGTGGTACCCGATCTTCTCGACATGTCCATCTGCCCTCCACACCGTCTTCCCTACCGAGATGATCTGCTCTCATGGGAGGGGGGTCGGGTTCTCCATCCAGAGGTCAAGTCCCTCAGCCTTCATGCTTGGTATCTGAAACGTTGAGGTATAAGGATTGGGACCTCCCCGAAGACGTGGCGGAGGTGTTGCTTTCGGCCAGAAGGCCCACAATGAAATCCATGTACTGTTGGAGAAAATTCTGCGACTGGAAAGGATCCACATTCTGTACCCTGCACCAATGTTCCATTCCTTTGGTCTTGTCTTTTTTGCTTTCTTTAGCCCACAAGGGCCTGCAAGTGGGTACCATTAAGAGTTACCTGGCGGCGCTGTCCATATTCCATATTTAAGCGCTCGTCGGAAGAATGTTCTTATTTTATTTTCCAGGTGCCGGAATGGGATTTGAATTTGGTTTTAAAGTTCCTAATGGGAGCTCTGTTTGAGCCCTTACATTCTTGTCCGTTGCGACTGTTGTCCTTTAAAACTGTATTTTTAGTTGCGGTTACTTCGACACATAGAGTGAGCGAGTTACAGCCACTTTCCGCCAAACCACCCTTCACTGTGTAACATAAGGACAGGGTTGTCCCCAGGGTACGGCCTTCTTTTCTTCCGAAGGTTGAGTCGGAATTCAATTTGAGCCAGAAGGTAATTCTTCCGGCATTTTTATCCTCCTCCACTTTTAGGCAGAATCCTGTGCAGTGCCCTTAGGGACCGCTACACACAATTAAGACTACAGGTGGCAATACATGTTTTACCTTTGGTACAAGCCTGTACAACTATGTTAAAGTGGTAGCAGTAGCGGAGCAGCCAGGCTTATCTCAAGAGTATATGAGCAGTAGCAGAGATTACACAAAGGGACCACAATTACTGTGACTCAAGCAAACACTGACTCAAGGTTTCAGGTCAGAAAATATAAGTACATTTATTTTTAAACCATTTGTTATAAACACAAGACTTCTATGAATTCAAAACCACACGTAAAATACACTACAACCAACCAATTCACTTTGGTACACTCTAACTCAAGGTAAGTGTCCTATGTTTTAACGAACCGGTGTTATGAAACAAGAGACGTTACCAGGAATACACTTGCGATCACTTTTTGACAGTAATGACAGTTCGGTCTCACTAAAGAAACGCGTATCCGCGGCAAGAAATGTTACCGGGGCAAAAACACACTTAGCACCTGAGTTAACCGGAGAGAGTTGGGGGCAAAAATCACAGGCAATACTTTTGTCAAGGCAGACAGAATCAGAGAACACTATTTGACGGAAATTCAAAAGTCAATAGGCCATAGCTAGTGTCAAGTGGAACCGGGTTCCTGTTGTCGAGCATCACACAGTCAGATAGTTCAAGATTCAACGTTGCCAGGAGTACTTCGATATTGTCAACAGAGGAAGCAAAAGTTATAAGAAGGAGGGAAGACAAGGGCAAGCCTTAGAGATGAAGAAAAGGGATTCACCCAGATTCCTGTTGGTTTCCTGCAGACCCACGGTTCCTGGAGCCTTGGTGCGAAGGACGATGTCTGGAGGGGTCTGTACCACACAGGGATGAAGCCGGCAGCAGCGACGGTGAATAAAAAGTGCGCTCCTTAAAACCAGGAGAGGCTCTTGAGATGGCTATCCGGACCACTACAGCAGTGTGCAGCGATTTCGACCAAGAAGAGGATCCTCTGGCTGTGGAAGATGAGCTGGTTATCCCCACCAGGCCCAAGGGAAGAAGACTCCGGACTGGATCTTCTCTAGTCGTCGAAAGGTAGATAGTTCAGGATTGCAGCAGGGCTTCACTGGGACAGGATAGTTGCAGTAGCCGTCTTATTCTCCGCTTCTCTTCGGTTCCTTGTAGTTGCAGTGGCGACTCTGACTTCTAGCCCAAGAGCCCTGCCTTTTTATGCGCAAATCCCCCATTCACACAGCCTGGCTGTCGATCACGCAGGAGGGGGGTTGTCCTGCCCGGACAACCACCCCAGCCAATCATGGCAAAGTGCAACTTAGGTTTCCTAGCATACCCTGTGCAGGGGGTGACTACACCCCTCCCTCACATTCAGCCCACCTAGACACCCAGGCGCCTGAAGGAGGGCTTCTGAGCAGAAGCCCGCCAAAAGACAGTGAACGAAGAAGGCAAACCTGGTTTGCCGCACAAAGTAAAACACAAGAAGGACTTTAACAAAAAGAAATGGCGAATAAACCTGAGCGGAGCCAAAAGAAAAAGTATTTGGTCAAGTGGGTGTAAGTTCGAGGCTAATTTAATAGCCTAAAACAATACCACGTTTATATTGTATAATCGCGGTAGAAAAGTTAGGGTAGATACCACTGCCACCAGCCAAGTCTATGTTAAAAGTGTGAAACAATACTCTAGGAGGTACAGATACAAGGGATACAAAGTAACCCTTTCCAGTACTCCATGGAAAATGGGGTGTTTCTGGATCTGTGGTTAAAATGACTAAAGTTAATGGCAACTTTACCCTTTTCAGGAGGACTGTAGTCAGCCTCAGAAATGGAGTCGGTGGGAAGTCTGAAAAGGACAACCCTGTGTCACTGCACGGAAGGTGCTGTGTAACACACAAAAGAAGGGGGCTACTGAAGTGGTGTACTCCAGAGTCCACAATCTTAAAAACAGGTAAAAGACACATGGCAAAAACTGGGTAAGAGTGGGGGAGAAGCTCACACTCTTACCAAGTGAAAAAAATAAACTCCAGAAGTCCAGCAAAGCTGCTGGGGGAGTCACTAGGTGAGGGAAATTAGCCATAAAATGAGAATTCTCCCTAACATCCACATCCTAGTAAGGAAGAGGAGAGGCTCCATAGGTTGGATCCTAGGAGAGCTTTGAGTTTCTATCTCTCACGGATGTCCCGGGTCAGAGTGGACGATCAGCTCTTTGTGGGTTATGCTTGAAGGCATTTAGGTCAGGCTGTTTCCATGCAAGATATATAATGGGTATGTCCCAATTTTTTGTTATAGGGGGATTGGGCTGTGTAGGGACCAGGAATGCAGTACAGCAGAAGCAGCAACAGCACAATTACCTCTTTCTCAGTCCACCTTCATAGCTAGGCAGAAGGATGTAGGGGTGTCCTAACTATTTGATACACCCTGGGTTATATATGAAAATCCTGCCACATGTTACACATAATTAAAACAAAGTTTATTCAAGCGAAATTTATAAAAACAAAGATGTTGGTCCTAAGTGCTTTCCACAAGGCACAATGTACACCAAAATCAATAGAAAGAGAAAGGTATTCTTTTTCAGAAAACTGTCAGTGACTGTGGTTAGTATGTGAGCAATGACATTCGTAAATACAAGTAACAGACTAACACTTACACTCAAGGTTTCTGGTATAATAATAATAATAATTTGGCATTTATATAGTGCTACAAACCGTCAGGTATCTGAGCGCTGCTTCTTATTACCCACGGTGTGTGGTGCTAATTTATCGACCTCGGAAGGATGAAAGGCTGAGCTTGGCCCTGCCGGGATTCGAACCTGCGTCAGCAGGCTCTGCACAAATGTCAAAGCGAGCGCTCAACTCGCTGTGCTATCAGACCGGTTTAAATAGTTATGTAATTGAAATCAATTTTTAAATAAGCATTCTTTAAAAAAGGCAACTCATGTAACAATGTAAATAAACTTTTAAAATGACTCATCAGAATCAAAACAAGTTAGTGGACAATGTTCGGATATGCTTCTTACACAATTCCTACACTCTGAGGTGACTTTAGTCACAAGGACAGTAATGGCATTTATATATCGCCCTAGTTACTTTGCAGATTCTGATGTTGCTGAAAGGAAAGATTTAAGGAAGGAAAAAGTTTACAGGTTCTCAGTGTATGTAAGGACACTTAAATCTTCCAATGAAATCTAGACAAGCCTTTCCCAGCAGTAACAGACTAAAACAAGTTTCCACTTATGAGGGACAAAGAATATCAGTCAACGGACTAGAAAAGTCTGCAGGGAGCCAGGTGTGGTGATTGAGCTAAAACATGGTGCTGGTGCGCAGTGCATTCTGGGGGCACTCGGAGCCATAATGGATATTTATCCATGCCAGTGGAAAGCTGCACTTGCTTTGCGAAAAAACATGTTTTCAACGTTACTTGCTCCTGGGCCTGGAATGCAAGGACACGGCGCTGGGAAAGCTAGGACCCGCAGGTGCCGGCTGGTACCAGATAACAAGGTTTGTTGTGGTTTGCTATGCCCGCGCCAAGGTTTTGAGATGAGTTATAGAACTGTTTTCCGTGGCGTTTTTAGGAGAGGGAAGCGCTTTGCTCCTTGGGGTTGCTGTCAGTTGACCCTTCTGGCAACCAACGGTCACTCACCAATGCGCAAGCGCTAATGCCAGAAGGTTCCAGAAATTGCCACCCCTTTTGAGGAGTCCATATATGAGGAGCTCTGCAACGGTCAGACGGGATAAGCACAAAGACCTCAGTCGGAGGGGGGACGCCTTGTTCCGACATAAATTGTGGGCTGTTGTGCTCTCGGTCTGGCTGTTACCGGGGTCTTCCAGCCGCTTCTGGCGAGATGAGGGATTCAGTTACGCCCATGGTGGTGCATTCTTGCTAACTTACTATCTTTTATGTGATTTATCTGTGATTTATTTCTGTATTATCATGTATTTCTTATGTATGTTTAACCATGAATAAATGGCCGTATAAGTGCTACTTACTCTCCAAGTGTGCGTGTGGTTGTAAATCATTGCGGCGTCTACCTGCGTTCAAAGTATTGGCTCTGCAACTGCACTGGTGATAAATGACTGTCCGTGCACTCTTGGCGAGCAATACACCAGGACAGCCAAAGTAAATTTGAAACAATCTATTGAGCTCAGGCACTTCTTAGAATCAAAGCCTTGCACAAAGTTAGAGAGTTTGTTAGAAAATCATTTGTAGGGTCACACGCTGTTAAGCCTGTCAAGGGAGAGTTGGAATGAACTCTAAAAGTAAGCCAATGCAATTCCCAACTGAGACAAGCACAGCTAAAAGATAATGTGGTAAGTACCCCAAGTCTAAACAGTACCTCTAGTTTAAGGGAGTGGCCCAGCTGTATTCTGTCCTGTTACATCGTTGCAGACCCCGTATTCCTGAGTCTCAGTCATGGGCACAAGAGGGAGGACGTCTGGAGGGCTCCTGTGGCGGTAGTTGGGAGGTCGTCTGCAGCGATGGGTTCTTTTCGGTTCAGCAGCACTTTGCGGTTTCAGCGCTCAGTAAACAGCACTGTCGCAGGTCTCGGATACGGGTTGGGTTTCCTTCACTCCTTGGGTCCTGCGCTCTGGTGCGGGGGACTCGAGCTCGGATCATCTTGCTTCTGGAGGGTCCTTAAGAGACTCTTTGAGCTTTTGGCCGGATTTAAGATGTTACACTAGACTACGGATTTCTCGACCCCTGGAACGCGGTTCTTGCACCAATGAAGGCACTCGGTTCTTACACCAATGAAGAAGTACAGCCAATCAGGGAAGATAATCTAGTGGAGTTCGTCTCAGGGCTAGTTGGTCCCACTAACCCAAGGGAAGAAGTTGTCCCTTCTGGAGTTTTTCCTGTCGAATTGAAAAAGGAGTTTCAGCACAGCAGCAGGGCTTCACCGGGTAATTAAAAGGTCCAGGAGGATGCAGCAAGCTCACGGTTTCTTAGTCTAGTATTTCTTCATGTCGTCGACTCGGCCTATAGTCCCGAAACCCTTGCCTTTTAAGCAGGTTTCTCCCATTCATGCACAGTCTAGGCTGTCGATCACACAGGAGGGTGGCTGTCCTGAAAGGACAGCCAACCAGTCAGGACTGGTTGCATTCAGGCACTCTTGGAGACAAAGGACAGGGGAGTTTCGCGAACCTCCCTCACAGCCTACCTTTCCAGGGACACTGGAGCCAGAGGCCTGCCAAAGGCAAAACGAAGGAAGGGCTCAACCCTGGCTCAAGGCACAGAGTAACACCCAAGAAAGACCTCACAAACAGAAAATGGTGAAAAAAGACGACTTGGCCATTTTGATAAAATGGTCACCCATGGGTGCAGTGCTGCAGCTGAAGATTCGGCCTGCAGTGGTAAAGCACAATGGTAGGAAAATTAAACCACTGCCACCAGCCATTTAAAGTAGTGAGGGTAACATAAAAATGTTACATGAGAATGTAGGATAAGGGGCTACTAAGTAACCCGCCAGCATTCCACATAAGATGGTGTGTGCTGGACCTACAAAGAGAAACGATAAGTAAAGTCAATTTCACTTTACTATTCTTGGGGAACTGTAGTTCACACAAGAAAAGGTAGTTAAACCTTATGAGAAATCTAAATGATGTCTGTGTGACACTGCACTGAAGGTGGTGTGTGTCACCATATAAAACGTAGATGCCTATGGAGTTTGTCAGACTTCAAAAACAGTGAAAACGGATAATCCAAATCTGGTCAAAACACAAGAGTGAGAAAAAGGTCTTGCTCGCTCCATGGTTAAAATTGAAAAGGTTATTAAGTACAGCAAAAGTGCTGGGGGGTCTCTAAGGTTGAAGGGAATTGGCACAGACATGAGAATTCTCCCCAATACCCCAGTGATCAGCGTGGCCTGTTCGTTTGCAGGCTCACAGTGAATCTCCACACAAATCATGCCCTGTTTAACATCTTCATGCTTAGTTAATCTTTTCAACATTCCCAACTCTGGAGTTCCATTTTGGGTTGCTTCAGCTCATCAACACACAACTTAAGTTTCTCCGATTTACTATCTGTTATAGGTTCAGATGATGTGCTGGGCATGCTATGCCAGCTGTCAATCACACAGCAGGGTGGCTGTCCTTGCCGTACAGCCAGCCGGCCAATCACCTTTGGGTGCAATGGGATATTAAGAACAGGGAGTTTCAGGCACCTCCTTCATTTCCTGCCCCTGCCAGACATGCTGGAGCCAGAGGCGGGATTCACGAGTGAATCCCGGCAAAGACAAAGCGAACAAAGGGCCAAACCTGGTTTGGCATGCAGAGTAAATCTCAAGAAGGACATTTCCAGTAAGAAATGGCATAAAAAGACGACCAGGGCCATTTTGACAGTATGGGCACCCATGGGTGCTTTACTGCAGCTGCGAACGCAGCCCGTGGTAAACACAATCGTAGTAAAAAGTAAACCACTGCCACCAGCCATTAATTGTAGAAAGGGTAACATAAAAATGTTACATGAGAAACTAGACAAAGGGGATACTAAGTAACCCCTCCATCACCCCGAGGTAAGATGGTGTATGCAGGGTCTAGAAAGTTACACATTGTAAGTAAAGTCAATTTCACTTTACTCCTCTTGGAAAAAGTATTTTATCCAATAGAAGGTATTTAAACCTTTGGGCATTCTAAGTGACTTCCCAGTGCCACTGCACTGAAGGTGCTGTGTGTCACAATGCAAAGATGATGCCTATGGAGTTTGTCAGACTCCAAAACCAAGAAGAGAAACAGTGTTTAAATCACATTAAAATACATGAGAGAGTTGGAAAAAGGTCTCACTCTCTCCAGGTTGAAAATTTAAAAGTCCTGGAGTCCAGCAAAAGTGCTGGGGGCCTCTAAGGTAGAACGGAATTAGCACATTTCTGAGAATTCTCCCTAACAACTACTAGACTCTTTTAGAAATGCTCTAGGCAGATCATTGAAAGCAAACCCCAATGATAGACTTTAAGACTAACAGTTATTCCAGTTAGGTAAACCCTATTGGTAAGCTTTTACACTAATTCAGTTAAGAATAAGAAAACTCTGTTGGGGATATTGATCAGTTTTATGCTTAATCGCCTCTCTTGGTAAGACCCCCAACACTTTTTGCTTGACGTCTGGACCTTTTTCTTATTATCCTGAATCAGGGCAGCCTTTTTACTATCATTCATTTTTACTGCTGTAACCATGGGGACTTTTTTCTTTGTTTTACCTTATATAATGGAGTCTGCTTTCTCCATATCCCTTATAAAAGCATCTGTGTTACACTTTTTCAGCACACAGCACCCTCTGTGCCGTGTTGCTGGAGATCCTTTGGATTCTCCTTCTTACATGCTTTCATTTTCCCTAAGACCTGCGGCTTTTAAGTAAAGAGGGATACTTTGTATTCTTCCTGAAACTTTAATTTACGAGAGATTAGCGCTCCACATAAGGTGTTGTGTGCTAAGGGGACAACTGTTAGGGGAGTTTTCCTAAAGTCCTACTGGTAGTAAGACTTTACTAAGCTATCTCAGTGGTTTGTAGATCTCCAACTCTTAGTATCAGTCTGTAGATGACTCAGGACCTTGGTAGAGTGGCAGAGCAGTCAGGCTTATATTAAGAGGAAGTTGTGAGCTGTAGGTAAGTACACTGAAACTTAGACATGCACATCAAAGAAACTCTTACACTTATATGAAATTATTTCTGGGGCTTGTTGATCTGCTTAAATCACATCCTCTGCATAGTCCGACATCTACTGGTAGTTATAGTCGTAGAGTATTACAAGATTTGTTTTCGAAACTCGGACATCAACAGGGCATGTTAGTAATACTATCCCTAGTGTGACGTGTACTGTACTGATGGTCCTTCACGCATCAAGGTCCCTCAAATTGTTTCCTTCTGCCATTGTGGTTGGTCGCAAGTTGCAGAGTTCCTTTCCTGGCTGATGCATTTTGATTAGTTGAAAGTTTACTAGTAGACTTTTCTTTCCTTACTGTCCGCTTTTGCCGCACGGCCACCAGACTGCTCGACCGCTTTCGACAGGCAACTTAATATTCAACTACTTGACTGAATCGACAACCAAACGTGGCCTACCTGGGGGTGGGGGGGGGGTGCAGGGGGTGGTGGAAGAGAGAGAGAGAGAGAGAGAGAGAGGATTCATATTCTTCATACTGACCTCTTTAGAGCAGGCCTATTCTGCCATCCCCTTTTTCTTGGCAAACTGCCCGTTCGGTAAATGTGGACAAAACTCCCTTTAAATTTTGCCCTACCGGCCATCGAAAATTCCTGTGGAAGGACATGCACCAAGTGTGCAATTACTGTTTCCCAAGGGATCAACCCAAAAAACTTGGCAAGTCCTGCAAACCTTTTCGACCTAAGACTCTAAAAGATCTCACCAAACGCTGGGCTGCTCACGCAATGCATGCCGAGTCCTCAATTACCGTGATTGAGGACTCCAGCGAGGGCAGTATCGGTGTCCTTAGTAACACCGAAGGCGAGTGGGGTTCATCAGAACCCCATGTGCGGACCCTGCGGCTCTGTGATGGAGACAACTGGCGACCATAGCACACACAAGTCCAAGAACACAAAGCACATTCCCCACAGCTGTCTTTTGACAAAATCGAGCGTCAAGGCCCCAAGCAGTGTCTGCGGAAAAAGCCCCAGGTTCTTCCCTGTCCTCTGGGCCATCGCGTACACTTTCTCCTCAAGGCGGGCCTCTGAACCTGGACCCCAAGCTTGGTTTGGGCTCCGCGCACAAAAAGGCTCTCCTTTCGCGTGCCGAAGATTAGGCGGCGAAAGGCGCATCAGTGTCTCCCAAATCACCAAAAATGCAAGAATTAATTTAAAAAAACATATCAGTGCTACCCTGTTAAAAGGAAAGTCACCAAAAAAGTCACAATCCTCGACGCCTTTGTCCTCCAAAAGCACTCGGACTATACTTTCTTCCTCCCCTGTAGAGACACTCTCAGGGGCTATGCACCACAAGAACCAGATGCCCAAGCCACCCCTACCATGCCAGGCTTCCCACCTTCTTGTGCCTATACTTCTGAACAATAAACATTTTTAAAAGGATTTTTTGTGGACAGGCATCCAGAAGAACCAGCGTCCCTTGCCTCACAGCCACAGGCCTAAACACAACAACCCCCTGTCAAAAAACCTTGTCTTGAGCCACAGCCTAGCACCTCTGCTCTAGGCCCCCAGGCCTTGACCTACCAAGATCCCTCGGATCATGTACAATGAGGTTCTTGCAGGGTCTTGAGACCCTGGCTCTCAAGGGGACCTTTATAGTCTGGATCAATTCTATGACAACGATATCTACGTCATCCAATCGCCACACCATCTTGACCAGGCGGTTGCAGATTCTCCAGTAGATAACCAACTACAATATAATGAACTGTTGCTGAAGGCTGCACAACATTTTAACATTGACACTCAATAGGCACAAGTCGACAAAGACTTTGTGGGCGACATTCTGGGAGACAGTCCGCCACTCATTATAGTCCACTTCTACAGTCTGTTCAAAAACGTATACAGCCCTCCCTACTTGTGCCCCGTCTCACAAGGGCTGTTAATCCCAGAATAGAGAAACTGACCCACTGTATATTCGGGGTATACTAAAACCTGATTCACTGGTGGTCACCACTACCAGAATGAGGGCAGGCACTCCCCTGGCATTGGCTGAGGCCCCGCCAGACGAGACGAGCACGAAAATCTATACTTTTCGGGAGAAAGGTTGCCTCCACAGCAGCATACCAAGACAGAATCCCGAACACTACGCTTCTAGCTATTTACGGCTGCCACAAATGGGATGACCTGTAACGTCAAATTGAAGCTGTCCCACAACCCTTAAAGTCGCAATTGTTAAGTACTATTGCAGAGGGCAAGCAGGTATCGAATTGCATCTCCAAAAATAATCTTGATGCAGCACGCAGCCTCGCAGAAGGCACGCTCATAAAGTGCCACGCCTGGCTCAGACAGTCTGGTTCAGGCCACCCTCATTAAGATGCCGCTGGAGCCTAATATACTTTTCGGTAAGGCTTTTGAAGACTCCCTCAAGAGTGCGAAGGAGGAATATGACACTCTTAAATCCCTTGCCCAGTTGACAAACAAAACCCTACATACAAAGGGGCTCCTTTAACTCCAGGTAGTTTCGGGGTCAGGGTGCTCAATACTCTTCTGGCTATACTCAGGGGGGCCAGTCTTCATCTTGGGGCCCATCACAAGGACAAACTTCCTCTTCCGGTTTTCAAAGAGGAAATAAAAGGGCCAGAGGAAGAGGCAGAACCTCACCTGGGAAAGGTTCCACCCCTCCAAAACAATCATGTACCGCTGCAGGTCCCCTCCCATGCCACTCCAGTAGGAGGCAGAATTTCACTTTACCCAAGCATGTGAGGGGAAAACATCAGAAAAGTGGTTGTTGTCCACCGTGACAGACGGGTATTGTATCGGACTGTTACATCGAACTGTTACAAAAACCACGCAACCGCCCACCAAGACAGATGAAAATGACGCCAGAAGAAAAGTGCATACTGTTGGAAGATGTAAAGGCACTGCTGGAAAAGGACGCCATAGAGATCGTCTCAGCAAATCAGGTAAACAAGGGTATTTATTCAACTTACTTCCTTGTGCCAATGAAAGACCTTTCCTTGCGCCCAGTACTAGATCTGCGCCCTGCAAACAAATATGTCAAACTCCAAAGTTTTGCATGAGCACGCTCCAAGAAAGAATCCTCCTAAAGCGGGGGGCAACATGGCAACATTGGATATGAAAGATGCATACTTTCATATTTCAATGCTCCCTGCGCACAGAAAATATCTGCATTTCAAGATAGCAGGAGTTCACTACCAGTTCAAGGTACTTTCCCCATTGGCATCACCTCAGTGCCAAGAGTATTCACAAAGGTGCTCTCAGTAGTGGCAGCACAGCTACGCAGAAAGTCCATCCCAGTATACCCTTATCTGAACAATTGGCTAATTACCAGGGAATCTCCTCAAATTTGTAATCCGAATACACAAAAGACAATAGACCACCTTTTCAATCTAGGCTTCTCCAACTAAATGAAATTAAGTCTAGTCCCCAGCCAAGTAAAACAATTTTGAGGGGCTATTCTAAAGACAAAAGGGGAGCTGGTTTTCCTGTTAAAACGAGAGAGTACAAAACATGCTGTTGCAAGTACCTCACTACAAGTCTGGCTGCCAGATAACTCTGCACAAAGCAATGGGTTTGCTTGGGATGATGGCCTCATATATTCACTTGGTTCCACAGGCGCGGCTGCGCCCAATGCAGGAATGGTTAGCAAAACAATGGTCTCAGGCCAGCGGTCAGTGGGGCGATCTAGTGGTTGTTTCGCTAACCCTGTTACACCAGCACAAGCGATCCTAACTACAGATTCCTCACTTTTCCTGGATGGAGGTGGAGGGGGCCCTCACTTCCTTCACCACACAGCCCACGGCCAGTGAACACATGCTACAACCCAAAGACGTATCAACTTCCTAGAACTTTTGGCAGTCCTCGAGACTCTTCAGGCCTTTCAGCAACATCTGGCAGGTCAGATAGTAAACGTCCTTACAGACAGCACCACTTCCATGTTCTACCTAAACAGGCAGGGAAGAGCACACACTGTCTGTCCAAGCTAGCCCAAAAAATATGGAAGTGGGCGCTCAAGCGGAACATGTTCCTAACCTCCCAACATGTTCCAGGGTAACTCGATTCTCTGGCAGGCACGCTAAGCAGATACCCTCTACCAGAAGAACACGAGTGTCAACTCGACAGAGATATCCTAGACGGAATATTCTCGCAATGGGGTTGCCCCCATTAGACTTGTTCGCCACAAGCCTAAACTCACAATGCCCAGACTTCACATCCAGGTTTCTCCAACCAGGGTCCAAGGGGAACGCCCTTTGGATGAACTGGTCAGGGAAATTTGCTTACACTCCACCCACCTCACTCCCCATCATGACTCCTGAGCAAAATAGTGCACTAGATGCACCACGAACAAGTAACTCCAATCCTGGTTGCTCCTATGTGTGCATGACAACCTTGGTTTCCACATCACCAGTTTGAGCAGATGTGTGACCCGATCAAGCTCTGTGCCCGTAAAACATGCCAACACAATATAAGGGAGCATCTCTCCATCTGTGCCCTCAATCTATGAAATTGGCAGCTTGGCTCCTGAAGGCATAGATTTTGGCCACTTGAATCTTCCACAAAGGTGTATGGATATCCTAAAGGAGGCATGAAAACTCCCACAACAGACACTGCAATGTGTCTAAGAGATTTGTGATATGGAGCACGTCACAAATGCTAAACCCAACAGAATGTTCCACAGCTAACATTCTACATTACATGCTGTACCTACTACACTCTGGCCTAGTATTTGACTCCATCAAAGTGCATCTGGCGGCTCTGTCCGCTTACTCCACTTCACAAAACAGTGTACTGGTGGAAAGTTCCTGTAATTAAAGCATTCATGGGAGGGATAAAGAGGCTATACCCCCCCCGTCCCCCAATTTCCAACCCTCCTCTGGATTGGGATTTTTTTTTAAAATAAGCTTCATTTAGTGTAGTGCAGAACATACATCCTCAGTAACGCATTCACACAACTGTATACTGCCATCAACTTTGAGCAGAATTGTAGACACGTAATCAGTAATTGTTAGGTCTAACACATTATTTTAAACATCAAGTCATGACACATTTACTGGATTGCTCTCTGCTTCCGCAAGTATTCTCGGAAAAGGTGCCCAAATGTCCTTAGGCCTGCAGGTTGGTGTCACCAGGTAAACCTAGCCCTCCTCCCTCTCATTAACATAGGTCATTTCATTAATCCACATTTTGATATCCGGGGTAACCTTCAATTTCCAATGGTACAGTATAATTTTTTTGGGCAATCAAACAACCAAGATTGAAGAGGCGACCTATTTTAACAGATAACTTTCCAGTGTCTCCAAACAAGTACTTGGGGGCGCAAAAGGTGTGAGGGATATCTGTGATCTCGTACAAACAATTTGCAACCAGCTGCCAGAAACGAGCTACCTGCGGGCAGTTCCAGTACATATGGTAAGAATCAGCAACGTCAGCGCCACATTTGGCCGCAGGAGCAGACCTAGCAATTTTTGCCTGAGTATAATGCAGCCTATTTAGTATTTTGAATTGTATCGGCCAGTGTCTAGCGTTAAGAGAGACCTCCTTGGTTAAGCGACACCAGCGGAGCCACTGAGCATCATCCACCGACCTGTTTAAATATGCCTCCCATCTTTCCTTGACACTTCAGCCTTACTGAGACATGACTGCAGGCTTCCTTGGCTCCTTCACTTTTTCAGGCCAGTCTTTCTGGTTATGGCATTATTCTTGTGGATCGACAGCCCCCTCACCATGGAGGTGGAATTGGGATCATTCACAGGGATGATCTTTCCATTACCCAGCTTGCTTATCCCCACAATCTAACCATGGAACCTCTCATGGTTTGGTGTACCATCTCCCTTGTAATGACATGCCATTTATTGCTTGTATATCGCCCTCCTGGTTCCCAGGGCAACTTCCTTGAATGTTTTCCTGACTTAGTAGCTGACCTTCAGTTGCAATATACCCATTTGATTGTTTTAGGAAATTTTAATGTGAAATTAAACCAACCCAGACCTTCTGGTTTTAATCTATTTTCTGACAGCTTGTATGATCTTGGGCTACATCAGCTTGTGAAAAGCCCTACGCATAAGCTGGGCAACACACTAGATCCGATTCTTGCTAATGAATCCTTACTGACTATACAGTCTGTCGAACCTATATTATGGTCTGACCACCTTTTGGTGTCCTGTTCGATGAAGCACTTAGACTGACGCCCACGATCCCTGCCTCCAAAGTGTGGCAGTGCTCATAGCGCTCCATAGATACCTAGAGCATGATTTCCTCGGTTAGCTCGAAGTGCAGGTCTGCATCTGTGGCCTAGTTTTTTTTCTCCTGTCCCAGGCTTTACTGGGGACAGCTATTGTGGCGTTTCATCTGCGCTCGGTCCAACCCCAGACTACCTTCAGAGCCCTGGTTCTGGGATCATTTAAAAAAGCTGCTCGACTTAAATTAAGACAGGCCGGGCGAAAATGGCGCAAGGCCTATGACCCTATCCTAAAAAAGCAATATAAGGGCCGCTCAATAGAACATTCAGCTGCCGTTAAAGTAGTCAAAGCAGCATACATAACCATAAAAATTGAATCCGCTCTGTCAACCTAGAGCTGTTTTCTGCAGTCAAGTCACTTTCCTCGTCAGAAAAGCTTACGCCCAAAGTTATCCCCACCCAGGAACTTTGTGATGTCCTGTTCAAGTATTTTATCGTGAAGATTAATACTATCCGCCAGAAAATCTCTATCGGTCACCACCTCCCCCCTACCCACCTCTCCCTCTCCCGAAGGAAATGCACTCCACTCACCAAGTGGCCTCAGCTAGCTCGCCTTTTGGTCTTCCTTCTCTAGGTTTTCGGAAGAATCAGTACTGACTGCTATCTCAAATATCAAATATGCCATTCCTTTTAAAAATCATAGATAAAGTGGCGTACTCACAAATACAGAAACACCTTGAAACCAACAATTTACTAGGAGTACGGCAGTCTGGCTTCCGTCCCCAGCATGGGACCGAAACTGCCCTCTTAGACCTAAAGGCGCAAATTGATGAGCTAAGGGATCAAGGCAAACCAGCCTTACTCCTCCTCCTGGACCTATCGGCTGCATTTGACCTTGTTGACCACAAGGTCCTTTGTAGGCACTTGGATATAGCCGCGCACTTCTCAGAAGAAGCCACAAATTGGATCCAATCCTTCCTGAATAACAGGACCATGAGTCTTCACCACCACTGCGGCAGCAGACTCCATCCCCATCACATGTGGTGTGCCCCAGGGATCTTGTGTTTCTCCTACACTCAACAACATCTTTACTAAGCCCATTTTCGATGATCTGGACCTTCTTGGTATCACCTAAACTAATTATGCAGATGATACTCAGATTCTCCTACCACTTACCGGTGATTACGACAAGGATTTGGCCTTGGTGAACAGAGTGTATCTCATCATCCAGGCATGGATGGCCACTCACGGACTATGCCTGAATGATGACAAAACTGAAATCATCATCATCCTAGGCACACCTCCCACCCTCAAAAAACTGGGCCCCAACTACTCCTCTTTTTTAATATTGACAACCAAATTACAACCGCCCACGCGGTAAAAACTCTGGGTTTCTACCTGGACTCCACCCTCTCTTTCAACAAGCAGGTCAATGCGATGGCTTCTGCAACCGCCTACACCTGTAAATTGATAAGAGCAGGCAAACCCTTCCTATCAAACAATAGCTGCATCATACTCGCGAGAGCGCTCGTGTTATCAAAGCTGGACTACTGCAATTCGCTCTATATTGGGGCTAATAAGGAAGTTATCAAAAGAATTCAAATCTTGCAGAACAACGCGCTTAGAGCAGCACTTCGTATTCCCAGGAGAGCCCACATCACCGAATTCAGACGAGCCAATAACTGGCTCTCTACTCAGGAGAAAATCCAACTAAAAGTTGCCTCTTTGGTCCACAAATGCCTTAACAACGCCGCACCGCAGTACCTATCTGAGAGATTCACGAGATTAAATCCAACAAGACTCACCAGATCTGCTAACTCCAACAACATATCTATACCTAGAGTTAAATTGACTAAAGTCGGTGGCTGCAGCTTTCAGGTGAAAGCAGCTCAACTCTGGAACTCCCTACCATCCACCCTGAAGACTGACCAACCCTACCTCACTTTCCGACACAACCTCATAACGTGGATCAAAAATGCAGACACACAATAGATCATCCACTGCCTGGGTTTATTCAATCCCTAGGAGTCTCTGATTAGGACTGTAAATATATGCTCCCTCATTTTCGCCTGCTGTATATTCCTGTATATTTTGTTGTATATTATTACTTTATATGTTTCTTGTTGCTCTATTTGCCGTGTGATCTTGTAACTAAGCTTTAAGTTGTCTTATAAAACGTGCCCGGTTACCCCTGGGTCTGGTGCGCAATTTAAGTAATAAAAACAAACGAACAAAACAAACAAATCATGTTCTCCCCCTGATGCTGTCCCGTTGGCAGTCATGAAACATCTCCCCGGACCTCCTCACGGATATCACAGCAGCTATTAATAACTCCTGCCAGTTGGGACTACTGCTTCAAGAATTGAAGGCTGCCAGGGTGATTCCCCTCCTGAGGAAACCATCCCTGGATCCTGCCACTCTGTCTAATTTCCGTCCTATCTCTCTCCTCCCTTTTTTCTCTAAACTTCTAGAATCACTGGTGTCACCTCTGCTCTCTACATTTCTTGAATCTTCGCATCTGCTTGATTCTGCACAATCTGGATTTCGACCTGGTAGAGGCACGGAGTGTGTCTTGGCTGCCGTCCAGGATGATATGGCCAGGCTTGTGGATGCAGATGGAGTAGATGCCCTGATTTTGTTAGACCTCCCAGCGGCATTCGACACGGTCGACCACCCCATTCTGCTGTCCTGTCTTTCCCAGATGAGAATATCTGGGCAGGTACTCGCCTGGTTCACTTCATTCCTGGCGTACCGGACCCAGACTCTAGCCATGCCGCCCTTTCTTTCTGTCCCCTGTCATCTCATCTGTGGAGTGCCTCAAGGCTCTTCCCTGTCTCTGATTATCTTTAACATCTATATTTGGGCCCTTGTATGTCTCATCCGCTCCTTTGGTGTGAGGTGCTACTCGTATGCCGACGACACTCAGATCCTGATTCGTTTAGATGTTGATCAGGCTGAGATGTCGTGCTTGCGGGGGTGCCTGGCGGCCGTGGGGGAGTGGATGAACCACAATTGGCTGAAATTGAATGGCGACAAGACTGAGGTACTGGTGGTGGGCCGCCCCCCTGTCCCTACACTTTGGGTGTCCTCCTTTTGGCCTCTCTTTGGGTCCTCTTCCTGTTCCAGTGAACAAGATGAAAAACCTAGGGGTAGTGCTGTCTGCTTCCTTGTCCATAGACAAGCAAGTTATAGCTGTATGCCAATCCGGCCACTTCCAACTTAAAACAAACTTAAAGTGCTCCCTCTAATTCCCGCCCCTCTTTGTCCGCCTGTGGTGGCGGCTATGTGGATCTCACGGATAGATTACTGTAATTCTATCTATTTGGCACAACCTAAGGGTTTGACCCAACGCCTGCAACGACTCCAAAATTTGGCTGCTCGCATGGCAGCGGGCATGCCTTATGGAGCCCATATATCACTGGTTCTCTGAGCCTTGCATTGGCTTCCAGTGACTCAGTGAGTCAACTTTAAAGCACTATGCATCATGCACCGCGTTCTTCATAATCAAGGCACAGCATATATTCAGGCCAAATTCACACGCTATCTGCCCAGCCAGAGACTGCGCTCTGCCTCTGCTGACCGGTTGACTTTTCCCCACCTATAAGTGGGCTCGGATCGGAGGTCGGGCCTTCTCTGTAGCAGCTGCAGAGCTGTGGAACGAACTCCCACTGGCTATTAAAAAAATCTCCAACTACTTGGCCTTTATGAAGGCTGTTAAAACTTTCCTATTTTAGGCTTCCTGTTTTGGTTCTCTGGCTCGGGTTCCCTCCCCCCTAGCGCCAAGATACCCTAGGGTGACTGTGTGCTTTATAAATGGGCGTAACATATAACTTTGAGATTCTGAGCACCCTGACATTTCCTATGCAGCCTGGTGTTACGCTCACCTGGCTCCCACAGGGGCGGCGGTCAGACCCGGACAGCTGCGGTCTCCACCCACGTGATGCGTAGTGCAGCGATGACTGACTGGATCTGCCCTCCTAATCTTGTCTGCTTAACCCGTAGAAATATTCTCCTGCAAGTGGAGGGATGGATTTAGCCACTTGTGGATTCAAGTGATGGCACCCCCACAGTCCTCCCCAACTAATCATCTCGAAATGCCCTCACAGCAATCTCACCTTATATTCTTGAAAGATGAGCTCTCCATCCTGCGTGGATTTGCAGGGGCGTGACGATTCCAGTTACTTCACTGGTTTGAAGGCTCGGGAGAGTTCCGGAGAGTATTGACTCTGAGGTTCCTGGTGAGGACCAGTAAGTATTAAGTTCATAGAGTTCAATATGTCCGATGTTCACTCTTGTTCTCCCCTTCCTTTCTTGTCTTGCAGTTGGCTCGTGAAAAGATGCTCTTGTGGCAGCTGGTGGCGCTCAGGTAAGAGTCTGTATTACCCAGCGCTGTCCGGTAAATGTTGCACAAGGAAAACGTGTTTTGTCTCTCTTTACAGATGCGGCACGTGAAAATATGGAGAGTCACAAAAGGATGCCTCCGGTGGTAAATCGGGTAAGTCTATGGTGGTAAGAATTATATTTGTTGGTTCCCTCGGCTCACCTTGTGGTTTTCTTTTGTCTCCTAGGTGCCGAAGTTCGGCGAAGAAATGATGGAGGCAGCGCCGACCAAAAGGATGATGTGAAGACTGGTGAGTATGGTGCAGCGCTGCAGCTGGAGGTGCGGCGCGTGCAGAAATGATGTTCTTTACAGGTCGGGAGACAAGATGGATCCAGAATCAGGTGTGGAATAGAAATAAGTTTGTTTTCTAACCTTGTCCCTTTCTTTCCTCTTTGTTTTAGGAGCTCCGGATTCGAGGCGGGCGTGGCAGAAGACTGGATGCAGGCTGCAGGCACGGTGAGTGTTACGCTGCTGGATGCAGAATAACGCGAAGCGTGTGTTGCTGGTCGGGCGTGGTTTAAATAGCCTCAAAAGTAGTCCCAGGTAAGAAGTACCTAGAACCACACCCGAGTAAAAAATAGTCCCTGTAGAAAAACAGTCCCTTTCAGGCTTCATGTTGGATTGGAGTCATTTGCAGCATGGTCTGCCTGAGGTAAGTAATGACTGAGCCTGGCGCCTAAGGCGCTAGGACTGAACCCAGCTAGCCCGGGTTGCTGAGGTTTTACTAAATGTCTAGATGCCTGCTCTGGGGCTGATGGGCTTGGTCCGGATGCCTGGGGGTAGGCATCATGACACCTCGATACCAGCCCTCTGGGATTTCCATCAGTAACCACAGTCCCCAGTATTTCACATTTGTTGGGCAAGGCAGGGAATGATTACCAGTACCTCCTGGCCGCTGCTCTCATCCTATATTTAATTGGATTATTACCCAGTTTTTCTGAAAAGTCTGCGTGAGTAACAAAGCAGCCATCAGGGAAAATATCATGCAGTGTCAGGGTTACCTCGGGTGACCGGGGGGGGTGTCCCACTCTCTGTCCTGATCATATGTTGGGGGAGTACCAGGCAATTCCAGAGCTGGAGTGCACCAAAGTAGGGGGATGAGGCACCTAGCCTCTTCAATATTCTGGCCCAAGCATTCACAGTTGTGCGGACCAGGTCGAATATGCATGTGTGCACATGTTGGTTGGCAAGGACAATAGTGCTCAGACTGAGGCATTGTACTTCTCTAGGGCCGCGTGTATTGGCCGTTCTTGGGGAGAGTACCAGTAACCGACGAATTGTGCTTGTGATACCTCGTAATATAGTTCGAAGTGTGGGGCCTGCAGTCCACCCTGCTCATACGGCCTGGTCATACGCTCCAATCTCATCCGCGGGGTTCCAGAGCCCCATGTAAAGTCTATTGCCAATGATCGTAGTCTGTCAAAGAACGCTTGGCCAGGCAAAACCGGAATGTTGGTGAAGTAATGCAGCAATTTGGGGACCACAATCATTTTTAATAAGGAGAGCCTGCGTATAGGGAGATGGGAAGCCTGGCGCAGAGACTCAACTTGTCCCCCAACATTTGTAAATATTTCTCCTGATTTTCTGCCAATAGGGAGCGATGTGTGCATGAAACCACTATGCCTAGATATTTAATTTTGTCCGGGACCCATCTGAATCCAGCCAGGTCAGGCAGGGCGCTTGAAATATTGTTCAGCGGGAATAACTCCGTCTTAGATTTATTGATACAATATACTGAATCGGGGGAAAACTTACGTAGCTCATCCAGTATCAGGGCCAGATTTGTAGCTGGATTACAAATATACAGCAGCGTATGGTCGGTATAGAGAGAGGTTTGTGGCGCGACCGCCAAATGCAATCCACTGTGAATGTGCTTGAGGTGCATTATGCACGCAAAGGTCTCTATAGTGACCGCAAATAGTAAAGGGGATAACGGGCAGCCCTGCCTTGTGCCGCGCCCGAGCAAAAATGCGGGAGTGTCGCCCCAGTGCGGACCCTCGCAGCTGGGGAAGCATATGGCAAGTGGACACATTGAATAAAGAAATCTCCCCCAATCCAATCCGTCGCAGCACTGAGAACAGAAACTGCCAGGAGACAGAATCAAAAGCCTTCTCGGCATCCAGTGTGGCAGCAACTGGTGGTGCATGCGGGCTGAGCTGTGACATAATAATGAATAGTCTTCGCAGATTGAACGCCGTTTATCGTCTAGGGATAAATCCTGATTGATCCGGGTGAACCAGCTGCAACATGTATGGGAGGAGCCGTGAGGACAGCAATTTAGTAAATGTTTGTGTCCAGATAACGGCCAGTATGAGCCCATGTCAGCGGCGGGTCTGTTTGGCTTCAGCAGCAATGCAATCACCGCTTCAGCGCACACACGCAGCACATTAGGAACCAGGGTGACCCGTAGTTCCTTGTAGAATTTGATGCCCAAACCGTCCGGACCAGGCACCTTGCCAGACGGAATTGACAATATGGCGTCCGTAATCTCCTGAGGGGTCAGCAGGTGATTGTCAGTCGTGCCTCTAATGGTAATTCTGAAAGCGGTATCTCGTCCAGATAGCTCTCCAGCTGAACAGCATCCGATCTTGATTAGAGGGATTCATAGAACCTTTGGAAATCATCATTTATCGCCTGTGGGGTTAAAAGAGTGAGTCCAGAGGAATCCATTATCCCTGTGATGTGCTGCACTCCTTTCTCGGATCAAACTGCATTAGCTAGAAGTCGGATCGGTCTATCAGCCTCACCATATTGCTGTGCTCAAATGGGATAATACAGCAAATGGACCTCCCTATACGCAAATTCTCAACTTCAGGAGATTGCCTGTAATACAACCCAGCAGGGCTGGGTCTTGTTTGTTGCTATATTAGTCTATTAGCTTCTTTAGGTCTGTTTCTACCCTGCCCAGCTCCCGTCTAGTGCCCTTCAAAGCCCCCGAATAAATAACCTCCCCCTTGACCCACACCTTGAAGGCCTCCCAGACCGTGCTATGGAGATGCACCGTTCCCTCATTTCTTTGAAAAAAGTCTACCACTCCACTATGTAACGTCTCCAGAAAGACCGGGTCTAACAGGCATGCGCCATGGGGCACGGGGGCGGCCTGTTCTTCCCACATCAGCGTCATAGTGATAGGGGAGTAGTAAGAAATTGTGCGAGGGAGAATCCTGCTATCTTCTACCCATGTCATCAATGCAGCAGGTATTGGCCAGTAATCGATTCTTGAATGGGCGTCGTGGACCGTTGAATAGTATGTATACTCCCGTGTATCAGGGTTGTGGCCTCTCCGTATGTCTTTCAGATAAAGGTGTTGCATTATGTTCAAGACTGTGCGGCCTGCATTGGTTAATTCCCATTGAGTGGATCTGGATCTATCCAGCAAAGTCTAGTATCAGATTAAAGTCCCCTCCCCAAATAATACACATGTGGGCCCCCCCCAATAGGGTGTCCAAAACCTGACCATAGAACACGGGGGTCAACATTTGGGCCATTTGTGTTCACTAGGGTTGTGGTGATTCAATTCATCCCATAGAATAACATATCTACCTAAAGGGTCTATGCAGCGTTTAGTTTCTTGAAAAGGAATAGAGCGATGTATCGATGTCATTTCCCCCACAGGATTGCTATGAATAATTAGAGTAGCCTTGCTTAGGCTCCTCAGGCCGCAGCAAACCCTTCATTAAGGCCCCCCAGTGCATGCATCTCCTGTAGCATCACCACCCTTGGGGCCTGGCGGTTCATGTATGCCACAACCTTTCATGACTTAATAGGGTGATTGAGTCCACGGATATTCCATTCCATGACATGAATGTAATATTACTGTCTGTTACATCTTAACTGTTACAAATCGGGGCCCAAGTATAGATGCCAGGGAGCAGTCTGCACTGGTTTTCAACACTGTATTTAACAACGTCAGAACAAAACATGTGAAACCCATCCAAGTGTGGTTTACGTGTGTCATCAGCCCCAATCTTGACACTTTCCCACCCCCGACCCACCCTCATCACCCCCAACTCAACGATGGAACCCATAAAACAATGGAACACTTTTGGATATTCCCTGGGGAGCACCATTAGCACTGAACGGTACTTTTCAGATGGCAGCCCTGCAGCAGCCCGCCCCAGTTCGCGAAAATAGTTTGCACATGGTGAGTGAGAGGGAATGACATAGCACCCTGTATGGAAATCGGTCATTGTCCTTGTTATCAGGCTCGCTATTGCCCATGGAAGGACTGACCCCGCCACTTCTGTCTCTCCTCTTGAGCGGTATGGGAATAGTGGATTCGATATAGGGTGTTGCTTCCGTCCGATGTTTTTTTTTTAAAAAAATGCGCCCTGCCTCCATGTTTTGGTAGTTTTGCCGGGTATAGCAGTGCATATGGGACCAGTCTCCTGCGCAGTAGCTTTTTAACTGAGTCATACGACTTGCGCTTAGCTTGTACAATGGCGGAGAAGTCCAGATATATGTGGATATCTGAGGATTCATACCACAGGGCCCCTTTTGCTTTGGCCATGCGTAGAATTAGGTCCCTGTCTGTTATTTAGGAGTTTAGCAAGAGTGGTGTGGGGAGGAGACCCCGGCTTGGGGATAGCAGCCAGAACGTGGTGTGCCCTTTCCACAAGGCAGTGTTGTGAAAATCTAGATGGCTCGAAAATTGTTTTCAACAGGTTGTTGACAGTTTTCCATCAGGACTTTACAGGCTGCTTCCGGAATCCCGATGATACGGATGCGAGATTGCGATTCCAGGTCAACACATTTTTTGAGGATCTTGCGGACCGCCTGCTGCAAGCGTGCTATCAGTCATGTTTAATAATGTTATCCTCCGTCCTTGTCTCTGCCTCTGATACGGGCGCCCTCTTTCTCCAGTTTGGACTTTAGGGATCCTATAGTCGAAACAATGTCATCTAGTTTAATGTTTACTGCCATGAAACCATTCTGCATCGCCGCAAGGTGGTCGTCTCTGGTGGTGTTAGAAGCCGAAGGCTGTTCATCCTCGGTTGGCATCTCTATAGGACCCAGAGTTTTAGCGGGGGTGTTAGTATATGAATCCATTGGCCCTTTCTTCTTTGCTCCAGTGCCCTTTGTCATGTTGCCTCACCACAAAGTACCAGCAGGACATACTATTTCAGAAAAGATGACCGCAGGCCTCCGTTATCTTTCTGTAGGATAGTATCTCGGAGGGGCAGCGCACTAGTTAATAATCGTAGCAGGTCAACCTATCCTAAGAGGTCAGATGGGCATTGTCTGCAAGTTGCACGTGCCAGAGGCGGTTGTTTCACTAAGCTCAGTGGGGTGGCTGGTCACCTTCTGTATAGAGCGCCACACGGCCAGGCAAGTGTCCAGAACCTCAGGGCATTTCCACGAACTTCATCTAGATCTCAGCCCAACATTGGCAGTCCAGCACAGGATCCCCAAGAAATGCCCCCCGCACCATCGGGCCCCATACCTCAGCGCTTTCACCTGTGACACCCGCCCGTCACTGTACGAATCGGTGCGAGGGCCAGGCCCACAGACTCAAGCGTGCTATCAGTCATGTTTAATAATGTTATCCTCCGTCCTTGTCTCTGCCTCTGATACGGGCGCCCTCTTTCTCCAGTTTGGACTTTAGGGATCCTATAGTCGAAACAATGTCATCTAGTTTAATGTTTACTGCCATGAAACCATTCTGCATCGCCGCAAGGTGGTCATCTCTGGTGGTGTTAGAAGCCGAAGGCTGTTCATCCTCGGTTGGCATCTCTATAGGACCCAGAGTTTTAGCGGGGGTGTTAGTATATGAATCCATTGGCCCTTTCTTCTTTGCTCCAGTGCCCTTTGTCATGTTGCCTCACCACAAAGTACCAGCAGGACATACTATTTCAGAAAAGATGACCGCAGGCCTCCGTTATCTTTCTGTAGGATAGTATCTCGGAGGGGCAGCGCACTAGTTAATAATCGTAGCAGGTCAACCTATCCTAAGAGGTCAGATGGGCATTGTCTGCAAGTTGCACGTGCCAGAGGCGGTTGTTTCACTAAGCTCAGTGGGGTGGCTGGTCACCTTCTGTATAGAGCGCCACACGGCCAGGCAAGTGTCCAGAACCTCAGGGCATTTCCACGAACTTCATCTAGATCTCAGCCCAACATTGGCAGTCCAGCACAGGATCCCCAAGAAATGCCCCCCGCACCATCGGGCCCCATACCTCAGCGCTTTCACCTGTGACACCCGCCCGTCACTGTACGAATCGGTGCGAGGGCCAGGCCCACAGACTCACCAGAGCACCCCCACTCTGCACCACTTATTGTTTAGTAATGGTACTGGGACCACCTCAGCGTTCCCATTAGGAATGTTTGTATTGCTGATCCACAACGGCTCCAGAAGACCATACAAGGGTTAAGGTGGTGTTGTATACCTGAGCCCAAGTTTTCAAGAGTGACCAGCTTTTTGTGCGAGGTCTTCGTGGCTCTCCAATGTCCGCACGAGCAACCACTGCCCAGGAGGTACACTAGTATCACTCTGTGCCACGTGTTCTATGAGCTACATACTCAAGAGTACGACCAAGAGGACATCAATACACAGAGGCCCCACTCGGCTCCACCTCATGTCCCCCACCGCACAGTACGGCAAGACAGCAGGCCCCCCACCACTGAGAGGGGAGGTAGGCACCACTGCGCTGCAGGCCCCGTCCGCGGGACAGCGGGCACGCACACCCAATATCCAGGTTGCAAAGCAGCGGGAGAGGCGGATCAGCGGCAGCCTCCCGTTGGTTCGAATATGGCCTCCCAGTATCCAGTTGTACGTAGGTAGCAGTATGAGAGTTCGTAAGTATTGGGCACCAGCGATATCACCTTGTAGTGTAGAGTTTGTTACAGGATACCAGGCCAAGCTCATCAGTGATTCCAGAGGCCCTGCCATACCTCGCAGGCCAGAGTACCAGGAACCTGACACCCAAACACAATGTGTATTAGAGCTCGTAAGTGAGTTACAGATCGCAGGAGGCATTAGTATGCGGCTGAGGGACAGCTTGCGCCATAAGCTGCACCTCTGGTTGTTAGGGAGAATTCTCATTTTATGGCTAATTTTCCTCACCTAGTGAGTCCCCCAGCAGCTTTGCTGGATTTCTGGAGTTATTCTTTTCACTTGGTAAGAGTGTGCCTCTTTTTCCCCACTCTTACCTGTGTTTTTGCCATGTGTATTTCATCTGCTTTTGTGATTGTGGACTACACCACTTCAGTAGCCCCCTTCTTTTGTGTGTTACACAGCACCTTCAGTGCAGTGACAGAGTTGTCTTTTAGACTTCCCACCGACTCCATTTCTGAGGCTGACTACTGTCCCCCAGGCAAGGGTAAAATTGCCATTAACTTTACTTAGTTATTTAACCACAGATCCAGTACACCCCATCTTACATGGAGTATTGGAAAGGGTTAATCGTTAGCCCTTTTTATCTGTACCTCCTAGAGCATTGTTTCGCTCTTAACATTTAGACTTGGCTGTTGGCAGTGGTATCTACCCTAACTTTTCTACCGCGATTATACTATATAAACGTGGTACTGTTTTAGGCTATTATATTAGCCTCGAACTTAAACCCGCTTGACCAAATACTTTTTTTTTTGGCTCCAGTCGGGTTTATTCGCCATTTCTTTTTGTTAAAGTCCTTCTTGTGTTTTACCTTGTGCGGCAAACCAGGTTTGCCTCCTTTGTTCACTGTCTTTTGGCGGGCTTCTGTCAAGAAGCCCTCCTCCAGGCACCTGCGTGTCTAGGTAGGCTGAATGTGAGGGAGGGGTGTAGTCAACCCCTGCACAGGGTATCCTAGGAAACCCAAGTCGCACTTTGCCATGATTGGCTGGGGTGGTTGTCCGGGCTGGACAACCCCCCCTGCTGCGTGATTGACAGCCAGGCTTTGTGAGTGGGGGATTTCCGCATAAAAGGCAGGTCTCTCGGGCTAGAAGTCAGAGTCACCACTGGAGCTACAAGGAAACGAAGAGAAGCTGAGAAGACGGCTGCTGCAACTACCCCGTTCCGGTGAAGCCCTGCTGTAGTCCTGAGCTATTTACCCTTTGACAACCAGAAAAGATCCAGTCCGGAGTCTTTTTCCCTTGAGCCTGGTGGGGATAACCAGCTCATCTTCCACAGCAAGAGGATCCTCTTCTTGGTTGAAATCGCTGCACACTGCTGTAGTGGTCCGGATAGCCATTTTAAGAGCCTCTCCTGTTTTTAAGGGTCTGCAGGAAACTACCAGGAACAACTGCTGTGGCACCAGCTTCTTCATTGAATAAGGTACTGTGTTCTCCTTGAAGAATTAGGGTGAACCCCTTTTCTTCGCCTCCAAGGCTTGCTCTTGTTTTCCCTCCTTATTATAACGTTTGATTCCTCTGTTGACAATATTGAAGTACTCCTGGCAACGTTGAATCTTGAACTATCCAACTGTCTGATCCTCGACAACAGGAACCCGATTCCACTTGACACTGGCTCCGGCCTATTGACTCTTGAATTTCTGTCAACTAGTGTTCTCTGATTCGATTCTGTCTGCCTTGACAAAAGTATTGCCTATGATTTGTACCCCCAACTCTCTCTGGTTAACTCGGGTGGTAAGTGTGTTTTTGCCCCAGTAACGATTCTTGCCGCGGATACGCATTTCTTTAGTAAGACTGAACTGTCATTACTGTCATTACTGTCAAAAAGTGATTGCAACTGTATTCCCGGTAACGTCTTATGCTTCACAACACTGGTCCGTTAAAACATAGGGTACTTACCTTGAGTTAGAGGTACCAAAGTGAATTGGTTGGTTGTAGTGTATTTTACATGTGATTTTGAATTAATAGAAGTGTTGTGTTTATAACAAATGGTTTAAAAATAAATGTACTTATATTTTTTTTACCTGAAACCTTGAGTCAGTGTTTGCTTGATTCACAGTAATTGTGGTCCCTTTGTGTAATCTCTGCTACTGCTCATATACTCCTGAGATAAGCCTGGCTGCTCTGCTACTGTTACCACTTTAACATAGTAGTACAGGCTTGTTCCAAAGGTAAAACATATATTGCCACTTTTAGTCTTGTGTGTAGTGGTCCCTATGGGCACTGCACAGGATTCTGCCTAACACTGGTGTTGCCAGCTGCCTCGTATGAGTGTGCTCAGATGGATTTGAGCTCCCTCGCTGCATCAACCCTGTCTCCCCTACGAAATCCCTGGGCACAACCGGGAGTCCAGGCAGGTCAACGATGCAATATCTGATTGCTACGATCCTCGCCGCAGAGGCAGAGCACCAACCGAGCCCTCTGTTGCACTCAGCACCTCGGCCATGCGTATCCAGGCAACATCGAAGCTGGTACCTCCGAGCCGGCGGCCTCGCACTCCCCCACCCCTCCCTCCCTAACCCCTCCTACCAGGGAGCACTCAGCCACATCTGTGGGTGTTTGCCCTTTGCCTCAGGTCCACGCTGGCACACGCAGGCCAGCTCCAAGACAACCAGCTTCAGCCCTTTTAGATCAAACTCAAGGTGAAGATTTACAAGACCTACAAATGGACACGCAAATGGAACTAAGCGCCAAGGAAAACGTCTTACCCAATCACGAGGCGTGCAGCGCCCCGCGTACCGCCGGCTTGGCGAGTGCGTCTCGGCAGGGGCGGTCGAAGGGTGGCCACTGACGGACCCTCAGCAGGTGCACTGCAGCGTTGAGGCACGGGAGTCAAGAAGCGACGTGGAGTCGGCAAGGAAACTCCTCGCCGGCACTCCGGGCTCGTCAGAACTGGAGACAAACGGAGGAAGCCCGATGCGGAAGGAGAGCGAGGAGGGGCTCGACCGCGAGGGAAGCCGAAGTGACGAGTAGCCCCGAAGGACGGGACGGAGCGGACTCGGCACCAAAAACATCAAAGAGCCCGAAAACAGGGCGTGAAAGCGCAGCCGTGGACGGGGAGAAAGCAGCCCAAGAAAAAGACGGCAGAAACCGGATGGAAGGTGTCCGAGGGAAGGAAACTATAACGTCTGTTAAGGCAATGGTACACGGGGAGACAGAGCCAGTAGAGGAGTCAGGCAGAAAAGCAAGCGCCGAACAGCATGAACTAAACCCTAAAGGCAGTAACCCGAACCAGTTCACGAACAAGACGGTTACCATACAGGACAGTGAGGAGAGCGGAAAAGAAAATGGTATGAGGGAAAGTGAAAACTTAATATCAGATACTGATTAGGAGACAAGGGCGTCTTCGGCAAAAATGAAAAAAAGAAAAGACATCAGCAAAATAACGAATCAAAGGAAAAACCAAGAAAAGATTAGTCTACTGAAATCAGTAAAAAACAAACAAGAGAATGGTGGCTCAAAACCAGTAAAAGGGAAAGTGGCAGCAGTGAATAGGAGTCTGAAATTACAGAAAAGAAACAAAACACTGCCGAAAGGACTGCCACCTCCAACGCTGTCGGGAACATTAAAAGCATTCTTTTTAAACCATCAGAAACGAAAAGTAGACTCGGATAATGAATTATCAGATGCAGAAATCCTAGAAGCGGTACAAGAGAGCACCCCTGTGAACAAACATCGGTTAACGGACACGGAAGGGGACCAAGAAGGTGCCAAAGGCCCCCCTGGAAGCGGGTCTTGCACAGATCCTATTGGAAAAAGAAATGCGGCAAAAGCGATACGATTGCAAAGAGAGGAAAGAGAAGAAAGTCAGAGGCTGAGCTCCTTATAAGAAGAACAAGACATGGTCAGACAAGGGCTAAGGAGCCCACAGAGGAATGAAGAAGTCACACAAAGGCAAGAGCAGGTCAGGGCAAAGTGTCTCCCAAAGCAGCAGAACGTTTTACTAATCGCACAAGAGAAAACATTGCAAGAAGGAATTGGCCATCCAAAACAGATGGTGCAATTACAAGACACCCGCCAAAACGTCCCTCGCATGGACTGGAATAAAATTCATCCAAATTCAGGTCAACTATTAAGTACCCTGGTGAAAGTGAGAGAGCAGTAATATACGAACCAACAGAATGATAGCCCCAAAGGACTTCCCATACGAACAATGACAGAAGGGGAACAACAAGGAACCCGGTCGAGCAACAGTTTGTTCATAGAAGCATTTTCAACTCCGGGCAAAGCAGGGAGAACGCCGAAATCACCAAAAAACAGATGGTTAAGCGACATAGCCACACCATCACAAAAAGAGTCACCAGGTAAAAAATCTGATCTGCTAACCATCATGTCTGCCATTACGATTGCACTAGCCCCATTCTGCAAATTGTACGAGGCACTAAAAGACGGTGTACAAGATAACACATCGATCTTGGCAACTTTGTCCTCAAAAATGACACACATAGGTTACATTACAGCATTGGAAGAAAGGAACAATCAACACCAGAAAGGGTGGGAAAAAGAAGTAGAGGATCTGAAAAATCAAGTTGTGCTTCTACAAACCGAGAAAGGGAAGGAGCCAGTGAGACAAAAAAGCAATCAGGCCGGAAGCCAGACGGGAGAAGGTCTGGACAAATCAGAGGCAAGGCAAGAGATAAAGGAAGCGAGTGGTGATCGAGTGAAACTCACCCAACTATACCCAATCAAGTCGGGCTTGCTAAACCATCCAGTGAGTAAACCCTCAGTGGTACTAAAATTATCTAAGAAATATTTGCTCCAAAAGTCTACACCAGGTGAGAAAGGGTGTCAGCAGGAACCAACTAGGTCAAAGGAAAAAAAAAAGTAAAGAAAAATAAGGATACGCAAGAAAACACACAGAGACCTACAAACAGGGAGGAGATGAGGAGTTCTCCGAGATCTGTAGAAGATTTCATGAGTGACACAAACTTGATGAATCTCTCCCAACATTGGGAGACTGTCTCCATTAACTCAGAGAATGAGGAGTGCACGGAGCAACAAACAAAAGAAAAAAAAATCACAAGACCCAGAATCAAGTTATATAGAAAATCAAAAATAGCAAAAAAGATCAGTAAATCAAGACGGAAAGGAGATCCTAGAGATAGTATCGGCCAAGGATCATAAAAAGATGAGACTGAGAAGTGAGGCCGACACGAATCCAAGTGGGAAAGCAGCAATTGGGCAGGTTACGCCTCAGCGAACAGACGTCCCCAAAATTGCAGATGAGCACCGAAGCAAAAAAACTACAAGCGCAGAAAATGTGGAATGTATATTCAAAGTGGAACAAATAGACTCAAAAGCAGGTTATATGATCCTTAATAGGAAGACGATCCTAAAGCTAATGAGTAAAACAAATTCGTTGAAAAGCATAAAAACAGGAGACATTAAGCTAGTGGAACCTTACCACAGAGGAAAGATTGCAAAGGCTTATGTTCACGTTAAGCCCTTAAGACTGCAGCCTACGGACGACAGCGCCGTGAGAGAAATGGAGAAAAAGGGGTTTTGGTTGACTGAAATAAAACGAGAAACTCTGAGGGAGAAGAAAGGATACTCGGTAAAGGGCAGGGTGAAAACACATATGGGCGAGAAAGGGAGTATGTTCGACCAGATGACAAAAACTCTCGCCAGAAATGGTCAAGCAACGAGAAGAAAAGTAATAACATGCAAGCAAGGAGTGAACGACAGGAAACAGTCACAGAGAAACACAAGTCTCGTCCAGTAGGGGAAGACTATCATAAACATCGGCAGTACAGTCCAGAGCGTATCCCAAGCAGGCACCAAAACGAGAGGTGTCTAAACCCAGCACCAACACAAAAAAAAGAACATGCCAGCAGGCAGGGGGGGCATGGTTAAAATCAAAGTTGAATCTTAACACAGAAAACTATCAATAACGACACAGAAAACCACAAGCAGTGAACATATCAACTTAGGACACGAAGGATGCAAGCAAAGTTTTGTCATGGGATCGTGGAATACAAGGGGTCACGTCCACCTTACCAGACCTGGCGATGTCAATTTAGGTTCAATGGACATCATATGCCTACAAGAGACCTGGCTTCAAGACAAACCGAGTATAGACGGGTTTGTAGTAGAAATATCACCGGCATGCAAGGGCCTACTAGGCCGTCCGTCGTCGGGTGTCTTGACAGCAATAAAAATGGGCGTAGGCTTGTCGACACCTACAAAGTTACACAAATCATATGAGATGCTGGTCACCCTGACGGCATGGACAGATCAACCTGACCCAACGATGAAGGTGGATAGCAAACAAGTCATCATAATAAATACTTGCTAGAATCCGCAAAGAACGACAACCAAAGCATATTGCACAAAAAGGGCGGATATATTAGACTCGATCGATGCGGAGTATGAGAACGCTGATGTCATTGTGTGGAGACTTGAATGCAGATTGCAATGAATGGAACGAGGAAACAAAGGGGAGTGGGCCACAAGGAGCAACATGCAAACGAGGGAAAACATGGGGCGCGATGACCAAACCAAGAAATTTGTACAATATCGCGGCAGTATTCCCACAACAAAGGAACATCCCGACATGGGAGTATTTGAATTCCAAAGCCACTCTGGATTACATCTATGTGTCAACTAGTCTTGTATCCAGGATCCAAGAGTATAAAGTGCAAAGAACTATGCACAGCGATCACAATCTTCTGACGTGCTCATGGCAAGGAAGACAAATACAGAGACGGTTATATAAATACAATGTTGAGTCGAACAATCAACAATCAAGGCTACGTCTGTCGGAAGAAGATGTAATAAGGATAACGGAAAAATACATACTTCCAGATGAAACAATGACCCAAGTGCCCGCAAAGCGACCAAATTACCTACCGCTACTTATCCCTTACAGAAAACCCGTGGGAGGCCAGCCATCGAAAAACGCGGGTCCTAAACATTTTTACGATAGCTTGGTTGTGGGAAAAAGAAAAGTTGTCAGGAGATGGAGGAAAATCGCAAAAAAAACAAATAACCAGGAAACGTGGGAAAAATGGCGCAGGGAGTCAAAGGCATATAATCAGTGGCTAAAACAACATAGGCTACTGTTGTACCAACAAGACGCTGAAAACAATGTTAAGAAGTCTTAGCTCAAAAATATCTAGCGACTTCTGGGCAACAATAAAAACAGGAAACCCGCCTAGACCAATAGAAATGGTAAATTCCGTCTCTGAGACAAAATGGAAAGCATATTTAACGGCACAATTTGAGCTTCCAAAAACGCAAGCGATCAAAGCAAAACCTAAAACTACAACATCTTGGGTGGACGTTGCCAACGTGGCTGATATTGAAACAGCCATCAACAAACTGAAATCATCGAGGGCCCCAGGCCCAGATGGCCTGACTAATGTGGATTTGAAGCAGTCATCGAAAGCATGGGCTGAAATTATCAGTAAAATCTTCGCACATTGTGGCCAAACAAAAATGGTTCCCGAAACATGGTTAAATGCCATCATTGTGCCGGTGTATAAAAAAGGCGTAAGAGAAGATCCAGAAAGTTACAGGCCGATAGCCCTCTTGGACATTGTGGGAAAAATCTACGCAACGCAGCTGTTGGACCACTTTAGAATTTGGGCAAAAAATGCACCCTGTTTTGACATCTTTCTGACAGGTTTCCAGAAAAATGGAACCACGGCAATAAACATATTGATGATAAATATCCTCAAAGCGAAAGTAAGAGAAGGAGCACCCAGAGTCTATTTAGCATTTGTAGATTTATCGAAAGCATTCGATAAAATAGACCGGGCGAAATTGTGGCACAAACTAAGCAATTGGAAGTGCCCAACGTCAATCATGGGCCCGATAAAAGCCCTACACGCCCAAACGAAGATCAGGGTGAAATTGATTAAACAAGGTGTACTGTCGGAGGAGATTCTAGTTAAGCGGGGCATCAAACAAGGGTGCCCTTTAGAGCCAGCCCTTTTTATAGCTTTTCTTGGGGACTATCAGAACGACGAGGTGAAAATAAGAGCTTTCCCACCAAAAATTGGGAAGTCTACCATCTCGCGACTTCTCTACGCAGACGACGCCATCATCATTGATCAAACCCAAATTGGCTTGCAACGGAAACTGACAAATTTGGCAAGTTATACAAAAAAAAATAATTTGGAAATCAATTCAGCAAAAACAAAAGTCCTTGTTTTAGACAAAACTACGAAGCGGTTGTCTAAGTAGCATAAGTGGTATCTGGAGGAAACCATGCTTGAAGTAGTCACCCAGTTTAAATATCTAGGGGTGACCATGGACGGATCTTCAGTGGACAAAGCAATGCAAGATCAGCTATGGGATAAAGTAAAAAGACTAACAGCGCAAACAAGTCTGGTAGACAAAAAATTTGGGAAATTCTCCATCCTGCTGGTGATACATTTTTACAAGGCCATGGTCATACCGTCCATTATCTATGGTATGGAAGCATCGCTAAACATGCCGAGTGTGAAATGGCAGAAACTTGAAGGCCATGTGTGGAAATCGGTTTTAGGCCTCCCAAAGTCGACATCCATGTCAGCAATTAGACGGGAGCTGGGCCTGGTCTCCCTTGCATCGTTGGTTGAACAGAGTAAGATGAGACTCTATAGAAAGATTGTAATGGCAGACTCCTTGCCAATCTACGCTATTATTGCAGAAGAGCTTAAAAGTGGCACCTGTAAGGCTCTCAAGTGGGCGAGAACAGTACAAGACAGTCTTAGCGAAGTATCGTGCTCGGAAGAAGATCTAAAATCCAGACCGAGTAAAAAGAAAAATGGAACTTATGGACTGGATCAGGACGATTGATACTGCTAGTGCATGTAAGCTACTCGTGCACCTCCCACTGACCTTTAATAAAGTGAAAACGCCACTGAATTACTGTACAAAATTTCTGAATAAAAACATGACAGGAACTTTTTTGAAAGCCAGATTAAATCTGCTGAGGACTCACCGAATCTTGGCAATTAGAACACCGAAGATGGACAATAGATGCCGTCTGTGTAAAGACAAAGAGGAAGTGGAAACACTAAAACATCTAGTGCTAAGATGTCCAAAGACAAGACAAAACGGAGATAAATACCTGCATTCCTGCTTGCAAGGGGCGGTAACTCTAGACGAAGAGGCTGTGTGGAATAGGCTAATCTCAGGAGAGACAACGAGATGGACAATTACAATGGTGAAGTTAATAGAACTAGCCTTGGAAACAATCACCAACTCATTGAGCGAACAGGCTGAACTAAGAATAACCGCATTGGAGGGGGTCGAGCCATCGATACCTCTTTAATCAGACTAGTAGTAGATGAACGTCCAAGTGATCCAAACCCGAGACCAATGTTCGAGCTTCATCTTTTGTCCACACAGCTAAAGAAATACGGAATTAGCGTTGAATTGTCTGAAAAGAAAAAGGTCCTTGTAAAAATCGTCAAGTAAAAAAAAAAAAAATAGCACGCGCGGCGCCAGTTGGGCTCAGTTCCGTTTTTCTGCAGTACGTTTTGCCTCGGAGACTCGGCGCACCTCAAGTTGTTCTGTGACGGTTACTGAAGAAGATATTCGATAATGTCCTCGTCATCGACCCCCGACTACCCCCCGTTCGGGGTTCAAAAAGTGTAAATCCTGCGGTTCGAAAATGTCCATCATGACCCGCACCGATAATGTCTGTGGTGCCTCGGTGAAGGCCACTACATGGAGGCCTGTATGAAGTGTCAGGCTATGATATGATATTTTATTTATATCGCGCCCATACACAGGTGTTTCAGAGCACGACCAGGCAAAGGGAGGGAGAGCAGGGGAGAAAACAAAAACAAACAATCTTACTAGGCCCAGTGACATTGAGAACGTGTAAGTCCATGGGAAAGGGAAAGGGGGAAGTGCAACAGAAAAAGGGAGGGGGACGCAAAGAAGTGCAGGCATAAGTGGATACATAAGTAAATAAGGTGATAAGAGCAGTGATTTGTGCAGCTAGTGAAGGGTTCAGTGCAGGGCAAGTCAGATAGGGTAACATCTGATAAGTGCAGGAGAGGAGTGGGTGGACCTGTGAGGGTACAGATAAGAGGCCCCGGTGCAGGGGTGGCCGGGAGGCAGTGCCGGAGGAAGTCCAGGAGGGCAGGTAACTGAGCCAAGGGGGCCCCTTTGGCAGGTGAGGCAGTGCTGAGAAAAGAAGGCAGATCAACAGGGGAGGAGAGTGGCAAAGGAAGATGCAAAGAGGAAGGTCTTAAGGAGCTTACAGAATCGTAGATTGTTTTCCTCCAGTTTCAGGGTGGCAGGGAGGCCGTTCCAAAGGGAGGCTCCGGCCGAGGACAAAGATCTGCCCCCTGCACGTTTTTAGAAAAGCGGCTGACCCTGAGGGAGTTTGAAGTAGAGGAGCGAAGGGCTCGAGAAGGGAGGTATTTAAGGAGGGATAGTTGAAGGTATTTAGGACCCAGGCCCCAGAAAGCCTTGTGGACAATGCAAAGGGTTTTAAATTTAATCCTTGCTTCCACTGGGAGCCAATGGAGGGATTTCAGTGCTGGAGAGATACGATCCCGGGGCTTGAGGCCAAGGACAAATCTCGCAGTTCTGTTCTGGATTAGCTGTAGAGGGTGGAGGCAGGTAGCTTTAGAAAGAGGCTGTTGCAGTAGTCCAGCTTAGAGAGAATCAGAGCTTGGGAGACAGTGAGCTTCTGTGGGAAGGAGAGGAAGGGAAAGGTACCTCTGAGCAGGTGTAGTGAGAAGTTAGATTTTTTTTGAGACTTCAGAGATGTGTGAGGAGAAGGATAGGGTGGAATCAAAGATGACCCCGAGGTTCTTTGCTTCGCAGGTAGGTGCAGGAGGAGGGCCGAGGGAGGCAGGCCAGAGAGTAAGGGGGAAGGAAGGAGAGGGTGTGTCGTTGAGGAGGATTTCTTTTTTATTAGCATTTAAACAGAGATCGTTGGCGGCACACCAATTTTGAATGGCGATCAGAATGTCAGAGATGAGGGAGGAAGGGGAGGTGGCAGAGGGAAGCCTGAAAATGAGTTGTGTCGTCAGCATAGCATTTGAAGTTGGAGCAGAAGATGGAGATGCAGTAGGCAAGGGTTGCCAAGTATTGGTTGAAAAGCCAGGGCGAGAGATTAGACCCCTGAGGAACACCACAGGTAGAGAGGGAGATAGAGGAGAGGAAGGACCCAAGTTGTACCTGGGAAGGCCGGTAAGCCAAGCCAGAGCCTGATCAGTGATGCCAAGGTTGTCACGGAGACGATTGAGCAGGATGGTGTGGTTTACCGTATCAAAAGCGGAGGAGAGATCAAGTAGGATAAGGACGGAGGGAATGTTAGAGTCAAGGTTGGAGAGCAGATCTTCACGGATGTTCAGGAGAGCAGTTTCCGTACTTCTGGAGGCTCTGAAGCCAGATTGGTGATCATGGAGTGAGCCAACAGAGTCAGAATGAAGGTTGAGATGAGAGATTGCAAGCTTTTCAAGGAGCTTACCCAGAAAGGGGGTGCTGGAAATGGGGCGATAGTTAGCTGGACAGGAGGGATCAGCTGAGGGTTTCTTGAGTAGAGGATGCACAATGGAGTGTTTCAGAGGGAGGGGAAAGAACCAGAGGCAAAGGAGAGGTTGCAGAAGTCTGCAAGGGCAGGTGCAAGGGTGTCAATGTGGTCCTTAATGGTTTTGGAGGAACAGGGATGAACCTGTTTTGATGAGGCTTTCATAGATCGGACTTGTCTGGCAACCTCATCAGGGGAGAAAAGAGGAAAGGCGGAGAAAGAGGGAGGAGGAGAATCTGAGGGAGGATCGGGAGGGGAGGAGGAGAGTGTGGACATGATGTCCTTAGTTTCACAGATAAAGTGTGAGGCAAGGTCATTGCAAAGGGCCTGAGAGCCGATAGGAGAGGTGGATACTGCAGCAGAGTTGGCCAGCTCCTTCCAGATTTTAAAGAGTTCGGCCGAGTTGTTAGATGCTGCAGAAACACGGGCTTGAATATGAGCTCGCTTCTTGGTTAGTACAGAGAGGCGATATTGCCTTTGGAGAAAGCGACAGGCCAGTTGGTCAGGGGATGAGCAAGAGGCCCTCCATTTCCTCTCAGCCGCCCTACACTTACGTTTCAGTGAAGATAGGTCAGAGTCAAACCAAGTGTTGCACTTAGCTTTGGGCTTAAGGCGGATCCTCATGACAGGGGCAAGAGTATCAAGGGTAGCAGTTATAGAGGAGTAGAGCAGGGAAAGGGCCGAGTCAGGGTGAGTGTCAGCCTGAAGTGGAGGAGGGGGTGAGAAGGATGCAGCAAAAGCCTCGACTGACACGCGCTTCATGGGTCGGATGTCTGAGAAGGTGGGTGGCAGTATTTGGAGCAGGCTTGGCTGGAGGGGAGGAGATGGGAAGAAAAGAGGATAGAAGGGAGTGATCGCTCCAGAAGAGAGGAGTGATGGGGGGGTAGACGGGGGGAGGCCAGAGGAGATCAAGACATCAAGTGTATGGCCAGCAGAGTGAGTAGGGCCGGAGGGAAGGATGGAGAGGGAGAGTAAATCGCAGAGGTTGCGAAAGAGTGTAGATGGAGAAAAGGGCGAATCAAGATGGATGTTGAGGTCCCCAAGGAGGACGAGTTGAGCGGAAGAGGCCAAGATGGCTGAGGAGAGGTCAGCACACTCAGAGAGAAAAGAGGTGACTTGGCCAGGGGGCCGGTAGACAGTAGCAATAGTAAGGGAGTGGCTGGGAGAGAGAGAGCGCCTACAGACGAGGCATTCGAATGAGGAATAGGTCTGAGTGGGGATGATAGAAGCAGCAATCCACTCAGGGAAAATCAGAGCAACACCCCCTCCGGGAAGATCTAGGTGCTGAGAGGATCTTGTAACCGTCAGGGAGGAGAGTGTCAAAACTCGTGACAGAGCTGGTGGTGAACCAGGTCTCTGTAAGACCGAGGACATCAAGGTCAAGTTCTTCCAGGAGGTGGCAGATGTCGGAGGAGTGTTTGACAGCAGAGCGAGGGTTGAGAGTGGCAAGATGAAGAGGGTTGCCAGCCTTGAAGACCTTCCGGGGAGGGGTACAATGCTGAGGTATGTCCTGCGAAGGTGTAGAGGGAGTAAGAGAGGGGGCAAGGGAGGAAGTGGAAGAAGACAAGGTAGCCGAGGGAGATGAGGGGTGACAGCAGGAGAAGGGAGGAGCCGCCTGTCAGAGACGTAGGTTGGCCTGAGGGCCTTGCACCATGGCAGTGCCATTTAGGTACACATTAATGAAGACTCTGGAGGAGTCAAAGGAATCCATACAGACTTCCCAGCAGGTGCCGCCATTAATGGGAGAGGAAGATATAGGACAGAGCGTAAAGACCATACGAGGGGTCCAAAGGTCAGGTGACGGAACGGCAAAGAGGATGTCAGTGAGGGTTGGTCTGGCAGAAGCGCTAGAGTAGGTATCAGCGATGGGGAGATCAGGGCTGGAAGTCAAGATGTCCTTTTTAAATTGCTTTTTTCCAGATTTTGTGAGAAGGGAGGGATAGTCGATAGTAAAGCAGTTAGAGTAGATGGGAGAAACCGATAGCGCCATGGTAGGTAGAGAGAGGGGGTGTTGAGAGACAGAGGCAGGTGAGCGTCACTGAGCTGAATGCAATGAAAAACATACCCAAATTTGACTTTCTAAAAACGCAACCAAATTTGACTTTCTAAAAACGCACCCAAATTTGACTTTTAAAAACACACCCAAATTTTACTTACAAAAACACACCCAAATTTTACTTTCAAAAACACACCCAAATTTTACTTTCAAAAATACATCCTTCTTAGAGCAATTGGCGGTAAGTGGGTCCGAAGGTTGGTGAGATGAGGTAAGAGTAGAGTTGAGTTGAGTGTGAGGGGTGGGGAAGGTTGGGCAATAAATCTAGGAGGCAGCAGTTAGGGCAGGAAGAGGGGAGAGTGAAGGATAGAGGGAGGAGACAGAAAGACACATAGCGGTAAATAGGAGAGGCTTTAGTAGTCCAATTTCAGGGCTGCGTCACCTGGGGGGCCCAAGTAGAGAGTTGAAAAGGTGATTGTGGGGTTGTGGCATCACGAAAGCGTTCCGGAAAGCGGACAGGAAGCTGACAGGGGCCTTAGAAGTGGGCCTTTGGAGCGTGGGCCGGCTTCGCCTGCCGGTCCTCAGTTGCACAGATGAGGAAGGCACCAACCAATGGAAGAGAGGGGCAGGCCAGGCAGCTAGCATCCACTGCCTAACACACAGCAACCTGCTATCTTGAAAAGAGCGCATGGTGGGGGCAAAAGAAATGCTGCCAAGTTCCATGAAAGGCAGATTAAGCAAATAGCAGGGCCCAGGATCTTCAGAGGAGCAATACAGGAAAGCGCACTAAAAGCGCTACAAGTTCAGACGTTTTTCCGAAAATTTTAAAGGTTTTACTTTTTTTCATATTTGGCCTCAAAAAATGGTGGTGATGATCCCAGCAGGAGCCATAACACAGGGCACTGCACCTACCTCAAGGAGAGGCAGCATCTCAGCGCTTGTATGCCCACGGAAAGCGAACAGCAGATGATCAGCTGGGGGAGAGCAGAACCTCCCACTCCGTTGCGGAAGAAATAGAAAGTGAGCAGTGAGCCTTTGGAGCGAGACGGGGAAGGCCTTGCGAGAGAGGAAGGGAAAACTGCAGGTAGGTCGAGAACCCGACCGAAAAGCCTCTAGCGTCAAGTCGTGGTGCCGTGAGGAGAAATCTCCTCGATGCGAAAGGCAAAAGCATTGGTCTAGGTCCCGAAGTGGTTAACATCACTCTTCGTCTTCGACGAAAAAGTCCAAGAAAAGATGCCACCGGTCCCCTTCCACCTCGTCCTCGGATGAATCCCCCAAAAGAATGAAATGCCCCACAAAACATTCTTCCTCCAAAGAATGGGAAGCATCTAGAATAAAAATGATGGAGGTGTTTGAAAAGGCTAAGCCTCTGTCTGCGCCTTCTTCGGAAGCCGTCCGGGAGCATTACCGTTTCGACACTTGTGCGCCCTCAAGGCCTGGGTGATCGAAGGAGAAAGGATCGGCAACCCTCCAGGACGCCGAGCGAAAAAGACCACTCGAGTCGACGGTTCGTAGTCAGACGTCGTCCTGAACCCGACACACACCTCGAAGGGTGAGCCTTCGAAGACCGCCTTGACGCCCTCGAAGCCAGCTCCGTCGACCACTATTTTGTCATCGACCCCGAAGCCCTCGGCGCCAAATGTCCCAAAGGCTCCAATTCAGCCAGAAGCTGTCAAAATAACAGCAAAAGAAAAAGCTGCAAAGGCTGTAAAGCCTTCAGGCTCCACTGATACACCTCTCGCAGAAAAGGTTTTTAAACGTCTTCCGAGGAAAGAATATTTCAAATCATTAACTTCAATTTTTGAAGAACAGGGGAGGTCTGAGGAGGAGGATGTTCATTTTGGACCATTTCTGAGGAAAGCAGGATGAGGGATCTGGTGGAAACCTTGCATAATGCAAGTGGAAATGATACTTCATCTGACAGATTTTGGCAGGCCAGAATCGGGGGAACATGCCAATCCCTCATATAGGCAATTAATGACTAAGGTGGTTGAATACTTAGGATGGACTAGACCACCAACTCAGTTCATTCAAGATGATTTGACTGATATATTGGATCATGGTCCCACCGAAGATCCGATGTTACCCTTCTATGTAGCCTTACAAAACAGGGTAGCCAAAAATTGGGAGACCCCGGACACTATTCCTCCGTTTAATAAGTCCCTCACTTCAAAATACCGCCCTTCCAGTAGCGACCCCAGCTATCTGTCAAAACACCCTACTCCCGAGAGTTTGGTCGTCCAGGCAGCCACTGCTTCAAATAAGGTGGCGTATCCTTCCATCCCTCTGGATAGGGACGACAAGCGTGTATATGGTCGGGCGCGCAAGGAATTTTCAGCTGGAAGTATGGCGTTAAAATCAGCCAACTCCACATGTCCCTTGGCAAAATGTTTGTACACTCTGTGGGAGTGCATTGCAATGGCGGCGGAGCACATACCAGAAGGGGGGATGAAAGGGAAGGATTCCTAGCCATCGTTAGAGATGTAAAGGAGGCCATGCAGGAATCCCTTCAGTCTAGGTTGGACACTGCAGATAGTATGAGCAGGTCAATGGCCACTAACACGGTAATGCGCAGATTTGCGTGGTTGCAAAAGTCTGGTTTTGCACCGGACGTGCAAAACCGTCTTTTGAACATGCCATTTGACGGGTCTCACCTTTTTGGCAACAAGGCTGACGAGGGCCTTGAGCGGTTGCAGACCTCAAAAGCGGCTGCCAAATCTTTAGGAGCTGCTATTAGGCGACCTCAGCCTTTTCGTGCATCAGGACAATCTTGGAGGGGACAATCCTATCGTTATTACTCCTCATATGGAAAGGCGAGAGGAATGGCCAGTCAAAGAGGCCAGAAAAAAGCCACTTGTGGTGGACGAGGAAAACGTGCAAAGCCAGCCCCAGCTGCAGCCTCTTTACCATCAGCGGCCGCAGCAACTGCCTCAAAACCACTTTGAGGACTTGCAACACAAGACGCCTGTGGGAGGCAGGCTCTCACAGCATCTGCAAGAATGTTCTTGAGATGTTTGTGCTCTAGAAATAATAGTCCAAGGTTACTGCCTTCCTTTTCCAACGCAACCTCAAAGCAATCCACCAGGGAGACACTCTTTGAAGTTTCCAGATCCACTCCTACAGCAGGAAGTCTTAACTCTGCTGGAGAAAGGTTCTATAGAACCAGTACCTGTAGCGGAAAGGAACAAGGGATGGTACTTCCCGTATTTTTTGATTCCCAGAAAGGACAGAGGACTGAGACCCATCTTGGACTTAAGCTTGAACAAGTTCCTCAGGAAGGACTTCAAGATGGTGACTTTCTCAGATCCTTCAGGCCCTTCAGCTTCAGGATTGGTTGGTGTCATTGGACCTCCGTGATGCTTATTTTCATGTGCCAATCCATTTCAAGCACAGAAAATACCTGAGGTTCGTAGTTGGCGACTCACACTATCAGTTTCGAGTCCTGCCATTCGGGTTGACCTCCGTCCGAGGGCCTTCACCACGTTAATGGTAGTGGTGGCAGCGCAACTGAAGAGAGTGCGATTCACATCTGCCCCTACTTGGACGATTGGTTGATCAGGGCACGTTCTATGAAACAAGTCCTGGATCATCTGAAATTCACCTGCTACTTGCTCCACGGACTGGGATTCTCCCTCAATTTCAAGAAGTCACAAATTACACCTTCCCAACAGCTCCAGTACATAGGGGCTGTATTGGACACATCCTTGGGAAAGAGCTCGCCTCCCAAGTCGAGGGCTCAAGACATTCTTCAGATGGTTTCCAAATTCCAAAATGCCCAAAATCTCAAGGCCTACGACTTCTTAAGGTTGCTCGGACTCATGGCATCCTCCATTTTCCTAGTGCCAGAGGCACGCCTGAGGATGAGATCCTGACAATGGGCTCTAAAGTCTTAGTGGTCCCAGTTCTCAGGTCAAATGACGGATCTCCTTCAGATTCGGAACAAGGTTCGGCAGGATCTTCTGTGGTGGACTTGCACAGAGAACATCCTAAAAGCAGAACCTTTTTGGCAACCATGGCCGGAGATTACAGTAGTGACGGACGTTTCACTCATGGGGTGGGGAGCTCATGCCAGCGATTTGACAATCAGCGGTCGTTGGTCTCCATCGGACTACACATCATCCTTTTAGAGCTGAGAGCAATCAGACTAGCGCTGAAGGCTTTTCTGCCATCTATCAGAGGAAAACATTTCCTGAGAATGACGGACAATACAGTGGCCATGCATTAGCAAAACAAGAGGTGCAGGGTCACTACCTCTGTGCAGAGAGGCAATGCGGCTCTGATATTGGGCAATTCAAGAAGGAATCTCCTTAATGGCAGTTCGTCTGGCTGGGGAGGAGAATATGACGGCAGACGCTCTGAGCAGGCAGAGCACGGTGTCCCGCGAGTGGTAACTGGCTCAGGAAGTCCTTCAGGAGATCTTCACCCTTTTGGGGAAACCCCCATGTATACTTGTTTGCGACCGGAATCAACTGGAAGTGCGAAAAGTATTGTTCAAGGGAATTTCTCCTGAGAGGAGCCCTAGGGGACGCGTTTGTGGTAGAGTTGAACTTCCCACTACTATATGCGTTCCCTTCGATTCCCGTCATTCCTCAGGTCATCAGGAGATTGAGTCGGTTTGGAAACCGCATGATCCTAATTGCCCCGGATTGGGCCAGGAGAACGTGGTACCCAGACCTTCTAGACATGTCCATCTGCACTCTGTTACGTCTTCCTCAGAGAGAGGACCTTCTCTCACAAATGGAGGACCAGGTTCACCATCCAGAGGTCAAGACTCGCAAACTTCATGCTTGGGATCTGAAAGGCTGCGATACAAGGATTGGGACCTTCCAGATGACGTCATGGAGGTGTTGCTTTCGGCAAGAAGGCCAGCAATAAAATCTCTATACCGTTGCTGTTGGAAAAAGTTTTGCAACTGTGCAGAGAAAAGAATGTTGATCCTTTTCTATGTTCTATCCCGGAAGTGCTGTCCTTTCTCTTGTCCCTAGCACATAGAGGCGTAAATGTTGGGACCATTAAAGGTTATCTTGCAGCGCTTTTCATTTTCAAGCGCTCTTCAGAAGAATGTTAATTCTTTTGATAATACATTTCTTAAAGGGACTGACCAATGTGTTCCCTCCTTACCCTTTCCAAGTCCCAGTTTGGGACCTTAATCTGGTTTTAAAGTTTTGTAATGTGTGCTGCTTTTGAACCTTTGCACACTTGTCCATTAACATTATCATTGAAAACAGCTTTCCTAGTTGCTTTAGGAAGAGTGAGTGAATTGCAGGCACTGTCTTCTGGGCCACCCTATACTGTGTTCCACAGGGACACAGTGGTATTGAGGGTTAAACCCTCATTATTGCCTAAAGTTGTGTCTGATTTCCATTTAAATCAGAAAATTATTCTGCCCGTGTTATACCCTCCACCTAATCCCAGTAAGGAGGAGGAAATATTGCACAGGCTGGATCTGAGAAGAGCTCTAAACTTTTACACTTCTAGGCTTTCCAAGCTTAGAGTGGATAATCAACTTTTCATTGGCTACACCGGAAGGAAATTGGGTCAATCGGTGTCAAAACAAACCATATCGCGTTGGATTGTGCCATGCATTTCAGAATGCTACAGATTGGCGGGCAAAGACCCACCAGAAGGTTTAAGGGCCCATTCCACCAGAGGCATAGCCTCTTCGACATCCCTTCAAAGAGGTGTTCCCATAACATCTATTTGTGACGCAGCAACTTGGTCATCGCTGCACAATTTTTCTAAATTCTTTAGTCTGGATGCTTCCCAGTTTAAAGAGCTTGCTTTCGGTAAAGCAGTGCTATATTCGGCCATATAATATTAAAACTCTACTCCTCCTCCAGAGAGCTTTGTACACTGCTTTGGGAGTCTATCTGTCATGATCACTGCTTCCAAGGAGCCAGGACCAGCCCAACGTCCTTGGAAGCAGGCCCCTAACCCTAATCCTAAGCACCAGCCGGTCCCCACTGGGACCTTTTGGACCTTGTCCTGGCGCCGGTGGCACCAGGCTCATCAAAACCATTGGTCCCGGCACTGGAAGCGCCGGGCTCATAATAGGTGTGAAGATGCTTGGGTGGACTTACCTGCAGCAGACCATGCTGCTTACTTACCAGCCACTTAGAAGCCATATGAGAGCAGGAACTACTTTCTTACCTGGGTGGGGCAGCTCCACTCCCTGGATACAGCACTGGAACTCTTCTGGAAACTGGAACTCTTTTCTTACCTAGGCGGGGCTGTGGAAGAAGACGCCTCATCACTCCAAGGCTATTTAAACCACACCCGATAGATGAAGCGTGCTTCGCGTTATTCTGCATCTGCAGCAGAACGCTCACTGAGTCTGCTCCGGCCTTTCTTCTTCCGATCCTGGACCTGCAAGAATCCTACTTACCATTTCAGTATCCAGACATCATCAGCACCTGCAAAGAACAGAAACAGGTTAGCAAGGCGAACTTTACACGCAGTGCTTACTTACCTGATCCATCGGCTGCGGCCGTTTCTTCACGCCGCATCTCCACCTGCAAGAACAAAAGCATTGCCATACTTACCGGCACGCTGTGAATTACGGATTTCTTCGTTCTGCATCGCCGCCTGTGAAGACAAAGTATCGTTAACAACTTACTGGCATTCCGCGGACTCCGACCCTGCAACCCAACATCTGAAAGGCAAAAGAAAAGACATTAAGCAGGTATCTACTTAAGTCCATCACGCTCGTCGCAATAAAACGCCTGCGAATTCTCTGGCGTCTCTTTAACACGAACTAAGCTGCAAGGAAAGAGACAGCTAGAGCGCTCGCCATACTTACGAACTTCCAAGCGCTTCACTTCATCTTTCATCTCAAGAGCCCTGCAATACATAAGGGAAAGGCATTATACAGAGTCTGCATATAAACGTGCCACGCATGTAAAGACTTTAAAGACAAAAGGTGTCCAGAAACTCACCGCTCGTGCAGATAACGACGGTAACCATCCTCTGAATTCAAGAGGCCTGTGTTTCACCAGTGAAGGAACTGGCAACGGCACCCTGCACCAGACGCAGATGGAGAGCCCAGCATTCACCTATATAAGGTGAGCACGTTGACCTGGGGGCTCTACGAAAAAGCTTGGAAGAGAGAGAGAGAGAGGGACATTCAACAACCCAGACCATTAACCCCCATATTCTTTCACCTGCAGAAACCTCACTCTTCGAGTCCGACACACAGTGCGAAGAGGTTCGACCCCAGAAGCCAATCGAGTCCTGCACATCACTTTTCGAGTCACAGACAGCTTCCTGCCAAGACCCGCGCCTCCGTGGGAATCAGGTGAGCGTTACACTATCTAAGATGAGGAATACGTTGGGGGACACAATCCATTTGAAGAACAAGTTACTTAACAACTGGTAACATTCTTTTGACTGGATGTTCTGCCAACGTATTACTCATCGCCCTCCCATCCTACTCCTCTGTAGATTTTCCGGGTTATTGCCATTTCAACTCTCGCAAGGCTGACACCTGGCTACCTACACTATCCATACAAAAGAGCAAGAGGAGGAAAAACAGAACTGAGGCCAATGGGCACCGTGTGTGCTACTTGTATACCGGATGACGTTGCCCTCAACGGAGGCCTTGGAGAGACCTCAACTCGACATCGACGCACGGCGCCCTCTGCCAAGAAAACATTTCCAAAGAAGCTAAAGCTGGATGGAATACATCTAAGATGAGGAATACGTTGGAGGAACATCCAGTCGAAAGAACGTTACCAGTTGGTAAGTAACTTGTTCTTCTGTGCTAATTTCCTTCAACCTTTGAGACCCCCATCTCTTTTGCTAGACTTTGACTTTTAATAATTTTAACCCTGGAGTGAGTGAAACCTTTTTCTCACTCATGTGTTTTGACCTGATTTGGATTTTGTTTTCTCACTGTTTTTGGAGTCTGACAAACTCCATGGACATATACTTTTTGTATGGTGACACACAGCACTTTCAGTGCAGTGTCAGAGAAATCCTTTAGATTTCTCATAAGGTTTAACTACCTTTTCTTGTGTGAACTACAGTTCCCAAGAATAGTAAAGTGAAATTTACTTTACTTATCGTTTCTCTTTGTAGGTCCAGCACACACCATCTTATGTGTAGTGCTGGGGGGTTACCTAGTAGCCCCTTATCCTACATTCTCATGTAACATTTGTGTTACCCTCCCTACTTTAAATGGCTGGTGGCAGTGGTTTAATTTTCCTACCATTATGCTTTTTTACCGCAGGCTGAATCCTCAGCTGCAGTATAGCACCCATGGTTGACCATTTTGTTAAAATGACCCCGGTCGTCTTTTTTTGCAATTTTCTGTTTGTGAGGTCTTTCTAGGGTTTTACTCTGTGCGATGAGACAGGTTTGAGCCCTTTGTTTTGCCTTTGGCGGGCTTCAGCCGTTAAGCCCGGCTCTGGCTCCAGTGTGTCTGGAAAGGCGGGATGTGAGGGAAGTTCCCGAAACTCCCCTGTCCTTAGTCTGTAGGAGTGCCTGAATGCAACCAGTCCTGATTGGCTGGCTGTCCTTTCAGGACTGCCACCCTGCTGTGTGATTCACAGCCTAGGCTGTGCATGAATGGGAGAAACCTGCTTAAAAGGCGAGAGTTTTGGGACTAGATACTGGGTCGACCTCTGGGAGAAACACCCGACAAAGAGACCGTGAACAAAGCTTGTTGCATCCTCTTAGATCTTTGAATTGCCCGGAGAAGCCCTGTTGCATTTTTCAATTTGATAGAGAAGCTCCGAAAGGGACGACTTCTTTCCTTGGGTTAGTGGGACCAACTAACCCAGAGACAAACTCCACTGGACCATCTTCCCTGACTGGCTGTACTTCTTTGCTGCTGCAAGAACTGGGTGCAAGAGGTTGAGAAATTTGCAGTAGAGTGCAATGTCTGAAATCCAGCCAGAAGCTCCAGGAGTCTCCTAAGGACATTCTAGAAGCAGGACGACCAGAGCTCCAGTCCACGCAGGTCCCAAGGAGTGAACGAAGCCCAACCAGTATTCGAGATCTGCCATGGTGATATGATAGTTTATTTATATAGCGCCTATACACAATGTGTTTCAAGGGAGAGAACAAGGGAAAATACAATGACATTCTTACAGGCCATGAACAGTAAGGATGTGAAATTACTGTGCTGTTTACTAAGCGCTGAAACTGCGAAGTGCTACTGAACCGAAAAGAGCACGTAGCTGCAGATGACCTCCAGACGTCCTACCTCTTGTCCCCATGACTGAGGCTCAGGAACACTGGAGCTGCACCGCTGTAACATGACAGAATCCAGCCTGACCACTCTTCTTCAAACCAGAGGTACTGTTTAGACTTGGGGTACTTATCTCATTGTCATTTAGCTGTGCTTTTCTCAGTTGGGAATTGCAGTGGCTTACTTTTAGACTTGATACCTACTCTCCTTTCACAGGCTTAACAGCTTGTGACCCTACAAGTGATTTTCTAACAAACTCTCTAACTTTGTGCAAGACTTTGATTCTAAGAAGTGCCTCAGCTCCATAGACTTTCAAATTGATTTTAGCCGTTCTGGCTCCCTACGGACTCTTCTAGTCCATTGACTTTGATAATGTTTGTCCCTCATAGGTGGTAACTTGTCTAGATTTCATTGAAAGATTGAAGTGTGCTCACCTATACTAAGAACCTGTTTCCTTCCTTAAACCTTTCCGTTCTGCAACCTCTGAATCTGCAAAGTACAACTAGTGCGATACATAAATGCCATTACTGTCCTTGCGATTGAAGTCCCCTCAGGGTGTAGGAATTGTGTAAGAAGCATATCGAAAGATTATACACAAACTTGTTTTCATTTGGAAAGGTATTTTTAAATTATTTTTACATTGGATAGTCAAGTGCAGACAGCGCTGCTATTATTACCTATCCGAAATAATCTTAACTTTCACCCCCAGGGTTCACTCTCCCAGAGGTACCAGAGCTACCTTCGCTTAATTCCAAACGTCCCTCTAGACACCATTTGCAAAGCTGCTACATGGCGTTCCATGCATACGTTCACACACCATTATTGCATTGATACTCACTCTAAACCTGTTTCACAGGTGGGACAATCGGTTCTAATACATCTTTGCCACTGTACCTTCGCACTTCCCTCTCCAGATACTGCTTGCTAATCTATGCAGAGCATGTGATCTAAGCAGATCCACAAGCTCCAGAAGGGATACATTACTCGCCGTAATCATATTTCTGGTGCTTTTATCTGCTTAGATTCAAATGTGCCCACCCTTCCTCCCCTACTGGAGTAGAAGGCGCATAGATGTTTTTCCGGGTTATCACTGTTTCTGCTTAATCACATCTGTACTCAAGCTACACTTCATGCGACCTCATCCCAGAAACAAAGAATTGAGGGGGACTCGATGGATAAAGGACCATGGGTACAGTACATGTCACACTAGGGATAGTATTACTAACACGCCCTGTCGATGTCCATTTTGGAGTTTGAAAAAAAATCTTGTAATACACCGCGACTACCACTAGATGTCGGACTATGCAGATCACGTGATCTAAGCAGATACAAGCACCAGAAATACGATTACGGTGAGTAATGTGTCTCATATTTATTATATACACCAGAATCACTTTAAATACTTTAGACGTTCACACTAGAATACTTCGGAATGCTTGAGAATACACTTCAATGGGTACTTTCACTTGTTTGTTTTAACGTTAGAAAGGGAAAAGACAATGTTAACGTATTATTGGTTACTACGCGCACCTGCAGATTCTAACAGTTTATACAGTAATGCATTTGCTCTACAAACACATATAGTAAAGTCACTTAACGGGAGGAAAATGGTTAGTTAGTGTAACATTAGCCTGGTTCAAGGTTCTAGAGAGGGTTTCCTCGCCCACGAAGTCTTTTTTGTCCAAAAACGCATTCCTAGCTAAAGGCAGTTTGGAGAGGTATCAAAGTTTTGACAAGCAGCAGAACAGAGAGTTCCTGTGGACTTCTTCCAGTCTCTAGTGTTATAGCAGCAGCAAGTTAATGAAGGGACACAAGCAGCAGCTGTAGTCCGAGATCGAGGGGGGAGGCTGCACACCTCTAGGTGCACTCCAACGCTTTGGAGCGACTTCTTGCAATCGGGTAAGCAATAACTTTTCCCCCACAGTACCTTAGGTTAGAAGAAAATGTTCATAGCCGAGTGCTCTGTGATGTTGCAGCTCTGGACCCGACTTCCGGATTCCTTGGTCTGATGACTGAAGGCGGGACAATGGACAGGGTCTCTCAGCAGCAGTCTCGAGGGAGGATCTGGGGTACGACTTTCAGCAACTTCCTGGTTCACTCTCAGCTTTTTGGGTCCTTTTCTGCAGCACCAACAAAGGACACAGATTGCCCGGTCAATCTTCTTCGCTTCCTGCAGTCCTGCACTCTGAGGGGGTCTTGGTGAGTTGGATCGGATCTCTGGAGTGTCCGTAAGGGTTCAGCAAAGATTTGGACGGATTTGGCCTTTCCACGTCAATGCACTAAAAATGGGCAACAGGTCTCCTGGTATTGGGGTTTCGCAGCTCTGGAAATTCCTAGGCCCTCTGGGGATGGCTCAATCAAAGTTCGACTTGGGACTGGTTGTTCCCATCAGCCAAAAGGAAGGAGTCGTCCTCTTCGGAGCTCCTCTGTCACACAGGAAACAGGGTTTAGGACAGCAGTGGCTGCTTCAGTGTTGCAAAGGGTTGTCTCTTGTCTTCTTCGGATACTTCAGCTTCCACTGGTCGACTTGCTTTTCACTCCAGAAGCCTCGCCTTTTATACAGTTCTAGTACCCACTCTTCCATAATGTCCCAAAACATTTTACAGAAAGGGGCGTTTGGTTGTCCATTCTGGACAGCCAGACCCCCTGTATGAGATAGGCCTATTCAGGCACTCTGGCAGACAAAGGACGGGGGGATAGAAGACTCCGCCATGTTAGGCAAGATAGTATGCAGTACCCTTTGGTTCCACTACAACAACCATGACCTCCTAGCACTAGGAACCCAACCTTTGGTATAAGTCTGCACTACACCGGTTGGTAGCATGTCCAGCAGCCAGGCTTATCCCAAGAGGGGTCAATGTGAGCTGTAGGGGAGGTTCACAGAGATTCACAGTGACAAGTATTAAAAAAAACTTACACTCAAGGTTTCTTGATTAAACAATTATCAATATAACAGTCTGTTTGAGTAAGCCTTCTTCAGATGGGGCAATATAATAGTAACACACAAATACACTAAAAAATATACACTCTTAATTTATGTAAATCAGCAAATACCCATTTGGAATGGCACACAGACCATTCCTAGACCCTCAGGTGACTTAAATAATTAGGACACTGTGGATATTAATATATCACTATTGCATTTGGGGCAATACTTAGGAGTATGTGAAAGAAAAAGATTATTAGAACACAAGAGATCACACAAATATTCTAAAGCAGGTAAGTACTTTTGGTAACCTCCAATGCAAAGTAAGTTAACCCCTTCTTGGAAGGAAGATAAAACTTAATGTCCGAGGGAAGAAGAGCCATTCAGGGAGCCAGGCCAGGCCAAAGTCAATTGGGCAAAAGTCTAGGTGAACTGAAGCAATTCTTGCAGGTAGGTTAAAGTCTTGCACAATATTTTAGTAGTCTTTGTAGAAAAGAAATCAAAGTAGGGCCACACACTGATTAGGCTCTTGAGGTAAAGAAGCTGTTAGCAACTGTACAGAAGCAACCAAGACAAGTCTCCACAGAGAACAAGTGAGGTTACACAACAAGAATTGAGTTCTCTTAGGCTTTACAGTACCTTTGGTTAGAAGAAAAACGGTTCCAGCTGGCTTCAGTTCCTTTGCAGCTCTGCAGATCCTGTGTTCCTGGGATTCACTCGTGGGGACAAGAGGGAGGATGTCTGGAGGAATCCTAAACTACAACGGTCGGCGACAGAAAAGGACCAACATCTATTCAGTGGCACTTTGCGGTTTCAGCGCCTCGTGTCTCAGCAAATAGCACCACCGCAGACTCTTGGCTGTTGAGATGGGCTTTCCTTGCATCTGGGGTCCAGCACTCTGAGGTGGCTCAGGCTCGGTCAGTCCTGCTTCCTGGGAGTCCGGAGGATCTTCCTGGAGCTCTCGGCCAACTTAAAAGCAACGCACATGATCTGGTGTTCCTCTCCCAGGCTCTTTGGTTTCCAGCAGCAACTGAAATGGAAATACAACCAGCTTCAAGAGGATGTCCAGGTGGCTTACTTTGGAGTTTATTGGTCCCACCAACTCAAGGGGAAAAGTTGTCCTTGCCGGGCTTCTCTTTTCGAGGCGAATTCTGAGCTTCAGCACAGCAGCAGGACTTCACCGGGCAAACCAGCGGTCCAGGAGTTGCAGCAGGTGTCTCTTCCAAGTTCTTCTTCTGATTCCTTCGTCCAGTGGTCGACTCTGCCTTCCAAGCCAAAAAACCTCACCTTTTATGCAGGTTTCTCCCATTCATTACAGCCTAGCTGTCAATCGCACAGCAGGGTGGCTGTCCTTGCCAGAAAGCCAGCCGGCTAATCACCTAAGAGTGCATTTCTGTTTCCTCAGAGATTAAGCACAGGGATTTTCGGTCACCTCCCTCGCTTCCTGCCCCTGGCCCCTGCCCCTGGCAGACACCGTGAATCTCGCCCAAGGCAAATGAATAAAGGGACCAAACCTGGTTTGGCGCGCAGAGTAAATCTCAAGAAAGACCTTTCCACAAAGAAATGGCAAAAAAAGACTCGGCCGTTTTGACTAAAATGGCACCCTTGGGTGCTTTAGTGCAGCTGCGAACGCAGCCCACGGTAAAAGCACACCACGGTAGTTAAAATTAAACCACTGTCACCAGCCATTCGTTGAGGAAAGGATAACATAAAAATGTTAAATGAGAAGCTAGACAAAGGGGATACTAAGTAACCCCTCCAGCACTCTATTGTAAGATAGTGTGTGCTGGGTGTAGAAAGTTACAAATGTAAGTAAAGTCAATTTCACTTCACTGATCTTAGGAAACAGTAGTTTATCCAAGCGAAGGTATTTAAACCTTTGGGAGATCTAAAAGGCTTCCCTGTGCACTGAAGGTGCTGTGACACAGTGTGAAGATGATGCCCATCGAGTTTGTCAGACTCCATACTTAACAAAGAAACACAGAGTTCAAATAAAATTAAAAATACATGAGGGAGTGGGAAAAAATGGTCCGCACTCTCCAGGTTAAAATTGAAGTCCTAAAATCCAGCCAAGTTGCTGGGGGTCTCTAAGGTAGAGGGGAATTAGCACATTTCTGAGAATTCTCCCTAACACTCCCCCACTACCTGCCCGGACCCTCTGGAGCCTAGGCGGGGTTACCCACAGGTTCCTGCCAAAGGCAAAACACCCACACTGACCTCCCCCTCCCAGAATGGTAGAAGAAGGGCTAACAAAGTACAACCATGCTAGTAATGGCAAAATAAGAAGGGAGACCCCAAGTTAACACTTGGGTGGCCCTATTGTGCACTACCGGGGCTATGGACATAGCCTGCAGTACAAATCGACACAATAGTTGGTAGAACACGTCCACTTCCACCAGCCATAACTAGGGAATTGTCTATATGAAAGTCACAGAAGCCGAGAGAAGGGGCTAACTAGGTATCCCTTTGGCACTCCACTGAAGGTGGGATGTGCCAATCTCTCAGACTATAGAGTTTTGGGAGAGATGCTATCCTTAAGAACTCTAGTTACCTAAGGATATAGAAAAAGGGAATCTTAAAGGAGGACCTTAAGTGCCCCCAGCAGCACTGCCCATAAGGAGCTGTGTGCTGCAGTAGTAAAAACAGATGCTTTTAAGAGCGATGGAGCATACAGACTCCATAGTACTGGCAGAATACAATGAATAGCGTTCCAAAAGGCAGAGCCCACAAGAATTAATGAGTGACAAAAGGCCTTGCTCATTAAAGATATAAAGAATAAGGTCCAGAAGTCCATCAAAATGTTCTGAGGATCTCACTAGGAGAGGGGATGAAAAATTAAAATGATAAATCTCCCCAACACCCCTCACGGTATGGCGGGTGGACGTGTTCTACCAACTTTGCTATTTTCTGCTGCAGACTGTATTCACAGCCTTGGTTATGCAAAAAAGGGTCACTGTTTGGTAGGATTTTCATAGCAATGATAAATCTTCCTGACCTGTGTCAACCCCAGAATCTTTTGCTTTACTGGTGAATTATTTTTCCCTATATCTTAGTGAGAGGGTACCTTTTTCCACACTCACAGAATCTTTTACTATTTCTATGGGTGTCATTTTTAAAATTCTCCATAATGTCTTTTTAATGTTATCGTCTGACAACTTTTGTTGTATACCTTTTTATTGTTGTGGGGTTGCCCTTGGGGCTCCCCTTTAACTTTCTCTGGCTAACCTTGTGAGAACTACAGTTACCAAGGGTAGAGAAGGATCTTTGGATCACTTTTACATGTTTGTTAGCTGAAACCAGCACACCCCACCTTATTTGGAGTTCTGGGGAGATAGTGTATCCTTTTTCTGTTACAGGGACAAGCTTACTTTATTTATATAGCGCGCCAGCAGCCCAAGGGCATTGAGGCGCTGTTACTTGCAAGAGCTTAGTTACAGAAGTACAAGAGTGGTGGCAGTCGTTGGCACATTATAAATCAATACGAAAATAAGATAAGTACATCATTCTCTCATTACAGCTTATGCACTTGGTCATTACAGCTTATGCAATGGGTCACATGTTTAGAATTCATGCTGATACGAGGGGCCTTATCTGAAGAGGATGGTTTTCATAGCTTTATGGAAAGTGATGAGGGAGGCCTCGGATCGTGGGAGGTAGGGCATTCTAATGTGTGGGTGCGAGCTATGGGAAGCTGGATCTGCCCGCTCTGGCTCTTTTTACTAGGGGCACACAGAGCATGTTGGTATAGGGTGATCTGGTTGGTCTTGTAGAGGAGAAGGGGTGGATCCTTTGTGAGAGTTAATCAGGAGCAGTGAGGTGAATGCACTTGTGGGTCAGTGTCAGGGCTTTGAAGACGATTCTTTCCTTTATCGGGAGCCAGTGGGCTAGTTTTCTGGCCTCCGAGATGTGTTCTCTTTTAGCAATGCCTTGGGCTGCACGGAGAGCATTCTTCTGTATGACTTGTAACCTCTCCAGGTTTTTATTGGATGTGCCTAGAATGAGTACATTGCAATAGTCTAGCCTAGAGGCAGTGATGGCTCTGGCTATGTTTGTGAAGTTCTCTTTGGAGAGAAAGGGCCTGACTGCGTTGATTAGTTTAGCATGATATGCGGCTGAGGAGGCTATTGCGTTGACTTGTCTGTCCATGGATAGGTTGGAATCCAAATAGACTCTAAGAATTTTGACTGAGTCTGAGACAGGTATTTTGATGGTGAAGTGACTGAATTGGGAGTCTAGATTTTTTAGTGTCGGGGGAACCTACCAGGAGGAGTTCGGTCTTGTCCGAGTTGAGGCATAGTCCATTGTCTGCCATCCAGGCTTGGATGGTGTTGTAGAGGTTAAGGGTCAAGGAATCAGTGTCATAGTTGCCAGTGAGGGTGAGGAGGATCTGGGTATCGTCAGCGTAGTTGGTGTAGGAAATACCCATAGCGTCGAGGAAGAGGGGGTTGTGTGAATATGTTGTAGAGGGTGGGGGGAGAGGCAAGAGCCTTGGGTCACACCACAGACTATGATGGTGGATGAGGCAGAGGCTAAGTCAGAGAATACTTGCAGGGTTCTGTCTTGTAGGAAGGAGGTGATCCATGCTGTGGCGTCAGGGGAGAACTTGGCGGTGGAGGAGAGGTGGTGGCATAGGACGTCGTGATCTATGAGATCGAATGCCGCAGACAGGTCAAGAAGTAAGAGAAGTGCTGGTTTGCCCATGTCTCTGGCATAGTCCATCTGGTTTTTCAGGTCAAGTAGTGCGGTTTCAGTCCTGTGTCTGGGGCAGAAACCAGATTGGCGGAGTCCCAGGAGTTTGTTCTCTTCAATGAAGTGCTGAACCTGCAGGTAGGCTGTTTTTGTCCAGTATTTTGAGGAGGAATGGGACAGCGGTGATGGGTCTATAGTTGTTAGGGGAGGTAGGATCAAGAGTTGGTTTATTAGGAGAGGGCGGACCCAGGCTTCCTTGAGGGAAGCAGGGACTTTCCCTGTGGCAAAGAAGGCATTGACAAAAGCAGTCAGGAAAGGAGCTAGCACTTCAGTACAGTCCTTGATGATAGTAGCTGGGCAGGCATCACCTTTACAGTTAAAGGGTTTGATATTCCTCATTATGTTGATGTTGTCTTGTTCCTATATGGATTTGAAGGAGAAAGGTTTGGGGTGTCTGAGGCTAGTGGTGGGATAGGGATGTGCGTATTAGGCAGAGCTTGTTTAATAGCTAGTATTTTGTTTTGGAGAAGGCTCAATTTGGTTTGCATGGCCGTTTGTTTTTCATCGCACCAGGCTTTGTCTTTGGTGAAATTCTGGGGGGGCAGGGGTGGGAGGCTCTAGCTCATGAAGACGGCGAAGATTTCTTTTGTGCTAAATTGGGCTTCCGAGATTCTGGATTCAAAAGATTTGGCCTTTGCTAGGGTGATTGCCTTTTTGTATTTGTTAGAGCGGGCTTTAAAGATCATCCTATCTTTGTCAGTGGGACGTTTGCCCCTGTGTAAGTGCAGCCTTTTTTTCGATGCAGTGTGATAAAAAGTCCAGTGTGAACCATGAGTTGGAGTGGGTGGTAGGTTTGGATTTACAGGGTTTGAGTGGGGCAATGGAATTGATAGCTGCTTTGATGGAAACATCATAGGCTGATGCAAGTGTTTCTGGGTCTGAGGAGAAAGGTAGTCTGAAGGCTGGGCCTTGGAGGAAGGGCAGGATCTTTTCCTTAGTGAGCTGACGGGAGCTTCTTGCGAGGCAGAGTGGCAGGGGTTGGGGTGAAGGAGTGGAAGAGCTGGCGGCGAGGATGCTAAAGGTGATATGGTGGTCAGACCATGGAGTGGGAGTGTTTCCAGTGATGAGTGGACAGTTATGCTGCACAATCCAGTCGAGTGTTCTGCCCTGGGTGTGAGTGGGGCTAGAGATGGTGTTCTTGTAGCCTAGTGCCTTGAGGGCAGAATCAACGGATTTGGCTGCTGAGTCCTTCCTGTCCAGGAGGCCTAGATTGACGTCCCCAAGGAAAATGGCTTTCGAATGTTTTTTAAGGTTGTCAGAGGAGGTGGATGAGAGAGGCTCGAGTCTCCTGTTGGGCCTGGAGGGCGATCAACAATGTGAATAGCAATGGTACAATGGGGAGAGAGGTTTGAGTTTTACTTGGAGGTAGTCGCTGCTGTTGTGCAAGGATTTCTCTACCTTTCTAATGGAGAGGCAGTCTTTGGCAATGATTGCTACACCTCCACCTTTAGAGAAGCGGTCATGTCTGGTGATGGAGTAGCCATGGGGCAGTGCAAGGGCGAGTGCAGGGCTGGAATCCTCATGTAACTAGGTTTCTGAAATCATGAGCAGGTAGAGGTCATGGGTGGTTATGAGGTTGTGGATGTCCAGAGCGTGGGCATGGATGGACCTAGCGTTGATCATAGTGCATTTGAGATGGGATTCTGTAACGGCTGGGGAGAGGTCCATGGGGAGAGTGGGTAAGGTGGTGGGCATGGTCGCGCTGGGGGGGGGGGGTAGAGGAATTGCACATCACAGATTTAGCACTGGGGGGCTCATTTTCATTGGTGGTGGACACGTGGAAACAATAGCATTAGAAAAGGGGGTAGAAGAATTGCACATCGCAGATTTTGCACTCAGGGGGGGGGCTTATTTTCAGTAGTGGTGGAAACAGGTGGAGACACATTTGGTATAGAAGCAGTACAATTGGAGGTGGGGTAAAGTGCTTCATTGGCAGCTATATTGGAGGTAACTATAATGGCTTTGGGCTTTGTAGTTGGGCGGATGAGTCTGGCCTTGTTAGCATGTAGAGTGGGTGGCATAGTACGGGAGCATAGCCGTGCATTGCGGGTGCTCGTGGGGAGGGGCTGGGAGCTGATGGTGGCCTCGAATGCGGGCCCGTAGTCTGAGGCTCCTGGTGGCAGGGCCTGGGTTTGGATGGAGTTGGAAACAGTCAGGCTCCTTAACTCCAGTATGCGGCATAGCCTTGTGGTAAACGAGCAGCGAAGAGCTACAAAGAGCATAGAAGGCCTTCTCTCCTGGCCTTCTCTCGTCGGCTTTGCCTCTGTCCTCTCCCCCTCCATTTAAAGCAGGAGGGGAGGGGCGGGCAAGCCGACATAACAAATCGGGACCTGAGGCTGCGGCAGTGATTTTCGTAGCATATGTTGTTGTTGTAGGTGCTGCCATGGCAACTGGGGCATCCATCTTAGGTAGGACGGCACAACACGCGGCCGTAAGCGGGCTGGAACACACGGTTGTTCCAAAGCAGAGATGCACAGCTGATCCTGCTTTCAGCTGGTGGGAAAGATGAAGTGCTCGCAGTGGAGCTGCAAAGAACACAGAAGGCCTTTTTCTCCTGGCCTTCTCTCGTCAGCTTCGCCTCTCGGTTCTCTCCCCCTCCATTTAAAGCCGCCTTTAAAGTGTTACCTTTTAATAGCTGTTGGTAGTGAACCTTTTTACTAATTCGGTGCACCTTTTCCACAGTCCTTGTAAAGACACCCATGAGTGCTTATTTTACCAAAATGGCCCCTGTCTTTTTTCGCCATTTGTGTTTCTTGTCCGTTCTTGTTCCTTCCCCTGACCTCCAGGGTGGGGAAAGGCCTTTGTGTCAATTTTGTCTATGGCTGAAATCCTGTAGATTCCCTGTCCAGGCTCCAGAACGTCTTTGAAGGCAGGATGCGAGGGAGGAGTCCACAACTCTGCAGCCCTTTGTCTTGCAGCCTGCCTGCGAGAATCCAGCTCAAACTGGGAGGCTGGCTGTCCTGAAAGGACTGCCAACCCCCAGGTTTGAATATTGCATGGCTGTTTCATTGGCTGGGTTCCTGCATAAGACTGATCCTTTAGACTGAAGATGTAGTAGACCACTCGAACCGAAACCAAAGAGGACGATGAAGAAACTAAGGCTGTCGCGATTTCCAGCGACTGGAGAGCCTGCTGTGTAACCGGAGCCTGCTGTAATCCTTCCTTCCAATCAACATGGGGACCCTGAAACAAGACAACCCAGAACCTGATGCGTTCCACTAGACTCAGAAAGACCTGCATTTTGAGCCATCCCATGCCGTGACCTTGTGGGGCTATAATACCCCGATACCCTGGGACCTCAAACCATCGGGCAGTGCACAGTCATCCAAATTCCGAATCTTGCTAAAACTTTGTGGGCATTCTGTTGCACCTACAGAGATCTGAAAGAGTCCAAAAAGTCCCCTCACCAGAGTGCTGGACATTGCAAACAACGAGAATCCGACCAATAATATTCAGTCTTCATCTTGCTCCTGAAAAGGGCGCCAAAACCACAGAGCTGCATCCATGTGCAAAGACATCCTTGCCTGGAGCCTTCCCCGTTGATTCCTGTCGCAGAAGCCCTTCCAGTGTCCTGTCTTCATGATAAAGGAATTCAATTACTGGGTTTTTGGCTGCAGATCCTGAAGTCTTCCTCCCATTGCAACCTCTTCTTCTGTGCTGAGTAAACCATGTGAAGATCCTCTTGTCTAGAGCCTTCCCTGTGATCCCTGCTGCAAAGGTCCTTCCAGTGTCCTGCCTTCATGATGAAGGAATCAAACGACTGGGTTTTTGGCTGCAGATCCTGAAAACGTCTTGCTGGAACTCTTCTTCCTGCTAAGGTACTGTGCTGGCTGGGGTATTTACTTACCTTAAGCCTTTGTGATTTCTGTAAAGGTTTGGGGTGTTTTTGTGATTGGGAGTCCTCTCATTCAGTGTACCCAGGCCCTTGCTGGAATCCTCCTGGGGTTCTCATTCAGTGCACCCGGGCCCTCTTGGAATCCTCTGGGGTGTCTTCTCTGAAGTCCCGGGACCCTAACTAACTTTACAGTGAACTACTTTTTGAACAGTCTTCCACAGGAACTCCGACTTTTGCCTGCAACAGAAGCCTATCTCACCCTGCCTACAGCTGGCTCCTACACTACTGGGGTCCCTCTCCTGCCCCTGAGTGAACTCATGCAATAGAATAGGGAAGGACTGGATAAGTAAAGAATTCTGTCTGTAAAGGTATAACAAGTGTTTAAAAGTACTTACTTTGTTGGTAACTGTAACTCAGAAAGGGAACAGTTCCACAAGTTCCTACTTACCTTGAAAAGTATATGTAAGGTTATTTTACTTACCTTGGAAATGTTCTGCCATTCTGAAAAGTATATGCAAAGTCTTACTTTTCTTAGAAACAGTTTCGCCATTCTAACAGAAAATAGATATAAGGTTCATTTACTCACATGTGGATTGGGCCCCCTCTTCCTTAAAGTAATGCTGTTGGTTTCACTTTACTATTCCTGTTAGGATATAAATGTATGAGTGTCCCCAATTGGGTCTTGCTTCCCTTGACTTGCTGTTAGCCTGTCCAGGATAAGTCTGCCTTAAAGTTATACTTACCTGTAAGTTGCTGATGGTTCCTTTTAAAAGTATGTAGGTTTTACTTACCTTGAGTAAGCTGTGTGCCATCCTAAATCAAGTTAGTTATTGCTTGCCTCAATCTGTTACACTGATCTGAAAAGCAGCTGTACTAGTATATTACACCACAAGGTTTTACTTACTTAGAATAACTCTGTTATCCTGAATAATAAGTATAGGTTTTTACTTTTCCTTGAATGAGTGTTCCACTATTCAGAAAAGTATGTTTGCCACTTGGTTAGCCATGTGATTTTTTTTGCTGGGGGTTCTCAGGACAGTTTTTATGAAGTCCTAAGGACTTAGTAAAACAATTCAACTGAGACAGTACAAGACTCCACTCTTAGTATAAGGTTGTACCACCGGAGTTCAGGGTAGCAGCCAGCCACCTGAGACAGAGCAGCCAGGCTTATCTTAGGAGGCAGGGAGTGCTGTAGAATTGTACAATTGAAATTGTAATACAAATGGTCCAAAGAAAAACTGAAACACTATGTATTGTAAAAATAAATGGTTTCTTTAAATACAAGAAGGCACAGATAAATCTTGTGGGAAATAAGTACCATCAAATATATATAACCACAATTATAAAAACACAGCACTATGCTTGAAGGTACACAGACCAAAGCATATAACCTAATTTGCAACACCTAGCAGGAGTTCCCGGGAAGTCAAAACCAATAGTTACTTTTAGATTACTTTCAGTAATACTAGGGCAGTAGACCCTATCAGTTGTACCGTGATGCTCATGGGGGACTGCAATCCTTTCACTACAGCCAGCCTTCCAATTTGAACTGCAATCTCTCACTCAGACTGGAAGACAAAGGGCTGCAGACCTTCGGACTCCGCCCTCGCTTCCTGCCTTCAGACACTCTGGAGCCTGGGCGATGAGTCCACAGGACTCGCGCCAAAGATAAAAATCACACACAGGAATTTCCCACCCTGGATGTCAGGTGAAGGAACAAGAAAGGACAAGGTACACTAAAATGGTGAAAAATCAAGCGCATAGACATTTTGGTTAAAAGAACCCCATGTATGCCTTTACCAGTCCTGTGCAAACAGCCCACAGTAAAGATGCACTGAATTAATAAAAAGGTTCACTGACACCAGCCGTTAAAGGTAGGTTTGTCCTTGTAACATAAATGTTACATTTAAAATGAGAAAGGGGTACTCTGTATCTCCCCATCACTCCACATAAGGTGGGGGGTGCTGGTCTCACTTAATAAAAAGTAAAAGATATCCAAAGTTCCTTTTCTACCCTTGGGAACTGGAGTTCTCACAAGGGCAGCCAGAGATAGTTAAAAGGGGAAGCCCTAGGGCAAACCAGCAACAATAGGCACAATTGAGAAAAAGTAAAAGATTCTGCGAGTGTGGGAAAAGGTTACCAGTCAGAGGTGTAAGGAAAACTAATCCACCAGAAAAAAGTTCTGGAGTTGACACATGTCAGGAATATTTATCATTACTATGAACATCTTACCTAACAAGAGTCACTGGATAACTGACACGGTCTGCTACCCTTGTATTAGAGAAAGTAATCTAAAGGTAATGGTTTTTACTCCACAAGAATGGGTGTGACCTATACTAAATGGGGGATTGCAATCCTATACTAAATGTGTATGATAAGGTTTGACTTCCCTAGAATTACTATTCGGTATTCTGAAGGTTTTATGCTTTGGTCTGTGTACTTTTTTTTTTTTTTAACTTTATTTTAAATCAAGGCAGGATGATAATTACAAACAATATCAGCAGTGAATTTTAGACATAATAATCCCCAGTCTTTTATCCCCCCCCCCCCCCCCCGAGTTTCTTCCTTCTCCTCGTCTCTCGGCCCCTCTGCTCCTTAGTTTCTGGGGGAGGTGTCTTCCCTCCTGGATTGCCTGGTTTTTGCCTCGGCGTCTATGAGTCTGCCTCGGGGGTCCCTTGGTTTCCCAGGATCCAGCGGGCCCGGATCGGTTTGTAAGTCAGGGCGGGGAAGTGCTGATCGAATTCAAGCACTGGGGCCCAAACATTCTGGAACCTGTGGAGAATTCCCACTTGTGCCGCCGTCACCTTCTCCGCGATCAGAATATCCCAGAGTTTGGTCCACCATTGGGTTATGTGAGGGCCTTCCGGGGATTTCCAGGTTCGGGCTACCACTGTTTTCCCTGCCAGGAGGCAGTGGGTTAGCAGTTTCGATCTGGGTCCGGAGCACGGGTAGATTGTGGGGACCGGGGCTCCCAGTAAAACTGGTTCTGGTTCCAGGGGGATCCTCGTTCCAGTAATCTGTGTGATGGTCTCCAGGCATAACTTCCAGAACCGTTGGACCTTTGGACAGGTCCACCACATATGGAAGAAGGAGCCCGGACGGCCGCATCCCCTCCAACAGGAATGGTCCACTTGTGGATTCATATGGTGAAGTCGGAGGGGCGGGTAGTACCACTGGAGTGTGATCTTGTATGCACATTCCCTGTTAGTGATGCAGGTAGAGGAGGTGTGTGTTCTGGTCCATATGTCCACCCAGGTTTGGTCCTCAATTGGGTGCCCCAGGTCTGCCTCCCACTGAGCCATGCATCGGGTCTTTGTGGTCAGGAAATCGGCTAAAAAGCGTCTATATAGGGTGGATACTCTACCGCGTGCAGGGAGGTCTCTTAGTGTGAGTTCCAGAGTGGTCGGGGGACGTGTCGCAGCTTGGAGGGTTTGGGGATGTGAGCACCAATGGCGTAGCTGGATGTAGGAGAATCTGTCTCTTTCCTGGAGCTGGAATTTCTCCTTGCATTGGCTGAATGTAAGTGGTCTCCCTCCCATATATAGCTGGTCCACCGTCTCCAGTCCACCGTTTATCCAGCTCTGAAAGTTGCGGGGGTTCGCTCCAGGTGAGAAAGTTGGGTTGTGAAAGATTGGGGATTGTGGGCTCAGTCCCCTTGGTACTCCCTTCCGTTTTAGTGCCCAGTCCCAGGAGCTTAGGGTATGTTTCGTTGATAGGAGGTCTCCCCAATGTGACCTGAGGGGGGTGGGATATGTGGCAAAAATCGTAGGGGCAGGGGTATTAGCGATTGTTCCAGCTCAACCCATCTAGGGCGGTTTGTTATGTTTTGCCATGCCTGGATCTGTGCCAGTTGAGCCGCCACTCTGTAGGCTTGCAAGTCTGGAACCCCCAGGCCTCCCAGTTTGGAACCCCCTAGCATCGTCCTGAGAGGGATTCTCGCTCTCTTACCTTTCCAGATAAAGTTCAGCATTTTTCTCTGGAGACCTCGGAGAGTTGTCGTGGGAATCGCTACTGGTAGGGAGGCGCAGGAGTACAGGAACCTCGGGAGGAGGTTCATCTTGCATGCTGTGATGCGCCCTAGCAATGAGATCTCTTGTGTTTCCCATCGTTTCAGGTCGCCCTCCAATTCTGTAAAGAGTCGAGGAAAGTTGACCTTATATGTGTCCTTCGGATCCGCCGGAATATGGACCCCTAAATAGGGGATGGCCTTTTTTTCCCATGTTATTGGGCATATCTTGGTCAGTGGCTCTTGCTCCGCTGAATTGAGGCCAACGCCCAGGGCTGATGACTTGTCGAAGTTTATGGTGAAGCCAGAGACTTCTCCATAGGTGGCGATTTCGCGGATCGCGTGTTTCAGAGATGAATGGGCCTCTGTGATCGTGAGCAGAACGTCGTCCGCGTATAGGGCGATTTTGTGTTGCGTGGGGCCGCTCTGTACGCCCTTGATTTGGTTGTTTCGTCTAATTCTTTGGGCGAATGGCTCCATGGTGAGTGCAAAGAGCAGGGGCGACAGTGGGCAGCCTTGTCGGGTTCCGCATGACAGGGGGATTGGATCCGAGTTGTGGCCGTTGATTCTTAGGCTGGTCTTTGGGTTGCTATAGTTGGCTAGAGCCATCGTTTGGAAGGTTGGCCCGAAGCCAAAGGCCCCAAGGGTGTGCTTCATGAAAGTCCAATCCACCCTATCAAATGCCTTAGCTGCGTCCAGAGCCACCAACACTAGTTTTTGAGAGTTCCGGGAGGCCAGGTCTATTAGGTTTAATGTTCTTCGTATGTTATCTCCTGCTGTCTGATGCAAAATGAAACCTGCCTGATCGGGATGAATAATTTTCGGTAAGATTTGATTTAGGCGGGTTGCCAGAATTTTCGAGTATATGTTGGCATCGATGTTTAGGAGAGCAATCGGCCTGTAAGAGGTTAGATTTCTCGGATCCTTTCCCGGCTTAGGTAGGAGGATAGTGGTCGATTCCTGCATCGACGGGGTCACTGATCCCGTGTCCCTGAAGGAGTTGAACAGGGCGACCAGGTGAGGAGTCAATTGAGCTCTGAACAGTTTGTAAAATCTAGTAGAGAAGCCGTCTGGCCCAGGGGCTCGTGTTTTCAATGATTTGATGGCTCGTTCCACCTCCTCTCTCGTTATGGGCTCCTCCAATTCGTCTCTCGCTGTATCGGGGAGGCGAGGCACTGCTGCCCCCTGTAGGTAGTCCATCTGTTGGGGGAGGCTCCGTGGGGTTGCCTTCATAATTTGGGCCAGGTAGTCTCTTGCGAGGCGTTGCTTTTCGGGCTCTGAATATTGCGTGACTCCGTTAGGATCACGCAGGCCGGTGATCGTGTTACCGCGTTGGCGTTTGGCCAGTTTGGCTACTAGGAACCTGTTCGCCTTGTTACCCTTTGCGTAATATGACTGTTTAGCTTTCGCCATCAGTTGAGCGGTCTGTTCCGCATAGTGGGCTTCCAGTTTTTTCCTGGCTATGCGTATGATCCGTTGTGTTTTGGGAGACCAGCCTTTTTCCTTTTGTATTGCCTCGGCCTCTCTTAGTTCATCTTCTAGGGCTATCCGGGCTTGGCGCCTGTTTCGGTGGTAAGCCGCTCCTTGAGCTATTAGGGAGCCTCTTATAACAGCCTTCATGGTGTCCCAGTTATTTGCTAGTGAGGTGTCTGAGGCCGGATTTTCTTCAAAAAAATTTCTTATGCCAATTGCGATCTCATCTCTGGTGGCCATGTCGTTGAGGATCGGGTCATATAGTGCCCATTTACGTGGGCTGTGAAGGTTAGGGTTCTGTGTCCGGAGCTCCAGGAGCATTGGAGCGTGGTCGGATATGGCTCTGGTGCCGATGGAGACCTCTTTGACAGAGGGGAAGGTTTGCGGGGAGATCAAGAACAAGTCGATCCTTGAAAAGGTGCGATGGACAAATGAATAGAAGGAGTAGTCTATTTCGTCGGGGTGGAACACTCGCCATGAATCTATTATCTCCAGGGATCTGAAGAGCCGGAGGAAGCTAATCGCCTGGGCAAAATCGCTTGGTGTTGGGGGGTGCGATCTGTCTTTGGTGGGGTCGGGAACCCCGGTGAAGTCCCCTCCCATAATCGTTTGGCCCTCCACGAAGCCAGCGATCGCTTTGCCCAGAGAGTCATAAAAGAGGGATTGTCCGGTGTTGGGGGCGTAGACCGAGACCAGCGTGTATAGGTCTCCCCTAAGAAGGCATTTGACCGCTATGTATCGGCCTTCCGGGCACGTTTTCGTTTCTAGGACTTGCGGGTGCAAGTCCCTCCGAAAGAGGATCGCAGTACCTCCCTTTTTGCTTCCACCAGAGGAGAAGAATTGAAGCGGAAACAGCCGGGAACGGAGCCGAGTCACGTCTGCCGGCAACAGGTGAGTCTCTTGAAGCATGGCTATCATGGCCTCTTCGTCTTGGAGTTTTAGTAGAATTGACTTTCGTTTGTTAGGAGAGTTTAGTCCGTTCACATTTAGGGAGAGGATCCGCAGAGTCTGGTGGTCTGTTGGGGTCACCTGTTCCGTCATTTGTGTTGGGGGGGGGGGGGGGTCGTGCGTTGTTACTTCAACTGCCATGCCTATCGAGAGCTACTATGGTATCGTCCTGCGCTTGAGGTTTTAAAGCGGAGCCCCAACAGGGGGCCGCAACTTTAACTGGCGGGTGGACCGACCTTTCGGGTATAGGCCCATCCCTGGCCAACAGGGCCAACTGTCCCATCTCGTCTTGAGAACTGCGGGTTTCCAGGGAACAGAAGTTGGAAGGTCTCCCTGGAGTGGGTATGAACCATGGGAGTAACTCACCGCCGCCGCTCGCTAGACTTGTTTCTTCAAGATGAAGGTGGCGGATCTACATTTTGGCAGGGTCGCAGGTGTCTGGTGTAGATGTTACCGAGACCCAAGTCCGCGGGGGCGTCTTGTTTGGGTAGTGCGCGTCCTCATTAATTATCTTTTCTTGTGATTTCGCTGGATCTTTGACCATGATGACCGCCTGGGCTTCGGGGAGGGAGGAGGTTCGGAGTCCCCAGCTTTATCTAGGTTTGGTGAGGAGGTCTCATTAGGTGAGGTTGGCTGCATGATTGAACTTGCGTCCTCCAAATGACTGATCCGTCGAAGAGTGCCTCTGTACGAGAATTGCAGCGCCGTGGGGAACAGCCATCTGTACCGAACCTGTTGTTTTTGGAGAAAGAGCGCTAGGGGGCGGAGTGTCCTGCGTTTTTGTAAGGTTAGTAGTGAGAGGTCCTGATAAATCTGAAGGGGGGAACCCTGGAACGAAAGACTGTCTCCTGTACGACTAATTGCTGCGATGGCCTCCTTGGTTGTAAAGAAGTGAACCCTGGTGATCACATCTGGGGGAGGGTCTGAATCTACCCCCGGCGCGGGCGCAGACGGTGGGTCCGGTCCAGCAGGAGCTGGGATTTGTCTAGATCTGGTAACAGGGCCTGGAAGAAATCTCCTACGTATTCCGTTAGCTTATTGTCGGGGACCGAGGATGGGACCCCCCGAATCCAGAGGTTATTGCGGCGAGCCCTGTTTTCCAGGTCCTCCTGCTTAAACTCCAGAAGCTCATATTTGTCTTGTATTGCATGGATGGTTTGCTGGATCTCTCTAAGGGTGGTGGAGTGGACTTGTGACCGATCTTCGACCTCCACCAGCCTCTGTTCCGTCTCTGTTACTCTTTGATCCGTCTGTTCTATTTTAGAGGTGAGGTCTGCTAGGCAGGAGCGAAATTCCGACTTAATGTCCGCCATAAAGGCCACCAGGTCCCCCCTGGTGGCCAGAGCATCTTTCTCTTTTTCTTCCAGTTGTTTTTGCGGGGTCAGTTTGATAGAGTCCTGTTTTTTGCCTCTGTCCGCCCCAGCAAACATAGTGGGGATGTCTGTTGCCTTAATGACTTTCGTTTGCCTGGACATGATAGGTGAGTGGGGGGGTCGCGCTAGGGAGGCTCCGGCGGTCACCTGCGGACTCAGAAGAGTAGGGAAGATCTCGTAGGGGAACACTCCCGAGGGGGCTCCCAGGGATGCAGTTATTCAATTTCCCGTGTAGTGCGGGGCCGGTTGATTGAGAGTGTCCAATAGGCACCGTCGTGGGTCGTTGCTGGTGGGGTGGGCCCCCGGGGTCCGTTGCCTCAATGGGCGCTGGGTGGGTTTGCTAGCTGGAGGTGTGGGCCGGGGCGCCCCAGGAAGAATATCAAGGACAAGTGTTAGCGACCATTTGGGATTTTAGCTAGAGTGTTGGTTTATAGATTGTTTGCTATAGCGAACCTAGAGAGTGTTCATGCTGTTCTTCTGCTTAGGCTCTTCTGCAGTGGGGCCGCTTTCTCCGTTGCAGTTGGTTATCCTCAGGGGCAGGGATGGATTGCAGAGGTGTTAGGCGGCCAGTGGCGAAGGTGCCCGGCCTTGGGTGATTTGGTGGTGTGGCAGGACCTCAGGCCGTCTCTGGTGACGCTTATGTGGCGGGCCAGGTCCGCTGTGGGGCCCCCCGTGTGTTTCTCCGAGGCAGCCTCCGCCTCCCGAGGCCCTCGGTGTTAGAGCTGGAGGGGGGACCCTCCGGGTGCCTCCCGGTGTCCCCCGGAGCCTTCTTCCCACGCTGGGGGGGGTAATGCTCGCTGCTGGAGCGCCCTCAGGCGGAGGCAGGGTGCCGCGCCTGTGTTTCTCCCGGCGCCACCGGATTCCCGTAGTACGGGCTCTCACACCTGTGCGCCGGCGGGGTCCGGCCTCCGGCGGCTCCGGTACTGGGGCCCAGGTTAATGTGGGGGCTAAGGGGGGAGAAAGCAGTCCGCTACGGGCTGTCTGGTCTCACCGGAGCTCCAAGAATCGGGGAGACCCCGACAGGCGCCGCACCGCCCCAGTGGAAGTCGGAGCCGGGACCAACCCCCAGGTCGTCCCCTGCCGCTGGGTCCACTGCTGCCTGAGCGGCGAGTATTAGTGTGTCCCCCTTCGCCCCCCTCGGGGTCCTCGGTCTGCCATCCGTTCCGCCTTGCCGGCTTTCTAGGTGTCCGCCATCTTGGATGCCACGGATGGCGCCGGGTGCTGGGTCTGGCTGGCGGATTTGGGGACAACGCACCCGCGTTAGACGTTCATCTGCGACCTAAATGTGCCTCAGCAGCTCCGATCACCTTGGGTAGCATCGGCGGTCGTGTTACTTGCCGGCAACCGCATTATATTCGTGGCGACGGCGGGTCTCCCACGGGCGGCTCAAAGGAGCGACTCCATCGCTGGCGCTCCAAGCCACGCCCCCTTAAGAACCGGTCTGTGTACTTTTAAGCATAATGGTGTGTTTGTATAAAAGTGTTTGACTCCGAGCAGTACTTACCCCTGGCCTGCTTGTATTTAAAATAAACCTTTATTTTTTACATTACTTCTGGTTGTAAGTGTTTCTATTGAATCCTTGGTGTACTACAGGTTCTATGTACTTTCCTACAGCCCTCTCTCCCTCCTAAAATACGTCTGGCTGCACTGTCTACACTGTTATACAAAAGGGTAGGGTAGCCCCTGGGTTGCCAGTGTGGATTTTGGGTAAAATATAAAACAAACAAAATAGAGCCATCCACACTGTGGTCAGACATTAAAAATGACTGTCCTTGTTTTTACCAAAATATGTTTTGTGCCCATATATAGAGTCTCAGGTAGGAAAAAAACAAAGATACGTCTGGAAAAATAGTGACCATTTATTAATGAAAAATAGAAAAATTTCAAAAGAAATAAAATAAATTAGACAAAGCTTGAAAATAAATTATCCAAACACAGAATGAAATACATTTCTTTAAACATGAGAAACAGAATCAGGGAAAATATCATATTCAACAGTAAAATATCGGAGACATTACAACAACAAATGCAGACAAAAATTAGTATAAGAGTTACTCTACAATAGACTTAATATTTTTTGTTCACAATGTTTGCTAAAACTGTCTATTCAAAGAGAGTTCTCTATTTTTTTTGTGTGTCGTGATCATTATATGATCATGTTTTGTAATCTGCCAACGTGCCGGTTTTCAAGCAAAAGGTCATTGTTTCAGTGTTGCTGATCTAGGACATTCAAATAGACAAGTACTGAAGGCACGTTTCGGCTATCGCCATTTCGGTTGGCATGGATTTCGGAGCCTTCCTCAGGGCATAACGGACCTAAAGAGAGTCTGGGAAACAAAAGGAGGCAGATATATATATTTTTGTCAATATAGTGTTTTTCCAGCATATGTATTTTGTATTTGTATTTTGATTATAACACGCACCGTCCGGCCCAAGGGCATTAGGGCACAACTTGAGCAAGGTATACATACATATCTTATATACATACATAGTTATAAACATGAATAGTAAGCAGACATGGATCTATACATAAATTACAATGGTAGTTAACAGGTGAGGCAAAGAGACAAGAAATGAACAATGAGCAGAGATCAGGGAAGATGTGTGGTAGCAAAGTGGAACACATGCCGTGTTTAAGAGATTAACAAAGTAGCCGGAGGCATCAGTCTGACAGGCTATGGCGTATATCACAAGTCGGGAGTGCCTCAGTTCTGATTGAAAAGCGAGGATTTCGTTTTCAACTTGGTGTTGAATGAGTCTTCAGTTCTGATGGTGACGGGGAGAGAGTGTTCCAAAGCTTGGAGGCTAGGACAGGGAAGCTCATGCCCCCCGCTTTTAGGAGTTTGAACCTTGGAATCGATAGTCTATGGATCTGGGCAGTTCTTTGCGGTCGGGTGGAGGAATGGAGGGAGAGCCGGTTGCAGAGGTAAGGGGGGGCCTTGTTGTCAAGGCATTTGTGCGTGAGGGCAAGAGTTTTCAATGAGATTCTCTGCTTGACCGGTAGCCAATGTAGGTTAGTTCTGGATTCAGAAATGTGGTGGTTTCTAGGAATGTTAAGGGCTGCCCTAATGGCATTGTTCTGGGTGATTTGTAGTCTATTCAGATTCCCTTGGCTAGTCCCTAAGTAGAGGGCACTACAATAGTCAAGTGTTCTGGCTAGGGTGATGCTGTTCGGGGTAGTCAGAAATGGTCTACACGCTGCAATAAGTTTACAAGTGTAGGCAGAGGCTGATCTGACTGTATTTGTTTGACGAGACAAGGATAGAGTGGTGTCAAGGTAAAAAGCTAATGTTTTTGTCTTTGGAGACTTTGATGGTGTTTCCATTTATGATAAATGACTGGTAGGAAGGATCTAGTTCGCTAAAACGCTGCGAGGAGCCCAAGATGAGGAGCTCTGTCTTGTCGTCATTGAGGCATATTTCGTGTTGGGCCATCCAGGCCTGGATGACCAGATAAACATCGTTCAAGGCCTTGGTGTCAACTAAATAGTCGCCAGTGATGGGGATGAGTATCTGGGTGTCGTCAGCATAATTGGTATAGGAGACACCCAGATAATCGAGTACATCAAAGAGCGGTTTCGTGAAAATGTTATAAAGTGTAGGTGACACGCAAGACCCTTGGGGAACGCCGCAGTAAATTGGAACGGGGTCAGCGGCTGCGGAGGGTGAGAAGACCCTCATGGATCTGTTACTCAAAGGATTTGATCCATGCCGTGGCTGAGTCCGAGAAGTGGGAAGCAGAATGAAGGTGCCGGCATAAGATTTGGTGGTTGACCAGATCAAAAGCCACAGAGAGGTCTAGCAGAAGTAGCATTGCTGGTTTCCCATTGTCTTTCAAGACCTCAATTTGGGTTTTTAGATCTATTAGTCGTTTCAGTCCTGTGTCTAGGGCGGAATCCAGATTGTCGTAGACCAAGGAGATTATTAGATTCCAAGTAGTCTTGGATCTGTAGGTATGCAGAACGGTCTAGGATCTTGAGCAAGAACGGGACAGTAGTTATGGGTCTGAAGTTAGTGGGAATGCCTGGGTCTAAGGATGGTTTTTTAAGCAATGGGATCACCCATGTGTCCTTGAGGTTGTCAGGGACACAGTGCCTGTTTTAAAAGAGGAATTAATGAAAGCTGTGATCAATGGGGCCAAGTTGTGGGCAGATTCCTTAACGATAGGAGCAGGGCACCGATCACCTTGGCAGTTTGAAGGTTTGATTCTCTTGATGATGTCTTCTACCTCAGCAGTAGTGAGTGGGGAAAAGGCAAAAGGTTTAATAATGGGAGAATCTAGAGGGACAACCCTTACAGGGGCGGGAGGCTGGTTGTCCAGCTTCAGACTGTCTTGTTTGTCTTTGATTTTAGATTGCAGAGTAGAAATTTTATTCAGTAGAGCGGACTGGATGTTAGCACACCATTTACTGTCTTTAATGCAAGTGTCAGGGGGTGGGGCTGGGGATTCCAGTTCTTTCAAGATCTTAAAAAGTTATTTTGTGTTCGAGTCTGCTTGCAAGATGCGGTTATTAAGGGACTCCTTTTTGGCAGTGATAATGGCATCTGTGTAGGAGAGGGATGCAAGGATAAAACAGTCTTTATGCTCATCAGAAGGGTGACTTTTTCAGCTTTTTTCCGCGCACCGTTTAGCTTTGCGCAGCACTCTTAACTGAGGTGTGAACCAAGAGTTGAGATGTGCACGTGGCTTAGACGTCCTGAGTTTAATAGGGGCGATGGAATTTATAGCCGTGAGCATACTATGATTATAAGTGTCTGCTAAGGCGGTCGGGTCGGAACATGTATGTGTGGCAGCATTGAGAAAAGGGAGTAGCAATGGGAGAAGTTTCTCCTTGGTAATGTCCCTTTTATTTCTGGTGGGGAGGGCTGGAGCTATCAAGGTTGGGACACGCGGGGCTGCTTCAATATTGAAGGTAATGATGTGGTGGTCGGACCATAAACGGGGGGTATTGGAGAGGACCTTGATATTACAGTTGGATCCGGCTAACCAGTCAAGGGTCCTACCTTTTAGTATGAGTGGGTTCTTGAATGTGCATGGTGAAACCGAAGTCAGTTAGTACGTTCTCCAGGTCAGATGCAGTAGAGTCTTTAGGGTCGCCAAATCCCAGATTAAGGTCTCCAAGGATGATAATTTGCGACTTGGTTTTGTCGAGGAGAAGGGTGGATATTTCACCAACAAAGGAGGGTGCAGGACCCGGGGTGACTTCAATCACAAGGACAGTACTGGCATTTATATATACTTTGCAGATTCTGAGGTTGCAGGAAGGAAAGGTTTAAGGAAGGAAAAAGATTAAACAGGTTCTCATGTGAGGACACTTAAATCTTCCAATTAAATCTAGACCAGTCTTTCCCAGCAGTAACAGTCTAAAACAAGTTACCACCTATGAGGGACAGCAGTATCCGTCAATGGGCTAGAAGAGTCTGCAGGGAGCCAGGGCAGCCAAAGTCAATTTGAAACAGTCTTTGGGTCTGAGGCACTTCTTACATAACTGTCTTGCACAAAGTTAGAGAGTTTGTAAAAATCACTTGTAGGGTCACAAGCTGTGAAGCCTGTGAAAAGCAGAGTTGGAATCAACTCTAAAGGTAAGCCACTGCAATTCACAACTTAGAAAAGCACTGCTACAAGACAATGAGTCAAGTACCCCAACTCTAAACAGTACCTCTGGTTTGAATAAGAGTGATCAAGTTGGATTCTGTCCTGTTGCAGCGTTGCAGACCTTGGGTTCCTGAGCCTCAGTCGTGGGGAAGAGAGGGGGAGGATGTCTGGAGGGCTCCTGCAGCGGCACTTGGGAGGTCGTCGGTAGCTATGGGCTCTTTTCGGTTCAGCTGCACTGTGTGGTTTCAGCGCTTAGTAAACAGCACCGTCACAGATCTTGGATACCGGTTGAGCTTCCTTCATTCCTTGGGTCCTGCACTCTGGAGGGTCCTTGGGAGACTTCTGGAGCTTCTGGCCGGATTTCAGACGTTGCACTTCACTACAGTTTTCTCGGCCCCTGGTGCTCTAGTTCTTGCAGCAGCGAAGAAGTACAGCCAGTCAGGGAAGATGGTCCAGGGGAGTTTGTCTCAGGGTTAGTTGGTCACACTAACACAAGGGAAGAAGTCGTCCCTTCCGGAGCTTCTCTGTTGAATTGAAAAAGAAGTTACAGCACAGAAGCAGGGCCTCACTGGGCAATTCAAAGGTCCAGAAAGATGCAGCAAGCGATGTTCAGTTTCATCTTGTTTTTCTCCCAGTGGTTGACTCTGCCTCCAGATCCAAAACCCTTGCTCGTTCACCCAAGGAAAGGTACTTAAACCTCATGGGAAATCTAAAGGGATGTCTCTGTGACACTGCACTGAAGGTGCTGTGTCACCATACAAAAAGTAGATGTCCATGGAGTTTGTCAGACCCCAAAAACGGAGGAAACACATAATCCTCTATTCCTCTAAGGTTGAAGGGAATTAGCGCATAAATGAGAATTCCCCTTAACAGAAGATGGTCCGAATTTGCTTTTCCCCATCAGCTGCAGTCCTCGATTCGCACGGGTTGCAGGTTCTAGCTGATCTCCGGTTGCTGTCTTTCGCTGGTGTAAGGACTCTCGAATGAAGAATGCAGCAAAATGTGATGCAGGTCCTCTCTCAGGACTGGACGCGAGTCAAGTAAGCGATTTTGGATGGTGGTCACTGCCGCACGGCGACGCAAAGGGACTCAACTGCCAGAGTCAGACTTTCCCCTCTTATCTCGGGTCCCCTTGATGCTAGGACGCTGACATTCCACCAAGGTGATTCTTGTAGTTCCAGCTGAGGATCCCCCAATGTTCCAGGTTGAAACTCGGATCTGTGCTGTCGGCTGCCCAATCTCTGAGCTGGTCAGACACAGGATGATCCCAGGGCACTTCGGAATGCTCTTCTTTGCGGGGTGCCAAGCAGATGTCAGGAATGGATGGTCTCTCCAATCCCAGGGTCGCAGCTCATTTCAAGGACTGCTAAAGATCTTCAGCAAGACGGGGCCCCTCCAGGACAGCAGCAGAAGTTGGTAGCCAGTCCTCCTTCCGACAGGTCTCTGGTTTTTTCGCATAGGAGTCTTGGCTCCTTCAGGTTTCTCGAGGATCTCGGAAGAGTTGGTGCAGAGGTCCCCTTCTTATCCTAAAAGCCAGGTAAGAGAAGCTGCCCTCACTAGCCAATGGCAGAAGTAGCCCACACACCCTTCCAGTGGTCCCATCTGGACCACTGGCGGGAACACTCATGCATGATTTGGACATCCTGACACCAGTTTGTCTATTGGAACCAGACAGTCCCAACCCACATCCTGCCATCAAGCACACACAGCCCTCCAGTAGCCCGCCAAAAGCTCCTGCTTTCCCGGGCACATGAAGTCCTTATAAGGATTTTTCTGTTTTCACAGGCCAGGAAGAACGGTAAAGAACATGATGGCCAAAGGACAAGACAAAAGTCCATGTGGCAAGGCCATGTTTGAACACTAGCCAAAGTTAGCCAAACGCGGTAAGGCTAAAACAAAGACGTCCCAAAAAGTGGAGGAAAAAAGCTGCTGCCACCAGCTTATCCTTTTAGCACACCTAAAGTAACCAAAAATCCTCTGAGTGTTAGTCTAGGGAAAAATAAAGTGTACACCATTGTACTGCAGTGTAAGCTGCTTTATACAATGATGAAAGTTACCAAAAGTGATTCAAAAGTAACCAAAAGCAGTAACACGACTAAGGGAAACAATGTTTCCTGGTACTGACGGACCTGAAGGACATTTCTGTTTCGGCATAACATAAGAGCAAAAGCCAGTACAGTGAAGCTTAATGCAAAAAGAGCATGTCAGTATCAAAAATAAAAGCAAAACGTGTGGAGGTTCTATAAAGGTGGAAGGAAAGGTTCAGTAAAGAGAAATCTTTCCTAACAGACGCCACTGTATTTAAAATGCTGTGTGCTGCCATAGTGCTTTAGTCAGTCCCAAGTTATAGGAAACAATAACTCAAATCACACTCTAAGGTGAGATATATAAAAAGGTCACCCATAAAAAGAGTAAAAGACGAGGTGAGGGGGGAAAAAGATCCCACTCACCGAGGGACAAAGTAAAATAATTACAAAGTCCAAGCAAAAAGTTCTGGGGCTGACACAGGTCATTTATTATAAAGATGAAAATCGTACCCGATGAGCATGAAAAAGGTGCCAACAAGCCAGAACCGAGAAGAGCATTTGCAGGGCATCTGTCTGCTCGAGAGCTGTCACAGATCCACAGAAGTCCCCTTCTCCTGTCACCAAGACCGAGAAACATGTGACCTGGTCTGCTGTCACCTCACCCCTGGAACTATCCTGCAGCAAATGCTTCACTTCAAGGTGGTGTCCTACTTCTAGTACAACTTACCTGGAGCTTGCTTGCTGAAACAGTGACTCTGGGGGGTGCAAACGGCTTGTATCTTGCACCCTCCCAGGTAGCCATAGAGTTGCATTTGGATGGACAACCCATTGTGCTCTTGCAGTAAACACGCCTTCCCTATGCCACTGGTCATTGGGTCAATCATTCAAGGGGTTATCCTAACCTCCGTGACCTTGTGAAACCAATCATTGTTGCCTGCAACTGTAGTGAATCTTGCCACTCTGAATAATGTTCTTTGCTATGCCTGCCTTTTCTGCCTAGCCCCTGGTCTCTGGTGGCCCAGTGACCCATCTGAACATTGAGAAACTCATACCAGATAGGGTTGGACTCATAAGACGGGCTGGGGACAAAGTTATAAAAGTTATAAGAGTGTGGAAAAGTTTGCGTCCGTTTTTAGTTTTTTTCATTGTGATTTGTTACCGTAAAATGTTGTTCTGAATATACGTACTTGTGAATGCCTAAGGTTTATCTATTATAAGAATATTGCAAATGATCTTATACTGTAAATGCATGGTTTTTTACTTACCCGAACTTGGAAGTATAAGTGTGCCTTAGTGTATATCAGTATCTATTTTTGTATTTTTTTTATTTATTTATACATCGCCGACAGTCTGCGGGCATCAGGGCGCCAATTATATATTTTTAACTTCTATATGTACAAGAGTTTTCTTGGACCAAGGTGTGCTCTGAGTTCTTTGTACCTACTACAGCCCTCCTCCCTCCTTAGACGAAGCCTGGCTGCTCGTCCATTGCTACTATACCTTTGCGTAGTTCGGGCCATTTCTAAGAAGTGTAACCCTTTTCACCCAACTTGGGCTCTCCTGAGTGCTACCAGAGGCAGTACTTTTGTAAAATCCCCTAATACATGGCAACGTGTGAACTCTTTCCCCCTCCCCCTCGATGCACGCCTGCATATCTATTCCGCTTATGCCACCCCCTTGCCTGTGTATGTACAGAAAACCTCTTGAATGCAAAGCCAAAATTTTAGTCAATGCTCTTTTTTTCATTGCTGTGCCACATAATCATATTATGTCCAGCAGTTTACTCATCTAACGTAGAGCAGCAGTTTCGCAGTTCTAGAGTTTAACACATGATCTTTATTTTTCTGGCGGCTTGTTAAAATGTGCAGTTTTTTGGAATCCGAATCCTACGTCAATTGTGTTTTTATTAGTATCTTTTCATTTTTCAGGGATAACTGATGAGGATCACATGATGAAAGTTGACTCTGTTCATTGCGTTGCCTGCAGTCTGTATGTTCCAGCATTGTTTAGTTCAGTGCAGCACCATTTAAAATCTCCAGAGCATGCGAAAAGCAAAGTGGTAAGTTGAAGCACAGTGGCGAACTGTCATTACACTTTACAGCAAATCCAGCTATTTGTAGGCATAAATAGTTAGACACCAGAACATTCTACAAACAAAACAGATGGCCAAAATTATTCTCGTTGGTACTTCCTGAACTAGTTGTAATAAAGTCTTGCGTTTACCACCTTAATAGAAGAAGAGTGTAACATAGTGATTGACCAGCACTACTGTAGCAATTTTCACACACAATTTTCACACAGTCGAAATTATTTTATTTTGGATATCTACTAAAGTAGTAGTAGTTTGTCATTTATCTAGATGGAGGGAAGGGGGGTGTGCCCTTGTGGGACCGGAGTCCAAGGTATGAGATGTCTCAGAAGAAATGTTCTGTGAGTGTGCATTAGGCCGAGACTTGTTATGTGTCCAACTAGACTGAATTTTTTCATAGGTCGTTGCTGCATTCTGATGGTAGAGAGGTTGTGCTTCATGTATTAGTCTGGTGTATGGATGCGAATGCGTGTGTGTGGGTAGCCTTGCCTGTATCTGGTATCCACCTGAGTGGTGCTGCCTAAATACCTTGAGGCTCAGATTGAAGCATTGCCTTTGGAGTGGTTGAGTGTTCAGAGTCATCCAGTCTGCTCCAAAAATTGCACTTTAGCTTGCTCTTAAACTGTGGAGCCACCTACTGCGACCATGTCTAGGTGTCATGAGATAAGTGAGAGGGAAGTTCTTCAGGTTGCTGCCGAGAATAACCATGTTTATGAGGGCCTTCCCGAAGGAGAGAGTCCTCATTGCGGCGGATGTTCAGTGGAAGGAAGTTCCAGAGGGTGGGAGCTTTGAGGGAGGAGGATACTCTGATTCTGGTGTAATTGAAAGGGTGGGATCACAAGGAGGAGTGCAGAGCTGTATCTCAGATGGGTTGGTAGCGCGCGTGTACGTTTGTCTTGGAAGAATTCTGGGCCACTCTTGTGGAGGCCAAGTCTGGCTGCAGAGTTTTGGGTTCGCTGGAATTTTCTGAGATGATTGGCAGGAGCGCCCAGATAGAGGGAGTTTGCATAGTCTAAGCGGGAGAAGATGATGGCGAGTGTTAGGCAGAAACCTGTGCAGTTCCCTTGGGGAACACTGCAAAAGATTTAAGACTACAGGTATAGCAGTAAACCCACTTGGTAGCAGTCCGCACCACCCAGATTTACCTGGTAGCTGTGGCTGAGCAGTCAGACTTCCCTCAAGAAGAGTTAGGCAGTATGTAAAGTATACACAATAGGTACTCAAATACAATAGCACAAGCAAACACTGACCAGAGCTTGGTTTCAAAAGTATATAGTTATTTATTAAACACACATAAGTTGAAATCACTCTAGCAAAATATAGTAAAAACACTTCAAACACAGTTATAATGAAAGCAGTTCCAACCCTTACTCCTATCTAGACAACTCTAAGTTAACACCACATAATTAAAACAGAGGTGAGCGCTTAACGTTAGATGACACTCTAGTAGGTTCAAGAAAGGGATAAAAAGAAACAGAAATGGGTTAAACACACCACTCTAAGGTCCAGAACACTTGCAATAGGCTCAAAGAAGCACAAAGTCACAGGTGAGCAAAAGTCACTAGGCAGGGCCCACTCTTAGAGTAGCCGGAGCGAAAATGTGCCCAAGATCACACTGTTATTAGGGATTCAAAGTCTTGCAAAGAGTTAGAAAGAGTTTAGAGTGGCTTAGAAAGTTTAGCCAGGGTGTCCCAGGCACTCCCAGGGTCGAAAGCCGGGGGCTAAATCTACCCCGTACAGTCGGTGGCAAGGGAAGCCAGGCGGAACACGGTACCTTAAGCGGAAAGGATCCTCCAGCGGTGGCAGTTGTTCCAGGCAGTGGCAGCAAGGCTCGACGTCGGTCAGGGGAGAAGAAGTTCTCGCTGAAGAGCAGAAGAAGAAGGTCGTTGCACTGCCCGGGAAGAAACCAGCCGCGGAGTCCTCCGGTTAAAGGGTTGTACCGACTTTCGCGGTTAGGGGTAAAAGTGTGGTATTCCGGTTGCCGGGGTGCTTGGCACGGGCAAGGCGGCCACGAGATACCTCGAGAAGCGAAAAGAAGGTGAAAACTGGTTGTCCCCACCAGTCAAGGGAAGGAGCCACTCCGTTAAGAGTTCTCCTCGGTCGTCGGGAAAAGTGGTGAGACGGTTCAGCAGGGCTCCACCGGGTGGTGTCGTCGAAGCAGGTCGGCTCAGCTCTTCCCTCGTCGGATTCTTGGTCCTGTGGCGACTTCTGAAGTTCCAGTCCCCAAAGCCCTGCTTTTATGCAGCAAACCCCCATTCACCCAGCCTAGCTGTCACTCAAACATGCTAAGTGGTGAGCCGGCCGGCTCACCACTTGGGCCAATCAGGACGGAGTGCGACTTGAGTTACCAAGGTAACTCAGTCCAGGGTGCCTAAATCCCCCTCCACCCCTCCTAAGTACCCCAGACAGAGTGGCACCACTTTGGAGGGCTTCTGTGGAGAAGCCCGCCAAAAGTGGAACAAAGGGCTCCACTTTGGGTCAGAGTTACAGAGGCGAACGCCAACGCCATTTTAGAATCAAGTTTTGGCAAAAAGTCCCAACCGGAGTTATAATAATAAATATATAAACCGGCGGTATGTTTAAGGCTACCGTAAATAAATAATTAAATGTGTTAGCCTAAAACAATGGGAAATCCCATAGGGAAATATTCGCGGTCGAATATAAAAAGTAGTTTCCACTGCCACCAGCCAAAACTCGATCAGGGGGGACGGAGACGTGCCCCCTCGACTAACAGACCCTGGGGCAATCGAATTGCCCCAGCCAGTACGTCCACAATATGATGGTTTGTACTGGTTCTGTTCAGGATTCAAGACTAGCAAAGTCTTTGGTGACTTTACATGCCCTGGGAGACAGTAGTCAGTCCCAGGGTATGGAGTCTATGTTGGGGAGTCCCTAGGACACCCCTGGGTCACGGCACAGAGGGTGTTGTGTAACCCATATCACAAAAATACATGAGGCCCTATGGAGTAAAAGACCCCATAGCCCATTCAACACAAGGTTTAACCAAGAAAACACACTTCAACATGTCCAAGAGTGAGGGTAAAAGAGTCTCACTCTTGGCAGGAGAAAAAAAGAAACCCCAGAAATCCAGCAAAGCTGTTGGGGGACTCACTAGGTAGGGAAATTCAGCCTAAACAGAGAATTCTCCCTAACAGCGAGGATTGCTGATACTGTGGGGGTAGGAGAGATGGGCCAGATTAGCTTGATGATGTATAGGTGGAAATGACCGGTTCTGGACATGGAATTGATGTGATGGGTCAGAGTCCAAGGTGCATCAAAGGTGGATGCTGTGAGTGGGGCTCCTAGGGAGATTAGGATTTCGGTTTTACCAGGGTTGAGGAGGAGGTAGTTGACTGCCATCCATTGGTCAATTTCAGAGAGACCGGAGGCAAGGTCAGGACTGGGGGAGGCTGGTGAGCTGGGAATCTTGGAAATGATCTGTCATCTGGCTACTTGTAGCAGGTTAGGTTATGAGAGAGGATGAGTGGGTGCTAAGGTAGAGTTGAAGAGGAGGGGGTTACAAGAGGGCTCCCTGTGAGACCCCTTTGGGGACAGGTCGAGGGAGGAGTACGATTTGAGAGTGGTTGGAGAGGAATGTGGAGATCCATCTTAGATCGACATCTCCGATACCTAGAGAGTGCAGTCTGTCCGTGAGGATGGTGTGGTCGGCTGTCGAAGGCAGCAGAGAGATCCAGGAGAGTAAGTGCAGTACAATCTGCAGAGACTGCTATTCTTTTAAGGTCATCTCAAATGGAGATGAGTGAGGATTCTGTTCCCCGGTAGGGTCTGAATCCAGATTGGGCAAGGTCGAGAAGGCGGTTGGAGAGTGAGGCAATGAAGCATGTGCTGGATATAGGGCAGTAATTGGAAGGAAGAAGGGAGTCGAGGGTAGGCTTTTTAAGAAGGGGATTATGTGGGTCCTTTTGAAGGCCTCAGAAAACCTGCTTGAAGTAAGGGAGTGGTTAATTATGGATTGTGCAGCGCTGCCTGCACAGGTTGCAGAAATGATTTTCTTTAGGAGTGATAGAGCACAGTGAACTCGAAGGGAACCAGCGAATGGCTATTTAGATATAGTATTTTCTGGAATTTGGGATGAGAAACGGGAGTGAAGGAGGAGAGGACCAGCCAAAAGGGAAGAAGGTGGAGCTGAGACTGGGTGAGGTGGAGAAGAAAGTCGAAATGATGATGATAGTTTGGTGATGATGGAGCGGTTTCTTTCGCTAGCGATGTTGTTAAAGTGGTCTGATGGGGCATTGCAGAGTGTTTGGGAGTGGAGGGTAGGGGGTAGAGCAGCTTGGGATTTTGAATTCTTTGATGATCCTGTGGAGTCCTCTGCTATGGTTACGAGAGTTGGAAATTAGTTTTTCATAGAAGGGTCTTTTGGCTTTCTTAATTTCCATCCTATAGGTCCTGGTGAGTCTGGCATAAGTGGCACTGTTTTTGAGGTGTGGTGGTTGGCCCTCCAAGTGTGCTCCAGGTGATGCTTATGGGTTTTAAGGGATTTGAGGGAGTGTGTGTACCATTTGGGGTTGGGGCCAGATCTCTGGGGGTGCATCTCGTTGGTGTGAGAGGGTGGAGGGCATTAGAGAGCCATTGGTCAAAGTTCAATAGAGGGAGGTTTCGTTATGCCGTTGGAGGGCTGGGAGGCAGCAAAGAAGGGCATCAGCCAGGTTGGGATTTATAATTAGGGTTTTCTGTTTTCATTTTGTATTTTTTAACTTACGGGGGTGTTTTTTTCCAGTGTTTTAAAGAAAATCAGAATCTGTGTTTTCTTGTGTGCCCCTTTCAAAAAATCCCGGATAACGTGTTTCTCCTGTGTGAACACACACACATTCTCCAGCATGGGGTCTGGCATGGATTCACATGTTCATGAATGTTCCCCGTCGTCAAGCTGGGAATCCTCGGTAAAGAAAAAATCTGTTTCAGTTTCGTTTCTGAACTGTCTTTTTCCTAATAACCAATCTCTGGGTCTTACTGTCCCCAGCCAATGACTGCCCTCTACCTAAGCCCCTCCTCTGGCAGCCATCTTCAGATTTTTACCGCACGTTCAAGTGTTGGGAGTCCTCGTGCTATAGCTCTCGAGCTTTTACTGCGTTTTGTGATTTTTCTCGAAGAGTTTTGCTCTATTTTTCGGTCAATTGAGCCTCAAGCGCCATCATCCACCAACCAACTAACGGGGGACCTGTTTTTTGGAACTTTCTACGCCCCTCAGGGGTGATTTTGTTTTTTTTATTTATTTTTTTCGTCGAGTTCACTTCTTGGAGGATTCCAGAAGACTCTTGGAGGCCTACACCGAGTGGACATGGCCGAAGATAAAGGAGACTCGACACCTCTGCCCAGGATGCGGGCTACGGAACATCTTCCTGGAGGATGGGCACTCCTTGTGCCTTTTATTGCCTACACTCGGACAATTCATACGTGGAGGAGGCCTGTGCGTCCTGCAAGGACATGACCGCCTGCACCATGAAGGACCGTCACAAGCGGCTCGCCGAGTGGCTGGAGACTAAGAACCCGGCGGCAGGTGAGCCCCGAAAACATACATCTCCCAAGAGAAAGTCTGAGTGGTCTTCTAAGACCTTTGAGGGCGCTCCAGCGATGGGGGCCCAACATAAGGCAAAGCACTGTGAGTTTGCAGGCACCGGGAGCGCCGTTGGTACAGGCTCCGCGGCAGCCAGGCTGGACACAGCTTTGCTGTCGACCACGAGCCAACGCTCCTGCTCAGCGAAGAAAAGGAAGTCGGAACACCCGAGTAAGCCCCGGGATAAGGCCCGGTCGACTCCGAAGGAGAAAGCCAAGGGGGAGCGAGGCACTGACCCTCCCCCATGCTGAATGTTAGGCAGGAACCTGTGCAGTTCCCTTAGGGACCACTGCAAAAAAGTTTAAGACTACAGGTGTTGGCAGTAAACCCAATTGGTAGCAGTCTGTACCACCCAGATGTACCTGGTAGCTGTGGCTGAGCAGTCAGACTTCTCTCAAGAAGAGTTAGGCAGTATATAGAGTATACACATTAGGTACAAAAATACAGCAGCACAAGCAAACACTGACCAGAGCTTTGGTATAAAAGTATATAATTATTTATTTAAAAACACACTTGTAAAAATACACTGGCACTAATATGTTAAGCAAGTTCAAACACAGTCACTAGAAATATATACACCTCCCTGATTAATTATTCGACAAGTCTTAGGAAAAAGAACACCACTTATTATCAATACAGAGGTGAGCGCTGAACCAAGATGGCACTCCAATAATTATTTAAAAAGGGAGGGAAAAGGCAGAATTAGGAAAGCACACAATACCAACACTTTTAAAAGAACCACGGCAAGTCAAGAATGGCAGTCTACTGTAGAGAAAGAAAGTTCATAGGCCAGCCCACTCTTGGAGAGAGCAAGGCGGAATGTGCCCAAGATCACACAGTTGAAGTACACTTTAAAGGTCTTTGCAGATAGTTCAAAAACGAGTTGGATCAGTTCAGAAAAGTTAGTTAGCAGGTGCCAGGTCACCCCAGGATAGAGAGTCAAGGATTTACGTGACTCCTTGAACAGTCTGTTGCAAGGGAGACCAGGCGGGACACAGTACCTGAAATGGTGAGAGAGCTCCAGCGGGGGCAGTTGTTCCTGGCAGCGGGTGCAAGTCGGTGCTTTGTCCAGGGGAAGAGAAGATCTTGACGTGGAGGAAAGCTGGAGGTCGTTGCACTGCCAGGGAAGAAACCAGCCGCGGAGTTTCTCGGTTAAAAGGTACTACCCTTTTATTCGTGGTAGTGGTGAAGCGTGGCTATCCGGCCGCCGGGGTGCTTGGCACGGGCGATTCGACCACCAGACGATCCAGGAAGGCGAAAAGAGGGCGAACTGGTTAACCCCACCAGTTCAAAGGAAGAAGACTCTCCAGGATGAAGATCCTCTCCGTCGTCGGGAAGTGGTGAGGCGGTTCAGTAGGGCTCCACTGGTGGTGTCGTCGTTGCAGGTCGGCTCAGCTTCTCCCTCTTCGGATTCTTTAGGTCCTGTGGCGACTTCTGAAGTTCCAGTCCCCAAAGCCCTGCTTTTATGCAGAAAACCCCCATTCACCAGTCCTAGCTGTCACTCAAACATGCTAAGTGGTGAGCCGGGCAGCTCACCACTGGGCCAATCACACAAGAGTGCGACTTGTGTTGCTGAGGCAACTCAGTCCAGGGTGCCTATTCCCCCCTCCCACACATCCGGTAGTCCCAGACAGAGTGGCACCACTTTTGGAGGCTTCTGTGCAGAAGCCCGCCAAAAAGTGGAACAAAGGGCTCGACTTGGGTTGGAGTTAAAGAGGCGAACACAAACGCCATTTTAAAACCGAGTCCTGGCAAAAAGACCCAACCGGGGAATAAATATTAAATAAATAACCCTGACGGTATCTTCAACATTGCACCAAAAAAGTGGTGCGTTTAAAATGAATGGGAAAATCCCATAAGAAATATTCCGGTGGAATATTTCGCGTGGTAACCACTGCCACCAGCCAGAAACTCGACGAGGGTGGACTGCACAGTGCCCCCTCGAAAAACAGACCCAGGGGCAATCTAATTACCCCTACCAGTACTTCCACAATATGATGGTTTGTACTGGTTCTGTTCACAATTTAAGACTAGTAAAGTCAATGGTGACTTTACATGCCCTTGGAGCCAGTAGTCAGTCCCAGGGTATGGAGTCAATGTTTGGGGGTCACTATGACACCCCTGTGTTACTGCACTGAGGGTGCTGTGTAACACACTTACCAAAAACACATGAAACCCTATGGAGTAAAATACCCCATAGCCCATTAACACATTACAAAGTCAAAGGACATTCTCAAATCATGCCTAAGAGTGGGAGAAAAAGAGTCTCACTCTTAGCAGGAGAAAAAAATAAACCCCATAAAATCCAGCAAAGCTGCTGGGGGGACTCACTAGGTTTGGGAAATTAGCCTTAACAGAGAATTCTCCCTAGCACTTAAGGCCTCGGATGCGCCCAAGGTCTTGAAGGCCCAGGTTCACCAGGCTAAAGCATCTATTGAGGGAGTGGTGGCGTCCCTGGCGAAGGCCGCAGATGCGGATTCCCAAGAGACATCCACCAAGACGAGAGTTTCCCTGCCCGCCCGGAGGGAGTTGTCATTCGTGCCCATTGAGAAGACTCCCGTGAAGATGCCAGTCATCTCCCCGAGACAGTTGCCCCTGGCCGAGAAGAAGGGGGGGGTGGGAACTCGGCAGTGGTTCAGCTAGACTCTGCAATCTCTTCCGAGGAGGAACTTTCAGGCCTGGCAGTGCCTGAGAAGAGCAGTGTCGAGGCCGGGCCCTACAGGAAGGACCCCGACGAGGCGGATTGGGCGAACGACGAGGGAACCGATGAGGAACGGCAAGGCAGGGAGGAACCGCTGATACTCCAGTCGCAACCGCCTCCTCCTCCACCAACGGACAGGTCGGAGGACATACTACAAGCTCTGCACATCCTATGCACAGAGATACGGACAAGGCTGCCCACGCCGGCGGGCGACCCGGCGCATGGACCCTCGGAGGATCTGCTAACTAAGAGGAGACAAGTCCATCCTTCTCCACCGTACCATTCCCTCCCCTCCGGCGAGGGACGAGACGGAGCCAGTTATGGCGACGATGGGTACGGACAACGGCGATGACGACGGAACAGATCTCCCGTCGCCGGTACCCAGGGCTTCTCCCCCCCCGATGAGATCGGATCCTTCCATGCCATAGGGCTTCGGAGCTGTTTCAGCTCAATCCCGAGGAAAAGGAGGGTTTCCTTTATCAGCGACGAGAGGCCATGTGGAAGACAGTCCTCTCGATGCCGCTGTTGGATGACATTTGGGACGAATGCTGTCCCTTCTGAAGAGCTCGTGCTCAACCCCGGAGAAGAGAGACCGGTCCAAGAAGAAATACTGGGTTTCCAGACTATGCACCGAAGTGCCTCAGAGCGCAGCCGTCCCCGGACTCTTTGGTCTCAGCGGCGGCCAGGAAGAAATCTGCGGGGTCGGCGGCTTCGACTTCTACTTCCCCACCGGATGGCGAGGGAAAGAGGCTAGACACCATGGGACGACGGGTCATGGCGGCGACGAACATTAAGGCGGCCAACGCTCTCGCCATCGTGGCCCGCTACGACACGGAGCTGTGATTTAAAATCGCCCCTCTCCTGGATTTCCTCCCAGACAAGAGGGTGGAAGCCCTTGAAAACTTCAAGAAGGCGATGTGGCTTTGGACCATGCCATCACGGTGACCATGGACATCGCCCACACCGGGTTCTGCCATATGGGCAACAACGTTTGCCTTCGCCGGCGTGGCTTGCTCAAGCCCACCAACTTACGTCCAGACGAGGTTATTGGACTTGCCCTTTGACTGGGACAACTTGTTTGGCAAGACAGTGGACGAGTCACTGCAGTCCATCCAGGCAGACTCCGAGCGGCATGTGCCTTGGGCACGGCCCAATGACGGCCATCCTTTCGGGCCTCCAGAGGCAAGTCACAGGGTGTCTCCAAAGGGTTCGGCAGCACCTTTTACTCGTACCGCCAAGTGGCCCGTTCTTCGTCCCAGGAGGCCTACAGAGGCTGCAGCAAAGCCAGAGGAAAAGGTCATCGCCGCCAAGGGGCCCAAGGTGGTACGGCCTCAGCGAAGCAGGACTGAACCGGCCGTGATGTTAGGCCCCAACACGAGCACCCCGGTGGGATGCCGGCTGGCGAACTTCGTCGGCGTGTGGAAGTCCATCTCCGACCGTTGGGTGCTGGATGCCCTGGCCCACGGACACACCCTGGAGTTCCAAAGGAAGTGGCCCCGTTTTCCACCTGTGGCTAGGAAAGAAAACTACGTTCTGCAACTGCTTCTAGAGGTACGAGCGATGCTGAAAAAGGGCGCAATATAACTTATCCCAAAGAGGCTCCTGGGCGCCAGAGGATACTCGGGGTACTTCGTCATCCGAAAGAAGTCCGGCGGTTGGCGACCCATTCTAGATCTCTGCCGCTTCAACAAATACATCAAGTCTCAGAAGTTCCGGATATTCTCCCTTCAGCATGTGCTTGGTCAGGTGGAGGAAGGAAAATTCCTGTGGTCGCTGGACTTGGAGGATGCTTATTTCCACATACCCATCCACAAGGGGCATCGAAGGTTTCTTTGCTTCGTGGGACAGGAGCAACACTGAGTTCAAGGCCCTTCCCTTTGGATTGAAGTCGCCGCCAAGGGTCTTCACCAAGTGCCTGGCACCGGTCGCGGCGCGGCTGCGCCTTCACGGGTTCCACGTCTACCCCTATCTGGACGATTGGCTCATCCGAGCAAAGTCCAGGGAACTCGCCGTCGAACACACAGCGAGGACCGTCGGTCTACTCACAGAACTGGGGTTCTTGATAAACTTTGCGAAGTCCTGTTGGTGCCATCGCAGGACGCTCGGTTTCTGGGATCCAGGCTCAACACAGTGTCATGCCTGGCGTCACCATCGGAGGACAGGATCAAGGCCATCCTGGGCAAGGTTCAACTGCTGTTGACCGTGGAAGTGGCCAGGGTGCGGTCCATCAAGTCCCTGCTCGACACGATGTCGTCATGCATCTACCTCTTTCGTCTGTTCAGGCTGCAGATGCGACCACTGCAAGAGTTCATCGACGCCCGTTGGATCCAGGTATCGGGAAGCTTTGAGGACAAGATCGCCCTCAAGAAGCCTTTCCGCCGAGTGATTCGGTGGTGGGGCATCCGCGTGCATCTGACGGAGGGCATGGACTTTCAGACCCCAGCACATCAGGAGATGGTGACAACGGATGCCTCCCTGGAGGGATGGGGCGCGCACACCGGAGATCTCCAGGCAAGAGGCCTTTGGCTCCCGGAGGAGAAGTCGTTCCACATCAATGTCCTAGAGCTCTGGGCCGTGTTTGGGCTCTCCATTCCTTCCATCCCTCAAGGGCAAGGTGGTGCAGGTCTTCACCGACAACCCCACCACCATGTTCTACATTCGGAAGCAGGGGGGCACCAGATCCCCAGCTCTCTCCAAGGAAGCACAGGATCTATGGCACTGGACCGTCGCCCAGAGGATGTTCCTGGTACCGACTCACTCAGCAGGGAGCTGCGCTCTTGCCACGAGTGGGAGCTTTGGCAGGATCAAGTGGATCTCCTCTTCCGACGATGGGGCAATCCCCAGATCGATCTGTTTGCGACGGCGATGAACACCAAGTGGCAGAGGTCCGCCAGCAGGTTTCCCCAGCCGGGGCCCATGGGGGTTGCATTCTCCTTCCCCTGGGACGGCCTGTTATTCTATGCGTTCCCGCCATTGCTTCTGCGACTCATCAGTCAACTCAGACGGTTCCGGTGCAGGATGATCCTCGTTGCACCAGCGCGGCCGAGGCAGATATGGGTCCCGGACCTTCTAGACATGTCAGCGTCCCCTCAAGTCAAGCTTCCAGCGGAAGCAGATCTTCTCGCTAGGGAAGGAGGTGTGATTCTGCTACACGACCCAGGGTCCCTGAACCTGCAGGCCTGGCTCCTGCAGCGCTAGAGTTCGGAAGGTATGAGATCCCGGCGGACTGCAAGGAGGTGCTTGCCAAGGCCAGGGCTTTTTCGTGCTACGGACATAAATGGAAGAGGTTCACCGTCTGGCGCCGTGCACAGAAGATAAACCCTCTTTGGATTACGGCCCCTCAAGTGCTGCCTGTTAGGGAGAAATCTCAATATGTGCTAATTTCCCCTACCTTTTGAGACCCCCAGCAACTTTGTTGGATTTCTAGGATTTGATTACTTTAGAGTGCTGGGGGGATTGCCTATCTTCCCCAGAGTCAAAACACTCATATAACAGTCAAATGTTACCCTTTCCTACTTTAAATGGATGGTGGCAGTGGTTTATATCAAACTACCATGGTTTTTCCCGACTGCTAACAACGGTACCTAAAAATCGGATCACGCATGTTTTTCAATATGGCGCCCAAGACCTATATGTAAAAACAGACTCCGGTCGACTTTTTTCGTCATTTCTTTTAGGAAAGGTCCTTCTTGTGTTTGTCTCTATGTGCCAAACCAGGTTTGTTCCCTTTGTTCCTTGGCCTTTGGTGGGCTTCAGTGCTGAAGCCCTCCTCTGGCGCCAGGGTGTCTGGGGTGGACAGGATGTGAGGGAGGTGCCCGAAACTCCCTGTGCTTAGTCTCCTCGGAGACCTGAATGCACTCCGGCGTGATTGGCTGGCTGGCTGGCTGGCTGCCCGACAAGGACAGCCACCCTGCTGTGCGAGTAACAGCCAAGCTGGAATTAATGGGGAAAACTGTTTAAAAGCAGGTTTCTGGGACTTGGAAAGCAGAGTCGACCACTGGAATGAAAGAACCAAAGATGAGCTGAAGGAAGACGACTGCTACAACTCCTGGTCCACTGGTGAAGCCCTGCTGCAGGTCTGAATTGCCTGAAACGCCATCGACGGAGAAGCCCTTCAAGGTTAACTTCTTCCCTTGAGTTTGGGGGGGGAACAACCAACTCGCAAGCCACCTGGACACCGCTCCCAACCTGGTTGAATTTTCTTCAGAGTGCGGTTGAAAACAGGATAGCCAGGGGGAAGGAAACCAGCTTGTGGACTTTAAGGCACTCACACCTTAAACCGACGTTTTGCCAAGCTTGTGGCCTCTTACCTGGACAGTGCAGGAACTTCCCGACGACGTCCTTGTCCCCATGACTGAAGCTCAGGAACAGCGAGATCTGCAGGCACTGCCAGGAACAACTGCCTGAGCTACAGCTTTTCTTCACTTAAAAGGTACTGTGCAAGTGCGGTGCAGAACTCAGTTCGGCCGCAGTGAAAGTTTGTGAAACTTTCCCGACTTGGAAGGCTTGTCCTTCCCTAAACCAAGTACCAGAACTGTGCTATGCTATACAAGACTCTGAACCATTGACTTTGGCCCAGGCCTATTGAATTGAATTGCTGGTTGTAGTGAACTGAAACCCTTTGCCCTGCCTATGATAGTATTTGTGCTGTTGGTACTTATAACCTTGTCTATTTACCCCTTTTCAAAGTAACTGAAGTGCCATTTTGCTCCCACTTCAGGGGAGCTGAACATGTTCAGAAACTGTTTGGTTGTGTATTGTAATGTATTAGAGTGTGATATTGAGCTGCTCTTAGTAGTGGAATGTTTTCCAAATGACTGTGTAAATAAATGTATATTCTTTTATCAAGAAACCTTGAGTAAGTGTTTGTTTGAATCACTGTATTTGCTGGTCCTTTCTGTAACCTGTCGTACTGCTCACTTTACGCTTGAGATAAGTCTGGCTGCTCAGCCACTGCTACCACATTACTGTGTAGTACAGGCTTGTACCAAATGTGAAATTTACTTGCACTTGTAGTCTTTGTGTGTAGTGTTACCAAAGGGTACTGCATATGATTCTGCCTAACAATTGGGTATGCATGTAGTAGGGGTGTCTGGAGAGGAAGTGGAAGAAAGGGGCAGGGAGGTTGGCAGATAAAGTCGATGTTTTGGTTTCTGCAGCACCATTGGGCAGCTCTATTCATGTAAGTGTGATGTGCACTTGCAGAAGGGATGTGGGTGTGGGTGGTGGAAGGAGGAGATGCATTGGGTAGAGTGGGTTGGATAGGGGTGAGGGGTGTGTTTGTAGGAGTGTTGGGAGAGCAGAAGGGGTTGAAAAAGGCAGGAGAAGAGTAGCAGAGAGGGTCATTGGTCCGGTTTCTGGAACTCGCCAGCATGTAGCTCTATTCTGGGGTGTGTGAGGCATGATGGAAAGATAGAATTAAGAATAGGTTCTGGAATGCAGTTGGAATTAAAACAAGAACAGTGCCTGAAAAATGCAGGTAGAATCAAAACGAGGAATGTGCCTAAAAGATACAGCTACATTCAAAACAAGAGCAGTGCCAGAAAGCTGTAGCTACAGTCAAAAAAGGACAGTACCTGAAAAATGCAGCAAAATTGGCAAATGCCTGGTATACTCAGAGCCGCTCTTCACCAGGTGTACTCTCCTGCCAGGGCTTCTTACAGGTTTCTCAGCTTGGGTGCGGGTCCCAGACTTGCACACTTTTTTTAGTCCTAATCCTTTTCCATGCAGTCGGCATCCAATGAGTCAGTGACCTTTCTTACAACTGTTACTCTCCTTTCCTGGCTTCTCGCCCATCCCAAGCAACTTTTCAGGCTTTTCCCCAGTGCGCAGAAATCGCCTTGAAGCGCCTCCTTGTGCCACCTTCACCCACTGGGCTCACCGGCTGTGTTTGGCTGCTTCGTTCTTCCTTGCTTCATGCTACTGATGCTGCAGCTTGCGGGTGGGGCGGGGTTATGTGCCGTCTCTGCTCTGCTCTCTGCCTGGTCACCAAGATTTATGGACAGCTTTCTGCTGTCAGCCTTGTGTTAGGCAGAATCCTGTGCTGTTCCCTTAGGGAGCTCTACACAAGATTAGGACTACAGGTGATGGCAATAAATCCCCTTTGGTATCGGTCCATACCACAAAGATTTAGTTGGTAGCTGTGGCTGAGCAGTCAGACTTATCTCAAGAGGGAGATGAGCAGTATTCAGGGTTTACACCATAGGCCTACAGTACTATGGCACAAGGAAACACTGACCGAAGCTTTGTATTAAAAAGTAAATATATATTTATTTTATACACTTCTAGTTAAACACATCAATCACAGTTCTTAAAGCAAGTTAAATAAGTCAGAGAAAAAACATACACACTCCATAGTTAAATTGTAGACCAAGTGAACCAGAGTGAGAACTGAGCGAAACGGCAAAGTGAAAACCACACACAAAGGATACTCTAGCAATTTCTCACGAGGGAGGGGAAAGCACAAGTTATATAGAAATAGCTTCCTACACACCCTACCAACACTTCCCATAAGCTTGTGAACCAGATTAAGCAAGACTGTGCATTAGTACAGGCAATACTTAAATGAAAACTGAGCAAAATGGCATTTCCCACGGTTTAGAAAGGGAAGGAAGGGGTATTTATAAGAAGTACGTTCATCAACACAGTTCTAGTTGAGAATCAATCTAAAGAAGGCAGTTCTAACAAATGTAGCCAGACTCAGTAGGCCCATGCCAGAGTCAGTGGTACAGGGCAAGGGCCCAGGAGCGAAATGTTCTTGTAGCTGCAGTCAAGTCTTTGGTTAACGATTTTGAAAAGGTGGATGCAGAAGTTGAAAGACAATGTTGAGAGAGGGGCGGTGAACCCAACATGTAGGTAAAGGATTTAAAACACCATTAGTGCTACCGCGAAGAAAGGGCGGCCTGGCGGAACAAAGTACCTTTAAAATGAAGAAGTGGCTCCTGCTGTGGGGGTTGTTCCTGGTAGTTCCTGCAGTTTGGGTGATCCAGCAGAGGAAGAGAGGCTCTCGTCGTGGAGGAAGGTTCGAGTTACTGCACTACCCAGGGATGAAACCAGCCGCGGTGCTGCCCGACGAATAAAAGGTACGCTCCTTTAAATCGTGGTCCGGGTGGACTGGTGCCTGGCTATCCGGCCTCCGAGTACAGGGTACGGGAGATTCGACCAAGGCAGGTCCGGGAAGGCGATTGGCAAGCTGGTTGGCCCCACCAGCTCAAGGGAAGAAGCCTCTTGCAGGTGAAGATCTTCTCTCGTCGTGTGGAGAAAAGTGGTGAGATGCTGCAGCAGGGCTTCACCGGTGATTCAGTCGTTGCAGATGTCTTTGGCCTCTCTCCTCTTCGGCTTCTTAGTTCGTGGCGACGTTTTGCTCTTCCAGTCCTTAGGACTCTGCTTTTATGCAAAAAGATCCCCATTCATACAGCCTAGCTGTCACTCACACACAGTAGAGTGGTCATCTTGGCGGGAGACATCTCCAGCCGATCAGGATAGAGTGCGACATGGGTTGCTGAGGCAACCCTGTCCAGGAGTCCTACTCTCCCTCCTACACAATGGACCCAACCCAGACGCTCCGAAAGGAGGGCTTCTCGGCAGAAGCCCACCAAACGGACGAACAAAGGATCCCCGACCTGGGTTAGGAGTTTAGAGAAAGACACGAGAAAGAAGTTATATTAAAGTTCTGGCAAATAAAACCTACCGGAGTAAAGTTAATATTAAAATACACCGGCGGTATGTTAGAGGCAGTCAGAAAAAGTGGTAGCCTCGAACAATGGGAAATTCCCATAGGAAAATATTTGCGGTTGAATATTTTCGGTAGTAACCACAGCCACCAGCCAGAAACTTTTGAGAGAGGGACTGTACGGTACCCTCTCGAAAATGAACATAAGGGGGAAAAACTATTAACCCTTCCCAGTACTTCCATAGTAAGATGGGTTGTACTGGTTTAGTTCACAAAAATTGACTAGTAAAGTCAATGGGGACTTTACATGCCCTGGGAGACGGTAGTCAGTCCCAGGGTATGGAGTCTGTTTGGGGGTCGCTACGACACCCCTGTGTCACTGCACGGAGGGTGCTGTGTAACACATGTGAATAAAGATGATTCCTATGGAGGGGAGAGGAACTCCATAGACATTAAACACAAAAATAGCCTAGAACACACATAGCAAAAATGCTTAAGAGTGGGAAAAAGAGTCTCACTCTTAGCAGGAGAAAAAAAAAATAACCTTCAAATCCAGCAAAGCTCGATAGGTAAGGGAAATTAGCCATAAAATGAGAATTATCCGTAACGCCTTGCTATGGCAGAGCACCGGCTCTTACATGCCTTTTCATTGGGGACACACAACTCTTCAGCGTCTGGCAGTGGTTTGCCTGCTATTACCCCTTCACCGGACTTCCACTGCTGCCAACCTCTCTCCGAGCTTCTTCCAACGCAAGCTGTTTGCTCCTGTCAGGTACCACTCTCTCTTCTGTAACAGCTGTTGGGGATTTAAAGATCCTGCCACGGTGCCACTCCTTCCAACAACCAGAGCATGTTTTTCAGGCTTTACGTATCTTCATTCCTCTATCCCTCTTCCTCCTCCTAATAATGTAGCTTGAGTAGTGAACTTGCAGGGAATAATTGGTCGTGTTTGCTTCCTCCCTTTCTACATAATCTGTCATGAAGGCATGGGGAATGGAGGGAATATCCCTAAAAGGGAAAGGGGATACTATGTCTGATCTGTCTGGCAATGTCTCACTCCCCCTCATGGCAGTCTCCCCCACGTTATCCTCCCTCACATAGCCATCCCATGTCAGATCAGGTAGCAGCTGCCGTCCACTGGCCACATGAGGAGAGGGGACCTCTGGGAAAGGAGTGATGACATTGATTCATCACAAGATGCTATGCGAAGTTATCTGAGGCTAACTGCCATTCATGTCTGTGTGCAACAGTGAGCGTGTTGTGGGATTCACCTATAGTCTAAAGGGGCTTCCAACAAGTAACCTTGAATTATAGGACGCCATACTTCAGAAACGTGCCCTAAATCACATAGTGGTAGTTCAGGTATATTATGCTTGGACCTGGCAGCTACCCAGGGAACACAACAGGGTACAGTGTAATGACAAAACCAGAATAAACAGGGATACAGTAATATATTAGTTGAGGGTATAAGTGAAGGTATAAAGAAATGGCTGGGTTTTCTGGAGCACAGATATGGCGGTGTTCTCCACAGTAATATATTAGTTGAGGGTATAAGTGAGGGTATAAAGAAATGGCTGGGTTTTCTGGAGCACAGATATGGCGGTGTTCTCCACCCCTACGCCTTACCTGGTTGTAGCCACAGAGATGTTTGCTGTCAGGCTTGCACGGGCAAACCGGGAATGGGAGCTGCCCAGAGGGATGCTGCCCTTTGCCTGTGGCCCTCGCCAGCTGCCCGGGCAAGACTGCCCTGGGAGAGCCGTAGAAAGTGACCCTTCAGGTCATGTGTACCGTAACAAGGGCCAATAGGATTTAAATGGGCTGTCAGGGGAGGTGGCGGCAGTGGGTATGGGGTAGAAAGCAGAAATGGTGGGAGAAGGCCAGCAGGAAGGAACAGGGGGGTTAAATCGGATGGTGCAGATATTGTAGATCAAAAGCGCTAACCCAGGGAGAGTCTGACTCAGCAACAAGCGCAGTGAAAATCTACTTGTTGCTGCTGGATTGTCATAACCTAACCTAGTCTACTGTCATGTCTTCAGAAAGTTTTGTCAATTGACTTTTTAAATACAATTTACATCCTTGAACAAGACGTACAGGCATTGTCCTAAATGAGTACAAACATCTGGCCGATAAAACCACTTACAGTTTAAAGTCGCTGACCTATTAGATTCCGGTGTATGTAGCTGGTGATTTCAGTAGTAATGCAGAATTGATTTCACACTGGAGTGGGATAGGTGAGTCATTCTTAAGAATACAGTGGAGGCCCAGAGTAAAGTTTGTCCAATTGTACACATAGCTCCACCTTTTTCTTTCTCATGCCTTCCTGTGCACCTATCCCTTGCCCTCATTCCAACTATCTACCCAACATTGCTCCTCCCTACCACTAGTGAATTTTCCATCATACCCCTTCTTTGCCACTGCTAGCCAAAAGTGCTTTGATACCATGAACTATGGCAGTAGGTACTATACAAAGATAGCATGGCTCAAGTTGGGAGAACGTTGAACCTTTGTATTGCATGGGCTTGCTACAAAATAATTGTAGCTATGCTGGAGGATGATAAAGCTGTATTTGTAGGTGCACAAATATTTCAATAACCACTTTCCTGCCATTCATTTCAAAAGAATCCCCAACATCTGTTTAGCTTCCTGTTTCTTTTTTTTTTTTTCTTTTTTTTTGAGTAACAACTTTTTGGCCTCACTCGCTCATCTCACTTGTTTTGCGTAGGTACGGGTCACTCCCTAACACTACTAATGCAGAGCGACTTTCTTCTATTTGTATTTGCCTCTGGTTTAACTTTGTAAAGAACACCTTCTTAAGCGATCTTACATGGGCACAATCCCTTTTTTCTTTGTCTGTCCAAATGTTACACTTTTGCGATGTACCTGGAACAGGCTGTTGACAGTAAAGCATGGGTATAAAAAAATAATTAAAACAAACTAAACAGCCAAAAATCCAAACGGTGTACATCACTCATAACGTCCCAACGTCATGTACGGCAACATGTAATCTCCCCTGCTATCCTATTACCCTTCACCACCTTCCCCTGCCCTCTCTGGGGTTGTTTCCTCCCCTCACCCTCCATAGAATCATCATCTTCTAAGCTGGCTAGGGCAGACTCAGACAGAGTAGCTGCTAGGTGCCTCCAGGCCCTTAATGACTCTGCTTCTTCATCTCCCCCCGTTGGCTGCTTCGTTCCACACCACCGTTTCCACGTCCACCCATTTCAGAAGGTCGTGCCACCAGGCTTCTACCCTCGGTCTATTACTTGCCTTCCAGCCCATAGCTATTCTGTGCTTGGCCAGTATATATTCCAAGTCTTTAAGAACCTCCCCCACCCCCCAACCATGCATGCCCATACAGATTCAACCTCCAGTTTAATCCTTCCCGGTCAAATGATGGGCCACCTCGCCCCAGAAAGTTTTTATGTCCAGGCTTGCCCAGAACATATGCATCATTCCTGCATTCACCTCCCCACATTTGGGACATGTCTGTATTCCGGCATTCTTGAACTTTGCAATCCACTGAGGGGTCATATACACCCTATGGGTGATATATAATTGAATTTGTGGCAGCCTTGCGTTCCTGGACATGTTTTGGTAGTATCTCTGAACCCTCAACCACAACACGTCGTTCATAGATTCCCCGGCTTCCTCTTCCCAGTCCCGTCTCAACTGGAGCACCTCTTTCCCCACCCTCGACATCAGCAGTTCATAAATTCAGGAAACTTTGTGCACCCCATCTGATATATCAGTGTTTCTATGGCCGTGTCAGGTGGGCCCTCCAACACAATTCCCGACCACGTATCCTTCATCTTCCGCATCAGCCTGGTATAAGTAATATACTGTCCCTTGTGTAGACCGGTATCTTCCACTAGTGTGTCAAACTCTACTGCCTTCTCCTCTTTCCATATATCCCCCAGCATTGCTGTACCAGTCGTTTCCCAATGCTTCCGAATTACCTTCCTCAATTGCTCATCTACTCCTTTTAGTGCCACTAGTGGCGTCTGTGGGGAGCACAGGGATCGGGTTTTCAATGACCCGACAAGCCTTGCGCCAAATCTCCCATCCCAAATCCAACAATCTTGTCCTCCCAACTTGCTGTGGTTTCGGCACCCATATCCACTCTTTCAGGAAGAACGGGACACATACAGCTCGCAACAATCGAGACTCCAATGTTAAATCCTCCAATAGCTACCTAGCTACATATTGCAGCTGGCTGGCCAAGTAGTACATCTCGAAGTTGGCCATTTTAATGCCCCCTCGGTCATGTGTTCTGCAGTTTCCACAACACAATCCTATTCCTAGTGTTGTGCCATATGAACGCTCTGCATATACTTTCAAGCTTAACAATCGCCTAGGTATCAAGTACGGTATATTTGCAAAGAAATGCAGCAGCTTGGGCAGTACCACCATCTTTAGTAACGCCACCCTCCCCATCATGGTCAAAGGGAACTTCGCCCAGAACCTCATACTGTTTTCTATATTAGCCACTGCCTTCATTGTTATTTTTATATTCAGCCTCGGCCGTATGATATACCTCTACCCCCAGATATCTAAAGGACCTGGTCTACCATTGTATTTGTAATACCAGCAGTTCCTCCCGTGGTAACCCTTGGTATCTACCCAAGGGGAATACACATGATTTCTTAGGATTTATTGTTATACCTGACAGCCCCGCATATCTCTCCATTACTTCCAGGATATACTGTAGGTTCTCTTCAGGATATCTTAAATACAGCAGCATACAATGATATCAGGTGTTGTCCTCCTTTTGTACTGATCCCCACCTCCCCATATTGTTGCCTCAAGTATATCGCCCGGGGTTCCAGTGCTAAAATAAACATCGGGGACCATGGGCATCCCTGTCTAGTACCCCTACTGAGTTGCCATCAATCTGAAATGGTCGCTCCAGTCCGAACTCGGGCCAGTGGTGTGTTGTACAGCAGTTGTACCCATCTCTAGTATGTAGACCTGACCTCATATTCTCTAAGTGCTGCCATCAACCACGGCCATTTCACCGAGTCGAAGGCCTTCACCGCATCCAATGAAATTATTGCAACTTCCTGTGGGTCCTTTTCTGTCTGTTCTATGACGTGATGTAGTCTTCTAAGATTATCACATATGTTGCTACCCGGGACGTACCCGGTGTGGTCGGGATGTATGAGTTTGTTGAAAACCGGTCTCAGCCTATTAGTTAGCACTGCCGTGAGTATTCTGCTATCCTGATTAAGCATGGATAGCGGTTGATATGACCCGCAGTCCATGCATGGTTTATGAGGCTTGAGAAGTGGGATGATGATCGCCTCCCTTAGGGATTCCGGCAGCATCCCTTTGTCTAACGTTTCATTTAACATTGCCAATAGCGGGGGGAATAGCACCTCTTAGTATGTTTTGTAGAACTCTCTATGGAGTCCATCTGTTCCAGTAGCCTTACTAGTAGGTAGAAGCTTGACCACCTCCTCTAATTACTCTACGGTAATCAGAACCTCCAGGGCCTCCCTCTCTGCAGTCCCCTATTTAGGAAGGTCAATGTCCGCCAATGATTCTTTCACCTCATCCCCTCCACCTTCTCCTACATCTTTATATAGCTGCAGGTAAAATTCTAAGAAGCCTCTGTTAACCTCTTCTTGGGTATCTAGTATTCGTCCATCTGTGCCCCGAATTGCTCTGATCGTTTGCCTGGGCGTTTTGCTCTTATATAGCCAGGCTAACAACCTGCCCGGCTTGTCCCCTCCGGCATGCTGTCTTTCCACATATTTTTTAGTTCAGGGGAGTGCTTGCCCTTACTCATAATTGTCTCCAATTTCTTCTCTGCTTCGTGTAGCTCATGTACTATCCCTCCTTGTAGACCATTGGATTTGGATATTGCTGTACCCCTGACCACCACCTTAAAATGCTCCCCACACTATGCCAGCCGAATCCACACTCCCTGTGTTGTGCTCAAAATATTCTACAGTTTCTTTCCGTAGGTCCTCTATGAACACTGTATCTTTCAAGGCTTTGGCCCTAAATTTCCACATCGGGATCCGTGCTCTGGGTGGCAAATATTGCCAAGTTACAATCAGTGGCGCGTGGTCAGTGAGGACTCTTGCTTTATATTCCAACTGTATGAATTCCCCCATCAACTCCGGTGTAGCAAATATATAGTCTAGCCTTATGTAGAGGTTGTGTGTGCCAGCCCTGTGGGTGGTGCACCCTCCACATATCTACTAGATTGAAATATCTCAGTAAGTTCATTAGGGCTTTCGCGTCTAGGGTAGGCTTTCCCATCTTCATATCAGATCTGTCTACTCTGGGGTCTTGTCATGACCACTGTGAGGGGGCACACGTTGTGCCACAAGCAGGCTCCCACCAGAACCCTGAGAGCCTTAAAACCACTGCAAAAGGGCTCCTGGAGCCAGTCCTGGCACTTTTGGCACCAGGCTCATATGTAGGAAGGAAGGGCTGTTTAAACTAGGTCCCATTTATGTACATGAACCTTTAAATCCAACATGGAAGCACCCACAGTCTAATTCTAAGAACCAAGCCATGCGGTCTAGTGTTTTGGGTGTGGCAGGCCTGGAACTACTTTCCCTGGTACTACTTTACCTGGGCTATATAAACCACACCCTGACTGCAGAACATGCTTCGTGTTATTCTGCAATCAGCAGCGTGACTCTCACCGTGTCCAGCTCCTGGTCTTCAGCATCCTCCTGTAATCCTGCAAGAACAAGATTATTCTGTTTTACCTGAGAAAACACCATGCAGCAGTCAGCATCTCAACTGGGCTGCAATCTGTGGAAACCGAAAGAAGAAGAAACATCACTCACCTGTGAGTACTAGCTTAAGGACTTCCGGCGAACCGCTACCACAGCTGCTGTTCGAACATTGCGACCTGCAATAACGAGAAAGGGAAAAATAATAATAGAACGCGCGCTTCCAAAACATTGAATTCCATCAGTCTTACCCGAATTCCATCGCGCTACTCCATGCTTCCATCCAGAGCACCACAGCAACATCTGCAAAGGAAAAGAGACCTAGTCAGGTTCGCTTTCAATATTAAACAACTGCACAACGCTGTACTTTAACGGATTCCGGGGGCATGTTTTTCTTCGCGCTCTCATCCACTCGCAGCACTACAGCGGCCTGTGAGGAGAAGAAGAAAACACAGGTTAGCTTTAAAAGACAATAAAGGCGCTGCGCTTCGCGCTTTCTCTTATCTAGAAAACGTGCCTCTCCATCCGGCACGCCAGCATCAAGACCTTCACACCTGAGAAGGAGATAAAGACATTAACAAATTCCCACCATAAACAGAACAAAGACTTACAATTAACAAACCAACCTACCTACCAGCAGATTCGGGGTCACAGCAGGCCTGGGCGCAAGGAAAGCATGCTGCACCAGTGAAGCAACTTGGGCAGCTCGCCGTCAAGCGCCCCTGCCCAAGACACGCAGGACAGATAGCTCGCCCTACAAATAACGTAGGTGAGAAAAGAACCCAGTGGGAAGGGAATCTGTCAGAGGGAGGTGGGAGATTCACCCATTAGAGACAGTTATCACAAATCCTCCCTTCTGTAATTGTGTTAGGGAGAATTCTCATTTATGGCTAATTCCCCTCACATAGTGAGTCTCCCAGCAGCTTTGCTGGACTTCTGGAGTTTATTTCTTTCCACCTGGTAAGAGTGAGCTTTTCCCCCACACTTACCTGTGTTTTGCTGTGTGTTTCCATTTGTGATTGTGGACTCTGAAGTACACCACTTCAGTAGCCCCCTTCTTTGTGTCACACAGCACCTTCAGTGCCGTAGCACAGGGTTGTCTTTGAGAATTCCCTCAATTCCATTTCTGAGGCGACTACTGTCCCCCAGAAAAGGGTAAAGTTACCATTAACTTTACGTAATCTACCACAGATCCAGTACACCCCATCTTCTGTGGAGTACTGGAAAGGGTTAACTCGTATCCCTTTTTTATCTGTACCTCCTAGAGCATTGTTTCGCTCTTTTAACATTTAGACTTGGCTAGTGGCAGTGGTATCTACCCTAACTTTTCTACCGCGATTATATTGGATAAACGTGGTACTGTTCTTGGCTATTAGCCTCGAACATAAACCGGCTTGACCAAATTGTCTTTCTTTTGGCTCCGGTTGTGTTTATTCACCATTTCTTTTTGTTAAAGTCCTTCTTGTGTTTTACTTTGCGCGGCAAACTAGGTTCGCCTTCTTTGTTCACTGTCATTTGGCGGGCTTCTGCCCAGAAGCCCTCCTTAAGGCGCCTAGGTGTCTAGGTGGGCTGAATGTGAGGGAGGAGTGTAGTCACCCCCTGCACAGGGTATCCTAGGAAACTCAAGTCGCACTTTGTCATGATTGGCCAGGGTAGTTGTCCGGGCTGGACAACCCCCCTGCTGGGTGATTGACAGCCAGGCTGTGTGAACGGGGGTTTTTCGCATAAAAGGCAGGTCTCTTGGGCTAGAAGTCAGAGAGTCACCACTGGAACTACAAGGAACCGAAGAGAAGCGGAGAGAACGATGGCTGCTGCAACTACCCCGTCCCGGTGAAGCCCTGCTGCAGTCCTGAGCCATCTGCCCTTCAACGACTCGGAGAAGATCCAGTCCGGAGTCGTCTTCCCTTGAGCTTGGTGGGGATAACCAGCTCATCTTCTACAGCCAGAGGATCCTCTTCCGTGGTCGAAATCGCTGCACACTGCTGTAGTGTTCCGGATAGCCACTTGAAGAGCCTCTCCTGTTTTTAAGGAGCGCACCTTTTATTCCGTGTCGCTGCTGCCGGCCTCATCCCTGTGTGGTGCAGACCCCCTTCAGATGTCCTCCTTCTTGACGAAGCTCCAGGAATCGTGGGTCTGCGGGAAACCAACAGGAACAACTGCCAGGGCACCAGCTGCACCATTGGAACAAGGTACTGTGTTCTGTTGAGGAAACTGGGTGAATCCCTTTCTTCTTCATTTCCAAGGCTTGCCCTAGTCTTCCCTCCTTCTTATAACTTTTGCTTCCGAATATTGACAGTATCAAAGTACTGTTGGCTACGTTGAATCGTGAACTGTTGGACCGTATGATCTTCGGCAACTGGCCCTGTGTCTTCGACCCTGGCTCCGGCCCTTTGACTTTTGAACTCCTGTCTCTGAGCGTTTCTTGATTCTGCCTGCCTAACCAAAATATTGCCTGTGATTTTTTGCCTCCAACTCCCTCTGGGTATCTCAGGTGCTAAGTGTGTTTTTGCCCCGGTAGCATTTCATGTCACCAATACGTGTTTGTTCTCCAGCATGGGGTCTGGTATGGATTCACATGCTCATGAATATTCCCCGTCGTCAGGCTGGGAATCCTCGGTAAAGAAAAAACCAGTATCAGTTTCGTTTCTGATCTGTCTTTCGTAGTAATAACCAATCACTGGTCTCTGCGTCATACTGACCACAGCCAATGACTGCCCTCTACCTAAGCACCGCCTCTGGCAGCCATCTTCAGATTTTAACCCACGTTCATGTATTGGGATCCTCGTGCTATTGCTCTCGAGCGTTAGTGCTATTTTTTTCACGTTTTTTCCCAAAAACTTCGTTTTTTCGGTCAAAAGAGCCTCAAGCTCCACCGACTCTCCATCCGATCAACGGGGACCTGTGTCGGATTCGTCTGCGCCCCTCAAGGGTGAAGATTTCGTCGAGCTACGCTTTTGGAGGACTCCAGAAGTTTCTCAGGCCCGGACATGGCCCAGGAGAAGGGAAGCTCGACGCCCGGAAAGCTGTTCAGGATCTGCCCTGGATGCCAGCTGCAGAACGTCTTTAAGGAGGACGAACACTCCTTTTGTCTCTACTGCTTACATGAGGACAAGACGCACGTGGAGAAGGACTGTGCGTTTTGCGGCAATATGTCGCAGCGGACCATGAAGGACCGCCATCAACGTCTCGCCAACTGGCTGGAAGGGAAGAGCCCGTCAGGCGAGAAGAAGAGGAAGAAATCCGAGCGGTCTTCTAAGACCTTTGAGGACGCCCTGGCGACGGGGGTCCAACACAAGGCCAAGCACCGCGAGTCCGCTGGCACCGGGAGCGCCGAACGGTCGGGCTCTACGGGCGCTAGGCAGGGCACCCTCCCTCCCCCCGGCACCTTCAATCACGAGCCAACGATCTGGGTCGGGAGAAAGAGGACGAGCGAGCACCCGGCGAAGCTCCTGGAGAGGCCCCGGTCGAGCTCGAAGGCCCCATCGGAGGGGGAGCGAGGCAGTGTCCCCCCCCCCCCCTCAAGGATAAGGCGGTGAGCGCACCTAAGGTGGTGAAGGCCTTAATCCATCCGGCCAAGCCCTCTATCGATACTGTCGCGGCGGCCCTGGCTCAGCCTGTGGAGGCTACACCAGTGGTGGCGACCTCGGGGCTCAGAGTCTCCCTGCCACCTCGGAGGGAGTCCTCTTTTGTGCCCATCGATAGGACCCCCGTGAAATCCCCGGCGGGGAAGAAAAAAAGGGGGCAGGGCGTCGTCGTAGATTCGGCCTCAACCTCGGAGGAAGAGCTGATTGAGGTCTTAAGCCACGGCCTTGGCGTGGAAGAAGACCGGCCCGTCGGGATGGATCCCGACGCAGGTGATCGCCCGTCGGATTCCCCTCTGCCAGCGCCGCATGACAACTCGGCGGCCATTTTGTTGGCTATACAGTCCTTATGTTCAGAGATAAGGACGAGACTACCGTTGCCGACGGAGGAACCTCTCCCGTCGGGGGATCCTGAACCGGGACCTTCTGGTGCTCCCCCGCCCAAGAAAAGAAGGATTCACCCTCCACCTCCTTTTCAGCCGTCGCGTCCAGCCCTCCTCCCCGTCCACCCGAGGGGATGATACGGGGACTGACACGGCAGCGAGCGGTACGGACGACGAGGTATACGACGAGGATCTACCGTCGTCACCTCCCACCAGGGCTTCTCCGCCCGACGAGATTGGATCGTTCCACTCCATGATCGCCAGGGCATCCAAGCTTTTCCAACTCTGCCCTGAGGAGAAGAAAAAGGAAGGATTCCTTTATCAACGGCGCGAGGCCAAGAGGAAGACGGTCCTCGCGGTGCCTCTACTGGACGACATTTGGGATGAGGGCCTAGCCCTCCTCAAGAACCCTTCCACGACGCCAGCTAGAAGAGACCGGTACGAGAAGAAGTACCGGGTCCCGGACGCGGCCCCCCTGTGCCTCCGGGCGCAGCCTACCCTGGACTCCGTCGTCTCCGCGGCGGCCAGGAAGAAAGCGGGGGGGAGGTGCGGCCTCCACATCGACTTCCCCACCGGACGGCGAGGGAAAGAAATTGGACGCTATGGGACGCAGGGTCATCTCGTCTGCAGCGACGACGATTAAAGCGGCCAACGCCTTGGCTATCGTGGCCCGCTACGACAGGGAGCTATGGTACAAACTGGCTCCCCTGCTGGACTTCCTACCGGACGACAAGAGGGCGGATGCCCTGGAGATCCTACAGGAAGGCGAGGTGGCGTCGGACCACGCCATCACTATTGCGACGGACATCGCCGACACTGGGTTTCGCCAGTTGGGCAACGGCGTGTGCCTTAGGCGGCGTGGATGGCTCAAGGCTACGGACTTCTGTCAAGACGTACAGACCAGAGTCCTGGACATGCCGTTCGATGGGAACAACCTGTTTGGGAAAACAGTGGACGATTCCCTTCAGGCCATTAAAGCGGACACTGAGACGGCCCGGGCCCTTGGCGTTCTGCAGCAACGACGGACGCCCTTTCGGAGCAGCGGAGGCAAGGGCGCCTCCAAAGGTTCCGGCGGCGGTTTCTCCACCTACCGTCAAGCGGCCCGCTCGTCGTCTCAGGAGGCCTACAGAGGACGAGGCAAGTCTGGCGGACCCCGCCGTCGTCGCCAAGGAGGTCAAGGCGGCAAAGCCTCGTCGAAACAGGATTGAACCGGCCGTGGGGTCGGGCCCCCACCTAAGCACCCCTGTGGGAGGCCGGCTGGCGAGCTTCGTCAGCGTGTGGGAGTCCATCTCCACCGACCGTTGGGTGCTGGACGCCTTAGCCCGGGGCCACGCGCTCGAGTTTCAAAGAAGGTGCCCGCGCGTCCCCCCCGTGGCCAGGAAAGAGCTTCATGTCCCTCAGCTTCTCCTGGAGGTAAAGGCGATGCTCAGGAAGGGCGCCATCGAACTCGTCCCAAAGAGGCTTCGGGGCTCTGGAGTTTACTCGAGATACTTCCTCGTGAAGAAGAAGACGGGAGGATGGCGCCCCATCCTAGACCTGCGACGTCTGAACAAGTTCATCAAGGCGCAGAAGTTCCGGATGGTCACCCTCCAGCACGTCCTGGGGCAGCTGGAGGAAGGAGACTTCCTGTCGTCGTTGGATTTGGAGGATGCCTACTTCTCCAGCATGGGGTCTGGCATGGATTCACATGCTCATGAATATTCCCCGTCGTCAGGCTGGGAATCCTCGGTAAAGAAAAAACCAGTATCAGTTTCGTTTCTGATCTGTCTTTCGTAGTAATAACCAATCACTGGTCTCTGCGTCATACTGACCACAGCCAATGACTGCCCTCTACCTAAGCACCGCCTCTGGCAGCCATCTTCAGATTTTTACCGCACGTTCATGTGTTGGGATCCTCGTGCTATTGCTCTCGAGCGTTAGTGCTATTTTTCGCGCTTTTTCACAAAAAAACTTCGATTCTTTCGGTCAAAAGAGCCTCAAGCTCCACCGATCCTACATCCGATCAACGGGGACCCGTGTCGGATTCATCTGTGCCCCTCAAGGGTGAAGATTTCGTCGAGCTACACTTCGGAGGACTCCAGAAGCTTCTCAGGCCCGGTCTCGGAGATGGCCCAGGAGAAGGGAAGCTCGACGCCCGGAAAGCTGTTCAGGGTCTGCCCTGGATGCCAGCTGCAGAACGTCTTCAAGGAGGACGAACACTCTTTCTGCCTTTACTGCCTTCATGAGGACAAGACGCACGTGGAGAAGGACTGTGCGTTTTGCGGCAACATGTCGGAACGGACCATGAAGGACCGCCATCAACGTCTCGCCAACTGGCTGGAGGGTAAGAGCCCGTCTGGCGAGAAGAAGAAGAAATCCGAGCGGTCTTCTAAGACCTTTGAGGGCGCCCCGGCGACGGGGGCCCAACATAAGGCCAAGCACCGCGAGTCCGCTGGCACCGGGAGCGCCGAACGGTCGGGCTCTACGGGCGCCAGGCAGGGCGCACCCTCCCCGGCACCATCAACCACGAGCCAACGCTCTGGGTCGGGTAAGAGGAAGGCCGAGCACCCGGCGAAGCTCCTGGAGAGGCCCCGGTCGAGCTCTAAGGCAGAGGAGGAGCGTGGCAGTGCCCCCTCCCTCAAGGATAAGGCGGTGAGCGCACCTAAGGTGGTGAAGGCCTTGATCCATCCGACCAAGCCCTCTATCGAAACGGTCGCGGCGGCCCTGGCTCAGCCTGTGGTGGCTGCACCAGTGGTGGCGACCTCAGGGCCCAGAATCTCCCTGCCTCCTCGGAGGGAGTCTTCCTTTGTGCCCATCGATAGGACCCCCGTGAAACCCTCCGTGGGGAAGAAGGGGGGGCAGGGCGTCGTCGTAGATTCGGCCTCAACCTCAGAAGAGGAGCTGATCGAGGTCTTAAGCCACGGCCTAGGCGTGGAAGAAGGCCAGCCCGTCGGAATGGACCCCGACGCAGGTGACGACGACGACATCGTCGAGGATACCGACGGGGCCCCTGCTCGCCCGTCGGATTCCCCTCTGCCAGCGCCGCAAGACAACTCGGCGGCCATTTTGTTGGCCATACAGTCCTTATGCTCCGAGATAAGGACGAGGCTACCGTTACCGACGGAGGAACCTCTCCCGTCGGGGGATCCAGAACCGGGACCTTCTGGTGTTCCCCCTACCAAGAAAAGAAGGATCCATCCACCACCTCTTTTTCAACCGTCGCGCCCCGTCCAGCCCTCCTCCCCGTCCACCCGAGGGGATGATACGGGGACTGACACGGCAGCGACGGGTACGGACGACGAGGCATACGACGAGGATTTTCCGTCGTCGCCTCCCACCAGGGCTTCTCCGCCCGACGAGATCGGATCTTTCCACTCCATGATCTCCAGGGCTTCCGAGCTTTTCCAACTCTGCCCTGAGGAGAAGAAAAAGGAAGGCTTCCTTTATCAGCGGCGCGAGGCCAAGAGGAAGACGGTCCTCGCAGTGCCTCTGTTGGACGACATTTGGGATGAGGGCCTTTCCCTCCTCAAGAACCCTTCCACGACGCCAGCTAGAAGAGACCGGTACGAGAAAAAGTACCGGGTCCCGGACACGGCCCCCCTATGCCTCCGGGCGCAGTCTACCCCGGACTCCGTCGTCTCCGCGGCAGCCAGGAAGAAAGCGGGGGGGGGGGTGCGGCCTCCACATCGACTTCCCCGCCGGACGGCGAGGGAAAGAAATTGGATGCTATGGGACGTAGAGTCATCTCGTCGGCAGCGACGACGATTAAAGCGGCCAACGCCTTGGCTATCGTGGCCCGCTACGACAGGGAGCTCTGGTACAAGATAGCTCCCCTGCTGGATTTTCTGCCGGACGACAAGAGGGCGGAGGCCCTTGAGATCCTGCAGGAAGGTGAGGTGGCCTCGGACCACGCCATCACCGTGGCGACGGACATCGCCGACACTGGGTTCCGCCAGCTGGGCAACGGCGTTTGCCTTCGACGTCGTGGATGGCTCAAAGCTACGGACTTCCGGCAGGACGTCCAGACCAGAGTCCTGGACATGCCCTTCGACGGGAACAACCTGTTTGGGAAGACAGTGGACGATTCCCTTCAGGCCATCAAGGCGGATACTGAGACGGCCCGGGCCCTTGGAGTCCTGCAGCAACGACGGATGCCCTTTCGGAGCGGCGGAGGCAAGGGCGCCTCCAAAGGTTCCGGCGGCGGTTTCGCTTCCTACCGTCAAGCGGCCCGCTCGTCGTCGCAAGAGGCCTACAGAGGACGAGGCAAGTCTAGCGGACCCCGCCGTCGTCGCCAAGGAGGTCAAGGCGGCAAGGCCGCGTCCAAGCAGGATTGAACCGGCCGTGGGGTCGGGCCCCCACCGAAGCACCCCGGTGGGAGGCCGGCTGGCGGGCCGTTGGGTGCTGGACGCCCTGGCCCGGGGCCACGCGCTCGAGTTTCAAAGAAGGTGCCCGCGCGTCCCCCCCCCGTGGCCAGGAAAGAACTTCACGTCCCTCAACTTCTCCTGGAGGTAAAGGCGATGCTCAGAAAGGGCGCCATCGAACTCGTCCCAAAGAGGCTTCGGGGCTCCGGAGTCTACTCGAGATACTTCCTCGTGAAGAAGAAGACGGGAGGATGGCGCCCCATCCTAGACCTGCGACGTCTGAACAAGTTCATCAAGGCGCAGAAGTTCCGGATGGTCACCCTCCAGCACGTCCTGGGTCAGCTGGAGGAAGGAGACTTCCTATCGTCGTTGGATTTGGAGGATGCCTACTTCCACATTCCCATCCTAAAGGGGCACCGAAAATTCCTCAGATTCGTGGTCCAAGGGCGTCATTACCAGTTCAAAGCCCTTCCCTTCGGACTACGGTCGGCACCCAGGGTATTCACCAAGTGCCTCGCACCGGTGGCGGCGCAGCTGCGCCGCGAGGGGATTCACGTCTACCCCTACCTGGACGACTGGCTCATCCGCGCCAAGACGAGGGAGCTCGCCGTGGTCCACACGGCAAGGACCGTCCAACTCCTCACGGACCTGGGATTCTCCGTGAACTACGCCAAATCCCACCTGGTGCCCGCGCAAGTCGCACTGTTTCTGGGAGCGAGGCTCGACACAGTGTCCCTTCTGGCCTCCCCGTCGGAGGAGAGGACCAGGACCATCTTGGGCAAGGTGCAACGGATGTTGGTGGCCGACGCGACCAAAGTGAGGTCCATCAAGTCCCTCCTCGGGATGATGTCTTCCTGCATCTACCTCATTCCCATGTGCAGGCTCCGTATGCGCCCGTTGCAAGAATTCCTGGATGCGCGCTGGATCCAGACGACGGGCAGCTTCGAGGAAAGGATCAAGCTCGACGAGAGTTTCCGACGAGCGATACGGTGGTGGGGCACCCGCGCGCATCTGACGGCGGGCATGGACTTCCAGACCCCAGCCCACCAGGAGACTGTGACCACGGATGCCTCCCTGGAAGGGTGGGGAGCGCACACCGAAAATCTGCACGCAAGGGGACTCTGGCTCCCGACGGAGAAGTCCCTGCATATCAACGTCCTGGAGCTCCGTGCAGTGTTTTGGGCCCTCAGGTCCTTCCTTCCGTCCCTCAAGGGCAAGGTGGTGAGGATCTTCACCGACAACACCACCACCATGTTTTACATCAGGAAACGGGGCGGAACCAGGTCCCCAGCGCTGTCCAAGGAGGCGCAGGACCTGTGGCATTGGGCCGTCGCCCAAGGGATTTTTCTGGTGCCGTTTCATCTGGCAGGGATAAAAAACACCATCGCCGACTCACTCAGCAGGGAGCTGCGCTCGTGCCACGAGTGGGAACTACGGCAGGATCTGGTGGATCGCCTCTTCCGACGGTGGGGCACACCCCAGATCGACCTGTTCGCGACGGCGACGAACACCAAGTGCCGGAGGTTCGCCAGCAGGTTTCCCCAGACGAGGAGCATGGGCGATGCTTTCTCGTTCCCCTGGGAGGGCCTGTTCCTCTACGCGTTCCCTCCCTTGCCTCTGCTAATCCGGCTCTTCAACCAGCTCAAGAGGTCACGGTGCAGGATGATCCTCGTCGCACCTGCGTGGCCGAGGCAGATATGGTTCCCGGACCTTCTGGACTTGTCAGCGTCCCCGCCGATCAAGCTGCCGGCGGACGCGGATCTACTCTCCAGGGAAGGAGGCGCCATCCTCCACCACGACCCGAAGTCGCTGAACTTGCAGGCCTGGCTCCTGCAGCGCTAGAGTTTGGAGGATACGACATACCGGCCGATTGCAGAGAGGTTCTTGCAAAGGCCAGGGCGTCCTCGACTCTTAAATGCTACGGACACAAATGGAAGAGGTTCTCTGTCTGGTGCCACGCACAGAAGATTAACCCTCTACGGATTACGGCTCCCCAAGTAATGCCGTACCTGCTGACGCTGGCCAAAGCTGGTCTGGCACACGCGTCCATCAAGATTCATCTTGCTGCGATCTCCCGATACACCAGAACCACGGGGCGGACGTCCTTGTGGTCTCATCGTCTGGTGAAAGAGTTCATGAAGGGACTGTTCAGATCGTTCCCGCCGGTGAAGGCTCCGGCCCCGGCGTGGGAGCTCAACGTGGTGCTGACCAAGCTCATGGGACCTCCGTTCGAGCCTCTGCACTCGGCCCCGTTGAAGTTTCTATCGTGGAAAACAGCTTTTCTTGTGGCCATCACCTCCGCACGACGAGTGGGAGAGATCCAGGCCCTTTCCTGCAAGGCCCCGTACTTGACTTTCCACGACACGAGGGTAGTGCTCAGGACGCACCCCTCCTTCATGCCCAAGGTACCGTCGGACTTCCATCTCAACGAACCCTTGGTGTTACCTGTGTTCTTCCCGTCGCCTTCGTCGCCGGCTGAGAGGACTTTGCACTCACTGGATGTAGCTAGAGCGCTGAAGTTCTACGTGGACCGCACGAAGGGTTTTCGGAAGACGTCACAACTCTTTGTGAACTTTGGACCTGTCAATCAGGGGAAGGCTCTCTCGAAGGCTTCCATCTCCAGATGGCTCTCCGGCTGTATCATGTGCTGTCACCGGTTGGCAAACCGACCGCTGCCTGGCCGTCCGAGAGCCCATTCCACCAGAGCGATCGCAGCTACCACGGCGTTCCTATCTGGTGTGCCCCTGCTGGACATATGCAGGGCTGCTACGTGGAGGTCGACGCACACCTTCACGAAATTCTACTGCGTCGACCGGGATTCCAGGGAGGAGTCCAGGGTCGGCCAAGCAGTGCTGCGCAACCTGTTCGCCTGAGGTGAGCCTGGTGAGGAGGTAAGATGCTTAATGTTGAGTTGATGTGATGCTTAATGTTGAGCCTTTGCCACCTCCCGTGGTTGTGCATGTGTGTACTGCTATGTATTCTTTATTCATGAGCATGTGAATCCATGCCAGACCCCATGCTGGAGAAGGAACAAGTTACTTACCTGTAACTGTTGTTCTCCAGCATGGGTCTGGCATGGATTCACATGCGAACCCTCCCGCCTACCCCTCTGCGGCTCTTCACTTGGTCATACTGCCACTTCACGTGCTTCCAAATCTGAAGATGGCTGCCAGAGGCGGTGCTTAGGTAGAGGGCAGTCATTGGCTGTGGTCAGTATGACGCAGAGACCAGTGATTGGTTATTACTACGAAAGACAGATCAGAAACGAAACTGATACTGGTTTTTTCTTTACCGAGGATTCCCAGCCTGACGACGGGGAATATTCATGAGCATGTGAATCCATGCCAGACCCATGCTGGAGAACAACAGTTACAGGTAAGTAACTTGTTCCTTAGTAGACCGAACTGTCAAAAAGTGATTGCATTCGTATTCGCGTTAATGTGTTTTTGTGCCTAATACCGGTCCATATAAACACAGTGTACTTACCTTGAGACTTGCTGTACAAAGTGAATTGGTTAGTTGTAGTATATTTAACGTGTGGTTTTTATTGAAGTTTAATAGAAGTGTTGTTTTTATAACAAATGGTTTAAAAATAAATGTACTTATATTTTTCTACCTGAAACCTTGAGTCAGTGTTTGCTTGAGTCACAGTAATTGTGGTCCCTTTGTGTAATCTCTGCTACTGCTCATATACTCTTGAGATAAGCCTGGCTGCGTCGCCACTGCTACCACTATAACATAGTAGTACATGCTTATACCAAAGGTAAAACTTGTATCACCACCTGTAGTCTTAATTGTGTGTAGTGGTCCCTAAGGGCACTACACGGGATTCTGCCTAACAAATTGCAGATTCATTATTCAGCACTGGGCAACTACGCATCCAGGGTTCCAGATCTGAGCCTTCCAGACGCCCCTGGGGGATATCAAGCGAGCGTAACAGGGCTAGGGTGCAATTGAAGTCTCCCCCTCCCCCCATATGACCCCCCCCCCCAAATGTAAGGGCTGACCACATTGTATAGGTTCCTGAAATAGCTAGTAGCATCATGGTTCGGGGTGTACGTGTTGATAATGCTCAGCTCGCTGTTTTCCACCAGGCCTCTAATCGGCAGCATCCTCCCATCTGGCTCTACGGTAGACTGCAGTATCTTAAAGGGGACATGTGGTGCTATTCAAGTAATAACCCCTCTGGCATACGCCGAATATGTTGCCCCTATGGTAGTCCCTTTCCATTTCCTCCCCACCAGTTCTTGTTTCTCTTTTGTTAAGTGGGTTTCTTGTAATAGGGCAATGTCAATCCTCTGTCTCTTCAAATACATCATGATCTTATTCCTTTTTAGATAGCTATTGAGCCCCCTAACATTCCAGGTCACTATCTTAAGATCCCCCCATCTTATCCATATCCCACCCCTCCCCGCTCTTGTCTTCCACAGTGATGCATAGGTGTAAGCTTGTGCCCCAACTTATAAGATGCCTTCAAACTTCCCAATTCCCTCCCCACCCACCTCCCTCCCAAACACCAACTGGTGCCCAGCTCCATTCCTGGATCTCAGACTACCCTGCATCTAGTCCTTTCTCGGCTTCCGCCGGTACTCCGAACACAGCAGGAGGATACCACCCTATTGGTGCTTCAACTAATCTAACTACTGGGGATAAGAACTCCCTTGCATCTCCCGCATTAATGCCACAGTATATTGCACATGCTTGACTAATGCATGACCTTACTCACATGTATATTCAAGTACCAAAGTCCACATGATCAGTGATTGCAACAGTCAACATTTACTTCCCTACTTACATACTCGGAGTACCCTTATGGGTTTTAGTATGATATTGGCAGGGTAGCAGGATAAGAGTCTCTAACATCCGTCCAGTCAATCAATAGGGAGACGCAAATTCACTTATCCTGTCCACTTTGATCCTGGCCATCTGCATCCTCCGGGCAGCCTTGAGCGTCCAGCCAACTCGTCGCTTCTTCAGGTCTCTCGAAAAAGAATACTTTGCTCTCGTGCATGTCCTTGAGTTTCGCGGGATACAAAAGCATGTACTTGAAGCCAGATGTCCTCAACCGTCTTTTCACGGCCACATAGTGTAGACGTTTTTTTGTACCATCATGGTGTAATCCGGGTATGCTGTGACAAGCGCCAATGCCCTATTTATCGTTCCTCCCTTGCGAAAATATTCCAGGATCTTTTCTCTATCTTTATAGTTAAAAATCTTGGCGACGATTGCTCGGGGAGGAGCTCCCGGCTGGGGCCTCCTGGTCTGGGCTCTGTGCGCTCTTTCCACCATAAACACTTGAGTGGGCACGCCGCGCCTATCTCTTGAATCAGCATGTCCTCTATGTAATTTGTTAGGTCTGAGCCCTCTTCTCCCTCGGGAAGTCATACCACTCGAATGTTGTTGTGTCTAGCTCACCCTTCCGCTTCCTCTGCTCGGCTTTGCAGGTTGCGTACCTGTTGCAATATATCGACCTCTTTGGCGTTGGTCGTGCTGACCTCTGTATTGGTTTTTACCGCACTTTCTAGACCGCTCGTGCGCTCTGCTAGAGTTCTTGCATCTTGTCTTAAGAGGTTGACATCTACACAGACTGCATCCATTTTGAGTTCCAGCGCTGTTCTCAGTTCCGCTATGGCTCCATCAGTCTTGCTCCTCCATGAGGATTTCAACTCTGTTATGGCGTCCAGGATCAGATGATCGTTCCTCGCCCGGGCGGTCATCCCCTGCGAATCCTCTTTTACTTGTGCTATTATGTTTGGGGATTGTGATGGTTTGGTGAAAATGGCCATTGTGTGCTGTTTCACTTTAGCTTTAATGCTTTTGAGCGCCATTCCTCTCGTTGTGCTACCGGCCTTGTCTGCTTACTTCACAATGTTCTATTATTCCAGTGCCACCCGGATTCTTGTACCTCAATAGTCGTCGCTTCCGGGGAGGAGCCTTTGGTGGGCTCTTTTTCTGCTTTTACTGCAAGGAGGGGTGTCACCTGGCGCTGTTCCGTTGTCCGTGCCCTGTAGGGGGTTCGTCTGTGGCTGGTCTAGCTGTTGGTACCACAGGCCGCCCTTACTATGCCTTTGCCTGTCCTCAGGGTCACCTGTAACACTATGTCGTGGGTTAATCTGCTCTGTATTCCATGTCCCCCGGCTGGGCGCTGTCCTCCTCGCACTGATGGTCTGGGGCCTTAGGGTTGCGTAATCTTCTCAGTCTGTTTCTCACTCCTCTCTGGGGCTTTGTATGTGGATTGGGGTCAAGCAAATCTTGCGTACGTCCTCTGTGGTGGTGCAGCTTCAGCACACGTGCGCCTGTGTTTTGCCCCACCAGTGTTGCCTGTCGCCCTGCAAATAGATGGTCCTCATGCCGTATCACTACAGACTTAGTGCAGGTATCTTGTTTAGAGTTCCGGATCCCGCAATACGCCATCCCTGCTGCTCCTGCTCTGAACCTTCATCCAGTTGTTCTTCCCGGGCTACTGCCGGGGCTACCTCTCCAGCGTTGGCTTCCGTTCCTTGTCTGTACAATTCTGTCCTCCATTACTTGTTTGGTGGGAACTCTGGTGGGAGTCCTGCTGTAGAGTATTGCCTTTATGCTGCCATCTATGAGTATATTTATTTGATCTTCTTGCCAGTGCTCTCACTTGTACTGTCCCTTATGTCCTTAGGTGATAGCACTGCGCCATATTCCTTTCCATCTTGTGCTCTTAGTTTCCTATTGTTCTGTTTTCCAAGTGCTTCTTTCCAAGAGGCTGTTGAAGGACACTCTCGGGGCTCCGGCCTCGAAGCAGGTGTCGAAGTCATCGGCACCTCGACGCCGTTTGTGGAGGATTTGCCAGAGGTTCCCCGGAGGGCTGTCGAAACTCTGAGGAAGGCCTTCAGTAAGACCGTGAGGCCTGTTTTTGAGCCCTTCTCTGTTCCTCCACTCAGATTGGATTTATTCCAACCTTTGGATAATATTTCAGAGCTGGAAGAAGGATTTGATGAGGAGATGGTTGTGCCTCCTGATGTACCTGATGACCTGTTGTCTGGTCACAGTCAGATGGAAGAACTCAGTCTGTCCTTGCATGATGCCAGTGGTCTTGATACTTCTCCGGAGGTGGAGTTTGGCAGGCCTGATCCTGGTACGTATGCCAAATCCTCATATCGAGGGTGACTGAGTACTTAGGTTTCTTCAGGATGATCTGACAGGTATCCTGGACCAAGGTCCACCCACTGACCTGGTGTTGCCATTTCATATATCTTTGCAAAGAAGGGTGGCAGCGGCGGCTTGGACTGCTCCGGAGAGTCTCCCGGCAGTGAATAAGTTGCTTCTGAAAAAATACTGTCGAGCCAGTGGTGACCCCTGCTACTTGTCGACACACCCTACTCCGGAAGTTTGGTGGTGCAGGCGGCTAAGGCCCCCGCAAAGCATGCTGCGTACCCTACCATCCCTCCTGATCGGGATGATAAGTGCTTTGATGGTTGGGGGAAGAAGGTATTTTCATCTGGGGGTATGGCTTTGAAGGCAGCCAACTCCGTTTGTGCCTTGGCAAGATTCACTCACACTCTGTGGAATTGTGCATCTTTGGCGGCTGAGCATATTCCTGAAGGGGAGCAAGTGGATGGTTTTCTAGCCCTCCTGCAGGACGGCAAGGATGCCATGTGTGAAGCCGTTCAGTCGGGTTTGGACACGGCAGACTGTGTCAGTCAGTCCATAGCTGCGAGCAACGTGATACGCAGATTTGCGTAGTTGCGGAAGTCGGGGTTTGCTCCTGATGTGCAATCCTGGCTTCTCAACATGCCCTTTGATGGTGTTCATCTGTTTGGCAGCAAGGCTGACGAGAGCCTTGAGAGGTGGCAGACCTCAAAAGCTGCAGCGAAGTCTTTGGGCGCTGCAGTACGTCAACCTCCGCCTTTTCGTCCTAGGGGACAGCAATGGAGGGGAGGTTCCTTTCGGTACTACTCTTCCTTTGGTAGATTGAGAGGAGCTGCCAGTCATAGGGGCCACTGTAGGAGTACCAGAGATGGAAAGCAAGGTACTCGAGGTGCCAAGCCGCTCGGACAGTTGCCTCTTTGCCCTCAGGCACTGCTGCAGCCACGTCCGCTCAGTCATGAGGCCATGTCCCATGGTTCGCCGGTTGGGGGCAGACTTGCGTAGCCATTACTTCAGGTATGTGGGTTCTGGAGATCATAACCTATGGCTTTTTTCTCCCCTTTCGGCAGAGGCCTCACGACAATCCACCGCTGAAGCTCTCTTTGAAGTGTCTGGAAATCCTATCCCTGCTGGAGAAAAGCGCCATAGAACTGGTGCCTGTAGCGGAGAGGAACAAGGGATGGTATTCCACTTATTTTTTTATCCCGAAAAAAGACAGGGCCTTGAGTCCCATCATGGACTTGCGTTGGCTGAACAAGCTCCTCAGGAAGGACAAGTTCAAGATGGTAACTCTTTCTCAAGTCCTCCAGGCCCTTCAACTTCAGGATTGGTTGGTGTCTCTCGACCTCAAGGATGCTTATTTTCATGTGGCGATTCATCCAAAGCACAGGAAGTACCTGAGGTTCGCGGTTGGCGACTCACATTTTCAGTTTCGGGTCCTGCCGTTCGGATTGACCTCCGCCCCGAGGGTCTTCACCAAGCTGATGTGGTGGTGGCGGCAGCGTATCTCAGGAAAGGGGGGGGGGATTCATGTCTACCCCTACCTGGACGATTGGTTGATCAGGGCACGTTCTCCCGAGCAAGCCCTGGATCACCTGTCCGTCACCTGCCACTCACATCACAGGCTGGGCTTCTCCCTCAATGTAAATAAGTCCCATTTGACACCTACCCAGCGGCTCTAGTACATCGGAGCAGTGCTCGACACTTCCCTGGGGTTGTGTTCGCCTCCCCAGGTGAGGGCTCATCAAATTCTGCATATGGTGGACACATTTCAACATGACCAGAGTCCTCCCGAATTTCGAGTTCTTGAGGTTGCTCGGCCTCATGGCATCCTGCATTTTCCTGGTGCCAGAGGCCAGGCTGCGGATGAGATCTTTGCAGTGGGCGCTCAAGATGCAGTGGTCGCAGTTCTCCGGCAGGATGTCAGATCCCATTCAGATTCCACCCGCAGTCGCACAGGATCTTCTGTGGTGGGCCGTCGATGGCAATCTGATGAAGGGAGCTCCATCTTGGCAACTGTGGCCGGAGGTGTCCATCGTGACGGACGCATCCCTCACGGGGTGAGGAGCTCATGCCAACGAGTGGACCACCAGCGGTCGTTGGTCTCTGTCGGAGTCCAGACTCCACATCAATCAGTTAGAGTTGCGGGCTCTCAAGCTTGCCGTGAAGTCTTTTCTGCCGTCTGTGTGGGGAAGAATGTCCTGATTATGACGGACCATACAGTAGTCATGCACTAGCTGAACAAAAAGGGGGGGGGGCAGAGTCACTCCCGTTGTGCAGGGAGGTGATACAGCTCTGGTTCTGGGCCATCCCGCAAGAAATTTCGATCTCTGCAGTTCATCTGACCGGAGACGAAACACGGCGGCGGACGCTCTGAGCAGGCAGAGCACGGTCTCTCACGAGTGGGAGCTGGCTCAGGAAGTTCTGTTGGAGATCTTCGCCCTTTGGGGAACCCCACAAGTGGATCTGTTTGCCACCAGTGTCAACCAGAAGTGCGAAAGATTCTGCTCGCAGGAATTTCCTCCAAGAGGAGCCTTAGGGAACGCGTTTGTAGTGGAGAGGTCCTTCCCACTGCTGTACGCATTTCCTCCAGTCCCTGTCATTCCGCAAGTTTTGCGGAGGTTATGGAGGTTCAGTTCCCGGATGATCCTCATTGCTCCGGCATGGGCCAGGAGAGCGTGGTGCCCAGACCTTCTAGACATGTCCATCTACCCTCCACGTCATCTTCCCTACCAAGACGATCTGCTCTCACAGGAGGGGGGTCGAGTTCTCCATCGAAAGGTTGTCTCTCAACCTTCATGCTTGGTATCTGAAAGGCTGAGATATAAGGATTGGGACCTCCCTGAGGACATGTTGGAGGTGTTGCTTTCTGCCAGAAGGCCCGCAATGAAATCCCTGTAACGTTGCCGTTGGAAGAAGTTCTGCGACTGGGCCAGGGGACGGAATGTGGATCCTTTTCAATGTTCCATTCCTTTGGTTTTGTCTTTTTTGCTTTCTTTAGCCCACAAGGGCCTGAATGTGGGTACCATTAAGGGGTACCTGGTGGCGCTGTCCATATTTAAGCGCTCATCTGAGGAATGTTCTTATTTTAAAATCCCTTTGATTTCTCAGTTTCTAAACGGGCTAACGCATGTATTTCCACCGTCACCTTTCCAGTTGCCGGGATGGGATTTGAATTTGGTTTTAAAGTTCCTAATGGGAGCTCCGTTTGAGCCCTTACATTCTTGTCCGTTGAGACTGTTGTCCTTTAAAACTGTATTTTTAGTTGTGGTTACTTCCGCACGCAGAGTGAGTGAGAGTTGCAGGCATTTTCCGCCAAACCACCCTTCACTGTGTTCCATAAGGACAGGGTTGTCCTTAGGGTATGGCTTTCCTTTCTTCCGAAGGTTGTGTCGGAATTCCATCTAAGCCAGAAGATAATTCTTCCGGCATTCTATCCTCCTCCACATCCTGTTAAGGAAGAGGAGAGGATCCTTAGGTTAGATCCTAGGAGAGCTTTAAGTTCCTATCTCTCACGGATGTCCCGGGTCAGAGTGGACGATCAGCTCTTTATTGGTTACGCTGGAAGGCCTTTAGGTCAGGCTGTTTCTAAGCAGACCTTGTCTAGATAGATCATTTTGACGATCTCTGAATGTTATCGTTTGGCGGGGGAAGGACCCTCCTGTAGGTTTACGGGCCCATTCTACTAGGGGTATGGCTGCCTCCACTGCACTACAGTGGGGTGTTCCGATTTGCAATATTTGCGAAGCGGCCACATAGGCCTCTGTCCATACTTTTGTGAAACATTATTCCCTTGACTTTATCCATGGGCAAGATTTGGCCTTTGGCAAGGCAGTCCTCTATTCTGCAATTTGATTGGGCATTCTAAATTTTCTAAATTCTTTTCCCACCTCCTTACGTTGGTACTGCTTTGGGAGTCTGTCAAAGATGTGGAATAAGTCAGAGGACACAATCCCCTCGAAGAACAAGTTACTTTCTTACCTCGTAACGTTCTTTCGATGGGATGTTCCTCCGACTTATTCCACATCGTACCCTCCCTCCCTACCTACCCCGCTACAGAATTTATTTTGCAATTTCAGCTTCCGTTTCCGCAAGGCTTTCTGTGGTAAGGCTGGCATAAGATTGGTGCCACACGTTCTGGGGGGAAAAAACTACAACTGAGGCTACGGGCGCCGTGCGTCCTATATATAACATCCTATATATAACATCCGGTGACGTCGAGCCTCAACAGAGGCCCTCGAGGGGCAACGTATCAGCGTCATCGACGCAGGACGCCTTCGCCGAAAGAAATTTCGGCGCCGCACAGCTGTGGTCATTACCTGCTAAAGATGTGGAATGCGTCGGAGGAACATCCCATGGATAAGAACTCCATGGAAAGAACGTTACCAGATAGGGTAAGTAACCTGTTTATCTCTATCTCAGCCAAGCATCTAATGATACTTTATAGCCATATGCGGGAGTGTGGGCTGCGCTTCCGTGTACAGAGATCTCACAATGGAGCGGGATCCCTTACTAGCCCCGGCTGTTTCAATCTGCGTCTGTCACGCTTTACTTTCTCCGGTTTATCGAGCCCAACAGCCTCTGCATTTTTCCCGGACTTGTCTAGTCTGTACGTTCTTTATAGTGCCCACTGCCAGCCATATTTGTCTCCCTCGGCGCATTTGCTACAATCCTTGTAGTGTTCCTCTGCAACTCGTCGGTGCTTTCCTTTGTTCAAGTGCGCTGCCATCTTGGTCAGTTTACTGTGGCCCCTCGCAGAATTTCTTTTCCTTAATATCTGCTGTTACACACCTCAGTCCAGCTTCCGCATCTGCTCATAACGTGCCGCTCATATTCCCACAGCTATGGGTTTATGCCTTCGCCTGCACCATTTTTTCTATCTGTGCAACCTCGGATCATCAAGGATCGTCGGGAGCTCTCGGGACCCACGATTTATTCCATGGTTAGATAGCCAGGCACCCCCCAAACCCTGTAAAGCATGTTTAATAACTTTTTTTCTGGTGCACACTTAGCACAACCTAGTTTACCACAATAATGTCCTTTTCAGTACCATGTACTTAAAATGTCTGGCATGTTTTAAGACTTGTTCTTTGTCCATCGTGCTTTTTTTGGGCAGGCTTTCTGCTGTATGGGGCTGGCAGACTCAAAATAAAGGCATGTATTGTCCCGTTGCACAATCCTGTACGGTGCTGTGTGTGACTGGGATGGGGACTGTAGTTCGGTATCTGGTCTTTCCATCTAAAGCCATACCATCGAATACCACACCATCAAGATGTATTCAGTGAATTACCTTTCCATCGAAACGCATATTCATTGAATAATTTTCGATGGTTAATTTTGATGGATATGGTTGGGGTTAGGGGGTTAGAGGGTTAGGGTTAAGGGCTGAGGGCTGGGGGGGCTGGGGGGGGTAGGGGCTAGGGGTTAGGGGCGTTAGGGGTTTAGGGCTAGGGGCTAGGGGGGGTTAGGGGTTTAGGGCTAGGGGGGTTAGGGGTTTAGGGCTAGGGGGGTTAGGGGTTTAGGGCTAGGGGGGTTAGGGGTTTAGGGCTAGGGGGGGTTAGGGCTAGGGGTTAAGGGCTAGGGGCTAGGGGGTTGGGGGGTGCCGGTTATGGGGACTGGGGGGAACCCCCCAGAATATATATTTTTAGAAAAACGTTACAAGGAGCTGGCCAGTGCCAACATTTCAGCACTGGACAGCTCCATGTAACGTTTTAATGTAGAAAATAAAAGCATCGAAATGCTATCTTTTACATTTAAAAGTACATATCCATTTGATGGAAGAGTTTGGATGGCTATGATCTTTTAATGAAAAAAGATAGAATGTCGATGCTTTTATTTTCGATGCATCATTTTCGATGCATTGGCATTTCAATGCCTCGTTTTCGATGCAATGACTATAAACCGTCGTATTCCACTGGGATAAATGTGGATTGGATGTCTGATGCTGGGCAGATAAATAGTAGCTGGTGGTGCATGATGGGGCAGCCACTGACAGTTTGATGCAGATCGTATTGATGGGTTGGGGTAACCCCCAGCCTGGATTGTGGATCAGAGGCCAGAGTCTGAAGCTATTCTGCAGGTTGCCCACTAGAACCAAGCATCTGAATAGAAGAACTTGCTGAGAAGACCCTGAGGTCTGTAGTAGAAGTATGCAGCATTGCCAAAGATAACCATGGGGGTCCCCTGCTTAATCTCCAGTGACCATGGAAAACCTCATTAAGTTCCTGCCCTATACAGGTGCGACCAAGGAATCCTGTGTCCTGCCTTGCTATCCTTCTGCTGGTGGGCTTTGGAAGTCTCTACGATCCCGGAGACCAACCATCCGCTGACATGGGCTCTTTGCTGCACCAGACCTGTCCTGATTTGCAGCTTTGGACTGTGCTGACGTTCAACTTGTGGCCCAGTAACCTTGTTCCCTGCAGCAGCCCCTTTGCACTAAAGAAGGGTATGTCTGGAGCAGGGGTTCTACTGCCACCAGGGACTCTGACTACGCACGGGTTCTTTGCCATCTCACCTTCCCTCCCTTGTTCTGGGGGTTCCATCGCCATGTCGGAGCAGCAGTGACCTTTGTCAAAGGTTTTCTGTTCTTTCCAAATGGGAGTCCACTGGAACCACACCTGCTTCGAAGATCAGTCACCTAGTCAGACCGAAACCCAACACCCACTATAACATTTAAATGCTAACCATTTTCCTAATACTGTTCTACATTAGAAAGCTAATCCAGTCAACATTAGTGTCTTAATTGATTAGATGCATTTTCAAACAATGCATGCCTACACAGCCCTCTAGTTCCTGACCTTGTGTATCGTAGTAATGATAAATCTTCCTGACATGTGTCAACCCCAGAACGGTTTGCTTTTACTGGTGGATTATTGTTCCTTATACCTCTTTTCCACATCTTTTACTTTTTTCATTTGTAATACTTTCCATAGTCTTTTAAAAGTTATCCTCGTTGACAACATATTGGCAATAAGTGCCTATTGTTGCTAGTTGCATTAGGGGCTTCTCTTTTAACTTTCTCTGGCAAACCTTGTGAGAACTACTGTTCCCAGGGGTAGAAAGGATCTTTGGATCCCTTTTACGTTTTATTAGGGGAGACCAGCACCCCCCCCCCACCCTATGTGGAGTGCTGGGGAGATATAGAGTATCCCTTTTCTTATTTTAATGTAACATTTATGTTGTAAACTTACCTTTAATGGTTGGTGGCAGTGAGCCTTTTTATTAATTCGGTGCACCTTTACCGCTGGCTATTTGCACAGCCCTGCTAAAGGCACCCATAGGTGCTCATTTGACCAAAATAGCTCTTATCTTCTTCTTTTGCCATTTTAGTGCTCCTTGTCCTTTCTTGTTCCTTCCCCTGACATCCAGGGTGGGAAATTCCTTTGTGTGATTTTCATCTTCTGTGAGAGTCCTGTGGCCTCCTGTGAAGGCATGAAGTGAGGGAGGATTCCAAAAGTTTGCACTCATTTGTCTTCCAGCTTGAGTGTGAGAATACAGTTCAAACTGGGACACTGGCTGTCCTGAAAAGATTGCCAACCCCCCAAGTTTGAATGTTGCAAAGCTGTTTGATTTGCTGGGTTCCTGCATAAATGCCCAATCCTCGAAGCTGAAGAAGTAGTCGACCACTGGAACCGAAGAGGAAGATGAAGAATTTGCGGCTGAAACGTTTTTCAGCGACCGGAGAACCTACTATGTAACCAGAACCTGCTGCTACCCTTCCTTCCAATCCACCTGGGGACTCCGAAAATGACGACCCGGATCCAGAGGCTGTTGAGACCCACTAGACTCAAGACCTGCATTTTGAGCCATCCCACATTGTGCTGTGATTTTGCGCTGCTCTAATACCTCAATACTCTGGGACTTCCAGCCATTATGCGGTGTTCGGTCTTCCTAATCTTGCTGAAACTCTGTGGGCATCCTGCTGGACCTCCAGAGACGTGAATTGAGTCTGAAAAGTCCCTGCACCAGAGTGCTGTACCTTCAAAACGACGAGAATCCGAACAGCGATATTCTGTCTTCTGTGCTCCCGAAAAGGCGCCAAATCCACAGAGCTGCATACAGCTGCGAGGAAAACCTTGCCTAGAGCCTTCCCCGTGATCCTTGCTGACCAATACTTCCAGTGTCCTGTCTTGTGCCTTCTTGATGAAGGAATTAAACTACCAGGTTTTTGGCTGCAGATCCTGAAGTCGTCCTGCTGCAAAATCTTCCGTGCTGAGGTATTGTGCTTGCTTGGGTATTTACTTACCTTAAGTCTCGTGTGATTCCTGTGTAGGTTTGGGGTGTTTTCTGTGATTGGGAGGCCTTTCGTGCAGTGCACCCAGGCCCCTGCTGGAATCCTCCTAGGGTGACTTCTGTGAAGCCCTTGGACCCTCAACTAACTCTAAAGTAGTTCCTTGTTCGAACAGTCTTCCTTAGGAACTCTGACTTATGCTACTTAAGAATCTATCCTGACCTGCCTGTTGGACAGTAGACCCTAGCAACGACCTCCCCCTGCCCCTTCTGCCACTGAACACTCATGCTCCAAGAATAAGGGAAAGACTTCTAATGATTGGGGCTTTTACCTAGAAAAGAGAATGAGTGTTTAAAGTTGGTTGGTAACTAACTCTGAGAGTGAACAGTTACAAAAGTTATTACTTTAGAAATGTTCTGCCATTCTGAAAAGTATAGGTAATCGCTTTCTTGCCTTATGAACTGTTTCGCCATTCTAACAAAGTAGATGTAAGGGTATATGACTCACCTGTGATTTGGTTGTTTCTCTTTCCAAAGTTTTCTTTTTTTAATATAACAATTTTTATTTTTCGTTAACATAAAGAAAACTTACATCCCCGTCCAACGGGGTAACCAATACTTCCCTTTCCCGCCCAATCGTAATTCCACACCTTGCATCACATATACAGGAGTTCAGCGTAACCGGATATTTTACCACCTTAATATTACGCAAACTGGTTCCCTTTCGAGTCTTTGAGTTTTATCCCTGTTTGACCATACAAGTCACTGTGGGTCTTCCCATTTTTGCCATATTTTCTGAGCTTTCTCAGGACATCCCCGGGCTGTATATACTCTTTTTTCCATCGCAATACAAATGCCCACATCTGTGATCCATTGCTCATAAGTTGGTGCTGTTGCAGAGCCCCAAAGTTGCGCTATATTCCTTTTCAGTATTGCAGAGGTGGTAGATAGAAACGCTTTTTCATAATTAGTTAGCTCGATATCCTCTTCTATCCCCAGCAGTAATAGTTTGGGACTCGTGCAAATTCTTTTGCCCATTAGCCTTGACAGTTCACTGCAGCACTGCTGCCAGTATGTTGGATGGCGGTACATTCCCACAGTATGTGATAACAGGAGCCCTCCTCCCTTTTACATCTCAAGCAGTGCGGGTCAGTGGTTTTCCCCGACTTGAATAGTGTTACCCTCGGGTAATAAATTCTATGCAGTATCTCAGTTGTATTAGTCTGAAACTGGAGGAGATAGCCACCTCTCTGGGGAACATTAATGCAGTCACCCAGTCCTCTGGAAGTATAGCGCCCACATCCCTTTCCCATTTGGCCTGCAAGCCTGACAGTTCCTTCGTGGCGAAAGAAGTTATAGCACCATATAGGCTGGATGTGACTTTGTGTTTAACCGTTTCTGGGAATAGGTTGCGTTCCAAAGGGGAGTAGTCTGGCATGTCTATCAGATTGGGGAGATGAGCCTGTAGTGCGTGTTTAAGTTGCACATAGTGGTATCGTTCATTAGGGGGAAGTGTAAAAGTGGTAGCTAAAACTTCGAATGGTATTATTTCGCCTTCACTAACTACGTTCCCAATTTTTGTGATGCCTAGTTGGGACCAGGAGTACCATTTAGGGAGTTTGTTCACTTCCGGGAGGTGTTTGTTATTCCACAGTGGTTGTGCTGGGGTTAGCTTCCCATTCCAGCCTAAGTATTTGTGAGTATCTGACCATATCAGGGTTATATGTGTCTGCATGGATGGGGTTGCAGCACGGTCTTTCTGGCAATAAAGGTACTTCATGATGTGTCTTTCATGTGGGTTGGAATCTGGCATTCTATTGTGCGGAAGTGTGGTGTCCCCATGTAGTTTATCATTTATTACTGCCATTTGACTGGCCCAATAATAGGTTTGTAGCCGGGGGAGTCAGATTCTCCCTTCCCAAATGGATCTTTGTAAAGTCGTGAGTGGCAGACGTGGGTGCCCTCCCCCTTCCATAGTAATTTCCTGAGCGTTTGATCTATTCTATAAAATTTGCTGCGTGCTATGGGTAGTGGGGCATTTTGTAATATATAAAGAAAGCGGGGGAGAGCCATCATTTTGAAAAGTGCAGCGCGTCCTAATAGTGTAAGTGGTAAGGACATCCAATGTCGGACATCTTCTTTGAACCTCAACGTTATAGGGAGTAAGTTCTTAGACACATAGTCTGTCAATTTATGTGTAATTTGTATGCCTAAGTATCTAAATTGTTACTTTTCAATGCGGTACTGACATTCATCTGGTACTGCCTTGTCTATCTGCCTCACTGGGAACAGTATGGCTTTTGACCAGTTGACTCTAAGGCGGCTGAACATGCCATATCTTTTTAACAATTGCGTCACGATAGGACAAGAGTCCCGTGGGTTCTGTAGATATATTAGCAGGTCGTCTGCATATAAGGACATTTTGTCCTCCCAGTCTTCTGCCTATCTGAATCCACTCCATGTTTGTGTGGATCTTAGTAGAATTGCTAAAGGTTTGATCGCTAGTGCGAATATCAGAGCTGATAGGGGGCAGCCCTGTCTTGTGCCCTTACCCAGCTGGAAAGGACTTGAAACATGCCCATTTACTTTGGTTACAGCTTCGGGAAGGCAATATAGCAGCTTAACCCAGCTCATGAAGTACGGTCCTATACCCATTCGTTGCATAATTGCCCATATTGCTTCCCAATATACAGAATCAAAGCTTTTTCAAAGTCTATGGCCAGCAAGGTTAGGGGGCCCTGCAGCCCGGGTAGTTTTTCCAGTGCTGTATGTAATCTATATATATTCTGTCTAGTGGATCTCTGCGGCATGAACCCACACTGGTCTGGATGTACCAGTGTGTGTATAACTTGCTGTAGCCGGTTGGCCAGTACCTTTGCAAGTATCTTGGCTTCGCAGTTTATTAGGGAGATGGGTCTGTATGAGCTGCAACTGTCAGGTGGTTTATCTGCTTTTGGCAAGACTATTATTGTGACTTTCCTAAGGTCCGGGGGGAGGCAACCCTGTGAATGCGAATGTTGTAACAGGTGTGGGGAGATTATATTTGCGCCAATTTTCTTCCATATTTCGACTGGGAATCCGTTTGGGCCTGGGGTTTTCCCTGATTGGAGTTCTGACATTGCCTGAGTTATTTCTTCCTCAGTGATTTTTTGTTCCAATATGTCGAGCTGTTGCGCGCTTAGGGTAGGGAGAGTGATTTCGTCCAGTATGTCAGTCGATATTGGCGAGGATGGTGCACTGTACAGTTTTGTATAGTACTTTGCGAACCCTTCCGCTATGTCTTAGTCTGTTACCAGTGGAGCTGGTCCTTCCGTTGTCAGCTTCCTGACTTGGGTAAGGCCCAGCTCCCTACGTTCTAGCCATGCTAGTATTTTCCCAGCTTTGTCCCCTGTCTCGTATACCTTTGCTCGCATCGCTGCGTGTGCTTGTTTAGCGTTGTCTAAAGTTGTGTTGTAGCTGTTTTTGTGCTAATTGTAGTGTACGGTGCGTTGCGGGTTGGTCATGGGTTATATGCTCAATCTCTGCGTTCTGCACCTTTGTTTCGGCTTCGCGTATTGCTTCTAGATGTTTTTTTTGTGGGCTGAGGTCCAGGCTATTATCTCACCTCTTAGTACTATCTTTAGTGCCTCCCATAGCGTTATCGGGCTGTCTACAGAGTCAGTATTCATATCAAAGTACGATTCGGTGACCTTTTGGATATGTTCTACCAGGTCTGGGAATCCTAGGTAGTAGCTATTCAATCTTCAGCTGGGTGGGGGGGATTGATCGGTTGGTCTTAATCGTTATTGTAAGTGGCGAGTGATCCGATATACCTCTGCGGAGTAGGTGTGCTTCACATGCTTCATGTATATTGCTTAATGGTAGGAAAAAATAATCTAGCCTTGACAGTGAGGCATGTGCTCCAGAGTGATAAGAGTATTCTCTCGTGTTGGGATGTAATGATCTCCATACGTCTTGCAGCCCCAGAGCATTAGTGAATGTAGCGAGTTTAGTGCGTGTTTCCGGGTTCCTAGACCTCACATGCATTCTATCAATGTCTACACTCATCACTTCATTGAAGTCTCCTCCAATTAGTGTAAGATCGGCAGAGTTAGTAGCAAGTAGGGGCGTTATGTCATTGGTCACGGGGGGTTAGTAAATTGGGTGGTGCATATACAGCGGTCATGGATATGGTGCGTTCCCAGAGAGTACCTGTTGTGTGTACGAATCTGCCTCCCGTGTCCTGTGTAACAGTATTGAGTATATATGGGAGTCTTTTATGTACTAGGATTAATACCCCTCTTGACCCCATTGTGAAACCGGCGTGTAATGCCAGTCTGTAATTCGAACGTTTAAATAATGTGCACTTTGTACCAGCGCTAGGAAAGCTACATCTGGGGAGTTCTGATTCAGTGCCTCCAGGACTAGTCGTCTCTTGATGCTATTACCAAGCCCGTTTACATTCCATGTCATCACCCGGATGGTGCTATTTTTGTTCATATTGGAAGTCCCTGCCATTTGAGCTGTTTGACCATGGTGATGCTGTGTTGGATATCTAGAGATGCTGCGTGATACAGCGGCATGTACAGGGACCGGTTATGGTCGTGCGTAAGGTGGCTTTCTGTCGGGACATATGTACTCCTGTGTTTTACGTGGCTTGTTAGCAAGGAAGAGACTACCATGCGTGTGTTGCAATTGGTGCGGTGCTTAACATTACAACTGTGAAACCGTAGGGACCTGTGGCCATTATATGGGTGCCATAGTAGACCAATCGGTGGATAACCTATTCCCCCCAAATACACCCTCCCTATACTCCAACCCCAACTGAAGCATCTGTCGTCCCATTGTAACTTGTTAAACAATTAAACTTCAAAACGCATGTATAGTTTCTGCACCAGTAGAGCTTTGCGGTAATGTGTTGGCGATGAAGCCAAGCAGTCCAGTGCTCTTGTCTGATGCTGTGTGATCGTTCCTACTTCGGGGGGGCGGCTCCAGTGTGGCCGCCAGCAAGTGAGTACTTTGTGCTTCATGTTGCTTTTCCCCGGAGCGGGGGTTCCGTTGCATTTATGCGTACAGCTATTCCGGCGGTTTGGGCGTCTCCGTTTTTTATCCTTCAATGTCCGGTTGCGTCCTCTCTTCTTGCTGTTGTTGGGGCCTGACATCTGGTGGACGCTCAGGATGTGGTCTATTACGTCCGCTCCCTGGTATCTTTTTTGCGTTCCAGTCTCCCTCTGTGTCTTTCTGCCCAGTTCTCCAGCATGGGGTCTGGCATGGATTCACATGCTCATGAATATTCCCAGTCGTCAGGCCGGGAATCCTCGGTATAGAAAAAAATCAGTATCAGTTTCGTTTCTGATCTGTCTTTCTCAGTAGTAACCAATCACTGGTCTCTGGGTCATACTGCCCCCAGCCAATGACTGCCCTCTCCCTAAGCCCCGCCCCTGGCAGCCATCCTCAGATTTTTACCACACGTTCAAGTGTTGGGAGTCCTCGTGCTGTAGCTCTCGAGCTTTTGCTGCATTTTCGCGCTTTTTTCAGGAGATTTTCTCATTTTTTCGGTTAAATAGAGCCTCAAGCTCCACCGTGTCTACATCCGATCAACGGGGATCCGTTTCGGAGTTTCTACGCCCCCCAAGGGGGAAGATTTCATCGAGTTAAGCTTTTGGAGGATTCCAGAAGTTCCGAGGCCTACCCCGGTCATGGCCCAGGAGAAAGGAAGCTTGACGCCCGGGAAGCTGTTCAGGACCTGCCCTGGATGCCAACTTCAGAACGTTTTCAAGGACGACTAGCATTCGTTATGCCTCTACTGTCTCCATGAGGACAAGACGCACAAGGAAAAGGACTGCGCGTTTTGTGGGAACATGTCCGTGCGGACCATGAAGGATCGCCACCTCCGTCTCGCCAACTGGCTGGAAGGGAAGAGCCTGTCAGGTGAGAAGAAGAAAAAGAAGTATGAGCAGTCTTCTAAGTCCAGTGAGGGTGCCCCGGCGACGAGGGCCCAACAAAAGGCTAAGCACCGCGAGTCCGCGGGCACCGGGAGTGCCGAAAGGTCGGGCTCCTTGGCTGTCAGTCAGGGCGCATCCTCCCCGGCGCCATGAACCACGAGCCAACGCTCTGGCTCGGGTAAGAGGAAGTCCGAGAACCCGGCGAAGCTTCTGGAGAGGCCCCGGTCGATCTCGAAGATTCCAGCAGAGGGGGAGAGAGGCTCGGACCCTCCTCCCACGGTGAAGGCCCCAGGCGTACAGAAGGTGACGTTGGCCTTAATTCACCCTGCTAAGACCTCGATTGAGGATGTCGCCGCAGCCCTGGCTCAGCCTGTGTAGGCTACACCAGTGGAGGCGCCCTCAGGTACCAGAGTCTCCCTGCCACCGCGGAGGGAGTAGTCTTTCAGGCCCATCAAGAAGACCCCCACGAAGTCCTCGTTGGAAAGTGTGGGGGAGGGGCGGGTGGCCATCGTGGATACGGACACGACCTCTGAAGGGGAGCTCATCCAAGTCGTGGAAGAGGCCCAGCCCATTGGGAGGGATCCCGACGAGGGCGACGACGAGAGCGACTGTGTCGCAGACGAGGCTCCTCAAGAGCCCTCGCTCCCGTTGTTTCCGGTGCCGCAGGACACCTTGGCGGCCATTTTGTCAGCCATCCAGTCCTTATGCTCGGAGATCAGGACTTGGTTGCCCCTTCCCCCGACGGAGGTACCTGACCCAGACCCGACGGGGGAACCAGAGCCAGGACCTTTGGAGAGCCCACCACTTAAGATGAGGAGGACGCATCCTAGGCCTCCTCTCCCGCCTCTGCGGACTTCTCTGCCTTCCCCCGGTCCACTACCCACGGGGATGATACAGGCATGGACACGACTACGACGGGTACGGATGACAACGGAGGCGACGACGGGACATGTCGCCCCCTGCCCGGGTGTCCCTGCCCGACGAAATTGGATCCTTCCATGCTATGATTTCCAGGGCATCCGAGCTCTTCCAGCTCTGCCCCGAAAAAAAGAAGAAGGAAGGGTTCCTTTAGCAACGGCGCAAGGCTAAAAGGAAGACGGTCCTCGCTGTACCGCTTCTTGATGACATCTGGGATGAGGGGCTCGCCCTCCTCAAGAACCTGCCACGGCTCCTGCGAAGAGGGACCGGTACGAGAAGAAGTACCGGGTCCCCGACGCTGCCCCCTTGTGCCTTAGAGCGCAACCTACCCCGGATTCGGTAGTTTTGGCGGCGGCCAAGAAGAAAGCGGGGGGGCATCGGCCTCGACTTCAACCTCCCCGCTGGACGGCGAGGGTAGGAAGCTGGATGCGATGGGACGACGGGTCATCTCATCTTGCGCGACGACCATCAAGGCGGCCAATGCCCTGGCCATCGTAGCCCGCTACGACAGGGAGTTGTGGTTCAAGATCGCCCCTCTGTTGGACTTCCTTCTGGACGCCAAGAGGGCTGAGGCCCTGGAAATCTTACAGGAAGGTGAGATTGCCTCGGACCACGCCATTACGGTGGCTACGGACATCGCCGACACCGGTTTCTGTCAGTTGGGCAACGGCGTTTGCCTGAGACGACGAGGATGGCTCAAGGCGATGGATTTCCGCCAGGACGTACAGACCAAGGTTTTGGACATGCCCTTCGATGGGAACAACCTTTTTGGCAAGGCGGTGGATGAGTCCCTTCAGGCGATCAAGACGGACACTGAGACGGCCCGTGCACTGGGTGTGCTCCAACAGCGACGGCCGTCCTTTCGGAGCTCCGGAGGCAGACGGGGTGCCTCCAAGGGAGCCGGCAGCAGCTCCTCTACGTACCGTGAAGCGGCAAGATCTTCGTTGCAGGAGGCCTACAGGGGACGCGATAAGTCAGGTGGATCCCGCCGTCGTCGCCAAGGTGGCCAAGGAGGCAAAGCGGCCTCCAAGCAAGATTGAACCGACCGTCGGGTCTGGCCCCCGCCGAATCACCCTGGTGGGAGGCCAGCTGACGAAGTTCGTCAGCGTGTGGGAGTCCATCTCCACCGACCGTTGGGTGCTGGACGCCCCGGCCCTGGGGCACGCCCTCGAGTTCCAGAAGAAGTGCCCCCGCATTCCTCCCGTGGCCAGGAAGGAAAATCACGTCCCTCAACTGCTGTTGGAAGTAAGGGCGATGCTCAGGAAAGGTGCCATCGAGCTCGTTCCAAAGAGGCTTCGGCGCTCCGGAGTTTACTCAGGATACTTCCTCGTAAAGAAGACAGGAGGATGGCGTCCCATCCTGGACCTGCGACGACTGAACAAATACATCAAGACACAGAAGTTCCGGATGGTCACCCTCCAGCACGTGCTGGGACAGCTGAAGGAGGGCGATTCCTGTCGTCGTTGGACTTGGAGGATGCATACTTCCACATCCCTATTCTAAAGAGACACCGAATGTTCCTCAGGTTCATGGTCAAAGGGCGGCACTACCAGTTCAAGGCCCTCCCGTTCGGATTAAAATCGGCGCCCAGGGTGTTCACCAAGTGCCTAGCACCGGTGGCTGCGCCTGCAGGGGATCCACGTCTACCCCTACCTGGACGACTGGCTCATACGGGCAAGGACAAGGGAGCTCGCCGTGGAACACACTTCAAAGACCGTCCAGCTGCTTACGGACCTGGGGTTCTCCATCAACTTTCCAAAATCCCACCTGGTCCCGTCGCAAGTCGCCCTGTTTCTGGGAGCACAGCTTGACACAGTGGCGCGGCGGGCCTCACCGTCGGAGGAAAGGATAAGGAACATCCTGGGAAAGGTGCAACGTCTGCTGGCCACGGACGTGGCCAGAGTGAGGTCTATCAAGTCCCTCCTTGGAATGATGTCCTCCTGCATTTATCTGGTGCGCCACTGCAGACTTCGGATGCGGCCCTTGCAAGAATTCCTCGACGCCCACTGGATCCAGCCGACGGGCAGCTTCGAGGACAGGATCCCGCTCGACGAAGCGTTCCGTCAGGCGATACGGTGGTGGGGTATCCGCTCTCATCTGACGGCGGGAACAGGTTTCCTAGCCCCGGCCCACCAGGTGACGGTGACGACGGATGCCTCCCTGGAAGGTTGGGGAGCGCACACCGGGGGTCTCCACGCGAGAGGCCTTTGGCTCCTGGAGGAGAAGACACTCCACATCAACATCTTGGAGCTCTGAGCAGTGTTCTGGGCCCTCAGGTCCTTCCTTCTGTCCCTTAAGGGCAAGGTGGTGAGGATCTTCACCGACAACACCACCACGATGTTTTACATTCGGAAGCAGGGCGGAACCAGATCCCCTGCCCTATCCAAGGAAGCCCAGGATCTGTGGCATTGGGCCGTCGCCCAAGGGATGTTTCTGGTACCCATTCATCTGGCAGGGATAAAAAACACCATCGCCGACTCACTCAGCAGAGAGCTGCGCTCGTGCCACGAGTGGGAACTGTGCCAGGATCAAGTGGACGGACTCTTCCGACGATGGGGCGAACCCCAGATCGATCTCTTCGCGACGGCGGCGAACTCCAAGTGCCGGAGTTTCGTCAGCAGGTTTCCCCAACCGAGGAGCATGGGCGATGCTTTCTCGTTCACCTGGGACGGCCTGTTCCTTTATGCGTTCCCGCCGTTGCCGTTGCTACTCCGGCTCGTCAACCAGCTCAAGAGGTCCCGGTACAGGATGATCCTCGCACCGGCGTGGCCGAGGCAGATCTGGTTCCCGGACCTTCTATACTTGTCAGCGTCCAGACCAGTCAAGCTGCTGACGGACGCGGATCTTCTCTCCAGAGAAGGAGGCGCCATTCTCCATCACGACCCACAGTCGCTGAACTTGCAGGCCTGGCTCCTGCAGCACTAGAGTTTGGAGGATACGACATCCCGGCCGACTGCAGAGAGGTCCTTGCGAAGGCCAGGGCATCCTCAACTCTCAAGTGCTACGGACACAAATGGAAGAGGTTCTCTGTCTGGTGCCGTGCACAGAAGATTATCCCTCTGCGGATTACGGCCCCTCAAGTATTGCCGTACCTATTGTCTTTGGCCAAGGCTGGCCTATCTCACGCTTCCATCAAGGTACATCTGGCTGCCGTCTCACGTTACACCAGAACTACAGGACGGGCGTCCTTGTGGTCTCATCGACTGGTGAAGGAATTTATGAAAGGACTGTTCCGATCATTCCCGCCGGTGAAGGCCCCTGCCCCGGCGTGGGAGCTCAACGTGGTGCTAACTAGGCTCATGGGGGCCCCATTCGAGCCTATGCATTCAGTGACGTTGAAGTTTCTGTCGTGGAAGACAGCATTCCTCGTGGCCATCACCTCTGCACGACGAGTGGGAGAGATCCAGGCCCTGTCTTGCAAGCCTCCATACTTGACTTTTCACGACACGAGGGTGGTGCTGAGGACGCACCCCTCCTTCATGCCCAAGGTGCCGTCGGACTTCCACCTCAACGAGCCCTTGGTGTTGCCAGTTTTCTTCCCGTCGCCTTCGTCGTCGGCTGAGAGGACTCTGCACTCGCTGGATGTAGCTAGAGCGCTGAAGTTCTACGTGGACCGCACGAAGAGTTTTCGGAAGACATCACAGCTGTTTGTGAACTTTGGACCTGTGAATCAAGGGAAGGCTCTTTCGAAGACTTCCATTTCCAGATGGCTCTCCGGCTGCATCATGCTTTGTCACCGGTTGGCAAACCGACCAATGCCAGGCCGTCCGAGGGCCCATTCGACCAGAGCGATCGCTGCTACTACGGCGTTCCTGTCTGGTGTGCCCCTGCTCGACATCTGCAGGGCTGCTACATGGAGGTCGACGCACACCTTCACGAGATTCTACTGCGTCGACTGGGATTCCAGGGAGGAGTCCAGAGTTGGCCAGGCAGTGCTGCGCAACCTGTTCGCCTAAGGTGAGCCTGGTGAGGAGGTAAGAGTTGCTTAATGTTGAGTTGTTGTATTGCTTGATGTTGAGCCTTTTGCCACCTCCCGTGGTTGTGCATGTGTATACTGCTATGTATTCTTATATTCATGAGCATGTGAATCCATGCCAGACCCCATGCTGGAGAAGGAACAAGTTACTTACCTGTAACTGTTGTTCTCCAGCATGGGTCTGGCATGGATTCACATGCAAACCCTCCCGCCTACCCCTCTGCGGCTCTTCACTTGGTCATACTGCCACTTCACGTGCTACCAAATCTGAGGATGGCTGCCAGGGGCAGGGCTTAGGGAGAGGGCAGTCATTGGCTGGGGGCAGTATGACCCAGAGACCAGTGATTGGTTACTACTGAGAAAGACAGATCAGAAACGAAACTGATACTGATTTTTTTCTATACCGAGGATACCCGGCCTGACGACGGGGAATATTCATGAGCATGTGAATCCATGCCAGACCCATGCTGGAGAACAACAGTTACAGGTAAGTAACTTGTTCCTTCCACGCCTTTTTGGGGTCTGTGAAATGTACTGTCGCGCCTTTATGGAATATCTTGAGCTGGGCAGGGAAGATTAGGCCGTATTTAGCTCCCATTGAGTGTAGCTTTTTCTTGAGTGGGTCAAATGATTGGCGCGCTTTTTGGACCTCTCTAGTGAAGTCGGGGGGAAAAAAGGCGATTTTGGATCCGTTGATGGTAATGCTCCCTTTCGCTCTAGCCATTTGCAGCAGTGCGTCCCTGTCTCTGTAGTTTAAAAAATCTTGCAATAACTGTGTGTGGTGGGGCCCCTGGTATGACTTTACCCGTTGGAATGCGATGGGCCCGCTCGATAGAAAACAACTTTGAGAAGGATTCCGTCGCATCCGTCCGTAAGCCATTGTTCAAGGAACAGTTCCATACTCTCCCCTTCTGCTTTTTCCGGAATGCCGAGTATGCGGATATTATTGCATCTGGATCTGCCCTCACGATCGTCCACCTTTGCTTCCAGGGCCTTAATACGGTCCAGCATGCCAGCCATGTGTCCGTTGATCCCCCGCAGGCTGTCCTCAGCTTCTGAGATGCGTGCCTCATCCTCCCCGGTGCGTGAAGTCAACTTCTGAAGGTCATGCCTCAGTAATGATACATCGGCGCCAATGCTGTCCATTTTCTTCTCCATTGATGATCTGGAGCTGGCTATGGCACTCATCACGTCCCTGAGGGAAATGTTGTTTTCCACTTGTTCTGAGTCCGTTGATGTCAATTGCTCTGGTGAGCGAGACATCGGTGTGGTCGCGTATTGTTCAATCCTACTTTGTGTGGAGGTTTCCGGAGCTTGTCTTTCCCCATTTTGTCTGCCCGTCGTGATATCGTGTGGGGTCACTTCAGTTCTGGGGGGAGGGGCCCCGCTCAGGTCCTTAATGGCGCTTCGGTAAACTTGGGTTCGTTGTCCCCTTCGACGTAGAGGCCGATGGGGGTCAGTGTTGTGGGACCACCCGGCGTGAGCCTCCGCTTCTCTGTACCTCAAGTTGTCAAGGTTGCCTACAGAGGGCAGGTCTCCATATGCCGCGTAATTATTGTATCTACGCACCTATCTCCGCCGCACCCGCTTTAAGCAGATCTGGGGTGTTTTCTCTCCCTTTGCTGTGGTATGACTCTATTTCCCCCCCTTGGAGAGACTGGCCGCGTTGGGTCGTCGTGAGCCCCGCTTCTTTAACTATTTCGTACCCCTCCTGCGGTTCTTGTTTGTTCCTCTGCCCCAGTGGTATGGGTCAAAGTTGGGGGGGGGGGCTCTCCCCGCCACCCATTGTCCGTATTATTCCCTCCATGTCGCCTGGTCCGGCGGAGTACTTGAGCAGCCTCTTATTGGATTATCTGGGCCCGCTCTGAGCCGTGCTGGTCTGGGTGGCTCTGCGCTGCCGGGCCGTGCGTGCGTTTCAGGCCAGGAAGCTGGGGCCACTGTTCATCTCCCTCCTCCCCCTCTCCTTACCGCAGTGGCTCTCTCCGCGGCGTCGCAGTGGGGGAGGATGCTCGGGCGCTCTACGTTGAGTGGGGCGCCCGCATCCATGTTGTTCGATCAGGCGGTAGTCCAGGCCGGTCCCCGCACCGCGTTGGATTTCTCAGGGGGGGCACTGATGGTCTCCTCCACGCCAACAGGAGTGACAGTGCGGTTCCTTGCAGGCTCTCCCCGGCTATCCGGTCACCAGACTCCGAGCTCCGTGTGCCTGCTGTCGGTCGCCCGTATCTGTCGCTGCTTGGATGCGGCAGAGGGGTCCTCCCGTACAGTCGTGCGCAAGGGAGCACTTGTCGCCGCCTCGCACAGCCGAAGCGACTCCGCACCTGGGAAGGCGGGCGTGTGTAGGCTCCAGGCAATTATCTCCCCTTCAGAGCCACCGGGTAGGTGGCTGCGCTCAATCAGTACCTTCCCCAGGCTGGCTGCAGTAAAGGGTTGTCGCAGTCTCTGCCTCCCTCGTATTCAGGTGGCCATCTTGGATGCCGTCCGAGGTCTGCTGCCTGTGTCCGCCGGGGGCTGTATCTTACGAAGCCCGCACCGATTCTGGTCCGCAATGTTCCGACTCGGTGCGGCGGACTTTTAGACGTTGCTGCAGTATTTTTGGGCTTCTCCAGCATTGGATCTTTCATGGATTCACATGCTTAGAATATTCCCCGTCGTCAGACTGGGACCCCTCGGTACACATATATAGCCTTTTCCTGTAGGAAAACTTCTGACACTTTAGTGTCCTATCTATGTCCTTTTAGGACCCGCCTACGCATGCTCCGTAGGCCGTCCCAGTATGAGGCCCTCCCCCGCGGCTCCCCTTCAGATTTCAACCGTCTCCAAAGTAGTGGGATCTCCTCGCGTCGTCTTACTATTTTGTACAAGGTTGTGTATTTGGAGTTGGGTGACATTTTCCTCCATGTCAGGAAAAGCGCTGTTCAGTCCGTGCGCGACGTGCGGCTTGAAAAAAGTTTACGAGGGGGACGGACATATGGATTGTATATACTGTCTCCACCCTCAACATTCGGCTGATAACTGCGACATATGCAAAGGGTTTTCTCAAAAGACCCTCAAAGACCGAAATCGACGGCTGGTGGCATGGTTGAATGATGGAGCGGGGGCATACCCCCTTCGGAGGTAGGCTCCACACAATCGGCGAAAACATCAAACCGCGCTGCCTCGTCGGAACCACCGGCGAAGAAATCCCGACCGACGGAAAAAGTCATCTCGGAGTCATTCAGCTAGAGAATCCTCGTCGAAAAAATCATCATCTTCATCAAAAAAGCATGACAAGGAAAGGCCGAAATCCTCCTCGGGCGATCACCATAGATCGACCACGAGTCGAGAGTCGAGTAAAGGCAGGCCAAGTGTGGAACAGGCGGGACCGCCTAAACCACCTGCTAAGCCACCGTCGTCGACGGCGGTCCAGTCATCGGCCTCCACCCTACCACTGACGGATGTGGTATCCACCGTCCCACCGACTGCGATGGTGGCCTCGTCAACAGAGGTTCTACAGGAAGCCTGGAGGCCTGAAGTTTTTGATCCGATCCCTCCGGATACTTTACTGCAGGAACAGGCTGTGTCGCTGTCCTCGGGGGAGGACGAGAGCGGGAGAATAGCTGGCCCGGCAGACCTCGGGCTACGAGTGGTTGACAAGTCGTCGACGAGGGGATCCGGAATTCCGGTGTCTGCCCCTCTTCTCAATCCTCAATCTGTTTTCTCGTTGGAGATTCTGTCCACGCTTCAGTCTTTAGTACAGTCGTTGGACCAGAGACTACCTCAGGTAAACCTGCCACAGTCACCCGTCGACGAGCCGGGCCCGTCCCGTCCACCGACACACTTACGCACGCCAGTTTCAGCACCACTGGCACCCCAAGAGGAAGATGAGCTGCCAGATTCGGAGTCTGACAGGGGAGCCATGTCTGATATCTCATCATCCCCCTCCAGGGATCCAACCTGGGAGTCAGAGGTGGAGTTAGAAACCCCAAGAAGTCCAGCTCACCCGTTCCCCCCCCCCCCCCCCCCCCCCCGGACGACATTGCATCATTCCATTCTATGATGGAGAAGGCGTGTAAGGAATTTGGTTTATCCCAGGAAGAACAGAAAAAGGACTGTTTTTTGTTCGACCACATGGGTAAGAGTGTTCTCAATACCCATACTAGACCACGTGTGGAAGGAGGGTTTGCAGACAATGCGTCACCCCTTTTCGGAGCCAGCAGTGAAAGGACGCCTTGAGAAAAAGTTTAAGGCTCCAGAGTCTACCCCTAAGTGTTTGTCCTCCCAACCAACGCCTGATTCGGTGGTAGCAGCGGCGAGGAAGGCGAAGGCCCAGCACAAGTGCACGACTCCGCCTGAAAACGAGGCAAGAGGTCAGGATGCCTTCGGCAAAAAAGTGCTATCTGTGGGAGCAACTACAGTAAAGGCCGCAAACTCTCTGGCTATTGTAGCCAGATATGACAGAGAAATGTGGCACAGGCTGGCGCCATTGCTGGATCATCTTCCGGAAGAGCATAGGAAGGCAGCGATGTTACTTGTCCGAGAGGGTGAGGAAGCCTCCAATCGCACAATAAACATCGCGGTTGACCTCGCTGAGTCGGGCTTCAAGCAAGTCAATAATGGGGTCGTGTTATGACAGTCATGGCTTAAGTGTACCTACTTCAGGCCAGAGGTACAACACAAAGTATTAGATATGCCCTTTGAGGGAGACCTTCTATTCTGAGAGAAGGTAGACGAGGCCCTAAAGGGAATGAAAGAGGACTCGGACACGGCACGTTCATTGGGTGCCCTCCAGAGTGGCCGAAGCTACAAGTCTTTTCGTCCCTTTAGAGGGGCTTCAGGTAATTCCAGATTCTCTGCGTCGGGAGACAGATCCTTTGGTAGGTCGGCTTACCCCTCCCAGGGATACAGGCGTGCTTCCCAAACTGCAAACCGACGCCGGAACTACCAGACGTCCAGGAAGAGACCATCCTATCCGTCGTCGTCAAGAGACAAGCAAAATAAAGATCAGCAATGACGAACAACACACCGTTCTGGGGGGAAGAGTATCCACCTATGTCGACGAATGGGAACGAATAACGACGGATCAATGGGTGCTGGACACAATAAGGAACGGGCATTCTCTACAATTCAAGCACAGCCCTCCGCACATTCCACCTGCGTTCACCGCTCATTCCCATCTGAGGGTACTGCAACAAGAGGTAACACTCATGTTAGCAAAGGGCGTGATAGAATTAGTTCCAACATCACAGAAAGGTCAAGGAGTCTACTCAAGATACTTCGTCGTAAAAAAGCCGAACGGCAAATGGCGTCCCATTCTAGACTTACGAGATCTCAACAAGTCTTTAAAGAGCCTAAAATTCAAAATGCTCACGCTGCAAGAAGTGATCTGAGCCGTTCAAGAAGGGGATTTTCTAGCATCCCTGGATTTACAGGACGCGTACTTCCATATTCCAATGTGTCGGAAACACAGGAAGTTCCTGAGGTTTGTGATAGGGCGGACTCACTACCAGTTCACGGTTTTTCCCTTTGGGCTCAAGACCTCCCCCAGAACGTTCACGAAATGCCTGGCCCCAGTAGCGGCCTGGCTAAGGAAGCAAGGCCACCATGTATACCCATACCTCGATGACTGGCTGGTAAGGGGATCCTCCCCAGCGTCGACCAACACAAGTTTGCAAGCCACCATGCAGCTTCTACAACAGCTGGGATTTGCCATAAACTTCAAAAAATCCTCTCTGCGGCCATCGAGAACGTTGGTGTTCCTGGGGGCACAGTTCGAGACCCAGTCGGGGCTAGTGAAGCCTTCTCTCGACAGAACCTCAAAACTCAATCAACTGGCGAGCCGACTACGGCAAAACACCAGACTCTCAGTGAGGAAATACGTTTCGGTCCTAGGAGCCATGGCATCCTGCATCCATCTGGTGGCAAACTGTCGCCTATTCATGAGGCCAGTCCAGGAATTCCTCGCGGACCGGTGGACACAGGCCCAAGGATCGTGGTCAGACAAGATAACCATCAACAACGACAAACTGCTTCGGACCCTTCAGTGGTGGCAGACTTTCCACAATCTGAACAACGGTGTACCCCTACAGGAACCGGAGTTCCAGCGAACCATAGTCACGGATGCGTCCCTAACCGGATGGGGAGCTCACATGGGCACTCTTCAAACGCAAGGTCGTTGGTCTCAAGCGGAGTCACTCCTACACATAAACGTGTTAGAGCTCAGAGCAGTACGATGGGCCTTGAAGGCGTTCCTACCACACATCAAGGGATCGAGAGTACGAGTGCTGACGGACAATACGACGGCCATGTTTTATTTGAGAAAACAAGGAGGGACGCGATCAAGGACTCTTTCCATAGAGGCCCAGAAAGTATGGCATTGGGCATTAAAGCACAATATTTCCATCGTGGCTCGCCATCTCCCGGGAGTGAGGAATTCGCAAGCAGATTCCCTCAGCAGAAGGATGGCCCAGATACACGAATGGGAAATGGACTCAGTTCAGCTGATGAGTTTTCGAGAAATGGGGTCACCCCCCACTGGACGTTTTCGCAACCAAGGAAAACAAGAAATGCGAGCAATTCGCAAGCAGATAGCCTCAGGAGGGTTCGATGGGGGAGGCATTCTCCTTCCCATGGACGGACAAGTTCCTTTATGCTTTTCCTCCGTTTCCCCTCATACGGAGGACAGTACAGTGGATACGCAGGTACAGTTGCCGGGTAATTCTAGTGGCACCGTACTGGCTGCGGCAACCGTGGTTTTCCGACCTGCTTCACCTGTCGCTGGAACATCCAATAGCGTTTCCGAGAGTCCCGAACCTACTGTCCCGGGACAAAGGCACGGTGTGGCATCACGACCCGGACAGTCTCAACCTTACAGCCTGGCTCCTGACTTTTCAGAGTTCGGTATCTTAGACGTTTCGGAGGATTATCGGAAAATTCTGCAAGCGGCTCGGGCCCCTTCTACCAACAAATCTTACACCTATAAGTGGCGGAGGTTCTGTGAATGGTGTCGAGGACAACAAGGCCTACATCCGTTGAAGGTGACTCCGGAGCAAGTTCTACCTTACCTGCTTCTCTTGGCAGAGGGGGGTTTATCTTTCACATCGATAAAGGTGCACCTGGCGGCCATCTCTAGGTTCACGAGGAAGAGACAGTCGTCTCCTCTATTCAGCGACAGACTTGTGAAACACTTCATGAGTGGTTTATTTCGAACTTTACCCCTGGTAAAACGTTTCCCACCAACATGGAGTCTCAACATAGTGTTGTTAGGCTTAATGAAACCACCCTTTGAGCCTATGGCCACGTCGGACATGAAATTCATATCGTGGAAGTTGGCATTCTTAATTGCTATCACATCAGCTAGGAGAATCTCGGAACTGCAAGCGTTGGTCGTAGACCCGCCATACCTAAGATTCTTTAAAGACAAGTTGGTTCTGGCAACTAATCCTACGTTCGTCCCAAAAGTTCCTACAATGTATCACAAACACTCCATTGTGCTCCCTACTTTCTTCGCGACCCCATCATCGGCAGCAGAAAAAGCTCTTCATACCTTGGACGTTAAGAGGGCCCTAACATTTTACCTACATCGTACACAGGAACTCAGGTCTACTCGACAACTGTTCATCGCATATGGTCCGTCGACGAGAGGAAAAGCAATTTCTAAGCAAGGATTGGCTCGATGGGTCTCATCGACAATTGGGTTTTGCCACTCCAAGGCCGGAAGGCCGCTGCAAGGGCATCCTAGAGCCCATTCTACAAGATCAACGTCCTCCTCAGCAGCATTATGGGCAGGAATTCCACTGACGGACATATGCCAGGCTGCGGCATGGTCCGTGCCCCACATTTACCCGCCACTACTGCCTTGCCAGGCAGCATGCGGACGAGGTGCAGATGGGAAGAGCAGTCCTGCGCCATCTGTTTCAATAAGGTAAGCTCCACGCTGTGGAGAGTTTTGTTTTCTACCTGTTGGTCGTATGCTTTATGGAGGTACAGTTATATGAGTAAACTTATTTCTGGTGTACCTATGCATTGTGTATTGTGGTGAGGGTATATTACATTCTCACCGCCGTTTTCAGGTTTTACTGCTATACAATCTATTCTAAGCATGTGAATCCATGAAAGATCCAATGCTGGCGAAGGGAATAGTTTCTTACCTGTAACTCCATTTCTCCAGCATTGGTATCTTTCATGGATTCACATGCGCCCGTCAGCCTCCCCGGAATGCAATGTATATGCTTGATAGGTTTGACCCTTCCTTCTTTGGAGGGGCCGAAATCTGAAGGGGAGCCGCGGGGGCGGGCCTCTTATACTGGGACGGCCTACGGAGCATGCGTAGGCGGGTCCTAAAAGGACGTAGATAGGACACAAAAGGAAAAGGCTATATATGTGTACCGAGGGGTCCCAGTCTGACGACGGGGAATATTCTAAGCATGTAAATCCATGAAAGATACCAATGCTGGAAAAATGGAGTTACAGGTAAGAAACTATTCCCTTCTCACATATTTTTCTTACGGCAGGATGAGTGTAGGATTAGGCTGGCGACCGGGAGCAACGAGGGATCACGTCCTCATCCTACGCCCGCTGGCCACGCCCCCCTGCCTCTTTCCGAAGTTAATGCTGTTGGTTTCACTACAATATTACTGTTGGGATAAATGTATTTTGTCACCAACTGGGTCTTGCCTCCCCTGACTTTCTTTTAGCCTGTCCAGAATAAGTCTGCATTAGATTCTACCTACCTACAAATAACTGAGTCCTTCATAAAGTGTAACACTGGGGTTTGCTTTCCCTTGTCTGTTGTAGACGGACACAAACACAGTCTTGGGTTTAAACCTTTAAGTTGCTGATAGCTCCTGTAAAAGTGTATAGGTTTTACTTAACTTGAGTATAACTGTTAACCTAAAATATATTAGTTATTGTTTCCCTTAGTCTATGAACTGAAAAGCAACTGCAATTGAATATTACAGCCCCCCCCTGCACGTCCAACTCCGCTAGAATAATTGTTATCCTGAATCAGTCATGGGTGTTTTAGTGTTCCTAGAATAATTGTTCCACTATGCACAAAAAGTATATTGTCAGTTGGCTTACTGTGTGATTTCTTATATTACTGGAGGTAATCTAAAAAAGAAGCTATTGGTTTGTCTTCCCTACAACTCCTGTTAGGTGTTCCAAATTAGGTGATATGCGTTGGTCTGTGTACCTTCAAGCATAGTGATGTGTTTTTAAGATCTGTGATAGTACTCATTTCCCCCAAGATTTATCTACGCCTACTTGTATTTAAATAAACCATTTATTTTTTACAATACATAGTGTGTCAATGTTTCTTTGGACCATTAGTATCACAATATTCATTGTACTGATTCTACAACCCTCTCTTCCTCCTAAAATAAGCCTAGCTGCTCTGTCTAGGCTACCGTGTACAGCCTTATACTAGGAGTGAAGTATTGTACCGCCTCAGTTGAATGTTTTTACTAAGCACTTAATTGGACCTTAGAAAAACTGTCCTAACAAACAAGCTGGAAGCTCTCCAACACTCTCTAGAGTGACTTCTTGGTTTAAGTTAAGCAATACCTTTTCACCCCACAGTCCTTAGGTTAGGAGAAATATTGGTGGCTGGAATTCTCCTCTGTGTAGCAGCGACAGATCCGGTCTCTGGATTCCTCAGTCTGGTGACAAGAGGACTGTCTCATACTTTGGTATGCAGTTCAAGATTTGTAAAACCGAGTGTTAAACATTTAGAATGGCAGTATGCTTTTCAAAGGTAGTAACACCACATTAGCAGACTTTTAGAAGGACAGTATTTTGTGAGGGGTCAAAAATGAGAGGCAGACACAAAGTTATGATGATCTCCAAATCAGACATTTTATTGAACAGGAACGCCTCTAGTCCTATTCTTAAAGAGGAATTTCCCTGCATAGCCGTCTTTGTGCCCAAAACATTCTAAGCTGACCCTCACAATAGAAATAAAACAAAAGGGTGCAAGGAAATGTTGTTGACTTGATATTCGCGAAAGGTGTTCACAACCAAAATATAAAGAGAACGCCAAGGAAAGACCCCTGGATCCATAGGGTGGCTCCCTTCCCCTGGATTTTTAAGTAGGGTGGCAACAAGTGTCTCTTTATCCAACAGTTCCTTTGTGTCAAAACAAATATCTCTTTATCCAACAGTTCTTTTGTGTCTTCACTTGACTTGCAAAGCTCTTGGGCAAACAATACATTCCATAACCGTCTTTCTTTAGCTCTTTTTATAACTGTAACGGATTGCCTGTTGTACTTGTTAGAGGAGTTTTCCTAAAGGATACCAACATGTGAGACTCTAAAAAAAACTATCCCTTAGCATACAGGTCCCAAATCTTAGTATATGTCTGTGCTACGCAAAGCTTTGTTAGAATGGCAGAGCAGCAAGGCTTATTTTAGGAGGAAGATGTGAGCTGTAGTTAGGTACAATGAACTCAGTAAATACATAGGCCCAAAGAAACTCTCATACACTTATAGTTATAGTAAAATAGACTTTATTTCATATACACGATGCAGTTATATTCAGGTAAGTACTGTTTGGACTAATCAACACAATAGAAAACATGAGCAATACTTCAGGTGGGTAAACCAATGCTTAGGGAAATATACTGTCTAGCACTGTCCGGGCAATGCGCGCATTCCAGGAATCCCTTTATGTACCAAACCATGCGATCTCACTCTGGCTATCAGTTCGCTCTGCTCTACCTTGCTCTCTCTGTCCCTCCCTCACCCTTCTTACCTGATGCCTTAATATTCCACATCAGGTCCGCCCCGGCCACCTCCCTCGATCAGTCACTGTCGCTTGTAATCAGGACCCTGACACCCCACTGGGTCCACCTTCGAAATGCACGACTCAAGAGCCGTACTATGGCAATTCCCCACCCCCACAATGGTAAGGAATATTTGCATCAGCTCTAGAACTGCCGTCCACAGGAAGCCGCTGTCACATCTCCGCCCTGTACCCGTCAACCATGTCCACTTCATCCCCAGTAGACTCTCAAACCCTCATGGCTACAACTCTCACCCCTCTGCGATCTCTGCCTTCACCCACAAGAAATCCTGCCAGCCTTATAGTAATTTTCATCTACCTTGCCCCACCATTGCCCATATGCAGAACTTGAGAAATGTTGCTGCACCGAACTGCAGAAATGTTCCAATGCCTAAGGCTAGCTCTGCGTCAACGCCGAAGGCTAGCTCTGCGTCATTGCCAAAGGCAATGCCCCCATGCAAAACGCCAATACCCTGAGCTCTGTTCTCCCCAGCAAGAACACTCTCAGCACCCCAGAGTTCACCCTCTTCTCCCACCCACAACCTCAATCTAGCTCTAATTAATGCCTGCTCGCTGATTGCACATGCCGTAGATATCCACAACCTCCTAACTACGAATAACTTAGATGCACTAGCCATTACGAAACCTGTTTTCACTCCGCATCCGGACCCTCGCCATCTCTCGCCCTCCCAAAAGGCTAGACCATCTATAGAAGCGACAGACCCAACTCCAGAGGAGGTTGTTTGGCCCTTATTGCTATGGACCACCAGATCATTAGACAAGTACCTTCGGCTCTGAATAACAACTGTGACATTCTCTCTCGCAAATGAACAACCTCCCCCACCAACACAATTACTATTCACCTCATCTAGCGCCGCCAGGCCCCACCCACATATTTGAAGAGGACCTACTCCTCCTCCTAAATCTCAAGCTCACACCCCAAGTGGTGCTTTTGGGGGATATCAACTTGGGCCTCAACGTCCCCTTGGACTCACCAGGCACCTCACTAGCCACCTCTCTTGACTTCGACCAACGCATTTGTGATCCCACTCTGAACAAAGGTTGTGTGCTAGACTGGCTGGCCGACTTTGTCACATCTCCATTAAAACGAATTCACCCTGCCCATGGTCAGACAATAATGTGATCATCTTCACACTCCCAGAAGGCTGGTGCGCCAAACCCTCTACTAGTTCTACCCCCTCCATGCAGCTCTCGCAAACTCACCGAGGAAAACCTTACCCCCTTTCTCAATCCCCTTAATCCTGATCTCCTGGAGAATTCAGACCCAGAGATCCTAGTGCAACACTACTCCTCTACCCTTACCAACGCCTTCGACACCATTGCCCCTCTTGTCGCCCAAAAAGCCAAACCAGCCATTCACATTAACGCCTGGTACACTGCAGAGCTCTCAACCATCAGAGCCAAAAAAAGACTTGCTTAAGTTGGAAAGGTAATCCCTCTGAATCATCCAAGCACGCCTTCTTTACCCTCTCCAGTATATATAAAAAAGCCATTCTATAATTCTATATGCCAAAGCCGCCTCCTTCAATACAAGGATTGCCAATTCTGACTCTAAGGAATTATTCACCATCCTCAAAGAACTGTAAACACCAGCCCGCCCCCCCCCCCCCCCTTCAGTCTCTGTGATTCTCAAAGACTCTACCTGGTGCAACTCGATTCAGCCTTCAAAAAGAGAGAGTCCCCCACGCTAGTATAGGTTGTAGACACATCATTCATTGGATACTAATGGGATTCTCACACTTATGAGGACAATGTAAATCTAAAAAATAGAAGTTCTAGGAAAATACAACCTGACTTCATCAATAATTCTGTTAAAAAAACGAATTTTAATCTAGACAATGGTTACATAAAAGCACATAAAAACTAACATACAAAAGTGACAAAAGTGATAAGTGCTTTACAGACAGTGCTAAGTGTTCATCATCAAAACAACTGGTTTTGTGAAAAATCCGCAATTAATCTATCTCTTCTCTGAGATACTTTGATAGTAGCAAGTGTACAGGTCAACATGTAAACAGTTGTAGATACTTGTAACATTGGTGCTTGACTGAACATTAAACCACACAATATATACATGCAGAGACCGTCATTATGTAATGTCTCTGGTTGAGGTGCCTTGGTCAGCATATACCTAAAGTGCATCAAGGTTAATTAGTACTAGTTTAGATACTGCTCAGTTGTATCTTTATAAACCCAACATGTGTCGTTCCTTCCATAAATCAAACTAGTCATAGGAACTTCTTCAGGGGAATTGTTGAGCCAGGGCCAACGGGCACCCTCGGCCCAACTTTTGGTGGTATCAGAAAGACACTTGAGAAATTGAAGTTGGCATAGCAGTGTGAGTTCTTAGATGTTGTATCCCAGTGGGCACATAGTGAAGTATCGATCCCACTGTGTACGTATTTAGATACAGAGAAGTGGATCCAGTGTCAATCTTATAATAAAAACAACAAACCACAATCTAGTTAGTGTGGTTGCTTTCCGATAAGTACATCATTAATTAATTAGCTAAGTTGCATAAATATGGGAGCTTACCGTTTCGCAGTGTCGGTTAAACATCCTCAGGAAACTGCACTAGATTTCTAAGTCGCAGTTCAAAAATAGGGAACCCTGTAGACATACAAAAATGACAGGACACTCAGTCCCCTAAAGCGTAGTGATCGAGAAAAGAAAGCTCAACAACATAGGCGAACCGCCTTGTTGTTCAAATAGTTGTCAGTCAGTACAGATAATGATTGCTGGTAAGAAAAATCATACCGACTTACTGGACTCATGTCTCTAGTGTAAATCAGCAAATTGTGATTGTTGCAGCAATAGAGGTGGTTCACAAGGGACTTTGGTCTAGGTTCGAAGTCGGCCGGTAGGTAGTTCGATCTGAAAGTAAATAAATAAATACTAAATACTAAACTGAGTGCCCAATAGTATGCATAGAACTATTCTATGTTCGTGCATCTAGTATTCAATGAATCATGCTCAGCATCGCTAAACGGCTCAGTGAGCACATAAGGGTAGAAAGGAAAAGATGGAGCCCCGTCTTTAACATGTACGTATTCACACACTGTCGTCTGAGCCCGGGAGTATCGGAGTTTCAGAACACACAAGTCCAGTAAAGTAAATCGAGGGGAAGAACGTTAGAGGTACCTTTAAATGGTCAAACTCTTCAGCAGCTCGATAAATGAAACTGCTTGTTGTCCTCTCTCGGTAGTGGGATGGGGAGACCGTACTCTCTGGGGCCCAATGGGAAATGAGTATTTATGTACCCTATATGCGCATGCGTGCAGTAGAGGGCACTAATCCCTGGGCTACAGCACGTATAGAGGACAAAGCAATGCGCATGTGCGTATGAGCGTGCGAATCACTAATCTCCTCGTACTGCAGGTGTCATCGCGGTGGGTGGAGAAAACGGGGGTTGTGCAGTCACTGGATGCTGACGCAAAGTTCATGCATTCTGACCGTGCTTAGCGCATGTGCATAGCTAGGTACAGTGGTCCTTCAAATCCCCTTTACATTAGAGGAGGAGAAAGGAAATAACAATGGTAATATGTATTAGCGCAACGTGCATGTGAGCATGTGCGCATATGTAATGCTAGGTACATTGATCCTATCGACCTCTTTACTTTAGAGGTGAAGAAAGGAATAACAATGCTGAATATGTACTAGCGCAACGTGCATCTGATGACGAGATGAGGTGGAACTAAGTGAAATACAGGTGTCAACAGCCAGACGAAGTTTGTGAAATAGCGGGCCCCACGTATTAAGATGTGAACAGGTCCTGACTCGTTTTTGCACAGGTAAAAATAACTGGCGCAGGGCGTATATGTCCAGTGGATAATAATGTCATAGAATGTCGGAAATCTAGGCACCGACCAAGGTTAAAAAGGTGTCACAAAGTGTCGGAAAAATAGGCACAGATCAGAATATAAACGGTGTCATCGCCCTCGTATTAGATTTTCGGGAGATAGTTATACTCATGTTAATCGAGGAACTAGTTCTCCAATCTAAGGTGTGTATGGAGTCTTCAGTGCGGTATATGTTGTGTGTTAGGTACAGCAAATGCTTAGTGGCATAAATGAGAATGTTAGCTGGTAATGCATCAGAAAAGCTAGTGAGCAGATAAAGCGGTCTATGCTATGGTGCAGTGGACACAATGGTTGAACATGACACAGATTTTCCAGATTAAAGTAGCTGTGTGTTAGTTAATAAAGACATTCCAATCAATATTTTCATTGAGACCATCCGGATAACTTTTAGTCAGAAAAATCATCTTTTGCTCTTGTATACTAAGGGTACGATGGTCTGCACTAGAGTCTTGGGTTGATTCGATTCAGAACGCCCTACTGACCAAAATTTGCAAACTAAAAGAGAAAATCGGGGGGGGGGGGACCTTGCATTATGAACAGGCCCTGCGCACTTATACACCCAACATAAACAGCTCGGATACCAACTGTTCAGTTTCACTAAGGTCACTGCGCAAGAAATCCTTTGCATCCTACAAAGCTTAAAGCCATCCAAATGCAGAGGGCACATCTGCCCAGATCAAAGCCTGCACCCTCGAAATAGCCCCGTTCATCACAGCCTTTATTAATGCCTCCTTCATTACGTGCATAGTACCCACATGCATCAAGGAATCCTGGGTCCTTCCATTATTAAAGAAACCCACGCTCAACCCCACCATTTCAAACTACCGGCTCATTACAACCGTACCGTTCTTCCTTAAAATTGTCGACAACGCAGCCTACCTACAAATTCAATGACCCCTAGAAACCAACCAAATTCTAGGCACCCGGCAATTTTGGTTGTGTCTGGCCACGGTACTAATTCTGCTCTCCTGGACCCGAAAATCCAGTTGGACGCTATCAGAGCCAAAATAAAATTGGCCTTGCTCCTCCTCCTTGACCTGTCTGCGGCCTTCGACCAAGTCGACCATAATATCTTATATCAGTCTCACCTCCTCAGCTGCGTTCTCCCAGGAAGTGGCCACCTGGATAGCCTCCTTCTTCGAAGGAAGAGTGAAAGTCTTTGCTGATAATGCCTGCGCCTCCCCCTCCCCCATTAGTTGCAAAGTTCCCCCAAGGATCTTGCGTCTCGGCCACGCTCGATAACATTTTTACCAAGCCCCTCTTTGACAGTCTACACTTGCTCGGAATAGCCTATACTAACTATGCCGACGACACACAGGTTCTCCTCCCACTTTCAGGGTATTGGGGAGAATTATCATTTCTGTACCAATTCCCTTTAACCTTGGAGACCCCCAGCTCTTTTGCACTCCTGTGTTTTCAGGACTATGATTTTTGTTATGTTACTTTTTTATGGAGTCTGGTAAACTCTATGGGCATCTGCTTTTGCATTGCGACACATAGCAACTTTTGTGCAGCCCCACTGAGAAGTCCCTTGGACTTCTCTTAATGTTGAACTATATTTTCTTGGGTGAACTACTGTTCCCAAGAATAGTAAAATGACCCCTATCTTACTTACCTTTACTTTATGGCTACCTTTTCTTTATTGGTCCAGCACACACCACCCTATGTGGAGTGCTGGGGGGGGCTACCTAGTAATTTCGTTAACCCATTCCTCTTGTAACCTTTTGTTAAAATAACTTACTTGAAATGCTGGTGGCTTTAGTGACCTGTATCTGCAGGCTGATACCTCGGCTGCAGGGCTGCACCAAAGGGTGACCATTTTCACAAAATGGCCCTGCTCTTCTTTTTTCGCCATTTCTTGTAAATTCTTTCTGGGCTTTTACTCTGTTGGCATCAGGGTTCAGTCATTTGTGTGAATTGCCTTTGGCGGACTTCAGCCCAGTGTGTCGGAAAAGGCAGGAAGTGAGGGAGGGTCCCAAAAATTCCCAAACTCTATTTTGGGGCATCCTCCGATTTGCTGCGATTTTCCTTGGCTGCTGAAGCCCAATACCTGGGTTAACTCGACCATTTGTGAGTGTATTGTCTTCCGAAGTCTGAATCCGGCCAGGTCTTCGTGGGCATCCATAGGACCCTACAGAAGCAAGAAATCTGCGTCCAGAGACCCCACGGCAGAGTCCAGGACTGAGGGATCAAGGCAAGCGTAACTAGAGCTTTCCGTTATACTTTGGCACTGAGAAAAAGGCACCAGAACCACAAACACAGAATCAACGGAAATCCATTGCTGCTGAGAGCCTCTTTCGTGTACTGCCGCAGGAGCCCGCAGACGTCGTCCTCCCTTTCGTCACCACGACCAAGGACCAGGAACAAGGGTCTACTGCATTGCATTGTGAAGGCCACCAGCTGGACCAACGTCTTCATTTCGAAGGTACTGTGTGGCTTGGGGTGCTTTATCCTTTTGTAATTTGGGGTGCTTCCTATCTTTGGAAGTGTGATTTAACCCTACACTAAGCGGACTTCAACTTACCTGCACTGGTCTTGCAGCCTGTGCTTTCCAAATGTGACTCCGCTTGAGTTGCTGTGATTTATATTTTGAACACTGACTATTTAAGAACAATTTTCTAATAAGAGCATCAGTACTTTGACTTTGTCCATTGACTTTGGCTGTCCTTTCTCCCAAAAGTCCTCATTTTGAACCTATTGGCTTTGCCAGTGCTTGTTCCCTGTTAGTGAGAATTTTTATTTCTGTGCTAATTCCCTTCAACCCTGGAGACTCCCAGCTCTTTTGCTGGATTTAGGACTTTTAAATTTTAACCCTGGAGTGAGACAGACCTTTTTCTCACTCTCGTGTTTTTACCCGATTTGGATTTTGTGTGTTCACTGTTTTTGGAGTCTGACAAACTCCTTAGGCATCTGCATTTTGTATGGTGACACACTGCACCTTCAGTGCAGTGTCACTGAGAAATCCTTTTGATTTCTCATAACGTTTAAATGTCCTTTCTTTTGTGAACTACAGTTCCCAGGAATAGTAAAGTGAAATTGACTTTACTTACCTTTTTCTCTATGTAGGTCCAGCACACATGTATGTGGACTGCTGGGGGGAATACCTAGTAGCTCCTTATCCTACATTCTCATGTAACATTTTTATGTTCCCCTCACTCCTTTAAATGGCTGGTGACAGTGGTTTAATTTTTCCTACCATTATGCTTTTCTATTGCAGGCTTATCCCTCTGCTGAAGTACAACACCCATGGATGACCATTTGGTAAAAATGGCCCCTGTCTTCTTTTTTCGCCATTTTCTGTTTGTGAGGTCTTTATTGGGTTTTACACTGTGTTGAGACAGGTTTGAGCCCTTTGTTTGTCTTGCCTTTGGCGGGTTTCAACCCTGAAGTCTGCCCCTTCAGTGTGTCTGGAAGGACAGAATGTGAGACTGGGTCCCAAAACTCCGCTGTCCTTTGTCTCTTGGAATGCCAGAATACAACCAGTCCTGATGTGTGATTGACAGCTGTGTTTATTGACTGCCCAGGATGTACATGAATGGAAAAAAAACCTGCTTAAAAGGCGAGGAGTTTGAGACTACAGGCTGAGTCGACCACTGGGAGAAACACCAACGAAGAAACGTGAACGAAGCTTGCTGCAACCTCCTTGAGTTTTGAATTGCCCAGTGAAGCCCTGCTGCTATGCTGACCACCTTTTTCACCTCGACAGAGAAGCTCCGGACAAAACAACTTCTCCCCTTGGGTTAGTGGGATGAACTGCACTGGACCACCATCCCCGACTGAATGTGCTTCTTCGTTGCTGTGAGCGCCCAATGCCAGTGGCCAAGTGTCCGTAGTAGAGTGCAACGTTTGCCACGGAACAAATCTGGCTAGAAGCTTCAGGAGACTCCTAAGGACCACTTAGAAGCAGGACCTCCAGATTCAGAGTCCCCTCACCAGAGTGCAGTACCACAGGAGCAAAGAGAGTGCAACCGGTGTCTGAGATCCGCAACGGTGCTGTTTGCTAAGCGCTGAAACCGTGAAGTGCCGCTGAATCCAAAAGAGCCTGTAGTTGCCGACGACAAAGTACTGCCGCAGGAGCCTTCCAGACGTCCTCCCTCTTGTCCACCCGACTGAGGCTTTGGAACCAGGGTCTGCACCGCTGTAGCAAGACCGAATCCAGCTGGACCACTCTTCTTCAAACCAGAGGTACTGTTTAGGCTTGGGGTATCTACCCTCTTACCTTTAGCCGCACTCTTCTCACTTGGGAATCGCTTTGGCTGAACATTCTTCGAGTTGATTCCAGATCTCTTCTCACAGGCTTCACAGCTTGTGACCTTACAAGTGATTTCTTTTGTCTGAAACTCTCTAACTTTGTGCAAGACTTTGATCCAAGAAGTGTATCAGATCCATACTGTGTCCCAAATTACTTTGGCTGTCCTGGCTCCCTGAAGACTCTTCTAGTCCATTGACTTTGATATTGTTTGTCCCTCATAGGTGGTAGCTAGCTTGAGTAAACTGGTACTGCTTGTAAATGCTTATCTAGACTTCATTGGGGTATTTACTTGCCCTCACATGTGCTGAGAACTGTTTGAACCTTTTTATTTCCCTAACTTTTCCTTTCTGCAACTTCAGAATCTGCAAAGTATACTAGTGTGATATATAAATGCAATTACTGTCCTTGTGATTGAAGTCCCATCAGGGTGTAGGAAATGTGTAAGAAGCATATTCAAAGATTATCCACTAACTTGTTTTGATTCTGAAAATTAATTTTAAAGTATATTTGAATTGTTAAAACGAATTGCCTTTTTAAAGAACGCTTATTTAAAAATTGATAATTAAATTATAACTGAAACCTTGAGTAGAAGTGTTACTTGGTTACTTGCATTTACAGATTTCATTTGTAGAGCTCAACAGTGACCCCCCTTGAGATAGGCCTGGCTGATCAGTCACATTACCAACTTGTGTAGTACAGACCTATACCAAAAGGTGGGTTATCTAATACCAAGCAGATAAGGGTTGTGTAGTCTTTCAGTGAGACTGCACCAATTCTTACCTAACTTTCTCTTACAGGTTTTAAATGTTGAACACTGATAATTGACTGCCTGCATGCCTTTGGGAGAATCTCACTTTTCTTATAACCGACCAGTCCGTTCTGATCTAACCTAAACCTTTCCTTCCTTAAACAACTCAATATTGCAAAGGTGATTATATATATATATGCTATACTGACCTCCAATGACATCACCTCCGGGTGCTGCAACATATGTATCATATTAATGCATTACTCACCTGCTTTATTGTTCAATTCTTGAATTGAATCCTACCTGCTTTTAAAAGAATGCTTTAAATATCTTTGTGTATAAATTTATTGTAACTTTTTTAAGTGTGTAAGTGTTAATTTGGATACTTGTGTTTACTGATTTCATTGTACAGTTTTACAGCTCATATTACCCCTCTTAAGATAAGTGTCATAGCCTGTGCTGTGATTGATTATGGCTATGAGTGTTGTGATAGGGTGATGTCACTAACATTCTAGGTGGAGTGTTGGTGTGGTGATGTCACTGGGACTCTGGTGGAATGTTGATGTATGTTTGGTGGGCAGGGTTCTACTGGTGGCAGTTGGACCTAAGCTGCTGGGCTAGATGGATGTCCCAGTGCTTTCTCTACTTATGAACTAAAAGAATAAACTTACATGTAAACTATTTACCTTCTGGTGTTCCATGATTGAGAAGGAGTCATAGTTTATATCAATAAGCCTGGCTGCTCACTCACACTACCAACTTGTGTAGTACAAGCCTATATTAAAAGGTGGGTTACCTAATGCCAAGTGATGAGGCTTGTGTAGTCCCACACCAGTTGGACTGCACTAATTCTTACCTAACACAGGCTCCTACCACAATGACTCCACCACCCTCAGCGCCACAAATGCCATGATCCAATCATGGGTAGCGTCCCACGAGCTCTGCCTCAACAATGAGAAAACCAAACTCCTCATTGTTGGTCCGGCAGCGGCACTATAAATGCTCGAACCCCAACATTCCAACTTCAACATAGATGCATCCATGATACCTGTCTCATCCTCAGTAGAAACACTTGGAATCCATCTCAACGCCACTTTCTCCCTAACGCGCCATGTAAGTGCTATCTCCTCTGCAGCTGCATACCCAACAAAATTGCTCAATGCCACCAGGCCCTTACCATCCAGTGACAACTGCCTAACGATCGCCTGTCCGTGGCGGGCATCTGGCTGGACTTTTGCAATGTCCTATTCGCTGGCACATCAACTTGCAACTTAAACTCCAAAACATCTAAAATAATGCCCTACGCGCTGCCCTCAATATTCCAAGATCAGAGCACAGCTTGGCCACCCGCAGATCCGCCCACTGGTTACCCATTAATGAAAGAATCCTATTCAAGACCCTTTCAATCACCCACAAGTGCATCTCCAACACAGCCCCACCTTATCTGGGTCCGAAAATTGCCGAAGTTCATTCTAACAGGCCCACAAGAACACCATACTCCCACAGGCTGACCCAACCCAAGTTCAAATGAGTCAAAGCTGGAGGAACCAGTTCTTGCCGCCAAATACTGGGACTCCCTCCCACCGGCCTTAAGAGAGTAAGAACCTACTGGGTCTTCTGCAAAACCCTCAAAACGTGGCTGTTCACTTAAGCAAAACCTCCCAATGCACCATTTCTCACCAATAGGCATCTACTAAAACACCCAGCTTGCAAGCTGTTTTGGCAATTCATACATACATGCTTTTGTAACTGTAATTTGTAAATGTATACTTGCCTCTGTAACTATAATTTGGAATTTACCTACACCTTCGCCCTACCTTGGGCCCCATGTAACTGGTAAAAGCTCCCTGATGCCTACATGCTTCCGTGCGCTTTGCATATGGTAAAATAAATAAATACAGTTCATCCACACAGTTCATATCACTTTTATTCACTCGGAGAAAGTTCTGTTGTTGGAATAAAAATTGGTTATTCAGTACCAGCAATAGCAGTTCAACACTTGCTTTTCAGTGTCCTCGAGGCTTCAGTAGTCCATCCCTATCTACTTATGAGTTCTTCCGTGTCAGATTGGAAGGCCAACAGGCGAGGCACAGCAGCAGAAAAGACAAAGTACCAAAGGATTCCTTGATTAGAGTATGATTCTTTAGATGGGCAAAAAGGTTTCAGGCAACTTGGGGAAGGCTCCCTAAAGAGACACAAGCATGAGGTCGGGGCGAGCGGCATAGATGAACACTCAAACACTGGAATCAGCAGTCCAGCAGCACAGGAGCAGCAAAATGGCTTGAGGTAAGTACTACCCCGAGTCCCACAGTACCTGAGTAGTAGAAGAAAATGCAGCTGGATTCTTTCACAGTGCAGCATCCATGGACCAGGTCTCCTGTTCTTTCGTCATGGTGACGAAAGGAGGCACTCTGGAAGGGATGTCCCAGGAGGCAGCAGAGAGAAAGGACTCTCAGCATGGCATTCTTCGTATTCCCACGTCGTTTTGCAGTTTTGGCACCTTTTTTACAGGCTCGAAGGATGAACGTTTACCGCCTGGTCAATCCACCCCAGTTCCTCTGTCCTACACTCTGGTGAGGGGCCTTTAAGGGGATGTCTTGCCTCTGGTGGTCCTACTGGAGCTCACCAAAGTTTTGAGAGGATTTGTTCATGAGAGGATGATGCACTGCAATTGGGTTGGAGGTCCCCTGGTATTGGCAGTTTGCAGCCCATGAAGATCACAGCACGTTGTGTAATGGTTCGTTTTACAGGTTGTCTTATGGCTAGTTGGTCCCACAAGCCAAAAAGGAGTTGTCCTCTTCGGCGCTCCTCTGTTTTAGAAATGGGGCCAGGACAGCAGTGGTCTCTTCGCGGGGCGCTGGAAGGGGCTGCATGTGTCCCTGGTCATCTTCGGATCTTCTGTTCTAGTGGTCGACTTGCCTTCTGCCTCAGGAACCTCACCTTTTATTAGGATGACCTACTCATCCACTGCAAACTCTCACTGCAGTTTACAGAAGGGGTTGGATGGCGGTCCAATTAGGACAGCCAGCCCCTTGAACCCCCCCCCCCCCACCCCCAGTGGGAACTGGTTGCTTTCACACCAAAAGACAAAAGGATAGCAGAGTTTCGCTATTCTCCCATGCTGCCTGTCTTCGCAGAAACACTGGAGCCTCGGCGTGCTACAGTGTTCCCGCCGAAGACAAAACTCAATGCAGGACCTTCCGCCTCCCAGGATGGTAGAAGGATGAAGAAGGAACAACCACACAAGAAATAGCGAAAAAATAAAGAAGCCACAATGTTGGAATTAAAGGTGACCCTAGTGTGCATAGCCGCAGCTGTGAAGACAGCCTGCGAACAAAAATAGCACAAAAGTCAGTAGAACACGTCCACTGCCACCAGCCAAAACTATAGGGTTGTTAATGTAACAGCAATGTTACAGGTGCTGAGAGAAAGGGGATACTAGGTAAACCCTCAGCACTCCACATAGGGTGGTGTTTGCTGATCTCTCAAAAGGAAAAGCGAAGAACAAAATGTATTCTAACTTTGAGAACAGTAGTTCTTAAGGAAAAGAAAAGGAGATGCAAAGAGCCCAAAGGGCTCCCAGCAACACTGCACATAAGGTGCCTTGTGCTGCAAAAGTGAAAGGGATGCCTTTTTAAAAATGTATGGAGGAACGTATGACTCCATAATATAAAGTAAAACACAATGAACAGGGTTCGCATGGACAGAGCAAAAGGAAAGACTGAAGGGAAAAGGACTCCCCTCATTCAGGAGAACAAGAAAAGGGTCCAGAAGTGCAGCAAAAAGTGCTGGGGGTCTCACTAGGAGAGGGGATTAAGCATAAAACGGATCAATCACCCTAATAGTAGGCCCCTGCCAGTAATCTTTCTGTGGGTTTCAGATCCCCTGGTATACTCGCCCCTGTCAGGTAATTTCCCACGGTATCAGAATTTCTATACAACTTCAGGTGCCCACTATATTTCTCTGCCAGGACTAATTTATGCAAAAGTTCACGAGGTGAGGGTTATACTTGCTCCCCCCACACCCTCCACCCTTTCTCACTCAGGATTTGCTTCCCATTCAAAAGTTCATGAAGCAAGGGTAGCCTCCCGCTCCCCACCCCCGCAACCCCTGCCTCCCTTAACCTATCCGGGTTTTGCTGCTTCCCAACTGCCAGGTGTACTTGCCTCCCGGGACTACTTTATTTTTACTTTCGTTGTTCTTTTCACTTTACCGCAGTAGCATATACCCTAAGGTGCTCAGTATATTTTCTTATGGTAACACATGCTTCAGCTTTCCCCCACATTGGCATATCGTGCGTCTGCTTTCAAATGTTCTTATTGGGGTATGAACTTGGGGTTTCACTTTTACTTTGTCTCAACTGCATTTAAACAAGCTTTGGACTTTTGTCATTTGCAAATTTATACAGTTTACACATTTGCTGGCGTGCGTGTTGGAACACCGCTGGTTCCCCTGCTGCAGTAGGCAGACTCACTGGGTCTTCTTTGCGTCCCTGAACTTGCTCGGGCTTTCACTGTTGTCCCTTCACTTTCACTGCCAGGAATGTGCAGACACTCCGTTAGCATCCTACGTAGCTCCGCGATCCACTGCTGGCTGCCCTGGACCGGAGAATGCAGTCGTATTCCATGGAGTTTCTTTCCAGTCGCCAGCCCCTCCACGGCTTTCCTTCCTCTGCACCTCGCTTACTGTCTCGCCGCACCAATCCGGACTCCTCGGTGTAAGGAGCCCCAGCACACAGGGTTCCTCGACGACCTCACTTGCACAGTCCCCTCCTACACTGCCTCTGCCATTTTTAAATGTCCAGTAAAACTAGCCTGCACGTTAGGCCTCAGGCTTCTCTTGGTTTGCATAAACTCCTTCCTCCTTTTCCTCGTCTCAGTACCTGGGAGTTTATAGGAGTTGAAGTCCATAGATGTTACTGGATTTCTTGGATGTGGTTGTTCAAATGTCTCACATAACGACAGACCAAAACCAGAAGATGTTATGTCTGAATTGCGAGTGTTTGAGTCATAGATGAGGGCTTGACTAGAGTGATTTAAAGGAAAGGCTTTCTGACTTTTAGTATAGGGTGGAACTGTTTGGTGACAACAAGCCATTAAGTACTTGGGTATTATAAGGTCATCCACAGGGGAAAGGGTGGAATACCTAGTCTCATCCTATGGAGTCACCACCGCCCCTAGCAGTGGTCTCCTCCTATGGGATCCTCCCCATATAGCCGTCTCTAGGGTCAGGAGCAGGTAGCGGCTGCCATATCCTGGCCACATGGGAGGAGGTCACTGTGGGGAAAACAAAGGAAAATTGGTGATGAATCAACTGGATTCATCACAATGTACTTCAAGGTAAGCAGACCTTATTGGTAGCAAACTGTTATTCATTCAATTCCAGGAATACTATAGGTATACCAAAACGTACAAGTAGGTACCTTGCAACATATTTAACCTCTTCTTTCCAGAATGATAGTAACACTCAGATTACTTAGAACACAATTCTAAGGTAAGCACTAACTTATGAATTAATTTTCAGAGGGACAGTATGCACTTCATGGAGCAGTAAGAACTGAATACACATTTAGAATTGCAATAAGTTATTCAAGTTGAGTTAAACCATGTTGGTAGTAAACCCTTACACTTATTCCTGACATTGAATATGTAGGTACACCAATGTTACTTTTTTAGAAGGTAGATACTTCAAAGTTAAGTAAATAACTTTGTTTCCTTATGCTTGTGAAACTGATTAGAATCGCATGCTGTGCTTAGTCGGAGATCTAGTGGTAGTCGCAGACAATCTAATCTTTTTTTCGAAGATCAAAAAGAGACGTCTGTAACACTATCCTTAACATGTTTAGTGTACCCACGATCCATCACACATTGAGGTCACCACAGATTGCTTTTTTCCACTATACAGGTCGGTCAATTTCATGCAGGGCTCATGTTAACTAGATTTATTGCTGTTTGCCACCATGCAAATCTCCGATGGAATTCTTGATGGCTGGTGGCGGCCTTCACCTTCAGTCTTCGGCATCACAGTAGGGAGAGTGGGAACACTTATCGACATTTCTCTTGTCTGACTGCTCTTTTTCCGCTTCTTGATGGCGAGAACTCCATTTAAATGTTGCCCTTCCTGTAATAGGAAGCTTCTGTGGAAGGACACTCCTAAGGAGTGTAATAACTGTTCACCTTGTGACCACGACAAGCAGTGTTGAAAGGCATGTAGACTGTTTATGCCTAAAACGCTTAAAGGCACATGAAGCTTTGGGTGGCCCACGCCATGCTGGCCGAGTCCCATTCTCCTGCTGGCACTTTGGGCTCGGACGAGGATTCCTCCGGCAGCCACGACCTCCAGTCTGGAGGCCAAAAACGTTGTGGAGTCGGTCGACACCCACGTACCTGCCCCCAGCTCCACTAGGCATAGTGGACGCACTGCTACGGGGAGACCACCCACTGGTGACAGGAGCACCCATTCTCACACCAAGGCTAAACGCACAACTCCTCAGCCTCCTTTGACTTTACCGTCGAAGAGGCCTTCAACACCCACAGGCCCAATCGAATGTTTTGGTAGCGCCTAGTGAACCTGAGGGTTTGTCGGCACGCTGCACCTTCGCTGCATGTGGCGCGTAGTCCCAGATTATATGCTACCCAGAGTGCCTCCCTTAAAGGATAGTTCCGGGACTTTTTTTTTTATTGTCCCTACGGTTCGGCCATGTGTTTTTAAGCATAACTCGGTAGATCGTAGAAAACTTTCCTATGGACCTTACCCGACTTTTCGTCCATTATCGCACTCGAAATCAGCCGCCATTTTCTGATAATCCTATCATTTCCCCCCATCGCCCTGGCTCACCTGCTTTTGCGGCACTAAATCAAATCCCCCGCCCCTGAAACAGACTTTATCAAAACATTCATATTCCCCGCCTCTATCCGTGACGTGACTGTGCTGTGTAGGCAAACGCGCCCAGGCGTCTTCTACGCGACTCCACACAGAACCCGGAAATCAACACAGATTAGCTCACAACACAGCGCGCCACAATTCGGAATATGAAACTGTACTTTTAAATCAAACCGCAAGATTGTAAATTTGGTAAAGTACATTTATTTGACATCAAATGTTTTGAGAATATTCAGCGATTTTCATTTTTATTTGCTCACGTTCCAAAAAGTTCGTTTTGAGGCACGCGATGTTCCTTTGCTGTACACAGGGTCTTAGATCATCTCGCAATACAGCGCCACAATTCGGAATATGAAACTGTGGTTTAAAAGCAAACGGCAAGAATGTACATTTGGCAAAGTACATTTATTGGACATCAAATGTTTAGAGAATATTCAGCGATTTGCATTTTTCTTTGCTCTCGATCCAAAATAGTTCGTCTTGAGGCAAGCGATGTTCGTGTGCAGTACACAGGGTGTTGGTTTACGATAAAATAAGCTCTTCGGTCGCACTGATAATCGCATGGCTGTTCCAACAACGAGGCACTAGGCCACCACAACGGTCTGTATGTTGCATCTAGCCGTTAGTACCGCGTAAGGGCATACTTGTACTTGGCGATCGTCCCATAAAATGGTCAGGGTGGTAATGTTGCACTCGTTTCTGACGTGTCGAAAGACGCATCAAAACTCGCTTCTCTATGCCAAACTCACCCTAAATTAAGGGAAAACCACACAAATGCCCCTTCCCACTGGGACTCCCATGGTTCTTTTCCCAAGACACCCGCTTTGCCTCCAGGCTCTACCCAGGTCTCCTCCATTATCACAGTCCTTACAGGGCCCCAAAGGCCCTATTCAGGAAGATTTTGCTTTCCCACTGCCAGAAGCCCAAACTACCTGCTCCTGGAATAGAGAAAGGTTTGAGGAGTGTATGGACAGTCTCTGAATTTATTCAATTTTCAGCTACATTTGATGAGTTTCTTTACAAAAGATCCTCATTCCTCCCGAGTAGGGCCCTAGACCCTGCAAGTCTCCTAGGCTTCAGTCCCCCTACCTCTCCTGGATTCTAGCTGCTTCATCCCTACTGATATTTTTTAAGACCATCAGTGTGATCAAAGTGACAGCGTGTTATATGTCCCAGACCACGATGAGTCCCAAGACCCAGTCTCTCAAGACCCAGATGCCTGACTTAATAAAGATGACCAGGGGCCCTGGCCCATTACCCCTGCGCATGAAGCAGAGCCTGACAATATTTTCTTGGACACCACTCCTGTCACTCAGCCCAGCGAGGCTTCCCCTATTGACGACCAGCTGCTCTTCATTAACTTTCTTGGAAAGGCAGTGGACCAATTCAGAATTGCTACTCAGGAGGGGTGGTGCCTGACTCAGACTTTTTGGAAGACATCCTCCAAGAAAAGATTCTAGTCAGCCAGGCCATTCCCCATCTCAATTTCATTAAGACGAATATTGCCCCCTCTTTCTTTACGCCTCCCTTTACTCAGGCAGCAAATCTGGGTGTTGAAAAGCTGTTTCCGCTCATATTCGGGTACACTCCATGTCGGGCTCCCTGGTGGTGGTCACAACTAGAAAACACACAGGCATTCCCCTGGTCTTCATCTGAGGGTCCTCTTGATAAGGACTGTAAGAAAAACTATGCCTTGGTCAAGCGGATTGCTTCCTCAGCGGCCTACAGTACCTGCATTGACAATAACACAATGCTCACAAGCTTCAGTGATGTCCACTGACATATAGTACAGGACGGACTTCAGGGTCTTCATGACCCAGCTAAATCACAACTACTTGCGATTCTGCAGTTTGAACGCCGGGTCACGCAAAATATTCTAAAGAAAACGCATGATGCAGTGGAAATGGCTGGCAGAGTGTTAGCAGTAGGGACTCTTTTAAAACACCATACTTGGCTGAAAAACTCTGGTTTCAAACCCAAGACGCAAGCCTCGCTCATCAACAAGCCCAATGAAGTAGTCTCTTTTTGGAAAGGCAGTGGACGACCCCGGTGAGAGGGCGGCTGGGAAATTCGTCACCATGTGGGAGTCCATCTCCACTGACCGTTGGGTGCTGGATGCCCTGGCACGCGGACACACCCTGGAATTTCAGAGAAGGTGCCCCGCATACCGAGGAAAACCACGTCCCACCACTACGAGCGATGCTAAGAAAGGGAGCCATAGAACTCGTCCCAAAAAGGCTCTCGGGCTCCAGAGTGTACTCGCGGTACTTCCTCGCCCGGAAGAAGACCAGCGGTTGGCGACCCATCCTGGACCTTTGTTGTCTAAACAAGTATATCAAGTCTCAGAAATTCCGGATGGTCACCCTCCAGCACGTGCTGGGACAGCTGGAGGAAGGCGATTTCCTATCGTCGCTGGACTTGGAGGATGCCTACTTCCACATCCCCATTCTAAAGGGACACCGCAAATTCCTACGATTCGTGGTCGAGGGGCGGCACTACCAGTTCAAGGCCCTTCCCTTCCGATTGAAGTCGGCGCCCAGGGTGTTCACCAAGTGCCTGGCACCAGTGGTGACGCGGCTGCGCCTGCAGGGGATCCAAGTCTACCCCTACCTGGACGGTTGGTTCATCCGAGCAAAGTCAAGGGAACTCGCCATCGATCACACAGCGAAGACTGTCCAACTGCTCACGGATCTGGGATTCTCGATCAACTTCGCGAAATCCCACTTGGTACCGTCGCAAGTCAACCTGTTCCTGGGAGCCAGACTCGACACAGTGGCGCGATTGGCATCACCGTCGGAGGAAAGGACGAAGGCCATCCTGGGCAAGGTACAATGGCTGTTGTCCATGGACGTGGCCAGGGTGAGGTCCATCAAGTCCCTACTCGGCATGATGTCATCGTGCATCTACCTCGTGTGCCTTTGCAGGCTGCGGATGCGACCACTGCAAGAGTTCCTCGACGCCTGTTGGATTGAAGCGGCGGGCAGTTTCGAAGACAGGATCCCACTCAACGAGACTTTCCGCCAAGTGATCCGGTGGTGGGGCACCTGCACGCATCTTGCGGCGGGCATGGACTTCCAGACCCCTGCACATCAGGAAACCGTGACGACGGACACCTCCCTGGAGGGATGGGGAGCGCACACCGGAGATCTCCACGCAAGAGGCCTTTGGCTCCCGGAGGAGAGGTCACTACACCTCAATATCCTGGAGCCCCGAGTCGTGTTCTGGGCCCTCAGGTCATTACTTCTGTCCCTCAAGGGCAAGGGGGTGAGGCTCTTCACCGACAACACCACCATGATGTTCTACATCCGTAAGCAGGGGGGAACCAGATCCCTATCCAAGAAAGCGCAGGATGTGGCACTGGGCCGTCGCCCAAGGGATGTTTCTGGTATCCTTCCATCTGGCAGGAATAAAGAACACCATCGCCGACTCACTCAGCAGGGAGCTGCGCTCGTGCCACAAGTGGGAGCTGCTGCAGGATCAAGTGGATCTCCTATTCCTACAATGGGGCAATCCCCAGATCAACCTATTCACGACGGCGACGAATGCCAATTGCTGGAGGTTCGCCAGCAGGTTTCCCCAGCCGGGGAGCATGGGCGGTGCCTTCTCATTCCCTTGGGATGTCCTATTCCTGTATGCGTTCCCACAGTTGCCGTTGCTACTGTGACTCATCAGTCACCTCAGTCGGTCCCGATGCAGGATGATCCCCGTCGCACTGGCGTGGCCGAGGCAGATTTGTTTCCCGGACTTTCTGGACGTGTCAGCGTCCCCCAAGTCAAACTACCAACGGACGCGGATCTTCTCGCTAGAGAAGGAGGCGCCATCCTCCACCACGACCCAGGGTCGCTGAACCTGCAGGCCTGGCTCCTGAAGCACTAGAGTTCGGAGGGTACGATATCCCGGCGGACTGCAAGGAGGTGCTTGCAAAGGCCAGGGCATCCTCGACTCTCAAGTGCTATGGACACAAATGGAAGAGGTTCTCTGTCTGGTGCCGTGTACAGAAGATTAACCCTGTGCGGATTACGGCCCCTCAAGTGCTGCTGTACTTGCTGTCGCTGGCCAAGGCGGGGCTGGCTCATGCCTCCAACAAGATCCATCTGGCGGCCATCTCCTGCTACACCAGAACTCTGGGGCGATCATCGATGTGGTCCCATCGCCTGGTGAAGGAGTTCATGAAAGGACTATTCAGATCGTTCCTGCCGGTGAAGGCCCCGGCCCCTGCTTGGGAACTCAACGTGGTGCTGACGAGGCTCATGGGGCTGCCATTCGAACCGCTGCATTCGGCACCGGTGAAGTTCCTGTCGTGGAAGACTGCGTTTCTTGTGGCCATCACCTCCGCACGACGAGTGGGAGAGATCCAGGCCCTCCCCTGTAAACCTCCATACCTAATATTCCACGAGACGAGGGTGGTGCTGAGGATGCACCCCTCCTTCATGCCTAAGGTGCCGTCGGACTTCCATCTCAACGAACCTTTGTTACCTGTTTTCTTCCCGTCGCCTTCGTCGCTGGTCAAGAGGACTTTGCACTCACTAGATGTGGCTAGAGCGCTGAAGTTCTACGTGGACCGCACGAAGAGCCTGCAGAAGACATCACAGCTGTTTGTGACCTTTGGACCTGTGAATCAAGGGAAGACCCTCTTGAAGACTTCCATTTCCAGATGGCGCTCCGGCTGCATCATGCACTGTCACCGGTTGGCAAACCGACCCTTGCCCGGCCGTCCGAGAGCCCATTCGACCAGAGAGATCGCTGCTATCATGGCGTTCCTGTCTGTTGTGCCCTTGCTGGACATCTGCAGGGCTGCTATGTGGAAGTCGACACACACCTTCACGAGATTCTACTGCGTCGACCGGGATTCCAGGGAGGAGTCCAGAGTCGTCCAGGCAGTGCTGCGCAACCTGTTCGCCTGAAGGTGGGCCTGGTGAGGAGGTAAGAGATGCTTAATGTTGAGTTGTTGAAATGCTTAATGTTGAGCCTTGCTAGCTCCCGTGGTTGTGCATGTGTGTACTGCTATGTATTCTTGTATTCATGAGCATGTGAATACATGCCAGACCCCATGCTGGAGAAGGAAAAAGTTAATTACCTGTAACTGTTGTTCTCCAGCATGGGTCTGGCATGGATTCACATGCAAACCCTCCCTCCTACCCCTCTGCGGCTCTTCTCTTGGTCCTACTGCCACTTTATGTGCTACCAAATCTGAAGATGGCTGCCAGAGGGAGGGGCTTAGGTAGAGGGCAGTCATTGGCTGGGGGCAGTATGACCCAGAGACCAGTGATTGGTTATTAGGAGAAAGACATTTCAGAAACGAAACTGATTTTTCTTTACTGAGGATTCCCAGCCTGACTAGAGGGAATATTCATGAGCATGTGAATCCATGCCAGACCCATGCTGGAGAACAGTTACTGGTAAGTAACTTGTTCCTTATACCTATGGTGATGTCGGCGCCGAAACGGAAGGCCTTCTAGGGACACCGACTGGAGTGACGTTGACGCCCAGCACCCTCTACTGTAAAAAAAAAAAAAAATGTTCCGAAAGCCAGCAAGCAAACTGGAAGTGGATTTATCAAAGATGAGGAATACGTGGGAGGAACATCCAGTCGAAAGAACGTTACAGTTGGTAAGTAACTTGTTCTTCTTTGATACATTTTCTGACATGTGATACTTTTTCCCTTATTCTTAGGTGAGTGGGAATCTTTTTCTCCCCTCTCACCTAGTCTTTTACTCTTTTTATGGATGACCTTTTTATGTCTCTCGTTGGTGTGTGATTGGTGTTATAGTTTCCTATAACTTTGGACTCTAAAGTTCTATGGCAGCACACAGCATTTTAAATGCAGTTTCTGGTTTTAAATTCTCTTATTTCTTGGGTGAACTACTGTTTGTTTTACATTTATTTTAGTGAACCAGTGCACCCTGCTTGAAATGGCCTGCATGGGGGATATAATGCATCCCCTTTCTTACTTAACTGGTAACATTTTTGTTAGAGTTGCAAGTTCACTTGAATGGCTGGTGGCAGTGATACTTTTATGACTTTGTCATTATTACCTGCAGGCTTTCAAATCAGTCTTGGTAATGCAGAGGAGGGTCACCATTCTGATATTAGGGTGGGCTCATTCTTTTTTCATGATTTCTCGTTTGCTTGTTGTTAGGTCCTAGGTCCTCTTCTGTTTCTATGCGGGAACGACCTCCGTTGAAGTTTTGACTTCGGCAGGAATCCTTTGTATTCCCAGCAGAGGCTCTGAAGTGTCTGAGAAGACAGGAAGCGAGGGAGGAGTCCAAAACTCTGCAGCCCTTTGTCTTTCACCTTGCCTGAAAGGACTCTGTTCCCACTGGGGGCCTGGCTGTCCTGATTGAACAGCCAGACCACCCCTTTCTGTAAACTGCAGGGAGAGTTTGCAGAAGTTGTGCTGTAGTTCCTGATAAAGACTGATTCTGAAAGCTGCTGAAAAGTCGACCACTGGGACCAAATCTGAAGAAGAATATTAAGAAAAAACGTCTGTAGCCATTTCCAGTGACCGGAGAGCATGCTGTGCAATCGGAGCCTGTTGCAACCCTTCCCTCCAATCGGCCTGGGTGTCGCAAAGGCGACGACTCGTATCCAGAGGCTGGTGAGATTGACTAGTCTCATAAAGACCATCATGCAAAACGAGCCATCCCTCGACGTGCTGTGGCTGTCTTCGGCTGCAAACCACCAATACCAGGGGACATTGAGTCCAAGTACAGTGCAGACTCCTGTTGGGCCTCCAGAGACACGATTTGTATCCCTGAAGTCCCCTCACCAGACTGCTGTACCGAGAGAGTGAAGAGAATCCGACCAGCGACATTCGTCCTTCATCTGGTTCCTGTAAAAGGGTGCCAAATCCACAGAGCCACAAGAAACGGTGAAGAATCTTTCGAATGGATTGTGCCCTCCAACGTATTCCTCATCCTTGACATGTAGTGTCCAGCTCCGGCTGCTTCTGAAATTTTTCAGCAGAGGGCGCCCTGTTTCAATGGCGTTGATGTCCCTCTAAGGCCTTGATCGAGGGTGACGTCATCGGATGATATAAGTAGCACACAGGGCGCCCGTTGCCTCAGTTCAGTTTTTTCGCAAACGTGTTTGCTTTGTGAAACTCGGCGCGCCTCGTACTTCTGAAGTATTTGCTGTTAAAGGTTTTGTTATGTCTGTCTTCTACACCGGCGACACCTCTGTCCGGATTCAAGAAATGCTGGGACGGCATCTCCAAGATGTCCATCACGGACCTGCATCGAGTCTACCTGTGGTGCCTTGTTGAGAGCCATGACACGGATACCTGCTCCAAGTGTCAGTCTATAACCGGAAAGGCCTTGAGGGAACGAAAGGGGAAGCTCAAGATAGGCAAGGTGTCTAAGTCCCGACCTGCTGGGCCTTCGACCAATGAGTCGAGAGGCGACTCTCCTCGGAGGAAGAAGGCAAGTGAGCAAGGCCCAGGAGTGGTTCCCGCCACTCGTCCTCATTGAAGCATTTGAGAAGAAGGCACCGCCGGTCGCCTTCATCGTCTTCCGTGCGGAGATGCTTAAGATTTTTGATAAACAGGGAAAAGCTCCGTCCACGTCTTCAGTGGAAGCCAGGAGGGAGCAGTCTCGGTCGGATACTTGTGTGCCCTCGAGCCCGGGTAAACTGCATGTTCCACATGGGAAGCCCTCAAGGCCTCGTTCGGACAAGGTTTCAAAAGATCAATCGAGACGTGGAAAGAGGTCAAGGTCTTCAACACCATTGAAACCTTCGAAGCCCTTGAAGCCACGCCAGTTGATGGTGCCTATCGGGTCCTCCACCCCGGTCAGACCGCCAATGCCTTCAACGCCGTTGTCGATGCCGACACCATCTGCGCCGTCTGGGCCAATTTTTTCAACCGGAAGTGCGAGCAGTACTGCTCAAGGGAATTTCCTCAGAGAGGAGCTCTAGGAGATGCGTTGGTGGTGGATTGGGAATTTTCTCTACTGTATGAGTTTCCTCCAGTCCCTGTCATTCCTCAAATTCTCCTGAGGTTAAGACGGTTGTCGATCCACATAATCCTCATTGCACCGGATTGGGCCAGGGGACTGTGGTACCCGGACCTTCTGGACATGTCCGTCTGTCCTCCAATACGTCTTCCGCAAAGAGAGGATCTTCTCTTGCAAGAGGAAGGTTTGGTTCTTCATCCAGATGTCAAAACTCTCAACCTTCACGCATGGTTTCTGAAAGGTTTTTTTTTTTCAACAATTTTTATTGATTTTTACAACAATCAATAAACAACCCCAGCAGTGCTTCGTCATAGCATTTTAACATTATGAAAATATCTTAAATATCTACTGGTTGACCTTAACCCACCCTCCAACTCGAGCCTACTCAACTTCGCCCTCCGCCTCTTTTTCCTTTGGGGGTACCTCCTCATCTGTATTCTCATAGGAATCATCGCTTGAGCTGTCCTGGGTGTGCCCCGACAATGTGGCCACTAGATGTTTCCAGGCCGTCAGGGTTTCTGCTTCTTCCTCCCCTCCTCTATTGGCCGCTTCATTCCGTACTACTGTTTCGGCTTCAGTCCATTTATGGAAATCGTTCCACCACGCCTCTATCTTAGGTCTATTACATGCTTTCCACCCGTGGCAATTCTGTGCTTGGCGAGTATATAAACCAAATCTTTTAGTTTACTGACATGTTTCAATTGACGCGGTCATGCCCACACTGATTCCACGTTTAAATTGATCCCTTTCTCGTTTAATCGGTGGGATACTTCTCCCCAGAACTTGCCAATTTCTGGTCATGCCCAAAACATGTGTATCATTCCTGCATTTTCTTCGCCGCACTTGGGGCATGTTTGTCGTTCTGTGCTTTTAAATCGGGGGGTCATACATGCTCTGTGGGTTATATATAGCTGTATTTGTTGTAGCCTTGCCTTCCTAGATCCTTTTTTATGATGCCCTTAAACCTACTCCTACAACCCATCAGTCATAAGTTCCCCTGCTTCTTTCTCCCAGTCCTGCCTCAGCTAGGTCGCTTCCTTTCCCACCCTGGACATCAGCAATTCGTAAATTCGGGAAACCTTGAGCCCTCGCTCTGTGACATCATGTTTTGATGGCCGTGTCTGGTTGTTGTAGCATTATTTCCGGCTATGTCTGCCTTACCCGCCATACCAGTCTGGTATAAGTGATATACTGCCCCAAGTGTAAACCCGTTTCTTCCACCAGCACATTAAATTCCTTTATTTCTCCCTTTTGCTATATGTCTCCCATTGTCGCAATTCCCACCAGTTCCCAATGCCTACGAATCGTCTTCCTCAGATGCGTGTCTCCTCCGGTCAATGCCACTGGCGGCACTTGCGGGAGCACGGGGTCGGGTTCTCTATGGTCTGGCAAACCTTATGCCATATTTTCCATCCTTTTATCTCTGGTTTAGGCAGCCATATCCATTCTTTTAAGAAAAACGGGGCACATTCAGTTCTCAACAGTCTGGATTCTGATGTTGAGTCTTCCGATAACCAGTTAGTCACGTATTGTAGTTGACTCGTCAAAAATTAGATCTCAAAGTTAGGCAGCTTAATGCCCCCTTTGTCATGTGTTCTGTAGTTTCCATAGGGCTATCCTATTCCTGGTTCCAGCCCAGAGGAAGCCCCTGCATATGTCTTTAAGTTTACTGAGGAATCGCTTAGGTATCATGTATGGTATGTTCCCAAAAAAAGTGTAGTAGCCTGGGTAATATGACCATCTACAGCAGCACCCCCCCCTCCCCATCATGGCCAGGGGGAGCCTAGTACAGAACTTCATGATATTCTTAATGTTTGTCACTGCTTTCTCAGTGCTGTGTATATTTTGTTTCCACCGTGTGGTAGATGTCAATCCCCAGGTATCTAAAGGTACTGGTCGCCCAGGGTACTAGTAGTACTGGCATTTCTTGCAGGACCCCTATGTACCTTCCCAGGGGGAATATGCATGACTTTTTAGGCTTGACTGCAATGCCGGAGACCAAATCGCTCCATTACTTCTAGGATGTATTGCAGATTTTCTTCAGGGTACCTCAAGTATAACAGCATGTCATCTGCGTATAACGATATTAAGTGTGGTCCCCCTTTTGTGTAGATCCCCTCTTCCTCGTATTGTTGTCTCAGGTATATCGCTAGGGGTTCCAGTGCGAGAATGTACAGCATCGGGGACCAAGGGCATCCCTCTCTAGTGCCCCTGCTGAGTTGCCGACTCTCCGAAATGATCGCTCCCATCCTGACTCTGGCTAATGGTGAGCTGTATAGTAATTTCACCCACTTCAGGTACCCGGGTCCCATCCCATATTCTTTTAGGGCTGCCAGCAGCCAAGGGCATTTGACAGAGTCAAAGGCCTTCACTGCATCTAATCATACAATTGCCAACTCGCCAGAGTCTCCTTCTGTTTGCTCTATGACACGGTGGAGCCATCTGAGGTTTTCGGAGATGCTTCTGTGGCGAGCCGAACCTATCCGGTCTGATCGAGATGTATTAGTCTGCCTATGACCTGTTTTGTTCTATTTGCCAACACAGCTGTGAGTATCTTGCTGTCCTGGTTCAGCATAGATAGCGGTCTGTACGACCCGCAGTCCATGCTTGGCTTATTAGGATTGAGGAGTGGGATAATGATCGCTTCGTTAAGGGATTCTGGCAATATCCCTATTTCAAATGCTTCATTTAACATTGCCATTAGTGGGGGGAGCACTTCCTTCCTATACATTTTGTAAAATTCGCTGGGGAGTCCATCCACTACCAGGGTCTTTCTGGTAGGTAGTTGCTCGACCACCGCCTCTAGCTCTTCCAGTGTAATTGGGGTTTCTAGGTTTTCTCGTTCTTAAGCACTTATTTTTGGTAAACCGATATCCTCTAGTGTTTCCGCTATCTCGCTCCCTTCACCACTTCCTGCGTCCCTGTACAATCATTTATAGAATTCAAGGAACTCTCTGTTCACGCTCTCCTGGGTATCTAATTTGTCAACTCTCCCCCAGTACCGCTCTGATTGTTGGTCTGGGGGTCTCACTTTTATACAGCCATTCTAGCAATCTCCCCGGCTTGTCTCCCCTAGCGTGCTGCCTTTCTATCTATTACTTATAGTTTAAATTGCATAATCTCTCCCAGTGCCCCACACATTCCTGCTGCACTTGATTGATGGTTTCAGCATCCTCCCGGGAGTTTCCTCTTCTACCTAGGATTGTCTCTAGTTACGCCTCTGCCTTCTGTAGTCATAGTAGTATGCCTCCCTGCAGCTGTTTAGATTTGGCTATAGCTGCTCCTCTCACCACCACTTTAAATGCTTCCCATAGGGTTCCAGCTGACTCTACACTCCCCGTGTTATTTCCAAAGTTTTCTATAATTTTGAAGGAATTGTGTCCTCCGACATATTCCACATCTATGACGGGTAATGTCCACAGCTGTGCTGCTTCTGAAAATTTTCTGCGTCGATGTCGATACGCCCCCTCGAGGACCTCCTCCGATGGCCGACATCACTGGATGTTATATGTAGGACGCACTACGCCCATAGCCTCAGTTCCGTTTTTTTCCGCTAACGTGTTCGCTTCGGAATCTCGGCGTGCCTCGGTTCTTCTACTGTTAAATCAGTTCTTGTGAGAATTATGTCTTTGTCTTCTTCTTCTACCCCGAGGTCGAGCTTCAAGAAAAGCCGCAGCTGCGGTTCGAAGATGTCGCTTACGAACCAGCACGACGTCTGCCTGTGGTGCCTCGGCGAGGACCACGCTACCGATGACTGTGACGAATGCCAGTCTTTGACGTCGAAGGCGTTGCGGGAGCGGAAGACAAAGCTATCTGTAGGTAGGGTTTCCAAACCCCGTAAGTCGAAATCCGCTGGGCTTTTGACCGACGGTTCGAGGGGCGACTCTCCGCGTCGGCATAAGTCCAGGGGGTCTCAGTCCCGGAGTGGTTCCCGCCATTCATCTGCCTCTTCTAGGGACTCGCGGAAGCGCCGTCACCGGTCGCCTTCCTCGTCCGAGTACTCTTCCAGACGGCGGGTAGCTTGTCCCAACAAGCATTCATCGCTGGCGGAATGGGACACATTTTGTAAGGAAATGATGGCAATTTTTCGAATCGTAGGGCTCCGTTCCCTCTGCGCCTTCGGGAGAAGCCGGCAAGGAACGTGCTGGGGCCACCGCTCGCACGTCTTCGAGCTTGGGCGGTCGGCTCGTTCATCGGGAGCTGTTGAGGTCCCGATTGGACAAGGTAGATCGCTCTAGCCATGCCCTCTCCAGGTCCCGGTCCTCGACGCCCTCGAGACCTTTGGAGCCTGTGAGGCGTTCTAAGAAGGCGTCGGCGCCGAGGCCATTGAAGGACTCGCTCGGTCCTCCGGCCTTGAAGCCGTTGTCCAAGTCATCGGCACCTCGCTTAACGTCTGTGCCGTTTCTGTCGACGCCCTCAACGCCTTTGGTGGAGGTACCCCAGAGCACGGTGGAAACACTGAGGAAGGCCCTGATTAAATCAGTGAGGCCTGTGTTTACGCCTTTTTCTGTGCCCTCATCCAGGGATTTATTCCAGCCTTTGGATTATATCTCAGAGGTGGATGAAGGGTCAGAGGTTGAGGGGTTTGTTCCTCATAAGGTTTCTGACGAACTGTTGTCTGGTTATAGCCAGATGGAAGACCTGCGTCAATCCTTGCATGACGCCTGAGGTCTGGACACCTCCCCGGAGGTGCAGTTTGGCATGCCTGAGCCTGGTACACACGCCGAGTCTTCTTACAGGTGTCTCATGTCGAGGGTGACGGAGTACTTGGGGTGGTCTGCTCCACCTGTGGATTTTCTGCAGGATGACCTGACAGATATCCTTCACCAAGGTCCACCCACTGACCTGGTGTTGCCATTTCATATGGCCTTACAAAGAAGGGTGGCAGCTGCTTGGACTGCTCTGGAGAGTCTTCCGGCAGTAAATAAGTCATTACTGAAAAAATACCGTCCAGCCAGTGGCGACCATTGCTACTTGTCCACGCACTCCACTCCGGAGAGTTTGGTGGTACAGGCGGCTACGGCCCCAGCCCCAGCAAAGCAGGCGGCGTACCCTACAATCCCTCCTGATAGGGATGACAAAAGCTTTGACGGTTGGGCGAAGAAGGTATTTTCTTCTGGGGGTATGACTTTAAAAGCAGCCAACTCAGTTTGTGCCCTTGCAAGATTCACGCACACTCTGTGGAATTGTGTATCTTTGGCGGCTGAACATATTCCCAAAGGGGAGGAACGGGATGGTTTTCTTGCCCTCATTCAGGATGGCAAGGATGCCATGTGTGAATCCATTCAGTCGGGTCTGGACGTGGCAGACTGTGTCAGCCGGTCCATGGCGGCGAGCACCGTGATGCACAGGTTTGCATGCTTGCGTAAATCGGGGTTTGCTCCTGATGTACAGTCCCGGCTTCTCAACATGCCCTTTGATGGTGTCCATCTTTTTTGCAGCAAGCCTGACGAGAACCTTGAGAGGTTGCAGACCTCCAAAGCTGCAGCAAAGTCGTTGAGCGTTGCAGTACGTCAACCTCTGCCTTTTCATCCTAGGGGACAGCAATGGAGGGGAGGTTCCTTTCGATACTACTCTTCCTTTGGTAGATTGAGGGGAGCTGCCAGTCAAAGGGGTCAACGTTGGAGGTGGACAACAAGGTACTCGAGGTGCCAAAGCCGCTCGGGCAGTTGCCTCTTTGCCGCAGCCGCTCCCGCTCAGTCAAGAGGCCATGTCCCATGGTTCGCCGGCTGGGGGAAGGCTGGTGCAGCATCTTGTAGAATGGTGTGCCATTACTTCAGATGTGTGGGTTCTGGAGATCATCGCCCACAGCTACTGTCTTCCTTTCTGGCAGAGGCCTCACGACAATCCGCCCGGGAAGCTCTCTTTGAAGAGTCTGGTTCGGCTCCTTGCGCAGGAAATCAAATCCCTGCTGGAGAAAGGCGCCATAGAACCGGTGCCTGTAGCGGAGAGGAACAAGGGATGGTATTCCCCATATTTTTTGATCCCAAAAAAAGACAGGGGATTGAGACCCATCATGGACTTGCATGGTTTGAACAAGCTCCTCAGGAAGGACAATTTCAAGATGGTTAGTCTCTCTCAGGTCCTCCAGGCCCTTCAACTGCAGGACTGGTTGGTGTCTCTCGACCTCAAGGATGCTTACTTTCATGTGCCAATTCATCCCAAGCACAGGAAGAACCTGAGGTTCGCGGTTGGCGACTCGCATTTTCACTTTCGGGTCCTGCCGTTCGGATTGACCTCTGCCCCGAGGGTCTTCACCAAGTTAATGGTGGTGGTGGCAGCGTATCTCAGGAAAGGGGAGATTCACCTCTACCCCTACCTGAATTGGTTGATAAGGGCGTGCTCTCCAAAGCTAGTCCTGGATCATCTGTCAGTCACCTGCCACTCCCTTCACGGGCTGAGTTTCTCCCTCAACTTGAAGTTCCACTTGACACCTACCCAGCGGGTCCAGTACATCGGAGCAGTGCTCGACACATCCCTGGGGCAGTGTTCGCCTCCCCAGGTGAGGACTCCCCACATTCTGCAGATGATGGACAAATTTCAATGTGCCCAGAGTCTCCCGGCGTTCGAGATCTTGAGATTGCTTGGCCTCATAGCATCCTGCATTCTACGGGTGCCAGAAGCCAGAAGTCAGGCTGCGGATGAGATCTCTGCAGTGGGTACTCAAGATGCAGTGGTTGCAGTTCTCCGGCAGGATGTCGGACCCAGTTTAGATTCCGCCCTCGGTCGCCGAGGACCGTCTGTGGTGGGCCGTCGAAGGAAATCTGTTCAGAGGGGCTCCGTTTTGGCAACCATGACTGGAAGTGACGATTGTGACGGACGCATCCCTCACGGGATGGGTAGCTCATGACAGTTGGCAGTCATTGGTCTGTCTGAGTCCAGACTCCACATCAATCTGTTGGAGCTGAGGGCCGTCAGGCTAGCCCTGAAGGCTTTTCTGCAGTCTGTGAGGGGGAAGAATGTCCTGATTCTGACAGACAATACAGTGGCCATGCACTACCTCAACAAAAAGGGGGGGTAGGGTCTCTCCCACTGTGCAGAGAGGCGATGCAGCTCTGTATCTGGGCCATCCAGCAGGAAATTTTGATCTCGGCAGTTCATCTGGCCGGAGATGAAAATGAGGAGGCGGACGCTCTGAGCAGACAGAGCAAGGTCTCTCACGAGTGGGAGCTGGCTCAGGAAGTTCTTTTGGAGATCTTTGCCCTTTGGGGGACCCCACAAGTGGATCTCTTCACCACCAGTGTCAACCGGAAGTGCGAAAGATTCTGCTCGCGGGAATATCCTCCAAGAGGAGCCTTAGGGGTCGCATTCGTAGTGCAGTGGTCCTTCCCACTGCTGTACGCGTTTCCTCCAGTCCCCATCATTCCGCAAGTGTTGCGGAGGTTCGTTCCCGAATGATCCTCATTGCTCCAGCATGGGCCAGGAGAGCGTGGTACCTGGACTTTCTAGACATGTCCATCTGCCCTCCACGCCGTCTTCCCTACCGAGACGATCTGCTCTCACGGGAGGGGGGGTCGAGTTCTCCATCCAGAGGTCAAGTCTCTCAGCCTTCATGCTTGGTATCTGAAAGGCTGAGATATAAGGATTGGTACCTCCCTGAAGACGTGATGGAGGTGTTGCTTTCGGCCAGAAGGCCTGCAACGAAATCCCTGCACCGTTGCCGTTGGAAGAAGTTCTGCGACTGGTGCAGGGTACAAAATGTGGATCCTTTCCAGTGTTCCATTCCTTTTGGTTTAGTCTTTTTTGCTTTCTTTAGCCCACAAAGGCCTGCAAGTAGGTACCATTAAGGGTTACCTGGCGGCGCTGTCCATATTTAAGCGCTCGTCTGAGGAGTGTTCTTATTTTAAGATTCCTTTGATTTCTCAGTTCCTGAAAGGGCTAACTCGTCTTTCCGCCGTGCCGGGATGGGATTTGAATTTGGTTTTAAAGTTCCTGATGGGAGCTCCGTTTGAGTCCTTTCATTCTTGTCTGTTGACTGTTGTCCTTTAAAACTGTATTTTTAGTTGCGGTTACTTCCGCACACAGAGTGAGTGAGTTGCAGGCACTTTCCGCCAAACCACCCTTCACTGTGTTCCATAAGGACAGAGTTGTCCTTAGGGTACGGCCTTCCTTTCTTCCGAAGGTGTGTCAGAATTCCATCTGAGCCAGAAGGTTATTCCTCCGGCATTCTATCCTCCTCCACATACTGGTAAGGAAGAGGAGAGGCTCCATAGGTTGGATCCTAGGAGAACTTTAAGTTTCTAAATCTCATGGATGTCCCGGGTCAGAGTGGACGATCAGCTCTTTGTTGGATACGCTGAAAGGCGTTTAGGTCAAGCTGTTTCTAAGCAGACCTTGTCCCGTTGGATCATCTTGTCAATCTCTGAATGCTACCGTCTGGCGGGTAAGGACCCTCCTGTAGGCTTACGGACCCATTCTACTAGGGGTGTGGGTGCCTCCACTGCTCTGCATAGGGGTGTTCCCATTCGTAATATCTGTGAAGCAGCCACATGGGCCTCTGTCCATACTTTTGTAAGACACTACTTCCTGGATTCTATCCATGGGAAAGATTTAGCCTTTGGTAAGGCGATCCTCTATTCTGCAATTTGATTGGGCATTCTAAAATTCTAATTTCTTTTCCCACCTCCATACGTTGGTACTGCTTTGGGAGTTTGTCATAAATGTGGAATACGTCGGAGGACACAATCCCTTCGAAGAACAAGTTACGTTCTTAACTGGTAACGTTCTTTCGATGGGATGTTCCTCTGACGTATTCCACATCGCACCCTTCCAGCCTGCCCCTCTACAGAATTTCTTATGTGATTGCAGCTTTCGTTTCCGCAGTCATACTGGCAGAAGATTGGTGCCACACGTTCTGGGAAAAAACTACAACTGAGGCTATGGGCGTCATGCGTCCTACTTATAACATCCGGTGACGTCGGAGGAGGTCCTCGAGGGGGCAGATCAACGTCATTGACGCAGATGCCGAAAAGTTTGCGAAGCAGCACAGCTGTGGACATTACCTGTCATAGATGTGGAATACATCGGAGGAACATCACATCGAAAGAACGCTACCAGGTAAGAAAGTAACTTGTTCTTCTCCTCTGAGGTCCTCCCTGAACACTGTATCTTTCAATACTTCTGCTCTAAGCCGCCATGTAGGGATCTTAGCTCTCTGAGCCACATATTGCCATGTTAAGACCAATGGCGAGTGGTCCGAGAGGAACCTCGCCTTATATTCTGATCGCACTATTTCTTCCATCATCTCCTGTGAGGTGAACATATAATCTAGCCGTGTGTGCAAGTTTTGTGGGGCCGAGTAATGTGAATGTCTTTCATGTGGGTGATGTAGCCTCCACATATCCTCCAGTCGAAGGTCTCCCAGCAGGGTCATCAGGGCTCTGGCAGCAGGGGTGGGTTTTTCCAATTTCCTGTCTGTCCTATCTACCCTTGGGTCCAGCGTGCATTTAAAACCGCCACCCCATATAACTGCGCCCCCCAGGTACCGGATTATTTTACTAGATAGGGTCCTAAAATAGGCCACTGTATCTTGGTTCGGGGCATATGTATTAACAATGCATATTTCTCTATTTTCTATCAATCCCCGTATTACTACCATCCTCCCGTCCGCCTCAGCCGTGGACTGTAGCAGCTGAAAGGGGGACATGTGGTGCCACCCAGGTGATCACCCCTCTGGCATAAGCAGAGTACGTTGCACCAATGAGGGTCCCTTTCCTCTTTATTACCTCTAGTTTTTCTTTCGTGAGATGTGTATCCTGTATTAGGGCAATATCTATTTTCTGTCTCTAAGTACATCATGATCTTGTTTATCTTCAAGTAGCTGTTGAGCCCCCCTGACATTCCAGGTCACTATCCTAAGGTCTCCCATGTTTCAGCCATACCCAGTCCCCCCTCTAACCATCCTCATTTTTTGCTTCAAGCACAGCAGCGTGCGTGTGTAGGCTCCTTCTCTAATAACAAAACAAATCCCCCAACTCCCCTCCCTCCCTCCCTCCCTCCCTCCTTCCCTCCCTCCCTCCCTCCATCCTTCCCGTCCCCAACTGTTGCCCAGCTCCATTTCTGGATCTCAGGCGATCCCACATTTAGTCCTTTCTCGGCTAGCCGTTACTAGGAACTCAGCAGGGGGTTACCACACTATAGGTAACCTATCTAAACTATAGGGGTATGGGATTAGGTCTGCTAGATCTCCCACTATCATGCCACAATATGCTATGCACGCCCATATTCTTCTATGTAGCACCCAGCTTGTCTCTGTTTGTTGCTCTATCTTATATCCAAGTCCCAATGTCTCAATTTATACAGCACCTCGGCCCTTGGCTCCACTGCTCGACTTCTATGTTCCATCCTCCACCTGTTTGTCGGTCCCCGACGGGCAATTCTGTGCATCTAGCCACTCCGTCGCATCTTCTGGGGTTTCAAAAAAGTGCCCTGTTCTCGTGGAGCACTTTGAGTTTCGCAGGGTACATCAACATGTACTTGAAGCCCGCCTCTCTCCCTTCTTCACTGTCCCATAGTTCAGTCGCTGCCTTTGCACCAGGAGTGTATAGCCCGGGTACGCCGTAATAGACACGGATGCCTTTTGTATTGTGCCCCCTTTCCCGAAGAATTCCAGGATCCTCCCCCTATCTTGTCGTCAAGATTTTGGCAATTATCTGCCTTGGCGGGGGTTTTCTTGTCAGGGCTGTGTGTGCTCTCTCCACTGCGAACCCTTGGGTGAGCGCCCCTCCCCCGATTTCTTGTAGCAGCATGGTCTCAATGTAATCCGTGGGGTTTGGTCCTTCTCCTTCCGGGAGCCCCACAATGCGTATGTTTCTACGGGCCCGTCCTTCTGCTTCCTCTGCTCTGTTTTCCAGGTTGCTCACTTGCTGCTTTAGTATGTGGATCTCCAAGGCGTGTTATGTGCATGCAGCTATGTTTGAATTTACTTCTTTCTCCAGTTCGCCAGTGCGCTCCGATATTTTCTTAACATCCTGTCTCAGTAGGTTAACATCCTCTTGCACTGCCCCAATTTTAAGATCCAGTGATGTTTTCAGTTCCGCCATGGCTGCCTCCAATTTGGTTTCCCATGCAGTTTTCAGGTCCGCAATCGTGTCTAGGATCTGCTGGTCGTTGCGCGCTGGTGTATAATCTATTGGTGGGTTCCTTTCGTTGCTTCCGGCATTCTCCGTTGACTGTGGTGTTTTTGTGAACTCTTCCATTGTTGGCTGCTAACATTTTTTTTTTTTTTTTTGATTTGGCTGAATAAATCAACCTTTCAAAAAGAAAACGCATACCATGAAAGACAAAAGAAAAATATTCAAAATTCAATTTTACAGTTTTACGCCTAAAAGATTAAAACCAAATTAACAATAAAACTTAAGCTGATTTTTTCGAATTCACAAAAACTTTAGTCTTACATGCTTAACAAATTGAGTCAGTGCAATCGGAACAGAAAAATTCGTATTAGTTAACAAATAATTACATATTTCTTCGTTGGAGTGGAATGTTTGGAAATTACATTTTGCATGAAAATATTTGTCTCAAACAACTTAAAGCTGGACATTCAACCACTAAGTGACAATGTTTCAATTGTTGATTGCGACAATATCTACAGAAAGTTTGGTCTTGTGGCACCAATTGTCTTCTTCCCAAAATTTGCCTCGTTAAACATAAGTTCAAACGGGTATGCAACATCTGAGCCCTTCCGAGACTGGAAGCACATTTAGTTAAGTAAGTTTCAGGGCAATGCATTTTTTTGTGGGATGACATTACCAGTCCACAGTCCACATAGTCTTAACATTGGCTATGTGTACTTATCCAGTCAAAACGAAATAGTTTCAATTTGGCCTTCGTTGGATTCATCCACAATAGTTCAAGGGAAATATCAGCTTTAACTAAAGTCAACCCATTTCTTGGGAAATTTCTTGCCAGAAGTTATCAAGTAGTTGGCTAACACACCCAAGATGTTGGAAAATGAAGCCCCGATTACACATTTCTGATAGAGTGAACAGAATTTCCACAACACTTGAGTGCACACAGAAATTAGGTCTAGTTCATAACGAATCATTGGTATAGGGGTACATTCGGGCAGTCCCAAAACCCCCTTCCAAAAATGTGATTCAAAATGGTCCCAAAATGCTCTTGGCTTTGGTGCTACTGTCTCTGCCCCATAAGTAATTATGGGCGTTACTTTTTGTTGAAAAAAAACAATAATATGGACTAATGTGAATTTACCAAATCTAAACAGTAGGATTTTAGCTTGTGATATTAATGAGCGATTTTTCGCTTCAAGAGTTACACGGTAAATGCTATCATTCATAACTTCTGTAACGGGGAGACCCAAGTATTTGTATTGCTGAACTGCGATTAGATCTTGGTTATAAAGGGACCAGGTAAATTTACACGTTCTTTTTATTGCAGTTTTATGGCAAACTGCTACTTGGGTTTTTTCGAGATTGATAATCAAATTATTCTCGGTGACATACTCCTGAAGTTTAGTTAAGAGATTTTGAAGTCTGTTAGGCAGAAACCTGTGCAGTTCCCTTAGGGACCACTGCAAAAGATTTAAGACTACAGGTGTTAGCAGTAAACCCACTCGGTAGCAGTCTGTACCACCCAGATTTACCTGGTAGCTGTGGCTGAGCAGTCAGACTTCCCTCAAGAAGAGTTAGGCAGTATGCAAAGTATACTCACTAGGCACTCAGATACAATAATACAAGCAAACACTGACCAGAGCTTTGGTATCAAAGTATATAATTATTTATTTATGAACACACAGTTGAAACACTCCAGCACTCTTATTGTAAACTATTCTAAACACAGTTACTATTATGATATATACACCCCTTTTTCCCTTATTAGAAAATCACAGTAAGACACCACTTATTTTCATACAGTGGTGAGCGCTTAACTAGATTGCACTCTACTAAGGTTGTGAAAAAGGGAGGGAAAAAGACAGAATATGCAGGATTTCACCACTCTACGATTCAGGAACACTATTAGCAAGGCAGAGAGCAAAAAGTCACTGGTGAGCCAAAGACCAAAGGCTGGGCCCACTCTTAGAGAGAGCAGAGCACAAATGCGCCCAAGATCACAGTTACACTAGGCTTAGAAAGTCTTGCAGAGGGTTCAGAAAAGAGTTTAGAGAGGCTTAGAAAAGTTTAGCCAAGGTGTCCCAGGCTAACCCAGGTTCGGAAGCCGGGGGCTAAATCTACCCCGTACAGTCGGTTGCAAGGGAAGCCAGGCGGAACACGGTACCTTAAGTGGGAAGGATCCTCCAGCGGTGGCAGTTGTTCCTGGTAGTGGTTGCAAGTCGCGTCGTCGTCCAGGGGAAGAGAAGATCTCGACGTGGAGGAAAGATGCAGGTCGTTGCACTACCAGGGCAGAAACCAGCCGCAGAGTTTTCCGGTAAAAGGTGGTACCTTTATCTCGCGGTTGTGGTAAAATGTGGTATCCCGGTTGCCGGGGTGCTTAGCACGGGCAAGGCGGCCACGAGATACGTCGGGAAAGCGAAAAGACGGTGAAACTGGTTATCCCCACCAGTCAAAGGAAGAAGACTCTCCGGCGGGAGATCTCCTCTGTCGTTGGGAAAAGTGGTGCGACGGTCCAGCAGGGCTCCACTGGTCGTGGTGTCGTGGCAGGTCGGCTCAGCTTCTCCCTCGTCAGATTCTTAGGTCCTGTGGCGACTTCTGAAGTTCCAGTCCCCAAAGCCCTGCTTTTATGCAGCAAACCCCCATTCACTCAGCCTAGCTGTCACTCAAACATGCTAAGTGGTGAGCCGGCCGGCTCACCACTTGGGCCAATCAGGACGGAGTGGGACTTGAGTTGCCTAGGCAACTCAGTCCAGGGTGCCTAAATTCCCCTCCACCCCATCTAAGTACCCCAGACATAGTGGCACCACTTTGGAGGGCTTCTGTGGAGAAGCCCGCCAAAAAGTGGAACAAAGGGCTCGACTTGGGTTGGAGTCACGGAAGAGAACACAAACGCCATTTTAGAATCAAGTTTTGGCAAAAAATACCAACCGGAGAATTAATATTAATTAAATAAACCGGCGGTATGTTCGAGGCTACCGTAAATAATTAAATAAAGATAGTAGCCTAAAACAATGGGAAATCCCATAGGAAAATATTCGCGGTTGAATATAAAAAGTAGTATCCACTGCCGCCAGCCAAAACTCGATCGGGGGGACGGAGACGTGCCCCCTCGACTAACAGACCCTGGGGCAATCGAATTGCCCCAGCCAGTACGTCCACAATATGATGGTTTGTACTGGTTCTGTTCAGAATTTAAGACTAGTAAAGTCAATTGTGACTTTACATGCCCTGGGATACAGTAGTCAGTCCCAGGGTATGGAGTCTATACTGGGGGGGTCACTATGACACCCCTGTGTCACTGCACTGAGGGTGCTGTGTAACACACATCACAAAAACACATGAAGCCCTATGCAGTAAAAGACCCCATAGCCCATTAAACACATCTAGATTCAAAGAAACACACTCAAATCATGTCCAAGAGTGAGGGTAAAAGAGTCTCACTCTTGGCAGGAGAAAAAAAATAAACCCCAAAAATCCAGCAAAGCTGCTGGGGGACTCACTAGGTTAGGAAATTCAGCCTAAACAGAGAATTCTCCCTAACAAAGTCCAATAGGTGTGCATGACAGTAACACCAGATCATCGGCGTATAACAGCCAAGTAACCTTCTGTTTACCTAGTTTGGGTGAGTCGGCAGTTGCATTCTTAAATAAAGTAGAAGCTAAAATACATCCCTGCTTTAGACCTCTTTCAGTAGGGATTATAGCTGATAATAACCCTTCTCACTTGCAGAGAGGTATGCAAGTGCAAGAGTTTAATTAGTGTAAGAATCGAGGAACGACAACGGTGTTGGTGAAGTTTCTTAAACAAAGGTTGGCGATCAATCGAATGCAATGCTGAAGTCAACAAAAGCAACATAGAGATTATGGCTTTTCGGCAACATATTTTTGTGTTTTATCAAATTGAGCACAAGCATATTAGGGACAGTGTCGATTCCGCTGACAAAACCAGACTGAAACGGGTCTCTTTTGAGTTCGCGCTTCGTCCATTCATTTAACTCCTGTAAGATGATGCGATAAACAATTTGCCTGGGTCATCTAATATGGCAATCGGACGGTAGCTTTGAGGCAGCTGGCAGTCACCTTTTTTAAACAATGGTATAATAATAGCGTGTCTCCAGGAGGCTGGAATGATTTGAGTGGAAATAATATTTTGGAAAATTTGAAATAAAACTTCAGCCCATAGGGTCGGATTGAGCTTGAATAATTTATTCGAAAGCCCATCCAGCCATGGGGCTTTAGAATGACTTAATGTGGAAATAATATGCAGAATATCACATTTTGTAAAGTTTAGATGGAATGGCACATTACTTTCACATTGTTGCCCCACAAGTACCGTTGAGGGTCTCACATAAATCTTGGTGTAATGTTCAATCCAGCTCTTCTCAGAAACTTTGTGATTGTACCATAGTTTGAGAGGTAGATGTGATTGCATTTAGTGTAGTCCACATCTGAGCCGTATTTTGATTACGGGTCATAGACAACATGCTCTCGCCATCCCTTTGATAAAGGGTAGCCCGGTGCGAACGCATCCAATTTCGGTGTCTTGTTTTAATTTTAGTCAGGATTGTAGTCCTATATTTTAAAGGGAGTAGAGCGGCATTGCGTTTCTGAGCACAGTATTCAGTTTTCTTCCTTTTAACCAGTGTGTCAAAAACGTGGTTTCTCATTAATAGTGGCCGTTTAGTATTCTGACCCCTTGGGGCAAGTTGCTGCATAAGGTCATAGTAGCAAACATTAGGGTGTTCATTACTTAGTCACGAGTGAGAAAAGGCTGCTGTTAATAAATTGCCATGTTGATGTATTGTTTCCTCACACCACTTAATTCGATTTAATTTAACATTTGCTCTAAGGACACCAGGATAGATTTGTGCTGGCCTTTGGGGTGTTGCCAGGGGTGTCAGCCAATGACTTGTTAAGATTTGATGGTCACTTTCACTTACAAGCATTACTTTAAATGACACCCCATTCATGAATAACTTTAAGTCGACGTATATGTAATCAATGATTGCTTTGTGCATTCCACGTTGCTAGGTATGACTTGGAGGGACATCCTCTGCACACGATCCATTCAACCTACACAAGCCCCGAGAGGATATCATATGTTCCCATCAAATTAATCTGGAATTTTCCGAAGATTTTTTAGCTGAAAAAAAGTGCAAATTGAAGTCGCCAGCTATTACAGTGTGACAAATTTCCCGAGACATCACAATGAAATCCAACATACAGGTCATATCCTTAAAGACATTTTCATCATTGATGCCATTATGATTCCAGTAAACATTAATTAAAGCATACAAAATTGATCCGATTGAAACTATAGTTAACTGTACAAAAGCATTTGGGGAGTAGGCTGAAACTAACTTAATGGTAGAGCCGATTTTAATGGCAGTTAGAAGTCCAAACATTGGGCACCCTTTTTCGCCCTGCAATGCAGAAGTGAAGTGCATAGTATGATCTTGCCAGATAGGGGATTTAGTGAGCATTGTTTCCTGGAACATAGTTATGTCAAACTGATTTAAATCCACTTTATAGTTGTTAAACAAATGAGAATGACCACAAGAGTTCCAGGAAGCAAATGATAACGGCCTGTTTTTAGATTGTTGGCCTAGTTTACTAGTTTTGCTACACAATTACATTCACATTTAGATTTCAATTCACACTCAGAATACTCCCCACTACCTGCATTATCTACTACTTCGACATCCTGCAATGAAGCTTCAACTAGGTCATTAGCCATTGAAGGACCAATAGTAAGCGGGAAGCCCATATCAAAGAGTTGATTTCTAGCAGACCATATAATATTGCGGACCAAACGAGAGCGCAGCTTCAAACACTAATTGTCAGTATGTTTTTATCAATAAATTTGACTTGTTCAATGTCAGCTGACCCCACATCCTCTAATTGATTTATGTCAGAAAATATCTCAAGAATGCTTTTCTTGTTTAAGAGATATTGTGGGTGAGGGGCCGGGCGACAGCCAAAAATTAAAGAATTCAAATTATTGTCCCTCGTGGTACCTGCCAGTTTTTTCCCGAAGTCAGGCTGTTGCTACGTTTCTGCTACCAGCTGAGGTGTATTTTTAGATTTAACTTTGGGCAATAAAGCTTGTAGCATCATGGCTATTTCTAACCCTTGACCCTCCAATTTCTCAGCCTCTTTTCTAGTCATTTCATTTGAGTTCCCACCTCCTTTCTTCTCAGGAACAAAATGAGTTACTTTTTGGGCATTAGCACCAGGCTTACAACAAGCATTTGGCAAAGGTCGAGTTTGTTCCCGTGAGTTTCTTTCAAGGGCCAAATGTGTGGGAGAGATTGTTTGCTGTGCACTTACTAATGGCAGTTGGACAAAATTGACCATGTAAGCTTCAACAGCCCTTTGAATCTCATCTTGCCTGGAGGTCTGACCAGTAAGGTCAATGGTGTTGCCCAGCTCTCTGGGGGCACCGATAGAGCCCATTGGGGGATTCAACAGTTCAACTGCTAATGATGACTGATGACTCTCAATGGCCTCTACCAGTTTGTCCAAAGGAGCATGTGGTGTAGGATTTAGTAAAGGCTTTGGGTTTCTTACTCTGGCTTTCCGCTTCTGATTCAAGAGCACATATATTTTTTCATAATGGTGGCGGACGCCATAGTGCTTTTTTGGTTTGGAGTAGTGAGAGCGTTAATAAATTGTTGTGCGGAATTTGAGACATCACCTTTTTTAGTCTGTTTTTGGACTTCTTTTTTTCTTGTACTACTGGGATTTGTTTCTTAAGATTGCCTAGATCTGTGCTTATAGGTTTAGAGGCTAATGTTTCACCAGTGATGGATTTGGCAAAGATTGTATAAATTGGTTTGGCAATTAACTCTGGAGGAGGAGACGGAAGGTTAAGTTCCACATTTTCAGATACCGTTGGATCAAGAATGATTTTATGGAATAAAGGTACTGCAAAAGTAACAACTTTTGCTTCCAAGTTAAGACAAGGTTCTTCTCTAGAATGGCTAGCATTAACGGGAAAGGAAGCTCGATCATTATACTTAGTTTTCAAAGGGGATTCGACCAAACAAGGGTCTTTTGCTTTTACCGATTGGACAGTAGTTTGCCAAGCTATGATGGATGCAATCTGTGCACTTTGAGTGTTTAACTTTTCGTTGAGAGTCAAACATTTTGACCAAGGTGTTCATGGTTGTGTTCATGGCTTCTAGGGCCAGTCCTACAACTCTGCCACTCTGCAAAGACTGAGATTCTCTGAAAGATGATTGTCTAATTTGGGTGTCTGTTTAATGTGTGTCTAGGTGTGGGTTCCAAAACAGATGACGGTGTATTAGAATTTTCGAGTTCTACATCGGAAAACATTTTCGGTGAAAAAGATAATTTCTCAGAGATGGTTTGTGCAGAGTAGCTAGTGTGCATAGAGTCCAAATCAATCACCACTATGTCTGTCAGATCTCTGCTGGAATTTTTAACACCCAGGTCCTGGCCACTCATTAACGTTTCAATTTTCTTGGTTGTGCTGGCTGAGTGCAGCGCATTACAAGAAGTAGTCTGTAAGGAGGAACTTACTCACGCCACTACATGTACGCCTTTTGCCCCTTCACCAACAGGGAAGTTTCCCACCTGATTCTGTAGAGGCATCTTGTTCAGTGCTCCTGTTGACACTCCTGGAAAGTTTGTGTCTCTGCAGTTGCAGGGTCCTTCTGTATTTTTGCTGGGAGCAAGCACTCTGACGGTTGGTCTTGTTTCGGCATAGAGCAGTTCTGAGAGAAAAAACGTTTCATAGACAAGGTCCGTTGTTTAGGTTCCAGTGGACCATTTACACTCGTAGTAAGCTGCACTGGCATGCCAGTGCGTAACGTATAAAGAGGCTGGTTCATCTTTGAACCGAAAGCCCAGCAAAAATAAAAAGTAAATTGTAAACACAAACACAAAGTCCCAAGGCGAGTCCCAAGGCGAGCCCCAAGCGACGCCGCGGCAAAGCGGGACTCACCGGGACTCCTTCGGTGCCCGTGCGCGTGCACTATTTTATACACACGCCCACTTTTGGCAGCAGAGTGCCTGAACAAAAAAAGAGTAAATATTCGTCCTGTTCAATAGCTGTTCAATGATAGTTCAATTGTACATTTTTCTTTATCACCTTATGGGAAATGCAGTCCACTTAAAGGCGAAACGAAGAAACCAGCTGGAAGCAGTCCACAACAGTCGAGCAGGACGGGCAAAGCGGGACTCACCGGGACTCCTTTGTTTTGGGTAACTTGGATGCCATCTCGGCATCAACCAGCGTTTCAGTTCACCGTGATTGGGGCCAGTGTTATGGGTCCTTCAGCTTGCCCTGGCTCATCAGGTGTTTTGCTTCGTTAGGGGGCTGTCTGCCCCGCCTGCAGAGTGTGGGGGGGGCGGCCACAGGTATTAGTGCGTGTGTAGGCGCATTCGTTAGATGTGTGGGCTTGTTATTAGGCCTTGCTCTCACCAGGTACCATCGTTGTCTGCCGGTATACCTTTTTGTGCTGCGTAGGTGCCGGTCTTATGGCCTGGGACCTTGTGATAACACCGGGTTTTGCCGCAGGGCGATGTGCCCTCTGCTGCCTCTATCTGTGTTTGTCGGGATTGCTTTTTAGGCTTGTTTTTGTCAGCTACGCCTCCTTCTTGCGTTGTTCTTGGTGCTTAGCATTGGTGCGCTGCTGCACGGCCTGTCTCAGAGTGGCCTTGTGTTGCCCTCATCCTCTCCGGCCATCCAGTCCGTACTGATGTGGGCCTTTGCTTTGTGTGCACACATGCCCCAGTTCCTGTGCCTGCATTCCCGATCTTGTGTTCCTGGGGCAGTCCAACTATCACGGATGCTCTCCTTGTGGGGTTTAATTCTGATGTGCGGCAGGTTCTGAGTCTCTGAATAGTGGCACCCTTGTGTCTCCGCCCTTGGTCTTGCTTCACACTTGCCCTTTTTCAGTCTCTCAGGGTCCTTGTTTCCACTGGCTTCGTGTGCGTAGGGTTCCTTGAGGACCGTGTAATACCGAAATATTTGTAAACAGTGAGCGGCTCGGATGCCGCTTTTACTTTCTTCACAGCACCTTTCCCGAACCGGCCGCACTGACGCGCTACGAGCGTTTCTGTGCTCCGGTCCGGGTCTACATTGTGTGTCCCCCTGCCAGTACTCTATGAATTCCTCCGGCAAATGGCCGCTAGTCTTCAAATGTTACACTGCTGGGGGACTGTATGCATCGGGTTTGGCTGGAGCTATTCGATATTCTGGCGCTCCATGCTCCGCTCGTCTAGATCTATATGCTTGCCTTTGGAGTAGCGGGACAGCGAGCGCTTCAGCCTCCGAGTCACTCCAACTTATTTGTTCTTGCAGCGGGGCTGCGCGGTCAACATTCCTGCTGCGCTACAGTGTCGGTCCGTGATGCACTGTAGCTGCAACTGATCCTTTGTTCTGTGTGCGCTGCCATTTTCTTTTCTGAAGCCGTCTGGGTCCTTCAGAAATTCTGTCTGTTTCGCTGCATTTCGGCTTCGCTGAGCTTCTGAAAACACGATCCCAGTGTGCGCTGTTTTCCCACAGCTAAATCTTGATTTCTGGTGCCATTGTAGTATCATCAAAGTGCGTGTGTTGTAGGATTTTGTCAGATCGACGGGAGCCTCAAAGAGAAGTGTCCTATCCCATTGCTGCTTAGCCACACCCCCTCCCTTTGTGAAAGGTTGAGATATAAGGATTGGGACCTCCCAGATGACGTGATGGAGGTGTTGCTTTCGGCCAGGCGGCCAGCAACAAAGCCTCTGTACCATTACCGTTGGAATAAGTTTTGCGACTGGTGCAGAGAAAATGTTAATCCTTTTCAGTGTTCGACTCCAGATGTTCTATCCTTTTTGCTTTCATTAGCACACAAGGGTCTTAGGGTTGGAACCCTTAAAGGTTATCTAGCAGCGCTCTCAATATTTAGGCGCTCATCCGAGGAATGCTCCTATTTAAAAATTCCACTGGTTACTCAGTTTCTAAAAGGGCTCACAAATGTGTTCCCGCCTTTGCATTTTCAGGTTCCGGTTTTGGACCTTAACTTGGTCTTGTTGTTTCTGATGTATGCTCCATTTGAACCTTTGCACACATGTCTGTTGAGGTTGTTATGATATGCCGTTTATAACACGCCTATACTCAAGTGTTTCAAGGCGCGACGAAACAAGGGAGGGGGAGAAGAGGGAAGACGGAGAACGATCCTACTAGGCCAGGTGTCATTCAGATTGCGCAAGTGCATGGGTAGGGGAAAGTGCAGGGGGGACAGACCTTTAAGACTATACTATTGGTTGCCATAACATCTGCATGTAGAGTGAGGGAGTTGCAGGCACTTTCTTCCAAGCCACTCTTTACTATATTCCACAAGGACAGGATTGTGTTGAGAAAATTGTGCTACCAGCCTTCTATCCTCCTCCTCCTCCGCATTCTAGTAAGGAAGAGGAAAGTCTCCATAGATTGTATCCTAAGAGAGCATTAAGCTTTTATATTTCCAGAATGTCCAAATTGAGAGTGTACGACCAGCTCTTTTAGGGTGTGGAGGAGTATACAGAACACTAACTAGGCCAGGCTGTTTCCAAACAGACCTTGTCTTGGTGGATCAGCCTCACCATTTCTGAATGCTATAGATTGGCCAGCAAGGACTCTCCTGAGGGCTTTCATGCTCTTTCCAGCAGAGTCATGGCCACTTTGATAGGCCTGCAAAGGGGTGTCCCTATTAAAAACATCTGTGATGCTGCAACGTGGTCATCAATACACACGTTTGATAAGCATTATTCCCTGGATACCTCCCATGCTCAGGATGTTGCTTTTGGTAAGGCAGTACTTTACTGTGCATTTTAAAAACAAATATCTAAATTATTCACCCTCCTCCAATCATGGATACTGCTTTGGGATTCTGTCAAATATGAGGCATACGTTGGAGGACACAATCCATTTGAAAAACAAGTTACTTACCCCTGGTAACATTCTTTCGACTGGATGTTCCTCCGTTTTCTTCATCACCCTCCCAACCTACCCCATGTGTAATTTTCCATGCCATTACAGCTTTTGTTCCAACAAGACTGAGTACGGTCAGGCCCAATTTATGGGCATATCTGCTACACTAGGAGGGAAAAAACAGAACTGAGGCAACGGGTGCCATGCGTGCTTCTTAGGAGTCCTCGAGGGACATCAAATCGATGCAGGATGCTGTCTGGTAGAACAGATTTCTGAAGCAGAAGAAGCTGGACACTATATGTCAAAGATGAGGGAATACATTGGAGGAACATCCAGTCGGCAGAATGTTACCAGGGGTAAGTAACTTGTTCTTTGCTGTAAGCCTCCTCTGGCGACTGCTGCTGAAAGTTCCCTTTCAGTGTCCATTTCTTCAGTCTCCAGACAAAGTATCCAGAGACCGGGTCCTGTGTTGTTGCATCCTGAAAGTATCCACCCAGAAGCTTTTCCTTAATCCTAAGGTGCTGTGTTGGCTTGGATAATACTTACTGTAAGCCTTGTGTGAATCCTGTGAGGCTGAGTGGGTGATTAGTGTGGTTGGGAGTTCCCCATACCATTCTCCGAGGCCTTATACTGGAACGAATCTAGGGAGCCTCCTGTGAAGTCCCTGAACACTTTTAACTAACTCTAAAGCTAATACTTGTTGAAGATAACCTCTGGAACTCTGACTTTCCTCCATCTGAACCCTATCCTGAGCTGCATACAGCTGACTCCTAGACCACTAGGGTCGCTGTTCTGCCTCTGAGAAAACTCATGCTGTAGACTAGGGAAGGACTACAAAATAAAGGAATTCTGTCTTAAACTAGAACCAGTGTAAAGGTACTTACTTGTAAATGAGTTAGTCTTGTAACTGTATCTCTGAAATGGAATACATTACAGACTGTTAAAAAGTTATGACTTACCTTTAGGTTGCTGGTTGCTCATTTAGAAAGTCTAGAAGTTGTTTTACTTGAAATAGTGTTCCACTCTTGTTAAAAGTAATTCGGTTGGTACTGTTTTATTCTTAAAGGCATGGTCTAGTAAAAATTTTTTATTGTCCCTACGGGTCGGCCATGTTTTTTTAAGCCTAAGTGGCTCGATTTTAGAAAACTTTACTATGGACCTTACCCGCGTTTTCGTCCATTAAACGCATGCGAAAACAAGCACCAGGGAGCCGCCATTTTCTGATAATCCTATCTTTTCCCCGATCGCCCTGGCTGACCTGCTTTTACGGCACTAAATCAATTCCCCCGCCCCTGAGCCTGACATTATCAAAACATTCATATTCCCCGCCTCTCCCCGTGACGTTACTGTGCTGCGTAGGCAAACGCGCCCAGTCGTCTTCTGTGCGACTCCACACAGAACCCGGAAACCAACACAGATCAACTCACAACACAGCGCGCCACAATTCGGAATATGAAACTGTACTTTAAAATGAAACAGCAACACGGTACATTTGGTAAAGCACATTTATTTGACATTAAATGTTTAGCGAATATTCAGCAATTGCCATATGAACTCCGGAAGCCATTTATTTTCTTTTATCTGTATCTACAATAACTGTTCCGTTTCATCTTGAGTCACACGCTGTTCCTTTATGGTACACAGGGTGTTCATTTTCGTAAAAAGAATCACTTTGGAAGCACAGTGAACCGCAAGGCTGTTCCATCAACTAGGCACTAGTCCAGCCTAAAGGTTGATATGTTGCTTCTAGCCACTAGTATAGCGTAAGGGCATGTTGGCCCTTGGCGATCGTCCCATAATATGGTGATTGTGCTCCAGTTGTTGACACGAAGCTGCAGGTGTCTGCTGAAGAATCCATCCGCCGGTGTCTCAAACAGATGGCAGTGGCAGAAAGGGATCAAATACCTGTTATGAAAACAAAAAAATGATAATTAGTCTCGCTAGCCGAATTTCATTAATATTACTCATTTTATTTATTACGGCCGATCAGAAACTATTTGCTTGCAAGGATAGTTCAATGGAGTATGTTTGTCTCTAAAATCAATGCGAAAAGTAACGAGACAAATCGAGGCAAACACACAATGATAAACGACAGTTAGTCTACATGCGTGAGGAATTATATGATATATGATGTGGCATTTGTAACGCGCCTATACTCAAGTGTTTCTAGGCGTGACGAGGCAGGTGGGGAACAAAGGCAGACAGACAACGATCCTACTAGGCCAGGTGTCTTTCTGATCGCGCATGGGGAAGGGCTTTACATGGTTAGTTGAATACAAATTAAATAGGGCCAGCTGGTGGCAAGTGCAAGGTAAATGCCGGGAGAAGGGGCTGAAGGATACAGAGACAGTCCCGTAGTGCAGGGAAAAGTGGCTGGTCCAAGGACCGAGACCGGTGAGACCAGTGGACCTGCATGCCCATGTGCCCACTACGAACAGTTTTACCTGCTTTTCCTAGCTCTTCATTCATTCATTTATTCATGCATCCATTCATTAAATCTTCATTCCGGTATAAAAGCGTGTAAAGATTTACTTACATTATATTTGAAATTTCCATTGTGTCTCTTCGTAATGCAGTCTGTAAAACGGACCGTGCTCTTGACAACGATTTTTCGTATACTGACCTAAAATGAAACTCGGTCTAGTTTCTTAATTTTCTGCCTTATCGTCTCATACGTTATTGCGCACTCCCTTCAAATGTAGTTCTTTCGGCATGGTCCCTGTCTCAAGGTCAAAAAACAATAGACCCTTATACTTCCAGTGCGACTTGTGGGCCTCATCTGGGCGCTGTCCTTCGCATTCTTTATTTGCAACATCACGTAGTATAGGCATCTGTGAGAACTTGAAGTTTAGAATCCGTCTATGTAGTGCGCCTCAATGTGCAAATGCGAACTGGCTTCTCTCCCAAATGCCACGGCCCGCTTGGCTGGCGCGTTCCAAGTTCCCCAATTTTGTCCCCGTTGTCTGCGAGCTTTGCAGCCCAAATTGAGACATTTAATTTTTGGCGGAAGGTCAGGGAAAGTAAAAAGTACCACAGGAGTCGAGTTAAAAGTGAGATTTATTGTTTGTTTGTTTTATTATTTGCAATACGCAAGCCTCCCCTCCGTTAACAGTGAGCAGCATTTACATTTACATGAGATGAGACATGAGAAAAATATATACATACACATATGTGAGGTGAATAGAGAGAATTCAAAGATGACACTCAGCTTGTTCGCCACCCATGATGGTGAAGGTAGGGGTTAGGTTTACAGGTACATTGTACAATAACATTTATTTACAAAAAGACAATCGTATTGCAATTATTTAAACCGGGACTTGTACTTCACAATCAGCTGTGCTTCAGGTGGGCATGGCACAGTCGCAATGTTCGGTGGCAATGGATCACTGCTCTGCACAGAAACGTCCAAAATTCCATATCTGTGCTTCTCTAACACAGCAACAATAAGGCCTTTCACAAAGTCGAACTGCATTTCATCATAGACTGGTTTGATCACCCATTGCTTACTTCGTTTTGAAAACACCTTAGTGTAGCGAGGCATCCTTACTTTACCCCTAGTCCTAGATTGTTCACGTCCGACATTGCTGTTATGGGCCAAGACCGCTAGTAGAGTGCGATGTTTCATGCCCCGAAAGCTAAAATGAAAGCGCTTTGGCCTGTACTTTAGGCACATATTGTGGAAAACCTCCAAATCTCCTGTGTGACAGAATTCTGTCAGTCCTCTCAAATCTCTTGATAGAGTTTTGTCGAAAACAATCTTCTCAATGGCTTTGTGTGTCGGTGAAGATGGAATCAACCACTTCTTCTTCCGTGCCTCCTCTGGGGACAAAGGGCCATGTTCACATTGGTGGAAATGTTCATTTGCTGTCCAGCGGTGAACGTTGGTACAGTGGTGCATCAGTGACCGCCATTTTTCAAGTATTATTTCCACTGACCCCTCACAAGTTTTTGAGCTCCACCAAAGATGGTTGGTGATAAAATGTGACCACTGCAAAATACTTTCAAAACCTTTTTTTTTCCCTGCAGCCGAGATTTTCTTATTGATTGATTTAGCAAGATGCCATACGTCAAATTGATGTTTAATATGTGGGAACTGCTCTCTCATTGTCTTGGCAATTGAAACATGTCTATCCGTGGCTATGAGGTCGATGTGCATTCCCCTCGATTGTAGATATTCCACTGATTTTATAAAACCTAGTTTCTCCATGGCCACTGAGGATGTACATTGTGTTACCTGCACGACCACCGAACTCACAATTTTCTTACTATCCATGTCCTGAAAGTGGTAGGTGCAGTACTTGGCAGAAAATCCAGGGCTGTCGCACTGTCCATCGCCGGCTAGCCTGAATCGTTTGCCTTCGAATGTACTTGCTAGAGACAATTGTTCAATTTTCCAAGCATCACTAATGGCCGGAAACAGATAATCACGTTGGTATATGTAGTACAGCGCTTTAGAAATGAAATAGAGTCCCTCAAACTGAAAGAAAGCCTCTAACTTTCTAAAACTGGAGCCACTAAAAAGTGATGCAGCTGCACACAGTAGATTGCCTGCTGGCAGTTTCCCCAGCATCGGTTGTGCAGACCATGAGAACCTATGATTTATTCTACAGGCGGCATTTATTTTGACGTTACTGCCTTTTATTTGACGAGTCACATTAATCACACATACTTTCCCTCTAATGGAATGCACACATTTCAGCATACTTATAATTTCCATCAAACAACTGTCGAATACAATGTATTTGCTCTCTTTCATTAGACTGTCATCCTGCGTCAACGTTGTTTCGGCCTGTGACGTTGTGGAGATTTCAACACATTGGAAAGTAATATCGCTGATATCAAGTTCTGATGCGTCTATGGATGCTGCGGCTGGTTCATTCTCTCATTTCAACATCTATTACTTCAACATTGATGGGAGAACACAACAATGTCGACAGGTTTTTTGGTGGCAAATTTTTGGCAGGTGTAGATTGTGTAAATTGATCTGCAACTACTTCAGAGCTATCTTCAATACATTCAATAACATCTTCTTGTGGTGGTGCGGTCGCACTGTAGCTATGGTCCAATGCAACTTTGCTGTAGTCTCCAAACACAGTTAATTCATGTTCTGGCCATTGGACATGAGCATCTCGAGCCTGAACACGCCTCGCCTCAATTAATAGTTCCTCCATAGTGTACACGGTCTGGCAAGCCACATCTCTCATTCGCTTCACTGTCTGTGTGTGTATAGTTCTGACACCCACGGGTAACTGGAGGAGAGATTGGAAAAGGGATGTTCAGTTTAAACACAAGATGGAGTGTAGTAGAATTGACTGGAAAAAAACTTAAAATAGTCCCCAGCACAAACATTTTTTTAAAGTTATGAACGCTGTAGCTCTGATTCGTTTCCGCATGTCCTCCCTTCCTCTTGCGCTGCAACGACTATATTTTCTGTATCCGCATAGACAGCACAGAATGTGGCCCCATCGTCTCCCTGAAACATAGTACTTTCATTACTATGTATCAAAATATTGTTAGCATAAAACAGACGTGAGGACGAACACACAGGTACATATCAATAGCCAAACACGATTTAAACATTGTGTGTAACAATCAAACGACAAGTATTCGACCTGTGATGATCTATTTCGATGGAACTGTCAGTATCCATACCTCTGGCTCTGCATGGACTGCCATGAATGGTTGTATTGGAGAGGAGGCATCCACATCTCCCTGAAACACAGTACTTGCATTAGTATGCTTTTCAATATTGGAAACACAACACACACTTGGAGTCGACGGCACAGGTACATATAAAGAGATAACCACAAATGATGCATTGTCCAAAAGAATCAAGGAAAATCCAAATATGATCACATTTCATCGACTTTTCAACGATTCCTTTACATCTGCATCATCTAAATGAGATGTTGTGATTGTGGTGGAAGCTCGTCGTCTCCCTGAAACACAGTACTTGGATTAGTATGGTTTTCAATATTGGAAACATAACACACGCTTGGGGTCGAACGCACAGGTACATATAAAGAGATAACCGCAAATGATGCATTGTCCAAAAGAATCAAGGAAAATCTAAATATGATCACATTTCACCGACTTTTCAACGAATTATTTACATCTGCATCATCTAAATTGGATGTTGTGATTGTAGTGGAAGCTTCGTCGTCTCCCTGAAACACAGCACTTGCTTTAATAGGGAGGAAAGTATAGCAAATGGAATCACGTTATATGATCACGCATGATGGAGCTGTCATTATCCATACCTCATGCTGCTGAAGAATATCTATGGATGTTGCAAATATAGTGCGCACTTCCGAAAGCTGTTGCGCCGATTCGTATACTTGAATGTCAGGCTCTGCATCAAGTGCAGGGGATGACGCTCCATCAACTGCCTGAAACATAGTACTTGCATTAGTGAGGATTACAATTGTGAAAACATAACACACACCTGGGGTCGACAGCACAGGTACATATCAACGGCTAATAACAAAAATAAGTGGGCACCACTACACTTTTAGAAAGTCAATATATAAGTATTAGGCACTCAAAAAAAATTTGAGTCAAAAAATAGACAAAAGTTCGAATGGATGCTTACAGGAGCTGGCTGTAATAAGTCTGGAGACACCCTCACTCATGAACTCAAGAACCAAAAGAGGCTAGATAAAAAATCTAGTCACACAGCCGCTCTCCGTGCCAACCCTACACGGGTGATGTAGTTTAAACATAGATTTAAATGATAAAAATGTAAGTTCTTTTCTTCTAATGCATAAGTTCAATAAAAAAACACTGAATTCCAAGTAGTAGTGGGAGTAATATGTTTATCAAAAACATGAATTCAAAAAGTGAAAAAAAGAAAGAAAAGTCACTAATTGTGTCTTAGTGAGGATTCGGCTGCCACTTCTCGTATTTTAAATAGACTTCATATACCAATGCATTTCGGAGCATATAGCTCCTTCATCAGGGTGAGTCTAATCTAATAACATAAAATAAAAATATAACGCATAACATCAGAAATAACACAATATGTTATCATGAATCACAAAAGTGAAAGAAGGTAAAAAATTAGAAATCACATACCAAAGAACAGATGAGGGTTCAGGTCAGGTTGGAATATGTAATAAAAAATAAAAAATAAAGAGTCAATGGGTGAAAGTAGCGTAAGGAATATGACCATGTAAATAGAGGGAAAATAATGTAAATGGACTCACGAGAAGTGTTTGGCCACGTAGAAACAAGAATCTACAATCTAAAGCAGATGTGTGGTCTGCTGCCGGTAACAGCAGCGTGCAGAATGCAGCCAAATCGATAAAGCTGTAAGAAGCAAAAGTGTGTTTTAAGAGGAGTTAAGGAAGCGCAGTGGCGCTGTGATTAAAAAGGACCGTCTTCAATGGTTACCTGGAAGACAATCAGGGTCTGTGCCGGCTAGAGAAACGCCGTTCTGCATCGCTGTAGGCAAGCGTTGCTAATGGTAACGCTGCTATAAATACCCACGTGATCGCATCGGGAGAGCAGCGCGATGCGGCACGTACAATTAGGAGACTACATAAGAGATATGTAGGCATATGTATTCTGACTCTTCTTCAATTTATTGCAGAGAACTCATATTTTCAATATCGCAATAAGTTCTTTTTACAGACTTCAGGGACATCGATGGGTGCCACTATGGCACCATCATATGCTAATTGTTTCATGCACAAATTTGAATCCGAGCATGTACTAAAAAAGCAAGAGTGGAATCAGTACATCTACCTATGGTCACGCTATTGTCTCCTAATTGTACGTGCCGCATCGCGCTGCTCTCCCTGATGAAGGAGCTATATGCTCCGAAATGCATTGGTATATGAAGTCTATTTAAAATACGAGAAGTGGCAGCCGAATCCTCACTAAGACACAATTAGTGACTTTTCTTTCTTTTTTTCACTTTTTGAATTCATGTTTTTGATAAACATATTACTCCCACTACTACTTGGAATTCAGTGTTTTTTTATTGAACTTATGCATTAGAAGAAAAGAACTTACATTTTTATCATTTAAATCTATGTTTAAACTACATCACCCGTGTAGGGTTGACATATCAACGGCTAACCACGAATGAAACATTGTGTAGAACAATCAAACGACAAGAATTCCAGTTCTGATGATGACGCTCGATGGAGCCGTCAGTATCCATACCTCCTGCTGTTGAAAAACATCTAGAAATGTTGTAGATGTGGCGGACGCTTCAGCATCTCCCTGAAAGACAGTACTTGCATTAGTATGGATAACACTAATTATAACTGAAAACAAACACCAGTGGACGATAACTAAGGTGTATATCAATTGGAAAGCATTAACCAAACATTCGGTAAAATAATTACACGATAGAATAAAACTATTACTTGACATGCATAAAACAAGTATGTAGCGGATTAGCCTAGTAAGATTACCTGATACGCGCTAGAAGTGGTTGATAACTGCGACCACGTCAAGGATGTAGAATGTTCTTGCTTCAGATTGAAGGGATAGTCAAGAAGTTGTAAAGGTCAATTAATGATTGATAATGAAATGCCAATATTAAAAATAGACATGTAAGCCGACAGAATACTTGAAAAATGCTCAATACAGCACAGTTCCCTGTCCATATATATATATATATATATATATATATATATATATATATATATATATATATATATATATATATATATATATATATATATATATTGCGTTTGTGGGTTATGAAATCGAAAAAGAATATATTGATAAATGTCATTATTCAAAAAACTATACACTCATATCAATATCGAAATTATTACAAGGGATAGAACACCTACAATATCAATTAATCCATTCGACTACCTACACACTACCGCAAGGCCTAAAGCTAAATCCGGACACTTGACTCACCGGTGGCGGAATGTGGACGAATAGAGTGGGAATAGCGTTTTCATGCAATTTCCGTGTCGTTCGCCGTTTATTCTTCTTTGTTACCCAAGAAGTTGTGTACATTTCCAAGGAAAAGTGCCGGCTGCAGATGCGGTATCGATCACCCCTCTTGTCCTGTAAGACTTGTTGGACTCTACTTTCCAGCTCATCCAGTGGATATCCGCAATGTCTGACCCATTCTCTTATTCGATCAACAGTTCTCGGGAATACATGCATTGTAGTTCCTTCAGATTTCGCATGGGTCTTCGAAGGGCAACCGCTAATCGAACAGGCAGGCGTTGTTGATAAATCTGAAAAGTAAATATCAACATTATTATACAATCTTCAAGAATAAAGATTTGATACAAAAGTAAATTAATCATACAATGATCAATGCAAGGTTTGTTTTGGTCGCAGGAACTACACCAGTTCATTATGTGCGGCTTAGTATTTGCATAAGTTGCAGAAATGTATAATTGATGTGACTGAAATCTGAACATGTGACTCGTCCCTTGGATGTTCTGTCTTGCACGAGAAGGAAACATGCTTACATTATAGACTGGACCCCCGAAGGATGCAATTCAATGACAATAGACAAAGATGAAAATAAATAGATCTATTGATGGCATAGCAATGGAAATTCAAGTCAACAGCAATGAGACCAATGAACATAGCACTATTGGGTACTCTACTCACAAATAGATAGAAATTTAAAAATCTGCGAAATATGACCAGGATACATGGCCTTACCTTGACCAACAAACAGTTGGATTCAGCAAGCAGAGCAGTATGTTGCGGGAGAATAGGTATATGGCCACAGGTAGCGCGCTGATGGGTATGCTCGAAGCGGTCACAGAAGTTCACGGATAGCACGACGACGAGCAGATTAGCATAGATCTCAGTGGTTCCCAGGTAGCACGTTCAGGAGTTGACTTGCAAAGCGCAAAGATGTTCTCATGAGACATATCGAGTGGTTTTTAAAGTATTAGAAACTGGGGTGTGTTTGTGAATGAATGACGTATGTATGTCGTGGTATTAGGGGGGCGGCCTGCTTGAAGGGGAGGCCTGCCTGAAGATACGGGGTCTGAGGAGACCATGTGAACAATGGCCCCTTGGCGTGGGACACCTTTTGAAGTGTACATGTAGTTTGGCACCTTGGCCGTTTGCGCCCGTCACAGCCCCCCATGCCAGCGGGCATCCACCGGCGCGAACCGCCTTTGATACAGGGGGGTGGGATGGATGGCCCTGGGACGTGCAGATAAGGCACAGGAAGACTGCTGAATGGAGACACACTTATGTGGATTGCAGGGGGGCGGCCTGCCTCAGGGGAGGCCTGCCTGGAGACACGGGGTCTGAGGAGACCATGTGAACAATGGCCCCTTGACATGGGACACCTTTTGAAGTGTACATGTAGTTTGGCACCTTGGCCTTTCGCGCCCGTCCCAGCCCCCCATGCCAGCGGGCATCCACCGGCGCGAACCGCCTTTATATCAATATACAGTATATCGCCTTTATATCAATGATAGTATATCGTTGCTTATCAATAACAAATGCCACATACCGGAGATTCTTGTGAGCACAGACCCACACTTCAACCGGTGTATTATAGTGGTCAAGACTGTATAATCCAATGGTAAATGTTAGTATAGATATATGTGTGACTTTTATAGAGACATAACCTACTGAAAGACTTTGAACAAGTGTGTTTTAGTGCATGCATTATCGAGAATATGTTATGTTAGCTTAGATAGATAGTGACCACCCTGCTTCACAGCAACCAGACCTTCACCCATTCGGAGCACAGATGTCTGACGTCCATCCTTGAATGGAGACACACTTGATTCATTTAAAAAATCGAGACAACCGTTGTTAAAATATATGTGGTGTTTTATTTTGTATCTTATTTTCATGACACAAAAATACAAGACTTTAAAGATTATACAGGTCAGGTTGCAGCACAGCGAGAGAAAATCCCCTGTACTGACCGCTGTCACTCGAACGTTTCTCTAATGGCACGAACGGCACAGGCGGGTATCACTCTTCGAACGCTGTGTCCAAGCCTCCCGTGAAGCCACCATGTAAAGGAACGATAGGCCACCAGCCTGTACCACCTGTGAAAAGGAATGAAACAAACTGTTTTTAAATGACCAAGATAAGTTTAATAAACGTTTGTTGTCAATGACAATTCTTGTAACTAATGGCATTTTACACAGACAAATGCTATCTAGACAATGCACACTATTGAACGACTTACATGCGTTACAATGATATGCAGATGTAATTTTGGATATAGTAGAAGAACATGAAATAGGAGTGGCATGACAAGCAGAGTATACTTACTCGTTACTCGGATTACGAGGACGAACAGTTGCGCAAAGTTCGTGCATAAGCACCATCATTATTCTCAACACGGCCCGTGTGAGGCAGGCTGCCCTGAAGTCTGGCAGCTCGGTGATGCATTGCGGTCGTGGCTCGCCTTCCGAAATGTAGGCCAGGCATCCCGAGTTTTCTCGGCAGCAGCAGTTCTCGTCCTCAGTTGGCATTAGCTCGCACCGATTGCATGTGCACCAGGTGGAGACGCCGTCCATTCGACTAAGCCCAGGCTCTTCATCTGTTGATTAGTCCTGCCAACTGCCATCCGAATCACCATCGTTTTCGCGTGCTTCCCTTTTCAGTAGTTCCTCCTCGGTATACTCGGGCTCGTACATGTAGGGCATTATTGTCGCCATTGTGTGTTAAACAAACTAAAATAATTTATAGCAGTGGTACTGGTATCTGTTCACACGGGCTACAAGCGGCGAAGGTAGCTGACCAGAGCACTGAAACGAGTCACAGAATACTCAAAGTAACACAGAGAGAGGACTGGAATCGAAAATCGGCTGCTGTGTGTTGTGAAACGGTCTGTTTATACTTATTGAGGAGAGAGGCGTCCTGCCAGGTGGTCGGTCAAAATACCGAAAATAAAATCTCGAATTACAAAAAGCACGAATTAAAAATCTCAGGTGACAACACTGCATCCTTGCCCTCCAACTCTCAACCTAGCGGTGTTAGGGAGAATTTTCATTTCAGTGCCAATTTAACTTTAGAGACCTACACCTCTTTTGCTGGACTAGAGGCTTTTTAATTTTTACTCCTGAGTGAGTGGGACCTTTTTCTCACTCACTGATGTGTTTTCCTGACTATGATTTTCTATGTTCCTTACTGATTTATGGAGTCTGGTAAACTCCATAGGCATCTGCTTTTGCATAGTGACACACAGCAACTTTGGTGCAGTCCCACTGAGAAGTCCCTTGGACTTCTCTTAATGTTTAACTACATTTTCTTGGGTGAACTACTGTTCCCAAGAATAGTAAGAAAAGGTAAGACCCCTGTCTTATTACTTTATGGGTCCAGCACACACCATCCTATGTGGATTGTTGGGTGTGGTAGGCAGTGGGGTTACGTAGTAAGTCCTTTACCCATTCCTCTTGTAACATTATGTTACACTAACTCACTTGAATGACTGGTGGCAGTGGTTTCTTTTTTACTACCTAGTGACATGTGACACCCAGTGACATGATACCTCGGCTGCAGTGCTGCACCAAAGGGTGACCATTTTCACAAAATGGCCCCTCTTATTTTTTTCGCCATTTCTTGTTAGTTTCTTCTGGGCTTTTACTCTGTTTGCATCAGGTTGGAGTCCTTTGTGAGTTTTGCCTTTTGCATGCTTCAGTATGTCTGGAAAGTTAGGAAGTGAGGGAGGGTCTGGAAACTTCCCTGTCCTTTGTCTCTAGGTGTGCCTGAGTGAAACAAATTCCAATTGGCGGCTGGCTGTACTGTAAGGACAGCCACCCTGCTATGTGATTGACAGTCTAGGGCTGTGAATGAATGTTATTTGCATAAAAAGTGAGTTTTTTGGGCCCAAGAGCAGAGTCGACCACTGGAGGACAGCATCCGAAGCAAAGGACGAGAGATGATGCCAGCAGCACCCTCCTAGACCGCAAACTGCCCGATGAAGCCCTGCAGCTGTTCTGACCCTGTTTTCGAATCGACAGGGAAGACCCGTAAAGCATGGCTTCCTCCCTTAGGCTGGTGGGACCAACTAGCCTTGAGGCAAACTCTATTTTGGTGCAACCCAAGACTTGCTGCGACTTTCACCGGCTGCAGAAGCCCAATACCTGGGGTACCTCGACCACTTGTGAGTGCATAGTCTTTCGACGTCCGAATCCGGCCAGATCTTCGTGGGCATCCAGAGGACCCTACAGAAGCAATAAATCTGCATCCAACTCCTCTTGTGTTGCTGTGATTTCTATTTCGAACATTGACTATTTAACAAGAATTTTCTAAGAAGAGCACATTGACTTTGTCCATTGACTTTGGCTGTCCTGGCTGCCTAAAGGCCTCCTCCTAAACATATTGGCTTTGGCAGTGCTTGTTCCCTTACAGATTTTAAATGTTGAGCACCTTAATGCTGTGATAATTGACTGCCTGTATCCCTTTGGGAGAATCTCACAGTTCTTATAACCTTTCAGTATGTTCTGATCTATCCCTAACCTTTCCTTCCTTAAACTAAATATTGCAGAGGTGATACTATATAAATGCTATACTTACCTCAAATGATGTCACCTCCGGGTGTTGCAACATGTGTAACATATGAATGAATTACTCACCTGCTTTATTTTTCAGTTCTTGAATTCAATCCTACCTTGGCATTAATTAATGGGGGGGTTCTTTGTGTCTTGCCTTTGGCTGGAACCCTTGGATGACCCCACCTAGGCTCCAGTGTGTCTGGGCCGGCAGGAAGTGGGGGGTGGAGGGGTTCACTCCCATGCCCTTTGTCTGCCTGAGTGGAACCAGTGCCCACGGGGTAGCTGGCTGTCCTCATTGGACGGCCCTCCGCCCCTTTCTGTAAACTGCTGAGATTACAGAGGAGTGTGTGCTGAAACTGAATAAAAGGTGAGGTTCCTGAGGTGAAAGGCAAGTCGACCACTGGTAACTGAAGAAGACAACCAGACATGCCTGCAGACCCTTTGCATCATCGTTGAGTGACCACTGTTGTTTTGACCCCATTTTCCTCTCGACAGAGGAGCTCCGAAGAGGACTCCTTCCCTTTGGCTGGTGGGACCAACCAGCCCTGAGAAGAATTACAATCTGAGCCTTCTCCCGAGGTGCTGTGCTTTTCCAGAGCTACTGACTGCGAATACCATAGACCTCTGGCCCAATTGCAGTGCATAGTCTTGGAGAGGCTGGATCCATCCAAGTCTTTGCTGAGCTCCAGGTGAACCTCCAGAGACGCAATCCGACTCATCAAGGTCTCCTCATTAGAGTGCATGACTACAGGAGTCAAAGAAGATTAACCAGGCAAATACCGTCCTTTGTTGGTGCTGAGAAAAAGACGCAGACTGACCAGAGAAGCTGAAGAAATCCATTCCGAGGGCCCTCTCTCTTCTCTGCTGCTGAGACCTTTCCGACAGACCGCCCTCATCACCTGACCGAGGAATCCGGACAGACCGTCCTCTCATCACCTGACCGAGGAATCCGGAGACTGGGTCCGTAGCTGCTACATAAAGGAGAATCCAGCCACAAACATATCTTCTAACCTAAGATACTGTGGTGTGAAAAGGTATTTCTTACTTTCAACCAAGATTTAGAAATCAGGGCTCCTGGAAAAGACCCTATTCTGCCCAGGAGGGCTTCTTTAGAAACAAGGATACAAGTGAATGGGTCGGTGGTTCACTAAAGCACTCCCCTTTTGTTCCGTCACCGTAAAATAACGAAAACACTTTAAATGTTGTACCTGGGTATGGTAATTTTTAGTTTTTTATATAGTAACATCTATTTGCATAAAGACAGGTACAATGTAAAACATCATAGGATTCCAGGTTTTGGTCCTACAGAAAATCACAAGAACATAGACAAAAAGTCAACATAATTGCTTGTGCATTAATCGGGGTACAATTCTCTACTGTCGATATATGGCGAACAGTGTCAAAACAAGTGAACATTTAGAAAAGAAATACGAAAAAGGTTTTTACAAAAACTGTGTAAATACATTGGTAACACTGTACCAAATCTATTTACACTGTTTTTGTAAAAACCTTTTTCGTATTTCTGTATTCCATATTTCTTTTTCTGTATCCTTGGTTCCCCTTACTTTCAATCAAGAAATCGATCCAGAGTTTGGGAGTGCACAAAGAGGTGTCCAGGGTGTTGTGAAAAACCAGAAGTTGTCTCAACCACTAGTCCCCGGGGATCTGTCGTCCAGGTGGCAAGGACACAGCCATCGCTTTTGGATCCAGTTCCTGGGGTTGGACCAGTGCGGGAGAATCACCTGGATGAGGAGGCTTCGGGTAGTGGGACACCGGAATGGTGAGACACAGTATCACCTTTACCCTATCCTACCAGGTAGGATATTTAGGAACTCTACCACCCACTTCTACTACATGAACACTTTCTCACGGACAGCCCGATATGTGAGAAAACAGAATAACACCCAAGCTGTTTACCTGACGTGTCCCAATACAATGGTCAGGCAATTACCGACCATCACACACACCTGACTCTTCCGTTAAGCTTCCCCACACAGATAAAAGGCAGAGCACGAGAGCACACTCTGAGCGAGGCAAAGCACACGAGGAAACAGCAGTTTCGAGACGGCAGCTGAACGAGAGGAGGAAGACTACAAAACCAAAGCGGATTGCAAGGACGGAAGTTCGCTTGACCTTTGCGACAAGGAACCTGTCATGGCCACTGGTCATGGGCCAGTTACTTCACATTCTGCAGGGTCCCAATGGACCCAGTGTTGGCGCCTTTGGCACCAAGCTCATTATAAAGTGTGCTTTGCACACAGACTGTTGAAGGCACGTGCATCTGGACAGAGCGGGGCCCTAGCAATGCATGGAAGGCACGTGCAGAAGGCAGGAGGAGTGGCAAGGTGGGGCCTTAGGGCAGGGTCTAAAGGGAGTGGCTGGGGACAGGCTATATAAGCTGGCCCCACCTGCATGCTGGCGCTTCGCGTTCGTCTGCTAGAGCAGCGTAACGCTTACCGCTGTTCAGAAAACCTTACCTGTTTCAGCACGTGTATCCTCAGACTCCGGAACCCACCAGCATCTTACCTTGAGTCAGCCACGCCATCGCTGGGAGCGCTGCTATCGCTTCATTTCTACAACTACGCGCGCCTCTTACCTGAGTCGGCCGCACAATCTCTGGAAGCACTGCTATCGCTTCCCCTTCTGCAGCCACGCACACATTTACCTGGATCTGCAGCCCCTCGAGGGTGCCACCCGGCATCCTTACCAGTCCCGAACGTCCATCAACACGGGATCGTCTTCTGACGCACCATCCTCTATGATCTTCTTCTTCTGTCGCCTGTAGGAGTTCGGAAATCACCCATCAAGCACCGATCAGCTGCACCTGCAAAGGGAAAGTAAACACAAGGTTAGCACCTGCATAGACTTTCATACTCTAAGCAGCGAGCTTCAGGTAGAGGCCACTTACCTCTGTTAGCTCCTCCTTGGAGTAGACTGTCATCACACGTTCCTGGGTCATCTTCATACCTAAGGGAGGGAGAAGGGACAATATAGGGTTATGGACAATAATCATGGAGGAAGATTAACACAATCAATACGAACAATAATCATAGTTGCAAAACTTACCTTCAAGACGGAATGGTTGCAGCCGGTCTGGACCTTCATGCCAAGGACCAGTGACGCAACTGGGTCCATCTACAGCACCCCTGCTGGAAGAAAGCAGGACAGAGAGCTCATCTTTAAATCAAAACAGGTGAGCCTGCATGGGCAAACTCTTGCTCACAAACTTCTGGCACAAAAGGGTTGAGGGGAATCTCGACGTCACCACGCCATTTTCACCGTCTCTCCTCTCTCAGGAGCAGAACCAGTATCCTGTGTCCTCGATAATGCAGTGGCTGCGGGAGAGAGCTGATCTACGGTAACCAGGTCCAGGGACGGCTCCAACCACACCCCAACGCCCCCGCGGAGACCAGGTGAGCGTAACGGAACCGTTACTTTCCGGAAACCTCGACTAGAAATCGTAAGACCAGGAAACCAGGCTTAAGAATCCTGCATTGTGTGTGGGAGAGATCCGGGGTCTCCTGCGTAAATAATCTGAAGCACGAGCTGCCATGGTACCGACCTTGGCTCCAAGAACAACAGTGTCAGTGAAATGAACACAACCGATGAGTTGGAGACAGATACAAGGCGGGTCTCTGTTGCCAAGGTTGCAAGCAGCAACATTGTACGGTTAGTGCTGAAATGAACATTGTTAAAACGCGTGTGATAAAAGCCGCAAATAAAGTTCAACTGCTGATGAGTGATTGACCTTTCAAAGCAAGATACAATACCTTTGACAGAGTGGTCAGGCACTGCGTGGGTGCTCAAACGAAGGTCTCTGTAAGGTATCCACCCGAGAAGTGGCAAAGGTGAAAGTGAGAAAAAGGTTATATCGAGAAGAGAGCGAGTAATTGTGAATCTAAGTGGTCCTGCGACAGGTTGAGCAAAATCCTGCACAGTCGAAAGTCTTCGATTTTTGAAGTAAAGAAAGCTTGGCAAAGTAGATGAAGTGGGTCTGAGCCCGGCAAAGGGGGGCCCACGTGAACAGAAAATCACCTGAGAATTTGTACATGTGAACTCCTAAGAAGAAAGGAACTTTGGTGTTTGTTGTGTTGCATCAGGCTCTCTGAAATAAGACTTTGGCACAGAAGGCCCTGATGTTGAAGTTTTGAACTGCATCCTCGTGTTGGTGAAGTGAGAGACGGTGCTAAGCTCGAGTGTACCGCCTTGTCCCATGCTGAATATCCCGACATATCATTTCTTGAACACTTTTTTCTTTTGCATAACATTGTTCCCACACTATTTGCATTTTGAAGTAAAGCAGTAGATTAGTATAGGCACTTTTATTTTGACAGACCCGACTAGGACTGCCTTGTTTGATGGCCGTAGCTTGCTCCCGTCTTTAGATTTAGGATTAGAAAGGGGTTTTGCAAACCCAATTGAAGTACAATTAATACAGTTGAACTGTGATCACTTGTGTCTGTCCCTATGTTTGATACCATGCCTTCCTTACAGTGTCCACTCTTACCTCTGACCCAAGCTGCCGACTGGTGTCCCTTTTGAGAGTTCTTTAACAGGGTCTCCAATGTTGTGTTAACTTTTCTAGTATCTTATCCTAGAGACTGAAGGTATCCTGAGGAACATTTGCTGCTTTTTTTTTTCTTTTATTGTATTTAAGAATTGGAACGTTTACACATTAAGAAAGACTTGCATAGTTCATTAGATAGCAAACGAAATTTTAAGCAATTTTTCATCACACTCGTTATTATATACATACTCTCATATACATTCAAACATTCAGCATTCATTCCCATGAAACCTATAATATACAATTATAATAATAAAATAAACCAAACTCCATTCTAGTTGTAGGCCAAGTAGCCATATAAGTAGAAAATTAAACTGTTGTTATCCAGCCCTCTATACAATTCATCACAGCACCTACAGATGCTTTTTTGGTACCTTTTAGTATGTCCTAATTCATCCAACATTCTGATAACTTCTGTAAAACTTTGTTTCCCGCGCTTAGAACACTCCAATATTACTTGTTCCAGATCTTCATTTTTTAATGTGAAAAATCTACTCCGATAATTTGTTCTGATAACTCTTAAGAGTGGACATTCCGCCATAAAGTGGTATAGGGTCTCTTTGGTAGTTGTTGGTAGTTGTGCTATAGCGACACATACTTGTCTCTACCCACCCCTGCTTCTAGTGGCCAGGTTTGATTGAGACGAAAGTGCAAATATTGACTCTGTATACTTGGACATGGGAATTTCTTCAAATATGTTGGCAGCATTCCCACTGGTTTTTCGATCCTGGCAAAAGTAGAATGGGTTTTGTCATTTCTAACCAAGGCGATCGTTTTAATCCAATCTGTTTTCTTCAGGCTTTTTTTAGTTTTTTTTATTGCATTCGGCTTGTCAAACATCTCTTTTTGAGCTTTACTGCATTCCACCAAAATAGCATCAGCTCTCTTAACCATTGCTATTAACAGGGATGATTTATTAGACTCCAGTTCTTTAGCCTAGTTTACAAAGAGTGTATGCACAGTGGAATGGATCATTTTTGTAACTAAGGTCAGTCGTTTCCATTGGACCCAATATTCCAATGACAACAAGCCCAGTTCAGACCGAATAGACGGCATTGGTGTCCCACTCGGTAAACCTAGTACCTTTTTCCATATGAAGCCCAGTAACCTGAAAACTTGGGTAGATTACTTCTCTTCCAGGTAGTATCTTGATATTGTCTACTTGCCAGGTATATTTTGCTCGTAAAGTCTTAGGGTGGGATAACTAGCCCACCTGACACTTTTTCAGATTAATTACAAGACCATTACTCTAGCATATTCAGTGGTTTTTATTAGCATGCGCTGCAGCCCTACCGTAGTAAGATCCATGAGTGCCAGGTCGCCTGCATATACCAACCAGCTTATAACTTCTCCTTTTTTCAGTGAGACTAAGACCACTCCCTCTATTGCTCTCTTAAAGTCCACCATGGAGAGGTTGAACAAACCTGGCGCAAATATGCACCCCTGATGTAGACCCTTATGGGTCCTAATTGGCGATATTAATGCACCTTCTATGTCTTTACTTTATTTGTAGTGTGCATCCATAAACCCGTGGGCGTGAGGGCGCAAACAAAGACATAACAAATACAGTCCTGGTTAGAAGGGGAAGCAGTCGAGCATCAGAGAAATGAGAAGAGGACTATGTACCGAAACAGCAAGGTCTTAAGCTCTCTCTTAAATAGAGTCAAAGAGGAATAGCCTCTCAGTAAAGAGGGTAAAGCGTTCCATAATAAGAGAGCAGCGCTGAAAAAAACTCCTCCCTGGACTTTCTTGGTTTTGCATTTTGGTAAAAAGAGGTAATTTTGATTACTAGACCTCAAACTTCTATAATTAGGTTTGTCCCTAAAATGGTCTGAAGGTAGGCAGGCATGGTACCCAATCTACACTTGAATGTGATGACAAGCAACCGGACGGTGATTTGTTCTTCCACAAAGAGCCAATGTAGGGAGCGTCTGGCCTCAGTTAAATGGGAGCGATAAACCAGGCCAGTGACAACTCTCACTGCCCCATTTTGGGCCACTTTGGGTCTATTGATAGTTGCATTACTGATTCCTGCCAGGAGACTGCAACAGCAGTCCATTTCGGCCTCTATTATTGCCCGCGCAATGGCTTCAGCATTGTCTTGGGAAATGTACGGTCTAAGATGGGCTAAAAGTTTGTTAAAATAAATCGGTATCAAGACCCACATAGGATTTCATGTCAAGAATGTCCCCAGGATTTTGACCTTGGGTTGAGGAGAAATATTCACATCCCCTAACTGGAAGTGATTGTAGGCCGGATCCAGCTTGGCAAGTGTCCCTAGAGATCCCACAATCATAAGCTCTGTTTTTCATCTGTAAAGCACTAGGTTATTTTGCATCATCCAGAGTTCAATGATAGTAAATATTCTATTCAGTTCGATTTCATCTTGGAAATGAGAGCCTGTGAGCTGAATAACACATTGAGTATCATCTGTGTAATTGGAAAATAGGACCCCTTCCTGTTCAAGATGAGCAAAGACGGGGGCCATAAAGATGTTATAGATGCACAGCGATGTGCAGGCACCCTGAGGCACTCCAAACTGCATGGCGATAGGCAGGGCCATAGATTCATCTGCACTAACCCTGTTTACTCTGTTTGACAGGGAGGATAACATCCATTGTACTGCTGCTGATGAAAAGTTGGCCACTTCCTTCAAACGATCTGGTGTGGTCAACGAGGTTGAAAGCGGCAGATTGATCTAACGCGATAAGAAGGGAAGTGAGACCTTTATCCATTCTACTCAGTAGCTTAGATTTTTAAATCTAGAAGAGAAGTTTCGGTCCCGAACCACTGTCTAAAACATGATTGAAGCGGGTTCAGGATAGAGAAAAGATTAAGATGTTGAGCGATCTGTGAGTAGGCAAATCGATCTATTTTTTTGAGGAGGAAAGGAGTATTGGTTATGGGCCTATAGTTCGAGGGAATATCCTGTGCCACGCCAGGTTTTTTTAGAAGCAAGTTTCAAATCGAGTACCACGCCGGTTATTAGTTAAGAGTTAATACATTTGCATATTGCCTCTACAAGAGTTGGACAAGTCTTAATGATGAGGGCGGAACAAGGGTCGCCCTTACATTTTGTAGCCTTGAGCTGGGAGATCACTATTGCGTCTAATCTTATTCTTATCCAATTCTCTTGGTGAATGTGTTCTAATATTGCCAGAAGATATGCCGGAATGCCCTATGCCTTAATTTTCTTCCATAAAGTTGCCTATCAACAAGGTCGAAGGCCTTGGAGAAGTCTATTAGGGCAACAAATATTCTTGTCTGACTACCTCTGCGGTCTGTGACAGTTTGATCCTTTACAACCGATAGCATCAGACCATTTAGGGTGGTTCCCATTCCTTTACGGAATCCTGTTTGCGCTTTTGGTAAAATACGTTTCTCCTTTACCCAATTATGTTTTTCAAGGACTAAAGCAGCAAAGATTTTATCAGAATCTAACAAAGCAATGGGGCAATAATTCAAAGGGTCTGAGCGATCCCCCTTCTCATGGATAGGCACAATTATGGATTCTCTCCATGATTCTGGGATCTTTCTTTTCCTCAAGATATCCTTGAGGAGAAGATTCAGCAAACCTAACCATCATTCTGTGTTCTTAAAAACTTCATTAGAGGGTCTATTCGGGGTACATGCAAATGACATGGAAGCTTTTATAATTAATCTCTCAATATCAGAGGGGATCAAAATTCAAGGTATACAGGTATCGGCCACACGACTGGACCGTTCATGTACTTCTCCATTGATGATATTCCAATGCACAATCCATACAGCCTCCGAAACACTTGAAGATTGCATTAAGGATAGTGAATTATCAATGTTCTTCATCAAAGACCAAAACTTCCTAGCATTGTTTTTCAAAAATACTTTTAGCATCATTTCCCCAGATTTATTATTTAGCAGGTATCTATGGCTCCTTAAGCAGCATTTATATGCTAATTGAACATCCTTTTTTGTGGCAGGTAGTGTTATGACCCAAGCTTATTTATTTTAAGCTGCCTGATAGTATGTCATTTTTTTCTTATTCAGCCATACTTCCTTGTCAAAGGCATATTTATGTCAAATTGTGGAATTGCATATTTGGTACTGAGCATTCATTAATCAAAGCCCCCTCTGTTACACCTTATATGTAGTTTAGCAGTTTCAAGTTCAATGATGCTCCCCTGCATCTGTATTTCCGAATCCGGTTTCCAGCTGGATTGACCATCAGATCTACAGGTGCAAGGGTTGCAGAGCACTTTACCTTCATTGCCAGAATGGTCATCAACATATCGTGATCACTTATGGTGGTCTTTTTCACTCTTAATTGTTCGCATAGGTCTAAGAATGGTCTTGACAAAATGAGTCAATTGTGGAGTGAGACTTTCCTCGGTTACATGTGGGAGACATTTTTTTGTTAAAAGCCATTGTTTCATTCACAATATGCAAATCCCAAGTGACCCACAGGATCTCCCATTTTTGCCCATTCACTCAATCAATCTTTTTAGAGCGAGAATTATGATTGACAGTCTGTATTGAGGTCCCCTGCAAGCATTATCAGCGAATCACCCTCCATTTGCCACTCACCAATCATTTGGAAAACTTGATGGATGTAGCGGTCTAGTGTTTCCAACTGATTATTCCAATACAGGTTTATCACCAGTAGCTTCCTTGTTTTGTTACCCTCGCATAAAATCTCCATTTTCAACAGCTGGGTTCCCCTCTTTGTCATTAGAGACTATGTGAGATGAGGTAATTTTTTAATTTCTTGAAGCCACTATCAGTCCACCCATAGGCCTACCCTTATTGTGTTTCTTGGCTGCTCACTGTATTATAGTGAAACCATCAAAGCATTTATATTTATATAGCGCGCAGACAGCCCAGGGGCATTGTGGCGCTGTTACTTGCAGGAACTTAGTTACAGGTGGTACAAGATTGGTAGCAGTCGTTGGCACATAATGATTGCTACAAACATAAGGTGGTTGTTAGCCAGATTTCCTGAACGTTATGATATCATATTCTGTAAAAATACAATTGGTGTCCTCAAACCCCAAGAAGCTATTAAAGCCTCTTGTATGCCAATCTAAGCATTTCAGGTTCTCATGTGTCAGAGATTTTCTTAAGACTCCCCAATTCCCATTAATTCATTTTTTAGCAATTGAAGGACTGTTTGCACCAGTCCACGTTGTTCAATTGCAGGATTAACTGTCACTTGGCTCCCACTTACATCTATAGCCGTGTTCCCTACATCGCTCACCTTCATATTCATTTCATCTCCAACCTCCATCATATTCCTTACATCAACTTTCCTCTTACCATTTTCACATTGCCTTATTCCCTTCAACTCAGACAAAATATTTCTCACTTCCTGGCGTTCTTCATAGATGACACAACCAAACTCAATTATTTCCTCTTTCATCTAGTACCATGCGTTTGACGAAGGATGACCTCCAGCCCACATCTGTCCTCAAAAGCAAAACTAACATAGAATATGTCTTGTGAGGAACTTTTAGCCAGACTACTGGCCTGCCGCAGTAAAATCAGGATAGTGGATCTATTAAGTACAATATTAAGATCGACGTATCGGCACATTTCTAGATAAATGTTCAGATCGTGGGTCCCCTGGCTCCTCCCGTCAAGATTTTCTTTTACCCTCGTCGGCTGTATCAGTCCTAATTTGGAATTTCTAGTTGGTTGGGAATCTTCGTTACCAACTACTTTTAAAGGGCCGAACAGCTCTCTCAATCTGTCCACCAGGACCCCCCGTGCTTTGCCACCCAAGCTGCATTGTGCAGCCTTTTTCTTACCCGAGCAAATCAACTATAGCTGTGGCCTGAGTAGAGCAATGGTCACTTAAAGACATTGCTGGGCCAGACTCCAGTCCTTGCACAGATACAGCACTGATCTGTGTTTGCTCCGTCGGGCCTGAGCGGCCGTCTAGGTCAAGAATGATACTGCACATTTTTCCTTGACTGTTGTCATATCGGTCTTATCCTTCATGCGTTCTTTAGGGTTGTTCATTGACGCCCCATCTTTAGTCTCTCGCTCCTTGGCCAGCAACACTGTCCTAGCGATATTGTCCTTCACAAACTCACAAGGCTTAGTGGATAATGACCCAGCTTTATTCTCACTCACAATCTTTGCTCCAACTTCCTTCATCTTTAGTGAGAACAGATCCTGGGACGTGGGTCTTTCATTTGTTCCATGTTTCGAATTGCATGTTTGGTTAGAGCTATCATCAGCTATCAAGTATTTGCCTACCTCAATCAGACTATTGGAACATTTTGAGGAGTCTGCATCTGAAGGAGTCCTTTTCCATTCTCACCAACCTTGTCTTTCCTTCCTTTACTTTGCTCGTACCTTCCCCCTTTTCATTCCACTCTTGCTCTCTTTTCCCGATGTCTTGGGTTTCAGAATGGTGTAGCACATCTCTTAGCTACTTTCTTGAGTCTTTCCTTAGTTGATTCCTTCTACCGTTCTTTGTTTTCTTTTTTTATAATTTTTAGATATCTTTGGGGATGGTACTTTTTCCACCATAGGTTCTTTTATTGGGGCGACATCCATTTGGTCTACCTCATCACTAGTTCCCACAGATTCTTTGCAGTTCTATATATCCATTTTTACATTCAGTTCTCACAAAATCAGAGTATGAGCTCTAACTTCATCTCTATTATCGTACAAGGCTACTTGTGCACTCAATATAGTGTTTAGGGACGATATCAAAGGAGATGAAAGTTTTATACATTCATCTGCTTCACGTAGCATATGATGTGAATTTTTTCTACTCACATCCGGCCCTTGTGCAAAATTACTCTGACATTAATTCCACCAATTCTGATGGGTGAACCCATCATATTATTGCCATAGCACTGACTTTGCGGGCTTGCCGGACTGCGTGCTGGATGGATAGTGTTAGAGGATGGTACCGGCTGCATAGCCTCAGTTACCACCTCTTCAGTGCAACCGAACGCTCCAGCTCCTTCCAGAAAACTCATATCACTCATATTGTTTCCAGCATCGTTCCTTGGTTCATTTTTTGCATGGTGGGGTCGGACACACTTTACAAGAGTGCTAGCACTCACTGGTTTGAAAAAGCTGTCTAGCCTAGGTTAGGTTGCCTGGCGTGACCATCTTCACCCCCATACTGTGCTAATTTGTTAGAGGGACTTTGGGGTCCTGTAATAGTCTTGAGTAGATTGTTGGTTACTTTTTCAATGCTTCTTGCTGCCACTGATTGTTTGGCCTCTTCTATGCCCAAACCAGCAAAGATTGCATTAAGCAGTTATTGTTGTTTGTGTTGGGAAATTTCATTCACTGTGTCCGTCAAGCTAATTAAGACTACTACTTCCTTTGTTTTTGTCTGTTTTTTTTTTTAGCACTGCAACAGTCAATGTTGATTGTATCGACTGTTTTTTCCTTGTTTGGGTTGATGGCATCCTTAGGTTATGGTTTTCCAGATTATTTCTAAGGGTATACAGCTAACGGTCCACGCCTGATAGTTATTTTTTTTTTCAAATCCAGGGAAAGCTCAATGGCACAGATCCCACAGTCGCTTCCCCACAGACTTGGTTAGCCACAAGTAGCAGTTACTGATTTGCGGTAAGCTCAAAGGCTCTGGGGCCCACAGTCACTTCCACGCGCTCGCACTTGACCACAGTTCTCTGGTGGTGTTTTGGGTGCACAGGTTTGAGCTATAGACACAAACCTTTAGAGAAATATCAACAAAAAGATGGTCAAATTGTTATCGAAGCACTTATTTCCAATTCTTCTAGTGTGCTGTGCATACAAGTTTCAGCAGTCCGCACCTATAGTAGGAACGCAGGTTTCGAGCAGCGAGCTATGGGAGGAATTGTGTGCTTTTTACCTTTGTGGGCTTTTTAGGCTTTTCTGGGCTGCGGCCAGAGGGTGGAACCACAGAACGTTCCACACCACCTCACACCAACAACACTCTGCTCCAAATGCAGTATTTGAATGTGGCAATAGACTCCTCCTTTCAGCGGAAAAGGTAAGCAGGCTCTGAATCGCAGAGTTCACTGGTGAAATTGCAAACAAACCCTACAGAGTATCCAGCAACCAGCAAAACACTGTTCACTGCTTTGTAAGACTTTGAGCCCTCTCCGAACTGACTTTTGCATAGAGTTGGGGATCAGACTTTAAAAGCTTTAGTTTACTCAGAAACCGCCTCTAGGACGTTGTTAGGAAATATTTCTCTTTCCTGCACCTTTCTTTCCATTTTAATGGACCGCCACACATTTTGCTTTTATTTTCGATCCTGACCTGTCCTTTTAACAGTGCAGCCTTAAGCTTCAATACACTGTCATTTGCTCATTGGGGAAACTAACATGTCCTTCTGGCTGTCAGTACTGAGAAACATGGTTTACCTTAGTCTTGTTACTTAGTTACTACTTTTAGTAACTTATTACTTGGTAACCTCTATCATTGTACAATGTATCTTACAATGCAGTACAATGGGGTACACTTTTGTTTTTGCCCTAGACTAACGCTCAGGATTTTTTTGGTTACTTTAGGGGTGCTAAATGAACAAGCTGATGGCAGCAGCGACCTTTTACCACTATTTGGTGATTTTTGTTTTAGCCTTACCACGTTTGGCTACTAACTGTGGCTAGTGACCAAACATGGCCATCCCACAATGGCTTTCGCTTGTCCTTTGGCCTCCTTGTCTTTTAGCCTTCTTCCTGCCTGTGAGGCCAGGATAATCCGTATATGGACTTCCAGCGCCCCCAGGAAAGCAGAGGCTTTTGGCAGGCTACTGGAGGGCTGTGTGTGTTTGCTGGCAGGATGTGGGCTGGGACTGTCTGGTCCCAATCCACAAACTGGTTTTAGTGTGTCTGAGTGTTATGCATGAGTGTTCCTGCCAGTGGTCCTGATTGGACCACTGCTGGGGTGTGTGTGGGGCTAGTTCTGCTATTGGCTAGTGGGAGTGTCTGCTAGTCTTAAGGCTTTTTGGATAAGAAGAGGACCCCTGCACCCATTCTAGAGAGATCCGAGAGAAACCTGAAGGAGCCAAGACTCCTCTTCGGCTGTGAGACCTATGTGGAGAGCGGTGACCCATCTGAAGGAGGCCTGGCAACCAACTTCTGCTGCTGGAAGAGCCCTGACTTCCTATCTATCTTCAGCAGTCTTACGAGGGAGCTGCGACCCGTGCAGTGGAGGGATCTCCATTTCGGATGTCTGCTCGGTAACCTGCTAAGAAGAGCCTTTGGAAGTGCCCCGGAACCTCCCTGTGGCTGACCAGCTCTGAGTTTGGGCTACCATGATGCGGCTGTTCCGTGGTTTAGGCCTAAAACTTGGGGGATCCTCTGCTTGTCCTACAAAACATAACCCAGCAACATTTTGGAGTCCTAGCGTCAAGGGGACCCGAGATGGGAGGGAAAGTCAGACTGCAACAAGTGAGTCACTTTGTGTTGTCGTGCTGCAGTGACCGCCATCCAAAACAGCTCGCCTGTGTCGAGTCCAGTCCTGCGAGGGGCCCTGCATTGTGTTTTGCTGCATTCTGCCACCGATAGTCCTTGCACCAGCCAAAGACACCGACCTGATCAGAATCAAGGACTGGGGCTGACGGCGGGAAAAGCAACCTCCGAGCCTTCTTCCATCAACCTGGCAAGTCCTGTGAAGAATCAGGGGTGAGTTACAGTGGTTCTTACCTACCCCTAAACACCCTATAAATGTTTTGCCAACTTTAATAACATTTTGGCTTTTCCATTGCTTGCTTTTGCAAGCCTTTCCGAATGTTGTGGACACTTTTGTTACAATAACTGGTCCTCTAACCCTTCGAATCGTTCACTGGACCCCAGAGACCCTACCTTCATTTTTTCCAACATTACAAACGGTGTCAGAACTTTTCCTGAACTTTTAGGCGGAAGGCCCCAGACCACTTGGGGAAGTTCTTTTGAAGCTAGGGCTAACTCTCTGTGGACCTGTAGTGCATGAGCTAATGTACACGTTCCTTTACAGGGGTTTGATCTGTATTATGCCCTACTCTAGTGACTGTATTATATGTATTCTATTAGTGTTGTGCGATACTTCTGCCTGCAGTAGTCATTTTTCAGTGTTTGGCCATAAATAACTGTATTTTTATACATATTGTTTGTTTATTTTGTGACTACCATTGTGTGTACTCCTTGTGGACCCTTTACAAGCTCAACACCTCTTGAAACCTGGCCTAGACCACTCATCATTCCTACTTTGAACTGGTTTGGCTGCAGCTATCAGAGTTGTCCCTGTCACAATATAGGTTGGCCTTCAATACATCTGTTCCCCATTCCAGAGTATAGAAAATCAATCCCAACAACTGTATGACTAACCAACTTTCTTATGTGGTTTTGCTAACTAAATACAATTACTTTATATCTTTGTGCGCGATTGCACACTATTAACGATAATACAGTAGAACTGTCATTCATTTCAGACTCTAACAAATGTAACTGCGAGCGACTACGCAGTGGCCTTTGTATAGTGTTTATAATTATTCCTGTGTGTGTTGATTAAGTGATCGAAGTATTTTAAGACATTCCTTATGTATATTAATATTAATATAACTTTATTAGTGTTTCTTTGGCCTACTGTACTAACTGGGTTCAGTGTACTTAACTACAGCTCATATCTTCCTCTTATTATAAGCCTGACTGCTCTGCCACTTCACCAAAGTTCCATGAGTAGTACAGACTGATACTAAGAGTTGGGCACCTGTATACCATTGGGATAGTTTTCTGAACTTTCTGTGCAGTGTTGCTGTGTTGCCCCTTGGGCTTTCATTTATATTTTCTCTTGACTTAACATGCAGAGTTACTATTCTCAAGGGTAGAGAGGGATTTTCATCCCCTTAGCATTTAAATTGTGAGACCAGCACACCCCACCTTATGTGGACTGCTGGGGAGATGCAGGGTATCCCCTTTATCACTGCTCCAGTAACATTTGTGACAATAGTAGTGACAAACTTACTATTGTGGCTGCTGGCAGTGGACATACTTTACTTGACTTTTGTGTGAGTTTTACTTGTAGGCTGTCCTATCCTCTGTGGTAATGCACACAAGGGTCACAATTCTGCTAGAATAGTGGCTTCTTTCTTTTTTCGATATTTGTAGTGTGCTTGTCCTTTCTTGGTTCTTCTGCTGTCCTGGGTGGGGGAGGTTTTGGTTGAAATGTTGTCTTTGGCGTCAACCCTTTGTGTAGCCCGCCGAATGCTCCAGTGTCTGCAAAGGCAGGAAATGAGGGAAGAGTCAAACTGGGGGGCTGGCAGTCCTGTTTGGACAGCCACCAGTCTGTTTCTGTAAATTACAGGGAGAGTTTGCAGACTCTGTGGATGCCTGTATAACTATCCGATTCTGGAAGCTGTACAGTAGTCGACCATTGGAACTGAATTCAAAGAGGACGAGAAGACTGCTGCAGCCAATTCCAGTGCTCGGAGATGCCTGCTGTGTAAGCAGAGCCTGTTTTGACCCTTTATTCCATGCGACCTAGTGTTAGGGAGAATTCTCTCTTTAGGCTAAATTTCCTAACCTAGTGAGTCCCCCAGCAGCTTTGCTGGATTTCTGGAGTTTTTTTTCTCCTGCCAAGAGTGAGACTCTTTTTCTCCCACTCTTGGACATGATGTATGGTGTTCCTTTGACTGTTAATGTGTTTTATGGGCTATGGGGTCCATTACTCCATAGGGTCTCGTGTTTTTACTATGCGTGTTACACTGCACCCTCCGTGCAGTAACACAGGGGTGTCATAGTGACACCCCACCATAGACTCCATACCCTGGGACTGACTACTGTCTCCCAGGGCATGTAAAGTCACCATTGGTTTTACTAGTCCCAAATTATGAACAGAAACCAGTACAAACCATCATATTGTGGACGTACTGGTCGGGGCAATTCGATTGCCCCGGGGTCTGTTAGTCGAGGGGGCACGTCTCCATCCCCCCTGATCGAGTTTTGGCTGGTGGCAGTGGATACTACTTTTTATATTCGACCGCGAATATATCCCTATGGGATTTTCCCATTGTTCGAGGCTACCAACTTTAATTATTTAATTCTCATAGCCTCGAACATACCGTCGGTTTATTTATTTAATATTAATTTTCTGGTTGGTATTTTTTGCCTGGACTCGATTCTAAAATGGCGTGTGTGTTCTCTTCTGTGATTCCAACCCAAGTCGAGCCCTTGTTCCACTTTTTGGCGGGCTTCTCCACAGAAGCCTCCAAAAGTGGTGCCACTCTGTCTGGGTACCACAGAGGGTGTGGGAGGGGGTTTAGGCACCCTGGACTGAGTTACCTTGGTAACTCAAGTCGCACTCTTGTGTGATTGGCCCAAGTGGTGAGCCGGTCGGCTCACCACTTAGCATGTTTGATTGACAGCTAGGCTGAGTGAATGGGGGTGTGCTGCATAAAAGCAGGGCTTTGGGGACTGGAACTTCAGAAGTCGCCACAGGACCAGAGAATCCGACGCGGGAGAAGCTGAGCCGACCTACCACGACAACACCACCGGTGGAGCCCTGCGGAACCGACTCACCACTTCCCGACGACAGAGAATATCTCCCGGCTGGAGAGGCTTCTTCCCCTGACTGGTGGGCACAACCAGTTTACCTTCTTCTCTTCGCATCCCAGGACGTCTTGTGGTCGAATTGCCCATGCCAAGCACCCCGGCAACCGGATAGCCACTTACCACTGGACCGCGAATATACGGACCGCTCCTTTTACCTGAGAACTCCGCGGCTGGTTTCTTCCCTGGCAGTGCAACAGACTCCTGTCTTCCTCCCCGACGAGATCCTCTCTTCCCTCGGACGAAGCACCGACTTGCATCCGCTGCCAGGAACAACTGCCCCCGCTGGAGTATTCTCACCACTTTAAGGTACCGTGTCCGCCAGGCCTCCCTTTCTAAAGATTGCTACAAGATAATAATAATCCCTTAACCTTCTGGACTGGGCTGGCCGCCTTGACCTTCTAACTGGTCCCTTTCTTTTGGTCTAACTCTTTTTGAACCTTTGCAAGACTCTTGTGCACTTCAACCGTGTGACCTTGGACACATTTCGTTCTGATCCTCTTAAAGTGGATCCGGCCTTCTGAACTCTCTTGTTTTGTTCTTAGGAAAGTGTTGGGATCTGTTTCAAATTATACTCTGCTTTTCTCTCCCTTTTAAAACGAATTATTAGAGTGTCTTCTGCGTTAAGCGCTCATCGCTGTCTGAAAATAAGTGGGGCTTTACTTAAGACTTGTCTAATATTCTTCTAAGGGAGTGTATATCTTTTTGTTTTTGAACTGCTTACTATTAGTGCCTGTGTGTTTTTCTAGATGTGGTTTTTAAATAAATAATTATAACTCTTTTACACCAAGCTCTGGTCAGTGTTTACTTGTTCTACTGTGTTCTTTTGACCAATTGTGAATACTCTGTATACTGCCTAACTCTTCTTGAGGGAAGTCTGACTACTCAGCCACAGCTACCAAGTGAATCTGTGTGGTACAGACTGCTACCAAGTGGGTTTACTGCCAAACACCTGTAGTCTTAAATCTTTTGCAGTGGTCCCAGAGGGAACTGCACAGGTTTCTGCCTAACACCTAGGAATCCCGAAGATGACTCCAACCCAGAGACTATTGGGGCCCTTCAGTCTTGAAACAACCTGCAAAACGAGCCATCTCATGACATGCTGTGACCTTCCTGTGCTGCAAACCTCCAATACCCTGGGACCTCATGCCTGAGTACTGTGCATAATCTACCAAAGTCTGATTCTCGCTGAAACTTTGGACTCCTGCTGGACAATTCGACTCCTTGAAGTCCCCTCACCAGAGTGCAAAACCGAGACATTGAGAAGAATCCGATGAGCGTTCATCTGGTGCCTTCAAAAGGGCACCAAATCCACAGAGCTGCGAGAAGCACTGAAGAATCCTTTGTTGGGAGCTTTTTCTGCTGCAAGTTCTCATCCAGTGTCCGTTCTTTCGTCACCACGACCAAGAATCCAGAGACTGAGTCCTATTGTGCTGCATCGTGAAGGCGTCCGTCTGCAAGCTCTTCTTCACTGCTGAGGTATTGTGTAGAGGTACTGCGTAGGCTTGGGTAGTTCTTAGTCTTGTGTCGATCCTGTGTGTCTGTGTAGGTGATTTGTGTGTTTGGGAGTTTGCCAAGGCCTAATGCTGGAACGCATTTAGGGATCCTCCTGCAAAGTCCCTGAACACTTTCTACTAACTCTGAGGTCTCTATGTACTTGTTCGATAAGATATCCTCTGGAACCCTGGCTTTCCTGCATCTGAGCCCTGACCTGGCCTGTGTATATATAAAATAAACCATTATTTTTACAATACATCCATGTATCTGTGTTTCTTTGGGCCATCTTTTTAGGACAGTTTTTCTGAAGTACAACTAAGGAAGTAGTAAAACCATTCAACTGAGATAGTACAAGACTCCACTCTTAGTACAAGGCTGTATCACCTGAGCATATGGTAGCGTAGACGGAGCAGCCAGGCTTATTTTAGGAGGGCTGTATGAAAATACACTGGGCCTTTAGTACACCAAGGACGCATTAGAAACATTTACAACCAGAAGTACTTGGAAAAAATTAAAATAAAGGTTTCTTTTAAATACAATTAAGCCAATTTAAGTCTTGGGGCAAGTAGTGGTGATAGCCATAAACACATTTATAAACACACACCACAATGCTTGAAGGTACACAGACCAAAGCATAATACCTCTTCAAACACACTCAGTATATGTCACACCTATTCTTTTGGGAGTAAAACCATAAGTTATTTTTAGATTACTTTCTGTACTACAAGGGTAGTAGACGCTGTCAGTTATGCAGTGACGCTCAACAAATAAATCGCATAGTAAACCAACTTGCAAAGAGACTTTTCTGAAAAGTGGTACACACGTTCAAGGAACAGTAAAAACCTATACTTATTATTCAGGATAACAAGTATTCTAGGTGAGTAAAACCTTTTGGTGTAATATACAATTAGAGTTACTTTTCAGAGAAGTGGAACACAGTTTGAGGTAAGCCATAACTCTAACTTGTTTTAGGATGGTGCACAGCTAACTCAAGGTAAGTAAATCCTATATACTTTTTATAGGAGCTACCAGCAACTTACAGGTAGGTATAAACCTTTAGAATCTGTATAAAACAGACCATGTAAAGAAAATCCAGTACACACTAGTACTTTCAGGACAGCCAGCCTCCCAGTTTGAACTGGATTCTCGCAGTCAGGCTGGAAGACGAAGGGCTGCAAAGTTTTGGACTTCTCCCTGGCTTCCTGCCTTCAGACACTCTGAAGCCTAGGCCGGGAATCCACAGGATTACCGCTGAAGACAAAATTGATGCAAAGGATTTTCCCTCCTTGGTGGTCAGGGGAAGGAACAAGAAAGGACACGGAATGCTGAAATGGTGAAAAAAGAAGAGTGGGCCATTTTGGTAAAATGACCACCCAAGGGTGCCTTTACCGAGGCTGTGTAAACAGCCCACGGTAAAGGAGCACTAAATTAGTAAAAAAGTTCACTGCCACCAGCCATTAAAGGTAAGCTTGTCCCTGTAACAGAAATGTTAGTTAGAATGAGAAAGGGGATACAGTGCATCTCCCCAGCACTCCTGATACGTGGGGTCTGCTGGTTTCATCTAACAAAATGTAAACGGGACCCAAAGATCCTTTCTACCCTTGGGAACTGTAGTTCTCACAAGGTTAGCCAGAGAAAATTAAAGGGTTGCTTCGAGAGCAACCCTGCAGCAATAAAACTGTATACACCAAACATTGGCAAAGAGGGTAAAATTAAAGACATTGGCGATTCTTAAAAATGACACCCATATAAAGAGTAAAAGATTCTGTGAGTGTGAAAAAAGGTTCCCACTCAACTGAGACATAGGGAAAAATCCACCAGTAAAGCAAAATGTTCTGGGGTTGACACAGGTCGGGAAGATTTCATTGCTATGAAAATCTTAACTAACACAAATGTTTTCTACAATTTATTTGTACCCATCTGCAGCCCCCTCTCCCTCCTAAAATAAGCCTGACTGCTCTGTAATTGCTACCATTATATTGGTGGTACAGCATTATACTAAAAGTTGAAGTTTCTGTATTACTTAAGGTATAGTTTTATAAAGCCCCTCTGGATTTTAGATGCCAATGCTGGAGGTTAGGACTCTTTTTATTTCATGGATTCACATGCAACCCTCCCTCCTATGGCTCTTCTTGGTTCCTACGGCCACTTTTCGTAAGCTTACAAATCTGAAGATGGCCACGACGAGTGGAGCTAAGGAGGTCTAATGTCTTTGGATGGGGCAGTATGACCCAAAGTGACAGCAATATGCTATTTAAGTGCAATCAGTTTTTAAGATTAAAGCAAAACTGCTTTAATATTAGAGGATTCCCAGCCTGAGGACAGGGAATATTAATGAGATTGTGAATCCATAAAAGATACCAATGCTGGAGAACATGAGTTATAGGTAAGTAACTTGTTCCTTCTCCTGACGCTGCGCTTCTTCATGGAGGCTCTGCTCTTAGTGGTTCCTTACTGTCCTTGGTAGATGTGGGTCTTGGAGCCTTTTCAGATGTCCGTTTCAGTTTCTCCCCTCAGGACTGAGACCTCCTAGTCCAGCAAAGAGGGATAGGGCTGTGCTCTTCCCCTGCCTTCCATTGCCGAGCTTGAGTGTCTAGTTCCTGAGGAACTAGTTTACTGCATCACCCTGGATCTCAAATGCTAGCATCTTGATCATTGTACAGAGTTAGTTTACATTTTCATTTCTATGCTAAATCTTCCTCACCTGTTGGATCCCTGTAACTTTTTGCTGGACTTGTGGATGCTTTTTCCTTGTTCCTGAGTGAGTGGGAACCTTTTCTCCCACTCACCCTTTCTTTTACTCTTTTTATGGGTGTAATTTTGCTGACTCTCAATGGTGTTTATTATATCCCTTTTGTGCATATAAGTTTATTCATTGCAGCACACAGCAGTTTGTGCTCGGTTGCCCCTTGGGCTTCCCTTTTTATTTTCTCTTGATTTTCCTTGAGTGAACTACTGTTCCTAAGGGTAGAGGGAGATTTTTATCACCTTTACATTTTGTATAGTGAGACCAGCACACTCCACCTTATGTGGAATGCTGGGGAGATGCATGGTATCCCCTTTCTCCAACATTGGATCTTTCATGGATTCACATGCTGTGAATATTCCCCGTCGTCCGGCTGGGGAACCTCGGTCATTTTAATTTAGCGTTTTCCTATGGAAAACTTCAACACATTCGTGTCCTATCAACATTCTTTTGAGTGCTTTAGCCACCACCAATAGGACGTAGGGTATAAATGGCCCCTCCCTGCGGCTTCCCTTCAGATTTCAACCGTCTCCAGTGTTGGGATCACTTATGTACTCGTAATTTTTGCATGTGTTGGTGCGATGTCTTCAGGAAAATCATTGTTCCGGCCGTGTGACTTGCGGACTGAGGAAAGTGTATGAAGGGGACGGGCATATGGGCTGCCTCTATTGCCTCTACCCCATCACTCGGCCGAGTCTTGTGAGATCTGTAAGGGGTTTTCACAGAAGAGGCTTAAGGACAGCAATCAGCGATTGGTGTGTTGGCTGAATGAAGGTACCTACCCCTCCCCCCCTGGGAGGTGGGGTCGGGTCGTAGCTTGGCATCGCAGAGGACGGTTCAAGCCACAGATCGCCAGTCAGCGTCGGCTGAGCCTCTGGCCAAAAAGTCTTGCCCTGTCCCAGTGGAGGTCGGTAAGAGTGGGCACCCCTCTTCGAGCAGACACCTGTCGAAGGGGTCGTCTTCGGCCAAGCATGGTCGGTCGGACCAGTCATGAGGGTCTGGAAGTAAGCCCGAGAAGTCGGCATCTCCGGTGAAGGCCAAGACGCTCCTCTTTAGGGGACCATCACAAGTCCTCCTCGAGTAGAGTCGTCTAAACATCAGTCCAGTACAGCCAAGCAGGCTGAATCGCCTGAAATATCTACATCGCAGGTTGCGGTTCCAACTATGTCATCTGCGACGGGAGTCCCGTCGTCGACAGTCCCTGTGTCAACTGATGCCGTCATCGACGGTGGTGTCTTCGGTGCCGGTAAGAGAAAGATGCCCGCTATTGTCGCCATCGAGGATGAACAGACAACTTGCTACCGACGAAAGAGGGGTGGCAGGCTTCTGCTTTTGACTCTCGTCTACCAGATACTATTCTACAGCAAGAGACTGCATCAGAAGTGGAGGACGATCGGGATCCGGTGTTGGATCCGTCGGCCCTGGGCCTGCAATGTGTTGGTCCATCGACATCGATGGGTGTGGGAGTTGGTCCATCCAGTTACCCACTGGTGAATCCGCAGGCAATGTTATCGCTCCAGGTGCTGTCCACGTTGCAATCTCTTTTGGGACAGCTGCATGCCAGATTGCCTCCTCTGAACGTAGCTCTGGTGGGTCCTCCTGTCGACGCTGCAAGTGTTCGTCTGCATTCGACGGCTTCGGCTCAACTGCCAGCACCCCTGCAGGTGAACGAAGATCGTCCACGTTCCCATTCTGAGGAGGGTGAACTGCCAGATTCGGAATCGGACAGTGTGCCCAGGGAGACCTTGTCCACTGGCTCATCGTCGAGGGATCCGGCGTGGGATTTGGACGTTGAGATGGAACTACCTCGTAATCCGGCACAACTGTCTCCGCCCGCTGATGTTGGGGAGTTTCACGCCATGATGGCGAAAGCATGTGTAGAATTTGGTTTGGCTCCTGAGGAGGAGCGGAAGGAGTGTTTCCTGTTTGACCACATGGGCAAGAGACGGAAATCTGTGTTCGCCGTGCCTATCCTGGACCACGTGTGGTGGGAGGGTCTGCGCACGATGCGACACCCCTTCTCAGAACCAGCTATCAAAGGAAGGCTAGAGAAGAGGTTTAAGGCCCCGGACTCTGCACCAAAGTCCTTGGTGTCACAGCCCACTCCTGAGTCGGTGGTTTCAGCAGCGGCTAGCCGCAAAGCCAGGAGTCGGCACAAATGTATTAGCCCTCCTGATAGTGATGCCAGGAGACAGGATACCTTTGGTAAAAAGGTTTTGACTGTGGGGGCAACAACTGTGAAGGCGGCCAATTCTCTTGCGATCATGGCTCGCTACGATCGTGAAATGTGTCATCGGTTGGCTCCCCTGCTGGAACATCTACCTAAGGAACACAGTAAGGTTGCTATGATGTTGGTACGCGAACAATCATAGTATTAACATTGCCGTGGACTTGGCGTAATCTGGTTTTAAACAGATTAACAACGGTGTAGTTTCGTCGACAGGCCTGGCTTAAGTGCACAGACTTTCGCCCGGAGGTGCATTATAAAGTTTTGGACATGCCATGTGAGGGGGAGCAGTTGTTTGGTGAGAAAATCGATGGGGCCCTCAAGGGTATGAAGGAGTACTCTGAGACTGCTAAGTCGTTGGGAGCCTTGCAGAGTGTGCGCTCATTTCGTCCCTTCAGTGGGGCGTTGGGAAATGCCTGGTTTACTTCCCCCAGAGACCGGGGCTACAGTCGATCTGGTTACTCCTCCAGGGGTATAGGAGGTCAGCGCAGTCGGCTCAAAAAAGCCGGGACTTTCAGGCCTCCAGGAAAAGAGCGTGGCAGACCTCTTCCTCCAAAGGGAGACAGGCTAAGTCGCAGCAATGACTCATCGGGGAAATCTGCTGGGGGGCAGGGTAGCATTACATGTAGACGAGTGGTGCAAAATCACGTCAGACAGTTTGGTGTTGGACACGGTCCGTCTGGTCCACTCCCTGGAGTTCAAGAGTTCCCCAACCCCCATTCCTCCATTGTATACCATGCAACCCCACCTTCACATTCTACGACAGGAGGTGGTACTTCTGCTGAAGAAAGGGGCTATAGAATTGGTTCCTGTAGCCGAGAAAGGCCAAGGGGTTTATTCCCGTTGCTTTGTGGTGAAGAAACCCAACGGTAAGTGGCGGCCCATACTGGATCTTCGGGCGTTGAACACAACTCTGCAACGCTTGACGTTCAAGATGCTCACGCTTCAGGAGGTTGTTCGGTCTGTACAGCCGGGCGAGTTTCTGTCCTCGTTGGATCTACAGGACGCATATTTCCATATCCCTATGCGTCGACGGCACCAGAAGTTTCTGCGGTTTCTGCAGTTTATCCTAGGAGAAGATCATTACCAGTTTCGAGTGCTGCCGTTCGGATTAATGTAGTCACCCAGGACGTTTACCAAATGTTTGGCGCCGGTGGCGGCCTGGCTCTGAAGGGAAGGTCATCATGTTTACCCATACCTGGACCACTGGCTGGTACGCGGTTCATCGCCGGGGGAGGCGCAGGAAAGTCTTCGCGCTACCATGCAGCTGTTGCAACAGCTAGGCTTCGCCGTGAACTTCGAAAAGTCCTTTCTGTCGCCTTCCAAGGATTTGGTTTTTCTGGGGGCAGAGTTTCAGACTCAGCTGGGGATTGTGAGGACCTCGGACGAGAGGGTTTTGAAGCAAAAGATAAAAACAGCAGAGTGGAAGATCGGTACAAGGGTGTCGGTCCGGACCTACATGTCACTGCTGGGGGCCATGGCATCCTGCATTCCGCTGGTGAAAAACTGTCGTCTCTTCATGAGATCGGCACAGGAATTCCTCGCCGACTGATGGGCTCAGAGTCGTGGATTGTGGTCCGACAAGGTGGTGATCGACGGCGAGCTGGTGGAAGTGCTTCGATGGTGGCAGTTCTCGGGCAATCTGGTTCGGGGCATGCCGTTGCTGGAACCGGAATTCCATTTTACAATTGTGACGGATGCCTCTCAGGATGGGGGGCACATCTCCAGGACTCGCAGGTCCATGGCCTGTGGTCTCGGGTGGATTCGCATTTCCACATCAATGTGCTCGAGTTGAGAGCAGTACATTGGGCCCTGAAATCTTTCCTGCCGCGCATACGTACGCAGGTCAGTGGTGAGGGTGTTGATGGACAATACCACCACAATGTTTTACCTCAGAAAACAAGGGGGCACGCATTCCAGGGTGCTGTCGAAGGAACCACAAGACCTCTGGCATTGGGCTCTGGGTCACGACATTGGCATTGTGGCCTTTCATCTGCCGGGAGTGTTGAATGTGCACACGGATGCGCTCGGCAGAGAGGTGAGCCAGCTACACGAGTGGCAGCTGAAGGTGCAGCAGGTGTCCATGCTCTTCCAGAAGTGGGGCCGTCCTTCATTGGATCTCTTCACAACGAGGGAGAACAAGCAGTGCAAGGAATTTGCCAGCAGGTGGGCTCATCCCAAGTCTCTAGGGGATGCGTTCCCGTGGACAGACCGGTTCGCTTATGCATTTCCTCCGTTTCCACTCATTCGACGGACCCTTAAGTGGATTCGGAGATACCCATGCGTGTGATTCTGGTTGCCCCGTTCTGGGCCAGGCAGCCGTGGTTCTCGGATCTCCTTCATCTGTCCGTGGCGGAGCAGATTCGGTTAGCAGTGACGCCGGACCTTCTGTCTCAGGATAAGGGTGCTATCTGGCACCACGATCCAGGGTCTCTCAGCCTGACGGCTTGGCTCCTGACTTCTCCGAGTTTGGCCTGCTAAAGCTTTCTGTTGACTGTCGGCGCATTTTGGAGGCAGCAAGGGCTCTGTCCACGAATGCCTCCTATGCATGTAAATGGAAAAGGTTTTGTGTGTGGTGTAAGGGCCAACCTGGAATGGACCCTTTGAACATTTCGCCAGAGCAGGTTTTGCCATACTTATTGTAGTTGGCAGAAAAGGGTCTGGCATTCTCCTTCATAAAGGTACACTTGGCAGCAATTTCTAGATTCACTCGGAAACGACATGCAATGCCTTTTGTTTAGTGATCGTCTCATCAAGCATTTCTTGAAGGGGTTGTTTCGGACCTTTCCTTCAGTCAAGAAGTTTCCTCCGGTGCCTTAATGAGGTTCTGTCAGGTCTGATGAAGCCTCTGTTTGAACCAATGTCGTCGACGCCTTTGCAGTTTTTGTCTTGGAAGGTGGCTTTTCTAGTGGCCATTACTTCAGCCAGAAGGATGTTTTGAGTAAGCTTTGGTTGTGGACCCTCCATACTGGAGGTTCTTAAAGGACAAGGTGGTGTTGGCTACTAATCCACACTTTATCCCAAAAGTGCCAACAACATTTCACAAACTCTCTTCTATTGTGTTACCCTCTTTCTTTGCTTCAGCCTCCACGCTTGCAGAGCGGTCTTTGCATTTGTTGGATGTAAAGAGGGCGTTACATTTTATTTGAATCGTTCAGTTCAGACTTTCTAAACAGCTGTTTGCCCGCCGCTTGACGGACGTTGCATAAGCCACAATCTCCAAGCAAGGACTTTCTCGTTGGGTGTCGTCGGCTATCTCTTTCTGCCACACTAATGCTGGGAAGCCTTTGGAGAGGAATCCGAGGGCACACTCGACGAGGGCTACGGCTTCGTCAGTGGCATTATGTTTGGGGATTCTGCTGGTGGACATCTGCCAGGCGGCCACCTGGGCGGTGCCGCATACCTTTAGTGGACATTACTGTCTGGAGATGCAGCATGGTGAGGATGTGGAGGTGGGACGAGCGGTCCTGCAACGCCCGTTTCAATAAGTTAAGCCCTGCAGCTTCGGGGGTATGTGTTTGAACTTGATCACTGTATGGGTTTCTTGTCTCATGTATGTGATTTGGTTTCTATATTGGTTTGCATTTGCACTCCGCCATGCATGATGGATACTGCTATGTAATCTATTCACAGCATGTGAATCCGTGAAAGATCCAATGCTGGAGAAGGGAGTAGTTTCTTACCATTTCTCCAGCGTTGGTATCTTTCATGGATTCACATGCGCCCGCCGGCTGCTCCTGCATCCAAACCTGGTTCGGATTGTCGCCACTTTGGAGCTTAAAATCTGAAGGGAAGCCGCGGGGCGGGGCTATTTATAACCTATGTCTTATTGGTTGTGGCTAAAGCACCCAAAAGAACGTTGATAGGATACGAAAGTGTCGAAGTTTTCCATAGGAAAACGCTAAATTAAAATGACCGAGGTTCCCCAGCCTGAAGACGGGGAATATTCACAGCATGTGAAGCCATGAAAGATACCAACGCTGGAGAAATGGAGTTAAGGTAAGAAACTACTCCCTTCTCACTGCTCTAGTAACAATTGTTAGTGTGACCAGCTGACTCTTATGGATGGTGGCAGTGGGCATACTTCAATGAATTTTGGTTTAATATTACACGCAAACCAGCCGCAGTAATGCACAGAAGGGTCACCATTGTGCTAGAATGATGGCTTCTTTCTTTTATCGCCATTTGCAGTGTGCTTGTCTTTTCTTAGGTCTTCTGCTGTCCTGTGTGGTGGAGGTACTCGAGAAAGTTTGATCATTGGTGGGAACTATTTGTGTAGACCGCCGAGGCTCCAGTGTGTCTTTGAGGGCAGGAAGTGAGGGAGGAGCCCGGAACGCTCGAGTCCTTTGTCTTCTGGTGTGCCTGAGCAAAACCAGTTCCCACCCTTTCTTTAAACTGCAGGGAGAGTTTGCAGTAGTTGTGTGTGGGCTGCTGTATAACTGTCAGATTCTGGAAGCTGAAGACAAGTCGACCACTGGAGCTGAATCCGAAGATGAAGAGAAGACGGCTGTAACGGATTCCAGCGACAGGAGATGCCTGCTGTGTAACTGGAGCCTGTTCTGACCCTTTCTTTCATGCAACCTAGATGTTCCGAAGATAACGACCCCTACCCAGAGACTGTTTGGATCCTTCAGTCTTGAGACGACCTACAAAAGAGCAATATCACAATGTGCTCTGACCTTCCTGGGCTGCAAACCACCTGGGACCTCGAGGCGGAGTGGTGTGCAAAGTCTTCCGAAGTCCGATTCTTGCTGAAACTTTGGTGGACTCCCGGACTGCCAGAGAGACAATTCGAATCCCTGAAGCCACCTCACTAGAGTGCTGGACCAAGAGACTGAAGAGAATCCGACTGGTGACAACGGTACTTCATCTGGTACCTGTAAAAGGGTGCCAAATCCACACAGCCGCGAGAAGCACTGAAGAATACTTTATTGGGAGCCTTTTCTGTCTGCTGTTGCAAGTTCCCATCCAGTGTCACGTCTTTCGTCACCACTACCAAGAATCCAGAGACCGGGTCCTGTGCTGCTGCATCATGAAGGTGTCAGTCGGCAAACTCTGCCTGAGTGGGTGATTTGTGTGTTCACCCATACCGTTCGAAGAGGCCTAACACTGGAACACTTCTAGGGAGCCTTCAACGAAGACCCTGAACACTTTCTACTAACTTTGAAGTCTGTACTTGTTGAAGGAGAAATCCTCTGGAACGCTGACTTTCTTGCATCTGACCCTCATCCTGACCTGCCTACTTTTGGCCACTAGTCCACCTATGTCCCCCTTTTGTATCTGAGATCACTCGTGCCTTAGAATAGGGAAAGACCTGAAAAGTATAACTCTTCCTCTTCATTGAAAAGATAACAAGTGTTACAAAGTACGTACTTGTTAAATGTGTTAGTGTTGTAACTATCTCTGAAATAGAATGTTACAAACGTGACATTCTATATGTGTAAGATTAGGTTCTTACTTGCCTTGAACTTCTGATTGCCTTTCTGAAATGTCTGCTAAGGTTGTTATTCTAGAATTGTGTTCCACTCTTTTTAAAAGTATCCTTGGTATAACAAACTATTCCTGTAATAGAAATAGTGTAGAGTTTATGACCAATAGGGTCTCTCACCTTGAATAGCTGCTGCCATTCTAAAAGGGTAACATTGAGTTGTGTTTACCTTGAATTACTTAGTGCCATTCTAAAACAGTCTTACAGAGCTCTTACTTATCCATAAGCAGTTGACTGCTGTTAAAGTGAAGAGAATTTCCAGTTTCTGTGCCTATTCCCTTTAACCTGAGAGACTTCCAGCACTTTTGCTGGACTCTGGACTTTTTTTTAATCTCCTGAATGAGTGAGTGGCAAAAAATTCCACTCATTCTGTTTCTCGGACTAGGATTTGTATTTTTACTGTTGTATGCAGTCTGGTAAACTCCATAAGTTTAATACAGGCATCTGCTTTTTGCTTTGTGACACCCAGCACCCTATGTGCAGTGTCACTGAAAACTCCCTTGGACTTCTTTGTTTAAATATATTTTCTTGTGAGAACTAGAGTTCCCAAGAGTAGTAAGATAACTTTTATCTTAGATTTTCTTTTGTTGGTCCAGCACACACCACCATATGTGGGGTGCTGGGGGATTACATTGCAACTCCTTCTCCCACTCCTCATGTACCATTTTGTTATAACTGACTAACTTAAATGGCTGGTGGCAGTGGTCACTTTTTACTACCTTTTGTGCAAGTTACTAACCGGCTGATTTCTCAGATGCAGTACAGCACCCACGGGAGACCATTTTCTCAGAATGGTGTTAGGCAGAAACCTGTGCACTTCCCTTAGGTACCACTGCAAAAGGCTTAGGACTACAGGTGTTGGCAGTAAACCCAATTGGTAGCAGTCTGTACCACCCAGATGTACCTGGTAGCTGTGGCTGAGCAGCCAGACTTCTCTCAAGAAGAGCTAGACAGTATATAGAGTATACAAGAGCCAAAATACAGTAGCACAAGCAAACACTGACCAGAGCTTGGGTATAAAAGTATATAATTATTTATTTAAAAACACACTTTGTAAAATACACTAACACTAATATGTCAAGCAAGTTCAAACAGTCACTATTAATATATATACATCCCTGATTACTTATTGAACAAGTCTTAGTTAAAACATCACTTATTTTCAGACAGAGGTGAGCGCTTAACCTAAGATGGCACTCCAATAAGTTTAAAAGGGAGGGAAAATTAGGAAAATACACAATACCAACACTTTAAGAGAACCAGAGCATGTCAGAAAAGGCAGAGTCTACTGAGGAGCAAGAAAGTCATAGGCCAGGCCTACTCTTGGAGAGAGCAAGGTGGAATGTGTCCAAGATCACACAGTTGAATAGTACTTTAAAGAGTCTTTGCAGATAGTTCAAAAAGGGTTGGATCAAGTCAGGAAAAGTTAGTTTGCAGGTCCCAAGTCACCCCAGGATAGAAAGTCAAGGATTTACGGGACACCTTGAACAGTCTGTTGCAAGGGAGACCAGGCGGGACACAGTACCTGAAATGGTGAGAAAGCTCCAGCGGGGGCAGTTGTTCTTGGCAGCGGGTGCAAGTTGGTGCTTCGTCCAGGGGAAGAGGAGATCTCGACGTGGAGGAAAGCTGGAGGTCGTTGCACTGCCAGGGAAGAAACCAGCCGCGGAGTTTACCGGTTAAACGGTATTACCCTTTTATTCGCGGTAGTGGTGAAGCGTGGCGATCCGGCCGCCGGGGTGCTTGGCACGGGCGATTCGACCACAAGACCATCCAGGAAGGCGAAAAAGAGGGCAAACTGGTTATCCCCACCAGTTCAGAGGAAGAAGACTCTCCGGGATGAAGATCTTCTCTGTCACTGGGAAGTGGTGAGACGGTTCAGCAGGGCTCCACCGGTGGTGTCGTCGTTGCAGGTCGGCTCAGCTTCTCCCTCTTCGGATTCTTTGGCCCTGTGGCAACTTCTGAAGTTCCAGTCCCCAAAGCCCTGCTTTTATGCAGAAAACCCCCATTCATCAGTCCTAGCTGTCACTCAAACATGCTAAGTGGTGAGCCGGGCGGCTCACCACTGGGCCAATCACACAAGAGTGCGACTTGAGTTGTCGAGGCAACTCAGTCCAGGGTGCCTAAACCCCCCTCCCACACATCCTGTAGACCCAGACAGAGTGGCACCACTTTTGGAGGCTTCTGTGTAGAAGCCCGCCAAAAAGTGGAACAAAGGGCTCGACTTGGGTTGGAGTTACAGAGGCGAACACAAACGCCATTTTAAAACTGAGTCCTGGCAAAAAGACCCAACCGGGGAATAAATATTAAATAAATAACCAGGCGGTATCTTTAACATTGCACCAAAAAAGTGGTGCGTTTTAAAATGAATGGGAAATCCCATAGGAAATATTCCGGTGGAATATTTTGCGTGGTAACCACTGCCACCAGCCAGAAACTCGACGAGGGGGGACTGCACAGTGCCCCCTCGAAAAACAGACCTAGGGGCAATCTAATTACCCCTATCAGTACTTCCACAATATGATGGTTTGTACTGGTTCTGTTCACAATTAAAGACTAGTAAAGTCAATGGTGACTTTACATGCCCTGGGAGACAGTAGTCAGTCCCAGGGTATGGAGTCTATGATTGGGGGTCACTGACACCCCTGTGTTACTGCACTGAGGGTGCTGTGTAACACACTTCACAAAAACACATGAAACCCTATGGAGTAAAAGACCCCATAGCCCATAAAACACATCACAAAGTCAAAGGATATCTCAAATCGTGTCTAAGAGTGGGAGAGAGAGTCTCACTCTTAGCAGGAGAAAATAAATAAACCCCAAAAATCCAGCAAAGTTGCTGGGGGACTCACTAGGTTTGGGAAATTAGCCTTAACAGAGAATTCTCCCTAACAAATGGCCCCTGTCTTCTTTACACGCCATTTCTTGATTGTCAGTTCCTTCTGGAATTTTCTTCTATCCTTTAGAATAGATTTGAGTCCTTTGTGAGTTTTGCCTTTGGCCGGCTTCAGCCCTGAAGTCCGCCCAGGCTCCAGCGTGTCTGGGAAGATGGAAAGTAAGGGAGGAGCCCGAAATCTCACTGTCCTTTGTCTGTAGGTATGCCTGGTTGAAACCAGTTCTAACTGGGAGGCTAGCTCTCCTAGAGGGTTTTTGGACTAAAGTCAACCACTGGAGCAAGGAATCCAAAACGGAAGACGAGCAGAGATGCCAACAGCACCTTCCAGGACCGCAAAAGCACTGGTGACGCCTTGCAGCTCTGCTGACAGTTTTCACATCGACAGGGAAGACTTGCCAAGGACAATTCCCTTCCTTAGGCTGGTGGGACCAACTGGCCTCAAAACCACCTTCATTTTGGGCCAGCCCCTGAGTTGCTGTGAATTTCCCAAGCTGCAGAATCTCAATACCGGGATACCTGGACCATTATCGAGTGCATCGTCTTCCAAAGATCGAATCCTGCTGAAATTTTGCATGCATCCGTGTGGACCTCCAGAGGCAGGAATTCTTCACCAAAAGTCCCCCCACCAGACTTCAGGACTGAGTAAACTAGGAGAATCTGACCGGCAATATTAGTTTCGTCTTGGCGCTAAGAAAAAAGGCAGCAAAACCACAATGAGCCACTGGAGTGAGCTGAATCCATTGTTGTTGGCCCTTCTCCCGAGTGCTGCCGCAGAAGCCCTCGAGAGGTCCCCCCTTACGTCCCCACGACCAAAGAGCAGGAAGCCAGCTACAATTCCTTCACTTTCAAGGTACTGTGGGGCTTGGGCTGTAATTACTGTCGGCATTTTCGGAGCTTCCTTGCTTGGGAAGTGCTGTTTTCTTCAATTGAGAGTTGACAACTCCTTTGTGCAGGCCTTGCAGCTTGTGCACCATCAGGTAGGCTACCCTTGAGCTCCTGGGTTTCTTCAAGAACCACTGACTGGTTAACTTTTCATCTGAAAATCTTCATCAGAGCTGGAACTGTCCATTTGACATTGGCTGTCCTTGTTTCCCAAAGGTCCATCTTCTGATCATATTGGCTCTGGCAATGCTGGTTCCTCCATAGATTTTAATTGTGAACACTTTTATTGCTAGAAAACAGATTGCCTATATCCCACTGGGAGAGTATATTTAACTCTGAAACTTTCCCCTCTCAGCTCAATTTTGCAAAGTTGATATACAAGTGCTGATACTGACCGTAATTGACGCCACTCTGTGCTGGATATGTAAAGCATAGAAAGTTACTCACCTGCATTATTGTTTCTTATATTGATTCCATTTCATACTTGAATGTTATTAGTATTTGCAGCATTTTATATTTGCTTGTATACCTTGTGTGTGTATATATAAATATCTTAATATAACTTTAAGTGAGTAAGTGTCTACTTGGATACCTGTTTGAACTGATTTCATTGTACTGTTCTGCAGCTAACATAACTCCCTCCTAAAATGAGCCTGGCTGCTCAGCCTCTCTACCGACTTGTGTAGTACAGGCCTACATTAAGTGTTGGCCTATATTAAGTGTTGGGTCCCTAATACCAAGAGAAGTCTTATGAAGTCCCACACCACTTGCCCCTCTGAAAAGTACATAAGTTATCTACTTACCTTTGAACTGTTCTGAAAAGTAATCGGCGTGTAACTGCATGCATTCTGAAAGAAGAATAAGTTACATATGTTACAGGGTGTATACTTACAACAGTGTTGGTATAACTAGGTGATTCTTGGAACTGATTAACACCGTAGGTTACCATTCAGGCCTGCTTCCCTTGAATTACATTTGGTCTTTCCAAAAATCCGACTAATATTTTACTCCTCCTGAATAGCATCCTGCCATTCTAAATGTGTATCACCGGGTTTTACTTGCCTTGAACTACATACTGCTCTCCTAAATAAGGTTTTTACGTTGGTTTGTATACAATAAGTATTGCATTGGTTTTTATAATTGTGTTTATGAATGATAATAGTACTTAGCTTTCTAAAGTCATCTCTTTGCCTGTGTATATATCAAATAAGCCATTATTTTTTACAGTGTATCAGTGTTTCTTTGGACCATATGTAGGCTAACATTTCTTTGTACCCATCTACAGCCTGCTTTCCCTCCCAAGATAAGCCTAGTTGCTCTGTCATTGCTGCCAAATATCTCAGGTGGTACAGATCTATACTAAGAGTTGTTTACTGTATTGCCCAAGGAATAGTTTTATAAAGCCCCTGTTGGACTTCAGAAAAACTGTCCGTACATACAACAAAACAGTCTACAAGAAAGCAATACAATTTCTCAGGCTACCTTAGCGACTCTCATAGCCACCCTCATAGCTAACCCTGTGCTTACCCTCGTTGGAGATTTCAACATCTGGTTTGATACCCCCTCAAATCTCATGACCCAGCCTATAATTGACAACTTGGAAGCCCTCAACTTGATCTAACTGGTTTCAGGCCCCACCCACTTTGCAGGACACACCCTTGATGCAGAATGCCGTCCCACCAAGCTGATCTCTTCACCCTATTATGCCCTCTAATATGGACAGAACACACTGCCATCTTCTTCTCACTCATGCCCCCCCCCCATCGCTCGATTCGCCACGCCTCAACATCTCCATCCCATCCCCTAGTGTCCCGCTCTGGAACAAGGTCACTGTAGCTCCTGACTTTGATGATTCTCTGCTCCCCAACCTCCCGACTCAAGAGGGATTCCCTTCCATCGACCACTTCGACCTATGAATCTCTGATGCCCTCACCCACCGCACCCCTACTAGCCACTGCGTTGCTCTTACTGATTTTGGATGGAAGTTCTCAATTGTCGCTTATACTCGTGGGACAAGCTTTTCTCAGCCAGTATTTGTCGTAGTGATTGGGCCACAGCTAACACACACAACGTCTTTTCAGCACTCATCAGCCTCGACCACCAGAAGTCATCTTTGTGTATCCTAGATGCGGAGGTATGTCGGTCTAAATAGGCCATTCTGATGCTGTAGGTACCTGTACATGATAGTAAAAGGTGTCTTACGGTTTCAATTTGATCTTTGTTCATGCAGTATCAACATTTGTTCGAAGCAGAGAGTCCTCTTATAGCCGGAATTTAATTGGCTTTTAGGAGGTTCAGACTTGCCCTTATAAAGATGTCTGAGTGCTTTGTTCGGAAATTTCTTTAGGTATTCCTGCATTTGACTTAACTTTCTTGTGTTGATAAGTAAGTTGGTTGTCAGTTTTTTTTGCTGCTGCTGCTTCTAAGTTCCGGATCCAATCCGATCGCTCCATTTTTGTATTGACCTTTGCTGGGATAAGGACCAGCTCTTCTTCAGAGCTGCATATTTCTTCCAGTATGTCCTTTTGGTTCTGCACCAATGTTTTCACCATTCTGCAACAGCCTCCTGTTGCTTTTATGTTGATCAGATTCAATGTCGCTGGGCATTTTGGAAGAAACACTTTCCAATATAGCATTATCTTAGCTTTCTGCGTATCAGGTTCATCGATGTTGATTTTGGCAGTCTGAAGACATTCCTCCAATGGTAGCTTTCCAGTTTTAGCCAGATTTTGTTTGGGATGTTGGGCATGGCTTCCACTCCATATGTTAAGGCTGGTATTATTTTTGCTTTGTAAAAGTCTATTGCAGGAGTCAGGAAGAAGCAACCAAATTTTGTATCCACTGCCCGTGTTTGAGATGTTTTTTGATTTTGACAAACAGGATTTGCTGCATTGCTACTTCTGTTTTGCTGCTGTCTAGGGTTACCCCCAGGTACTAGAATGTGCTTACTCTTTCTATTTAGATTCCATCCAAATATCAGTTTAGTTTTTCTTATCTCTTGTGTGATTTTTCCAGGGACATTATCTTCGTCTTTTCTCGTTGATCTCGAATTGGTTTGATTTGATGTATTTAGACAAGTTATTGAGTTTTCTTTGGAGACCAACAGGCGTCTGGTCTAAAAGAATCAGATTGTCTGCATACAAGAGGCGTGTTGTTTTGTCTTCGCCAACTGTTGGAGGGAACAATCTGACGTTTACCTCAGAGTTCTTAAAATTGTCTAGGTACGCTATGAAGAGTGCAGGGGTGAAGCCCTGTTTTACTCCCCATCCGTGGGCATCTCTTCAGATAGCAAACCTTTATGATTTAGTAGCACTCTCATTGGTGTTTTTGAGTGAAGGGCCCTTATTGGCTCCACAATTGACTCTGGGCATTTGCAGGTTGCCAACTTTTCTCATAGTATGTCTCGATTGACCTGGTCAGACGCTTGAACCAGGTCAATGAACGCAATGAAGACTCAGACTCCCTTCCAAGGTTTTTCCATTGAGAGTGCTTAGGAACAGTATGTTTGCTGTTCCAGTGTTGTTCTTGAAGCCCGCTTGAAAGGGATCTGCACATGGGGCTTCTCTTGCCGAGCACTGAAAGCGAGTTAATAGTGTAGCGCCGAATACTTTCAGATTACATCAAGTAGTGCTATGGGGCGGTAGTTTCTTGGATCTTCTTTCCCGCCCTTTTTGAAGATAGGCACTACTGTAGATGATGTCCAGGATTTAGGTATTGTTCTAGTCTCTGCGCATCTTTTGAACACCATAGTTAGGAAGGATGCCCATTCCTCTGGGAATTTTTTTAAGTCCATATTTGTTATCCCGTCCAGGCCGGGGTCTCTTGATGTTTTCAATTTTTCGAATTACTTCAAGGATGTTGGAAGGTTCCAGATTGTTTTTGATTTTTCTATCGTTGGTCTGAGTTTGATAGTCATGGATTTGAATAAGTTTTTGGAATGTTCCACCAAGGTCGCTTCTACTATGTTGTTTAGGAGTGTGTCGTTTGTTGAATTTTCAGTAGATCTTACAAGTGACCAAAATGTGCGTGTTTTATGGCCACACACCGCTCGCAGCATCTCTTCGGAGTCCTGCTGATATGTCAATCGGTAACTCTTGATCCAGGACTTGTATTTCTTTATAGCTTTTGTCACCAGCTCCCTGTTGCGTTCTTTTGGCATCTCATCAGTCTCTTGACTTTCCTCAATTCACGTCTCTTCCCCAGCAGAATTTCGTCATATTTATGGGTTTTAGATTTTGGTTATTTCCCCGGTCCCTTACTTTTGATCTGATAAGCTGTAAGTAGAGAGCAGTAGTCTACCAGTTTTGTTTGTTGAGTCTGGTCCTCCATGACTGTTGTAAGATGATGCTTCTTGGATAGTTTTTCTATATTTTGTGCTGTCATTTTTAGTCGGTTCCTCTGGGTGTTTTCTATTGAACATAGCATTTGCGGCTTTGGGCTTTTAAATGACTTCCATGTGGTAATTAGTAGTTTGTGTTCGCCTGCATTGGTTCTTTGGACCGCAAAGGTTTTTATAAGTGGAAGAAAGGCTCTTGGCGCAAACGTGTAGTCTATTGTCGAGTGTGAGTCTTGTCTTTCCCACGTAGGCACTCGATCAGGCTGGTCAATCAGGAGATCGAAGTTATGAAGTTCTCTTGATGTCATGAGGTCAGTCCATTGGTTACCTCTTACTTCTGCAGGAGATAGTTTTCATGTGTCCCTTGTTTCCACATGTTGCATTTAGATCCCCACAAATAAAAACATACTTTGATTGATGATCGATATAGGCTTCGTCTAAAGCTTTCTCAATCATCGCAAGATAGCTCTTGTTGTTCAACTTTTGAGGATTCCAATATGTATTCAAAATTATCCTTGTTGTTTGGTCGTCCTCAGAGGCGTATTCACTACAGTGTTCCCAGTTTACCAATATTGCCAGCAAGAAGAGTGTCAATGTAATTATTTTTTGTAAGTATAAGCCGCTGCCGCTGATAGCAAGCCAGAGGTCGGTCGGCCCTTTGTGCCTTTTTGTGCTGGAGAAATAACCAGTTCGTAGCCAATTTAAAAAAAGGCTAGTCTATCAGCCACGCCTCCTTGGAGACACAATATGTCAAAAGTTCCTAAAGCAATGTCGTTAGGGGCCGTCAAATGGAGGGACCCTCTAGTAGTCCATGATCCTAGATTTAATCATGTCGGTTCTAGTTTCCGATCTTCTGTACGCGCCTCCCACTGATTTTCATGGTGAGAGGTCTTGCATTGCTATTTTCTTAAATGCAAGATCAAGGCCTTTGGAATCCAGGACTAAGCTTGTTGGTAGCGGGCTGCTTTATCGCCGTCTTGCCTTTTGGAAGGTGGTTGCAAGGGATCTTGTGGAATTGTCAGTTTCATTTTAGGGATCGGTTCACTTAGCACTCTGCCAATCTCCAAAGGGTTATGAAAAGTTTTAGATATGTCAATATTGGGTCTAAACGATTGTTTCCTCAAACTTCTTGTTTTTGTTTTGTTGTGTATCCTCATGATGTTTTTCTTTGCGTTTTTTACTTTTAGGTTTCTTTCCAGTTTGTTTAGTTTGTCTTTTATCAGGGAGCTTTGTTCGTTCTTATTCTCGCTGGGAATCTGTTTTTTTCATAGTTTGTTTTGAAGCCATGAGAGGAGAAGTTTTCCCTTCTTCCCTCACGACAACGATGTTCCGGGTCCGCCTCCTTTTCTCTTCTGTTGGGTCATAGCCCAACCTCTGGAGGTCTTCCGTTTTGGAGCGGATTGTGACTCTTTTCTGAGGCAGGGTTGGGCGGAGGGGGGGATAAGGTTTTTGCCGCTTGTTGGCACATGCACCTCAATCTACACCCCTATGGAATGTTTCTCCGTCACGTTCGCTGATGACGACGTTCATTTTTTAATTGGAGTGTTGGTTTAACTTTTCTCTGACTCTTTCATGGTTTTATTGTTTGCAGGGAAATCGGCTGTTGGGAACTTTGCTTCGGTCTTGTTACTGCTGTTTTTGTACATGATAGAGCTGCTTGGGTCACGGCCAAAGTCGTGTTCTTTGTTGTGATCCTTTGGCGGTTGGTTTTCATCTTGCACGTTGCCGTGCACTTGGTCGGAAGTCTCTGCCGCTTCACCACTTGTTTGTTCTGGCGCTGGACTTTGAGTAAGACCCATCCCGCCTTTGGCCCCCGACTCCAACTCTCCTCCGACAGATGGATCGGACGGGCCACGCCAAGGTAAGGACTTGTGATTTGGCTGGTCCCGGGCATATACTTGACCAGCAGCTTTATGGGTCGGCATCTATTTTCTTCAGACCAGACAACCTTGTTTGGGCTATTTGCAATGTTATTGTTTCTGTTGAAACCGCTGTTTACGTTTGTGGAAGCCTCAGCAAACAAGCACGCTGGTTTCACTATAGATGATTGTGATGGTAAATGCAGGGAATCTCTACCTGCTGGGATTCCTGCGTCCGGCTTGGTCTTTGTGAAGGTCATCTTAAGAACCTGCGAAGGGGGCCAAGACACCTAAAGAGCTTGGTATCTGGGTTAATCTGTTCTCTGGTCTCGGGTCTCCATTTTCTTCGATGATTTTGCGAACTTCACAGGCGGCGGCCATCTTCTTTGCTGGCTGAGTAGCGGGCTGCTGTGTCCATATCTGCTACTCTGTCGCTACTCTGCGGCTGCTCAGTGGCTGAAAGGGATCTTTGTGCAGTTCCTCCCCTTTGCTGTGATGGAAACAGGAGACAGACTTCAAAGTGGAGCAAAACAGAGCTGGACTGTCGGAGACTGCTACTCTGCGGCTGCTCCGTGGCTGAAAGGGGTTTTTGTGCAGTTCTCCAGCATGGGGTCTGGCATGGATTCACATGCTCATGAATATTCCCCGTTGTCAGGCTGGGAATCCTCGGTAAAGAAAAAAACAGTATCAGTTTCGTTTCTGATCTGTCTTTCGTAGTAATAACCAATCACTGGTCTCTGCGTCATACTGACCACAGCCAATGACTGCCCTCTACCTAAGCACCGCCTCTGGCAGCCATCTTCAGATTTTTACCGCATGTTCATGTGTTGGGATCCTCGTGCTATTGCTCTCGAGCGTTAGTGCTATTTTTCGCGCTTTTTCACAAAAAACTTCGATTCTTTCGGTCAAAAGAGCCTCAAGCTCCACCGATCCTACATCCGATCAACGGGGACCCGTGTCGGATTCGTCTGTGCCCCTCAAGGGTGAAGATTTCGTCGAGCTACACTTCGGAGGACTCCAGAAGCTTCTCAGGCCCGGTCTCGGAGATGGCCCAGGAGAAGGGAAGCTCGACGCCCGGAAAGCTGTTCAGGGTCTGCCCTGGATGCCAGCTGCAGAACGTCTTTAAGGAGGACGAACACTCTTTCTGCCTTTACTGCCTTCATGAGGACAAGACTCACGTGGAGAAGGACTGTGCGTTTTGCGGCAACATGTCGGAACGGACCATGAAGGACCGCCATCAACGTCTCGCCAACTGGCTGGAGGGTAAGAGCCCGTCTGGCGAGAAGAAGAAGAAATCCGAGCGGTCTTCTAAGACCTTTGAGGGCGCCCCGGCGACGGGGGCCCAACATAAGGCCAAGCACCGCTGGCACCGGGAGCGCCGAACGGTCGGGCTCTACGGGCGCCAGGCAGGGCGCACCCTCCCCGGCATCATCAACCACGAGCCAACGCTCTGGGTCGGGTAAGAGGAAGGCCGAGCACCCGGCGAAGCTCCTGGAGAGGCCCCGGTCGAGCTCTAAGGCAGAGGAGGAGCGTGGCAGTGCCCCCTCCCTCAAGGATAAGGCGGTGAGCGCACCTAAGGTGGTGAAGGCCTTGATCCATCCGACCAAGCCCTCTATCGAAACGGTCGCGGCGGCCCTGGCTCAGCCTGTGGAGGCTGCACCAGTGGTGGCGACCTCAGGGCCCAGATTCTCCCTGCCTCCTCGGAGGGAGTCTTCTTTTGTGCCCATCGATAGGACCCCCGTGAAACCCTCCGTGGGGAAGAAGGGGGGGCAGGGCGTCGTCGTAGATTCGGCCTCAACCTCAGAAGAGGAGCTGATCGAGGTTTTAAGCCACGGCCTAGGCGTGGAAGAAGGCCAGCCCGTCGGAATGGACCCCGACGCAGGTGACGACGACATCGTCGAGGATACCGACGGGGCCCCTGCTCGCCCGTCGGATTCCCCTCTGCCAGCGCCGCAAGACAACTCGGCGGCCATTTTGTTGGCCATACAGTCCTTATGCTCCGAGATAAGGACGAGGCTACCGTTACCGACGGAGGAACCTCTCCCGTCGGGGGATCCAGAACCGGGACCTTCTGGTGTTCCCCCTACCAAGAAAAGAAGGATCCATCCACCACCTCCTTTTCAACCGTCGCGCCCCGTCCAGCCCTCCTCCCCGTCCACCCGAGGGGATGATACGGGGACTGACACGGCAGCGACGGGTACGGACGACGAGGCATACGACGAGGATATTCCGTCGTCGCCTCCCACCAGGGCTTCTCCGCCCGACGAGATCGGATCTTTCCACTCCATGATCTCCAGGGCTTCCGAGCTTTTCCAACTCTGCCCTGAGGAGAAGAAAAAGGAAGGCTTCCTTTATCAGCGGCGCGAGGCCAAGAGGAAGACGGTCCTCGCAGTGCCTCTGTTGGACGACATTTGGGATGAGGGCCTTTCCCTCCTCAAGAACCCTTCCACGACGCCAGCTAGAAGAGACCGGTACGAGAAAAAGTACCAGGTCCCGGACACGGCCCCCCTATGCCTCCGGGCGCAGCCTACCCCGGATTCCGTCGTCTCCGCGGCAGCCAGGAAGAAAGCGGGGGGGGGGTGCGGCCTCCACATCGACTTCCCCGCCGGACGGCGAGGGAAAGAAATTGGATGCTATGGGACGTAGAGTCATCTCGTCGGCAGCGACGACGATTAAAGCGGCCAACGCCTTGGCTATCGTGGCCCGCTACGACAGGGAGCTCTGGTACAAGATAGCTCCCCTGCTGGATTTTCTGCCGGACGACAAGAGGGCGGAGGCCCTGGAGATCCTGCAGGAAGGTGAGGTGGCCTCGGACCACGCCATCACCGTGGCGACGGACATCGCCGACACTGGGTTCCGCCAGCTGGGCAACGGCGTTTGCCTTCGACGTCGTGGATGGCTCAAAGCTACGGACTTCCGGCAGGACGTCCAGACCAGAGTCCTGGACATGCCCTTCGACGGGAACAACCTGTTTGGGAAGACAGTGGACGATTCCCTTCAGGCCATCAAGGCGGATACTGAGACGGCCCGGGCCCTTGGAGTCCTGCAGCAACGACGGACGCCCTTTCGGAGCGGCGGAGGCAAGGGCGCCTCCAAAGGTTCCGGCGGCGGTTTCGCTTCCTACCGTCAAGCGGCCCGCTCGTCGTCGCAAGAGGCCTACAGAGGACGAGGCAAGTCTAGCGGACCCCGCCGTCGTCGCCAAGGAGGTCAAGGCGGCAAGGCCGCGTCCAAGCAGGATTGAACCGGCCGTGGGGTCGGGCCCCCACCGAAGCACCCCGGTGGGAGGCCGGCTGGCGGGCTTCGTCAGCGTGTGGGAGTCCATCTCCACCGACCGTTGGGTGCTGGACGCCCTGGCCCGGGGCCACGCGCTCGAGTTTCAAAGAAGGTGCACGCTCGTCCCCCCCCGTGGCCAGGAAAGAACTTCACGTCCCTCAACTTCTCCTGGAGGTAAAGGCGATGCTCAGAAAGGGCGCCATCGAACTCGTCCCAAAGAGGCTTCGGGGCTCCGGAGTCTACTCGAGATACTTCCTCGTGAAGAAGAAGACGGGAGGATGGCGCCCCATCCTAGACCTGCGACGTCTGAACAAGTTCATCAAGGCGCAGAAGTTCCGGATGGTCACCCTCCAGCACGTCCTGGGTCAGCTGGAGGAAGGAGACTTCCTATCGTCGTTGGATTTGGAGAATGCCTACTTCCACATTCCCATCCTAAAGGGGCACCGAAAATTCCTCAGATTCGTGGTCCAAGGGCGTCATTACCAGTTCAAAGCCCTTCCCTTCGGACTACGGTCGGCACCCAGGGTATTCACCAAGTGCCTCGCACAGGTGGCGGCGCAGCTGCGCCGCGAGGGGATTCACGTCTACCCCTACCTGGACGACTGGCTCATCCGCGCCAAGACGAGGGAGCTCGCCGTGGTCCACACGGCAAGGACCGTCCAACTCCTCACGGACCTGGGATTCTCCGTGAACTACGCCAAATCCCACCTGGTGCCCGCGCAAGTCGCACTGTTTCTGGGAGCGAGGCTCGACACAGTGTCCCTTCTGGCCTCCCCGTCGGAGGAGAGGACCAGGACCATCTTGGGCAAGGTGCAACGGATGTGGGTGGCCGACGCGGCCAAAGTGAGGTCCATCAAGTCCCTCCTCGGGATGATGTCTTCCTGCATCTACCTCATTCCCATGTGCAGGCTCCGGATGCGCTCGTTGCAAGAATTCCTGGATGCGCGCTGGATCCAGACGACGGGCAGCTTCGAGGAAAGGATCAAGCTCGACGAGAGTTTCCGACGAGCGATACGGTGGTGGGGCACCCGCGCGCATCTGACGGCGGGCATGGACTTCCAGACCCCAGCCCACCAGGAGACTGTGACCACGGATGCCTCCCTGGAAGGGTGGGGAGCGCACACCGAAAATCTGCACGCAAGGGGACTCTGGCTCCCGACGGAGAAGTCCCTGCATATCAACGTCCTGGAGCTCCGTGCAGTGTTTTGGGCCCTCAGGTCCTTCCTTCCGTCCCTCAAGGGCAAGGTGGTGAGGATCTTCACCGACAACACCACCACCATGTTTTACATCAGGAAACAGGGCGGAACCAGGTCCCCAGCGCTGTCCAAGGAGGCGCAGGACCTGTGGCATTGGGCCGTCGCCCAAGGGATTTTTCTGGTGCCGTTTCATCTGGCAGGGATAAAAAACACCATCGCCGACTCACTCAGCAGGGAGCTGCGCTCGTGCCACGAGTGGGAACTACGGCAGGATCTGGTGGATCGCCTCTTCCGACGGTGGGGCACACCCCAGATCGACCTGTTCGCGACGGCGACGAACACCAAGTGCCGGAGGTTCGCCAGCAGGTTTCCCCAGACGAGGAGCATGGGCGATGCTTTCTCGTTCCCCTGGGAGGGCCTGTTCCTCTACGCGTTCCCTCCCTTGCCTCTGCTAATCCGGCTCGTCAACCAGCTCAAGAGGTCACGGTGCAGGATGATCCTCGTCGCACCTGCGTGGCCGAGGCAGATATGGTTCCCGGACCTTCTGGACTTGTCAGCGTCCCCGCCGATCAAGCTGCCGGCGGACGCGGATCTACTCTCCAGGGAAGGAGGCGCCATCCTCCACCACGACCCGAAGTCGCTGAACTTGCAGGCCTGGCTCCTGCAGCGCTAGAGTTTGGAGGATACGACATACCGGCCGATTGCAGAGAGGTTCTTGCAAAGGCCAGGGCGTCCTCGACTCTTAAATGCTACGGACACAAATGGAAGAGGTTCTCTGTCTGGTGCCACGCACAGAAGATTAACCCTCTACGGATTACGGCTCCCCAAGTACTGCCGTACCTGCTGACGCTGGCCAAAGCTGGTCTGGCACACGCGTCCATCAAGATTCATCTTGCTGCGATCTCCCGATACACCAGAACCACGGGGCGGACGTCCTTGTGGTCTCATCGTCTGGTGAAAGAGTTCATGAAGGGACTGTTCAGATCGTTCCCGCCGGTGAAGGCTCCGGCCCCGGCGTGGGAGCTCAACGTGGTGCTGACCAAGCTCATGGGACCTCCGTTCGAGCCTCTGCACTCGGCCCCGTTGAAGTTTCTATCGTGGAAAACAGCTTTTCTTGTGGCCATCACCTCCGCACGACGAGTGGGAGAGATCCAGGCCCTTTCCTGCAAGGCCCCGTACTTGACTTTCCACGACACAAGGGTAGTGCTCAGGACGCACCCCTCCTTCATGCCCAAGGTACCGTCGGACTTCCATCTCAACGAACCCTTGGTGTTACCTGTGTTCTTCCCGTCGCCTTCGTCGCCGGCTGAGAGGACTTTGCACTCGCTGGATGTAGCTAGAGCGCTGAAGTTCTACGTGGACCGCACGAAGGGTTTTCGGAAGACGTCACAACTCTTTGTGAACTTTGGACCTGTCAATCAGGGGAAGGCTCTCTCGAAGGCTTCCATCTCCAGATGGCTCTCCGGCTGTATCATGTGCTGTCACCGGTTGGCAAACCGACCGCTGCCTGGCCGTCCGAGAGCCCATTCCACCAGAGCGATCGCAGCTACCACGGCGTTCCTATCTGGTGTGCCCCTGCTGGACATATGCAGGGCTGCTACGTGGAGGTCGACGCACACCTTCACGAAATTCTACTGCGTCGACCGGGATTCCAGGGAGGAGTCCAGGGTCGGCCAAGCAGTACTGCGCAACCTGTTCGCCTGAGGTGAGCCTGGTGAGGAGGTAAGATGCTTAATGTTGAGTTGATGTGATGCTTAATGTTGAGCCTTTGCCACCTCCCGTGGTTGTGCATGTGTGTACTGCTATGTATTCTTTATTCATGAGCATGTGAATCCATGCCAGACCCCATGCTGGAGAAGGAACAAGTTACTTACCTGTAACTGTTGTTCTCCAGCATGGGTCTGGCATGGATTCACATGCGAACCCTCCCGCCTACCCCTCTGCGGCTCTTCACTTGGTCATACTGCCACTTCACGTGCTTCCAAATCTGAAGATGGCTGCCAGAGGCGGTGCTTAGGTAGAGGGCAGTCATTGGCTGTGGTCAGTATGACGCAGAGACCAGTGATTGGTTATTACTACGAAAGACAGATCAGAAACGAAACTGATACTGGTTTTTTCTTTACCGAGGATTCCCAGCCTGACGACGGGGAATATTCATGAGCATGTGAATCCATGCCAGACCCATGCTGGAGAACAACAGTTACAGGTAAGTAACTTGTTCCTTCCTCCCCTTTGCTAACACCTTCAGAAAAGGGCGTTCCAAGCAGCAGCTGACCTGGAAGGATAAATGGACTGTTTCCAGGGGAGACCGTGCAAAGAGAGAAGTAGACCAACTAGTAGGGAGCAAAGAACTACAATTCATTGCAGTAGCCACTCCATGGTCATCAGTGTTGCCATGCCACCGCCAGACTTCACACCGCACAGAACCATCCTTCAGCAACGCCTTTCATGGGACCACCAAGTGCCGCACTTCGCTATCCCAGTTCTCCCCTGGCTCAAGCTGTATGCTCGTTCTCCAAGAACCTTTCTACAATTCCCATTGTGAGATCAGCACACCTGCCTTATTTGGAGTGCTGAGGGGTTACATAGTATCCCTTTTCTCACTGTCCCTGTAACATTTCATTTAGTCCTTTACTGGCCTTGTCAGAACACATCAAGGGTAGAGGGCTAAGTTTTATTCTCTACATTTTATATTGTGAGATCAGCACACCCCACCTTATGGTGAGTACTGAGGTGTTACACAGTATCCTCTTTCTCACTGCTTCTGTAAAATTTCTGTTAGTGACAAGCTTACCTGTGTGGCTGGTGGTAGTGGACGTGTTCTACTGACTTTTGTGCAATTGTTGCTCGCAGTCTGTCATCACTGACGTGCTAATGCACAGAAGGGTCCCCATTTACCCAAAATGGTGACTATTTGTAGGTGTGGACGTTTTAGCTCTGCCCCTTTACCCGAATTAGGCCCACCTCTAGAATTATTAAGTGCGCCTTTTGTCCATTAAGTAGGTTTATTGTGCAGACAGCCGGGATGGGGCTTAGATGTCATCTAACAGTTACACTAACCCTGGTCTCCCTGAACCACACACAACGCACATTATATACAGTTTTCAATGGGTAATACTCCCCCAGATACCGTTACAAAGGCATCCCCCAATCATTATGTGTTGCCCTGTACAGAGGAATCTAAAGCCCACACAGTTCATTGGACATAGACATTATAACACAATCGCCTAAAATCTTACAACGCACCTCCTCCAAAAAATCTCTCCATATTTGGTGGCAGCCTTGCCTCTTAGTTACACAACAGAATTCCTATTAACCGTTTAACTGCCATGTGTCCCCCCACCCCTATTGCCAAGGCCTTTTTTGGTATGTCACCATTCAATGCCTTGTAACTTTTTTGTTACTTGAGATATCTCGGCAAAATATGGCCCCTTTTTTTCCAACATGTAGGCAGTCTTAACGCCACCCAGGAATCCTAGGTTGCTGTAGGGGGATGAGAGAAAATAGCCAAAAAGGGAAAAAATGTTGGGGTTTTTCAAAAAATGCCAATACAATGATGTACAAAGAAGCCTGTGATTCTTTCCTTGTAAGAGCTAGGAACAAATGGTTTGCTGTGCTAAATTCCCCAATTTCCTGCCTTTCAAGAACAGGTTCAGTGGAAACAAAAGAAAATTATTTTGATGTGCTTATCAACTGTTTTGGGAGAGGTAGGCGATTTTGGAAATGTTTGCCTATTGGACATGCGTGGATGGAATGGATGAAACGGGTAGGAAAGTCGAAGTGGAGGACAGAAAGGCATACATTTATGAAACGTAGGCAAAATTCCAAGTTTAGGAAGGGGTGATTTGCGCAAGTCCGGCAACAACTAGGTAGGGAAAAATTCCATAGTTTGGGGAAAAAGCGGGAAAATGACCGAAAAAAGGTATGTGGTGGACATGGTTGGCCTGGTACGGCAATGGCTTCTATGAATTTTGAGAAAAACAATGCTCCGCTACATTCCCCCGACTCTGGCAGGAAATCACACATTTTTTGTAATGTTTCACAAAACAAGCAATACCACAAGCCAAAATCTGAGCCATGGTACACAGGAGTTTTATGCTTACGGCCTGAACTGACGTACTTAGCATGTGTAACTCAGGAAAACCAATGTAGTAAGAAAGGCCAAACATACATTTTTCAAAAGAGCACATGCAGACCTTTTCAAGGGTAGGTGACTTGTGCAGGTTCCAAAAGTTTATGGCGCTTAAAGTAGCGACTAAATGTAGGTCACATTTGGGAAATAAAAGGGTTGTGTGACAAAGGGCAGCAGCAAATGGGTCGAAATGTTATGAAAACCACGCAAACAGAACAAATGTCATACCTTCCCACGTTCCCACAGGTGTCCTGACGAAAACGGGACCTCACATGTGTGGGTGCAGCTACCTGGGCGCCAAGTGGAAAGCCGAAATAGCGGCTAACCCCAAGTCTTTTCGGACAGCAGAATTTGTGGAATTCTGCTGAAGCGCACACCATACAGATATGGGCCTAGGGTGTCCAAAAGGAAAACAAAGAACCCCATGCATTTCCCGAAAGAGGACACCCGTGGGAATCAAGAGGTCTGACTTGCGCGAATCGTCCCAGAATGTATTACACAGAAACACCGGCAAAGTCCAAATTTCGGTGGAAAAAGCACAATTTCCGCACATTTTGCTCTGGTCACCCACCGAAACACGCAGCAAACACATGGCCTACCGTCCCGCGTTCTCACAGGTGTCCCGACAAACGGTACCTCACATGTGTAGGTGCACCTACCTGGGCACAAAGGGGAAAGCCTAAAACAGTTAACCCCAAGTCTTTTCGGACAGCAGAATCTGTACCAAGGGAAGTTTGGTAAAGAATGAAAAAAATTGAAAATGGTAGGGTGCACTTTAGGGGGGGGCTGAGGGACACCCTACACCGCTGGGGAATTTTCTAATGTAAAGGGGGTGGCCTTCTCCCCCCCACACCAAATGCAAGGGGGGCATCGCAATCAGCCCTCCCTGGGGGCGGATAAGAGGGGGGCATCTCATGCAGCCCTCCCTGGGGTCAGATGCCCCTTCCCAGGAGCAGATAAACTGCCCCCAAGGAGGGATACATGACATGGCCCCCAGTCCATTTTGGGTGGGTGGAGGAAGGGACACCTCCTTTCCATAAAAACAATTCCCTGGTGGTCTAGTGGGGCGGGCGGGATGCACTCCCCCCCCCCCCCCCCCCAACACAAACCATGATTTTTCTTTTTTTTTTTTCTTGGGCCCATTCCCTGGGGGCAGATGGGGCATCCATCTGCCCCAGGGGGGCCCTAACATGCAGGCCCCATCCTTTGGGGGGCCTGCCCACACTTTCCTTGTGTGTGGCCCACGATCCACAATTGGATGGGGAGCCACCTCATGTACTCCTCCCTGGGGTCAGAAGGGCTACAGGGGGAATTATTTTCTTCACATATCCCCTCCCGTGGGGGCAGATGATCACCCATCTGCCCCCAGAGGTCTCCATACCTGTGGTCTCGGGGGGGGGGGGGGAGAGAGGTTGGGAGGGGTTAGGGGGCCACTTATGTAGTAAGCAGCCCCCCTCCCCTGCTTTGAAAACAAATCCCTGGTGGTCCAGTGGCATTGCTGACCGCGGATCGAGCGATCTGCACCCGATCTGTAACTAGCAATGCTGTCACACAAGGTGTTGTTGGAAAGGGAGAATCTCCCCTTTTCAACAACACCTGCCTCGATCTCCGGCTTGAAATACAGCCATAGAGGTAGGCAGAGGAAGGTGGGCACTCACCTTTTTATTTTCATTGCAGCAGCCGAAAATGGCTGCCGCAATGAAAATACGTTTTCATGTCGGCGTACGTTACGCACGCCGACGTGAAACTGAAGGTAATCCAACCCCCCTGGCAGTGAGGGGGGACCTCTCTCTCTCACATAACCTGGGGATGGATTACAGTTTTGTGCCTAAAAGGACGAGGTATCTCGTCCTTGGCAACAGGGAGGTAATCCCAAGGACGAGAGACCTCGTCCCTGGCACTTAAGGGGTTAATTACATACACAAAGGAGCCCTGCAAACTGACCGCAGCCACTTACAAAACCTGTTCCCTGACTGCTGATGGGGCCTTTGCAATCCTTTGCCAAGATTATGAAAACACCCTTTGAATTAATCCACAATCCGAAGACCCATGATATACAGAGCAACCACACCTCATATATTTCATATCTTTTAATGAATTCGTAAAATACTTCCCACGCATGTATACCATTGTATTCATTTTTATAACTATCATGATCTCCTATCATGACAGCTATTCATACAGCTAAACTCCACGTGCACATGTTGATTGCCTGCAAAACCTGAGTGGGGATGTGCCCTCCGCGTGACAATGTTTCATCGTTATGTTTCTGCCTGCATGCAAATCTATACATTTATTGCCTCTACACACAGTAACACTAACACTTTTTTCTGCCCAGTTATCTGGTCGCCTTAATGCGGAGCTCTTCATAAAACATTGTATTATTGTTTTATTTCTCGACCTTTGGTTGTTTATTCTCATTGTCACTCCTTTCGACCAGTTGATTCCTGTGCCACCGCCGAAGACTGCGGACGACGGAATTTCAAAGGCTGGTGATCCGATCGGCGCTGCTGACCACGTGGCCGGGCCTTCTGGCCGACCTGTACAGTGGGGTCGGAGTGGTCCTATTCTTTTCAAGAATGCCTTTCCTTTTCCCCTCTTTGTTCCCTTGGGTTTGTCGTAGTTATCATAATCCTGCACTATGGACAGGACTCGATTTAGATTTTGTCCTTCCTGTAAGGCAAAATTTCTGTGAAGACTAGCACTGTCAGTGCAACAAGTGTCTCCCCCTTGATCACGAGGCGTCCTGTGCGGCCTGTCAACTCCTACATCCCAAGACTATTAAGGAGTGCCGTTTGAAGCGGTGGGCGGCCTACGGTATGTTGCAGGCCGAAAGTAATTCCCCCGCTGCCACAGCTGCCAAATGTGATGAAGAGGTTAGCGATGACCAAGGCTCTAAATCGGAGGCCATTGACCTTAAAGCAGAGTTCTGGATCTGCAGCGTCCGTCCCCGGCCCCGATGGGCACAAGAGTCCTGCTATGGGGACAATACATCCCAGCAACAGGGACACACCCGATTCCCACACAAAGCACACAACCCACGGTTCTGCGATCCATTCGAGGCGCTCCAAAGCGCCAACGAGCACGTCGGATACTTCGGTGGGGCCCACTGATCTTTGATCGGCAGCCCTCCCCGCAACCGCGGCATGCGTCCGGGCAGTTCAAAAGTAAGGGCGCTAGCACCAAAACACAGGCGGCTGTCGAGACACTTCAGAAGAAAGCACTGGCAACGCTTAATCCACTGCGCAGCCACCGGCTCAACCGTTACACCTCCCTGTAACACCGAGCATCAGCGATAGTTTCGTGAGGATTGCCTCAGCAGTGAAACATAAGGAACCGCCGAAGGAGATGTCAAAACAGAAAGAACGGCCTAAAGACGCGTCTAAAGACACATCGCAATGCCGGGGCCTCGAAAGGATTACTCTGAGAGCCCTTGTCTTTAAAACTTTAGGGGAAAAATCTCGACGCTCTAGAGAGGAAAATAGTCAGGAAGACCCCTTTCCTCCCCTAGACTCCTCTGGTTCATCTTCATGGACCAGAGAGAAGTTTGAGGGGTGCATGAACAGACTGGAGAAGTTTGTGGAATTCTCAGAAAGGTTTGCTCTAAACAGTGAGGAGTTCCCTTACACGCCTATGGCTAACTTTCAGGGGACCTTTGATGCTCATAATGAAGAAAATGTTTTAGACCTTACTGACGATGAGGTTCCTGTGGAAACATATGTACAGGATGATGATCCTTGTGGGGACCCTAATAATGATCCTGCTGATCCCATAGAGGGTTGGGAAGACCACCCTCCGGTTAATAGTCAACCTTGGGCGTCCCCTACTCCTACCCCGGACCCTGATACCTTGTGTATGGATTTTCTTCCTAGCACACCATTTCGTCAGGCCTCGCCTGTGGATGATCAAATTGCGTTCAATGCTATCTTAAAGAAAGTGACAGAACATGTCCAAATCACCACACAGGTGGCTGTGCCGGATTCGGATTTTGTTGACATACTAAAGGCAAAGCCTCTGGCTAGTCAGGCCATTCCATTACTGAACTCTATTAAAAGACGCCTGGCTCCTTCATTGTTAACACCAGCTCAGACCAGGGCGGTTAAGCTGTTTAGCCCTTCTCCTACCGACCCCCTTTACATTAGGGGGCATGCCACTCCGGTTTCCCTGGTAGTTACGACAACGAGTAAGAGGGCATGTGCCCCCCTATCTACAGGTAAAACACTGCCTGATAAAGAATGCACAAGGTTGTAGACATTGGGAAAAATGGTTACCACTGCTGCAGCATTCTCCACTCGCATAGCCAACACCATACTGTTGGCTAGCTATGCGGATGTTGTCCAATGGAACCTGCTGCAAGAGGACCTTCAAGAGGTCCCTGAACCGCTGTGGGCTCGTCTGCTTGCAATCGTATCTGAGGGCAAGCAGGCAAACCACAATATTCTTAAAATACTTTGGATGCTGATGAAACAGTGGGCAGTACTTTGGTCCAGTGCACCCTACTAAAACGGCACGCCTGGTTGAGGAACTCCGGGTTTAAGCCTGAAACCCAGGCATCCTTAATAAACAAGCGATTGAGGAAACCAACTTGTTTGGCAAGGCCGTGGATGAGGATTTTGAGACGGCAAAAAAGGAACATGAGACTCAAGTCCTTGAACCAGATTACCCAAAGACCCATCCAACAGAGAGGGGGCGGCTCTCATCGTTCCTTTCATGGGCAATCTCGCTCCCCTCACAACCAGTATGGTTCAGGAAACAAATGGTCCTCAGGACAGGGACCTAACGCCACCACCACGTATCCACAAAGAGGATAACGATTTGGAAAGGGTAGGGGCTGGAATTCCACCCCAGAGGCTCCTGGCCTCGGGTCAGAAATGACCCTCGAATCCGGGTTCCCTCCCATGCCTCCCCGGTCGGGGGACGCCTAACATCATTGCTTCATGCATGGGAGGGGATAACAGACCAGTGGGTACTCAAGACCATCGCCCACTGGTACTGCATTGAGTTTTGCCGACCAACTCCATTCAGACCGTCGAAATCATGACGCCGGACGCCGGCACACCTATGCATCCTGTTGTAGGAGGTCGAGATCCTGAAGGAAAAGGGCACCATAGAAGTCATCCCTCTTCTACAGTTAAACAAGGGTATTTATTCAGTGTACTTCCTTGTACCCAAAAAGGATCTCACCATGCGCCCTGTGCTAGACTTGCGCTCAGTGAACAACTTTGTAAAACCTCCAGTTTTGTATGGTCACGTTGCAGGAAGTAATTCCTCTGCTGAAAAAGGGGGATTACATGGCAACATTGGATATGAAAGATGCATACTTTCATATTTCAATGTTGCCGGCGCACAGAAAATACCTAAGGTTCATGATAGAGGACAAGCACTATCAGTTCAAAGCACTCCCCTTCAGCATTGCCTCAGTGCCAAGGGTGTTTACGAAGGTACTGGCAGCGGCAGCAGCGCACCTGCGCAGAGAATCCGTTCCGGTTTACCCTTACCTCGACTGGCTCATAACAGGGGATTCCTACGGAACATGCCTGTTAAACACTCAAAAGACGATCGAACTCTTATTCAGCTTGGGATTCTCCATCAACGAGAAGAAATCCATTCTAGACCCCAGTCAAGTCAAACCATTTCCAGGGGCCCTAATTCGGGCAAAAGACTCCTTGTCCTCCCCACCGAGAGGGTTAAGAACATGCTTTTTCAGATCCCTCAGTATGTAGCCAGTCGGGAGGTGACCGTACGCAAAGCCATGCAACTGTTAGGAATGATGGCATCCTGCATTTACTTAGTTCCTCACGCGCGTCTGCGCATGCGTCCCATGCAAGAGTGGCTCAACAGCCAGTGATGTCAGGCCAGCGGACAATGGGAAGATCTGGTGATTGTCTCTCCAGCTCTTGTTATCTCTCTGCAGTGGTGGTAAAGGGAAAACCTCTTGAAGGGAAAGGCCTTCACCACCCCCGCAGTGCAAGCCACTCTCACGACTGATGCAGCTCTCACGGGGTGGGGGGGGGGCTTACCTGCTTCAGCAGACGGCGCACCGCGCGTGGTCACGAGAAGTAGCATCCAACCACATAAATCTGTTTGAACTGTTAGCCGTATTCAAAGCACTGAAAGCCCTTCAGACACAGCTACAGGGAAAGACAGTCCTGGTCCTCAGACAGCACAACGGACATGTACTATCTGAACAAACGAGTGGGCACACACTCTCCACTGCTATTCAAGCTGTCCCAGAACATTTGGAAATGGGCTCTCAAACACAGGATGTTCCTGTTCCAACACGTTCCAGGGGAACTCAATCTTCTGGTGGGCGTGCTCAGCAGAGACTTCCCACTGCCCATAGAGAACGAATGGCGACTACACGAAGACATTGTCTCCAACGTTTTCGCACAATGGGGCTTCCCAGAGATCGACTTGTTCGCAACTCTGGACACCGCTCAATGCCAAGATTACGCCACCAGGTACCCCCAGAACCGATCCAAGGGGAATGGTCTCTGGATAACATGGTCATGGAAATTTGTTTACGCTTTTCCCCTGACTCCAGTACTCAACAAGATTGTGCACAAGATGCACCAGGAACCAGTTACCATGATATTGGTGGCCCCCTTTGCCTGCCAACCTTGGTTCTCTGATCTGATGGAGATGTCCCTATCTCCTCCAATGAAACTGCCTTGCCCATACAACATGTCATCTCAGGACAAGGATGAAACACTTCACCCATAACCGCAAACCCTGAACTTAGCGGCCTGGCTCCTGAGGTCATAGAGTTCGGCACCTACAACTTCCTCAGAGATGCATGGACATGTTTAGGGAGGCGAGGAAACCTAACACCCAATACTGCTACTTCAGTAAATAGAAGTGCTTTATCTGGTGTAATTACAAGGGCATCAATCTATTTGACTGCTCTCCTTTACACATTGTATTGTACCTGACTCACGTACTAGACTCAGGCCTGGTTTTTAATTCACTGAAAATTCACTTAGCTGCTGCTCTCAGCCTACACTACGTTACAACAGAATGTGTTGTGGTGGAAAATACCAGTTATTAAGGCTTTCATGGAAGGGGTTAAAAGGATTCATCCATTTCCAACCTAGCTCCCGGATGGGACCTAAATGTGATATTAACTAGACCTATGGGATCTCCTTTTGAGCCTATGCATAAGGCAAGGCTCAATGATCTTACATATAAGACGGCCTTGCTAGTAGCTATCACTTTTATAAGAAGAGTTCGGGAACTACACATTGGATGTGCGCAGGGAAGTCATGTTTTACCTGGAAAGAACTAGACCACTGAGGAAAACAAACCAGTTTTTCGTTTCAGTGGCAGCTGGTAGAGAAGGGGATCCTGTCTCTAAATCAGCCATCTCAAGGTGGATTGTCAATTGCATCATACTCTGTTTCTCTCTTGCTAAGAAAGAACTGCCCTTCAAGCCTAGAGCTCACTCTATTCTAGGCAATGGGGCTTCCATAGACTCCCCTAGACTCCATTTGCAAAGTGGCAACCTGGAGTTCTGTACATACCTTTACAAAACACTATTGCCTACACACTCATTCTAGGTCTGATTCTCAGGTGGGACAAGTAGTACTAATACCTCTTTTTACTACTCTTCCTTCTCACAACCCACCTCCAACTCTCGGTACTGCTCGGTAGTCTATGCACAGCATGTGATTCTAAGCAGATTAACAAGCATATGAAGACCTGCATTACTTAGTAATAGCATTTCTGATGATTGTATCTGCTTAGATTCATATACTTCCACCCTTCCTCCCCGCTCGGGTGGAAGGAACATAGACGCCTTACTACTACTTTCTCTCTTTATGTACTCACTCAGGATAGTCATTAGGCTCGCTTACGGCACAAAAAATACAATCTGAGGGACCTCGATGCGTGAGGGATTTTGGGTACACTACACTGTACGTTGGGGATAGTGTTACAGGCACGGTAAGTAATGCATGTCATTTGTAGCAATTTGCGAAAGTGACAGAAATGACGATGACGTGTCTACCCCCCGGTCAGTGGCATGATGCGCAAAGTTCAAACTTTTCTAATTTCTCAACATTGCCCTCCTTTAGTTAACCAATTAACTAACAAACCAATTTCAAAATCATCAATCTCATTATCTTTATGGAACAAATCTTCACAACCATGTTTCCCATACTCCTGTTAGACAACCCCAATTGGACTCCTCAGTAGTTTGGCAATCTACCAATTGTTCTACACGTTCACTCCAGCCTGGCAAAGGACGGAAACTCCCCCGCTCCCCTTTCAATCATTCCAAAATCAGTTTGAGTGCACATGTGAAGAGAATTGGTCCTATACCTAGCCTTATACAGGGTTCCGAGTATCCTGGCAGTACTCCTAGGCATTTGAGTCGAGCAGCATCAAAGACATAACTTACGAGAATAAAAAAGTACTAGAGGAGAAAAAATCAAAACAATTGAAAGTATTTTTTTTAAATTATGTTAACCCACAAAGACATCCAAGAGAAATAGTCCAAAAAAGTATTGTCAGTAATTCCCGGCTCCCTCTCCATGGCCCCCTTCAGATTTTCAGTAATTGTTTGAGCCAAAGTTCTGTTATCCAAGTCATTAGGAGGCACGTATGTGCAGCAAGTTTTACCCAATTTATGACACACCCCAACCTTGATAGCTGTTAGGAGGTCCAAAATGTAGAGATTCTGCAGGGCTACAAGATGCAAAGCCCTAAGTGCTTCTTTAATGGCATTGAACGCTAACACAGAGGAATTGACAAATAATAGCAACTCATAACGTGTGATTTGAAGCCATTTTGCATTGACCGAGGATTGCACGCCTGGGGCCAATGAAGAGGATAAGAAAGTTTCAGTACAGCTAAACAGTCAACCGATCAGGAATGTTCCTTAGAGCCTCAGAAGATGCTGCTGACAAATAGTTTGATTTCTATTCGATCTCCTCAGAAATTCTGTTTCTCCAGAGTCCTGCTAAGTTCATAGATTGCCCATGTCTGATGACCCAAGGGGCACAGGGGACAAAGGGGGCACAAGACAGTGTCAGGTGGCTCTGCGGAACCACGAGGATGGGCCCGTGCAAAGTAGTGATGCTGTATACACCCCTCCAGGAGGTAATAGTTTGTACGAACATGACCAGAATAGATCGAGAATCACTGCCGTACCTCCAGCTAAATCAGGAATACGCAGAGTGGGGCTGCATTTTTGATTTGTGCCCACCGGCACACCGCCATCAACCTTAAAACACAGAAAAAAATGTGTGAGTAACCAGATTTTAACAGGTTTCTCAGGCTCCTTGAGCCATGTCAAGAAATTCACATATTTCCTCTAAACCTTTCCATATGCCAAATTAGTTTGTGACACCCCTTCTTCAGAGAGCCCACCATCCCTACATCCTTGCAACTCATTACCCCTTGTTCCCATTTATTCACGATAATCGGACCATCCAGGTTAAGCTGATCTTTGTGTGTACAACGAACATCTTTCCGATCTTCCCCATTAGAAATTGAACTTTCTTCATGAAGCTGATACAGATTGCCCCTGAAACTGCCCTTGAACCCTGCATAGTGCTAGGTGCACCAGACAACGTGCATCATCCACTTCTACATCATTAGGAATAAATAATCTAGGGACACCAGATGCATGGGGAATGAGGGAGAGAATGTAACATGACTCAGTTACTCTCTCACCCCACTTTTTCATGTGCTGGTACTATACGTTATCAGCTGCAAAACCGTGTGTCATTTACAATTTCTAAAGTCCCATCAGAATCATCAGATGCAAAATCAATTTCAAAACTTTGTTGCCTTTCTGATATTGGGTTATTTGGGTACAATTGACGCACTATTTCCTCCCCTGTACACATCCTTTGTCCAACACACATGACCCAAAACGAATAAAGAACTGTACGTTGCTGAACACATTGTCAATTTCATTCCCTCTGTTGTGAAAAAAGTCATAAATAATCCATATACAACCAATTCCTACTAAAACTATTCTAAATATTGAGACCATCATTTAAAACAATTCTCAGGTTTTGTACGCTCTCCTCTCCCCGGCCAGCTGGAATGAACCGTGATTCCTCAGGATCCACTTAACTTTATTAATAGTAGAGTGCTGTTCCACAGGCGTCAGTGGGGGTGTACCGGTGTCCCTCAGAACATCATGGAGATGCACTCATGCTTTACGCCCTCCACTTTCACTGCCATAAGAGTAGAGAAGATGACCCTATGGGGTCTGTGGAATTGACGGTCATTCCAGCAACGGACAAAAGAGTGGACGAAGGCCCTCTCCTTGGGGAGTAACAACGGATGCTGATACTTGTTTGGTCCTAAGCCGCCTTCGATCTTGTTTTGCTGTGAGATGCAGTAACCTGTGAAGACACAATTCTAACGTTCTTGGTTAAAGCCTTAAGATAGTCCCCAAATTCATTTCCCAGAACTTCTGCTGACTTATGTGCATCAGTACCTATGCGTGCGGGTGTTAGAGGTGAAAATATTCTGGGACCAATCACCACCTCATGGTTATCCTTTCCAGGCTCATTCCGCAGACAAAACAATGCCAATGGAAGGCAATAAAGCCATATTTTATGCAAATCAGAACACATTTTTGACAGTTCGATTTTCAACAAGCCATTGATGTTCCACAATCCCGTTGGCCTGAGGGGTGGTACACCGAGCACAACCTGTGCCGTATCCCCAAAAGTGAAGTAATTTCAGTGAACAAAGCGTTAAAGAAGTGAGTCCCATTATCGGAGCTTAACACTTCACAAATACCCAACTGTAGAAATAATTCCCTCACCAACAATCTGGGTGCTGATTTGGCATTGGGGTGTGCACCAGGTCCAGCCTCAAGTCATCGGGCAAATGGACACACAACCATAAGTGCCACACCTCTGTACCATGTCAACAAAGTCAACCTGCAATTTCCTGAAAAGACCTGAAGATCGGGGTATAACCCCTCTTACTGCCCTCATAGTATTTCCTAGATTGAATTGCTTACAGTGTGTGTAATTACCAATAAACCTACTCACCTGCTCAGAGGTTGGGCACAAACCAATCCGCCTGAAGTTTCACTGCAATTTGTCGCCGAGGAGTATGTGCCAGGAAATCCGGTTGCTCCAAAGCCCCAAGAAGCAACTCTACGGGCATCACTACCTTCCCTATCAGGTTCTGCCTCCACAACAAATCTGTGGATGAGAGCGTACACCCCCACTTTTCCCAAAGCTCCTTTTCATTCGGAGGTGCTTTCCACTGCAGTACAACAATTTGTAACAAGGGCACTGCAGTATATGGGGACCGGCAACTGTGCCTGTTGGGACATAATTTCAATTTTTGGGATATCTGGGAGGGGCAAATATGCTGCTGCCTTTGCCGATCGATCTACAGCATCATTACTAAGTGCTACAAAGTCGGTTTTGTTAGTATGCGCAGCGTATTTGACAA